>NC_044325.1:61562125-64342125 GCF_007399415.2 Gopherus evgoodei | reverse complement strand
ATAGTTAGTTTTTTTTAGCCCAGTTATAGTCTTGGCTTTCACAACATCTTCTGGCAAAGGGTTCCACATGTTGACTGTGTGCTGTGTGAAGAAATACTTCCTTTTACTTGTTTTCAACCTGCTGCCTGTTAATTTCGTTTGGTGACCCCTAGATTGTGTGTTACGAGAGGTAGTAAATAACATTTCCTACCACTGGTATAGTTTATTCCCCTTCTTGTCTGGGAACAACTTTGTCCACAGTGTGGAGGATTGTACCATTTTCACTGTACAGTATAGTTTAAGTAATACAACTTACTACTGTAGACAGGGACTTAGTACTGCTGTCTGCCTCTCTCTTTTCCTTCCCCCAGGCCAGCAGCACTGTGCAAACATGTCAGAGGTAGCCTATTCTGCCTCAGAGGAGTTCCTTTTTTGTCATTAGCATGGTGAAGTGATTCAAACCATAATTTTAATCACTTAAAAAAAATTGATTTGAAACAAGTTAAGGCTTTGTAAAGCTAACATGAAAATGTGTGATATTGCAACTTTAGATTTAAATTGATAGTGAACTAAATCAGTAATGTATCAGAGGGATAGATGTGTTAGTCTGGATCTGTAAAAGCAGCAAAGAGTCCTGTGGCATCTTATAGACTAACAGACATATAGGAGCATGAGCTTTCGTGGGTCAATACCCACAAAGTGGTTATTCCTATATGTCTGTTAGTCTATGAGGTAATCAGTAATGCTGATTTGGGTTTGTTTTTTTTTAAATGGCACAGCTGGTAGGGTATCCTATTTGAGTTTTATGAAACTATTAGGCAAAAAGAAAATATTGAAAGTGAAGGCCCTGATCCTGCAATTGCTTAAGCAGATATGTAATTTTACTTGCATAAATAGTACCGTTGACTTCAGTAGACTACTCGTGTTCAAAACTAACATGTATATAAGTGTTTGCAGTATAAGTGGCTCAATTGTATTTTTATTCAACTTTTCTTTTAGTGGCATAAAGTCTTTGTTACTTCAAAACAAAAGTGGTTCAGTGTTAATAGAGGTTCAATGTATTAGCAAAATTATTAATTTTTTTTAAACACAGGCCAAAATTATCAAAATTGGACACTTAAAGTAAGACTCAATATGTAGGCATGTAAGGATGGATATTTAAAAGTATTTAAGTGACCTAAGAGCACAGTTCCCATTGACTTCAAACTGCCACTGCTGATGCAACATTTAAACTTTCTTGACTCATGGAAGTATATCGGAATGTGATGTAGGTGGCAAATATACCACAAGCTATTTGCTTTCAGCTTTGTTTTGCATATGTGTTCTCATAGTAAGGATGTTAGTGAGGACCTGGACTTGTCATTTTCAGCACAGATGAATATTTTAAGTGTAAAACCTCTCGGTAGAAAATCCTTCTGCAAAATCTGAAATTCTTCTTAGAATTTGAAAACTAATAATAAAAAGTACAAAATATCCACTTTAGCAATCAGAGACTATAAATTGGGAAGAAAATAAACTAGTAACAATAAAAATGTTTGAAATAAGATTATATTTTGTTCTTTTTAAAAAAATCATGATTTTTGAATTCACTCTACTCAATAATTCTCTCTCCAGCTGATTAGAGGATAGTGTTGATGATCTCCAAAGACAGTCTAGTCGGCCTTTCACTAGCAGGTTGATGGGTTATCACACTGTTTGGCCTCAGTATTAAATGCAAAGGAGGAGAAAACAGCAATCCTTTGGGTTTCAGCTAGGATATAGAGGTTCTGAGGCATGCAAAAAAAATGTAAGACAAGGATTATGAAGAAAGATCCACTGTTGCAACTAGACATACATAAAAATTCTCTCTGTTTTTGAAGTGAAATATAATTTGTAAATTGTGTACATGTCATATATAGGGCTTCTTGTTTAAATGGACTTCTGTTGTAAAAGCATGTTGAAATCAAAGTCAGCAATAGCCAGCAAATATTTGTTTAAACTGGAAAACCCAGTGTTTAAAGCTGAGCTTTCTCTGTGCTTCTAGAAGGCAATATGTTTGCTGTTGTTTAGTGGAAATAAATGCCAAAACCTTGGAAGCCCTTAATATAAAACATAACTAGTTGCTTCTGAACATGTCCTTGGAGAGTTCTCCTCTAGTGCTGTTTGTTGACTGACTAGACATTATAATAGGCAGACTTTTAAAAAAGCAAACAAAAACACCACATCTAAATTATAGTCCAACTAAATAGTGATCTAAAAGCAGTGTCTGTGGGCAAGATACTTAAAAAAAATTAGCTTCAATATCAAGTGTTTCTCAGTGTGTCTTGATTAAGGTTAATCAAGGTTACTCCTACCCAGTTTGAAGGTGGTTAGAACTCTAAACCCATTGGCATAACTTCAAGTTTGCCTTTAATAATTTAGAGAGTCACATAAAAATGGCCCTACTGGGTCAGACCAAAGATTCATCTAGCTCAGTATCCTGTCTTCCAACAGTGGCCATGCCAGGTGCCCCAGAGGGAATGAACAGAACAGGTAATCATCAAGTGATCCACCCCTTGTCGCTCATTTTCCAGCTTCTGGCAAACAGAGGACACCATTGATGGACCTATCCTCCATGAATTTATCTAGTTCTTTTTTGAACCCTGTTATGGTCTTGTCCTTCACAACATCCTCTGGCAAGGAGTTCCACAGGTTGACTGAGCATTTTGTGAAGAAATACTTCCTTTTATTTGTTTTAAACCTGCTGCCTATTCATTTCATTTGGTAACCCCTAGTTCTTGTGTTGTAAGAAGTTGTAAACAACACTTCCTTATCTACTTTCTCTACACCAGTCATGATTTTATAGACCTCAATCATATCGCCACTTAACTGTCTCTTTTCCAAGCTGAAAAGTCCCAGTCTTATTAATCTCTTCTCATATGGAAGCTGTTCCTTACCCCTAATAATTTTTGTTGCCTTTTCTGAACCTTTTCCAATTCCAATATATCTTTTTTGAGATGGGGCAACCACATCTGCACACAGTGTTCAAGATGTGGGCGTACCATGGATGTATATAGAGGCAACATGATATTTCCTGTCCTATTTTTCTACCCTTTTCTTAATGATTCCCAGCATTGTTTCCTCTCGCACACTTGGTACCCGATGGGCCCTTATTTTTAGACTTAGTCCTTTTTGTCACTCTCCGCCCTTTCCCCCTCTCTCTCCTTTCTTTTTACACCCAACTATATTTCGAAGAGGCAGAGATTTTTAGGACATTATTTTATCACTGTCAGTGATTTGAGTTAACAATGGCAAAATCTGAATGTCATTTTAATTTTTTTATTTGGTTATTACATATTAATATTACATATTAATATGCCCGCTAGTGAAAGCAGTAAACTTCATTTTAGTCAGATGTAAAGATCAGCAGTAGAACCACAAGAAAAGGATAGCGAGAAAGCTGCCCTGAACAATCCATAAGAGAAGTATCTGAATGGTACTTGATATTATGACCCAAGGAGTTTTTGATGCCAACTGGCATAAGGTTAACAGGAATTCCCTGGGTTTGGTATTTGGTGAACTAGAATGTAAAGAACATCCATGTGAGGTTTCTTTTGAAAGATTGTGTCATTCAAGTCATCAAAATCATTGCAAAAATGCATGTATGGATGTTGTATAAGTATTTACATATATAAATACTGAAAAGTGTGTTCTTAAGATCTGTGCCTAGGGCTGGGCACAAGCAAATGTGAAAAGCAGGTTCTCTTTCAAACAAGCAATGTTTCTCTGTATGTCTGCTTACATATAAATTAACCTCCAACTCTCAAATCTGAACTGAATGCCAATGAAAGATGGTGAAATCTTCAGAGAGAGGAAATTAACAGGAAGAGGTAAATAGCAGGTGTTACCCTGTTTAGGAGTAATACAATTAACTTTTGAAACTATATCTGGAGTACAGAGGAACCCCCATATATTCCATCAGTCTGAGAAGACAAACTCTCAACAGGCTTGATTTTATGAGAAAGGGTCTTGACCAAACTGGTGGAAAACACTGGAGAAAATTTTGGGTGAGAGAAGCTTCTTTACACAGGAGGATAACTTGTTAGTTAGGTTTAGGCTTTAGATTGTGTGCTGTGATGTTGCTTTATATGTTACCATTTGTTCCCATCTCTCATACTAGTTTTTATTTGAATCGCCAGCCGTTTTTAAGTAAAGAAATAATCTTAAATTCTTTCCTTTTTGCTGTATAATTGAAGTCAAGCATGGTGCGTATTACAGGAGTGGTGCTCTAAGGTAAAACTGGTGAACTGAGATACACTGTTTTGTTGCAAACAGAGGATCTGGGATTTCTGTGGGTATCCACTGATCAGGGCTGGCTACCACAGAAAGACACTTTGAAGAGGGGATCAGGTGTATTTGTTGTCAACCTGCAAGGCAAACACAGGTCTGATGCAGCCCAGAGGAGAGTGCTTGAGTGACTAACAGGGTGGTTGTGCTAGGAAACTAATACTTAACAGGTACAGACAAGTCTCCCTCGCTCTGGAGGCAGGTGGTAACAAGCTGACTCGCAGCTCTGGGTATCCCAGGAAGCATCACAGATATAGGCCCCCTTAATTAGTGCAGTCTGTAGGCTACATGGAACTTAAAGACTTCTCTCAATTAGAAGTATTATAATGTTTACTATTAACGGATCATCAAAGATAAACATAACACAGAAATAAGTAAAAATATTGAAATATCTTTTACCTAAATAATATTGCCATTTTAAGTATATATCTGCATTAATTTTCACACAAAGGTGCCGTAACACTCTGAGTTACATATTTCTTAAGCTTATTTAAAAAGCCCTGTGGAAGCTCCAAAATTTGCAAATTTGTATTCCTTTAAAGATCTTTGGGGTTGCTGGATGCAAAGTAATACACATCTAAAACCATCATCTCTGAATAGTTTCCTTGCTGTTCTCTGTCATTGCAAATATGGAAAAATCTCTATGCACATTACAGTTTTTTGCATTTGAGAAAATAAAATATCTTTAAAATTAAAATTATGTGGGTAGTTGCAGTAGATAGTCGAGAACCACTATGAGAGTATTGTGTAAGTTTAAAAAAAAATTAAAAAAAATCCATGATAAATTCAACGACTGGACCTGTGTTCTGTCTACGGTATGACTGTAAAAATGGCTTAATGAATTTGTCCTCAGCAGAGTTTTAGTATGTTTAAGAACATGTGTTAAATTCCGAAGTTTTATTTAGTTATTCAGAGCAAGATATTGATTACCCAGTATAACTGAATTGAGAAGGGTATTCTAGCAACCAGCATTATATGTAAAGCTTATTTAGATAAGAATGCCTTGCATAAAGAGACTAAGTATAATGCAATCTTCCACTTTTTTTCATACAAATCCTGTAAGTGGAATATAAATGGCATTTACCACATAATAAAATATAAGAAAGTTCTCCTCTGTCTCAAGTGTGGAAGTGGATATTACCCTAACTCAGGAAACACATGTAAATACTTCAGAATACAATTAATTTGGGGGGGGAGGGTGGAGTTTGGATGGAACAAGTATTTATCTAAGAATACACCCATCAAAAGGAAGTTGTTATGTTCATAAAACTTACCCTTTGTGGTTACTACAGTTTTTTGAAGACCAGAGGGGAATATTATCTCTTGCTTTCCGGCACACTTCCTGGGAATCTTAATATTTGGTATATGTGTGCCCCTCTAAATATATCTGTGTTCTGTCTGATTTATTTACTAATTGTTCCCAGCACACAAATAAATCATTTATGAGAGGAGACTTTAGTGCTACATTTAAAATTTGGGTTAGATGAAATTCCCCCAATTTACAGATTAGCAAAAAATCTAAAACCTTCAATTCTGTCCTTATGGGGAAAAATGTATTTGATGTCTGGTGGCTGCTAAACCCCAAAAGTAAAGAATCTACTTTCCAAAGTTCATGATTCCTCATCTGGAATAAGTTTGATTTTCATAAAGGCTGAAAAAGTCTCAAAATATTTAGCTTCTGAAGCTCTGATCCTGCTAAAAGTATGCATGATCTTAGTTATTATCTATATTTGGGAAAAAATTGGATGATGTATTCATATCCTGATGATGATGATATACTTCCCACTGCAATGGTAACTAAGGGGGATATTAAACAATAACTGTTCAAGTTAGACATTTTAAAATCATCAGGTCTGGGGAACTTGCATCCAGGAGTTTTAAAACAGCTGGCTGAGATGCTTTTTAGACCATTAATTAATTTAATAAGTATATGAGCACTGGAGAAGTTCCAGAGGACTGGAAAAAAAACTAATGTACCAATATTTGGAAAGAGTAAACAGGATGATATGGATAATTACAGGCCTGTCATTAATCCTTGGTAAAGTAATGGAATTGCTGATACAGGGCTCGATTTTAATAAAGAATTAAAAAAGGTTAATTAATGACAGTATGGGTTTATGGAAAATAGACTTTGTCAAACGAACTTGATATCTTCAAGAGACAAGGTGGGTGAGGTTAGTATCTTTTATTTGACCGATTTCTGTTGGTAGGAGAGACAAGATAATGAAATTACAATTTAGGTTGATAAAGGTAATAGTGTTGATGGAATATATTTAGACTTCTGTAAGTCATTTAACTTGATGCCACACAACATTTTTATTATAAAGCTAGAACTATACAAAATCAGTATGGCACACACTAAGTGGATTAAAAATTGTCAGTTTTTCAAAATGTAATTGTAAATAGTGAATCATTGAGTGCGTGTCTTTCTAGCCAAGGCCGACAGAGATCAGTTCTTGTCCCTCCTCTATTTAAGATTTTTATCAGTGATCTGGAATAAAACATAAAATCATTGCTGCTTAAATTTGACGACGACAAAAATATTGGGGGAGTGGTAAATAATGAAGAGGACAGGTCACTGATACCAGCCGATCCAGATTGTTCTGTAAGTCGGCCTCAAGCAAAGATGTTTCTATATGGCCAAATGTAAGGTCATATTCTTAATTTCCATATATGTAGGCCATACTTGAGGAATGGGACTCTGTCCTGGGAAGGAGTGACTGAAAAAGACTTAGGGGTCATGGTGGATAATCAGCTGAACATGAGATCCCAGTGTGAATGTGATCCTTGGATGTGAAAATGGTGAATATCAAAGAGTAAAGAGGTTATATTACCTCTGTATTTGGCACTGGTGGAACTGCTACAAGGTTACTCTGCCCAGTTCTAGTGTCTCCAATTCAAGAAGGATGTTGATAAATTGGAGAGGGTTCAGAGAAGAGCCACAAGATTGATTAAAGGATTAGAAAATATGCTTTTATAGTGAGAGATTTAAGGAGATCAGGCTATTTAATTTATCAAAGATGGTTAAAGGATGATTTGATCAGTTTATAACTACTTGCCTGGCGTATAGAAATTTGATTATAGAGGGATCTTCAGTTTAGCAGACAAAGGTGTAACAGGAATCAGTGTCTGGAAGTTGAAGGCAAACAAATTCAGATTAGAAATCAGATGCAATTTTTTAATAGTAGTGGTAATTAACCATTGGAACAATTTACCAAGGATTGTGGTGTATTCTCCATCTCTGGAAATTTTAAAATCAAGACTGCATATTTTTCTAAAAGATATGCTCTAGTTCAACCACACCCTTTGAACTTGAAGTAGAATTCAGGTCAGTGAAGTCTTATAGCTTGTGTTATGCAAGAGGTCAGACTATGTAATCTCAGAAATCCTTTCTGGCCTTAAAATCTACAAATCTTTACTAAGTCCTTGCTGAATCATGGCCAAAAATGGATACAGTACTCATTTCAGATGATGTACCTGAAGATCCAGACCCTTGACTAAAAGCACAAGCTAAAAATAAAACACATTTGTTCACTTCAGTCATTGAAATTGTAGCAATATTTTGATATAAATAACCAAGGGAGAAATCTCCTCCTTTCAAGTTTTGTGGCATTCAAGGATACCTTTTGAGAAATTGTTACTACACATATGACACAAACCAGAAGAATTATTTAGAAGGCAAGTGATCTTGGCAAAGAAATTATAAAACTCTTCAACAGCTGATTTATGGTGCTTCCCAAGAAACAAAATCTCAAACTGAACAAATTTATTTGCAACTGAACATCATTATCACATAGGTAGGGCCCTACCAAATTAATGATCCATTTTTATCAATTTCATGGCCAGAGGGTTTTTAAGTTGATCAATTTCACGTTTTCAGCTGTTTACATCTGAAATGTCAGTGTTGTAACTGGGGATCTCTACTTAAAAGGTACCCGGAAGAGGGTCTGATCTACCCCCTTCCTCCCCTGAGCTGCCATGCAAGGGAAGGACAAGTCTTGTCCCTCCCCAGCCCAGTAGGGACTTTTAGCTGGGAGCTGGAGCACTCCCAGCAGCAGGGGAATGTTGGATCCATCTCCACAAGTCTCCTCCAGCTGCAGGAACCTCTGGGGCTGGAGCTTCCTGCAGCAGGGGAAAGCAGTCTGAGGTGGGTTTGATCTCCCTGGGAGAGCTGCCCTACATGGAAGGACAAATCCTGTTCCTCGCCAGACCAGCAGCAAGAGGGAGATCAGATTTCACAGAGAAGGGCTTATTTCACAGTCTGTGACTTGTTTTTTCACTGCCATGAAATTGGTAGAGCCCTACACATAGGACATAAGTAGCTCTCATATGCACGGTAATTTTTTTGAATTTGGAAATAAAGCCAATCATATGTGTTCAAAAATAAGCTTTCTTATTACTGTCCTGACCATTATGCCTATATTTGTAACAGAAGAAAACAAAAGAACAATTGATAAGGTTGTAGTAGAGACATTCTCAAAGTCTACTAAACATTTATTTACCTTGAATAACGTCAGCAACATAAATATTTCAGGCTTTTTTGGAGAACCTAAAATCCTGAAGATAGATGATGAACAGTTTGAAGCAAAAAGGTTATTTGGATTAGTGTTAGACAACCCAGGAGCTTTCAGTAACATTACTAAATGGACTGGGTAAGAAAGGAATTTGGATGATTTTTAAAAAAATACATAAGCAAAAAACCACATAGGCAATAGTTGATATTAAACTGTTGCGCCTTTTGCTATACTTAGTTTTAGACTGTAAGCTCTTTTGGGCAAGAATTTGTAGTATGTTTGTAAACCAAATATCAACCACACCTTGTGGCACTATGAAAGTAATAGCTATGATATGCATGAAGAAAAAATTATGAGATGCATGAGGAAAAAATACATTGTAGCTTCAACTGTGAACTTAAGCTGGTATACTCAAAAAGTTCTCCTATGTTGGTTTTTGTCACTCCTTTCTCTTCCAGAATACCTTTATATAAGATTCAATTGAAAAAAGGATTCTCTAACTTTTTTTAATCGCTGGGTTACAGGTATGCAGTTCATATGATATATGTGGCTGCCCATTTCATTCAAAGATCAGCTTGTTTCCTTTAATAACGGTGAATGTTTCAGTACATGATTCTTACTTTCATCGGTTGGATTCTTTGTACTTCCTGTGTTCCTACCTCTATTATTTGAGATAAGGTATTGTTGTACTAGATCAGGCCATTGCTCAGTCTCTCTGAAAATAGACCATAAATACCTATAGGAAAAGATAGAGAACTTATTTGGCCAAGTTAACATTGCTGTGGAGATTCTAGGTTGTGCATTTCCTGATATATTTTTTTAAACTATGCAGCATTAGTATTGCATTAACAGATTTTGCCGCTTATATACATATACAAAGTTGTGTAATTTAACATGCCCAGAATTTCGTATTCCTATTCTTAGTGACCATATATTGAAATAAGGTGCTTGTCAGCTAGCCAAAGAGAGGAACAGAAGTTTTATGAGCTGGGGACAAAAGTGATCAGTGATATAGCAACACTAGAATAGTATAACTGCTGGCTTGTTTTGAAACTCTTATTTCAGGCAATTGGTTGACCAGTGTGCTTGAAATAATCTCTTATTAAAAATTATTGCCATATGTAAAGTGCTGTAGAAACATTAATGAATCCCCATAACAATTTTATGAGGTCGGTATGTATTACTGTTTCCATTTTATGATGCAGACTGAGGCAGAGTGGTGAGGTGACTTGTCCAAGACCACACTGGTGGCAGAGTCCACAATAAAACTAACATTGGGAATGGGCTTTCCTGATGCCACACCCCATTAGTATCTCCAGAACCCAATACTTAATAGAAGTCAACCCTCTGTGTTTCTAATATCTAGGTGCCAGCAGTTAGGCCTATTTTTAACAGGATGAAGGTGCACTACAGAAAAGCGCAACAGCTTTATTGTTTATTATTATTATTTATTTTTTATTTCTTACTGCTTAAAGGTTTTTTGTTCCCAGCCAGTTTTGTCAGTTTTATTTCATGGAATGTTTTTGGGAAACATTTTTCACATCCCAGTCATTCCAACTTTCCATTATTCTCTGGCTAGTCTTTCAGTTACTTCAGAAATCTCTAGTTTGTAAGCTCTTTTGATCAGGAACCCTGTTTTTCTCTGTCTTCTATGAAGTGTTTAGCATCTTTTGGGGTTCTATAAAATAATATGCAATACATTCTGCCAGTGCACTTAATTCCGTCTCTTTGGTCCCTGGTAAGTGAAGTAATAGTAATCGGTGCATTTTGTTCTCACCCAGCTGTGTGTTTGGAGGCATCAGTGCATGAGGACAGATTTGTTCTATGGCCTCGGAGCTGGGTGCCAGGGAGGATGGCAGCTGCACAGAGCTGGCGAAGCCTCTCTATCTGCAGTGTCTGGAGAGAGCTCTGCGATTGGATCAGTTTCTACGGCAGACATCCACCATCTTCAACAGGAGTATATCCAGGTACCAAAAACCTATCCTGTTTTAGGTTGGGAACACCTGGAAAAGAGACGTTGTATAGTATTGTTTCCAGGCAGCCCCCATATTAAGGGGTTAGTAACCACTTGTACAAAGTATAAATCCTGCTTTTTCAAGGATTTTTGTTCTCTGGTCTTTTTACCTAACATTGGTTGGTTACTTGGCTCATTGTTAGCCAAGATACTGTGTAATGGTCAAGAATTCTTTTTGTCAGCTTTTACTAAAAAGTAGGCTTAGTTTATTAAATCTTAAATTAGTTTTCAGGGAATTGGCCCTTAATCGTTTGTAACATCTCCGTGCTGTTGTCAGACACAGAATTGTGTGGTAGGAGACAAATATAACTATTAAGAAACAAAAATCTTCTCTTAAAAAAACCAAACCAACCTACCAGTTTGATCTTTGTAAAACATGTTGAGATCTTCCAATGAGAAATGCTATGTAAGCATAAAGTATTATTACATGTACAAGTCAAACATGACTTTAGTAAGGTGTCCATTAGCATCCTTGGTAAAATGTTTCATTCAAACAAATTTCATTTTCTATATGAATTTTGGATATGGAAATTGATGCGAAATAAGAGGGAATTTTGGGAGGGTGGGGGTGCTGTCAGAAAATTAGTTACCCATAGGAAAATGTGAAAAGGAGTAGACTTTTTTTACCATCATTTAGTCCTTTTATTTTCTTCTGTTGTGTTATCGAAGAGCAGTAGCAATGCCATAGCTAAAGGTGAGCAGAGCTTTCTGTTCGAGAGCTCATTTTTCAGAGTGCTCTAAAATGCATATGAATATTTATAGGCAGATTGCCTTGAAAACCACCAGGAAACATCAGGGCAGGGGTAGAATTAATGGTGCAAATCTGAGGTTATTTGCTCCAGCGGGTCAAGTTACAGACTCCCTTTTGAAATGACCCACTTTTAAAAAAATTTTTGTTCTGAATCTCTCGCCCCCCCCCCTTCAGAGTTGGGGGGGAAATATAGGAAGGATCCACATGAAACTGATATCAGTGGATTTCTCATTATTTCAGCTAGTGTGTGCCACAGAGAATCATCTATACGACACTATTTCAGAAGTTTAGACTTTTTCTGGTTCTGCGAAGGGGTTCACAACTGTTGGTAGTCAGATCTGGAATGGAAGAAGGATAGAACCAAAACACATCATAAGAACATAAGAACGGCCATACCGGGTCAGACCAAAGGTCCATCTAACCCAGTATCTGTCTACCGACAGTGGCCAGTGCCAGGTGCCCCAGAGGGAGTGAAGCTAACAGGCAATGATCAAGTGATCTCTCTCCTGCCATCCGTCTCCATCTTCTGATGAGCAGAGGCTAGGGACACCATTCTTTACCCTTCCTGGCTTATAGCCATTTATGGATTTAGCCACCATGAATTTATCCAGTTCCCTTTTAAACAATGTTATAGTCCCAGCCTTCACAACCTCCTCAGGTAAGGAGTTCCACAAGTTGACTGTGCGCTGTGTGAAGAAGAACTTCCTTTTATTTGTTTTAAACCTGCTACCTATTAATTTCATTTGGTGACCCCTAGTTCTTGTATTATGGGAATAAGTAAATTACTTTTCCTTATCCACTTTCTCAATATCACTCATGATTTTATATACCTCTATCATATCCCCCCTTAGTCTCCTCTTTTCCAAGTTGATTTCAAGTTGATTTTTCAAAGGGTTATATAATTTACAGGCACATCCAGATTGGTTTAAGATTTAGTATGACAATAGAGGACATGGATTGTGGTTTGTGGTGTAAATTTGGAGTCACTGGATCAAGAGTTTCCTAAGATACAGCCCTTAACGATGCTTGCTTTTACTTTTCAATGTGTTCTAATGCGTGTCTAGGCAGATTGCCTTGAAAATAGTTATGCCACAGGATGGTAGATATGGCAAATTTGGGGTTATCTGGTCAAGGAGTTCCCAAGATGAAGTCCTTCCCCCCCAGTTACCTGCTTTTAATTTTCAGAGTGTTCTAGAATCATGCACACATCAGCAAAACTGGGTGGTAATTGAGAATGATCATGCTACAAGTACACGGCATTGAGAAACATGGGGAATTGAGAATGGACATGTTCTGTATATGACCCAGCTACAGGTTCTGAGATGTGGGCAAGGAGCTGAGACAAAGGAACCTGTGCCCAGGCTTATCTCAGGGCTCAGGTTCTTACTCAGTTTATGCTCCCCAAGGAAATGCTCAGTGAGTCAGAAGCTGAATGAGTGACCCGCTCGTTTGGTGGCTTAGGCTGAGTGGAGCTGATCTGAACTTGAACTTTGCCTTTGAAGCACTAACGCTAAGACTTAGGACTATAACAGTACCTTACTCCTCCATAACCAACCCTGTCACTTTGTACACTGCACAACTCCAAGTCAGCACTCGCACTCATGCAGCCAATGGAGCCTTGTTGTGCTCTGTGCAGCCCTCTTGATCCAGGGAATACTTGCAGCTGGTTGGAAAAGGCTAAGGAAGAGGTCAGGTACTATGATCTTCCTGATGATTTAGGACAGGGATCAAAGTGGGCAGAGCAGAATGTGTGTATAGTAAGTGTCCTCTTAATTCTGCATTGCTTGTTTTCTAACATTTATGTTCTGGGAACTGAGTTCTCCTGCTCTAGAAGGGCATGAGGCACATAGAGCAGCACTGAGCAGCTCAACTCAACATTATGTTAACAAAGTTTTCGTTGTAAATGCCAACACATGATCCTTTCCACCCTTCCTTTATTCTGATATATCTGAGCAATGTCATTGAATATGAGCCTGAGGACCATTCTATGTTTTTGGTATGATGACCTACTGCATTTATCATGTTTGATTATCTCCAGTTCTCAGGTGGTTACAAGACCTCATTTCAGTGTGATTTTGTAGCGTAGGACAGTCTGTACATTGGCTTGATTTATCAGTTAATTGCATATGTGGCTGAGAACAATACAGTGCTTGAGAACCATACATTTCCAGCAAAGAGCCGAACACATTTGTCTATATAATACAGCAGGTGAAGAGTAGTGACTTGTAATGCCCTTTAATACAGATGCCATAAAAGATATCAAACTCCACTATGCAATATTGCTTAAATGGTCTTTGAAATAGAGGGCCATCCTACATCAGTTACCTGACTCTCTTCCTCTTCCAAAATTTTCCATGTAATGTTGCTCTAGACTCATTTTCCTATTTCCCAAGATCCTTCTCCCTGGAATAATAAGGCAAAATTATGATTTCATTTGCTTTTGCATTTATATTTTTAAATCACTACACCATTTTATTAAAAGTTTTATGATACTATCAAATTAGAGAGCAGTTGGCAAATTCGTGTAAGAAGTTAACATTAAGCAGTGCTTCAAATTTTATAATTGTTGCAGACAAATTGAGACCTTTCCAATCCCTAATTCCTAATCTCCAGTACAAGTGCCACACAGGAAAATTGCATTTTCTATAATGTCTTTTATGGGTGTCCTTGCCCCTAGTTATGAGTGTTTTCCTCTCCTGCTGTGATCATATTTTTGTGTGTCCTATTGCAGTGATGAAAGTGAGGATGGATTGGATGACAATCCTTTGCTGCCACAGTCTGGGGATTCCCTGATGCAAGTTAAGGAAGAGCCCCCTGTCATAACCTTAGTCCCAGATTTGGACCTTAGCGTCCAAATTATGGGGGTTAGCATGAAAACCTCCAAGCTTAGCTACCAGCTTGGACCTGGTACTTGCTGCCACCACCCAAAAAATTAGAGTGTTTTGGGGCACTCTGGTCCCCCTGAAAAACCTTCCCTGGGGACCCCAAGACCCAAATCCCTTGAGTCTCACAACAAAGGGAAATAATCCTTTTTCCCTTCCCCCCTCCAGGTGCTCCTGGAGAGATACACAGACACAAGCTCTGTGAATCCAAACAGAGTGACTCCCCCTCTCCGTTTCCAGTCTTGGAAACAAAAGCACTTTCCTATTCCCCCAGAGGGAATGCAAAATCAGGCTAGCAAATCCAACACACACAGATTTCCCCGATCTCTTCCTCCCACCAATTCCCTGGTGAGTACAGATTCAATTTTCCTGAAATTTCCCAGTAAAGAAAACTTCAACAGGTCTTAAAAGAAAGCTTTATATAAAAAGAAAGAAAAATACATACAAATGGTCTCTCTGTATTAAGGTGACACAATACAGGGTTAATTGCTTAAAAGAATATTGAATAAACAGCCTTATTCAAAAAGAATACAAATCAAAGCACTCCAGCACTTATATTCATGCAAATACCAAAGAAAAGAAACCATATAACTTACTATCTGATCTCTTTGTCCTTACACTTAGAAACAGAAGATTAGAAAACAGAACTACTTCTCCAAAGCTCAGAGAAAGCAGGCAGGCAGAAAACAAAGACTCAGACACAAACTTCCCTCCACCCAGAGTTGAAAAAATCCGGTTTCCTGATTGGTCCTCTGGTCAGGTGTTTCAGGTGAAAGAGACATTAACCCTTACCTATCTGTTTATGACACGCCCCCCAAATTGCAGACAGTGGGGAAGCTCACTGGCGGCGATTTCCTTCTAGAACTTGAAAATAAACAGATTAATACAACACATGCACCTTTACATATACTACTAAGTATATAACTAACAGACTTTTACATTTTAAGAACACTTTTTAACTACTGAATTCTGGGAAACTCTCACGGGAGAGTGCATCAGCAACTTTGTTAGAAGCTCCTGTGATGTGTTGAATTTCAAAATCAAAATCTTGGAGAGCTAAACTCCAACGAAGAAGTTTCTTGTTGTTCCCCTTGGCAGTATGAAGCCACTTTAGTGCAGCATGGTCAGTTTGTAGTTGGAACCGCCGACCCCAAACATATGGGCGTAGCTTTTCCAGGGCGTACACAATGGCATAGCATTCCTTTTCACTGACTGACCAGTGACTTTCCCTCTCAGACAGTTTCTTGCTGAGAAACACGACAGGATGGAAGTTGTGATCTGTTGCTTCCTGCATGAGCACTGCTCCTATACCACGCTCAGATGCATCTGTGGTTACTAGGAATGGCTTGTCAAAGTCCGGGGCCCTGAGCACAGGGTCAGACATGAGCATCGCCTTAAGCTGGGTAAAGGCCTTTTGACGCTCATCAGCCCACTTAACGGCATTTGGCTGGGTCTTTTTGGTCAGGTCGGTCAATGGGGCAGCGATTTGGCTGTAGTGTGGTACAAATCGCCTGTAGTATCCGGCCAAGCCTAAGAAGGATTGGACCTGTTTTTTTGACCTTGGGACAGGCCACTTTTGGATAGCATCCACTTTGGCCTGTAGGGGGTTTATGGTTCCTCGACCCACCTGGTGCCCCAGGTAAGTCACTCTGTTTTGGCCTATTTGACACTTTTTGGCCTTAACAGTTAGTCCGGCCTGCCTGATGCGCTCAAAGACCTTTTCCAGGTGTAGTAGGTGTTCGGGCCAGGAGTCTGAAAAAATGGCCACATCATCGAGGTAGGCAACTGCAAATTCTCCCAGTCCAGCTAGTAGGCCATCTACCAGCCTCTGGAAGGTGGCGGGTGCATTTCGAAGGCCGAAAGGAAGGACATTGAATTCATACACCCCCGCATGGGTGACGAATGCTGATCTCTCCTTGGCAGGTTCATCTAGCGGTACTTGCCAGTACCCCTTGGTTAAGTCTATTGTAGAGATGAACTGGGCACGTCCCAACTTCTCCAATAGCTCAATGTCTTTTATGGGTGTCCTTGCCCCTAGTTATGAGTGTTTTCCTCTCCTGCTGTGATCATATTTTTGTGTGTCCTATTGCAGTGATGAAAGTGAGGATGGATTGGATGACAATCCTTTGCTGCCACAGTCTGGGGATTCCCTGATGCAAGTTAAGGAAGAGCCCCCAAATTCATTGCTTGGGGAATCTTCTGGAGCTGGAAATTCTGGGATATTAAACACACATTCCCTCAATGGAATACTGCAGCCAGGTGAGTGTGCATCAGACTGAATTCCTGCTTGCTATGGGGTAAGGTGGCTTCTTTGATTATATTTATAGGTTTGTTTTTTCCTTTAAATTCACTTACTTCATAATAAAATGTCCTCTTTAAACAGAGCCAAAGTCAGAAAAAGGGAGTTTGTATAACTTTTCCAAACTGAAGAAAAGCAGAAAGTGGCTGAAGGTAAGAGTACTGGAGGTGAAGGGGAGCTGTGATAAATAACTATTGTGGTGTAGTCTCTAGGGATGTTCTGCCTGGACTGGGGAAACAAAAGTAGTTGTGTGGTGGTACTCCCTAGTGTGCTTATGAACACTGAACACTTCAAAAAAAAACAAACAAAAAACACTTGAACCTGCTAGTAAACACTGATGAAAGTGTGGCACATCCATTTATTAACTTGTGTATTATTAATCATGTTTATTGTGGCTAAGGGCCAACCAAGAATGAGGGGCCATTGTGCTAGGTGCTGTACAAACATGGAGTAGGAAACATTCCGTGCCCTCAGGAGTTTATGGTCTAAATAGACATGGCTAGCGGAAAGGGAGTGAATAAGCAGAGTGAACAAAGTGATAGCAGCCAATGTCATGTTAGTTTCACTTTTTTCTGTTTTTTTTTTTTTTTGGTGGATTTACTTAAGAGAGAAAAGCTAGATGTAAAGAAGAAGGAAATGGAGCTGTGAAGGTGGCAGGGGAGAAGAGAATAAGAGGGGCAGGTTGGAGTGAAGCTGAGGTGAAGAAACGGCTCCAGCTCACTTCCTTTCCCTTCCCTCACAAACAGCCAATCAAATGTAGTGCACTAAACATTTCCTCTGACTATAAGCTGCTCATTTCATTTCACCCCTTCCTTGTAAAAACTAAATAATGGGTCATTGAATGTCTGGTTCCTGGTGTTCCTTATTCATTAGGATTGCTTAACACTGCTCTGGTGATGCACTAAAACTGGCAGTTGCAGCCACATGACGACTCCCCTTCTCTCCATCCAGTCAAATCTTCACATGGCATTGAGCCATATAACAGTTATACACCATCCCCCTCCTGGTCACTAGCATGGGATTTGTGGCTGTAGGAACTAGAGCAAGGCCAGGGCTCCTATATGCCTCAGCAACTCCTAGCTACCAGAATAACCCCTAGGGCCATTGGCAGCTGTCATAAATTAAAGCAGTCTAAAGGCTGATGTAAGTCATATCGGGAACCAGACTGGTATGCTCTCAGCTTCAGGACTGAGGGAATATCATAATATTTTAAAGCCACTTTTGCAACCTTTGCTCTTCAGATGCACCGAGGGCTGACTGGACACAGCCTAAAATTAGGATTATTGTACTGCAGAGCAGTTTTAGGAAGAAAATGCAGTGCCCTCTTACTAGGGACAGAACATAGTATTGTGAAGTTGTGTAACTGTTAAGGGGTGTGAGGATGTTTTGTGGAGCTGTGAAAAGAGGAAAGGTGATATCATGAAAAATTTTAGTTTGCTCTTTACTCCTGGGGCAATTCTGCACCACTGCGCAATGCAGAATTGTTCAGAAACTAACGTGCATGGAAAATTTCCTTTTCCTCATAGAAATTCGCCTTGCTGCTAGTTGCCGCTAAGGGGTCACTGGACTTAACAGAGCCTAGCTTGCACATAGAAGACACTGCTGTGGAGAGGGAAAGTAAGCTAGTGGAGTCCTTGCATGCCCTGAGGGAAGGAGAAGGCAATCTGCAGGAAACTCCTTACAAGTCTGGGACCGAGCATCAGGCTGTTTCTCCCTCTGCATCCATGGGCTGGGGAAGGGTGTGTGTGTGTGTGCGCACGCGCACGTGGGGGTATCTGGGCTGGGGGGGGCATGGTTGGGCTCTGGGAAGGCGGGGGTTTGGGTGTATTGGCTAGGGGTGGCCCTGCAGATGGGTTCGGGGGGGGGAGGGGTTGTGGCTGTCTGCCCCACCCCTTTACCCCTACCAGTGGCTAGGCTCTAGTGGGGGATGGGGGCAGAGAAACAGGAACCAAATTTCTTTAACTCTCTATTCCTGGGGGAATTTTTGTGTGTCTGTATTGTCACAGACCTATTTGCTGACAGGTATTTTGAAATAAATTGCTGAAATAATTGAAACTGGCATGATTATGCGGTGTTACTTTAACAAATAAAATGTGCAGAGTTTTGTAGAATTTTTAATTTTTTGTCACAGAATGCCCCCCGGAGTAGCTCTTGCACTTTCTTGGTCTCTTCTCTTTTGTTCACTGCACCCTCTTCATTAGCTCAGTGTAAAATCTGACTACTTTTCAGAAAGCTTTGGTGTTAGTTTCTGTATTATTAAGGGGAAGGACAGCTTTTATTTAGATTAAGAAAAAAAACAACAAACCCTACCAAAACAAAATGGTATGTTCTACACTCAGTTCTGTCCTGGGGGAGAGGGTGAGTGAGAGAATGACCACATATGACAGATGTTAGTCACCTTGCTTAATACGCTACTGGAAGGTGCTCTGATGCTGTAATGTATGGTATGAAAACCTAGATAGAACAGAATGTAGTTATGGCTCCTTGGATCAGGGTCTTAGTCTCCTCTATATTCTGAAATAGTGACTGAACTGATGACACTCAGTGAATGATAGTATTTTTGGTTTATTTAAATGAGAGGTTTGTGTTCAAAAACATGAAATATGTCTACTACCATGTCCAAATTACAATGAGCTGTGGTCAAATAAATGAAATGGACATTTGAGGGCCAGTTCATTATTGCTCCAGGTCTGAATGGGAAAGGAGAGTGGGAGAGAATGGTGGCTTTATGCTCCTTTATTCTGGAGCTGGTCCCCAGTGAAGTTAAAATAGTTTTAGGACTTGACATAACTTGTACCTCACTGTGTATGGCCTCAAAGGCTTTTCTGGCTTTGTATAAAGAAAGAGAATGTTTCCCTTAGTGTATGGTGCTTGGCGTTTGAGGAATGCTCTCCTGAAAAATTATCATAGTGGCTTAGGCTACAGGTTCATCAAATTTGATATCTTGCTTTTGGTAGTTGCCAGTATTTTCAGAGAGAGACAGAAATCCCATTAATTAACTAAGTAATTTATACATATTTCAGATAACAGGGAAATCTCTGTCCTGCTCTCTAGTTTTAGTTGACTTTTTACTTCTGAACATACTGTCAGTTTAATCTTCTGATCCAGTTAACCAGGAAGCTTTTGGAGAAGTAGTGAGACTTCTGACACAAAAATAAATTTGTAACAAAACTCTTTTGTGTACATGTTCTCTCTTCCACCTTGGGGACAAACTACTGAATATTGTGGGTGTTTCAGCTGAATGGTACCTCGAACTACAGTCTGAAAACAACAACTAGTGTAATCAGCCTCCATTTTTTTTTAAAAAGGCCTAAAAAGGGTGTTCTAAGGTAATTATGCAGTGCAATATGTGGTCAGAGGTGGAGTGTGTGTGTTTGACATTCCATCATTGCTCCTCTTATGTCCAGAATCATGAGGTTAAATTTCATGTAGAATTTTTAATTTTGTTACAGTAATAAATTTACTATATAATTTTGTGAATCCAGCTATGGTATTTCTGATCTGTTGTAACACTAAGATATGCAGGTTAACCTGAACACTTGAAAGAAAAAATGCTTGCCATTTACTGCCCCTTCAGTTTAATCAAGTGTCCCTTTGAAATCAAATATAGGAAAAGGAATTAGAATCAGTGATATAACTAAAGGGAATGATGTAGAAAATTGCTGCTTTGGCTGCATATGAGGCATTCCAAACTATTTGTGTTTTGCATGGAAATGTTTTTTGGTTATTTCAAATAGGAAGCACTGTATGAATGGTAATTACTGCAGTTGTATCAGTTCTGCAGTACTTAAGTAGGCAAAAAACTGCTGGAATTCTGCTTAAGTAAAAAATTCACTGTGAGATGTGCTGCTGTTAAACTAGAGGTGCTTTCACTCTTGCCAGAGCATCATCCTGAGTGACGACTCCAGTGACACGGATTCACCAAGTGATGAGGATGGAGAGGAGGAGGAGGAGTTTTCTCTTAGCCGGGAAGAGCTTCATAATATGCTGCGATTGCACAAGTATAAGAAACTGCATCAAAGTAAATACAGCAAGGACAAAGAGGTAAATGTGACACACTTCTCACGAATTTTTGACTTTCTGATTTTTTTCCCCATTTTTTAAAAATGGTACAATATTTTAATTGATCTTAAACTTGCTTACAGAACTGAGTGTAGTCTCTGGCAGACTAGGAAAACATCCTGTTGTGCAGCACCCCATGACAACCTAAAACTTGGTCCAAACAAGTGTAATTTAGTTACAGACCAATGGGCAAGCTGCTGACCTTACGTTCTAGAATCCCCTATTCTGAGAATCCCCCAACATTACACAAACACCAATGCACTGTTGGTATCTCTCCTTACCCCAAACCCATATCCCTCTTCACCAGAGCTAACTACTATCTTGAGACTAGAATTTACTCAGCAAGTGTGAGAAGTGAGGTGTTATGGGATACATTTTGGTATAGCTAGCTGCTGCAGTTAAGGTTGAAACGGTATTTTTAAACTGCAGGCAGCAATTCATAGCCCACACACAGCCTCTTTGCAGTGAGAGAATAGTGATGAGCACTACTTTTTTCAGCAGAGGTTTCTGTCGCCTACCCCCCCCCCCCCGGCCCTTGCTTTCTCCCTGGTTTTGTTGACTTTTTTCACTTTTCTCAGTCTTTTTCCTTTCTTCACTTTTCTTCTCACATTCCAGATACTTCTTCTCATACACTTACAAATCCCTATAACTTTCCCTCACTAACTGTCCTTTCTCTCCCCCTTTTGGAAGAAGAGGGGATCCTGCTGCTGTCACTGCACTCTTAGATCTTTCCAACTGTTATGAACCCTTCTGACTCCAACATTCCTTCCCTTCTTACATTTAAGGAATGTTACCCAAACTGTTTTGCTTTCTATTTGAATTGCAGTAGAAAGTGTGGGGGGGAGAACATTCCCTGTATTCCACATTACATGCTGACAAACCAAAGTGCTGGGCCAGAGTCTGAAATGAAAATTGGCACCCTCACTTCAATTTCCTTGTCAATTCCACCACATGGGTGGAGAAATAGATGATTTTCCCATGCGTCTCATTGCCTCTGTCCAGTTTTCTGTACCTGTTCATCCAGTAGTCTTGTCAATGAGTAGCCTCCTCCTGGCACCCCCTTGTGGCCTCAGGCAAGCCTGGCAAGCAGCCCCTCAGCTGAGTTTCCTCCCCTTCAAGGAGCTTCTTTAATATACTCCACACAGACTTTCATAAGTCTAATGACAGCAGCTGATCTTAGAGTCTGATTTTATTTACATGAAATTCTTCTACAGCAGCCTTTAGCTGGGAATAGTCTCTCCTCCCTGAGCATCCATCCTTCAGCTTCACGCTGCCTTTTATAGGGAAGTCAGATGATCCCTGCTTAGTAACTAGGGTTGCTTGGCCTCAAGCCTCTAGCCTTTAAGGGGCAAGCCACCTTTTTACAAATCATATATTAAATTTTGTGAAGAGGCCCCAATTTAACTCTACATGCGTTCATATTCCTGAAAGTGCAATATAGAACACCATTGTTAGACCTTTTTTTAAAAAAATGGAGGCTGATTACACTAGTTGTTGTTTTCAGACTGTAGTTCAAGGTACCATTCAGCTGAAACACCCACAATATTCAGTAGTTTGTCCCCAAGGCAGAAGAGAGAACATGCACACAAAAGAGTTTTGTTACAAATTTATTTTTTTGCCAGAAGTCTCGCTTCTTCTCCAAAAGCTTCCTGGTTAACTGGATCAGAAGATTAAATGACAATATGTTCAGAAGTAAAAACTCAACTAAACTAGAGAGCAGGACAGAGATTTCCCTGTTATCTGAAATATGTATACGTTACTTAGTTATTATGGTGACTGGTACTTCAGAAGTGCTGATTTTTGAATACTGAAAATGTTTTGTCAACTATATCTATTTTTTTATTTGACGACCTGTATCTTAGGTAGTTGCACCTGGAATAATTGCTTTAAAAAGTCTTTTCCTTTTCCTTTTCTATGGACACGCTACTTGTGGTGGTGTCTGTAGAGTCATGGAATTGATGTAATTTCTGGATTAGACTATGAAAAACCATATACTGTACCCTCTTCATGCTTAAAGGGATGCTATCCACTTCAATTAAAAAAAATTAATGAAAAATAATTTCAGGTACTACATCTGCCCTATGGTTCCTCAGGCAGCATTTATGGTACAGGAATTGTGTTTCCCTATTTTTTTGGAAATGTTTTTCTCAAATTGCTGTGTGAAATGCCCACACAAACAACTAAGGACATTGATTGACTAGGTAGGAATGACTTCACACAATATGCTATCTAATGCACAAAGCATGTAAACTGGAAAAATAGAGCTTTTGTTTTTTCCCCCACCTCTCATCTGTCAATTATAGTAATTGTATGATGTTAACAAGTAAACGCCTGTCTTCAATCAGGCTGGAGTCTCTGTCTCCGAGGAGGGAGGAATTGTCCCCCACCTATTCTTGCAGAGGATTCTGTGTATGTGGTCCCTTCATGCCACCTCAGCGTAGGACTCTGTATTAGGCTCCCGCTATTGCTACCCCAGTAGATCTATGATGGAGTGGCACCATTTAAATCTCCACCACACACACTTAGTCCTCTACTGGGTTGGTGTCCAGAGGAGTGGGGAGCACCCATTTGTAGAAATACCTGCCCTGGCTGCCACCTAAACATATGAGTGCAGCCTTCCCATTCCCTCCTTTTTTTTTTTTTTTTTTTCCTGTCAAGAGATTGAGGATGGGTTGGCCTCAGGTCCTTCCTTCACCCAAGGGAGAAGCAGTATTGTCTGGTTACTCAGACTGAGTAGTAGGAGCAATTGCAATGACTCTCACTAATTCTGGCCAGCTGGGAGCTACAAAGACAGGGCCTCCACTTTCCCTGGCTGCTGAGAGATGCTGTGGTGGCTGTGATTCCCTTACTACCCAGAGTGCACCAAAGGAAGCAGGAGCATCCTGCCCCTTCATTGGTGGCTGGAGGGAGGAGGGGGTACACCTCACAGGCCCTCTCTTTTCTCCATCACACTCAGGACAGTCAGGAAGACCCATTCTTCCCTTGATGGTAGTGGTGACCCATAGCCCTTTCAAGATGTGGCAGTATTTGTCCCCATCCCCCATCCCCCCCCCCCAGCGAGCAGGTTCCTAGTCTGCTCAGGTGATCGGCCTGGTGCTGTACATGGCTTTCTCCCTCTGTGGGAGCCTGTCTACAGACTTGACATTGAACACTGCATTGACTACACTGGCCATACTTTCACTCTTTACTTTGCATGCATGAAGGTTAGGAACGTTACTTTTAAAAAAAATGAAAACTGAGATTCTGACTTCATCATGTGACTGCAGGAGATGGGGTCCTATACATGTTCTTATAGTGCCTATGCTTTAATTTAGTGCAGCTTTTTGAGCACCCTATTAGCAACTTGGTGGGAGCCTGATGGCTATGTCTGCTTTGCATAAAATAGAGCGGATTTCAGTTATAAAATGGGATTGTGGCCTATAATAACGATGTACGTCCTAACTTGCAGTGTTCTAATTTGAGCCAAGCAGATGGCTATTTGAATTTAGTTGGAGTATTGTAAGCTGAGATCTGTAGGCTGTACAGACAGTTCTTTCATATTCCTGTACTAGTAAGGAGGCTGCAATTCACGTTGTAGGGCTTTGGGAACCAAATCTGGCCCAGTGGCTTTACTTTGGGCACCCTGTCTTAATCCAGTTCAGTTTTAAATACAGAGGAGTACACATTTTTCAGACTTTTGTTTATGGACAATATTTGAAGTTGTTCACCCATCTATATCTGTGAGCAGTTATGTTGCTTAACTCTTTGTCTGCTTCAGTTGCAGCAATACCAGTACTACAGTGCAGGGCTACTCTCCACACATGATCCCTACTATGAGCAACAGCGCCATCTCCTAGGGCCTAAGAAAAAGAAGTTCAAAGATGAAAAAAAATTAAAAGGTGAGGTAACCACCATGTGTTACTAACTAGAGTTTGTGTGACTAGACTTGTCATAATTGTATTCCCACTTACTAATAAACATTAATCTTCAATACCACTGATGTTAGGTAGATCGGCAATATCACATTTTATAGAAAGAACCTAAGACACAGGCTGTGGCTTATCTGCTCCCTCCAGAGAGAGTTGATATAGTTCCTGCCTCCTAGTCTTGGTCTCTGACAACTAGACTATGCCGGTCTCTGTCACTTTAGAGCTAATACCCTTCAACCTATTTTATTACCCAATAACATTTTGGAATCAACAGATATCATTGCATACTGTGGTTCTGGTACTCAGTTTTCTGGCAAATATAGCAAATGCTTGAAAAGCACAAGAAGTTGCCACATACCTGGATACTTATCAGTATGATCCTTCTAAACAAGGAATTATGAGGACTGAGACCACAGTCTGGAAAGTGGAGGGATGTGTTAGGAAACTGCTGTCTGAGGTGAATTAAAGTAGATCTACTTCTGACAACTCTCAGAGTTTCTCAGATGCATGTTTTTCAGGAAATGCAGTTTCCTTTCTTGACTGAGCTGTCAGCAGCTAGAAATCTGGGGGGAAACTGGAAGAGAAGGTTGTGAACTATCAATGCAAAGTGGATTCTGCCTTGTGCAAGTACTGAAAGTCTGATCTATATTCAAGGAGATTATTTTGGCCTGACTTCCTTCCTTCCTTCCCTACCCTCCTGCACATCCCTCCAGCTACATATGTTTTTCTCTCAGAAACTTACAGTGTACTTGGCTTTGCAGAATCTCTGCAGCTTACTTGTTAATTATCCTAGTGTCTGTTAGTTTCCTCTGAACACATGGTATCTACTAAATATAACTAGACATCTCTTTCAAATGACCAACAGCTTGGTTTGAGACTTATACTGAACGCTGGTCTTGTTCTTTTTAAATGTCTGTGACTAGAGCTTCACTCAAAGGCAGAAAAACATACCAGCTTTCAAGTATTTTAACTATACAGGCATGTTTCCCCGGGGAGAGGTGTATCTAGCTCTCATCATCTAGTAATATGATGATTTTCCTGTCTAATGGTTAAGTAATGAAGAGGTAGCTAGTATTATGAATTGGTGGGCCCAGAATGGGATAAACATAAAACTAGTCCTGAACCAGTCCTGTTTTTGCTGCTGTTAGATATAAAGTGCTGTTAGATATAAAGTGGCTAGGAAAACAGGGCAAGAGAGGACATACGAGTTGATGTGGAGGATCACAAATGACAGGAAAAGAAACTGATCTTATGCCTATTGTTCCCATGCAGCCAAGTTGAAAAAGGTGAAAAAAAAGAGGAGAAGGGATGAAGAACTCTCCTCAGAAGAGTCACCAAGACGCCACCATCACCAGACCAAAGTTTTTGCAAAGTTTTCTCATGATGCACCGCCACCAGGGTCCAAGAAGAAGCACTTGACCATCGAACAACTGAATGCCCGCCGACGGAAAGTGTGGCTTAGCATTGTCAAAAAGGAGCTACCAAAGGTGAGGTTGGCCAGTGGCATTGAATGGCGGATGTCGAGGCAGAGAAGGGTTGAGGTATCAGGAAGTCAGAATGCACAGGAAAACAGAATGCAGTCTGAGATCTTTCTGTGGATCACCAGATATCACAATAGTATTCCATACTCCATCTGTTGCTGTGTTGATGAGTGAGGTGCTCTCCCAACTTCTCTGATTTATTTTAAATTAAGTTTTCATTAGATTTTAAGTCACTATACAATTACTGCAAAGAAGAAGGGGTGCATTCCACAGAAACAAGGAAAAGGCTGGCTGTGGGAAAAGAGGAAAATGGAGACAATGGCAGAAGTGTAGGAGAGAAGAGGGAGGGATCAATGGGTTGTTCAGAAAATGAAGAACATGTGAAGCAAGGCTTCTTTGTGAACTGGCTTAGCTGCTGCTCAACAGTTAAAGAAAAATGAGTTGTCGTACAAAGAGCACTCAGTCACACTTCCTTTACAATGAAGAAACAATATTTAAAGTAGTATTCAATAGAACACTGGTTGAAGGGTCTTTTAGAGAACCTTGTACAACTTGTATTTAAGTGTGCTTGCTTAACAAAACTAACTGGCCAGGGCCAAAAGGAAACTTTTATAGTTTAAAAAAAAATGTCAGGGAGTCTGGTTTTGTACTTATACTTTTTTAGTATTTTGTAATAACACACTAAATTGATCTGAACTTTGTAGCAACTGCAACTCAGGTGAGATTGAGGAGATAAAGAGGGAGAATTTTAGCCATAATGTGCAGAAGGAACTATGTTTGCTTCTTCAAGTGTGTGTATAAGTGGATCTCACTATGTGCAAGATTGGAGTCTTTTGAATAGCAATGTCGGTTGGGGCCGTTCATGAGCCATGTACTTCCTTGTGTTCCATATGAAGGATGGAATGGCTATGACCTCCCCTCAGTTCCTTCTCGCTGCCGATAGCAGCAAGACAGAATTTGTTGAGCGTCCAATCTGCTAGTTCTTTGCTCCAAGTAAGTCTTCAAAAAACTCTTCAGATCCAACTGACTTTTGACTGCTCTGCACAATATTGACTCATCTTACTGAGTGCTGATGGTGAGACCCGCTCTATATAAGCCCTTCCCCCCCTACAGGCCCCCTCCACATGGCAAGTTTGAACCTGGGGGCTTCAAGCCTGTCCTTCCTGTGATAGACTAATTCTGTTCCAAGACGGTACAAGGGGTGCCTCTTGTTTGGGAGAATCGCATATATCGAGCATATGCTTGGTGTACCTGTTGTTTTCTGTAAGAATTCACAAATCATGGGATGTGCGGTTGAAATTCCATCACTTGGATCCTTCAGATCTTGAAGAGATGGGCATCAGAGTCTTGGTGTCAGACAAGCCAGCTTCCTCTAGTACCCCATCTAAGACACATGTGACACCATCGCTGAGAAGGATGCACTGAGAGAAGACCTGGAACTGCCATAGACACTGAAGGAGACTCCACTGGCTCTACAGACGTCTCTGGTACTGAAGCCCAGCACTGAAACAGCTCCAAACACAAAGGCAGAGACCCTAGCTTGGAAGTCAGTGACTTTGCACAAAGACAGACCACTAAAACCTCAGGAGAGAGAACCACCAAGCACTATTTGGTATTGAGGCGCCACTTCAGTTTTAGCAGTGCACCTTTCAGTGTCGAAATCTACGGCTGAACCAAGATTGTCTGAAGTACATTGGAAGAACTAGGGCCGTCCGAGGCATCTATCAGTAACCAGGCTCTGCACCGGATCTTGGCGCTGTATATCTTGATGTCACCCCTAAAGGATACTTACTCCACCTCTTCATCACTGGGGCATATGTTCTCATCTCAGCTGAGCAGAGGACCTTCTCTGAGATCCTCATAACGTTATTGAACAACTAGCGGGCTCTCCCTACTGGTCTCGGCTGCCATCCTGTCAGGAGTGGCATTGGATTGCTCAATACCAGATAAGACAGCCATACCCATACAGTATTCCACTGTGGGCTTACTGAGGACCACTTTCATATGCCTCTTAAAGCAGATTTCCAACTCATTTGAGGAAAAGGAAAAGATTGCTCTACCCTGTAGTATCCCTGGCCAAACCACTGGTGACACATGGGAAGAACTGAGAAGAACCAGATCTGGGGGTAGAGGAACACCAGTGTCCTGTCTCACCACCTAAGGACCTCTCAATTTCATCATGCAGTGAAGCAGTGTCTTTGGCATGGATACTGGCACCCAGATGACTTCAGTTCATTCCAGAGCTGCTTAGGGGAATCACAGAGACTCTGGAAATATTGGCACCTGTCATACTGGAGAAATCTCCTAAATTGTTTGATATTTTGACACCTTCCAGTCCAGCTAGGATCACATTCTCCATAAATGAAGGACTGCATGACCCTTAAGGCCCTGTGGCAAACATCGGCCATGATAAAGCTACTGTAAAGTGAAAGTGAAGCAGTACCAGGTCCCTCAAAAAGGGTTTGTGTAATTTACTCCCATCCTACCCCAGGCTGCTTAATAGTCTTGATGATAAAGGAAAAATCAAAACTGAACAAGTGTACCCCCAAGGACAAGGACCAAAAAAGGCTTAATCTGTTTGAGAGGAAATCTTACTCCTTTGCCTCTCTGAAACTGCAAGTGGCAAATTGCCAGGCCCTCCTGGCTGAATGAGTCTTTTTGATGTGGAATAGTGTAATATCCTTCCTGTCTAAGATCCTGTCTGACAACAGGGAAGAGCTCAAACGAATAATCAAGGAGGGCCAGTTGGTGGCCAAGACCATTCTCCAGATTGTAATGGACGCTCTGACACCATGGCTGATCTATGGCCACAGTGGTAAAAATGCACAGAGCATCGTGTCTCCAGGGGGCAGGGATCCCTAAGGAAGTTCAACCCATGACTGAGGACCTGCCTTTTGAAGGCATGGAATTATTTAACGAGTGAATGGTCGGTGCTCTATGCTCATTAAGACTTTAAAGCCAAAGTTGAGGCAAAAGGTCTTACCATTTCAGACAGCCTGAGTATCTTGCCAGAAAAAGCCTGGTCCTGCATGCATCGTCAGCCTTCCTTTTCCTTGGCAAGGCACCCCTCTCATAACATACACCAAGAAATTTGACAACTTTTGAGAGCCCATCAGATCCAGTTCTGAGATCATAACCTTCAGAAGCCATCTAACTTCATTCCAACATCTAACTTCATTCATGCTGTAACATCAGACAGACAGATACTAGAGATCATCACCCATGACTACCCCATCCAGTTCCATTCTTTGTTCCTTTCCCATCCCTCGTTAGGAACCCTTTTTACAAGCGGAAGTGTTTTTGTTACTTCATCTAGGAGCCATAGAGGAGGTGCCCCACCATTTTTTTGGGGAAGAGGCTTCTTTTTATGGTATTTTCTTCTTCTGAAGAAGAAAGTGGGCCAGGGGACGATCTTCAGTCTATCCTAGACCTAGAAGACTCAGATACATATGCCATCTCGGGCTCAGGATGATAACTTTTTGCCTTCATCATTGCATCTCTTCAAGCTCAGGACTGATTCGTGGCTCTCAGCTTGCATACGTCTGTATAGCTGTCCATCTGGCCCACAGGAAGTACCTAATATTCACAGTAGAGTCCATCCATTACCAGTATAGGGTGCAGCCCTTTGGACTCTCCAACCCTGACAATTTTCACAAAATGCCTGGCAGGGGTGGCAGCATGTTTAAGGAGAAAGGGTGTCCATGTCTTCTTATACTTGGATGGATGGCTGATCAGAGGCAAGTCACAGCAGGAGTACAACAACCTAGAGTATGACCTTTCCCTGTTTTCCCAGTTAGGTTACCTTGTGAACTGCAAGAAATCTTTTCTTACACCATCACAGACGATAGAATTCATAGGAGCTTTGATCAGCTCTCGGTCGGCAAGAGCTTATCTCCCAGAAGACAGGTTTTGGTCTCTCCAGTCAATAATAAACAACCTAAAATCAAATCCAACAATGTCCATGCATGCATATCTTGAACTGCTAGGCCACATATTGGCATGTGATGTTACTAGACATAACCATCTGTCCTTGCAAATGTGGAAAAGTTCAGTGTACTTGCTATCCAATATCATATAAACGAGAGTTTCTGTCCTGCCTCAAGTTGAGCAAGAATGCACCTGGTGTCTGGACCCAAAGAATGTATCAAAAGGGGTACCATTCTCTGCCCTCTCCCCAACAATGACACTTTTATCACACATGCCTCAGGGACAGGTTGGAGTGCCCAACTGAATCATGTGCAGAGGCAAAGGACCTGGTCCCAGGATGCCTGAAACTATACATGAAATAATAAGCAAGGAGTCTGTTGTAAAAAGAGGGTTAGTGGGACAGCTGAATTGCACTGTTTTTTATGTTTGTTTTACATAATTCGTTTAACTGTTGCAATATGTGTGGATGCCCCCAGTTACCAGGATGAAAGCCATTCTCATACTTCAGAGGAAGGCAGAAATCCCCATAATGCTTATGATTATGTAGTTGAAGACTGTATTGTAATACAGTTATATAGTGCTTTAAGTTTGTGTATGTATGGGTGTTTAAAAATGAATAATTACCTATAAAACATTATCAAACCATAATCTCATAATTAATGGGTATATGAAATTTTGTCTTGTTTTAGGCATACAAGCAAAAAGCTTCAGCACGCAATCTTTTCCTAACCAACAGCAAAAAGGTAAAGGTGGTCAAGCTTCATGTTTGCGTATTATATCTTGTGCAAATTTTTTTTGCATGTTGCTGTTGTTTCTTCTTAATTCATTGCCGTATCTTTAAGCCATTGCTAATATAGCAACTGTGGTAGCACATAATTTGATGTTTTCATTACAGATCCTCTCACTCTCTCTCCGGTTTTTAAGTTACCCATTTATAAGTAGGAATATGACTATTTGCTATTGGTGACGTCAGTCCAGCTGTTTGGGCTTGATCTTTGAAATAAATTGAAAGCCTCTCATTGGCTTTGATGGGCTTTTGATCAGGACCCTGGTGAGCAGATGTTCACATCACCAACAATTAGAGGTAGTCTCTCCAGATTGGAATTAGATCACTTTGGCAGGGCCGTGTTGGGAACACTTGCACAACCATTGTCAATTCTACATCCATCCTTTAGATAGAGATCTTAACACTCCAGCTCTGTTTGTGTGGTATGTTTCATACGTAACAGATACATTTTAAAAAAATAAAACATGGATTTTTAGAGATTTGGATCTGTTTTATTTTTGGCAGTAAGAGCTACTTTGAGAATCTTTAGTTCACTGTTCTTTGATACAATAAAATGACTCCATTATCGATTACTTTATTGACTTTTTTTTACTGTGTGATCCTGCACATAGTTATCCACATGCTTAACTTTACTACTGTGAGTTATCCCATTGAAACTGGTGGGGCTGCTCATGGTAGTAAACTTAAGCGTGTGCATATACGTGTGTAGGATCAGAGCCTAACAGTTGAGCAAATTCCTGCATAAGTGATTCCAAAACAAATTTATTAATAAATATTCTTAAATCTTTTGGCTCAGCAGATGAGAAGCGCCCCTGTTTGTACTATGAAAAGTTATTTTTAAAGAGCATTTGATAGTGGCTTTCTCAGCATGTGCAGTAAAATTTTTCTCTGAGATTGTGAGGTGCACATCTAAGGGCTTGTCTACAAAAAATGCCCCCCTGAACGCAGCAAGTTGCAGTGTTGTAAAGCACCACTGTAAACTGTGCTCCAGTGCTGGGAGCTACGCCCCTCGCTGAGCTACGTCGCAACCACACAAGGCATATTAAAACGCTGCCTGTGTAGACTAGCCCTAAGGAAGTGCATAGCTAACTTAATTAGCAAGTGAGAAGTGTAGTGAAAAATATTGCTGTGAATCAGTAGGAACAACTTGAGATGGGGGAAGGACTCCCACTGACTTTATAAAGTGTGAATAGATTGAGGGAAGGTTTTCTGTGTACATTTATAAAATATGCAGGAGAAGTGGTATCTCCTATGCATTTTAGGAGCTTTACAACAGACAGGTTCTTTCCAGCATGCTTACGTAAGTATAGGTGTCATGGTATAATTCCCCAATCTGAACCTTAGAATCCAAAAGATGGGGTACCAGCATGAATTCCTCTAAGCTTAATTACCAGCTTAGATCTGATAGGCTGCCACCACCCAAAAATATAGTGTTTTGCAAACATGCCGGTGATCACGCGGACATGGCTGGTCACCTGCTGTTCCGACGTGCCCCGAATCAACCAATCGTCCAGATAAGGGAACACGTGGACAAGGTTGCGCCGAAGATGCGCCACGACAACTGCCATGCATTTTGTAAACACCCTCGGGGCCGTGGACAGGCCGAACGGGAGGACTGCGAATTGATAATGAAACTAGAGATAACGATAGATAACGATAGATAACTAGGAGAGCTAGGGACGTGGAGGACAGCTATGCCGCGCTCCACAGTTCCAACGACCGACACGGCGGTAAGAAGGAACTGAGGAGCGGGCGGGCCGGCAGGGATATATATTGGGCGCCATGGCGGCGCCACTCCAGGGGGCGACCTGCCGGCCCACTGGAGTTGCTAGGGTAAAAAGTTTCCGACGAACGTGCACGCGCGGCGCGCACACCTAACTGGAATGGATGTGAGCAACACATCTCGAAGAACAACAGTTACAAAGGTGAGTAACCATCTTTTTCCTCCCCTTCCTCCTCCTTCCTTTCTCCCACCAATTCCCTGGTGAGTACAGACTCAGTTCCTTTGAGCCTTAACAAGGGAAAAAAAATTACTCAGGTCTTTTAAAAAGAAAAGCTTTTAATAAAAGAAAGAAAAAAGTAAGAAATCTCTGTAAAATCAAGATGGAATATTACAGGGTCTTTCAGCTTATAAACACTAGAAAGAAGTCTCCTCCCAGCACAAATACCAGTCAAAATCCATCCAGCAAAATACACATTTGCAAATACAGAAAACAATCAAAAGACTATAACTGCCTTTTCTACTTAATACTCACTATTCTGAATATATAAGAGACTGTAGCAGGGAGATTGGCAAGAAACGTGGTTGCACATCTGGTCCCCTTCAGGACCCAGAGAGAACAAAGCAAAACCCAAAAACACAAACAAAGGCTTCCCTCCACCGAGATTTGAAAGTATCTTGTCTCCTGATTGGACCTCTGGTCAGGTGATTGAGGTTCACTGTTTGTTAACCCTTTACAGGTAAAAGAGACATTAACCCTTAACTATCTGTTTATGACACAGGGGCACGGTGTTCTGGTGATATGTGGACAAGTAGTTAGAGATTACAATATTTACAGCAGCTGTTGTCTACCTTTTGCAAGCTTGCAGAGCTGCAAAGCTCTGGAGAGTGAAGCTGTGCTGTTTTCTTCAAAACACACAGCTTTACCCACACACCAATTAATAGAAATTAAGGCTTCAGGACTAAGCTCTCAAAAGTCAATAAATGCCAAAGGTAAGGTTGCACATGCATCCTTAACTCTGCCCCTTGTATGTGTGTGTGTGTATATATATATATATATAATGCACTAAAATACAGCATATAATCACCTGTTTGTTCACATAATTCTCAAATAATGCAGTATAACAATATATACTTTTTCTGTAACCTTAGATGTACAGTATTAAGAAGCTACATGTGTGCCATTTTGTGATACTACATGGACACTCCATGAAAGACTTTATATGAAAAATACATAGTAACCATTGTTTACAGAACACACTACAGACTTAGCATACTACATAGCAGATATTTTACACAATTACTCTATGTGTAGGCCCACCTACGTGTGTAGCTAAATTGGCTTTATAGTTGACTACCTTATCCCTTGACTTGAACCTAAGGAAGACTTTGGTGCTGGTTGAAAAGAAAATATCTCCTACATATTATTAAAATATATACATTAGGAGAAAAAAACCTTAACACAGTGTCTAAGCCAGCAGAGATTTACTGGACCATGATGACAAGGAAGTTAGCATAATAGAATGAAAAAATAAAATATGCTACACCTTTATCTAAGGTTGTAGGAATAATTGTATGATAATATACTGTATAATTTAGAAATACGATGTGATCATGTAATTAAAGACTGTATCATAATGCATATCTAAAACAGATGTAGGTGTGGACAGCAGCGGAGTTAAAAAGCTAATGGCCACTTTACACTTACAAAAGCTATATAAATAAGCACAGCATCAAAGGTTTTTAGAGGGTCAACCTTGGTTGTAGGAATTTGCAACCTTGCAACACCTAAATATTGCCCTTTGGTGATGGTGATTTTAAATCTTTTTTTTCTCTGTCCCTGAACCCTCCCTCTTTACCCCAGCTGGCCCATCAGTGCATGAGGGAGGTGCGTCGCGCTGCTATCCAGGCCCAGAAGAACTGCAAGGAGACTCTACCACGGGCACGTCGCCTCACCAAGGAAATGCTGCTCTACTGGAAGAAGTATGAGAAGGTGGAAAAAGAGCACCGCAAACGAGCTGAGAAAGAGGCTTTGGAGCAGCGCAAGCTGGATGAGGAGATGAGAGAGGTAGGGCCAAAATCTAGACTGCTGAAAATTAATCTGAAAAGAGCTAGAGCATGGAGCTGAAGAGACATGAACAAGCACAATAGTCAGAGTCTTTAAACCTGGACAATCAAACTCACCAACTGTTCTTCCTTTCAATGATCTTCCAGAGATTTTCTTCCACTCTATCTTAAAAGGATTTACCAGACTCTTCTGACAAATTAGCTATAGCCAGAACCATCAAATTGCAAGAATTACAGTTACAAACCATAATGTTGGTTAAAGAGGATGTAACTAGTGAGATGTAGTGTGTCTGACTTGCACATAGGGCTCAGTGCTCTCTGTTTCTAGAGGATGATCTTTTAGTGATTGTAACTCTTAAGTTCTTCCTCAAGTTCAGAAATCAGACTATTTTTCAATTCACTGGTGTGTTAAGTTTATTTTATCTTAAGTTATGTATAGAGCATAATAAAACATATGGAATTTATCCTCAGAACACATAAGAACAATCGAGGACCCAAATGATAATTGTCCTGTGGTCCCTTTGTCTTTGTGATGCCAGTGCAAAGGGTTCACAAAGCAATGGGATGGCCCTCTCAGGAAGTACCCCATGGTGATGAGTGCAGTATAAAAATGTAGATTGTTTATATGTAACAGGGTTAAAAAAGGTTGCAACGTATAACTTGCTTGCATGTCTTTGTCTTTTTCTCTTCTTTAAACATTAAACCTCATTTCATTTTCCCCTACCCTTTTTTTTTTTTTGTAAATTGTCTTGTCTCAGGCTAAGAGACAACAGCGAAAACTTAATTTCCTGATCACCCAGACTGAGTTATATGCCCATTTCATGAGTCGCAAACGAGATATTGGACATGATGGAATACAGGAAGAAATCCTGCGCAAACTGGAAGACAGCTCTACCCAAAGGCAGATTGATATTGGTGGAGGGGTAGTGGTCAACATTACCCAAGAGGATTATGGTAAGGCTAGAAACAAAATTCCAGCAGGCCATAGGAACCATTGGAGATGATGGTTACTGTATGCAGAGAATGATACAGACCTAGGGGCTTCTGTGCTTGGAATATTATGTGAAGAAGCACTTCTGTAAATCATTGGAATTTATCCATGTCTTAATTTGAGGTAGTGTAATGTGGTTAACAGATGTATTTTAATGTAGTGATATTCTTTTCAGATAGCAACTACTACAAGGCCCAGGCTCTGAAGAACGCAGAAGATGCTTACCAGATTCACCAGGCCCGGGTGTGTATTGCTTGGGTGCTTGAAGTGGAAGTGGAAGGGGAAGTGGAGTAAATTGAAGAGACACGAACTAGAATAGTGATCTTCTTTCAAGTCACCCATTTTAGTGATGAACTCTAAGCTTCCTTTAATTTGATTGTTGCCCTGTTCATTTGTGAATATCTGGGAAACTGGAGGGCAGAGGACTGGATGAAAATAAATTGTATAATCAAGCTACAGGGACTGCAATGTTATTCATTGCTTTGAAGGGGACCATATGTATTAGCATGTGAAGGATGAGAGACCATTTCCCAATGAATTTCTTGTATTAGGTTGCATCCTGTATCTTACCCACATTTTCCCCTTGTTTAGACCAGGTCATTTGATGAAGATGCAAAGGAGAGTCGGGCAGCTGCTCTACGGGCTGCTAACAAGTCTGGCACTGGCTTCGGAGAGAGCTACAGCCTAGCAAACCCATCTATCCGGGCTGGAGAGGACATTCCACAGCCTACCATTTTCAATGGTAAACTGAAGGGATACCAGTTGAAAGGCATGAATTGGCTGGCCAACCTGTATGAGCAGGTATGCTAGTTTGCAGCCATTTCCACTTCCAGGGACAAATTCAATCCTGGTATAATTCCATGGTAGAAAATATATAGTGACAGACCCAGGCCAGTGGGATACAGGAGTCTGGTAGAGGGCAAATATACTGGTCACTGGATGAGTAGTTTTCTGTTTCCTGAGTGACTAGAGCAGGGGCTGCACTAGAGTAATCAGGAACCCGCTAGAACCAGTTAAGGCAGACAGGCTGATTAGAACACCTGCAGCCAATCAAGGCAGGCTAATCAGGGCACCTGGGTTTAAAAAGGAGCTTACTTCAGTTTGTGGTGGGCATGTGAGGAGCTGGGAGCAAGAGGCGCAAGGAGCTGAGAGTGAGAGGGTGTGCTGCTGGGGGACTAAGGAGTACAAGCGTTATCAGACACCAGGAGGAAGGTCCTGTGGTGAGGATAAAGAAGGTGTTTGGAGGAGGCCATGGGGAAGTAGCCCAGGGAGTTGTAGCTGTGCTGCAGCTGTTACAAGAGGCACTATAGACAGCTGCAATCCACAGGGCCCTGGACTGTAACCCGGAGTAGAGGGCTGGCCCGGGTTCCCCCCCCAAACCGCCTAACTCCTGATCAGAAACAGGAGGGGTTCCACCAGAGGGGAAGATCACTAAAGTGTGCAAATCTGCCAATAAGCGCAGGACCCACCAAGGTAGAGGAGGAACTTTGTCGCTGTACGTACACACACACACACACACACACACAGCCTATCTTTCTACAGAAGTGAAAAGAATATTGTGTAGCTCCATCAGACAAGTATCCCTGACTTCCTTAAGAACTAATAAGATAAAATCGTATGTGGTATTAGCCCCTATATTTTTCATTTGCATATTTATGCGCCCTCACCAAAACTAGACTGAGCAATGGGGAGTTTATGCACATTGTCATTCTTCATTTAATGCCTAGATCAGTATGTAAACTGGGGACAGCCTTGCATTTGAACACAAACATGCTTTAAATTAGATTGCAAATAGAGAGCATGCTGAGGAAAAAAATCAGGTCGGGAAATGGCTGAAGAGCTGGAAGGGGGGAGAGATTACACTGCTCTACAGCCAAAATGCTTCTGAAATAAATGTAGTCCAACTTTACTAATTCTGGGTCACTGAGAACGAAAATGATGCTTAAAATTGTTGATTGGCTCTAGTTTTCAAGATATGCTATTGGGTCAGTATATACGACCCTTGACTTGGGAATGGCAGAGGATAAGTGAGTTATAAAGGGAAGGGATCTCAATTTAAACCAGAAATGACTAAAATACATCTTTGACTGGATCGATGAATAAATCTATGACTGGGTTTGGACAGTACTTGCTTTTTAGGCAAAACAATGAATGATGCAATCTGAAGCTGGTATTGCGTCATACATGATATGAATTGCATGATGCAATCATAATGAAGCTTACATCACTCTGCTGAACAAATTGCCCTATATCAGCTCTAGAAATCATACAGTGTGGTGCTCTCTTCTTTGTCAGTGTTTGATTTTGCAAAGGGACACATTTCTGTTTAGCCAAAGTGAGCAGAGATGCCTCGTACTTGTGTGAACAGTGCAGATAACTTCTGCTATGTTTGTGGTGAAGTCACTTTTGCATCACAAAAGCGCAGTATAACCACTATGGTTAAGAAAGCCTATCAGCTTTATTTTGGCTGCAAAATTGGAGATCAGGACAAGAGGTGGGCCCCACACATATGCTGCAACACTTGTGCAACAAATCTCCGCCAGTGGTTGAACAAGAAAAGGAAATCTATGCCTTTTGCAGTGCCAATGATTTGGAGAGAGCCAACAGATCATACCAGCAATTGTTACTTCTGCATGGTGCCTCCAGTTGGGAAAGGTGTGTCAAAGAAGAAAAAGTGGCCTGTGCATTATCCAAACATTCCATCAGCTATACGCCCAGTACCCCAGGGAGAAGGACTGCCGGTTCCTGATGCACCAGAATCATTCTCACTTGAGTCAGACGAGGAAGAGGATGAAACTTCTGGTCCTGAACCATCAATGTCACAGGACCCACATTTTCTCCCATCCTCCTCCTCTGAACCACACCTCATAACACAAGGTGAACTGAATGACCTTGTCAGGGATTTGGAACTACCCAAGAGTAAGGCAGAACTGTTGGGCTCCAGACTACAGCAGTGGAATCTCCTGGCAGGTTATCAGGGCAAATGGAGCCCATCAATGCTTGCAGACTATTGCTGGACTGTGACAAGATATGCTCCATTTAATGAATACAAGAGACAAGCCAAGAAGCGCCAAGTAGACACTGAATAGGACTAAACTATGTACATAATAGTTTTTTGCCTTTTGTTTCATAATAAATTTTATTTATATAACCCTTTTGCTGATTTTTAAAGTGTTACATAAACAGGACAGGTGAAATATTATCATGTAAAGCAACCATAAACACATGAAAAGACCTAGGTTTACAATTTATGATTAAAACTCTACTATCTACACAATATACATAGACATAAAATGTAAAAACTTAAATATCTTAGAAACAATAGCCAATCAGTTGTTTTAATTGTCATATTTGAATTCAGCACATCAAAATACATAATAAATATCACATTTTATCTCTGAAGCAGACGACTTCTCAAAAATTGTAGACCAGTGTTATCAATTCATAGGATCACTGGGGGAAGATGATGTAGGAGTTTTCATATTGGTTATAAACAGGGCTGCTGACTTCACTTTGGTGGCATGTGTTCTGATAGCCCTACATGTGTTATGGAAAAGTGAGGTAGAGGTATTCACATGTGGGTTTTTTGCAGGGCATCAATGGAATTCTTGCAGATGAAATGGGTCTGGGTAAAACAGTCCAGAGTATTGCTCTGCTAGCACATCTGGCTGAGGTAAGTGGATTCTTTGTCACCCATTTACCTGATGGAAGACATACTTAACGTGATTGAACTGGGTTCTAGATGCTTAATTGAATGCCTTAAGATGGATGCCTGATGCTGCATTTTCTTTCAGTGTGCATATCCTTCTAAAGATGCAACTTTAAAAAGAGAATATGCATACTGAATTGCACACACTTGGCATCCAGAGAGCAACTCCCTTTGATTGAAGCTGAATTATTTTATAAGAAGAAACGATAAAGACCCCAGGAGAGAAGATGATGCAGTTTTATCTGTCCATTGATTTTTAAGACATGAACACACCAGTAGGAGGGCAACTTGAGTTCTGCTTTTTGAGTCAGTAAGCAAGAATTTCTACTTCCTACTGTTCTTGGCAGTAAGGAGCATAGTAAATCTGTCTTCTGTGCTTCTCTGTTTACATTAGAGGTGCACCCAAAGTAGCCTGCCCCTTTACGTATGTGCGTAGAATTGCACTGTGTGCTAGATTGTCACCTTGCAATCTGTACTATATAGGAAAAAGAACGAGGAGTACTTGTGGCACCTTAGAGACTAACAAATTTATTTGGGCATAAGCTTTTGTGGGCTAAAACCCCACTTCACTGGATGCATGCAGTGGAAAATACAGTAGGAAGATGTATATACATACAGAGAACGTGAAAAAATGGGTGTTGCCATACCAACTCTAACAAAACTAATCAATGTGCTGTTCAGAGGTGTGTTGGAAATATTCTTTGGGTTGGAAAGTTGAAAGTAGGATTCCAGGTCACTGCAGAACTGTATCATGTTCGCAGGGATGGAGGGGCAGAAGGAGAGGCCCCGAGATAGGACAGACTCTTCTGCAGGGCTAAGATTATAATTGGATAGATTAACAATATTGTTGGGTGAGTTAAGGGAACAACTGTTGTGGCCCTTTGTGGCATGTAGTAGTTTAGACAAGCGTTCTTAAAACTACAATACTCACCTGGGGAAGTGAAGAAACAGATTGACAGAGCCAGAAGAATACCCAGAAGTCACCTACTCCAGGACAAGCCCAACAAAGAAAGTAACAGAACGCCACTAGCTGTCACCTTCAGCCCCCAACTGAAACCTCTCCTGCGCATCATCAGGGATCTTCAGCCTATCCTGAAGAATGATCCCTCACTCTCACAGATCTTGGGAAACAGGCCATTCCTCGCTTACAGACAGCCCTCCAACCTGAAGCAAATATTCACCAGCAACCACACACTACACAACAAAAACATTAACCCAGGAATCTACCCTTGCAATAAAGCCCGTTGCCAACTCTGTCCACATATCTATTCAAGGGACCCATCATAGGACCTAATCACATCAGCCACACAATCAGAGGCTCATTCACCTGCACATCTACCAAAGTGATATATGCCATCATGTGCCAGCAATGCTCCTCTGCCGTGTACATTGGTCAAACCGGACAGTCTCTATGCAAAAGAATAAATGGACACAAATCAGACATCAAGAATTATAACATTTAAAAACCAGTCGAAGAACACTTCAACCTCCCTGGTCACTCAGTTACAGACCTAAAAGTTACAATTCTCCAACAAAAAAACTTCAGAAACAGACTCCAACGAGAAACTGCAGAACTGGAATTAATTTGCAAACTGGACACCATTAAATTAGGCTTGAATAAAGACGGAGTAGATGGGTCATTACACAAAGTAAAAACTATTTCTCCATGCTAATTTTTCCCCTACTGTTACTCGCGCCTTCTTGTCAACTGTTTGAAATGGGCTGTCCTGATTACCACTACAAAAGTTTTTTTTTCTCCTGCTAATAGCCCACCTTAATTGATTAGTTTCATTAGAGTTGGTATGGCAACACCTATTTTTTCATGTTCTCTGCGTATATATATCTTCCTACTGTATTTTCCACTGCATCATCCGATGAAGTGGGTTTTAGCCCATGAAAGCTTATGCCACAAGTACTCCTTGTTCTTTTTGCTGATACAGACTGACATGGCTGCCACTCTGAAACCAGTACTATGTGGGGAGCAGTATGTAGCAGTACTGCCATAGGAGGGAGAGCAAGAACAGAATTGTGACCGAGACACGGTTTGGTCCTTGTTTTCCCACTTTGACCATGAAGGAAGTAAGATGCACCATCCTTCTTCTTGGTACAGATTAATTCCGCTTTCATGCCAGCTTTGCTGCATTGGTGGCCAGCATGCTGGAAGTGCATGTGGAGCCAAAGCTTCATCCACTTCCTGCCCACCTGCGTGGAAAGGAACCTAGCTCCCCTGAGAGGCTGCTCTCTCCATTGTGTTGAGTCATGATTCTGGAAGCCTACACTGGACTTTATTCTCCCTTACTCCCTTGCATAGGTGTGTAGGCCAGCTCATGATTGGACCCTGTATCAGTAGGCCTAGAATTCCTTGTTCACCAGCGTGAATGTGCTGCTTTGTAGGAGGAAGCTCAGGTTTCCACGCCAGCTTAGATCTTTTGCTTGCCAAACTGGCAGATGCATTGAGCCCTGGGTTAGTGGCAGTAGCAGTGAGCAAATAGCAATTTGCAGAAAGTGAGAGACAGGTCACAGTTTGAATTTAGTATTCACACATCCACTGGGTGTTTGCAGAGCAACATTGTGGATTTGAAAGGAGGCCACACTAAATGTTTAATCTGCTGAATCTAGCTGTGCATCACCCTGCTGTGTTGGTAGGAAGCTTTATTATGATCTGTATACTTTCCTCTTTTGCAGCCCTTGTCCTTAATTAATCACATTGCTGCATGAAACTGTTTCTGTTTCCCTCCAATTGATTTGTTTTTTCCCTATATCAGAGAGAGAACATCTGGGGACCTTTTTTAATTATTTCACCTGCCTCTACACTCAACAATTGGCATCAGGAGTTTGCCAGATTTGTTCCTAGATTTAAGGTAACAACCATATTCAGGAAACTATTCCTTTTGGCTCAGAAAACCTACTTCCTCACTCCCTTCAGCTCTTTGTCGCATCTGGATGATCTGATTAGCTTGACGTTTCAGAGGATGTGAGGGACATGATTCTGTGATCTTGTACCTGACCTGCTGTTCTGGAGCATGCTGTTATTCAGAACTTGAGTATCTGTCACTTGAATTCCATTATTTTCATTTTGGGGCAGATGTTTCTAAAAGAGCAGCTTATCAGCGAAGCATTTAGATTCTGCAGTGGCATAACCATGGAGATGACACAGTTATGATTGTGCCACAATGCCAGGCAAGAGAGTGATTTCTGAATCTTCTGCATTGTCTGTAGGATTAGTGCTTTGTTGTGGGTTGTTCAAAATCTGTGTCTGAATGATAGATGGTTTAATTGTGAACTGAAACAGCTCTAAAAATTTAGAGGGAGGAAAAACTTCAGCAGCATTAAGCGAAAGTAAAAAAAAAATGAACAAGATTGTAATCACTGTTCAAAAAGCAAGGAGAGTAATGAAGCACAAATAGCTGCATGTATTAAGATAAAATAAACAAGTTAGTGGAGGAAGAAAAATATGAGAAATAAGGAATTGCCACAAAATAAATTATCAGCAGTACATCCATGAAGACTATTTGAGTCTTGCAAAAGATAAATTGGAGGAAAATGAGATTACTGACAGAGCCAAATGAGCAATCAGCATTACCCAAAAGAGCCGTCATAGTGTGAATGGCGGGAAGTATTTAGTGTGTGTGTGTTTATATATTGTGATAGACCCAGGCCAGTGGATACAGCAGAGTAGAAGGAGGCAGATATACTGGCCACTGAATTAACAGTTTTCTGTTCCCTGAGTGACCAGAGCAGGGGCTGTTCTAGGCTAATGAGAACACCTGACTCCAATTAACCTGCAAAGAGTCAAGTGAGGCTCTTAAGCTAATGTGACCACCTTACTCTAATTAAGGCCCCTCTGATACTATAAAAGGGCTAACTCCAGTCAGGCAGAGGAGAGCCAGGGAGCCAAAGGAGAGGAAGTGCAGCTGAAGGGCTGGTTAATGAAGATACCCTCAAACCATCGGTAAGGGAGCCCTAAGGTAAGGGTGAAGAAGGGAGAAGCAGGAGAGTTGTGGGGAAGTGACCCAGGGAAATGTAGCAACTCTGGCAGTGAAAGGTTGGCTGCTGACAGCTGCTACTATTAGGGTCCTTAGGCCGGAACCTGGAGTAGAGGGCAGGCCTGGGTTCCCCGCAACCCACCACTGCAGAAATCCCTCCTGGGAGGGGAAGACAGGCCCGTGTCAGGACAGGAGGCTAAACTGCTTTGGTATGAGGCCATAGGAGCCACAGAGACTGTGGGAGTTCTCTGACCAACCTCCTTACTGGCTTGTGACAAAAAGGGCTCAGTAGACTGTGTCCCTGGCTATAGAGAGAGAAGGGCTTCATGGAGGGTTGCAGTGAGCCTCTGAAGCGAGCATAAACTGCCTGGAAGCGCGGGACCCACGGGGACAAGGTCGGACCTACAGAGAGATGCAGGAGACACACTAAAGAGCCACCTGCAGCTTGAGAGCCACAGTTGGAGTATCACTGAGTGCTAAGGAAGCATGAATAAAACAGATAGGCAAAGCACCAGGTAGCTATGAGTTACACCTGCAGGCAATAGAAGATTATAGATCAAATATCTGAGTCATTATAAAATATTTTTAACTAACCGGTATTCTCCAGTAGCAAGAGGCTGATTAGAAAACAGTAAATGTAAGTGCAGTTTTTGAAATATATATAGGAAAGAATAAAATGCAAGGTGTCTAGGTGTAAAGTGGTACGCTTGAGAACAAATGACTTCCAAATTAATAGTCTGAATATCTAGTGTTAATTAATATTGTAAAGGAGGGATCTGAGAGTACTGTTTGAACTAATATTTAAATTATTGGTCCAGTGTGCAGCAGTGCTAAAAATTGTTGGCTTATTGAGTAGCATGTTATGCAAATCACTGATGAGGCCACATTTGCAGCATCATGCCCATTGTGGGTCATTTTATTTGAAGGAAGATACTGCTAAAACAGAGTGTAGCACAGAGGTGGGCAAACTATGGGCCACATCCGGCCCACGGGACCCTCCTGCCGGGCCTGGGAGGCTAGTCCCTGGCCCCTCCCCTGCAGCCTCAGCATGCTGCGCTGTCGGTGCAACACTCTGGGCAGCACAGTTGCAGAGCCACGGCCTGACCAAGTGCTCTGGGCAGCGCGGCCGTAACGCCGCCAGCCACCGGTGCTTTGTGCTGCGTGGTAAGGGCCAGGGGGTGTTGGATAGAGGGTAGGGGAGTTTGGGGGGATGATCGGGGCGGGGGTGTGTGGATTAGGGGTTGGGGCGGTCAAAGGGTGGAGAAGAGGGGGGTTGGATGGGGCAGGAGTCCCGGGGGGCCGTCAGGAATGAGAGGGGTGTTGGATGGGGTGGCAGGGGGCAGTCAGGGGTGGGCGTTCCGTGGGGGGTCAGAGGACAGGGAGCAAGGGGTGATGGATGAGGCAGGAGTCCCGGGGGGGCTGACAGGAAATGGGGGGACGGGTTGGATGGGGCAGGAGTCCTGCGGGGGGCATCAGGGAACAGGGAGGTTGGATGGGGCAGGAGTCCTGGGGGAGCCATCAGGCGACAAGAAGTGGGGGGGATCAGATAGGAGGCGGGGACCGGGCCACGCTTGGCTATTTGGGGGAGAGAGCCTCCCCTAACTGGCCCTCTGTACAATTTTGGAAACCTGATGTGGCCTTTAGGCCAAAAAGTTTGCCCACTCCTTGTGTAGCATATAAGGCAGCTAAGGTGATAAAAGCTGTTTAGGGAGAGTTGTATATGTGGTTTTGTTTGTTCTGTGCTTCAGAAACCAGCATCCTTTTATGCTCAATACCAGTTCTGTGCAGTTCCCATATCAAACAACAGATGGCAGTAACAAGTTACTCTGAATTGCTGTGGAGCTAACTGCTGAGCTCAGATCTCCATGCATAGGAAATGGCTCAGCAGGACTCTGAGTTATAAATGAATAAATAGAAATCTGTGGCTGTTGTGCTTGCTCCTTTATTTCTTCCCTGAGGCAGTCCAGTAGGGATTACTTGACTTCTAGCCCATAGTAAAGTATTGAGGCATAGCCTTGAAGTACAAAAATAATTGTACCAGTGAAGAGGGGAATTCGGTACTAAGGGAACCACTGGTCATTCAGGGATGTCCAAGAGTAAGTTGCTAAGTTGACTAGCAGCCATGGGCAAACTTCTTTCTACAGTGAACTGAAAGAATATCAGAATTATTTTCTTGGAAGATCGGACTGGCAAAGGCCGCAGCTGCTTTGGGGGTATTGAGGGATTCTCTTAGCAGTTTTTCCTTGAAGAACTAAGGGCTTGAGGCTTTTGTTTGGAAGATCCTGTTCCTTAAATATATTTAAATGCTTTCATATTTTCTCTGGGTTAGGAAAGACCCTCTTTTGTGATTTCCCTTTGGTGGTTTTGGTGGTGAGATGTGCCACTTTCTGAGGTTTATTTTGTTTTACTATGGAGAACATGACATTTATAGTTTTAGTTCAGGTATATCAATATTTGAAAATAACTTTTTTGTACTTGTTCTAGGTGCTACCATATTGGGGAAATCCCCATGACAGAAAAGTGATCAGGAAATTCTGGAGTCAGGTAACATCCCTGTCCTTTCATCCTCACTTCTGCTTGTACAGAGTAAAACAGAAACTGCTGATATGTTCTACAAAGCAAAAGAATGAGTAAATATAGAGTTCTATATTCTTCATCCCCGTCTGCTTCACCTTTTTTTAAATTTATATAAATCAAGTGAAAGGATTGCCCCGTTCTGGGTAACAATATAGGGTGTAACAATGTAGGGCATTCTAGAATTCAGTCAAAGCTACTGCATTCTGCAAATAAAGAAGAGGACTTCAGGGTCAGGCATTATTGCTATGCTGCTTTAATAACCCAGCTCATTTTTTAAAAAATAAGATTCCAAATAAGGGAAAGGAAAGTATAATGGTGATAGAAGATTATTGAATGGAAGTATGAGACCCCCGTAGAGATGAATAAACTCTTCATTCCACTGTGTTTACATGATCCAGATATGTCTCTCTCTTTTGTGGTTATAGAAGACGTTGTACACTCAGGATGCACCTTTCCATGTGGTGATCACTAGTTATCAGCTGGTGGTCCAGGATGTGAAGTATTTCCAGCGAGTGAAGTGGCAGTATATGGTGCTGGATGAGGCACAGGCACTCAAGAGTAGCTCCAGGTAATACTTGTAGCAGAAACAAAATCCTCTCTTGCTCAGGAATCTTTTGAGTTGGTACAGAAAAGAGTGGGGAAACACTAAGAATACATGAGTTGATGAGTTAAAATTCGAAAGAAAGGTTAAATTGTCTTAGGAACTAGCAGAAAAGTAAAGAATCCTTATGGCATTGCATTCTATTATGCACATGTTTTTAAGGCACCCAGCAGGGAACCTCAGTTTCTCCCTTCCCCCTCTCAAGGTCCCGTTATAACAGTCATTTTGGCTGAAGAAGGGTTAACATGTTCTAATGTCAACTAGGAGGAGGGCAAAGCCCTGTTCTTTCCCTTTCCAAAAGGAATAAAGATCAAGTTAGTGCTGAACACTTCAGCCCAACAGTCTACTGTGTGCAAAAATTAAACTAATAGGCTGCTACCCCAGTCCACGTAACTGCATACATTTGGGGAACTTAGTATTCACATTTTTTAGCTTATTGTATGTGAAGTTTTTGATGGAAGGAAGTTACCATTTATAAGTAAAAGCTACCTTTTTAAGTACCTGACTGTACTAAGCGAGGTGTTTATATGGTTCCATCTCCATGGATTTGAATGCCTTTGTATTTGGTCATATGTACAAAATATGCAAGTGTAATTACAAAGTAACCATAGGATAGAAGGTATCAGAGGGGTAGCCGTGTTAGTCTGGATCTATAAAAGCAGCAAAGAATCCTGTGGCACCTTATAGACTAACAGACGTTTTGGAGCATGAGCTTTCGTGGGTGAAATGCATCTGAGGAAGTGGGTATTCACCCACGAAAGCTCATGCTCCAAAACGTCTGTTAGTCTATAAGGTGCCACAGGATTCTTTGCTGCTTTCATAGGATAGAAGTGGGGGTGGGGAGGAGTTTGAGGCAAAAAATGGTGAGAAATACTTGTAACAGTCCTTGACCTCAGCCACCAGCAAAGACATTCTTAAATACTGAGTGGTCTATGTTCATTAATAGCCATATAATGCTAACATATCTGTTAAATACAGCATTATTTGTTTGTATTGTAGTAGCACCTAAAGGCCCCAATTGGGAATCAGGGCCCCATAAAACCTGCAGATTGCAATATAGCCCAGCAACCATATCCAGGCTTCCTCATTATAAGGTTGATGCCCATATTGGTTCCTGTCTGTTCCCAGCTCCTGTCTATTGTTTATTTCTTTAATTGTCTTTTCTTCTTTAATTGCTTCTTCCTAACTTTTTCTCCCAAAATTGTCACTCATATATTTCTGTGCTTCTTTTCTAAATGTTTGACAGCCCCAGAGCCAGGCTCATGCACATTCATATGAGCTACCCTCTTCAGCACTCTTCAGGAATTTCTCATTCTAAGAGCACTGTAACATAGAATTCAACTCCCCTTACTTACTGGCTGTAAATTTAACTTTGTAACGGTGCAAAAAGTGTATGTCACCATTTACTTGGGATACCTATTTGCTATCTTAGGGGATGAATACTCTAGTGACTGGCCTTTACTGGTAGCCAAACATTGACATGTTACAAAGTAAATAAAAATACACCTGTTATATGTAAGATAAACAGTGCTAATCTCTTTATGACCTCCTATAAGAACCAAATCTCCTAATGGGGCAAAGGGAGAGTACATGTCAATATTACCCAGTGCCCTCTTAAAGAAAATCATTCCAAGAATGTGTCTGAAAAACAGTTGGTTCTAAAATATATATGTAATTGCTCTCCTTTCTTACTGTTTCTATTGTAGTTCATTTTTTAAAAAACTTTTTTGTTGGTCAGTGTCCGCTGGAAAATCCTACTACAATTCCAATGCCGAAATCGACTTTTGTTGACTGGGACTCCCATCCAGAACACCATGGCTGAGGTAAGCAGGAGGCCAGCAAGAACTGATTTTTGTTCAAAAGAGTAATTTATCCAAAGACATAACAAATAGTGAGAGAATTGTGGTACTCCTATGTGCTCAGGTGTATACTTGGGAGTTTGTCTCCATACCACGCTGTGGGAAATCACTGAGATCCGCTTCAAAAGGGATAATTTGGCTATATCCTACTCATTAGGGAAGAAATACAATTGAAGGTTGCTGATACTCTGTCATCCCTAAATCATGGGATGAGAAAATGTGACTTCTGTGCCATTTTCTTCAGCATGGTAAAGTTATTGCTCTTTACTTGGAACCACGCTCTGACACTGGTTTGAAAAGTTGCACATATCTGGCTTCTGTCCATTGTGAAAGGAAGATGAGACTACCACTAATTTAGTCTCCTGAGCTTGGCACATCACACTGTCATTTGATGGACTTGGACCATAATGCTCTGCAATAGGTTGAAATTCATGATCATCCTGTCTACAGTGGGGATAGCTTTCACTGATTCACTGTCTCTTTGCCACTCCTTTATAGCTTTGGGCTCTGCTGCACTTTATCATGCCAACGCTGTTTGATTCACATGAGGAGTTCAACGAATGGTTTTCTAAGGACATAGAGAGCCATGCAGAGAATAAATCTGCCATTGATGAGAGTGAGTACTAAGCACAGTAGGCCTCAGTTTCTAATTCGTCTGCTATAGCTGCCCATTCACTTCAACTCTAGCAGTTGCATATGGGGAATCTCCCGTTCTGTTACAGAGCAGTGAGTGAAATGGCTTTGATTGTCGTTCGGTCTGGGAATTCTGCAGGACCGATTTTGTCAGAGATAGAGACATATTGCTTCTTATATAGAAAGAAAAGCTACTCAGAGTGAATCAGATTTGCCTAATGTTTGCTGCCTCCATTTCCTCACCTATTCTAAATGAATGAAGAATAATATTTAAAATATTGTACATTTATATAGCATTTATCATGAAGGACTCCTAAGTGTTTTATAGGCAATGTGTATGGTACAGAGATTGTACCACTGACCACTGAATAGCAGCCATCTTTTTACTAAAAAGACAACTATTTTATTTCAGTAATGCTACACAAGAGATTTTAGGCAAAGTGAAGCGCAATATACAACAAACTTGGGGAGGGGGGGGAATTTTGGTTGGCAGAATATAACTATATAACCACATGATTTGGAATTGGGCCAGAATATCAAAGTTAAACCATTACTTTTATGGAAAGTGCCATAAGTTCTTTATTTATCAATGAAGGGTCTGAACTTTGGTTTTACATCTCATCCAAAAGACTGCACATTTGCAATAGCACAGTGCTCTTTAGCACTGTGTTGGTTCAGTTCTGACTCTGGGAGAAATTAGCCAACTGTTAGTGATGGCTAGCTGTATATCCTAATAGTACTGAATGAGCTGCATGATCAAGTATTATCCTCACCTTTTAATAGACATTAGATGCTAAATGTATGTCCAAAGAGTTCTGCTCATCAGATTGTAATACATATTGTGCTATAGAAATGCATTGCCTGATGGAGATATTTAGAGATCCATGGAGTTATCAGCCTGTCTCAAAGACAGATCAGTCCTGTGACATGCCTGAGGGGAACTGGGTATGCAAGAAGGGTTTGAGAAGCAACTGGACATGGTATAGTTTCTGGCCATTGGGTCAGTAATCATGTTTTCTCCCTGGCATTTCAGACCAGCTGTCCCGCTTGCACATGATCCTGAAGCCTTTCATGTTGAGAAGAATCAAGAAGGATGTGGAAAATGAGCTGTCAGACAAGGTGTGAAACAAAATAATTTGGAAAGCAAGCTCTTCATCTGGCTTACTTTCAGTGCTTCCCTTCTCAGGTTTTTAGTTCGTATCAATTCATATGTGGATCTGTTTATCTACAGCTGATTGAAAGGTCAGAAAACATCACCCATTCACATCCCTTTCACTTTTGCTAGCACATGCCTGTTAGATCACACCTGTATTTAACTGGAGAACTTACAAGAGCCCATTAATGACAACCTCTTCTACAAGTAAAACCATTAATCCAAAGATTTGTAAACAAACAATCCTTAAACCTGAGTAAGCTAATGGAAAAGTCAGTACATGAACTGAAGGAGACTAATACAGCATTGAAATATCTAGAAGAAACAAGAGCTCTACAGAGCGCTAAAGGCAAGATCCTCTGAATGATATGAGAATTACTTAATGTCTTTATGAAAAAAAAAATAATTGAGTATTCCTTGTTTTTAATACCCTGTAATTTCCCTTCCTCGTTGCCTGTCTCCCTACCACCTCTCTATCTTCCTTTGAAAATGCTCCTAAGTAAAACTGCAGTGATTTGATACACCTTAGAGCAGAGGTTCTCAAAATTGTCCATTGTGTCGATATAAATACAGAGATTGTCTTGTGGATGCCATCCCACCATTCCCAATTACATAATATCACTGTGGTAATTATAGCAATTGACTGCATAGAAAAGTGGTATTAGGGAATGGGGTTCACTCACTGTTGGGGTGCTACACGTCAGGTGATTAGCTCCATTCATATCTGGTGCCCTCCTTCCAACAGTTGTTCACACTGTGTCCCTTCTCATTCTCCAGGACTCGCAGTGCTCCTCATTTGTGGTTTGGCCCTCCAATCAGATCACTATATAGCTCTCCCCTTCTAGGGTATCACAGAGTGCTGCTGGCTCAGCTGTCCGCATGCCATTCCAGACAATTTTCTGGTCCAAAGCCAGGCCCCATGTCCTTTCTCCATGTTTGCTCCCTATTCTGGGTTCCAGCCCCAGCACCATGTGTCCTGTAACTACTGTCTGCTTACTCACAGGATCTGTTGCTGCTTCTCTGGACTCCTTCCTACTTCTCTTTTCTGTCTTCTGCCATCACAGTTTTTACCAGCCCAAACTACCTTCCCCAGAGCATGACTGTAGACTACTTCTATCAATCCAAACTCTGTAGCCCCAAACAAACCTTCCTTCACCCAAGGAGTGACTTCAGACTACTTCCCCTACAGCCCCCTTCTGTTCTCAGCTTCATCCCTTTATGCTGTCTGAGCCTGCTCCTTCCCAGTAGAATGTCATCAATTAGCCTTTATCAGTCTCTTGCTCTCTTCCAGGTGCCGCCGATAAGGTTGATTGTCCTATTTTAACCTTTTGTGGGGGTGAACACCCCATCACAGGGAACTATTAGATATAGTCTCTAGTTTCTTTTAATGCAGTTTAGTAGCTGAAAATAAGTCAGCACTGTATATGAATAGCCAGTCCATTTAAAAAAAAAAAAACAACAAAAAACCCAACTGTCGATATGGTGCATTCTTAGCCCTCGTCCAGACTAACCCGCGGCATCGGCGGGTTAAAATCGATTGCTCGGGGATCGATATATCGCGTCTAGTCTGGACGCGGTGTATCGATCCCCGAGCGCGCTTACATCGATTCCGGAACTCCATCAATCCGAACGGAGTTCCGGAATCGACACGGAGAGCCGCGGACATCGATGCGGCGCCGTCCAGACTGGTGAGTACCTCGATTTTAGAAATTCGACTTCAGCTACGTTATTCTCGTAGCTGAAGTTGCGTATCTAAAATCGATTTTAATTCCTAGTCTGGACGTGGCCTTAAACAGAAACTAGTATCCACACGCAGCCTTGTACCAAAATAACAAAAGGCGTCAGTTACAATTTATTTAGTTATTTTGGTGCAAGTTTGTGTATAGACCAACTTTTAGGTCTTGTCTACACCTAAAATGCTGCAGCTGCTGTAGCATTTCAAGTATAGGCACTACCTACGCCGATGGGAGTCGTTCTCCCATTGGTGTAGGTAATCCACTTCCCTGAGAGCTGATAGCTAGGTCAACAGAAGAATTCTTCCATTAACCTAGCACTGTCTACGTTGGGCGTTAGGTTGGCTTAACTATGTTTTTCAGGAGAGTGGATTTTTCACACCCATGAGTGATGTAGCTAGTTTGCCCTTACTTAATGTCGGCCAAGCCTTAGTTTACTAAGGGACTAATCCTGGTCCCAGTACACGTCCAGAGTAACTAGGCTGCGTGTTAAGGAGTTCAGCACAGAAGGGAATTCGTCTCCCCCATCCCATGAAGTAGCAATGGAGCCACTACAGAGCTGCAGTATTCTCCAGAGTTCATGCACCCTCCTTTTACTAAATGGAATTGGCAGGTGGAGCTGTGTAGGTCTGGATCCATGGGTCCCATTCCTTCTCCCCTATGATGTCTCTCACTTCCTCAGAATGTTCTCCACACTGGGTCAGAGCTGGGGGAGTGACAGGGACTTGCTGGAGACATTGATGAAGCAAACAAGGGCTTAAGGGATTCTTCTTTGCTCTGACAGAGCCTTTTCCATACCGAACACCACCCCTCATATGGTAATATGGGATGGCCAGGGTGATCATGATGATTGGCATCTGATTTGTGACCCCTGGTTGAGAACACCTGCTTGGTGACATGACTTTACCATAATACGGGCCCTGGGACACATTTTCAAAGGTGCCTAAAGGTGCAGATAGGCACATAGCAGGATATTCAAAGGCACCTCAAATCAATGGGAGTTACATGCCTAGGCACCATTAAAAATCCACTAGTTGCCTATTTGCATCTTTAAGTGCCTAAAATACCTTTGAATACCCCCTCCGCGCGCGCGCACACACACACACACGCCTCCTGTTCTTGGCTTCTCTCCTGATTCCTTGCAGCCTTCCAAGACAGGGTTCTCAATTAGGAAGTGCTTTCTGTGGCAGGTCCTGGATCATTGAATTACAGGTATGATGGCAGTTGCCTATGTATTTTTCTCAGATAGTTATGTACTTTTCCTATGATATGATCCTACAAGGGTTATATTTACTGAATCTTGTTCTAGTATTGCTCTGTTTAGGGACAGACTAAGACTATAATCCCATAACTGTTTTGCAGATTGAGATTCTCATGTACTGCCAGCAGACCACCAGGCAGAAGCTGCTGTACCAAGCTCTAAAGAACAAAATCTCTATTGATGACCTACTGCAGTCCTCCATGGGCACTACCCAGCAAGCACAGAATACCACTAGTAGCCTCATGAATCTAGTCATGCAGTTCAGGAAGGTAAGGTCAGCAAAAAATATATAATCATCGGCCATCTTGGAAACACCACAGCAAAAAATATTTCCTAACCTGTGCTGGTTGATTGCATGCAGCCCTAAGTTATGCCCTGATGCAGTATAACTTGAGACCAGCAGTTATAATATACAATAAAGCAGAGCCCCTGCCGTACAGTGCATGTGTGTACTAGTTGGATCCCCATTCATCATTGAAGAAATCATTCACCTGGGGAAGAAGAGGCAATAGGGGTGACATGGTCAGGAAATTATATTATTTGGTACCTAAACTAAGATGGATGCTCTATCAAACAGTTGTCATTGTGCGCTCACAAGTTCCATCATTTGAGTGAGCAATTTTTCCAAACATTGGGCTGGAAAATGATGCATATGACTAGATTTCTATTTTTTTCCCCCACCTAAGCAGCTGACATCTCCCTTTTCTTACCCAGGTGTGTAATCACCCAGAGCTGTTTGAACGACAAGAAACTTGGTCTCCATTTCACATCTCCCTAAAGCCATACCAGATTTCAAAGTTCATCTACCGTCATGGACAGATCAGGGTCTTTAACCACTCACGAGACAGGCAAGCCAATTCAACCTTCCCATCAATTTATTCAGTACCTTTTATTTCGTCTCTTCAAGTGTCTCCCTCTTTTCTGCTGTTGTGATTCTGCAAGGGTTTTATGGGGTTCGTCAGTCAGTCAATCTCCCAAAATGTTGATTTTAGACAAAATGGGGCTGGTAAAGCTTTTAGCCAGAGACTGAAATAGTCAGTAGCCTACACAACATTGAAATTTTGCTGATAGGGCTGATTGAGTTGTATATCTTTTTCTCTCACTCTCTTGCTAGGGGGATACATCCATGCATGGATGTGGGTATTTGTATTATAAAGCATGTGTTAGCATACTCCTGTCTGTTATGGCATGTCTTTGCATTTTATGCACTGTTATTTTGGGGAGGTGCTGTAAGATCTACCTTTGGTGGGTTTTTTGGGGGGGGTCCTCCAATTACCTTCAGAACTCCCCTTATTGTCCTATCTTCCTTGCTGAGGAGGGCTAGTTGCAGCTCCCTCTGGGGCCATTTAACGCCTTTAGAGAGATGGATGCATGAGCAGTCACTAAAGACTAGTGTGAGACAATTTTTCCCCATATGGGTTGTGTGTGGTGTCCACAGCACTCTGTCCCTACCAATTTGCAGCCCACCTGCTTCTTGTGGCACCTGCTACTAGATGACAAGTGAAACTGTTCAAGTACTTTACAGTGTTTTTATAATGTTATTTAGACTTAACTGTAGCTTTGTAAATGACTTGGGAGTTATGGTGGATAATCAGTTGAACATGAGCTCCCAGTGTGATGCTGTGACCAGTAGGGTTGATGCAATCTGTGGATGTGTAAACAAGGAAATCTCAAGTAGGAATAAGAAAGTTATTTTACCTCTGCATTTGGCACTGGGTGTTGCCTCTGGAATAGTGTGTCCAGTTCTCGTGTCCACACGTCAAGAAGAATGTTGATATATTGAAGAGAGTTCAATGAAGAGCTATGAGAATGATCAAAGGAGTGGAAAACATGCCTCATAGTGATAGTCAGCTTAACAAAGAGAAGGTTAAGGGGTAGGTTTAATCACAGTTTATAAGTTCCCATGTGAGGAACAAATACTTGATAAAAGGCTCTTTGGTCTAATAAACAAAGGTATAACAAAAACTGATGGCTGGAAGCTGAAGCTGGACGAAGTCATAGCTATAAGGCGTACATTTTTAACCATGAAGATAATTAATCTTTGGAACAATTTAACAAGAGTTGTGTGGATTCTCCATCACAGGCAATTTTAAAATCAAGATTGGATGTTTTTCTAAAATGTGCTTTAGTTCAAACAGGAAATATTTCAAGGAAGTTATATGGTCTGTGTTATACAGGATGTCAGACTAGACGATCAGTTATCCCTTGTGGTCTTGTAATCTGTATGAATCTATAAGTTCTGATTGACCCCATTCCCTGAGGTTTTTAAATAGTGCTAGCCAAGTGATGGCTTCCCTGTTTTCTTTCATTTTATTTAGCTGTTACACACCCAATATTCAGCGTTCTCTCATAGCAGAGCCATAGTCATCAAATAATCCTCTAACAAACAAGCAAGTCAGCACTGGTCTACACTACAAACTTACATCTGTATAACTACATCACTCGGGTATGGAAAATCCAACATAGCTATTCCAATGTAACCCCCAGTGTACACAGCCCTATGTCAATGGGAGAAGTTCTCCTGTCGACATAACTACTGTTTCTTGGGGAGGTGGAGTACTTATGCCAACGAAAGACCCGTCGGCATGTAGGTAGCGTCTTCACTAAGCGGAGCTGCACCTCTATAGTGCTGTAAGTGTAGACAAGCCCTCAGGAAAAGTAAGACAAAGCAATTTATACTCTCTCCTTTTTCTGCTGATCATGTGTAATGGAATTAAGCTTCAGTTAGAATACTGGAGGAACCTGGTTTCCCTCGAGTGGCTTTTCATATGTAAGGAAGCTATCAGTGTTGATTAGGTGTAACATGATAAGTTGTGAGCATCTTCCAGTGCCTTCACAGCTAGTAATAGCTTACAGTGGATGGAAAAGAGCTGTTTGAGTACAGTCTGCTGGTTGCTCTGTTTATGGGAATGCCTGCTTAAGCTTTATCTCATTCAATCATAAGAAATGCACAGAGCAGTGGATCACATTAACCATTATTTAATATTAAAGGATAGGATTGGCACTCTTTCCCAATATGAAAAGCAATCCAGGAATGATGTTCTGACTCATGGTTAAATTAAGTAAAATACATTGTGGCTGCTGCTTTTCATTAATTCATTGTCATGCAATACTGAAAAACTGGAGTATCAGGTTTCTTAACATGAAAAACCAAATTCTGTAGACTCCTCGACAGCAAGAGGAGAGTAAAGCTGTGATACTGTGACTGAAAGTCACTCTGTAGTTTGGGGTCAGAACTCAGTACTTCTGACTTCTTGATTGAAATTGAACTAAATTAACACTTTCTTATTTTTTATTTTGTTCTGTTCATTTTCAGGTGGTTACGGGTTTTACTTTCGCCATTCGCTCCGGACCACATCCAGCAGTCTCTCTTCCATAGGAAGGGTAGGTTTACTTTCCTGGGGAAGCAGTTAAGGTGGCTAGCACACTTCAGTATGATGTTGCAAGCTGTCTTGTTTGGAGGGAGAATTGGTGTAGATTAACTTCTCCCTGGGACTATAGATTCTGTGCCTCTCTGGTCACAATTCATTAGAACCTTTCAACCTTGGCACTTGACATGAAGTTAACAAGCTTATTTCTGTTGATTAATAAGAGGCAAGGTAGAAGGATGATCTAAAAGAGCTCTGTTTAGCCTCAGCGTTCTCCTGCTCTTATCTCTTGCCCTTTTAGTCCAGTTTAAAAGAATTTAATATGGTTTTTGTACACTAGTTTGAGGTCTGTGAATTCTTCGTAGATTCAAGCTAGTGAAACCTCAGGAGCATATTAGTGCAGTTTCTATAGTACACCAAACTACATGTTCCTCTTTCCTGTGGACCAGTTGGAGAATGGACATGAACCTGAATTAAACTGAGAGACTGCTGCATCCAAATTAGTGACCAGCTGAACAGAAAACTAAACAATCTTTGTACGTTTGATATACTATTCCATTTAAAATTGCTATTACTAACTATGCTAGTAAGAGAGAACCTGGTAATTAACTTGCCAAAAGAGAGGGTAGATTTTGGAAGAGGAGCAGGAGCACACTTAAGGCTCTATTCCTGCATCAAGATCTGTTAGTATGGACCCCTTAATCTATGTGGCGTTTCATTGAAGTCAGAAGGACTTTGCGTAGCTTCAGGGATTTGGGCTTCATGGGTGATTGAGTGCTGTCTGTACAGCTCTTCTTCATATCTTGTGGGCTGCTCTTTAACTGTCCATTAGTTTTGGCTTGATAAATCTTCAGAGAGAGATTATCTGTTTTGTATTAACTGAATAGAAAAATGTAACGGTGGTGGAGAGTTAAATATGTTAAGAATATGAAAATAAATAAGTGTACCCCTTCCTACATCTTTAATATTCCTTCTCTTGTCTGGCCCAGAAGCAGTGACTTGAATTCAGGGAATAGCAATCAGGGTGAACCCTTTAGCATCCTCTAAAGCCCAGGTTCTCAAACTAGGGTGTGTGGAATGTATTCTGGGGGCATGACAAGCTTGGGGGGGGGAGGGGGGGAATTATTGCACACATTGTACCCATAGCAATGAATAACTAGCAAAGCTGATTCCTACAGTCGTATAAGGGCCTCAGATGGTGCTGTGCATTTTGACTGATTTGGTAAGCTTGCATAGCATTATACAAAGTTGTTGTCATCTGTACATTAATCCATTTGCTACGACGATATGTGCACGTTTAATTGTAAGTATGGACCGTAATCACAGTTTTTTGCTTTTGCTTTTATTACAATGAATCATTGGCTCATTCATGCAACTCAAGGGAAAAGAAAGCAACTCAAGTGAAAAACAAAGAAGCCCAAACTGACAAATGAAGCGCCACCGCTGCATATATCCACATATGTACTTGTGTGGCAGGAGCCGGGCAGGGATGTAGACTACTACAAACACAAAGAAGGGCGGGGGGTCTGATCAAATATGTTTGAGAACCATTGCTCTAAAGGGATAGGTTACATTTGGAGCTCCTCTGTCATTTCACATTCTTTTTGTAGTAAGGCATTTGGATGTCTAGAACCTTGGGATCAGAATTCGTCCGGACTGGTCCATGTGTGCTCCTTGTCTCCTGTAGATATCAGCCTTAACTTTGATATATTTATGATCTAGGTGCCAATGAAGAAAGTTGCTTTTCTTTCCTCCGGTTTATTGATGTCTCTCCAGCAGAAATGGCAAACTTCATGAATCAGGGACATTTAGCCAGGTGAGGAAATTAATTCTGTTCATTTAATTTTAAAAAGAAACTTGGAGGAAAAGTATGTGCAGTTTAATAAGTATTTCTGTAATAAAATTGAATGTTCTTGTGAGAACACATAGTGAGAAAGACAGTCTGTGCCCCAAAGAGCTTACACTCTAAATAGACAAGACAGGCAAAGGGTGTGAAGGAAAAGATTTGACCATGGTGTCACAGCAGGGCAATGGCTTCCATAGACCACACTACTTCTCTGTTTTTATTAATTTTTCTCCTCTGTCTTTGTTTATTTTAAAATGTATAGAGAATTACTCTGGGCCATAATATTGGCCATACTTGAACTGCAGTTACTATTGCCTTCCTTCCATGTGTGCCAATCACAACATGAAATGATTCTCCAAGGCACACTTACAGGTTTATAGACTTTTAACCATGAAGGACTCCGTGCTGGATCTGCACTGTGGACTCCACTGTAGTAGATAGTGGGGCTGCAGCAGTTTCCCAGCACTGACAGCAGGGTGGTGCAACACACCAAGGGGCCCAGGGCATCCAGTCAGGGCTGAGAGGAGGATGAGGAGCCCCTAGCCTGGTGGGGAGTGGGGATACCTTGCTGCTGAACAGTTCCTGCTAAGGGTTGGCTCCCACATTCTGGGCCGCTGACTGAGTCAGCGGGACTGGGACAGTGGAGCTGCAGAGGGCTCTCTGCATGGCTGCTGGGCTGGTGACACCTGATCCCTTCAGGCACAAGACGCTGAGGAGGCTGTGATCCTGGCAAGGCAGAGCAGAGACCCACTGACCAGGGCCCCGAGAAGGAGGACAAGCTCCTGGCTACTTGGGCTTGAGCCTGCTGGTGAATGGTTCCTGCCCAGTGACAGAGCCATTCAGCAGCAGGCTGGCCTCCTTCATGTCTAGAGGCTTCTCCTTCTCCTCCTTGCAGTCCTGGGTGGAGGTCTCTTCTCTGCCTGCCAGGACGGTAGCCTTCTGTACACCTATTTCAGCCCTCTGGCAGTGCAGGGAGCCCTCTGCAGCCCCGGTCATGGGAGTGAAAGAGCAGGGCTGCACAGAGTTTCCTGTGCTGCCCAAGAGCCAGTGACATTCAATCTCTGCAGGTGTGTGGTGCCAAGGGGCTGCACTCGTTCCTGCTGTTTCTGGTGGATTTTTTTTTGGTCAATTTCAGTGTGGTAGCTGAAATTGATCTATATAGACATCTATCAATTTAAATCAAACCCTGCCAAGACTGCTTACGTTATATAATACTGTGGGGGAGGGTGTTAAAATGAAAATTCTGAATCTTAAAATTTTGAAGTGAGCATTTTTTGCAAAATAGATTAGTACCATGCTGTTAACTGAAAGAAAATTCAGCATAAAAATGAATGCAGTATAGATATCTTGCCAGGATAATATGCAAGTGTTGTAGGTTTTCATGATTGAGCTTATTGGACCATTCACTTCTGTTCTGTGATTCAGTAATGTGTCTCCTAAAGTGACAACATTCACGTAGATCTTTGTATAGCTCTGTGCATTGTTCTTACCACAAGTATCTATATATGCAGGTGCTTGTGGAGAAGTCAGAGAAAGGTACTAGTGAAAATGAGAAATAGTTAAATTGGAAAGTGGATTGGGGGAAAAGATCATGTTTTCCCCAAAGCCAAAATACTGTAAAAACAAAATGTTAAAGGAATAAGACATGCCCACCAGAGACCTGCTGTATCTATTTAAGCCCCTTCCACAGAGCAGTGAATAAGTCCGTTTACTGTTGTTTATTTCAGATGGTTAGCTCTTTTCCTGTCTCTGAAAGCCTCCTACAGGCTCCATCACTTGCGCTCCTGGACAGATCCAAAAGGGGAGCACCCACAGAGGACTCAGTGTCTGGGGAATAAAGATTTCTTGCTGGGAGTCAATTTTCCACTCTCTCTTCCCAACCTGCACAGCTGCACTTTTCTGCAGGTAAGGAAGATTGTCAAAGACATGCAGATCCTTCATTCTCAAATACTAGCAGGCTGTAGTGAAGGGGAAACAGGGAGAACCCTTCCATCCTTCTTCTAAAACACATGGAAGGATAGACATGGAAATAAGCTTCCTTTTATGATAGGTGCAATGTGACTTAGTTAATTTTACACCACTCCCTAAGAAAAATTAAGATACTTAAAGTGGACTTTAGTCTTTCTACATATTTTTATATACCATATGTAGTGATTATTAATAATTAAATAAATATATATGTGTACCAGCGTGCAGGTTAGCTGAGTTTTATTGCCCAGTGTGAGACTCACCTCTTCAGCCAAGTTTTTGCTTGATCTTGATCTGCTCATTAGGGATAGCTAATTTGTGGGGAAAGGGGTTAAGAGAGGCTACTGCAGCCAGTGCAGGCCTCACAGTTCATGTTTTGTTTTTAAAGTATGTAATGTACCCAGGGAATGGGAGCATAATAAATAAATAGGCACATTTTAGTAACCCTTTTGCATGCTATACTCCTCCATTGACCAGAGGGTATCTTTTTTGCACTCAGCGACAAAAATGGCGGTTGAAGAAAATCAAAGTGTTTGTGCGTGGGGCAGGGTGTGAGAGGGAGACTTGAGGGAAAAGAAACAGCACAACGCAGCCTAGTAGGATGTGCATCGCTGTTCCTCAGCCCATGTTTGTTACGTATTATATGATGCTGTCCCCAAGCTGTAGACTGAGAATGGAAAACCATGATGCTAGTGAGATGCAGGTCACTCGCAGAGAAGAGTGGCCATGCTGCTGATCTGGGGGATTAGAGAGGCCTGATATTGTTCGTAAGCTGTATCTCTTACATGTAATGAAGTACTAGTTCTAGTACTAATACAACAGACCAGGCTGCACCTGAAATGTCTAACACATAGTGGCCACAAGATGTATTTATTTATTCTCATGTGCTTTGTGGTTAGTATTGTAGTGATATCGCTGGCCTGATTCTGCCTGTGTGCTACAATGTGGTGCAGTATTGCGTAATACAGCCTCATCAACAATAGCGCAGGCAATCTATGCAGCAATTCAGATCAGTAATTTGAGCCCATGTGCCTGGCACTAGCTTTTGATTAAATTTCAGATTTTCTGGCCATTTAAATCTGCTTTGTGCCAAAAACTAGTTTTAAATAGCTACTTGGGGATTATCTCGGCACAGGTGAATCCCCATGTGATAAAAGGTCAACATAATGGCTGCTATGCCCCTACCCCTTCCCAGTCCTAGCATAAGGGTCATGGCCAGGAAGCTGTTACAACTGCCTGATCCATAGCTGCTGTAACCGCCCCTTAGGACCATAAGCGTCTGGCATAAGGTAGAGCCGGTTTAGGCCTGTTCTGTCTTACACATGGACTAGTACCTGCTTGCCAATCCCACAATTAGGGAAATACTGAGGTGGTTTAATACCATCTGTGCCCCCCCCCCATCTCCTTCCAGTCTTGAGTACAGTTTGGCAAGTGTGAATCTAGCCCTAAATATTTTGTATCTGGATTTTCACTTATTCACTTCCATGTAAATAATTTTTGGGGGGAGAAGGGGGTTAAAGTGGTTCATGTGTGAATTTATGGAAGGGAATGTACCTTATTCTGTAATATTTGATGATTACCTCCAAATCTCTTTTGGGTTGTAGGACTAGGTAAGACAAAAATTTTTGTGTGAGGGAGGGCAGGAAAAACATAGGATGTGCTGGAGCCATGTGCTGTGTGGGAGGGAGTGGTTCTTTAAAACAGAGTTACTGCTCTTTTTGTGAGGAAGATGCCAAGTGCCTATGTGATTTATAAACTCTCCCTGTTGTTTTTTCAAACTTTAACTATTGCAAGCATCTGTGGACTCAGTGACTGGAATAATATGTAAAGGGAGCTGGGGTGGATACCAGAGTGTTGTAAGTGCAAGTGTTGCCAATTCTCGACACGTTATCACAAGTCTCACAGTATAAGCTGTCTTTTTTCTTAAGGCCATAGCTTTATTTTAAAATATGTAAATTTCTAGCTCCCTTGGCTGTGGAGAAAATCTTGAAAAATCCAAGTGGCTCAGGGGAGATTTTCAAAGGCACAAAGGGGAGCTACTTGCCCATTTTTCACTAGAAGTCTGTGAGAGTTGAGCATGTGACCCCTTTGTGCCTTTGGAAATCTCTCCCTCAAAACCCATGAGGCAAATAAAAAGAACCACAAATTTTGTGTGTGTGTGTGTATCAATCATGGTTTTTAATCCAACTCACAATTTTTTGAGTCTTAGGGCTGGCGTTAGATGAAGTGCTGCATTTCTGGAGAGGACAGGTCAGAAATGTACTCTTTTCAGACAGTGGAAGATGTCAGTAGGGGAAACTGATGGTTCTTACTGAAGACATTGGGCAGTCTGATAGATCTTTGCCTTACTGAGTGAGTTGGACTCTCCTTTGTTCTGCTGGATGGGCTCTCATTCATAACTGGTATGCATTCTGTGCACCACAATCAATCTGCTATTAGGGAGCACTAACCAGTCAAATGTGCTTTCTTTACTTACCTGGACAAGCTTCTTCATGACCTGATTGATGGTATTGACATAGGATCAGAGTGGTTGGAGAGTGAAAAGGTCTGTCTGTCGGATCATCAACTCCACTCTTTTTACTTAACTGCTAAACACTTAACTGCTGTTCTGGTTTGTTCTTACTCTTGAGTTTTTTCTTTCTCACTTCTTCCTATGAATATTTTCTTTGATTAGTTAGGGTGACATTTCAATCCTGTAATGAAGTCAGTGTTAATAGGTTTTATGGTGCAGTCATATTGGGTGTTCTATTTTTGTAATTACTCGGGACAGATCAGCTGCAGCCTCTTTGTGAGGTTCCAGTTTTATCCAACTTTTCAGCTAGACCAGGTTCTCCAAACCCGGAACCATATAGTTAATCAGATCACAGTTCATGTCTTTAAGCCAAAGCTTTCCCTGGCTTTCTGTCCTTAGCTTGAACCACTGCATAGCTTGTGATCCTTAAAATTGTTCTTTGCCTTATCTTTGCATTTCTAGATAACAGCTGCTGAATGTGTTTTACTTTATATTAAATATAAACTGAGTTCCTGGTGGATTTAATGCAAAAATTGAGTTCCAAAATTTTGTAGCCGTCAACCTTTCTTCCCTCACCCTCTTAAGCTTGCAGATGCTGTCACAGGACCAAGTTTTGCTTTTTGGCATTCCATACAAGAATTTTGTTTTCTCATAACTAGCCAAATGAGAAGCCAGTCATGCTCAAGAGCAAAATGTGCTGAATGTTGATTGATACTTGTACTTTCAAGTCCAAGGGCTATAGAAGCCAGAGAAAATGAAAGGGCTATGAGTTTATGTAGAACAGGGGTAGGCAACCTATGGCATGTGTGCCGAAGATGACACGCGAGCTGATTTTCAGTGGCACTCACACTGCCTGGGTCCTGGCCACCAGTCTGGGAGCTCTGCATTTTAATTTAATTTTAAATTAAGTTTCTTAAACATTTTAAAACATTATTTACTTTACATAAAACAATAGTTTAGTTATATATTATAGACTTATAGAAAGAGACCTTCTTAAAATGTATTATTGGCACACGAAACCTTAAATTAGAGTGAATAAACGAAGACTCAGCACACCACTGCTGAAAGGTTGCCGACCCCTGATATAGAATCTCACAAATGTCCTTAGAGCAAGACAACTTGGGTGGTGAGTTGCCAGAAGTGGATTCTGCACATGAGCTCAGGAGACATGGGATAAAATATATTGAAAGCTAAGCAGAGTAACTGCACAAGTCTCGGGAGCTGCAGGTTGTGGGTCAATGGAATTACCACATAGATGATGGCACATAAACCCTGGGAGCTGTAGTGTTGGGTAAGGTGAGAGAGCAGACAGATCCTACAGAATCTAAAGTATTCCAAAGGGGACGAAAGAGTGAAGAAAGTTAAGAAACAGCCAGAAGAAATTACAGTAACTCCTCACTTAACATGGTAGTTATGTTCCTGAAAAATGCAACTTTAAGCGAAACGATGTTAAACGTATCCAATTTCCTCACAAGAATTAATGTAAATAGAAGGTGTTAGGTTCCAGGGAAATTTTTTTCACCATATAAATTGTTTGTTTAATACTTTTATACTTACTTTCCCCCACTCTATGGAGATGGGGTAAGCCAGGGGCAGGAGCAGGGGGAGGGGGACACCCTGACATTAGCCCCCCTCTCCCTCTTCCCCTCCCTGCTCAGCAAGCAGGAAGCTCCTGGGAGCAGCTCCAAGGCAGAGGGCAGGAGCAGCACATGGCAGTGGGGGGAGGGACAGCTGAACTGCCAGCAATTGCTAGCCTGCTGGGCGGCTGCTGCACAGGGAACTTAGGGGAGCAGGGAGCTGATAGGGGGGTTGCTGGTCCGCACTGGTTCCAAGCCCCCACCAGCTAGCTGCAATGGACTGCTCTTTCTGCAAGCTGTGGACAAAGCAGGCAGCTGTCAGACAATGTGGTAAGGGAGCATTGCGCAACTTTAAACAAATGGTCTCTAAATGATCAGCAACGTAACGACGAAACAGCGTTAACTAGGATGACTTTAAGTGTAGAGTTACTATAGTTTGTAGTTCTAAGGTGCAAAGCCCATTATGGCTTGGGTCCTGGCTCTCATATGCTGCTGCTGCAGCCTTTGGGATGTACAGAGATCTCAACCTAACAGTGTCTGAATCTTAAATGTCTAGGGCTTGGTAGTTAACTATCCTCAGTGGTATGTCTTTCAACTCTGGAATTGGCCTTCTTTGGCTGATCAAATGGAGCCCAGATCTGTTCACTATTAGTGCGCAATGCAAAGTCAGTTTCTTTCCTGCCTTTTTTCGGAGGAGTGAATGTCTCTCTCTATGATTAAAAATGATATCAACTTTTGGAAATGTACAGTGTACTTTGGGTTATGATAATTGAGCCCGTGCTAAAATGAAGAATCAAGTCACAAAAGACAGATCAAAGATGGTAGCACCTAGCTTATCTGCAGGGAGAGAGACCTTTTCTGAAGCACTGGGATCTTGTTTGGGCACGTCTGTTTTTTCTGAATGAATTCTGGAGCAAGAAAGGAGACAATGTCTGTGTGGAAGGAAACCGCTAGAATTCAGTTGAAGAGGAAGTTGAAATTGAAGATGCGTAACAGGTAGGATACCAATCTTGGGCTTAGTGTGTCATATTTTGTAGCGTTATCAGAAAAGCCAACAAAAATAAGCCCATCTAAGTTTCAGTCAGACAAAAACAGCAGGGCAACCATGTGCATGCGCTGATTAACTCTGGCTGTGCTGGAGTTTAGACCTTGATTCCATATCTGGTTTGATGAAATGTCTTCTCTTCTCCTGTGAGACTCCTGTGCAGGTGTTTGGCTGAAGTAAATTTTCTGGAACCCTGTACAGCCTGCAATGGACTGCATGTGTAGTACTAGTCTCATAAACCATGAAGTTGCATTGCACTTATCAAGAAGGAGAGGAGGGAAACTCTCTCCCTGGTTCTCACTGTGTGCCTTATAAAAACCTAGAGGCTTTGAAAGCCTACCACAGTAAAGGGTGACAAGACAGTACATGCCAGGGCAAGTAACCCTTTTTGTAGATAAGCTGAAATACCAGTTACTTTTACAAAGATACAGCTGACACCGATATAATTGATATAGATAATGTAGTGGACTAATATGGCTATAAACATATTTCTGTGTACCAGAGAAATCAGATGCTGTTGGGAGTAGGGCCTCCTATGTAATCAATCTGTACACTTGAATTTTTAGGTTTCAGCTATATTATTTACTCTTGGCTTGATTGTGGCCAGCCCAAAGTCAGTGGCCCACACAATTGAATAGCCTCCAGTTGTTGATCAATTGATTATTCAAAAACTGCCTTGCAGAGGATAGCAGTTCATAATATGAATATAGTTGTGTGTACTTAAAAAGGTTAGTATTCATATTTGCATAAGCGGAAAAGCAGTGAACAAAACCTGGATCTAAAATGGCGGGTGTCCGTCCTGAAGTATGGGTTTCATGAGGCTATGTGATCCATCCTAGAGTTGTATCTATGCCTTGTCCTGTAACCTTACTCAGTTCCTTCCAATGTATGTGAATCTGATGAGAAGTTAGTTTTCCACTGTGTCTGATATATCTACTGCCTGCTCCAATCATGAATATTTAATGGCAGCACGTCATGGAATTCAGCCAGGGACACTTCTCTTGTGACTTGCTCATAATTTGTGTACAGATAACATGGAGAAGTAGACTCTGTATTAAGTCTCTTAATGTTCTTTGTGCACATTCATACAAAATATATAATTTGGTTTTCCTTATTTGAGGTACGGTCTTAGAAGTCTTCCCTTTGTTTTTTCCTGTTTCTAACTGGGCTGAAGCCAACATGGCTTGCTTTTTTATATCAGTGCCCAAAGGAGAATCAAACAGTAAAGATGTCCTCAGGAAAGTGTGTATCAGTGGAATTAAACTTTTTTTAGTTAATTGTTGCAACATAGTATCCTACACTCCAGGCTTTGCACAGAGAGAAATTCCAGTTTCACACTATCTCATCCCCAACTCTCTCTCTCTAGGAAGTAAAAAACAAAAACGTGCACCAGCCAGAGCTGCAGCCAATATTCCAGTGCTTGCTGTCAAAGAACTTGCTGAGAAATTCCTGACCCTCTACAAATTATGTAAAAGAAAAATCAATCCAATCTGGACTCAGATTGAGGGGCAGGAATTCAGTCAGGATGCATGAATTCGCTTGGTGCCAGCCCAAGGCCTGGAGCTAGACTGACAGCAGCTGCAACACTGCTTTCACAGCTGGGGCTGACTGAGTGTACTTGGAGATATATGATGACAGCAGGGCTACTAGCATAGATTGACCATGAAGGCAGTTACCTCCATTGTTTTTGAGAGTTTTAAGTTATGAGCCATGAGAATATTTTTTTTGTCTTGCAGCTAAGGTAAATTTTCAACTACAGTATCTACCTCTTGTGTTTGCTTGGACTGTAAAGTGGCAGAATCCAGCTAAAGACCTATTCATGTCTCATGGAAGTTCTGCAGAACCATCTAGAAACATTTCTGTTGGTGTCAGATTTTTCCCTTCAGTTTTAATTACAGAGCATACATCTATGGATCAGAAAGAAATTTCTCCCTCTAACTATCACACAATTGATTTAGAGGCATTATGGGATGTGTATGTTATGAGTTATCTTTTTCTGAATCTTCAGGTAATGGTTGCTACTTACGTAGCTTAATGAACTAGGGGTCTGACTCCCTACAACAAATCCTTTGATTCTATGAAAATAAGAGATGTTCCTTAGTTCATCTGCTCCTGCTGCTAGTGTCTCCCGCAAATTATCTCCCATTTTGGACATAATTATCCCACAGCAACTAATTGTGATCAGAAGATTACAAGTTCAGATACAGAGTAAGCAGCAGGGGTGGATTAGTCTCTAGATCACATAGTTCATATTTTGATAACAATATGTATGGCAATAAAGACAAAGGGAAAGCGGGACACAAACTAATATAAGCAAGCAAAATTGTTCTGAAGCAGATGGTTTTTCATTGTTTTCCTCGAGGAGCAGAGCATATTGAATGGCTTTCCTTTCTTTAAACTGCAGTGCATCCCAAACCCCACAATTTTGGATCCATCTACTTACATGATACCAAAAGTATCCTGTGTTTAAAATGAGGGATCTGCCACTATGTGAGCATCACAGTTCTGGCAGTGGGATATACACCCAAAGTGCCAGCACCCTCAGGCCACCAAAGATAAATTCAAGAGCAATTTTGCATGGAAAGAGGAAAAAGGATTAGAAAAGGGATGTAAATAACAGAAATATAACAATCTGTTCATCTCTGATGTCCTTCTAGTGCTCTCTACTGCTAAGGTTCTTTCTATCCACGTCGGCTGTGCCTTAGGCCAGGTCCACACTACAGCATTAAATCGATTTAAACAGCGTTAAATCGATTTAACGCTGTACCCGTCCACACTACAAGGCACTTAAAATCGATTTTAAGGGGTCTTTAAAATCGATTTCTGTACTCCAGCTAAACGAAAGGAGTAACCCTAAAATCGATATTACTAAATCGATTTAGGGTTAATGTGGACGGAAATCGAAGTTATTGGTCCCATTCTTTTACTGAGCTACCCAGAGTGCACCGCTTCGGGAATCGATGGTAGCCTGGGACCATGGACGCACACCACCGAAGTAATGTGCCCTAGTGTGGACACGTAAAATCGATTTTATAAAATCTGTTTTATAAAATCGATTTTAATAATTTTGATTTTACTCTGTAGTGTGGACATGGCCTTAGAGTAGTGTGAGGGAGGGTCATCCTTACTGGAATATGTATTTGCTTTCCTGCCATTAAAAGCTAAGGTGAAAAAGTGCTGAGGAGGCAAAACTGTGTCTCCAATTCCAGAAAAGAGGGGGAAAAGTGGCAGCTGGGCAGAGTCTCCCTTTCTAATTGAAAATGGAGGTACTGAGAATTCTGTGCACTAGCATTACAGTAGCTATGTAAAGATCCCTGTTCCCAAGGAAATTATTTGATTGTTCATTATCATTCTTTCTGACACGGGGATAAACAACTAAAAAGGATTCCCTTCTTGGATGAATTAACTCTTTATTTAATTTAATTTTTAGAACCTTGTGTTCAGTAGCCACTGTAAAACAGTTACTGGCTATTCAGACCATGTCATACATCGAAAAAGATCAGCTACCTCATCGGTCCGGTGCTGCCAGGTCACTGAACTGCCATCCTTCCTGTGCATAGCCAGCCCACGGGTAAGTCCTGCAAAGATATTATTACAGCGAGGGAATCTACTCCTTCTTGTAACTATTTATGAAGCTGCTATGATGTTTTGTATAGTACCATTGTCTTTGAAAAGATGCTTTTGTGCATTTAAAAAATGTCCTGTCCCCGCAAAACTTACAAATCTCTACCTGTACAAATGTTATGTGGCAAGAAATATCTCTAATATTGGCCCAGATTCTGATATAAATTGGTATTAGTTTTATTTGGTCAAGTCCTAGAGAATTTATTAATAGGATCCACTCCAATTTAGTTCTATAGGAATATAATGGACTTTTATAGACATTATCTCCAGAACAGCTGTAGCAAATGATAGCCTTTTTAGTGTGGGTTTTTTTGTTTTTTTATTTTTTTTTAAACCATTTTATGGAATGCTATAGTAGGGATAGAATTCTCTATTACGTTCTGTTGGTTGGTTTTAAAAAAAACTATAGTAAGCATATCTTTTGGTATTAAATTCTGTAGAACTTTTTTTGTAACTTTTTTGTACCCAGTGGGAGGAAAGGCAAGGTTGTAGTAGCAGAAGCAACCAAAGGAAGGTGCAAGATAAATTGACCTATCACACCCCAAACTTTCATAACCATTTTGTTTTTCTGTTACAGTGCTATGCTGCTGCTATGCCCCTTAGTTAGTGTGTAACTTGTACCACCTTTTTATCACCTTTGAATTAGGTCCATTATGTAGTGCTGTGAAGCTTGGATATGTATTTTTACAAAATGAAAGATGCATGTCCCTGTGTAGGATTGGATCACAGATGCCCCTGGGAGCTGCCACCCAATGTGCCATGACTACCTCTGCTCCTGCTTTCTCTGCCAGCTCAGGACTCCAGCACCCTGTCTTGCTGAGCCAAACACACCTATCTGTTCCAGCAAAGACCCAGAGTCTGAATTACTTGCCCCAAAGCTGCAGGTTTACCTGAAAGCAGCTAACAGAAGTGTGCTTGTCTTTAACACTAAGATGCCCAACTCCCAATGGGGTCTGAACCCAAATAAATCAGTTTTACCCGTTATACAGGGTAAACTCATAAATTGTTCGCCCTCTATAAGTCTGATAAAGAGATGCACAGTTGTTTGCTCACTCAGATATTAATACATAATAAGTAAAAAGTGATTTTATTAAATACAGAAAGTAGGATTTAAGTGGTTCCAAGTAGTAACAGACAGAACAAAGTAAGTCACCAAGCAAAATAAAAAAATGTGCAAATCTGTGTCTAATCAAACTGAATACAGATGATCTCACCCTTAGAGATGCTTCAGTAAGTTTTTTCCTCAGACTGGACACCTTTCAGGCCTGGGCACAATTTTTTCCCCTGGTACAGCTCTTGTTCTAGCTCAGATGGTAGCTAGGGGATTTCTCATGATGGCTCCCTCCTCTTTGTTCTGTTCCACCCCTTTATATATCTTTTGCATAAGGTGGGAATTCTTTTGTCCCTCTCTGGGTTCCCACCTGTCCTTCTCAATGGAAAGACACCAGGTTAAAGGGATAGATCAGCAGCTTGAGCATTGGCCTGCTAAACCCAGGGTTGTGAGTTCAATCCTTGAGGGAGCCATTTAGGGATCTAGGGCAAAAATCTGTCTAGGGATTGGTCCTGCTTTGAGCAGGGGGTTGGGCTAGATGACCCCCTTAAAGTCCCTTCCAACTCTGATATTCTATGATGAAAGATGGATTCCAGTTCAGGTGACATGATCACATGTCACTGCAAGACTTCATTACCCACTTTCCAGCACACATGTATACAGGAAAACTTACAGGTAAAACAGCCATCTGCAGTCAATTGTCCTGGTTAATGGGAGTTATCAAGATTCCAACCCACCATTAATGGCCCACATTTTACATAATTACAATAGGTCCTCAGTTATATTTCATATTTCTAGTTTCAGATAAGAGTGGTACATTTATACAAATAGGATGATCACACTCAGCAGATTATAAGATTTGTAATGATACCTTACAGGAGACCTTTTGCATGAAGCATATTCCAGTTACATTATATTCACTCATTAGCACATTTTTATAAAATTATATAGGCCTGGTCCACACTACACAGTTAAATCGATTTAAACAGTGTTAAATCGATTTAACTCTGTACCCGTCCACACTACAAGGCACTTTAAATCGATTTTAAGGGCTCCTAAAATCGATTTCTGTACTCCTCCCCAACGAGAGGAGTAACCCTAAAATCGATATTACTATATCGATTTAGGGTTAGTGTGGACGGAAATCGAAGTTATTGGTCTCATTCCTTTAATGTAGCTACCCAGAGTGCACCGCTCCAGAAATCGATGGTACCCTAGGACCATGGACGCACACCACCGAATTAATGTGCCCTAGTGTGGACGCATAAAATCGATTTTATAATATCGGTTTTATAAAACCGGTTTTAGTAATTTCGATTTTATGCTGTAGTGTAGACGTAGCCATAGACTGCAATGTCACAGTCCCCTTTCTGAAATTCAGCCCAAATACTCTAGCAGTATATCTGGCCAGTAATATGCTGTTTTTCTGCAATATGGGTAGTCTCTTCCAATAATATATCTCTTGATTTCAACTCCTCTCTTAATCCCCAAGGCTGTAAAACTAACATTGAGTTTTAGAGTAGTGAGTTATTTAAAGAGAATGGGAGCTGTTTTTTGTCTGCAGTGAGCTTTTTTTGTATCCTTTTTGGAGGAGTGGGAAGGAGATTTGTTTAACAAAACACCCAATCCCACCCTCTAAGTGCTGGTCAACGCTAGGAACTTACATCTATAAACGACATCTTTCAGGGGTGTGAATAATCCACACTCCTGAGAGACATAACTATATCAACTTAACCCCCAGCATAGGCAGTGCTAGACTGATGGAAGAATTCTAGATACTGCCTCTCGGGGAGGTGGATTACCTACACCGACGGGAGAACCTCTCCTGTTGGTGTAGCAAGTGTCTGCACGGAAGCACTATAGTGCTACTGTGCTGCTGTAGCATTTTCGGTGTAGACATAACATTAGTGGACTCAGCACTCTCTTCAGAAAAGGAAGAACTACATTCTAATATCTAGAAATTTCTCTGGTTGGCATTTCCTAACTCTTGATTGTTGAATGGCACAACTTGATTCAGTAGGCTTGTGCTCTGTTAGCAGTATTTTAAAATGATGTATCATTCTGAGTCTTTGTGACTCTTGTTCCACATTGTTTTGTATTATGATGTTGTGCTGTATTCATTTTGGGGTGTTTTGTTTCTGTTGCTTTTTCTTATGCATATCTTTCTTGATGTTGCCTAATTATAACAAGCACAGTGAAACTCTAGGAACTATACTGAGAAGATACCTCCCAGCGTCAGTTTAGAAGCACTGTGACGTTTACTTTCCTCCCATCCTCAAATATATACCTTTTTATAAATTATGTAATATTCCTCCACAATAAATGGATATTTCAGAGGAATGGAGTTTTTTGGGCAGAAAAATGTTCTGCTTAACCAAGGCATGTTTGGGCTGCATGCCCAGAAAGTGTAGAACTTGGCAGGTAACTTGACACCAGTTCCATCCTATCTGAGTATACGGGTCTCTCTTAGCAGGAGAAATGAAAGCAACTTTTCCCCCTTTTTATAATTGTGACATCCCCCAGACTTTATCTAAACTAGCACTTTTGTCGGTCAGCCCTGACCGACATAAGTTATGCTGACAAAAGTGCTGGTGTGGACATTGCTATGTTGACAGGAGAGTTTCTCCTGCTGACATAGCTACTGCTGCTAATTGGGGGTGGTTTAATTATGCCAGCGGGAGAGCTCTCTCCTGCTGGCATAGAGTGGCTACACAGGAGATCATCCAGTGTTGCAGCTGCAGCGGTACAGCTGTGTTGCTGTAAGGGCTGTAGTGTAGTGCTGCGTCACCTTAATTTTCCAGACCAGAACATCTTTTATTTTGCTCTGCTAGCGAAAAGCAGCCTCTCCAAGCACTGCTCACACATCCATTACCATCTAAAGGCACACCCAGCAGAGTTACTCCCAGCCACTCATGAACAGATGTAGGGCCACACCTGCAAACCCCTCGGTTCCTGGCACCCCAGAATTGTGCATCTTACATTGCTGGACAGCGTAAGCTCATTAAAAGTCCATGATTCTATCACAGAGTAATAATTATGCAACAGCCTTTGTTAACCTGAGTAGAAATTCTCCAGACACTTCAACCAAAAAGCACACTGGCTTAGATAAACAAGGAAACAAGTTTATTAGCTAAAGAAAGATAGATTTTAAGTGATAACTAATTCTGACTTGTATGATTTTATAAAAGCTTGCGTGTTTATTTTTTATTTCTATTTCGTAAACTTTACCAAGGCTAATAGTTCTAAAAGAAAAACAGATTGTCTCATAAATTGTAATACATTTCATAGGCTCTCTCCTTCCAGCCTGGGGCCAGCCCTCCCACAGTTCAATAGTGCTTCTCTTTGTCTTCCAACTGAGCTTGCTTCCATGTGTCAGGGTGTGGGAGGAGAGTCATGGGGAAGCCATTGTCTCTTACTTCATACCCTCTTTCTTGTTCACACCTCCTGCGTATGTGAGGGATGACATGCAAATCTTTTGTTTACAGTCCCACCTGGTGGTGAATGGTTGCTTCAGTGGCCAATAGTTTTCTAACACCTGTGGTCAGTTCTTTGTTGACACTGGGGAGTTAGTCTGTGGGCATTCTCCAGAATTACAAAGTGTTTCAGGAACAAACATAAAGCAAAATCTAATAACTCAATATTCAATGTTGATGCACACATTTTAACAGGACAACGATGCTCAGCAGATTATGGGTTTTCAAATGATACCGCACAAGGCACATTTTGTACAAAATACATCATAACCATATAAAAGTGATGAATATGGGGTATAGGTGTCATATGAGGTACAAGCTATCACAATAATACTGCATTAAATCCATTTTTACTCTGTAAATTATTCTTTTTATTGTGGTACTCTAGAGATGCAGTTATCTATTTATTAATTCCCAACCATGCATGCATACCCTTTTCATAAGGAGTTTTGGCACATTGTTTTTTAATAAGAAGTGAGCCCTTGAATCCTGCTGCTTCCGATTACTAGGATAAAAGTGCAGTTTTTGAGAAACAGCATAAAGTGAGAAAAGCATGTGGCATGCGCTAACTACACTATATGGTAGACTGCATAGCACAGATACGGTGATGATGGATAAGAATGAGTCTCTCTGCCAGAGCCTGCTCTAGCAAGCTGCTGAGCACATTGTGCAGTTACACTACAGTCAAAGGGAGTTGTGGGTGCTCAGCACCAAGTAGGGGCACTTACAGGAGGATTGGCCCCTTAGACTTTTTGTCTTTTTCAAACTATGTAATTCATCATCCTCGGCTTCACCTATGCGCCCCTCCCCGCACCCCAAAAAAGGGGGCGGGGCAAGCTGAACATGGAGAATAAGAAACAGGCTGAATGAGAAGAAACTCCAAATCTACGGGAAATGACACGCGTGGCATACTTATCTTTTATTCCCTTTATTTTATGGTCCCAATAAAATGTAAAAAGCTTTCACTCTCTTGCTAGCCATAACTGTGTTTATGGGTATGAAACACCTTCATAGGTATCACATGTAGCTCCAGAAGTCCAGTCAACCACCTGCTCTCAAAAAAAAGAACCCTCCCCTAAATGAACTGGAATGTTGGCTGCAGAGGAGCCACAAGTGAGGACATCTGCTTCCAATTAGCCTGCACTCCCAAGCCTGATGCCTACTGTTTACTTTGAATCAATAGCAGGCCAATAAATCCCCGTCGCTGATGGAGAAGCAATAATGGTAATAATCATAGAGAAGCAGACTGGGAGCAGAAGACTCTTATCACCAAGCCACCCAAATGTTCCATTCCTAATCTGTGTTTGTGTTATTGCTGGATTTATCAGTGGGCTTGACTGAAGCTGGATGTGCGTGTAATTATACATTGGCATCTGTGGAAAGGAAGATGGCAAATAGCCGTTTGCACTCATCGCCTGTTTGCTTCTCCTTGGCACCTCCTGGAATGAGCTCATCTGCGCTGATTGTGAGGCCAAGAATCTGACTAGGCCTTGCAGAATGGGGGATATCCTTCCAGATCCTAAGATCACATTGTTCAAGAATGGACAGTTAGCTGAAAATAGATGTGAATGAAACCCTGATCTCCCTAGAACAGGGGTAGGCAACCTATGGCACGTGTGCCGAAGGCGGCACACAGGCTGATTTTCAATAGCACTCACACTGCCTGGGTCCTGGCCACCGGTCTGGGAGGTTCTGCATTTTAACTTAATTTTAAATGAAGCTTCTTAAACATTTTAAAAACCTTATTTACTTTACATACAGCCATAGTTTAGTTATATATTATAGACTTAGAGAAAGAGACCATCTAAAAATGTTAAAATGTATTACCGGCACATAAAACCTTAAATTAGAGTGAATAAATGAAGACTCGGCACACCAATTCTGAAAGGTTGCCGACCCCTGCCCTAGAATTACTTATGTCAACTCTGCAGCGTAGGGGCTCTTAACTGACTTCCATAAATGAGTTGTGTCATCTGTGAAGGTGTGTGTGTATTTTCTGTACTGCAGGTCAGTGTGAGTGGAGCATGGTTAAAAGCTCAGTTGAGGAACTGATATGCTGATCCAGTATTGAGCTGATGGGCGAAAATAGTGTCTGCAGTTTATTTTGTCATAAGTCTTATAAATGGGGAAATTGTCCGGTCTTGGTTTGGCTTGGCTACTACATAGAAAAGATGAAGTTGAGACAGGGCTTTGCTTTCCTGGGAAGTGAAGATTTAAGAGTTTCACGCTTGTTATGAACTGTTGGCAAGAATGTATAAGTCTTTTAAACAGCAGAATAAGTCCAAATGCTTCCACAAAGAATGTCCGGTTGTTGGTGCTGAGCCACGATGAGGTATGGGAAGTTAATGGAGCAAGAGACAAGGATGGGATTGTGAGTAGATGATTGTTGCGGTTGTGACCGAGTATAATTTGTATGCATTTGTAAACCGTTATACTGAATCAGAGAGAGATCTGAAACATGAAGGTGATTTGAAGGATACATGTGTCTCATGTTCTTACTTTCAGTGGGCTCATGAAATCAGTCCAGAGCATTATGTATTGTTCACTTCAGTTTGAGTTTGATAAACTCCTGTATGGATTCCAGCTATCACAATGATAGATGATTTAAAAATCCTACAACATATTCAGGGTTAAATCTGCATGAAAATAGAGAAAGTATTCCTTAAACTAGCACTGATTTCTATACTGTATAACTGTTGAGTTACAGAGGTTATATGTAGATTACCTCAAAATAGAGTATCTTCTTACTGATCTAATCCATGATTGCTGCACTAATACAATTTGATAGCATGCACTAATAAACATGAGAATTTGGAGTCAGGGACTAACTGCTGTTCATTACATATAACACTGCAAGAACAAACCTGACAGTGAGGGAGAGTTTTGTGCACACATGGACAAATAATACTAATGGAAAAGCTTCATATTTCTTTTCTTTCCCCTCCTTTTACAGGTTCCTCAACATTTTGTATGATTTTTTTTTTCTTGAAGGACATGTAGATGTTTTTGGATGGTGTCTTATAAATATTTGTGTGTGTGTGTATCTGGAGCTGTCATGACTAAATCAGATTACCCCAATTTTGGCCTAAGATATTATTAACCTTTACATGTGCACACTTCCTGCATGTGAAGGTTCTTTCCTGTTAACATAGAGAGAGCTTTCAGACATCTCAGGCACGTAGAGTTCCCTTGGCATTTTCTTCTAATAGCTCTTCCTTTAGGGTCAGATATAACCCAAGTGCAGCCCTCAGTTACTCTCATTTTTTCCATACAGAGATGTAGCCTGAGGAAATTAGGGTTCCTGGCACACAACTTTCCATCTTGAGTTCAACAGCCATAATGATTTGCATGCTAGGGCCTACAAGTCTACACAGGTCACACTTCTTTATTAAATATGGAAGTGGCTACAGACTGCTCCATTTTGAGTAAAGTGCTGGCCTTCAAGTGCCTTTCAAGTAGTAAAAGGTAAAAATTTTGGGCATCATTGCCGTAAGGAATACATTTCTCTGTTCCAACTCAGGTTTGTTCAGTGTAAAAATACGAACTTCAACTTGAGAGTAAACAATGTTCTTTACAAAGGGAAAAGATAGGCCTCTGGGTACATTTTTGCCACAATTACTGTGGGATCAGTGTTCAGGCAGAGGAGTCTGAAATTCATTCACCATGAGAAACCTTTCTGCCTTGCACTAAATACAGCCTCTTGCTTTGACTGCAGATGGCAGTGTAGTGTAGCAAATCCTCTTAGAATCAGTGCTAAGCGCTCAACCTTGCCTTTTGGTTCTGATTAAATGTATTTTTTCATAATGATGGTATTCTGAATCCTCAGTGAATTAGCTGTTCTAGTATTCATTACTGACTTCAAGTTGGTCTAAAGTGAAATCCCGACATCCTGTTCCACTTTCCCAAATCCCTATTTCTTTGCTCTTGGAAGAGCTGCAGCTGTGGTGTACCTCTATTGGCACTATGGAAACAAGTACGCTCAAAGCCATTTTTAGTCTGTTAATAAGTCAGACCTTGTGTGTGTTGAAATACACAAATTGCTGCACTATTTGTTTTTCTGTTTGAATTTGTACCATAATTGTGTGCCAGAATCTAAGCATTCATTTAAAAAAATAAGCCTCTAGTCTTTGTTTGCAAAGAAAACCTTCCATTCAGGAAATGAGGTTTTATCGATTTAAGGAAAAGAAGGTAATGATTAGCCACAGTCTTTCCCCTAGTGTAGATGTAGGCTTTCATTCCTTTTACCTTGATTTAACTGGTCAGGATCTACCTTAACTACTGGAAATTGTGGCAGAGAATTCCTAGTTTTTATACACTTGCATAAATAACATCAATTTTCTACATCCTACTTCTGGTATATAGCATTGTGTCCTCTAAAGTGATGACATACTTGTTTCCTGGATTAGAGAAGAAAACTACAAACACACCATTATCAATAAATAACTTTTCTCTCGTCTTAGGGAATTAATTTCATAATATGCACTGAAATGTTGAAATTTAGCTTTCATTATTTTGAAGCTGTTGAGGTAATGAATTCAAAGCATCTTTCTAGGTCTCTCAAAAGCATGTCAAAACTTCCTATATCATCTTTATAGGAAATGGAATATAAAGAGCTTTTGCAGAGTCTTTTCCCTCAGCATGCTTGGCCCAGAGCAGACTTACACTTAGAAGGGAAAAGAGGAAGTTGGAAGTGTACCCCTTCTTGTAAAATACTGCATGTTAAATGATGATTTGGTGCTTTAATTTTAGGATTGTAAAAGAAAGTGATGCATTTGCTCCATCTGCTTTGGATTTTATGCGCTAACAAATTGTTAGTGAGAGATCTGTAGAGCATCCTAACAGAGCAGTTGTATATGTGTGATGTGTCAGACTTTTCCCATGATTCCTTCTGTTTTCATCACTTTTGTGAAATGGGAAGAGAAAAGGAAACTATCAGATGGAAGCAGAACTCTGTTTTTCAACTGTCCCAGGTAAAAATGGATGAGAACATCTGGGATTACATGGCTCAGCACTCCATATCTTTCCCATTGCTTCTTGCATCCATCTTAACTCTGTGCTCTTCATTAGGCAGCTGTTAAAATGTGTTGATTCTGAGTAGTTATCTGCTGCACAGGATGGCACTTCAGAGTTGCCTGCTAGCCTGGTGAGGAGAGATAAGAGAATACTATAGATCCATTCAAAAGGCAGCCTTGTCTACTGGAGCAGACACTTTATCAAGGGATTTTCAGCCATCTGAACACACAGCTATTTGGCTAACCAGTCCCTTCTACTCTCCATCCTGATAGCAGCAAAGATTAAAATGATGGAGATGGTCCAAGATAGTTAGTTATGGTATAAAGCCTGGGTTCCTGTGTTGGCAAAAGACTATTCTGTGTAGCTGGAGAAAGCATACTGAAAGCAGGCAATGGGGAAAGGGATGCACAGAATGACTAGCTAAAAAACTTAAGATAATCCTCTCTACTCATCCTAGATACAAATAAGAATACAAGATATAAATATGACCCATCGTTGCCAAGTGCTGCCTCTGAAAGACTACCAAACTGTGTCTTTTCCTCCCTTTTACATTTTTCTTTCCTGATTTCCACATCTTCAGTATTTCAGCTATACATCGGTCACTGCTGAAATGCAGTAGCCCTTTAGGGTAGGGGAGAAGTTGAGGGAGTTGTGCAAATCTAGACTCTGACAAGTAACTACTAGACAGTGAAGAATTCAAACCGAACATAGATGAAATGAGCTATACAGTGACAGTGCACATTATTTGATCTTCGTTTTGCTCTTCATCTTGCAACAGTTGGCACTAAGTATAAGTCAAAGTACAGATTATCAGAAAGGACAATAATTCATGCCTGCATGTTGGCTGGGCACTTTTTTTGCATCTCTCATTATTTTAAATCAGTTTAAGATGGTATTACTATTTGTATATTACTATAATGACTTTGCTTTTAAATCTTGTCCCTCTGGAAACTAATTTAACTGAAGACTTTTTTTGTGAGAAGAGGGACAATATGAGTATATGTATTCATCATTTTACTTGTGTTTACTCATAGGTAATAGCAGTGCCTCTGGATTTCTACTGCAGTGATAAAAGTGCAGAGTATGAACATAGGGCATTTAAGGAAGGAGGAAGTCTTGAAGCAAAGCAGTGTATATTGAATGGAGCACCTGAACTAGCAGCTGATTACCTGAAACGATGTTCCCAGTTCTTCCCAGAGTATCCGGGAGGGTTGTTGGGAGTCAGGCCTCAGAATGGCTGGTCTTTCATCAGGATACCAGGTAAGTTCCTAATTCCTTTCTAAATTTCTGTAGTGGAATAGATTAATGAGACTAGGAAAGTAAGGTCATCTGTTCCTTTTCCTTTGAGTGAGAAAGTATCTCTTTAAATTCTGATTTCTACCCATACATTGTCTGGAGCAAAGCAGCCAGTGAAGGCAGAACTAGTTTAACACAATCTCTTCTGGTGCTTAACTCAGCAGGGCCGGCCTTTGGGGTTGGCGGCTGGGCTGGCTGCCCAGGGCAGCCTACCAAAGAGGGTGGCGTGTGCTGGCCCAGCCCCTCTTTTCCAGCGGTCCCAGGACTGCCCCTCCTCCCTGCCCCTTCCTCCCCTTCCACTTGCTCCTGGCAGCCAACTGAGGGCTCCTACCAGTGACAGGGGCTGAGAGGAGCCCTGTTCCGGCCCCACCTCCTCCCCCCAGAGGCTTGTGCCGCTTGGTGGAGCAAGCTGGGGGGAGGGAGGTGGCAGGCCTGGGGGTTTCTGGCTGCCATGCACCTTGAACAGTTGGACTCCCCAGTGGCGTGGCCCCTGCCTCCTCCCTGGACTCCTGGGCCCCTGCTGGGCCTGGGGCAGCGCTGGTGGGAGGGTGCTATGCATGCAGCTTGCCCCTGTGCCTGCCCCGCCCCCACCATTATTCGAATGTGGAGGCTGGGGAGTGTGGGGGTCCCGGACCATGATGGGCAGTAGGCAGCACCAGCACCCAGTGGATGGACACCCCAACCAGTGGGTGCTCCTTGCTCCAGGTAAGCCCCCTTGGCTTTGGCCCCGCAGAACAACTGGAGTCCCTTTGCCCCATGCCCCCCACAGCTTCCCTGGGATAGACCCAGTGCCCCTGCCCCTCACCAGCACCCCTGAAAGAGACTGAACCTCCCTCAGTTTCTTCTGCCCCTTCCCCCCACCAGCATCCCTAGAGGAGACTCAGTGTCCCCTACCCCTCACCAGCATCCCCGGGGGAGACAGACCTACCCCAGTTCCCTCTGCCCCATCCCCCCACTAGTGCCCCTGGCCTAGGGAGGGATGTGGGTCAGATCCAGTTCAGTCTGGGGAGGGATGTGGGTCTGGTCCAGTTTGGAGGGTTGGCCTGGTCTTTTGGGGGCACAGCTGGTCCTGATCCTAGCCTCGGTGCCTCTCTACCTGGGGGGAGGACTAGCAAGACTAGTATGAATAATGACACTGTAAATAAAATGTATTAAAGTTTTTCATATTTTTTATTTTTAAAATGTTTTAAACAGTTTTTAAATTCGCCCCAATTTCATACAAAAATCTAATTCAAGCCCTGGTAGTTTATATGAGAAATGGGAAGGATGAGAGAGTGTGCTGGTTCCCTTTTAGTGGGAGCAGCACATGGCTGGTGTTTTGGCCAGCTTTGGCTTTTGTTAGCTGTTTTTATTCTCTCTCTCACACACCCACCCACCCACCCACCCAGGACTCCCTGCGTCCAGGTCACTTTCCCCACCTGGGCTGTGAGGCATCAAGAGCTGCTGCTCTCATGCCCTCTCCTTACGCAGCCCAGGCAGGGAAAGTGACCTGGATGTAGGGAGCCCAGTTGTTGCTCCTTGCTCCCCTCCTCACAGCCCTCTAGAAGTGTGTGGGGCAGAGGAGCAGCAGTCCAAGGGGGAGCGAGCAGCAATGCCAGCTGATTTGTGCATCCAGGTCAGTTTCCCCAGAAGGGGGATGCAGGAACTAGGAGCGAAGGGGGTGCAGGGATTAGGGGTGCAGGAGGGGCAGCAGGCCTGTGGGGCAAAGGGAGAGAGGGGAGCCTGAGGAGCCGGGGGCACGCGCACCACACCCATGGGGGCCAGGGGAACCAAAATGCAAGTTCGTCCAGGGTGCCATTTTCCTGTAGGTCGGCCCTGTAACTCAACCAGCATTTTAGGCTATAAAGAGATGTTTTTGATAGCTAGCCAACAATACTAGGGCTTTGTTTTTTGCCCCTCCCCTTGTCCCCTGTCCTCCTGCTGGGCACATATTCAAAAATACTTTTTCCATCAGTGCTCCAGAAAGAAGACTCTCTCGAGATTGGTGGATAGATGCTCATTTCACAAGCGCCTCTTGTAAGCAAGTCCACTGAGACACTGTGGTATTGGCCTAGGCGGTCTGTTTGTTAGTCTTCTGAACTAGAGGATAAACATTACTCTTGCAGCAGTCTGCAAAGAAAAGGCAAGATGTGGGGAACTGAATAGAGGATGAAATGGCCTGAGAGGTAAAGGCGGGCGGAGGGGGAATGAGATGATTCACTGGATTTGGACTAGAAAAATCTGTGTTTGCAACATGGCGGATTCACTTAGATTCTGGGGCCAAGGGAAGAAAAAGATATCACTGCAATAATAAAGCAATCTCAGCCTTCATTTTGATCCTCTTGATTATCCCATAATTCTGAGCATAGGTAATTAGCTCCCAGTTTGATTACCAGTACCACAGTGACATTCAGTAGCTGGGAATACTGTTACTTTGCAGAATGATGGACCTGAACCGTGGCCTGCATGAAGCACTAGAGATTTGAGAGATAAGCAAGAGGAAAAACAGCTCACGCTGCTAGAATGCTAGCTTGTTCCCAAGACCCTTTTGGGTCAAGGATCTTTGGACGGGGATATGAGCAGGGTAAAAGGAAAATGGTTTTTGCTTGCTGCTTTCTGATTTACTAAGATTTCTCATAAGGGAATTGAAGACAGGTTATCAGAGGGATATGTGTATGTGTGTGCGCACACAGACACACTCACTCACTTTTTAGTGGGGCTAATATACCTGCTGAGAGAGTTTCAGATTAGTCTGATTTATACAATGTAGTGAACTCTTATGCTGTTTGGTCTCCAGCAATTATACAAAATCAAAAGTTTAATTACTGCAGCTAAAAGAAAATGGGAGGGATAGAAGTGTTGGGGTAAAGTAGGTGGGAAGGCATGAAAGGAGAGGTGCACGAGTGTAAGAGAGTTTTGTGGCTGAGGTGGACCCCAGAAGATGAGGATGTGTTCTGAAAAAGTCTTGACATCTCATTCTGCCACTTGCAAAAGCTTATAAAAGAAAAAAGTTGGAATTAAATATTGTTTGAATAACAATATACAAGAATCTTGTGGGTGTGCACTCATTGTAAATAACCATATGGTGATTGATGCAGGTGCAAGGTTAAGCATATGAATGTCAGGGAGCAAAAGAAGCAAAGATAAGCAGGTGGGTGGTGGAGGAAGTGTATACTGAAACTGCGTTAAGCAGGTGGATGTTGGTTAAATGAGAAATAGAGTAGGTTTAAGTTTGAGTGCTGAGAAGGGACATAGATGCAGAGACAGGGGAGCAGTGTGTATGTATGGATGCAGGTATGATCCAAGTCATTATGGAAAGTGAATAATGAAGCACCGAAGAAGCAGTTTGATGCAAGGATAAAACCCAATGAATGTAAAATTGAACTGTGAGTGCAAAGCTTTAAAATAAGTAGGTACTGAAGCCACTTCTATCTCTCTTAACACTGTCCCCATCTCTCTCTGACTGAATTCCCACTACCCTGGCAGCAGACATAGTTGTGATCACTGTGGGAATCTCTTGAGGCTTTTCCTGTTCTTTCAAAGAAAAATGGTCCTGGATTAAATGGCAGGAAGTGTCTGAGTCCTTTTAGCATCGATAAAAAGCACTGGCCTCACTGGCTGTTTACTGTGAGAGCCAGCTAGCTCCTTATTGACCCCATTGTGCTCTGCAGACTGCCTGGGGGGAGAGTCACTGGAACCCAGACTCGTTATCTCTTTCCTCTGTATTTTTATATATCCAGAGGGGCATTTTCTAATTCCCCAGGGGTCCATGTGTCCGGCCACAGTCATCAGCCAGAACTCTCACTGAGATTTTTCTGAGTCATAATCATTAGTGACTATCTGTTTTCCACAGGCAGTAGTATCTATAGCACCCCCTCTCAGCCAGCTTAAGTCCATCCCCTGCCTGGCTGGTTGGTAGTCTTTTATTCTGTTGACTGAAGAGGCACCATTAGGCCTGCAACCCCTTTCCTGCTGATGTTGATTACAGGTCTGACTGCTTTTCCTCCTCTGCTTTATGTAGTAATAAAGAATTTGTTGTTGGGCACAGTGCAATCTGTAAGTCATAGGACTGGTTGAATTTTTTTAATGAAAAATAAAATTTCAGTGATGACATTTTGTGCTGGAAAAAAATCACTTTAGTTGACATTTTCTGATAAAGTTTCAAAATAAAAATTTTTACAGTTTCAAATTTTGGATTTTTTTATTTTTTTTCAAAATTTTAGACAAATTCTACTCACTTTTTAAAAAACTTTTTTTCCACAGGGGATAAGGGGGAATGGAGAGGAAAAGTAAAATAAGTGGGAGAAAGTGGGTAGGGAGAGAAAAACCTTTTAACTTTTTCCTAGTAAACTGCTCAATGTTGCTTTCTATTGAGGATAAATAGAGGTGGACAGGGTATGTAAGGGTAAGCCTGATCATGGCTTTGCAGAAGCAGTCTGTGATGTTTCTTGAACACTAGATGGCAGTCTTTGAACATACAGAAATTTTTGGGTTTTGAATACTCAGTGTTGTCAAGATAGGACACAGCAAACACAAAATTAAAACAAACCAATTTTCTCTTCCAAATATAAAAGTATTCCCTTTGATACTTTTTTCTTGCTTTCCTGTTGGTTGTATTCCTTGGGGGATCTCTTCCTAAATTCTCAGTAGTTTAGTTTGTTCTGTATGCCAAGAGATTGAGCAAAGATTGGGATCAACAGATTATTTTTGTACTGCTGATTGTTGACAGTGTGACCTCCTTCTCACCTGACAGAGTCAAGGGTTACCTGCGGATAAGTTGTTCTTCACTCTCAGTATGCATCCAGTTGTTTGTAATTGTTTAAAACATAGTAAACCATTAAAGGGAGATGGTTGGCGCCAGTGATGAGGCATCTAATGTTTCCAGTTACCAAAACTTAATCCTCTATTCACACTTGTTAAGAGATTGCAAAAGAAAAGCAATAATATTTTGCCTTTTGAACCATGCCAAACGTTCTACCTAAGCACTACAGTGGAATCCTTTAGTTGGGTTGCTTGTCTCAGCATACTTTCTTTTGGCAATCTGACTAGACAGATTTTACATTTGAACAACCACTGCTTGTTATTTCACTTCTTCCTCTCATACTCATCTCACTTATAGCTAACAACCACATCAGCTTTTTATCATGTCTAGCATCTTAGTGTTTCATAAGTAATGACACTAAATAATTTAATTCATCTTGCAGTGGAAAGCTAGCAACCAGAAGAACAGCAGCATTAAATGGGTCTTCATTTAAAAGTAAATTTATACCTTTTTTTTTTTTAAAGATCCAAATATGTCAACTTAAACCAAATGGCTCTTAAAGCATTTAATCTGTCAGTTACCTGCCAAAGCCTGAGTTCAGGGTTCTGTTTTTCTTAAGAGTTGATGAAATTCCTAACATCATTAAGGTGGCTGTGCTCTGTTTTAGAGGTAACTAATGCCATCATTTGCAGCTGGAAAACATCTGAGGGCTTAAATTCAGGTATTGAACTGTGTGTCGTCTTCTTGTGCTGGCCCCTATGTATATTTCAGTGCGGATGCACATGTGCTTCATGCGCTGGAGTCAGAGAATTCTTACATGCAGTGTCGGTTGGTCAACACACGTGCCCTTGCTCTCCTCACGCCTCAAACTAAGGGTATAAAGGGCAGAGATCAACCACCTTTCCAGTTCCTTCTTACCACTGTGTGTCATGAGTCAGAATCTCCAATGTTCAGAACGGTTACTTCATTGTTCTTCAATCTGTAAATATTTTATATTTTGCCTTTACTGTGTTTTTTGCCTAGTTTTTAATACAGTAAAAGCTGTTTTATCTAGCATGTTGGGGGAATAAGGGATGCTGGTACGCGAAGAATGCTGGTTAACTAAGAGGGAGGGAGTTTGAGTATGGGAGAGGGTGCAGGGTTGGGGGGTGTGGGAGAGGTTGTGGAATGTGGGCTTTGGGAAGGAGTTTGGGTGTGGGAGGGGGATTGGGGTACAGGCGGGTGCCGGATCCAGGGACGCTCACCTCAGGTGGCTCCCCACAAGTGGTGACCTGTCCCTGCTCCTAGGTGGAAGCGTGGCAGGTCTGTGTGCTGTCTCCGCCCACAGGCACTGCCCCCACAGCTCTCATTGACCGTGGTTCCCAAGCAATGGGAGCTACGAAGCTAGTGCTCGGGGCAGGGCAGGGGCAGCGCTCAGAGCAGCCTGCCACACCTCCGCCTAAGAGCAGCTGGGACAGGTTGTAGCTTGCGTGGAGCCACCCGAGGTGAGCACCCCATGGATCTGGCACCCCCATCGCTCCCCAGCTCCCTGCCCTGAGCCTCTCCCACACCCAAACTCCCTCCCAGAGCCCACGCTCCGCACCCCCTCCCGCCCTGCAATCCCCTACCAGCCCCGCGCTAACCTTACTATAAACTGGAATTTCAATGAAGATCAGAAATGCCAGTTTATAGAGCTTTTCGGTTGGTGAAGTGCTGGATAAAACAGCTTATGCTGTAATTTTAATACGTTAGATTCCCTGCCTGGGGGAGCACCCACTTCTACCTGCCCCAGGGAGGACAGAGACTTATATCACACCAGAAGATGTTTTTTTCTTCCTGAGCCTCAATTTCTCCCATCATCGGGACCTTCTCTCAGTAGGGAGATCTGGATTTCTGGCTGTATCCTACTCCACTATCAGCTGTCACATCTTCCTACCCTATATGGAGTAAAGGCTCATTCTACAAGAACACAAGTAATATCAGTGATTGCTTCAGGAAGTATCTCTTCTTCGCAGTTACAAAGCAACTACATGTAGTTCCATCCACACATTCACAAGTCATGATGCTCTAGTACAGGACTCCTCTGTTGACACGTCCTTTGGTACAGCAGTCATTCAGATGGTTGTTCCACCTGCATCGTCGCACCTTCCTCCTACTTGAGTACCGCTTCTCGAGTCACCCACTGTAGAATACACATTGGGACCAGCACTCAAAAAAGAAGTTACTTACCTTATAATAACTGGAGGTTCTTTGAGATGTGTGATCCCTTTCTATATTGCACTACCCACCCTCCTTCACCTCTGCTTCAGATCATTCTTGGATTTGCGGTAGAGAAGGAACTGGAGAGGCGGTTGCTCTGCTCCATCCTTTATACCCTCAGTTTGAGGCATGTGGGCCCATGCTTGGACCAATAGACACTGCTTCCAAGAATTCTCTGACTCTGCATATGCACGCAGTGGAATACAGCTAGGGACTATGCATCTCAAAGAACCTCCAGGTACTGAAAGGTAAATAACCTGGTCTTCTTGGTGACTACATCTCTGGATTCTGTAGTTGGAGGAACCCAGAGAGAAGGTTTGAAATCATTGAAGCTGTGAACCTAGTTTAGCATGTTTAAGTCCTGGCAATGCAAGCACATTTCCATCAAATGACCTCCATGAACATAAGGGAGGAAGAAACTGATTGTTGTTTGTGCACATAGACCAGCAAAAAAAGAACATTACGAGAATCTAAACAGGACAAAACGAAGGCGTAGACAAAGGTGTCTGTGTCAGTAAGAGAGAAGTGTAAAGACAGTGTCTGACAGTGTTGCTAGTGTGGTAGAAATAAGCCCAGAAAGAGGCATTATGGTCATTTAGTTTGACATCCTGCATAACAGGGCATAGAATTTAGCCCAGTAATTCCTGCATCAAGCTGTAACTCAGTCTGTGATAGAATACATCTTTTAGAAAGACATTCAGTCTTGATTTTAAAGACTCCAAGACATCCCTTGATAAATTGTTCCATTGATTAATTACTGTTACAAATTTATTTTCTACTCTGAATTTGTCAAGCTGTAGCTTTCCAGTCACTGGATCTTACGCTTTTGTCTGCTTGATTAAAGGGCCCTCCACTGTCAGAAGTATTCTCACCCCATATAGGTATTTATAGATGACTAAATCACCTCTTAGATGTCTCCTGGATAAACAAATAAATTAAACTTCTAACATCTCTCACTGTAAGGCAGATTTTACAGCTCACTTGGTATAATTGACCTGTCCTTATTACTTACTACTAATAATTTTGTGCTAACTGTAGACTTTGTCATAAATGATTTTATATTTTCTTCCACATTATATTATTAATAAACATATTGAATAACATTGGACCAAGAACAGATCTTTGCAGGACTCTACTAGAAACATTCCCCTTGGATGAGTCCTCATTTATTATTATTATTATTATTATTATTATTATTTATTATTAATTTAATTTTAGATCTAACAGTTAACCAGTTTCTAATCAATTTCATATGTGCTACAGTGATTTTTTTTTTATGGTACTATTTTTAATCTGAATGCTGTGCTGTACTAAGTTAAATGCCTTACAGATGTCTGTTATGTTAGCACATCACTTCTGGGCTAATCGATATGTTGACAAGTCTACACACACACCAAAAAAAAAAAAAAAAGGGTGGGTGGGAATCTGCTAGATAATAGGTAAATATATGCTCAGAATCTCAGGACTCTGCTACAACATGAACTATCTGCGGTTATCACATTCCATTCTGATTATAAGCCTAGGATTCAGGCATCAAAAGGATAAAGTTATCTGTAATCTTTCCAGCTGAGAATTTTGGAGGAAATTTCTCCACCACCACTGTTTCCCTCCTCCTGTCTCCTTTTTAGTGGTAGTACATTGCTTATGCATGGAATCTGCAAACAGAAACTCCTTCCTGCCCAAACTGCTGCTGCAGTGCTGAAGAAGAGAGGATATGAGAAATGATATATAAAGTGTCTTAAAGCTTGTCCACTGGAAACTGCTCTTAAAAACAAAAAAAACTAGAAACGAGGGGGGAATCCAGGCAGTGTGTGAAGGATGTTTTGTTTCACAATGAACCAAATTGTTTCTGTGTACTAGTAATACTGCTGGTCTTGTGCATGCATCACTAATATGAATAATATAACCAAACGTCAGAGGATGGTAGTAGCAGATGTCCAAAAGACAGAACTTTGATATCTGTGTGGGATAACATGAAGGAGATTGCTTATAATTCTAGTGCAGACATAATCCCTGGTGATACAAAGGGAGAGGCCTTGACAGTGGGATGTGGCTATCTAAATGAGGATCAAGTCTTATTTGTTTGGACATGATTCCCAGGTTGGGGAGGGATGTAAATATTACTGAGTGGGAGCACTTATATGCCAGTTCCAGCCCAAACTGGCAAAAGTTACTATAAACAATGAGGTTAGACATGCTGGCCTCAAGGGAGCTTGCAGCTCCCCCAGTCCCAGTCACTTTAGGAAATGATACTGCAGTGAAACACTACAAAGCTTCAGAAATAAATCCTTTATATAAGCTTGTTAACATGCAGCTGTTTCAGCTTTTTACTCATTTCTCACCCTCTCCTTCTCAGACAAAGAGAGCCTGATCACGGACAGTGGGAAGCTTTATGCTCTTGACCTTCTGTTGACACGGCTGAAATCTCAAGGACACAGAGTTCTTATCTACTCTCAGATGACACGGATGATTGACTTGTTAGAGGTAGGTGGTGGATTCTGAAGATAATGATTTGAAATCTAGCTCTTTTGATACAATAATTGTAATTTGGATCAGACAAATATGGCATACAATTATTATAGGGATGCCCAGGAAACACATTCTCATACAGAAGTTTAATGGACATTAATGATGAATGTAGATGAGATATGAAAGGGGGAAGATAATGGTCAAGGATGAAGTTGGTATTCGTTGTTGAAATATCTTCAGTCTCTGCCTCAGAAGTGACAATTCCATTGGAAATCCATTGGATTAGTTTCTTGGGTAGATGAGAAGAGTCTGTCTTAGAGGAGGTATGGATGAGAACCAGGATCATAAACCAGGTGGCCTATTGGTAGAGCTTTTAACTGCTGTGTGGGAAATGAGTTCACTTCTCGATACCCTGCAGCCACAGAGACAGGATATGAGAGTCCTGCCAAAACAGCACATGCAACCCCTGGAAGAAGGGATGCATTGTGTCAATTCATGCCAGCCCCTCCCTTTCAATGAAGGATCAACATTAATAGCTTTGTGATTTTGCAGTCCTCTTCCACTGGAAAGATAGTGGCCATGATGCATGCTAGGTATGAAATGGCTTTGAGGTTTCAGAAGACCGCTGGAGTGTGTGTGTGGCAGAGGGTAAATTGTTTAGACTGAGTAGTGTGGCTGGAAAATATGAAAAACATATGAGGCAGTGCAGTTTCAGTACTACTGGAACATTAGGGTCCTGTGATCATTCAGGTAGCCTCCCATAAGTGCAGGTGGTGGTTATTAAATAACATTTTATATGCTACAGTATCTCTGCCATGTAATCAAGACAGCCAGGAGAGTATTATCAGGACTTAAAAATGTGCAAAGTCTGAATCAACATGGGTTATAGGTTACAAATTTGGAGTCTACTAGGAGTACAGTTGACAGGAGGCTTGGTAGCCATCTGCATGCTGAGTTGTATTTCTACTGCTATGAGAAGATCACACTTCCAAATGACAGAGGGATTCATAAGGTTGTCTTTCTGGATCTTGGCCAATTCCTCAGCCTGCTTCTCTTCTTGCAATACGGGACGTAGTTCAGGTTTGTCCCCAGGCATTAAAGGCTGTCCACACCCCAGATTGTACCTCAGAAGTCAAAGTGGCAGTTTAGTGCTCTCATCTTGTCTGTTAGCATTCTAGCTTTTAAATCTTGTTGTGGTGCACCAGTGAGCAAACTTTTCCCCCATGATATCTCCTCTCCCTCAGGGAACCAACATTTTTCAGGGCTCTATTCCCTGAACAGGTCCACCTGTCAAGATCTCTTTGTTTGTCCTCTTCCCGTATCAGGACAGAGATGCTTGTGCTGAGCAAACCAAAGGCCAACAAGTGCTCCAATTGCAAGAAAATTCTCTCAGGAACTATGTCACTGCTGCTCCGAGCCCTTTGATCCTTGCTTTACCAAAGGAAGGGACTGGACTGCACATAGGGGTGTTTTCTTCTCCCGGTGGTAGCCAAGACTTCTCAACGAATATTTTTGTAAAATGTGGATCTATCCTCATTGATGCCGGGGAGCAGCAAACCCAACACACCTTGCTAGAAAAGGTGTTCTCAAATGCAAGTCCCATAATTTCCCAGGTCTTTTCAGTCCACCTATATCTATCTCATAGAACTGGAAGGGACCCCAAGGGTCATTGAGTCCAGCCCCCTGCCTTCACTAGCAAGACCAAGTACTAATTTTGTCCCAGATCCCTGAGTGGCCCCCTCAAGGATTGAATTCACAACCCTTGGTTTAGCAGGCCAATGCTCAAACCACTGAGCTATCCCCAGGGATATACATTCTACCTCAAGTGGGTAATTGAGTCACTTGTGCAGTAGTCTGGCTTACGGTCTGACTCTTCTTCTCAATAGGAGGATCTTAGCTTTTCTGGCATCTACACCTGCATTGCTTCTCCGGTTGCGTACTGGAGCACTGAGGAACAGAATCTTTGTTTGGAGAATAGAGGGACTGCCTTAATCCAGGAGGGTGTGGAGGATGTGTGTATGTGAAAGCTTAGTGTTGGGTTGATGGAGTGTTGTGAATCCACCATGCAAAAGCATTTAGGATGTGGGATGTATCAAAATGTACAAGTTAAGTTAGATGCACCATGGCTGGTAGATGCACCAAATGTTTTGTTCTGAGTGCCTATGTGGTAACAGGAACATGCACGTTTATTCTCTTTGCCCACCCTTTGCCTGTCAACTCTCTTCTCATTAGTGGACATGATAATGAAATAGGCAAGGTTTAATTTTCTGAAGACTTAGAAGTTGAATACTCATGTTTTTCACTATTTTGACCTCTTCCAATAACTCTGCAGATAGGTAAAGAAGTGGGATGGCGTGTGAATGTGCAATTCATTGGACTATCGTGTGCCCTCCCAGCATGGGTGTGGATTTGTTAACAATCACTCATCAGAGAAGCTGATTATTTTTTCAAGGTTTCAGTCCACGCTTTAGGGAGTGGATATTTGTGGTTCAGAAAAACTATTGAAAAAACGAATAATGATGTAAAGATACATAAAACATTGGGCTTCTCAGCCTAGATTGTGTCTAGGGCTGGAGGGATAGCTCAGTGGTTTGAGCATTGGCCTGCTACCAGGGTTGTGAGTTCAATCCTTGAGGGGGTCACTTAGGGATCTGGGGCAAAAATTGGTCCTGCTAGTGAAGGCAGAAGACTGGACTCAATGACCTTTCAAGGTCCCTTCCAGTTCTAGGAGATTGGTATATCTCCAATTATTACCTATAACATAAATTACTGTTAAATAGAGGGTTCTGCACTTCATATCAATGTAGAAAAAGTGAAGTGCCCTTATTTAGTACAGTTTTGTAACAGTGGTGTCTTTGCTTCTAGTGAAAGAGAGAGCTTAATGAATTTACAGAAATACATTTTGGTTAAAGCAGGGGCTGAGAATCCATTGTGGATACTATTTCTAGTTCTACAGCTGATTTGCTCTGTGACCATAGGCAAGTAACTTGTCTAGACTTGTCTATAAGTTTAGATGACAGGGTGGTTAAAAAATGTTTGACTTCTTTACACTACAGCTCTACCACCAGTGGAAAATTATGGATCCAGTTTTTCCTAAGGGTGTAGATGTACCCTTAGTGCTTTAATTCCCTATCTAAAAAAATGGAGAAAACGCTTACCTACTGTGGTTAGATGTTTGGCTGTGGGTATGTGTTCTCCCTGTGTGCTGCCCCAACTCTGCACAAACAGCCAGCACATCAGACCTCGAGCGAATTGCTTAATGACCACAAGAGCTGTTCAAGTACAAAGGTGCCAGGCCAGGTTTATTGTTGACAAAGCATGGTAATAGCACCTGGCAGACTATGAGGTTACTAAGACATGTATGCCCATGACAATGGATGCAATCCATTCTTCCCTTGGCTGGACAAAAATACTCTCTCTGACATACATCTTTGTTCCCCGATACAAACAAGTTAGTATTGCCTTTTTTCTGACATAGTTAGTTACTGCTCCCTGACATGGCTAGTTATCACCTTGTACATGTTGGTTCAATCAAAACGTCTTTATTACTTACTGTTGTCCTGACCTTATCTTTTAGGAGGGGTCAATGTGTTCCTGCTATCCTTGGGGAATGTTTTTGTACCATCCTTATTATCAGGATGTTCTGATACCACTTAATATTGGGGTGTGTTTGCATGAGTATTCTGTGCTTAGCACTTCTGAAGAATGTACATTTTTTGCAATATTAGCCCTCTTCATGCCAGATTCTGTGAGCAGGCCCTGCCTCATACTAGGCCTCTGATACAAGAGCTTGTGTCTTCCTGCTGGACCTACCACATAGAGGGGTTGGAAGACTTATTTAATGTTTGCACAGCACTTTGGAAATGTTAAATATTCTATATCTGCTGCTGCTTATTGTTGTTTGTTAAATGTTCAAAAAATGCTTGGATGCTCTTGGATGAAAGGCATTACAGAAGTACAACATATTGTTAATAGTAGTAGTAGTTTATTGCTGCTTCTCCGGTTCACTGAGTATTTCAAGATAATATTTTGGCAAAGGTATAAGATAAAATTAAAGAATACATCAATCAAGAATATTTCAAGATGGGGAAGCTATAATTCAAGTGCAAATACAGTATTCAACATACTTGAAAAGAAAAAAGTATGTGTGTGGCAGGGGAAGGAGGAATAATAATGCAGATCTGATGATTCCTCCTGGCTCATATTTTTAATGTTGTTTATTTCAAAAACATAAAACTAATTACAGGTAATATCCATAATAAGCAGTGACTAAAGCAGGGATAGGCAACCTACGGCACGTGTGCCGAAGGCGTCACGGGAGCTGATTTTCAGTGGCACTCACACTGGCTCAGGTCCTGGCCACCGCTCTGGGGGGCTCTGCATTTTAATTTAATTTTAAATGAAGCTTCTTAAACGTTTAAAAACCCTTATTTAGTTTACATGCAACAATAGTTTAGTTATATATTATAGACTTACAGAAGGAGACCTTTTAAAAAGGTTAAAATGTATTACTGGCACGCGAAACCTTAAATCAGAGTGAATAAATGAAGACTCGACACACCACTGCTGAAAGGTTTCTGACCCCTGGGCTAAAGGAATTGAGTGTTAATTTGACATATAACCAGAGCAGATATAGCAATTATAGAAACTAATGAAATCTTAAAGAAAAAATAGCCTACTCCCAACCAAAGTTTTTGCCCCAAAAGAGAGAAATGCCAAAGACTCCATGAAGTCCTCTAAGGGACTTCCCTATTACTATTGATTTTACATGGAAAGACTCAAATAATGCAGTAATAGATGGCAGTGTAAAACCTTAAGATAGATAAATAGTAATTATGTGAAGTGGTGCCACTAATTTAAAATGAATAACTCCCTGTGTAGACAATCCCTAAATCCAATACCGAAGCACAATGGAGCACTACTTTAGCAGGCTAGTAGAACATCCTGTTATATCTAGTTAATGCAGATTTTATTATAAACAGTTCCCTGATTTATGTGGGTTTGTTTTAGAAAATAAATCTTCTTTCAATGTCATTTTTGCTCTCTGTATATTGACAGATTCTGCACATAGACATAATGGCTTTGTCTAAACTACAAGCTGGGGGGGTGATTCCTAGCTCATGTAAACATACATACTCACGCTAGTTTGATGAGAACTAGTGGGAGTATAAATAGTGGAGCTCTTGTGGCACAGGCAGTGGCAACCATGCTAAGTACATACCACACAATTCAGGCAGGCTTGTACTCAGCATGGCTAAACCATGCTGCTACTGTCTGTGCTACTTGCAGCTAGCACTTGTATATGTACTCAAGCTGGGAATCACCCCTTGCTTATAATGTATACATAGCCAGTCTAGTAATTTAAACCATTTTATCACGTTCATGACATACTAATTGGGTCACTGCTGTATATGTACAGCTTTCATACTGTTAAAGAGGAATCCACCAGCAGCTCTACACAGTCTTTGGACTGTGACTCACAGATTGTCTGAGATCCCACTCAACAGCTACAGTCTTCTGCGTATGAGCAACATTTCTTCCTAAAGATACAACTAACGTCTTGTTCAGAGGGGCCTAGTTTTAGGAGGAGAGAGGTTTTACTAGCTATTTATCTTCCTCTGTAATTTCTGGGGCTGGGGTTGTCAATTAATTACAGTTAACTCGTGCTATTAACTCAAAAAAATTAATCACAGTTAATTGCGCTGCTAAACAATAGAATACCTGTTGAAATTTATTAAATATTTTGGATGTTTTTCTACATTTTCACATATATTGTATACTATGTTTTAACTGAAATCAAATTTTATATTATTTTTATTACAAATATTTGCACTGTAAAATGATAAACAAAAGAAATAGAATTTTTCAATTCACCTCATAAAAGTACTGTACTGCAAGCTCTTTGCTGTGAAAGTGCAATTTACAAATGTAGATTGTTTTGGTTTTGAGTGCAGTTATGTAACAAAAAAATTGTAAAACTTCAGAGCCTACAAGTCCACTCATTCCTACTTCTTGTTCAGCCAATTGCTAAGACATACAAGTTTGTTTGCATTTACTGGAGATAATGCTGGCCTCTTTTTAGTTACAATGTCACCAGAAAGTGAGAACAGGTGTTTGCGTGGCATATTTGTAGCCAGCATTGCAAGGTATTTACGTGTCAGATATGCTGAACATTCCTATGCCCCTTCGTGCTTCAGCCACCATTCCAGAGGACATTCTTCTGTGCTGATGATGCTCATTAAAAATGTGTTAACTAAATTTGTGACTGAACTCCTTAGGGGAGACTTATATATCCCCTGCTCTGTTTTACCCACGTTCTACCATATATTTCATGTGATAGCAGTCTCAGATGATGACCCAGCACATGTTGTTCATTTTAAGGACACTTTCACTGCAGATTTCACAAAATGCACAGAAGATACCAAGGTGAGATTTCTAAAGATAGATACAGCACTCGACCCAAGGTTTAAGAATCTGAAGTGCCTTCCAGAATCTGAGATGGATGAGGTGTGGAGCATGCTTTCAGAAGTCTTAAAAGAGGAACACTCCTATGTGGAAACTACAGAACCCAAACCACCAAAAAAGAAAATCAGTCTTCTCCTGGTGACATCTGACTCAGATAATGAAAATGAGCATGTGTCAATCCGCACTGCTTTGGATGGTTATTGAGCAGAACCCGTCATCAGCATGGACGCATGTCCCCTAGAATGGTGGTTGAAGCATGAAGGGACATATGAATTTTTAGCACACCTGGTATGTAAATATCCTGCTATGCCAGCTACAATTGTGCCATGCGAACACCTGTTCTCATTTTCAGGTTACATTGTGAACAAGAAGCGGGCAGCACTATCTCCTGCAAATGTAAACAAACTTGTTTGTCTGAGCGATTGTCTGAACAAGAAGTAAGTCTAAGTCAGTGGTTCTCAAACTTTTTGTACTGGTGACTCCTTTCACATAGCAAGCCTCTGAGTGCGACCCCCGCCCTTATAAATGAAAAACACATTTTTATATATTTAACACCATTATAAATGCTGGAGGCAAAGCAGGGTTTGGGGTGGAGGCTGACAGCTCGCGACCTCCCTCCCATATAATAACCTCACAACCCCCTGAGGAGTCCCAACCCCCAGTTTGAGAACCCCTGGACTAAGTGGACTTGCAGGCTCTAAAATTTTACATTGTTTTATTTTTGGATTCAGGTTTTTTGTACATAATTCTACATTTATAAGTTCAACTTTTATGATAAAGAGATTGCATTACAGTATTTGTATTAGGTGAATTGAAAAATACTATTTCTTTTGTTTTGTTTTTTTCAATGCAAATACTTGTATTAAAAAATAAAGTGAGCATTGTACACTTTGTATTCTGTGTTGTAATTGAAATCAATCTATTTGAAAATTTAGAAAACATCCAAAAATATTTAAATAAATGGTATTCTATTATAGTTTAACAGTGCGATTAATTGCGATTAAAATTTTTAACCACTTGACAGCCTAATTATTTCTTAATCCATTGTTAAACATTGCCTTCCATAACTACCTATAGGGAAAACAGAGGTACTGCTTGAGAGCCTAGACACTGGATCTGTTCTGATAGATTTAGTGAGGAGTGTGCAACATATGCTCAGCCAGGAAGCTGTAGGGCATTTCTGACAGCCTGCTTAAATTGACTCCTGTGACTGTGGGGCTTGTTTCCAGTCCTTAGTCCGTTCACGTATCCGGGCGGTGTTCCTCTGGGCGGCGTCCACTGGCTCCCTTGACGCCTTTGAGGAGCAGTGGGCGTTGTCTGGGGTTCTCTGTTCAGTGTCCCATCAGGCTCCCTTCTTATGACCCTCTGACCGCACTCCTGTCCCTGTTCTTTTATTAGTTGTCCCCGGAATCAGCTGGGTTTTTGAGGTCCTCTAGATCCTCCCTTTAGGCTGGGAGGGGATCCTTTAGCAGTGGGCGGGCTTCCCCCGCCTAGTTCCCAGGAACCCAATAGGTACAGGGAGCACTCTGTGTCCTCGGGCTGCCCTGCTGGCTGGAACGCTCTCCCCCCTTCTCTGGCTGCCCTGCTGGCTGGAGCTCCTTCTCCCTTCCTGGGCTGCTGCTGGCTGGAGTGCACGTTCCCTGCACTGCTGCTGCTGCCACTGCTGCTGAGTGAGGGGTGGGGTGCCTTGCTGGCCAGCCCCCACCCCCCCCCCACCTCTGGAAGGAGAAGCCAGGACCTCACCACCACCACCGCTGCTACCACCTGTGAGGGGTCCTTCCTGCCTGGCCACCAGGGTTGCTGCTGCTGCTGGAGCTGTGTTTGTCCTGGGGAGCGGCTGGAGCCTAGAGGAGGAAAAATAAATTGGCTTTTAGCTCCTCTTCTTTCTCCCTCACTTTCCTGTCCTGTGCTGTGGGCACTGATTTTTGTGCTATTGTGTTTGATAGCATGTGCTGAAAGGGAGAGGTGGAATGTTTAGGGATGCAGAAGACTTTCAGGTACTGCCACTTCTTTAGAAGTTCATGCAGCAGTTTAGATTGTTTCCTTCTAGTCTGGAGTTTGCTACTCATCCTAGCTGACCATTCTCTTTCCCCTGACACAAAGATGCATGTGTTTATTAGAACAAAACTAAAAATGAGAAAATACAAGACATTTGAAATAGTAGGATCGCTCCTACACGCTTGCGTTGCGGGGGTTTACATCGCTTGTCAGATGTGACTAGATCTGCATTACAGGGGCTCCTAGCATGAATGTGAGCTGCCATTCTTACAGCAAGCAAAGTCAGTGAATTGCAACATGAAGAGACCTGCATTTTTGTTTCCGACAACACCAAATAGAGATTGCAAAGCCAAGTTGCTCACATTAAATAAGGAAGGGGTGTGAAACAGTTACCTAATGATAGAGACAGGTATGTATAGATTCTCCTTGCAGTAGTCTCCATGAGAAAAAGAAGCTTAAATCTACCTATAGCCTTTGCATCAGGGAAGAAGCATGATTAGAGTGAGTCTGCAAATTTTTCCTCAGCACTTCACAGCTTGCTTTTCCATAGGACCAGTCACAGGCACCAACTTTCCAAAGAGCTAGAGGTCGATCATCCACTTGCTCTTGGAAAGTTGGCACCTGTGACTGCTCTGCCCCAGGCCCTGCCCCCTCTCCACCCCTTCCCCCGAGGCCCCACCCCGCCTCTTCCCACCCTCAGTTAGGGTGACCAGACAGCTAGTGTGAAAAATCAGGACAGAGATTGGGGGTTAATAGGCACCTACATAAGAAAAAGCCCCAAATGTCGGGACTGTCCCTATAGTGACATCTGGTCACTCTGCCTCCACTCCAGCCTCACCCTGCCTTTTCCTGCCCAGTTCCGCCTCCTCTCCTGAGCGAGCTGTGTCATTGCTTCTCCCACCTCCCTCCAAGCCTCCTGCACACCATGAAGCAGCTGTTCTTCTTCTAGTGGTGTTTCTGTGGGTGTTCCACTCTAGGTGTCGGTACGTCCCTGTGCTGGAGTTCAGAAATTTCTCGCAGCAGTACTCGGTTGGGGGAAGGGCACGCACAGGGGTCATCTCTTGCAGCTGTTGGCACCTCCTATAGCGCATGCTCCCCTGACTGTCCCCTCAGTTCGTTATCAAGCGTTCTTGGCTGGGCAGTGCTCTCCTTGATACTTTCTGGGGGTGTGGGGACAAAAAACCCAAAGTTAAAAGTTACATAGGAACTTCTTTTTAGTCTGTACTTAGTTACATGGTTTAGTTAGTCCTAGTCTAATCATAGTTACATAGTTTCGTTAATTCCTCTTAGAGGTTTTTCTTCCAAAAGAAAGAAAAGAGAAGAAAGAAGAAAACTTTCTCTCCTTAACCCCCATTTGGGAACAGTTTCTACAGTTTACCATTACAATTAACTCCTACTCTTATCTCTCGAGAGGGGAGAGGGGGGAGAGGCTTTACTGCAATCATGGCAGGCTCAACAGGATTTAAAGAATGTGACTCCTGCCGTGAACCGATGTGGTCTCTGAGGGCCACACATCCTGCATTTGCTGTCTGGGAGAAACTCATATCGCCCAGAAAGATGCATGTTGCACCAATTTAACAACAAGGGCAAGATGTAACAGGGATCCCTGCTTGAAAATGCTTCTGCTGGAGAAATGCCTCCAACCTCCACAAGAGAGATCCTCTGGGGAGTTTCATAAACCAAGATACCTGAGCTCTGATAAGGCTCCAACTTCTAAACTGTCAGGAAGCGATTCTCGACCTCTCCAGCAAGGATCGCTCAGAAAAAGAGAGCTTCCCCAGTGAAGTCTCTACCCTCAATGTTCCACTCATCCAGACTGAGCACTTACGAGGCACCGGGCTCCTCCAGCACCGTCCCTCAGCGGATCCCTGCCAAGCCCCAACGTGTGGCACTGGAGTTGAGACAGCAGGTCTCCTCCACAGCACCGACTACCCCGGTGCAGAGTGTGGCACAGGCAGCAGCACCGCGATCAATGCTGCTGCCACCTAACAAGCCAAATCCGGCACCAGTCAGCGCTCCAGTGGTCAACCGCAACCCCAAGGCAGGACCAGCGCAACTCCTGCGTCCTGCTGACATAGCAGTTTCTTCGGCACCACAGTCACCACTGCTTGGCACCGAACACTCTCCGAGCTACATAGCACGGCACCATCCTTCATCTCCTGCACCACTCTCCATGCATCATGGCGAGGAAGGAGACATGCAGAACAACCGCTTCTCCTTTCAACGTTCATCCCCATCACAGATGAAACCTACATGGAATACTGTGAAGCTGAAGCCGAAGCCTCATCTGAGCATTCACAGCCCTGGTATGCACAGCACTGGCCTTACCCATTGCCACCTTACCCCATGCAATGGCCACAATGGGGTCCTTGGCCCACATACAAGAGTCTCTGTTCTAGTCCTCCTTCCCCAGCAACAAGAGGTTCCAGAATACACCCAACATTATCACACAGAGAAACCCCCTAACTCTCCTGAGACAGAGATAGTATCTCTTTCTCTTCTATCTCAGGCAGACCTGGATTATTCACCACCTGCCCCACATTCATCTTCCACATCAGTTGAAGTGGTGACACCGTCTACCCCTACGACACCAGATGACCTGAAACAGTTCCAAGAACTCTTCAAAAGAGTAGCAAACAGCCAAGAAATTGCCTTTCCTGAGGTGCAGGAGAAACAACATAAGTTGTTAAAAATCTTACAACCGGCATCATTGACCAAGATTGCCCTCCCCATGGACGAGGCTATAATGGAGCCTGCAGAGGTAATATGGCAAACACCAACATCGGCACCACCCACCAACAAAAGGGCTGACAGAAAATACTTTGTTCTAGCCAAAGGCATGGAATTTTTGTTTTCACACCCTCAAGCCTGCTCTCTGGTGGTAGAGGCTGCTAATCATTTCCACTCCTCACTGCAAGATAAAGAGCATGAGAGACTGGACCTCTCTGGGTGGAAAGTTTACTCGTCAGCCACCCTTCTGCTTAGAGTTGCCAACTATTCTTTTCTGCTAGCAAATTACGACTATTCTAACTATAGTAAAATACAGGTCTGTCTCATCTTACACTGGAGTTACGTTCCGCAGTTAGCACCTAAAGCGAAAAATTGCATATAGTCAAAATTACATTGAGTGTAATGGCAGTCGGAATCGCCTGCAGTACAGAAACAGTATTTAAATGGTTATTTTTCTCGTTTTATTTCCAAATGCGTAAAGCTGAAATCGCACATGTTAAATGCGCCCAAGATGCGACAGACGTGTACAAGAGCTTGTGGAGGACCTCCCTGATCATAAATGTCCTCAACTCAACACCATTATCAACGAGGTTCAGTTAATAGCATGCACAGCGCTGCAAGCCTTAATGGATATAGCAGACACAGCTGCCTGAACAACCACAACAGCTGTGGTTATGAGAAGAATATCGTGGTTGCAGGCTTTGGGAATTCCTAAAGAACTACAGCTAAAAATGGAGGACCTCCCCTTCGGTAGGGATAAACTATTCTCGTTTCAAACAGACAACATGCTCCATACCATGAAGGCCTCCCAACCAATGCTGCGTACGTTAGGCATATACCCACCACCTGACAAACGCCCTCACTTTACACCATACCAGAGGCCATTAGACACTTCATTTAACAGTCAACAACCATGATACTTCACTCAGAACAGACTCAAACAACGGGCTCTGAGATGACGAGCTCCACAGAACCAGGTCTCGTCCACCTGTCCATCTGCATCTAAGCCACAATTTTTGAAGTCTTGATGGAGGGTATGCACAACCTCTGGTGCCAACAGATACCCCATCCCACAATTTTGGTCACCACCTATCCTCATTTTACCACGTCTGGGCCAATAACCACAGATCAATGGGTATTGGAGATCATACATTATGGCTACACGATTCCTTTCACAGCTTGCTCGCTCCTTCATTCCTAGTGCCAATCATGTCTTCCAGACATGTCAGCAAAATAGGAGCATTGATGGCTGAACCACTGTACACTATATTTACCAAAGACAAAATCATGTTAAATCCTTACCCAAAATTCTTACCCAAAGTGGTTACAAATTTTCATATTAACCAAACCATACACTTACCTGCCTTCTATCCCAAGCCACATAACGACTCTCAAGAAGCAACCTTGCACATACCAGATGTCAGACGGGCTGTAGCCTTCTACTTGGACAGAACTAAACCATTTAGCAAGTCACCAAGTCTGTGGCAGAGCGCTCCAAGGGCTCTACAGTATCGACCCAAAGACTCTCCAAATGGGTCTCTACTTGTATTCAAACTTGCTACCACCTACATAACAAAGAACCCCTTATAGGCATCAGATCCCACTCAACACAAGCCATGGCAACATCGATTGCATTCTTGAACAATGTCACCTTAATAGATATTTGTAGAGCTGCAACCTGGACATTGGAGCTCACTTTTGCAAAGCATTATGCTATCATTGGCCTTACAGTGCTCTCATCACACACTTATGTATAACTCTCTGAACCCCTACCACTCCTGGTGGGGTACTGCTCTACAAGCACCTAGAGTGGAGCACCCACAGTGACACCACTCGAAGAAGTAGTTACTCACCTTGTGCAATAACAATGGTTCTTTGAGATGTGTGTGTCCCTGTGGGTGCTCCACTACTCACCCTCCTCTCCTCTACTTTGGAGTTCACACAGCCAAGTTCTGCGGTAGAGAAGGAATGGAGGGGATGGTCTGGGGAGTGCCCCTGTGCGTGCCCTTCCCCTGACTGAGTACTGCTGCGAGAAATATCCGGCACAGGGACACACCGACACCTAGAGTGGAGCACCCACATGGGGACACATCTCAAAGAACCATCGTTACTGCACAAGGTAACTTCTTAGTGGCTGGGGGGAGGCATGGTCAGGGAGTGGGAGGCGCTGAGTGCAGGACTGCTGGCAGGTGGGAGCTGCTGGGGGGGGGGACGGACTGATGGGGGGCTGCCAGTGGTTGCTGAGCACCCACCATTTTTTCCCCAGGGGTGCTCCAGCCCTGGAGCACCCACAGAGTCAGCACCTATAAGACCAGTAATGGCTGTAGTGGGGAAGGGAAAAAACAAGAGATCACAGAACAGGAAATGATAGTCTTCCTACCTTTTATAGACAGGGAGACTATAGTGGGGGCTGTCAGTATCTGCCCTTATGTACAATAGAAACTAAAAGTTATAGTCAGTTAAATTACTTGCTTTAGAAATCCAAAACTTAGTAGCCAGTGATATATAGCATTATAACTTCTGGGTATGGAAAATAGCATCCTGTGCAGATCAATTCCAGTTCTCAAACTGCGGCTCAGGACCCCAAAGTGGGTTGCAACCCCATTTTAATGAGGTCGCCAGGGCTGGCAGTTGACTTGCTGGGGCCCAGGGCCAAAGCCAAAGCCTGAGCTTCATGGTCTAGGGCCGAAGCCAAAGTCCTCTGCCTTTGAGTGGCGGAGCTCAGGTTACAGGCCCCCTGCCTGGGGCTGGAGCCCTTGGGCTTTGACTTTAGCCCTGGCCCACCAGCCTGGGGCGTTGGGGCTCGGGCAGGCTCAGACTTCAGTCTGCCCTCCTGGGGTCATGTAGTAATTTTTGTTGTCGGAAGGGGGTCACAGTGCAAATGAAGTTTGAGAACCCCTGAGTTATATGGAATAAAATGTCGCAGAATATAACCCAGGATCCCACTGTACTATAACCTAGGTGGAAATCCATAGGTGTAAGTGGGATTTGTAAGCAGAAAACATGAGACATTTTTTAGTATTCCTCTCGCTCCTCAGCTGTCTGCCATCAGAAAAGCCTACTATGGGCAGTGGGGTGGTGTGTGTGTGTGTGTGTGATTCGTTGGTGGGTTAGATCTAGCTTGTTTTGCATTTTTTACATTTTTATGTTTTGTTTTAAATCAGCTTGCTTGAGGAGTATCTAGATTTCTCTAGTATCCTGATGTCCCTGTAGGTCCCAGTGGATAGAGGGGAGGTGGAGATGGAAGTGGCTTGACTTCTTTGGTGCTTCAGTTAACAAACTTTCTGCAGCCAAGGTTGATTTCATTATTTTCCTGGATTAATACTCTTGCAATCATGCTGACCTTGTCGGCTAAACACGATTAGCAGGAGGATTTTCAAGTGAGTTTAATATAAGTATCCCCATAGAACAGTGGCTCTTAAACTTTTTTTATTGGTCACACTTTCACATAGTAAGTCTCTGAGTGCAACTTCCATTATAATTTTTTTTTAACATATTTAACACCATTATAAATGCTGGAGGCAAAGTGGGGTTTAGGGTGGAGGTTGACAGCTCGTGACCCCCTGAGGGGTCCCGATCCCCAGTTTGAGAACCCCTGCCATAGGGTTAGGCAGCAGCTTCTGTTTTACTATAATATATATATTTTACTATAATATAACACACAGAGTCTATGCTTGGTTAAAGAGGTTGAGTGACCTTTTGGTGAGTATTGCAGTGTACTCCTTGGACCCTTTGCTATCATTGCTGTATTTGCCTTGTCTTGTTTCAGCTGGGGTACTCTGCTCAGTAGTATTGTGACTTTCTGAATCTTTATCTGGGTCTTGGTGTGGAATGCTGATTTTCTTCATCGCTATTATGCTTTTTTAGATCTCCATTTTAGGGGTACTTGAATACTTGGTTGTCATTAGGCCCCTCCCTCAGTCACAATAGAGGAGTTGCTGTACTAGTTTACAACTACCATTTAGCTTTGTGTAGTTTCTTTTCATTAGAATTATTTCCTAAGTGCTTTGCAGTCTATTGCTATGTTCAATTTTTTACCAAAAATACAAAATTCAGGGGAGCACCAAGGACACCGAATGAAGTATGGATGAAGTGAGAGTAAAAAGATTTTAGAAAAAGGAGTGATTTGTTAAATGTGTGTATTTGAAAGGATGAGATTATTGGATAAAATGTAATTAATAGAAAAGAGTGTTTAATAGAAACATTGTTAGCATAGTTAGAAGTTCTCCTTTGAGTGCTGATCGCTATGTGTATTCCAGTTTGGATGTGCATGCATTCTGTGTGCCTGAGATCAGAGAATTCTTGCGAGCAGTATCCACTGGTCCACACCAGCACCACTGCTCTCTTCATGCTCCTTACCGAGAGTATAAGGGGCAGGGAAGACCGACCTTGTCTCCATCTCCTTCTTACCACAGCATGGCCCGACTCAGTGTCCAGAGCTTATCCTTTCTGCTTTTTATTATACTTGTATATTATTCTTAGTTTTTTGTTATTAGTGTTTTGATAGTTCCCCAGTTAGTTAGTGTTAGAATCCCCACCCTAGGAAACTCTCCTGGCATGGGATTTAGATAATGCCCAAGATACTGGGCTTCAGAAACCACGTCTCCTGCCCATTTTTCATCAGCGATGACCACCAGCACTGCTTGTACTGTCTCAGAGAAGCTCATAGTAAGTACTCTATTTGCCACTCTTTTCCCATCCAAATGCAGCGGTTGTGAGAACTCTGGCTTTGGAAACACTGTATAGAGCGTGCAGTGAGGTCCAAGTCAGACCCAGTCTTAGGAGACGCTAGAGTACACCCCAGTACTATGTCAGACTCCAGAGTGGAGAAGAGATGGGGGAAAAACTCTTCATCTGGTCCCTCTCATGAGAGTAAGCGGCACTCTCACAAACAGATCTCCACCTTCTAAGGGGAGAAAACACTCCCATACTCCATCCGAGTCGGGTGAGCCTTCACACACAAGCCACAAAGATTTAGGCCCTCTGAGTTTCATGGGCATGATCAAAAGGCACATAGGAGCAAGAGTCCTTTAGTACCAGCCACCGCATCAGCTTCAACACTAACTGCAGTACAAACTAAAATGAAACACGGGGACCTGAAGTACTGGGTACTGTTGAAAACCACCAGGTCGAAGATTCATTCGCTAACAGTGCCGTGATGGTACAGTAAGGAACAACTGTCTATACCTACTCCGGCAAAATGGAGTAACAGAACACAACTGCCAAAGGAGCTAGTGACTTGTACCACTTGGAAGGATATCTTCATCCTCCTGGACCCACAATTTCCCTGATATCAATACTGATCCTCATGAGGGAGATTCTAACATCAGTGGCAACTGAGGACTCTGGAAGAAATTTATCTCCTGTCCTCTCCACTAGCTGCTGTGTCCTCTCAACAGGACCAACTGCACAGATAGAACCAGATCTGACTTTCTCATTGTTGGGAGATTAGATGTACCAGTGGAACCAGCTTCACCTCTGCTTAGAAAGATCAGTCCAGACAGGCTTAAGTCTCCTATAACCAGCCTCAGCCACAACAAACAGGGACCTCCTCCTTGGGACTGGTGGTATCCAATGCCTTAGGGACTGCTGCAACCTATTTTTGAGCCCTCATACTGGCCTTATTAGGGTCATGGTACCTGGAATCTGTGCTACATGACAGGGAGTGTTACCACCCCTCTCCTTCAAGGGGTCTACCAAAATCTCCCACTATGGAATAGAAGGAAGACTATCTGGTAGCAACAGGAATATTGTCCTCATCACCTAATGAGGCTGTTGCTCCAGCCTCACTTGTAAGCCAGACAATCAAATAATATCAAGAGTTGTTACAGAGAGTGGTAGAAGAGCTCCCATATCATCTTAGAGGAGATCTAGGACTCTCAACACAAGCTCCTGGATCTCTCTCAGGCTATGGGCTCCTGTTGGGTTGCATTCTTGCATATTAGACCTGGCAGGGTCTGTCTGGCACATGCTGGCTACCTTTGACCCTATCCCCAAGAGTACAGAAAAGTGGTACTTTTGTCCCAGCTAAGAGCGTGGAGCTCTTGTTTACCAACCTTGCCCTTTACTCTTTGGTGATCCAGGCAGCTATAGAAAGATCCAAACAACAACATAAAAGGGCCACTCTGGCCCATAAGGAGGAAGGTGTATACATATTCAAGTCTTCAGTTTAGCATCTCAAACTATCAGACCCTTCCTGCCAAATATGATTTCTCAAATTACTCTTTAAGTTCCTGGACTTTAGCGACAAGTTACCTTAGGAAGACAGGACTCAATTTCAAGCCCCTACTGACAAGAACAAACTAGTAGCCAGACCTCATTACAAGCTGTGGCTGATGCAGCGAATGCAGCAGGTATGGCATCAAATCTAGGGCAGCTGCCATTGTGATGTGATGGGAATCATGGCTGCACTCTTCAGGGTTTCCCAGGGAGGTCCAAAACACTGAACACTTGCCCTTGAATCTTTTCACCGAGAAGACAGATGAGCCTTTGCACTCATTGAAACGCTCTAGAGAAGCCCTTATCTCCCTGAATATATGTACACTGGTCCCGAAAAGAAAATGCCATAAACAGCTCTACAAACGGAGGTCCTTACTGCAACCTTCCTTTCACCAGGGCTTTTATGAGCCACCTTGTAAATGTCAGAAAATAGAATGGTCAAGAGACCTTACACCTTCCACTTCAACCATAGCTACTCAACCTCACCTGCCAACCAAGAGAGATTTTTTATGAGGCATCTGAGAGCTGCAAACCAGTATTGATGTTATCTCCACCCGATTCAGAGATCCACTTTGGGGTACACATTGCAAAAATTTCTCACATTCTGTTTCCAGTTTGCTGATCCATTTACCTCCCTAATCCTGTCTCCCAAGAAATGAGGCCTCACCCATGTCCAATTACTTATGTCAAGCCAGGCCTACACCATTAGCTTGTTTTCCACCCCCAGTGATTTCATGAAGATATTGATAATCAAACTAGTGAGACTGGTCTCTCAGGGGACACAACTATATTCCGTTTGTGGACAGCATTTTAAAAAAGTCATCATCCAGAACAGCTTGTTGCAAAGCAACTGATCAATCTTTGGAGATGATCTAAGATATTTTGGCTCCCAAGGCCAGCGTTATATCGGGCTAGAGGTATACTTATCTAGGAGGCAGATAATAGGCAGTAACTGGAAAGTGAGTTAGTATCTAACCATTAGATGTTGGTGGCGACCTGAAGTCAATCTTTGTTTTTCAAGACACCACTCAACTGGTTCAGAACCAGCAGGTTTTATGCATAACATGGAGGATATCTTGTTGATCTAATGAGAGCGGGGTCATTTAAAGAGATACTGTCAGCTCAAAATTTGGTCCAAAAATTAGAGTTGGTAATAACGAGCTTTTACCAAACCATAAGACCAGACCGTGTTCATGACCCTTTTTTCTCTTTTTTTTCTTAAAAAAAGAATGCATTGGAAACTTTTTTTTCTAAATAAACAGATACACTTAGGCAGTGTCTGTAACCAAACCAATGTGATCCTGAAAATGAAATGGTAATGAACAAAAGTTAAGCTAACTTCATTTGTCATTGCCCAACTTGAGTGAAATGCAGAAAATAAACAAATGGTACAAATGGCAAAAAGTGAATTGGATTTTTAAACTTCAGTTTTAATACTCTTATGGGGCCTCTAACATAGTAAGATTTTTTTTTTAAAGTTGATAGTGTCCCTGTACCCGTCATATTCTGAATTATTTTTCAAAATCTTTTCATTGGTATTACTTCCACTATTGGTGTCTTCTATTTGAGGAGTCAGGATTAAATAACTTTATGATGCTGACTCAGTATTTTTATTTATTTATTTACTACATGCTTTGCAGGAGTACATGGTTTACAGGAAACATACCTACATGAGATTGGATGGTTCTTCGAAGATCTCTGAGAGAAGGGACATGGTAGCTGACTTTCAGAACAGGTAATCTATTTATAAAAGCAGTGGATTAAGCACTTGAGAAATGTTAAGTAAACTAAGTCACTGTCTCAAAAGGCTTACATACTAAATAGAAAATGTATGTATGGAGGGAAGGGGATGAGATATAATGGAAATCAGTCTGATTGACCAGTGAAGTTTAGCTAACATCATGGAAGTTCCATGCTTTTTATTTGTCTTGTTTGTTTGTTTTTAATTTCAAGTTAACCCTGATTAACTGAAAGTCTCACTGAACATGTGACACCTTCAAATACATGGCATTTGTTTAACCAGAATTTCTAGTCCTGTGGCGCTTAAGAGCGCCATAGGGCTGAAGCTAAGCTTCTGTGAAATACGGTAGCACAAAGCAACTCTACAGTACCAGAAAATCTGTCCTTACTTGTCTTGAATATGGCCTTGTCTATAGAGAATCCCAGTGGGAATGAAATGCTGGTATGTGGTGTACTATATGTTCTGTGGAGTGACATTCTGAGAGTTAAATTGAAATCACAGATGTGATTTTGAGCTTTCGAAATAGGCCTCAGTCACTTAAGTGCAGTATGTTTCACAGAAGGGCAAAAGAAATAAACTATATAGTCTGTTAGGCAGTAGGGCTCTACTTACCAATTTTGATGTTAAGCTATAGGAACTGAGTTATGTAGGGCCAGTCCAATGTAATGAAGCAAAGTTTCTAAACCAGCCCTCTTAGGTTACACTAACATGAAAAGAAGGGATATGGAGTCTATCTCATCTTGTTACAGGGTTACATATTGTTGCAAACTTCATCTCCGTCAATGCATATTATACCCACTATCTGTATTTATGTTTACTAACTCAAGTTCCCTCGTGTAGTCATGGGATGTAACTTGCTAAGATGTTGCTATGACAAATAGTCCACAGTCTGAGATGATGTGATGTTTATTGGTAAAACAACTGTTGTGAATGAATTGTTAGCCATTGAGAACAAAATCACTATCCTTTCACAGCAATAGGATTTATAAAATACTGTTGTTTTCCATCTGCCAAGGGATAAAAATGCTGGTTCTAGAGTACAGGATGGTCTTTGTGCTGGCCTTGTCAGAGTGGAATTGCAGTTTTGAAGGTGGAGTGGGACCTACATGTGAACTCTTGGGTTTTGAAAATAAAACCAAGCATCATTGCCTTTGAGGCAGAAGGACTTAGGGGGATTGTGTGCTATGTAGAGACTATTAGGTAAGCCTCTCTGAGTAGGAATATTTGAAAAGGGCAAACGTGTGCAAACCTTCAAGAAAAGTGAGATGAAAATACACTACCTAAATATTTAATTGATTCCAGCAGTCAAAACAGATTTCCAACTGGTTATGATCTCCTCTAGAATTTGAACACTTCTTCCTGTAAGAAGTTCAGCAAATTATTTTTATTAATGAATAGAACATCTATCAAGAAAAGTAACCATTTGAGCTAGAAATCCCTTTGATATAAAGGTCAGGCAGTCTAAACAAGAATTCCTATAAAAAGCTATCTAAATTCCCCTTGTGCAGTATTTATTTGTGAGGAATACGTCCAGGAAAAAGTCTGACTGAGTCTAAAGGCTGTTCTGCAGGATGTCCTGGCAGAACACTGTTAACACAGTCTTTGTTCAATCCTGAGCTGATGGTGTAAATTTGACACTGTTAACACACAATTCTAGAACTACGATACATTCATAAGGTCTATAGTAAAATCCTCCCTCTCTCTCTCTTCCCTCTGACATTTCCAGGAAAGGATACTTGGACCTTTCAAAACTGCAGATTTCATGCATCATCCTGTCATTGATATCGCGTAAATAGTCATTCAACTTCAAAATATTTTACAATAATTCACTACTAGCCCCATGACATTTTGTGAAATAGATAAGTAATATTATCTGCATTTTACAGATAAGGAAAATGAAGAAAACAGACTGTAGTTTGTAGCTCAAGGTCAGTGTCACAGCTAGGGCCAGAATTCAGGAGTTCTTAGATCCTAGACTTACGCTCAGGCGATAAGCTCTTGCCCTTTTCTGTCATGCTGCTATAACAGTATAAGCCAAGACAGCTGGAAAATCAGATTGTTCCTTTTTATTAAAAAATCAAATAAAAATTTTGGGACCTCAAAGAAAACATTCAGTTTAGGAACAGTTTTTTATCTAGGTAATGTTTTCTGAGTTCCTCTTTCTTTATTCTTTACCAGTAGATATTTATAGTTGGACAGGATCTTTTGTTTGAGTTCATCAGCTTCTGTTCATTCCACCATTTGACAGCCTAATCTTAGATTTACAGTTGGCTCTATGAAAATGTTTGTGAAACTACAGGTCAGGAATCATGACTTCAGAGGCTGAATGAGTAACATGGGCCAGATGAACACATCCTATATTGTAATCAAGTATAAGAAGCCTCTACTATGTTTTTAAAAGAATATTCTGTTGTATGTTGCAGTCACAGGTGTCTTTAAGCATCACTGAACTATATTTTAACTCCTTTTCTTTCTCTCCCTCTCCACTCACCCCTTTTTCTCAAACCATCCAATGGGAGTTAGGTGCCTAAATACCTATAAAAACCTCCCGGGGGGTTCTTTTCTCGTTCATTATATAGCGTAATGTTTGTAATAATGACATCATAAACTAAGCAGATTTTTTTTCTTCACTTCCTGTCTGCAGGAATGATATCTTTGTGTTCCTGTTAAGCACAAGAGCTGGAGGATTGGGCATTAACCTCACAGCTGCAGACACGGTAGGTGGATAGCTTAGTATAGTAACACCAGATCTCAAGACCTATGTCTGTAGAAGGTTAGTTAGCTTACTGTTGTTTTGGTTAATTTCAGTTGTAACTGTTCTTTTGTTTTATCCTGGCTTCACATATCCCAAACACCCTTTTCTCTCAAGCTTTCCTACCTTTCTTCTTCTCTGTTCTGTAGCAAAACTGATAGTCTTGTCTGTGTGAAACTCTGAGCTGTCTCAGCCATGTTTTTTTAAAATACCACCATTCTTATCAAGAAACTGCATTATCTTATTGATTCCACTCATATCTGGGAAACATTTCTGCAGTTTGTGGCATGTATGAGAAATAAAGAAACAGTTTATAAACAATTGCAGACCTACAGCACTGGCTGTGTGAGATCTTGGAGACAACCCTTCCCCTAAGAGTTTTTAATGTCTGCTTTGAGTGAACCTGGAATGACACTGGGAGCTTACAAATAGCAGATAATACACTTTCACAATGGATTGTACTTTACCACTGGACAATTTAAACTTAAGCTTCAGTAGTAAAGGAATATGGTAACTTGCCTCAGCAAAATGATTACAGCACTGTCCACTTTGAAAGCATTTGTGACATCAGAGAATGGGCAGAGCAGCCAATAAGCCAGGCTGTAGTACTTGTTGAATCTGTCAGTAGATTAGTACAACTCTGGCAATCCAATTTAAGAATAATGGGTCAACTTTCCATTTCATGTCTACACCATATCAGACTGCTGTGTATGAACTGCTGCTGGATCACTTTAATTCACTAGGACTTTAAAATTGGCAGTTGTTGAGTTTCAGTGGTTTTTTTTCTGAAATTATAAAAATTAGTTCAATAAGCATGAACTGCTAAAAGAAAAGTAGGAAAGAAAAGACATAATGTTGGCATTCAAGAGGGCATAGACTGAGTATCTTCTAAAAGCTGCTATACAACTTGCATGATAAATCAAATAAAATGGAATTATTGTTGGGGCTTTTTCCCACTAAGTGTATGAATCTGGCCAAAATCCATCACCCAGCTGAGGTAAATAGGATAAAAAAAAATGTGCAATAAGTAAACAGAGAAATAAGCACAGCAGTCATGTTGATTAACATGGTGAGCACACTTTGAGCCTTCCAAGCAACAGTTGGGACTTGCCTGGCTGTACAGCATTTTTTCAGTGAAATACATTAAAAACTTGTTTTGCTGTTTATCTTTTGTATATTCTTTCAGTCTGATAAACTTAAGTTTTAGTCTCAAATGGATACTTAACAGACGTTCTGACTTGAGTAAATAATGCATGAAATTGAAATCTATTAAATTAAAGGCATTACATTTAAAATGGATGGAAGGAACTATATTTTAATTAACCAATGGAATTTGCTGCTACAGGATCTTAAGTTTCCAAAAAAAAGGTGACACTTTTAAAAAATATGAATAAGAACACAACTATAAATTACTGAGGGTAAGAACTACAAAGATTTCCTACCCTAATGCTTCAGAAGATGAGGTCACCACCAGCCAAGGTCAGGAAAACATTTCTCCTTCCACTTACCCATGGTATAATATTGCACAATTAGCTAGGTGAATTGCAGGGGAGAGGTATCTTCTGTTGAAGCAACTGTCATTAACTACTGAGAAAGGATACCGGACCATGTGAATCATTGATCTATTCCAATGCTTGTAATCTTTTTAGTTTGTGTATGCTTAGGTTTGACAGCAAGTGAGACTGTGGCTCTTGGTCTTGGAAAGGCAGCAGGCTTCTGAGCTTAAAATCTCCATACCCTCCCTTTTTCAACCAGTCTGTCCCCATTTGCAGCCTCTTAAAGAAATGAGAACAAAGCAAGCAGCCACAGCGTTACCTGTACAAACAAAGATGGCTAGATGTCAGACACTTTCACATTGTTTGGTATAACCAATATAGTTCTTAATTTGGGGTATTTTGAACTGGAATTTTGAGATTTATGAGTAGATATGGATATGGTTTTTTGTCATGGTAAAATTAAGCAAAAATCTTGGAACAGTGACAGTAAAAAAGTACAAAATTGGGGTATGGTGCTGGAGGAGGCCAAAGCCCGAGGGAGGTGGGGGCGCTGATAGCTCGAGCCCCTCCACCACTGCTGGGGGCTGACAGTCTGAGCCCCACTGCCGCCTAGGGCTGGAGCTGAGTCTGAGCCAAAGAAGTCACGGAGGTCTGTTAAAGTCATAGAATCGGTGACCTCCATGACCAAATTGTATCTTTGCTGATAGACTACTCTCTTGCTATGGTTATAGTGTTCTTCTAAAACATGAAAGGGCTTGCACTGTGAAATTAAGAATGATTGACCTAGATTTTCTGCAACTTTATTCTGTTACATGAAGGATTTATTTGGGTGATTCCAAAGTTGCATATTTCAAAGGCCAATGAAGAGTAGCTGTATATCAACAGAAGCACAAAGAGCTTCACATGACTTGAAAAGGAGGAGTTCTTGCCTGCTTTTATTGAGTCCATTTAATCTGCTTTTCTTTTGGGTTTATTGAAGATACTGTCTTCTGAATTTGAATTAGGGCAACTATATTTTGATATATGAAATACTTGCTCTGAATAGTCATCTTTACTCCTTGAAATGTACAAATCCATTTACCCTTTACATGTTGGTCATATCTGTTCTGCTAATGGGATAATTGTAGCTACTGTAGTGTTCTGGGCAAACCTCAATAGGTAACTTTGTGCCAGATGTTTCTGTTCCCACCTAAAAGACAGACAGACAGCTCAGGAGCTCTGGCTTGCTCCGCTATTTTAAATCAAAAGCCTGGTGAAATTCTTCTAGTACTTTTTTTGTTTTGTTTTGTTTTCTCTCACCACCTTCCCCCACAGCACAGAGTTGTTTTCTCTATCTAGGGAACTCAGCAACTAGCTGATGCAAGAGGATGGCACAAGCAGAAAGTCTCTTCTTCTAGAGACCAAAATGTCTCTTGTACTCTTAGGTACCCCATATTTATGAGGCTCTGCATAACCTTAAATATGTTGCATCCCTGTAATATCTTTGGCCTCTAGATAGGGGCCAAACTCTTCAACAACAGAAAGCCATATGACCCGCGTCAGCCCCCAAACCTGACATTCCTGAAGAAACCATTGTTCCCAGATTCAGCATGGTTCTCAAGTCAGCATCAGAAGACCAACAGCAGTACATGCACTTTGCAAAGAAAAACAAGAAGACTGGCAAGCAAGACAGGCCTTCCTCCTGCAAGAGAGAATTCTTTTGGAGCTCCTCTCTTGTAGTAGATATATGGGGAAGCAAACCTTCCACTTCTGTACCAGCAGTGACTGACTTGGTCAGCATTTCTGGTCTTCCTCTTCCTGTGCAAGAGCTCTTCCAACACCCCTATCCCCCAGCCAGTGCAGTTGGATGGTAATATTAATGGGTCAGAGGGTGGGCACTGCTCCTACAAGATAAAGGTCACATGTGAGGTCCCATCAACCAACAATTATATTAAAAAAAGGAAAGAGTAACTTTTAAATGACCAAAAAGAAAGCAGTTAAAGTCACTGCTCTTTCATATCAGAGTTCACCAGAACTTTTCTTTTGAATGGGATGCATAAAAATCTAATAAGACGGAGGGATAGCAAAGAAAACCCTCAGGCAATTCCTTCATGAAGTCAGAATCCTCCTTGGATACTTTGCCCCATGAGATTGGGAGTTTTCGAGTTAGAAGAAATCAGAAGCTGGCTCCCAGTTCACGTCATTTGCCCACAAATTCTTCAATACCATGGGGAAATAGGTGATCCTAGCACTCAGCCTGCATCAGATTCCTGATTACAGCAAGGGAGAACAGAAACCATCCATGCAGAAAAGGATTCCAGTATAAATTCAGAAAACAGCCAGGACTCTTCTTGTATGTGACAGCATTAATGAGGTAATTAGATAAAAACAAGACCAGTCCATGAAAGATAGACACCTCAACAGACCATTTATGAAGCAGTAAGGATTCTAAAAGAAGAATCAATTTCATATGGAAGTGCCTTAAACTGAAAAGCTGTTGTAGCAGTAGGGTTGAAAAAACAACCACCTGAGACTTTATCTGAAGAAAAATAGGAGAGCTTCTGCAGTCTTGCATAAGCTACCTTAGTTCTGGGTTTCCTTAATGTTTGGCGTGCTTCACTTTTCAGTCTTAATGTTTTTTTAATTTCTGTTTCGTATGGTATATGTATGTAAAGTATTTTGGGATAAAAATGGAATATTAATTTAAGATGGCAGTTGATGTTTGTGATAGGAGCACCAAAAGATATTTTTTTCTGATTTGAGAGAAGAAATTGTTCTTGTACAGAAACTCTTTACATGAACTGCTCACTTAGATTGAATTTTTGCAAGCAAATCATACAGCTTCTAAAAATGTATTTTATAATATAGATGGTCTCAGGCAATGCTTATTTTTTGTATTGTAATAAACTTCAGAATTCTGTTCATCCAAGCAAAATATGTCAAGGTAGATAGGACTTCCTCAGCTGTTCCATAGGATTCCAAACACTAATGGTAAACAGCAGTTTGGAAGCACCTGAAGTGCAGTGCAAAGGATTTTACAATCCTGTACCATGGAAGGCTTTGTGGAACTTCAGTCTGCAGTTTGCAAGTATAGCAGACTAAAGTCCCCACAGTGGCAGGTTCTTTTCTTTTCTCAATACATACATCTAAATCCAAAGTATTCTAGTCATTTTAACCCTATCTGTGCTTCTCTGATGTTCCTATGCAGGTAATTTTCTATGACAGTGACTGGAATCCAACAGTGGACCAGCAGGCCATGGACCGGGCACACAGACTGGGTCAGACGAAACAGGTCACTGTTTACCGGTTGATCTGTAAAGGCACCATTGAGGAGCGCATATTGCAGAGAGCAAAAGAGAAGAGTGAGGTAGGAATGAAGAAGCCATCTGGAACAAGAGTGGGGTAGAGTGGATAGCAGAGAGTTCAGCTGTGGAATTGCTCGAGAAGTAGAATAGTCTCTTCAGACATAGAGAGAGACCTATATGGGTATCTCTGTGCTGAAGGGGGAAAAAATAGTATCCATATTATAACAGGGTAGCTGCACTGTGTAATGTGGACACAGCCCAGGTGGTATCATGTCATGTGGTAAAAAACCCCACTGTTCTTGCTGAAAATGCCTGAACCCAGTTTAGACTAAAGCTTACACTGTTGTTAATCTAGGGATTCCAGTTTTTCTGGTGTAGACAAACCATCATGGCACACCAACCACTAAATTCTACAAAACTAAACCACTCTGCCTACAATTTCAAATATGTGATCTGATCTTACCAAATATGTATAGAATTTTTTCAGGAAGTTTTGACAAAAACCAGAAGGGGTCTATTTGAGATACGAAGGTTCACAAAAGTGCTCAACATCTTGCAGAATCAAGCAGTAAATGCTGTAAAACCTTGAGCCTCACAACACCTTCAGGGAGCACATCTATACTTGATAAATTGAGTGCACAATGAACCATTGTTAGTGGTAGCAGCATTGAAAGTTGTATTGCAGACGGGGCTCAGGAATTGTACCATCTTTCCTCTGGATTAGACTTTGACTACATTAGAGCCTTCAATCAACGGTGCTTTGGTTAGTTGTATTGCAGCAATTGATGCACCCCTAACTGAGTGCATCCATCTTGCCCACCCTGAATTAGTGTGTGTTTCCCTTTTGCATGCAGATTAGGGCTGCCTAACACCGAGTGGGTTGGGAGGTGGCTGTCATCTTTGACAGTTGACACATACTCCTGATCTTTTTATACTATAGCTTCCACGGTTATTACCACCAGTGATGACTTGTGCATTTGATTTCTGTCAGTGTAGATCCACCAAGAGAGGTTATGGGACTTGGTCATGTCCACACACTGAATTGGTGTCAAATCTAGGGTTTAGAACTTTGGCCTCCTAAAATCCTAAACCACACAGCCTCCCATGTAAGTCACTTGAAAAATAGGGATAGTAATACCTACCTCACAGGGAGGCTGAGGATTATTAATTAATATTTGTTTAGTACTGGGTTAAATTCTGCTGTTGGGTTTATCAGGATAGAATAATCAAACTTTTTTTTTCCTGACCTTCACTATTTTAACTAGCACCTTTTCCTGGTTAGTATTTAGTAAAGAGAAAATAAAATAGCTCATGGTTTCTCTGTTTATATTTTCTTTACTTTTAGATCCAGCGGATGGTGATTTCAGGTGGCAATTTCAAACCAGACACCTTGAAACCCAAAGAAGTGGTCAGCCTTCTGCTGGATGATGAGGAACTCGAGAAGAAATGTATGTGCAGTGCACGTTGTTCTCCTTCTGTCCTGTGCTTCATTGGTTTAGAAACTTTTCCTCTCAACCCCTACAAACACATGCACTGTAGATAACCCCTTCTGTTTCCTGGCTTATTTTGTATCACTAATTGTTTTTAGTTCAAGCTGGTTTCATGTCACTATTGATTGAAATGCGTATGAGATATGTGATGGTGCAGTATAAAGTTTTTAATGTCACTTTTTTAGGATCACCACGTTATTCATGAATGACAAAGCTTTGGCCAAATAAATGCAAATAAGAACTTTATATTTCAGCACACATTTGGATGTACAATGTAGATGCACATTTTGATACCACTTGAGAGAAGAATTTCCCAATGAGGCTTTTACTTTTCTGATTTCAGGAAGTTTGAATCTAGCATTACTCTTCAGGGACTTTCAGTCTGTTAGTATAATATTGCTAGGTTTTATCCAGGGCTTTTTCTAGACCCGGAGTCTTTTGTGAGATAAATAATATTTATAGAGGGATAAGAAATAGCTTTGAGAAACTGATTCTTACATTATGCTTTTGCTACCTTTGTTTCCTGACAGTGCGTCAGCGTCAGGAGGAGAAGCGGCAGCAGGAGGAGACAAATCGTGTGAAAGAACGTAAACGAAAGAGGGAGAAGTATGCTGAAAAGGTACTTTGATGCAAGGATTGTTGTGGGGAAGAGTCTGAAAGACTTTAAGCAGGGGTTCTCACACTATTACATAGTATGGCCCAAGTTTTAATACAAAGGTGATTTCATGGACATCCTCTTCTCCCATTCCCTATTATGTAACAGCCCTGTGGCAACTAGAGCGATTGTTTACATATGAAGGTAATATTAGGAAAATATGTAATGTATCTTTTACTTGTATCTTTATCTGCCTTTTAATGCAACTTGCAGCTTGGAAATAATGAAGCGCTGTGCGTGTATAGAACTCTTCGAACCACCAGTGATCACAGAGCAGTTTGGAACCCTCTAGTTTAAAGAACTAAATGGCATAATACTTTTCTGTTTTCATAGTTCATAAATCAGAGGTTTACTGATGCTGTCATCTTATCAGATTTTGTTCTGGGAGTGTACAAATGGAATGTAAATTCAATACCCGATACCAGTAAAATCTCACTATCTGGCTTAATGAGAGGGGAAACAGAAATTTGTAAAATCAGAATTTCATTTTCTGGCTATTCAGATTTGCATAGTCTGAATTTAAGATATTGGAATTTGGATAATCAGAGTTTACAAGAAAGCTTTTCATGCTCACTTTTAAAAAAAACTTGAAATCAAAATCCTCTAACTCTTCAGTAGCGGAAATGCTGATATCTCATTCAAGCCATATTAAAAAACCTTACTAAATTTAATGTACAAACTTCTGGTGCCATGTCCTCCAGAAAAAATCCCAACACACCTTATTGGTAAATGCCATGCATGGCCTTTATCTTGTTATATTGCACTGGATGGTGGGCTTCCCAGTTTACTTGCACCATTTCTTCTTCCTTAATGTATTTTCAGTCCTTGTATTACTGGTTTGTTTTGCTTATCTGCAGAAGAAAAAGGAAGATGAGTTGGATGGCAAGAGAAGGAAAGAGGGCATGAACCTGGTGATCCCATTTGTTCCGTCTGCTGATAACTCCAACCTTTCTGCTGATGGGGATGACTCATTCATTAGTGTAGACTCTGCCATGCCCAGCCCCTTCAGTGAGGTGAGATTGTCTTTAAACCATCTCCCATGCCACCTTAGGCCATGTCTACATCTAAAATTTTGCAGCGCTGGTTGTTACAGCTGTATTAGTACAGCTGTATAGGGCCAGCGCTGCAGAGTGGCCACACTTACAGCAACCAGCGCTGCAAGTGGTGTTAGATGTGGCCACACTGCAGCGCTGTTGGGCGGCTTCAAGGGGGGTTCCGGGACGAGAGAGCAAACCGGGAAAGGAAACCAGCTTCGCCGCGGTTTGCTCTCTCGGTCCCGGAGCCACCCAGCAAACCGCAGGGAAGGAGACCTGCTTGCTCGGGGTTCCGGGACCGAGAGAGCAAACCGGGAACGCCGCGGTTTGCTCTCTCGGTCCCGGAGCCAGCCAGCAAACCGCAGGGAAGGAGACCTGCTTGCTCGGGGTTCCGGGACCGAGAGAGCAAACCGGGAACGCCGCGGTTTGCTCTCTCGGTCCCGGAGCCAGCCAGCAAACCGCAGGGAAGGAGACCTGCTTGCTCGGGGTTCCGGGACCGAGAGAGCAAACCGGGAACGCCGCGGTTTGCTCTCTCGGTCCCGGAGCCACCCAGCAAACCGCAGGGAAGGAGACCTGCTTGCTCGGGGTTCCGGGACCGAGAGAGCAAACCGGGAAAGGAAACCAGCTTCGCCGCGGTTTGCTCTCTCGGTCCCGGAGCCACCCAGCAAACCGCAGGGAAGGAGACCTGCTTGCTCGGGGTTCCGGGACCGAGAGAGCAAACCGGGAAAGGAAACCAGCTTCGCCGCGGTTTGCTCTCTCGGTCCCGGAGCCACCCAGCAAACCGCAGGGAAGGAGACCTGCTTGCTCGGGGTTCCGGGACCGAGAGAGCAAACTGGGAAAGGAAACCAGCTTCGCCGCGGTTTGCTCTCTCGGTCCCGGAACCCCGAGCAAGCAGGTCTCCTTCCCTGCGGTTTGCTGGGTGGCTCCGGGAACGCGAGAGCAAACCGCGGCGTTCCCGGTTTGCTCTCTCGGTCCCGGAACCCCGAGCAAGCAGGCCTCCTTCCCTGCGGTTTGCTGGCTGGCTCCGGGACCGAGAGAGCAAACCGCGGCGTTCCCGGTTTGCTCTCTCGGTCCCGGAACCCCGAGCAAGCAGGTCTCCTTCCCTGCGGTTTGCTGGCTGGCTCCGGGACCGAGAGAGCAAACCGCGGCGTTCCCGGTTTGCTCTCTCGGTCCCGGAACCCCGAGCAAGCAGGTCTCCTTCCCTGCGGTTTGCTGGGTGGCTCCGGGAACGCGAGAGCAAACCGCGGCGAAGCTGGTCTCCTTTCCCGGTTTGCTCTCTCGGTCCCGGAACCCCGAGCAAGCAGGTCTCCTTCCCTGCGGTTTGCTGGGTGGCTCCAGGACCGAGAGAGCAAACCGGGAAAGGAAACCAGCTTGATTACCAGAGGCTTCCTCCTTCCACGGAGGTCAAGAAAAGCGCTGGTAACTGTCTACATTGGATTACCAGCGCTGGATCACCAGCGCTGGATCCTCTACACCCGAGACAAAACGGGAGTACGGCCAGCGCTGCAAACAGGGAGTTGCAGCGCTGGTGATGCCCTGCAGATGTGTACACCTTCAAAGTTGCAGCGCTGTAACTCCCTCACCAGCGCTGCAACTTTCTGATGTAGACAAGCCCTCAGTCTTGTGGTCTTTAGGACTCTTGCTTTCTGCTCTCTAGCTAGAGTGGAACCCGTGTACTGTTAGGGAACCAGAGATGTCTTAACCTAATATTGACCCATGAATTCAAACCAGTCTATCTAAAATAATCTTCCCCTTCCACTGCTCTGATGATCTCATCATTGTGGCTCTTTCACTGACTTTCTGCCTTTTTCTGCATCAAGCCCTTCCTCTTTACCTTCAAACTCTGTATCGCTCCACTCCTGCCTGCATTCCAGCTTGTTTCCTCCTACTCTCCCCTTCCTCATCTTTATATTCTCTTCACATTTGTGACTTTGTGCCTTTTTTCTTATCACGACTTCTTCCCATGCCTGGAACAGTCTCTGTTTTTGTGAACAAAGCAACTTCCCTCTCTTCCTTCAAATACCTCCTGAAAGCTCAGTTTTTGTGAAATCATCCATCACTAGTCTCTCCTAGAGCTCTTTCTTCTCCCTCATGTGTTTCTGGTCCTTAATTGTTGTGTTCTCTAATTTAAACAGATATATCTCACAGCACAGATCTTGTCTTCCTTCATGTTTTTAAAGAGCCATGTTCTTCTATAGTACTAAATACATATTATTGTTTTTATCGGGGTGGCTCCAGGCCCCAGCACACCAAGCGCGTGCTTGGGGCTGCAAGCCGTGGAGGAGCGCTCTGCCGGCACCGCGAGGGCGGCAGGCAGGCTGACGTCGGTGGTTTGTCTGCAGAGGGTCTGCTGGTCCTGCAGCTTCGGTGGACCTCTCGCAGGCAAACCACCGGAGGCAGCCTGCTTGCCATGCTTGGGGCAGCAAAATCCCTAGAGCCATCCCTGGTTTTTATACCAGGTTGAGTTAATTAAGATCCTTCACTCATTACTAAAAGGTTTTGATTAGCAGTAGTGGTGGAGCAGAGAACAGGATTCTCAACCTTTCTCCTGAAGTGGGTGCTCTCTTGAGGGTAATCAATCACAAGGTTGAATGAAGAGGAAATAAAGATTCTCTTTGGATCTCTGCCAAATCCCTGAATCTCCCATTTTTAAAGTTAGCATGTATTTTAGTTCAGAGTTGAACATTAAACATCGGCTGGGGAGAGAATTTAATTTTGCACTGTGTGTAAGCAGAGGACATGGTATGATGAGACAGGATATATATCATGTTTCCTGTCTTGCATTGAGAGAGAGCCAGGGCTAGCTGTCATTTAATTGCCTGGGAGTAAAATGCTCTTTAATCTAGTTGCACCTTTTCTGAAGTTCTTAGCATGCTTTTACCCTTGCTGTAAACAAGCTGATGGGTTTTGTCGCTGTGCTGTCTAGATCTCCATCAGCAGCGAGTTGCATATGGGGTCTATCCCTCCTGATGAAAGTAGCAGTGACATGCTGGTGATTGTGGATGATCCAGCCTCTTCAGCACCACAGTCAAGGGCCACAAACTCTCCTGCTTCCATCACTGGCTCAGTCTCGGATACCATGAATGGTCAGTACTCTTCACTTACGCTAATACTTACAAGGAGTAGTCAAGCTTGGACTTTGTATATCTACAGAGTATAGTTGTTCTACCCCCACTTTATGCCTGCCTTGTAGGATTTAGTGAGGGGTGAAAAGGTCTATGAAAGAGTTCCTTCTCATTATGAATTTTTTTCAGCTTTGACAGATAGTGTCATCTACTGATGTATTCAATCATCTGTCATGCTTTACCATTCCCATGATATGTAATACAAGTGTTTCTTGTTCCTGTGATGCAAAGGTCTGTTCCCCTTTTTGCAATGTGTACATATCAGTAAAGCTCACTGCTATTACTAGACAGCTGTGTAAAGAAGTAGACTCCTCCATAGGACCATTCACTTATATGTTTAAGCTTTTCCCTGATCTCACTGTGAGCCCAGGGACAGGTTCTGTATTGCCTACCTTTTCATTGTATGATTGAGCCAGCTGTAATTGCATGACATTAGCTACCATAATTCTGTATTCCAAAATAATTATAGCCCTAGTTTTTGATGGGTTTCTTATAGGTAGCAAATGGAAGAGCCAGAGTATCTCCAAATAAGAGTGTTGTTTTTCCTGGGATATAAAGGAGAGTTCTTCCCTGGATTTAGGAGCGGGGCTCAGTAATGACAGCTAATTGAAGTTAGTGAGGTGTGACTAATGAGAAGAAATTGAGGAACAAAACTCGTGTATTTGTTTTTTCATGGGGGTTGACGATTTAGTTACTAGCAGGCTGATGTAGATGTCAGGTATGTGTGAAGTTGTATTTAACTCATGAGTCACCTTGTGTATTACAACAACTAATATGTTCATCTCCCCCTTCATTGTTTAAGGAATTTCAATCCAAGATATACCTGTCACAGGGAGAGGTAATTCAGGTAGAAGCCGGGGTCGCCCTAAAGGTTCAGGCAGTGGATCCAAAGGCACAGGGAAAGGTCGGAGCCGGAAGTCAACAGCAGGAAGTGCAGCTGCAATGGCAGGTGCCAAAGCAGGGGCAGCAGCGGCCTCTGCAGCAGCATATGCAGCATACGGGTACAATGTGTCTAAAGGTAAGGGAGACTACTACATAGAGCAAACTGAACGATGTTTTGATGTAAGGCTGTTCAGACATCCTGCCAGGGAACAGGAATTGTATTATAGTATCTCTAGAGTCTTGTGTTCTTTCTCATTGCGATTCAGTCATGTAGCTGTACTGAATGGCATGTAGTATGACGTCAGAAGATTGTGATAGTACAGCAAGTTCCACCACCCCAATGCAGGGGAAGTAAGAGATTGGGAGCACTACCTCTAACTCTCCTCTAGGTTTTTGATCTTATGTTTTCTAGGCAGAAGTCTTGCTTGCCCTTGGATTATGTAGCACTTCATGCATTTCCTTCCTCTCTCAGTGAAATGGGATTTTGTTTGATCAGATTGGACAGTGCTGCTTACCACTGAAACATGACTATCGCTGTTCTTTGCGGTTGTCATGTGGTAGCTCTGTAGCTATAACTGTAGAGCCAGAACTTCAGCTGTTTGATTTGACATAACTCCATTTAAATCAATTGGTGCTACAGTGATTCACACCTGCTGAGGACCTGGCAAAGTGGTGTATACCAGATGGGCTATGGCTCCCTGTTAGACCTCTCTCCCTTATGTGATCAACAGGCTCAGACAATTCATAAGCACAGGGTGGTCAGTGAAAGCAAGTTGGATTAAAGAGCATGAATTAAGAGTCTGTTAATATATTCCTTTAATGTAAATGCAAGTCACAGAAGTTAAATTTTTTGTTACTGACAAGCCACAGTGTGTGAATGGTGTGTTCACGTGGAATCTTTTTTTTTTTTTCCCTTCTTTCCCCTGTTGCTAGGTATGTCTGCAAACAGTCCTCTCCAGACATCAATAATTCGGCCTGCTGGACTTGCAGACTTTGGACCTTCAAGCACCTCTTCTCCTTTGAATTCCCCCTTGAGCAAAGGCAACAGTGTTTGTGGGACCCCAAAAAGCTTAAATGTGACCAGCACTATACCAGAAACTCCAGTTCGGAAACAAAGCAAAGGAGCCCACACCTCGGGTGGGCGGTAGTAAATTTGAGCCCTGGAGCTTACCTTAACCGTATTGGCTTTCAAAGTAGCCCACCCTGCCAGCAGAAGGCATGCAGATAAATGCCTGTTGCCATCCCACATGTCTGTGAAAAGAAAATCACAGCACAATGGGGATGGGTGGTTTACGTGAGCACCTTGATTATGTGTATCCAAAAAATTACTTTTGCAGATTCTGTGAGGAGTATGGATAAGGAGTGGGGTTAACTGAGAATGTTTCAGATTAGTTTTTCAATTAAGATTTACTGATACATCCTACAAGCGTGCTGTGAGAGAGATCCTGCAGCTGTTTGTGGTTTTGAACACACCAGTGTACTGTCCTTCCTCTTTTTTCAGCTTCAGATGGAGTTCAGCTCCATTCTTATTCTAAGAAATCAGTATCTGAACTTGGAGGGTATTCTATGAAGTCAGAGAAACCCTGTGCACTGAGGACCTGACAGTGCATTTGAGGGTGTGCCCATCCAGGGGAGCTGGGTATTTGAATAGTCTGGCTTCTCTAGTGTGAATCAGTAGTGAATCTAGGGATTCTATGAAGAATTATCTGAAGACCTTGATTTCAAGGCCATGGGAAAGAAATCTCACAGTTTCCAGGGTCTGGACTCTTGTCAGCACTATGCTTTTGAATCTGTTCTAAACATCTAGCAGGAGCTGGAACCACAATTCGACAGAGTGCGCCTATTTAGTGTTCCTACATCTGCTTCACAGAGAGAAAGAAGCTGCAAGTAACTGGTTTACATTTCAAAGTCCAGGTCTGTTAGCATTGAACATTTGCTATGCTGGATTTAACAATGATCTCTCTCAGTATGCTGAGCTCTTAAAAGGTGTAGGAACCATCAGGTTCTGCTTGTGTATGTTTCAAGAAGAGGGAATGCTGATGTGTAGGGGGACGAAGTTCATTGCTATTCCTCTCATTGTGCAATAGCAGAACTTGCTGATGTTGCCTTTTGGGTACGGCAGCTTGCTATGCCACAAGGGGAGCAATGGGCAACTTTACTGAAACAAGGAGTGTGCCAGTCAACCCTCTGGGAAAAATGAAGTCCCCCATTCCAAGCGCCTACAGAGTATGTTCTTCCAGCATGTTTCCCATTTGTCAGTGATTGTCTCACGCAGCAGCTTGGCTGAATGCATTACAATGTGCAGGCACTAGTAGCCAAGCCCCATAAGACTTATAGAAGCCATTAAAGAGAACAGGAGTGCTGTCAGTGCCGCTCTGTGTCCTCATTCTCTCAGATTTCTCTTTCCCCATCCTAAATGCACAAACCTCTCTATAGCCCCTGACTTGGCTGTAAGTGTTGTCTGCATTGCACTGAGACATAGGTGGGGGGGGAGCAGTTCTCCTGTCAGGCTCATTGAAATCAAATGGCTATGCTACTGGGGCACTTTCATCCATTGTGAGAGAAAGAGAAGCAAGCTATGAGTTACAGGTCTCTGCTGTGACAGCAGATGATTTTTTTTTTTCATCCCCAAACCCCTTGCCTGGCATCTCACAGTGGTGAAGCAAGTGCTTCTCGTGGGCTCTGCCTCAAATTTGCACACCTGAAAATAGCAGAACTGAGTTTAGTTTGGTTGATTTTTAAACAGATTTGTAGGGGATAATTGGGGGGTGTCACTTAAATTAAATCATGAAGACTTCCCCCTTCCCCTCATATTCACATGTATATATGATATTTAGAGGGAATCAGAAAAATGCCAAGCCTTTTTTCTCTTTGAATGTGCTGTCTATTTTTATAACTGAACTTGTATATATGTATAAAAAGAGACACATCTTCCTTTTACTAATTGGAGAAGAAAATCTTAAATAAATTCAGTGAGATAATTTTATGTAAATCAGAGTCTCTGTGGTTTGTACTCGTGTAGCCATATGAATGGGGGAAAGTGAGGTAGTGAAGTGTGTGGGAGTGCACATCTGTGGGGATGTGTAAGTGTGCTTAGGCTTTGGAATCAGGTGGTCTGTGTTCTACTCTCTGAGCAATAGCGCACTCTAATTATTTTCTGCTGTTTTTGTTGTCTAATTAATTTACTGGATATGTACATTTTATATAACTAAGCAACCTACTATGTGCAGTGCAGAGAGAACATGTACAGTACATTACAGGATAGCAGATGAATTTCTTCCAAGGAAGGTCGCAGATCTCGTGTCTGGAAAATGGTTGACTCCTTTTTCAGTGCTTCAGTCCATACAGTTATTCCTTCAAACGGAGTTGTCAAGGGTTTGTTTATATGCATTTTTTTTAAACTGCTAGAAAGTTATGCCAGAGATTGAAATAATGCCATTGCAAGGTAAAGAAAATGAGGAGAACCTTGCGTATAGGAGGAGATTGCAAAGATTTATTATAATTTAATCTACAAAGACTTAAAGTGAGAATACTAGATTTGAGGTAGTCAAATTAATTTAAAAAAAAATTCTCAATGACCTGTCATGCTGTGTCAGGGAAGGTGATGGAAGCCTAATTGTTTGGGACGTTTAAAGTAGACTGTGCAAACTCTAGAAGATGCATAGCAGGGAACAATTATCTATCTCCCTCCCTTCATAGGCAGGGAGATAAACAGGATGACCTACACTAGGTCTGTGCTACAGACCTATATCTGCATAACTATGTCGCTCAGAGGTGTGAAAAATCCACACCCCTAAGTGACATAGTCATACCAACCTAAGCCCCAGGGTAGACAGCACTATGTTGGCAGGAGAGCTTCTCCGCAGCTGCCATCTCTTGTGGAGGTAGATTAACTATGCCAATGGGAGAAGCTATCCTGTCAGCATAGGTATGTCTTCACTTAAAATGCTGCATCGGCGCAGCTGCACTTAAGTGTAGACCTGTCTGAAGACTCTTCCACCTCTCACTTCTGTGAAGGATTGTACTGAAAACTGATCAGTTCTTCTTTATCATTATGTGTAATATGAGAACAAGGGTACCCTTGATGAAGTTAGAGAGCAGTACATTTAAAAGGAATTAAAATGGATACTGTTTTATTCAAAGTACAGTTGACTTTTGGAATTCACTACTGCTGGAGATTATCAAGACAAATAGTGTTGGGGCTTTTTTAAAAGGCAGCTTAGTTTTTATGACTGTCCATTAACACTGGGCATTATATGCACAATACAAGAGAATATAATGGATATGCATAATGAAACCACTTGCTTTGAAGTGTCAGGTAGAAATTCTCATGGCCTCTTTACCCAGGTACTGTGTTGAACAATTGTCTTTCCTCTGAAGCATCAGATACTTGCTACTTCTGAAAACAAGATACTGGACTAAATGACTTTATGGTCTGAGCTGGTATGGTAAATTGTGTGTTAACACATTTGTGAGACATTGGGGATTGTATATGTCCATCATGCTGTTTGAGTGTAGCATTTACCCCTTTATCCACTTATTGCTGTAAAACTGTAAGTATAAATATTAACCAGAGTTAACATTACTCTTTAGGATTTTAAAATCTTCATTTAAATCCCTTTAACTGAGCTTTCTTTAGGCCAACGGTTCTCAAACTGTTGGTCAGGATCCCAAAGTGGGTCGCAATCCCATTTTAATGGGGTCGCCAGGGCTGGCTTAGATTTGCTGGGGTCCAGCGTTGAAGCCTGAGCTCCACCACCCGAGGCCAAAGTCCAGAGGGCTTCAGTTCTGGGTGGCCTGGCCCAGGTTACAGGTCCCTGCCTGGGGCTGAAGCCCTTGGGCTTCGGCTTTAGTCTTTCCCAGGGCGGTGGGGTTTGGGCTTTGCTCTCTGTCCCCCATCCACTGCACCCCCCCAGGACAGGAGGGCTCAGCCAGTCTCAGGCTTTGGTCCCTTCTCCTGAGGTCATGTAATAATTTTTGTTGTCAGACGGGGGTCATGGTGCAATGAAGTTTGAGAACCCCCGCTTTAGGCCATCTGGGTTTAGAGTTTGCAGCCTGTGCACTAACTTTTTGCTCTCAATCCTGGATCAAGTATATTGTCATTCTCAGTAGCTATTCAAGGACTAGATCACCTCAGTTACACTGGTCTGCTAAATATTGAAAGATAGTCTAAAAGAGATTTCACCTGGGAGCTACTTAATTTCTTAGCTTCACTAGATTTATACTGCACTGCTAGGATAAGGCTAATTATTTCTCATGCTTAAGGGCATAATCTGATTACCTGCAAAAGTTGGGAAAGATTTTTGTTGATGTAAATGGGGAATAGTGTTGGGGAGAAGAATTCATCTCCTTCAGAAGCATCAGCTATTGGCAAGATACCAGATTTAATAGCCCAATTGTCTGAACCAATATGGTAAATCCTATGCTCCAAATTACAACCTTCCTCTTTCTTGCAGCACGTTGGAATGCTCTTCCAGAAGCCTTCTTGACATATGTCCTCTGAAAATAGGAAAAGCAAGATGTTGGGTTCTGGGCTTTCTCTAGCCTTATCCTACCCCTAACTTAAATCCCACCTCTCCTGTTCCTTGTCCCTTCCTTGTATTCCAAAGCAGATGAAGCTTTGAACCCATTTGATGTTAGACTTTACTTACATAATGTTCTTTTCTGGGATGGGTTTCAATGTTCAGGTATGAAATAACAGTTCCCTCTCCCCTTGACTGATAGGCATCGTCCATTGTGGCTGAAAGGATGGGGTGATGTGGGGTGGGAAGGGAAATTCTTCAAGCAGAACAGCCGTGTGCTCTTGAATTCCTGTACAGATAGGCTCCTTCTTTACTCTCCATGGTAGATGGCTACTGCACTGTGACTCCCAACTGCATTAAAACGCTATTATATAAGCCTTTTTACTAACATCACTTCTCGTTACAACGTAAAAGCTTCGTTGTTTTCCTCCATGATGGCAAGGATCACAGCATCTACAGTTAGCACCTCCTTTCAAATGGCACGAGACAACATCAGTAGAAAGTTTGGGATGACCAGTCTTCTGTCTTCAAAGCCAACTGGTATGTACAGTGACTTCCTATGGTTGTGATGTCTATTTACAAGCAGCAGTCCTTCAGTCTTCCTCATGAGTGTTATACCACCATTCATGATCCCTACGTTGCCTTTGGGGCTTTGGATTGACTGGAATGATACTTCTGCTTTGTCTGCCTGAATTCTTAAAACAAAAGGTTTAGTAGAACCTGCTTCCATCCCAAGATTGTGGAAACAATGAATTATACTAAACCCAAATGTATGTGTAGTTTGCACGCATCGTTTCCTTGAACAATCCTCACCAACCTTTCCAAAAACAAGAGGTGCCTTTATTTTTAGTCAGAGACTAGGAGAATCAGTTTGAAACTATTACTGCTGCTTTGGACTGTTATACAATATTTTTGTGTAGGATGAGGCTAAAGTCGAGCTTATTCCCATTTCCACATTCATAACCTGAAGCTGGTTATTTTGTTCTCAGATAGCATTTGAGGGGTGCCTCACTTGGGGAGAAGTCATCTATACACTTAATTCACCCCCAGTTACTCCATTTTGTGTCTTACTGGAGAGAAGCTGCCTCCACGTCTTACCTTCACCTCTGTGTGTTTTACTTGGAGGATATAATCAAAATTTTTTTTTTTAGATCTCTGGAATCTCACATGGAGGGGCCCTCTCTCCATACCTCTAGCTCTCAGCTTTCTCTGTGTCCCAAACCTTAGGAAGATGCTGGTTTTTCTTTTCAAGAGTCTTATTCTTCGAGGGCTTGATCATGTCCATTTCCATATAGGTGTGCACACATTGTGTGCACCATCACTTGAAGACTATTTTCTCCTAGTGGTATCCATCAGGTCGACTCTGGTGCCCCTTGGAGTGGCACCTCTATGGCGTGGTGTATAGGCACTTGCCGGCCCATCCCCTCCTCAGTTCCTTCTTTCCGTCTGTGGCAGTCGCTGGAATGCTCCTATCTCTTCCTTAGCAAGTGATTCCGATAGTAGTCCTCTTCCTGTAAGTAGATTGTAGATGAATGTAAATAGTTTGTTAGAATAAGTATAGTGATAGTTAATGATAATAGTGGGTAAGCACCTGCTCTGCAGGGGGGAGAGAGGGTGTGGTGTCCTGCCCGGGCCCTGGGGCATGCCTCAATCCCAGGGCTTCAGACAGTGTGCAGCATGCCGCAAGCACGTGCCAATTAATGACCCTCACAAGAGCTGTTTAAAGTGCTTGGGAGAGGGTGATATTCAGGGTAAGTGCTGGATCTCTAGGAACTTCAAACTGAGGACCAAAAAAAAGAGACAATCAATTGAAGTTCCTACTTATGGAGGTGACACTCCGTTCCACTTCAGAGCGGCACCGGCACGCTTCTCCGGTGCCCAAGAAGGTGGAGCCAAAGACACGGTGCCAACTTCATCACTGGTGCTGAAGAAGCCATCAAAGAAATTTGATTGGGGTATTCCCCCTCGAGAGAGACTGAGAGTGCATGATCTGTGTCAGACCACTCTCAATCAGAGGTGATTGAACCAGCAACATTGACTCCGGCCCTGGCAGGGGAACCATTGAGTTCGACACCGAGAGGCTCCTCATGTAGGATGAGACAAGAAGGGGACACGACCCTCACAGCACCATTGACGCCAGAGGCTTATGAGGTGGTGCAAAACCTCTTTACTCTCCTGGCACCACCGTCCCAGAGCCAAAGCCTGCAGAGGATAAACTAAACGCTGCAGATTCCAGCCACCATGGGGCATAGCACCATCTTGGTCACCTAGGAGCAAGTTTTCTGGCTCAGAATCACAGCCAGAGTCATCTGTCTCGCAAGGGACTGGATCTAGAGTGGATCACAGATGCCCCATGGATGAGACCCAGGGGCACCACCGCAAGTGATCCAGGGCTCCCACAGAGGACATTCTGTTTTGGCATCCTCAGAAACAAGGGCACCCAGTCTATCCCCTTCAGAAAGAGGACCAGTCCCTGGGGAAGAGGTCAGGGACCCTCACACCACACCAGTGAGGGACCTGCCAGGGCTGGAGGAGGTCCAGTCACTAGCGATGGTCCACGCCACTTTCATCCTCCCCGGACAAAGCAGTGGTGGGTAAGGCTATAGGCTTAAGGATGGCTTCAGGGCCAGCAAGAATTTCCCTGCCCCTGAATGAGGCCATTCAACAGCCCATAAAAGCACTGTGGCAGAACCAGACCTCTCTTCAGCCTGCTGCTAAATACAAAGGAAAGGGTACAAATTCCTTTATACTCATCCTCCATCAGGCTCCTTATTTGTTGCTTCAGCCAACAAAAAGGAAAGGCAAGGACAGCAGGGCCTGTCACCAAGGCCAAAGAGGCAAAAAAGCTGGACCTCTTGGAGAAGAAATTCTACTCCACAGGGTGCCTTCGGCTTAGAATTGCTAACCACCAGGCTCTGTTTAGCGGTTATGACTTTAATTCGTGGCCAGCAATTCAGGAGCTCTTTGAACTTCTGCTAGCTGACTTTAGAGTGGAGTCTGGGGCCTTGGCTGAAGAGGGCAGAGCAATAGCCAAGGCATCCCTCCAGGTGGCACTAGATGCTGCAGATGCGGCAGCTTGGGTGATGGCCACAGGCATTGTAATGAGGATAAGGTCCTGACTACAGTCAGGCCTCCCTCTTGAGGTCCAGCAAATGGTCAGGACTCCCATTTGAGGGGCAGTCCCTGTTTTCGGAACAAACCAATGCCCAGCTGCACAGCCTCAAGGATTCAAGGGCAACCTTCAAGTCATTGGGCCTCCACAGTCCAGCCCTGTCCTGGAAACATTTTAAGCCGCAGCCTATGTGCCATTTCTGCCAGCCCTACCAGAGAGAGGACTTTGGGCGAAGGAGGAATAGGGGTTTTAGAAAGAGACAGACTGCGCACCCCTCGACAGCTTTGATGTCTCTGCCCATGAAACGATCATTGGGCAACAGACAAAGCTTTTGAGGATGCGCTCAAGGACATTGCCCCAACCCCAAAACCTGGATCTTACCCCTATGTTTGTTGACCGTTTGTCTCCCTTTCACCAGGTGTGGGCCAACATCACGTCCAACTGATGGGTGCTCCGTACTGTAGAAGTGGGATGCATCTTGCAGTTTGTCTCTTCCGCTCCTGGTCCCGCCATCCCCGTCCCTCTTCAGGGACTCTTCTTATGAAATCTCCTGGCCACGGGCTGCAATTCCTCATAAAGGCAGGAGCAGTGGAGGAGTTTCCAACAGAGCTAAGAGACAAGGGGTTTTACTCCCACTATTTCCTGATCACAAAGTCCAACGGGAATCTCAGACCTATCCTAGATCTCAGGAACCTCAACAAGTTCTTGAAGTTGAAGTTCTGTATGGTCTCTCTAGCCTCGATTATTCCTTCCCTAGATCCAGGGGAATGGTATGCCTCACTCAAATTGAAAGACACATATTTTCATATAGCCATCTTCCAGAGGCACGGAAGTTACCTTAAGTTTGCAGTAAATCAGAATGACTATCATTTCATGGTTCTGTCCTTCAGCCTATTGCCAGCCCCAAGAGTGTTCATAAAATGTATGGTGATGATAGCGGCCTTCCTCAAAAGGAGAGGGGTGCAGATCTACCTTTAGCTGGATGACTGTTTGGTGAGATGTCAATGCAGGGAGTTAGTGGAAGGACATGTGCCAATTGTACTGTCGACTTCCAAGAGCTTGAGTCTCCTGATCAACAAGCAGAAGTCCACACTCACGCCCACCCAGAGGATAGAATTCATAGGAGCGATCCTCGATGCAAACCAAGCTAAAGTTGCCCTGCTGGAGAGATGCCTCAGGGCCATCTCATTCGAGGTCTGCCAGCTTGCCCCACGACCACAGCAAGAAACTGCCTAAAACTTCTCTGGCATGTGACCTCCTGCACCTACGTAGTTCAGCGTGCATGTTTCAGACTCCGCCCTCTATAGCTGTGGCTGGTGTACATACCGGGGCGTCACCTGCTAGACAGAATGGTTACTCTTCCCCAAGAGATGCTTGATGCCCTTCAGTGGTGACTGAATCAAGATGTAGTACAAGACCCGCACTGTTGGTAGAGCTGGTCACGAATGCCTCAGGTATGGGCTGGGGAGGCCACTTGGGCCCCTGAGGAAACTAGGTCTATGGGCACCAGAGGAAGTGCGCCTGTGTATCAGTGTCTGGGAACTAAGGGAAATATGCCTTGCCTGCCAGGTGTTCTGTCACAAGCTCTGGTACAAATCCATATCAGTCTTCATGGACAACACCATGGCAGTGTTCTATATAAACAAGCAAGGGGGAGCCCAATCATTTCCCTTATGCCTCAAGGCGTCAAAACTCTGGAACTACTGTGTAGCCCACTCTATTCACCTGCAAGCCACTTATCTTCTGGGTTCGCAAAATAAGCTAGCAGATCACCTGAGCAGATCCTTCACCAGTCATCACGAGTGGTCTCTCCAACTGGATGTCATTTAGGCTATTTTCTGGAGGTGGGAGTTTCCCAAGGTGAACCTGTTTGCAACCAGGAGCAACAGGAAATGCACCCAGTTTTGCATGTACCTGAGGCACAGTTTGGGGTCCCTTTCGGATGCCTTCCAACTGCCATGTGGGGGGAAAACTGCTATATGCTCCCCTCACAACCTTCATCCACAGGGGAGTACTCCGTGTCAAAGGGAACAAGACGTGTAATTCTCATGGCACCGGCATGGCTGCGCCAACATTGGTTCACAACCCTGCACAAACTCTTGATAGATGTCCCAGTCGATCTCCCACTGTGGCCACATCTGATCTCCCAGGGCCATGGCCGCATGCTTCACCTGAACCTGGACTCTCTACATTTGACAGGTTGGCACCTTCGTGGCTGAACGAAATGGAACTGGTCTGTTCGGCACCAGTCCAAGAGGTCCTTCTTGGCAGTAGAAGGTGTTCAACTAGTACAGCCTACCTAGCGAAATGGAAGAGGTTCTTGCTCTGGTTGCTTCAGAAGGGGTTCTCCCCTCTGGAAGCCATGCTCCCTTTTATCTTGGACTATCTGCTCCATCTGAAAGGGGAAGGTCTAGCAGTGTCCTCTATTAGATTCCACTTGGTGACAGTATCGGCATTTCCCCCCTCTGATGAACGGAGTTTTTTCTCCAACCCAATTAGCTTTTGATTCTTAAAGGGCTTGGAGCACTTGTATCTACAGGTGTGATGACCTCTGCCCTCCCAGGATCTCAACCTGGTCCTATCGTGTCTGACAGGGTCACCGTTCAAGCCACTAGCAACAATGTCCTTCCATTAATTTATCCTGGAAGGCCATCTTTCTGGTGGCTATCACCTCAGCCAGAAGTGTGTCAGAGATCTGGGTTCTCACCTATGAGCTGCCATACACGGTCTTCAGGGACAAAGTTCGGTTATGGCCCATCCATCATTCCTTCCGAAAGTGGTCTCCCATTTCCACAGTAGTCAGGACATCTTTCTCTCACTCTTCTATCCTCAGCCCCATGCAACGAAACACGAACAGTGGCTGCACTCTTTTGACATGAGATGTGCTTTGGCTTTTTATGTAGAAAGACCAAACCATTTCAAAAGTCACCCAGCAATTTGTGGCCATTGCAGAAAGGATGAAGGGCAGCCCAGTCTCGGCTCAAAGGCTTTCCTCATGGATAAAGTCCTGCATCAGCACATGCTGTGACCTGGCAAAGGTGTCTTGGCCACATTTAACGGCACACTCCAAATGATCACAGACCTCATTAACAGCATTTATGGCCCATGTCCAATTATAGGCATCTGCTGGGCCACTGACCTGGTTGTCTATCCATATGCTCACAGAACACTACGCCTTTCCTCAGCAGGCGAGGAATGATGCAGCCTTCAGTGTAGCAGTCCTCCAGTCCATGTCTCACAGGAACTCTGACCCCTCCACCTGAGTGTTTGCTTGGCGGTCACCTATATGGGAATGGACATGAGCAAGCACTTGAAAGAAAAACAGTTACTAAACTTTCCATAACTCTTGTTCTTTGAGATATGTTGCTCATGTCCATTCCACAATCTGCCCTCCTCCCCAGCTGTCGGAGTTGCTGACAAGAAGTAACTGAGGAGGGGGCGGGCCAGCAGGTGCCTATATGTCGCACCATAGAGGCACCACTCCAGGGGGTACCAAAGCTGACCCAACAAATACTACTAGGTGAAAAGTCTTCCAGCAACGGTGCACACGATGCATGCACACCTATATGAGAATGGACATGAGCAACACATCTCGAACAACAACAGTTACAGAAAGGTTAGTAACTGTTTTTTAAACCCAGCTGCTCAGGAAAATACTAACTTTGTTGTTTATCATAGATGCTTATAAAGTTCCCTGAGGACATAAGAATTTAAATAGAGTTTCGATTTGATCCAAGCTGTTGAGAAACGTGATCATATTTGCCTTCCAGAGCGTTATCTGCTGTCTAGAATATGAATGAGAATGCTGTATAACTCCTATCAAAGTATCCTTAGGAACCACTTAATCTTCTTATAAAGCAGATGTGAGTGCAGTGGGTGTCATTGTGCAGACTTGTTTTAAAGAAGAATTAATCTTGCAACCTTTATCCACCCCATGCCAACCGTAATTTGGACTAGTTGCCTTTATGCATCTTACGACACCTATAAATGTTTTTATGAAGGTTGGAATAATCAGCAAATGTCATGCATTATAATGATGATTACTTTTAAACTATATTAAACCATTGCCACGTGATTGGAGTTTTCCAGTTGCTGAAATCATTAAAGAGTGTTGGTGATTAGTAAATGAAGTGGAATGTTCCTGGACACACCCTACAAACTCTCCTCTATTACCTGTGACAAAGCCCTTTCCAAGCTGAACAGCTCTTCACCCTTTAAGGACTCTCCATTGAGAATGCACCAATCAAGTGTCATGAAATCACAGAAATTCATGTTGGAAAAGACCTTTTTAGGTCATCTAGTCCACCCCCTAGGTACTAATGTTAGGGTTGTTCTGTATAGTATGTTCTCTAGTTATTCCTTCTGCTTTCATGTGACATGGTTTCCAGCACTTCCTTTCAGAGGCTATTCTGCATTTTTACAGGCCTTGTTGTTAGCACATTTTTCTGATATGCGGTCTACATTTTCCTGTGCTCAATTTCATCTGGTGACTAAGTATATTACTACTACTATAAAATTATAGCATCCTTCATCCATGAATCTCAGTGTTTTTCAAGCTACAGTTAAAGCTCACAATAGCTCTGTGGTACAAAACAATTTATAATCATTTACAGATATGTATACTCCACTAGCAACAGAGTCCTGTGGCACCTTATAGAGTTCTATAAGGTGCCACAGGACTCTTTGGCGCTTTTTACAGATCCAGACTAACACGGCTACCCCTCTGATATGTATAATACACTGATACTCTCATGGACCACCCTAAACAGTTCTCCACTCTTTAGTGTTTGCAATGTGTTGACAATTATTGTGTCTTTACTCTTAGTCATAATTTGGTGAAGTGAACTTTTAGTTCTGTTAATCTGTTCTCATAAATTAATCCTCCTAGCTTTTTAATAATTTTTGTTACTCTTCTCTGAATTCTTTCTCCAGGGTGAGATCTGTCTGGCAATGTGATGTCTGGAATTGCACACTGTGGGTGGATTTTCAAAAGTACCTAACGCTCTCTGTAACTCTATATTTTTTTGACCCTCTGAGGCACCAATACTCTGGCTCAGTAGGATAGAGTCTTTGAGACAGAGTATTGGTGCCTCAGAGGGTCAAACAAATGTAGAGCAGATCTTGGCACACAAGATCTGCTTCTCTGCTGTCCCCTTCTGAGTCCTGTCTGTCCCTCATGCCTTTTCTGTCCAGTGTCTCTCCCTGGCATCCTGATGGTCTCTGTGCTGAGCTGTGGATGGGCTCGTAGCATTGGAATGTGGAAGTAGCCAGCAGAACTTAACAGGTCCAGCTATTCCTTGAAGAGAGATAATGAATGCAAGAAACAGTATTGTTTAAATGTTATATTTAATCCATGGCTTGTGTCTGAGATGTTATGGGAATAAATGTGTGTGGGTAGTTTGGAATTGCCAGCAACCATGTTTCTTTAATTAGAGGAACTTGGGAAATCAATATAAACGGAGAGGATATGTTAAGAAGAACTCATTTTAAAATGTTTCCTTTGCCAAAATTAACATCAGTTTGACCACACAAATGTTGTAGAAAGTTCAGTTGTACCATGAAGAGTATGGTAAATATAGAGACTTTTATACACACACAAATGTGAAAAAGAACATCATTAAGTTTCAAAGCCAAGCACTCAGAAGTTAGGAAATGCCGGAATAAGGGTTTTTTGTGGAATCTTAATTAAGCTGCCATGTACATATACATCTATGTTAATTACATAAATCACCTCCTTTTTTTTCCACAGAACCCTTGCCTCATTCAGTGCACAGAATGGATGGTGCCACTTAATGAGCAGCCATTCAATTATTTTTTCTCAGTTGTTCAATCTGTGACCCCAGGTGGTCTTTACTGCACATTATTTAAACACTGTTCTGACTACAGAATTAATTTTTTCATGGGCATTTCTGGGGGGCTCATCACTGTAGTATTTGAGTTCTTCACAAACATTAATTTATCTTCACAACACCCCTGTAAGGAAACGGGGTGCTCTTTCCCCCATTTTACAGGTAGGAAATAGAAGAACAGAGAGATTTGAGTATCAACTAATTTTTGGTGCCAAATTTGAGACACATAGAATCTAATACTTCAGAGTACCTAGCACTGTATAGCACCATATATGTTAAAAGAGGTCCTGTGGAAAAAATAGTATGTGATCACCTAATTAAAGACTATCTTATAAAGCATATGCACAAGGGGACTGAATTAATGTTGCACAGGCAACCTTTATTCTGGTATTTCCTAACTGAGTACTTGACTTTACACACACAAAAAACATACATTAAAAAATTAAGGTTGAAATATCCTGGATGTGGCAGGGCAATGACTCACTGGTGCGGTGCCTCCTGCTGGTCATCCTGGGAATTAGCTCTTCCAGCCCAGAGCACCCTCTGTAGGCTAGTGTCTCGCCTGCCACTGGCCCCTGTGTCCCTCCTGGACCCCGGTGCCCTTTGCTCAAGGGTTCTGCCCACCACAATATCCTCTCACTCTGGGTCTCCCCCCCCACCCCCGGGGAACCCCCTAGACCCACCTTGCCTCAATGGCTACTGCCAATCTCACTGGGACAGATGGCAATCTGTAAACCACTCATCGTCGGCAAAGGGGGTTAGACCAGCTGCCTCTGCCTATTCCTTGGCTGCCCCTCTGCAGCCTTAATACCCTTTTGTGGGCCCTTAACTCGGCTTTGCTAGGCTGGAGCTCCCCAGCTCCCTCTGCCCTTCTCCAGCACTGCTCCCCGCTAAGTACCCTCTTCAGCTTCCCAGGCAGCCAGGTCCTCCTCTGTCTAGGGAGCTAGAGAGAGTGTATGTCCTTCAGTGTCTGGCCCTCAGCCCTCTTATAGGGTCAGCTGTGGCCTGATTGGGGCATGGCCCAAGCTGTGGCTGCTTCCCTCAATCAGCCTAGCATTTCCCCCCACTACAGCGCTCTTCTAGGGCTGTTTTAAGCTCTTCAGGGCAGGAGTGGGGTGACTACCCCGCATAGGTGCCAACTTTGTCCAGCACCGGTTGGTGCCCGTGCCACCCCGCCCCTGTGCTGCCCTGACTCCACCCCATCCAAAGTCCCCGTCCTAACTGTGCCCCCTCCCTGCCCCTATTGGATCCCTACTCCAAATCCCCGCCCCAGCCCCGCCTCTTCCCCAGTATGCTGCGTTCTCCCTCCTTCCTCCCTGACCTGCGAATCAGCTGTTTTGCCGCACAAATGCTGGGAGGGAGGGGGGAGAAGCAGGATGCGGCGGCGCGCTCATGGAGGAGGCGGAGGGGAGGTGAGCTGGAGCAGGGGAGCAGGGTGGGGCCATGGGGAGCAGCACCCACCAATTTTTTTCTGTGGGTGCTCCAGCCCTAGAGCACCCATGGAATTGGCACCTATGCCACCCTGGTACACTAGGGTTGTTTTGGTTTTTTTTAAAGCCAACTGTGAAACAACAGAAAATGCATCATGTAGTATCATATTGCCACCACCATGGGTCATCAGCAGGGTAGGACCTTAGATCTAATGCACAAACATCTGCCACTTGAGCTAATGGAGTAACTGAAAGTAGGCTGCCATTCAGTAGGTGGACCAGCACTGGGGGGATGAGACATACACTTTGCCTGTGGGTTGCACAGGTATTCGTTGATAGCAGAGGAACAGTGTTATTCAGGAATTTTGTGTTCCATGAATGTGCTCTATTAGGCACAGATCCTTCTGTCTGTTCTCTCCTCAAGCCTGACTCCTCCTGTCCCATCCTCTCCAGCTTGTCTCTGTTCTGGTCCTGTCTCTTCTCACCCCCGGCTCCTCATCACAGTCCCACTCTTCTTGCCTTCCCAGTCTCCAGTTGTCAGGCTTCTCATCCCTGTCTGTTTGACCCCATCACCCCCAGTCTGTCTCCCTTCACTTTCAGTCCCATTCTCCTTGATTAGTCACTCCCTGTTCCCCCTCCTGGCTCCTCATCCAATCTCTCTCTTACCTCCTCCTGGCCTCCATGCTTGTTTCCCCTCATGCACATCGGCTCCCAGTCTTCTCCCTGGGCTCCTTATCCAATCCCAGTCCTCCCCCACCCCTATGGGTCCTTGTCTCAATCTTCCTGTCCCAAAAGGAAAAATTCTGTGTAGCCTCAGTCTTAACCAGCTGCTAAAAATATACCTGAGGGCCAATTATCTGAGGGAGAGAGCACCTCAGTATAACAACTGTGTCCCTCGTAGGTTGTTTCAACGAGTGCTGTCTGTTTCCAGGTCTCCAGAACAACTCAAGGATAGGTGGGGACAAGGTGATTGTCCTCCGTTCACTGTAAATAACACTTCCCTGGCTTTGAGTTTCACTGATCTTTCACATCATTTCAGCTGCAATACTGAACATGTTATTTACAACACTGGCTTTTCTTAGGGCCTCTGAAAGTGTTAACACATACCACAGTGGCTGGCACAAGATGATTACTAGAAGTCAAGAGTTAACGTAAACACATCCACAAACAATTTATGGGATTTCACAACTTAAAACAGAACTTCCTCAGCATTCTCTGAAAGAGGGGCAACATTCACTTCCTCCCCTGGGAACTAACGCCATATCTATTGTGCAACTTTCAGCTGAATTGGAACCAGTTAGACCTTATCTAGACTAGGAGAAAAAAAGTGTTTTAAATGTAACATTAAACACATTTCAAACATAACTTAGTAGCTGGGGGTGGGGGGTGCTGCTTTGTGGACATAAAATGTTGTTCGTTGTAACTGGGTTAGATGGGAGTGTCGTGAACTGCTTCCAAAATATAATTGTAGTGTAGATGGATCCAACCATGCCTCTGGTTCAGAGCAGAATGATGATGATGTGGTTTGAACAGAGGACGGAGAGCCAGGAACTAATGAATTCCAGCTGTGATACTGACTTTAGGCAAGTCACTTACCGTCTCTGCTTCAGCGTCGTCATCTGTTATTTACTTGGTTCTCAAGGATTCTGTGTGGATTTTTAAAGCACGTTGAAGGTTAAAAGTGCCATAGGTGCAAAGTATTACTATTAATATGGACGACTCTAGTTCTGTTTTAATAGTATAGCACAGGCTTACGCCAATGAGGTTTTTAACCTTTTTCACACACACTTCACCCATTTAAGAATTCTACTTTTACATCCTCCTCAAGTACAAAAGATTCAAAAAAGTCTGGGTGCCCCCAAACACTGACATACCCAGTATCCCGGCACAGCAGACTTTCTGGTGCGCTCTGTAGCTTCCCAGTCAGACCAGTCTTTGAGCAGTTTAATTTAAAATCCTCCTATTTCCGTGAGCTTTAAATGCCAGCAACTATTCAGGTTTGTCCTAAACTGCAAAACTGGTAGCACTGGCCCAAACTGATCCTGGTGGAACTCCCCTGATTTTATTTAAACTTCACCGGGGATGAATTTGGCTCTTTGTATTCTCAGAACACAAAGAACAGTGAGGAAGGAGGCAAAAAGCTAAATAAATGGAAGGGCAGAGGAGAGAGAGAAGTCTTTGTCTCCATGTCCCCAGAACAGTTCGAGGTGGCCTGAGTATGGAGTTGGGGTCAGCCCTGGTTATTCAGTACCTCTCTATCTTTGAATTTCACTGACCTTTCACATTATTTCAGTGTCATTCTCCAGAGTTCAAGGTACTGGCTGTGTCTCAGGAATTCAGAAGCATAAAAGCACATCAGGTTGCCTGACACAGTGGACAGGATGAAAAGGATGCTGGGGAGAGATTAAAGCACATCCAAAAATGGGGTGGGGGAGGAGGGGGGATTTTTAAATAAAGCATGTAGAAATTCCACTGCATTCTCTAGAATGCCCACTTCCATGTACCTCTCCATCCCCAAAAAACCTTAAAGCCCTTGTAAAACATTATTCAAATATTGTGATATTTAATTTTCTAATATTCATATAGCACCAAGACAAACTAGTGAGTATCTTCACATAGGCAAAACAGCCAATCTGGAGGCAAGGAACCCCAAAGGCTGGTGAGTGGCAGTGGGGTGACTATCTGGGGCAATGACCTGTGTTTGTGGATCCACTGACCCCTACCCTGACTTATTCCCCACTGTGTTCATGGAGCCAGGCAGAGCTGGGCTATGCTGCATGCAGGTAGTGTGTGCCCTCACCTGCACACTCGGGCAGCACCAGTTCTGCTGGAGAAAGGCCCTCCGAAGCCATAGAGAAGGGGATCAGATTTGCCTCCAGACTGAATAGAATCTCTTTGCACATCTTTTAATGTTTCTAGATTCTGATCTCATGCTCCTCTGTGCGAGCAAAGCTCCCACTGACTCCAATGGGAGTGCAGGTAGAGGAGTGGAGCAGGTATGCCTAAGGGGAACGAGATACCACAAAGGGCAGACAGTGTTGTATGAGCCTAGCTTGGATGGTTTCGGGGGTGGTTATTCATTTTGGGCCTGAGGCACCTTATGATATGCAATGTCCTCCTGGAGCATGAGGAAGTATAGAAGAGACGAGATAGCAGTACAGGCACAGGAAGCACTGGAATGAAATATTTTCAGGAAAAAAACAAAACAAAACCCAACCCCAGCTACAAGACAGTTAGCTAATATATCTTTACAACCTTATGTCTGTTTTAAAACAAAAACTTAGAATGTTAAAGGTTGTTTTTTTTTAAAGGTATTTGAAAGGCAGGAAATTCCAAGTTGAAGTTACATTTAGGTAAATTTAAAAATCTGGAAATTCAGTTAAGTCTCCAAAAACATCCTTAACTCTTCTCCTTTACCCTGCTAAAGTGATGCATTCTTATGCCTCTAATGCACATTTCAAATATTTGCTGACTTTGTCCTTTATGTGGAAAAGAGCATAGTAGAAGTTTGTTTTAAAGAACGTGGTACAACACTCTGTGATTGGTAGATACATTTGTACAGTAGACAGAAGTCATAGTTGATATCTAGTTGTGTATAAATGTTTTGGCCTCAGATCAACCCTGGATGTGTCAACAAGTCTGGTGGAGAATATAGAGAGAGTTTGGTTTGTTTGGGGGCTGGTTGTATTAATTTAGATGGAATAAATGAGCCAGAGGTGTTAATACAACCCAGTCACTGTCCAACATTAAACAATATTAAACAAAGTCCAGGGTTTGGTGCACAGAGACCTCAGGCTGCTTAGTTCCATGGTAAACACACCATTAAACATCTTTTTAACCTTTTATTAAAGATACAGGAAAGAAGGAAAAACAGTTAAAGCATCTGAAATGTAACCATTAAATAAGGCTTTCATTTTTAACATCTCTTGTTCCTTTTCCCTTTAGCCGGAGAGAGTTTTAGAAGGAAAAGAACCCATGTCTGACAGTCTCTTAGAAGATGCTATCAAAGCTAGTAATACCTGTCCTTTTGCGGGGGAAAGGAAGAAGTTAGTTGAGATGTGCTGGAGCTGCTGTTGCTGATGAAGTCAAATCCCATTACATCCCAGGTAGTGGTTGGGATTTCGCTGGTGCTGATAGAAATGGCAGTATCATATGGGTGCCTCTCTCTGGCCCTGGTCTGGTCAGGACATCTCTCAGGGTGAGAAAGGTCCAAGGTCTAAGGAAACAGTGGGGCTAGCAGCCATGATGGTGAAGCTTCCTCCAGTAGCCTCCGTCTGTTCTTCTCTATCTTCCCCACAAAGTTTCTTTAAGGACCCCCAAAGGGAATGGTGGATGGAACAGCCCATCCCCTCATTATTTTGTCCATCAATTACGCCTAATATCTAACACCAATTTTGGTTTATTAATATCTGGTTCCACATCTGTTTTTAACCAAGCATGATTTAAAGATAGTCCTTGAGTCTCATCAATGTGGCGGCCTCTCTTGTTTGGATTAATTTAGTCTTTCTGGTTCTTTTGCACCTATTTATAACATTCATTACTGAAAACAATTTGACTCAGCATTTGTTATAGGATATTGTAACATCTTATGAACTTTCATATATTCTTTACACCTGAGCTCACAATTAGGGTAAATTTGTAAGCCCAATTATCACAAGAGGCCATACATAGAAGGTCAGATATAGAAAAAGTCTCTTGACTAATGAGAAATATAGGAATAGGGCCAGAGAGTCTTTGATCTGGGTAACGGGTGGAGCAGGGTAGGTGGCTCATTGTGAGGGGAATCAGTGACTGAGTAGATGATGTTTATGCAGTGGGCTTGAGTTCATACCTATTTTTACAGGAGGTTGAGTTTATGTGGCTATATTGGAAGGGTATGAAAAGGTAAAGGTGTTTGTGGGATACAGGTGGAAGATAGGGGGTGGAAGAGAGGAATTGCCATACTGGATCAAGCCTGTGATCCATCTAGCCCACTATCTATCTCTGACAATCCAGTATGAAATATTTCAGAGGAGGGCACTGTTTAATGGACATGTATGGAAGGCATTCAGATACTACAGTAATGAGGGACATATAAATACCTAGATGATAAAAAGGAGTAACATGCCCATATAGGATGTTTTTTAATCTGGTCAGTGATTATCTTATGCCCTGAACATGAGTCTCTATCCCATACATATTATATTCTACCTACAACAACTGTGGATGGTCTCATTATCCATATAAGTATCTACTCCTTTTTTGAATCCTGCTAAACTCTTGGATTCCATGATACCTTGTGGCAGTCAGTTCCTCTGGTTAATCATCCATTCTGCATAAAATGTATTTCCATGTATCAATTTTATTTGAAGACCCTTAATTCACAAACTTATTTTAGTGGCCTCAGACTTCCCAAGAATATTCTCCTCTGGCATAAGACTTGAGGCATTCAAAACTTGAGGCTAAAGGGGTTTTTTTTTTTCTGTTTTTGGCTGAAGATAGGGGTATGTGTGTTGAAACTAGGCTTAGATTGGAAATAACAGGCTTTTAGCTGTTGCAACACTGCAGTTCCTAGTGGATAAGTGTCCACATCATTAAAATCACACAACCTTTGGCTGCTCTGCTGAGATGTTCAAGAATTAAATGAGCCTGGTGTGTCTGTGTTAAGGTTAAAGGCACATTGGCAGAGTGATGTATGGGGAAATTTGCATTTCCACTGACCATACCGAACATGATATATGATTTATAGAGAAAACATCAGACTTAGTGGCACTCAGTCCAACACGTTTCAAGAGAATGCAAATCACTCAAAATAGCAAACTGAACTTAAAACAACCCCAAAATTCAAACCCTGGTCATTCCTTAATTTTCCGGTTTGGGAGCAGGCTCTTGACTTGTCAGCAGATGGAAACCAGAACTTAGTGTAAAGTGATTTAAAGCAAACCACCACCTAGATCCTTTCACTCATAAATTGGATCAGTTCCTGGGATGGCTTGTGATGGGATTTTGTAACATGTTGACTGCTGGTGGTGCTATTCTCATCTTTTTATTTTACTGGGAATGTTTGTGATTTGTGTAAAATTGATGGGTTTGTGTGTAATTGTGTATTTAAGAGTTTCTCAGTATACTAAGCAACATCTTATGCATGTACTGCTTTGACTGATTCATGCTGCAGTGTGCGAGTCAATCTTACCCTATCGTTGCTGGTATACAGATGTCAGGCTCCCTTTAAGATAGTAGGAATGGAGTACATGACTGGGACAAAAATTACTATTGGCAATCTGAGGTGCCTACCATCTTCTTATAATGTGTATCCAGAATGCTGCTAGTGCCAATGCTACAGATGGAGGAGCTCTGTTTGCTGCAGCCATTGTTGACCACATTGAGTTTATAATAAAGTATGTGGACTGCTTTCTAGGGTATGCACAACAGCCAGAATAGACATCTCTAGAGGTTGAGTCTGGCTGGCATGATAGCCGATAGCTATGGTACATTTTTACTTTTTCTCTGCCTGTGAAACACCTGTAAATGATTAAACCAACAACAAAATCTGTCTACTAGCTGGCAGGCTAGCAAACACAAGTGGAACAATGTGTATGCCAGATATGAATAGCTGTATGTGGACTGCTTATGCAGCTGCACAATGAACAGTTTGCCAGTTCCATCACTGGGAGCAAATGCCAGAAAAAGACAATTCATACTTAGGTGAATTCTCAGAACAGACTCAGCTGTAAACATACACCCACTTTCCAGTTTAACTGCTTAATTCTCTTCAGCCTCTGTAGAGTTAACTTTTCACTTTCTTTTCTTAAATCACTTGTTTATGTTCCAGAATGACACCTTTATCACCTCAGATTTTACCATTTTAAGTATTGTTCCAGGGGTTCATGCCTGCACTTACTACTTTTCTTACTCCTGACACTATTCCCTTAGGGCTTTCAACCTGTTTCTTTATCTATTGCTTGCCTGGGCCCGATCCTGCTTTTTCCAATGAACCGTTTGTGAGTGATATTGTGGTCATTTCACAATTTTGAAAGAAATGTTCAAGGAAAGGGACCAGGAAGGGTGTGGGCTAGTTGAGGAGCTCCCCCCCACCCCCAGCCTTGCTGAATTGGTAGTGGGACACTAAAGAATCAGTTTCTGAGGCAGACAACAAAGGGGAACAGAACAAGGGGCTTTTTGTCCTTTTTACAATGAGATGGGAGTATGAAGGGGGTTGGATCGATCTGGGGTTTGGAGAACGGGGTAAAGGGGAGCGCTCGGTCTGGTGGTGAGAGAGGAGGCTTTTAATAAAGCTTTTAATTTATTATTTGAATAATTGAGAGAGGCCAGTTTTGATTTTGTCCACCTACGATTTGCTTCTTCCCACCACTGCATGAAACAATTAACCTCTCCTTTAGCCAATTTAGTTTTAGGTTGGCCGAGTTTGTCCTTTAAAACGTCCACTCAGTCTTTGTTCCAAGATTTTAACAGTGGCCACTGAGTTTTGGGATCCCCCTGAGTTAGCCTAGACCATTTTCCCAGAAATTTACAGGAGTCTGGACCCTTTTTACAGGAGTCTGGACCCATCCTAAATACATAAAATGAGCTGGCGTTCATTTAGGGTACTGTCCCGACTTAGACGTCTGGTTACCCATACAGGAGGACTTCACACACCAATCACACAAGAAGGAAATTCAGGTTCGTCAGAGCGATGCCCAGTGCAACACACAAAAGGAGCCCACAGACTACTGCCTCAATCGCCCTTGCTTTCACACCAGGGGTTTTACCCAAAGTGCGGTGCGGCTGCGATTGTGCAGATTCCACTCACTCAGACCGCAGGGACAGGAACCCCTTGGTTGGCCGATCCCCAGACAGAGACGGCACCCAGACTCAAACACTCCACAAGAGGACAGATAGACACAGAGACAGGACAGTCCTCAGTCCGGACAAAACACAGAAATAATTACCTGACCAGATTCCTGATGTCAGATCCCGTGATCCCTACCAGAACAGAGTGGGAACCAACAGGTTCGATGGCGTAGACCTCACTGTGGCTGTGCGCCTTTCCGCTCTAGTGGGGGACCGCTTGGGCCAAATGCCCAGGTGCCGGCTGCCACGGTCATCCTACAAAAACAGTCAGGAATCACACAGCCCCAGTGAAGACGGTTGCCATCTCGGTGGAACCTCCAAATTGTCAAAGTTAGAATCAGGAATCACAATTTGTCAGACCACTCTGTTTATTAGCGCAGCGCTCCGCCAATAACATTCAGAATATGTGAGTGGCCATGCAAGGCCCAAACAGTCTTATTTATACAGATAAAAGAGCGGGAATTTAGACAAAGGGACAAAGAAATCAAAACAGTAAAATTCACCTGGGGCACAGCATGCATATCCTATTTCCTTACTAACTGTTATCGATCTAAGGCTAATGCTTCACCAATTGCCCTTAAACGGTGCAATTGTTCTATGTTAATGTCTGTATTCCTGACACCTGGTTGCAACATTCCAACAACTTTGCTTAAAGGTACAGACAGCATTTTTTTAATCCTTTCTATTCTTACTATATAATTCATTCTACTTTCACACACTCAAAGAACCTCAGTCCCCCACCACAGATCTCTAGTGCTCCTGCACCCCTTCCCTTTCTGAAATGTGCCCTGGTGCTGCCGTCATCCAGAAACAAGTACTTCATCCCTTCTTCCCTGCCAGTTTTTCAACCTTCCCTCCATCTCCCATGGCAAGCAACCTAACACCTTTCCAAGCCCCTCAAGGCTGCGTCTGATCTAGCAAACTTCATACCTGTTGTCATGGTATAATTCCCCACTCTGAACCTTAGCGTCCAAAAGATGGGGTACCAGCATGAACTCCTCTAAGCTTAATTACTAGCTTAGAACCTGTAGCGCTGCCACCAACCAGGAATTCCAGTGCCTGGTACACTCTGGTCCCCCCAAAACCTTGCCCGGGGACCCCCAAGACCCAGACTCTCTGGATCTTAACACCAGGAAAGTAAACCCTTTCCCTCACCATTGCCTTTCCCAGGCTTCCCCTCCCAGGGTTACCCTGGAAGATCACTGTGATTCAAATTCCTTGAATCTTAAACAGAGAGGAAAATTCAGCTTCCCCCCTCCTTCTCTCTCCCCCTCCCAGTCTCTCCCTGAGAGAGAAAGTAATCCTAACACAGAGAGAAATTAACCTTTCTCTCCCCCTTCCCTCCTTTCTCCCCAACAAGTCCCTGGTGAATCCAGACCCAGTCCCCTGGAGTCTCACCAGAATAAAAAAAATCAATCAGGTTCTTAAACAAGAAAAGCTTTTAATTAAAGAAAGGAAAAACAGTAAAAATTACTTTGTAAATTTAAAATGGAATATGTTAAGGGTCTTTCAGCTATAGACACTGGGAATACCCTCCCAGCCTAAGTATACAAGTACAAATCAAAATCCTTCCAGCCAAATACACATTTGAACTCCTCCCAGCCAAATACACATTTGAAAATAAATAAAACAAACATAAGCCTGACTCGCCTTATATACCTAGTACTTACTATTCTGGACATATAAGAGACTGTATCGGAGAGATTGGAGAGAAACCTGGTTGCACGTCTGGTCCCTCTGAGCCCCCAGAGTGAACAACAACCAAAATCTAACAGCCCACACAAACTTCCCTCCCTCAAGATTTGAAAGTATCTTGTCCCCTGATTGGTCCTCTGGTCAGATGACAGCCAGGCTCACTGATTTTGTTAACCCTTTACAGGCAAAAGAGATATGAAGTACTTCTGTTCTATTAACTCCTACTATCTGTTTATGACACCTGTAATTCATCACTGATGCAGTTCAGGTACTTTTTACTACTATGTCTTTTAACCCAGACTAGGGTTAGGTAACATGGTAAAAACAAACACACAAATCCTGAGCCTGACCTACATGACCGTTTCTGTGTTTGCCACCAATGTCGGAATCATACTGATGGTGAATGACGGGCTTGAAGTTTGCTGGTATAGACCAGCTCTCGGTTTTTAGGTATCATTCATCTGGAAATTGGATGATAGTCTAAGGTTGAAGAACCAGATTTTTTTCTCTGTTTTGTCTCCTCTTAACCCTTTTCCTGTCCAAATCTCTTTCCCCCCTTCATACTCTGGCCTCGTGGGAGCAATACCATAGATGTGTGTGTGGTGATTTATATATGAAGCTGAAGAGGCAGATTAACTAGTTTCCTGAACCTTATATAGTTAGTTATATCAGTATAAAGTGGATATAAAATACTACTGTTCTGTTGTGATGCAAGGCAACAGTGAATCAGGACCAAGTTCCCTCCAGTGAAGAGTTTATTATCTCATCAAAGTATGCTGAAAGGGGGATGGATCAAGCAGGGATTAAAATCATACGAATTGTGCTGTATTATTTAGACTTGACAAACACTTTGTAGAGTCTAATTTGTTTCTAACATAGATAGAAGAGGATTGTTAAGCAGTGGGAGGCAATCCACTAAAAGTGAGTTTGTAGGAGGGAGCTTGAAGGAGAGGAGAAAAGAGTCTAGGGGTAACAGAGAAAGGAAGCTGTTCTAGGTATAATCATGCCTAGCTCTTGTATGGCACTTTTCAAAGCAGGTAAGTATCATTATCGCAGATGGAGAAACTGAGTCACAGAGGAGTGGCGTGAGGAGGCAGCCTATGATAAAGAGGGAGGAAATGGCTAAGCAGATATTGCACAAATGGCACAGTCCCCTGTCTGACTCCAGCTAGCTATTTTCAGTTTGGTTCTTGAGATACAAACCACCCCAGCTGCCCTTTTTGGGTACTGGGCATGTCACATTAGCCGGGGGATGTAGTGAGTATTACAGGCCTCAGGCTTTCTTTACTCACAAAGTGGCACAGGTCAAAACTAGGACGCTGACCTTTTTTAAGAAAATGACTAAATTGTGACATTCTGTCAGAATCTTGTTAAACAGGAAAGCCCTACGGAAGTTCCCCTTCTTCCGGAACTTTTCATCACTCTGTCTGACATTGATAAGATACAGTAACAGACCGATGATGGGAGCTATACAGCCTTCTCCACCCCACACCTAGGACTGGAGGAAAGATACTTTTCCTTAAATTCTCCAGCCTCACCATAAACAGCTCACTGAAAAGTAAAGATTGTAGCTTGATGAACCTTCCTTAATTCCTCCCATCTTTGAACGATAACAGCAGAAGGAGTATTACCCGCCAGAGTCTGTTGCCCTTGAACATCCACTGTCCATTTCCTAGCAACTAGACTGTGGTCTACAGTACCAATTCTGGTTTGACTGGATGGAGACAAACTGTCCTCTCTATTCTCCTTGCTCTACAATCATTAAATAGCAGCACTGGTTGCCTGTTGCTTAGTCATTATCTCTGTCAGCCATAACGTGTATAGTATCTTTACAGCCTTCAGTAGTTTGGCAAGGCTTAAGGCTATTTATGCTCTGTTTAGGAATAATTCACCTTGTCATCCTTTTTCCTTTATGTTTTATTGCTAAAGGTGTTTCCTTGAAAACAAGATGTGATTCTTAATACTTGCACTGCTTTCTAGCGAAGGGACATTGGCAAGCTGGAAGGGTTTGACAGCTGGGAAAGAAACCGAAGCTTGCAGGTCAGTTTGGCAGCATGAGGAGTACTTAGTGTAGAAATGGTGGCAGGGGTCAGCAGCAGGAAGGGGCTCTGGTTGCCAGGGCCGGCTTTAGGAAGTGCAGGGCCCAATTCGAACATTTTCGGCGGGGCCCTGGCAGGGATGACTTAAAAAAAAAAGTGGAAAAAAAAGCCTTTCATTTCTTTCATGTATTATTTACTTTCCATAACTATATGAATAATAAAATTATATATTATATACATTGCATCATATATGCTGTTGATTGGCTATTAATGACTGCCATTTCACATGTGTGGGTCCCCGCCACTCCCTGGGGGTGTGCACATGTGTTGGTCGCAGCTGCTCCCTGACCCCCTCATTGAAGCAGGTGTGCAGGGTTACTGCCCTGCAAACTGCAGGGCAGCAGTGGACGTGGGGCTGGTTGGAGGCAGGGCAGGGGCTGACTGGAGGTAGGGTCTGGCTGCAGGCAGGGCAAGGCGTGTGGGGCTGGTTGGAGACAGGGGGTATGGGGCGGACTGGCTTCAGGCAGGTCCGCAGGGGGGTGCAGCAGGGGTTTACAGGTCTGGAGACAGCGGAGTGTGGAACTGGCTGGCTTCAGGCAGTGGGGTGCAGCAGGGGTTGACTGGAGACAGGGCAGAGGGTGCGGGTTGGGCAGGGTGTGCAGGGCTGGTGTGGGCAGCAGTGTGTGTGGGGCTGCCTGGCTTTGGGCAGGGCTGTAGGGGTGTGTGGCAGGGGTTGGCTGGAGACAGGACAGGGGGTTTGGCAGAGGCTGGCTGTGGGCACGGGGTGCAGAGCTGGCTGCAGGCAGGGGGGGCCGGACTGGTGTGGGCAGGTCAGGGGGTGCAGCAGAGGCAGCTGGAATCCCAGCCCTTTAAGTAGCCCCCAAACCCCCTTCTACCCCGCCCCGGGCCTTTTAAATAGCCGTGGGAGCGCTGGGAAATGCATGGGGGAGGCGGGGATCCAGCGGCTATTTAAAGGACCGGGGTGGCAAAGGCAGCTGGAGCCCCGGGCCCTTTAAATAGCCCCCGGAGCATCTCACTGCCCCAGGGCTCTGGGGGCTATTTAAAGGGCCCAGAGCCCCAGAGCGGGGCTTGCCGCGCTCCAGCCGGAGCCGCCAGGATTGCTGCACTCCAGCTGGAGCGCAGCAAGCCCCACCGCCCCGCTCTCCCGGCAGGAGCTCTAGCTGGGAGAGTGGGGCCGTGCCGCGCTCCCGCCGGCGCTTCGCTCAAAGGAGCGGGACCATGGAAGACCCCGGAGCAGACCGCAGCTGGGGACCGGAGTAAGTTAAAAAAAAAAATTAAAAAGGTGCCTAAGGCGCGGGGTCCTCTTAGGCGCGGGGCCCGATTCCCCGGAATCGGTCAAATCGGCCTAAAGCCGGCCCTGCTGCTTGCTTGTGGGTGGAATTAGCAACTGGGAAGTTGAGTGAAGCTTAAGGACTATGATACAAGATTAGACACTGGTTGGTACCTGAGGAGAGATCCCATTTACACACACGAATGCTTATCTGCTGTGCTCAGACATGAGTGAGTATGACGTAGATCCTCAAAGATATTTAGGTGCCTAACTCTCTCTGATTTTGAAAAGACTGGTAATACAAGAGAGAACTTTTTACCATTAGGCTGTATGTTTGAATCCAGCCCAGCAATTCCCTAATGTTGTTCCTAAGAACTGTTTAAGGAGGCCTCATATTTGCCAGTGGACAAGTGTCTACACCAACGTTAAGTTCTTCTTCGAGTGATTGCTCATATCCATTCCAGGTAGGTGTACGCCCCGCGCGTGCACGTCTGCCGGAAACTTTTTTACCCTAGCAACTCCAGTGGGCCGGCAGGTCGCCCCCTAGAGTGGCGCCACTATGGCACTTGATATATACCCCTGCCGGCCCGCCCGCTCCTCAGTTCCTTCTTACCGCCGTGTCGGTTGCTGGAACTGTGGAGTGCGGCTTGCTGACCTCCACGTCCCTAGCTCTCCTGATCGTCGTTTAACTTGTAGATAGTTCTTAGTTAAGTGTTGTTAATAGTTAATAGTTAAGTGTAGATAGTCCGGCGGGTGGGCCGTTGCCCTCCCCGGCACCCGGCCGGGCCCATGCCTGGCTCGCCGGGTTTCAAGCAGTGCTCAGCGTGCAAGAAGCCGATACCCATGAGCGATCCCCACGACGCGTGCCTCAAATGCCTAGGGGAATCGCATATTAGCGACAAGTGCTGCATTTGCAAGGCCTTTAAGCCTCGCACTAAAAAGGAGAGAGACCAAAGACTCCGCGCTCTCCTGATGGAAGCGGCTCTGTCTCTGGCACCGGTGGCGCAGTCGGCCGGCTCTACACCGGCACCAGACCGCGCCGGCACCGGCAAGACTCCCCGGCACCGACCATCTCCGGCACCGGGAGCAGATCTACGTCCCTCGGTGTCTGCGACACCATCAAGGCAGGCCCGAGGGGACCGCCCGGCTCCTACCTTAGCTGCGGCACCGCCTGCAGGACCGCTGTCAATTCCGGGCCCGGAAGGTCCGTCGAGTCCAGCCCCACCTAGCTCCCCCATGAGATCGGTGGTTGAGCTCAGGATCCCATCGACGCCGGAGACTTTTGCTTCGGCTAGGAACTTAATCGCGCTGACGGAGCCAGCTCAGCCTCAGCCAGCACCCCTGGGATGCTTAACTTCCAGGGGCAAGCCGATGCTCCGAGCGCCGTCTCCCGAGTCCTGGCACCGATCACCCCAGAGACGTGAACGCTCTCGCTCGGTGCGCCGCTTGGAGTCCCGGCACCGGTTGCCCAGACGGTACCGGTCGTACTCGCAGCACCGATCACCATCCGCATAGTTCCGGTCGGGCTCATCTCACCACCGGCACCGAGATTCCAGGAGCCGATCGCCTCGGCGTTCGGCTCCACGGTCAACCTCCCGGCACTGAACCAGTGGCAGGTCCCGAACACGGTTGACCTCCCGGCACCGCGCTGGTGGTAGGTCCCGGTCTCCGCTGCCATCCCGGCACCGTACTCTACGAAGATCACGGTCCCGCTCCCGGCACCGACATCGCTCCCGATCCCGCTCGGGCTCGAGGCACAGAGCATCACGCTGTTCTCGGTCCCGATCCCGGTACCGAGGTCAGTCATGGCTCCGAGCCTCGGCACCGAGGGGAACGTCAGTCACGGCGCATGGAGCTGTATACTATCCAAGCTCAGCGCCTCCCTGGCCTTCTAGGGAGTCGTCAGTCTCGTCCCACGCAAATAGTGCCTATGCCCTGGCACAGGGCAGACACGAGGCCCTGTTCCAAGATCCATCACAAGAACGGGGGCCTCCACAGTGGGGGTTCTGGACCCCATGGGCATACTCCCAGACCCAAGGTCCGCAACGTGTTACCCCCCCGCCCTGCAGCGGAGTGCAGACCTCCGGAGGCGACGGTGTCTCGACCTCCTCCCTCCCCGGAAACAGAGGGGACTCACCGGGACCCAGAGCTCCCTCCGGAAGTAGAGGAGCAGCCCCTCACGGATCCCCCCGTGGACGCTTTGGTGCCGGGGATGTCCTCGTCCTCGTCTCCGGATGAGGCAGTGGCGGGTACCTCTTCCTCCAGTCCCCCTCCACTGGATATGAGGGCGCACCAAGACCTCCTCCGCCGAGTGGCACAGAACCTAAACTTACAGGCGGAGGAGGTGTCGGAAGTTGAGGACCCGGTGGTGAGCATCCTTTCAGCAGATGCACCCACCAGAGTGGCCCTACCTTTCATTAAAACCATCCAGACTAATGCCACTAACATCTGGCAGTCACTGGCCTCCATCCCTCCGACCGCTCGAGGGGTGGAGCGTAAGTACATGGCCCCCTCTAAGGGATACGAGTACTTGTACGTTCACCTGACCCCCTGCTCTTTGGTGGTCCAGTCAGTGAACGATAGGGAGCGCCACGGGCAAGAGGCCCCAGCGCCCAAGTCAAAGGAGGCGAGGCGGATGGACCTCCTGGGCAGAAAAGTCTATTCAGCTGGGGCGCTGCAGCTCCGGGTGTCCAACCAGCAGGCCCTCCTCAGCCGATACTCCTTCAATACCTGGGTAGTGGCTGAGAAGTTTACGGAGCTCTTGCCCCAGGAGGCACACCAGGAATTTTCCACCATCCTGGTCGAGGGCAAGAAAGTAGCTAGAACATCGCTACAGGCCTCCCTTGATGCTGCCGACTCGGCCGCTCGGACCCTAGCTTCGGGGCTCACGATGCGCCGGATCTCTTGGCTGCAGGTCTCTGGCCTTCCGTCGGAGCTCCAGCACACGATCCAGGACCTCCCCTTCGAAGGCCAGGGGCTGTTCTCAGATAAAACAGACCCTAGACTCAAAAATCTGAAGGATAATAGAGTCATCATAAGGTCGCTGGGCATGCATACGCCGGCAACGCAACGCAGGCCATTCAGGCAGCAAAATCATCAGCAGCAACGGCGGCCATATCCTCCGTTCCGCCTGCGACAGGATCCTTCAAGGCGCCGTGGCAGGAACAACCGCCGCAGACAGTCCGGTGAACAAACGGGGCAGAACCAAGGCTCCACCAAGGCCCCTCCAGGGCCTAAGCCTTCATTTTGAAGGTGCGCCCGAGGGCACAGTACCAGTTTCCCCTCCGGATCCCTCCCCGCAGTTTTCCAACCGCCTTTCCTTTTTCCTCCCGGCGTGGACCCGTATAACGTCGGACCGTTGGGTCTTGCATACGGTGCAGGCCGGTTATCGCCTGCAGTTTTCTTCGCCCCCTCCCTCCCATCCACCATCCCCGTCCCTCTTCAGGGACCCCTCTCACGAGCAATTCCTCCGTCAGGAAGTGCACACGCTCCTTGCCAAGGGAGCCATAGAGGCAGTGCCGGACAACGAGAAGGGCAAGGGGTTTTATTCCCGCTACTTTCTAATCCCCAAATCCAAGGGCGGCCTCAGGCCCATCCTCGACCTGCGGGAACTTAACAAGTATATCGTGAAGTTGAAGTTCCGCATGGTATCCCTTGGAACCATTATCCTACCTCTGGATCCCGGAGACTGGTACGCCACCCTCGATATGCAGGACGCCTACTTTCACATCTCTATTGCCCCCCAACACAGGCGTTTCCTCCGCTTTGTAGCCGACCGCCGACATTTCCAATTCGCGGTCCTTCCGTTTGGCCTCTCCACGGCCCCAAGAGTATTTACAAAATGCATGGCAGTCGTCGTCGCACACCTTCGGCGTGGCCGCATTCACGTCTTCCCCTACTTGGACGACTGACTGATCCGAGGCACGTCGGACTTGCAGGTCCGCGACCATGTAGACAGGATCAGCACCCTCTTTGCGGCCTTGGGCCTCGTAATCAACATGGACAAGTCTACTCTACTCCCCACGCAGCGGATAGAGTTTATCGGGGCCGTTCTAGACTCTGCCCTAGCCAGGGCCTTGTTGCCCTTGCCCAGGTTCCAGTCGTTGTCGGGCATCATTCTACGGTTGCGAGCGGCCCCGCTGACCTCAATACGGACATGTCTGGCCCTCCTACGCCACATGGCAGCCTGCACGTTTGTAACGGCACATGCCTGACTCCGCATGAGGCCTCTTCAATCCTGGCTCCTTGCACAGTATCGGCCGGCCAGACAGTCGTTGGACACAGTCGTCACCGTCCCTCAGAGGGTACTAGACTCTCTTCGCTGGTGGCTGGACCAATCCATAGTCTGTGCGGGGCTCCCGTTCCATCCGCCCCAACCTTCGGCATCCCTGACCTCGGACGCCTCCGATCTGGGCTAGGGGGCTCACTGCGGCACCCAGAGAACTCAGGGCTTATGGACTCCAGAGGAGATCAACCTCCACATCAATGTGCGAGAGCTGAGAGCGGTCCGCCTTGCTTGTCAAGCGTTCGTCCACCTCCTTCAAGGTCGTTGTGTCACGGTGTTCACCGACAACACGACCATGTTTTACATCAACAAGCAGGGCGGCACCAGGTCCTCTCCCCTCTGTCTCGAGGCAATACGTCTCTGGGAGTTTTGCATAGCCCATTCTATTCACCTTTCCGCCTCCTATCTCCCGGGAGCGCGGAAACCCTAGCGGATCGGCTGAGCAGATCCTTCCGTTCACACGAGTGGTCCCTCCATCCGGACGTTGCCCTCTCACTCTTCCAGAGGTGGGGTCATCCCCGGATGGACCTCTTCACGTCCAGGGTGAACAGGAAGTGTCGAACATTCTGCTCCTTCCAGGGTCGGGAGCCGGGGTCTCTAGCGGATGCATTCCTGATCCCATGGACAGCCCACCTGTGTTATGCTTTCCCGCCCATTCCGCTGATTCACAGAGTTCTCATCAAGGTCCGCAGGGACAGAGCCCGGGTGATTCTCATAGCTCCGGCATGGGCCAGGCAGCACTGGTACCCCATGCTGCTGGACCTCTCGGTGACCAACCCAGTTACCCTGCCCGTGCATCGGGACCTGATCACTCAGGACCACGGCAGGCTCTGTCACCCGGACCTTCAGTCTCTGCACCTTACAGCATGGCTCCTGCGTGGTTGACAGACGCCGAGTTGCGATGTTCCACCCCGGTTCGCGAGGTTCTCTTGGGCAGCAGAAAGCCTTCCACCAGAGCGACTTACACAGCTAAGTGGAAGCGTTTCTGCTGCTGGTGTTCAGAGAAAGCTTTTCGCCCTATGGAGACTTCCGTCACCACTCTCTTGGACTATATCTGGTCCCTTAAGGCCCAGGGTCTGGCATTGTCATCCCTCCGAGTCCACCTAGCTGCCATCTCCGCGTTTCATCCCGGAGTAGACGGATGTTCCGTCTTCTCTCACCCTATGGTGGCAAGATTCCTGAAGGGGCTGGAGCGGCTTTATCCGCAAATTCGCCCTCCGGCCCCTTCATGGGACCTCAACCTGGTCCTAACTTGACTCATGGGTCCTCCATTCGAGCATTATCTTCCTGCTCCCTGCTCTACCTCTCGTGGAAGACCGCCTTCCTAGTGGCCATTACCTCAGCTAGACGAATGTCAGAGCTGAGGGCCCTCACGGTGGACCCACCGTATACCGTCTTCCACAGAGACAAGGTACAGCTGAGGCCTCACCCTGCCTTTCTTCCCAAAGTGGTCTCAGCTTTCCATGTCAACCAAGAGATTTTCCTCCCAGTCTTCTTCCCCAAGCCCCATTCGTCCCGCAGGGAGCAGCAGCTACATTCGCTAGATGTCCGACGGGCTCTAGCATTTTATGTGGATAGAACCAAACCCTTCCGCAAGTCCCCTCAGTTATTTGTGGCAGTTGCGGACCGGGTCAAGGGGCTACCGATTTCCTCCCAGAGGTTATCTTCATGGGTTACGTCCTGTATCAGGACCTGCTACGACCTGGCCCAAGTTCTGACGAGCCGTGTGACTGCTCACTCCACCAGAGCGCAGGCGTCATCGCTGGCTTTCCTCGCCCACGTGCCAATACAAGAGATTTGTAGGGCGGCGACCTGGTCATCGATCCATACATTCGCTTCCCATTACGCCCTGGTACAGCAGTCCAGAGATGATGCGGCCTTTGGCTCTGCAGTACTCCAGGCCGCGACCTCTCACTCCGAACCCACCGCCTAGGTAAGGCTTGGGAATCACCTACCTGGAATGGATATGAGCAATCACTCGAAGAAGAAAAGACGGTTACTCACCTTTGTAACTGTTGTTCTTCGAGATGTGTTGCTCATATCCATTCCACACCCGCCCTCCTTCCTCACTGTCGGAGTAGCCGGCAAGAAGGAACTGAGGAGCGGGCGGGCCAGCAGGGGTATATATCAAGTGCCATAGTGGCGCCACTCTAGGGGGCGACCTGCCGGCCCACTGGAGTTGCTAGGATAAAAAAGTTTCCGGCAGACTTGCACGTGCGGCGCGTACACCTACCTGGAATGGATATGAGCAACACATCTCGAAGAACAACAGTTACAAAGGTGAGTAACCGTCTTTTTCAGAGGGGTAGCCGTGTTAGTCTGGATCTGTAAAGGCAGCAAAGAATCCTGTGGCACCTTAGACTAACAGACGTTTTGGAGCATGAGCTTTCATGGGTGAATACCCACTTCGTCAGATGCATGTAGTGGAAATTTCCAGGGGCAGGTATATATATGCAAGCAAGCTAGAGATAACAAGGTTAGTTCAATCAGGGAGGATGAGGCCCTGTTCTAGCAGTTGAGGTGTGAAAACCAAGGGAGGAGAAACTGGTTTTGTAGTTGGCAAGCCATTCTCAGTCCTTGTTTAATCCTGAGCTGATGGTGTCAAATTTGCAGATGAACTGAAGCTCAGCAGTTTCTCTTTGAAGTCTAGTCCTGAAGTTTTTTTTGCTGCAGGATGGCCACCTTAAGGTCTGCTATAGTGTGGCCAGGGAGGTTGAAGTGCTCTCCTACAGGTTTTTGTATATTGCCATTCCTAATATCTGATTTGTGTCCATTTATCCTTTTCCGTAGAGACTGTCCAGTTTGGCCAATGTACATAGCAGAGGGACATTGCTGGCATATGATGGCGTATATTACATTGGTGGACGTGCAGGTGAATGAACCGGTGATGGTGTGGCTGATCTGGTTAGGTCCTGTGATGGTGTCGCTGATGTAGATATGTGGGCAGGGTTGGCATCAAGGTTTGTTGCATGGAGTGGTTCCTGAGCTAGAGTTACTATGGTAGCATTATCAGCAGAGGAGCTAAGGGCTGAATGGCTGTGGAGCCTGATCTATTTCCTTCTGATGAAAGATGGTTCTGATGCAGAATAGGCAGAAAAGTTTATTTATATATTTCAGAAGAAATGATATAGTCATTTAAGAAGAAATGATATAGTCATGTCATACATGATGAAACTTTCCTTTCCAGTAACAACTACGGAGGCTTTGAAACAGCAGCTTCTAAAATCAGACATTTTTAAATCAGCATTTCTGGATAACTTGCATCTAAGAGTTTAAAAAGAAAAAAAACTGGCTGAGGAGCTCCCTCGACCAGTTATGTTGATTTTCAATCAGTGCTGGAACACTGTGGAAGTTCCAGAAAGCTAATGTTGTGCCAGTACTCTAAAGGGGGAAAGAGGATGACCTGAGTAATTACAGTCCAGTCAGACTAGCATTGATTCTGGGGAAGACAATGGAATGCCTAATACAGGACTCGGTTTAATGAAGAATGTTAATTAATGCACATCAGCATGGTTTATGGAAAATAGATCCTTTCAAACCAACTTCATATTTTTTTGAGACTACACATTTGACTGAGAGAGGTGATAGTGTTGATGTGCTGTACTTAGACTTCTGTAAGGCATTTGACCTGACATTTTGATTATAAAACTAGAATGATACAAAATTAATGTGGCACACACATTAAATGGTTTTAAACTGAGCTACCTGATTGGTCTCAAAGCATAATTGTAAATAGCGAATCACTGAGCAGGCATGTTTCCAGTGCAGCCCTGCAGGTGTATGCTGTCTAACATTTTTATCAATGACCAGGAAGAAAACAAGATCATCACTGATAAAGTTTGCAGATTACATAAAGATTTTGGGAGTGATAAATAATGAAAAGGGCAGATGATACCACTACAGAGCAATCTGGATCACTTAGTAAACTGGACACTAACAACTGCTATGCATTTTAATATGACCCACTATGAAGTTATGCATCTAGGAACAAAGAATGTAGGCCATACTTACAGACTAGGGTGGGGTATGGTGAGGGACTAACCTGGAAAGCAGTGACTCTGAAAAGGATCTGTGGGGAAGGGGGCTGGTTTTATGGTAAATAATCAATTGAACATGAGCGCCTACTGTGATGCTATAGCCAAAAGGGCTAATCTGATCCTTGAATGCCTAACAGGAATCTTGAGTAAGAGCAGAGAAGTGATTTTACCTCTGTTGCACTGATATGACTGCTGCTGGAATGATGTATCCAGTTCTGGTGCCCACAATCCAAGAATATTGTTGATAAATTGGAGAGGGCTCAGAAGAGCCAAGAGAATGATTAAAGGGATTGCAAGACGTGCCTTATAGCAATAAACAGATTGAACTCCTTGAGTCTGTTTTAACAAAGAAAAGATTAAGGGACTCTGGCCTGAGCATGGATGTCTACACAGCAATTTTATATCCCCATAGCCTCAATGCTGCGTCCCAGGCCAGGGCTGCCCAGAGGGGGGGACAATTTGCCCCGGGGTCCGCAGGGGCCCCATGAGAGTTTTTCGGGGCCCCTGGAGCAGGGTCCTTCATTCGCTCCGGGGGGCCCGGAAAACTCTTGCAAGGCCGAGCCCTGGAGCTTCTTCCACTCCCAGTCTTTGCCCGGCGGGGGAGTCCTTCTGCTCCGGGGCGGAAGGACCCCCCGCCAGCAAATTACCGCCGAAGCAGGACCTACCGCCAAAGTGCAACCCAGTCTTCGGCAGTAATTCGGTGGCGGGGGGCCCTTCCGTGCCGGGATCCGCCGCCAAAGTGTCCCGAAGACCCGCGGTGGGGGCCCCCCGCCACCGAATTACCGCCGAAGAGCGGGCTGCACTTCGGCGGCAGGTCCCGCTTCGGCGGTAATTCGGCGGTGGGGGGCCCCCGCCGCGGGTCTTCGGGGCACTTCGGCGGCGGGTCCCGGAACGGAAGGGCCCCCCGCCGCCGAACAGGGCCGGCTGTAGACATTTCGCCACGTGAGGGGCGCCCTGTAGCTTGCTGGTCCCGTGGCTCCGGTGGACCTCCCACAGGCGTGGCTGCGGATGATCCACCGGAGCCGCGGGACCAGCGACCCTCCGCAGACATGCCTACGGGAGGTCCACTGGAGCCGCCTGCCGCCGACAGCCCCATGTCCCCGGAATCCTCTGGGCGGCCCTGTCCCAGGCTGATGTGGGCCGGCTGTATGGATTTTGTTGCAGTGAAGACATAACCACAGTGTCATGGCTAAATTACAAGGTGCAACAGATTGTTCAGCATGAATAGCTAATACGTATTTCAAGGGACCACTGAATGTCAAGAGGCCAGTTAACAGCCTTCCAGTCAGGGGTTAGTGTGTTATAGGTTGTAATAAGCAGCCACACTGTATCTTTTCAGTGTCTTTGGACAGCTCTGGAATCTGAGGGCTATTTATGATGATTATACATTAAATTGTTTCCAATGCTATCTTCCCTCTGTGCCTGTATTTCTCCCTGGTACAAGCAAAACATGTTTTAGCTAGTTACATCTCTTGTTCAGCTGCTTCTTGGAAATGGTAGGGCAGCCTGTTTCTCCTTTCTTGGCATCCTCTCCAAGCTGGAGCTGCAGTTCTGTGCTTGCCCTTTATCCTCAGGAGCACTGCTTTGGAGCTCACAGCAACCAGCCTTTAGGATCAGCAGACTAGAGGTGGATGGAGAGAGAGAATTCTCCTTTTCCTTTGACAGGTGTGGTTCTTCTGCTAGCATTGCAAGGGAAAGTCACATCAGTATTATCAAACTGCACTTATTGCTTACACCATAGAGGATGGCAAGCGCACTTTGAGATGAGACTTTAAAAAAATAGGGATGGGAGTAGTAGGTGGTAGCCACCAGCTCTTAAATTAAGGTCTTGTCTACATTACTGGCTGGATCAAGGGGCAGCGATCAATCAAGCATGGGTCGATTTATTGCATCTAGTCTAGATGCAATAAATCGACTGCCGAGCACTCTCCCATCTCTGGTACTCCACCATGGTGAGAGCCAGAGTCATCGGGGAGCATTAGCTGTCAACTTACTGCAGTGTCTTCAGTGCGGTAAGTAGATTTAAGTACATCGACTTCAGCTACGCTATTCACATAGCTGAAGTTGCTTAACTTAGATCAATTCCCCCTAGGGTGACCACTCCTGATATTTGGAGCTTTTTCTTATAGGTTCCTATTACTCCGCCCCTCACCTCCTGTCCTGATTTTTCACACTTGCTATCTAGTCACCCTAAATTCTGCCCCCTTCCCCCCCCCGCCATGTAGACTAGGCCTAAGTAAGGAGAGAATAGTGGAATTAGTGTGTGGGGCAGTTGGGGACTAGTGTTAGTCTAATTATTTTAGTGTAGTCACTCATGTGCAGGATATTCTCTTGGCGTGTGCCATTAGCTTCTAATCCCCCCCCCACCCCCAGATGCATAAGCTTTGCTGCTTAAAAGAATCCATCAAGTTTGTTTTTCATTTTAGTGTCAGTTGGTTTATTACTGGGCACAATACAATTTCACTTTCTCATACACACAAGCCACAGTAACATGTCAGACAAACATTTCTTCTCCCCTATCATGGTTAAACTGTTTAAAAAACAAGACTAGTCCATGTTGTCAGAGCCTGTTGAGAAGGATTCTACTACCCTACCTTGCAATAGCAGCAGCTCTGTCACAAACACTATTTAACAGCAGGGAACTTGCCGGGTGAAGCTGATGAGTTTAGTCTTTACAGCTTCATCAGCTTCCTTCTCCCCACTCAACACTGTCAGGACAGCTTTTTCTCCATGTGTAAACTCAAGGTCCGGTAAGGGGCACACACCTGTGTGCCACACCCTGCACTGCAGGGCATGAGCTGTTATACCAGCAGACAAACATTCTCCCTCGTAAGGAAATATATATTACTACACATTACAGTAAATACATCTTCAAGTTGTAAAAGTAAGTGCATTGGTTCTGTCCCTTTGAGACATATATAAGGAGGTAGGGCTCATAAGAACCTACAGAGGCAAATTAATTTTATATTGCACAGGAGCCCCAGCATTATACTTTAAAGTCCAGTCACTGTACTGGAGATGGGAGAGGGAAGAAAGAGGAGGTCTCATTTGATACCAAGCATGCTCTTGTCCCCATCACCATACAAGTGGCTTTGCCAGTCTGAGGTAGAGTGACCGTTATACTGTGAAACACTGCAGTCAAGTCCAGCTCAACTGGTGTCCAAAATAAAAGTACACTGAAGAGGACAGTATCCTCTGTCTCTCTAAAAGAAGAGGAGTGAACATCATACTGTTCACATTTGACTGCCACAGAACCAAGCCTGACAGTGAAAACTCAGTCATGATCCTCACACCCAGCTCGGAGACCAGAAATGGCCACCATGGTTTCCACAGGTGGTGAGTGTGGCAGCTCAAGTATGCTTGTAGCAGTTTCCTCGCCCCCAGCTACTTGCTCACTGTCATGCTTATGTCTCCCCCAGTCCAATGTATTTTTTCCTTGCTTTCCTTCCCCCTCATGTCTTTGATATTTTCAAATGAAGATGTCTCCCCTTTCAACCCTCTGAGATAGGAGTCTCATTCACACTTCCACTAAAGGCTCCTCAGCCTGGCATAGACAGGGCAGGATGGAAACAAGGGCCTCCTCAATGGAAAACAAGTGTTCGTCCTCCACCTGGGGACAAAAGTAGCGCATGAAGTCTGCCAGTCGCAGCAGATACTCTATGTTGTGTCCAGACCGACCACTTGAGACAATGATCTGGGCTGCAATGTCCTCTTCAGACGCTGGGCCAAGGTAGGTGGGGTTCTGGGGTGTAGCAATGTAAACTAGGGCCAGGATGGGTTCCTCAGCCTCTTTATCCTGGGGGTGGAACTTCACCAGTTTGGTGTCATAGCCCCCCAGGACTGCTTCTCGCATGTTCAAGTACTGGAGCGATGCAGCAATCTGCTCTCCACAAACTTCATAGGCAACACCCCATGTGCATGCCTGAAATTACAAGTGAAGGTTATTTGCTGCTGCAGATACAATGCAACCAATGCACCAGCATTTCCTATACAAAACCTTTTGTTTCAGGATCCATGGTCACCCTGTCTAGTTAAACAATGGGAACAAGGCCTGAAAAGACAATCAGGCATCTGAGAAGGGATGGCACAACTGATCCAAGGAAAGAGATGGAGGAAGATATGGTCTCCCTCTTCTGTTCTCCAAGGCAGCAAAGAATAGTTGCCTCTGTTTTTCAAAGTCACAAAGTGCAAAATTCAGCTCTTGGTGTATGCCATTGAAATAAGAAAAACTGACCCCAGAACACTCCCAGCAGCCTGGTATTTTTTCACAGGGCAAAAAGGCTCTCTACTGACTAGTTTATTCTGGAGGGGCAAATCTAGTGTCTACTTTCATCTTGCAGGACAAGGGACCAAATTAATCCCTGGTGAATAGCATCAAAATGAGTGAGTATATTGCTGATTAATCTGGCACAGCATGTCCCATTTAATTTAATTTCCCAGGTCTCTAACTTTAATTCTAACCTTCTTTGGCTGAATGGTCTAAAGTAGCATCTGCAATTCCCTCACTTCCAGCTGAGTCTGCTGACTAAAAAAAAAAAATATGAACTCCAGCAAGGCCATCATGTTAATTTATACTAACCCACAAAACTGTATCCTAGGGTTGTTTTACCATTATTATGGGATACAGTTGCCAAGGGATTATCACTGCCATGTAGTTAATGATGGAGATGTTGATTAGCTACTGAAATAGTCTAGTATCATTACTGTGGGAGTAATCCAACTAAAGCCACACAATAAACCTGAAAAGCAGCAGCTATAGGTTTAATATATTTTATTATAAGAGATGCTAGATGCAGATACTTACGTCATAATCCTCCTGGAGCGTAACCACACGGCCAGGCTACAGGGGGAGAGAAACATTTTAGAAACCAGATCAAGTACCAAGTCACCAATACAGGCAAGCTAGGATGATACAGCCCTGCTGACACCCACCGCAGCTCCAGGTACCACCATTACACTGCAAGTCACTGCAGGCCCATGAGACACCAGCAGCTGCAAGGCACCCAGCATCATAATGATGGCACCAACTTCAGACAGAGTATGTGTTGTGCCAGGAGCCATAGCAGGGTGGGAAGGAGGCAGATTTTTTCCCCTAAGATTATTAGATTTGGAGCTGAATTTACAAACAGCTGAATTCTGAGAGAGTCTGGGCAGGTGCCTTTATCAGTAAAAAAGGGACACTTACCACTTCCAGCAGAGGTATCTAGCCCATCCCAACTGGGCACTGACTGCTCCAAGGGCAGGTAGATGCCAAGGGGTGGCTTTGATTAGCCACTTCCTGACAGCCCCCCATGGCAAGGCGCCAGAGATTCACGCCCAAGGTTACCCACCTTCACCCCCACCCCGGGCCCGCACTCCCTCCTTGTGCCCCTCTCCCGCCCCCCAGCAGCTGGGGTCCGATCCCCCTTTACCATCTTCTCGTTGCCACGGTGGAAGGTGTCTCCCTGCCAGAAACGGCGGCTGTAGCCGCGGATGAAGCCCACCTTCCGGGAGCTGAACTCGAAGTCGGGTCTCCACACCAGGGAGCCGTAGCCGAAGATCCAGAGGGGCGTTTTCTGCTCCCCAGCATCCTCCTCCTGCGCCTGGCGCTCCGCGGGCGGCGGGTCCCGCTTCATCGCCCCGCTGCACGGGCTCAGCAGGCGGGGGCGGGGGCCGCTGGCGGGTGCAGCAGCGCTGCAGCAGGCTCCCGAGGTTGCTGCACTGGGGCAGCCCCAGCGCGGGGGCGGGGCGGCTCTGCTCGGCCGGGGGCTCCAGTGGCGGGGACTGGGCTACCAGGCACTGAGCGAAACGCCGGCAGCTCCAGCGCTTTAAACTGCAGCCCGGCGCAAGCTCCGCCCACCTGTCACAGTGAGGTGCGCTAGGAAGGGGCTCGTTGTCCTCGCCTCCAATCAGCGGCTCCGGCTCCGGTCCCCTTCCTCCATGCAGAACTGTGATTGGGAGGAAGAGCCTTCAGTTCCGGCGGAGCTCGCTCGCTGATTGGTCGAATGCTGACTCCTGTATCAATCCGTGATGATGCAACGGAACGGGGATCTTTCGCCGGGCCGTGCGTAGAGGAAACCCGGCGGCCGATTGCATCAGGTAGCCGGGCCATGGCGAGAGGCGGGGGCGGGACAGATGTGGGGCAGTAGGAAAAAGGCGGGCCCGTGGAACGCTCATAGCTTGAACTGGTCCAAGCCTCATAGCCAGTTCACTGCCTGGCTCTGGCCCTCACTCTCTAAAATTGGCGCAATCATACTTCCTGCTACCACAACCTAAGCTAAATAGTGAGGTTACACTGAGGGGGGGATATTGTAAGTATCTGGATCGTAGTAGTGGGAAGGGATAGAATACAGTAAAGATCTGGCGTTAAGATGTAAAGAAGCAGGTTATCCAAATAAGTGGCTTGAACTTCCAAATTGTTAAATCATTTAATTACATAGTTTTATTACTGGCATCTTCTCCTCTCCTATTGTTTGTCACCAACTTGATATGTTTTGTCTCAGCCTAAACTGTACAATTTCTAGGGCAAGGACTACATGTTTTATACAGCTCTTCTGGCACAGTGGAGCCCTGTTCCTGACTGGGGCTACAGGAAGATAAATGAATAACAGTCTGGGAGAGAAGTATCAGGGAGTAGCCGTGTTAGCCTGTATCCATAAAAACAACAAGAAGTCCGGTGGCACTTTAAAGACTAACAGATTTATTTGGGCATAAGTGAGGTTTTTTACCCACAAAAACTTCTTTAAATGCATGAAGTGAAAGTTACAGATGCAGGCATTATATAATGACACATCAAGAGACCTCACAAGTGGAGAACCAGTGTTGACAGTGCCAACGTACATGGCAGAGTGGCACTACTGGTACATGATGGCATATATAACATAAGAAGATGTGCAGGTGAATGAGCCCTTGATAGTGTGGCTGAAGTGGTTGGGTCTTCTGATGGTGTCGGTAGAGTAGACATGGGGACAGAGTAGACAATGAGGTTTAATACAGGGATTGTCCAGGTAGTGTCCAGGAAGTGGATCTCTTGTGTGGAGACAGCTGAGAGTGCTGGTAGCATAGGGTTTGAGGAGAGAACCTCAGCCTGGCCCAGTCAACACAAGAGATCCACTTCCTGGACACTACAGTGCAAATAAGTGATGGTCACAAACACCACCCTATACTGGAAACCTACTGACCGCTATACTTACCTACATGCCTCCAGCTTCCATCCAGGACACAATCACACAATCCATTGTCTACAGCCAAGCCCTAAGATACAACCGAATTTACTCTAATCCCTCAGACAGAGACAAACACCTACAAGATCTTTATCAAGCATTCTTAAAACTACAATACCCACCTGGGGATGTGGGGAAACAGATTGACAGAGCGAGACAGGTACCCAGAAATCACTTACTACAGCACAGGCCCAACAAGGAAGACAACAGAATACCACTGGCCATCACGTACAGCCCCCAGCTAAAACCTCTCCAGCACATTATCAACGATCTGCAACCTATCCTGGAAAACAGTCCCTCACTCTCACAGATTTTGGGAGGCAGGCCAATCCTCGCTTACAGACAATCCCCCAACCTGAAGCAAATATTTACCGGCAACTACACACCACACCACAGAAACACCAACCCAGGAACCAATCCCTGTAGCAAACCTTGTTGCCTACTCTGTCCCCATATCTACCCTGGCAACACCATCAGAGGACGCAACCACATCAGCTACACCATCAAGGGCTCATTCATCTGCACGTCGACTAATGTTATATGTGCCAACAATGCCATTCTGCCATGTACATTGGCCAAACCGGACAGTCCCTACGTAAAAGAATAAATGGACACAAATCGAACATCAGGAATGGTAACATAGAAAAGCCAGTAGGTGAACACTTGAACCTCCCTGGACATTCTGTAACAGATTTAAAAGTCACTATTCTTGAACAAAAAACCATCAGAAACAGACTTCAAAGAGAAACAGCAGAACTAAGATTCATTTGCAAATTTAACACCAATAATTTGGGCTTGTATAGGGACTGGGAGTGGCTGGCTCATTACAAAAGCAGCTTTGCCTCTCCTGGAATTAACACCTCCTCATCTATTATTGGGAGTGGACTACATCCACTCTGATTGAACTGGTTCTCCGCTTGTGAGGTACTCCCTTCTCTTCATGTGTCATTATATAATGTCTGCATCTGTAACTTTCACTCCAGGCATTTGAAGAAGAGGTTTTTTACCCACAAAAGCTTATGCCCAAATAAATCTGTTAGTCTTTAAGGTGCCACCACACTCCTTGTTGTTTTTACTAGGAGAGCAGGGCTAGGATGGAAGCAGTACTGGTTTAATGGAATAGGATGCGGGCAATAGTGAAGGGAGTGGCTGGGCTGGCGGAAATGCTGGGCATAGGGGAATGAATGAGAAAGTGCCAGATGAATTAAATAATAATCAATGTTATTACAGTAGCATCTAGAGAGCACAACTGAGATTAAGATAGGGTATTGTTAGATTAATGGGATAGAAGTAGTCAGTATTGGATTAATTATATAGGAATAGCGTCCTAAGGGAATTGTTTGAAGTTCCAGAGTTTGCAACATTTTAAACTGAACTAGACCAAGCACAGGAACACACCCTGATGAAACAACCCTGCAATGATCTAAAAGCAATTTACATACTCTGTGTCTCTGATATCCAGCCACCTTGAATAAGCATGTTAGCTGGATGATTCTGATAAACAGGTCAGAAGTAAAATAATTAAAAATGCTGACAATGAAATTATCATGTTGATCTATAGGCCAGATTTCCCCGTGATGCTCTGGTAGTCATGCTAAGAAGTGAAAATGCTAGCCTGCTAGGAATGCATATTTTCAGTGATGTACTGTATTAAACAAATACACATACTTATGTTAACAAAATTTTGATTGACTTACCAAAAGATACAAGTTAATAACAAATGTCTGTACATGAAAAAGAGGAAGGAATAAGACTGAAATTGTAAATGGGACTGGCAATAGGAAGGTCAATTTGTAAACCAAATTCAAAGCTAGGATTAGACAAATTGTGCAAGCTAAACTGTCTTGTCTTCAGCCTGCAGGAATGGGTTTTCACAGATTGTGGTGATGTATCTGTCTTTCTGTTATGTGCTGTCTAATTAACTAATTATATTAATAAATCTAATCAAGCTTACTTATGCTCTTTAATTACTGAATAAATTCTAACCTTATTAAAACTGGTTGATTACAATTTGGCAACATTCAGTAGCCTAAGTATTAACAATCTATATTTTAAATGAATGGGAGCTCTTCAGATTGCTCTTAGAACTACTGAGGTTATGCCATAGATGAATTTGTTTCATTCGATAGCTACAGCCTCATGTAGATAGAAGATCACTTCAAATTCAGAACATTTCTATGTAATCATATGAGTGACATTTATCTAAAAGAAAACATTAAATTTTAGTGATATTAGTAGAGCCACTAAAGAAAACCTAGCTTTTTTCATCAGTAAATCTCACAAACACCTTGCAGAGGTGGTAAGCCTAATTATTCTCATTTTGTAGACAGGAGAACTGTGGTACAGAGTAGAGATATGAATTTACTAAGGTTACCAAGCAAGCCAGTAGCCAAGTCAGGAATAGAACCCTGATGTTTCAAGTCCCTGTCCAGGGTTCTGTCCACTACTGGGACTTGTCTGGTGCCATGGTGCATTCTGACTTAATTTAAACCTGGTCCAAAATACCATTTATTTTTCTCAATGATTTGTTTAGGAACTTTCATCATATTGTGACAATGCCATAAAATGTGTAACATTGCCTTAATGCCCATGCAAAATTCTTCAGACCTCCAGCAGGCACCTCCTTCACAGCTGTGTAGTGGTGAGTGCATAGCCCTCAGGTGAGTTCTGTGAGCAAAAGAGTTGCCCAAAGTATTTGTGATTGAGAATTGTGGTTCAACATTCTTCCACGAAACAAACTGTGATTTTTTCCCCCCACTTAGCTTTAAGGACGTGGAGTGACAACCTGGCAGAGGTCAACCCTCAGAAGATGGGGCCTGTGTCACCTGTTTGCAAAATTAGATGTGGTGCCCATTAAGATAGTTGCAGGTGAGCAAGGGATATGCAGGCAGGGACTTTAATGCTTTGCTGTATGCTGCATATAAATGGAAGGAATTTCTGCTACTGAGCAGGCTGTAGAAGAGATTGACTTTGCAGTGACACTGGTTTAAGCAATATCAGTGCTCCCCGAGAGAGCAAATCATCTTCTCAACACCTCTCTGCATTGGGGCCTCAGTGAAATAGTCTTCTCACAGGTTTGTGTTGCCCCCATAATGGAGATTCTAGTAGTAGTCAGGGATTGGAAAGCCTAATTCACCCTATTGCAGCAATCTGAGTGCTTGTAGTGATGTTCTCCTCTTACACTTACAGAAGCTGAGGGCCTGCGGTACAGCAGACCTATCCATCTGAGGACGTCTAGGCCTACCCTGTATGCTTTAAGCCCTGAGAGAAATATCTCCATTCTATCCTACTGAACATGTTCTTCACATCTGGAAAAGTGGAGATGGCAGTGTAATTGGAAAGTCCACTCTCCTAATCCTGAGCTGTACAGAGCACTGGCAATTCCAATGGGCGCTACAGGTGCTGATCAGGCCCAAAACGAGAGGTCTCTAAATGGGAGCTGCATTTCTCACCGAGAAAAGAACAAGTGGAAGAGACAGACTAGTGTGAGCATGCATTTCTCTGTCCATATGCAGATGTTTTGCCATATTGGCAATATTTTGAGTTCCATGGTAAGTACATATTGACAATTGGCAAAGTCTCAGTGGGCCCAAGTTGGGAGGAGATTGAAGAAATCAAGGCTTTGCTGTGATCTGCAGCAAGAACATGCTCCTTCTCTGTGCAGAGAAAGTACTATTGGGGGGATTCTGCATCTGATGTTTCACAACAGCAGATGATCATTGTTGGCCAGATTGAGAGCCCCTTACTTGCAATGATAAGCAGTTGTTCACATGAGGAGTCCTGTTGTAACGATTTGTATAGGTAACTGTTCATCAGTATTCAGGGTTTACATTCTGGCCCTGTGTGTTTCCCAACAGAGGTTGTGAGATGACAAGAGTCTTATCTTATTTAAGTGGAAGCAAGAAATGAACATTGGAACGTGGCAGGCAGGAGGCTGGAGCTGTCACTTAGCTCTCCTTGTTCTCCAGCCTGGTCACAGACATGCAAGACTCTAACCCAGCAATGGATGATTAATTGCTGGACATAGCGAAGTCTAGGTGCTCGTCAGAAGGGCTACAAACTGGAAAACAGGTTAGTTTTGCAGACAAGTCTTCCATTGTCCAGGGCTGGCTCCAGCTTTTTGCCGCCCCAAGTGGTGAAGAAAAAAAATTAAAACAAACAAACAAACGATTGAGCAGCTGCTGAAGTGCCGACGACGTGTGAAGAGAAGGAGAGTGAAGGACCCGCCGCCAAACTGCCGCCAAAGAACCAGACGTGCCGCCCCAACAACAGTGGAATGCCACCCCTTTCTATTGGCCGCCCCAGAGACCTGCCTCCTTCGCTGGTACCTAGATCTGGCCCTGCCATTGTTAGACTATCTGGCACCAAAGTGCCCTTGCAGTTCTCCTCTCTATGTTGACAGGTGTATGAGTGTGGGCAATGGAGGCATAAGAGAAAAAATGTTCATTTATTTGCAAAGTCTCCTATCCTAGATTTTACCTGCCACAGTCTGTTTAACTTCAGCTGAAATCATTAACTGGCTGTGTTTAATCATTAAGCAGTTAATATTAACCTCTAAGTGAAGCAAAAGCCTCCAATATCAGCCCAGGTCAAATGTAATGATCTTAAGTGAAGCAGAGGGAATGTTAAAGTCCAGTTTGATGCTCGGAAATTATTATAAATTAGAGCATTACATAGGCCAACTGTACCAATACAGGCAAGTCATGCCTCAGTTTCCCATACAGGCCCCAGGGCTGATGAAGTTGCTCATCTTCTCCACCAGGGTTCAGACCAACAGTCACCGCCTCCCCACCTTGGAAAAGAGTATTGTCCCTCTCAGAGTTCATTGAAGCCCTGGCATAATTTTAATACAAGTAACAACATTCTCCAGCCTCCAAAGTAAGACAGGTTAAAATGAAGCAAGTCTCCATCCTCACTGTAAGCTGCCTACCAAAGAGTCAGCCTCAGCACCTATTTCATTTCTCAGTTCCTTTTCCCCTTTCCAGGGCCCCACCCTTCAGACCACGTACATCACTGTTAACAGGCCTCTTCTTCAAGCCCTGTACATCTATTCCAGTGGCTCCACACCTCGGCCACCTTCATGCTTGTTGCAACTTTTCTCCCCCACAGCCCTCAACTCAGGGCTTCTGCAGGCTGGCTCCCTGCAGCGTGCCACTCCCCAGACCTACAAATCTTACCTCTGCTGAGCATTGTCTTGTGGTAACCTCCCTCCAGAATCAATCTTCCTTTACTAGGCTCAGCCTATCCTGACTGAGCTGGGTCTTCCACTTTGCTTACAAGCCTCTGTCTGAGCCTGCTCTCTCAAGTCTCACACAGCTCCCTGCCACGCCTTCCTACCATTCCCCCCCCCCCCCAAACCCACACACTTTTTTTCTATTCCTGGTGGAGCAGATTTGACTGGATAGTCTATTGTCACCACCAATTATACCTCTTAACTACATAGCAGTTTATATTCTCTCATTGTGCTAAGAGGAGAGATATGTGTGCAGGAATAAATCAAATGGGTGCCGAGGAGCCAATCTGGAAAAAGACTAGGGGATCTGGCATCTTCTCTGTGCATGTGTAAATGGCGATGGCTATTAGCATTAGTGATACTAATGCTTATATGTTCATACTGCAGGGAGAGCAGACCTCCAAGCTAAAGCACATGGATGTTATAGATACCAAGATAAACAGACAGGTGCAAAGGGGAGATATGAGAACAATGATGTCATGGAGTGTTGAGGAGATGGATGCACATACAGGGATAAAGCAGAAGGGGATAAAGGAGATGGAAAACTGTAGAAATCTGGCAGTTTATTATTGCCAGTCAGACAGCTAGTGGAAAGGAATGTCATTGATATGTTAACAGCGGAAGAATTAAAACACATCCTATCCCAGGCTCACTTACATTTATGAAGGAGAAAAAGACAATTGTAGATTTAGGTTTTGCGGCCTGAAACTGGTTTTGTCAGGCTATAGAGAAATAAAGACCTGTTTTATATTTAGCAGTAAACACATTGCTCCCTCAGGGCAAACATTCTGTGTGTTAGTCTCAGATGACTGATGCAGAAGTACCAACACTGGTTAGGATTCAGTGCAGCTGTGAATCACTGCAGAGCAAGAGAACCACAAACAGGTTTGGTATGATGTACAGACACAAATTGTAACAGAAATAGTTATCTTCAGCTCAAATTTCAGGTCTGTAAAAACATATCTCGACAAGCCATGGATGTGCATGGATTGGAAGATGTGTTCTTGTTATTAAGAAAGGGACTGTACTGTACAGAAATCACTAACAGCGAGATAACACAGGGAGTCCTAGGACAGGAGGAACATTGGCCCATTTCCAGCCACCCTGCTTGGCATTGCTTTCCCTTCTCTGCAGGGAAGAGAGGAGAGAATTTCAACACACATTTACTTCTCTCCCCTCCGGCTTCAGTGGCTATGCTCAGTTTGGAAGTGACTCACAGATTGATACAAACGTAGGGCTGGAAGGGACCTTGAGAGGTTCCACCAATGCTTCATGCACTGGGCCAGAGCTGCAAGTGATATAAATTGGCATCGCTTTGTTGATTACGGTGGAGCTACATTGATTTCCACCAGCCAAGGAGCTGGCTCACTGTCTCTAGTGAGACTGACTCAGTGCAATTCTTACAGCAGCAACAAATGCTCTTCAGACCTGAATATGGACAGGACAAAGACAAATTGCTATGAACCATCTGCATTTGGTTACCTTAAGCAAACCAAGTGGGAAAGATATTACCACGGCTTCTGAATAAAGGATTGGATGATATAAGATGAAGTGGGGAAGGGTGGGGCACGGTGGCTACATCCAAAGGGATTAGACGGTCATTGGGAATTTTGACTCAGGTGTACAAATACATTTGAATCAATGTTACTCTGTCCTGGGGGGGGGGGGGGACAATAAAAAGAAAGGGCAAAGGTTCACTGGTGACATCCCAGTGTCTTTTTCTAAACCAACTATAGCGACTGTAGTGCTAGTGTAACATGCTGATTGACAGCTCCGGTGACCAATGCCCTAAATAGTGAGGCAGGCTTCCCATGCTGTCCTGGGACTGTGGTTCCATCTTAATGATGCCTTGTGTACTGTCGGCACTCTACAAATAATGAATTATTAATAATTTGGGGGATCCACCCATAGAGTGAGAGGGAAGTTCAGACTGCTGACGCAGCCAACCCCGAGTATGTTCACTGATACTGGTACCAGTAAGTGCCAGCTGAGTGTGTAGTTTTTGTGATATTGAGTGTCAATTCAAGAAGTGGACTGAGACCAACTCATTGCACATAGATCACATGACTCGCCTTCAGCTAGTAATTAATTTTAATCACCTCTAACCTAACCTGAAACTGACTGGTGATCTCATAGTGAAAAACTCCATGTAATCTATTAGCAATCCCTTGTATGAAAGAGTCTCTGACATCTTAGTGTTTTACCTGGAAATCATCTAAAGAAACCAGTTCTCTTCGAAGTTGTTTGCTTCTATGCAAAAGAATGTCCCAATTGTTGTACGTTTTCCACAATTTTCTCCCCCCCTCACACCCAGGAATCAATGCAGTTTCAGCACTGCTTCTATAGGCCATGGACTACTTGGACATGCCAGTGTTGCTCTGGCCACATAGTGATAGTTACTCTGTCCTGGAACTGTTATTTCTCAGTCAGCCAGACCACATCTCTGTCCTAGTGCTTACTGTATCCGACTGATCATCTCTTCCAGGCACTGATCCTGTCCTGGCACTCTCAGAAGGCTTATCTATATGGGTTTGAGCAGTTCTAGAGATCACAAGTTCTCTGAATGAAAAGGGGAACTTGTGCTTTATATTTTTTCACCCTACAGTTCCTGAGTGTAATTTCTTCATAATGAACTGAAGATCTGGTTGATTTTGAAGTAATTTGTCTTAGTTAATTTAAAGAAGGCCACATGTTGACTTATTAGAATGCTCCATTCCAGTAATATCACTAAAACAAACTGGCCTGTATGGGCAATTAGGATAATAGGCCAGATCCTCAGCTGGTATAAATTGTTCTAGCTCCATTGACTTCAGTGAAGATATGTCAGTTTACACCAGCTGAGGAGCTGGTGCAACATGTCCACAATTACTTCTGCTCTTAGAGCCACAGAACATTTCTCATGACAGATATTAGATCTTCTAAGCCAAGGGTTCTCAAACTTCATTGTAATGCAACCCCATTCTGACAATAAAAGTTACTACACAACCCCAGGACAGGGGAACGAAGCCTGAGCCCCACTCAATGGGGGGCGGGAGGGAATGTGTGGAAAAGCTGAAGCCCAAGGGCTTCAGCCCCAGGCAGGGGGCCTGTAACCTGAGTTCCAACATGAAGGGCTGAAACCCTCAGGCTTTGGCCTCGGGCGGTGGGGCTCAGGCTTCGGCCCTAGGCTCCAGCAAGTCTAAGCTAGCCCTGGCGACCCCATTACAATGGCTCATGACACACTTTGGAGTCCTGACCCATAGTTTGAGAACCACTGTTCTAAGCCATAAAGAAATAGGACTTAATTTCTACTGAGATTGAGACATACTGTCAGCGATCAGGAGGACATTAGATTCAACCTAGTGGGCACAAGCTTAGACTACAGGAGCTTTTTATTAAGAGCACAAATTGCAAAGCTTCATTAAAGAGAAAGAGAGTCAAGAGAATGTGAACTCTGTAATAAAAGAGAAAATTGAAATACTTCCTAAATCCACTGTCTATGACAAAGAAAACCAAAAATGATTTAGTAAGAGCCAGCATCTTAAAACATCATTATGGATCTGTCACAGGGTGAGATGGGCTTTTATAGCACTCATGTCCTAGCTTTGACCTATGCTTTGCAGTCCCCTCCAAGACTGTGTGACTGTGAACCAGGAGCAAGGCCTTTGGAGAAAGCAAGTTAAAAGTCAGGTCCTACCTCTCAGTAATGAAGATAGCTCAAAGGGGCTCTCCAGTCACCAGGTGTAAGGAAGTGTTGACTGATTTTTAATCTGGCCAAGAAATCAGCCTAGATTCTCCTCTGTATCAGACATCTGTCATTGGGTTGTTAGCCCCCAAGAAAACTTACAAGGTTAAGATATAGATAAAACTGTTATTTTATGTTTAACACAACAGTTAAAACAGTAATAGAGGAATAAATACTAAGGACTTCCTCTATAACTATAGAGGACCAAATATAAACACAGCTATGGCTGTAACAACAAGGGGCTTAAAGCCCTGACCCAAAACTATATAGAGGACAGGTGATCGGAGCCTAGATGTCTCTTTACCATGTCTTGCAGCTTGGTTACAGACACCCACCGACACAATAAGACAGAGCACTAAATGCAGGCAGTGACAGCAGGCTCCTGAGGCTGGGACCTCCAGACAGGTAAGTTGACAACTCTGTTCTTCTCTTCATAGACCTTCCACCCTGTGCCATCATGTGTTCATGAGCGAACTGGAACCAAATGGCAGCAGATGGATGGGTATCCTCACATAGAGGTATGTGCTGTACCCCAGCAACCCTTACTCTGGTACCTATCTACCTCTCAGATGGGCAGCCCTGTGGGACTAGAGGCTGGTCTTTTATACTGCCTTGTTCCTAGCCAGATTACCAGTCACATGACCTGCCTTTAGCAAAAAGGGTGCCAAAGGCTGAGGAAGAACACCCCAAACATGGATTCTCAACAGCAACTAAGGGAAATCCAAGATGGCTGTGTGCAGATAACATAAAAATTGAAAAATAAAGAAAGTTCCCCTACAGAGGGACAGGCAATGAGCTTGAGCAAGTCCTGGGGAGGGTCAGCAGCAGAGCCCCTGAAGGACAGCAACAGTAGGCTGGGGAAGTTCTGTGGGTGTAGGGGTGGTTCCTTGTGGGGAATGAGCTGGGGATGGAGCCCATGAACGGCTTGGCTAAAGAGACCTGAGGAAGGTCAAGGAGGAGATGAGCAACATAAGCAGTAGCCAAGGGGAAAGTGAAGCTGGAGTATGTGAGTAACAGGGACAGTTGCTTCCTGAACCCAGTGTGGAGGGAGGGACTCAGCTCCCCAATACCCAGTTGTGCCACCTGCAGCTAAGTGGCAAAGGCCTTATGACGGTGCAGGCTCAGTCCTCAGAGGGTTAATGTAGCAGATGCTAGAAGTAAGGACGCAGCTAGATTGCTTACCTGCTCCATTACCCCAGGTAGTCTAATGAGTGCATCTGGGCCCCAGCTGAGCTGCCTGATTGGCCTAACCCTCCGATTGGCTGAGGGGATCAGCAGACTTGTTCTGAAGGCTGCAACAGGTGAGTACTAGCTGCTCAAAGCTTTTGTCCATGGTTATGGTACCTGTTGCCTTGCCGTGCTACAGGTAATCAGGTTCTGACCTTTAAGTCTGGCTCTGACCCTGGATGCCCATTCCTGGCTGCTGACTCCTGCTCTAACCACTGTGACAGCCCATGTCCCAGTCCCTGGCAGTTAACTCTGACCTGTTAGAGGGGGTTGGGGAAATATAAAGGGCTGCCTGGGAGGCAGTAAAGGGAGGAAAGCTGGGTGTGAGTAGGAGCATAGCTTACAGCTCTGCATAATTGTAGAGACTGTTGATGGTAGTTGCTGCCTTTGTTTTGTTAGTGCTACTGCTTTTCTGTTGGCAGTCTGTCTACGTTCCCATACTGGTGGCCTGACTGTTTTATTTATTGCTGGGAGATCAGTGTGTCAGCCCACTGGTATCTGCCAAAAAGTAAAATGGTCAAGACCTCAGAACAGGCAAAGGACCTCCCCTACACCAAGGGGAGAAACTTTGTTGTGTAGGGTTAGACTTTTGACTGCTCTGTAAGGGGAAGACTTTCACTTTGATTAGAGGGCCAAAGCACTAAATCATTGAACCGCCACAAAGAGACTGTAGACCACAGCTGGGAAACTGAGGTACATAACCATCCAGACAGCAGAGGAAAGCTGCTCCTTCACAGGGTCCCTTCACCTGTACCTTACTACATCCTTCATTGTTTGCAAGAACTATCCCACATCTTGCCTGCTTTACAACATTTGACTTTGCTGGAAGGAACACAAGTGAGTGAGTAGCTGCCCACTGTACCCAATGTGTTCAATATTTTGTCAGTTAACTCAAGTGTAACATTCTGCAGATAGTCTGGGAAGATACAGGTTAAGGGTCAAGGCTCCTAAGTGACTACAGATAGGATTCAGAACTTTAAACTATCAAATTGTTTTATGTAGTGTATATAAGGGAATTAGGATGTGACGGATTTGAGATGTTGGAGGTCTGGAAGTGTCAGCAGATTGTTATACTGAGGTGTGCCAGATGTTTTTGTAGGCACTGCGATTATTCCTATTCTTGTGTACATGTAACACTTAGATATCTGTGTGCATTAGGGATTATATTCTAGCTCCATGGGGAATGGTCACTGAGCTTCCACCAGGAACTAAAATCTGGGGGGTATAATTAATGCAAATTCTAGGACAGGTAAACAACTCTGGGGAATCCCCCTATGCCCCCTGGGAATTGCCTGTACGGGCTCAGATTAGGTTCAAGAGGCCCAGCAAACAAAGAAAGGGCTCTTGGTATAAATGGTCAGCCTGAACTGGCAGGGGGACCCTCATTTGATCCTCAAACTGATATGAAGTTGTAACCAAGAGGGTGAAACTCTTTGGGAAGGGCTTAAAGGATAGGTAACTTGCCAGGGTCTCCAAGTGGAACACAGGTGACATGTTTCTCTTTGGTTCCAGGATGCACACACACTTGCTTTTGCTCTCATTCCTTAAAGAGGCTTTGGAATTTGTGCCTTCAGTGAAAAGCTTCTGGGCTCTAAGCCTGTGCTCACTGGGCTTGCTCTAATTTCCTGACACTGAGTATGTCTATGTCTCAGTAGATAAGCGATCAGGATTTGCGATATCTCGTAGGGAATTCATTTTCAAATACAAGTGAAAGCCCATTTCTTTACAGGTATTAGAGCTTCGAAACCATAATGAGAGAGGTTCTGAGACATTAACAGCTGCAGTAATCACAGATGGGTTGTCTGAATCTCCAAGTTCTTGTGATGTTGTTGAAGGGGAGCTTTGTTTTCAAGTAAGTCAACATGTGTCTATCTTAAGTTAAACTAATGTGAACCACTCCAAAATGAATTCTCTTTAGTTTATTATGAAGAAATGCCCCTCACAGGCAGTGTGGAATGAGGAAATAGAAAGCACAAGTTCCCATTTGTGCTCACAAATGCCACAGCTGCAATGTCTTTAAAAGCACATCCGTTTTATTTCAATGTAAACAGAACGAAGCACTTCTTGTCAGTGTCATGGGGTTGGCAGTAGATCTCATTGCCTCTTCTGTGTGGTTCCCAGCCTGGTAAATAAAACTTCTATGAAACTTCAGTTGCATCCTCCATGTGTTTTGTCTCTGCACCAAACTCTCAATATGACCATGCGGATGTAGCATGTTCTATAATGATCGTGCTGAAGTGTATTAAGACAGAAATGTAAGGATCATGATGGCATGTCATAGCGTTCATTGGAAAATGGTAAACGGGCATGGGTTTGCATCAGACTGCAAAATGCTGGTACTGACCTAGCCCAGGGCAAGAACAATATGGGGCTGGTTCCAGATGCTAAATCTGTTTAAGTCATTTTCTGCTTCTCTATAGGGAAAAGATTGCATCAAGTCAAAGACACACTCACACTCCTGCCCTTCCCTGGAAGATGGTGTGGGCTGGAGATAGAATTTCACTTCCAAACCCACTAGCAGTGTCACTATACTGTGCCTTGTCTGAGTGAGAGACACCAAATGGGAAAGATTCTATTAGCCTGTGGTGGGGTGTTCACCACCCATTGCCCTGAAACGGTTAATGCAGACTGAGAAGGGGGCTAATTAACCAGACAGGGCACAGCTGAGGAGAATCACATGACTAAGCAATCCCCTGACTGGGTGAGGGAGCCCAGCTGAGGATGAACAAGCTGGATTTATAAAGCCAGGAAACTGGAAGCAGAGAGGGCTGCTGGGGAAGTCTGCAGTTACACTCTGGGAGAAGGTGTGCGTGTGTGCGTGTGTGTGCGCGCGCGCGCGTGCGCGCGCGCGGTGGCTGCAGAGACACACAGCCTGCAGTTACTCCTTGGGAGTTGGGAGGCTGGCAGACCAAGAGACGGGAAGTGCCAGATGGCAAGGAAAGGGTTTAGGGAAAGGCAGTAAGGTCTAGGAGGGAGCGGACCTTGGCTGCTAAGTAGTGGGTCCCTGAGCCAAAACACGGAGTAGAAGGCAGGCCTGGGTTCACCTGCCAGCTGCTGAGGAAGTGGCACTATGAGGCAGTGAATGGGAAGATTGCTTAGGATTGTAGAAGAAAGACATCTGTATTGTGGATGGGGAAAACATGTACAGTGACTTGGCCAGAGGGCCAAGTTGCAAAGAGGTGGCAGCAGCTTGTGGAGCAAGAGAGACGCTGTAGACTGAGAAAGAGGGATAGAGAGATGGCATGCAACTGTGGGAAGGGGGTGTCAGCCTCCTGAAGCTAACCCCCAGAATGACTGGGAGGAGGTGCTGGCCCAGTGCTGAGTACAGCACCCTGTCACACAGCTGCACGTTCTTTTCCCACCCAATCAAGAACTGAAGGACAAATACAGTTATTCAGATATGAATTCACCTTTTTAGCTTTAAAGATACGAACTGAAAAGACCCCAGGTAGGTTTTGGGTTGAGTGATTGCAGGTGGGAGAAGGTAAAGCTATAGCTGTTGATGAATAAGGTGAAGATTATTTTCAGAGTGTTTTCATAGCCTTGCGGATGGTTCATATGAAATGACAGCTGCAAAGTCTGTCTCCTCCCCTGCCCGGATACAAGGAAACTTTTTCAGGGAACAGTCTATTGCCCCTCTGGTCAGGGTAGTAGTTAACACCCTGGATTGGCAGCGCATTGCATAGTAGCTAGCTAATGGTCAGCAAAATGATACAGGTTGGTAGTAACTAAAAGTTACAATCTGAGGGCTGTGAGGTGGCCTATGAGTTTGATTTCAGCTCCCTGAGGCTCCTTGAAGATGTGACTAACTACACAAAGTGCACAACAATGGAGAACCAGGCCTGCAGTAACTAGTATAACACAAAAAGGGCTTGTAAAGAATGCCTTTCTGAATTGCAACAGTGGCAGTTGTTTCCCCCTTCCCCTCCCCCCCATTTCAGATGGGAGGGGTAAATTGGGCTAATTGCATGTTAAAAGCACCTAGTGTGGATTTGCTTTGGGATGTGTCCAAGAGATCCTTGGTTCATATGATACCTGTGGATGCCATCATGTCCTATGCAGCACTGACTCTGGGAAATTTCCCCCACCTTCCCCTGTGAAACTTTGGACATAACTTGCAAACAAAATACTAGTTTTCTTTATGGACCATTCCTGTGTGTGCTGTGGTAGCATGTGTTCTGGAGGCTGATGGTTACTGAGTGACTGTACCATTCACAATGGAATATCAGAGTCACAATCTGAACATGTGATATCCATAATATTACATAATGATCCTGCTTGTGGTAATATCTGAGCAGATAAATCATCACTGTGAAATTCTCTGGTACCAATGACACATGTGGCCTCAGGATTACGTCAGGCTAGAGAGCGCTGCCAATCAAACAGCCCAAGCAATTCTACCAGCCCAGTGCCAAGCATGAAATCTGGCTGAGTCAACTTCTTGCTTGGTATTTCCCCCCCCCCCACACACACACACATGTGGGAAAAGACAAGCTCATTGCAGCCTTATCTATGCTGAATGCTCCACTGAATGCTCTCAGCTGAAATCTGCCTTGGAAATACTTTAGTCAAGTGTGAAACCCAGCTTGGTATAGATTGTTCAGCTGAGCAAGGGCTCCCTCCTGCTTCCTGTGCCTGTTATAAAATACCACTCTGACTTTAAAAAGAGATGTGAGCCGCTATCCTCTAAGCTCCAGGGGGAATGATTAATCTGGGCACATGTACAGCACCCTTCCTTCAAGATTCTTGCACACTAACTAAGCTTCACAACACCTGTGGGAGGCAACAGATGCTCGTTATAGTCTTTAATGTGTGGGTTGTCTACAGACTTTCTGGTAACGTGTCCAAACCCTGCAGTCCTTTCTCAGCGAAAGCTCCCAGTGAGCATGGCTACACTTGCAGATGTAGAGCACTTTGAGTTAAACCAGCCTTGGAGAGCGCAATAGGGAAAGTGCTGCAGTCTGTCCACACTGACAGCTTCAAGTGCACTGGCGTGGCCACATTTGCGGCACTTGCAGTGGCATTGGGAGTGGTGCATTATGGGCAGCTATCCCACAGAGCACCTTTTCCCATTCTGACGCTGTGGCTTGTGGGAAGGGGGTGAGGGGGTATGGGGCATTCTGGGTCCCATCCCAACAACCCATGATGCATTGGTTCACATCCCTCTGCTTCCAGCAATCCCTCTGCTTCCATCCACAATTGGCACCATCTTTCAACTGCGTGCTTTGTCTTCCCTTTTGGTCTGTGGGAATGGAGCCCCAACTGCTGAGGAATATGCTGTTGAGTCTCACCAGCACATCACGTTTAGCGGTTGAGTTACTCCTTAAGATCCAAACTGATAGTGAGGACTCCAACGATATTGACTCAAGTAACGCATATGACATGAGATTGCTTGTGGCATTCCCGGGCATGCTCACCACCATGGAACGCTGCTTTTGGGCTTAGGAGACAAGCACTGAGTGGTGGGATCACATCATCATGCAAGTCTGGGATGACGAGCAGTGGCTGCAGAACTTTCAGCCCACCTAGTCTCCGAGTACATTAATCGGAAGGGGTATTTCTCTATGGTTCTCCAGGTGCTTGTGGATCACCGTGGACATTTAATTGACATTAACGCAGGCTGACCCAGAAAGGTGCATGACACATGCATCTTTGGGAATGCTGGCCTGGGACCTTTTTCCCAGACCAGAAGATCACCGTAGGTGAAGTTGAAATGTCCATTGTGATCCTTGGAGACCCTGCTTACCCTTTAAGGCTTGGCTCATGAAACCCTACACAGGAAGCCTTGACAGCAGCAGGAAGCTGTTCAACAACAGGCTGAGCCAGTGCAGAATGACTGTGGAGTGTGCTTTTGGCCGTTTAAAGGGCCGCTGGCACTCTCTGTATGGGAAGCTGGACCTGGCCAATGACAGCATCCCTGCGGTTATAGCCGCGTGCTGTACCCTCCATAACATTTGTGAAGGGAAGGGTGAAAGCTTCACTCAGGCATGAACCTCGGAGGTTCAACACCTGGAGGCTGAATTTGAGCAGCCAGAGAGCAGGGCTGTTAGAGGGGCCCTACTCGGGGCTGCAAGGATTAGGAATGCCTTGAGGGAGGAATTTGAGGCTGAAAGCCACCAGTAATGTCTGGTGCCCTGCATGAGACTGAAGTGCAGTGGTTCCAATATTATTAGGAATCTGTGTTTTCTACGCTGATTTGCAGTGCCTGTTGCTTTCCTGGGCTAAGGTATCTTTTACTTTATGCAATAATAAAGAATGTTTTCAAAGCCAAAAAATCAGTTTATTGAAAAGAAACACAACTGCTTGGGAAACAGAAAGGGCAAGGGAGTGGGGTGAGGAATGATACAATCACAGATTTGTGTATGTCCAGTTATACTCAGCTTTCCTGTTTAGAGTGCTGTGCAAGGAGTGCTGCACTTCAGGATGGCTATACTGCATGGTGATGGAGGTTGAGTGCAGTGGGTAAGGGTCATAGTTTTCAGGGCTGGGTGGTGAAGCTACAGGTGTTGGAAGCAGCTGGTGGTGATAAGAGCCCGGTGTGACAGGTTGAATCACAGAAACCCCCTTGGGAACTGCCAACTGATGTGCCAAGACTACTTCTACCCCTGCTTTCCCTGCCAGCTCGGGACTCCAGCACCCTGTCTTGTTGAGCCAGACACACCTGTCTGCTCCAACACAGACCCAAGGTCTGAATTACTTGCCCCAAAACTGCAGGTTTACCTGAAAGCAGCTAACAGAAGTGTTCCTGTCTTTAACACTCAGATGCCCAACTCCCAATGGGGTCTAAACTCAAATCTGTTTTACCCTGCATAAAGCTTATACAGGGTAAACTCAAAAATTGTTCATCCTCTATAACACTGATAGAGAGAGCTGCATAGCTGTTTGCCTGTCCTTCCCTCTGCACCCAGGTATTAATACATACTCTGGGTTAATTAATAAGTAAAAAGTGATTTTATTAAACACAGAAAGTAGGATTTATGTGGTTCTAAGCAGTAACAGACAGAACAAAGTGAATTACCAAGTAAAATAAAATAAAACATGCAAATCTAAGCCTAATACAGTAATAAAACTGAATACAGATAAAACTCACCCTCAGAGATGTTTCAATAAGTTTCTTTCACAGACTGGACACCTTCCTAGTCTGGGCACAATTGTTTCCCCTGGAACAGCCCTTGTTTCAGCTCAGGTGGTAGCTAGGGGATTTCTCATTATTGCAGCCCCCTTTGTTCTGTTCCACCCACTTATATATCTTTTGCATAAGGTGGGAATCATTTGTCCCTCTCTGGGTTACCACCTCTCCTTCTCAATGGAAAAGCACCAGGTTAAAGATGGATTCCAGTTCAGGTGACATGATCACATGACACTGCAAGACTTCATTACCTACTTTGCCAGCACACGTATACAGAAAGACTTGCAAGTAAAACAGAGCCATCTACAGACAATTGTCCTGGTTAATGGGAGCCATCAAGATTCCAAACCACTATTAATGGCCCACACTTTACATAATTACAATAGGCCCTCAGAGTTATATTTTATATTTCTAGTTTCAGAGACAAGAGTGGTACATTTATACAAATAGGATGACCACATTCAGATTATAAAATTTGCAATGATCTCTTACAAGAGACCTTTTGCATGAAACATATTCCAGTTACATTATATTCATACTCATTAGCATATTTTCATAAAATCATATAGAGTGCAACGTCACACCTGGATGTTGGAGAAAGTGGGTTGGAGGTGATGCGGGGGCACAAGGGAAAGAGTTTTGGGACAAGGGCTGAAGGAGGGGGCGGGCGCAGTAGTGCTCTGCCTGCATGGCTACGAGCGCCTGGATCAAGTGCACTTGGCACTCCATGATGCTTATCAGCCGATCTGTGCTTTGCTGCCAGAGCTCCGTGCTTTTGTGCCGGTGATCTGCATTCTGCTGGTGGATCCTCCTTTCACTCTCCCTCCACTCCTGTGCTTTTAGCGTCTCATTAAGTGACTGCTGTATTACTTCATGCAGCGTGTCTTCTTTGCTTCTACGTGACCTCTTCCTGAGTCTTTGCAGTCTCTTGGCCAGTGATAACATGGACGGCTGAGATCTTAATATTGCATCTATAAAGGCAAAATGCACCATTTAACAGAGGCAGCATTGTTCATACCAGATACAGCAATGATTCCCCCGTACTTAAAGAGGGCAAGCACAGTCTACACAATAGTATAATTTGCCCATCCCAAAGTGAGTGCACATAACCCACGAGAGTCCCAAAATGGTGCATAAGCACAGGGTCCAGGGGAAAGATTGTTTCATGGCTGTACTGTCCTCTGGTTTCTGTGCCTTGGGGAGAGCCAACAGCTGCAGGAGGCCCCTATACAGAACACTGTCCCCACATTTTCCACAAGAGTTTGTCCTGGAAGATGTCTCACTGCTGAGGGTGACCTAGGAAGCAAGGGAGGGTCTTCTGCTACAATGCATCTTCTGCTCTGGCCCATATGCAGCTTGCCTGTGTGCAGCAATCGTCCCCCATCCCCTCACGGCACAGTGGCACGGACATGTTAGCCTGACTGGGACAAGGATCACAGTGGCTCTCCCAAGAAACCTGCGCAAGCGCATTGCCCATGTTCTGGATGAGACCTTTGAAGAGATCACTGAGGCCGATTACTGCCATGTGAGACAGCACATCAACACCCTATTCCACATCTAGGCATGCATGTAGCCCTAAGCCTCCTCGACCCAAGAATCCACACCGAATAACTTCCTTTCCAAAATAAAAGCCACTTACTGGGAACCTCCTCTGGTGTTTGTCCTTCCCCAATCACCGGCTGCCGCGACTGGCTACCTTCCTCCTGGCTTGAGAACAGCTCCTGGCTGCGTGCATCTAGGGATTCTGGGGTGTATTCCTCTGCCTCAGCACCCTTGCTCCTGCTTTGCTCCTCCTCCTCCTGCCTTGTTGAACTGGGTTCTGAAGTGTCCATGGTGGTACTCGGAGTGGAGGTGGGGTCGCTGCCAAGTATCACGTCCAGCTCTTTGTAGAAACGGCAGGTCGCAGGGGCAGCACCGGAACAGCGGTTTGCCTCGTGGACTTTGCGGTAGGCATTCTGCACCTCCTTCATTTTAACCCTGCAGTGCAGTGCATCCCGATCATTGCCCCTTTCCATCATGTCCCTTTATATCTGCCCAAAGGTATCCTACAGCTGGAGCGCAGCTGGGACTGGACAGCTTCATCTCCCCAAACACTGTTGAGGTCCAGCACCTCACCATTGCTCCATACTGAGGATGAGGGCCGGTGCTAGGACGTTTCACGCCCTAGGTGAAACTTCCACCTTGCGCCCTCCCCTCCCGCGCCCCCACCCTGAGGCACACCTCCCCCCCACAGCACGTCCCTCTCTCCGCCCTGAGGCGCCCCCCTTGCGGCAGCTCACCACCCTCCGCTCTGAGGCACCCCTCCCCCTGCCCCAGCTCATCCCTCCTCCGTGCACGAACACCCCATGCACACCATGGCTGCTTCACTTCTCCTGCCTCCCAGGCTTGTGGCGCCAAAGCTGATTGGTGCCGCAAGCCTGGGAGGCAGGAGAAATGAAGCGGCCACTGCATGCTCGGCGAGGAGGCAGGGCAGGGGTGAGCTGGGGCGGGGAGTACCCCTGCGTGCTGCCCCCCCTTTACTTGCTGCAGGTGGTCCTCCCTGTGCTCCTCTGCCCCAGATCCCTCCACCTAAATGCCGGCAGCGACCGAGGCAGCTGAAGATCCAGCCGCCATGGTTGCTGCTGAGCAAAATGGCACCCACCAAATACCAGCATCCTAGGTCGCCTAAATGGTTGCACCGGCCCTGCTGAGGATCGCCTGGCGTGTGGAGGCATGGTCACCTGAAAAGATTCACTGAGAGCACTCCACTCCTTGCTGAGCAAACAGGAAGGGGGTTTTCAAAATTCCCAGAGAATTTAAAGGGCGGGTCTGATGGTTGGACACCTGAGGACAGGGCAGTAGAGTTCGAAGTGATGACCAAAGTGGCTAGAACAGGCAGTGTGGGACACTTCTGGAGGCCGATCAGAGCGCATTAACAGACCAGAGCATCCACACTGGTGCTGCGGTGCTCCAGCAGGGGTGCATCAAACGTTATTCTACTCACCGAGGTGGAGTACCAGGGGCGCTCTAGCCATGGAGTCCGGGTGCTTTACGTGCCTTGCCAGTGTGGATGCGTTGTGAGTTAGAGAACAGTAAAGCAGCCCGGTGCTCTCTAAACTCGCAAATGTAGCCACGCCCAGTGAAGTCAATGGCAGATAGGAATGCTCTCACCTCCCAGTGAGCTCCTTTCTCAAGGGTCATGGTTCTCATCTATTTTTACACTGTAGGCTCACACAGCCCTCTGTCCTTGCTAAAAGGATTGTGGTCTCAGCAGGGAACCAGTTTGGAAGGTGGGGTGAGGGGTATTGGGGCTAGAGCTGGATGCAGAGGGCGGGAGGTGTGCTAGCTGGGGAATTCCTTGGGGAGCCTTAACCCTAAAGTCTAGGACTAGTGCTGGAAGCTGAGGCTAAAGTATTTTGTTTCTGTTCTAAATGCATTTCTTTGACTGTGGAATGATGGTGACACCAGCTTGTGGGTTGGTTTTGTGGAATGTTATGACAAACCCAGTGTGGTGCCCCTTCCACCCAAAACCAAACAACAGCTGAGACTTCACTAAAGCTGGGTCATGGAAGTCAAAGGTCTCTATTCAGAACATCACTTAAGCACCCACTGACAAACCACTGAAGCCAGAATAAGTATATGCTTAAAGTCAAGCGATTGGTTAAAGCCCAAGTTTTTGAAGATATGTAGGTGTTGCAGTTACTCAGCGTTGCAATGCCTAAGGATTTGTCTACATTTAAAACTCTGCAGCAGCACCACGGTAGCACTTCATTGAAGGCACTACCCACACCGACAGGTGGTGTCCTGTCAGCATAGGTAATCTTCCCTCCTTGGCAAGCGGTAGTAACTAGGTTGATGGGAGAATTCTCCCACCGAACTAGCATGTCTTCCCTAGGGGATAGGATGGTTTAACTGCGTCACTCAGGAATGTGGATTTTTCACCCCCTGAGCAATGTAGATCTACAGTACAGATCTGTAGTGGAGACCAGGCCAATGTCTCACTTTCAAAAGGGGTTTTGTCTCCTAATCCCTTTATAAAAAGAGGAGTAGGCCAGGTCTACACTATAGACCTATATCAGTATAACTAGATCATTCAGGGGTATGAAAAATCCCACCCCCACCCCCGCCCAAGAGACACCTATCCTGAGCTAACCCCCTGCATAGACAGCGCTGTGTCGGTGGGAGAGCTTCTCCTATTGACCTCACTACTGCCTCTCAGGGAGGTGGGTTAATTACACTGATGGGAGAAGCTCTCCCGTCAATTGTAGTAGCATCTTCACCAAAGCATTACAGCAGTGCAGCTGCAGCACTGTAGGTGAAGACAACCCTGTAAGATCCTAAATCCATTAGACTAGCAACACTGAGGACAGCAACGCCTAAATACCTGTATAAATCTGGGTCTCGTCCCTAGTCAGGAAAGCACTGAGTCCAGCATTAAAAACTACCTGTAACTTCAGACATTTTGGGCTAGATCCTCAGCTACAGTATAAGGTACACAAGATGTAGCAGGGTAAGGGGGAGTAAAAGTCATGCAGCTCTAGTCCACTTCTGCTTTTCCCCGCTCCTGGGACTGGTGGGGTGCGCAGAGATTCACTGTGTTGCCCCAGGGGCTATTCCAGCAGTCACGAGACACTGGGTAGTGCTGCCACTTCTGAAGCACAGAAAAACCTGCTGGTTTGATGGGTGGGAGCAGATCCCAGGGGAGGCAGGGCTGGTCTGTGGGTAAAGCAAAATCCTAGAGCTTGGGGAACCCTGGGGAGAGGCTCAGCTCTTGGAAAGTTCTGTGAGACCTGGAAGGGTTTGGGGGTGGGACTAGGGTGCTGTTTCCTCACCGGCTGTATCTGCCCCTGGAATGCTGCATGCCCAGTGGGACCCGGGTGCCCGCCAGGCAGCCATGGCACACTCCCAGCCATGATGTGCACAAACACTAATTAAGATAGCTGCGTGCTTGGCCACACAGCAACAAACCTGGCAAGCTTCTGATCAGCACGTGGTAAAGTACTAGGAAAACCAGCCAAGCCAGTCAAAAACTGGCCAGGTGGCAACCCTATCCCTGGGTGAAGGGACATCCTGGCTAATTCCTTTTTCTCCTTCTGGTGTGCCTTCCTGCCCCCGCACACTAGCAGTAGGAGGTTACATAGAGCCATTACCCCAGCTCTATATCAGCCAAATGTTCTTCTTACCCTTAATTGGCTAGGTAAGCCAACTTTCCAACCTCTGTGTACTGCCAGAGTAGCACAAACCATTCAGAGCAGAGCTGGGAATTAGGCCCTTAGATTTTTTATGAGGTGAGGGAATGGATTAGAGGGCAGTGGGTAAGAGCAGGGGAGGTGTGACTTGGGAGGGGTAATAGACGAGGGTGGATAACTGAGCTGTGAGCTGTTGGGAATGGCTTGGCAATGGGAGAGTGAGCTGGGAAGGGATGGATGTGATGATGGGTAGATGAATGCATGTAGGGGGAGGTGTTTGAATAAATTTCAGGGCAAAAGAGAAATCCTGGATGATATGGACCAAGGTTGTGATGGACATGGTATAAGAGCCTACTTAGATCTGCCCATCTAACCCTAGGGCTTTATATAGCACTTATCACTGTTGTAACTAGAATGACCAGATGCCCCAATTTTATAGGGACAGTCCCGATATTTGGGAGTTTGTCTTATATAGGCTCCTATTACCCGCCACCCCCATCCCAATTTTTCACACTTGCTGCCTGGTCACCCTCACTGCAACTATGCTGAGCAAAATGGTAGTGTTCTCTCTCTCTCTCTCTCTTTTTTTTTCTTCAGGTCAGAGTGACTTTGTGTATGTAGGATATATTTTAAATAAGCATTGATCCTGGGGAGGAGCATCAAAGAGGTGCATGTTTTATACCTTGTTCTCAAGACCATCAGGCTTGAGCCCCACTTGATCTCGTGTGGCCAGGAATCCTGCAGACAGAAATGCCTTGTTCCCAGAGATAGTCATAACTGAATTCCATGGCAATCTTTCAGCCATTTTCCCATAAAGGAAACTGTTTGAGTGAGCTTTGGTTACAGATATACTATTGGAGGATGAGTGTTAATAACCAAGGGAATCAGAAACTGGACTGCTCATAATGGAAAACTGGTGTCGTGATGTGAACATGTAATATCCATGACATATTGCATAATGCTCATACTGGAATGTACTGAGAGAAAGAGAAGTGTCATCATGTCATGGCAGTAAACATATTAGTGACTCAATTAATAAAGCACTAAAGGAGCTTGATATAATTAATGCCATTCAGCTTGGGTTTATGGAAAATAGAACCTGTCAAACCCATCTGACTTTTTTCGAGATGACAAGTTTGGTAGATAAGGTAATAGCGTTGTCATACTTAGACTTCTGTAAAGCATTTGATTTGGTACCACATGACACTTTAATTACAAAAAAACAGAACAATATAAATTAACATGGCACCCACTAAATGGATTAAAATCTGTCTAACTGATAGATCTCAAAATGTAAATGTAACCAGGGAATCATCACTGAATGGATGTATTTCTAGTGGGCTCCCCTAGCCAGGGATTGGTTCTTGGCCCCTAGATTATTTACAATTTTTATCAACGACCTGGAAGAAAACATAAAAATCATCACTGATAAAGCTGGCAGGTGACACGCAAGTTTGGGATATGAGAAATAATGAACACAGATCATATTGATATAGAGCAACCTGGATTGCTTGGTAAACGGGACACAAGCAAATTATATAAATTCTAATATGACTAATATAAAGTTATACATCTAGGAACAAAGAATGTAGACAATGCTTACAGACTGGGGGACTCTGTCCTGTGAAGCGGGGACTCTGAAAAAGACTTGGGGGATATGGTGGATAATCAGTTGAACATGAACTCCCAGTACGATACTATAGCCAAAAGAGCTAATGCCATCCTTGGATGCATAAAGGGAAATGTCAGCTAGGAGCAGAGAGCAGACCTCTTTACTTGGCACAGGTGGGACCGCTGCTGGAATAGCGTATCCAGTTACAGAAGGATGTTGATAAATCGGAGAGGGTTCAGAGAAGAGTCATGAGAATGATTAAAGGATTATACAGAACATGCCTTCTAGTGATAGACTCATGGAGCCCAATCTGTTCATCTTAACAAAAAGAAGGTTAAGGGGTGACTTGGTTACAGTCTAAAAAGTATGTACCTGGGGAACAAATGTTTGATAATGGGTTCTTCAGTCTATCGGAGAAAAGCATAACACAGTCCAATGGCTGGAAGTTGAAACTTGACAAATTCAGACTGGAAATAAGGTGTACATTTTTAACAGTGAGGATAATTAATCATTGGAACAAGTTACTGAGGTTTGTGGTGGATTCTTAATCATTGGCAATTTTTAACTCAAGTTTGGGTGTCTGTCTTTTTAAAAGATGTGCTCTAGGAATTGTTTTGGAGAAGTTCTCTGGCCTGTGTTATACAGAAAGTCAGCCTAGATAGTCACAATGGTCCATTCTGGCCTTAGAATCTATGAGCCTATGAAACATGGCCACAGAATTGCATCAGGATGCAAAGCAGTGGCAGTAAGACTGCCCCAGGAGTCACAGGGCGAAAGAAACTAGACCAGTTCCAGCCACTCAAGCAGGCTCAGCCAGCTTGCTGGTTGGTGTATCTTCCTTCACAGGAAAAGATCAGATCAAGTCAAATATGAGCTCAACTCCTCACCCTTCCTGCAGGGTATGATAGGCGCTTGATACCAAGGGTGCTGGAACAATTTTTATAGTGGAGATGCTGATGATGGAAACCATATGTTTGGTCTTTGTTATTACTACTTCAAGCTGGGGTTGTGGCAGAACCCCTAGTTTAGCACCGCTGCCTAATACACTGGACTTGGAAGTGAAATGCCACGTATCCTGTATCTAGACTAACAAGGAAGGATTATTGCAGCAGTCACAAATGCTTGCAAGCCAAGAAACAATTCTGGAACAGACCTATGTCTGACAGTCAAAAATGAAGAAGCAGGAAAGATTCTGTGTAGGTTTCTGAATTAAGTGTTGCGAAGATGGGGATGTGATGCTGGCAGACCAGGTGCCAGCTCATGCCAAAGCCTCTAGGTCTAACGGAACACTGAAAAATGCATAGCTGGAAACCAGTCTGGCTCACCTGTATGTTAGCATTGGGAAAATAGGTATTAGACTTAAAAATGTGTTTAGACTTTGATATGCTTGTGAGTGTCATCAGATGCTCCTGGTGTGGTGCTCTACTCTGTCCAATGTTGATATCAATTGGTTGCGTGCGTGTGCTCCCTCTGTGTGCTGTCCCAGCTCTGCGCAGATAGCTGACACAGCAGACCCTGAGAGAACCCCCAGTGACCACAGACTCTAGTAAGGTACGAAGGCACTTCGGCCAGGTTTATTGTCAAACGAAGCACAGTAATAGTTCCGTCTAGACTTTACTCTACAGGACATACTACAAATATGTGCCCCCTGGCAATGGACTCAACTCAGTCAGTGGCGGGACTTTCTATTACCCCCTAGGCTGGACTAAGACACCGCCCCAGGGATGCATTCTTATACACAGGCACAAACAAGTTACACATCACTCCTGACGTATTGAGGTGCAACTCCTTTACGTAGCAAGGTACAACCCCACTATGTAGCAAGGTGCCGCCTCTCACCTTGTACATGTTGGTTTGAACAAAACAACTCTATCCATCATATTACCCTTTTGGCCCTGTCGTTGGGATGGGTCAGCTTGTTCCTTGTTATCTGTGTGGAATGTTCCAGTATCAGAGTGTCCTGGTACCGTGTTTACACTTCTGGTATCCAATTCACTGTATAGGTATATGTTTATGCAACATCAGCCCTTTCCTTGCCAGCTTCTGTGAGCAGGGCCTGCCTGTGGCTCACAGCTTAACTTTGCTTTATGTTAGCAAAGTCTTGACCATTGCTTTAGTTCAGGCCTTAGGCCTCATACCGGGCCTCTGATACCAAGGGTTTATGTTTCAGAGCCTCATCTTACTACAGTGAGTTGCTGCCTGCATTCATTTCACTTATATTATCTGTATCCCATGTTATAAGGTAGTATTTAACTGTGCTGAAACTGTAACCCCGCACAGACAGGAGAGAAGCATTACAAAGTGAAAATACTAGTTTTCCACAAGAAATGTCATCTGCCGAACAAAAGAAGGCCCACAGACACTAGACAAGCCATTGTGGAGCATCAGAGGAGAAAAGACTTTGAGTATTCTCCCCACACCCATGAAGAGGAGACGTGCAGGGGGACTTGTCCCATCAGTTTGAATTCTGGAGGAAGGTAATCAAAATCTCCAATGAGAAGAAACTGGGTCTCTATGCTGTTTGAACTGAGGGGTGAAGATTTCTAAGCAAGAGTTCCCCTGTGCATGGCCTGGGTTAACCCTAAAGGACACACACAGCTTGCATACTACAGCAGCTTGTATTACCATTTGGGAACCTAAGACTAACTCATGTGTGTATGTTTACCAGCTTTAACCTTGTAAATAACTCATTTCTTTTTCTTAATTAATAAATCTCTACTTAACTTATTATGGGATTGGCTATAAGCATTGTCTTTGTCATAGGATCTGAGGTGCAATTGACCTGAAGTAAGTGACTGGTCCTTTGGGAGTGGGAGTAATCTGAATATCGTTGTAACTTTTGGTGTAATGGACCATTTATCACAAAGGTAGGCTTGCCTGGGTGGCAAGATAGAGGAGTACTGAAGAGGACTGCCTATGACTCCATGTCAAGGCTGTTTATAGTGCTTGAGGAATTCACACTTGTTGCTTAGTTGGTGAAATCTAAGTATAGACCACACAACCAGTTTGGGGTTTGTGCCCTGGTTTGTAACAGTTTGCCTTGAGACTGGTACTCACATTCGTGAACCACTCCAGACAGCTTGACTGGGGAAACCAGCTCAGTGCCCTTTGATATAAGTAGTTGAACCATTAATTTTAAGGATCCCACATACCTTGGGCACTAGGTGGGTCAAGGAACTATCAACCTCCTACAGGCCAAAGTAAATGCTATCTAAAATTGGCCTGTCCCTAAGTCAAAGAAGCAAGTCCAATCCTTCTTGGGCTTGGCTGGGTATTACCAATGATTTGTACCACTCCACAGCCAAATTGCCACCCCACTGACCGACTTAGCCAGGAAAACACAACCAAATGCAGTTCAGTGGACTGAAAAGTGTCAGAAGGCCTTTAACCAGCTTAAGGCAGCCCTTACGTATGACCCGGTACTAAGAGCCCCAGATTTAGACCAACCTTTCGTTGTAAAGAGAAAAGTTGTAACCTTGGGAGTTTAATACAAGCCTGGAGTGGCCAGGATTAATTTTTAGAATCCTTGTGGGCCTCGACCTTCTGCACTTGAAGTGCCAGAGTCGGGAATTAGCCTTGACAACATCCCTGAGAAATAGGTGAGTGTTATTCCCATTTTAAAGATGGGGAAACAGAGGTTAAGTGACATGCCCAAAGGCTACAGTGGGAATTAGTGTCAGAGCTGCAGTTAAAATGGTTGAGTTCTTCGCTTTCAGACCCTTGCTCCAGCCACTAGGCCACACCTCTCTTGACCTCTGTGCAGCCCTCACTCTGGGAAGTAAAACTTCCATGAAACCTCAGCCATTTTTCCATGAAGGAAATTGTTTTTATTTTGAACAGTGTTGAATGTATTGTGGCTACTAATGTACTGGATGATGACTGTTATGAAGGGTGTTAAAAGCCAAGGGAATCAGAAGAAACACTACTGTTCCCAGTGGAGTCAGATGAGTGCAATACTCTTGAGTTATATGTGATGTATACAATATTTAACACATTGACTGAGAAATGGATGTGTAGCACCTGAATGGAAAGATCACGGTAGCTTGTCATATTGCTCATTAGAAAAATAGTACTATTGACGCAATGTCAATAGGTTTGCATCAGGCTGTAGTGCACCGGCAATGAGAGAGCCTGGGAAGTCCTAAGGAAAAGGGATGTTGGTCTGGTTCCAGCCACTCAATCTGGCTGTGTCAGAGCCCTGCTTGGCATTTCCTTCCCTCTTTTCTAGAGGAAAGACAAGATAATTAAAACACAAAATCAACTCCTTGTCCTCTGCTGGGATTCCACTGGTGCAGATGTACTGGGTTCTCTACAGTTCTACTGAAGAGCAATTATGTTTGCAGCCCACACACAAAGAAGTGTCACTTAACTGCCATCAGGAATGAAAAGGTCTCTCATCTAATTAAGCACATCACTTTCTCTGCACCTTTCAGTAGGTGAGTGTATCCCAAGATGAGGACATTCTGAACTACCTGAGCCTGACAGAGGTGGGACATGAGTTGGTACTAGGACTTCTCGGCCAGAGTGAGGGTGAGTGGTTTAAAAAAGATCAAAGGGGGCTCACCTGATCTCTCTCTGATTAGCATCTCTGCCCCTTTTATCACTTGGCCCCATGTCCAGAATAGCCTCCTTGATTCTATGAGCCTGGCATCCTTACCTGCCTCCTTCCTATCCATCCTCAAGCCTCTCTTCTCCTTCAGCTACTGACCTGGAATATGTATTGTTAGAAAGAAAAGAACAACTAATATGATGTGTTCACACCAGAAGCTTATGTCAGGGTCTTTCACTGTTGCAAACCTCATTTACTTTACTTGTCCCATCCTTGTCAGCAAATGTGCTGTATCTACGCTAAATTGTAAGCCTTTTAGAGAAGGGATCTGTCTTTTAGTTACGCTGAAAAGCATCGTCCACAGTTAAGGAATTGTAAATAACCACTCAAAACAGAAGGCCAGATTCTGCCACCCTTCCTTATATTCAATAGTAAGCTTATTCCATCAGTGGTCCCATTGATTTTAATGAGATATCATGCAGAGTAAAGTGCTAATCAATATGAGTGAGGGTAGTAGAATTTGTCTGGAATAATAATGAATAATCCCAAGTTCTTACACGGCACTTTCCATTGCTAGAGGTCAATGCTTTTACAAAGGAGGTCAGTATCATTATCCACATTTTACAGATGGGGAACCTAAAGTACAGAAGTGAAGTGACTTCCCCAAGGTCACCAAGCAACAAAGCTGGGACTAGGACCCAAGTCTCCTCAGACCCAGTCTAGTTTTCTATCCACTAAACTACATTGCTTCCTAGTATACGTAACTATAATTCATAAAACATAGCTCCTTGGGATAGGAACTGTATATGTGTCTGTACAGTGCCCAGCACCATGGGATCTTGATCTTGATTGGGATCACAGGATGCTACTATAATATTACAATACAGTTCTTCATTATGAGCTGAAGAGTAAATTCATCCTGGACTTATTCAAGAGACTCTCCTTGACTAACTTCACAGAGCTGAACAGGGGATTCCATCCTATTCTCTGGGGAGCCCCCACGCTGGAAAATAAACATTGGTAAAAATGTAGCCTCCTTTCTCCGTAAAGGAGTCAGTGGACCAGATTTTCAGGCATGGCTGCATATGTGTTTCTCCCACTTGCACAGCCCCTGTGAATGACTGTGCACATAATACTCATCTATGAGGCAACTGCATATACAAATGTGCATCTTGTGTGAGACTCTTGGGTCATGTTTGGACAAGTTGATCCTCTGGACAATTCTATTGAAGTCCATGGCGCTGCACACGGTATGGATTTGGCCCTACTTGATTTCTATGAATTATTTTTCAACTTCTTGTGTATTCAACTGTCTTAGTTTGGTCCTGTTGGCATTCCCTCCACATCTCTCACCACTGGGTCCACAACTTTCTGGCAAAGGTAGCATGTACCAGCTCAGTCAGTCTGTGCTGGAGGGCAGAAGAAGGAAGAACCGGCTCAATCGCTCTGTGCTGCAGGGAGGATCTCTGGCAATATGTCAGGAAAACATGAGTAGGATTAGTTATTTGTGCAATTACTAGATGGCTGCAAACAGACCCTGTGAGCAAAACAGAGCCTGACATCTGAAGATAGAGACGTGCTTCCTTGGCTGTAGCATTTTTTTTAATCCTGTGTGAAGTAGGTGCTGGTATCCTAGTTCTACAAATGGAAAATCTGAGGTACAGAAAGGGGGAGCGACTTAGCCGGAGTCACACAGAGAGACCATACAGAGCCAGGAATGGGGAGAGGGAGGGAAGGTACCTGACTGCATTCACCTACACTAGTATGATAAGGAGAAACTCCATCGAAGCTACTGGAGTTACACTAGTGTCAAACTAGTGTGAGAGACCAGAATAGAGACCCAGGTCTCTTGACCCCCTGACCTTTGCTCTAACCATTAGCCCATGCTTCCTGTGTACTGTATATCCAGTTTTGGGTGTGTGCCACACAGGGATCCTGTGCAGTGAGGACTGTTACATGTTTTGTACATAGGAAGGAGGAGAGTAAGAGAGAGACATGAGAGCTGTGTATAAAATACAGCAGAGTTTATTTAAAATAAATCTGGGACACCTATTTCAGCAGTTTCATAACAAAACTAAGGCCAGTCTATTGAAATGAAAGGCAGCAACATTAGCAGATCAAAGGAAATGATTCCTTATGCTGTCATAGCAAGTCTATGGAATTCATTGCCATAGCATTTCACTAGGACAAATGGCTTAGCAGGATTAAAAAGAATTAGATGGTTATATGACTATGAATAACTAGGTCATAAAAAACCTGCAGCAGCAATGAGTACCAAGAACCTCAGCCATCATGCTTCTGGGCCTAGGCTGATCTCCTGTGAGGATCAGGAAGGATATTTTCCCTTGTATATTGCTATTAGACAGATGTACCATGGACCTGTGTGGAATTCCTCTAAAGCATCAGGTATCTTTATATACCATTAAGCAACATGCACACAACTTCCCCCTATGGGGATTGCTCTCCATCACCCAATTTGCGGACACTAATGGAGTCAGATGTGTAATTCCAGTTCTGTGTTTAAACATGATGAACTTTCATTTATGCAACTTTTATAAAGCCCTGCACTGCCCACACCTCATCCTTTGTGGGGCAGGGTTTGCAAGGAAAGCACTGATACATCAAGCTAGCTACTATGAAGGAGAGAACCGTGTGTGCATGTACTGGGGTGGAGTAGCCTGGAGGCTAGTTCCTGGGTCTGTAGGCGGGATCTCAGAGGGCAGAGACCAGCAGCACAGCTGGCCCTGGCGGTTCTCATTTGATTTTGAGCTGAGGGTGAAGGTAGGAGAAATGAGACAGGGTGCTACATAGTCGAAAGGCAATAGATGCCCTTGGCTTCCTTTTTGGTGGTTGTAGTTGATAACACAAAGTTTGGTAGTGCCTCTTACCTAGTGCCACACCTGAGTAGGACACAATCCCTAAATAGATAACAGTACCACAACAGAAAACTTCTGCACAACAGAGCTGTACTTCTAATGACAACCCTGGCAGACTGGGTTATAGATTTTCACATATCTGATAGGCTCTGGGAAAACAAATCCTTCTGCTCAGCTGCGGTCTGAGGCAGTAAATTCTCCAGCTCTAGCAGACTCTGGGGGAGTTAAATTCAATTTAAAATACACCACACAGCTGTCCACTCAATGACAGGATACAGCTCTGGCAACTGCAGCAAAGGCCCTGCATTCAGAATGACTACATGTACCCCCTAAGTGCACAGTGTAGTGTGTCCCAATGACCACATGCAGACAATGAGACAATTATATTCCCAAAGACAACCAATACTAAACTGGCAGAGCCAGTCCCTATCCAGGCTAGTTTGCAATGTAAATGGACAAGTCAGCCAAAGGGTGAGAGAACAGATGTACCATCGTTTCATTTGTAGAGGAGGAGCAAGGAGATTAAGTGACTTGCCCATCACACTGTAGTGGGGCTAGGACTTGAACCCAGCTTCCCTGAGTCCCAGCCCTGTTCCTTAATGGCCAGACAAGTTTAGGGCTCCTGTAGTGATATACATAGGGCTCCACGTGACCTAAGACCAGCCATGGCTCTTGAGTTCCATGATTCCTAAACCACCAAGATCACTGTTGGCTTTTAATGCTCTTCTTGCAGATGCAGACTATGGAACATTTTACAGATTCATTCATAAAAGACCAAACAAAAGTAGATGTGAGCCTGCAGGGGCAGAAGTAGAGTCTACTTAGCTTGCCAGTTAGACTTCCGACCCACAACATTCTCTTCCAAGATTATTACAACCCCCCTTTGAAATTACCATGTTTAATGCCCTATTGAAACCCACAGCATTTCATGTGTCGCTCAGTTTATTTTAAAAAACCCTCCAGTTAGCTTCACGTGACCTATTGTTTTTATTAACCCATTTTTATGAACACAAAATCTAAGACTGGATGGGTCCTGAAGAGGTCATCTAGTTCCACCCTCCGCCTCCCACGATGAGGCAGGATTAAGTAACTCTAGACCATCTCTGACAAGTGTTTATCTAACCTGTTCTTAAAAACTTCCAACAGCTATGCCACCATCTCCTTAGGTAACCTGTTAGCTATCCTTATAGTTAGAAAGTCTACTAATATCTACTCCAAATCTTCCTTGCTGCAAATTAAGATGATTAGTTCTTCCTACCTTTGATGGACAGTGAGAGCAATTGATCACCTATTCTCTTTGTAACAGCGCTAACTTATTTGAAGACTGCTATCCAGTGCCTCCTCCGCCTTCTCTTCTGTAGACTAAAGATGCACAATGCTTTCAACCTTTCCTCATGGATCATTCTTTCTAAACCTCTTATCATTTTTGTTCTCATCTGGACTCTCCAACTTGTTAACAACTTTCTTAAAGTGTGGTGCCCAAAACTAGATACAGTACCCCAGCTGAGGCTTCACTGTTACTGAGTAGTGTGGAACAATTACCTGCTGTGTCTTACATAGGACACTCCTGTTACATTCCAGAAGGATGTTTGCCTTTTTGGAAATACGCTTTTACTGTTGACTCATATTCAATTTGTGATTCACTAGAACCCCTAGATCTTTTTCTGCAGAACTTCTGCATAGCTGATTATTTCCCATTTCGTATTTGTGCATTTGATTTTTGCTTTCCTAAGTGTAGTACTTTGCACTTTATTTACTAAATTTCATCTTGTTGATGTCAGACCAGTTCTTCAGTTTACCAAGATGCTTATAAACTCTCACAGCTTAGTGCTATCTGAAAATTTTATAAGCGTATTCACTACTCCTTCATCCATTGGTTGGTGAAAATATTGAGTGATGCTGGACCCAGGACAAACCTTTGTGGGAACCCACTGGATATGTCTTTCCAGTTTAACAGTGAACCATGGGTACCTACTCTTTCAAAACGGTCTTTCAGCCAGTTATGCACCCACTCAACTGATAGTCATTTCATCTAGACCGTACTTCCCTAGTTTGCTTATGAGAATGTTGCTGTGATGTTCTGGGGATCGCCTAGAGCACTGCTGCCTTCCATGTAACCTGGGGTGTTCTAATGCTGTGCTGCTATGGCTCAGAGCACTCACACCAGTAGCCAGCTCAGAACCCCGGCATTCACCAGCCTAGTTATTCCTTCCACAAACAGCCCTTCCACTCCTGTGTGTCCCTAAATCCATCTACCCTAAGTACTTAAGCACCAGGTACTTGGACTTTTTCTCCCTCTGGTTTGTCACCCCACCACCACCCCTGAGGGTATGAAACCAGCCCCCCTCCCCATTATCAATTCACTTTTGCACACACACTCCGCATAGTTTGCACACCAGAGATGTGCTTGGAGTAAAAATAAACAAAGGGTTTGTTTAACAGAAAACCAAACGATTCAAACCTGAAATAGTAACGGAAAGCAAATGCTAGATGGGATGTCTCAGGGTATGTCTATACTGCAATAAAAAACCTGCAGCAGCAGTGAGTCTGAGCCTGGGTCAACTGACTAGGGCTCATGGAGCTTGGGCTGTGGGGCTAAAAATAGCAGTGTAGATATTTGGGCTTGGGTTGGAGCCCCGGGGTCTGAGGCCTTCCCCTCTTGCTGAGTTTCAGAGCTTGGGCTTCTGCCCAAGCGAGAATGTCTACACTGCAATTTTTAGCCCCACAAGCCCAAGTCAGTTGACCTGGGCTCTGAGACTTGCTGCCTTGGATCTTTAACTGTGGTGTAGATGGATCCTGTAGGTCTTCCTGTTAACCCTAATGGGCTATTCTTTGTCTTTCCTGGGTTGTACAACGCTAGGTGTTTGGAGCTAGTCACATCTGGTTGGGAAGGCAGCCACTCTCTGCCTGACTGGAGGTGAAACTTTTTATGAACGCACAAACTCATGACCATAGCCTGTATATATTACTCATAATTAAGCTACATTTTAGTCATGAGTATTTTTAGTAAAAGTCATGGCCAGGTCACAGGCAGAAAACACAAATTCACAGCCCCTGACCTGTCCATGATTTGTACTATACCCCTGACTAAAACTTGGGCCAGGGGTGATCTGGGAGGGGCAGTCAAGGAGCACCCTGGGTGCTCGGGGGTGGGGGGCCGGCAGTGGCCATGTGGTCCATGACTCCCGCTGGTGCTGAAGGGGAAGGGTTGGCGGGGCTCGCAGGCTCCCTACCTGGCTCTGTGTGTCCCTGAAGCTCCTGGGGAACAGAAGGCCAGAGGGTCTCTGTGTCCCCACCACGAGCTTTGCACCCCCACCACAAGCTCTGGCTGCGCAGTTCCCATTGGCTGGGAACCACAGCCAATGGGAGCTGTGGGGTCGGTGCCTCCAGGCAGGCAAGGGCAGTGCACAGAGCCCCTTGTCCCATCTGCCTAATTTGCTAGTGGGACATGCCAGCTGCTTTTGGGAAGCTCCCCCCAAGGTAAGTGCTCCCCCATACCTCAACACCCACATCCAAAATACCCCAGCAGCAGCTGATGCAACTGGCCCAGGGACTGCCTGATCAGCTTGGGCAGCCCTGGAGCCAGCTGCACCAGCTGCTGCAGAAGTCATGATTTCCGTGATCATTGTGACAAACAGGGAGCCTTATTCATAATGATTACTCAGTTTAGAACGTTACAAGCTTTCATAAAAGACCAACACAATATCATTGTATAAAATCAGTTGATTCAACAGCATATTCTTTGGTGTTCAGGTCCCATTTTATTCTGTTGGTGGTTCTGGATCCTGATTGTTTATGCAACTGTGACAGGGATCCTGGAGGCCCCCTCCTGCTTCACCCTAATTGCTGCTGTCTGTGCAAGCCTGGGAAGGAACCTCTCTCGTGCCCTGGCAGTAACTGCAGAGGAAGCAATATCTCTTGTGGCACCCTATGGCAGCCCCAGTACAGGGCTGAAGTGCTGCAGAAAGTATGGCATTGGTTCTCCCACAGCTGAATTTCACCCTTTGATAATCATCTTTATTTTAGATACAGTCCAAGATGCTTATTGAGCTTCTTATTCCCTATGCATTATCCCAAGCCCAGATTCAAGAGTTAGTTAGACTGTGGGCTGCTGGAGCCTTACGTTTGCAGAGACAGTAGAGGTGGTGGTGTTTTTGTGACTGCCTCTGCAGTCCTGAGTTTGTGGATCAGCATTACCAACCCCAAACATTCAAAAATCATGAGTCTGGGGAAAATCACTAGATTTTTTTAAAATACATTTTGGTTATTTTGATTTGCCTTCTGGTTTTTGAGCTCTAGGGGGTCACATTTCCATGGTTTTCGTCTGCAACCATGAGGGCTAGAAACGTTCTCGTTCCTAGATGAAGTTGAGATTTTTATGTATTTACCTGACTCCAGGAGCTTGGGCTTTAAGAAAAACACCAAGTTTTATAAGACTTATAATAAAATCATGAGAGTTGGCACCACTGTTGAATGTGCTTCCTCTTAGCTTTAGGAAGATGATAAAATTAGTTCTTTTAAAATCAGATTTAAAGTAGGAATGGGTAAGGGCTGAGGGGCTTGCAGATATTTCCCACTGGTTTTGGAATTTGTAAGAAAAGACACCAAAAATGTGGGTTCCATGAAAAGACTATTGGGAAAGGTAATAGATTACATCATCTCTGCTACCATTTTGGATTTACAAACTTTTCTTAGCTAATAAATCTTTAGTTAGTTTACTAGATAATTGGCTGTCAGCATTGTCTTTGGTATGAGATCCAAAGTACCAACTGTTCTGGCGTAAGTGACTGGTCCTTTGGGGTTGGGAGTAACCTGATGTGGTGTGATTTTTTTGGTCTATGTGTCACTAACTCCACTTTGTCTGGGTGGCAGGATAGGCTGGAGTGCCTAAGGGGGCTGTCTGTGACTCCATGGTAAGACTGGTATGGTGATTCAAGAGTGCGCAATTGTTACTGGCTTGGTGAAATCTAATTATAGGGGACATCACCAGTTTGAGATGTCTGCCCTGTTTTCTGACCATCTGACCTGACATTGGCACAGTCCGACCTGAGTTGTGAGCCACTCTAAAGAGTATGACAAAGTTCATCAACCATTCTTCCTGAAATTATTTAAAAAGAGTTGATTAGCAAGCCCAGCCCAACCTCATAATTAGCTCTTTGAAGGGAAGCCTGTGCTACATGTTAAGGACAGAAGCTAAGCAGTGAGTGTATGATAGTCAACAATGTACTAAAACAAATGTCTTATTTTAAACTTGGGAGTAGTCTCATTGAAGTTAATGAAACTACTCATTTGTTTAAAATGATCCCTGTGCTTAAATACCTTTCTGAATCAGGGCCATAAACTGTGTTTTTGTGTTTATTGTGTTTTTTGGATTTTTCTTTCAGGAGGTATCTTTCTCTCTCTTGCTCTCACTTCAATTTTTTGCTGTATTTTTTCCACTGGATTTTCTCCCCACCCTGTTTGCTCCTGTTTTGTCCTCTCACCTAAGCAGAACATGAACAATGTTTGAGTCATGCTGTCGAGTCCACATCATTCAAGTGGGATGGACATTAAATGAGATGAGTTTACCTGTCATTAGTAGAGCTGGTCAAAATTGGGCGTTCCATTAGAAACTTTGAAAGAGAAAATAGGATTTTTTGGTTTTCTGATTAAAAAATCAAAACGATTTGAGAAAAGAACTTTCCACAAAAATGTTAGTTTTGTCGATACCTCAGTTTTCCATCAAAACATTTTTTGGCCAGTCCTACTCACTAATTTCAACTCTGCATTGAGGAAGCCCTTCAGCATGGTGCATTAATTGGATTAAAAACGTTGGCCACAGAAAAATAAAGATATTTTAAAAACAGTGTGCCTGAACTTGAGCTCCTAGATTTACACCAAATGGCCTGATTTTCAAAGATGCTGAGCATCCAGCCTTTGACCTTCAGTGAGATTTGTGAGTGCTGAGTGTCACAGTCAGGGCCAGCTCCAGGCACCAGATAAGCAAGCTTGTGGTTGGGGCGGCAGATTCTATGGGGCGGCATTCTGTCCAATCCTAGGGCAGCACAGCCACCCTTTTTTTGGGGGGGGGGTTCCCTGATCTGGCCGCTATGTAGGGGACGGAGGAGGGGAGCGCCCTGCAGCAAACTCGGCAGGGCAGCCAACGTCCTTCCCTCCCAGCCAACTGGAGCGGCACAGAGCCCTTCCGGCAGACAGTGCAGCGGTCGGGGCTGCAGGTGAGTGCCCTGCTGAAGCCTTGGTCGCCCCCCTTCTCTCTCTTCCCCCCGCTCCCTCTCCCTCCCCCACATTAGACCGGGCACGCACTCTGCAGCACAGGAAGTCCCCCTGCACCCAGGCTACGGCCCCCCTGTAGGGTTTTTTTGTTTTGTTTTTTTCCCTGCTTTGCCAGCTGTACTGTCTCTTGCCCCTCCCCTTTGCCCCTCCAGCTGTGACATTTTTTTGTTTGTTTCCCTCCCTGCTTTGCCGCTCCGGCCGCGCCATGTTCCACCCCCCCCCCACCCTGTTTTGCCACTCTGGCCGTGCCGCAGGTGTTTTTTCTTTTTCTTTTTTTCCCTGCTTTGCCACTCTGACCACACCCCTGCCCTTTTTTTTTTTTGCTTGGGGTGGCAAAAAAGCCAGAGCTGGCCCTCGTCACAGTTCAGTGCAACTGTGCCTGTATTCCTCCTTTGTGGCCCAGCAAGGGCACCCATGCATAAGCTTCCAGCTCCCCAGTCATCATCTTTCTGGGGCAGACACCAGTCTCTCTCTCTGCCCTCCCTCCTGACTCGGGTATTTCCAGGCTGCACAGTTCCCTGCCCACACTGTGAGTTTCCCCAGCAGTCAGAGTGGCTGAGAGGGCCTGCTCTGCTTTCTCCTTAGAACACTGGTTCTCAAACTTTTGTACTGGTGACCCCTTTCACACAGAAAACCTCTGAGTGCTACCCCCCCCCTTATAATTAAAATCAGTTTTTAAATATATTTAAAATCATTATAAATGGTGGAGGCAAAGGGGGTGTTTGGGGTAGAGGCTGACAGCTCATGACCCCCTGTGTAATAACTTTACAACTCCCGGAGGGGTCCCAACCCCCAGTTTGCGAACCTCTGCTTTAGAGGATATAAACAGTGTAATTAGCCCCAGTGATTTTACCACACAGCCCTTTCTAAGCAAGCACATGTATTCTTAAAGAACAGCCTTACAAGAGAAAACATTAAAAACAATAAGAGAACCCACACACATGTTAATAAGCTTACCAAGGATCAGCCCCATAAGCTCCACAAGGGTTCTGGTTGGTGTCCGTCTTTCCACTCCTTCCCCTTGGACTGAAGGGCCTGTCGGTTTGCTGGATCAGAACAAATACCTTGAGACAGTTTAAACTCACGCTATTTATCCTAAAGTCCTTTCTTTGTCTGCTGGTCTCTGGAGAATCCAGTTTGAGCCATTATATGTAGGTTTCTCCAAGTGGTGCTGCCTCTTGGGAGCTGTTACAACTTGAGTTAATTTGCCTAACTACTCCTCACTGTTTTTAGTTCTTGGAGGGCTGTGGTTCCCCACCCCCACAGAATTACGTACCATCCCTGGCTCACAGGCATATAGAATCTTCATACAGTAAGATTTAACTTAATTCAATAAGGTTTGTCCAGGATATTGCAGGCAATTGCCATATCTGTCACACTGAGAACTTCTGGAAATCAGGCTACTTATATATAGCTACTTAAATATGGCTTAGGATGCTAAATTAAGACACTCAGGTATGAAAACTGTGCTCCCTCTCTCTGTGTTAACAGCTGCCTAGAACATTGATGATGGCTGTCTAATAAATAGATTAGTAACACAAATTATTATTTTTGCTCATACAGTCCAAGCTGCACTGGGTGCAGAAGAGTCAGTTCAGAGAATTTGGCCTGATATCTTCTCTCCCTCCCCACCCCCCACCCATTATGTATAATGCTTATTAACTAGTTGTGAAGATTGGTCCTCAAAAGTGTAATCCCACAATCTTTGTGAACCCAGACATGCCAACTCTTGTGAATTAACCACAAGAGATCCAGTTTCTAAATACAGTTAAGCCTGACCCACGATCTCATGATAGAACTCTCAAAAGTCTAGATTTTTTTTCCAGCTGACATTTGAGAGCTCTATCCTGAGATCATGCCAGGCTTAATTTTACTTAGAAATTGCTGTCAGTTCTGGGTGGCCGGGCCTCCTGCTGTCAGGTAAGCTTCTCTGCCTCTTCCCACCTCACCCCACAGTCCTGGCTCAGCCCTCCATCCTTCATCTCTTCCCACTCTCGCGGAGGGCACAAAGTTTTGGAGAGCCACTTCAATACATCACCTCTGCCGTTGCTGTACATTGCCTCCCCCGACCGCTGCTTGGAGCAGTACTGCCCTGATTGCTCAGCTTCCACCAGCACCTCCTCCTCATTTCCCTAGGGTTTTCCTTCCTGTGCTGGGCCCTACTGCTGCTTCTGACCAGGAGCAAGGCAGAGTTAAGGTTCCATCATCTTCCTCTGCATCCCCCCAATCCTGAGTGAGGGTTTCCTGCAGGAGAACAGCAGGATATGAGGCAATAGCAGAGCCACAAAAGGTCTGGGGCATTCATTTACCTTTATGGGGGGAGGTAAAGTTTTGTGCAGCTCCATGCATGATGTTCCTCTTTGCATTATTGTGAGAGCTCTTCAGCAGGAGCCAAAATCCTCTTCTTTTCAATAAATTTGCAAGAGTAGGTGTACTGTTCTAGTCATGCATACACTGGGAGAAGGCAAGGGCAGATCAAAACCAGAAGGTAGACTAAAAAAAATCACGATTTAATCTTTTATAAGAATCTTGTGGTTTTTAGGCCAATCTCCTGATTTTGAGGGATCTGACTCATGGTTTTTGAACTGTTGGGGTTGGCAGTACTGTGAATCTCACTTCCATTAAAGTCAGCGAAAAGTGGTGTGCTTGGAACACAGGGTCTGGCCCATGATTTGTACGTGTTCTGGGGCTGTGGCAAAAAAATGCACTGAAGAAGTCTTTCTCTGTAGAATGGACTGAGTATGGCTGATTGGAAGGCATTGGGGAAGTTGCGTTAAGAGCAGCTCATTCATCTGAAAGTAGATGCTTAGAGCACTCTTAATTCTCCTCAAGGCAATTAGCTAGGAATGCCCAAAGCTGGGTATGTGCTGGCATTTCATATATGTTCCAGTGGCGCCCTCTACTGGTGTATGTTTGCAGAGGAAACTCGCTTTACCACAAACCCTGATGGGACTGCCAGTTTCACTATGTGCGCTTGTTGTAACTTGGAATCAGAATCAATAAGAAATCAGAATGTGTGCTGTGGCTCTACCAAGCTGTCCACCAAATAAACCTTTTTAATATAAAATTGTTTTTCGAGTAAACAGATAATGCTAATATGCAAATAAACAAATATAATATATTGATATAAAATAATGAACAAAGGCAGCACAATTATACTAACTATTTAGTAGTAGTAATAGCAAAGTCTAAGTCCTTTTTTCTTGTTAACATCTGGGCTGCAATTTCTCAGCCAGATGCTGATCATCTGGGATGGCTGGGAATTCAGAAGTATCCATGCTCCCTGTATGCTGGGGGACTTTTCAGAAATTGTGAATTTCAAACTGCTGCTTGGTATGAGTCTGTTGGCATGGCAGTGTGGACACTAGCAATCTCACAGGAGTCTGTGTTTGCTGGCTGTGCTTATCAAGAAGTTAATTCCTTACTGAATGTTTACTTTGGTTGAAAAAACTTTTCAACACTTTTTTAGCTCCTAACACAGCTTTAATCTGGAAGGAAAACTCTACTGTTGCACCTCTAGATGGAGTCCTGAGAATCTGCACCTCTTTTTACTTTACCTTAAGCCCATTTCCCTTATGTCAGGGTAGGACAGATTTTTGGAGCATGGTTGGGTGGAGTCATTAGTGCTCCAAGGTCTGGCTGTCAAGAGGGGAGGCGGGGAGGGGAATGCATTTTTAGACATGAGGTTGCAAACTGGGATCAGCTTCCCTCTTCCCTTGCACCAAGTTCTCTTCTCTCTCCTCCTTCAAATTCCTCTTGCAAGACCTGATCTTGCAAACACCAATGTGCATGTGTAACTTTTTGCGTGCAAAAACAACGAGGAGTCCTTGTGGCACCTTAGAGACTAGCAAATTTATTTGGGCTTAAGCTTTCATAGGATATATCTACTTCATCAGATGCATGCAAGAGATCCCAGTAGGGTTATTCAGATGTGTGAAATTACTCACATGCAAGTTTGTAGAATCAGGGTGTAAAGGCCACTTTTTTTTGGAAAGTGTTAGTGCTTGAATCCTCAATGCCTCTGCACCTCCTCACCCTGGAGGTAGTGTTTTTTGAGCTTATTTACCAGAGTGAGATGGTTAACTCTTTAATAAGGAGCCTGTCTTCTTGTGAGTTGTGCAAATGCTGTGGTGCTGTGCACACAGAGAAATATACAACTAATAATTAATAATTGATAATAAATCATTTGAAGCTTAAAATCCACTAAGCACCAATCCCTAAATAAAATGATTGTCATTCAGTGTTGGTTTGATTCTCTAGGGTTGTAGTTGGCTGAGTAGTGATAGTGCCGGGCATTCTAGCAGTGGAAAGGTTAATTGGTAGAGCAGTGTTCTGTCAGGGCCTCCGGTTACAGTGATATTTATTATGGTATTTTTGTTTAAAAAGAAAGGGGGGCTATGGGAAGTTGGTTAAAGCTTGAGAAAAACAGTTGGCAGAGTTATAATCAGACAGGAAACAGGAAATGATGTCATTAGGTAACAAACAGGAAGCAACGATTATAACACAATGAGATCTCCTTGCTTTGGGCTGAAACTTAAGGAAAATTTTCTCCCACCATGAATTAAGGAGGAGGGAACAATTGTGTCTCAAAGTACTTCAACTCTAGTGTTTTATTTCCCCAGATACTATTTACCCTGAACAATTATTTAAACAATAAGATGACAGTAAATAATTTGCACTTCTCCAGCATCTTTCACCAGAGAATCAGAAAGAACTTTACAAATATTAAACCACCAATCCTCAAAATTCCCCTCTGAAATAGATAACTATTATTCAGGGGTGACTCCAGGCCACAGCACGCCAAGTGCGTGCTTGGGGCGGCAAGCCGGAGGGGGCGCTATGCCGGCGCCGCGAGGGCGGCGGGCAGGCTGCCTTCGGTGGTTTGCCTGTGGAGGGTCCGCTGGTCCCACGGCTTCAGTGGACCTCCCGCAGGCAAACTGCCGGAGGCAACCTGCCTGCCGTGCTTGAGGCAGCAAAATCCCTAGAGCCGCCCCTGCTATTATTACTTCAATTTTACAGGTGGAGAAACGGACAGAGAGTGATTAAAGGAGATTTTTTTCAAAGGCACAAATGGGATTTAGGCACCCAGCTCTAACTATCTTTCAATGGAGTTGAGCATCTAATTCCGTTAGGCCCATTTGAAAATACAACTCCTGAGTGACTTATCCCAATTAACAGAGCATCAATTGCAGAACTGAGAGTAGATCCTTGAACTGCCATAATATAACCACTAGGCAATTCTTCCTCACAGGAATTTGTAAGGAGAAGGCATATGATGGCCTCCTGAGTCATGTTAACCATCTCAGTGAAAGATGAGCAGGGCCATTCTGAGTCTCCTGCCCAACGTTCCATGACTAGGAGTACAAGAGCTTATATACCTCTTCCTGGGTATAGGTGCACCGTCTGTCTAACATGCTGCTCTGTATTATTGTTGTTTATCCTTTACATAGAGGCATAAGTGTACACAGTGTTTCAGAGAACTTGAAAAAAGACAGTCTTCACCTGAAATTGCTCATGAAAAAACTCAAGCAAATACAATTGCCATTGTGAAGATCAGTTTAGCAAGATTCAATGAAAGAAGTAGGTCTGAAGGAAGCAAGAGAGGTTGTATGGTACTGAGAGGTGGAGGCTGATCCAAGCGTAGGCCACTGCTTGAAAGAAGCTAAGAGTGGGAGGGGACAATTAAAGAAGAGGATGTGGTGAAACACGGGGAGTGAGAAGGATGAGATGAAAGGAAAGATTAGAACTGGGGCAATACTTTCAAAATTATCACAAATATTTGTTTGGATTTATAAAGAAATTTGCTTTGGCCCCTCTTGTGTTCACTTTCTGTGAATCTTCCAACTAGCATATGAGTTTATTGGCAGGAACGTTTGCCAACGCAGTATGCTGATGTTGTAGCTTTGTCTGTCCCAGAATATTAGAGAGACAAGAGGGTGAGGTAATATCCTTTATTGAACCAACTTCTGTTGGTGAGAGAGACAAGCTTTTGAACTACACAGTGCGCTTCTTCAGGTCTGGGAAATGAACTCCAAGCATCATAGCTAAATACAAGGTCAAACAGTTTAGCATAAGTAGCGCACATTTTAAGGGACCATTCAAGTGGCCAGTTAACACCCTTGTAATTATAGGACAAAGAGAGGGGGTTAGTGCGTTACAGATTGTTGTAATAAGCCATCAATCCACTGTCTTTATTAAGACTGTGATTTTCAGTGTCTAGCAAAGTTATGAATTTAAGCTCCCAGTGTTGTGCAGGTTTCCTTTGAGGATGAGGACTGATAACTCAGATATAGAGTGATCACTTTGTGAAAAGTATTCAACTACAAGTGATATGGTGTTTTTGTCTTGTATAATTTTTCTGTATGAGTTTATCTGAGAGCTTAGTGATTGTCTGGTTTCACCCATATAATTATTGTTGGGGCATTTAGTGCACTGGATGGGGTACATCACATGTTGTGATAACCATGTGTAGGACTCATAGATCTTTGCATTTTGTCCAAACCATGGAAACAGCCAGGAGTAGTAAGATGGCTCCCCAATATGCCAACCTCTTCATGGGCCACCTTAAAGAAGAATTTCTGGACAAATGCACCATGAAACCAATGATATACCTGAGACACATCAATGATATTTTCATCTTCTGTACTGATGACTTAAACTTCCTCATGGATTCCCACCATAATGTCAACAACCACTCCAAACACACCAAGAAATCTGTTATCTACAGCTAGGAACTCGGATATCATAGAACATGCTCAGAGGAGAAATTCTGTGATGTACACCAAAACACATTCAAAACTGCCCTCACCAGACAAGGACGCTCCACCAGAGAAGTAGATTGCAGCATGGAATGGACCACCCAAATACCTGGAAAGAACATGCTTCAAAACAGAAACAAAATCTCCTCTGATTACACACCTTGTCACATACCACCCCACATTGGAACCCACACATGGTATAATCAAACCACTGAAACCCATACTCAATGGAGACCCCATCCTGAAAGAAATCTTTCCGGAACCTCCTTTTCTGGCTTTCAAACAACACCCTAGGCACTCTAAGCTCATCACCAGAGTCAAGCTCCCCGCAGACCAGGACACACCAACTCAAAGCGGCACCAGACTGTGCCAGAACAACAGATGCAAAACCTGCAGACCTATCTCCTCTGCTACAATGATCATCACCCGCCCCCACCACAGTTCACTTTTCAAGACCCATCACATGGTATATCTCATCTAGTGCACTAAATACCCCACTAACAACTATGTGGGTGAAAGCAGACAATTACTATGCTCTGGAATAAACTCACGCAGGAAAATGATACAAGACAAAAACACCACATTGCTTGTGGGTGAACACTTTTTTCACAAAGTGATCACTCTATATCTGACCTCTTGGTCCTCTTCCTCAAAGGAAACCTGCACAATGCTTTCAAAAGATGAGCCTAGGAGCTTAAATTAATGACTCTGCTAGATACTAAAAATAATGGACTGAACAGAGACACTGGATTTATGGTTTATTACGACAATCTGTGAGCCACTACCCCCCCCCTCCCCGACACACCTTAGTTCTATGACTACAGGAGAGGAGTATTAATGGGCCACTTCACCTTGTATGGCCCCTTGGAATATGTCCTAACTACAGTACTTATGCTAACCTATCTGTTCGACCTTGTATTTACTTCTGACACTCTTAGGCCATGTCTACACTACAGAGTTAAGTTAAGTTATGTCAACTATCATAAACCACTTTAATTACATCACTTGTGCATGTTAACACAACACTCCTTGGGGAGGGTAGGGAACACAGTTCTGTATGGGCTGCAAAAGAAGATGAACATGGATGTGTTCCAGCTGCAGTGCAATCAAGGGCCTGAGCATCTCTGTTTGGTCCTCCATGAGCTTTACCATCTGCTCTTGCCCATCTCCTCTCCTGGCTCTCCATTTTCAGTTTTTCGTTTATTGTCTCTCTCCGTGCTCTGTGCTCGCTAGCTGCATGATTGGGCGATTGCAGCACTTCTCAAAATATGTCCTCCTTACTCCTTATTTGCCTCTTTATCTGATGGTGGTGCTTCATTTGCTGGGCACCCAGTGTGCCTTCATCAGTCAGATTCCACTAATGGTGGTTGGAGCTGTTGAGGAGAATAATCATGTGCATATATTGTTTTCAGAAGGAAAAATTGCTTTATCTCAGTATAGCACTGAGGGTTTGCTACTTCTGAGTAATGCAGCAATTCCAGAATAAAAGTCCATCCCACTCCCCATTAAAGTGACAGGAGTTTCCCAATTGTTTTCAATGGGAATAAAATCAGGATCTAGCTCTTACAACCTTCTTTCCGTTACTTCATGTAAAGGAGAAAGCTTTTGTTGGAGAGGAAAACCAATCTAAAATGTGTTGGACAGAATCATTTGGAGTTTTAAAAAATAATAATAATCTTCCCAGCTAAATTGAAAGCAGGTATCATTTGACAATTAGCATGGCCTTGGTTCCATTCTGCTGTCGTTTGGGGCTCAGTTTAGGACTGGCATGAAGTCATCAGGCTATTGGGAGAATAGGCTAAATCAGCTCTGATCTGTTAAAGCTATTAAAACTGCAGTGAGCAGGTGCAGGAGGTAATTAAGTGCTGTCAGGTCTGGTGCACATGGTCAGATAAAGTTGTCCAGAGATTCTCTCTGTGTCTTGGTTAGATTTTCTCAAGGTGTGGGCCACTGTACTTGCCTCCAGTCTCCTGCTCTTTCCTCTTTCACCAGGAGTGATGCTGACATATTATTTAGGCCCAATCAGAGGTGCAGAGAGGAAAGTGAGACTGAGATACAAGAGTCGGGATTTATTTTCAAGTGCTATTTTTTTTTTTTGCAGTGATATTTCTAGTTTGTTTGGATTCCTCTTGCCGATAGGTAAAATTCAGTCCTGTGCTGACAGTCTATACAAGGCCAAAATGCCATGTAAATCTTCAAAATAATGCTTAATAGGTGCATAGCCTTGGTGAATTTCACCTTGCCAGAATAACTTGAATGATCCTCCTAAACACAGCAGCTCTGTGTCCTTCTCATTCATCACATTTCCCAAGAGCTGTCTGGCAAAGAAGTAGGGAGGTCTGAGCTTTCCACCTCGAGTAAAACCCCTCCCCAGGGTTGACAGTGGCTGTCAGAGAATAAGGAGGCTAGGAAGGAAGAGACATTCTGATCATCTTAACCAAGTTGGGTGTGTGGCATTAATTCTACAGCACCGTAAACGTACAGGGTACTTTACAAAACTAATGAGGCAAGGTCCCTGCCCTGCAGTGCTTACAATTGTCGGAGAAAAACTCAGTTCTCACTTTTTGTTTGGGTGCAGCAGAGTCAGATACTTTATTCTGTTTAGCAGCTACAACAGGGAGAGAGTGCACTAGGACATAGGGTCTCCCCTTCCTAGACAGATCTCTCAACAGGTAAACAATTACAGCAAGCATTTATACTTTTGTTATAGACAATAATAAGCAACAGCTGCATTTTATTTATACGTAAGTCATCCTGATATCTTGTTTTTCTCACTTGAGACGCCAGTCTACATATTATATTATCTACACAAGTTGAAAAACAACTTCTCACACAGTTCTTTTCCACTCGCCTCACACAATCCTTGCTTTTACAAATCTCGGATTATTAGGGTTACAGCTAGCCTAACTCTGGCTAACAGAGACTGTCATGCATTAAGATCCCCTACAAATCCATGTCAGTTCTTTCTGTACTTCCACACAGTGTAACAGGCAAAAAACTACAGGGCAACAGCATAGGTGGGGAAAGGAAGGGACAATATTACAAGGATTGCTAGAAGTGGTTTTATGGATGCGAAGATGGGTGGTGCCTAGACAAAAAGTGGGATGCTGCCCCAAGCCTGGGGAACAACATCAGCAGGGGCACAAAGCTGATCAGAGGCGGAGCTCAGTACTCCAGGCAGCAACCTGCCCTCAGGGTCTCTGGACCTTTTGAACACTTTTTGTTAGCTGTTGGTAAGTGAAACTGAAACTGAGACAGGGAGGAAGGGGGGAAATCTTTATTTACAATTGTGTCCATTTTACTTTTGACACTCTGGACAAGTTATAAAAATTCAGGCTGTGAAAACAGAGAACATGGCAAAGGACCACTGAGTTATGTCACATCACATTTGGATTCTGAGCAAAATACATTGGGAGTGTCTTATCTTTTATGTAAAACTAATACATATTTATTGATCAGACCAGATAAGAATAGGAATCTGACAGGCCAATGAACATATACTCTTTGCCAGCTTTCAGTATAACCCTTATGGCGTGGGTATCATTAGTCACTTTCCACGTCTCCCTTAACAACCAAGCAAACAAAAATACATTAAGCAATAATAATAGCATTTGAAAAGTGATTATTTTTTACAGTGCTATGTTCATTTGTTAGATTGTGGCAGTTGCTCGACAGTCATCCTTCTCTCTCACAGTAGCACTTTGAGGCACAAGGTTACATTTTATTACTTTCATACATTGCATCCCATAGAAGCTGCTTCTCCAAAAATCCCCTTTAGCCACTTTTAGGTACATCCTGCAACATACATCATTTTTGTGTGTCCCCCCCTCCTTGACACATTAAGTAAATTCATGTCCTGCATCCCATTTGAATAAATGCAGTGCTGCTGCATAGTGTAGCAGTATCATTAGCACTGCTGTAGTGAAGAGATATATCCTAGCCTTTCTTTCTCTTGCATACCAACTATTTTCAGAGGTAAGGCCAGATCCTGAAACTGGATCCATTCAGGCAGCTTCCTACCCTGTGGGGAGCCCCAATGAAGTCAATTGGCCTGACAATGTCTAAAGGTTCTTTTTCGTACCAAAAGGACTCTACTATAATGTTTTTAAAATATTGTTTTCTCTGTATACATGCAGTCTTTTAAACTAGAAGCTGACAAGTTTAGATATAGGCCTTGGGACAAATCCACAGCTCCACCGTAGTTGATGATCCTGGAGTAATACCATAGTCCACAGGGCTATTAAATTTAGTTTGAAAACTATACATTTGTTTAACGAAGTTACACTATATGAATCAGACAAACCTAAAACTAGCTACATCGCTGCACCTATGGTACTGGGGCTTCTTCTGTGCTCTTGAGAATATTTTATATTCATATAAAGCAGTGGTTCTCAAACTGTGGGTCAGGACGTCAAAGTGGGTCACAACCCTGTTTTCATGGGGTCGCCAGGGCTGGTGTTAGACTTGCTAGGGCCCAGAGCCAAAGCTGAAACCTGGGGCTTTAGCCCTGAGTGGTAGGGCTCATGTTACAGGCCCCCTGCCTGGAGCTGAAGCCCTTGGACTTTGGCTTTAGCTCCTCCCTCCCCCCAAGATGGCAGGGCTCAGATAAGCTCAGATTTCGGTCCCTCAACCTGAGGTCATATAGTAATTTTTATCATCAGAATGGGGTGACGGCACAATAAAGTTTAAGAACCCCTGATATAGCGTTTTCATCCTGAAACATCTCAAAGTGCCTCAAAACTATATCCAATACAACTATGATGCAGCCATATCTTAGGGACTGGAGTAAACAGCCTGGGCACAGCACTCTCTACGGAAGGTTGTGGTAGGGGTGGGGAATTTTTGGCCAAAGACATCAGGTTAAATCCTGGTCATATTGTGTATTCAGTCCACACGTTTTCAATTTATTTGGTAATGTCTGTGTACATGTGCATGGATTCATATGAATTTTTTTCCTTCTTGTCCATTGTGGATGCATGCACCACACTTGTTTCACCTGTGTAGGATCTGTGAGCGACTCTGGGACATGTACATGCAATTTTCCTTTTGAGCTGATGCATGTCTTTTTCATCTTTCCTGTGTGGGTATGCCCAAAAGCATGTGCTGTGCCTATTTTACCACTTGGAGCTACATAATCTGTTCCATGGTTTTAATGGCTTCAGCTCCCTCCAGCTTACAGATATTATTTCCTGTTTCATTTTGAGCAGGCAAAACTAGGTCTTGTTGGTCTTTGCATTGCTGCTTGCCTAGTGCTGTAGGAAGAGCTCTCTGGCTATTTTCCTGTTTGATTTTGTGTGTGTTTTGTTTTAAGCAGGACAGAGTGCATGTGTGTATGTAATCCGTGTGTTCAATTAAGAGAGGCATCTGTTGGGTTTATTTCACATTGCCAAGGAAGGGTTGCAAGCCGAGAACAGCTGCTCAGCTTTTCGTCAATGGCTTGTTTTTCATTATTTGCCCTACAAGGTGAATGTTTGTTTGGGGATAGGAGACAGCTTTTTATTTCTGTTTTCCATCTTGAATGTTTTTAAGTGGTAGCCAAGAAAATTGATTAGTATTTAAAAGCTACTTCTGCTCTTCAGTTCCTTGCTTAGTAAGAGACACAAATCAAACCACTCAATAATAGCATTGCTATACATTAAGGGTCTTTCTGTATTTGTTTTATCAATAGTTACTTGCAGTGGTTTAATGATGGTAAAAATTTTGTGATAATGGACATTGTAGTTTAAAAACATACATATATATTTTAAAAGTTTTTAAACAGTCAGTTGGAATAAAATTTAATATGCTTTTTGGCACTTGTAACTAAGAGAGAAGCAACTTTTTCCTGTTCCTGTTGTTACAATTTGTTTATGCACGTAGTATAGATGCACTACTGCCAAACTTGTATGCTGCAGTAAGAGATTCAGTTACCTACATGTAAATAATATATATGTTCAAAGGTCTTTAACCATGTCAGCATTATCTCACACAAGTTCCCTCCACTGCTTGCTGAAGCTTCCTCTGCGAGGGCCTTGGATATCCTAAGAAGATAGTGATGCTGTTGGAGCAGAAGGATCTGGGAAATATACCATCTGGAAGCAGAGGCCCACCATACAGCTCCCAAGAGATCTGTGATGTTGTTGGGAGAAAGGGGCATGAAACTCTGCAGGGGAGGGACAAACCTATTCCCAATTAAACTTGCAGGAATAAATTCTGTAAGTTCAAACTTGTGGATGCTATGCAAGAATAAACTGCAGAGGACAAGATTTAGTTCTTACTCAAAGAGTTTCTGAAAAAAATGTGTTACTGATCTACCGTGATTAATTCTTACCTGTAAGTACACTGCAAACCTTACTAAAGAGTTAATTTTGTAAGAAGTTTGTATAGGGATGTCAAAGTTTAGAGGAAATGCACAATAGCAACTTTTCTGTCAGCTCAGTTCCATACTGCAACCTCTCTGCTGTCAGTTAATAGTCAAAGTGGGATAACAGCAAGTCTGCTTAAGATGTAAATTTGGGGTGGATGTGGTGAGCTGACAGTCACACTTGCTTCTGGGACAAGGAGTTACCCTGTATATCAAGGGTCAGCAACCTTTCAGAAGTGCTGTGCCAAGTCTTCATTTATTCACTCTAATTTAAGGTTTTGCGTGCCAGTAGTACATTGTAATGTTTTTAGAAGGTCTCTTTCTGTAAGTCTATAATATACAACTAAACTATTCTTGTATGTAAAGTAAAGAAGATTTTTAAAATGTTTAAGAAGCTTCATTTAAAATTAAATTAAAATGCAGAGCCCTCCAGACCGGTGTCCAGGACCCAGGCAGTGAGAATGCCACTGAAAATCAGCTTGCGTGCCACCTTTGGCATGCATGACCTAGGTTGCCTACACCTACTGTATATCATAGGATCATGAAATCTGAGGGTAAAAAGACAAATCACATAAACTTCATAGTGGCAGAAAGGTAGTTTCAGTGTTTGAAAAAAAAATAAAATTCAAACTTTATCACATTAAAAACATTACATGAGAAGTAAACATATTTACACTTCTGGTTTGATTATAAATATACATTATATACAAAATAATGTTATAAAATGTAGAAAGTTCAGTGCTTCTGATTTTTTAAATTACTGAAATACTAGACTTCAAAATAAACTACAAACAGACAAACTAAAATCCATATTATTGATTTCTGAAGGTCATCTTCAAAATGATCTCTGTGGTCAGAGCAAAAGGTCAGTAGTGGACATTAGGACGGGACCTTGCCTGAACAGTTCAAGGCAGCAGATGGTTTAGTCCAATACTAGGATTTACAAGGTCAGGAACAGTAGTAGATAGCATAGTCCCAGGCTTCCTTGTATGGGATCTTGTTTCCTCCCTCCCCATTCCGCCCCACCTCGCAGTTTTCTTATCACTACAATATGTCACAGCACTTTCCACTTGGCTGTCAAATATTATTGCTGTAAATGTATATATAAGATAGACTATGTGCACTGAACCTACCAGTTCAGAACTGCACCTCTGCATTCAAGGAGTAGTTTCCCCATTTCCCTGTTACTGTGGGCAGGAGTGAAACAAAGAGGACAAGCCTAGAGCCTTCAAATTATATTCTGAGTCTGTCCTTAAAGAGGGCCTCTCAGATGCTGCTTCTCTGTTGGGCATTTGGAACAGGGGTGAAAGGACTGTGTGAGGGGAGAAGAGGTGGTTTCTACAATAGGGAAGTAAAGGATAGGGAAATAAACCCCTCCCTCTCCTTTGAAAAGTAACAGCTAGGACTTTGAGACTATTTGCAGTTGAAGGTGGCACCTGATTCAGAATCAAAACACTAAATCCCAAGTCCTTGCCAAAAAAAAATAAAAAAAAAAGTTGTCAGAAGAAAAACTTCACTTCTATTCACAATCATTGGTAGTGCAAAGGGCATAAAAAGAGCTGAGATAGCTCAGCATGTGTAGGTTCCAGTAGCTGATTGAGTTGAAACGCATTTGTAAGGCCTTCAGTTAGGGCTGGTATTATGTTTCTCCTCATATCGCGGGGAAAGAGGCAACAAACATTCATTACACAAACCCCTTCTCAACAGTTTAGATTTGGAAAAGTCCGCTATCATTTCAGGGATGGAACTGTGTCCCAAATAACTGCTCAAGTCCAAAGTTCTCCAAAGCAACACCAAATGAGAGAAACAAATTCAGTATCCCTCTTCCCCATACCCGTTAAATTGCCTGAAATAAATGCAGCTGGAGCCAAGAAGATGTAAATAAATGAGCAGCAGGAAGTGTCAACCACCCCTGCCCAATACTGGTCAGGTACTGCAAAAGAAGGCAGTCAAGTCTCTGTTTGGGCTCCCTAGATTCTGACACTTTTTAGGCACTTTTAAAACTAGGAAAGAAATTGGGGTCTTATTTATTCTGTATCCAATACATTGCTATGCAGATATCTTTTTCTTCATGCATGTTTTCCACGGCAACATCTGCACATATAATTGATAGTCAAGTGCCTTCTGGTCCAACTGGAATCTCTCAGAGTTAGAGTTTGGAAAGCCACAGGTCTGTCCCGAGGAACTGGCCTCTATCATTTAAAAAGCTAGTCAAAACAACATATTTTTCATTCTTCTCTCCTCTGCCCCCTCCCTCTTCTATAGCCAATTAAATTCCTTTTATCAAATGTCAAACAAGGACACTAAAAACAAAAAAGGTGTATTGCATCTTTCGGTAAATTCACAGTCTGTCCAGTTTACCCAGTTACAGCCTCCTCCTGAGAGCAGCAAGTTGCATATAATTAAAAAAATCCAATCCAGTTCTGAATTGTAAACAATGCAACAAACGTCCATCTCCTGGCATCACCAAATCTGAGGTGCATACAAACTGACCCTTCAGTCTTATACCTGTCAGGAAATAAAATAATTTAAAAAAGGATTGAGAAGAAGGCAACGCGTAGAATATTGTAGATTGTAAATAAAACAAGCAAATCAATAAACCAAGTACATCCAAATCAAACTAATTGAAGCCAGAGCTTTCTGCAGCTTAATAATCAGTACCCAGGGGATGAGGCTCTCTCACTGACTCCCACAAGTCAGAGAATCACTAGCTAACAGCTCTGCCCTATTTCAAGTAGCTTCATTTTCTACAAGTGAATTAGCTGGTTTGAATGCAAGTTAATTTTGACCTAGATTTTCAAATCCAGCTGCCTAAAGTCAGGTTTCCAAACCCAAATTTGCTTGACTTTCGAAAGAGCTAAGAATCATCAGGCAGCACTCTTGAAAACCAAGCCACTTTTATTTAAATGCCAAATATGGATTTAGGAGCTTAATTTTAGGCAGCCAGGTATGAAAACATTAGGGGAGATTTTCAAAGGTACATATAGCAAGTAGGGCCTAACTCCCACTGATTGTTAGTAGGAATTAGGCACCTAACTGCCATGTGCACCTTTGAAAATCTTTCCATTAGCCCTAAGCTTTCTATTTTATCTGATTTCTATTCCCACTATTTTTCAGCTTGCCTTTTAAGTAGGAATCTTAGAGGAGCTAGAATTCTGTTGTACTGAGTGTTAATGCCACAGCAGGTTTCTCCTCCTCTGGGCCCTCTGAATCTGCAGTACCAAACTGGACAAATAAGCAGAAAAGTAGAAATAGAGCAAACTCAATTCAAGGTATTTCTTCAGATAAGAAAGCCACCAGTTGGCATTAAATTACCCTTAACTTCTCATTGGGCCTTTTTCCAAATGGTTGTTAGTCCCTCAGTAAATATTCAGTTCTTTAACAGCTTTTGTTTAAATTCTCAATCCTACCCCACGCTGAACTCTTCCAGTAGAGGTCTGTTTCTATATTGTCCCATGGCCTCTCAGGCCTTGGCTACACTCACACTTTACAGCGCTGCAGCTGGGGTGTGAAAAAACACCCCCCTGAGCGCTGCAAGATACAGCACTGTAAAGCGTCAGTGTAATCAGGGCAGCAGCGCTGGGAGCGCGGCTCCCAGCGCTGCACGCTACACCCGTAAGGGATGTGGTTTACATGCAGCGCTGGGAGAGCTCTCTCCCAGCGCTGCCGCTCTGACTACACTCACACTTCAAAGTGCTGCCACAGCAGCGCTCCCGCAGTGCTGCCAGGGCAGCGCTTTGAAATTCCAAATGTAGCCATACCCTCAGATAACACATCAAAATCTACACAAGTAAAGGGATCCCACGTGGCAAGGGATTTAAGTGCCCTTCCGTTACTTGTCTACACTAGCACACAAAATCGGCACTGCTGCCATTGATGCAGTAGCATCGATTTAGCAGGTCTTGTGAAGATGTGATAAGTTGATGGCTGTCCTTCACCTCCTCGAGAGGCGGAAGGTAAGTAAATCGGTGGGAGAGCATCTTCCCGTCAACATAGTGCCGTGTGGACAGCGCTTTAAATCGATGTAAGCTACGTTGCTCGGGGGGGTGCTTTTTTCACACCCCTGAGTGACATGACTTACATTGACTTAAGCGGTAGTGTAGACCAGGACTCACAGTATTCTTCCTGGTGCTTATTCACCTATCTTACATCTACTCATGGAACTCCATGGCTATATCTGTGTTCCCACAGAACAGATACCACCCATGGATTATTCTCTTATGTCCTCTTGCTGTTGGGGGGACTCTCCTAGCTTTATGTCTGTGGCCTAGGATCTATCACTTTTTTATTTTGTGGACCATGTATATAAGAAAGTAATCTTACTGCCCCACTACCTCCACTCATTAAAAACTTTTATGATCTGATTTTCTCTAGTGCTGGGCTCCCATTGACTTCACTTCTGAGCTTAGCACCGCTGAAAGAAATAAGCTAGATTACTTCCCATATCTCCCCTCTGGATTTTCTGTTTGTTCTGGTGCTCCTGTGGGCCACCAGAAAGAGTTCCATGTACCACTGATGGTCCGCCAATCATAGCCTTTGATCATAGTACAGATGAAAACCAGAGGGTGCTTGAAATCCCTGCAATACAATTGCCACCCTTTCAGAGTTCAGTTTTGAAAGATGTCTTGCCCGGTCACTCTGAATCAATGACTGCCTAGGTAGAGTCTCAGGGAACTGTGCACTTACCTCTGTGGCTATGACGCACTCGTTCCGCTCCTCTGTTATCACAAAGACAGACTGGTACATAGAATCCCTTGGAGAGCATATTGCTGATATCCTACATTCTGGCTTTTCACTAAGGGGGAGACAGAGACAACATAAAAATCTAAGGACTCTGAAGATAATAAAATCCCTTATAAAGGTCTTCTAGAAATATCCGTAGGAGAAATGGGAAGCTAGAGGATGAATGGGAAGGGGAAGATGGGTAAAAAGATGAGGTAATACCCTGAATCAAGTAACAATCTTTGTTTCAGGTGTTCTCTACAATCAGCAGGAGGTTACAATTGAAAAGAGGATTCTGTCCTGCTATACTTCCACTGTGCTCTATCTAATAATTTACTACTCCGCTCCATCTCCTGTCCCTTTTCATTTCCTGCAATGTCAGCATTACAATGCAGCGTTTAAATCACATGTGAAATCCAAGTGAGAGATTTGTACATATATCAAAAGAATGAGCCAATGGAAACCCATCTCTCTCTCTCTTTGGCTGGAATATGGCTCTTATTCCAACCCACCCACTCCCACAAACCAGGATGTTCTTGAGAAGCCTGTCCTAATCTTTACATTATTAAGATCTGAAATAATTATTTTTAATCTCAATATAGATCTGTTCTAGTCTCTCCATCAGCTAGTTGGGAAGGAAAGACTCTACTTATTTTCATGAGTGGACTGACTGCCAATCCCCTCCATTACCCATGCTGGCCGCATCCTGGGTAGAAACAGAGTTTAATTGACAGGCACTCATGCTCCAATCTGAAGATTCCCCTCCCCACCCCACCTATCATCTATTTCCCCTCCCGCCCACACACTTCTGCTCCCTGAATGAAAAACTGCCTTTTATCTCATATGCACCTTGGACAGATGTGGCTTAACAATTACTGGGGGAAACTGCACTCTTACCTGTATAATCGGAGAGGAGGCTTCTCTCCTAAACACTTTTCACTTTTATAATATTTATCTTCCTGTGTCCCTCTGCTTGGCAGATCCTTTACCAGATTATAGTCCAATATATGGTTCTTAGGTTTGTAGTTTGACTTTTCCAGCCCACAGTCCACCTCTAGGTCTTTATTTTTATTGGTGTTTTTGAGCTGGGAAGCTGGAATAAGGTTGTCCCTCTGGAAATCAGATAGATTGTTCATTGTCTCCAAGTCCTGCTCTGGGTGCCTCCGCATCTGTCTGAGGACCATAGCTATCATGGAGAATAATACAAGCAAAGCCACCAGTCCCACACCCATGGATATAGCTATCCAGTGAACAGGTTTAGGAGGATATGGAACGGGCACCGTATAAACCGGGAACTCACAATGGCTGCCCATGAAGCCATAAGGACAGCTACAAAGAAAGTTAGCATTATAACGTCCACCATAGCACGTGGCCCCATTCTGGCATGGCCCAGAGGCACATTCATCTCTGGTTTTAATGTCACAGTTCCTGCCAGTGTAGCCTGGCAAGCAGGTGCAGGTATAGTCATTGATCAGGTCATGACAAGAGCCCCCATTGGAACATGGATTCCTGGCACACTCGTTGATATTTATCTCACACTTCTGACCAGAGAAACCAGCACGGCAGCGACACACACGGAGTTGACCCAAATCAAAGCAATGACCACCTGGAAAAAAATACAATAAAAAGTTTAGTCAGCAATGGATGTCATCCTGAACACTAAGTCACTTCCTCGGTAAGTAATTCATATTACTACAACAGGAGGGAAATAGTTTTATATAAACATAACATGCAAAGCTCTACAAGTTGCCTAATCATGCTATTGTGATTTATAATCATATCCTTTTAATATAATGTATGCAATGTAGCCATGTTGGTCCCAGGATAATAGAGAAATAAGGTGGTTGATGCAATCTCTCTCACCAAAAGAATTTGGTCCAATACAAGATATTACCTCATCCACCTTGTCCCTTTAATATATAGGTAGTTTAATTTAGTCTGCACACGTATCCCCTTTCCTCCTTCCCTTGATAAATCTCCTGCAATCTCTAATGCACTGGTAATTTACGTACAATAAAACAGTGTTAGTTCCTTTGTGCGGCCAGGATAGGAAGTGAATATATAACCGGAGAGGTAGGCTGATAACACAGAGGAAAGGCTAGAGATCAAATTAAAGATGTCTATCACTTTAGCACTGAAAGTGTGAAGGATCAAGAGATACACAGGATCTCCTCATGGGAAGACTTACCATTTGCACAAGGGTTGCTTGTACATCTATCCACTTTCTTTTCACAGTTAGATCCTGTAAAGCCGAGAGGGCAACGGCAAGTGTAGCTGGCCCCTTGGTCCTTTTCCAAGCATGTGCCACCATTAAAACAAGGTGAGTCAACACAAGTCAAGGCACTATGCTCACAGTGAGCACCATAGTATCCAGGGGGGCATAGGCAATGGTAGCCATTCTCCATATCCTGCAAAATTAAAAACTTAACATTGGACTTTTGCTATTCGACTCTATTCAAAGGCAGTTACTCTCGTGTATCCTCCGTTGATCAACAGCAAACTTTCTTCCATCCCTCCTCATCTACCTGATGGGAATGTATTGTTCTCTGCAGCCAGTGAAGTATTTAGAGAAAAAAATGCAGATGGGACTCAGAAGGATTAAGTCACTAGACAGCAGGGTGGATTTGATTTAAATCAAATTGATTTAAATCATGATTTATATCACTAGTCAGGAAGACTATTTAATCATGGATTTCTACATAAAAGCGCATTCTTGTTGGTTGTTATAACCTTAATACATATTCTTCACAACTCAGAAATAGATGTAGGTTTCATTTTTAGAAGGTACACACTATACATTTTTAAATGATTTATTTTGAAAACTTTTCAGGTTAATTTTACAGCTATATCAGAAAATGAATGATTCTTTGGTTATTTCATTTACCAAAAGTAATTGAAGCAGATATTTATGAAGTCATTGAGAGGTGAACTATCTCCAATTCAATAGGTTAATCATTAATATTTGGAGGATTTTCTTGCCATGCTGTATTAGGAGGAGAACATCACCAGACAGACGTTTAAATTGTTTTATTTAACTAAACAACAACTTTATGTATTCTGGATTTTTTTCACCAGCAAAACATATATTTTAACAAAACAAGCATATGAATTTTTGAATTTAGTTAAACATACAAGTTTTTTTAAATCAGGTTTGTTTTGTTAAAATTGTTTTTAACTAAAATAGTTAAATTAATTAAAAAAAATTAAATCGACTGTCAGCCAGGTCAACATGAGAAACTTAAAATATTGAATTCTGCAGATAACTCAGTTGTCTTCACCTTCATTTTCCTGTTTGTTCATAATCTGGAAAAGAAAAACAAGCTGTCCTGCTTTTTCAGGTCCCAAACGATTTCTCAGTTTAAAATGAATTCGTCCAAAGGAAGAAAATATTCCTTCTACACCGGCAGAAGATGCTACTGCTGTTAAAAGTGAGATTATCACTTCAACAGTCTTTGAATCCAAGTGCTTAAGTGACTTCCACCAGTTCACTGGTGCGACTTTCTTTAAATCATCATCAGCAAACATATATTTCTTGAATGGTTCTTATTCCCAAACTGGGTCTCTTTTACGGCCTGCTGCCATTATAGGTTTTCCTTTCTAATGAGAGAATGGTTTGGTAGATCTCAAATCAATGAGAAAGACCTCAAGACTTCTGGCATATGCTGCTCAAACAGTTTCACTTTTGTTTCTACTGTCTGTCCCTCCCTTCTCACATTTATCTTCAGACTTCTCCTCCTTATCCAGATCTATTCCGCCCCAACAATCTTCTATTCATTGAACTTTTTGAAAGTTTGCACCTTTAGAGAGAGGAAAGGGATTGACTCTGTGTACACAGATTTGCAGAGGGACAAATTTGTTGAGGTCTGTTATTTCTCACCTCTCTATATTATTTATTTATTTGTTTGTTTGTTTGTTTAAAAACATTTTTGCTGTTAACAAGCATGTTATCTCTGGAGACACAAATCCACAGTCTGAGAACTGCAAAACTAAGCATCTCTGATGGTATCTTCAAGACCAGAGATGGACAAACTATGGCCCGCGGGCCACATCTGGCCCATGGGACTGTTCTGCCTGGCCCCTGAGCTCCTGGCCAGGGAGGTTAGCCCCCAGCCCCTCCCCCACTGTTCCCCTTCCCCTGCAGCCTCAGCTAACTGTGCTGTGAGCGCAATGCTCTGGGCAGCAAGGCTGCGAGCTCCTGGGGCACCGCAGCTGCAGAGCCTGGCCTGACCCGGTGCTCTGTGCTGTGCGCTGCGTGGCTGGCTCCAGCCAGGCGGCGTGGCTGCCTGTCCTGGTGCAGCCCGTGCCACCAACCACTGGTGCTCCAGGCAGAGCAGTAAGGGGGTAGGGAAAGGTGGAGGGGGGTTGGATAGAAGGCAATGGGGTGGTCAAGGGCTGCGGGTGTGGATGGGGTAGGGAACTGGGGGGTTGAATGTGGGGCAGGGGTTCTGAGGGCGGTCAGGGAGAAGGGTTGGTTGGATTGGGCATGAGATGGTGGGGGGCAGTCAGGGGCAAGAGTTTCGGGGGAGGTCAGGGGACAGGGTGAAGGGGTGGTTGGATGGGGCACGGGTCCCGGGGGGGAGAAGTCAGGAAGGAGGGGGAGTTGGATGGGGTGACGGGGCAGTTAGGGGCGGTGGTCCGGGGGTGGTCAGGGAACAGACAGCAGGGGGCCATCAGGTGGCGAGAAGCGGCGGGGGGGGTTAGATAAGGGGCAGGGGCCGGACCACGCCTGGCTGTTTGGGGAGGCACAGACTCCCCTAACAGGCCCGCCATACAATTTTTGAAACCAGATGCAGCCCTCAGGCCAAAAAAAAGTTTGTCTGCCCCTGTTCTAGACTGAGCACTGAGTCCCAATGGGTAGATAGAAAGATTAACCTAAATAATCTGTACAGAAGCCCCTGGAACCCCATAAAATTGGGTCCCTAATCCATGAAGTATTGGAACCCCTTTACAAAACTTTTCTTAAACATTACATGAATATATTGTCTCATACTATAGAATTGGAATTTATAATCCCTATTCCATGATGATACCTTTGAGCTATAATTTATCTTAATTAAAACTATCTTTAGATGTTTTTTCCCTCAAAAAGCATTTCATTAAAAAAAATCACATTTAAATAAAAAATCCAATTTTTATAAATTTTTTAAAAATAAGTGATTTTTATGCACCCTGCTAGACAGCCACGTTCAGAGTAGGGGTACTCACTGAATTAGTCAAGCTGAGCAGGTGCAACTGTGGGATCCAAATGGCCAGCTAAATAAAGACACTACTAACTTTACCACTATCTATTTAATAGGATCCCCAAGGCCCTCTTAGGCCTGCACTGTGTGGGGTATCTGATAACACAGTTGCAAGCTGCCCATTCATCCTCTGCACGGTAAGCTCATTTTGCTACTCTATGAAGAGACCCACCTGTTAACCGTAATGAAACCCTCTGCTATTTCTGAGTGTGATCCTTGTGAGCCCTTGTGGGTGAACAGCGGGGCTTAATGCACTGGCTTCAGGCAGAATATACAGAGCACATTTGATATCCATGATCTATTGTTCTTTTTCAACGGGTAAAATTAATGACTGAATGGTTCTGCAAATATTTTTAAACACTAGACAGCAGAATGCTCTAAAATGCATAAGCTTGTACAGAAGTTTTAATAGATCAGCTTCATATTGTATGATATTATACTCCTCTAGTGTAATGTAGGTTTACTCCTTTATTGATGGCTAAAAAGGTTTTAGTGCATTTCTGTGTGCATTTTGGTTTGAGGAAGTTTATTTTTTATATTTATTCTCTTACTAGGCCAGCATCTTGCATGGATTTCATAATGGGCTCCCCAGCAAGGCTCAGTTGACTAGTTTTGATCTAGGCAATACTCTCTTCCTATAGTAAACTTCTTCCCCTGACACTTCCAGGAAAGGGTTCAGTATGTTAACTGAGAGCGTTAGCAATGGACCTGTCAGCTATCAGATTCCCAGTGTGTTGTTACCAAGCCATTTTTTAAAAGGTATACTTGAGTTTGTTTCAGACTGGTTTCACATTTAAAATTAGCTCTTACCGTGCAACTACCACCATTCCTACAGGGGTTGCTGTCACACTCGCTGATTTCATGTTCACAGTCAACGCCGGTGAAACCAGGTTTGCATGAACATGTGTAACTGCCTTGGCCTGTGTTCAGACAAGTAGCTCCATTTTTGCATGGTTTGTGGTGGGTGCAGTAGTTGAGATCTGCAAAGACAAATGTTAGAGTTTTTGACAACCTAATAGAACCCACTCATTTGTCAAAATATGACAGCACAAAAAATGAAAACAAACATTTTAGCCAGCAAAAAAAAAATAGTTTCAGCTAAGAGTTTTCATTTTGTTGTCAGCAGAATGAATACAGATTATTTAACTCTCCAAATAACCAATAAATCTGTTATTTCTCCCATCACAGTATATCTAAGCTCCGAAATGTGGAAGACCTGGCAAACCTTTAACTATATAAGTGCCTTAGTATACTCTCCTTTGTGTGTGTACAAACCCATTAGCCTTAATGGGATTTAGATGTGCACTTATCAAGTTGAAAAGTGTACATCCTGTGAAAGACAACACATGCCTTGACAAACTTAACAATAAGCCTTGCCTTATTCACACTTAACAACCTAACCATATCACAACCATCTCTGCAGCTATTTACATTGTTTCACAACCATAGTTTATGATCTCAGTTTCAGCAATATAACTATAGCCTTGAGGACACATTCAGCTGGCTAAAGTTCAGCGATTCAATGGGTGAGCAAGTAAAGTGGTCTGATATCCCTTACAACAGAACCTCTGCTTTTCAATCTTGCTCTATGAGTTTTCTCACCCACTCCAGACTCATCATGAGTTTACTTCCTCATGTGTAGAAATAAGGAAGGCTCAAATGGCCGTGTTTACGTCAGTTGGAGTTAGTAAACTGCTTTATTTCTACTAATAAATAGCTGAACTTACAGTTCTTGTTTGAACAAGCAAAAAGACTGCATATTCAGCATTTCAATCAGTTTTTAAAGAAAAAGCCACAGTTAAAAATGTTAATTTGTGTTTTCATGTATACTATTAATAGAGTTAGTATGACGGAGACTTTCAACAAATTGTTGCCTATTGACATTTCACTGGAAGAGATTTATTCCAGATGCTCTGAGTTAGGGCTTGTCTACACAAACAATTAGTTCAAGGCAAGCTAGTGTGAATCTATCCTGCACTAACTAACCTGCTGTGGAGTAACTGTCCATAAGCACCCTGCTGAGACACATTAACAATTGGTTAGAGCACTCTAATTTTTTCAAAGGATTAGAGCAGTCTACAAGCAGGCTAGTGGGGGCAGGGAGGCAGATTCACACCCCAGCTTGCAGCGAATTAAATGTTTGTGTAGACAAGCCTTAACATTTCTTAGCTCAGTACCATCAAATACACAAACTAACCTTGGTCACAGAAGAGGCCACCCCAGCCTTCATCACATATGCACTGCCACTGTGTTTTACAAGTCCCGTGGCGACAGCCTATATGAGGAATGCACTCATCACAATAACGGCCTTGCCAGCCAGGACGACAGCTAGAAAAAAATTTTAAAATGTTAATTACAATAAAAGGTTAAAGTTGCTGTCAAGTTCAGTTTGAGATCATCATCTACTCACATGCACTCTCCTGGCTTGTTGCAATATCCATTTTGCTCAGTACAACCAGACAGACAGATGGCTATATTAAAAAAAAAAACACAAAAAGCAGATTTAAAAACATCTGGCAATATAGTTTACACTTAAAAATCACTTTTTAATAAATATATTGAAACCTACAACACACTTTAAAACTTTCATTTAAAAATTCAGATCATAGGCAGGAAGAAGTGAACCAGAGAAAGCCAGCATTTGCTGTGAACAGAGGTGTCCTTTAGTTTTTCTGTTTATACAACAAACATGGCCTCCTGCTTCTCTAAGCTTGAGAAAAAAATAAGAGGTGGCCTGCCATCTCAGGATTGCACTACCACTGATGCCTCTCCTCTGGGGGTAGCAGTGGTGAAAGTATGAGCATGGGCAAGTAGCTGTCATTTGAACTCAGAATATAAATGCCATAGTGGTTAAAACGTTGCTATCCTGTCTACCCTAGCTCTCACCATTGCTACCACCTGTGGAATTGCACCAGAAGTACCAAGAAGCTGAAAGTTTTGAGGGGGAGGAGGGAAGCCACTGTAGCCAAGGCCTCACTGGGCACAATGTCTTTTTCTTTCCAGTGCTGTGAGCCTAGGGGGTCAGTGTGAGGCCGGGCTCCGTGTAGCTCTACTATTTAACTGTGTAAAGGGGGTTGGGAACACGACCTGTTTGTTAGGCCTTGGCTAGAACTAGGGAAAAAAAGGTTTGTTCTCATCAACTGCTAGGGCTAAGGCAGGGCCAGGGCCAGGGGTTAAGTCCCAGTGAAGACAAGGCAGTGCATGAGATACTCTTTAGCTCCTAGCCCTGCCAGCACGCGTGCGAACTACCCTTGTCTTCACTAGGCTCTCCCTGGACTCTGTTATGGGGGGCTAGGGAGGCTTGGCAGGATCACCCCCTTTCCCCAGTCAGCATCCCCTGTAGGGGCGGGCTGGCCGCTGGAAAGAGGCGCTAACAGCCGCAGGAGCCTGCGGTCACCCCGCGGATTTCCCCAGTGTGCGGGGCTGGGTGACCAGGGGGCATTGGCAAAGCCGCTCAGCACCGGGGAGGGCGCGCTGTGGCCGCCCTGGGAGGTGAATCACCGGCCCCAGGGGGTTCGCGGCTGGGAAGAGGCTGCAGGGGCGAGCCCGGGGTTAGGGGGAGGCGGCTCGCGCTCGCGCTCGCTCGCCCCCGCCACGAGCACTTCCAGCCCCCGCCCCGCCACTACTCCCTGTGGCGCCGGCACACGGCAGAGCCACGCGCTCCGAGCTCGCAGCCTGTTGGCTCCAGCGCGCGCCCTTTGCTCCCTGCAGCCTCCGCAGCTGCGCTGGAGGGCGAGGCTAACCGCCTTCCCCGCCCCCAGGCGCTGGCACGCGCCGCCTTCAGCTTTACCGCCTATGGGCAGCCTGGCAACAGGCGCGAGGCGGCAGCGGCTGCCCGCGCGACAGCCCCGCCCCTCGGGTGGGGCCGATAGGGCTCCTGGAAGGGAGCGCTGTGGAAGTGCGGGGGAGCGGCGGGTGGTGTCACTTACGCTCGGTGCAGTACTCGCCGGTCCAGCCCGGCAGGCAGGCCAGGCTGCCGTCCGCCTCGCACACGTAGTGGCCGAAGGGGTCGTCGCGGCGCTTGCAGAGGCGGGAGCAGCTGTCCCCGTAGTAGTGCTCGCTGCAGATCACCCGGTAGGAGAAGCGCAGCTGGGTCTGCGAGCTGCTCTGCACGTCCTGGGACCAGTTCTCGCCCACCGCCAGCGGCCGCTGGATCGCCACCTGACTGATCAGCCACTCCTCGGCCGGGGCCCGGGAACCTGCGGCACGCACACAGCTCGGGCTCAGTGCTGCTGCGAGACACAGCCCCCTCCAGCTCCCCCGCACTGCAGCCCAGAGCCAGTGCCACTCCACCGCGCATCTCATTGCCCTCCCAGTGATGTGCCCTGACTCTATGCTACATCCCACAGTGGCACCTCCCCAACCAGTGCCACCCACAACTGCTCAGCGCAGCTAGTGAGACCACTTAGGCTAAAGATCAAAATGTTAAAGAGTTCTAAAAACTAAACAATGCACGTTACTTTATCGACGCAAGGGCACCGATCCTGATCCCAGTGATAGCATTACTATTTTTCCATTTAAATGAAAAAAGGACCAAGGTCGGGCCCGGAAACAGTGTATTATTCATAGCAACACGTAAACATCGCTGTATTGTTTACGTCAGATAAAGGGATAATAACTGGAGGGACAATTTCAAAGAAGCACGGTGCATTCTGCCATTTGTTTGCATGCGATAGGGGAAAAAAGGCACACGCCATGTGCTAATGCAAAGCATACCAGTGTGGAGTTCAGGAACAGCACTTCAGCTATTGTCTCTAGTATCAGTGATTATTAATCATGAACCTAAGAGGCTTTGCAGAAAGCTTTTCAAAGTGAGAACAGTTGTGCTGTTGAAATATCCTTTTCCTCTATGTCAGAAAAACATCCCAAAGCCATTATTTCTTTTCCAAAGGGCGGAATTTGAAAAAGGTGTAAAATACAGGAAAAGGCAGTCATGACTTTTTGGCAGCCTTGTAGTTTTCTCACCAAAGAGCTCCTTTCTTTCCCACGCCAAAAATAAACTGGAGGAAACGCAATTGTGTTGGAGATTAGGTAGGGGACAAAATCAAAGCAAACCTGATGGATATCATTTAGGGAATAGCTCCCGATTGTAGGATAAAGCTAACACCGAGATTATAGTATAAACATTGGAATTCAATGAGGTCAATTTAGTTTACTTTAAAACTTTTCTAGTGACGTTGACAGGTTAACTATTTCGGATTAGTTTACAGACAAGTATCGAATTTTAGGAAACGGTCGCCCCCTCGTGATTGCTAAGTGCAGTGTCATATTCACCTTCTGGAAGGTAATTTGCAGGAGCATGCCAGGCTTCAATGATCAGTGAGAAAGTTCCCTGCGAATGGAAACAAAACATAAGTGAGAGGAAGATACAGAATTTAAGACAAGCGAGATCTTAAGTTAGATTGATCAAAAAAGGTTTTGGTCTGTCACAGAGTCTTCCTTGCAGCTGAAACAATTGGGTGAAACAAGGAAACCGTAGTGCTGCCAGGTCGGAGATATACATTTTAATTAATCTAATTGCAGATAGCATTACTTTGTCCGAGTCAATGAAACGGAGCTTCCTTAGGGTTGTTTTAATCTCTTGGGAAAACGTTTCTCGTGTCTTTCACTGACAAGGGCATTTTATTTCTGCTTTGATGGTTAGGTTTCTCTCAACCACCTTCCCCCGCGCCGCCCCCCCACGCACACACGTTTTGTTGAACGCAAATTTTCCCAGCTTGCATGTATTTACATCTCTCTTCACGTAATACCGACATCTATGCTTATAGACTGGATGCAATATTCCATCTCTTTTTTCTTTACAAGGAAGTTATGGAAATAAGTCTAAGAGCGAAAGTAGTTTGTTTTCACTATAGATTAACAGCGCACTCTGTTTAACCCTTTACCCCCCCTCCACACAATTTAAATCATGTTTAAGGTGGGATCTCACCGGCCACGTGAAGTTGAAGGGTAACTTAATGGGGCTTCCAAATCTCTCCGTTTCTTTAACGCTGAAAGAGTTTACTCCCAGGACTGGGGTGACGATGCTCCCGAAAGTACAGGAACCCGGAGAGACCACTGCCTGAAAATGCTTCAGACAGACGCGAAAGAAGGTCCTACAGTGGGGCGAACACGGTTTTCCGCTAGCCAGGGACCCCTGGCTATTCGCAAACTCCTGCAGCTCCAGTTGGAAGACGCCAGAGCCGGATACGCTCTGCACAAAGAGGAGACATACAAAAGAGCCACATCAGCGCTTACCCCAGGCTTTGCCATACAACTGGCTTCCATCACCCAATTACATTTAGGACCACTCATTCAGTGAACCCCCTTTTTTCAATGAGCGATTACCTGCTGCAAAATCATTAACAGAAACGTCAAGCCAAAGATGCGCAAAGCTGCCATCCTCCTGTTATTCAAGGCTTCACACTTTTAGTGGGAATTGGGTTTAATTTTCCTCCGATATTCCTCAATTGGTCCAAGTAAATGCTTCTTCCTTGAGACAAAAAGTCGTCACGGCAATTCAGCTAGAACACCCTGTCCTTCCAATTATTCCCCAAGCACCAGCAGAAAATGGAAGGTATAATCCAGGTGTTTAAACCATCCCCCTCTGGGAATTAATCCTGCAGCCAACGACCAAACTCTGAATGTGTTAGTCGCCTTTATAAACTCCAAAACCGAATGGATTTAGTGAGAGACGCACAGGGGGAGTGTTTAGTGTTGAACCGCTCCTCCTTCATCGGAGCTAACAGCGCTCAGTAAATGGAAAACTTGCTTCCCTTCGAGCTGTTTATATAGTTGCCTCTTGTCCTCGCAAGCTCATTATGTAAACTGTCAGTCAGACTCACGGGCGATCCCTCCCCCTTTTTCATCTTTCCTTTCTGGAAAAAGAACCAAATGTTGTGGGAGCCCTCATATCCAGAATTAATACCCTGCTGCTGCTGCACTGACCACCAAGGAGTCGCGCTGATTATTAACAAGCCAAGCATCTGTTGAGATATTTACAGCGCTCACACTGGGAGAGTTCCATCGAAAAGCAGGCGCTTTTCCAAGGAGAGAAGCTTCCAAAAGTAGCCAAACAATAGAGGCTAAAATATGAAAAATATGTTTTTTATTTTACGCTATCGCCAGTCAGCTTCAAATTCCTTCCAGAGACAAATGATCGCTAAAGACAAACATTGCACCGAGTAGTACAGCCCTTTAGTGACGAAGTTACCTGCCTTGCCTACTTGTGGTGATAGCAGGTAGAAAGTAAAAGTAAAATCGTGCTTATAAGAAACTGAAACGCTGTACATTTTGTCACCGCTCTAAACTCCTGCAATGTTGCCTTTCCCTGTCCTCCTGGATCACGCATGTTAATCTTGAGGTACACATGCCGAAGGCCTCTGGTCATCTGAATTCGCTCTTTTAGTTATTTTTAATCACAAATAAGGAAATTCACCAGACAGTCAAGAGAGGGAGCAGAAAAAACAAACAAGCAACCACAAACCTCCATTCACATTCTCTTTTGCTCTCTCAAGCTCAATTTGGTTATGTCTTTAATTTCTGCCTAACCGTTTAAAGGAGGGTCCTGTAACAGGTCACAATGCTGGCAAATCGGTTACAAAATCAAGCAAGCCATTTTGCTTCAAAAGCCTGGAATCCGTTTGCCCGCGGCCACATTCATGTTGACAAGATAAACTCAGGTGAGGGAGACTTTCAGGGAAAGTTAAATCAAACTGAAACTGGGAACATGTAAGATCAACTTGGATTATTTTAGGGACAAACCTAGCAAATCACTATAGAGTTTGTAAAACAGATTTTTAGTGGCTATCTTTGGGCTAAGAGTGTACTCTGCTAGTTGCAAGGCTGGCGTGTGCCAGTAAAGCCGCCTGATTGCAATGTGTGCTTATTGTTGGGTCGCGTGTCCCTCATTAAAGCCAAGCACAGAGAAGGCCTTTCATGTGGCTTTTTATTTCAGCTTGTTAAAAGGAGGGGGTTGGGGGAAGATAAACCTTCAGCTGTATGATAATGAGGTCTTGCCACCTTTACACCACGGCCTAGCATAAGGCTATAACCCTTTCTGCTGCAGATCACCTGTATAACAACCAGTTGGTCCAATCATTTGGAAATGTCCTATCAATCGGTGATACACTTTTATACAAAGGTGTCTCAATACAATTCGAACTCCCAAATCCACTCTCTCTCAAAAGCCCGGAACCTCGCTTATTTTGATCGGAGGAAACCGATAAATAGATGTGGGAATACGATCTAAAATGAGATTATTATTTAGCCTCATTTTTAGATTTTCATCAAGTCACTTGTTTTTAGAAGAGCTTTAGAACTTGGAATAGCAAAAGGCGGAGGGCAAGGGGGGGACAGAACTGTTGTGAAGAAATATCACTGCTACATTACAAATCTTAAATGCTCTAGGAAGCAAATCGTCAATTTAGACGTGCCCTGGTGCAACCGAGAGTTGCTGAATTGCCTGGAATGGACAGAACTGTAATTCCAGCATCCAGGAGGGTGCTGAAAAAATGCTCACCTCAAAAACAGGCGTAAACTTCTGCTGTGTTTAGAGTCAGCTACTGAAAATAAAGACGCGCTGAAATTCAAACCGTGGCGTTTACTCTTGAACTGAGGCCGGAATGATTCGGCACAAACCCCCCCACGTAGAAGGGCAAGCCCTGCAGGAGGGGAGCCGCTTTACACCGCACCTGTAGCACCTATGACTGTTGTTCTCTTCTCTTTCCCAGTCGAGCGTGGTCCAGCAGCTGCTTTCTCCTACAGCACCAGTGAACTGTAGACCGGCTTTCTCCTCTTTTTTTGTCCTTAACCCCTTGGGTACACTTAGTCCTCTGAGGACTCTCTGGCTATGGCATGGTGCAAGGATTACAGGTGGATGTTTGATCAGGCACCTCAAAAGCAAAGGAAGGACGTATTTGTGATGAGAGATATACCAGGTATCTTACATAGGCGCATAAGAGGGGCTGCAAGAGGACAAGCCTTTGTCTCTCCGGATGAAATTGCCTAGTAAACAACTCAGAAGGAGGAATGTGCCAGCGCCTGATGAAGGCGAAATTCTGCAGCGATCTGACCAGCAGCAGCTTCAACTGTCAAAATCAAATCTGATGCTAATAGCTTCGGTACTAAATAAAATGAGAGTCCAGATAACATCAGTGCTTGATAAATGGTAATGAGTGCCTAACCTAGGGGAACAGAAGGGCTGTGGGGCTCTTTAATTCACTATTGAAAGGCTAGCTGGGTACTGCAGGCTCTAGCAGATGTTAGTATGTGTGTGTTTTGATTTTTGACTTGTATTGGAGGTTTATTAGGCTAACCAGAGCCACCCCACGCATGGCCACTTGGCCCAGGCACCATCTGGCACAAGCAGGACGGCGTGCAGGAACAGGGCATCGCATTGGTGCTGAAGATCCACAGGCAGCATCTACCATATGGACTCGGTCTATTCTTCCGAGCTAATGTAGGTTAAAGCAAGACAAGCTGATCTCTTCTTTTCACAGCTCCGCCAAAGCTCCCTGAAATCCTCCCAACATGCACCTTTGCAGATAGAATTTCACATTGAATCTGAATGCTTTAGGCATCAGCTTCCCTGCATTGATCAAAATATTGTGATGGGAGTGCACTTTCTAGTTCCCTGAAATGTAACTGGTCTGTCTTTACCTACTTAGCGCGCCACTATTTTTAGTTTCAAACCTTTCCCTTATTTCTCCCCAACTGCCAGAAGCTGAAATTGCTCATATTTCCCCAGTGTCCCCACAAAATAAATATTTCCGGGAATCCTGTTGGTACAAAACAGATGTAAAATCCTCCCTAAACGCCAGGGATTATTGTGATTGCAGCCATAAACGAGGCTGTAATAAAATAATAAATACGAAATATAATAGACCACCTGCTGCATGTTGACAAAAAATTTTAGATAAAAAAGCTGCATTAGTAGTATCAAGCAGCTGGGTCTAAAAGTTTACAGAGTGCAGGTGAGAAGCAGAGTTTTGTATAATTGTTTGTTTTCTACATACCTATTAACACGCATTCTTAGGTTATTTTAGAGTGCATTATACGGTATCTTTCGTAGCACCCTTATAGGTTGGTCTCCGCATTTTAGAAACTCTGATTTCAGAGGTTTATAACTTGGTCGTTGAATGCCATTTTTCATCTCAGGTGGCTTATTCCTCCTCCACTTTCTCCAGTCTATTGCTCAAGCCCTTGTAAAGCTCGAGACTAGGAAAATGGATAAGAAAGGATTTTGGATTTCTTTTTATCTCCCAAATGCATTTATTTTTTAAAAAATCAGTTCGGTTCCTATCCCTCCAAGATTTACACTCATGCTTAACTTTAAGCAGAAGTCCCACTGAAGTTAATTATGTGGTAAGCGTTTGTAGGCTCGTGGCCTTAATTTGTTTTTAAAAAATGATTTTTGCAGAAAGTGTTTTTATGTAAAGAAATTGGAGTCAATTTATATGGTGAGGAGAAAGCGCTTTGAAATTACAGATATGTTTACTTTGCTGAATAGCTACAATGCATATAGGAAACTAGTTACATTATGCACATTTTTACTAATTTTCATAATTGGCTTGTTATTTACACAATACATGGGTAGAAGTTTACGTAAGGATATAATGTTTTGTAAACTATTAAATTCCAGTGGAGCCAATCGGATTACATTTATCGTTTATAGATCCTTGGGTGACGCACTATATACAAAACTGTCAAAGTATAACAATTAATTATTTTTAAAGCTCAGCGAAGTAACCAATCTCCAGCATCCAGCATGTTCAGCTATTCACAGTTTTAGAGCACTGTTCACCAATGTCAGACTTTTAGTTTAGTAGCTGCCATTTTACATCAGATGAAGTTCAAACTTGGCATATTAATTGCCAGGCCAAATGCATTTACCTTACAAAACAATAATTGTTCTTTTAATTAATCTAGTACTGGTGAAAGGTACCAGACTTCTCAAGTTTTCTATTCACAGAGCAAGTAATCATAGCAGTGGGAAAGAAAAATAATGTAAATTTACCCAGGCTACCCTTCTCATCCCCAAGGATCTTTGTGTCCAGTTTCCATCTCCTCCTCCTCTCTCTCTCTCTGGGTGAAATTCACCTCTGTTTTGAGGGAAGCATAAGGCCTGTGCATCATTTAAGTCCAGGTTAAGCGCTGTGTTGAGGGTTTAAGTGGCATTTCAGGAGTACAGAGGTGTTGTGCTGACGCTGACAATGATGTAAACGGATTCGGTGTGTTATGTAATGTGGACTGCTCAGCAACTTATTTCACATGGTCAGTGCATAACCATTAAAAAATCAGCTTCTGGTCACTATTTGGGCACTGGTTACTACTGACCCCTTCACTGTAATCACTCAGCAGAATCACACCAGTGCCTTAGATGTGAGAAATGATGTTTCTCAGTAACAGTATTCTGAATTACCCAGTCAGTATTATTTATTTTAGCTATATACTTATCTCGAGGTTTTTTTAAACCTCTAAGCCAAAGTTGGCAAGACAATAATTAATATGTAGCAAGGCCTTCTATTACTTTGAAAAACAAAACCCAACGAATTTGTGACATCACCAACATGTATACTATTATAACCAGGTACGGTTGGGTTAGGTTAGCCATGATAAGAGCTTGTTTTGTCTTTGCTTTTCTAGCATGCATGGCCCATCAGAATTTGTTTCTGGCATGCGCTGGAGAGACAATTCGAATTCCAAGGCTGCATTTTTCCTTTGGTAATTTTCAAATAAACTGGTATAACTATATTGAATGTTATGAGTATCCAAGTTAGTTTCATGAGCATTGTCTCCTCTTCATCTACTGGACTAGCCTGGAAATCCTTCAGGAAAAAGAAAAGGAGCGGGCCAGACAAGAGAGGGGAAGGAGGAAAAGGGGGGGAGGTGGGAGAGAGAGACTGAAAAAGAAGTGGGAAAATGACATAAAAGGTGGAAAGTAAGAGCAATATTAGACCAGGCACTGGTTACTAACTTTCATCCCCCCAAGACACTCACTGAAGATTGTGTGGGCCACCAAAATTAGTATTGTGCTGCTATAATCTTCTTTATTATATATACTGGACTACTAAATTTTTAGATTAATTACGTCATATCTCAAGTGAGCTGCTGGAATCTCAGTGGGACTTTGACTGTGTCAACAATATTGACCAATATTCCCTACAGAAATAAACAACGTGCTGCTTAAAACTTGATACTCTATGGTACAACACACTTTAAAACGACACAACTGAATCCAGAGGTCCAACTGCTCCACTTCATTGTACGCCAAGGATGTCGGCTGGGGGAAGGAGTTGGGAAGGAGGAAGAGGTAGCTCAGTCTTAACCACAGTGAAGCCTTTCTGTAGGGATCGAGATCCACAGGACAGAAGGGCCGGGGGACAGACACATCCCTTTCCAAACCTGTGGGGCAAAGCAGCACAAGGTAACTCTGATGCCATGTGCAGGTTTTCCCACCACGCTCTGAATCATTCCCGAGTGATTGGGAGCCAGCGTTACTCGTTCCGTTTTCGTGCTGCCAAGGGGACTGAAAGGTCAGGAGGCCGCACAGGGGCTGCACAAACGGCTCTAGCCACTAGAGGATCCCCCAAACGCTGAGCCCTCAGTTACCTCCACTGGTGGTGGCAAGCAGGCAAGGCAACCCCCCTTTTCTCCCCCCTCCCCCCTCCCAGAAGAAGACTGGAGAGGAAACACCATGAGAATAAACTCATGGAGCCTTCTCTTCCTTGCATAGGGAAGCAATGGCGGTTACTTGTATCCTGCAGAAAGGGAATAGGTCCCTTGGAGTCCTCCAGATCTACATGGGAATAACCTGAATAGGAACATGTGGGGCCCATATCTTTTAAACCAGGCATTATTGTAATTCAGAGGGCAATGAAAAGAATGGCAAGAAAGGTTAAATCAGGTCACTCCCTGGGTCGGGATACTTTTCTCTCTCTGGAAGTGTCTTATAGGATTGCTAAAGGACACAAATAGAGACCTGGGGTGGAGGGAAGCCAGAGGCAGCACAGCGTCTGAATCCACCATTGCTTCCAACGCGTGGGTGTGCTGGGAAGCAGCACTTAGCTGCCAGGTGTAGTTATTCCAAAAGCCGCTAAGGCAAGGCTTGTTTTCCACTTAGTGTTTTTACAGTCACCTGCACATGGGCCCCCAACACTGAATGGGGCTTGCAGGCACTGCTCTAATGCAGATAATAAGTAACGTGGCTGGGACTAATTTTTCAGCGCAGAGCTTCAGGCTCCAGCTCCAGGTGGTTAAAAGAGAAGCTATAGTCTCAGTGAAGTCAATAGGCCTTCGTTCCTAAATGGACCTAGCAGGATTTGACACATCTCTTCGGTTCTCCCGCTAATCTCACCACAAGAGGGGAGAGCACAGAGCTGTCTCCATAACATAAAGCAGAATATTTTGGTCACTGTTTCCCTTCCTCAGGGTTTTCATGGAAGGAGAGCACAGGGCTCTTTTTATTAGTCCCAATCCGTACTTATAGAGGTTTCTGTTAGATTTCAGGGAGTAAAGAAAGTGTACTCCTTTGCTAACTCGCTGGATGCAGAGTCCTTTTCAAGTTTTATAGATCAGAGACTCTGAAGATGGGAAAACTATGCCCTCGTATTTCACAATATTTTCCAGCGCAAGATTGTGCACAGTCAGTTTTCCACATTTTTAACCATGTTTGAGCAGATTTAATGCTTATGAAAGTGCAGGGCTAAAACCATTGTCTCGATCCAGGAACCTGCCTAGTAGCAAGCAAACGTCTTCACCTAGAACCACGTTCTGCTCTGTTGTACCGCCCATCTGTATGTACATCATTGGGCTCAATGGGATTGCATGGGGGAAAGGGAGTGGTTAACTCTAGCAGAACGTGGTTGGAAAATGTTCCCAGGGTCGCATTCTGCCCTTGGTTACCCCTCCGCAACCTCATGGACTTTATTGAAGTTCCCTATAGGAACATAGGAATTGCCATCCCAGATCAGTGGTCTGTCTGGTTCAGTATCCAGTCTCTGACGAGAGCCAGACCCAGCTGTTGCAAAAGAAGGTGCACAGGTGTAACCGAAGGCAAACTCTGGCATTGCATTACATATCTGATTTGCAATATTGATGCTCCGTCAATCCTCCGAATCTCCTGAGCAGAGACTATACAAAAATTATGTGTCGATTTCTGATGTGCTCAATCTGGAACTAGTTGTGGACCAAACGCATTTTCACTCCTACTAGCCTTCTGAACCGAGCTCTCCAAAGGTGAAAAATGCTAACCCAAAGCACCAGACCGTACAGAAATGAACAAATCATTAGTATTTTTAATCTCTTGCCAAAGAAAGTGGGGGGTATCCATGGAAAAAATCAGAATCCAACTAATACATACATTTCCTTGCCTACATTTAATTTCTTTCTATCTAAACTGATACAACATTTTCTCTAAATAATGGATAAGTAGCACATGCTGGTCTCCTGCCAGAGTTGTAAAATCCTTCCATGTAACCGTAACATTTAAAAATATGTATTTTTTGGAAATTTATAAATCTACTAAACGTTTCTTTCCTATAATAATTTCTTTCTGTTCCACGTGGGTAATTAGAGGCAGGTCCATTAGTGAGTAAGCAGTGAGGCAGACGGACTTTTAAGCTTATACAGGTAAATGATGTAAACAGGTGCATAGAATATACTTTTCTAATAACTTCTGTAAATACCATTTTTGTAGGTTTACATTTGTAGGTTTCTGAGATATCTGAAGGAATAAACTAATTCCAAGCAGCCTCTTTCAGCAGTGGTTAATCAAATTAGTCACAATGATCTAATAGAACACCCTCTCCTCATGAAGATTAGATTTTGTCGTGTACCTTGAATGTTTTTATTGGTACCAATCCCTCTTTCTCCTATGCATGGATTCATTTTGTGGTTTCGCTCTCCTCCTCTCTTTTTAAACCCTTAGTTAGAAAGTTGCCCATCTATTCAGTGCTCACACACCAAGTTCCATGTGCACAGATTCACTCTGTGAGCTGGATTCCCTGATGGCTTTTAAATCCCTTAGTTAAAAAGTTGCACATCTATTCAGTGCTGACATACACCGAGGGACAGGGACGGGGACGGGGACAGGGGGGGAAAATCCCACTGGCTTGTTTTGTTTCAATCTAAATGTCCATAGCACAGAGCATCTCTCCGGGGAGAGCAGCTCCGAGGGGTGTTAATGTGGTCGATTTGGGGTACAAATGTTTGGAAATGTTTCCTGATTTGCACAGAAGGAGGGGAGATTTGCAAACTGTTGCTACCACATGGCTCCTCCATTCTGTCCATTCTCATTGTAATGAGGACGGCGCGTGCCTCATCTGCTCCAGGGGAGCTGCCACGAGCCAGCCAAGCACGCCACGTGCCAACTGGGACAACAAGGCCCAGCCCAGCCTGGCATGCAGACACCAGGCAGCAGCAGCAAGGGAAGGAGGCACAAAGGGCACCTGCAGACCCGGCAGCTGCAGGGAGCACAGCAAACCTTAGAAGAGGAGCCAGCTTTCCTTTAACACTTGCCACTTATCCCCTTTAAAGCCATCCCAGCTTGAGTTGCTGTGTTTTTTATTCCGATCTGTGTCTGTTTAACAGAAAGCAAGGCATGTAAATATCACACGGACGGAGGATGTGACCAGCCTCTGAATGGGAAGTTTAGACTGCATTTCACCGGCTGTCGCTTCCCCTACCTCGCACCTGCAGACCTAGGGCTCGATCTGCTTATCAGGACTCGAGCCCTGTTGCCTTTTACTCCAGCTGATAGCGTGATAGGTACAAGTAGCAGCCTCCCCCCCCCCATGGGCCCCCTGGAAGAAAACGACCTATCTAGATATAAACCCGGCAAGAAAATTCTAACAATTGAAACAGCTCTCTCTTGCCACGGGGTGTAACTCGGGCTGGGTTTAGTTACAACACGTGAGTGTGTCATTTCACCTATTGTTATTCAGAGCTTGACCCATAAAATAAGAACATTTCTATTAAATGGTATAACGATTACCATTGAAGCTTTGGCTCCAAATCGATGGCTTCTTTTCCATACAAATGCCTACTTATGCTTTTATGTTCTCCATCTGTTTGTAGCTAACACCTGCCATTCAATAAATCGATTTACAATTTAATGTAACAGCTTCCCGGGACATTTTTTCATGCCAGATGCCACAGCAGTTCCAAACCTTTACCCCTTCCCCCATCCCTACCCCAAACCACAGCCCCCATCATCAACTACCCTTCGGTGTTCACAGCTGAAAAGAGGGACTCTTAATCAAGATAAATCCGTAGCCAGATACCGCAGGATATAAAATCGGTGCCAAAAATGGGCTTTTTCATTTAAAGGCTAACACAACAGAGAGCTTCATCCTCAGGGTCCCTTTCCTTCAATCACATTCACTCTCTGAACATTGTGGGGGCTATAAAGTGCCTTTCCCATGGCTGGACCAGTGCAACTCATCACTACGTGTGTGCACGAAAATCTATGACACTGATGAGCTAAAGGAGAAGGAATCGTCTGTATAAGCATGATTTAAGGAAACGGAATTAAGAAGCCCAGTGTGCGTGCGTAAACACACACACACGCGAAATAAGTGGAACTACTCGGCCGTGAGTAACTGCTAGCCAGTGTGAGCAAGATGCTCGCAAACTGTCCCTAAATAATGACTGGGTGACCCATCGTTCTTGTTTTCCTTCTCCAGTATCACCACCAAAGCACAGAGCGACCCCGCCCCCCTCCGCCGCGCCAGTGCACGCTGCCAAAAGTTGGCACGTCAGATATGCGAAGTGCTGCTCCCTGCATTTGTTAACCCTGCCTACAGGGGACTGGAGCCTTCTGACCCGCGAGCGCAGCTTTCCTTTGACATCCTCGGAGGCAGTTTGCGGCAGTTGAATTTATGATGCTGGTGCCGTTTGCTGGTAACCGGGAAGCAGCAATGCCCTGGATGGTGCGGACCTCGCTTCCCGCAAAGCGCGGGGCTGGTGACCCTGTTTGGTGGAGCACCCAGCAATCCTCCCCTCGTGGCTGTTTCTGCAGGGGCTGCACCCCGCAGCGCAGAGCCTTTCTCTGACCTTTTCCCACTCTCAGATTCGGGATTATTAGGCGGCTCCCGAGTGCAGCCTTCCTCCAGCGGGTGCAACCACTGCCAGAGCCAATGCAGCGCAAGGAAGGCTTGCTGGGCAGCAGGATTAACCTAGTTAGGGGGTTCTGGACACTGCCGTGTAGGGTGCAGCCGGCTGAAATTATTAAGAGCAAAAGAAGCGGGCTCTCGTCCAACGGGTTTGTTTGCCCCCAGAAAGCAGCTCTGTCCTACAGTCAGGTTGTATGGGCAGACCCGCTTAGTTTTGTGTTGTCTGCGCATTTTATAGCTGAGAAAATCAGACTGAATTATGCTGAAGGGATGATTAACAAAAGGATGTAGGGTGTTTCCTCTAGGTTTCCCAGGTGGAGATGAAAGACAAACCTACCTAATAGATAAAGACAGCTCTATCTAGCTATGCTATCAAGCAAGTGAAAACAACACGTGTGTGTGTGTGTGTGTGTGTGTGTGTGTGTGTGTGTGTGTGTGTGTGTGTGTGTGTGTGTGTGTGTGTGTGGGTACAGGGAGTGGGAGGGTGCGCTGGCTGACCGATGAAGGGAGGTTGGTGGCTGGTTGTCAGAGTTCCACTCATTTTAATACTGCGGAGATGTCATTTAATTGTATTAGTGTAAATTAATTAAGTTAGGATGCCTAGCACGCTGGAAAGGCATCTTTATTATTTTTAATCTAAAGAAATGTATACAAATAAATAAATCCAAAAAGGTTATCTATTTTCTCAGCTTCATGCGTGTAATTCTTTATGTGATTCAGTATCGATGAGGGGTAAATTTTGCAAAAGCAGGACACATAGGAGCCTGAGTTTACTGAAAGTCTATAGGAAAGTCCCGTAGGTATGTTTGATTCCCCCTCGCTCCCTCCCCGCGATATACCACTGTACCAACCCCCCTGAAAATGTGAGATGGTTTGATTCCAGAGTCAAATTTAGGAGCTCAGGTTCCATCTCTAATACAAAAAGGCTTTAAACCCTTGTCAAGAAAACCTCAAAAGTTAGCCATGCACAAATTCTGCACAAATGTCACACATGCTGCTCAAATGGGGCATGAGCACTAGCAAGATAGTGGTCTCATTCACAAAGAGCCTTTTGGACCATCACCAGAACAGCTGGAATATCATTGTCATCATCATACATAACAAAGAACAAGTTGATGCCATTCTGGGCAGCCGTAACTTTGGATACAAATGAGGGGAGCAAAATAGCACTAAACTAAAATAGCCAAATACAGAAGAGTAATGAAGGAGACAATGCCAGCAACCCTCACATAATGAGGGGCTACAACAGATCTCTGATATTGTCCACATTCATAAGACTCATACACTGGACAGAAGATGTATTGGTGTCTGGCATGGTTTTGCAGGGATTTTGCTGCACTCTTTCATCCCCTGTGTCTTGTGGGCAGCCAAGCTATTAGAATCAGCAGCTGCTGAGCACCTGGGACTGATTTCCTGATGAAATTTGTAGGCCAAATTCACTGTTGGCATAAGCAGGCACAGCTCAGTTGGAGTCAATGGTGTTGCACCTGCTTATGCCAGTGGAGAATTTGGACCAACGTGGTTTTGTAACTTTCCATTGCCGTACATTGCCAAAAGTGACAGTGCAGGGTTTTAAAATTATCATTGAATATCTGTGTGTGTCTGCACTTGTTAAAATCTTTGCATTGGAAGTAGACCCACCACCAGCCAAAACTGAGAGAGAGAGAGAGAGAGAGGATAGATAATAAAACAGAAAATATCATAATGCCATTACATAAATCCATGGTATGCTCACACCTTGCATATTGCATGCAGTTCTGGTTGCTCCATTTAAAAAAAGATATGTTAAAATTGGAAAAGGTACAGAGAAGGGCAACAAAAATGACTAGCAGTGTGGAACACCTTCCATATGAGGAGATATTAAAAAGACGGGACTGTTCAACTTAGAAAAGAGATGACTAAGGTGGAATAGGATAGAGGTCCATTAAATCTTGACTGGTGTGGAGAAAGTGAATGGGGAAGTGTTATTTACCCCTACACAACATGCAAATCAGGGGTCACCCAATGAAATTAACAGGCAGTATATTTAAAACAAACAGAAGTATTTCTTCACACAACGCAGAGTTGACCTGCAGAACTCATTGCTAGGAGATGTTGTGAAGGACAAAACCGTAACAGGATTCCAAACAGAATTAGATAAGGTCATGGAGGATAGATGCATCAATGAGTATTAGCCAAGATGCAACCCCATTCTTAAGGCATCCCTAAACCTCTGACTGCCAAAAGCTGGGTCTAGACCACAGGGAGTGAATCACTTTAAATGCCCTATTCTAGTCATTCCCTCTGAAACATCTGGTACTGGCCATTGTCAGAAGACAGGCTACTGGTCTAGATGGACTATTGGTCTGACCCAGTATGGCCATTCTTATGATTTATAATAAGGAGCAGCTGGCTTAATAATCCTTCAAAAACAATTGGCCAGATGGAGTCACTCAAGAGAGACGTGAACTAGGACTGCCACCAGTTCCATTATTTCTGGGATTGTTCTTATTTTAAGAAGGTGATCCCACAGCTGAAAGCATTGCTTGTGGATGTTCTTGGGTATCTTCTGGGGCTCATGAGGCAACCTCAGGTGGAGATTTTGCATCATGACACGATGACATTTTACATGCTGATGTTTTCCTTTCTGTTTTAGAATGAACTTTGTAAGAGGAAACTAAGTATCTGATGCATTGCTCAGAAAAATGAAATAAATAAAACAATAAGCCTGATGCACAATGGCTAAAATAGCCTCTGTAAGACTTTACAAAGCCCACCCCTCCCCCTATGGTTGGGATGATCAATGCAGCAGTGTATCCAATGACCCTTTTCCTCCCCTCCCCTCCCTCAGCCCATCTTTGCCTCTCTGCTTTTTGTCTGCGTGTTTGTGCCACTGTGTGAGGAGCTCGTGCAGAGCAGCCTTTGTGCACTCTATTGGGTCTGCTGTATAAGGGCCCTACTCAAGTCACATAGGAAGGGCTGAATTTGCCCTTTGTGCACATTGTTTTTTAGGGTGCAAAGGAAGAAACTGTAGCTGTGATTAACATTACAATTAACTGGAAATGAACATTCACGCCAATAACTGATCTCTGGAACGGGGGCTTAAATCTTGCACCATGAGGGAAGAAAATATATATACATTATGTACTGAAAAAAATATGCAGAGCCTTCATATAGACTATATAGCAACGCTAGATCCATTAGGATGGTAAGAACTGTGTTCTAAGAGATGGGAGTCTTCTATCTACCCATAGACAAGGTACAGTATGTGCTACAGCAGTGTAAGTTGTGTCTAGTCAATGTGCCTGCTCTCGCAGCAGAGACCACATCTAGGTATGAAAGGGCTGCTCAGTGTCCAATGGTTCAGTCGATTCTTAGCCTCACTGCTGAGACTGATACCCAGGGTCCAATTAGTGTCAACAGAAGTGATGAATTTTGTGCTGTGGACACCTGTGGCATGAGATGATCAAACTCACTTCACACAGACCATTGAATACCCAGCAGATGGTAGCAATTTTCAGTCACTACGAACTTGGGCTGGTTTCATACTAGGGCTAGAGGTATAAGATTCTACATTTCATTACCAGGCCTCTGTTCCATCCTGTCTCCCAGGTGTGTTCTTTAAACAAGATATTGCAAGTTTCTTCAAATAATTTGATAGACTAAAGAAAGCAGGTAGTGGCTCAGTAAGTGAATGTACAGTAATAACTACACTCAGCAGTGCCAAAAGATGCAAAACCCTAGCATACCAAAAAGCATCATGTGTTGAATTTGTTGGTACAACTGACTGACTGAGCTTACAGGGAGCCACAAGCCCATGGACTGGAAGAGCCTGCTGAACTTACACAGCAATTTCTCGAACTACGTGACCACAGGATCACCAAGTCAGATTTTTCTTTCCCTTCACATTGACCTGTGCTGCCAGTGCACACACAGAAAGTGGGGATCTGGAATTCTGTTGTCAGCTACCATTCTGGAACCTATGATATTGTTTATATTAAGCACTGCTAAACTGTGTGACCATCCAGATCCATCTTCCTTATGTCACCAGGCCAACTGCAGAAGACAGGAGGCTTGAGATGCTCTACTGACATCATTCTGTTAGGTCACGTACATAACCATAGTAAGAGAGAGAACCTCTTTCCCAAGGAGAAAGGTGAAGTGATTTGCTCAAGGTCATGTAATGGTAGAACTGGTACTAGATTTTATCTCTAGTAAAATCTGAAACTTTGTGCTGAAATCTAGAGGAAATCACCTTTCAAATTATATATGGCACAAACTCTGACTCCTAATAGCTTGTAAAGAGTACCCATCACCCCATTTGTAAGTTTAGAATGCCCACTAATGGATATGGTGGTGGATCATTAGGCTTCTGAAATATTTTTGAGCTTTATTAGATCACATCATAGTGCACCCTTAAACAATCAGTTTAAAGACAGAAGGCAGATTTCCTGGCATTCAGTTTTACATGAATGTTTTGCTCGTCAGATGCCAAGATCCTGAACACTTTAGACATCCAGTGTGTTCATTGTTTAAGATTCAGCAAACTCTTCAGCTTTCAGTGCCTGAAATTTACACAAAGGTGGTGGAAAGTCTTCGGGGTGTCTCACCAACCTGGGACACATGACCTCATACAGGTACAAAACTGGAAAATGAGTGCCACTTAATGATGAACTGTATGACAAAGTCACTCTGCATACAATTCTATACTTATTATAATGCTTGCTTATTTTGCTGCAAAAGAGATTGGCCACATTTTCATCTATCCTCTGCAGTTGAATGCTGCTTCCGGCCTTTTACTAGAAACAATCATAGTTAATGATTTTTTTGCTGATTTTTCAAATCAGCAGATATAATGAGAATTGGGGCCTATTTCCAGTTTTTCAGTATTTCTGGCTGCATCATTTACACCACAGCTACCACCCTACAGCATAGTAACAGTGGGGATGCTGCTACAGTTTTGGTGCTGTTGGCTGGTGTGTTAACTATCGTGTTATCTGACCTTTCTCAGAGCAGGTGTCCATTACATGGAGGTTAAAATGTCACTGGTTGGTGCTGCCCTGCATACACTAGCACTCCCATGGTTGCTGCCATCAGTGGAGCTGGACTGGGAATAGCACTGATGGAAACTTTTAGAAGACAGAACCTTACTATAGATAAGGCTGTAGTGTACGACTTGCTTGCTTTCCTTGGAGTTATTCCTGATGTGAGCACACATGGTCGATTGGTGCACATATGGTAAAGCTTCCAGGAGCCTTATAATCCACCAAACACTTTTTGCATTGGGTGTGCTTTAAAAGTTGTTTGTGGTTTTAGAGATATTACTGATGTTAGTGGATAAGAATAGGGAATCCATCTCTCTCAGGTACTTATATAGCCTCCATTATCACAGCATCTGAAAGCTTTTCAGTCTTTAATATATTTATCCTCACAGCACCCCAGTGAGGTAAGGAATTGCTGTTATCCCCATTTTACAGGTGGGAAACGGAGGCACAAAACCTCTAAGTGACTTAGAAGTCTGTGGTATAGCAGGAACTAGAATCCCAATCTTTTATTTAGTGCCCTAGCCTCTGGGCTAGGCTTCTTCTATATCTACAGAGGTATTCTAGGCAATATCTCTGAAACCTTTGCTATCTTAGAAACTAGGGTGAATATTTTATGTCCCCTGTAGCTTGTACTGGTCCATCTGCTTTGTTCTGCTGATGTGTCCTGCTGAAGGGACTCAGCTGGATGGCGTAGCTCCAGTCAGTCAGTGTCAGGAGGCCACGGGTTAAGCCCAGATGCAGGACTTCCCCTTGGCAGGATGTATTTTGTCAGTTGACTCATTTCAGCAGCTAGTGCACTGGCAGGATGAGACAAGCAAGGAGAAGAGGGACAACAGGGCTGAGAAGAAAAGAGGAGACAATTGTTATTCTTTATTATTGTACTGCAGTAACACCAGGAGGCCCCAAGTGAGATCATATATTAGGCTAGGCACTGTACAATCATTTACAAGTGACAGTCTCTGCCCCAAAGAGCTTACTGTCTAAAAGCTGGGGAGAGAGGGAGGTGGGAATGGAGGAGGAAAAATTGGAATGTACTGAGGTGGAGAAAAAAAAGGAGAGGTGAGAGATAATGACAGAGATAGAAAAGGCAGAAGAGGAGCGCAGAGAGGGACCAGCAGAAAGCAGGAGAGGAGAGACTGAAACAGAAGGGAATAAAAAGATGTGGACAGGAGCCATTTGGCCAGAAACAGACCACTTGTCAATTGGAAACAGGAGGTGCTGTCAGCTGATTTTGGCATCTGGAAGTGACAAGGGCAAGAGGAAAGGACTGAGTCACCCTGGCCCCTAACTAAGGAACACTGAAACCAATATACAAAGAGCAAGGAGATAGGGATGGAGGGGAAAGGGTGTCCAATGCTCCCAGATTAGAAAGGGTTCCAAAGCGTCCTTGAGGCCTCAAACTAAGTGACTTATATTCACAAATAAGGATCCCAAGCAAATTCCTGTGTTATGCAGGAGGTCAGACTTGATCATCTTAATGTTTTTTTCAGGGCTTAAAAATCTTAAAAAAAAGCAAAAAAAAAAAAGCAAATACCTCCCAGACCACCATGCATGCCCTATGAAATTAATTTCTTTCTTTGGTGTGCATGTTTCTCTCCACTTTATTCTAAAACATTTAATAAATGAGCTTTAGCACACAGACAGGCAATATCCTCTGAAACCTAAATAGGATCTTGTCTGCTCTCTCTCCAACGTAATGACGTGAAGCCCAAACTTTTGCCTCTTCATTTGTACACCAGTTTTCAACACAAGTCTTTAGCTCTGGCTATAAGCAGCGCTTGTGCACAGCTGTCTGACATATGAATAATTGAAAGTCACATTTGATTTTCTTTATGTTGATTTTTTCCCATTAATCTTTAAAATTAGCTCTGTTTGAGCAATGCTTCAAAGCCTGTTAGCAAAGACAATTACAAGGGCTTCACATATGGAACCATACACAAATTAGTTATAGCCCTGCTACAAAACACCATAGAAACAGGACACTTAAGGAGAAAAAATTTTTAGCAAAAAAAAAAAAGAGAGGCTGTTGATAAAAATAATACATCTGAGTTTTGGGGCATATAAAGATTAAACAACAAACATTGGCATTTCAGTTTAAAAATGATCAAATATTCATGCTCAGGGGCTGTTGATATTTTGAAAGGCATGGTTCACAATCAGCTGCAGTATCTGCTTAAAGCCCATGATCAGATGCCACATTTGATCTCACTCCCAGCAGTTTTGCTCTGGTCCATTGGCTTCTGTGGAAATGCAACATTTATACTGGTGTAACTGAGAGCAGGTCAAAGCTTCCACGCTTTATAACTGGTCCCCACTGTGTGTCTGCGTAGCTTCCAAAGCTCTCCCTTGCCAACATCCAAACTCAGAAAAGCTGTATCTTGTGTCATGAGTCCCCTAAATTTCAGCCAGCAAGACGTGCTTTAGTATTGTGTTTAATAAACCCCTATCAGATACTTTGTTGATGAGTGCCATAGAAATGCCTATATATTGAATGAATAAAATGAGATTTGTGTCTGACAGTTACCACAACATCAGTGGTTCATGAGTCAAGTGACAATTATATGATTCACCAAAGCCATGTTTTCCTTGAATTTAGTGCTGTGGAAAGGCTCTGGATTGATAGCTTTGCAGATTGATGTCTTCCTGTTAGCCCTAGACCAAGTACAGCACTGGCAACAGCAGCAATGAAAGCTGCTCCACACTGCTCTCTCTGCCAATGTGCCTCCAGCCTGACCTGGAGGAGCTCACTGGAAGGTATAAACTGTTAACTGAACTCACCAACAAGGGCTCTAGTTGCAATGGCAGGTTTTGTGAGTTGGACATATAGCCACTGGGAATGGGACAGAGACTCAAACTCATCTCACATAGGCCAGCTAATAACCATCAGATGGTAACAACTTTTGGCCACTGACCGCTTGGGCTGGATTTGAAGTGGTGGCCTAAAAGAGGAAGATTCCATGTACCATTACCTGTTCCTTGAGCCAGCCTATGCCTGCTGGTGATCTTGTTTGCTGGTTGATGAGCAGTTCATTTTAGGATAATTATTCATTTGGGGTGGCTGAACCCAAACAGGTATGAGGTTTAGCTGCAAATTCAAAACCCTAGATCCTACCAAAGATGGCAGTGCTGTGATTTAAGTGTTGTTATATCAAGGCATGATGTCACACATTTGAATCTATTAAACTGAAACCTGAGATGTTTAGATTTAAGTCTGGCCAAGTCAAAAAGGGATGGTTTGAGTTGGGCTCATACTTTTTTCTGAATGGTTCATCCTGTCCTATTAAAATTATATGGTGACCTGGAGATGTCAGTTCAGGAGATGAGGAGAGAGGTGCCAGGACTGATTCAGGACATAATTCTCCTCTGATTTATTTGTCAAAATTCACATCCATTCTTCCAAACTCCATTAAATATTCTGCCCTTGTTCTGCATGAGGAACTCCTGCTGATTTGATGGGGCTTCTGCTCTGGGAATCAAGTGGGGAATATGCAATAGAGCTCTGCAGTGCAGATCCAAGAGCAGAATTTTGCCCTTAAACATGCAACAAACACCCATGAAATGCTTTACATTGAGTAGATTATTTTTTCAAGGCCAGCACAAGGACTCTACCTTAAAGACTCTGTTCTCCAGTTGTTATCAATGAATGATGAAAGCTGGTCTGGCAAGCAGTGGTGCAAGTAGAAATCATTTCTTGCTGGTACTGCACTCATGGAGGGACACAAGGGGGGGGCACGTGACCTCCCCACGTGACCCATCATGTGACTCCTCCCCTCTCCACCCCCAGCCTGGGGTCCCCACGCTCTCTCTGTCCCTTCCGACACCCCCCCTTACCTGTCCAAAATTTTACAACTGCATCTGTTCAACAGATGTAGTTGTAAAATGATGCTTTGGACCCCTGGTGCCATCTGTACTTCCAGGTATCATTGAGTATCCAGCAGGACCCCAAATTGAAAACTTCTTAAATGAAAGAAGGATAGGAAGGACAATCACCCCATTTTCCCTTAACACACTATTAGCGCCTCCCTTATGTCCAAACTAAGCGTCTGCCAGCTTGCCTTTATCTAAGGTTATGTTCACTACCAACGTTAAAGTGCTTCTGTGTCGTCGTGGCACCAGTGCTGGGAGATAGCTCTCCTAGTGCTATAAAAAAAAATCCACTCCCATGAGGGGAGTAGCTCCCAGCGCTGAGAATATGGCTCCTAGCACTGGTGTACTGTCTATACGGCTGAGTGAGAAAGTTTCAGCACTGTAAAGTGGTACTGTAGACAAGGCCTAAGTATCGCTCTCTGTCAGGCACTAAGAAAGGAAAGATGCTGCGCCATCTGGGTTTGATGGAAAAGAGGCACAGAACTGTGTGTGCCATGTTGTTTTATTATTTTCCTCAGCATGACATACAGGACAGTCAATCAAAATCGGCCTGGCAGAACGTGCATGAGAGCTGTCTCTGGACAGATACGCAATTGATCAAAATCATATTCTCTGATCTCTTGGGGCCAAATCCTGTTCCCATGAAGATCAAATGGAGTTTTTCTATTGAGTTCAGTGGGAATAGGCTTTGACATTTGGGGAGGAAAGAACAAAATGACTCAAATAAGGGCTATGTTGCTTATAGCACAGGTTTGCTGACTCATGTGAGAAAGTCAGCAGACATCTGATCTTTATCCATTGTAAGGGAGAAATCAGCAATCAGTGAGGCTAGAACAGTCTCTGTACCATATACAACTCATAAATCCATCTGCAAAGGATCAAGGAAATATGAAGGCTCCAGATTACCTTAAAGTCCTCAGTCCATTGATTAGGATGCTCCCATCAGGATATGTTCATAGTCCAGAGGCTGGAGCAGGAATCAAAGGCACTTTTTAAACACCTTCGTCCCCCCCACCCTCCCCTCATGAGGACTTCTGAACAACTTCACAGCACAATACATATGCTAACAAACTTAAACAAAACCTTTGTTTAAGTTTGTTACCATATGTATTGTGCTGTTAAACCCATATGAAGAATGAATGCTCTACCTAGCTGAGTTCTGCTTCTTTAAAGAGCAGTGTGCAGTCTTCCCCACCTCCCCGAGGGGATGGCTAGTTTCCCCAAGTCTTTCCAGTACCCCATACCTGGTAAAAATCTCTTGCCGGTACTGTGTACTGGAGTGTACCACCCTGCTTGCACTCCCGCTGGCAAGGAGACTATTTCTGTGGAGATGAGTTAGCAACTGGTCATTTGTGCCAGTTCCTTGTAGGAAAGCAGCTCACAAATCACCGAAGATATTAATTTGAAAGGTCTGAGAGAGGTGAACTCTTTACTACTACTATTGCTCCTGGAAATGCTATGTGTATGTGTTATTACCCAACTTGGACATTGATCCCTCTTCCCCTCAATTTATGAGTCTTCTTCCAAAAAAAATCAGAAAGTTAAGTTGATCAGTCAGGAGTTGGCAAAAACTAATAGAAATTTGATCATTTCTGTCAACTCCAATTGTTAGCATGCTGTCTGCCTGCAATTCCTATCACTGGATTGCTATTCATTATTAATGCTGAAACCTATATACCAACCTCTATCATCATATATAGATCTTCAGTAATACTACTTAACTCTTTTATAGCCTCTGTTATCTGAGGAACTCAAAGCTCTTCACAAAGTTTGGCAGTATGATGGCAAAGAGGGATGGGGTGACTTGTCTCTAATGTCACAAACCCACCATTGAAGAATACTCATACTTGTCTGCTATGGGCTACCATGTATTTACTTTCCTAAAAGACACAGAAATGTAGGGCTGGAAGGGACCTCAAGAGGTCATCTAGTCCAGTCCTCCGCACTGAGGCAGAACCAGGTATATCTAGACTATCCCTGAAAAGTGTTTATCCAACCTATTAGAAACCTCCAATGACGGGATTCCACAACCTCCCCTGGAAGCCTGTTCCACACCTGAACTATCCTTTGTGGCAAGGCACTTCTTTCACCTCATTGGCCTCACCATTCCTCCCTTTGGGCAGGGGCGCTGGAACAGTTTTTATAGTGGGAGTGCTGAGAGCCATCGAATCAAACTCTAAAGCCTGTATATAATGGAAGTCACTTCAGGCAAGGGGATGCTGCCCCTTGTTCCAGCATCTATGCCTGTGGAAGTGGAGCAACCTAGAAGGAGTGAGTCTGACTCCAGAGAGGTCTTCTCCCCTAGGTTTATTTTTTGATAATTTACAAAGTGGCCCTCAGGGTAGGCCCAAGTAGTACTCTTCAGCCAAACAAAAAAAACAAATGCCTAACACAAAAAGGAAATACATTTCCCTGCCCCACTCTCCAGGCTGTTACCTTATTAGGCTGGGTACTGTATGCCAGTCCTTCCCCAAACAGGTAGTTAGCTGGGTTGCTTCCCCTCTAGAGAGGAGGGCAGCCTTTCCACCAGAAGATACCTTTTTTTCCTGCTGCCCCTAACCCTGCTGCAGCTGGTCTCTCATTTCTCCTGCCTATCGCTCATATAGCAGAAAGGGGAGCGGGTTAAAGGTCACAGGCAGCCTTTAATTAGACTCAGGTGTCTTTAGTTAACCTTCAGCTCATAGGGAAAAGGGCCTTTACCATTCTAGGGTTGAGATACCTGCCTTCCTCCACTTTCTCATAACTGTTAGGTCTGACTTTGTCACACTTTATAGTTAGGAAATTTTTTTCCTAATATCCACCTTAAATCTCTCTTGCTGCAGATTGAGTCCATTACTTCTTGTAAAATAAAATCCCCCTTTGACAGAGGCAGATTGGAACACTATGCTGGCTTTTTTCAACTTCAGATTTCTGCCCTGGGTTGGCACAGTTCCTGCAGTGCTGCTCAGAGTCAATGACTGTAACACAGCCTCAGACATGCTCTAGCTTAACCAGAAGGTATGAGCTTGATGCAGAAATCACTGAGTGGAATTCTTTGGCCTGTGTTTTATTGGAGGTCAGACTAGATTACCATAATGGTACCTTCTGGCCTTGGAAGCTATGAATCTATAATCTATCCAGGGTTTTTTTTTTTTCGTTTAGCCTTGTGGCCCTTTTCATCCCTGCCTGAACCCTAAAGAACTTTTCTCCACCACTTTCCTTGCCTGTACCTTCCTTGCCAAAATTGCAGTCACCATCTTGCCAGCTAACACACTGGATGAGATTCCCTTTGGAGATATCAAGGCCTTTCCTTAACACGTCAGATGCGTTGCCATTGAATGGTTCTTCCAGAGCCTGATCCAAAGCTCACTGACATCAATGGAAAGGCCCCCATTTGCTTCAGCTGAGTTTGGCTCAAGCCCATGGAGAAGTACTATGGTCTTACAATGCATAGTAATGGTTGCAAGGTTGGGAGACATTTCTGAAGAATGTTGCAGCATTTTGTTAGGGGATGCAATTCCACCTCATTGGGGTTGGATGGCTGCCACTAACTCAGGGATGGGCAACATACAGCCCACGGGCTGCAGGTTGCCCATTGCTGCTCTAAACTCATCCTGTGTTTCTTCATGGCATGGGGAGAAAGTGGCATGTCTCAAAGAGCAAGTCAGAATTTCTGATAGAAATGTGAAAAAAAAAAACAATGGACCTTGGGCCTCCCAGGTTGTACCTAAACCTTATATAGCCCTTTTCACCTATAGATTGCAAAGCACTTTGCAAAGGAGGGCTGTATTATTAACTCCATTTTACAGAGGATGAAACCGAGGCACAGGAAGTTGGAGGTGCTTGTCAAAGGTCCCCCAGCAAATCTGTGGCAGACCTGAGACTAGATCCCAGTTCTTCTGGTACCCTGTCCAGTGCTTTATTCACACGCTGTGATGCAGGTTCCTGGATTTTCTGCATCCCATTTTTACTCATCTACCTGCCAGATATTTTTAAAAATTTACGTATTTTTCTTTATAGCTGTACAGCCAAATAGCACCTACACAGTTCAGGGGAAATATGGTCAATTTCATATCTATCTATCTATCTATCTATCTAAACTGCTGCTGTCATGCACAGCATTTAAAAATACCTGCCCTGACATTAACCTAGTTACACACCCAATGGAAAGAAGCAAGTTGGCCCACATCCCATTTGTAATCACATTCTGCCATCACCTCCCTCCTCCCTGCCCCAAATGAGCAGAACTTGTGGGAGGTTTTTCAGAGGAACACACTGAAATGCAGGATGGGAAATGTATACATATGAGAAATGTCACTATCCCAAAGGTGTTGGTGGGTGCAGGGCCGGCGCTTCCATTTAGGCAACCTAGGCGGTCGCCTAGGGCACCAGGATTTGGGAGGGCGGCAACCTGCCGCCCTTGGCGGCAATTTGGCGGCAGGGGGTCCTTCCGCGTTCTGGGTCATTGGCGGCAATTCTGCGGAGGGTCCTTCACGTGCTCTGGGACCTGCCGCCAAAGTGCCCCGAAGACCAGGAGCGCGGAAGGACCCCCCTTGCCACAGAATTGTCACCAATGACCGGGTGTGCGGAAGGACCCCCGCCTAGGGCGCCAAAAACCCTGGTGCCACTCCTGGGTGGGTGTCATGTCTTATCTTGCTTTTTCTTTCATTTTGTTGTCATTTCAGTCTCCTGCAATTCTTTCCCTTTTCTTCTTTTTTTCTTCCACACCTTTTTCTTACTGCTCTTTTATGTCTAGCCTGTTTTCATCCTCTCTCTCCATTTCTCTCATTGCAAAACTATCCTTTTGTTTGAGAAGCCAGAAGAACAGCATCCCTTTCCTGGTCTGTGTCCTCATCCCTCTCCCCAGCCTCCTTCTGTCTTGTTCTTTTGTCCTTTCTATCCTCTTTCTTTCTCTGTTTGATTCTTACCTCTTGCTTTACCTCCCCCTGTTTTCCTCTGGGGTTCTCTTTCCTTGCTCTCCCCTGGTCTTTTCCATGGTGTTTCTTCTCCTTTCCCCTCTTTCTCTGATATTCCCACTCCATGCTGTCCTCTCTCCCATTCTCTTTCTTTGCCCTCCTCTTCCCTCACTGTGTTTGCTATTTTCTTTTGCTGCTCTCCCCAGCTCCCTTTCCTCCTACCACAATGATTCAGAGAGGTGCCCTGCTCAACAGGCCCTTTTTAAAAACAGACACCCTAGGAGGAGAAAAAAAAAAAAAAAGGCCCGGCTCTGGAGAACTCAACTAGAAATGTCAGAACTTAGTGTGAGGCAAATTCTCATGTAAAGGAGGGACCATCATTTTAGAATAGTGGCATATTCTAGGCAGGCAATGAAATAAATATAGCATATCAGGACAAATTATATAGTTATTCACAAAAATCTATGTTACCTTAAGGTTAAGGTTGCTCTGGTGCTTTTTCTATCAATTCAATCAGTAAATAAATCAAGGACCTTACCAGTGTAGTATTACCACCCAGAACGAGCTTCATCTCCCACTCAAACATCATAACATCCACAGGCAATCAGAGACTCTTCACCCCTTTTCCAGAGACTTCATTTTGCTTCCCACTCACAGCCACCCACAATGCACCCCGCCAGTTCCTCTCAATCACATGCAAAAGCACAAGCTTAACTACAGTCTCAGAGAGAGGAGGTTACCTTAGTGATGAATTCACTTTCACTGTGAGAGTATAGCATGTTCTTATCTCTGAGCAAGCCAAAGTCACAGTGAAACTTGTGGTGTGTGTGTGATTTACAGGGACTGGATGTGTGTGTACAGGGGGTTGGATGTGGGAAGAGAAAGTGATTTTGTTGTGAAGGTGAATCATGTGTGAAACAGTACCTGGTGCTGTAGCCTGCTTCCTGGGCTGGCTGGTGTATAAGGAGCTGGTGACCCATCGGACTGTGGAAGAGGAGAGCTGCCGCAGTACTGCTATAGTTTCAGAGCAAAGGATTCCTTTCCCAGAGGAGAACCACAAGAGGTCTGTCTGGTGTGGAGAAAGCAATGTACCATTGCTGCACTGCCTTTGCTTTCTCCTGTGCTCACCCCCACCCCCACCCCCACTGCCATGGCCACTCCCCCATCATGGCAGCAACATCCTATGCCTCCTTCAAACTCCTGTGTCCTGCCCCCTTCCCCTAAATCACCACCACTCACTCCCACTTCCACACGGACTTTGACTTATTACTCTCTTTGTTCCCCTCCATACCTTGGTTTGCTCCCCCAAACTCCCATGTAGCCTGACTCTTCTCACTTTTTAGGGGGCTAGTAGGTAAGTGCCTAGTTCAATGGTGTGGTGAATGTCACTTTTCATGTTCATCAGCCTCCGGCAAATTCTAGTAATAATAATACTAAAAATTTTCTAGTTTAAGTTTCACTAAGATGAGTTAGGGTGTGAACTTCAAAGCCTGTGTGACACTGATGTTTTAAGTTAGGTGTTAGCCCGAGACTGATTACAAAACTAAAATTGTTTGTCAGAAAATGGGCTATCTGCAGGTTCTACCCCCCTATCCACATCTATTCAACAGTGTTTAGTAGTGAATGAAAACTTAGGCAGGATAAGGATGCAAACAAGATAACATTTATTACAGCAACAGATGATATAATAAGGCAAAGACCCCAACTAAACTGGTAAACAATAGTAGAGAATGACTTGGTTGTTAACAGGTGTTATGTGGGTATGAAACCCAGAGTCCCAAAACCCTTATTATAATTACTAGGGAAACTGAGGAAATGAGTAAGTGTAATTACAGTACCATCTTTCGTGGGCACAGGGGAGATGCAGATGTTGACAGAGACAAGGAGTAGGAACACAGGAACAGGAACAGGAACACCAGATACACAGATGATCACTCAGGTAAGTAAGTGGCCTTCCTTCTTTTAGATCTTCTTTCTTCTATTCTTGATCACAACGTCCTGTGTTTGGTATGCGGACTGGTCATTGTATGATATTAAGACAGTTGTGTGCAGGTAAGTCCTTACAGGGAACTGGATGGATCCTGAGAGTTCACCCAAATCCTGGTCTGCTCTGGGGCTGCTATCAGCAGGCTGTGTGTGTGCGAGACTGACTGCAACTCTGATGGACAGCCCAGAGTGATGGGAGCACCACCCTTAAGTAGTCTGCGGTTGCCAGGCAGACTTAGGCTGTCACATGGCCCTACCTTTCCCTCTCTTTGGAAAAAGACACCAAACACTCAGTGAAGGAGGGTTCCCAGTATGGAGGATTAGTTGTTCTTTTATAAATACAAGATGGAACAAAATGTAACCTAACATAAGGAGCCCAAATAAATGTGAGGAAAACAAGGCAGTATTTTAAAAAAAAAAAAGGAACATTTAAAGCGCAAACATTATTAAATCATGTTCTTAAAAAGTACATAGAAAATTCAGTTGTTCTCTGAAGAGTTGCTGTATCAAATCTGGAGACTAAATGAAGTCTTTAAATTGTAGAAGTAAGGGATCTGAGGCTCTGTTCTTACAATTTCTTGTATGCAGTGGATCTGCTGTGTCTTCACGGAGCCGCACTGATATCAGAGGTGCCGCACAGGTGGTACATTCTGCCTGCGTGCCCGAAGTTGCAGGATCAGAGTCTTAGGGTATTGTCTACATGACAAGCACAGTAGTGGCATGGCTGTGGCTCCGCAGCTACATCGCTTTAGTGCTGTAATGTAGACACTTGCTACAGCAACAGAAGGGGTTTTTCATCGCTGTAGTAATTCCACCCCCTGAAGAGGTAGTAGCTAGGTTGATGGAAGAATTCTTCCATTGACCTAGTGGTGTCTACAGTGAAGGTTAGGTTGACCTAACTACATTGCACAGGGCGCAACATTTTTCACAGCCCTGAGTGATCATTGCTAGGTCACCTACCTTTTAGGTGTAGACTGGGCCAAGCGTAGAAAGAGCCAAACCATTTTAAACACCCATTATGAAAAGCACACTAGACATCTTGTTCCAGGAGAGTGCTAGCATGATCTCTGTAATGAGTGCTGAAAACAGTCTGGCTTTTTTTATACTAATGTCAAAGCAATTTTCAACCCTACCCACCAAAGATCATTTTCCTACTGCAGTGATGCAGTCAGGGCCGGTGCAACCATTTAGGTGGACTAGGCGGTTGCCTAGGGTGCCAAGATTTGGGGGTGCCAAAAAGCGGCGCCCCCCCCCCCATTTTTTTTAAATGGTTGAGCAGCTGCTGCTGCTGGGACAGAGAGGGAGTCTGAGCTGCCGGCGGCAGCGGCCGCCAGCAGCCCAGGGTGTCCCCTGGGTCAGGGCCCCCCCGGGTCAGGGCACCACCGCGGCAGCCGGCAGCCCAGGAGCCCCCGTGGGTCAGCAGGCAGCCGGCAGCCCAGGGTGTCCCCCGGGTCAGGGTGCCGCTGCAGCAGCCGGCAGCCCAGGGCATCCCCCGGGTCAGGGTGCCACCGCGGCAGCCGGCAGCCCAGGGCGTCCCTCGCATCAGCGCGCCGCCTTGGCAGCCGGCAGCCCAGGGTGTCCCCCGGGTCAGTGCGCTACCGCGGCAGCCCAGAGGTTCGGGTTGCCCGTGGCGCGCTGACTCAGGGGAATCCCTGGGCTGCAGGCAGAGGCTCAGAATCCCTCTCCCTCCCAGAGCAGGGGCTCCAGCCTATGCCATTTTTCTCGTTGCCGCTGGGGTGCCGGCGGCTGGGCAGAGCTGCGCAGCTCTGCTTAGGGCATGTGGCAGGAGCCCTGCGAGGGCAGTGCGACACCAGGGCTTCTGGAGGAAAGCGGGGGCTGCCCCCTGACTCAGCCTCCACGTCAGCCCCAGCGAGGGGCATGGAGAAGAAAAGAGCCTTAGCGGTGGTCTGGTGGAGTGGAGGAAGAAAGAGGACCCCGATGCTCATGCGTTGGGCAAGGTAAGCAAGTGCTTCCCCACAGCTTGGCCTCAGGTGCCTGTGCTCCTGCCCCCTTGGCTGGTCTCTGCTGCTCCTCCCCTTGTGCCTGGATGGCTGAAGAGAACAGCAGCCTGCAGAGCTGAGCTGCCCCAGTGCCCCCAGGCATCCCCCTGACCCCATCCCCCCCACAGCCCTGACCGCCAGCTCCGAGCCCAGTCCCTCTGAGCTGGAAACCCCCTCCCTCATCCCCTCCACAGCCCTGACCTCCAGCTCCAAGCCCAGTCTCTCTGAGCTGGAAACCCCCTGACCCCATCCTCCCCACAGCCCTGACCCCCAGCTGACAGATAGTGACCGTAACACAGTTATTGCTTTTCGCATCCTCTTGACTCTCCCAGTTTCTGTGGCCAGTGGTGAGCGAAGCTTCTTGAAGCTCAAGTTGATAAAAACATACATGCGAACATCAATGTTGCAACAAAGACTTGTTGGGCTATCTACCTTGTCACTAGAACACGACATTGCTCACAGCATTAACTTGGAGGAACTTGTTTCTAAATTTGCTAAACTTAAAGCGCGGAAACATAAATTCTAAATTATAACATATTACTCTGTGACCGTGTATTGTGTATAATGTATGTGATTTTGGGGGTGGGGGGGGGAGGCAAGATGGAAGTTTCGCCTAGGGCGCAAAATATCCTTGCACCGGCCCTGGATGCAGTGTCATGTTCTGCCATAGAACAACCCTATCAGCCTGAGTGGCTTTTATTTTAGATTAAAACAATGACAAGAACAAAAGGAAAGGTTCCATGAGGGAGCACATATCTGAGGCTCCTCTGTAGAGCAGAGGAACTCTGAGAACAAAATGACTGCTTTCTGCACACAGGCAGAGTTCTAGAGATTTAAAGGTACAGTGCACAGAGAAAAAGGCAGAACAGTTTCAAGCTATATATGCCACAGAAGATCTAGAGGTGCCATTCTCTGGGGGGAGATGATGAACTTCCAGCTACATAATCACCCCGTGAGATGATCTCAGTTAATGATCCCATTTCACTGTTTGACAAGAGAAGGTAACATCCAGAGTGACTTGACTAATGTTTTCTCTTCAAGTTTTTTAAATTAGGCACATGCTTACATACCTTGCTGAACCGGGACCCAGGAGGATTCAGCTGTGTCACCTCAAGGTTATTCATTGAACAGATTTCCTCTGGAGCTGTTTGCAAATGCGGGCATTGCTAGATCAGTCTTCATAAAAGATAGAAATATTGGCAACAGAAAGGCATTTCAAAGTAAAGGAAAGCATAGGGTGTGAATTAAATGATATGCACTTCAGCCATTTCCTTATGGAGCGAAAGGAGAGTGTAAGGGTATTTCCTGGGGGAAGAACGTCATATTTAGAGGTGTGCTGCCTTTACACAAAGCGGAGATAAAATTCCCTAAAAGTTGAGCATTTCTAGCTCTAACAAGGCCGTTACTGGCAGAAAGATTATAGCTTGTGGACCTTTTGGTATCACAAATCAGTTTACATGTAGGCTTTGAGTTTATTTGCCACAGAGAACAAAGTCACAGTAGAAAGGATCAAGGAAGTTTTTCCTGATCATATTATTGTTTCACATGCATCTGAGTAATTCCCGCAAAGGAGCAATCATGAACATATATAACTTACTTATCACACAGCCTAGAGAGTGATCCACTCATTGTGAGGGGTGGTTTCATTTCATAAATCTGTTTACTGGGTTTTTCACATGAGAAATGATTTTTTTATATAACAGCTCCACTCTCCCTCCCATCATGTTTACAGCCCCTTTACAGCTGTCAGCTGGGTCTGATGAGCAGTGAACACTTCACATTGCTCTTGAGCTATTGTCCTCTGGACAGTCCACACGCAGTGTCATGCAGGTGCTTTCACAAGAGGCATGGGATGACAAAGGGGGAAGTGGAAGGAATCCCTAAGGCTTCTGATGAAGTGGGGTTTACCCCCTTGTTATGTTGTATGTGAATCTTACTGTTTTGCATGAATACTGTGTGTGCCTCAGTTTCCCTAGGTATTGCATCAAAGCCTATGTGGTGGGAATAAGGGTGTGTGACACTTGCCGAGGCCCTCGGTGGCAGGAAAGGCTGCCCAGCTGCCTGCATGAAAGCAATGGGTGGTACCTTTCGTAACCTGAGAACCAGGTGGACCCACATTGGGAAGTGCACTGTGAGAACAGGGGTGCTGAATGCTCTGAGGATAGACCCAGAAAGGCCATAGCTGAGGAGGCTTTTTGCCCTGGACAGCGTGCTCTGAGGGGAGTCATGCTACATCAGAGTCCTAGTGGCTGGCTGACTTCATTGGACCTGTGACTCTGTGACAGCTTCCTTCCAGGAAAAAAAGCTCTTGTAGATGACTTATGAACCACTACCTGAATGGCAAAAGAAAGACTGACCCTAGCCTTTTTGGCAGTCCTCTAAAACAATTTTTTCACTGTGCCTTCTCTCCACCCCAAACACAAATGATTCTTGCCCATCACTATCACAGGACTAGGGATGGGACTGGCCGAAGGATCTGGGGCAAGGATAGTGAACTAATTCTTTGGGATACTTCCAAGGGTAACTGACACACTTTACATAAAAAGTGTACGTGTGTGCAACCTTCATGTCCTTCCCAGCCTTCCGCACAGCTGGGGTCCAGCTGATGCTCCTAGTGATGAGGTGAGAACAGTTTATAGTTCATCTTACATTTTCAAGCCTGCTTTTCCCAAGAAAAGTACTGCCAGTGTTCTGTGCATTTCTAGTTCCCTTGAATCTGGCAGTGGGCTGAAGGACCTGTGCCTGCTGGTTTCAAGGGGCCCAAAGGATGGCCCTGTGCCAACTGGAATGCAATTTTTTGAGAAAAAGTCTGCCTTGTGAGATCTTCAATACTTTGGACATTCATTTGGGTGAGGCATATCTTAAGAGCAGCCTTTGTTGTGAGTGAAGAAGTGTGTGAAATTGAAACAGATTGTGTGTGGTGTCTTAACTAAGACTTTCAGAACCTCAAACAGTTGAAGTTCATGTTTGGTTCTAGAAAAGATTTGGGGTAGGAGGCTGGTCTTGTTTTACTGAGCTAATATCACACAGTACTAAGGCATCAGGTATACTGGGATCTCCTGTTGAAAACTATTTCTGGGCATTAATGTTTTCAACAAAGCTACGTGCAAGCTGCAAAATTTGGATCTAAATCTAAACATCCCCAAACCTCAGGTATGTGTTGATCTGGGCTTTTGATTCTGCCCTTTATAAACAAAGGGACCAGCCCCAATGTTCAGATCCAGACCTGAACTTTCAGAGTCTGGGAACATTCAGATTGGAGGGTTTGCTTTAGCCTCTGTTTCAGGTCTTTGGTTTGCAAAGACAAGGGCTATTTGCATAATTGGGAACCAGATTTGGATATTAAATGCTCACTAAAAGTGCAAAGAACATACGGGCAGAGTGCAAGCATCAGGCATAGAACACGCAAGAGTGTCCTTAACCAGGCTCAATGCCAGCACATTTATTGCATTAAACTTTGAATAATAATAATTGAGCCTTCCACTAAGCCTCGTGTCATCCATGAGTGAACCTTGTCCTTCTGCTGGTGTAGGCCCCAACATTCTGGAGTGCAGAATCTGGGTTTTAGTTCAGACCTATTCTAATTAGTAGTGAAATGCAGCATCTCTATAATGTCCCTGCAGTATAGAGGCTCCAGGCGGGGTCAGGAAATTCCCATAATTAAAGGGTTTGCTGATCTCTCCCTCTCCAGAAAATGACATTTACTAATTACATCATTATGATGTATATGATACCCAAACCAAACATGTTATAAATTAGCCAATGCTCATTTGTTTCATGAAAAGTATTGTTCTTCTTTTATTCAATGACCTTTTTGTTCTTCTACATCCTGGACCAATCAAGTGCCATTGCAGTGGCTGAGCCTGGAGCACAGACAATAGCTTATTCCGTCTATTCTGTTCAAATGACTGTAGGAACGGGCAGTCACTTTGTCATGTGGAGACTGGAGGTTCTTTAAAACCCTTTTTCCCACCATTTAGTGAGAGTCTGAATCCTGAGAGGAAAACCCTGTCATAATAATAATAATACTCCACAGGCTGGAGTCCACTGAAGTTTTCTCAGCTTTATGATTTGGGTGGGGTTGGAATGCAGCTCTCCCCAGCCTAAGCACAATTTAATTTTGGAGCTGTAGCACTGGCATTTGATATGTTTCCGGCACAAGTTTTTTCAATGAATTTCATGTGTAGTCTGCACATTATAAATCTAGTGCTGGCTGATGCCAAGAGTACACCGTGTTACATTGGTGTAACCCCATTCATTTTGATTACAAACTCTCAGGGGCAGGGAGTGCCTTTCTACCGTATGTCTGTAGACAGGCACAATGGGACCCTGTTCCTTGATAGGGGTCCCTCTGTGCTGCTGTCATTCAAATACATCAGAATAATAGGCTAGATTCTTAGGCCATGTCTACATCTAAAATTTTGCAGCGCTGGTTGTTACAGCTGTATTAGTACAGCTGTATAGGGTCAGCGCTGCAGAGTGGCCACACTTACAGCAACCAGCGCTGCAAGTGGTGTTAGATGTGGCCACACTGCAGCGCTGTTGGGCGGCTTCAAGGGGGGTTCGGAGAACGCGAGAGCAAACCGGGAAAGGAGACCAGCTTCGCCGCGGTTTGCTCTCGCGTTCCCCGAACCCCCCTGCAAACCGCAGGGAAGGAGACCTGCTTGCTCGGGGTTCCGGGAACGAGAGAGCAAACCGGGAAAGGAGACCAGCTTCGCCGCGGTTTGCTCTCGCGTTCCCCGAACCACCCTGCAAACCGCAGGGAAGGAGACCTGCTTGCTCGGGGTTCCGGGAACGAGAGAGCAAACCGGGAACGCCGCGGTTTGCTCTCTCGGTCCCGGAGCCAGCCAGCAAACCGCAGGGAAGGAGACCTGCTTGCTCGGGGTTCCGGGAACGAGAGAGCAAACCGGGAAAGGAGACCAGCTTCGCCGCGGTTTGCTCTCGCGTTCCCCGAACCACCCTGCAAACCGCAGGGAAGGAGACCTGCTTCCTCGGGGAACGCGAGAGCAAACCGCGGCGAAGCTGGTCTCCTTTCCCGGTTTGCTCTTGCGTTCCCCGAACCACCCTGCAAACCGCAGGGAAGGAGACCTGCTTGCTCGGGGTTCCGGGAACGCGAGAGCAAGCCGGGGAAGGAGACCAGCTTGATTACCAGAGGCTTCCTCCTTCCACGGAGGTCAAGAAAAGCGCTGGTAAGTGTCTACATTGGATTACCAGCGCTGGATCACCAGCGCTGGATCCTCTACACCCGAGACAAAACGGGAGTACGGCCAGCGCTGCAAACAGGGAGTTGCAGCGCTGGTGATGCCCTGCAGATGTGTACACCTTCAAAGTTGCAGTGCTGTAACTCCCTCACCAGCGCTGCAACTTTCTGATGTAGACAAGCCCTTAGTTCTGCTTTGGCCATTTTACGTTGCTCAGGCCATGCAAAGTGGCTGGATTCTGGTGGTAAGTGGGCAGTGGAGAATTCTCCAGGGAGAGGAGAACTTTACACTGGTGCCATAAATTTAAGCAGCCACAAGCTTGCTCTAATTCATGCTGAGGTGGGGCAGTGCAGAATCAAGGAGCCATAGCCAGTTTCCTGATGACCTTCCCACTCCCCAGAGCTAAGATGCAAGGAGAATTGAGCTCAGTAGTTTGACAGATGGAGAAACTGAAATGCAGGGGAGCTTGATTCTCCATGGCCTTGCACCTTGTGTCATCATTTGCACTCAGACAAAGAGGGTGCAAGATGCTATCACTGGTATATGTGGAGCCTTCTGATGTGGTAGCATTTTACCCTTACTTTCCTCAGGCATTAGTGACTACATCTCTTGCCGTTGCCCTGGAGAATCAGTCTCAGAGAGGTGAAATGATAACCCATGGTCATATACCACCTCACTGCCAGTGCCTTGTTGCATTTTCAGCCTTATTTGTTTAGTTAGGTGCACCAGCCTCAGGCCAAACAAGGGCAATGAGAGCCTTGATGGCAAAGGCCACTTGAACCAGGACTCGCAGCTCACAGCAGCAAGGGAGCATGAGGGAGTAGCGGGGAACCTGAGGGCGGAGCATGGTAGGAAGTGACAAGAAAGTGGATTAATAAAACATAAGTAAACTGAGCTGTCATGTATCCAAGGGATTGCAGCGGATCTATAGAGCCACTGGAATTTTTGTACAGATATATAGAGGGCCCTGAATTATGAATGCAGCAGGATACACTCATATCCTGTGGATTTAGAATAGGGCCCAAGGATTTTATTGGCATCATCTATATTTTTTTCTAATAGCCCCACACATTGCTCTTCTTCCTACTACCCCTTTGGAAACCAGTATGCATTATACCCAACAAGTGTTTATCTTCCTGCTTTTAAGACAGACGTCAGAATATTTCCCTCTTTTTTTGTGCTCCATCTTTTCTCACAGTCCAATTATTTATGACATCATCATCCTTTCCTCCTCAGCTCCAGACACAGTGTTTCTGTGGCTACAATTTCCTGATCAAGAATGAGAGAGAGAGAGAGGGAGAGAGAGAGTGTGTGCGCGCGTGCATGAGGGGAAGGGGGTTTGTTTGGTGCTGAAGAATTAAATGAGAAATACAGCCGTGGAAAACTCAAGACACACATACACAGAAACAACAACCAACGTTGTTATAATTAATTTAAAATCTGTTTACAAAAGATTCCTTTTATGCTGGACTGGCTCTTTAAGTGGCTCAAGAAGTATGAAAAACAGGAAATCAAACTGCCTCATTAGGAATTGACTCTGCTCAGTAATTAGTGGCTAGAAAACAAAACAAGGAAAAGCAGGTGGTGCTTGAACTCCAGGCAGCCAGCTATTTTATGATTTAAATGCTCATTAGGGCAACAAAATAATTTTTTAGAAAAATGCTGTTTTGATGGGTAAGATGATCACAAGAAACAGGATTTGAATTTTTACTTGGTTAATGGTAAAATGCTGCCTGCTCAAAGTTAGCCATTAAGAATTTTAGCTGCTCCCAGTCTGGAGTTTAATTTATAATGAGACAGTGTTTTGTTGTATTTTAAAAGACAACTGTGTTCTCCAGCATCCAGTGCCCTCCTGCTAAAATCATGTTAAAAGTAATTAGTGAGTGATACCATACTTTGCTGATACAATCAGGGGAGATAACCCCAGACATTCATATCAATTATACCGTATTTCATAACAATAACCTGAACAGGGCAAACACTGAAACCAATTTCCAGCAAATATCTGTCTGTATTTTTAAATAAATTGGGTCATGCTACAGCCCTTCTTGTGTTTGCTTTCTGTTAGCATTCACTCAGAGGAGGTTTTTTGACAAACATTTTTACAAAAAGTGCATTTGGAAATGGTATGTGTGAGTAGTTGCAGAAAATGGTTTTTAAATTTGTAAGTGTACGTAGTCACACTAGAAGTGCTTGTGCACTCATCCACTCAGTGACCGTAACAATACCACATGACTTTTCTGACCAATCACAACTAAGCTGTACAACTTAAATAGCAAATATCAGATACAGAGAGTGGTTCATTATCAGTCCACAGAGTTTAAAAAAATCATCAAAAAATGACACAAAAAAAAATCAAGCACTTTTGTAAGAAGAATAAAAACGAGGGAAATTATCTGCTCATGGATATCCCATCGGCAGAAAAATGAAGCTAAATTCATTGTGTAAATTTTTTTTGCTGGGAATTTTATTGCTCATCTCTAATGATAACAAATAATAACTGATTATAAAGTGTGATTACATACTGTGTTTTATTAAGTATCCCTCCGGATATAGTACATTCTTGTAAATAAAGTTTGATTCATTAGGATACTGGTGGCTTTGCACGATGAACTAAATAAGTTAACTCTGTACAAGTAATATTTATTAGACTTTTATTTTGCAGAACAATGTTTTGCAGAGATTTGAATTGGTGAGGGTTCAGAGAAGAGCCACGAGAATGATTAAAGGATTAGAAAACATGTTGTATACTGATAGACTCAAGGAGCTCCATCTATTTCGTTTAACAAAGAGAAGATTAAGGGGTGACTTGATTACAGTCTATAAGTATCTACACAGAGAATAAATATTTAATAAGGGGCTCTTCAATCTAGCAGAGGCAGGTATAACATGATCCAATGGCTGGAAGTTGAAGCTACACAAATTCAGATTGGAACTAGGTGTATCTTTTTAACCGTGAGAGTAATTAACCACTGGAACAATTTACCAAGGGTCATAGTGAGTCTCCATCACTGACAATTTAAAAATATACGCTGTAGGAATGATTTTGGGGGAAGTTCTGTGGCCTGTGTTGTAGAGGAGGTCAGACTAGATAATCACAGTGGTCCCTTCTGGCCTTGGAATCTATGAAAAAATATGTTTTCTATCCAGCCAAACTCTCCACTGTTACATCAGTTCAACCCTATGGACTTCAATGGGGTTGCACCAGTATAATTGAGGGTAGACGTTCGCCCAGTGTCTAACGTGCACTGTCACGTGCTGTACACTGCAATTCCAGTAGTGAAAACCAAGAGCTGGAAAGGAAGTCTAGAGAGATAACTCAGTGGTTTGAGCATTGGCCTGCTAAACCCAGGGTTAGAGAAGTGTTGTCTAGTGGTTACAGTAAGAGAACTGGTGTGATGACTTCTGTGTCTGTGCAATGTAGGCTCTTGACCAACTCAATTAATTTCTCAGTGTCTCAGTTTGGCTATTAGTAAAATTGGTATAAATAGTAATACCACACCTAGTAGTTGAGGTATAATTCATTCATAGTTGTAAAATGCTTTGAGATTGTTGAATGGAAGGTGCTATGTAAGTTATTAATCAAGATAATTAACTTGGAGGAACTAGCACTTGACTGGGTACACGAATCTGAGACTAGAGAAAAATCCAAAGGTAAAATGTCTGGTTCCCATTGCATTGCTCCATTTGTCTGCACAGTCACTGCACCACCGGTATCCATTTCATGCCTATGCAATGGGCCAAAATAGGGCTTAAACGGGAATTAAGTGATACACGCGTAGGTCTTGTGCTGTCCCTGCATAAAGGTGAATGTCATCTCAGGGGTTTGTGAAGTGTTTTGAGATAACATGTGGGGGAACACTTGGCATTGCAGCTTCTGGCGGAGGAGGAAGAGTGGGAGCAAACCTGCCCTGCAAGGAATAGGGGAAAGCATTAAAACATGCACAGAACTGATACATTACGCATTAAAAACAGAGAGCTGATGAAGTCACATGCTGCTCTCAATGAAACGAGATCCTTGTAGTTTCCTTTGAGGCACACTTCATGTATTCTTTGGACCACTGGAAACCACCCTTTTGAGCAGAAGGATATTACATTAGCAGAAGAGACGAGGTATGCAGAAAGCACCAGAGCTATTAGATTGTATTTCAATGGCATTTTCACAACTCAGTCTGGTGACATGCAAATACCTCCCACTTCAGAAAGGTCTGAATCATATTTGTGATCAATCCAAAGACTAAAAAAATGAAAAGATTGTCACTGAATACATTCTTCAAACAAATAAATTTGAGGATACCCAAAATAGCTAGAAGCCGCAAGAGACACTCAATTAATCAGATACATTATTCATTATGAATTATTCATTCAGCTGTAATAACTGCTAGTGCCCAGGGTTAATGCTTTCCATGCTTCTGTTTACATGGGTAGCCAAAAGACATTAACTGGTAATGAGTGTATGCCATGTCCACAATTGTCTTAATCTGACATTTGTAGATGATATTTGTGAGCCCATGAAAATGAAGGTTTAATAGCACTGGCTCTGAGCCAGGTGTAGCATGGGCAGAGGCTGTGCAAACTTCCCCACATGCACTGCTCTGCCAGTGCATTTCAATTCTGATCAGCTACTCCAAATCCTTCCTAGTCCACCATTAGGCCCCACTCAGCTCTGCCAATGAATCTCCAGCCTCCATTGCAACAGTCCTGCTAGTTCAGCCTTGGGGAGCCCAAATGTTGCCAGATTTTATTGGTTTTGCTATGTTAAGAACCGTCTGTTAAGGGCTAAGCTGAGGTGATAAGATCAGACCCCAAAAAGGCAAACGGTTTCATGGGTTTTACAAGACTGGGAAAAGACAGCTATAAAATGCTGCAAGGTTAAAAAGTTCCTAAATGTGCATGTTTCCTCCTCATGTTCCTGAAACCAGAAGCGACCTGTGGGACGCTGGAGGAATCCTGCTCTGCTGTGTGTGCTTTTTTTTAAACTCATAACATGAAACATTGGGTTTTTTTTCAATTTCAGGAAGTCTCTTGATGCCCTTTAGTTGATTTTGTTTTGCTTGTTATCGGGACAACTAATATTTTTTCCTGTTAGGGGGGAAAAAAAAGATTTTCCCAAGCAGATTAAAGATGTTTTTTAAGTATATGAATGGTGCCATGGTTCACTTTCGTTGCTCTGTTTATTTTTAATAATGGAAAACACCTTCATTTATCGTAGCAAGACGGCCATCCTGGGGCAAACCTTGAATTGAATTTTCTCTTGTTGTTTTTGCCTTGTGTGTGGTTTCTTATCTAATAGAATTCTGTGGGTTTGTGAAAAAAAATTGTGTGGGCTAAATTTCCGCTGCACAGTGTATTGTTGGCTGCAGAATAGGGGTAACAATAACTTTTGTGACAAATCTCTATTTTATACTGTGATAATGGCACAATGAATCAGTTAAAAAAATACAAATAAGCTTCTACAAGAGAGTCAAGTGCATCCAGCCCTGATGTTAAATCTCATTCAAATGTCCAGGTTCAGATCTTTATTTATTTAGAAATGAGTTCAAGCCATGAAATTCAGATCTGCAGAGGGGTAGCTGTGGTCTAGTGCCTTGAGCACATTACTGGGAGATAACACACCTGTGCCCTGATTTGCCACTGCCTTTCACTTTGTGGGTATCATTTACTCCTTTCCAAAGTGAGTGCAAATCTCTGTACATTCTGAATGGTAGTGTTCTAGTCCACCCTCACATAGGTAATGCAAGGTGCAAGGCAATGGAGAACCAGGGCTCTGGGTTTTAGTCCTGTCTCTGCTATGTAACTTGCTGTGTGATCTTGGGCCAGCCACAAGTTTGTTAAGCCCTCTGTGTCTTAGGGCTGGTCCACACTAGGGGGGGGAAATCGATCTTAGATACGCAACTTCAGCTACGTGAATAACGTAGCTGAAGTCGAATATCTAAGATCAGATTACTCACCCATCCAGACGGCGCGGGATCGATGTTCGCGGCTCTCCGTGTCGATTCCGGAACTCCGTTGGGATTGATGGAGTTCCGGAATCGATAAAAGCGCGCTCGGGGATCAATATATCGTGTCTAGATTAGACATGATATATCGATCCCCGAGCAATCGATTTTAACCCGCCGATACGGCGGGTAGTCTGGACATGGCCTAAGTCACCCAGTTTGTAAAATGAGGATAATTCTTACCTTCACTTGTAAAAAGCTTTGAGATCTAGGGATGAATGTATAATGTACCAAGTAGCAGGGTACTGCATTGCAAAGGGGTGCCCACCCCTGGTTATAGTTCACCTACACCTCAGCAGAACTGCTTGCACGAGCTTTGCTTCATAGGGGTTTCCATGGAGGGGTTTACCTCTTAAAGCACTGAGTATTATTATTTGGATCCAGATCTGAACTTCCTCGAAGACGGGCATTGTTGGAATTTGGCTCTCCAGTTCAGCCCATTGGGGATGGGAGGAGTGAGAGACTCAAGATGTGAAGTGTGAAGCTAAATCTGAATTCCCCTCTCCCCCATCTCTGCTCAATGTCCATTCTTATTTATGGGGCTGTTTGAATCAGGTAGTGCTGTTTTTCTATTTGTTTGAGCAATGCATTAATTCTGTTCTGAGAGCCTGTGGCTGTATATATGGCTCCACTAAAAACACAGTCATAAAGAGATTTAATGAGAGCATCCTCTGTGCTGAATTGTGTACATTGTTTGTTTTTAAAATTGCATGGTCAGGGATTAAGTTCTGCGCTGGAGCTAGGAAATGTGTTTTCATGGAGGAATTCTCCTGGCAGGTCTAGATAGAAGAAATAGAGCAGCTCCTGGTTAAGTCCAATAAACAGGTTGTGTGATCTGGTCAATCCTTCAGGTTGCTCCTGAAGACCTCACTAAAGAATGAAGGTGAGTATCTGGTAAGGTCGTATCTTTAATAACGAGCACCTCAGACACTATTTACAGGCCAAATTCTGTGTTGCAGTGGAATGAGCGTCAGTGGAAGTTGTGTTCAGTTAGGTCCTCATCCAGCGAAGCACTTTAAGTTGATGGGAAAAGGTGTGAAAGGGAGACAGGCTGAACTAGTCCAAGCCGAACTGCTGAAACTCACAGCCTGTGGTAGATCAGGCCTGGTAAACATGGCAATATGGATCTGGAAATTAATGATCCAAAATTGAGGTCTGGGGCATTAGGCCTAGTGGGTGGACAAAATAATGAGAGGGTGGGCATTTTAAGTGCTTTACTGCATGGGGGCCTTAGGGAACATAGAAGTTACCTATCTAACCTGTAGAAGACCAGCCATCCCCATATCTAGGTGCATTAGTATCTAGTGCTATGGTGATGAGAGCCATTGAACTGCCTGGAACTAACTACGTTAGAAAAATATACAGGCACTGAAGTTTGTTTAGCAATAACATACACTGATGTGACATACACTGACACATTAGTGGAAATGCAACATTAAACCAAAACATCATACAAAAAATAGAAAGTGCATACTCAGTAGAAAGAAACACATTAAAGAGCATCTCAAGAAGGAAGCAGGTTTCTTTACAATTTCTCTGCTTGCCCAAATGAGATGAGCTGGGAGCCAGTATAACCAAACCTTTTATAGAGGTTAAAGTCTATTATCAAAGAGCAAGCAAGCTGTAGTGTGGTGCACCGTTGTACTAATGAGATTTCCACACTGCTAATTATGGTAGAGAACGCAGCAGATGGACTTAGGCGGGAATGGTTTAGTGTTTGTTTAATCTGCTCCTTTCCCTCCCCCGCCCCTTCCTTGATATCCACAGCACAACCTTCTCTACCTGCAATTCAAGGTATTTCTCCACTACATCCTGTTACCATGAATAAGTTAATGGGATACAAAAGATAAGCACTAGGATTATGAAAATGATCGTATCAGAATCATTGCTTGTATTCAAATGCATCAATATTCATCTCATTATTAGTATTATTGTTTATCTACCTACCTATTCTATAAACAGTAACTGGCAAGAGTGAATAGCAGTGGATGTAGAATATTTGTATTGGATATGATTATTTATTATTATTTTTAGCAGCTTGGTATTACATAGAAGAGACTAAATCCTGCCCCATGGCATTTACAACATAAGGTCGTGATAAAAAGTCCACTACAGTCAATGGAAAAACAACAAAAACCCTTGACTTTAGATCAGGCCCCAAGTACACAGAGAAGTTCAGGCACAAATTGCACTGGACGACCAGAAGATGAAGTTAACACAGGGTGATAGAGTATTATTTTGTTTGTTTTAAATACAAATATAACAGAGCTTCTTGGTTATTAAAGATGATTGGATTCTTGGAAGTGTGTTTGAAGGAAATATTTAGAAGGGAGATGGATGGAAAAGGGGAAGTTTCAAGATCCAGGGCACCATGGGATGGAAAAATTACCAAAGTTGAATCTGAACCTTGATTTACTTGTTCAGAAAAAATGGCCATTGGCACTATTAGGAATATTGCATGAGTCAAGAGCATAGGAAGAGGTCCGTCACCATTTAATATCACTATAGCCAAGGCAGTGCTTCTTTTTTAAGACAATACTTGGCATCCATTAGAAAAATTTGCTACTTTACATGTTCCAATTAATTTGATACTGTCTCATTTGTATCTTCATTTAATTTGATCAAAACCTTTGAAACTGGAGAAAGGATGATCTTGTGGGTAAGGGGCTGGAGTGAGATTCAGGGTACATCTACACTGCAATTCGAGGTGTGATTGCAGCTTGTGTAGAGGTATCCACACTAGCTTTATTCTAGCTAGCATAGCTAAAAATAGCATAGCTAAAAATAACAGACTGGATCAGCCTCAGAGGATAGCAGTTTCCTCGTGTGTCCAGGGCCAGCCCTTCCTCAAGGTGCAATAGGAGTGCCTAAGAGGAAAGGCCCTATATTTATTTGTCTTAAACTTATCTATTTCTTTCAAAACTGTAGCTCATTCCTGATTTCTACATTTGTAGGTACCAAATTCTCCTGGTCCTCATGGTTACAAACACTCTTATTGGGTGACCTAATGAACTACCTAATTGGCTATGCTGCCTGATTGGTTGGAAGAGTGAGCAGTCCGGCTCATAAACCCAGCAGGGAGTAGCTGTTCAATGGCTGCTTAAACCATTTGCCTATGGCTGTGAGAATTTCTGTACCTGCTTGTTCCCAGCCTTGCCCTATTCCAGATGACATGGTCCTGATCCTGAACTCCACTTTCTGACTTCAGCTCTGACCCTTGGCTCTAGCAGCTGGCATCTGACTCTGGCTCCTAGACCTTGGTTCCAGTTCCTGGTGTCTGGCTCCTGCTCTAGCCCTGGGCATGACTGCTCAGGTCCTGGCTACTAATACTTACTTTGCTATAACTGATATGTTAAGTTCCAAGCCTATTGACTTGCATTATGTTAATTGTCTCTTTCCCGGGCAGAGGTGGTCCTCATATTCCTCTAATCCCTAGAGTTCGCAGCATCCCTCTAATTTATTTACCTTTCTTTTGATTTAACCCCTTCCACTCATCTAGCCATCATCCTTTTAGCTAAGGCCTGGATAGTTCTGCTTTTGCAGTCTCTTAAACAGTCTAAAGGGGGGGCTCCTGCTAACCAACATAAGGCAATCCGTTCACACCTCGAGGAAGGGCTTCCTCTAGACACATGAAAAAACTGTGCCTGCCACAAGTCAGAAAGCTTCACAGTCCCTTTTAGTTATCGCTCCCACATTCCTCTAGCCCCTCCCTACAGTCATGTCTCTTCTGGAGTCACTAGCTTTCATTTCATTCACTTTTCGTTCTCCGCAAAACAATGCAAGTAATAATAACATAAGAACAGCCATGCTGGGTCAGACCAAAGGTCCATAAGAACATAAGAATGTCCATATTGGGTTAGACTAAAGGTCAATCCAGCCCAGTGTCCTGTCTGCTGACAGTGGCCAATGTCAGGTGCCCCAGAGGGAGTGAACCTAACAGGTAATGATAAAGTGATCTCTCTCTCCTGCCATCCATCTCCACCCTCTGACAAACAGAGGCTAGGGACATCATTCCTTACCCATTCTGGCTAATAGCCATTAATGGACTTAACCTCCATGAATGTATCTAGTTCTCTTTTAAACCCTGTTATAGTCCTAGCCTTCACAACCTCCTCAGGCAAAGAGTTCCACAAGTTGACTGTGCGCTGTTTGAAGAAGAACTTCCTTTTATTTGTTTTAAACCTGCTGCCCATTAATTTCATTTGGTGGCCCCTAGTTCTTATATTATGGGAACAAATAAATAACTTTTCCTTGTTCACTTTCTCTACACCACTCATGATTTTATATACCTCTATCATATCCCCCCTTAGTCGCCTCTTTTCCAAGCTGAAAAGTCCTAGCCTCTTTAATCTCTCCTCATATGGAACCCATTCCAAACCCCTAATCATTTTAGTTGCTCTTCTCTGAATCTTTTCTAATGCCAGTATATCTTTTTTGAGATGAGGAGACCACATCTGTACGCAGTATTCAAGATGAGGGCGTACCATGGATTTATATAAGTGCAGTAAGATATTCTCCATTTTATTCTCTATCCCTTTTTTAATGATTCCTAACATCCTGTTTGCTTTTTTGACTGCTGCTGCACACTGCATGGACATCTTCAGAGAACTATCCACGATGTCTCCAAGATCTCTTTTCTGATTCGTTATAGCTAAATTAGCCCCCATCATATTGTATGTATAGTTGGGATTATTTTTTCCAATGTGCATTACTTTATATTTATCCACATTAAATTTCATTTGCCATTTGGTTGCCCAATCACTTAGTTTTGTGAGATCTTTTTGAAGTTCTTCACAGTCTGCTTTGGTCTTAACTATCTTGAGCAGTTTAGTATAATCTGCAAACTTTGCCACCTCACTGTTTACCCCTTTCTACAAATAATTTATGAATAAGTTGAATAGGATTGGTCCTAGGACTGACCCTTGCGGAATACCACTAGTGACCCCTCTCCATTCTGAAAATTTACCATTTATTCCTACCGTTCCCTGTCTTTTAACCAGTTCTCAGTTCATGAAAGGATCTTCCCTCTTATCCCATGACAATTTAATTTACATAAGAGCCTTTGGTGAGGGACCTTGTCTAAGGCTTTCTGGAAATCTAAATACACTATGTCCACTGGGTCCCCCTTGTCCACATGTTTGTTGACTCCATCAAAGAACTCTAATAGATTAGTAAGACATGATTTCCCTTTACAGAAACCATGTTGACCTTTGCCCAGCAATGTAAGTTCTATGTGTCTGACAATTTTATTCTTTATTATTGTTTCAACTAATTTGACCAGTACTGACGTTAGACTTACTGGTCTGTAATTGCCAGGAACACCTCTAGAGCCTTTTAAAAATATTGGCATTACATTAGCTATCTTCCAATCATTGGGTACAGCTGATTTAAAAAAGACAGGCTACAAGCCATAGTTAATAGTTCTGCAATTTCACGTTTGAGTTCTTTCAGAACTCTTGGGTGAATGCTATCTGGCCCCAGTGACTTGTTACTGTTAAGTTTATCAATTAATTCCAAAGCCTCCTCTAATGACACTTCAATCTGTGACAATTCCTCAGATTTGTCACCTACAAAGGATGGCTGAGGTTTGGGAATCTCCTTAACATCCTCAGCCGTGAAGACTGAAGCAAAGAATTCATTTAGTTTCTTTGCAATGACTTTATCGTCTTTAAGTGTTCCTTTTGTATCTCGATCGTCCAGGGCCCCACTGGTTGTTTAGCAGGCTTCCTGCTTCTGATGTACTTAAAAAAAAAATTGTTATTACCTTTTGGGTTTTTGGCTAGCTGTTCTTCAAACTCCTTTTTGGCTTTTCTTATTACATTTTTACATTTAATTTGGCAGTGTTTATGCTCCTTTCTATTTACCTTACTAGGGTTTGACTTCTTTTAAAAAGTGAATGCCTTTTTGTCTCTCACTGCTTCTTTTACATGGTTGTTAAGCCACAGTGGCTCTTTTTTAGTTCTTTTACTCTGTTTTTTAATTTGGGGTATACGTTTAAGTCGGGCCTCTATTATGGTGTTTTTTAAAAGTGTCCACGTAGCTTACAGGCATTTCACTCTAGTCACTGTACCTTTTCATTTCTGTTTAACTGCTTAATTCAAAAAGGGGAAAAGTGGAATTCTCCTGGCAAGCATTTCACAGCATAGGTGCTGAATCTGTGGGTGCTTTGGGGCTCAAGCACTCACTCCTCATTTTTGCATAGTTCCCCTTTCTGAAATTAAATGCCACAGTGTTGGGCTGCTGAGGTGTTCTTCCCACCACAAGAAAGTTAAATGTTATTATATTATGGTCACTATTTCCAAGTGATCCTGTTATAGTTACCTCTTGGACTTGATTCTGTGCTCCACTCAGGACTAAATCGAGAATTGCCTCTCCCCTTGTGGGTTCCTGTACCAGCTGCTCCAAGAAGCAGTCATTTAAAGTATCGAGAAATGTTGTTTCTGCATTTTGTCCTGAGGTGACATGTTCCCAGTCAATACTGGGATAATTGAAATCCCCCACTATTATTGAGTTCTTTATTTTGATAGCCTCTCTAATCTCCCTTAGCATTTCATCGTCACTATCACTGTCCTGGTCAGGTGGTCGGTAATAGATTCCTACTGTTATAATTCTTATTAGAGCATGGAACTACTATCCATAGAGATTCTGTGGAACATATAGATTCATTTAAGATTTGTACTTCATTTGATTCTACATTTTCTTTCACATATAGTGCCACTCTCTGCCCCCCCCCACATGACCTGTTCTGTCCTTCCGATATATTTTGTACCCCATAATGATTGTGTCCCATTGATTGTCCTCACTCCACCAGGTTTCTGTGATGCCTATTATATTAATATCCTCCTTTAACATGAGGCACTTTAGTTCACCCATCTTATTATTTAGACTTCTAGCATTTGTGTACAAGCACTTTAAAAAATTGTTACTGTTTATTTATCTGCCCTTTTCTGATGTGTCAGATTCTTTTTTTATGTGAATGTTTCTCGTCTGATCTGGCCCATACTTTATCCTCTGCTATCCTTCCATCTAGCCCAGTATCTTATCTTCCGACAGTGGCCAATACCAGGTGCCCCAGAGGGAATGAACAGAACAGGTACTCATCAAAAGATCCATCCCCTGTCGCCCATTCCCAGCTTCTGGCAAACAGAGGCTAGAGACACCATCCCTGCCCATCCTGGCTAATAGCAACTGATGGACCTAGCCTCCATTCATTTTTCTAGTTCTTTTTTGAACCCTGCTATAGTCTTGGTCTTTACAAAATCCTCTGTCAAAGAGTTCCACACGTTGACTGTGTGTTGTGTGAAAAAATATTTCCTTTTGTTTGTTTTAAACCTGCTGCCTATTAATTTCATTTGGTGACCTCTATAGTTCGTGTGTTATGAGATGGAGTAAATAACACTTCCTTATTTACTAGGCACACAAGTAAAATTAATTCTAAAAAGCATAGAGACAGTAAGGAAATAACTTTATCTGATGATGGGAACTTTACCTATTTCTCACTAATCACCATAATGTTCTGTCTTTTCTTAATTCAACCCAGATGAATGAGGCAGGCTATTTAGAATGTTTCATAGATGAGGGGAAAATTCATCCCTGAAGCAACACCATAGTTGAACTTGGCTCAAGATCTTCCAAATGAGCCTCACTATGAAACAGAGGCTCTGACTTTTATTTTTCCCCAGGGATGCTCCACGCTGGCTCCACCCTGAGGCCCCCGTCCCCATTCCACTCCTTCCCCTGAGGCCCCGCCCTCACTCCACCTCTTCCCACCTCTGCTCCAACCCCTTCCTGAGGCGCACGCCTGCTGCTCACTGCTCTCTCCCAAGTGCCTCCCCATCTGATTGGTGGGTGCTGAGCACCCACTATTTTTTCTGTGAGTGCATGAGCCCCAGAGCACCCACAGAGTCAGCACCTATGCTATGAAATGCTTGCCAGGACAATTCCACTTTTCCCCTTCTTGAATGTCTAAGAACAAACTTGCATCCCAAGCAGGGGCTTTCAAACCAGAAATACAAAATCTGTAAACTGACTCTGGCACAATATTAGTTTTAACTGAAAAGATCTTGAGTCCTGTGGAGGGTGCAGCTGAACCCAAAGATGGATTAAGTGCAGGAACAAACTTTGAAAAAGGGCTATTATTATTATTTATATTATGTTAGCAAGTGAAATGTGCTAGGTGCTGTACAGGCAAAGTCCCCTCTACAGAGGGTAGGATTAGGTCTCAAGGAGTAATGATCTTAGGTTGCAGCATGGGAGGTTTAGGTTGGATATTAGGAAAAACTTTTTCACTAGGAGGGTGGTGAAGCACTGGAATGGGTTATCCAGGGAGGTGGTGGAATCTCCTTCTTTAGAGGTTTTTAAGGTCAGGCTTGACAAAGCCCTGGCTGGAATGATTTAGTTGGAGATTGGTCCTGCTTTGAGCAGGGCGTTGGACTAGATGATCTCCCTGAAGTCCCTTCCAACCCTGATATTCTATGATTTTATTGGTAAAGGTAAAGGTCCCAGTCAGGATGGGGCCCCATTGTCCTAGGTTCTGTTCAAATGCACATGAAGACGCAGTCCCTCTCTCTGGGTGTTTATATATGTGATATACAGAGGGTGAAGGAAATATAGGCAACTAAATATACTTAATTTAAAAATCAATTTCCTTTTGTGAACTTGTGTGTGCACTAGGGCCTGTACAAACACATAGGGAAAACACAGCCCCTGTCTGAAAGAGCTCTAAATCTAACATGACAAACAATCAGATGAAAGGCAGATGCAAGGGCTACAGCATGCAGACTAGGGTCCAGATCCTCAAATGGATTTAGGTGCCTGACTCTTATTGAAGTCAATGGGAGTTAGGTGCCTAAATGCCTTTGAGGATCTAAGCTAAATGCACAGGCTGGCCTGTCTTAGTTTTAGGGCTACAGTTTAAATACAGATAAATTATCCCCAGCTGTTTTTATTATAAAATGGCTAATTTCTTATAAGTACTGTAATGGGGCTTAAGCATATGCTAAAATGTTTTGTTGAACAGCCTAAAAATGGACAATGCTTGAGGGAGGGGCTGAGGTGGAATGTCCTATTGGTCCACTCATCCCTAGTTTATTGTGGTTTTATTATGGCCTGATGGGAGGGAGAAGAATGGGGAAAGCTTGATTACTGTCTCATCAGCTTAAATAATGAGGAGAAGGGAAGAAAGAAAAGGAAATGTTCATCGAGGTGAAAGCCTAACATATTTCTCCTGGACAAATTTCCCATCTCTAAACCAAACAATAGCTAAGCACTCTGTAAAGTGACAGGATGTGTCCTCAGACAAACAAGCCACTCCATTAAACACTAGGGAAACCTCTACAGGGAGCACCCTAGGCACATACAAATCAGAAAGGAAACCCAAAGGGTTCTGGTGAGGTTTAGATGTGAGCCCAGAAACAGAGCTGGGAAATGATGAAACATCCTAAACATACATTACCCTGGTGACAAGACAAGAGATGTGTGGGTCCGCTGGGTGCAGGGCTGGGTCAGCCATGCTGCCAAACTGGCAGCCACAGAGTGCCCCCCGCCCAGCACTAGGAGTTCCTTTCCCCATTGACAGGGTGAAGAGCTGGAAGGAAGGTAACTGCAAGGGAATAAGGATGATCTTGAGGTACAGGATGAGGTGGTAGATCATCGGGTTTCTGTCCCCAGCTCTGTCCTTAGCACATGGCTTTGGATGAGTCAGTTAGCCACTCTGTGTCCCAGTGTCATCTTCAGTATAATAGGGATGTTCGTTCTTGCCTGCCTCTCCAGGTTACTGTGAGGAAACTTGGTAATGTCTGAGGGGTGTTCAAATAGTATGATGGTGACTGCTATAGTGGGATAGCTCAGTGTTTTGAGCATTGGCCTGCTAAACCCATAGTTGTGAGTTCAATCCTTGAGGGGGCCATTTAGGGATCTGGGGTAAAAATCTGTCTGGGGATGGGTCCTGCTTTGAGCAGGGGGTTGGACTAGATGACCTCCTGAGGTCTCTTACAGGCATTCCTATACAATATCAGGGTTGTAAGTGCATTTAAATGAATGCTCCAGTGTCAGCTGGTGTGGAGTATGGGCTGCATCACCCTTCAAGAGGTTTCTCTCTCCTTTGGGAGCATCACACCTTTCTCTCTCCTTTCAGTTAAAAGGAAACCTCTTTCCACTAGACATTTCACTGCCCCAAGCATGGTGGCATGCCGCAGGGGGCACTCTGTTGGTCGCCAGTCCCACGGCTCCGGTGGACCTCCCGCAGGCGTGCCTGCGGAGGGTCTGCTGGTCCCGCAGCTTCGGTGTAGCCACAGGACCAGCGGACCTTCTGCAGGCATACCTGCGGGAGGTCCACCGGAGCCGCGGTACCAGCGGACCCTCCATAGGCATGCCGCCGAAGGCACTCTGCCTGCCACCCTCCCAGCGACAGGCAGAGTGCTCCCTGCGGCATGCTACCCCAAGCACGCGCTTGGCATGCTGGGGTCTGGAACTGCCCCCGCCACTAGTCCCTTCACTCACTCCACAAACATGTAGTAGATATTCTACCACACTCTTGGAAGCTGGATCCCAACATTCCCAAAGCTGTGGGGGCAAGTGTCATATCTGGGATCTGGTTAATCTCTGACCCTGACATTGCATTGTGATGGGTGTACTGTCATACCACAGTGCCTAGAAATATCCATGCAATTAATGCCCTCATGCAAGATCACAAAGTCAGGGCATGATTTTGTGACTCTCTGTTGCATCCGACGAAGTGGGCATTCACTCACGAAAGCTCATGCTTCAAAACATCTGTTAGTCTATAAGGTACCACAGGACTCTCTTTGCTGCTTTTACAGATCCAGACTAACATGGCTACCCCTCTGATACCTGACTCTCTGTAGTGTCATTCAGCAGCAGGGGCAGGGGTGGAGGACCAGGGTTGTTGGGTAAAATCTGTTTCTGACCTGTTTTTATGTAATGTCCATCTTGGATTTGTAAAAGGACAGCTAAGCCTCCATCTTGGATACCCTTCTCCTCAGATGATTTAGTGCCCTTTCAGCTTTTTTCAAATTAAGGCGGAAAAAGGTCAGGGCAGTTAGAGTCATGTGATAGCCATAATCTGCCTAGCAAGTGCAGGTTATTTAGTGAGTGGCACACCTGTCACTCAGGGCTGTCCATCTGAGTGGCAGCCAGCGTCCCACACAGTTCATCTAGCTGCGAGGAGCCCCAGAGGGACCAGGACTCATAAGACTTTGGATTCTTGGTCGCTATTAACATACTTGCACTCAGCTGCTTCACACCATAGTGAGCACATACTTGCACTGGACTACGAGGTCAGGCAGAGACTGTGTGGGCAAGCACTGAAGACCTACCTGAGGGAGATGATCTACCCAAGAGGGAGAAGACCTGCCCAGAGGACCTGTCCAGAGGGAGAAGAATACCCAGTTCCTGAGTTCCTGTTTGGTGTCCAGCATCCCTGATTTTCACCACTATCCCTGTCGGTATCCTGAGTCTTTATCACTGTGTCACTGTCTTCAGGATATAGTATTGTAATACCCAGGGCTGGCTCTAGCATTTTTGCCACCCCAAGTGGCAAAAAAAAAAAAAAAAATTGCTGCAATGCATCATTCTTCGGCGGCAATTCGGCCGCAGATCCTTCCCTCCAAGAGAGACTGGGGGACCCTCCACTGAATTGCCGCCGAAGAGACGGATGCGCCGCCCCTTTCCATTGGCCGCCCCAAGCACCTGCTTGTTGCGCTGGTGCCTAGAGCTGGCCTTGGTAATACCCATTGTGGTTTTCCTCTGTTTTCCATCCATAGGTTAAGGGGGTTTAAGGGCTTTGAGCTTCACTTCCTGGTAACTGTTAACAACCCAGTGTGTCTTACTTATGTTGTTTATTGTCTGAAGGGGTCCTTCTCTAGTTTACTGACTAGTGGCATAATAAATATTTTTGTGTTACATTTAATTCTGCTTCTGTCTTAATAAATCACCTGATGATAGATGCGGGGGGTGGGGGGGGATCTGCAGGCAGCCCATCTTCTGATCTGTGTAGAACATAGTTAAACTGTTTTGGGATAACAGTATGGCCTGATAAACCACTGGACTAGGATCTGGGTTCTATCACTGGCCTGCTGGGTGACCTTGGGTGAGTCATTGCACTTCTGTGCCTCAGTTTCCCCATCTGAAAAATTTGGATAATGATGCCAACCTCCTTTCACAAAGCCCTTTGAGATCTATGGATGAAAAGTGCTAGATAAGAACTAGGTATTATTATTTCCCTTATAGCTGCTTTAGGGGCTGGATTTCCCAGTTCTTTTGTTCGGTTGTAGCGGCGATAATATGCATATGTCTGGTAGTGTGTGACTCATATCTATGATCAGCTCTCTGCTCACACTGAGACAAAAACAGAGCAAGAGGAGCTTTAGTCAAAACCATCTACTTCATGAAAACTTCTCATAGGCCTTCACATGGCTGTGTGTGTGTCTGAGACACAGGATGTGTATTACCGCTTTTGCCAGTCAAGAACAGTAGTGTTAATGGGCTCCCTGTGGAGACCTGTCCACTCCTCTGCTGGAAGACTTGTGGCTACAAAGCAGGATCTAGAAGGTTAAAATGGGGGACATGGAAGGAACCTCAGATCTCCTTGATTACTACAGATGGTTCTGTTTAAGTGCAAGCTTCTTTTCAATCCTTCTCTTGCAGCAAACTCATAATGGTGAGTTCATATATCACATACATTTTAATGGTGTAGTGTTTGCAGATGCAGGATTGTGACTTTCCTGCAAGATCAAGCAGAAAGAAAATCTTGGCCACGACAGCAGCAAAAATCCCCTTTAAACCACAGATTGCTTCGCAAATAGTACAGGAAACACTAATCAAATATATTTTGTGTGTGTATAATGGTTCTTTTTTCTTCTTTCAGAAAGGAAAGTACATGACATGTTAACTTGTGATCTAGATAAAACAATATGTATTTGTTTGTTTTGCTTATGGCCTTGTTTATAAGATGTTGCATATGGTGCAAACATTTTTTTTTGCATGCTGTTGTCCAGTGTTGGACTACACTTTCGTATTTTGCTGCCCAAGTCGTGGCTGAAGTTGTTTTGTGTACCAGCCAGGCAAGTGTGTTCCAGTGAACTAGCACTGCGCATGTGCGTGAACCAACTGTGTATGTGTGTGTGTGTGTGTGTGTGTGTGTGAGAATGTGAACATGTGCCAACTAGGTACTTGTTGTTTTGTAAATTAAACTTAGTTATGCATGTAGAATAGTGAAGAAATCCCACCTGTCTTTATCAGAGCACCATTTTAACAAGGCTGAGGAGACATTCACTACCCCACACAGTTCCAGCAAGGAGACACAAAGGATGTTGGGGAGGTGTTCTTTAACCCTTTTCCATGATGTCTGCTATGAAGGGTTGACTGAGCCATTGTAACTAATTGATCCAAGGAATTTAGCCTTCTTATTCCAGTCACAAGTTATTCTCAAACAGATCATGCTTTTGCCAATTTGTTCATGACTTGCAACGGTTCAAGAAATCATTTGTGTGAATGGATTTCAGTCAATAGGCGGATTGTGACTGGATCACCATAAGTATACATTGTGTTGTACTTGGTGATTTCAGGCAATATGATCATCTTTTTCTAGCGCTGCCTGGAACATTTTCAGTGAAACAGTTTTCCATTGGAAAATGCCATTTTGGTAAAACTGCAAAATCACATTGATTTTGATGAAATTTTGTTTAGAAAAAAAATGGTACCAGAAAAGTCAACTCAACATTTGAGTTTTTTCCTAAATTAAATTGTTTCATTTTGAAACAACTCTTTGTTTTGAAATGTGTTTTCCAATATAAGAAGGGTGTTTGTGTGTATGTGTGTAAAGATCGGCATTGAAATGTAACATTTTACACTGATCAAAAGAAAACATGTCAATTGACCCAATGTGATTTTTTTTCAGGAAAAATCGCAACATTTTGGCTTTGTCCTGATTTGAGATTTTCCCCTTCCCTCCTGTGACAAAGTGGGGAGTTTTCTTAGTTTTTCTGTGTTTTCCAGTGGGTTGCATGCAGAGGGAGTGGGACTCAGTTTCCCTGGGTATTATGGGTTTAACGAGGGGAGGGGAGAGGGAGTTTGTTGTTACAGAGGACCGGAGAGGGAACTTAGGACCCTGGCTGATGGCCTGGAGGATGGAGACCTCAGCGATCGGTGACCTGGAGGCCCAGCTCAGGAGTCACAGCCGGTTCTGGCCAGTGGAAGGACAATGAGCTGCGAAGAGAGGACCCCGGTGACCTAACCAGCCAGTTCCAGCTGGAGGGGGGCCAGAGGAGAGCTGAGAGGAGAGGAGACCCGGGCCTTCCTGTTTACGACCATGTTTACCTGGAGAGAAGACAATGGACAGTGGTGGGGCTTGGGGCTGGGGATATCGGAGGCCCAGCTCGGAAGCAGGGGGGGCTCTGGGCTGGAGAGGGGGAGCAGACAGAGCCCACCTTGATGCAGGGAGACTGGGATGTGCTGTGCTGAGGGACGCCAGACCTGAGGCCCTGAGAGTTTCCTGTGCTGTGTTCAACTCCCAATAAACCCTTCTGTTTTATACTGGCTGAGAGTCACTCCGGTCTAGAGAACAGGGTTGCATCAACCCCTTAGGGGGTGAGGAGGCCTGGGGGGTCCAGAGCATGTGGACTCCCTGAGGGGGCCCACGGAGAGAGACAGATGTGCTAAGGCTCAGAGAGGTGCAGCTCCAGGAGGTGGAAGGCCTGACCCCGAGAGAGAGTGGACCCCCAAGAAGGGCTGTCTCACTGAAAGGGGCACCCCCCACAGACCGCATGGGGCCAAGAGTGGGCATGATCTGTGAGTCTGTGACACCTCCAAATCTCCATTTTTTACAGGATTAAAACTCCATTTTTCTGACAACCTCTTAATTGTTTCTGCTCCCTGTTTGAGTAGCCTAAACGTCATAGACAGAGGGAGGTCTTTTCCCTGTTTACAAATCTATTGCTGTTTATAATCATGATAGATTTTTTTTATCCAATTTTCTCCTTGGCCACCTGGCCACTTCCTGTGCAAATGCTCATGCAAAGAGCTAGTCTAGTCTATACAGTCATAAAATGTGAGATTCCTTTCCATGTCCATTCTTGGAAATAAACCTTGCTTCCCAGAACGTCTGTGGAAAAACAGGGTTGTGGATTCCAGTGAAGGAAAGATACAGTTTTATTTGCAAGAACATTTCTTAATACTGTTTTGCTGTTTTGTCCAGCTCTACGTCATTTCAGGTCCACAAACAGCTTACTTGAGAGCATGGTGTTACTTACTGAAGGACTGGCCCCAGAGAATGTTTCAAGCAAAGCAGGGATGAGACCAGAGCCTTGGGATTGCTCTACTGCAGGAATTGAATTAACTCATATTATCTCATTCTCTCTCTTTCTGTTCTTCATGTGTACAAGGCAGGGAACAATCCTGCATTAGGTGAGGGCAGGGGATGAACTAGATTATATAACAGGCATTTGCCATCTCTAATTACTATAATTCATTTATATAATTTATCCCTTTGATTTTAATTTCTGCCTGAAATTGGTTATTCTCTTCTCCCCAGTGAACAGCAGTTGGGATTATTCCATGTGAGTTGGAGCTATGTAGAATGCATTTCTATTCAGCTCAGTGTAGGTTGATTCTGTGTCACTTTCCCTCCTATATCTTTTTGCTCAAAGAAATGCTCCACTTCCATTGGTAGCTGTATTAATGAACCCACGTGAAATATTTAGGGATCTATTTTGGCCAACTCCTAAATGTTTGAGCCTGTTAACAGTCTTACCTTCTTTCTATCTCCTCCAACGTGTGCTTCCCCCATGAAGGGAGGTTCTAGGGCAGCAGCAAATGGAGAAGAACCTCATTCTGAAAGGGCTAGGGGAAACTTGGAGGAGCATAGCCTGTGTGAACCCTTGAAATTCATGCTGAGCTTGGAGGATCAAGTTAATCAAACTTAAAATGAGCAGTTCAGGAGAGTTCACATAGTAAAGCTCACTCAGTGAGACCACCACACAAAGGGCCTAAACCCAGTTACAGTTCTGCTCACGAACGTTTGTTACAGTTGGTCTGCACTTTGACTTTCCATGTTACCACACCAAGCAATTGGAGAAAAATGGGATTTGGTCTCTTTCTTTGCAGACAACATGTTCCACACAAAACTGCTCATGGGCTACTGATAAAATACTGTATTAATTGTAAGATTTCGATCTTGCTTTATAACTTCAACTGGAAATAACTGGCTAATGGCCAGATTGTGTCTTTCGAAAAATTCTATGTATGGTAGGGGAAATTGTAGGGATCAATTTTTGTTGGAAGGGTGAGAAGCCTGAAATGTCATCCCGCTTCTCCTGCCCCACTTCTGCCTCTCTGGACGTTCTTCCATATGATTGAGTCTCCATAGTAGGGAAGCCAGAGCTAAGGAATAGGATTGCACATTTCCACAGTGAGCAAAGCCCACAGGTAAGTGGGGAACATGGAGACCTGGGAGATGGGTCAGAAACAAGAGGGACCATGGGCTATAATAGCAGAGAGAAAGAAGGGTCAAGGCAAAACTGGGAGACAAGATCAAACCAGTATCTTAGATGCCTATATACAAATGTGAGAAGTATAGGTAATAAGCAGGAAGAACTGGAAGTGCTAATAAATAAATACAGCTATGACATTGCTGGCATCACTGAAACTTGGTGGGATAACACACGATTGGAATATTGGTGTGGATGGGTACAGCTTGCTCAGCAAGATAGACAGGGAAAAAGGGAGAAGGTGTTGCCTTATATATTAAAAATGTACACACGTGGACTGAGGTGGAGATGGACATAGGAGACGGAAGTGTTGAGAGTCTCTGGGATAGGCTAAAATGGGTAAAAAACAAGGGTGATGTCATGCTAGGAGTCTGCTACAGGCCACCTAACCAGGAGGAAGAGGTGAATGAGACTTTTTTTAAACAACTAACAAAATCATCCAAAGCCCAAGATTTGGTGGTGATGGGGGACAAAATGAGCTCAAACTAGCTACGGGAATAAAGGGAAACAAGAAGACTTTTTATCAATACATTAGAAGCAAGAGGAAGACCAAGGACAGGGTAGGCCCACTGCTCAGTAAGGAGGGAGAAATAGTAACAGGAAACTTGGAAATGGCAGAGATGCTTAATGACTTATTTGTTTCAGTCTTCACTGAGAAGTCTGAAGGAATGTCTAACATAGTGAATGCTAATAGGAAGGGGGTAGGTTTAGAAGATAAACTAAAAAAAGAACAAGTTAAAAATCACTTAGAAAAGTTAGATGCCTGCAAGTCACCAGAGCCTGATGAAATTCATCCTAGAATACTCAAGGAGCTAATAGAGGAGGTATCTGAGCCACTAGCTATTATCTTTGGAAAATCATGGGAGACAGGAGAGATTCCAGAAGACTGGAAAAGGGCAAATATAGTGCCCATCTATAAACGGGGAAATAAAAACAACCCAGGAAACTATTAATTTAACTTCTGTGCCAGGGAAGATAATGGAGCAAGTAATTAAGGAAATCATCTGCAAACACTTGGAAGATGGTAAGGTGATAGGGAATAGCCAGCATGGATTTGTAAAGAACAAATCGTGTAAAACCAATCTGATAGCTTTCTTTGATAGGATAATGAGCCTTGTGGATAAGGGAGAAGCGGTGGATGTGGTATACCTAGACTTTAGTAAGGCATTTGACACGGTCTCGCATGATATTCTTATCGATAAACTAGGCAAATACAATTTAGATGGGGCTACTATAAAGTGGGTGCATAACTGGCTGGATAACCGTACTCAGAGAGTAGTTATTAATGGTTCCCAATCCTGCTGGAAAGGTACAACAAGTGGGGTTCCACAGGGATGTGTTTTGGGACCGACTCTGTTCAATATCTTCATCAATGACTTAGGCCTGGTCTATACTATGCGTTTAAATCGATTTTAGCAGTGTTAAACCAATTTAACGCTGTACCCGTCCACACTACGAGGCCCTTTATATCGATATAAAGGGCTCTTTAAATTGGTTTTGTACTCCTCCCCGACGAGAGGAGTAGCGCTAAAATCGGTATTACCATATCGGATTAGGGTTAGTGTGGCTGCAAATCGACGGTACTGGCCTCCGGGCGGTATCCCACAGTGCACCCCTGTGACCGCTCTGGACAGCAATCTCAACTCGGATGCAGTGGCCAGGTAACAGGAAAAGCCCCGTGAAATTTTGATTTTCATTTCCTGTTTGCCCAGCGTGGAGCTCTGATCAGCACGGGTGGCAATGCAGTCCCAAATCCAAAAAGAGCTCCAGCATGGGCCGTACGGGAGATACTGGATCTGATTGCTGTATGGGGAAACAAATCTGTTCTATCAAAGCTCCATTACAGAAAACGAAATGCCAAAGTGTTTGAAAAAAAAATCTACAGGCTACACAGTGCTGCGTGACAAGCGTAACGGGAAGCCAGAGACTCAAATGGACGCTCATGGAGGGCAGGAGGGGGTACTGAGGACTCCAGCTATCCCACAGTCCCCAGCAGTCTCCAAAAAGTATTTGCATTCTTGGCTGAGCTCCCAATGCCTGTAGGTTCAAACACATTGTCCGGCGTGGTTCAGAGAATAGCTCGTCAATTTACTCCCCCCACCCCACGTGAAAGAAAAGGGAAAGAAATCGTTTCTTGACTTCTTTCAATATCACCCTATGTCTACTGAATGCGGCTGGTAGACGCGATGCTGCAGCAGTGAAGAGCAGTATCCACTCCTCTCCCTTGCCCGGTGGCAGACGGTGCAGTAGGACTGGTAGCCATCCTTGTTATCAACCCGTGAGTGCTCCTGGCTGGCTTCAGGTGAGGCTGGCTGGGGGCGCCTGGGTGAAAATAGGAATGATTCTCGGTCATTCCCAGTAGATGGGACAGAACGGCTGGTAACCGTCCTCGTCATAGCAACTGGGGGCTGAGCTCCATCAGACCCCTCCCTTTCATGTGTAAAGAAAAGATTCTGTCCTGCCTGGACTGTCATAGCAGCAGCATGCTGGGCTTCTCTCCCCAGCACCGCTTAATGTCCTGCCTGGACTGTCATAGCACGGGGAGGCTGCCTCCCCCTCATTTTATCTCACTAACAAGTCATTGTTTCTTATTCCTGCATTCTTTATAACTTCATGACACAAATGGGGGGGACACTGCCACAGTAGCCCAGGAAGGTTGGGGAAGGAGGGAAGCAACGGGTAGGGTTGTTGCAATGGCACCCCCCCCGTAAGTGGCATGTAGCTCATCATTTCTGCAGGATCTGACACGGAGTAGCTGTGCTCTCTGATACACTGGTTCTCTAGTACACTTGCCCCATATTTTAGGCAGGACTGACTCTACTTTTAGAAACCATAAAGGAGGGATTGACTTGGGGAGTAATTCCCAGTTTTGCCTTTGCGCCCCCGGCCGATCTCAGCCAGGGGCACCCATGATAGCAGCAGACAGTACAGAAGGACAGATAACCGTCATCTCATTGCCAATTTACACTGGCAGGAGACGGTACACAACAAATGATAACCATCCCTGCTATCATGCAAAAGCAAATGAATGCTGCTGTGTAGCACTGGAGTATCGCCTCTGTCCGCAGCATCCAGTACACATACGGTGACTGTAAAAAAAAAAAAAGCTGAACGGGCTCCATGGTTGCCATGCTATGGCCTCTGCCAGGGCAATCCAGGGAAAAAGGGCACAAAATGATTGTCTGCCATTGCTTTCCCGGAGGAAGGAATGACCGACGACATTTACCCAGAACCACCCGCGACAATGATTTTTGCCCCATCAGCCACTGGGCTCTCAACCCAGAATTCTAAGGGGCGGGGGAGACTGCGGGAACTATGGGATAGCTACAGAATGGCTACCCACAGTGCAACGCTCCGGAAATCGACGCTAGCCTCGGACCATGGACGCACACCGCCGAATTAATGTGCTTAGTGTGGCCGCGTGCACTCGACTTTATACAATCTGTTTTATAAAACCGGTTTATGTAAAATCGGATAATCCTGTAGTGTAGACGTACCCTTAGATATTGGCATAGAAAGTACGCTTATGAAGTTTGCAGATGATACCAAACTGGGAGGGATTGCAATTGCTTTGGAGGACAGGGTCATAATTCAAAATGATCTGGACAAATTGGAGAAATGGTCTGAGGTAAACAGGATGAAGTTTAACAAAGACAAATGCAAAGTGCTCCACTTAGGAAGGAAAAATCAGTTTCACACATACAAAATGGGAAGAGACTGTCCAGGAAGGAGTACAACAGAAAGGGATCTAGGGATTATAGTGGACCACAAGCTAAATATGAATCAACAGTGTGATGCTGTTGCAAAAAAAGCAAACATGATTCTCGGATGCATTAACAGGTGTGTTGTGAGCAAGACACAAGAAGTCATTCTTCTGCTCTACTCTGCTCTGGTTAGGCCTCAACTGGAGTATTATGTCCAGTTCTGGGCACCGCATTTCAAGAAAGATGTGGAGAAATTGGAGAGGGTCCAGAGAAGAGCAACAAGGATGATTAAAGGTCTTGAGAACATGACCTATGAAGGAAGGCTGAAAGAATTGGGTTTGTTGAGTTTGGAAAAGAGAAGACTGAGAGGGGACATGATAGCAGTTTTCAGGTATCTAAAAGGGTGTCAACAAGGAGGAGGGAGAAAACTTGCTCACCTTAGCCTCTAAGGATAGAACAAGAAACAACGGGTTTAAACTGCAGCAAGGGAGGTTTAGGTTGGACATAAGGAAAAAGTTCCTAACTGTCAGGATGGTTAAACATTGGAATAAATTGCCTACGGAGGTTGTGGAATCTCCATCCCTGGAGATATTTAAGAGTAGGTTAGATAAACGTCTATCAGGGATAGTCTAGACAGTATTTGGTCCAGCCATGAGGGCAGGGGACTGGACTCGATGACCTCTCAAGGTCCCTTCCAGTCCTAGAATCTATGAATCTATGAATCCCCACCATCATAAAAAAAATCTCCAACACTGCAAGGTTCATCTCACATAAGATAATGCTGATCCTGTCCATATTATTGTACAATGTCTCCTCCTTTTGCACTCTGAATTCCTTTTTGAGTGTTTCTTGAGTGGCAGACGTTGAGGAATCAATGGGCAGTGACTCCTGAGGAAGTTGTACTGCCATGAGTGGGGCCCTACCAAATTCACAGTCCCTTTTGGTCAATTTCATAGTCATAGTATTTTAAAAACTGTACATTTCATGATTTCAGCTATTTAAATCTGAAATTTCACAGTGTTGTAATTGTTGGGGTCCTAACACAAAAAGGAGTTGTGGGGCTGTGGGGTGTCGCAAGGTTATTGGAGCAGGGGTTGCGGTACTGCTATGCTCACTTTTGTGCTGCTGCTGGCGGCGGCGCTGCCTTCAGAGCTGGGCAGCTGGAGAGTGGTGGCTGCTGGCCAGGAGCCCAGCTCTGAAGGCAGAGTTGCCAACTTGGAGCAGCACAGAAGTAAGGATAGCAGGGTATAGTATTGCCACTGTTATTTCTGCGCTGCTGCCTGCAGAGCTAGGCACCTGGCCAACAGCCGCTGCTCTCCAGCCACCCAGCTCTGAAGGCAGCCCAGAAGTAAAGGTGGCACTACTACAACCCTCCTCAAATAACCTTGTGACCCCCCTGAAACTCCCTTTTGGGTCAGGACCCTCAATTTGAGAAATGTTGGTCTCCCCTGTGAAATCTGTATAGTATAGGGTTAAAGCACACAAAAGACCATACATCACGGGGGGAAGACCAGATTTCACGGTCCATGACACGGTTTGCATCGATGTGAATTTGATAAGGCCCTAGCCATGAGATATGTGGGTCTGGAAAATAGCATGGTGGTGTTGCATAGCTGCCTCAGCTACTTGTGGGTACCTTGAGACTGGTGGCATTTTCCCTTGGTCACTCTGTAGCTATTGATAGGTTTAAAATGCTCTATCCAGTGGCGTAGCCAGGTTTTAAGTGTAGGGGGAGCAAACATAAAAAAGGCACCCCCCCGGCTCCTCCTCTGGCCACGCCCCCTTGGCTCCTCCCGTTCCCCCCCAGATTAACCCTGGGGCCGGCTCAGGACTCCTGTGGGCTTCCCGTGGGTGCGGATACCACCCCCCATCTCCGGGAGAGTCTCTCCTGCCCAGCGCACTCTGCAGGTGTCCCCCACCAGGCTGTGCCGCCCAGCCCCACCCACGGGGTCCCGGCCCCCCCACCCCAGGGCTCCTGCACCACCGCCTGTCCCCAGTATGCTCCCGGCGCTCTGTGCGCTCCACGCGGGGCTCACCAGCTAGGCAGCCTTAAAGGTGCAGGGGCCCTTTCGCCTCCCTCTGCCCGCCACATTAGCAAGGGGTGGGGGCCAGGGAGCACTTGGCCGCCGAGCCCTGAGCCACCACAGCCGCAGCAGGTGGCTGCGGCGATGCTGGGGCCACACTGAGCATGGGGCGTGATGGCCGAGGAGCCGGCCCCCTCGCTCCTCCGACCGTGCCTGCCGCCCCACCATGGCTCCTCCAGCTGTGCTGCTGCCGGTGCCGTCCCGGCAGGCACTGCTTCCGCGCCTGCCGCCCCATGGCTCCTCCGGCTGTGCTGTCGCCAGCGCCGGCCTGGCAGGCGCCACTTTTTGAAAACGTGCTGAAGGGAAGTGGCTGCTTCCCCTGAACCTCGCTAGCTACACTACTGGCTCTACCTCAAGCCCTCCCAGCAGTGGAGGAAAACTTTGTCCAGTGCCTGCCTCCAGATTAAGATGATCTGTAAGAAACTCTGTGAACTGAACCCACCAGGTTTCCTGGCTTTCAGGGAATGGCCCTAAATTCACTGTATACTCACCCATCAGAATCCTTTTGATCATGAAGGATCTGCTCTAACTCCCACTGAAGTCAGCAGAAATGTTTCCCTTCAGGACTTGTCCACACTTATAACACTACAGCAGCACAGCTGTGCCGCTGTAGCGCTTCAGTTTATACACTACTTATGCCAACATGAGGGATTCTCTTTTGGTTTAGGTAATCCATGTCCCCAAGAGTCAGTAGCTAGGTCATCAAAGGAATTCTTCTGGCAACTTAGCAGTGTCTACGGTGGGATTTAGGTTGGCTTAACTATGCCACCTGGGTGTGGATTTTTCACATCGCTGACCAACTTAGTTAAACCAACCTAATTCTCTAGTGTCAACCAGGCCTCACTGTAATGGAAGTTGGACTAGGTTCTGGCTACTGATAGCCTCCTCCAATCCATTTGAAATCACTCACAGGAAAAACAGTCCATCACAACTCTGTTTGCTCAACTCCTGAGCCCTGATTTCATTCACCTGGCTCTCTCTCCACTTTGGAGTGGTGTCCCCATTATGGGTCCATAACATGGTCGTTGTTCTAGTTCAGTCATATTTTGTGCAGTGCTTTCTACGTGTTCTTGAGATGCACTTTCTAAATTAGCTGTTGCATGTAACACACATAGTGGATTAATAAGGTCTCCACTTCCTGCTTCTTTCTGGGCCAAATATTCCACAGGCAGAAGCGCAGGTCTTCATGCAAAGATGCACCTGTGACTCAACATGGTTCCCACAATCACACATGCAGAGTGAGTAAATGCACATGCCAATGGCAAGTTAGACACAAAGGCCTCTTGGCAACTGTTTGGATGATACCATATGCCGTAAACCTGGGCCGAGGGGGAGGGGAAAAATCTTGCATGCTGTTCCTGCCTTTGGCCATTGTAAACGGGTGTCAAATACACCAAGGTTCTGCACAACATAACTCCCTTGGGATCACAGGCGCTGACTTTTGTTTTTGCTCATGGGTGCTCCAGTCCCACTCCTCCCCAAAGCCCCGCTCCTGCTCAGCCTCTTCTGCTGAGGCTCTGCCCTCTCCCCTGAGGCTCCTCCCACCCACCTGCTGCTCACTCCTTTCCATCCCCCAAACCCCTGCTGCCAGCTCCTCTCCGCCCTCTCCCCTGAGGGCCCCCCACTGCTTGCTCCTCTGTGTCCCCTCCCAAGGGCCTCTCATCTGCTCCTCTCCACCCCCTCCCCTGAGGATCCTCCCGCTCACCTGCAGCTTGGTCCTCTCCACCCAGAGTCCCCCCACCCACCTGCCACTCACTCCTCTCCACCCTAGAGGCCCCGCCCATCTGTCACTTGCTCCTTTCTGCTCCTTCCTGCCTTAAGAGTGAGTGGTGGGTGGAGAGGAGTGAGCAGGGGCCCTGGGGGAAGAGGTGCAGCATGCGTGGGACTATGGGGAAAGAGGCCAAGTGGGGATGGGGCCTCAGGGCAGAGCGCAGGCGGTGCCACAGTTTGTGGGTGCTGAGCACCCACTTTTTTTTTCTCAATGGTGCTTGAGCCCTGGAGCACCCATGGAGTCAGCGTCTATGCCTGGAATGCCCTCAAAAAGAGATAGAGGTGAGGTGGTTCTACATCCCTTTATGGCACTGGGATACTATAAGAAAAACCTGAGCGAATGGGATCCTCTGGGAATCTAAAGTACTTACAATATGTGGCTCATATATAGTGCCTGTTACGCTGAGAGGTACTCGTGACTGCATGAATAATAAACCTCTTTGAGACTTGGTGTGAATGCACCCTTCAATTAACATAACTGTCAGGATAAATTAATCACAAGTCCCCCCACACACACCTTAAGTCGAAAAGGGTTGTGAACCTGCCCAGGAGTTTTGGCCTACTGGAGAGAGGGGTTTTGCTGAATAGTATTTGGGGAAGGTAGTGTGCATGAGTCTGACCGACCAACCCAGACAGAAAACTAGGGAGAGGTTCTGGGGTGGGCGGTCTGGCTCATAAGCTACAAAACTATTTGTTTTGCTTTTGAGTCCTTCTGCATTAGGAGAAGTAGGACTTTATACATTTCTTGTAAATAAACAAAATTGCATCAAAGACAATACCAGACTGTAACATCAATTTCAAGTCCCAGCTGGAAAATTCCCAGGATCCTGGACTAAGACTAGTTGATGGGATCAGCAAGGGGTAACACACCTTTCAACCACTGGTCATAAAATGCTTTACAAAGAAGATCATAAGTCAATGGGTTAGCCCATTTTACAGCTGGGGAAACTGAGGCATAGAGAGGATGTGACTTGCTCAAGGACACCTAGCAGGCCAGTAACAGCTTGAGGATGACGATCATATACCCTAGTAGGATATTGAAAGAGGAGTTTTGAGGAACACAAGCTGGACTCCATTACTGCCCTGGCCGACTCTAGGAAGAGTGTGTGGTAATGGGATCGCACACTCCATTATTCCGCAGAGATGTTGCAAGAAGGGATGTTAAGGAATTCATATTGAAAGTGAAAGCTGGATTTTACTGGCATTGTGTACAATAAATATGAGATGTTGCAGCAATGCACGCCTGACTTTGAAGAAAAGCCTGTTGACATTGCAGAAATTCTTTGGGAACAGTTTAACCAGGAGGAAATGTGAAACAACAGTGCCAAAAACAGAGAGACCTCTGGTGATCTGCCATGGAAGTGCCAATTGTTTAGCTTCTGAAGCCAGAAGGGACCAATGTGATCATTTGACCTCCTGTCTAGCACAGGCCATAGAACTTACACAAAATCAATCCTACAGCACAGCTTTCAGAAAAACACCCAATCTTGATTCTAAAATTGCTGGTGATGGAGAATCCACTACAACCCTTGGGCTATTGTTCCAACTGTTAATTACCTTCACAGTTAACATGTGATGACTTATATCTAGTCTGAATTAGTCTAGCTTCAGCTGCCAGCCATTGGATTGTGTTATTTCTTTCTCTGCTAGACTGAAGAGCCGATTATTAAATATTTGTTCCCCACGTAGATCCTTACATACTGTAATCAAGTCACTCCCTTCATCTTCTCTTTATTAAGCTAAAAGAGATTGAGCTCCTGGAGTCTATGATTATAAGGCATGTTTTCCAATCATTTCATCATTCTCATGGCTCTTCTTTGAACCCTCTCCAATTTATCAACTTCCTTCTTGAACTGTGGTCGCCAGAGGGACAGAGTATTCCAGCAGCAGTCACACCAGCACCAAATTGGGGGGTGGGGGGAAAGGTTGTAGCTGGGGCAGAAACAGGGAGCACTTTAACATATATATTTTTTCCAAAATTTCTAAAAAGAAGACTCTTTGCTAACTTACTCTCTCCCTTCTCCACCCCAGTGCAAGTTTCCCTGGCACCTATCAGAATGGCAATGAAAGGGCATTGACTGGTGAGTGGAACAAGGGAGCCATGTCGATGGCTGGTGTTTCAGGAAAGGGCAAAGCCAAGCAGGGCCGGTTTTAGGCCTATTCCACCAATTCCCCCAAATCGGGCTCCACGCCTAAGAGGTCCCCGTGCCCAGTGAGAATCCCTTCCCTGGCTAGATGTGCCTTTTTAATTTTTACTCACCTGGCGGTGCTCCGGGTCTTCAGCGGCACTTTGGCAGCGCGTCCTTCACTTGCTCTGGGTCTTCGGCAGCGGGTCCTTCAGTGCCGCTGAAGACCTGGAGTGAGTGAAGGACCCACCGCCCAAGTGCCGCCAAAGACTTGGAACACCGCCCGGTGAGTGCAAGCCCCACGTGCTTTTAGTTTTTTTTTTTGTCATCCCTGTCGGGGTCCCATCGAAACTGTTCGAATTGGGCCCCGCACCTCCTAAAGCCAGCCCTGAAACCAAGCCATGCAGCATGTGAGATCACAACATTCAGCCAAAGGAGGGAGAGTAGATTTTAGGGGAAAACAACAACTATAAATCTCTTGGGGGGCCAAATCTTCCCTCTCCCTCAAAAAAATAAAAAAAGGGAGCAAAAGCCAGCAGAAAACCCCACAAGGGTCTCACTGCATTTCTGTTGCTTGCTTTCCTTGAGGGGAACATGATGTAAACTGAGTTTCTGTTCTATGTCCCATTGTTTGGGGGGGAGGGAGGTGGAGACGTGGCAGAGTGCACAGGTGGTGAGAGGAGCCCGCTGACCTCCATGGAGCCCAACGAAGCAGGCAAATGCTGCAGATCTCAGGGACTGCGTCCACAGAGCTGGCTCCTTTCACAGTGCTCCCCCTTCCCTCTTGGCAGTGTGGCTCCCGCAGCTGTTATGAAAGATCCAGGCAAAGCCAATAAAAGAAAGAGGAATGAAAAGAACCTCCCCATCACATGTGGGTTGTTTTCAAAGGGTGGCATTGCTGCTCTCCCAGGCAATAGTTGGCTGAGAGGCAACTTGGGTGGGCAGGTGACCTGGGCAAAGGAAGAAGAAGTGCCAGCTCGTGCTGAGCTCAGGATGCTGTTTACAATCAACAGCAAACTATAAAAGGAAAGGGGGAAGAGGAGGGAGCTGTTGAAATCTCCATGGTGATGGTTAACCTGCTGCAATGGACACGGTAGAGGGACTGGCACTGACCAGGTCATTAGGAAGAAAAGCACCTGGCACAAGAATGGCAGGATCCTCATTACACACATGGCCCATAGTGAGGTGTCGCTTTCCAAGCCTGCTCGTCATCACACAAGAAATATTGCATTGAAATAACATTAAAGTTAAGACATTCAAGAAGTGCAGGCCAGCTGTTGCTCCGACTCTGAACAAGAGAGGCCCAAATTTGGGGGGAGATGGGGCAGGGATGCAGCGTCAGCTTCATAATGACTTTTGGGGCTTTCTTCACAGACTTTGGGGGTACAAAAACGATCAGTGTTTTGAGCACGTTTTGAAAGGGAGGGAGAGAAAAAGAGGGACGGGGAAAGAGAACTCCCCCTGGAAGATCAGCCAGGGCTAGACAGTAAATTCACTCTCTGCCCTGAGAAAAGGGACCGTGTGCACTATACTGCCCGCGGAACAGACTGGGGTTACATTCTGAGTCACAATTTGTTCTCTGATTACCACCCAGCTTTAGGGGGTAGTAATATGCTAATGCCTGTGGCTCAGCTCTGCTGGCTAATGCTTTGTGGCAGTGGAATCAAAGTCTTCTCCGTTCCCTGCCCCGGCCTGGGAGGAGAGGTGGGAGGGGGAGAGTAGCAGCCCTGCCTCTCTCCACAACTCGCTATTGTATGTATAGGGCTGCCATTACAACAATATCTAAGCACCTCACACGCTTACACCCAGTGAGGAAGAGAAGTATAGATGCTTACAGATGGGGAATGGAGGCACCAGGTAGATGGAGTGTCTTGCCCAAGGTCACATAGAAAGTGCATAGCAGAGCAGGGTCTAGAGCCTTAACCAACAGACCATCATCGTATCGCTGGGTGATGCTTATTACAACTGGCAAAGGTGCCCCACCTTGTGCAAGAATCCAAGCCAGAAGCATGTGGAAACCATTGGTACTGTGTTGTTACTGTAGAAGAGAGGGTTTTGTAATGATTGGGCCTGATTGTGGCCGTTTCCCCATCCATCTGTCCCTGGGCTTGGGTTGGCCATAACTGCAGTGCTCTTATTACCTTGAGCGGAAATGGTGTCCAGGGCGAGTGCCCCTGCAAGTACCAGCCTCGTCAAAGAAGCTAGGAAGGGCCTAAAGCCAGCAGGGTCATAGCTTTGCCACCCTACATGCAGAGCTGCCCTTGGAAGGGAGTTCATGCTGCACTCTCTTAATGAGTGGCATGCACTTCAAGGGCACCCAGGAGACACCAGATCAGCTGCTTCTCAGGACTGTGCCTTAATGGCACTATCTTGGAATGTGTCAGGTACAGGAAAGATCATTGGCAGGGTCAGTGCAAGCAAATCTTGGGCCTCCTGCACAGGAATTAGATTGAGCCCCCAGACCCCAAAACTGCAAGACCCAACATTCAGTGTGTTACCTTCTCCTCTGCCTGCTTTAGACTCCTGTGCTGTGGCAGCTGGAGGCTGAGGCCCAGGGGAAAAGCCAATGCATGAGAATTGGCCTGTTTGTTTGGGAAGGGAGACAGAGGATGAGCTGATGCAGGTTTCCAGTTAAACAGCATGAGGAGGGGACACTGTGAGGTGCCCAACCAGGGCTATAACAAAGGGGTGACACCCTGATGCCCTTACAGGCTTATGTTATAGTCGCCATAGAGCTCTTGGGCAGTGGGAAGCAGCTCAAAGCCAAAGCTACATCACACTTGGGTGTGACTGTAAACGTTACACTCGCATTCCAGACTCTCCCTGTTTGGAGGAAGCCCCTGTGATGGCAGGTTTCACAGAATTGTATTGACCAAGAAAAGTGGAGAGAAATGACCTGATCCCAGCTGAGCCTCAGCCAGCTTGCTTGACTTTTTTTCTGAGTCCGACAGACTGGACGTCAGTAACCCACATGATTAAACTAGTGCATGTACTGCTCTTATGTGCCAAGCTCTGCATCACATGGACATGGAAATCACCAAATCCACCTACAATAAACAAAGGAAATGAGGAAGCGACTAACTGTAAAATGAATGAAAACATGATCTAGCTTGTATGGAAATGCATGTCGGGGTTTGGCGAGAGTAGGGGGTGATAGGCTAGGTGAAAGGGGGATCTAGTCAGGGACAGCTGGGCTTTGCAAGCCCTCAGGAACACTCCCATGGAAGTTAATGCTGGACAGCCTCAGCATTCTCCTGCAGAACCTGCTCTGTGCTCTTGATGCCCGCCCCACAGCCTCCCCAGTGGGATGGAGCAGAAGGCAATGCCAGCACAGCTCTTAAGGAGGAGGCTGTTCTTTGGGATGGTGTGATTTGATTCCTGCTTTATAAGTACAGAAGATAAGGGCTTATTTTTCTTATATGTCTGATTTTTAACCTTTCAGCATCCCTTAAATGTCAATTAAAGGGAGCATCCATTCATAGTTAAACGCTGTACCAAGGGTCCTGCTGCATGCTCTGCCTCTGTCAGTGCCCTAGGGGCAGTGCTTACTTTGTAATGAAAGAGATGCTGGAGCTCAAGCAATCAGGTGCTGAGGCTCAAGCAATTTTTGTACTTTCATAACTGATGCAGCAAGCCTAGAGACGCCAGGGCTATGAACTGCCAAGCCTAGAGACGTCGGGGCTATGAACTGCCAAGCCTAGAGGTGCTGGGGTTCAGCCCTGGAAAACCCTGTCACAAATTAAGGACTGCCCCGGGGGCAGGATGGATGAAGGTCCATCTCCACAGCACTGGTCTCTCCTTCCCCTCACACTGCATAAGCACCTCTGGAACAGCTCTTTGGAAGTGGGAAATGGGGGTGGGGGTGTCATAAACAGATAGTAGGAGTTAATTGAACAGAAGTACTTTATCTCTCTTTTGCCTGTAAAGAGTTAACAAGTTCAGTGAGCCTGGCTGTCACCTGACCAGAGGACCAATCAGGGGACAGGATACTTTCAAATCTTGAGGGAGGGAAGTTTTTGTGTGTGCTGTTAGTTTTTGGTTGTTGTTCTCTCTGGGTTCTTAGAGTGACCAGACGTGCAACCAGGTTTCTCTCCAATCTCTCCGATACAGGCTTTTATATGTCCAGAATAGTAAGTACTAGGTAGATAAAGCGAGTTAGGCTTATGGTTGTTTTCTTTATTTGCAAATTTGTATTTGGCTGGAAGGAGTTCAAATTTGTATTTTGCTGAAAGGATTTTAATTTGTACTTGTATACTTAGACTGGGAGGGTATTCCCAGTGTCTATAGCTGAAAGACCCTGTAACATATTCCATCTTAAATTTACAAAGATAAATTTTTACTGTTTTTTCTTTCTTTAATTAAAAGCTTTTCTTGTTTAAGAAACTGATTGTTTTTTTATTCTGGTGAGACCCCAGGGGACTGAGTCTAGATCCACCAGGGAATTGGTAGGGAGAAAGGAGGGAAGGAGGAGAGAAAGGTTAACTTTCTCTCCCAGGAAGAGTCTGGTGGGGGGAGAGAAGGAGAGGGGAAGGTGAATTTTCCTCTCTGTTTTAAGATTCAAGGAGTTTGAATCATAGTGATCTTCCAGGGTAACCCGGGGAGGGGAAGCCTGGGAGAGGCAATGGTGAGGGAAAGGGTTTACTTTCCTTGTGTTAAGATCCAGAGGGTCTGGGTCTTGGGGGTCCCCGGGCAAGGTTCTGGGGGGACCAGAGTGTACCAGGCACTGGAATTCCTGGTTGGTGGCAGCGCTACAAGTAATGGTACAGCTGGTAATTGAGCTTAGAGGAATTCATGCTGGTACCCCATCTTTTGGATGCTAAGGTTCAGAGTGGGGGTTTATACCATGACAGGGGGTTTCTGAGGGCAGAGGTGGCAAGGAAATCCATAACAGCACAGCTGCTGCCACTATGCTAGCAGAGGGCTGTGAGGGCTAGAGAAAGAGCCAGAGAGAGGCACAGCACAGAGCCTCTGTCCAGATGGTCGATGCCACCACAGTTCCTGGAGGAGCCAATTGTTTTGGGGGCTTAGCCATCTGCGTCTCCTGGGTGTGTACGGCAAGGGGAAAATCTGCCCTCCTGTGAAATAATATGTAGGCAACTGAGAGGCTGATGTAGTATTTTCCTTCCTTTACACAGGCATTTCTGCAGAGACAACACAGCCCCAGCTGCTCGCCTGAGGCTAACCAGCCATGTTGTTAAATGTTCCTCTGCCATAGCATAAGAGCTCTTGTTTAGCCTCTGTAGTTACATTTTTGAAAATCATTTTGTGTTTAGTTAGCATATCTGTTTTACTACACCCCAAATTAACTGTAATGTTGAGTTCTGGGCACCACAGTTCCAGATTGTAAACTCTGTGGAAGTGGAGAAAGGGATAAAGGGAATTTGAACATAGATATCTAAAAGGTATCTAACAGGGTGTCATCAGGAGGAGGGAGAAAACTTGTTCACCTTAGCCTCTAATGATAGAACAAGAAGCAATGGGCTTAAACTGCAGCAAGGGAGATTTAGGTTGGACGTTAGGAAAAAGTTCCTAACTGTCAGAGTGGTTAAAAACTGGAATAAATTGCCTAGGGAGGTTGTGGAATCTCCATCTCTGGAGATATGTAAGAGTAGGTTAGATAAATGTCTATCCGGGATGGTCTAGACAGTATTTGGTCCTGTCATGAGAGCAGGGGACTGGACTCGATGACCTCTCAAGGTCCCTTCCAGTCCTAGAGTCTATGAATCTTAGTCTCTAGGAATAGAGCAAGAGTCAGGCTAACAAAGTCAGGCTGACACTGACTCTAATAACGTGAGACTTGAAGGCAGGGCCTAGGCGGGCGGAAAGATCTGAACAGACTGTAAGAGATACTGTTTTGACCTTATGCTAGGTAAGAATGGAATGTAGACTGTGGCAGAAATTAATAAGAAAAGTGAGCTATCAGGAAGAAATATGTATAACAAAATGCAGCTGTTGCACATTATCGTATGTCACAAAAGGTATAAAAGCTTGCTCTAATTGTTTATTTAGCGGAGACCTGCCTGTGTGTGCTCTCCCGGGCATATTGCAATTGCTCAAAATAAAGCTGCCTCTGGCTTGTTGCTTCAAACTCAGAGTGAGGACATTGTTTTCTTTGACAATTTGGTGCCATGACTCGGATGGCAACGCCAGGCTGAGACAGCGACAAATTACTATGGACTGTTCACCTGCAAACCCCATGGCGCCATAATAGAGGTAAGAGACCTTTTGAAATCTCTACTGGGGTGTCGTAGGAGGACTTCTCATGGGGCCATCTGTCCCTTTGGGGCTCATGCCATCTGAACTTATTGTTTTGCAACAAGATCAGATGTAGAGTGGTTCTGAGGACATTGTTTTCTTCCACAGCCATTAGGGTAGAGACCAGCTTTTTGTTTGGCATTTGCCCAGCCCCTAGCACAGTGGGTCCTGGTCCATTACTAGGAGTGCTTGGTGTTACTATAACAACAGCAATTCATAATAAATGCTGACTAACCGGAGAGACGTGAAGCAAGAATGATTAAGGGAATGATAGTGCCCTGATTCCTTGCTCATTTCCACCAGTGTACTTCTCTTGGGGCTGGTGGAGATAGTCCTGATTTATTCCAGTGTGAGAGGAAAATCAGGCTGTCTGAGGGATGGTTATAATAACTAAGTATAATTAGCTACTATGTCTATACAATAGTTAAGGTTGGACACAATTGCCTCCAAGATTTTAAAGGATACAAACACAAGAAAGGGGAAGAGTTGTTCAGAGTGGTGCAAAGAGGGTTAACTAGGAGCAATGGGACACATGAGCAAAAGAAAATTGAAAGTCAACATGAAAATTTTTTTCTTAACTATGTACAAGTGGCCTCTGGATCAGTTCCCAAAGAAGAGTAGTGGGAGGCCTGTGATTTGAGTTACTTAAAGCCTGACTGGATAATATATCAGAAAATCTAGTGCTGGGAACACTTTTACCCTGAACAAAATTAGTTTGACCTAAAGATCTTTTCCATCTAGGATTTATATGATTCTGTATAATGAGTTAATTGAAAGAGTGACCATTTGTTTAAATGAACATGCTTTAAAGATGGGGAAGGAGTTAGGGGCTGTTTGCTTTTGTCTGTAAAGGCTACAGTTCTCTTGCTTTTAACAAGGAATCTTCCCTGCCTTATATCTCTCCCCACCCCACCAAGTTCACTTCCTAGCTATACACGGCAGAAGCCAACCTACTAGGCTTTTCACAGGAAAACATCAGGGCAAGGTTTAAAAAGCCTGGCTAATTTTATAACATTGGTAACATGTGTAGTTAAAGCTTTACTTTGTTCTTGAGTGTCAGATATTGGGCACTGCTGGACTCAGGATACTGGATTCCATTTAGCAATGATCTGAATAAACACAGCAGTGTGAATAGCTCACAACATTAGAATGGTCTTTGAACATCAACAGTCTTGTGATCCTCGAAGGATAAGGGTGAGAAGATGGATTATGTGATACATTATATCAGACTACAATTGATGCATAGTTTATCAGGTCTTTAGCCCAAATGGTGCCTTCTTACTTTCTTCAATTATCTTTGAAATGCCTAAGGGCTATCCCCTGCCTCACCCCCATCACTCTGTTAGCTAGCCTGCGTGTGTTTTTTCATATCAAGGCTCTCTTACTGGGGTCTGCTAGGAAGAGAAACTCCATGGGATGGAAAAAGCGAGAGAAGAAAGAAGATTTGAAGTGTGAAGTGAGAGCGTATTTCCTCATCACAAGAGAGCACACTCAACGCTAGAGGAACTGGCCATGAAAACTCATTGAAAAGGAATGAAACAGCAGATGTAAACTAACTAGTAGCCTGAATCACTAATTTGCATTTCAGCTGAAGAGTCACTTTTCCGAGCTAGGGAAATTGCATAAAACCTGCAACAGAGATAAACAGTTTATGTAACTAGCTAATTAATAGACTAAATGTCAGTTTTCCCACTAGGATGTTTCATTCATGAAAGCAATGCCAGCTGCTAGCTCTGCTTTAGCTGAGGGTCTGGCTGCATTTCCAGGATAAACTCTTGTTTTGAGTAATTTACCACTCAGCTATAAAACATTGCTAGGGTGGACGCGGATTCCTAAGGGAAACTGTAGATCAAATAAGATTCCCTCCTCTCCCAGAGCATATGTATCTCTTCAAAGCCTTTCCCAGAATCAAACCAAGCTTTGGGCGACATTTGGAAAAGTTTTTTTTTTAAGAGCCAGATTCTGCCACACTTACTCAGACTGAACAGTGGGACAAGGGCACCGAGTGGCATTATTCCCCAACGGGGTCAGTCATGACCTCTCTTGCACACCCATGCAGGGGAGAAAGGATCATAAGGAGCTTAAGTTTGCTACCTCCATTGCTGGAGCCCCCACGAAGAGAAGAGCAGCTGCTGCCAGCTGCTCCTTCTCATCCCATGCAGGGATGGGTGGGCATGGGCAGGGAGTGGGCAGTGCTGATAAGTATCCTAGCACTGGGACAGATGGGGAGGCTGGTGCAGTTAATTTCTCCCATAGGGCGAGGCACAGGCTGGTTCATGTCCTGGTCCTGAGGCAGTGCAGCTATGTCACTCAGGGAGGATGACAGGGTTACAGTCCTGCTCCATGTAAGCTAGGGTGACTGAACCTGGCCCTACGTGATTTTTTATTTACATGCTCTTCTGAATTTCCCGATTCCATTCAAGACCAGAAGTAGGTTTGGAAATGCAATCCAACTTTTGGCCACTTTTCTGACCCAACTCAGTTATGGGCTTAAAGCCAAGTCTGCTTCACAAATTCAAAACAACACAACACTGCTTCCAAGGTATAGGGGGAATAGATGTGAAAAGTTACCTTTAGGGCACTGGGTTTGTGCCATCTTCTTTGTTAAAGTGTAATTTAGACAGATTATAGTCCATTGTGTGGATAACAAGGGCTTTTGGCATTTTTTAAAGACAAGGAGTGTCTGCCTTATTGACTAAAAATTGCTGACTGCACAGATTCTGTTATTTCCAGAACATTTTCTTTTTAACTCCCACCCCTATATACACGTATCCATGACAAATTGCAGCGGCTCCTGCCTGGCTCTCATAAGGGAGCTGTGGCAGTCTCTTGGATAAATCATATGTGTTTTATCAATGACTTCATCATCATGTATACACATTATAGAAATGTACACCTGCAGCATGATAAATTCAACTTCTGATCACTTGGTGCTTTACGTGGCTGTATTGTATTGTTAGTTTAGATTGTAAGTTCCTTGGGTCAGAGACCACATCTCCTCTATGTTCTGCACTGTACTAAGTACAGTATAATTACAGAAATAACAACAACAATAGAGGGGCAACCATGTATTTTAAATGTATACCGTTAGGCCGACATTTTCAAAATTGCATGACTAAAGTTAGATACCTAAATAATGGCTTGACCCAGCTCCCACTGAAAACAATAGGAAGGTCCCTATTAACTTTGAAGGGAGCTGGATCAGAGCCTAAATGGCATGATCTTCAGAGGTGCTGAGCACTCACAGTTGCTGAGCACTCACAGTTGCCACTGACTTTAATAGGAATTTTGCCTGAGTAAACATTTCATGATTTGGTCCTATCATAAAGACATTATTGTGTGTCTTATACATCTCATGACAGTTTCCCCTACATAAGAACGGCCATACTGTGTCAGACCAATGGCCATCTAGCCCATTATCCTGTCATCCAACAGTGTTTGGTGCCAGATACTTCAGAGGGAATGAACAGAAAAGGACAACTTTCATCTAGTCCAAGCTTCTGGGAATCAGATTTAGAGACGCCCAGCACATGGGGTTGTGTCCCTGATCACCTTGGTTAATAGCTATTGATGGACCTATCTTCCATGAAGATATCTAATTCTTTTTTGAACCCCGTTACTTTGGCCTTAACAACATCCCCTGGCAATGAGTTCCACAGCTGACTGTGCGTTGTGTGAAGAAGTACTTCCTTTTATTTGTTTAAAACCTGCTGCCTATTCATTTCATTGGGTGACCACAGGTTTGCGTGGCATTTGAAGGGGCAAATACAATTTTCTTATTGACTTTTGCCACACCATTCATGATTTTATAAACTTATATCATATCTCCCCTCAGTTGTCTCTTTTCCAAACTGAACAGTCCTAGTCTTTTTAATCTTGTCTCAGATGGAAGCTGTTCTATACCCCTCATCATTTTTGCTGCCCTTCTCTGTATTTTTTCCAATTCTAATACATCTTTTTTGAGATGAGGCATCTCCAACTACATGCAGTATTCAAGGTGTGGGTGTGCAATGGATTTATATAATGGCATTATGATATTTTCTGTTTTATTAACTAACCTTTCCTAATGGTTTCTAATGTTCTGGTAGTGTTTTTGACTGCTGCTGCACATTGAGTAGATGTTTTTAGAGAACTATTCATGATGACTCCAAGATCTCTTTCTTGATTGGTAACAGCTAATTTAGACCCCATCATTTTGTATGTATAGTTGGGATTGTTTTCCAATGTGTATTATTTTGCATTTGTCAACATTGAATTTCATCTGCCATTGTGTTGCTCAGTCACCCAGTTCTGTGAGATCCCTTTGTAACTTTTTGCTGTCTGCTTTGGATCATCTATCTCAAATAATTTAGCATCGTCTGAAAACTTTGCCACCTCCCTGTTTACCCCTTTGTGAATACGTTGAACGGCACTGGGCCCAATACAGACTTTTGTTGTGTCTCTCAGAATGCCAAAGACCTGCTTAATTTTCTGGGTTCACTTCCTTTTCCCATTAACACACACCCAGCGTGAAGAGCCTCTGTTATGGCAGCCTCCTTTTAGGTCAAGAAGTACTGAACTCTCTTGGGAGCTCACCATTCTAGATGGCAGGATCACGCTTCAATGGCGTGGAGCACTCTGTCTCCCACAGGAGAAAGATGTGCTGCCTCTGCAACTGTCTCAAGCTTTACTGGGAAATAATGCCCAGACCTGGGAACCTGACCCAAAAAGCCTATATTACAGGAGACCTTTCCAAGAAAAAGCATGTACAGTACAGAAAGCTCTCCAAGAAGAGCATACTTTATGGTAAATATGGTTCCCCAAGAAAGAGAAGATAGATGTTATAATGTTCCCCAAGAAGAGCACACAGTACAGTAAGTAGGATTCCATGAGAACAGTAAATACTACAGGCTCCATAAGAAATCACACAGTATGTTAATCTCCAGTGATATTCTCTGGAGACCAACAATATTAGACCTGAAATAGCTCAAACTAAGGACAGTTTTCTCAGGCTACCTGAGTTGTGTCTGCTTCTCTCTTCCCCTCTCCCATGGTCAGTTAAGCAACCACCGAGTCATGTGTTCTTGACCACTAAAACCAGTAACAGAAAAATGCATGGTTTTGTGACCTTTGGATACACAAAGAATGGTTGCCTAAGACAGGGGCTTGTGGCTAATGTGATATTTTGATTTGGGAAAAAGTTATCTAAAAGAGAGGGGGAGAAATAGGGCTGATTTTGCATTTCTGCAACTCTACACATTTTTCCTGCCTTCACTGGGAATGTTGGGTCTGCAAGAAATGCAGGATCAGCTTATAGCGCTACTGTAATTAAGAGCCTCCCGGATAAGGCCCATCTAACTCCGATCTCAATTTCTCCTGTATTATCCACTCTGCCAGTTTTGGCTTCTCCCAGGTAAGCTCTAGAACTGGCTTTTAAGAAACACTGGGGTTATTTTTAACAGTCTATTACATTACCAACTGCATTATAAATACAAACTATACAACTGTGAAACTTATTCAGGCCAATGATTCCCAGTGAGAAATTCCATTCATGTCATTGCTAGGTTGTGGGCAGCCAGATCCAGCCTTCAGAGCTGGAGTCTGCAGTCCCAAGACAGGAATCAGCAAGGTTAGGATATACAGGAGGACAGAATCAGGAGACAAATTGGAAGGCAGAAACACAAATCAGATGCCTGGAGTCACGCCAGGTCAGGATGCCAAGAAAGCAGGAGCACGCAGCTCAAGGCACACAGCCCAGAACAGGGTAGAGCCCAGTTCAGACAGCTTCCTGTTCCTGCTGCTGGTTGAAGCAGGGCCTGCAGGCCAATCAGTTGCTCTGGGAATCCACCAACAGAACTGCAAGGGAGGAGCCTCAAACTGGGGTTGGACTTTATCGGTCCCAGGTAAGCAAGTGTCAGCAGGCTGCCAAATGGAGGGTTGGAGCATGGCTACTCTTGAAGACCCAGGTTCAAGACTTGTAGGTCATGATAATTTATTCACTCCCATGTTGCATTATCAACTTGGGACTCCTGTGGGAAATACTATGCTTTGTCATCAAAATGGCAGCTCCCACTAGGAGAGATATCAGTCCCATTCACTGAATGGAGATACTGAAACAAGGACTAATATGTCTAAGAATTAAAAGGTGAGATTAGTTAGATGTGTATGTGTGTACATTTTGAGCCTGATTCTGCCTCCCTTACATAGAATAGCACCTTATTCTGCAAATAGTCCTATCCATTTCAGTGAGACGACTTATGGAGTACAGTACTACTCAGTGTGAGTAAGGATGGCAGAATTTGTTCCTTAGCAAGGTAAAGCATTATATTGAGAGCTCTGCAAATCCATCAAAACTTGATAATAAACAAAACAAAAACCAAAAAACCCCAAACTACCTCATAAATGTTCATTTGAACCACTTGCATAGGTATGCAGAAATTAAGAAAGAATTGGGTTGAAACAAAGCCCCTTTTTCTCCAGGTCACGTGTCATGGAAAGATTGGGTATTCACATATTCACATGGGTCTATCAGAACCAGAATTGGGCTACTAGACACACTGAGGGTGTGGCATTGGGCAGGGCTGGCTGAGTTAGGATTTGGAACCAGAGAACTTTTCACTTTTAAAACTATAGCAAAAAATGTATATAACACAGTTTATTTGCACCAACAGATGCAATTGAAAACAATAAGCAAGCCCAAGACAGACACATATTGAGGCTAAGACACAAATTTTGTCTGCTAATTTTTTCAGCTGAATCAGAGAACTTAGCTGAAATGCAGAGGCTCTTTGAGAACCTAAGGCCCCATTTTCACTGCAAAGCTAACTGTATTTGAACATGGTTTTGAAACATGGTTTTAGCCAAATCATGCTATGATATAGTTTATTCTTTAAAAATCTCTACTGGGGGCACTTCTGAAGATTGGCCACCAACATTTTTACCATCGTATCATCTAGGCCTTTTCTGAGCCAGTTTGGATGACAGCGTGGTAAAAGCACTAGTGTCTGATCTACATTTAGGCTATGTCTACACTGTACTTTTGTTGGTATAACTTATGTTGCTCAGGGGTGTGGAAAAACACCCCTCTGAGCCAGTGGCGTAGCCAGGTTCTAACATCAGGGGGAGCGAACACATAAAAAAGGCGCCACCTGACATATCAAATTACATCTCTACCTTGATATAACGCAACTCGATATAACATGAATTCAGATATAATGGGACAAAGCAGTGCTCCGGGGGGTACACGCAACTGGTGGGACAGCCCCTCTCATCTCTCCTGAGGGGGCTGCTCTGCAATCTGTGGCCCCTGGAAGCAGGCAGCACAAAGGAGCGGGGGGGGGCACAGTCCCCCACATAAGAGAGACAATCTGACAGAGTTGGGCAGGGTCTGTTGGGGGTTTGCATGGGGTAGAGGGGGTGGGAGGCTGCACTGGGAGACTTTCCAATGCAGCACCTAGCCACGCTGGCTCTGTGCATCATGAGACACTTGGGAAAAGGAGGCAGCAAGAGAGAGAGGCAGAGGAGGAGTGCCCTTCCCCTCCCAGCTGGATCTGTGAGTCCCTGATCTCACAGAGTCTCAGCGCTGCAGACACCTATGCCCCCAGGTACTGGGCTGCAGTGCAAGCTAGAGGGGCTGATACAGAGAAGTCAGGACCAGTCAGAGCACGTCCCATGTCATCATGAAAACTCACTCCTGGAAAGCTGGGTGAGGTAATATGGTGGTAGTGGAGGGGGGATATATATCTAGGTGGGTGAGGTAATATATTTTATTGGACCAGCTTCTGTTGGTGAGAGAGACAAGCTTTTGAGCTTTCACAGAACTCTTCTTCAGGAAAAAGAAAGAACTCCATGAAAGCTCCAAAGCTTGTCCTGCTCTCGCTCTCTTTCTCTCTCTCTGACCAACAAAAGTTGCTCCAATAAAAGATATTAATTACCTCACCCACCTTGTGGCTCTAATTTCCTGGGAACAACAGGGCTACACCAACCCAGCATACAAAAAGGCAAGATTCACATGGACAGCACAGAGTGATTGCTCTATATAAATATATCAGGGGGGTTAACATTAGGGAGGGAGAGGAATTATTTAAGTTTAGTACTAATGTGGGCACGAGGACGAATGGGTACAAACTGGATATTAGGAAGTTTAGACTTGAAATTAGATGAAGGTTTCTAACCATTAGGGGAGTGAAATTTTGGAACAGCCTTCCGAGGGAAGTAGTGGGGGCAAAAGACTTATCTGGCTTCAAGACTAAACTTGATAAGTATATGGAGGGGATGGTATGATGGGATAGTTTAATTTGGGCAATTGATCTTGGATTATCACCAGATAAGTCTGTTCAGTGGTTTGCGGGGAGATGTTGGATGGGATGGGATGGGAACTGAGTTACTGCAGAGAATTCCTTCTTGGGTGCTGGCAGGTGAGTCTTGCCCACATGCTCAGGGTTTAGCTGATCGCCATATTTGGAAGGAATTTTCCTCCAGGGCGGATTGGCAGGGGCCCTGGAGGTTTTTCGCCTTCCTCTGCAGCGTGGGGCATGGGTCACTTGCTGGTGGATTCTCTGCAGTTTGAGGTCTTCAGACCAGTTTTGAGGATTTCAATAACTCAGTCCTGGGTTAGGGGTTGTTATAAAAGTGTGTGGGTAGGGTTCTGTGGCCTGCCTTGTGCAGGAGGTCAGACTAGATGATCATATTGGTCCCTTCTGATCTATGAGTCTATCACACCAGGACACCATTTTCACGATTCATCTTAGCATAATCTCATCATCATGCCAAGGAAGTAGCACTATCAGCACAATGAGATAAATATAGCCACATGTGCATGCCAAAAATTCACAGTACAAGCACACTGGGATCCACACAGCAGGATAGTAGTGTCAGTTTAGCTCTCAGTCTCTGAGTCCATCCCCACTAAACTTTTCAGTTTCAGCTAAACACAAGGGCACCTGCAAATAGCTGAACTAACAGCAGGATCTACACTGGTACAATAGGAGGAGTTGTATGTCAGGGCACTAATTCCCAATCCCAGTGCAAGGCAATATGGGATCCAGGTGCCAGGTCCTTAGAACCAGAATTTGTACTCACAGGAGACTGGGATGAAATTAGAGAAGTTACAGAAGGCAACTCCCAAGAAACAAGGCATTGACCAAATGCCTGGGTGGATGTTAAACAACCATCACCAGCCATTGTGTGCAGCAAGTGAAGGGCAATTAGTAACTTAATGACCACCATCACCAGAGAATTACTCAACCCTGGGACTCAGCAATGCCTCCCCCTCCTCCCAACATGATCACAAGCCCTTTCCTTAGGAGACAATTCAGGTTTCCCCTGATAGGAGAGGGAAAATCAGGCTCTCTCCCCCTGCCCCCCAACATGGTGCCTGGACTTGTGTTTGCCAGAGCACATGGACTAAACTAAACATACTACAACAGCAGATAGTTCGTTCCAGCCTTCCCTTGGGAGACAATTCCATCCACACCCGCAAGGCAGAGATTGTACTGCTATGAAGATTTCCCCTGATAGTCTCGGTTTTCCTCTCCTACCCTCACACCCCTATCCCTTCCCCACTGCCTCTTCCCTTCCACCCCTCACCCCCTAAGAGGCAGTCACCCAGATGCCAGGGAGGAGGAACCAAGCACACTACATGGCCACTGTCTCTGAGAGGCAGACGTCTCTGCCTGGGCAGGGAGGGCAAGCAGAGACACACATCCCACAGGAGAGGGTGGTTTAATTATGTTGACAAGAGAGCTCTCTCCCATCTGCACAGAATGGCTACATGAGTGATCTTCCAGCAGCACAGCTGCATTGATACAGCTGTGATGCTGGAAGCTCACTAGTGTAGACATCGGCTAATGCTCCCACCATTGCTACTTGTAATGGAAACATGAGAGATATGCCAGGAAAGTCAGTGTCATGGTAAAATGGCTTCTGTAGACCCTACTGATTCCATGTGGTAGGCCAGCCAATGATGTTCACAAGAAAAAGACCAAGTGTTGTGCCCCATGTGACCTTTCCTAGTGAATGTGGTTTGAACTGGAAAACCATCAGTGAATGGCAGTCTGAACGTATTCATGGCTATCCCGAAAGAGCAGAAGAGTTTATACCCAACTTTGCTAAAACATTTATGAACATGGTGACAAAATTTTGTGTGAACAGCAGATGGTCCCCGAATGCAGGTCAGACTAACTAGAATGAATTTCTAGTGAATTTGTGAGGCAAATCAAGTGTATTGCATAGCTCTCATGTTACCATAGCCAGTCACTAGAGTGTTCCCATTAAACAACCCCCTGAAATTCTCAGAGCCATTGTCTGGAACCAGCACTTCATTCTGTGTGACATGCTGTGATGTTTATGAATTGTGGTACTTTTAGGCACTGGGCCACGCTGACATAAGTTCTGCGAAATTGCAAACAATTTCTGAACTTTCATACATATATAATTCCTGGTTGACAACTGTACAAAAAAAAAACAAAACCCAGAAAACTCCACTCTGGATTTTCCCCTGCTGTTCTGTGCATCTTAAATCAATTACGCCATGAGCATGACTGTCCATTGTCAGGCAGGTGCCATACACTGTCCAAAAGGCGCATTCCCTATGTGTTTGCTGCTGTGGCCAGGGTCCAACTCTGAGCAGCTGAAGGCAGCATCCACCATATTTAGCTCTCTCAAGGATTCTTGCCTTTTATTTACTCATCATTTGCAGATGGCAACATCTGGTCAGATTACATTTTGCCTCACTACATTTAATTTTCTTCAGTTACAAATTACTGTATAATGGCTGTGATATTTCTCTTTCCCCCCCCCCTACCCTCCATGCAAATTTGGGGCTACTTTGCAATCCAACACAAAGCAGTCCTAAAACTGGTGGATCCAGCCAGAAGAGGCTACTTTTTGGCTTGGGAATTCCTAAGCAGCACAGAATCACTATAGTAGCTCCTACACCTACCTCCCTCCTTCCCCTACTCCCAGCCATGAGCATATGGGGCATGGCCAGGCCCCCTTTGTGCTCTGGTGATCCCTGTCTTCCAGAATGGCCCTTTGAAATTATAGGCAGCTGGCACAAAAATTCTAAGTTGTGCAAGAGACCAAGCCCACCACCTGAACAGTCACAGGATCGAGGAAGCATAGTCCTTTCTGCCCCCAGTGCAATTTCAACACAAGATGTGAGCCAATATGCTTAAATTTCTTGTTGATGCCTTTAGAGCTCTACACAGTTCCACATCTCTGACCTACACAGTTCTACACAGTTCCACATCTCAGACAACAACTCTCCCCGTCTAAACCAGCCTTGGTGTCCCATTTACCTCCTCCATCCTCATCATCTCTGTGGCCTTTCGCACCCCCCCCCCATGCATCTTCTGTGATTCCCACAAGAAATGAAACAACCTAAGCTGTAAAAAACTATAGAATTTACTCCATATTATTCTATCCTCTGGTCTTCCTATCTTCTCCATTTCTGTCATACAGTGCTAGATGGTACCTGGTCCTCTCACAAACATCCAGCTGAGAAGGGTGCAAGGAACCTTCCTCGGCAAATATGGTCCATGTAAGAACCAACCCCAATTGCAGTGCAGGTGCTGTTTCTGCCCTACTGCCCAAGGTTAGACAGCATTCAAAAGGGGGATGAGGGGTGGAGAGGAGACAGAGTCATGGGTTTACTCCGCACTATGCAGCAGCTCTCCTGGCCAGCTACATGGTTAGGGAGGAATACATTGCACCCCATGATGCTATGGGCACTCTGCCTCTGCACATCTGGGAGCTCCAGGAAGCATTGTTTTAGTGCTTCTCATGGGGTACTGCAGCCCTGCACTGCTTTCAATGCAGGCTGTACACCTTGCAGATCTAATAGCTTGTAAGCCCTTATGGGCAGGGACTATCTTCATTATGTACTGTATACAGTGTCAAATATATTGTGGACACTTAGGCCCAGATCCTCAAAGGCATTTAGGTGTCTAACTCCCACAGATTTCAACAGAAGCTAGGCAGCTAAATACCTCTGAGGCTCTGGGCCTTAACAAATAATATATTATTATAATAGTTTCTAAGTGTATGCTCCATCTGTGATGAAAGGACATCCTAAAACACAATGAGAGTTAATGTAGCCAGATGTTATTGACAATGGAATGTAGGGTCATGAAAATTCCATGACTATGATGTGGCCATGTGCTGGGGGACAAAAGAGAATAATGCATTGGGAAAAATATATGTTCAGAACAAAGGGCTGATCTGGAGTCCTAATACCTTGGGCTGTATTCATGTTTTATATGCCATGTTAAGCAGGGTCAGCCTGGTCAGTGCTTCATCAGCACAGTTATTTATGTATTTTAATTACTTCAGATGTGTTGAAGATGAAAAAGAAAGAAAACTGAAGAAAGCAAAGAAAATTTGCCCTTGTCCAACATGGCCCGGAATGCTTGTTTGGCATCCTCTGGCAACTTCTCTGAGACCTTCAGTATATTGTCCCAGAAGGAGAAGTCACATTGGGCCAATATGGCTTGTTGGTCAGGGATAAGAAATTGTAGACCAGATGTGGAATACATTTTTCTACCAAAAAGATCTAATTTCTTTGCTTTGGGGGTAGAAAAAAGTCATTACTGATGGGTTCTTTCATTCACTGCTGAGACGACTAAGGAACCTGCCAAAGGATTGGTGTAAAAATGTTCATAGTTTTGAGAAGGGACATGATACCTTCTCTCGGTTCTCTTAGCTATCAGAGAGAGAGAGGATGGTGTCTGCCACAAAGATTTTGTAGTCTCTAGGATGGCTTCATTGACAGAGCTGCTCTAGAGTGCCCTGCGGAACCCAGAATGTCCCCCAGCCCATGGGAATTCTCCTGAGCCTCCTCAACAGGAATATCAAGAGAGGTAGCTACTTTCTTTAAAAGATCTTGATAAGTCATCCTGGACAGATTGGGAGAATGAAGAATGCAGAGGAGGCTGAGGTTGGACATCTTGTAGTGCAGTGTGTTGAGGTTCCAAAATCTGAGTCTGGTCTTGAGGATTTTGCTTGGTACTGAGCTTGGTACCAACTATAGCCTCCTGGAGCTCCTCATGTGACCTTTCCTGTCATCTGCTGGGAGATCTGTAAGATGGAGGAACAGTAAGGATCTAGAAGTGAGGGGCATGCCCCATACATTCCAGTAAGGCCATGAGTATGGCATATGACCCAGATGTGACTCTTTCAAGGATCCATGTCTGTGGACTGTCTTTGGAAATCCAGCATGGACCAGGAACAGACGAAGGCAAAGCGGAGTGTTGTCTTCTATCTTGGGAACAAGGGGCGTAAAAGGAGACGTTTGCCCTGGAGATAGCACACTGGGTTTATCCCTGGATTGCACTGGGGGAGAAAGTGCTGGATGCTCCGAAGATAGTATCGATGGCAGATTTTGTCTCTGAGGTAAGTCTGTGGCTGGGGCCTAAGGAACCACCATTCTAGCTTCAGAGGGGTAGCTGTGTTAGTCTGGATTTGTAAAAGCAGCAAAGAATTCTGTGGCACCTTATAGACTAACAGACGTTTTGGAGCATGAGCTTTCGTGGGTGAATACCCACTTCGTCAGATGCATGCATTCTAGCTCCTTTCCTGGGCCATCAGAGAGTCTGGCACCGAGAGGCATAGTAGTTTTGATACTGTTGCACAGGCCTCTGGTGTCATCAGTACCAAGACATTTTCCTGATACTGTTTTTGCACTGAAAGAGTTGGCATTGCAATGGGGGTTGGTCTCAACAACATTGGAGCTAGGTCTTGGCTCCTTCAATGAATGGTGGTCTGATCTTTTGTGCTTTTTTCTTGGCACTAGAGGGGGTGGGGGCTGACTTGTAGAAGCAATGTCCAGGGGGCACTCCTCCCTGATGCTGAAGTACTTGGTGCTTGCCCTCAGTGGGAAGGTTCAGAAGGTGAATGCAAGGTTGCCTCCATGAGGATGTGATGCAGTCTCACCTCTTAGTCTGTTTTTGTCTGGGGTTTGAAATCCCTGAAAATCTGGCAGCAGTCTCGAATGTGACACTAACTAAGGCACTTCAGGCAGGTGGGATGAGGGTCACTCGCCAGCATAGATTGCTTGCAACCAGCAAAGGGTTTACCCAGTACTGGGCGTCGGTACTCTGAGAATAAGAGGGAACCGACACTCAAAGAAAAAATAACAATGAAAACCTACACTAATTTAACAATAACGAATAGCACTAACCTAACTATTTACAGAAAGGAAGATCATTTCCCTGTGATGGGAGAAACTTGAAGTATCAAGCTGATTCTCTCTGACTACTGATCATGGGTTGAAAGAAGGAACTGAGAGGGTGGGAGGTGTAGGGTGGCTCTTCCCTTTATACCATTGTGCAGCAGCACGAGGCAAACTGAGGGTGCATACACCGCCGTGATGGGTACCTCTAAGGGAAAGATCTCTGACTCTGGTATGTTGGACGTGCACACACCTGAAGTGGAATGGACATGTGCAATCACTTGACAAAGAACTAATATTTGTTATTCAAGTTGTGTTGGTTAGTTGTGATTGGTCAGATTAATCAATACCATTGTTTCGGTTCCCTGATTGGATGAGTGTGCAAACTTTTCCAGCATGATCACTCAGAAAGGTGAATCTGAAAACGAGTTTCCATGAACGCCCACACAAACAAAGTCACTTTCTGTAGAAGTTCAGGCCATAAAACTCAATCACATGACTGTTCCCAAACACAACAGGGTCACATGGACAGCCAAGGGAACTAAAGTGAAACTGAGTACTGGCAGATTTGTGTGTGTGTGTGTCAGTATTAGCCCAGCTCTAGTTAGAGAAGTGGAGGCTGAGTTTCAGTCTGTACTATAGATTTTGCAGTGGAATTCCTTTTCCCAGGGGTGAAGTGAGGGATCTCTTTGTATCCCAGATGGAGTCTTGACAAACTCTAATTCTTTCCTGCTATAATCCTCCCAGTCGAGATCCCAGATTAACAAGGAAACCAGCCTCCCAACAGGGCAGTCTGACCAGGAATCCTTTCTTCTCCTGAAACTGTTGCTATTAGTGTCACGAGTGTGACATGACTCTTCCTTTTTCTCGCTCTCACTCCATGCCACACTCAGCTCCGGGTCAGAGGAATCAAACCCAGTTGTCTTTCCCATAGTTGTATAGGATAGGATGTCAGGGTGCTGGGACAGACAGCACGCCTTTTGCTCTAATTACCCTTTATTACACAGGTACAGTACATTGGCAATTCTTCAACTGATTAACAAAATGTATCTAGTTCGTTCTTCTCACCTAGTACTTCTGAGCTTTCAATCTGGCCTCTCTCTTACCTGAGTGGCAGAAGATTGTTCATTGTTCAAGTTGTTTCAAGGAAGCAGCAGGAGAATTAAAAAAAGGAGGTAAAATTATTTTCTGAAGTTCAAAGCTTAAACCTGTTTTACCCATAGATCTTTCCTCCATGTGGATCATTTTTGATACCAGTTCCCCCTCCCTCAGACTTGCTATGCTTTTGTAAAGCTAATCAGAACAACTCTTTCCAGGGCTTCCTGGGGCTCCAAGGCTGCTGGGTTATGAAGACCCATGAGTTCATTGTTTAAATTAAGTTCTTCTATATGGAAACACCACTGGTATCCCATATGGTCTCGACAGACCCGCCATCCGCTTCTCACCTAAATTAAATTTCACTAATTGAATTAGTTACCATTTTATCAGCTGCTGCTTTGCAGTAGTTTGCTAACCCCTAGGGACTCAGACCACGCTTGGTAAAGGGCTTCTTCCACCCCACTCTCTCATTTATCATAGTGACAATGCATGGCATTGGGAGAAGGAGGGGGTGGAGAATATTCCACCCTTCACAAGCATCCCAGCCATCTCTGAGCATCCTAATGATTGACCTCTGCTAGCAAAGCAGCCCTGCGCTGACCTCAGGCTGCTGAAAGGAAGCATTCTCCCCTTTGTAAAAATCCCACTGAGCCCAAAGAATGGGATGTGCTGAAAGCAGGAGCGTCAGAAGGGAAGCCCAGCAGTCAGCCAGGGATGTCCTATGTGATTTCAGATTCCATATGCCGAGAGGCTAATAGCAGCAGGCCTAGTCTCAGGGGATAATGTCCCTTCTCTGGCCTGCAGTCTCAAAGTGAGAGGAGAGCACGTGGACAGAGGCTGCTTAAAATAGGTCTGCTAGCATCTGGCAGCAGAGCATGAAGCATGTCACCTGCTTCAGTCCTGTTCCTTTTTCAGAAAGACACTGAAGGCTTCACAATTGTTGCATCCCTGCTTTTGTTACAGTAAAACAGTGGGGCCTTATCACATCAGATGTTGTGACTGATGCATCAGGCGACGCAATGTAGCAACAGGTGTTTCTCCACTTCAGGAAAAAGCAAGTATGCTATGAGGCCACAGCAGTCTGGTTCCTAGCTCCAATGAAGTAGTTATCAATAATAATTCCTAATGCTTTGCCCTTCTGTAGTGCTTTCATATGAGGATCTCAAAACACTGTACAAATATTAACAAACTAAGCCTCACAATAGCCCTGCAAGGTAGTTATGTGTTATTATCCCCCTTTTTACAGGTGGGGAAACTGAGGCACAGAAAAGGTAAGTGAGATGATCAAGGTCACACAGCAAGGCAGTGAAATAGAACCCAGGAATCTACTGCGCCAACCACTAGAAAATGCTTTCTAAGACTCCTAATGCTTAACAAAACCCAAAACAGCTCTGCAGAAAAGGATCCTTATATTACAACATAATCATGGACCTCTGATGCATAAAGGTGACTACTATACACATTTCTATGGTATATTCTGAAACTGGGCTGTGAGGTCTGCACAGTGAATGGCAGAAGGCCAAATACAGGAAAAGCGCTGCTACTACAGAATTCAACATATATAGCATCTTTCATCTCAGAAGGCTTCAAAGCACTTTACAAAGCATATAATTGAAAATAAACAAACACAAATTGTTAGAAAATAGTCAAGGTTGAATACACGTTTTGATAGAGCCTAGCTGGCACCCAAAACATTATACCTCCTTGATAAAAATTCTACACTTTTAAAAAATAACCCAAAGGTCTGAATATAGCGGTCTGAATAGCGAACAGGAGCTGCTAACAGGGAGTTTCACAAGGGAGTTCTCCAGGTGAAGGAGGAGCACATACAGCATCTGTGGGGTAAGTGACCGTCTGCAGTGTGTGTGTTTGTGTTTGGGGGTTACTTGCTGTGTGCTGAGCTTCTGTTTGTCAGTCTGTTTGGTGGTTTGTTTGTTTGTTTGAAGGACCGTGTCTGTAGCTGGCAGTTGGAGGCGGAGCTACCAAGGATGGTTTGAAAGCTAGACGCCTCTGGTTATTGGCTGAGCCTTAACCAGTGGGCAGGGCATTCACTCAGCCAGGGCTTCATAAAGCTGTGCACAAGTGACCAGGGAGCTTAGCGAACAGGAGCTGCTAACAGGGAGTTTTGCAAGGGAGTTTGGAAGGGGAGTAGGAAGGGAGTGAGGGTCCCTTGTCAGTCTCATCTGTGACCCATTGGTCCCCTGAACCTATAAACCAAGCCACATCCAAAACCTTTCTGTTGAAAGCAGAGCGGACAGGGAGCTGCAGACGGGAATTTGAGAGAGTTTGACAGAGGGAGGCGTACGATGGTGGGGAGGACCCACAACACCTGTGGCAGCACTGCTTCTGTCTCCTCCACCTGCGCCTGTAGCCAGACAGAGCACCAAAGCATGGATGCTTTTACCCAGATTCTGGTGTGGGCTTGCAAAGACTGTAACTTGCAATTTCCACTTACTGATATCCAGGCTGGGGGTGGCATCCAATGTGAAAGGTGCGTACTGGTGGAATCTCTCAGGCAGCAGGTGAGAGAGCTACAGGAGGAGGTGGCTAGGCTGAGGAACATCCGTATCCATGAGCAATTCCTGGACAGTATCCATGTGGAGACAGCTGACGTAGCTGTCCCAGTTCACAGGACTACTGACACACCAGTGGAGGAGGAGATGGCTCAGGGTGTATCTGACACACCAGTGGAGGAGGAGATGGCTCAGGGTGGACACTGGCAGCTGGTTACTTCTGGCAGCAGGCAGTGCTCCACCCCTGCTGCAAACCCTCCTGCTGTGGTAATAGATAACTGTTATGCTCTTCTTGATACAGGAGAGAAGGAATCACCCCCGACAGTTAAGGAGGGGAAGCCTCGTAACCCTAAGGCTGGGAGGTCTGCTGCCACCATTGATAATAATAAACGTAGGGTAATGGTGGTTGGAGACTCTCTGCTGAGGGGGACGGAGACACCCATCTGTTGCCCTGACCGTTCATCCCGGGAGGTATGCTGCCTGCCAGGGGCCCGTATCCGAGATGTTACAGAGGCATTGTCGAGGATTATCCGGCCTTCTGACTACTACCCCATGCTACTCATCCATGTGGGCATAAATGATACTGTGAGGTGTGACACTGAGCAGATCAAGAGTGACTACAGGGCTCTGGGAGTACGGGTTAAGGAGTTTGGAGCGCAGGTGGTATTCTCTTCGATTCTTCCTGTCGAAGGTAGGGGCCCAGGCAGAGACAGATGCATCGTGGAGGTGAATGCCTGGCTGCGAGGATGGTGTCACCAGGAGGGCTTTGGCTTCCTCGACCACGGGATGCTATTCGAGGAAGGACTGCTAGGCACAGATAGCGTTCACCTTTCGAGGAGGGGAAAGGCCTTATTTGCTCACAGACTGGCTAACCTAGTAAGGAGGGCTTTAAACTAGGTTCAACGGGGACAGGTGAGCAAACCCCACAGGTAAGTGGAGAACAAGACCTGGGAGATGGGTTGGAAACAGGAAGGAGCGTGGGCTATAATGGCAGAGAGAAAGGACGGTCAGGGCAAAGCTGGGAGGCAAGATCAAACCAGTATCTTAGATGCCTATATACAAATGCAAGAAGTATGGGTAATAAGCAGGAAGAACTGGAAGTGCTAATAAATAAATACAACTGTGACATTGTTGGCATTACTGAAACTTGGTGGGATAATACACACGACTGGAATGTTGGTGTGGATGGGTATAGTTTGCTCAGGAAGGATAGACAGGGGAAAAAGGGAGGAGGTGTTGCCTTATATATTAAAAATGTACACACTTGGACAGAGATGGAGATGGACATAGGAGATAGAAGTGTTGAGAGTCTCTGGGTTAGGCTAAAAGGGGTAAAAAATACGGGTGATGTCGTGCTGGGAGTCTATTACAGGCCACCTAATCAGGTGGAAGAGGTGGATGAGGCTTTTTTCAAACAACTAACAAAATCATTCAAAGCCCAAGATTTGGTGGTGATGGGGGACTTCAACTATCCAGATATATGTGGGAAAATAACACCGCGGGGCACAGACTATCTAATAAGTTCCTGGACTGCATTGCAGACAACTTTTTATTTCAGAGAGTTGAAAAAGCTACTGGGGGGAAGCTGTTCTAGACTTGATTTTAACAAATAGGGAGGAACTTGTTGAGAATTTGAAAGTAGAAGGAAGCTTGGGTGAAAGTGATCATGAAATCATAGAGTTTGCAATTCTAAGGAAGGGTAGAAGGGAGTACAGCAAAATAGAGACAATGGATTTCAGGAAGGCTGATTTTGGTAAGCTCAGAGAGCTGATAGGTAAGGTCCCATGGGAATCAAGACTGAGGGGAAAAACAACTGAGGAGAGTTGGCAGTTTTTCAAAGGGACGCTATTAAGGGCCCAAAAGCAAGCTATTTCGATGGTTAGGAAAGATAGAAAATGTGGCAAAAGACCACCTTGGCTTAACCACGAGATCTTGCGTGACCTACAAAATAAAAAGGCGTCATATAAAAAATGGAAACTAGGTCAGATCACAAAGGACGAATATAGGCAAATAACACAGGAATGCAGAGGCAAGATTAGAAAGGCAAAGGCACAAAATGAGCTCAAACTAGCTATGGGAATAAAGGGAAACAAGAAGACTTTTTATCAATACATTAGAAGCAAGAGGAAGACCAAGGACAGGGTAGGCCCACTGCTCAGTGAGGAGGGGGAAACAGTAACGGGAGACTTGGAAATGGCAGAGATGCTTAATGACTTCTTTGTTTCGGTCTTCACTGAGAAGTCTGAAGGAATGTCTAGTATAGTGAATGCTTACGGGAAGAGGGTAGGTTTAGAAGATAAAATAAAAAAAAGCAAGTAAAAAATCACTTAGAAAAGTTAGATGCCTACAAGTCACCAGGGCCTGATGAAATGCATCCTAGAATAATCAAGGAGTTAATAGAGGAGGTATCTGAGCCTCTAGCTATTATCTTTGGGAAATCATGGGAGACAGGGGAGATTCCAGAAGACTGGAAGGGGGCAAATATAGTGCCCATCTATAAAAAGGGAAATAAAAACAACCCAGGAAACTACAGACCAGTTAGTTTAACTTCTGTGCCAGGGAAGATAATGGAGCAGGTAATTAAAGAAATCATGTGCAAACACTTAGAAGGTGGTAAGGTGATAGGGAATAGCCAGCATGGATTTGTAAAGAACAAATCGTGTCAAACTAATCTGATAACATTCTTTGATAGGATAACGAGTCTTGTGGATAAGGGAGAAGCGGTGGATGTGATATACCTAGACTTTAGTAAGGCATTTGATACGGTCTCGCATGATATCCTTATCGATAAACTAGGCAAATACAATTTAGATGGGGCTACTATAAGGTGGGTGCGTAACTGGCTGGATAACCGTACTCAGAGAGTAGTTATTAATGGCTCCCAATCCTGCTGGAAAGGTATAACAAGTGGGGTTCTGCAGGGGTCAGTTTTGGGACCGGCTCTGTTCAATATCTTCATCAACGATTTAGATGTTGGCATAGAAAGTACGCTTATTAAGTTTGCGGACGATACCAAACTGGGAGGGATTGTAACTGCTTTGGAGGACAGGGTCAAAATTCAAAATGATCTGGACAAATTGGAGAAATGGTCTGAGGTAAACAGGATGAAGTTCAATAAAGATAAATGCAAAGTGCTCCACTTAGGAAGGAACAATCAGTTTCACACATACAGAATGGGAAGAGACTGTCTAGGAAGGAGTATGGCAGAAAGAGATCTAGGGGTCATAGTAGACCACAAGCTTAATATGAGTCAACAGTGTGATACTGTTGCAAAAAAAGCAAACGTGATTCTGGGATGCATAAACAGGTGTGTTGTAAACAAGACACGAGAAGTCATTCTTCCGCTTTACTCTGCGCTGGTTAGGCCTCAACTGGAGTATTGTGTCCAGTTCTGGGCACCGCATTTCAAGAAAGATATGGAGAAATTGGAGAGGGTCCAGAGAAGAGCAAGGAGAATGATTAAAGGTCTTGAGAACATGACCTGTGAAGGAAGGCTGAAGGAATTGGGTTTGTTTAGTTTGGAAAAGAGAAGACTGAGAGGGGACATGATAGCAGTTTTCAGGTATCTAAAAGGGTGTCATCAGGAGGAGGGAGAAAACTTGTTCACCTTAGCCTCCAATGATAGAACAAGAAGCAATGGGCTTAAACTGCAGCAAGGGAGATTTAGGTTGGACATTAGGAAAAAGTTCCTAACTGTCAGGGTAATTAAACACTGGAATAGATTGCCTAGGGAAGTTGTGGATTCTCCATCTCTGGAAGTATTTAAGATTAGGTTAGATAAAAGTCTATTAGGGATGGTCTAGACAGTATTTGGTCCTGCCATGAGGGCAAGGGACTGGACTCGATGACCTCTCGAGGTCCCTTCCAGTCCTAGAGTCTGAGTCTATATCTGAAAATGAATGATTTCAAGGACTCAGCCAGTCCCTACTGCCATATCACCCCAACCAAGCTTACATTACCCAGCCAATCTTACTTAACATCACACCCTAAAATATGCAGAAATATATGCAAAGGTCAAAATAATAAATGACATGGGGATTGTTAGAAATGACTCCCTTGGAGAGGAAATGAGATTTTATAATCTCCTAGTCATTTATTATTTTGACCTTTGTGTATATTTCTGCAGATTTTGCCTGGTTTTCTGCTAGAGATTTAAAGAAACAATATATCCTCACATATTCTCCCCTTTTTTAGTATAAAATATCTTTAATAGGAATCAGACCTAGACCCTCTGATGGTGAGATTACAGTAATGGAAGCTTGAGGTGATGAGAGGCTGAACAAGAGCCCTGGCAGTCTGAAAAGGCTGACTTTTTGAAATACTATTGGCTATTATGTAGCTAAAATTGGTAAGACTTCAGTATGGTACAGATGGATGGGTCCAGAAAAAGGGCCAAGTCAAAACTGAGAGGCTGTGAGATGGAGGTGTTACCTTCTACAATGGATAGTGGGGAAGGGTTTGAGGGGAAGATCAAAAGCTCAGTTTGGGCCAAGTTAAGCTTTAATTGACAGCTGGACATCCATGGAGAGATATCAGAAAGGCAGGCCAAGATGAGGCATTGGACAAAGGGAGAAAGGTCTTGCAGTTGTCTAGCAGCTACTTTAATCAATTCTAATTTCTGTAGTGAGGCTGACAGGCCCATTAAATACCACTTCTGTGTGCATCTACAGCTTCCCAGACCTCTGGAGAATGATGTACGTGATCAGTAGGGTTCCTCAGTAAGGTGCTCACCACTCAGTACTGTCAGGGACATAGTGTGCAATTAGTTTAAATTTCGTCAAACATATGAGCAATTTCTGGGCATCTAAGGCACACCCCTTGTCCAGGCCTTTAGTATTTATTAGTTGTACAAGTGGCTTGCTTACAAGTTTGAAATTAACAAGTCTGCAAATATTTTGTGAATCTCTTCCATGCCCATGTACTTGCCAAACATCTCTTTATATTTTAGCATAGTTGGTCTTGGCATCTGAAAGCAACCTGGAACAACATGATATGGATGTCCAGTAACCACTGTAATTGGAGTAGCACCCTACTGAGACTGTAGCTGCTGGCAACTGCTGACATAGGCATAGTACAGACTGAGCAGTTTAAAATGCAAGTACTGGAGATCAATAGAGATTTGGACTATCCAAAGCATCTTACTCTGCTTTACCCAACAGCCATTTTGCATCTTTTCTGTAGCTCCTAAAGAGTTTGTTTGGCCTCTTGAGGATAATCTGGGTAAGAATTTACTCCTAAATTTGATCACACAGGGGAATCACATCAGTTCTGATACATTTTTTTAGGTGGCAGTATTTCCAATAGAGGTTTCACTTGTTCTCAGTCTGCACTCACCCCATCCTTACCAATAACATGCCTTAAGAACTCTAGTTAGTTTGTTATATCATATATTTTTCTCTATTTCTTCATAGTCACTTACCTCCAGAACTTGTTTTAACCCTACATGATATTCTGCCTCTGAATTCTTGTGGACTAAAATGATATTCATATAAACTTCTGCTCCCTCCACCAAGCCTTGCAGCTCCCTTTGATACTGCATTTGAGGCAATGAAAGCAGTAGCTTCTGCATGGCATCAAAAACACTGTTAATTTGGCAATCTCAGGGTGGAGTAGAATTTGCCAGAATCCACTAGCTCCATCTAGTGCAGAGAATGTTGTTACACCAGCTAACATGGAGATTATGGGTTGGATTCACCAGCCTGTTAAATCTGCTTTGTGCCGCTCTGGTTGGAGCAGACTTAAATGAACATAACAGACTATCTGAAAAGGGATTCCATTAGGTGGTGTGGGGAGGGTCAGTGTAGTGGCTCCAACACCACTCTCAACTCCTGGTTCTAGTGTAGGGTACATGGCTGGGCAAAACAGGTTGTGGCCAGAGAACCATAATGTCTTTCTGATCTGTGGTTCCAATCGTTTTGGGGCCTTCATCAACCAGTGATAAAATAGTCCTGAGGCCTCATGGCCAAGGAGCTGGACTATGGCTGTCAAGTGATTAAAAAAATTAATTGTGCTTAATTGCACTATTAATTGCCCTGTTAAACAACAATAGAATACCATTTAAAACATTTTTAAATGTTTACTACATTTTCAAATATATTAATTTCAATTACAACACAGAATAGAAAGTGTACAGTGTTCACCTTATATTTATTTTTTATTATAAATATTTGTACCGTAAAAAACAAAATAAATAGTATTTTTCAATTCACCTAATACAAATACTGTAGTGCAATCTCTCTATCATGAAAGTTGAACTTACAAATGTAGAATTATGTACAAAAAAAACTGCATTCAAAAATAAAACAATGTAAAATTTAAAGCCTACAAGTCCACTCAGTCCTACTTCTTGGTCAGCCAATCATTCAGACAAACAAGGTTGTTTACAATTTTTAGGAGATAATGCTGTCTGATTCTTGTTTACAATGTCACCTGAAAGTGAGAACAGACAATCACATGGCACTGTTGTAGCTGGCGTTGCAAGATATTTATGTGCCAGATGCGCTAAAGATTCATATGTCCCTTCATGCTTCAACCACCATTGCAGAGAACATGCTTCTGTGCTGATGATGGGTTCTGCTTGATAACTATCCAAAGCAGTGTGGACTGACGCATGTTCATTTGCATCATCTGAGTCATATGCCACCAGCAAAAGGTTGATTTTCGTTTTTGGTGGTTCGGGTTCTGTACTTTCTGCATCAGAGTGTTGCTCTTTTAAGACTTCTAAAAGCATGCTCCACAACTCATCCATCTCAGATTTTGGATGGCTCTTACCATTCTTAAACCTTGGGTCAAGTGCTGTAGCTATTTTTAGAAATCTCACATTGGTACCTTCTTTGTGTTTTGTCAAATCTGCTGTGAAAGTGTTCTTAAAATGAACATGTTCTGGGTCATCATCCGAGACTGCTATAACATGAAATATATGGAGAATCTGGGTAAAACAGAGCAGGAGTCATACAATTCTCTCTGCAAGGAGTGCAGTCACAAATTTAATTGACGCATTATTTTTTTAACAAGCATCATCAGCATGGAAGCTGGAATGATGGCTGAAGCGGCATATGAATGTTTAGCATATCTGGCATGTAAATACCTTGCAACGCTGGCTACAAAAGTGTCATGCGAACACCTGTTCTCACTTTCAGGTGACATCATAAATAAGAAGCAGGCAGCAGTATCTCCCATCAATGTAAATAAAATTGTTTGTCTTAGCGATTGGCAGAATAAGACATAGGACTGAATGGACTTGTAGGCTATAAAGTTTTACACTGTTTTGTTTTTGAGATCAGTTATGTAACCGAAAAAAATCTGTAAGTTACACTTTCATGATAAAGAGATTGCACTTCAGTACTTGTATGAGGTGAACTCAAAAATACTACTTCTTTTGTTTATCATTTTTTACAGTACATCTATTTGTAATAAAAAAAAATATAAAGTGAGCACTGTGCACTTTGTATTCTATGTTGTAATTGAAATCAATATTGAAAATGTAGGAAAACATCCCCAAAAATGTAATACATTTCAATTGGTATTGTATTGTTATAAGTGCAATTAATCACTATTAATTTTTTTAATCAGGATTTATTTTTCTGAGTTAATCATATGAGTTAACTGTAATTAATTGACACATCTTCTGGACTTGCACTGGGCACTGTTCAGCCAGTCCAGTGAATCTGGGCCTATCTTTTCCAGAAGAGGAAGAATGTGCCTTTACTACTTCATTGAGTCTCTTTAGGTCTATAGAGACACAGATGTGTTCTTTTTCTTTTTGTAACAGGCATCAAAGAGCACAACATTGTCAGTTCAGTAATGTCCTCAATTATACCATTCTCTTTAGGAAGCAGATGGATTTAGACCCTTGGGGGTAGGCTGAGCACATCGGGTATTGTGTCCCCTCTATCGGTAGAATCTCTCCTCCCTAGTTCTTTTAGCAACCCATTTTCACCAAACACACACTCCTATCATTCTCTAAGTATTTTATCTCAATGGTTCAGTCTAGCAGTGGTTCCATTAATGACAAAGGGGTCAAACACATACTACTTGTCTTTGTAACTAGTCTGGGATTTGAACTGACTTAGGCAACTTATCTGTCCCCCTGAGAGCTACAGAACCCCACCATGGGCTATTTCAATTTAAGGCTAGGGTTCATGGCCTTCAATGTCTTTTAACAGACCACAATCACCTCTATAGTTGAATCAGCTTTAAATTTTGCATCAGTATTGCAGATTTGGAAAATAGCAGGCCAAGCCTATTGATGAATGCAGTCTTTGGCCAAAGATCTCTGGAAGCAAACATTTATTCAAGCTTCCCTGGGTTATCTCTCTGATTCCATTACTTCATCCAACACACTCTCAATGTCCTGCACATACCTTCAATGGCTGGGCAAGTCATACCTGTCCTGAGTATTCCCCTGCCACAGGGATAGCTCAGTGGTTTAAGCATTGGCCTGCTAAACCCAGGGTTGTGAGGTCCATCCTTGAGGGGGCCATTTAGGGAACTGGGGTAAAAATCTGTCTGGGGATTGGTTCCCCCTTTGAGTAGGGGGTTGGACTAGATGACCTCCTGAGGTCCATTCCAACCCTATGATTCATTGATCCACCCAGGGAACTCGGTACTTTCCTGGAAGGCAGTTACTCTGAAAAGGATCTCTTGTAGATAACCACCTGATCATGAGCTTCAAGTGTGAGGCTGTAGCAAAAAGGGCTAACGTGGTCCTTGAAGGGTATAAACAGGAGAAAATTAAATAGGAGTAGGGAAGTGATATTACTTTTGTATACAGCATTGAGAACAGTACAGGAATAGCATCCAGTTCTGGTGTCCACACCTGAAACGACGTTACCAAATTAGAGGGGATTTGGGAAAGAGCTATGAGAATGATTAATCTTCTGAGAAACTGCCTTATAGTGAGACATTTAAGTAGCTTAACTTATTTAGCTTATTGAAGAAGTTAGAAGGTGATGGGATTCTGGTCTGCAAGAACCTACCCAAGAGGAAAATATCTGATACTAGTGAGTTCTTTAGGTTAGCAGACAAAAGTCTAAGAAGATCCAGTGGCTAGAGATTGAAGTCGGAGAAATTCAAAGTGGAAATAAAGGACAAGTTTTAACAGTGAGAGAGAGATTAACCATTGGAACAGCTTACCAAGTGGTGTGGTGGATTGTCCGTCAGTTCCAGTTTTTAAATCAAGATGGGATGTCTTTCAAAAAGACATGTAGTTGAACTACAAGTAGTTGAGGTCAATTCTGGCATTGCTGGATGAAACTCACTGGCCTTTGTTATACGAGAGGTCAGACTAAATGACCATAATGGTTCCTTCTAGCCTTAATATCTCTGAATCTGTGACTGCTCTGATTGTTCATGCAGGGATCTTTGTTAGTATTTTCTCTGGGATTCCTTTGGTAATAGCATTATCATTTGTCTGCTACATTCCTCTTTGGAGTGAAATGCTTATCAACCTTTTTAAGGACAATATCATGGTGATTATTATCCCTGTATTCAGCAAAGGCAAATGATTTATACATATTTTCATCTTCAGTCCTTATTGCATACACTATTCAGTGATTCACCACTGTCTGCATTCAATTTTGTTGCGGTTCAAAATCTGGTGAGCTCCTCCTTCCACTCAAGCCCATTCCAGCGGTTTATCAAACCAAAAGTGTTGTGGAGAGTGGATCTGTGACATTTTCTTTTCTGTCTTATTTATATTTGATCAAAATAAATCAGGCCTGGTCTACACTACGCGTTTAAACTGATTTTAGCAGCGTTAAACCGATTTAACGCTGTACCCGTCCACACAACGAGGCCCTTTATATCGATATAAAGGGCTCTTTAAATTGGTTTCTGTACTCCTCCCCAACGAGAGGAGTAGCGCTAAAATTGGTATTACCATATCAGATTAGGGTTAGTGTGGCCGCAAATCAATGGTATTGGCCTCTGGGCGGTATCCCACAGTGCACCATTGTGACCGCTCTGGACAGCAATCTCAACTCGGATTCACTGGCCAGGTATACAGGAAAAGCCCCGTGAACTTTTGAATTTCATTTCCTGTTTGGCCAGTGTGGAGAGCTCACCAGCACAGGTGACCACGCAGAGCTCATCAGCACAGGTAACAATGCAGTCTCCTGAGAATCGAAAAAGATCTCCAGCATGGACCGCACGGGAGGTACTGGATCTGATCGCTATATGGGGAGAGGATTCTGTGCTAACAGAACTATGTTCCAAAAGACGAAATGAAAAAATATTTGAAAAAATTTCCAAGGCTATGATGGAGAAAGGCCACACCAGGGACTCAGTGCAGTGCAGAGTGAAAGTTAAGGAGCTCAGACAAGCCTACCAGAAAACCAAAGAAGCAAATGGAAGGTCCGGGGCAGGGCTGAAAACATGCCGCTTCTAAGCTGAGTTGCATGTAATTTTAGGCGGGTCCGCCACCACTACCCCACCCCTGTCCCTGGATTCCGAGGTGGGGGTGGTAATTTCAGTCATGGCTGAGGATTCTGCGGATGGGGAAGATGACAAGGAGGAAGAGGAGGTCGAGCTTGCAGAGAGCACACAGCACTCCGTTAGCCCCAACAACCAGGAGCTTTTTCTCACCCAGACGGAATTACCCTCCCAGCCCTCCCAAGCCACTAGCCCAGACAGTGAAGCCATGGAAGTGACCTCTGATGAGTGCACCTTCGTAAATATAAAACATGGTTTAAAAGCAAGTGTTTTTTAATGATTGATTTGCCCTGAGGACTTGGGATGCATTCGCGGCCAGTACAGTTATTGGAAAAGTTTGTTAACATGTCTGGGGATGGAGTGGAAATCCTCCAGGGACATCTCCATGAAGCACTCCTGGAGGTACTCCAAAAGCCTTTGCAGAAGGTTTCTGGGCAAGGCAGCCTTATTCCGTTCATCATGGTAGGACACTTTACCACGCCATGCATGTCGCAAGTAATCGGGTATCACTGCATGACAAAGCATAGCTGCGTGTGGACCCGGTGATTGCTGGCATTCAAGAAACATCCGTTCTTTATCTCGCTGTGTTATCCTCAGGAGAGTGATATCGTTCATGGTAACCTGGTTGAAATTCAGGAATTTAAGTAAGGGGACAGAGATGGCCATTCCTACTGGGCTGTTTGCCTGTTGCTTAAAAGAAATCCTTCCTTGCACGTAGCCAAGTGGGGGGAGGGGAATAGCGCTGAGCTTTTTCGCGTTTGGCTATCAGGGATCTTCCCTACTACCAGCCACGCGGTGGGGGGGGGAAGAGGGGTGATTAGCAGTGATCTTCCATGATGCCAGCCATGCGGTGGGGGGAGGGGTAAAGCGATCATCCCACCGAATTGGAAGGGGGAGGTGGCTTCTGCTGCTGCATGTTAACAGGAAAGAAGCATCACTGAACGGGATTTGCTTGGTATTTGGGAAAGGAGGGCACTGTGTATATGAAGGCTGCAGAAGCCAAAAGACAATGGCTTACCATGGCCGCATGCAAGCTGAATTCTGATGTCCTGACCTGCGTCTGTGAGATCTATAACAGCAGAGCCACAGGCACTCAGTATTAAGATGCAAAATGCGACCCTGGAGTGAAATCACATGTGCTATGTAAGGTGAATAGTGTTGTTCACTGTGAAAGAGTATAACCATTGTTCTGTAAAATGCATCTTTTAAAATACTTCTCTCCCTTTTTTCCCTCCCTCATGCAGCTGCACATTTTTCAAGTCTCCCTACTCCATCCCAAAGGCTATCTCAGATAAGGCGGAGGAAAAAGAAGACACAAGACGAAATGTTCTTGGAAATCATGGAAGTGACCCGCAATGAAAGAGCTCATCTGAATGAGTGGAAGGACGTGGTATCAAATTACAGGCAAGATGCCAGTGAATGTGAGGATAGGAGGGACCAATGTGAGGATAGGAGAGACGCTTGAGATGAGAGGTGGCGGCAGGAAGATCAGAGGTGTAGGCAGGAAGATCAGCGGTGGCGGGATGCAATGCTGGGGCTACTGCGTAATCAAACTGATATCCTCCGACGTCTGGTGGAGCTTCAGGAAGAGCAGCCGGGTCACAGAGTGCCGCTGCAGCCTCTGTGTAACCACCCTCACCACTCACCATGTTCCGTATCTTCCTCACCCAGACGTGTAAGAACGCGTGGGGGAAGACTTCGTGCACCCGCCCACTCCACCCCTGTGGGTAGCCCAGCCAAAAGGCTGTCATTACATTGAAATGTTTTTAGTGGCCTTTTCCTTCCCTCCTATTCTCCTCTCAAACCACACCCAGGATACCTTGTCAGTTCTCTCGCTCTTTTTATAATGACTTTTTAATAAAGAATACATGATTTTTAAACGATAGTGACTTTATTTCCTTAAGCAAGCTGTAATCGAAGGGGGAGGGTGGGTTGCTTACAGGGAATGAGTCAATCAAGGGGAGGGGTTCATCAAGGGGAAACAAACACAACAGTCACACCGTACCCTGGCCCATGATGAAACTCGTTTTCAAAGCTTCTCTGATGCGCACCACTTCCTGGTGTGCTCTTTTAATCGCCCTGGTTTCTGGCTGCACGTAATCAGCGGCTTGGTGATTTGCCTCAGCCTCCCACCCTGCCATAAAGGTCTCCCCCTTACTCTCACAGAGATTGTGGAGCACACACCAAGAAGCAATAACAATGGGGACATTGGTTTGGCTGAGGTCTGAGCGAGTCAGTAATGTGCGCCAGCGTGCCATTAAAAGGCCAAATGCACATTCTACCACCATTCTGCACTTGCTCAGCCTGTAGTTGAACAGCTCCTGACTACTGTCCAGGCTACCTGTGTATGGCTTCATAAGCCATGGCATCAAGGGTAGGCTGGGTCCCTCAGGATAACTATAGGCATTTCAACATCCCCAACTGTTATTTTCTGGTCTGGGAAGTAATTCCCTTGCTGCAGCCGTTTAAACAGAGTAGTGTTCCTGAAGACGCGAATGTCATGAACCCTTCCTGGCCATCCCACGTGGATGTTGGTGAAACGTCCCTTGTGATCCACCAGAGCTTGCAGCACCATTGAAAAGTATCCCTTGCGGTTTACGTACTGGGTGCCCTGGTGCTCCGGTGCCAAGATAGGGATATGGGTTCCATCTATCGCCCCCCCACAGTTAGGGAATCCCCTTGCAGCAAAGTCATCCACTATTACCTGCACGTTTCCCAGAGTCACAACCTTTCGTAGCAGCAGCTTAATGATTGCTTTGGCTACTTGCATCACAGCAGCCCCCACAGTAAATTTGCCCACTCCAAATTGATTCCCGACTGACCGGTAGCTGTCTGGCGTTGCAAGCTTCCAGAGGGCTATTGCCACTCGCTTCTCAGCTGTGAGGGCTGCTCTCATCTTGGTATTATGGCGTTTCAGGGCAGGGGAAAGCAAGTCACAAAGTTCCATGAAAATGCCCTTACGCATGCGAAAGTTTCGCAGCCACTGCGAATCGTCCCACACCTGCAAAACTATGCGGTCCCACGAGTCTGTGCTTGTTTCCTGGGCCCAAAATTGGTGTTCAATAGCTAGAACCTGCCCCATTACCAGCAGGATCTCCAAAGCGCAGAGGCCCGCGGTTTGAGAGAATTCTGTGTCCATGTCCTTATCACTCTCATCGCCGCTCTGCCATAGCCGCCTCCTCCTCGCCTGGCTTTGCAGGTCCCGGTTCAGCATAGACTGCACGAGAATGCGCGAGGTGTTTACAACGTCCACAATTGCGGTATTGATCTGAGCAGGGTCCATGCTTGCCGTGCTATGGCGTCTGCACAGTTCACCCAGGAAAAAAAGGCGCGAAACGGTTGTCTGCTGCTTTCAGGGAGGGAGGGGTGAGGCTGTACCCAGAACCACCCACGACAATGATTTTTGCCCCATCAGGCACTGGGATCTCAACCCAGAATTCCAAGGGGCGGGGGAGACTGCGGGAACTATGGGATAGCTATGGGATAGCTACCCACAGTGCAACGCTCCAGAAATTGACGCTAGCCTCGGACCATGGACACACACTGCCGAATTAATGTGCCTCGTGTGGCCACGTGCACTCGACTTTATACAATCTGTTTTACAAAACCGGTTTATGTAAAATTGGAATAATCCTGTAGTGTAGACGTACCCTTAGTTTCTGACACCATGTCATGCAACCATGTTAAAGAATCATAGAGATGCTTTCTTCAAACACTGAATAAGGAATTGTATTAGAATAAAGAAAAGGATAATCTTCATACCTATTCTGTCTCTGCTTTGCTGTAGACCCTCTCCCTAGACTCTGCCCCAGGCCTGCACAACTCGTAAAGTGGTGAAGGCCATATTAGTCCAAAGAAAACAGCTGAGGGCCAAACCCCCCCAGCCCCACCGACACCCCCCCAGCACCAAGCCCCCCTGAAACAAAACACCCCCCAGTGCCACCCAGCTCCCTGAAATGCCCCCCCAGTGCTGCCCAGCCCCCCGAAATAGCCCCCCCAGCACCGCCCGCCCCGTGGAAACAAACCCTCCTTCGCCAGCGCTGCCCCAGCAAAACAGCGGTATTGAACCTTGGTAATATGTTATAGTGGACCCCTAAGGTAGTATAATTAAGGTAAAAGAAAAATGTCTTTTTGCTAGAAGTAGAATAAGATCTTCCCCCGACTTTGTAATCAATTGCCCTGTTGAATGAATGAGGTGTGAATGAGGAAGGCCTGGAAGGCAGCACTTCCAGACAGCTGCAACCCTTGGAGAAGGGATGGGAGCCAGACCAGGTCAGTAGAACAGGTCAGCCATTGAGTCGCAGCTCGCCTCCTCATTCCCCCTCCACCGCCTCCAGCTCACCTGCCCCCTGCCACTGCCCGCCCACTTGCCTACTCACCCCGAGGGCCGCACAATGAACCCACCTACTCATCCACTGCGGGCCACACAGTGAGCCTACACAGGCTGCATGTGGCCCCCGGGCCGCATGTTGTGCAGGCCTGCTCTGCCACAATCCCTCTCCTGCCTGGCTTCCTCCTATAGATTTAAAGAAACAGTACACATATCCCAAGAGCAAAGCTGAAAGTTACAGGAAGCGGAAAGTTACAGGAATGGTAAATATGATATTGCACAATAAACTATTAACTAACAGACACCCCCTCAAGCAGCAGGGAAAAAAAACATTCATTGACCTTTTTGGTACAAAATAATTAAGAAAAGGTTGTATGATTTGAACAAATACTATTTTCTTTGCCTCTGGTATGAGTATATGACACATTTACTGGAATATCTTGGACTCAGGCTAAAATGAGGGAATTAAAGAGGGGCTTTCCTCCACATATGCTGGAATAGACAGACATCAAGTGTCTTTGCATTGTGCAACACATGATTTCTGTAACTTTAACTGAAATGTGTCGTTAGGGGTGGGGGCGGGGGACATGTTGATGTCCCACTGTTTAGAGGACGTCCAATTTCTGAAGCACTTAACTGAAGTGTTCATAATCAAGGGTGGGGGAGGGGTTGGTAGTGCCATTTCTCAAAAACACCCATTTGGAACATGTTACACTGTTGCAATATAGGATGGATAAACATGGAGCTAATGGCTGGATGGAGAGCAAAAGCCACATTTGTTTGTTCTGCATGATACATTTGCCTCTTGTCCATGTTCCCTTGTTCCTGGCACAAAAGTTGATGTGTTTTGATTCTTTATAAATCGAGTCACTCTGAACACAAGAACGATTATTTCAATTGTGGAAAAAACAGTCGACATTTTACCTCCTGTCTGGTTCCTTGTTCATCACTGATTTCGCTCCTCAGATTAGTTTTTATGGCATCAGGCTGAATGCTGATCATTTCAATCTGGTGTGTTTTCCAGTACTGCCAGTCCCGAATATTTAAAAAGAAGGAATTAGATCTAAAAATATCATGAGATTAAAAAGAATGAGATGTTTAAAAAATAGTAAAATCAGTCATATTTTTTTTAACCTGCCTTCTAAAACTTTAGGAGAAAGTCATGTGTCCCCAGTTTGCCTTTGATCATTTCAGGTCCCAAATACAACCTTAAATGCACACACAAAAATGCCATCCTCATCCGTTACTGCTTGGAGGAAGGGACTCAGCTTAGCCTCTCATATCCTCTGCTTCTGCCATTCTGTCCCTCTCCTCTGCCCCTATTTTCCCCTCAGTATCCTACCCCCTCCCAGTCTTTCTCTGCTATGCTATTCCACTGTATTCCTGTCTCCTCCTATTCCCTACATTCTCCTGTAGCTGTCCATTTTCCTGCTGATCCGCAAATTCTCCTGTAGTCCTATTCTCCTGTGCCCCACATTCATTTGCAACTCCTTCAGTCTGCCTCATGTTTCTCATATTACCATCTCCTCATAGTTCCCTTTGCAGTTCCCTAACCATACAGCAAGAAGGGTGGCCATCTTCACTTAGGGCAGCCTGACTTCTCTTGTTTTGAAAACAATGGGAGATGGTGGCCATCTTTATTGGGCCAGCCTCACTTTCACATGCAAAAGCTGAAAGATAATGGTGGTCATCTTGGCTGAGGGCAGCCTGTGACTTCAGACTTATTGAAAGTCATTGGAAACAGTGGCCATGTTGACCAAGGGCAATATTTGTGTGTTTGATGGCAGAAATCAGGAGATCATGAGAAACTTGAAAAACAACAACCCATAATATTGTGAGACTCACAAGAAAATTATAGACGTTGGCAGCTCAGGTTTTCACACACAAAAGGAGCAAAACATTTATTTTTTCAGGCTGCAGAACCTTTTGATTCCATTGAATCAGCAATGTTCAGCAGCATTCTGTTCCATTGGAAAATTCTCAGCCATCTTCAATAATAATAACCTCTCTAAACTGACACCACTGCATTCACCCTAGCGGTTACACTGATATAACTATTTCAGTAGAAAAATCATCCCCCCAACCAAAATAAATAAACCTGTGTGCAGACAAGGCTATAGTCAGAGTATATCTTCATCTTGGTCAGATGAGCCAGCACCCATCCATAATATAATAATAAAAGTATAATAGCATCCTCAGTTATTTCTTGATAAATTATGACTTTTAACATAAAATTAGACCCTTAAAATGTCAACATCTGAAATGCATTTACATCTTTTGCCAAAAACACCCATTTCAGACAGGAATGAAATCAGAACTAAACCGTGAAAATCTGAACACACGTAAACTTTGGGGGGGATGGGAAGCATTGAGGTACAGCTGAACCTGGATCTGAATTCCACAGTTTGGGCTTCTCTCTGTTATGGTCTAAGCCTGAACCCCATATCCAAACACTCTCCAATTCTCATGGTGTGGAAACTGAATCCAAATGCATATTTTGAAGCTCGTGCCTTACAGGGAATAGAATGGAGAACTGGCTCTGAGGGAGCTCACTGCTATTCCAGCCTCCACCTCTCCCAACAGGGGGTCAACATAAGGAATGAAGGAACTGTGGTAAGAGGTATACTCACATCTGCTAGAGTCAATAACAATTTGTATTTATATAAACTGCATTCATGCCACAATTCAGGCAGTGGTACAATCAGTCATCATAGAATTAACAGCATGTGCATTGGCTTTATTCACTTCCAGCAGGAGTCACTGCAGGGAATATTGTAGGACCACAGTTAATGCGGAAGCTAACCTCCAGTCCTAACCTACTATATGAGCGTTGGCTATGGGGGAATTTGTGACTATTCCAGCCCCTGACCTGGAAGGTCCTATATTAAGTAAACTACAACTGTAGGAGTGACTGTCCTTCTCCCACTAGGGATCGCTGTACAGGGAGGTGTATGAATGATGGCAGTAGGGAAGCTCACAGTCCCACCAGTCCTAATCTCTAGCCCTTTTTAGGGAATGGAATAGAACCCTCAGAAATCCCTGAACTATGGAAACTTAAAAGGGCATCGTGGGGCGATGAGCAGTTTTCTTTATGGTAATTTTCCCCAGTGAAAACTGTAACAAAGTGTAATTTATGTATGTGTGTGAAAGGGTTGTGAGAACTCCTTTATCTTTAGAGTGGAACATGGCGATCCCATTGAGATGAATATATTGCTGTCATTTCAGGTCTTCTGATACTGGCACCTGGTCCATGGTAAATCTTCTTTGTGGTGCCATTATCTTTGAGTTCCTGAAATCGTTTGTTTGATTGAACTGCAGCAGAGGCATTTTGTCATCCTCACCAACTGCCAACAACAATAATGTGTAAACAAATACCATTCCTGTAAATCAGCATTTAATTAGTTTACTGGAAAGAACTGAGAGAGATGTAACCTAGAAACAAGGTTTAAAAGAAGGCTTCTATCGCACAGTGGCTCAACCAATTCCTGGTTTTATAAATGGACTAATGAGCACATTAGAAAGATGGATGGAGGATTTGCTTAGTGAACAACCTGCATTGTACCTAAGTTTATTTCAAATACAAAGTTAACTATGGCTCAGACAGACCAAAATATGGGGTGCCCACTGCCCTGCATAGTGTTTGTCAATTGAAAGTCTCCTTCAGTATGTTAAGCAATATGTTTGCCTTGGGACAGAGAAAGTTCACATCTAAGCATCCACTTCAGGTCCTTAAGGAAGCAAATTCTGTCTGTCTTCCAATCTGATGATTCCAACTGAGAAACCAGGACCAGCTCAAAACCATAGTATAATTGTTTAAGCTGCTTTTTAGCAAGAGACCCGCTTGAACTGGAGCTGAAAGCATGACATAGATGGATCAAAACTGTTTGCAGTCCCATTTCATGAAGTGGGCTTGAGACTGATTCCACTAAACCTGATTCCATTGAATTTACTAATTAACACTAGTATTTATTTTTAAAATATTTCAGTTCACCCTTAAAAAGACCTTGTCCTAGGCAGTTTCACTGGTTGAGAAGGATGGCCTGGTAGCTAATGTGCCAGGGGCTAGATTCTCAGTTGGAGTAAGTGGCATTAGAGGTGGGCTGGAACTGCATTTTTTTTTTTTTTTTTTTTTTTTTGGTTTTGCTGGGAATCCATGGTTTTGAAATTTTCTCCATTCTTAAATGGAGTGAAAAAAAAAACACCTGGAAATTTCCTGTGAAACAAAATTTTGGAAAAAAAAATGTTTTGGGTCAATAAATATGTTTTGTTCCAATACAACTGAAATGTTTCATTTCAATCTCAACTTTTTATATTATAGAATAGAATAAGAACTTAGCCTGAAATTAAGAGTCATTTTGAAGCAGAAAACTGACATGGTCCCTGCCAAAAAAAGGTTGAAACAGAATATTTTGACCATATAGAAATGTTTTTTTTAATTGTTCTTTCTAAATAAATTATTGCTGAAATAGACACATTTTTGCAAAATGTTTCACTTTTGACAAATTGGCATTTCCCAAAGAAAAATGTCACAAAATTTCTGATTAGCTCTAACTGGCATAACTCCACTGACTTCAATGGATAGTGATTTATACCAGCTGAGAATCCGACTCATGTCTGGAAGTCTGCAGAGCTGGGTTTTATGCCAGATAGGGTTACAGATGTGCTGTGTGGCTCTGGGCACTTCACTATGCCTTAGCTCAGAACTGTACTGTTAGGACAATTTACCTATCTGATCGAATCTATCTATGCATTTATAATGTACACAACACTGTGGTATGTAGGCACTGCTGTAGTATCTAATAATATTTACCTACTTCATGGGGTGGGGGTTGCCTACAGCACAGGGCAAAACTTAACTCATTGATGTTTGCAAAGCACCATGGTCCAGATCCTCAGAGGAATTCAGGCACCTAACTCCCTACTGGAGTTTTGGAGGCTCCTCCCAATTGGAGTTAAGCATCTAAATACCTTTGTGGATTTTGACCCAAGCGCCACAGATGGAAGGTGCTACCGCAGTGTGAAGTATCACTAAATGAGATTTGTGTTTCCCTCCCACAGCTTCTCCTGTGTGTGACACCAAGAGCAGAGGGCAAAGAGAAGCTGCTGGAAAGTGAAAACACCTGCAGAAAGAGAGGCTGATGTTATTCGGAGGAGGCTTCATTTATCACAGCCTGGTACACGTTATCAAGCAATCTGTATGATGTTTGACAACACAGTTGACCTCCCCCTTCTCCACCCCCACATGCACTGACATGGGGAAACAACATAGAGCCTTTCACTGGAAGTGCTGTTTACAAAATATTGTATTTTCTTTCCAAAATTCCACAGCAAGAGGCAGTCAGCAGCTTTAGCGCATGCCAGCATGAACTGGAGCATTTCCTAGGCTGACTTGCTTTCAGTAGAATAAACATGGAGGTTAGACACTTAAGTGTTTATATATATAGCCATATCTATCATAAATGTAGTAGTAAAATAACACAGCTGTGCCTGGCCGAGTGCTGAAGGAATGTGGATACTACGAGTAATTAAACGGGGTTAAGTAGTAATATCATAGAGCCGTTGGTTTCCTGGATCCTAGGACAGGGCCAATGTAGCCAGTTAGTCTTTGTTTCGGAACTTCTTGACTGCTGAACGCTAATATGCAGTGTCGTTGTAGCCCTGCTGATCTCATAACAGATATTACCTCACCCACCTGGTTGAAGTCTAATATGGTGAAGATAATAATGTGTCATAGCACTGGCGGTTATTGGATGCAGCAGTCCTATAGTGTAGCATATGGAATTGTATTTCAATCTTAGAGGCTCCTGGATGCTGTGCTATTACATAGCAGAGGTAACACAGCTCAGTCTTATTACTGTAGAGCCCTACATACTGTGATGTAATAGACAGCTTGAGTCAGCTCTCACTTTCACTGGAGTTGCTCCTCATTTACACTGTGGTGTACAGGAGCAGAAGCAGGTGGATAAGGCAGCTGTGTCTCAGTGAAGGGTGCTGAATGCTCTTCTTTAATATCCCAGATATTCTATGAGGTATCAGGTCTCAGTGTTACAGGCAGGTGCTGTATAAGCCTGGGGCAGTGCTTACAGCGTGGTCTTCCATTATCTTCCCTGAAGACTGAACACAGTGAGGGAGGAAAGGGAACCTGTTTCACAGCTATCCAACACACAGTGCCAAGCTCCTCAGTTTGATCAGCGATAGTGGTGTACTCACCCCTTCTCCTTATATCAATTTTCATTCATTATTTTTATAGCAAGGAAAAGAGAAAAAAACCCTCACAATTACATAATATGCCCAGACTACAATGATCAAGAGCAGCAATATAGCATTTCATTACTGTGGCACATGCAGCTATTTGTGTGACCTAATTCTCCTCCTGCTAACCCCAATTTCATGCGGTGATGGCAATGGAGTTACTCCTGATTTCCACCAGTTTAAGTGGAAGATGTATCAGAACCAGGGATCCTATCACTATGTTTGTTAGAAATCTTGTGCCTGGTTCTCCTCTCACTTATACTAGAGCAACCCCCTTGACATTAATGGAATTGCGCCCAGTTTGTGCAAGTATTAGGGAGAGAAGAAACAGGCCGTTTTAGTTCAAGAGTCTTCTGTACCATATCACAATATATTGAGTGTTATTTGGCTTGGAGCATGGGAAAAGTGTCCCCAAATTCCTTCTTGCTGTGACAACGGAAGGGAGTTTGTTACAACAGACTATCAGCTTTGTACGGAGGCCTAAAGGTTTGCCAGGGAGCAGAGAATTTTTGTCACCTGATGCTGCTTCCCCTAAATACCTAGTTTCTCTGTGGCTGCTGTGTGATGTCTGTGATGCCATGCTATGTTCTAGCATCCCGTTAGTCATTTGTGGTACAGTTTTCAAAACTCCTAAATCGGGCTACTATGCACTCATTTAGATACCTCAGGGTACCTAGACACAGCAGAAAAAACAATCTATGGCAGCAAGTCTCAGAGCTCAGGTCAAGTGACTCAGGCTTGCAGGGCTCACACTGTGGGGCTAAAAATAGCAATGTAGATGTACAGGCAGGCTCATGCCAGAGCCTGGGCTGTAAGACCCCACTCCCATCAGAGTTTCAGAGCCCAGGCTCCAGCCTGAGACCTGCTGGCCCAAGACCTGCAGACCTGAGTCAGTTGACCCTGGCTCTGAGCGGTGCTGCTGTGGATCTTTTTTTGCTGTTAGACATACTGTAAATGTTGATATAGGTGCCTAGCTTTAGGAAACCAGCATTTGATAATTGAACTCCCAGTAAGTGTTCTGCAGCTGACAATGTCATTGATAGCCACAGAAGGAAAAAAACAAGTTCCAGTCTCTTTTTTTTTTTTTTCCTGCTTTCAAACACTGAAAACCTGAAACTAGAAAATAACTTAAAACTGACAATTTGGAGCTCTTCTCTTCTCTTTTCTCTTCTCTCTCTCTTCTCTTTGGATGAAATATACATTTTATGAAAGAAGTAAATTTCCCATTACAATGCTAATTTAAAAAAGGGGCCACAGTTTTCACCAAAACATTTTTTTGGAGAGATCAATGTTAACCACCTTTATTCCGAGCCATCACTGGGGCCAAATCCACAAAGGAACTAGGATTAATATGTGGATGAAGTATATTTTTGGCCAGCTGGACCTCAGATTTCGAAGGATTAGAGATAACTATCCTGTAGCTAAAATAAAACTACTTTCAAAACTATAAAATGAAAAACATTTTCTTTTTCCCAGCGAAATGTCTATTGTGGTTCTCATTGCAAATGCACCAAAAAAAGTATTTTATTGTAGAAGCAGAAGGCATAGTGGGCACACCAGGTTACAGGCAATAAAATCCAGGTTGACAATAAAAATTATTGCTGTTTCTTAATATATAGTGGGTATCTGTGCTCAGCTTTCCTCACAGGCCATCTCATACACCTTCTGAACACAGAAGATCAAGACAGTGCTCTAAAGCAGTAAAGAGACACAAAACTGGGGCTATTAATATATATGACTTATTTCCAGGTCAGTAGTGATTCTAAGCCATCTGATGTCTTAGAGGCCTGTGGAAATGAGTTGGTGGCCTCAGTCCAGCTTCTAATGGACACGTGTCCTCCTCACAAAGCTACTGTAACAGATGGCACTTTTGACCCCCTTGCTGGCACACTCAGCAGAGAGGGCAATGAATTAATAAGCAAAGAGACTCTCTCACTTCTAGAGATGGCCACTGTAGGTTAGCGTTGTTAGAGTTAGCCAGTGAAACAAAAAAAATTGTTCTTGCCATTTACAGTTTGTTTTGATGCAAAAACTGTCTCAGAGTCTGTTTTGAATTTTTTTTTCTCCAGGAGCAAAGGGGCGTGGGTAAGAATGGCTTTAAAACACTTTTTCATACTACCCTCTCCCATGCGGGGACTAGCTAGTGACTAGTCTGTTCTACTGTGAAAGTTAGAGCAGTCTACACTGAACAAAACCCCAGGGAGCCATTGGGACCTTAGGACACAGCCAGGAGTTCTCGGGGATGTCCCTCTGAACTAGAGCCTCAGTATGACACTGAGCTGCTATCCTAACACTACGACATCCACCAAATGGTAAGTGTTTTCTGTGAAAATTTTTCATTTAATTTGACTATTTCACTGATTTGTTTAATTAAATCAATCAAAATGAACATTTTCTTTTCATTTCAGTTCAGTTAGAAAATGTTCATTTTGTTTTGAATCAAAAAGTTGGTGTTGCTTTTCCCTCTACTCCTTTTTTCCTGTCCCCTTTTCCCCAAAAATGACTTTTTTTCATTCCTTTTGAAAAGCCATTTTTCATCAAAAAGTATTCTTGACTAGTCTCCATTCAACAGCTCTTCCCTTTTTAAATGGGCTGAGAGATACGCAACTCACATTTCAGTCTCATGTGTCAACACTGTGATCTGGACAAAGTCCCCTATCAAAGGGAAAGCAGTGAAGACGCCACACACAAGTTTTGCTTGGCAAATGGACTTTAAGAGAAATTGGGACATTTTCTAATCACAAAAAGAACAGGAGTACTTGTGGCACCATAGAGACTAACAAATTTATTTCAGCATAAGCTTTCGTGGGCTACCGCTCACTTCTTGGGATGCATAGAATGCAACACACAGACGGAAGATATTTATACTAATATTTAGATATTATCTAAATATCTGCTGTCTGTGTGTTCCATTCTATGCATCCCAAGAAGTGAGCTGTAGCCCACGAAAGCTTATGCTGAAACAAATTTTTTAGTCTCTAAGGTGCCACAAGTACTCCTGTTTTTTTTTGCAGATACAGACTAACACGGCTGCTACTCTGAAACCTTTCTAATCTCAGTTACTCTGGATTTTCCCGTGTAAATCAATGAAGTTATGCTGAATTTACACCAGTACAACTGGTTTTAGAATGTGAACCAGTGTTGGAGCAGTTGCTATGTGGCAGTTGGAGCTCCCTTTGTCCATTCTATGCCTGTTCTATCGATAAACACTAGTTTTCAGTTTTCAGGGCTTTGAAAGGCACTTGACTCACCTCACTACATTCCCAGGAGAAAATGTAGGATGAGCAAATCTAGCGGTGAGCAATCTTTGAGCACTATGTACAAAGGTGCAAGCCTGCTGTTCTTGCTGGTGGAGCTCACAGGGTTAAACTGGGGATCATGTTCTTGAAGCCCCCTGGGTTTGCTTTATTTCACTCATCAATCTAACTGAAGCTTTGCTGGCTTCAGATAATGCAGGGATTAACTGGGACAGCAAGACAAACAGAAGCTTGAATATCCACCTAGGTTAGCGGTCCCACCCTTCCACCAATCAACATGCCGGGGCTGATTAATAACAGGGGACACTAAATCTTACTCTGTATCTGACTGATTTATCACTGAAATTCCTCTTTGGGATTTTATTGTTGGGAATATTGATCAGACATTAAATACATAGAAAGGAGAGTAAATCATTATCCAAGAGCTAACCAGGACTGAGTGCATAAGGACTGGTTTCTCTCTCTGACTCTATTTCCATCTAGAGATGATGGGGGATGTATTCCATGTATGACTTCAGAGGCTAAACCACAAGGAAGCATCCCTGCAAATGACTGAAGATTTTTCTGATTCTTTAACCTCTATTGTTTCTATTTTTTCTTTTGTCTGAATGAACTTTCTGCATTCAGCTTTCTCCCTCCACCCAAAGGAAATGTCATCAAAAGCCTTCCCCTCTCCCAGCTCATAGCATGCAGCTACATCATTTTGACAATGCCTTGATCACACAATCCGATCAAAGCTCAGTAGATGGAAAAATAACACTGGTCTACAATTTTTGAGAAGTTGTCTGCTTCAGAGATAAAATGTGATATTTATTATGTATTTTGATGTGCTGAATTCAAATATGACAATTAAAACAACTGATTGGCTACTGTTTCTAAGATATTTAAATTTTTACATTTTATGTCTATGTATATTGTGTAGATAGTAGAGTTTTAATCATAAATTGTAAACCTAGGTCTTTTCATGTGTTTATGGTTGCTTTACATGATAATATTTCACCTGTCCTGTTTATGTAACACTTTAAAAATCAGCAAAAGGGTTATATAAATAAAATTTATTATGAAACAAAAGGCAAAAAACTATTATGTACATAGTTCAGTCCTATTTAGTGTCTACTTGGCGCTTCTTGGCTTGTCTCTTGTATTCATTAAATGGAGCATCTCTTGTCACTGTCCAGCAACAGTCCGCAAGCATTGGTGGGCTCCATTTGCCCTGATAGCCTGCCAGGAGATTCCACTGCTGTAGTCTGGAGCCCAACAGCTCTGCCTTACTCTTGGGTAGTTCCAAATCCCTGACAAGGTCATTCAGTTCACCTTGTGTTATGAGGTGTGGTTCAGAGGAGGAGGATGGGAGAAAATGTTGGTCCTGTGACATTGATGGTTCAGGCCCAGAAGTTTCATCCTCTTCCTCTTCCTCATCTGACTCAAGTGAGAATGATTCTGGTGCATCAGGAACCGGCAGTCCTTCTCCGTGGGGTACTGGGCGTATAGCTGATGGAATGTTTGGATAATGCACAGGCCACTTTTTCTTCTTTGACACACCTTTCCCAACTGGAGGAACCATGCAGAAGTAACAATTGCTGGTATGATCTGTTGGCTCTCTCCAAATCATTGGCACTGCAAAAGGCACAGACTTCCTTTTCCTGTTCAACCACTGGCGGAGATTTGTTGCACAAGTGTTGCAGCATATGTGTGGGGCCCACCTCTTGTCCTGATCTCCAATTTTGCAGCCAAAATAAAGCTGATAGGCTTTCTTAACCATAGTGGTTATACTGCGCTTTTGTGATGCAAAAGTGACTTCACCACAAACATAGCAGAAGTTATCTGCACGGTTCACACAAGTACGAGGCATCTCTGCTCACTTTGGCTAAACAGAAATGTGTCCCTTTGCAAAATCAAACACTGACAAAGAAGAGAGCACCACACTGTATGATTTCTAGAGCTGATATAGGGCAATTTGTTCAGCAGAGTGATGTAAGCTTCATTATGATTGCATCATCCATGACTTCTAGGAATAACATGATGCAATTCATATCATGTATGACGCAATACCAGCTTCAGATTGCATCATTCATTGTTTTGCCTAAAAAGCAAGTATTGTCCAAACCCAGTCATAGATTTATTCATAGATCCAGTCAAAGATGTATTTTAGTCATTTCTGGTTTAAATTGAGATCCCTTCCCTTTATAACTCACTTATCCTCCGCCATTCCCAAGTCAAGGGTCGTATATACTGACCCAATAGCATATCTTGAAAACTAGAGCCAATCAACAATTTTAAGCATCATTTTCATTCTCAGTGACCCAGAATTAGTAAAGTTGGACTACATTTATTTCAGAAGCATTTTGGCTGTAGAGCAGTGTAATGTGCCTGCAGCCCTTTAATGTCTAAGAGTATGTCTGCACTGGAGCAGGAAGTGTACTTTTCAGCTCTGGTAGACATACCTGGGCTAGCTTGCAGTGGCATAAGCAGTGGGAGGGGCAGTATTGTACTTGGCACAGCTAGCCAGTCCCACTGTTCATGCTGGGGCAGCTACACGTCTATTTTTAGCACACTAGCTTAATCAGAGGTAGTGCAGGCATGTCTACATGAACTGGAAATTACACCTCCAGCTCCAGTGTAGACATACCCTCAGTGTCTGATTGTCTTTTCCTTTACATCTGTGTCAAGTGGGAGTAATTCCACTGAAGCCAATGGAGTTACTCCTAGTGTAAAATTGACACAAGGGAGAAGACATTCAAGTCCCGTAATCTCTAAAAATGTCTTCTGGCCTTCAACCTTTCATACCTCACCTTTACACAAATGGCTTTGCAGGGTCTGAAAACACACTGGGCTGTGAGCTATGAGTGTGTGAGGAAGGTAGGAAGCATGTTGCATTTTGGGGACATGTTGTTAGCATTCAATATCTGTCACTTTAGGAAAATGGATGCATTGAAGGGCTGATTCTCATCCTCTCACATCAGTATAAATCAGAAATCACTCCAGTCCAGTCAGTGAAATTAAGCTTGTAGAAAACATGAAGAGGAGCTGCAGGCCCACAGGCCCTGTCTCCTATTGGATTGTTTCACTTAATATTCCCACCATTGCCAGTGCTGATCCAACTTCTCCAGTGATGCCAAGAAATGTATTTCACAGGGTCCATTCCCACCAGAGCAGGGATTCTCAAACTGGGGGTCAGGACCCCCCAGGGGGTTGTGAGGTTATTACATGCTGGGGTCATGAGCTGTCAGCCTTCACTGCAAACCTCGCTTTGCCTCCAGCATTTATAATGGTGTTTAAATTTATAAAAATGTGTTTTTCATTTATAAGGCGGGGGGGGGTTGCACTCAGAAGTTTGGTATGTGAAAGGGGTCACCAGTACAAAAGTTTGAGAACTACTGCCCTAGAGGACAAAGGAACTGCCCTCAACATTACTTGCAACAGTTTAGATACAAAATGCTGAGCATACACATATAAATTTATGCTCAGGCTATGTACAAACATTGCTACCTCCGCTGTGAGCATGCTGCCTTCATCATTTCATACTGAGGATTAGTCTCAGGTACCCATCAGTTGCTACCTTTGGCAGCATATTCACCTGCCTCCTTGCTTCAGGTCTTACCATGCAGAATGGCTGAACTAATGGACAGGCTTGAGTGGAGGTGGAGGGGCTTATTGGAGTCGCTCCGCCTTCTGCTGCTTAGTCTAACTGTATGGTGCTCAGCAATTGGGTCTGTGAGCATGGCTTAATATAGATGGCTCCCATACAGCTGGTGCCTGGGATCAGCACTTAACTCTTAGGTGTCTGCAGGGACTTTTAAATCCTGACTCCATGCAGATAAGTTTTCAGGGAGTCAGAAAGGAAGTCCCAGAACAGAGGTGGTGACCTCAAAACTTTTGTGCCGAAGTACTGGAAGAAGTTATCATCCATAATGTCCTCCTTGTCATACCTTAACCCTCTGGACACACCAGTTTACAGACTGCCAGCCAAACAAGTGCTCAGATGGGAGTGTTTATGTCTGCAGTATCTAATGAGTTAAGCCTATACAGCAGGACCTACATATTAAGAACAGTCTTGTGATAGCTGCACGCCTGCTCTCATCAAGGACTCTTTTTTCTTTTATGCAATGTACAGGGTTAATAGCTGCAGTAAAACCACTCCTTGTGTGTGGGTTAATGAGGTGTTAATGGAGACTCAGGTGCTCCTGTATAGGAGTTCTGAGGGCATGGAAATGAAGGTTGCTGAACTGCAACCAGAGTTCTTCGAGATGGACGCTGCATGTTCTCACTCATGGGACTCTCCGACCAGTGCAGCTTGAATGGTAGAACTGTAGCGAGCAGTGTTCATCAGAGATCTCACGTGCCTCCCTTTCTTCTCCCTCAGCGAACATTCCAGGGTGAGGGAATACAAGGGGCTCCAGCTGCCTCAGCTCCTTCCCCGATGATCCCAGTTCTTTGCTAAATAGGACTCCGAGGCAGAGAGGAAAGGTGGATGAGGAGTGTGATTACACAGAGTCCTTCTTGAAGAACTTCGGTTACTAGTAAGTAACATTCATTTCCACTTTGAGTGTCGTCTATTGTGGGAACTTGGAGTCCTAACCAAATATGGAGTGCAATGCTTCCTTGCCAAATTTTGCATCTGCTCTAGATTTTAAGTCTAATGAGTAATGCTTAGTAAACATGTGGGTTGTACTCCATGTTGCTGCTCTGCATTAATCTATTAAAGGAATATGTCTAACAAATGCCATAGAAGCTCCTTTTGATCTAGTAGAATGAACTCCAAATCTCTTAGGAAGAGGGAGACCCATCAGCAAATGTCTTTAATACACAGTCTAATCCATCTTGAAAGAGTCTGTACTATATTCCTCTTATCTTAAACAAATTGGGAAATTGTCTAAAATGCTTAGTTTTATCTAAGTCAAAAGCTAGAGCCCTTCTAACATCTAGCATATGTAATCTAGCTTCCCTCTCTTGAGTGTGAGGTTTGGGAAAAAATACAGGTAGTATTTTGATTGGTTTATATGAAAATCTGGCACTACTTTTGGGTAAGAATCTTAGCTATGTATGGAGAATTACTTTATCCTCATGAAAGACAACGATAAAGGTCCGCCATTAGAGCTTATAATTCACTTATGTGCCTTGCTGAAGTAATAGCTATCAAGACTATAGCTATCGATAACTGTCTCAATGGATAAATAGAACAAGGTACAGCGCCACATAGGTTCACATGGATGTTTCATTAATTGTGTATGCAGTAAGTTTAAATCCCAAGATGGTATAGGATCCCTGACTGGTGGCTATTGATTGTTCAGACTTTTCAAGACTCTTATGACTGCATCATGAATAAACCCCAATTTACTATCCTCAGGAACATGATGTGCTGAGATTGCGGAGAGATGAAACTTGACTGATGACAAAGAGAGACCTGCTCTTTTAAGATATAATAAGTACTCCAATATGTAAGAATTGGAGTTCTATATGGATCAACTTCATACATGGAAACCCACAATAAAAATTCTTTCCATTTATAACCATTACATTCTCATGTGGACAATTTCCTTGAATTAATTAGTATATTTTGCACTCCTAGAGAATGAGACCATTCTAACAGTCCCAGAGTCTTATCCCCCATGCAGTTAGGTGAAGCAACTGAAGATCTGGATGATACACCATCCCTTGTTGTTGTGTCAACAAATCTGATACTAATAGCAGAGTCTTGTACAGCCCTCTGGACAGGTGAATTGAGTCTGGATACCACTGCTGCCTGGCCCACACCAGTGCTAACAAAATTACTCTGGCCTTCTCTTGTTTCATGTTGTTTAATACTCTTTGAAAAAAGGGGCTGGGGTGGGGGGAATGCATACAGGAGCCCTTGATTACAGTTTATCACAAATGCATCTGATACTGAACCTCTGTCTCTGCCTGCTCATGAGTTGAAACTCTGATGCTTCTTGTTGCTGGAGGCAAAAAAATCTTACAGCTGAAGAGGTGTGACGCCACTTCTTCCTTCAGTGACCACTCAGATGGTGTGCTAAGGTATTTAGTTTCCCAGATATATGAAGTACTATTGGGTGAATCTCATGTGTTATACACCAGTCCCAAAGAGACATTTCCTCTCTGACAATTGAAACAAGAGACAATTGGCTCTTCCTAGCTTGTTTAGTTAATATAATCATGTCATCTTTTCTGCCACCACTTGAACCACTATGAGGCAGCAATTCTTTTAGACTCCATCTTATTGATCTCAGCTCCAGAACATGTTTCTTTCCCCTGGTGACAAATGCCCTCTGATCATCAAATTGTTGCCCTAATGAGACCCTCAACCCCAATTCCACAGCAGATGCATGTGTGGTAACTGTTACTACTGCCATGGGGAGAGCGAATGGTTTACTCTTCTTTACATTTATACCTTATTTCTACCAGTTTAATGTTAACACCTGCTGTGGAATTATCCATTTTTGATGCATACCATCTATGCCTAGTTTGTAGTTGTGCAGAGACTTGTGCTGTAGTCCCCTCAGTAGACGTAAGTGTGTGTGGGGGCGGGGAGGGGTCAATTCTAAAAGAGCTATCAACCAAAGGGAAAAAAAGAGTATTGTCTCTTGTGGGCACTGCAGGAGCAGAAGTACCACTGATTTTATTTTTACTGACCTTTCTTCCAGAAGAAAGGCTTTGACCACTATGGAGTCCAATATGGCCCCTATGAAAGGAATCCTGTGTTGGACAAAAGAGTGATTTTTCTCATTTTATGCTTAGATCCAGATTGATAAAAAGTAAACATATTTGCTCTACATTCCATATAATCTGCCTCCATCATGCCTTTATTAACCAGCTGTCTATGAAAGGATATGTTAAAATCCCATTTCCTTGGATATACTGGAATGACAGATACATTTTGCAAATACCCTGGAAGCTGACGACAGACCAAAAGGCAGGACTCTCTACTGAAAATGGTTCTCTCCTACCCTAAAACATAGGTAACTGTGATGACATAGTCTTATTGAAATATGGAAATACAAATCTTTTAAATCCAAAGCTGAAAACCAATCCTGTAGGGAAAGAGAAGGCATTACAAAAGCTAGAGACCACATTCGGATAATAAACTTTTTTATGAAGTTGTTTAATCTTCTGAGATCCAAGATATGATAATGGCCAACATCTTTATGGGGGATCAAGAAACAATACAAATAAAAGCCTCTCCCTTTACGCTTACAAGGGATCTCTTCTATTGCCCCGATTGTAACAGGTAATAAACCTCTTCCCTCAGCTGATTCTCTTGAATTGCATCAGGGACCAAGGGTGGTGATGTGAGGAAGAAGGGTTTTTACCTGTATGGAGTAACTGCATGGAATAATCTCTAGAACCCACCTGTTTGGTGTTATTGATTGCCATTGATGGTAAAAGTGGGACAGGTGATCTCCAAATGGGTGGAGGTACAAGTATCTAATAGGACAGGACTGAAGCTCTATGTCCTCAAGTTAAATCTGCAACCTTGAGGAAAGTGCAGAAGACATCATAGATGCAGACTTCCTCTTATTATTACAAGCTTTAAAAGATGTCTTCTTTTGCTGATATTGAAGTTGCGGTTGGTAATAATAATAATTCCTTCTCTGATAGAAGCAAAGAGTGGATGAAAAATGTGTGTATTGTCTCTAATACCTAAACAGCAGAAGAGATGATGACCACTTAGTTGTAGAACCCGCCCCCAAAGATTTAGCTGTAGATTTTACATTTTTCATTTTCTCCAGAACTTTATCCACTGATCTACTAAATAACCTGTCTCCTTCAAACAGAAAATCTTCCATTCTCATGCTCATCTGGAAGGAAAAGCCACTGATCTCAGATAAGCATGCCTTCTTAAAGAAATAGCTGAGACTGTTGTTCTGGCTGAAGCATGAGACAAGTCAAATGCTGCCCTCAATTGATACTTAGCAACATTCTGCCATTCTACCAAAAAAGCATCTGTTAACCTTTTATGCTCCTCAGGCAGAGTGTCCATGAAAGATAATATCTTTCCTCGCAGATGATACTGGTATCTCACCATCACAGCTTGACAGTTCACTATTCTCATACCTGAAGTGGCTGAGACAAATACCTTTCTTACAGAAACAACCAGTTTATTCCCTTCTTTATCTGAAGCTGTAGAATGAATTTGTTCATTCTTTGATCTGTGCATTTTGCAGCTTCTAATCCAGTGAATAAGGGGAAGGATGAGTATAAAATATAGCAAGGCCTGTCTGAGGACATTGGTACAGTGTCAGCTTTTTTTGACATCAGCTGAGTTGATGAAGATACATTCCAAATTGTTTTGGCTGGTAGAGACAGTCCTTTCAATAAAGGAAGTGTAGCTCTTTGTCTAGTAGCTGCTCATAAACTATCGAATGCAGAATGTGAATATTCCTTAGTAGAAATCAAAGGAATTTCTAATGTTCTTGTAATCTGACCCATTAGTTTGTAGAAGATCACTACATGCTCCGAAGGCCATGAAGCTAAAGTCAGTCTTGCACTGTCATCTGGAAAAGTTAAGTCCTCAAAGTGTGGATCTGACTCTTGGATCTCCACTAATTCCTCTTCCTCTGATAAAACATCTCTTACAAATGTCGGAGATCTATCAGGACTCTGATGGAACACCAGATCTGGCTCCTTCGGATCCAAAGTTTGAATGTCTTCATGGTAACGAGTTGGTGAAGGTGTATTACTATACGTAGGAATATCCTGGTACAGTACAGGAGAAGGCCCATGAGACCATCTAAACCAAGGTGGAGCTTGCCACTCTGGCCAAAACTCCATACTCAGATCTGGCTGAAAATATCTTTGATCATAAGGATCTGGAATAAGCAACTAAGCCTGCTTATAAAATCTCTTCTTCAAATCCACTGTCTGATCTGGAGCCATTCTCAGTTCCAAGGGAAGTGTAGATAGTAACCTTATGGGCTGAATGAAAGATAATGGAGAAAAAACTTCTGGAGATCCAGAGTGATTATTAGGAGGTAGAAGTATGGGAGAAATCCTAGCCTATTCTCCTTCCCCACTCTGGAGGACTATCTGTTTGAATTTGTGCCAGTAAACTCTCTGGTTCCTGTTCCAATGACACCCATGGATTCACCACCAACCAAATTAGAGACAGATCTGGTCGATGAATCTGTGCCATAACCATTATCTCTTGCTGTACTGTACTGGAACTGGTCCTTGGATGTTACCAGCTGAATCCCTATCCTTAACCTGCCTAACAGATAGTTTCATCTTTTCTCTCAGATCCAGCTCTTCTGGATCCAAAACAATCAAACATTTGAAGAGCTTCTTTGGTTTTAGACCAAGAGTCCATACTCAGGCTAGGTTTTCCTTAAATATATCCAGATCTCATGGGTCTTTTTCTTGTGGATTGGCTCCTGATAAAGAAGCCAGCACCAGCAAGGATGGAACCTTTGTAGCAGTGGTTAATTTGTAATGAAAGAGGTGTCTGGGGCTCAAGCAATTTTTTTACATTCATAACTGAAACAGCAAGCCCAGAAGTGCCAGGGGTATGAACTGCCAAACCTAGAGCTGCTGGGGCTCAGTCCTGGTAAGCCCTGGCACAACTTAAGCATTGCTTTGTAATCACAGTCTTGCCCTTCTCTTGTGGATTGGATCCAGAGATAGAGTTCTATACCACTGTATGTTGAGGTATCTTGATATTTGGAGCCTTCCCACTTCCAGATCCCCCAATGCGTGGCACCAAAGATGACGGTGAACTCTTTCCTCCTCCAGACTTGGTTGGAGCTGTTGCTTGTCTCGGAGGCTCATTAAAGGTTTGCTGTCTCTCAGTTCCAAGTCAGTTGGCTGACAGAGCTTTTTGGAGTAAGATGGCCTGGAGGCTGTTCCGTCTTTCCATCTCCACTCATGTCATGCAGGTCAAGCAAACTGAGCATTCTAAAGGGGAATGCCCTTTGCCCAAACATGATAAACATCTTGTATTTGTGTTGGATACCAGAAACACAGCTGGACATGAGATGCATCTCTTAAATCTGGGCTTTTTGGTGTTTGGTCATCGCAGCACCAAAGACTTATTTTTTAAGTTAAATCTAACATAACTAAACTAACTATAAAACTAAATAGTAATCATATGGATCCAGTTGGAGCAGTTTCATCTTCATCCAGCTGGTCACAATTGGAAGGAACTGGGGTGGCTGGAGTGCCACACCCCTTTTTATACCCTCATCTTAGAATGTTTACTGCAGAATGGGGCAAGGGACGCTTATGAGTGCTCCAACTAACACTGCTACCTAAAGTTCTACTGTTCAAGCTGCAGCAGTCAGAGCATACCATGAATGGGAATATTCAGAGGACACTTGAAGAAGAAGCGGGGATTAACGTAGAAGCCAGCTTTGTTATGCATTTGAAAAAAAACCAAGATAGCCTAGAGGTCCATTTGCAAGAATGGGCAATCAAAGCTGTCTCTGTGATTTGTATGCATTTACTGCACATTTTAGGCATGCACCTAGCCAGTCGCTGTCATGTGCAATGACACATTTGCATGCAGTTGTCAACCCACGTTTGTGTGTGCATTTTTTATGGACACAGTTAGCCCACTACTTTTTGAAAATTCAGCCCTATGTGTTTCACACCTGACACTGTTCTCTCCTTGGGCTAAATTCTCACTTACTTCAGTTGGAGCAGGATTTTACCTCTTTGGTCATTTGTTTATAGAATTATAGTTTTCTTCCATGGAACGCAAACAAACAAATTCTGCGGTCAGTTACAAAACCATAACTGCTCTGCGGTCTCTTGGAAACTGAACCTCCTCCCACACTGGTTTTACACAGGGCCTACTCCATTGACTTCACTGGAGTTACTCTTGCTTTACACTGATGTGAAATCAGAATCAGCCTCCATGGGTAAAATTTTCTAAAGTAACTACTTGTCTTAGGAGCTTAAGTCCTATTTTCGAAAAAGACATAGTAGGAAAGTCATTGGGCTTGGGCTCCTAAGTCACTGAAGCACTTTTGAAAATTGTACCCATGGGTGTTTAGCAGTTCATAGAAAGTCATCATGATGATTGATGGAAACAGAAACTCAGTTCATGGGGGAAAAGATATTAGGTATGAGGAAATATATTGAGGAATTGAGGAAGTGGAAAGTCATTGATTGTTAAAGGTCAACAAGGGCTCCAGTAATAGGAAGAAAAATTGTCAGTCAATTCTTCAACACTTCCCCCCTCTTCCTCATCGTCAGCTATTGTAATTCAGAATATACAGTATACATCATTTTTCTCAAGTTAAGCAGGAAGATTTTAAAGCCTCACCACTTGTGTCAGCCTGAGTATCTGTTCACATTTGGCAGCATGGAAGATCCCTGCAACTAGAAGATTTTGATGAGCTTAGCTTTCAGTGATTACTTTTATCCCTCTCTTGCTCTCCAATCCATGGTTTTATATTCAGCTACAGCAGGTGTGGGTGGAATTTTCTGTCCCTGAGTTTTATTGCTTTTACATCTGGTGCCATGAGCCAGTCTGTGAGGGTATGTCTACACTACGGGATTATTCTGATTTTATGTAAACCGGTTTTGTAAAACAGATTGTATAAAGTCGAGTGCACGCGACCACACTAAGCACATGAATTCAGCGGTGTGCGTCCATATACCGAGGCTAGAGTCGATTTCTGGAGCATTGCACTGTGGGTAGCTATCCCGTAGCTATCCTATAGTTCCCGCAGTCTCCCCCGCCCATTGGAATTCTGGGTTGAGATCCCAATGCAAAAACAGTGTCGTGGGTGATTCTGGGTAAATGTTGTCACTCAATCCTTCCTCCGTGAAAGCAACGTCAGACAATCATTTCGTGCCCCTTTTCCCTGGATTGCCTTGGCAGATGCCATTGGCAGCCATGGAGCCCATTTTGCCTCGTCACTGTCACCGTATATATACTGGATGCTGCTGACAGATGCGGTACTGCAGTACTACACAGCAGCATTAATTTGCCTTTGCAAGGTAGCAGAGACTGTTACCATCCCTATTGCACCATCTGCCATTGTAAATTGGCGATGAGATGACGTTATCAGTCGTTCTGTACTGTCTGCTGCTGTCATGGGTGCTCCTGGCTGGCCTCGCTAAGGTCGGCTGGGGCCACATGGGCAAAAATGGGAACGACTTCCTGGGTCATTCCCTTCTTTATGTTTTGTCTAAAAATAGAGTCAGTCCTGCCTAGAATATGGGGCAGGTGTACTAGAGAACCAGAAAGCACAGCCGCTCCATGTCAGAGCCCCAGAGATCCCGCAGAAATGATGAGCTACATGCCATTCTAGGGGGTGCTCCTGCAACAACCCCACCCATTGCTTCCCTCCTTCCCCAACCATTTGTGTGATGAAGTAAAAAAGAATGCTGGAATAAGAAACACTGACTTTTTAGTGAGATAAAATGAGGGGGAGGAAGCCTCCTGCTGCTATGATAGTCCAGGCAGTACAGAATCTTTTCTGTAGACAGGAAAGGGGGGGGCTGATAGAGCTCAGCCTTCAGTTGCTATGATGAGAACGATTACCAGCCCTTCTGTACCATTTGCTAGGAATGACTGGGAGTCATTCCCATTTTTACCCAAGTGCCCCTGGCCGACCTCACCAATGCCAGCCAGGAGCGCTCACGGGCTGATGATGACAATGGATAGCAGTCATATTGTACCATCTGCCACCAGGAAGGGGATTCTGGTGTTCAGCGCTGCAGCACCCCATCTACCAGCAGCATGCAGTAGACATAGGGTGACATTGAAAAAAGGAGAAACATTTTTTTCCCTTTTCTTTCAGGGAGGAGGCTGTAAATTGATGACATATACCCTGAAACACCCAGGAAAATGTTTTTGACCCTTCAGGCGTTGGGAGCTCAGCCAAGGATGCAAATGTTTTTCAGAGACTGCGGGGACTGTGGGATAGCTGGAGTCCTCAGTACCCCCTCCCTCCCTCCATGAGTGTCAATTTGATTCTTTGGCTTTCCATTACGCTTGTCACACAGCACTGTGCTGTGGACTCTGTATCATAGATGAGATTTTTTTCAAATGCTTTGGTATTTCGTCTTCTGTAATGGAGCTCTGATAGAACAGATTTGTCTCCCCATACAGCGATCAGATCCAGTATCTTCCGTACGGTCCATGCTGGAGCTCTTTTTGGATTTGGGACTGCATCGCCACCCGTGCTGATCAGAGCTCCACGCTGGGCAAACAGGAAATGAAATTCAAAAGTTCGCAAGGCTTTTCCTGTCTACCTGGCCAGTGCATCCGAGTTCAGATTGCTTTCCAGAGTGGTCACAATGGTGCACTGCGGGATACTGCCTGGAGGCCAATACCGTCGATTTGCGGCCACACTAACCCTAATCCGACATGGCAGTACCAACTTCAGCACTACTCCCCTCATCGGGGAGCAGTACAGAAATCGGTTTAAAGACCCCTTTATATCAATATAAAGGGCTTCGTTGTGTGGACAGGTGCAGAGTTAAATCGGTTTAATGCTGCTAAATTCGGTTTAAATGTGTAGTGTAGACCAGACCTGAGATAGATCTAAGCACTCTACTCTTGGTGCAGACTCATAATACATAGGACCAAATCCTGCTCTTTACTCTGGAGAATTCACTTCAGTGGCAATTCTTGTGTGAATTAAAGGGGGATTTGGCTCATAATTAGAAGTCTTTCCCTAGCAGAGGTTGGAGGATTATAGTGTGGATCTTGCATCCCTTCTCATTCACAAAGAGAGAGAGAGAGAGTGAGAGGTCAAAAGTCCTCTGTGATCATTATTGAGGTCATTAACTCAGTGTAATTTAGGGTACAGACATTTGCTATTAGGGATACTCATGACCTTGTGGATTAATACATTTCAATTTTCATCCCTGGCAAGAACTTCACACTCTGAATACAAAACCAGCCTCATCACTCTGCTAAAACTGATTGCATGAACCAAGGCCATCTCAGTGAAATGCTTTGGGAGGCCTGAGACTGCTTTAAATTACATTGGGGAGTGAACCAGCTGTTACACTGGCCAGGGATCACCAGAGCATGGTAGCATTCTGCGCATACATTCTCCTTCTAGGTATGCCGCTAATGCCCTCTCTACTCTTGGGTGGCTTGGAGGAGGTGATGTAGAGACAGTTATGTCAGCTAGGCATTCCCCATGATGAGTGGATCCTCAACTGCTTTGTTAGGGCACCTTACAGTCTCTTTGAACAGCAGGATCTGACCCAGGGGGGGCTATACCAGTGCACAATTAGCATCAGATCATAATTAGACTTCTACTTCTTTGCCACTTGCCTCTACTTTATGACCAGTTTACATATAACATGTAACCTGCCAACATCACTGCTGAATCCGGGCCAGGTATTTTCATGTGAGTTGCATTCACTCACTCAGGCTGCATTTGGCCAACTGATTTTGATATGGCATTGCTGGTGTAAATTAAAGAGCTTGGCGCAGTGGAATTCGCATGTGTGTAACGGACAGCAGAACTGGGCTCCTTTTGCTTGGTCCTACCAACACTTATGGTGGTTTCTCAGCAGTGTAACTCAATCGGCACAGTTCCCTGGCTGTGGCCAAAGAAGGCACAGCACACTCAGAAGGGTAGAGCTGGTTGAAAGTTTTGGAGGTGAAAAACTGTTTTCATTGAAAGATGGGGTTTCAGTGATAACAGGTCATTTTGAACATATGATACAGATTGGAGGACGTGTGCTACTAATAATAGTAAGGCCTAGATTTTCCTGGATGGGATACCTGGCAGATTTCTTCACCAAATAGTCACCAAACCAACAAAAGGTGATGCCATTTTAGATCTGGTATTGATGAGTAGTGAAGACCTCATAGAAGAACTGGTTGTAGGGGACAGCCTAGATCTGAGTGATCATGAACTAATTCAGTTTAAATTAAATGGAAGGATAAACAAAGACAGATCTGCAACTTGGGTCCTTGATTTCAAAAGGGCAAGCTTTAGACAATTAAGGGAATTAGTTAGTGAAGTGAACTGGATGAGGCACTCAAGGATCTGAATGTGGAGGAGGTTTGGAATTACTTTACGTCAAAGTTGCAGAAACTATCTGAAGCCTGCACCCCAAGCAAGGGGAAAAAATTTGCAGGGAAAAGTTGCAGACGATGCTGGATGAGCAAGCATCTCAAACAGGTGATTAAGAAAAGGCAGAAAGCCCACAATGAATGGAAGATGGGCTGGATCAGCAAGGAGAGTTACCTCTGGGAGGTCAGAAAGTGTAGGAGTAACATGAGAACTGCCAAAAGCCAAGCAGAGTCAGACCTTGCAAAAGAAATTAAAACCAATAGTAAAAGATTATGTAACCATATAAAGAAAACAAGGAAAGAAGAAGTGGGACCGCTAAGCATTAAGAACGGGTAGGAGATTAAAGATAATCTAGACATGGCCCAACACTTGAATGAATACTTTGCCTGAGTTTTTAATAATGGCAATGAGGCACTTGGCGATCATGGCAGGGTGGCTAATGGAAGTCAAACTCAAACAGCTTAATGGAACTAAACCAGGAGGCCCGGATAATCTCCATCCAAGAATATTAAAGGAACTGGCACATGAAATTGCAAGCCCAGTAGCAAAGATTTTTAATGAATCTGTAAACTCAGGAGTCACATCCTATGACTAGAGAATTGCTAATGTAGTTCCTATTTTTAAGAAAGGGGAAAAAACGTGATCTGGGAAACTACAGGCCTGTTAGTTTGACCTCAATTATATGCAAGTTCTTGGATCAAATTTTGAAAGAGAAAGTACTTAAGGACATAGAGGTAAATGGTAACTGGGATAAAATACAACATGTTTTATAAAAGGCAAATCGTGCCAATCCAACCTGATCTCTTTTTCTGAGAACTGGGCTTTTTTATTTTGGACAAAGGAAATGCAGTAGATCTAATCTACCAGGATTTCAGTAAGGCATTTGATACAGATCCACATGGGAACTTATTAGTTAAATTTGAGAAGATGGGGATTAATATGAAAATTGAATGGTGGATAAGGAACTGATTAAAGGGGAGACTACAATGGGTCATGTTGAAATATGAACTGTCAGGCTCAGGGCCGGCTCCAGGCCACAGCGCACCAAGCACGTGCTTGGGGCGGCATGCCACGGGTGGCAATCTGCCGGTTGCCGGGAGGGCGGCAGGCGGCCCCGGTGGACCTCCTGCAGCCGTGCCTGTGAAGGGTCTGCTGGTCCCGTGGCTCCGGTGGACCTCCCACAGGCGTCCCTGCGGAGGGTCCGCTGGTCCCGTGGCTCTGGTGGAGCATCCGCAGGCACGCCTGCGGGAGGTCCAGAGGAGCCGCGGCACCGGTGAGTGGCAGAGAGCCCCCTGCGGCATGCCGCCGTGGTTGGGGCGGCGAAACGGCTAGAGCCGGCCCTGGTCAGGCTGGAGGGAGGTAACTAGTGGAGTTCCTCAGGGATCAGTCTTGGGACCAATCTTATTTAACACTTTTATTAATGACCTTGGCACAAAAAGTGGGAGTGTGCTAATAAATTTTGCGGATGATACAAAGTTGGGAGGTATTGCCAACATGGAGGAGGACCAGAATATCATACAAGAAGATCTTGATGACCCTGAAAACTAGAGTAACAGAAATGGGATGAAATTTAATAAAGCAAAGGGCAAAGTCATGCACTTAGGGACTAAAAACAAGAATTTTTGCTATAAGCTGGGGAATTATCAGTTGGAAGTGACAGAGGAGGAGAAAGACGTGGGCCTATTGGTTGATGACAGCATGACTATGAGTCGCCGATGTGATGTGGCTGTGAAAAAGGCTAATGCAATCCTAGGCAAAGTGTTTCCAGTAGAGATAGGAAAGTGTTAGTATCATTATACAAGGCAGTGGTGAGCACTCATCTGGAATGCTGTGTGCAGTTCTGGTCTCCCATGGTTAAGAAAGATGGAACAGGTGTAGAGAAGGGCTACTAGGATGATGCGAGGAATGGAAAAACCTACCTTACGACAGGAGACTCAAAGAGCTTTGCTTTTTTAGCCTAACCAAACGAAGGCTGAGGGGTGATATGATTGCTCTTTATAAATACATCAGAAGGATAAATACCAGGGAGGAAGGGGAGTTATTTAAGTTAAATACCAATGATGACACAAGAGCAGCTCGATATAAACTGGTCATCAACAAATTTAGATTTCAAATTAGACAAAAGTTTCTAACCTTCAGAGGAGTGAAGTTCTGAAACAGCCTTCCAAGGGGAGCAGTGGGGGCAAAAAACCTACTGCCTTCGAGACTGAGCTTGATAAGTTTATGGAGGGGATGGTATGATGGAACTGCCTACAGTGGCATGTAGCCGATCTGTGACTGCTAATAGCAAATATCTCCAATGGCTGGTGATAAGACACAAGATGGTGATGTCTGAGTTACAATGGAGAATTCTTTCCAAGGTGTCTGTCTGGTGAGTCTTGCTGACATTCTCAGGATACAACTGATCCCACCATATTTGGGATCAGGAAGGAATTTCCCCCTGGATCAGACTAGCAAAGACCCTGAGGTTTTTTTGCCTTCCTCTACAGCATAGGGCAAAGGTCACCTGCAGGTTTAAACTAGTATAAATGGTGGATTCTCTGTAACTTGAAGTCTTTAAATCATGCTTTGAGGACTTCAGTAACTCAATCAGAGGTTATGGGTCTATTACAGCACAGGTTCTGTGGCCTGCAGTGTGCAGGAGGTCAGACTAGTTGATCATGATGGTCCCTTCTGGCCTTACAGTCTATGAGTCTTTGGGAAAAAAAAAAGTTGTCATAGAAATTTTTAATTAATTTTCAATGAAAATTTTCAATTTTTTAAAAAAGTGCTGCAATTTTTCATTCAGAATTGTGGGAAAGTCTTTTTTTCTTTTTTTAACTTTCTCCCTCCCCTCACCATGCCTTTTTTCCCCACTGGAAAACAGGAGGTAGGGATGGAGAAAAAAAAGTGAGCTCAAATGGAGAGGTGTGAACATTTGAAATGAAATTTTTCTAAAGGAAATGAAAATTTTCATTTCAAATTTTTCATTAAAAAAATTGGAAAATGTCAAAGGAAACAAAACTTTTTAAAAATTCAAAAGATAAAACAAACTACTCTTGAGGAGGAAGATGTAAAGATGGGTCGGCTCTCCATCAAGCTGGTCTCCTAGGGAAACCCCAGCAATTTCCCTGGCATAGGAAGGCTCCAATCACACCCCCTTTCTCCTAGACAAACCCCATTTCCTGGCTGCAGGAACGGGAGGTAGCATAGGCGCCATTACTCTGTCTGTAAGCTACTGAAGGATTCACCCTAACCTGAGCCACTAACGGATTCCCCCTAACCTGAGCCATTAACTTACTCCTGAGTTACTCGTGATTTACAGTGGTGTGAGAGCAGAATCATGTCCTACATATACAGGGCCAGATGCTCACCTGGTGAACATTGGCATAGCTCGACTTATTTCATGACTAGTGTAGATGGGGCTTGAGAGGGCAAAACTGCAATAGTCACTGTTTTTGTGTGCATGAAAGCAAATGTAGCAAACAGTTAAAAGGACCATGTGAAGATTGTATGGCCTTAAAGGTACCCTACAGTGACAGCAGCCTTGGTTTGCAGATCTCTACTTAAGGCATCTTTGAAATGAATATATATGTTAAATTGCTCATTGCTACAAAACCAAAAGGATCCCAATGAAAGTGCAAAAAATCGTCCATACTAACATAGTCATACCTGTGTTAAGGGTCACCCACTAACCATAGTCGCTTGTCTCAACAGCCAATACAATCTCAGTCTCCATGAGAAATCCTCAGTATTAATAACATTATATTGTGTGGTAGCCACCTATTACAACTATAAGGAAAATAGTAGTCCTTTGTGTGGCTGTTATTAACAGCTTTCACTATATTTATTTTCTTGAGATCCAGTTAGTCAATTGATTGGACAGTTTGACATCTTCCCCATATAGGTTTGAAGACGAGTTTGCAGGACACTCCAGCTGGTAACCATGATTATAAATATTCTTGTGCCTTTTATTTTTTAATACAAGAATCTTTCTTGGGTGAATCTTAAAAAGTTTGGAGTCTTACCTCAGTTTGGTTAAACTTAACCCAGAAATCAAGGGCCAGATTCTCAGGTGACGTTCATTCAAAGTCAACGGAGCTATGCTGAGCCTTTAAGAACACAGTATTTGTCCATTCCATCTGGTATCCCGTCTTTGGAAATAAATGGACAATTATGCTTCAGGAAAACATCTCCCCATAACCCCTACAAACCCAGTCCTGAGCCAGATCAGGGGTCGGGCAACCTTTCAGAAGTGGTGTGTCGAGTCTTCATTTATTCACTCTAATTTAAGGTTTCGCATGCCAGTAATACATTTGAATGTTTTTAGCAGGTCTCTTTCTATAAGTCTATAATATATAACTAAACTATTGATGTATGTAAAGTAAATAAGGTTTTTAAAATGTTTAAGAAGCTTCATTTAAAATTAAACTAAAATGCAGAGCCCCCTGGACTGGTGGCCAGGACCCGGGCAGTGTGAGTGCCACTGAAAATCAGCTTGCGTGCCACCTTCGGCACATGTGCCATAGGTTGCCTACCCCGGGCCAGATCTTCTGCTGCTGAAAGATTATTTTCAGCTCTGTTGACTCTGGATGAACAAAAGGACTTCAGTGAAGATATATCAATTTACATCAGGTGAGGATCTGTCCCAATGAAACTAGCCAATTATACAAAGGTACATGGGGGATGAGGATAGACTTCCTTCCTGATGTGAACAGGTAATTAGATCAGACGTTGAAGTGTGAGATTTTTATTACCCTTTTTTAACTTGCACAGCTACTGAACAAATATTATAACTTTCTCATAGTATTTTGGTACTTCCACTTCTGGTGCCAGCTGAAATCAGGAAGTGCAGGAGTAGGCAGAAACCTATAAATCCTGGAATCCTTAAAGTTACACCTACAAAACGGAATGGCTGTCAAGGCTGGTTAATTTTACAATCTAACTGCTTTGGCAGTGTCATTCCAGCTATTCCCAGAGCCTGTGCACCTTCCCACTGACCTCACCAGTGATGCTCGGATACTTACAAGGAAGTAAACAAAAGGGACTCATGGGGGGTTTTTTCCATAGAAACAGAGGGGAAAATGTCACTGTTTGCCAAGTGGTAAAGGACAAAATCAGTGGGGAAGGAAATTTTATTGTCGCATGTTCAAAGGGGATGTTAGAAACAACAGAGAAGGGGTTGGGGGTGGGGGAGAGAACTCTACAGAAAGAAGTCCCTTTAAGCAATATATCAAAATACTACTAATAATGCATTAACCTTTGAGCACTATATCAATCATGATGTGATGTTTACATCAACAGTGGCCTGAGCAACATTTTAAATGCAATACAATCCTCTTTACTGCAAGGGTTTCAGAGATTTCTGAAATCCCAAAGCTTTGGATGAACAGAGTTTTGGATAGACGGGGAAGCAATATATTGTGTGCACTGATGCTGGAGGGTGTAGCTTTCATTAACCAGATGTTTCAGCTAAGTAGGGTTTGGTGTAATAAAGACAAGAAAGCTGCTTTAAAAGAGTTGCTGTGGAGAGAAAGAGCCATGTGACTCATCCCAAGTTTCACATTCTCAGCTGCACTGAGCTTCTGCAAAAAGGAGCTGGTTGTGGCCTGATTTTTGTGGTGTATTCTATGCCAGCCCTGGTCTTGGAGTATCTCAGGACAGCCTGTGGGCTGCTTTAAGCTATGCCAGCTGGCCATAGTCCCCACAGGGTCATGCACAAGCTGGGGCTAGCATGCCCTGGCCAAGCCCTCTTCCCATCTATTTGCATAAGAGTATGAGTTTACCCTGGACGGACATTTCCTTTTAGCCCTGCTCACAGCCTATTGTGTAGTTGGCTGTCACCCTGCACCCAAGGAAGCGCCTACAATCTAGTGGTAATGATATGTGCACATAGTTTGTAAAGCACTTCTAGTCAGGGGAAAATACATAAAGATTCACTGAGATGAACTGGAACTAGCATCCTTCCAGGGATTTTAGACTAAATGTAACCATGGCAGGGGATCCTCAGGAAAAAGAATTAGCTGTTGTCTACCATGGGTTACAGTTCCCTATGCAGTGAGGGGTGGGGGCTGGCTGGTTCATTTGAGTATTCTTTCACCTGCCATTGCATACTGTTGTAATCATAATGAATCCTCGATACACAGTGGGCTCAATCCGGCCCTCCAATACACATTTGTCACTGCATATCTGACAGCTGGTCATTTGAGGTATCAATGCCAATTCATTTTCTGTTCAGAACTGCAATGATTTCTAGATATTGGTCACAAACGCAGCCATCAAAATTATTTTAAATGGTGAGACCAGCATGAACACCCCCTTCCTTTCCAGGGGGAATGAGCGCTACTGTGATACATTCACTGTGGACAGGAACACAGCTTTCAAAACGAGAACAATGGCTGGGGGAGGGGAGCTGGCATCACAAATCCCCAACTCCAAACAGGAAGCACTCTGCATGTCTTCAAAGGATTTATAAACACTGGAAGCTGAGTAGAATTCAAGAGAACAGCTACAGCTACAGCAGGACAAATTAATTTGTCCAAAAGCTGCACATACAGTCACTGGAGCAGAATTTTTGAGGCCGTCATATATCCTGTTTTCCTTACAATCACACACACAAGCAAATCATAAAGCTGCACCTGGTATAGCAGGACTTTGCTAGTGGGTTTCTTCACAACAGAAGCCATTTTGGTCCATTGAATCCCAAGATGGGCCCAAGCCAGAACAACACATCTAAATGCCTTTGAACTTTGAGGAAGTTCATATCCTAACTCATTGGCTCTGACCCATTTCTAACTAAATCACTGCATGGCTGACACCAGGTACTACTCTCCATTTTCCTTATAGCAGCATCCACTAGTGTTCCTGGTTTGTAGCTGAACCAGTTCAAAGGAAACACAGGCTGACCCAAATCTTAGAATCAAACTTATTTTTGAGATGTGAAAAAATTACACGTTTTAGTTAACTTTATAGTTCAGTTATTTTTCATTTCCACTTGCTTCTACATTTCCTGGATCCTGCTGGGAGGTGAAGCTACAAAACACAAAGTGAGAGACTGTTTGGGTGAGCTTTCCACTCATGTTTTACAGTCACCAGATAATATCACTAATGCTTTGCATCCCTGTCATCCAAGGATCTCATCAGAATACTTTGCAGACTCTCATGAATTAACCTGTATCTCACCACTGTGAGATACGTGTAACCCTTCTGCCAATTGGAGCCAGCTGCAACCAGGCCTGAGTTCAATATCTAGAGGATCCTATCCATTGATACAGCACAGAACCAGCTTGAGCCCCCACCCAGTAACCTGGGAAATGTACATACGAGCCCTGGGTGCCTTTGAGAGGCAATACTTCCCCATTTGCAAGCACAGAGTCTGAGAGTAGAAAAGAAACTTTTAATAAAAGGAGGGAAGTAACTCAGTGTTAATTTGGGAAAAAACACCGCAAATAGAGTTCATAAACATAAACCATTAGTAAAAGACCCACCCCCAAGTAGGTTGGGCAGTGTCCTTTTCCCCTCAGGTTCTTAAGTCCAGCAACCCAAAAGTCCCTTTCATAGTTGCAGTCCTTGGTCAGGGCAGACCAAGAGTTCAGAGGTGCATCTGCTGAGTTCACTTCCCCCCAGGGTGGGGTAAAAAGGTACCTTACTTGCTTCACTGCTTGGGCACTCACTTGCTGTCCCTCTCTACTAGCCACTCTGCTGGCTGCCTGCTCACCACTCTCGCTACACCTCTCCACACCAGCCATCCTGCTGGCCGCTCATCGTGCCTCTCTGCCACACCAGGCACTGATTCATCAGCTGACTGTCAGTCACCTTCTGCTATCACCTGCCTCTCTGCTGTGACCTCTACACATCAGTCTCTTAGCAATTTCAGCTCTCAGTAGTTTTTAAGCTCTTAGCATGTAGGGCATAAACACAGTCCTACCACAACTGATTTCAGCTCTGGGCATTTAACACAACAAAGAGGCTCCTAATGAAGCCTATTTAGCTCTATTCTTTGAACAGTGGGGATGAACAGGTTAAATCACTCTAGGGAGAACCCTTGATGAGGGTGTGCAGCCTCCTGGCTAAGGATATCTGTCCCCATCCATTCCTACTTTCATAGGGCTCTGACATTTGAGCCCCTGGATTAATAAGGTTCTTTTAACTGAGGGTGGCCCCCTCATTTGGGACAGGTTAAGCACAGTCCTGCTTTCCTGTATTACTACAACAATTACAACATTGGTATCCATATTTCACTACCCCTGCATTCAGTACTAAGGTGATTTGTACCCAACACCACCCAAAGCTGATCACTTTGACTCCATTGTATCTTCTGAATATGTAAGTAAAGCAAAAGCAAACTGTATTTATATAAACACACCCAAGTCATTCCTCCTCCCAGCTACCTGTCAGGGAAGCATTCATGCAGACCTTGTTTACATCAGTCTTACTATTCCCATTTTACAGATAGGGAAATGGAGGCAAGAAATGGTAATTTGGCTTGCCAAAGGTCACATTGTTAGTAAGAAACAGAGCTGGAAATAGAATGCAGGATTTCTGACTCCCAGATAACCAACTGAACAACTGTGTGCTTGCCCAAACCAGCCTAAAATATTTTTTAAAATGAGTGTGACTAATAATAAATAATGAATGAATCTCTGCCACAAAATGTTCCAGTGTGCAACATGGCAATGGAAGGCTAAATATCCAAAAGGGTCTCAGTCTGGCCTCTGAAATTAAACCCACAATTCTTCACAACTAAATTGGGCCATTGGACACCTGATTCACCACAGGTTACTTGGATTTTACGTTGGTGTAATTCCATTGAAGTCAGTGGGGCTGCACTGACATAAAGCTGTGATCAGTTCCATTCTGTGCATGTGCAAATCTGAGTATGCACAAGCACATGGGACATGAAAATTGTGGGTATAATTTTAGAAGACACTTTTGAACATCTGGCCCAAAGGTCTGTGATTTAGGACAGCAGGATGTCCTGTAAGTAGAGAGCCTGCTCATGCTCTCCAAATCCTTACTGAGGCCAAACTCCTATTAACTTCAGTGTTTTTTGGCCTCAAGAAAGGGTCTGGGACTAAGCTCATTATCTTTGTTTTTTAGGTGATTATCTGCTTTTGCTGCTCACTGTCTACCTGAAACCTGGTGGTATCAAAATAATCTCCACATTAACCAACTGCAGTGTCAAAAACACAGGAACATAATTTGCAATCCAAAAGCTTGGCTCTTTAAGCAAAGATCCCATTTTCAATTTGATGGTGAACAGGGACCTTGACTGACCTTCTTTCCGTATGGCCTCTTGTACACCAATTGTGCTGTATAAGCAAATAACAATCACAATAATCAGGCACATGGCCTTAGAAATCCGAGAGGGACTCAAGCAGCCAAGTTTTGACCCTCATCCAAACTTTCCAAGAGTTCTGAGTTGAGAATATGACTTTTGATTTGGCCCATTAGAGAAATGGTGATGCCCTTGAAGATTAGATCCAGATCTAACTCAGGTTCCCCATCAGTTGAAGAGGTTTGGAATCAGGTGTTGGTTTGTGGATCATCTCTCTGACTAATTCAAATGAGGGCTAAGAAAGGCATATTAAGAATATATAGGACATATGAGTTTGTTTGAGGTATCCTCCTCCATTGTTTCAACTAACTGGTTTGGTGACACAGTAAGTACTATCCCTTGATCTCTTGGTGCTTTGCTGGATCTCAAGCCCAAGTTTCAGTGCTTAGCTTCTGTGTTTTTTCCCTGTCTGTTTGTAGAGGTGTCTCTTTTTTTACTTGTTCTTTGGAGGGGGGAAACTATTATTGTTGTCTTTGTGTTGCTGGAGTATAATGTTCCAGGATTCCTCCATTCCCAGCTGCTGGATTCAGAAAGCTTTTCCTTTTTAAACTTCCTGTTCACATAGGGTGGGGGTGGGAAGTGGGGGAAGAGGGGGGAGGTTAGGCATTGAATAAAAGGAATTAACCATTTCCCTTCTCTGACCTTTGGGAATTTCCGTATGTGAAAGTTGCAGCTTGTGTGTCCAAGAATTATTAATGATGGAACGTTACTGAATGGATGTGAGACAGACAACCTTAGAATGGTCTCTCTACAGGGCTGGGAGAGGGGAGGGCAAGGGGGAGAGATTAGAAGCAGGAAGAATGAAATATATAGAAGGATACATATTTTGCAGTTATAAGAACTTCTTATCTTGCCAAAGATCTGAGCGTGTTTGTGGCTTCCATCTGCTGTGCCATGTTTCAGCGTCTGCTCTCAGCGGAGAGCAAGAAGAAACCTGGAAAATACATTTCTGTGATTAGCTCTCATGACTCACTCCTTCGTCTTAGAGGGTTTCTATCAGCATCTCTTGGAGAATTCTGTCATTCATATAGATCCCTCCAAGGCAAAAAGCCATCCCGGCTGAAGTTAGAATTGTATTTATATTGAATATTGTGCTACCTTTACCCAGACGTTTATAAATTTTCCCCATTTAGAACAGTGGTTAAATTAATAAGAATGACCTAGTCTTTTTTTATTATTCTCCCCATCTTCCTTAAACAAGATCCACCTGTACGTGGTCTGAACCTACCATATTTTCTTGGCACTACACAAAAACATGCATACTCATGCAAACTTGCCCACCCCAAACAAATAAGTGCACACATTGAGATACATAAACATGCACCCTCACACATATATGCTCCTATGTATACATACACAGACATGCAATCCCGAACAGGTGCACACATACACTTATGCATGGAACTGAATGCATACCAACTGGTTCACACATGTGCTGACAGCCTTAGGCCTAGGCAACCTAGATAGACCTAGGCCCTGCTCTTTCAGCGGTCCTATGCCACTCCTTACTCAACCTGCCAAAGTAGCATTTCTTGTCTGAAGTCCTCTCTGACTCTGGCATCAGTGGGCCAGAGCAGAGAAAGGAAGGTTGCTTTTTAGTAACTGGAGTTCTCTGAATATATTATTTGCCCATGCAGATCCATCCTGTAGGAGTTGTGTGCCGTAGCTCAGGTGACATAGCTCATAATTCCCAGAGTAGGTAGCTGGAGAAGCAATTCCATGTGGGAGGGTGAATTTTCCAACTGCGCCCCACCTATTTGTCCCACTTAGAAAGTTGTGATTCGGCTCCATCTTGTGGGAGGTTCACCAGAAACTACTGAACTTCACAAACCAATGAGGGGAGCTTTAGGGATTAGCTGGCAGGCAGGAGGTGGTAAAGCCAGAGTGAGGTATGTGCTTAGGGAGAGTGAAATGGACATGGCCCCACATGTTACTTTGAGTAGGGCACCACAGAACCCAGTGCTGACTCCATGCATATACAAACAGACAATGCACATGCACACACATTCACTACAGCTAACGGGAACTCTTGCTGAACATCAGGCAGAGACCCTTTGCACTTACAGGAACAGATCCTCTGCTGGCGTCAACAGAACTACCCAGATTTACATTAGCTGAGAATCTAACGCACAGAGTGTAGTTGTAAGCATTGACCCATGAAGCCATTCGTGACACGTCATTATACAGAGCTCCAATCTCTCACTCATCTAACAAACAATTACAGAGAGAGTTCCGAATAATAATAAATAATATCATCATGATGAATAATTCCTATTCACAATGATTTGTAAGGCTCAGAAGACAAAGTGTTGACCTCAGAGGGACCTTCACTGTATGCCATTCTTGTAGTACTGTCTAACCAATTTCTTCCTTCTAAGTGTTTAACAAAACCTGACACGATTAATTTGGGAGTACAGAACCCTCCTCATGCACTGGGGTGATGGAGCCAGGTTGAGGGGAACTTTATTGTCTACATGAGACAAGAGGACAGGTGTTCCTAGGGGAGGAAGCCATCTTTACAAGTTTCAGGATGATAGAGTAAGGAAACCTTTTTCTCTCCCATGCTGTAGGATGATAGAGACAGTTGAGAGAAGGTGTCTTTTCTCCCATGCTACAGGAAAATAGCTATGAGGGAAGCTTCTTTTTACAATGTCTAGCTAAGCAATCCTTGTCTGCTGCTGCCCCTCCACACTTTCATCATCCTATAGATGCGACAGGGACCAGCCGGTGCATCAAAGGCATGTTAAGCTACTGCTGTGCTGTGAAAGAGGGGGAGAAATTCTGTTGACTGTGATAAATTGGAGAAGCTCGGGGGGGAGCTGCTTGCCCTTTTATTGGAGGGCTGCTTGAATTTGTGCACTGCTAAAGGGATTAGACCAGCGTGTGGCATGTTTCTGATTCTGACAGAAACTTGAACACGCTCTAGTAGTGCTATAAAGAGAATGGCAACTTCAATGGCCAAGAGGTGGGGAATCCTTGTTCTGTGTGATTAGCCACACTGGAAAACACTGTGAGTGTATGAACTGTGCATGTAACTAGCAGAACTTCACTGCACCAAAGGCGGCAGAGTTGCAGAAAAAAGAATTTCCAAGCATTTTTTTCAAAATATATCTGTCACATTTAGTGCTTGTAGAAGCTGCTGCTGCTGCTTTGAGAGCACTGGAGAATGAAGTCCTCTATTTACTGCAAAACTGATAGGGCAAAGGCAGTTGCCACCCAACGGGCTTGTTTAATCCTGACTTGGAAGGATCACTTCTAGGGTTAGAGGGAACTTCAGGGTCCACAGCCATTCAGTCCTTGTTTGTTCAGCTGCAACTGCCAACAAGGGGACCAACTGTGGTGGCTTTGTGACATGAACATCTAATACGAGATGCTAGATGGAGACATGTTTCCAAGGTCCTCAAACAACTGATAGCAAGTTTGATTTGCTACTGACCTGAACCAGAATCCAACCCATAACTTAAAGAAGAAAGCAGCTCTAATCCTCATTTACAGGTTCCATGTCCCCTGAACATACACCCCTACCTGCTGACCATGCAGACTCAGCCCTGGAGTGGTGGTGGGATGGTGGCCTAGTTCCATCAGGAAGCTGACTCTTGTCATCTCCAAGAGAATACGCTCCAATTAATGGTGTGTGTCTTTTATAATGAGTAGAATTGTAGAAAGAGAGTCAGGTTTTAGGTGGGACCTAGTTTGGTGTGATACCAGGGGTTCAGGAACCCAACCTGGAGCCAGGCTGCTACCACAGTGTCAGAGTGTGAACCGGTCTTTTAAGGGAGTGCTGGGTTCAGCCTCACCTGTGACTAGTTTACCATAGTTTACCCTAGTCCAGGGGTCATGTGATGGGACCATGTGACTAGGAACCAGACTTGTTGGGGTATAAGTGCAGCCTGAGGTCAGCCAGGGAAGAGGTGCAACGTAACAGGCAATCTGTGCGAGTTGCTTCATATAGTGACTCTGCCCTTAGTGCCAACTGTATGTTAATAAAACAAACTCCTGGAAAAGGGGGCGCTTTCGAGAAAACACCCGCCATGTGGCGTTTGGGGAAGAAGGGCAAACTGAGGCAGTGGCAACGTCTGAAGCCAAATTGGGTATGCCCTGCCACACAGATAAGCACAGGCCCCTCTGCATGTAACACCAACTTCTACGCATACTCAATACAGATCTATTTCCTACAACTCTGTCTGCCTGCTGCATCACTCATTGCTAATGAGAGGGATGAAGCAATTTTTACATTTAATTTCCATGATCTTCAGTGGACAATTTTGTAGTGTGGATCAGAAGGTGGATATGAAGTCCACAGGCTCCTCCTTATACATACTGTAAGTGAATCACTTGATTCAGCCTCTGTGGGGGACACTATCCTGCACTTCCAAAGAGACATAAGCCAGAGCCACAGCTGGTGTAAAATTATATAGACAATAACTGGATCTTTTCTGGCTCAGGGTCTGATTTTTGCCCTCGCGCTAGCTTTATATTGGTGTAGCTCTATTTATTTCAGTGGAATTACTGCTAATTTACATCAGGGATGAGGAAGAGAATAATCCTGTGATCTGTCAAAGTTAGACTCAGGACTCACAGTTTGTCAGACCACTCTGTTTTATTAGTGCCCCGCTCAGCCAATAGCACCCAGATAATATGAGTCGCCATGCAAGACCCAAACAGTCTTATTTATACAGATAAAAGAGCGGGAATTAGACAAAGGGACAAAGAAAGCAAAACTGTAAAATTCACCTGGGGCACAGCATGCATATCCTACTTCCTTACTAACTCTTATCCATCTAAGGCTAATATTTCACCAATTGCTCTTAAATGGTGCAATTGTTCTATGTTAATGTCTGTATTCCTGACACCTGGATTGCAGCATTCCAACAATTTTGCTTAAAGGTACAGACAACATTTCTTTAATCCTTTCTATTTTCACAATATAATTCATTCTACTTTCACAGATCCTACTTCTTCCAGAGGACCCAGATCCTCAGCAGATGTAAATCTACGAAGCTCTTCTGACATTAAAGGAACCACACCAATTTATACCAGGTGGTGATCCATCCCCTAATGTGCCATGAAACAATATATTAAAAACCCTTCAGATGCTCAAGAGGTTCCTATCTGGACCAACATGATCTTGCCAGCAATTTACCTTCATTTTCCTACTCAAAAAAGGTGAGATATACCAGTACATGCCAAACTCCAGAGCTCACTCACATTGATTTTCACATACAGATATTTCACGTATATACTGAGGCTGCCTTGAACATACAGTACAGAAAACAGGCCAAAGCTAGTGCGAGGTATCCTATGAACAGGGCTCCCTGAAACCCCAGTCTACCATCAATAATATCAGATTCAAATGCTCTGGAAATACACAGTAAAGCTGCAGCAAGAAGTTGTGTCTTTTTCCGAACCCAATTCCTACATCTCCATACATGCAAGACACACCTTCAAGCGTACCTCTGTTGCCCTCAAACTGTGTGACTATAGCTAGATCATAAGTAGCGACGCCACTCTTAATCCAGTGCTCTAAACTTCACTCACAGCTTGCCTTCCCTCGCCAGTGGACCAGTTGCATGGGCTTGTGCATGGCAATTGTGTTTCAGTGCTAGCCAGGGTGCTATCAGAACGAGCTTGGTTAGAGCAGTGCCTTGCTAGTGCTAACAAAGATTACTGCAGATTGAGCATCATCTCAACCGGGTCCTGTTCATACTAGCTGGGATGCCAGCAGCATGACCTTCCTCACAACAGTGCCCCTTCAGTACCAGCTCAGGCTGCAATAGAGCTAGGCTCGTTCCAGATTAACACAGACCCCCAGCAATGTGAGCTTACTCACAGCCGTTTTGTCTGAGGACCTCCTCAGGCTTCAGCAGTGCAGGACAAACTAAACATTTGTTTCCCATCCCCATCTTTTGAGCATGAGTCAGTTCATGATGCACACATCTGTTGCTGCTGACTAATCATACTGAAGTGGTAACACAGGCAGAGTTCTGGCCTCCACATGGCGTACAGTCATTACCTACATTTAGAATTTAATCAGGGATGCACGTGAGCATTAAAGGGGACATCAAAAGGAAACTGGCAGAGAGCTTTCATAGACCAAAGACTTTCTGACCTGAAATCAGTCAAAAGCCATGAGAGCCATAGTGCTTAACTCAGATAATCTGCCTTAAAAATACACAGCAAGTTCAGGGTTGTGTCCATTCTAATGCTTGGCTTATCTATTTTTGACCATCCAGTGTTTAGAATTGCTGATGCACCATGGCTTCACAAAGATGACATTAAGGACAATGCGAGTTAGTTAGCTGGATACATTTCCCACATCATGTTTGTGACACCATTGGTGAGAGATAGGACTTTGAGATCTTTATGGTGCTGGCACTGGCAGCTGGTGAGGCTATGGAAACCCAGAGGGTAGTTGTGAGCTAATGTTCCTCTGTCCCAAGGATTATCTCCAGGAAGGTGCCACAGCGGTCTATATTATCACCCCTCCTGTTCAATGTATATATGAGGCTGCTAGGAGAGTGAATGAAGACACATGGGCTGTGATGTATTCCATATGTTGATGCACCCAGCTCCCAGCTGAGCAGCTTTGGGAAGTGTTGTCAGGGGATATTGTCATTAGCTGATGGTATTGGTCAGCAGCAAATTATCACCTTCCTGGAGCAAGAGGGAAACAGGGAGGGGACTGTGCACTCTGAGCCACAATTCCTTTCCTGGAATGCTCTGGAGTGGTGCAACATCATGCCACCTTTTCCTATGGGCTGTGTACCTGGGACACAATTTCTCTCAAAGGGCTACTCACAGAGTCAAGTGCTACTCACTGTGAGTAAGTGTGGCAGAATTGCAGAGGGTTATTTGTTTAGGTATCACTTATGAGTCTACACTGGCTTCTGTGGGTGGAGACCCTGCTATAGATTCGCCAGCAAAGCTCTTTGGCAACTCATGGCAGAACTTAAAGCTTAACTACCATGGATGATGGCAGTGGAAACACCTCCTGCTCTCTCCAAGGGGTGAATCAGAGGCCTAGTGTGCAGTCTGGTGCAGAGAGGTGCACTGGCGAGGTGAACATGGCCCACACAGCCCTGCACACAGCACACAGAAGGGGAGCTTAGTCTAGTTGTCTGTAAACAGTGGCACTGTGCAATACAAACACAGCAGACAGTCCCAGTCTTGGAACATTTCATGTCCTCCTTGGGAACAGCATGCTAGAAAACAAGATTTTGGCTTGCTGCCCTAAAACACATTGCTGAGGGAGTTAGGACAGTTGGGCAGGGACAAGGGAAGGGCTGGAATGAAATTTTTCAGATTGGACTTGTTTTCAAGTCTCTTTGTCCCAGGTAGCCTCTTTTGTTCTGCTTCTTGTTCCCATCTTTGTCTCTGGTGCCCCTTCGGTCCATCTCCCTGGGCTGTCTGGAGGAAGTCAAAGATCCCCAGGGCAGTTTTTCAGACCAAGTAAGAGATGACCCCAGTGTCCTGGCCAACATTCTGACTGTGAAGACAGCAGGTTCTAATGTCCCACTCTGAGTGTGGGAACTATACAGAGCCACTGCACTGTCTATTTTAGGTACTTATATGGCCCCTATTACAGAGCCACTCATGAGCTTTAATATGTTTATCCTCACAACAACACCCCTGTCATCCCCATTGTACAGATGGGGAACAGAGGCTAAGTGACATGCCCAAGGTCACACAGGAAGCCTGGGGCAGAACAGGGACTTGAACCCAGCCCTACCAAGTCCTAACTAACACTCTATCCACTGGAGATATTTCCCTCCTGCAGAACAGCAGCAACCTCCATTAAAGTCCATGGGAAATACTGATAGGTACTCTGTGCTGGGGAGACTAGAGCTCCCAGGATCTCCAAGGCCTGGTCTACACTAAGAGTTTAAACAGATTTTAGCAGCGTTAAACCGATTTAACGCTGTACCCGTCCACACAACGAGGCCCTTTATATCGATATAAAGGGCCCTTTAAATCAGTTTCTGTACTCCTCCCCGACTAGAGGAGTAGCGCTGAAATCGGTATTACCATATCGGATTAGGGTTAGTGTGGCCGCAAATCGATGGTATTGGCCTCCAGGCGGTATCCCACAGTGCTCCACTGTGACTGCTCTGGACAGCAATCTGAACTCGGATGCACTGGCCAGGTAGACAGGAAAAGCCCCGCGAACTTTTGAATTTCATTTCCTGTTTGCCCAGCATGGAGCTCTGATCAGCACGGGTGGCAATGCAGTCCCAAATCCAAAAAGAGCTCCAGCATGGACTCTACGGGAGATACTGGATCTGATCACTGTATGGGGAGACAAATCTGTTCTATCAGAGCGCCGTTACAGAAGACGAAATGCCAAAGCATTTGAAAAAAATCTCCAGGCTATGATACAGAGTCCACAGCACAGTGCTGCGTGACATGCATAACGGAAAGACAAAGAATCAAATGGACGCTCATGGAGGGAGGGACGGACTACCGAGGACTCCAGCTATCCCACAGTCCCCGCAGTCTCCAAAAATCATTTGCATTCTTGGCTGAGCTCCCAATGCCTGCAGGGTCAAACACATTGTCTGGGGTGGTTCAGGGTCTATCTCATCAATTTACCCCCCCCTCCCCCTCCGTGATAGAAAAGGGGAAAAATCGTTTCTTGACTTTTTTCAATATCACCCTATGTCTACTGCATGCTGCTGGTAGACACGCTGCTGCAGCAGTAAACAGTAGCATCCTCTCTCCTCCCCTCCCCGGTGGCAGATGGTACAGTGCAGTAGGACTGATAGCTGTTCTAATCATGAGCCTGTGAGTGCTCCTAGCTGGCCTCAGGTGAGGCTGGCCGGGGGTGCCTGGGTAAAAATAGGAATAATTCCCAGTCATTCCCAGTAGATGGTACAGAACGGCTGGTAACCGTCCTCATCAAAGCAACTTGGGGCTGAGCTCCATCAGCCCCCTCCCTTTCATGTGTAAAGAAAAGATTCTGTCCTGCCTGGACTATCATAGCAGCGGGATGCTGGGCTCCTCTCCCCTGCACCACTTAATGTCCTGCCTGGACTACCATAGCAGCTGGAGGCTGCCTCCTCCTCATTTTATCTCACTAACCAGTCAGTGTTTCTTATTCCTGCATTCTTTATAACTTCATCACATAAATGGCGGGGGGACACTGCCACGGTAGCCCAGGAGGGTTGGGGGAGGAGGGAAGCAATGGGCAGGGTTGTTGCAGGGGCACCCCCCGTGAATGGCATGCAGCTCATCATTTCTGCAGGATCTGACACAGAGCAGTTGTGCTCTCTGGTTCTCTAGTACACTTGCCCCATATTCTAGGCAGAACTGACTCTATTTTTAGATCCATAAAGGAGGGATTGACTCAAGGAGTCACTCCCATTTTTGCCTTTGCGCCCCCGGCTGACCTCAGCCAGGGGCACCCATGATGGGAAGCAGACGGTACAGAATGACAGATAACCATCATCTCATTGCCAATTTACAATGGCATAGCAGATGGTACAGAACAACTGATAACCGTCTCTATCATGTAAAGGCAAATGAATGCTGCTGTGTAGCGCTGCAGTATAGCCTCTGTCAGCAGCATCCAGTACAGATATGGTGACAGTGAAAAAGGCAAAACAGGCTCCATGGCTGCCATGCTATGGCGTCTTGCAGGGCAATCCAGGGAAAAAGGGTGCGAAATGATTGTCTGCCGTTGTTTTCCCGGAGGAAGGAATGACTGACGACATTTACCCAGAACCACCCGCAGCAATGATTTTTGCCCCATCAGCCACTGGCATCTCAACCCAGAATTCCAAGGGGTGGAGGAGACTGCGGGAACTATGGGGTAGCTACGGAATAGCTACCCACAGTGCAAAGCTACAGAAATCGACGCTAGCCTCAGACCATGGACGCACACTGCCGAATTAATGTGCTTAGTGTGGCCGCGTGCACTCGACTTTATACAATCTGTTTTACAAAACTGGTTTATGTAAAATCGGAATAATCCTGTAGTGTAGACGTACCCTCAGTCATTCAGTATTCATTCACAAAAACCTCATCATTCCAAGGCACTTCACAAATTATGTCCATAGAGTACCACTAAAGGGCGGCCACCTCTGAAGTGGAGAGTGGCAGCAAATTGGCACATAGCTCACTAGTTGAGATGGGTGAAGGGACATTTTAGCCAATAACTGGGGTCACACCCTACTCTTATGAAAGTCCCATGGGATCTTTAGAGCTACAGTTTTAAAGGAGATTCAACCTGGCCTCTAATTTTGCACCTATAATTGACTGTGGGTGCAAATGAGAGTATTCTGATATCTAGCTATCTTAGTGGAATAAAAACCTGATTTGGGTCAGTGTTACAGAGGTTAAACTCTTGTCACATGGCAGGGGTCAGTATCCACTAACTCCAGTGACTTCTGTTACAATTAGAAGTCTAAATGCAGTGATTTGCACCCATTATGTCCACAAATTGACACCTTCATTTGAATGTGTGGTTAAAACACATCTCTTACTGCTTACGCACAGACAGGACCTTGGCCTTAAGATCTCACCTGAGAAATTCTCCCCATAGTAAACTGCATAGTACTTAATTTATCCTCCTTAGAAGAATGAAGGGCTGAGCTGACCATAGCTGTATTAAAACCTATGATTCTAGGGAGTTTACATATTGCAAACCTGTTACTGAGGCCAACCCCTTCCATTTGCTTTAGAAAGTGTGGAGGGAGATATAGTGAGTAGATCTAAATTCTCTTCAAGCCCCTAGCCACAGAAGAGGGAAGGCTGTTGATCTCTTGTTTTATGGAAAACTAGTTCAGGTCACAGGACTTCTTCCCTCCCATCCTCCTCCTCCTTCTCTCCCAGGAGAACATTCACACAATAGCCAGCTTAGATTTGCCATGGTACTTTCAAGAGCTTCACATGCTGCCTGGTTGTGCCTGTGCCGGAAGCTGGAGCAGTGCTGTGTACACAGGGCCGTCCTTAGGATTTATGGGGCCCTATGCAGTATTATTAAACTGGTGCCCCTATGCCGGATGGCAGCCCAAGCTCACAGCCTGGTGGGGGAGGGGGAGGAGGGACTTGACAGCAAAGGATAAGGAGATGCCCAGCCTGCCTCATGGTGGCGGAGAGTCACAGTTCCCCGCAGAGACTTCCATGCACTCTCCCTCATGCAGAATGGACATGAAGAAAGTACCTAATTAAAAGCACTAAAATTTGGGAATAAAAAATGTCAATCACAGGTTTTTTGATATGCCCTTAAGTTTGTCAGAGATTTATTTGCAATAACTTCATAGTAAGGGTGAGTCAGCTGTCCTGCTGAATACAACATTACATATAATGGAATACATGATGCAGCTCTTCTCTGTTTTACATTTTCTTCATCAGTATTTCTAAGTTGAATTTATATTTTAAATGTACTCAAATCTTAAGCCAGCATTCCAGATTACTACATATTTAACTCACTGAAACAAAGACATTCTTTTAAATTAATCAGAGAGGTTTAGTGTGTTCATAACAATGTTCATTGCTTTTAGAAAAAGGGAACAGTAATTTACTTTGTGTGATCTCCATAACAAGAGACGTGGTTATGAAATTTCACCAACTTTAAAAAAAATATGTTTCCAAAGATTTTAGGTGTAACAAGGATTTTGTCTTACTAAGGTACTGATTTTGCTGGAGGGTTCTTTTAAAACTAGTTTGTCAGATAGTCAGAAGTAAAGAAAGGGAACTCTTTGTCCAGCTATCTGGAAGGGAAGGACTGTTGTCCCTTTAAGGGCTCTCTTCAGTGGGGAGTGGGGGGAGAGGTGGTGAAGGGATGGACAGAAAGGACAGGAAGACTTGGAAGCAATTTTTTTGAACTATGGTAATTAAAATGTGTATTTTAGACAAGGGAGGTCTTTTGAAGGATTTCTTTAAAAAACTATGTCTGAAGATCCACGCATTTAAGGCTAAAGATGATTGTGCATCTAAAACTCTATGCAAGCATTTTTTAGAAATGTGATTTTATAATCTTCACCAGCTCACTAATGAAATATTTTTAAAGCAAATTTTAAACTAAGGTCCTGTAGACCGACATGTTCTGTGTAAATATTACATTAATGCACAACTGTTTTTGTCAGTAAAGTCAGAAACTGACAGTAGAAAAATTTATTTGGGCATAAGCTTTCGTGGACATCTGATGAAATGGGTTCTAGTCCACAAAAGCTTATGCCCAAATAATTTGTTAGTCTTTGAGGTGACACAAGGACTCGTCCTTGTTTTTGCTGATACAGACTAACAGGACTACCACTCTGAAACCTGTCAGTATATACCTTGGGGTTGGCAAATGCCTGTTAAATGGCTTTATTACCCCTTGAATGTCTCTTTAACAGTTTCAATGTTGTGCTAATAGGTCTGGCAGGCTGGAGGTTTTTTTACTTTTAACTACTAGATTCCCTCCCAAGGAAGACTCACCAGGCTAGAGCAGCCATCTGTGGGAGCCTGCAGGAAGGGTCAGAACAGGGATAGGAGAACAAGAGGGTGGACACTAAGACCCAGTGGTGCCCCAAATTTTCAGGTGCCCTATGCAGCTGCCTATGTTGCCTATGCCTAAGGACGGCCCTGTGCATACAGTACACCAGGGATGGAGGAAAGCTTTCTGGAAGCAGTAGCCACGCTCTTACTCTATGTACTTTTTCCACACTCATACACATAGAGGATTTGAGAACTCTTTAAAAGTAGGGTCGGGCATGTAATTTGCCAGTCTCATATTTGCCTTGAGGAACCCTTCCAGACAACGTCCCCAGCAACATCTTCTTTCTGAGACATTAAAATGCTACTCTATTGAAATGCAAATCAAGTCCTTCCTGACAATAACTGTTGAGTAATTTTGACGTCAATACAAGTGTGCTAGCCGGACATTCCAAGAATAGACCTGGTGTTTGGGAACGGAGCAGAAAGGAAGTGTCTGCAAATAATATACAGGAGCACCTCTTTAGACGAGAGGCTGCTGGGGGAAAGTAGTGCCGTCGGTGGCATCAAGTGCGAAGGACTGAGAGGGCAAGAGCAATAGATGGTTACTGTGAGAGCTAGAGCGCTGAGGCAGGAGGGGTGTCAATCTCCTGGAACTGAGGGGGAGGAAGGCAGTGTTTTCTCCAAGACTTCATCTGATAGCGTTCATGTGCACCAAGAGGGACACCAAGAAGAGGAACAGCGAGAGGAATGGAAGCATGTCCCTTTGACCAAAAGAAGGTGATCTGACTAGATGCACATTGTAGAAGCATTGACAGCATGGCAGCACAGAAGAGGCATGTTCTTGAGGACTTAGCGTGATTGTAAATGCCTGATGTCTCCAGTACCAGCATGGGCTAGTAGCAGAGAGAAGGCTATGCTCTGGTGCTTTCTAGAAGCATAAGATGACTGGGATACCTTTGAGGTCCATAGTGAGAACTATACTGAGTAGCAAAACTCACTGCCCCACACTTGCAGAAGGACTGCATATAAAATATATCCCGTAGTGAAATATATCCCGATTGCTCTAACGAACAGCTAGGGTCCCTGCTGACCTCTAAAGCCAGTAGGATGTCCTTGAGCTGAAGGAGACATCCCAGCAGAGATGCCCTTGATACATGAGTGTAGTGTGGGTAATACATGCAGGGCTTCCCAAATCAGATGGCGCTTGGACAATATTTGGAATACAATGGCCTCTCAGCCTGTTTTGGAACTTCCTGGCATTCTAAGTCATACCGGAATTTTATTTATAATAATTACAGCTGGCCTTTCTGATTTGGTTGCTCATAAGCAAATATAGAATCCTCACACATAATTTCCCTCTCAACTATATCATATTCTTTGGACTTCTCTGGTATTAATTAGTCATCCTGGGTTCTCAAAGCACTTTACAACATTAACTCATTTACCCCTAAAATCCTTTGGTACCACATACAAAATGCATCACATACTCATCTCCTAAAGGTTAACAAGTTAATTAGTGAAGACTGACAACACCATAGTGAAGCAGATAACTAGTATTATCCTGATTATTTTGCTGACTGATAAACTAAGGGACACTGACATTAACTTATTTGCCCAAGGTTGCACAGGAAACCAGTGGTAGGGTTGGAAATAGACCCCCTAGAGTCCTGTCCCCTGCTTCAACCACTTGATCACACTCCCCACTAAAAGGAGGCATATCATTAACATAACACGTACTGTATCTCTATCCCACAGGGACCCAATGTGATCTCATCTCTCTATTATTAGGAAAAAAATGGCCTCGGTAAAAAAAATGCTGACTTGTGCAATGTAGGCTGTTGTTGATGACTTTATACTGAATAAAGGAGAGTGCCCTGTGTAATTTCAAGTGACTCCCTCTTGGCGTTCTTTGAGCTGTGTCTCTCATTTGAAGGCTTTGTCATACAGCAGAAGGCAGCATCACACATCCATGGCCTGAGGAATGGGATGAGATCTACTGTATATGCGGCTGGTAGCTCTGTTTGTAGCTTCTATTCTCCGCTCTCCTTAGAGTTTACATCTTGAACTTTGGAGTTCCTGCTTGCAACTAATTGTCTGAATACAACCCAGTGGACAGCATCCTGCCCAGCTTCCTAATGCAGCTACCTATGTTCGTCTTTTTTCTTTTCTTCTTATGGGATTGGAAACACACTGTTGTGAATATAGAAACTCTGTTTATAATAACAAGGGCCTCTCTCCTCTGCTGGGGTCCCACAGAGCTGGGGAGCCATGTCCTCTAATGGAGGATAGTGATGTCATTTCTTTATCACAAGAGAGGAAAAAAGCAGACAAGGACAGAGAGAGAGAGAGAGATGGATCCTTTAAGTACAGTTGGGTCACCAAGGATGTTAAAAACAAATGCTGGCCTCTTCTGCACTTATCTGTATTATTGTTTGTATTGCTGTAGTGATTAGAGGCTCTAGTTGGGGACCAAGGCCCCCTTGTGCTAGGTGCTGTATAGGCATAGAACAAAAAGACAGACCCTGCTCTGAAAAGCTTCACATCTGAGAGTCATTATTAGCATTATTTCTTTTAACTGTTTCATGGTGCCCACAGCCGTGGCACCCAGGCACCACTCTGGAAATGAAAAACAAACACATAGAAAATATGATATAGTTGGAATGATGAAAATCCTGTCCCTTATGTGCCCTGATACTCTAACATTGGGTTGACTAGTTAAGGACCTGACAAAACAAATAAGCCTTGTATTATGCTCAGAAACTTGCCAGACTCACAGGGAAGCTGGTTTCACAGGCCAGGGCAAGCAGTTCACTTCACCTGTGCTGAACCTCCACAAGCATAAACCAAAAGCTACAGGAAAGAACTAAATCCCTCAGCCTTTCCCTGCACCACTCTCAGTACTTAATGGTTGATAAAATACTGTTGAAGTGACAGCTCTGTCTTCTCCAGTACAAGCACCAGCTTCATCAGATTCCTAAACAAAGGTCCATTTAAAGATGTTGCCCCAATTTTGCTTTATCAGTGACATAAGTGTAAAGATGGAATGACTCCACTAAAGTCATTGCCATTACTCTGCACCAGTGCTTGTGCAGCTGAGAACAGAATCTGACTAGCTATTTCTGCAGCTTGAATGACGTATAACAGGTGTATTCTAACCCAGAGATTATCAGTGTGTACTAGAGCCTCCAACATTGTATAAACAAATGAGCTTGATCCAAACTAGCTAAGGGCTCAACCAATGAAGCTCAGAACCAGATCCAAACCCCCTTCCCCGTGTTCCAAGAGAGTCAAATCCAGGTTAGGGTTCAGGCCTCTGAATTGCACCATCTCCAAAGTTATAATAATAATATTAAAAGGTTGACTTTGATTTTTACTCTCGGTGTTAGAGGGGTTCAAGATAAAAGGCTATTGTCTCATCCTTTTAGGAAGTAAGTACTTGCCTTACAGTCTACGTGGTAAAGGGAAGAGAACTGAGCCAATATCCTTATTAACAATCAGCTTCTTCATACCTGCATGTGTGCATGTCTGTCAGTCATCCTCCTGTGCTGTGTCAAGGACTCAAGGGACAGTACACCACAAACAAATGCATGGAAAACTTGACCTGGCCTTTTTACAGATCCAAGCAAAAATAGTGGCTCTTGGCTTCCTGCTCTCATCCACCAGTGTTTTAAAATAGCTGCAACCCACAGAAATCCCTATGTGCTGATGGCGCACTCTGCAGTTTTTGTTCCTCTTATACAGCATATTGTTTGTGTGTTTAAAGGCAAACTTGTAAAAAACCTACGTTTCTCAGATCCCAAGATGAAAGAGATCCTCTCCAGAAGCTACAGCGGTACACTAAAGAAAACATAGAGGTGCAACCGCTGCATTGCTAAGAATGGACTGACCTGAAACAGCTTCCTCTAAGCACTATAAACTTCAGGCCCACGCAGATCACACTTCTATCCCAGGGCGTTTGTTTGGTTTGTTTTTACTGGGAGATGGAACTTGGAACAGACTCAGGGCTCAGCACAGGAAGCACCTGCTTTTAAAGTGATGACTCTCTTATCTGACCCCAGTCACATCAGGTGGCTTCCTTGTTTATATTAGTGATGGGTCCCAGTGGCCTCCCTTCAGCCATCACTGGCTAATTTGTCCACTCCTTTTTCCAGCATGTTCATTGATCTGAAGAGAAAATCACTCACAGACTTTCCCAGCAAATAAGCTACTGCCTTCATTTCCTTTTTTTCCAGGCAAATTGCAGGGTCAGAGCTGTAGCAGTCTTTCAAGGGAGTGGCAGTGCAGGGTTCCATCAGGGCAGATTAGCACATGCATCTCAAACACTAACAGGACAGGAACAATGTGTATCAGCTACACAGTCTGAATACCAGCTGGATAGGAGAGGGCCAATGTGCTAGGAGCTGGACCAAGTGACAAAGGGACAGGACTTGGCTAAAGTGCATTACCCCCCTGACCAGCTGCCAAGGGGCCAGGAGAGGGTCATTGTGCATCATCCACACTTACAGTACCAGGTGCAAGGGGGCAGGACAGGGTCAGAGTGCATCTACACTCCCAATATCAGGAATCAAAGGGGCAGGACTTGGCTTGTGCACATCAGCCACATGGTCCAGGGTTCTAAGGGCAATGACAAGGCTGTAATAATGCTGTAAGATGTAGGAGTGCTGGTAAAAATAGTCCTTATTTCCTGGCACCAGTCACTTGACAGGTCAGGGCTACGTAAGGTTATGGTCAATATCCACTGACTCCAGGGGCTACTGTACAAGGGCCAATACAGATCAACCAGCAGGTCACCTGCCATGACGAGAATGATTGGAATTTAGGCTGTTAGCTTTCCTGATATAGAAAATTAACAGAGTTCGACTGGGGCAATACTTGAACAGGAGAACTCCAAAGAACACCTAGGCCTGGATTCTCCCCTCCACTGGGCTGCATGTGGATGAACGGAGAGGGGAATCACAGGACCTTCCAAGAGTGGAGGTTTGGGTGTCAAAGATGTCTTTGCCACCAAGCCCCCCTCCCTGTCCTGCCCTCACTCTGCCCTGATACACTCATATACTGCGGATGGACGGGGTGGCTGGTGTGGGAGGTGGAAGAAACACCTCTGCCAACTTCCCACCAGCGGAGATGTCCCTTGCATAGTGGGAATTTTCTACTGACTATCTCTGGCAAGTTTAAAGTCCCTTGGGGTTGCTTATGCAGTGCAATGTGGCCTTAGCAGACCAGAGACTCTGGCCCCTAAGGGTACTCAAAGTGATGCTAGCGATTCAATAGCTGGCACTGTGCTAAAGCTACTATGCTGTTTGCAGGGTTGTTGTATGTGTGTTGGTCCCAGGATATTAGAGACAAGGTGGGTGAGGTAACATCTTTTATTGGACCGACTTCTGCTGGTGAAAGAGACAAAACTTTCAAACTACACAGAGCTCTTCTTCAGGTCTGCATTCAGCGTTGTGTGGTTCGAAGCTTGTCTCTTTCACCAACAGAAGTTGGTCCAATAAAAGATACCTCACCCCTTTGTCTCTCTAAAGATTCTATGTCACTTGGAGGTGCAATAATTTGTATGAGATATAAAGCCAAAATCCTGATCATCCATGCTCAGGGGAGATCTCAGTGTTCCTAAGGTTGTTAGTTCTGAAGTCCTAGCCATTTTTGTGCAATATATAAAATGCTTTGGAATCATTCCAGATAGAAAATGAAGTATAAATACAGAGTCATATTTTATAGTTAGGGATGTGCATTTTTTGGCATATGCTTATATACAAGAATTCCTGATTTATGCACACACATTGGGGATAGCATGCACAAAATCATATTGGCCTAATTTTGAAAATGGGTGCCAAAAGTTATTTTAATTCTTCTGTTAACTCTCCTTTTGTTTACATGGCAGAGCACCTATCCAGAATCCCAAATCTATCTGGCATTTAGTGACCACCACTAAAACAACTGACCTCTTGCTGGGGGGTTGCTTATTAACTGGGGTGAATCTCTTTTAGTGATGCACACTTTTTAGTGTGTCTCATTATAAAGCATCCCAATGTCTTCCAGAGCGCAAATTGATCACAACCCTGCTTAAAAGACACAGATTTGACTTAGGCACCCAATACTCATTGACTATTAAAGGGAGTTGGGAGTTTAGGTCCCAGCATTTCAGTGGGTGGGTGATTTGATCCTTATACATCTCTTAGCTATCTCACAGGGGTGCTGTGAAGCTCAAATAATGAATGTTGATAAGATGTTTTGAGCTACTTGGATGAAAGATGCAATAGAGCCCAAAGTTGCATATCACAGAGGGTAGAATACACCAACATCACAGCAGAGGGAATATGCCACAGTCTTTAGAAGAATCTATACATAGAAAACAACCTAGGGTTTTTTTGAAAAACAAAAAGTCACTAGCTATGATTCCTTTTTCTTCCCTTCTTATCCCTCCAGCGGTCTTAATGATGTACTGAACAATGGCTGATCCTGGCAAAATGGCCGCTGCGCCATAGGCCTCCTCCAGGCAATACTGTGGGAGCAACCTGCTTGACAGCACTGAGATGCTGCTACTTACCAGCCTCATTTTTCAGTCAATCTGAAAGCCAGTTGCTTTCAAGTAAAATTTCACATCTCCTTCCAGCTCTGTCTCATGGGCAAATCAAGAGACTGAGACAGGTTCATATTCTCTTACTGCTCAGCATTTCTGCAACTAGACTTGGCCTAGTTCCAAAGAGCTGCCGTTTGACATCTACCTTTAAATAGCCCCATAAATACAGTTACATGTAGGGCTATATATTGTAGTATTTAAATGTAGAGGTACATCCATATAAAGGTAGCTACTTATATAGATCATCCACATATTTTAAAATTATACTGTGGTCGATATTTCCTTAAAAGAAATATACATTGACTTAGCTGTTCAGCTTTGGATTCTGCAAGCTGTGCAAGGAACATTATTGCAACATATTTTCTTTTTTCTAATCCTTAATCATGTAGCTCTTTTGATTAATGGAACACTTCTCTCCAGGAGAAAGAACCACAATTAAAACCTCCCCACTAAAACTTTTCATATTTCTCACACCACACAAATGGGAACAACAAGCTAATAATGTGAATGAATATTCATTGTGCTAAACAGAAGTTAATGAATTACAAGGCAGCTCAGTTTGACTCCACATCTCTCTCCCTCTCTGTGTAAACAGGGGTGGGGAAGCCGCATTGGAGAGCACCAATGAAATAGCAGATTAAGTGAGTTATTTATTTAAGACGACCCAACAGACAGTAAACATTGTCAAATAGACATGCGACATCTGTGTTGTATAATATGTTTTATGAATATTTTTGGGTTTGACCTTACTGAAGTCTCATTTGATTAGAGAAAGAGAGTGATCAGAGACGGCTGGACAGGAAATGTATAATTATTTCATGTTTCAATACATCAAAGATTAAAAAATAAAGACTCCCTGCCATAATTGGCACCTTAAACTAGATAATAGTTGTGTTTGTAAGACTGATATGCCCACAATTGTACGCACAGTATTTCCATTTCATGGCATTAATAATGTAAGCAAACAATAATAAACCACAGTGTAACATGCACGTGATCAATAAGAGCAAAGGCCTTGGTACAGTAACCTGTAACCAGAGATGCACCAACATCTCATGTCTCCAATTCCAGATAATCCCCTAGTGTCAAATCCTTTGTAATATGGATGTGCATCAGAGAAAGGGAAAAGAGCATTGCGCAATGCTGAAATTCTACCCACTGGGTGAACTCTCTTGCTCAAGAAAGACCTAGCCTTAGGTCTAATAATGTCTCTGCTCTAGTGGCAGGGTGCATCCTCACCTTCTAAACAAAATGCTTGTGAAAACAACCAGGCAAGAAGCTAAAGAATGGTTTCATTCAGAACTGGGAGCATCATGTTCAGGAAACTCTGGAATATTTTGTTTAGAAGCATCCTAATCCTGAGAGGCACTGAGCACTTTCTGCTCTGCATGCTGGGGGAATCGTCAGCTGTCTGTCTGAAGCAGTGTGAAGTCCCCTTCGCTCTGCTGAAGTAGCACAAAGGGAACTTAGAGAGGACATAGGGTCTTTGGTAAGGGAGAGGGGTGTTATTTCTTTATTTTTAAAATTCAATTATTGTTAAGATGTTTCTCAGATACTGCAGTGATGAGTGTGGAATAAGCACCTGCAAAGACAAATTAGGCAGACAAAGGGAGAAGGGCAGGTGGCTTGGACCAGATGCTTAGCTGATGTAAACTGATGAAGTTTGACACCTGTGGAGCAATAGTAGTTTACAGCAGCTGAGAATCTGGCCCAGTAGCTTTAAAGAGAGAACGGAAGTTTAGGATGTTAGACCTCATTGTCAGGGAGGCAAGAAGAACCCATTTCAAACAGATAACATGGCAGGCCTCCCAGAAAACCAAAAGGCAAAGAGGGAGTTGCACAGGTACTACGGGAAAACTATACATCTACGTGTCTGGGGACTGCTTTAGTCCCTTGCCTCAATGGTTTTATCCATTACATGGTCAAAGATGCACTCTGGCATCTGCCTTTGACATCTTCTTTGCTTACAATGTAAAGGAGGCTAGAAAGTGGGAGCCCCTCAGTTCTAAAAATGCTTTTCAATGGCAGAGGCTGAATTGTACTGACACTGGCTCTGCTAACTGCAGCGTGTTGTGACAGCCACTGCGTGCCTGCTGTGTGGTAAATGAGTATCATTAGTTTATTAAGCAAAGCTGAAAAAGCGGTTGGGCTCTGTGCAGTACAACAGCAAGACTGTGGTGTTATGCAGCACACAGCAGTGTGAATTTCAGTTTCGGAGCAAGTGATCAACCTCTGAGCAAAAAGTTGTGTTGTAACCTGCCCCTGGTGAAAGTGCCCTCAGCTGGCCTAAAGGTGACATGCTCCATTCTGCACCCACTCAGTCGGGGCGGGGGGGTCTCCTCTGTTGCTATGACCCTCAACTTGATAAAAGTGCCCCCTGCTGGTACCAACACTTTGTGTCCATTCATCTGACTTCCAGTTCTGGAGATTTAGAGGCATACTTGCAGCTGGGCTGTGGCCTGGCATTCATGTTGACAGGTGCCCACAAAATGAATTTGGTCCCTGGGCTGATGACAGCATCCTCTGTTGATATATTGTATCCCCAAGTGTCATGTTGCGACCTCTGAAATCCCTCTCCCATTTATGTACCTAATATATCTCCAGTGTGTTTCTTTGGGAGGAGAGTATGGTGTACCCCCAAGTATATACCGTATCGTACCAGTATGATTGGGCTTTAATAAATGCACTTACAGTTGGTTGTTTCATGGCATTTTTGCTTCACTGATCCTGTTTGCCACACTGACTTCAAGTGGAGACAGAGTAAAAAAGGGAAATCACAAGGCAAACCCTCTCATTTCACTTGCTTACAGAGATAGACTAGGAAAGCTGCAGTGCTGTTTACAGTGAAAGCAACATTAAATAGCCCAGGATTAAGGCTCACTGTGTCCTGGATTGCCTGCAAGTGTGCAGACCTAGCCATGGAGTGGGGAAAGGGTGACAGGCTCCTCCGGGGTTCAGTGAAAAGTTGGGTTCCTGGGGCTCACAACAACCCCATACTAATACTCTTAAAAACTTGGAGGCCCTCTTTGAAGCACAAGACACAGATAAACCGATTCATTTGATCCTGCCTTAACCTGTCACTGGCATTAACTTCCCTGGCTGTGTTCATTTCTCTCAGTCCATTGACATAATGCACATTGCTGAATACGCTTCTCTTTTGCACCATTTTCCCCATGGGACACGGCTGCCTTTTGCGTGGCTCACGCAACCTCGGACAAAGAAGAGCTTCACAGGGAGACTCTTCCAAAATCCAGTCTGGCTGATCAAGCATCCTCTGTCACGCGGCTCAGCCACTCACAGCGTCATTTGGGGAAGAAATCAGATCCATCACATCTGCTGAGGGTTTATCATTCCAAATGGAAGCGCACCAGGCAGGGCACCCACAGTCATGAGCCAAAGCTGCCGTGTCCTCAGGCTGGCCCAGAGCCCCAACAGCTCTTCTAGAGAGAGAGAGACCTGCTGCTACATCCCATTTTGCTGTCTCCATGCAGCCCCAAACCAGTATAAACATTTCACATGGCCAAATGTTTGCTTTGAAATCAGAGCACTCGAGGCATTTCCATCTCTCTCTCCATTGTCAGCACCTTGGTTCCTGTGCCTTTGTTTTCACTTGCAGCTCAGGGTCCCGTTTGTGTGTCCACCCCCTCGCTGCACTGACCTTATCAGTTTACTATTCCCTGCGTCGTGGTTCTGGTTGCCTGCACTGTAGCGCGTGGCTCTATATTTATCTGCTTTGCTGTTTTAAATAGAGCAGGTAACGATACCAGTGGCCCAGAGGAGGCTGCACTGCTGCTGCTGCTGGGGAAAGGATCTCACTTTGTTTCCTTGGCCAGGCCATTATGTTTATTTTGGCATAGCTGGGGCGCTGGTGACTTCAGGGGCAGAGTTCAGGACATCAACAGAAACGAAATGTCTGAAATGATTTGTATTAAAATAACAAAAGCGATTCCTACTCAGCAGGTCACACTCCACCCTCTTGACCCTCCTCGCCATGCCTTGGGGGTGCTGCTTCCTCTGACCTCTCCCCCCCTCCAACCTTTCACCCCCGCTACCACAGCATTCCCAGACTGCCCTCTAATTACATAACATTTTTAGGTGGCAAGACTTCTTGCTTGCCAGTCGGAAAGGTCTCTCTTCCAAGGCGAGTAACGATGGTGTTTGCTGTCTCTTTCGTGCCCCTTTTCCCAGAGAATGCATCTCCACTTCAGTGGCAAAAGGGCAACTCAGCTGGGGCCCACCTCCTACCTGCATCTCATGGCCTGGTGGGCTCTGTGTCAGGGCCTGCCGCTCCTGTCCCAGCCCTGGGGCTGAGGGAGCCCAGCTTGGGGGGTGAAGGGTAGAGAGGATGGAGCGATGAGGAAGGGAGGGAGCAATGAGTGATCAGAGCGAGGCTGGGGGAGGTTCTGGTGCTCCTGCTGTAGTGTCCGGTTTTCAGAAATTAGAAAGTTGGCAACCCTACTTCAACGTCTGTGAGCATCACACCCAGCCTAGTTCACTCGTGCCTTCCTTGGTACTAGGAATGAACAGTTTGTACTCTCCAAGGTGTTCCTGCGGCTAAGGGCATGTGTTGCTGCGATTCTGAAATACTGTCCATCAGAAACTTCCAAACCTTGCTCAATTGAAGGCTGCTTTGACAACTTGTCAGGAACCCAGGGGTGCACCTGATTTGCATAAAATGGAGCAGACTCCAGCAAGCTGTGCATTTAATATAGCGTAGCCCCAAAGAGACTAGATTCCAGCATGCAATCATCTCCCTTGACCTGAGTGGATGTGGCTCAAATCAAGCAGGATCATTACTTCTTGGGATTTATGAGGGCCTGACTCCACACTGCTTTCTAACTTTTGTCACGTGCCCCTAGGCAAAGCAAATGCAAAATGCCACCATCTCAGATTGCTTCATTCACTCCTGCTGGGGGTAGCACTTTACACCCTCTTTACCCAGCTCTATGACTATACAAGTTGCATAGTGGTGGGGAATTAGGAGCATAATGCCCAGTTCATAGGTGGTGGAAAGCATCTGGAACACAGCCACCTGGTCTCCTCAGAGAGATCCCTACAACAGAGGCAGAGAGGGTAGGCAGGGCAGTCTTGTGCCCTGGCTATTGTCCAGCTCTCACAAGGCCCACAGGGGCCATAAGCAGCAGGGATTAAATCAGGGCAGCACTGAGTGCTGGTGGTTGAACCAGCCCACAGCATCCCCAGAATTATGGGAGGTGGGGCACCCATGCTCTGATCCTTGTGTCAGGCTCTGCACTAGAACGGAGATGAATCTGGGCCATAATCTCTACAGGTCACATCCCCATGCTAAAAATGAGGGCAGCCACAGGTTATCTTGCAGACACTTGCTGATTGGGTCACAGCTGGTTTATGGGCTACATTTTGACCACCACTTCTGTACAGTAGCTTCCCCTCGTAGCAGAATATACATACTCCCCTCCTCTAAGAGAAACTCTTCCTCTCCATCCACACCCAAGTGAAATATACATAAGGAAGTGCATGGCCCTAGTATTTAAAAACCCCATCGAATCTGTGAGCCATTGGAACATGCTGCAACACAGCATAGAGCATAACTTCCGTGACCAGGGTGTGGGGTGTCAAATTCCCCTCCAAGCGCGTGTTCCTTTCCTCCAGTTCTCATTCTGTCAGTCTTTCGGGGCGGATTGTTTGCTTTGCCCTTCCTCAGAATGTGCAGCTGCATGTTTCAGCTGAGGAAAGCAAATGAGGCAGCCCCTTTTTGGGGAAAGGGATTTACTTTCATTTTTTACTTTAAACCACAAAATACCCACTGAACTGTTCCAGCTGGACTTGGCAAGCAAGAAAGCAACTGATTGTTTCTGGGGGTGGGGGGTTGAAAAAGTTATGCAGTGACTCTACTTTCCTCTCTCTCTCGCTGATGTTCCTGTGCTGGGTCTGAAGTATGTTGTCTGCCCTCTTGTGGGAGCAAAAGATCTGGGTTAGAGAGTCCTGTCCGTGCCTGTACAGAAGGCAGCTGGAACTTGGCTAGCTCTGCCAGGAACTGCAAGCATGGGGGTGTCAACCAGTGCGACTTTAAGCACTAGCAGCCCCCAAAGTTGTGCATCTGTACACAGGCTGGAGACAGGGCCAAATTCCCCTCCAAGTGCGGTGTTCCTTTCCTTCTTTATGACCTGCGGGACCCAATTCGAATACTTGGCAGCAGTCCAGGGCTTCAGCAGCACTTCGGCGATGGGGGGTCCGCTCCTGGTCTTCCACTGAAGGACCCCCCGCCACCAAAATGCTGCTGAAGACCTTCAGAGTGGACCCCCCCCACCGAAATGCCGCAAAAGACCCCCCCCCTCAGAGTGGGGCCCTCTTAGGTGTGGGCATGGGGCCCTCTTTGGCACGGGGCTCGATTCTGGGGAATCAGGGGAATTGGCCTAAAGCCGGCCCTCGCTGGAGCCATGGTGGCCTGTCTTCTTACCCTCATGCACAGGACAATTCTGGAAAGAGTGCTAGGGGAAGGACACTGGCAGGGCTAGAGTAAGGCATGGGCAGCAATAAACCCCCACCTAACTCCCAGGGTGAGATCAGAATCTCAGCTCTCATTCAAAAAAAAAATTCTCTTTCAAATTCTATCCCTCAGAGGCCCAAATAAAACACAAACCAAATGCAGTTGGCAGCTGCCTGAGACTGCATGCAGCCTGAAACATTCAGCTGAACTCTGGAATCTGCTGCCACACAAAGGAAGTTATAAATACAATAACTGGCAAGAGGATGCATCCTTCAATCCCCGATAGAGGAGGGTACCTTCCCATAACACTGTATGACTCTGGGATCTCAGTGTAATCTAGTATTAGGAAAAGCCACCCCACCAGATCTACACTAAAGATGCATAAAAAATTTCAATTATTTACTTACAGAGATCCTTGCTCAGTTTTGACTCATTCTTTATCCAGGAAGAATTCCTATTGATTTCAGTGGGAACTTGCCAGAATAACAGCTGAGTAAAAGTGGACAAACCAGAACACATCGGAGCCTATCCAGAGAGATTTCTGAGCAGGAATGTGGCTTCATAGCATGGCCATCATCTTTGTCCCCTGTAGAGCCACAAGTTCAAATCCCAGAAGAAATAAGCCTTTTCTTTCTGAGGTAGATAAACAGAGTACCATGTAATTTACTCCAGGTGAGACTTTATAAATTCATAGATTCATAGACTCTAGGACTGGAAGGGACCTTGAGAGGTCATCGAGTCCAGCCCCCTGCCCTCATGGCAGGACCAAATACTGTCTAGCCCATCCCTGATAGACATTTATCTAACCTACTCTTACATATCTCCAGAGATGGAGATTCCACAACCTCCCTAGGCAATTTATTCCAGTGTTTAACTACCCTGACACTTAGGAACTTTTTCCTAATGTCCAACCTAAATCTCCCTTGCTGCAGTTTAAGCCCATTGCTTCTTGTTCTATCATTAGAGGCTAAGGTGAACACGTTTTCTCTCTCCTCCTGATGACACCCTTTTAGATACCTGAAAACGGCTATCATGTCCCCTCTCAGTCTTCTCTTTTCCAAACTAAATAAACCCAATTCTTTCAGCCTTCCTTCATAGGTCATGTTCTCTAGACCTTTAAACATTCTTGTTGCTCTTCTCTGGACCCTCTCCAATTTCTCCACATCTTTCTTGAAATGCGGTGCCCAGAACTGGACACAATACTCCAGTTGAGGCCTAACCAGTGCAGAGTAAAGTGGAAGAATGACTTCTCGTGTCTTGTTTACAGCACACCTGTTAATGCATCCCAGAATCACGTTTGCTTTTTTTGCAACAGTATCACACTCATATTTAGCTTGTGGTCCACTATGACCCCTAGATCTCTTTCTGCCATACTCCTTCCTAGACAGTCTCTTCCCATTCTGTATGTGTGAAACTGAATGTTTCTTCCTAAGTGGAGCACTTTGCATTTATCTTTATTGAACTTCAGCCGGTTTACCTCAGACCATTTCTCCAATTTGTCCAGATCATTTTGAATTTTGACCCTGTCCTCCAAAGCAGTTGCAATCCCTCCCAGTTTGGTATCGTCTGCAAACTTAATAAGCGTACTTTCTATGCCAACATCTAAGTCGTTGATGAAGATATTGAACAGAGCCGGTCCCAAAACAGACCCCTGCAGAACCCCACTTGTTATACCTTTCCAGCAGGATTGGGAGCCATTAATAACTACTCTCTGAGTACGGTTATCCAGCCAGTTATGCACCCACCTTACAGTAGCCCCATCTAAATTGTATTTGCCTAGTTTATCGATAAGGATATCATGCGAGACTGTATCAAATGCCTTACTAAAGTCTAGGTATACCACATCCACCGCTTCCCCCTTATCCACAAGACTCATCATCCTATCAAAGAAAGCTATCAGATTGGTTTGACACGATTTGTTCTTTACAAATCCATGCTGGCTATTCTCTATCACCTTACCACCTTCCAAGAGTTTGCAAATGATTTCTTTAATTACTTGCTCCATTATCTTCCCTGGCACAGAAGTTAAACTAACTGGTCTGTAGTTTCCTGGGTTGTTTTTATTTCCCCATTTATAGATGGGCACTATATTTGCCCTTTTCCAGTCTTCTGGAATCTCTCCCATCTCCCATGACTTTCCAAAGATAATAGCTAGAGGCTCAGATACCTCCTCTATTAACTCCTTGAGTATTCTAGGATGCATTTCATCAGGTCCTGGTGACTTGCAGGCATCTAACTTTTCTAAGTGATTTTTAACTTGCTCTTTTTTTCAGAGGAGACCTTAGTAACTGAGGGCTAGTATGGATGTTATCACTCCTGGGACCTTTACCCCCAAGAGTAGGTTGATGTTGCATCCTTGGAAAAATTCCTCCTCCCCATTCTACAGGTAGCATGTTATTTACCTGGCTGCTGCTTTCTGTCCCAGAGGTGGTGGTGGCAGGAGATGTATGTATGTAGTTGGTATGGTCCTTTCAGATCTTTTCATCCTATTCTTCCATAACAAAGAAGTTCAGAAAATCATACAGATCTGTGGATTGTTATCTGACCTGCACTTCCAAACCGTCTGAAGTTTGTGCACTATTGCTTGAAGGGAGCTGCCCTTCTATCCGTACAGGTTACGGAAGAATAGGGAGAAAACTGTTTTGGGGAAGGAGATGTCTGCTCCGTTTGGAGGGGGCAGGGGAAAGAAAGAAAATTTATTTAGTAGAACAGAGAGATTTACCCTCCAACAGACATTTTTTCCTCCTCAACTACCCTACAAACACTAGGCCAAATTCATGTCCCTGGAGTCACACCAGGGATGAATATGGCCTAATGTGGCTAAGGCTGAGCTGAGTATTCCATTGTTCTGCTCACTCAGATCTCCCTCATTAATTTGTGAGCTCATTAGTGGCTTTTAGCCATAGCCCTGAGCAGGTGCAGAAAGGCCCAGCGAGGCCTTGTGCCTCAGGAGCTCACAGGCACACAGGGGGAAATGTGCTTATTGTTACACCCCATCAGGGGTACAGCATGCTATCCACATGCATCTGGCCAGCCATGGCCTCCAACCTGCCCCTGCAGGTGCTGAGCAGCTGCCAGGCAATAGCATGGAGCTGAAACTACATGAGTGGAAGCACAGGGGGTGCGATTTTGCCCAAGCACAGTGTGGAGTACAAAAGGGAGAGGTTTCTTGTGCCCTCTGTTTCCCTTGCACACCAGCACAGAACTGAGGTGCAGCCTGGCCACACGTAGGCCAGTCCCACAGAGCAATGTTTCCCATTGTCCCACTATTTATTTTTCCATTATTGTAAGTTTTATTACCTCAAAAGTATGGCATTAGGAAATGAAAGCCATGGAAAAACTTGCACTGAAGGACTCATTTCCACCTTGCTCTGGGTTTCCTACTTGATTAGCTCTAGTGATGTCCTTGGTTCAGGCCTTTGAGTCATTAGTCTCCTTTTGAAGCTCTCATGCCCTACACTGGGTCTTGTTGATCAGCAAAATGATCCACTTGCAACAACAAAAACCCACTTTGATCAAACACTTCCATCCTTTACAGCTGCTTTTGTACGAGTGATTAATCCCAGCACTTCCTCGGCTAATAATAAGTGCTAAGAACCTGCTACACCCTTTGTTGTTGGTATCGCCTATTTTGTCTTTTTAGGGCATTTTGGTGAGCTTTGCAAAATGAATTTGGTGGCTTCAGTTCAGTTTCCTGTGGACAAATGTCTACACCACCAAAACTATTACCACACTTAGCACTAATTGGCACCCTGGCTGGTCTTCAGAGCAGAAAAACCAGGTATTCAATGGACCATAGAGACTGACATATTATCTCATCTCTACTGGGGTCGGGGGAGAAAATGTGTGGAAGTTCACCCTTCCACTCCTCACTCTGAACCTGTTCTAGAGGACTTTGTTTCTTACATTAAAGTATAAAGGTCTATGGGTCACGGACCATTTCTTCTTCAACACAATGAAGCACCAGTTCTAGCACGAGCCTTGGTATGTGTCTCCCATTCAGTTAAACAAAACACAGGAACAAAAAACCCCAACCCTTATAACTAAGCTGGAGCTTTTCAGCAGCATTATAAAGCCACTTTAAAAATAGAGGGAAAATACATGCTAGACCTCTGGTTTATGATTTAAACAGATGATATCACTAGTACTACTCCTCATTTGCACTGTTCTAACTAAGAGCAGGAAAAGACAGGTCAGAATTACCAGTGAACAAGAAATTTAGACAGATAAAAGAATGCAACTCCTAGGCATTGATTCTAAAGCTATGGCTGAGCAGACACAGGCCTGGGGGCTGTTCCAGGGAGTTGTTGTATAAGGAATGGAACTGCAGGAAGATTATTAGGTTTTAGGAGGGATCTAGTCTGGTGTGGCATCAGGAAGCCCAGAAATGGACTGTGCGACCAGGCTGCTACTACTCAAACATTAGAGCCTCAGCAAGTAACATTGGCCTGTCAGCATGCTTCATAAACTTCTTTTTCCTACAGCTGTGCCTGCATGACACATCACTTATTGCTAGAGAGACAAAGTGGGTGAGGGAACATCTTTTATTACAGAAGTTGGTCCAATGAAAGGTATTACCTCACCCACCTTGTCTCCAATATCTTGGGACTGACACGGCTACACCACCACTTATGGCTAGTGAAAAAGTGGCATGTTACAGCCCCCTTGTCACACAGCCAGCTTGGCTTCCTGCATCCCAAGCTGCTCCAAGGTCTGCTCAGACTTGGTGCCTGTCTCTCTCACCCCCGAGAGTCACAGCACCTGTGTTCAGTTTCTCACTCTGCAGTGTTGATAGCTGGAAAGAGGCCTATCAAGAGTGGCACAGATAAATACAAAAGCTTCTGGTGAAGTGGAGTCCCAAGCCTGTTGTCTGTTTGAAAGGCGCAGAAGGGGCCAGGTGGTTGTTGGGGCTGCAGAGGAGGTGAGAAGATGTGGGGGTTACTTTTGAGAGGGACCAATGGCACGCTGAGCTACCAACCTCTTCTCAAGAGCAGCATAGAATAGGGTTGTGGAGCCTTAGCACACTGGGCCAGGACCACTACCAAGAGCCATCTCCTTTGCACAGCACAGCTACCTCTTCCCCCTCCAGCAGCTTGGTGTGAATGTGCCCACCCTGCTATTCCCTCCCACTACATCCTGAGTGGTAGTAGGTGACGTGCTTGTTGTACATTTCAAAATGCATGAAGTATTTAGTGACAGGGTTGAATGAATGTCTCAAAGTAAATGGAGATTACCAATGACAGCTATGATTGTTTTCACTGTCCATGTGGCGCTCAGCCTTATTAACACTTAAAGTTCCTCAGCGTTGTACAGTGGTGAATGCGTTATACCCTGTCTTTGGATTTCAGACCATAGGTTTGAATATTTGTGGAGTGCAACAAGCTCTTAGGTTTGTGAGCAGTAACACAAGACAGAATATGCATCTCCGAGCCTGTTCCACCTATGTGCGCTGAGGTAGTGATCCTCTCAGCCAGGAGTTTAGTATCAAAAGACATAGATCCTCAGGATACAGTTTCTCACATGGTGCCAACTGCCATAGTTCTATTGACTTAGATGAACCTATAAAAATTCACTCGGACAGGATCTGCTGCCAGGCCTCTCTGCCATTGAGCTAGAGGTACATCTCCAGGAGCTCTTATCTCCACCCTGCCCATAGACCATATTTTACTCTGGTTTTATGCTGAAGTAGCAGAGCTACTCTAGCTCCACCCTGATGTAAACGAGATCAGAATATGGCACATGTATTATGAGCAGACAGCCATGTGTTGCACAGGTATAATTCACCATAGAATTTGGCCCAATTTTTGTTTACAGGTTAAGCACCATGAGGATAATAAGGAATGAAAATTCAGTGAACTACATAGGTGTTTACAGGGTTGCCCACCAGCATGGAACTTGGACACCTTCCGGAAAGATTAACCCCCAAATCTCTCTTACGCTCCTGGTGGAAGGAGGAAGTTAGTGGGCCAGATTTTCAACAAGTATAAACTCCATCAACTTCACCGATTTATAGCAGCTGAGGAGCTGGCCCAGTGCTGGGATTACTTTCTAATATATAAATGTGAAGATGTTAGAAGGGATTATTACACAAGACTAAACTGAAGAGATATTTTTTGCATTTTATTCTGACTGCAGCAAGGCTAACTGCATTTTAATCGGACCGAGTCCCAGTAAAACATCCTAAATTCCAAGAAACCAGAAATATGTGAGAAATTTGTGCTTTTTCCAAGAATAAGATTAAATTATTGTCATAGACAAACACACACACAAAACTGCTCTAATGGGACAGGCTGAAACTTGCAACTGGTTTAGAAGAACTGCCTGGCTGTAGCCCTGGCAGCTTAACAGAGCTCAATCCATATATCCCCTCAAAACTGGAAGGTGGATGAGGATGGTGGTGTACACTGATGAGGGAGAGCAGACCATTGCCTCTAAACAATGGCTTGCTGAACAGATTGTAATAATTGCATGATTTCAGAGCTGTTTCTGATTCCAGTAACAGCTGGATTCCATTAGTTTTGGTTTACCAGAAATACATGTTCCAGTGGAGAAATGGTCACTCCTTCACATTTATTTTTGTTTAGAACAAATATTTCTGGTGCATTTCTGACAAGATCAGACTGTAAATGCATGTGTGTGGCAACTGTCCGTGCACAAGAATGTGCATATGCACCAATAAATAAACACAACTTTTACATTACTGGGTATTACTATGTCATGTATGAAACACATTTACTTGTTAATATTAGAAATTGGCCTGTACTGAGAAATCCTGATTTGGAATTGTATCTGAACATCTTTAAAGTCCAGGGGGAGGGAGGGTTTCAGAGCTAGTCTTCTGCTTTGTACTACAGTAATTTACAAAAATGGGCCCAATCAGTTTCAGGTCTGGAGCCAGATCCCACTACCTCAAAGTCTGGATCCAATGTTTTGATACAGGCTGCTCTCTAATAATTGCTTAAAACTACCACATATTTTCATTTGCAATCTGCCATCACTAACCACCCCCATTTAGTAGTGGCACCTTTTGCATACAGTTTTTAATTGAACTGCCCTCAGTTAAGAAGTAACCTTTTTAGTAGCTGTCCCTTTACCAAAGGAAAGCAAAATATCATAATCTGAATTAATTTAGTACATTTAATATATAATCCCTTATATATTTATGTACCTTGTAGTATCAAAATGTGCTAGACATTTTTCAAAAACTAGAGTAAGCCACACACAGTCTCCCAAACAGAGTGCAATCTATTAAGAGAATGACAAAATAGGAAGGTGAGGGAATGGGACATGACATACCAGCAAAGTGATCAGGGACTGATAGTCTTTGGCCCCAATCTTGCAAACCTTTACATGCATGTTAAACTAGAATCACAGGAGTAGTCTCACTGAAGTCAGTGCTTTTTTTATTTTTGTGCATTTCACTAAAACAGTATGGGTGAGATTCTGATCTCGAGTATCAGAGGGTAGCCGTGTTAATCTGTATCCACAAAAACAACCAGGAGTCCGGTGGCACGTTAAAGGCTAACAGATTTATTTGGGCATAAGCTTTCGTGGGTTAAAAAACCCTCATTTCTTCAGATGCATCAGTTACACAAGTGTAAATTAGGATTAATTCCACTGAAGTCTGGAATTTCTCCCCCTTTTGAAATGGATGAAAATGAGATTAGAATCAAGCCAGATACGTGTTTTCCATCATGTGCTAATTTGCACTGCCATCCTGTGAATGAGTTGCTTGTTTTCTTCTCCTTAATCACATAGTTCCACCTAAAATAAGACTTGATACAGAAGTAAATCTGGAAGGAGACTACACTTCCTGTTTATAAAAATACCCTTCCTGTGTGGAAGAGTCCTCTTCCTGCACACACTCATCCGTACACATCAGTCCAGATTCCCAAACGTATTTCTATAGACAAATCTCAACAGCCAGAACCATATTAGGGTGAATCTTGTCTCACTTGTAGTCATGATATTTCAGCAAATGAATGTAGCAGATACCTTAGAGTGCATAATGCAGGCAAACTTTATTTAAACACCTTTTTAAAATAAAACTGGTTTAAAACTTCCCTATGTCAGTGAATTTCCTGTTTGTCTGATTACCATAAAGTGACATCTAACTCAGTGACAGTGTGGCCAACTTTCGTGATAGAATCCTAGAAATGTAGGACTGGAAAGGACCTCAGGAGGTCATCTAGTCCAGGCCCTGGCACTCAAGGCAGGATTAAGTAATAACTTAGACCACATTGTAAGTCACACAATATTTGGGGTTTTTCTTCGAGTCCAACTCCTAGAATTCTGTGATTATGTAAGACAGCTTCTGTTTACGTAAATGTGTATCCCTCATGCTTGTGGAGAAAAAAAAAATCTAAAACTGTGATCCGAACACACTCCAATCTTTCCAAAAGGAAAATAAAAAGAACTCAAAAATTATTATTTTTAAGCTTTTGATTTTTAAGCCAATCTCATTATTTTGAGGGGACTTGGGGCTGACAATACTGCAGTGATTTACAGCAACTTTGGATCCGACCCAATGTACATATATAACAACTGTACAGAGGAAAATTGGGTGTTCCCATTCACCCTATCTCATTAGAGAATAAGGGGACACACAATGAAAATGAAAGAAATTTAGAGCTGGTAAAAGGAAATACTTGCTTACACAGCTCACAATTAACCTGTGGAACTCACTGACACAAGATATGTTTAAAGCTAAGTACACAAAAGGGATTAATAAAGGATTACATGTTTATATGAATAATATGAGAGTTACATTAGACTGAATACAATCTGCTACACTCATAAGGGATAGAAACCCTAACGCTTCGAGAAATATGCCAGTTATGGATCAGGAAGAAACTAGCAAGTTAATAATAGAATTTCTTTTAATAATAACAAATAAAAAGAATAATAAATAATATAATTTTTCTCACCTTCCTCTGAAGGAGCTGGCCCTGGCCACTGTCAGAGCCAGGATATTGGACTGGATGGACACCTGCTCTGATCTTGTGTGGCTATTCCTTTCGTGTTCCACCTCTGTGTCTTAATACTGAGCTTCCCTGCTGGTGTCTGTGCTATTCCTGCCCACATTCCAGTCAGTTGGGCCATCTGTAACCACCATTAGATCCGGTGAGTCTCTAGCACAGTGGTTCTCAATCTTTCGTCATTCCTTGAGCTCCAGCAGCTCTTCCCCACACCAGGGCCTTCCTTAGCCATAGGCAGAACAGGCAGCCGCCTAGGGCACCACTAGGTCTGGGGGCACCACCCTGCTGGGCCGGACAAACGGGAAGCAGGGGAGAATGTAAGAGCAGGGCTGCTGGGTCCTAGAGAGAGCTGAATGCAGCACAGTCTGAGGGAAGGGATTGGCTTCTGGGGTCTCTGGGAAGGGGTGGGGGAAGGAACTCACCTGTAGGGTGACCAGATGTTTCGATTTTATAGGGACAGTCCTGATTTTTGGGTCTTTTTTTAATATAGGCTCCTATTTCCCCCCACCCCCGTCCTGATTTTGCACACTTGCTGTCTGGTCACCCTAGGTGGGGGTAATTGGTGCCTATATAAGACAAAGGCCCAAATATCAGGACTGGCCCTATAAAATCAGGACATCTGGATCTGTTCACCCTAGCTGGGGAGCACGTCTCTCTCCCGAGCTGGCAGTGATCTGTCTCATCCAGGGGAAGCTGCACAGGGCAGGATGAGCTGCTGTGGCTCCATGGGTGCCCCGTCCCTGAGATCAGATGCTGTTCTAACTTCACCATGGTCCGTTGCCCATAGGCGTGTGATCGGACCTGAGGGTTTGCTGCTGCTGTTGCCGCTCTGCACCCTCAGAGGTGAATTTTGGGGTTTTGCAGTTTTCCACCTATCTCCTCCTTTACTGCAGCTGTTGGACCAGCAGGCTGGTGGGTGAGACAAGCATGAAAGCAGAACTGTGTTGCCATTTAGATTGTCATTTTAACAAATTTGTTCGCCAAAAATGCTTGCTAACAATCCTGAATCCAATTTCAATATTTTTTTTAAAAAATCAATATCTTAGCCAAAAACAGAAAATTAAGCTGTTGACAATTATTTGTGACAAGTTTGGTATGGGGAAGGGAGTGGGCCAGTTTTCATCAGAGAAACAAAAAATGTTGACTGACTTTTCTATAGCCCTGTTACTGCTAAATAGAGCCTTCCAAGAACTGTAATATGCTCCTCTTCTTACTAGTGTATAGAGCAGAGGTTGGCCACCTACGGCACACGTGCCAAAGGTGGCACGCGAGCTGATTTTTGATGACACGCAGTTGTGAGCTGAGCGGCTCAGCCCGCTGCTGCTCTGGGGTTCCGGCTGCTGCCCCATTGCTACCCAGGGTCCCAGCCGCCGGCACCACTCAGCACTTACTGCTGGCCTGGGGACCCCCAAGGAACCCGAGGCTGGCAGCGGGCTGAGCAGGCTGACGGCCGAAACCCTGGCTGAGCCACTCAACCCGCTGTCGGCCTGGGGTTCCATTCTCTCAGCTGGTAGGTGGGCTGAGCGGGACTAAATTCAGCAAAATAGGAAAAAAGAGCAACTAATGACAGAGTGCAAGAACCTAGAGCAGTGGTCCCCAACCTTTTTCATCTGGCAGATGCCAGACAAAGGACCATGGCGGTGGACGAGCCTCTGCCGAAATGCTGCCAAAATTCAGCGGCATTTCAGCAGTGACACCTCTGTAGCCACTGTAGATGACAAGATAGCTGCAAACAGTTCAATTGTACTACATATTGTCACCTACTGCATAGTAAAAACTCTAGAGTATACGTAACAAGGACTATGTCTATAGGGGATGGGAAAAGGGCTTTCTTCCCTAAATCAAGCTCACAGGTCCTCTGTTAGCTTCTCTGCCATGTAAGAAGCATTTTGACTGCGCATTTGGTGGGGAATAGACCCCCTGCTAGGCTGAGCCTTCTTCCTGTTCTCAGATCCTCATTCTGGGAGTACGTCTACACTACGGGATTATTCCAATTTTACATAAACCGGTTTTGTAAAACAGATTGTATAAAGTCAAGTGCACGTGGCCACACTAAGCACATTAATTCAAAGGTGTGCGTCCATGGTCTGAGGCTAGCGTTGATTTCTGGAGTGTTGCACTGTTGGCAGCTATTCCGTAGCTATCCTATAGTTCCCGCAGTCTCCCCCGCCCCTTAGAATTCTGGGTTGAAGCCCAGTGGCTGATGGGGCAAAAATAATTGTCGCGGGGGGTTCTGGGTAAATGTCGTCATTCCTTCCTTCCTCCGGGAAAGCAACGGCAGACAATCATTTTGCACCCTTTTTCCCTGGATTGCCCTGGCAGACGCCATAGTACGGCAACCATGGAGCCCGTTCAGGTTTTTTTTTTTTTTTTTTTTACAGTCACTGTATGTGTACTGGATGCCGCGGACAGAGGCGATACTCCAGTACTACACAGCAGCATTCATTTGCTTTTGCATGATAGCAGAGACAGTTATCAATCATTCTGTACTGTCTGCTGCCGGTGTAAATTAGCAATGAGATGACGGTTATCTGCCCTTCTGTGCAGTCTGCTGCTATCATGGGTGCCCCTGGCTGAGATCGGCCGGGGGCGCAAAGGCAAAACTGGGAATGACTCCCCGAGTCAATCCCTCCTTTATGGTTTTCTAAAAATAGAATCAGTCCTGCCTAGAATATGGGGCAAGTGTACTAGAGAACCAGTGTATCAGAGAGCACAGGTGCTCCGTGTCAGATCCTGCAGAAATGATGAGCTACATGCCATTCACGGGGGGTGCTGTTGCAACAACCCGACCCATTGCTTCCCTTCTCCCCAAACCTTCCTGGGCTACTGTGGCAGTGTCCCTCCCATTTGTGTCATGAAGTTATAAAGAATGCAGGAATAAGAAACAGTGACTTGTTAGTGAGATAGAATGAGGGGGAGGCAGCCTCCCGGTGCTATGACAGTCCAGGCAGGACATTAAGCGGTGCGGGGGAGAGGAGCCCAGCATACCGCTGCTATGACAGTCTAGGCAGTACTGAATCTTTTCTTTACATAGGAAAGGGAGGGGGCTGATGGAGCTCAGTGCCCAGTTGCTATGATGAGGAGGGTTACCAGCCATTCTGTACCATCTACTGGGAATGACTGAGAATCATTCCTATTTTTACCCAGGTGCTCCCAGCCAGCCTCACCGGAAGCCAGCCAGGAGCACTCATGGGTTGATAATAAGGACGGTTACCAGTCCTACTGCACCGTCTGCCACCGGGCAAGGGAGAGGAGTTGATACTGCTCTTCACTGCTGCAGCATCGCGTCTACCAGCAGCATTCAGTAGACATAGGGTGACAGTCAAGAAACGATTTCTTTCCCTTTTCTTTCACATGGGGGGGGGAGTAAATTGACGAGCTATTCCCTGAACCACACCGGTCAATGTGTTTGAACCTACAGGCATTGGGAGCTCAGCCAAGAATGCAAATACTTTTCAGAGACTGCTGGGGACTGTGGGATAGCTGGAGTCCTCAGTACCCCCTCCCTCCCTCCCTCCATGAGTGTCCATTTGAGTCTCTGGCTTCCCGTTACGCTTGTCATGCGGCACTGTGTAGCCTGGAGATTTTTTTTTCAAATGCTTTGGCATTTCGTCTTCTGTAACGGAGCTTTGATAGAACAGATTTGTTTCCCCATACAGCAATCAGATCCAGTATCTCCCGTACGGTCCATGCTGGAGCTCTTTTTGGATTTGGGACTGCATTGCCACCCGTGCTGATCAGAGCTCCACACTGGACAAACAGGAAATGAAAATCAAAATTTTGCGGGGCTTTTCCTGTTTACCTGGCCACTGCATCCGAGTTGAGATTGCTGTCCAGAGCAGTCACAGTGGTGCACTGTGGGATACTGCCCAGAGGCCAATACCGTTGATTTGCGGTCACACTAACCCTAATCTGATATGGTAATACTGATTTTAGTGCTACTCCTCTCGTCGGAGAGGAGTACAGAAATCGGTTTAAAGAGCCCTTTATATCGATATAAATGGACTCGTAGTGTGGACGGGTACAGCGTTAAATTGGCTTAACGCTGCTAAAATCGGTTTAAACGCGTAGTGTAGACCAAGCCTGGGAAATGTGGGTGCATAAACACAAGTAAAAAGTGATGAGTTAGACCAGGAGTACAGGGGAACTCAGTTTTACATTAATGAGTGCACTGCTGCACTGCCGCCAAGTTAGCCCTGCCTTTATAGCAGGAGTCAGGCCCAAAAGGGGGCCATGGAGCAAGCTGCCTTATATGCCTGATGCTAACAAGTAAGCCCATTTCTCCTCAGAAACACCCTTTCTCTTGCTCCTTTTTCACCCTGTGCAGTGTGCACTTGTGAAGCAGGGAGCAGGTGCACAGGGGTCTGAGACTTTTGTCCACCCCGTGCAAAAGACTGTGCCTCCTGCTTTATCTTACTGGTGCTCATGCTAGAGTGCAATGACCTGCTGTGCATTCTACGAGCCTTCTAGTTCCACAACCACAGATGAATTTTTCCATGGGTGGAAGAGGAGGTAACAGATACGGCAGTGGACACTGGTCACATCTGAAACTGGAAAGGCAAAACTGTCAGGTAAAGGTGCATTCAGAGTCAATTTACAGCAGCAGATAAGGATCCTCCTAGGTCAGTGACTCAAGAATCCTATAGTAGGAGAGTAGGCAAACTATATGCTGCCAGCCTGATTATAGAGCACCCCCTGACACAATGTTCAGATACTACTATGCTCTCAGCACTTGAAGGCAGACTAGTTTCCTGGCTAACCCTCCTTTGGGAAAACTTCCCCTCTTCCCACTGGAGCTAATGCCAGCAGCACTGCCCCTCACTTTATAAAGGATGAGGTCACCTTCCCAGTTTGAGTGACTAGTGAATGAATTGCTGATTAATCTGTTATCTTTCCTCTAATCACGATAATTGTTCTTTTCTATAAGTTCTTGCTGCTGTACAGGGAACCAGTGATCTCATCACATCAGCATTTATCACTTTTATTGCCATGCAATGTTGTGAGGAGATTAGCTGAGTGGAAGCAGAATGTGCTGGGGGAAAGCATGTAGATCACTTGGATCATGCATGCTTTTTGTGCATTTTAACTCATGTGAACTCCAGCTCCTCCCCCTGTGCTGAGTGCAGAAGTGTTCTCAACCATAGCATTTGGACCAGTGCCTCCCCTGGAAAAATGGACACCTGCATTCAGGACCAAAGTTTTGAATTAAAAACGCCATTTCTGGACATATTGTCAACAGCCACCACCTTGCTAAGGCATCTGGGGCCTCAGGTCAAACACTATTAAAGAGTTTCCACTAGAGATGGGCCGAGCTGCTCAGCTGGGATTCAAATTGGAATCTGCATTGTTTGCAAGTTTGAAGAGGGAGACATTTGGATCTGGGCAAGGGGTTCTTTTAACCTATTGTACAACTAGATACACCTATGGCATTCATATCTGAGGGCCTATTCTCCCACCCACAGCATAGCAGTGACTCTTACTAACTTCACTTGTAGAAGCAGCATGGTCTAGTGGATAGGGCAAGGACTAGGATCCAGGGCACCAAGGATCTAGTCCCCACTCTACACAGGTCCTGCTGGTATAACAAAGCCCTTTCAATTTAAACAGATTTTACAAAAAAAAAATCCCTGGTTTTTACAAAAAGTATGGTTTTTTTTTCTATTTTCACCCTACTTTTGTATAATTCAAGTATATAAAAATAACTTGTTTTATTAGGAAAATACAATATATTGCAGGAGATATATGTATTATGATAAGACATTAGTCTGTGTGAATATGCAAAGCTGCCTGTTGAAGTGATGCTATGTATTAGTCTAAAAGATACACACACACGCAAGCTCTGAAATGTGTGCAAATCTGAACATACTAATGAAGCTCACACCAACCATGTACACATTTCAAGTTGTTCGCAGATAACGGCTTAAAGATCTGACACTAAAATGGGAAGAAAATGAAAATCTGTGTCTGAATATATTTCAGAACACAAGGAAGTATTCGCAAGTTTTAAAAAAATGAACAGGAGAAAAGGATGAAGCTGAGTGTATGCGCGGCAAATGGATTGGCCCGATAATTAAATGTAAACATTTATAGGCTAAGAGTTCTAAGTCTCCAGCAGTAAACTGTTTATTGAAATGAAAAATTGTATTTGGGGATTAGAAAGAGATTTGTTTCTTAAACTCAGAGGGGGCATTGTGTTTTGAGTTCTCTTTTAGTTCTGCAGCAAACCACATTGAATTTCACTTTATCAAAGCATTAATCCACTGAATACTTTCCCCCCATCCTTCCATCCACCAAAATAAACCTCAATATTTACCCAGAAAAATTAATCGTTTTTTCCACCAATTTTCGTCTGTTTTTGTTGTTGTAGTAATAAACACCAATAAATTCCTGAGAAAAAAATAAATAAAATAAAAACCGAAAATGAAGGGCCCTCTGTATAACCTTAGGTAAGTCACTTCATTCGTCTTTTCTATTTTTGAGTGCAAATGTTTTGGGGGTAGAAATTGTCTCATTCTGTTTAAACAGTGCCTAGCACAATGGGGCGCTGACCTTGATTGGGACCTATAGGTCCTATTGTAATACTAATAATATGGTTATACCTATTCCTTACAGCAGAATAGGGCCCCTGAATCTGGATTTGAGTTTCCTTAATTTGTGGGTGCTAGCTTTGAGATTTTACTTCAAGTCAATCTCTGGTATCCATCCTACCAAACTCGAATATAAGACTTGAAATATTCCCCATCAGACTATTTAAATGACAGAGAGAGAGGTCCAATAGGATCATTTAAAGTTCAATAGACTCACTAATCTAGACACTTTAAAATCCTGCCCCAACATGTGATGGTCTCTGCCCATCTCTTGGCAAAGATTTCATAGCAGAGGCAGTGCTATTCTAAGGTCTTGTTTCATAGCAGAGACTGCACTGTAGTGAGGTCTCAAACTATACTGCGTGCATTCATAAGGACATTTCGTGTCGTAACAGTCAGGATGCTGTGGTATTATAACATGATCCTTTGACTGACAGACTTTGCACAGTAGATGGGGCCTAACGTGCTATGTTGTAGAGGTCCCTGAGCAGCAGTCCATCTCCCTGTAATCAGTATGATTCTATTGGATGTGAACACTTGAAATGCAAAGCTCAAAAAAAGTTTGAGTGTAGTACTGTTCAGAAGAGTCACACTGGCAGGGGTGGGGGGACAGGGACTTTGAGGTGCCACATTCATTTTCTCAGTGAATTCCAAATCCAATGTGCTTAGTTTACAACTGTAAAGGTCCCCCCCACCCAAAACTCAGTCTAGGACCCAAGAGTCAAGCTGTTCTTCCTCTCTCACATGTCACCACCAGCATCCAAGGTTCTGCAGCCAGATTAGGCCCATAGTGACACCTGTGCAGCCCCATCACCTTCAGATGATGCCCTCAGTGGTACCTTTGCAACCCTATTGCCATCAGTGGGCTTTGATAGATACAACTGCCTGAAGCTGAGGGTAGCATTTTCAAAAATGGCCCCTGGTTTTGGGTGCCACTTTGAAACACTTAAGGTTTCTCAAGGCAACACCCAAAGTCAGTTTAAGTTGTTTCAGGGTCACAAATCACTAAAAATTAGCCATTACTTCTGAAAGTTTTGGTTTAGTTAACAAATCTGTTGATGCATAGGGAAAAAGACAGAATTCAGCTTCCTCACTCTCAGCTGTGTTACTGCTGCAAAGCTAACAGGCAGTGCTTAATTTATAATGAAACAGGTGGTAGGGCACAAACAATTTTTTTTACATTTATAACTGAAGCAGCAAGCCAACAGATACTGAGGCTATGAATTGCCAAACCCAGAGATACTGGAGCTCAGCTCTGGCACAAATTAAGCATTGCTAAATGGTATAAAATGCAGTAAAACCTTTTTTTGTTATTAAAATCAGCAGATCTGACTCTAAATACACCAAGGGAGCAGATATGTAGAGTATGCCAGAGTTATTTATACAAAAACCACTTTTCAGAGTAGAACTGCACTTTAGACCATTATTAATATAATAAAAGTCCTGCAAGTCTTAAGGAAAATACTTGTTTCCTGTAAGAAGATCAAGACAATGCAGATTTGTTTCCAGTTTCTGTCTCTTGGCTCACAGATGTGCTTTAGCCTCAGGTATGTCAGAGTACAAATCGAAGTACTTCTGCAGCTGGCCTTGGGTCACCCTCCAAAGTACAGCACAAGCATTTCCCAGGTGGCCATGGTGACCTTTGTGTTGATCACACTGAAATCAATTGATGTGCTGAAGTTTCATTTTTATTCAGTATTTTTCATGAACAGCATTCACTTTGTATCCGTGAACCTTGTTTCTGCTTACACCTGAACCCTACCAATATCAGATGACAGTCTATCAGCCTCTGGACACTCACTAAGTGCAGAAGGCTTTACATACCAAAACTAGTCAGAGAAAGGTCCCAAAGGTAGTTCACAGTTCAGATAAGCAGCCCAAAGTTCAGATACTTATTTCAATTTGTCCAAATCTCCTTAGCTTGAAAAAAATGGGCTGGAAATCTCATGACAGTTTTTTTTCCTCATGAGATTTCTGGTTCTTTCTGGTTTTGGGAGTAACACAAGAGAAGTCTCTCTTGTGCTAGTTCAGCTCTTCCGCTTTCAGTTTGGCCAGAAACCAGAAAGTGCAACAACATGCGAAAATTAAAAGCAAACAAAAGAGTTAACTGAACTTTTTTGAACCTCAAAAATGTAAGCTTGGGGCAAAATGGTTGAGTCAGTGCTTATTTACTGGGAGGCAACATTGGCAAGGTCTAATGAACACTGATGTGGGGGGATAGTGACCCCGATCATGTGATTGGGGTACTTGCTTTTGGAATGCTGACCCGCCTCGTACGATTGGGCCATGCAATGAAGTTTTACTGCTGGAAGCACTGGTACCCTCTGCTGCTCCAGAGGTACACAGTAGTTGTAAATCCAGCTTATCTGGTTTCTACCTGCTTCATGTCACTAGAGTGAGACAAAGCAGTCAAGGTACACCACTGAATCTGATTTATTGTCTCGCCAGCCATTCTTTATATCAGACTCTTATTTTGCAGGGGCTTGGGCATCAGGGGATCTCTGTTCTTGTACCAGCTGTCACTATGCTGCTGTGTAAACCTGGACAAGTCATTCAGTCATTTGTTTTTTGATTGCCCCATTGGTAGAACCCGAATGAGAATGCTCACCTTGCCTTGCAGCATCCTTTGAGATGTGCAGATGAAAGGGAAGCACAGTATGCTGCAGGCCTGATTCTGGTATAACTGTGGGTTTAAACTAATACAACTTCACACAACTCAATGAGGGATAGCTTGGTGTTTTGAGCATTGGCCTGCTAAATCCAGGGTTATGAGTTCAATCCTTGAAGGAGCCATTTAGGGATCCAGGGCAAGAATCTATCTGGGGATTAGTCCTGCTTTGAGCAGGGGGTTGGACTAGATGACCTACTGAGGTCCCTTCCAAACCTGACCTTCTATGAAGTTACTTGTATTTTATACAGTATGAGAGGGGAATCAAGCCCTCTAAGTGTTTGACATTAATTGATAGAATGATCCTTTACTCTATACCTGAATCATTCCCTTTGCTCAATGAAGATATCTAACAAGAAAAAAAAATCTCTAGTTAAAATGATCTACTAATGATTGAGTTATGCGGAATGAGTAGCTGAAAGCCCATGCTGTCATACAGCTGTAATTGGTAAAGTCAAGTGTGTATAAAAGAGAGAGCCTGATATAAAAACATAAGAACGGCCATACTGGGTCAGACCAAAGGTCCATCTGGCCCCAGGGCCAGCTCTAGGTTTTTTGCCTCCCCAAGCAAAAAAAATTTTGGCTGCCCCCACCCCAGCCCTGGCCTCCCCCCCACACCACCCTGCTGTCTCAGTCCTGGGCTCTCCCCCCACCATCTGCACCCCCTGCCACCCCAGCTCAGTGACTCCCCTGACCCACACTTTCCTGCCGTCCCAGCCCTGGGCTTACCGTCCCACTCCAGCCCTGGGCTCTCCCCACTACACACCCCGTGCTGTCCCAGCTCTGGCCTCCCCCCTGCCCCCCACTACTGGTGCCCCCCATCCGCCCCACACACACCCTGCTGTCCCAGCCCTGGGCTCTGCCCCTTTCACCTGCACCCCATACCGTCCCAGTCCTGGGCTTTCCCCCCACATACACCTGCACCCTCCTTCCACCCCAGCCCTGGATCACTGGTAACTTGCTCCCAGGGCAGATCATTCAGCAGGAATTTTGGACGTGCACAGAACACAGACAGTATTGGTTCCCATATGGTTACAGAACTGCAGTAAAGTGGAACAATTTTCAGCTTGTGTGATTGGAGGATATCTGGATGCATATTATAAGACTGTCCTCCATAAATGAGGAAAAGTTGAGGTGCCTTTATTATTCTTTTGTTCCACTCTTTGTTTCTGTGGGTAATTTGCCAATGCAATATCACTGTTTTCCTTTTAAACAAATAAAACTAAAAAAAGAAAAAAGGCAATGGTTGTTGAAAATAGCAATTCCAGTCCTAAAAACCACTGGGAAGCATATCTTGCTCAGTTTTATCCTACTTTTTCTACAGCAAGTTACAGTGGATCAGTATATTTGATTTGGCAGAAATGAAGTAACAGCTGCCCAAATTGAACTTGAGCACTCCTGAATTTTGAGGTGTTCAAATCTGGAAGGCAGGTGCTAGATTCCCTTTCTGAATATTAGCTAAATCTGGAAAGGAAAAGTCAGTTTCTGCTTCCATGGCTCAGAAGTGGAAATCCTCCTATGTGCCTGGTACTGTATCTAAAGCTACCGTGGTCCAGAGCATCCCCTCCCCTACTTTTCATTTTAAATTCTAGTGGGATCCACATATCTCCCTTGCTAGGCTTCAGATAGAGAGGGGCACTGTCCATTTAGTCCACCTAATTCCTTCTTTGAGGGCTGCAAGGTGAGGTCACACCAGTATCCCTAATCCAGTCTGAGGATGTCTTCTGAAGGGGATATCTGGGGCAAAGCCTTCTACTCCTTGGGTACACTTGTTCCCCATTCACAGTGCCACCCCGCTCTAGCAGTGAGCTCTCCATTCACAGGAAGCTGCAGCATGAGGTTTCAGCTACCATACTCCCTCCTGCTCCCTTTCCTGTTGATAGTGGCCAAGGGAATGCTGGGAAATGTAGTTCTTTCCCTGCTCCAGGGCAGGCTCTATAGGCAGGGAGCTAACCAAGGAACTACAGCTCCCAGAGCCCCCTGTTGGTTCTCAGCTCCCAGGCTGGATCCCTGCCAGCTGCCGCCCCTGCAAATGGGCTGCCCCAAGCAGCTGCTTGCTTTGCTGGTGCCTAAAGCCGCCCGTCTGGCCCAGTATGCTGTCTTCCAATAGTGGCCAATGGCAGGTGCCCCAGAGGGAATGAACAGAATAGGTAATCATCAAGTGATCCATCCCATGTTGCCCATTCCCAGCGTCCGGCAAACAGAGTCTAGGGACATCATGTTCCTAGAACTTAAAACTGGACTGTAAAACTGGACTGTAACAGACCACAAATACAAGGGATGACTGAACCTGAGTGATATCCTAAACAAAAGAGCTCTCAGCCGGGCTTGTATATGTTTCCAAAACTTCAGACTGACTCAGACATTCTAGGCTTCAGAGCAATATTTGAGGCTACAGTGTGTGCGTGCGCTAATGGTGTTGACTTCTGTGGGTGGCAAATGAGTGGTGCATGCTGCCATGAAGGACTGTGCATATTCAGCATTATTGTGTATGCTCCTTGTGTTGATGTTTGTCTGGGAGGGCTGTGCTGGGAGATTTGTACTGATTTGTGCAGGTGGCTGTTGGGCCAAGTAATCTACCATCTGTGCTGTTGTGAATGAAGTGATTGTACGTAAGTTAGGTATAGGGTAAGGGTGGGGATTGGTCCAGTTACCTCTGATCTCACAATGGTCTAGGCATGGCAAAGACACATGCCTTGCTGTAGCTGTGCACTGCATTGGTGTAATTCATAAAGTCAAAATGGTGGAGAACTTAAAAATTGGATGGTAACAGATCTCAAAACCCAGTGATGATTCAACCTGGGGATATTCTGAGCAAAGAGCTCACAGACATGCTTGTAGCTGCTTCTATCATTTCACTCTAACTCAGGGCTGGTCTACACTGGGGTGGGGATTGATCTAAGATACGCAACTTCAGCTACGTGAATAACATAGCTGAAGTTGAAGTATCTTAGATCGAGTTACTTACCGTCCTCAAAGCACGGGATCGACGTCCGCGACTCCCCATGTCGACTCCGCTACCGCCGTTCGCTTTGGTGGAGTTCCGGAGTTGAGAGGAGCATGTTCGGGGATCGATATATCATGTCTAGATGAGACGTGATATATCAATCCCCGAGAAATCGATAGCTACCCGCCGATACAGCCGGTAATGAAGATGTACCCTCTGACATTGAGGCTTCAGAGTGGTGCACGGTGATATTCCTGGAGTCTTATTGTATAGCTATTGATTGCTGGGCTCTGTACACACATATAGTAAGAGACAGCCTGACCTGAAGCACTTGCAGTATAAATAGACAAGAAGGTGGGAGAAAAAGTATTGTTACCCTCATTTTACGATGAAGAATGGAGGCCCAGAGATTAAGAGACTTGCCCAGGGTCACACAGTCTGAGACAGAGCTGGGAAGTGAACTTAGATCTCATGAGACTCAGTCTAGGGGTTTAGCCACAATTTGCTGTGGTGAGGGAGAATGCGAAACTGAGAAATGCTGCAAACTCCCTTATCTCTTATCTTCTGAGGCAAAATGGAAGCAATCCCAACAGCCCCTTCCCCTAATACCTTTATCCCTTCTCTTCACTATGTCCCATCTCATGCTTGCCATCCCCAGAGTCACATGCTGTAGTTCTGCTGATTAGAGCCACAGAGTGCTGCTGTTCCTGCACTGCTGAGAGCTACAGGCAAGATCACCAGTGACCAACCAAAGTTTCAAAGGAACTTCTGAGAGAGTGAAAAAGGGGGTTTCCCCTTTGGGTTGTTCTGAGAAGGGCACACAGTATTTGGCAGTGAGCAGATAGGACATGAAGCAGCTTAGGCAGTCTGTGCTTAGCCTTTTTCTCCTGCTGCCATGAAACAAAATATAAACATGTTGATCCTATAAGCAAAGCATTGATCCTGGTTTCTGGTATGCTAGTTATTAGCAATTAGTGTAAATATTGCAGAGAGACTGAGTTATTTCTCAAACAACTTGGAAGGGCATCTCCTGCCCCTCTACATCTAGAGGATTAAGTCTGAATTCCTGCCTCATTACTACATAAAGCCCCTTCCACGGCTTCTCTGGTTTCAGGAAGTGGGGATAGCCTGAAAAGTCACTGGACTGTTCAAAGATTAGCTTTCCTTAAATTCAAAGTGGTTCAGATAAAGTTAGAGTGGGCCTTAAATTGCTAACATCACGGGTGTTTGGAAGCAGAGTTTTGTGTCAGGTCCAAATAAAAATCAGACTTGATCCTAAAACTTTGCCCCAAACTCAGATCAAACCAGAACCTAACCCTTTTGTATACTATTCTCTTTTATACAAAAACACACACACACACACACACACACACACACAAAATTAGCAGAAAATACACATTCAGCAAAGGAATCTTAAAGGACCCACGGTATTTTCCTATCTTTTGGAAAGTTCTCATTATTATGGTTACCAAATGTGTGATGCAACTTACATAGATGACATTGTAGAGAATGGTGACCAGACAGAAGCAAATTTAGGGACATCTGAATTTAAAGCACCCCTGAGTTCACTCTACCTTTCACCCTCCTGTTAACTACTTTTCTTGATAGAGTACTCTTTCCACTTCCCTTTAGTTCTCGTCTCTCATCAACTTCACACAGATGTAACTTTACTGATCGCAATAAAGTTATTCCTGATTTACATTAGTGTAACTGAAAACAGAAAACAGAATCAAGCTCTTAATTTCTAAGTGCTTAGAAGAACTCCTGTTTTCATTCAGTAAGGAAATTCATTATTATTATTATTATTAGACTTCTAAAACATTCTGTCAGTTGTTCCCATTACAAACAAAAACATTACACTGAAATTAAAGGCAGGAGTATGTATTAGTGATGTAAAGTAAAAAAGGAGGTTGTAATTATCGCCCAGGAATTTCAGAGTTAAGGTTAAACTAAAAAGAAATAAAAATATATTAAGTAGAGCTGTCGATTAATCTCAGTTAACTCACACGATTAAGTCAAAAAAATTAATCGTAGTTAAAAAATTAATCGCAATTAATCGCACTGTTAATAGAATACCAACTAAAATTTATTAAATATTTGAGATGATTTTCTACATTTTCAAATATATCTATTTCAATTACAACACAGAATACAAAGTGTACAGTGCTCACTTTATTATTTTTATAACAAATATTTGCACTGTAAAAATGATAAACAAAAGAAATAGTATTTTTCAATTCACCTCATACAAGTACTGTAGTGCAACCTCTTTATCATGAAAGTGCAACTTACAAATATAGGTTTTGTTACATAACTGCACTCAAAAACAAAACAATGTAAAACTTTAGAGCCTACAAGTCCACTCAGTCCTACTTCTTGTTCAGCCAATCGCTCAGACAAACAAATTTGTTTGTATTTATGAGAGATAATGCTGCCCACTTCTTAATTACAATGTCACCTGAAAGTGAGAACAGGCATTCGCAAGGCACAGTTATAGCTGGCATTGCAAGATATTTATGTGCCAGATGCGCTAAAAATTCAGATGCCTCTTCATGCTTCGGCCATCATTCCAGAGCACATGCTTCCATTCTGATGATGCTTGTTAACAAAATAATGCATTAATTAAATTTGCAACTGAACTCCTTGGGGGAGAATTGTATGTTTCATGCTCTATTTTACCTGCATTCTGCCATATATTTCATGTTATAACAGTCTCAAATGATGACCCAGCACATGTTGTTAATTTTAAGAACACTTTCACTGGAAATTTGACAAAGTGCAAAGAAGATACCAATGTGAAATTTCTCAATATCTACAGCACTCGACCAAAGATTTAAGAATCTGAAGTGCCTTCCAAAATCTGAGATGGACGAGGTGTGGAGCATGCTTTCAGAAGTCTTAACAGAGCAACACCCTGATGCGGAAACTACAGAATCCAAACCACCAAAAAAGAAAATCAACCTTCTGCTGGTGGCATCTGACTCATGATGATGAAAATAAACATGTGTCGGTCTACACTGCTTTGGATGGTTATCAAGCAGAACCCGTCATCAGCATTGATGCATGCCCCCTAGAATGGTGGTTGAAGCATGAAGGGACATATGAATCTTTAGTGCATCTGGCATGTAAATATCTTGTGACCCTAGCTACAACAGTGCCTTGAGAATGCCTGTTCTCACTTACAGGTGACATTGTAAACAAGAAGCAGGCAGCATTATCTTCTGCAAATGTAAACAAACTTGTTTGTCTGAGCGATTGGCTGAACAAGAAGTAGGACTGATTGAACTTGTAGGCTCTGAAGTTTTACATTGTTTTATTTTTGAATGCAGGGTTTTTTTTTAACCTAATTCTACATTTGTAAGTTCAACTTTCATGATAAAGAGATTGCACTACAGTATGTGTATTAGGTGATTGAAAAATACTATTTCTTTTGTTTTACAGCACAAATATTTGTAATAAAAAATAAAGCGAGCACTGTACACTTCGTATTCTGTGTTTCATTGAAATCAACATATTTGAAAATGTAGAAAACATCCAAAAATATTTAAATAAATGGTATTCTATTATTAACAGTGTGATTAATCGCAATTAATTTTTTTAATCGCTTGACAGCCCTACTATTAAGATATCGAAATGCACTGTTAGGGCACCTTAACTTTGCCCTATAACGAGGCCATGAGGGGGGAAATAAAAAAAAATCTTAAAAAATAATCAGTTAATCTCAACTAGAACCACAAACACTACAATGAATATTTCATGGTGTCATTTCAGGGCAGAGTTAATGTTGTTCCTGTGCCCTAACTGTCCTTTTCCAAACCTTGCAATATTTGGAAGCTTTGCTATTGACTTCAATGGAACCAGTATTTGGCCTGCAGTCTGCATTTATAGTTAGCTGTACTAATCAAATTAGTACAGCTCAAAAGGGTTCCTAGTAAAATGGATTCATAAACACAAGTCTAGACCCTCAGCTGGTGTAAGTCAGTGCCCATAAATTGTATCCAGGACTTATTTGGAGGATTCACTGAATTAGACACACACACACACACACACACACACACTTGAAAAAGCACCTGTCAACATTGGCTTTGTACTTTTAACACATCCTGCATATTGCTTCCTGGCTGGGCCCATCTCCCCTAGTGACTCAAAGTTACAAAGTCCTTCAGTCCTGAGTCATTGTCTATTATTGTCAAGTGCAGGTGGAGAACACCGGAACAGGGAATTGCTCCAGAGCTTTACCAGACAAAGCAATGTCACCATCTCCAGACTGGAATTGCTTCTATAAAAAACAAATAGACTTCTCCCCTTCATAATTACTACTCCAGATTTATTTCTGATAAATCTTGTTAGCTCCAACTAGGATAGAAGAGGGGCAAGGTGTCTCTTGAGACAAGAAAGTGAGGTGTTCTCAGGTCATACAACCCTAAGAACAGCAAGGCTTGGGGTTCTGTTTGGTAGTTGTTATTTCAGCTACCAGTAAAGACTAACCTCAGAAATGGGGAAAGTCTGGATTCTATATAGGCTATGTATACTCTGTACAGAGCAGGGTAGAAACCTCATCCACTCGCACATGGTCCTAGCACAATTATTTTCAAAGTCAGTAGTGTGTTCCAGAAGTGTGGTCAGACTGGGCTTATCTTTGCCAAACTAAAATTCTCTGGTTTGTCAGCTTTGTTCTCTTTGGCAATAGCTGAGGGAACCGCAAACAAAGAGGATTTAGAAAAGTGGACTCACCGCTAGTGCACTCCCTCATGACTGGGCATGATGTAGCAGACTCTCCTCATCTAGTGCCTCCTCTTAACAGTCGCTCCAGCCCTGAAGTCTACCTCATCTTCTGACTCAGCCCTCTGGCCAGGTCACTTTTATTCCCCCCACCCCACAGGTAAATGAGAGTCCCACAAACAAAAGTCCAATGTCCTTACATCAGGTCTTCAGTTGCCAATTCTGCATGATGTGGTCCTTACACCCTCTCATCTCAGGGCTTTCAGAAATCCTTAAGCCTTTGTATCTAGGAGCTTCACACCTCCCTGTTTTTCTCACAGCCCCTTCTGGGCCCCTAATGTACCTGAGATTCTACAGCCTCTGTATGTTTACCCTTCTTTCAGGACCAGGAGGACTCACAGAGATCTGCCCGGAACTTTCCCAATAAATTCTAATTGAACATATGAACTTAAATCCACTTCTGTCTTCCTTGGGCTTGACCTTTCATCCCTGTTAAGTTTCCCTTGCTCAACTGAACACCTTCTATGGCTCCCTGGAAGTCCAGATCCTGCCCTTTTATCAGGGCTTACTTCTGGAGCTTGCTCTACCCCAGTGGTTGCACCTTGTCCCTCCTGACCCTTCACTGAAAGCTTCTTCTCAGGAGAGGCACTCAAGGCCTGTTCTCCCATCAGACCTCTTCCTGCCCTGAAGTCCTTCCTTTATAATAGCGACCCAGTTTTTCCCCAGCTGGGACTCATCTATAATTGGGCCTGCCCCACCCATCAGGTGCAACCAATTGCTCTTACTGAGCTCTCCAGCTACCCATAACTCTTTCAGTGCTAGTGGGGGCTTTATACGCCATCAGAGAAGGTTTGTTTGTAGTTGGAAGAGGGTGAAGAATTCTCTGGTGATCAGTAGAATTCTGGTGGTATTATGTGTCTTTTCATTTTGGAAGATATTCACCTGTTTTACTGTGGGCAATCAATGGTGCAGACAAAAATGATCACAGGAACATAACCTCCTCTCTCTCTGCCACTTCACACAATAAAACCTAGACACGGCACTTCTCAGGGGGACATGAGAAGGTGATGAAGAGTACCAACTCCCAAATAGTTATTTGAGAGTATAACCCTTCTGCCCATTGGAATTGGCAGCAACCAGGTCTGGGTTCAATATCTAGGGGTTTCTCTTCAACAATACAACACAAAAACAGCTCCACCCCCACCCCATAATCTGGGACAATTACATACCACCCCCTGGGTGCCTCTAATAGGCAATACTTCCCCTCCTGCAAGCACAGAGTCTGAGTGTAGAAAAGAAACTTTTAATAAAAGGAGGGAAGTAACCCAGCATTAATTTGGGAAAATGCCACAAACAGGATTTATAAACATAAACCATGAGCAAAAGACCAAAAAGTTGGGCAATGTCCTTTTTTGTCAGGTTCTTAAGTCTAGCAACCAAAAGTCCCTTTAATGTGCCTATCCCTTCTCTGCACCCCACTTACAGTTGTTGTCATTGGTCAGTGCAGACCCAGAGACCAGAGGTCCATCTGCAGAGTTCACCTCCTACCATGGGTGGAATAGAGGGGAAAGAAGGTACTTTACTTGCTCTGCTGCCCAGACACTCGCTTGCTGCTCCTTTTCGCCAGCTGCCTTTCTGGCCAGTCGGCACTCTGCTCCTCCCCACCAGCCACCCTGATGGCCGATTGGCACTCTGCTTCTCTTTGCCAGCTGATTACTGCACCTCTTTGCCGGCTGCTCTGCCAGCGAATCAGCGCTCTGCTTCTCTTTGCTGGCCACCCTGCAAGCCGATGGGCACTCTGATCCTCTCTGCCAGCCACCCTGCTGGCCAATCACTGCACCTCCTTGCTGGCTGCCCTGCTGGCCACTCACCAATCTGCCTGGATGCCTTCAGGTCCCACCACTTAACACAGCTCTAAGTGATTTCAGCTGTTAGTAGGGAGCCTCCCTGCTGGTGCACACTGGGCAGTCTCTTGCATCAGAGACACTGTCCCAGAACATGTCTAATGCTTTAGACCTAGGTATCAGTGATTTCAGCTCTGCAGGGTGTAACAAGACTCTCAGTTGAGTCCAAATTAGCTCTGTTATTACACAGTGGAGAGCAGAAATGTCAAAGAGCATCTGGGGCCTTTAGGCAGAGCACAAGTACTCATCTCCATCTCAACTCACTGGGCTTTGGAACCCATGTCCCCTGCCTAGCGAGGGCTGTTTAGTTGAGGATGAGTCCCTCAATTGGGCTGTGCCAAGTACAGTTCTGCTGCCTTTGATTCACACAAGGATAACAACCCTTTATTACTCCTGCCCCCAAAACAAGGAGACTGGGGATCCAATACCAGTCACAAGTGATCATTTGGGTAAGCAATCCCATTATGCTGAGCACCTATGCAGGATGGGTGTGTCCTTGCAAACAAGATCAGCTCCTGAAGTCCTCTTCCACAGCTCATCACTAGATGTCAGGGGAGGGCTCATTCAGACTTTGCTTATGGGAATTTCAGCCTAATCTGCTATTCTAAAGTACGTTCTCTTGTAAATAGTGGTACAGCTGCACCTGTAGTGACAGAGCACCTGTCCCCCAGTGTGCTACTTTGGTGTTGCTGAATTCAGCAGTGTGGATGGAGTGAAGCTGGGGACAAGATGGTGGCAGCCTCTAACTTCTCACCACTCCTGTTACCCCTGCAGCAGGCAAATTTCTTCATTGAGGAGCCAACATGCCAGCTGACTGAGCTTGAATAGAGAAGCAGTGCAATCCATTGGCTGACTAAATTAGTCCCAGATGTGTATGCCCTAAAGATATGCCAAGGAATCTGAGGTTTCATTTTCTTGGGAAGAGTTTAAATACGAAAAAGATTTTGACTGCTTACTGCTTACAAGTTTCCACCATTTCCTCAGGAAATGAAGACTAATGGCATCACACAGTCAGTTTGGTCCCCCACTTCCTCAGCACCAGGACATCTGGTCCTTCTGGCTCTGTCCACATCTATGTAAAATATAACCAAGAATCATTACTATGTCCCAGTAAATATTGTCTTCTGAGATCGGGGTTTGTTTCTTTGCTTCTAGGACTTGGTGGCAGGTGAGCCTCTAAGGGCTTGGAGGTTTGGTTCTGACAAGCATCCAAAAGTTGCTTCCTTTAACTATCTGAACATTTTGGTCTGCAAAAATATTAAGCAGGGAATTTCATGAGAACAGGCTGCCTGTAAGGTTTCCTGTACTTCCCGATTCCAGCCAGGCTGGAAATACTGTGAGAACTGGCTCTGTCAAGGTATTTTGGAACTTCCATTTCCTGTCCAAACTAGAACAAGGGGGGAGGGACATGCAGTAGCAGTCATGAAAATGAAAAATGATGAAGAGAAGAAAGTTAGCCAAGTTTTTGGAACTTTCAGATAAACAGAAACAGGTCCCATTCAAATTTAAGGTAAAGAATGGATGGTTCTTATTTTATCCAAGTCAATTGGGAAAGCTCTTCTTTGCTACCCATCTGTTTGTTCTTTTGCTTTGTGGAGAAGAACTCAACTTCTGGACCACCAGTCCCAGATTTTCTTGCATCCTTCTTCCCCGGTCGCTGACCACACACCTTGCTGACTCTAATTCTGCCACAAACTTACTCTGTTTCAGTGGACTTCTCTTTGCTGTAGAAACCCAGCATCACATTTATATTGATGATTGGTTTGTAATCATTCCTGGCACGTAAACAACCTCTTCAGCCCTGTGATATGCTGCATCAGGTAGATTGCCAAAAGTCGTCCAGCAGTGCAGTCTCTACTCACAGTGTAGTTTCCACTAGCCATGTTACCTCATCTTCCCATCATCCCCGTTTTATACCTTGCTTGTATAATTTTCTCATCATGTCCATCTCATAGTGTGACATTTCATATCCAGTGGCATGTGTGTGTCTGGAGCTTGAAATCTTAAAACCAGACTACTGTAATATGTAAGACAGAGTTGGGGGTGATTTGTCCATGACCAAATACAGCCTGGTGAAAACTTTGCAATGCCATTAGGTGAACCCACCGCCAAAATGGTGGCCAGGTGCTGGAGATGACTTAGCCACTTAGCAGAGTCCCACCCTCTTCTTCCAGTGGCTGGAACAGCTGGATGGGCATCAGTACATGAACCCATATAATTTCTGGTCAGCAATGTCATGAGCCAAGAAGAAGCATCCCTCTAGCCAAGCCAGTAGAAACTGTGATCAGCTTGTCTCAACTGGATGTCTGTTTGCTTCCTCCTTTGTGACTGACGGGAGACTACAGGAACGTGCATGCCTAGGAGGCAGAGATATTGTCAGGATTGCGGGAGAATTTCAGTGACACTAGCATGGCAAACAGCTTCACTACTCTACAGGGCTTCAGGGCACAGCTAGTGAAATTATGGCATTGTAGTGACTAACACTGGCAATTATAATTTATTGAGAGTCAACTCTGGCTTAATAACATTCGCATCAGAGAGGAAAAACCCAAGCCATATTATCCATCTCCTCTTTCAGGAAGCCAGAATCTGGGTCAGAAGCAAAACTGGAAACAATTTAAAGGAATTTTCCTTAATCAACTAAGTAAGGCTCTCTAGATCCACCTAGTGGTCAAAGGCCTGATACTAAAGTTACTTGTTAATTTTTGTTAGCGTGGGGAACAAGGTCATTTCCTTTCTTCACAGTGGACTCTCCAATTTCTAGCAACTTGCAACCCCATTACATAACTCCATGTTCATCCCTGACAGAGGACGGAATGGAATAACATGCCAAGGAGGAGTGAATTCCTCCTCAGAAGTCCACTCGACTGTGAGAAAATGATCACTGTTGCTCATAAGTAGAGGATTTGGAAAGCATGCCTCATATCTGTGATGTCTGACTTCCATCCCCTTCCCTATGCTCCTCGTTAGCTATGGAGCCAAGAGGGTCAGAAACTCCAGAGTCTCCAGCCCCTTCAGTAAGAAGGGAGACACTACACTCACATCATGAAAAAAGTGCATTTTGCAGTTTCAAAGGAGACCTGATGGGTAAGCTAAGTACATTATTCTGGCCAGCCTAACACAGATTTGGAAGGGTGAGCAGATCTCTATACCAGCCCTGAAGCTTCCCTATCTGTGTGTATTCTATCTTATTTTTCTGTAACATCCATCATCTTTCTATCAAAGCAATCAGCTATCTCCTCTCCGTCTTCACCTTCCCCTCCAGACCTCCTGTTCAGTAATTCTGGCTCAATGAGGAATGTCCTCACTACTGACCCTGGTAGATAGAAATTTGGTGGGAATAGTCATGAATGATCATAGTTTCTAGATTGAGTTGGAATGTGTATCGGGCAAAGTCTGGCTAAGCAACTGGCTGTAGGTGGTCAGAGAAAAGCACAGAAGGGGTGGGTCAATTAGGACATTAAAAGTGATGATGGGAAAGGATTTGGGAGGAATCCAGAAGAAAGATTACACAGACAAGTAGCTGGAATGGTAAAGAGGAGAAGGGTCCTTTATGAGCCAATTTTAGCATAAAACAAAAACCCGTCAAAGGCACTTAGACTGCATCATGCTGGGAAAGACAGTCCAAGCACACACAGGGAAAGCCTCCGACATCTTACTCTGTCCCAGTCTCACTTCTCAAGAGCCCCGGGGTACAGAGAATGACCAGATTTAGTTCACAGTGGCTTTTCTGGCTTCCATCAGCACCCTTGGCAGGAACATGTTTTTCATTTCAGTGTATGTTGTATATACACCTCTCTATACCATTGCTGTATGGATTGTAGGGGAGTCCAGCTAGCTTTCCATGTTGGAACAAGCTGCTGCTTCTGTTTCAGGTGCCTGTTGCTAAGACAGACGTTGTGGCCTTGTCACCGTGCCATATGCAGTTTGCACAGCCAAAAGTGCCTCACTCCCACTTCACAACAAAGGGGGAGGTTTTCATTTAACTCCTCTCTGTAGCAACTCTGTATGCTGTGCGGAAGCCACTTGGAAGGCCTGCATACTAGCACAGTGCCCTTTCTGCTCACATGCTTATCAAAGAGTCCCTCTCTATGTGGGCCACAGCCAGCCAGATGGACCCTTGCACCACACACAGTCTAGGAGCTGGAACCAGATATGGTCCTGCCTCACGAGTACAGGGTTCCTAAAAAAGGTTTGGTCTCATGTCAATATCCCTATTAATGCTCATTTGCCACCTCCTGACTCTAATTAGTCTTGGTTTCCAGCAAACAAGCAACAGATGAGTGATCAAATTTGCTCTTCACAACCTCTTAGTCTGAAGGCTGGACACAGATACAGTCACAGGTCAAACTAGTGACCCAACTAAATGACAAGGGAAAAGAAGGGCCTAGACCCGTGCAGCTGTGTTGTAACCTGAAATGGTGCCCTGGGATTTAGACACCATTTGCAGCAAAGGATCAGGAATGGTTCTTACTTTATTTCAGACCTGATAGGTATGTCTAGTTCCAAACTCTCCTGAACATAGGGGCCCATTCAGGCATAATCAGATAGAGTAGGTGAACTGGGTCCTGTGTTCTAGAGGGTACTTTTCCAGCAACACCAATCCAGGCTCTGGATATTTTATTGGACCCCCATCCCACTCTTAGAGAACAGTTTCAGGGTCCTGAATATTTGAAGAACCCAGACCATATGCAGCCTCAATTTGGAGGGTGTGTAGTCTAATACCGCTGCTGGTCCATGGGCGCTTTGCTGGTGGTCTATGGAGAGCTGGCTGGTGGCATGCTGCTGGCTCTCCTCCTCCTTTAACCCCCATGAAGAGAGATAAAAAAACATGAAGTGTTCTTCTAGTATTACTTTTCCATGTAAGCAATTGCCATAGGATATAATGTGACCACAAGTGACGGGAGAGGTGGCCTGCTCAGTCAGGAGTGGCAGGGAGGTGGCCTGCACAACGGTGGATGGAGGAAAGCCACATGCCCTTAAATAAGGAGGGAGTGTCCACATGACAATCTGACTGGTTAGCTGTGGACCACTCTATAAAAAGTCTGAGTACCCCTGGTCTATGGGATTACAGCAGGAGGTCTAGGAGACAGGATTCTTCGGTTTACTTCTGCCTTTACGACTGATCTGTTGTGTGACCTTAAGCAAATCACTTAGTCCCAGATTTTTAAAGGTATTTAGGCATTGTCGCATGCTGTGTTCATGCCTAACTGACTTAGGAGCCTAAAATTCATTTTCAAAATGGATTTAGGCATCTAGGAGCCAAAAATCTCATTAACATTCAATGGTATTTAGGCTGCTAAATGCCTAAATCCCATTGGGGGGAAGAATCATACTTAGGCTCCTAAATCACCTAGGCTTTATAACATTTAGCACAGTAACTCCTAAATACCTGTAAAAATCTGGGCCCTAGTTTCTGTCTTCCTCAGTTTCCCCATCTTTAAATGGGGATAATAATACCTACCTAGTGTACCTTAACAGGGGTGTGAAGTGGCTTAATTAATTCATGTTTGTAAAGCGCTCTGAAAGCCTTGAATGAAAAACACTCTGGAAGTGCTATGATCATTGGCGCGTCTCTGTCCTGTCCCACTTCAAGGGCCGGGAAAGAAGGAATAGGTTAGCATTGACCGATGAAGGCTCCTGCTCTCAGATTGTTCTGAATGCAGAAAAGCCATGTGCAGCTCTGTACTCCATCCAACAGAGAAGTCATCCCAGGAATTCTTTATGCCTTTTAGTATTGTTTAGATGGCAGGGTCCCATTGTGCTGAGTAGAATACACACACACATAGAGTAAGAAACCACCTCTGTCCCAAAGAGCTTCCTGCCTAAATCAACAAGGCATATAAAGGGTGAACAGCAGCACAGAAAGCTTGAAATAACTCACCTAAGGTCACACAGCAGGACAGAGCCAGGAATAGAACCCACATTGTCTGACTAACAAGCCAGTACCCTATCTACTGGACCCGTAGCCTGTCCCTTCTGCATGGTATGATAATGATTCTTTTTTAAAAGGCATTTGGTCTCTCTGAGGCAATCTATCTACATTTCACTAAACCCGATTTGCATTTCAATTTTTAAGCAATTTTATTTCCTTTCATTTTGTGGAGTTTTTATGTTTTATACAAGGGTATTTCACCAAGTATCCAAAGGTGAATATAACTGGACAGATGCAGGCTGATATCTGTATAATGACTCTTCTGCACCATCCCATCACATTTCTGTTTGGATGACAGCTGTAGTATGATGAGCGGGACTGGAGGAAGAGAGTCAGGTTTCAGAAGGGATCTAGTTGAGTGTGACACCAGGGGTTAGGCTGCTAACACACAAATTTTAGCCCCTCAGTGTGGAACACTCACCTCCCAGCATGTTCCTGAAAAATCTTTTTACTACAACTGTGCCTGCCTGCTGCATCACTTATTGCTACTGTAACAGTTGTGCTCCAGCAGATTGTGCTTAACCACACATGGTTCCTGAGGCGGCCCCCTGAGCAGAGAGAACCCCGGAAGGAAGCCCTGTCACAGCTGAAGCAGTGTTTTTTATCAGAAGGGTTTTCAAATCAGAAGTGTTATTGTTCTTTTCTGGAAAAACAAAACACTATGGAGGAGGTCTCAAAGCAGCAAGTCTGGAGGAGCAGGAGTTGAGGGGGTTTAATACTTTCCAGAAAATATTCAGCATCTTGTAGAATCAGGCCCCATTTGCCTGGTAAACACTATAGTTGTAACATTAACAATAGCAGAGCTAGTGCTCTGCTATAATAATATGGCTGCAGAAGTCCCACAATTGCTGTAGGATCTGGACAAAACGCAGTATGCTATGAGGAAGGTCTTAGAACAGAGATGGGAAAACTTTTTGGCCTGAGAGCCACATCTGGGTGGGGAAATTGTATGCAGGACCATGAATGTATGGCTGGGGCAGGGAGTTGGGGTGTGGGAGGGATTGTGGGGTGTGAGAGGGGGTGTAGTGTACAGGAAGGGGCCCAGGGCAAGGGGCTTGGGTGCAGAAGGGAGCTCAGGGCAGGGGGTTGGGGTGCAGGAGGGGTGTGACAGGGAGCTCACGTTAGGGGGTTAGGGGCAGGGGGTTGGGGTGCGGGAGGGGTTTGGGATGCAGGCTCCGGCCTGGTGCCGCTTACCTCGAGCAGTTCCAGGCTGGCAGCGGGGCTAAGGCAGCTCCCTGCCTGCCCTGGCCGCATGCCACTCCTGGAAGTAGCCGGCATGTCCGGCAGTGGCTCCTGAGGTTTAGGGGGGCAGGTGGCTCTGCCGCGTGCTGCCCTGGCCTGCAGGTACCACCTCCAAAGCTCCCATTGGCCATGGTTCCCTATTTCCAGTCAAGGGGAGCTGTGGGGGGTGATGTCTGCAGGCGATGGCAGCCAGGGACGAGTCTACAGTTTTTGCCGCCCCAAGCAGCGTGCTGAATTGCTGCCGCCGGCAGTGGGGGCAGTCCATGTACCCTTAGGGTGGCAGGCGCGTTTCCGTGGTGGTAGCAATTCGGTGGCAGCTTCTATGTTTAGCTGAAGCTGCCGCCAAATTGCCACTACCGCGGAAACGTGCGTGCAGTCCTAATGGCACACAGATTGCCCCTGCCGTCCAAGGTGGCAATTCGGCATGCTGCTTGGGGGCAAAACAACAGGGACTGCTGCCCCTTTCAGACTGCTGCCCCAAGCACCAGCTTGGAATGCTGGTGCTGAAGCCAGCCATGATGGCAGCCCACGGAGCCCTCTGCCCTCTCACCCCCAGGGGCCACAGGAACATGGCATCAGCTGCTTCCGGGATTGTCGCTGGGCCAAGGCAGGCAGGGAGCCTGCCAGGATGGCAATCCAGCAGGCCGGATTGAAAGCCCTGATGGGCCAGATCTGGCCTGCTAGCCATAGTTTGCCCACCCCTGTCCTAGAAGATAATATAAACTGGTCAAATATACTGGCTTGGGGTGACAGCTGTGGTATGGTCTGGGTCCAGGTTTATGTGTCTCTCTAAAAGATCTGTTTTGTAAAGTGGCACCTGGAAAGATATGATCTCAAACCAGCCTTGTCTACACTTTCAAACCCAGCTCTCCAGTTATTAACTTGGTATTCTATTTTGTTTCCATACATTATAATATCATTCAAAATATTAGACCAAGATTGGTCTTTTAAATTCAGTGCCATAGAATTGTAGAAGTGTAGGGCTAGAAGGGACTTAATCTAGTCCATCTCCCCACACTGCGGCAGGAACACGTATACCTAGACCATCCCTGATGGGTGTTTGTCTAACCTGTTCTTAAAAACCACCAGTGATGGAGACTCCACAACCTCCCTTAGAAGCCTGTTTACTACTTAGCTATCCTTACAATTGGAAAGTTTTTCCTAATATCTAACCTAAATCTTTCTTGCTGTAAACTAAGCTCATCTACTCTTGTCTGACCTTTGGTGGACATGGAGAACAATTGATCACTGTCTTCTTTGTAACAACTTTAGATAATGTTTTCACCTTTACATATTTGAAGATTGTTATCATGTCCCCTCTTAGCTTTCTTTTCATTAGACTAAACTCGATTACTTCACTTAACCTTTCCTCATAGGTCATGGTTTCTGAACCTCTTGTTTTCGTTGCTCTCCTTGAGACTCTTTCTAATTTGTTCACATCTTTTTTAAAGTGTGGTGCCTAAAATTGGACCCAGTACTCCAGGTGAGGCTTCACCAATATGAGTAGAACAGAACAATGACCTCCTGTGTCTTACATATGACACTCCAGTTAATACATCTCAGAATGACATTTGCCATACTGTTGACTCCTCTTCAATTACACTGATCTCTGGAATGCACGAAGTACAGACGCGAGCTGATAACTCACATATCAAAACAGAAAAAGCCCCTAATGTGTTATAAAATGTGGGAGGTCCCACTTACCTTAATACTTTATATAATTTCTGCAAATTCATAGTAGTAAACATCCTGCTTCCTCACTGCTCCAAGGACACTTCCTCATTATGAGATAATGGATGGCTGTCAGTCCCTACTGTTTTACACACAAATGTAAAATTCCCCTGTCTTTTTCTTGGCAACAACAATTGGAGATGCCCATTCTAAAGAATTAGTTTCTTTTAGGAGGGCTAATCTCTTCTACCTTTTGTAGCTCCCAAGGCACAATTTAGCAAATCTTGCTTCGTAGCATCTGGGAACTAATAGCAAGAATGTAATTTTCAAACAGATATGAATAGTCAGTGAAAGAAAGTAGAGGCACATCGAGGCAGAGTGTAAATTAGAAATTGGCCACAGACATAAATTTCAAATGCAGAGTCAAACTTTCCTGAAATTTTTGGGTGTCCCTATCTGGAATTTTGGTTTGGACCTGTCAGAGTTCAGGGCAGCAAGATCTGTGTTCATCCTCTCTGGTTCAGCACTCTTAGGCTTCTGTCTCCATCACCATTTTTAGGCAGAGGCCAGTGCCCCTCTCCGTCTTGATCCTGGTTTTTCCATGCTTCACAGTTCCCTGTCAATATTGAGAACTCCCCCACAAGTCTGACTGCCTCAGCTGGCCTGTGCTGGTGCTTTGCTTTCTCTCTGAGGGGTACGAACTGGTTAATTGCCCCCAGTTGTTACCATGCAGCTCTTTATAAGCAAGCACATTTATTTTTAAGGTGAAAACCTGTCATAGGAAACATATTAAAACCAATAAAAAAACCTACACACATGCTAATAAGCTTGTCAGAGGTCACCCCAGCTGCAGCAAGGGCTCTGGCAGGTGTCAGTCCTTCCAACCCTTCTGCAAGAATTGCACCTGTTCCCCTACGCCAACTCCCTTGGACAGAAAGTTCTGTCCATTTTCTGGATTAGAAAGCAGGCCCTGAGTCAGTTTAAACACAGGTTGTTTATCCAAAAGTCCTTACTTTGTTGGTCTCTTGAGAATCCAGTTTGAACCAGCATATGTGAGCATCTCTGGGTGGTGGTATGTCTCTGGAGCTGTTACAACCTGACTGAATTCACCTAATCAACTCCTCTCCCGCCCTCCTTCTCCCTCCCCCCCCCCCACCCCCACATACACTATTCTTAATTCCTGGACAGCTGTGGTCACCCTCCTCCATGGAATTACATACAATCCTGGGCTCACAGTGATACATAATACAGTAAGACCTTAGCAAGGTAAGTGGGACCATAGTCATCCTGTAGCAGGGTGTTAAATAATATAATTGAGAGTCCTGTTATATATTTGTAACACATCTATGGCCACTTATGACATCATAGTTGTCAATGTGCTGCACACCATGGGCATGTGGAACTGCATGGTGGCAGTGGATATAGAACCCAGACTCTCCACCCCAGCCATGCATCCTATCACTTGAGCTAAAGGAAAATCTCGATTAGCTTTAACAGCAGAGGGTCTATGATATACAGATGAACATTTCTGAGTCTTTCCAGTAGAGGGCAATGCTGCAGATATACACCTTTCCGTTTTCTAATCAGGTTATAATATAAAGAGTGGTGTCAAATACATTCTGAGGAGAGGGTCAAATTCCATTTTTAATTATGGTTCATGGGCTAAGGTTTAAATTTAATCTCCTCCATCCACAGTCTGACTCCTAGGAAACATCAGATGGGGGTTTGCACAAAGAGCAAAGGTAGAGTATAACATTTAATTACTACAGAAAGGCCTACTTATTCATATCATAGTTTATTATTGATTCCATGCCTTTAGTATTGCAGTCAGTGACACTTCCAAGAAAAGGATGCTCACCATTATTATCTTTGTTTTTTTCCCTTCCCAAATGCCCCTCTTCCCTCCCAACTATGTGTTGTCTCCTTATTTCTTTCCCTGCAGCAGCTTCCAATATTCTGCACCTCATATGGGCTTCATTCCTACCTCTTCCTCATTCTATCTGCTAGAATAATCAGCAATGAAACAGTTAATGCTGACATGCATATTTTATTCACTAAGCGGAATACAGGAATGACCCTTTTGCATGGTTTCATTGGTCAGAGAAATCCTTGGCTGTTTCAGCTACAAGGACAATTGACCAGATTGTTGCTGATGGTCAGCTTCAGTACAAACTCCCTCATGGCATGAATGTACTGACCCTGGAGGACATAGTCTTCATTAAGCTCAAACACAAATACCCCACTGAGATGAATGAAGAGCAAGGCACACCTCTCAGACTCATTGTGTCAGGCTGTCTGCAGACTCAGGAAGACACCACTGCATCAGTTTACATTCAGTTCACGGCTGGCAGGTATTCTTCTCATTGGTGTGAGTGAAAAGAGAATCAGCTCCCTTTTCTTTATTAATTATTTAATAAGAGCTCAGTTTCCCCAAAGTGCAGGCAAAATATATGCCTGAAGCAGGCCAGAGTGAACCCATGGGCCAGATATCTGATAACGATTAGTTGAAGCAAGACCACCTCAGAGCTGTCAGGTCTTATTCAAGAAAGTTCTAGTTAACAAGGGAAATGTACTCTAGATAATTCAGAAACATATAAATATGTTCTAGAGTCAACTAAGCAACTCCATCCAGGTAACTCACCTCAACACTGTTGAACACCCATATGCTGACAGACACTTGACAGTGGGTATGTCTACACTATTGGCCAGTATATCAGGACTATATCATACAAGGTATGCAATCAGGAGGTGCGATTGCAGCACATACAGACATACCTGAGCTAGCTTTGATCCAGCTACCTCAAGTAACAGCAGTGAAGCCACAGCAGTCTGGGTGATGGCTGCTCAAGTATGTACAGTGTCCTGGGTGGGCAGGGCTAGCCAGTGCTTGTAGGCAGGGCGAGCCTGTGCAGCCATGGCTCACCGCTATTGTTACTTGATCAAAGCTAGCTCAGGTATGTACACATTCTGCAGTCACACCTCCTGATTGCAGCATAGACACACCGTCTGTGGTACAGTACTGACAAACTGACAATGTTGCCTCACCGACAGATCTGAAACACCCAAGCACATTTTGCAAGTCATAAAATAGTCCCTTCTTGGAAATTTCAGATTGTTGTCATTGCTTCCCAGACTATAGATAAGCAGCCAGGCCCTTGCCCCATATTTGAGCAGAAGTGTTGGACCGTTTACAAACATGATTCACCATAATAAAAGTAAGTGGGCTTTGAATGTTGAGGCAATAAAAACTGATGTGATGTGAGACATACCATCTGTTGTCTAGCTTGGTGGTAATTGAAAACTTAAGTCAGTCTCCTCTACTTCAGTGCAAACAGCTTCCCACAATGCAGGAGAACAGCCTAACATACATGCTCCTGCCTGAGGTTTTAGAAAAATGTATGGGAGCTTTCTTGCTGACATCCTATAAAGGCCACAGAAGTATTTCCAGTTCAGGTTTGTAACTGAAATTCCCAGGCTGAGATCACAGACACACTCTTTGGAGCAGAGAATTAGCAACTGCACTTTTTCAATTGATGTTATCTTAAAGAGGTCGCATTGGCTTATTATGGCCTCGGAGTATTTGATGCCTGCCTAGCGTAACATATGAAAAAAATCAGGATGACTGCTGGAGGACAAGGCACTTCTGACTGATACTATCATTTCTGTCTTGGCAAAAAAGAGAGCTTAGCTGTGGGTTATCATGGTCTCCTCTGTCCCCACCCTCACCCCTTTTATTCCTGATGCTGCTGGATACAGCTTAACAGGGCTCTGCCATAAGAATGTTTTCAGTGGCTATATCTTCTCCTGTGACAATTCATACAGCGAGCTCAATCTTCTTTTTAAACTATAATGCCATTGACTTCAGTGGAGTTACTCCCAGTTTACACCACGGTAAGTGAGAGGAGAATCAGACCCAGGCCCAGACTTTGATCTATGCTAAGGCCCCTTTGCTCTCCTCCTGTAGCACAAAGAGGCCTTGAATGGACAGCTGAGCATTCTCTGGCCTGGGTGAATCCTCAGCTGATGCAGAACCAGTAAACCAGCTCTACATCAGCTCTTCCGATTCCTCATCATAAGAGGCATGATGACATAGGGTTGCGAACTTTCTAATTTCTGAAAATCGGACACTACAGCAGAAGCACCAAAACCTCCCCCTGCCTCTTACCCTGGGGCCCTGGCCCTCCTCTTCCCTCGAGGCCTTGCCCCAATTGCTTGTTGCCCTCCCCCTCCCCCTTCCTCATCACTCCATCCTCTCCCAGCTTTCCTCCCCAAAGCTGAACTCCCTCAGCCCCAGAGGTGGGATGGGAGCAGAGCCTACCTGCCCATAAGATGCAGGTAGGAGGCAGCCCTGGCTGAGCAGGGGCTGGCACAGGTTGATGACCCGGCACCTCCCCCCACCTGCGGTATATCTGACTAGACACCCTACAGGTCCCCTTTTGACCAGACTTTCCAGTCAAAAACTAGACCCCTGGCCACCCTACTGTTGAGAGGTGTGCACTAGCAACATCTGGGTAGAGTAAGGGTGCCATTACAAGTCAATATAATGTGGGGTAGCCCTAAAGCTGTTCTAAACCATGCCAGTGGCTGAACCAGCAGCAAAATGAACCTCCATGCACAAGTTTACAATGCACATTGAGATCCTTCTGGCTGAAAGGTGCTATAAACACACAAGGTGCCATTATTATCCCTGGTTTCTGAAGGCTTTAGCCAATGCCTATTTAACTCCAGGGGAGTCTCTCCATCAATTTCAAAGTGTGTTGAATAAGCCCTGAGAGAGGTTGACTACTACATCTATGGTTATAGTGGCACAGAGTTGTGATGCTGACAGCCTGCTCAAGCTAGAGCACTAAAAACAGCAGCGTAGCTGCGGCAGTATGAATGGTGGCTTAGGCTCGCCACCGGAGTAAGTGCTCAGGGTTTGGGCATGATTGCACTCGGGCAGCCAGCCTGTGCTGCTGTGGCTAAACTGTTATTTTTCATGTGCTAACTTGCATGGAGCTAGTGGCTCTGCTACCTGTGCTGGGAAGCATGGTCCCAGCTGCAATGTAGACATACCGTGTGGCAGGAGGAGAAAAGTGCAGTGGGCCTGGCTCATCCACCAATGTTAGCTACACCCCTGGGTGCTAGGTAAGTACTGGGGCTCCTGTTCTACCACACTACAAATGTACCAATGTAAAGAAATATATAAGGCCCGTGAATTATTTACATATGAACAATGACTATTTAATCCGATCTCAGTTAATGGTGTTACAGCGTTCTGGATTCACATGAATGTAAGCAAGAGCAAAATCTGGCTTACTAAATGCTACAGAGGAAGGCAACCCCCTCAGGGTCTCTGCCAATCTGATCTGGGGGGAAATTTCCTTCCCAACCCCAAATCTGGCGATCAATTAGACCCTGTGCATGTCAGCAAGACCCACCAGCCTGACACCTGGGAAAGAATTCTCTGTAGTAACTCAGCCCTCTCCACTTAGTGTCTCATCACTGACTGGTGGAGATATTTGCTGCTAGTAGTCTCAGATTGGCTACGTGCCATTGTAGGCAGTTTCATTATATCATCCCCTCCATAAACTTATCAAGCTCAGTCTTGAAGCCAGTTAGATCTTTTGCCCCCAGTGTTCCCCTTGGAAGGCTGTTCTCGAACTTCACTCCCACTGCTAGTTAGAAACCATCATCTAAGTTCAAGTCTAAACTTGATGGCCAGTTTCTATCAATTTGTTCTTGGGTCCACACTGGTGCTTAACTTCAATAATTCCTCTCCCTCCCTCTGATGTATTTATAGAGAACAACCATATCGCCCCTCAGCCTTCATTTGGTTAGGCTAAACAAGCCAAGCATCTTGAATCTCTTCTCATAAGGTAGATTTTCCCATTCCTCTGATTATCCTAGTAGCCCTTCTCTGTACCTGTTCCAGTTTGAATTCATCTTTCTTAAACATGGGAGACCAGAATTGCCCATAGTATTCCAGATGAGGTCTCACCAGTGTTTTGTATAATAGTACTAATGCTTCCCTGTCACTACTGGAAATACCTCTCCTGGGGCATGCTAGGATTGTATTTGCCTTTTTCACGGCTGTATCACATTAGTGGCTCATACTCATCCTGTGATCAACCAATTTATTCAGGTCTTTCTCTTCCTCTGTCACTTCCAACTGATACATCCCCAGTTTATAGCAAAAATTCTTGGGTTTTGTCCCTTTTTGTTTTGTTTTGTTTTGTTTTCAGTGTGGTGGTATGAAATGCCATACATTAGTTATTCATTAGTTTTACTGACTGTTTACAGGGAGTTATTTTTAACATTCCAGTGCCTGTTTCTGCTTGAATTAGAACTGTAAAAGGCTTGTTCGCTTTTGCATTGTGTTTTGAATAAATGAGATCCTATATTTAAACACCCAACATGTGTTTTCTGTAAGGCTCTGGATCAGTTTGCTTTTATCTCAGTGATGCACAAAGACTTGGGCAAATGCAGTCCATGGAATCCTACAGCACAGCCCATGGCCTTCCTCCTCTTTAAGAGAGGTATGACCCGCGGCTACTACAGGTACCAGCATGCAATGCTCCATCTTGTGCCAAGATTCTTCTCTGCTTTTACAAATCAGGTGTGGCCCTCAGGCATTTGGCAGCTTGACAATGGGTCAGCAACATTTTGGCAGCCCTATTTAAAATGTATATAAACCTAGCAAAATAATCCCCTCCCTGACGACAGTACATCTGCACCCGAGAATAGTACTTTTTCTCTCTCCTGCTGTAGGGGAACAACTACTGCCACAAATGTGCATGACAATTACTAGAAAATCCTGCACTGAAAGAGAAGATGTGACTCTTGAAACCAAGGACAGCACAGGAAAAGATACGAATAATGAACAGAACTGGGAAGTGAGCAGTGGAGGAAGGATTGTGACACAATCAGATCCAACAGCAATGGGGACCACTGTTCCTTAGGCAACAGTGTTGCTCCACATCTTCTGATGGACGTCTGTACTCAGCACAGAAACCTACTGCTTAACAAGATTCTCTAGCTTAGGCCAGGCATGCAAAAAGTAGTCCTACTGATTTCAGTGGCACTATTTGAGGAGTATGGTATTACTCATAGTAACAGTGGCTGAACCTAGCCCTTAGTAAAGGAAGTCTTTTCCAGGCTCTCATTCTTCTCGCCCTGTGCCACACACACAATTTCCTTGAAATCACTTAAAAGAAAGAAAAGGCTTCATATACAGCAGAGATAAGACTAGGGTGACCAGACAGCAAGTGTGAAAAATCAGGACAGGGGGTGGGGGGTAATAGCCAGGACCGACGCTAGGGGTTTTAGCGCCCTAGGCGCATGGCAATTTCGCAGCCCCGTGCGCTGGTCCGCGGCTCCAGTGGAGCTGCCACAGTCGTGCCTATGGGAGGTCCACCGGAGCCGCGCGAGCAGCCGACCGTCCGCAGGCACGACTGCGGCAGCTCCACTGGAGTCTTGGACCAGCAGACCCTCAGCAGGCACCACTGCGGCAGCTCCTCCGGAGCTGCCTGCCGCCCCCTCCTGCAAAATGCCGCCCACCAATAATCCTGGTGCCCTAGGCGATTGCCTAGGCTGCCTAAATGGAAGTGCCAGCCCTGGTAATAGGAGCCTACATAAGAAAAAGACTCAAAAATCAGGATTGTCCCTATAAAATCAGGACATCTGGTCACCCTAGATAAGACAGCCTCTTCATTAGCATAGAAGCCCCTCATTCTGAGTGCATCAGAGAACAGCGGGAAGGAAGAATGCAGCCTTTTGGGAGAGGAAGGGGAGAAAGAGTGAAACCCCTCACCCCCGCTGCATCTGCCTTGTTTGTTTATCACAAACTGCAAAGAGAAATGGTGTGGCCACAGTGGGACTGGGTGAAGAAAAGGGAGATTCCAAGGTAAAATACAGACTTGCTTCACAGGCAGGGTACATACTCCGCCTGCCTCAAAGTTCAGAGTAGGAGGGCTATGGATGGAGATCCCCAAACACTGAAATCAGTGTTGCCAACTCTCACAAAGTGATGGCAAGTTTTGTGACATATGGTGTTTTTCTTAAAGCCCCAGATGTGGGAATCAGACTCTGTTTTCATTTAAAAATAAGCAAGTTTCTAGCCATCAAAGCTGCAGAGAAAAGATTGGAAAACCTGACCTGCATGCACTCTAAATGCTCAGAAACCAGAGGGTGAATAAAAACAATTCACAATTTAAAATATCTCATGATCTTTAAAGCCAATCTCGTGAATTTGAAAATAAGCTCATGATTGTGTGGGGCCAGAGTTATGTGTTGTGAGCACTTGGGATTGGCAATAATGTTGCACTGGGAGGCAGTTAGTGATTCTGGCCACTAGACTGGGCAGCCCCAGTTGGGGATGTGCAGGCATGACTGCAGGCTATCAAGACTCATGCCCTGCCCCAGGAGGGGACCCTGACCCGTGACACAGCCAAAAAAGAAAAAACAAACAAGAAGATTTGCAGTTAGCAAGGCATACCTATATTGTGACGCACAAGGCTAAAACCCAAGTGCCTTCAACTGATCCAAGCAGTGTGGTTATTCCTGTATAACCCCCATTTCCAAAGGATGTTAATGTTTAAGTATTTGATAATGAAAATGCTGTGGTTACTAAATGCTCACCTCTGTGATTACACAAGGTATATGCACGCACACCGAGAGAGTTTGAAGCAGTCACTAGACAATTTGATATTCTTCCTTTGATCCAGTCAGTTTTATTCTTATATCAGAGACAGCATTAGAACTTTTTCATAATGGAGTGTGTGTGATTTATATATATTCAAAAGGATCAAATTCTACCCTTGGATATGGACATGCCACTACCACTGATGTCAATGAGACTGTGTGCCTGTATCTGAGAAAATAATTTGGTCCAATATTCTGTGTAGGTGGGTGCGTGCACACATCCATGCAGTAGAAAAACAGTCACTTTCTTGTGACAGGTTGGGTCACAGTTACCCCCTTGGGACTGCCACCTGATGTGCTGAGATTACCTCTGAGCCCGTTTTCCCTGCCAGCTTGAGACTTCAGTACCCTGACTTGTTGAGCCAGACACGCTAGCCTGCTGCAAACACAGACCCAGGTCTGAACCACATCCCCTAAAAGCTGCAGACTTAACTGAAAGCAGCTTAAGAAGTGCTCCTGTCTCTAGCACTCAGACACCCAGTTCTCAATGGGGTCCAAACCCCAAATAAATCCCTTTTACTCTGTATAAAGCTTATACAGGGTAAACTCATAAATTGTCCACCCTCTATAATACTGATAGAGAGATATGCACAGCTGTTTGCTCCCCCAGCTATTGATCACTTACTCTGTGTTCATTAATAAGCAAAAGATGATTTTATTAAATACAAAAAGTAGGATTAAGTGGTTCCAAGTAATAACAGACACAGCAAAGTAAGTCACCAAGTAAAATAAAGCAAAGCACACAGGGTTAAGCCTAATACATTTAAGAAACTGGTTACAGATGCAATCTCACCCTCCGAGATGTTCCAATAAGCTTCTTTCACAGACTGGACTTCTTCCTAGTCTGGGCAGAATCCTTTCCCCTGGTACAGTCTTTTTTCCAGCTCAGGTGGTAGCTAGGGGATTTCTTCTGATTATAGCCTCCTTTGTTCTGTTCCACCTCCTTTTTTAGCTTTGGCACAAGATGGGAATTTTTCCTCTCTCTGAGTTCCCCACCCCTCCTTCTAAATGGAAAAGCCCCAAGTTTAAGATGGATTCCAGTACCAGGTGACATGGTCACATGTCTGTGAGACCTCAAGCCTTCATTCTTTTTGGCCTGACTCACAGGAAGGCTTGCAAAGTAAACAGAGCCATCTACAATCAATTGTCCTGGTTAATGGGAGCCATCAAGATTCCAGACCACCATTAAGGGCCGACACTTTGCATAATTACAATAGGACCTCAGAGTTATATTTCATATTTCTAGTTTCAGATACAAGAATGATACATACATACAAATACGATGACCACACTCAGTAGATTATAAGCTTTGTAATGATACCTTACAAGAGACCTTCTGCATGAAGCATATTCCAGTTACATTATATTCACACTTATTAGCATATTTTCATAAAATCATATGGAGTGCAACATCACACTTCTATCCTAGAAGGATTTTTCATCAATGGACACTAATGAGTCATTGAGAATGGATAGGAAGAATAATAGGAGGGTGCTCCTATCAAATACAAAGCTACAGTTTGGTTTTACCACAGTCGAAGGTGAAAGTACAAGTTACTTGATAAAAGCTCGTAGTTGCTTGATAAAAAACAGAGACATAGGACTGTAGAATTCAAATGTTTTTGTGCTGAGTTCCTGTTTGTCGCTCATTTCCCCTCTCTGTCTCAACCCCCACTCTATACAGCTCTTCCAAGATTCCTAACGGAAGAGTGTTAGCTGCCAGCACAGAACTTCCTGCTTCACTCTGAAAGAGTCTTATCTCTGCAATCTTCATGCTATGCGAAAGGGGATTTTTGTAACATCATTATAAGCCATTCTTATGGACCAAAGGTATTTTCTCATTGATGGATCTTGCATTTCACTTTCTTGGAAAACATAGTCGGTGGTTTTTCAAATTTCAGGTTCCAACTTACTCTCTGTTGCTGTGAGTTTTATACAATGAGTAGTCTAGGTTGCCTTTCTTATTTTTAAAGTCCTCCAGAGACGCGCATGGGGACCTCACAGATTTTGTCTCTCCCATCTTTCCTCAGTTGTTTTTTCCCTTTGGCAGTGGACATGATATATCTTGACTTTAGCAAAGCTTTTGATACGGTCTCCCCCAGTATTCTTGCCAGCAAGTTAAAAAAGTATGGATTGGATGAATGGACTATAAGGTGGATAGAAAGTTGGCTAGATTGTCAGGCTCAGCGGGTAACGATCAATGGCTTGATGTCTAGTTGGCAGCCGGTATCAAGCGGAGTACCCTAGGGGTCGGTCCTGGGGCTGGTTTTGTTCAACATCTTTATTAATGATCTGGATGATGGATTACACCCTCAGCAAGTTCACAGATGACACTAAGCTGGGGGAATAGGTAGATTTGCTGGAGGGTAGGGATAGGGTCCAGAGTGACCTACACAAATTGGAGGACTGAGCCAAAAGAAATCTGATGAAGTTCAACAAGAACAAGTGCAGAGTCCTGCACTTAGGACGGAAGAATCCCAAGCACTGCTACAGGCTGGTGACCAACTGGCTAAGCAGCAGTTCTGCAGAAAAGAACCTGGGGATTACAGTGGATGAGAAGCTGAATATGTGTCAGCAGTGTGTCCTTGTTGCCAAGAAGGCCAACAGCATATTGGGCTGCATTAGTAGGAGCATTGCCAGCAGATCGAGGGAAGTGATTATTCCCTCTATTCACACTGGTGAAGCCATATCTGGAGTATTGTGTCCAGTTTTGGGCCCCCCACTACAGAAGGGATGTGGACAAATTGGAGATAGTCCAGCAGAGGGCAATGAAAATTATCAGGGGGCTGGGGCACATGATTTATGAGGAGAGGTTGAGGGAACTGGGCTTGTTTAGTCTGCAGAAGAGAACAGTGAGAGTGGATTTGATAGCAGCCTTCAACTACCTGAAGGCGGGTTCCAAAGAGGATGGAGCTTGGCTGTTTTCAGTGGGGCCAGATGACAGAACAAAGAGCAACGATCTCTAGTTGCAGTGGGGGAGGTCTAGGCTGGATATTAGGAAACACTATTTCACTAGGAGGGTGGTGAAGCACTGGAATGGGTTATCTAGGGAGGTGGTGGAATCTCCATCCTTAGAGGTTTTTAAGGCCCAGCTTGACAAAATCCTGGCTGGGATGATTTAGTTGGGGTTAATCCTTCATTGAGCAGGGGGTTGGACTAGATGACTTCCTGAGGTCTCTTCCAACCCTAATCTTCTATGATTCTATGGCCATTCTCCTCTCTGACCTTCCTCATTACCTTGCCATTGGTGGTGCAAGAGCTTTTTCTTCCCTGCAGCTCTGGTAATCTAGAACAACCCTCCTGTGTCTCTTCACCTCTTTGACTCTCCTCAATGTTCAAACCTCATTGCAAAAGCATGCCTTATCTCCAGTGCCCCTATAACTCTTAATTCCTCTCTCCCTATGTTCTTATAACATTTAACTTTGCAAATTGTCTTAGGACCCAGTTTGTTTGAAAGAGAAAAATTTAAAATATAAAGTTGTACTCAGCAAAGGAAAATTAGATAACTTTTCTCACTGACCAAACATTTGACAGAAACATTGCTGCTGTGTCAGTCTTTGGCAGATGATTATAGATTATAAACACAAGAGTTACTCCATTACCAGTCTCAGGCAGCAGGAGTCACTGTAAACAATGGGCTATGAGCACTGTCTGGGGATGCTGACAGCTCCTCTAATGCCACTCTCATATGCGCCGAATTTCCCTCTTTCCCATGGGTGCTCGACCCCCACTCTGTCGCCGGCCCCGTCCCACTCCTCCCCTTCCATGAGTCCCCGCCTGGTCCTGCCCCAACTCCACCCCCTCCCTGGCAAAATTCCAACTCCTTCCCCAAATCCCCACCCCAGCCCCACCTCTTCCCTGCTTCCTTCCCTGAGCACACCACGTTCCTGCTCCTTGTCTCTCCACCCACCCTCCCCCCCAAGCATGCTAACACTTCCAAACAGCTGTTTGGCAGTGGCCTGGTGGGAAGCGCTGGAATGTAGGCAGAGGAGCGGGGACGTGGTGCTCTCAGGGGAAAAAGGAGGAGGTGAAAGGAAGGGCAGAGCTTGACTGCTGGTGGATGCAGAGCACCCATTAATTTTTCCCTGTGGGTGCTCCAGCCCTGGAGCACCCAGGGAGTCGGCGCCTATGGCCACTCTGTTCCACCAGTAAGTCACCTTAAGCAGCACTAGGATTATGGGTTCAAACGCCACTTGTTACATTTACGGAATCAAAGAAGGCACAGGCTGACTCATCACTGCTAATTAAGTTACTGTCAAATTCAGTGTTTATTCAGATGTGTAAGCAACTTGCATGGATGATCAGAAGCTAATGAGAAAGACACTTTAGACAATATGAATCATCTCTAACTCCCCTGATATCTTTGTGGACCACAGTGCAGACCTGGCGTAATTCTACCTTTCATTATTTTTATAAATGTGACTGAGCAAATAGGACCAGTATGGTTGGCCATCATGACCCCTTTCCTTTTTGTTCTTTCATGACCTGCCCTGTGTGATCCCTCTGAATCTCAGGTGGTTTCCATGCAGCAAGCAGAGGTGCTTTATCAGAGTCCATGGACCTCTAGCAAAATAATGGGGCAATTAGGGTTTTTTCAGCCCTGTGAGTCAATCTAGGGAAAGGACCTCCATGCCAGGTCCTTCCTTTTGAATCGAAATTGCAACAAGAGGCTTATCAACCCTTGGCCACATCTGCACGTGGTGTGAGTAAGTTTAGCTCCATTCATTTCATTCTTCACTTCCTCTTCCAGCTAACTATTGATGGTTCAATTGCTGTCACAATCACCCCTTGGAACAAAGCATCAGCTGGCTCCAGGTCTGACCACACACTTTGGGGGGAAACAACAGCAGCAGCATTGTGCTGCAATGTACGAGCCTGAGTTTTCAAAGCACCCTTACCATTTCCACTCTTCAGGTGGTTCTGTCCTGTAGAAAGTAAATCCTGGCACACACACAAGGGAAGGATTCAGAGCAGTTTACATGCAGAGCTGCAGCAGCTTACAGCTTGTCATGGCTTTTCCACTAGTCTCTACGATCAGTTAGGCTGGGGTTCTCTGGTTTCAGCAATAGGGTAGCCTTAAGGAGACACACCAATATCAGAGCCAAAAGGGGTTCAGAGCACCAAAGAGGTCTGGATTTCAGGGAGAAAGTATGCAATTACATCACACGCCTCCAGTGGCTGGAACAGACAGGCACAGCCATCCTGGGTGAACTGCTTTCCCTTCCCTTTTCAAGGGACAGTGCAGGTCTTATGACTGGTGGTGATACAAAACACATCTGAGAAGATGGAACAATTTGCGCAGGGGTGACCCAGAATGCAGCATGAAAACTAGAGCGCCCCAATGCAAGCCAGGAAATATCCCAACTACTGCATTTGGACAGTGAATGATCCCTGACTCTGGCTGTGGGGCCAAGAGCCTTGACTAAAATCAGTGAGGAGAGAGGGAGGCCAAACTGGAGACCATCTGCCAAAAGAAAACAACCTAACCAGGGACTGGGAGAGAAGGAAGAGGAAATGGATTCAACCAGAAGGGGCAGTTCAGCCAACACTGAACAAATATGCTGTTGCAGAGGAATTACACTTTAATTGCCTATGACACCCAGCCCCTCCACACTCATCTTTCAAATAAAAACATGAACATGTAACCAAGGAGCCTGTCTTTATCGTCTTTGCTCATGGCAGACATGGTAATGGACAGCACAAAGCTTGATCAGTAACGTGAGATAGTCTCTTGCCAGGGTGTGTGAGGAAAGGATTGGACTCTAAGTACAGATCTTCTCTTTGGAGGAGGTCAGTCAGTTTGGCAACAACTTCTTGCCCTCTAACGGGGTCAGTTCCTTCTCTAGTGATGATGCTCCTAAGATCTGCTATCCTGCATTTTCAGCGATGTCTGAATTCAGGAGAAACAGGTTTTATCTTTTGTTGCTGACTGATTTAACTTTTGCTCTCTAATTAGGTCACTCCCACCAGCTCCACAAGAGACCCTTATCAAGCCAAATCTTGGCAGGCTATGGCTGTGCCTGTGTCAGACGTGAAAGGAGCAGGTGGCCATGGCCTCAAGCTCTATTGTTTCCCCATTGTGCTCCTTGGGGAATGGTTAGCAATACAGGCAGCCTTGCTGCAGGCTGCAGAAGTTAATTTGCCAACAAACGATAGCAAACTCCAAATTGTTGCCATCCCCACTCAGCAGCAAACAATAAACTATTAATACTTTCATGACTTGAAGACCCATGTGGTTTGCCAAAGCAAGATAATTATTCAGCTAGTTAGAACAACCTCTATCAGACAGCCTTTTGTGATGCTCTTTTATTACTGGGCCCTGTAGTCATTGTCATTTCATATCCGTGGGAAGAACCACAAAGATTCCAGCTTGCCCTCACCAGCATAACATTGTGCTACATGGCGCTGGGCCTTTACACACACTGTCCCTCAAAACCTGAATGGGGGTCTCCACTAAGACCTACCTGCCACCAAGGAAGTTGGAGATACTGTCTTTCTGTGAAGTGCTATTTTTCCTAACCTGGAACTTCTTTATCTGCTAAGGCCCCAGCACAGTGTTAAAATTGCTGTGCTTCTAAAGGCACTCTCTGATATAACTGGAGAGTCCCCATCTGCCCCAGCCTGGAGATCAGCGAGAGGATGTTCTTTATCACTGAGATATCTTCTTCCACAAGCTCCTTAGCAGGGCATTACAGAGCTTTCTGCTTGCTAGAAAGTTTGCCTTTAATAATCTGGACATTGTCTGTCTACCAATACCATCACCTCAGCTGGATTTTCTCCATCACTTGGATATTTGCTCCAGCTAATAACATGCTAACGCTAGTAACATCCAGTATGGTGTCATAAGATCATTTCACATTAACATGTACATATTTGGCAACTACTCCCAACACACGTTTTCCACCTGTCCCAGTTTCACTCATCCCTCATCAGATACGGTACATAGGACCTACACCCACCCGATACTGGCACAGGACATGGGATCAGAATCTACCAGAGCTCCTCTGCATACCATGGCAATGTAATAGCTAAATAGGAGTCTAGTAAAACTCTCCTCCCCATCTGCTCTCAAAAAACATGTGGGAAGCAAGTTTTGGAAGAAAAAATTATTTCTACTTCCAGTACATAAGAACAGCCATACTGGGTCAGACCAATGGTCCATCTAGCTCAGTATCCTGTCTTCCGACAATGGCCAATGCCAGGTGCCCCAGAGGGAATGAACCGAACAGGTAATCATCAAGTGATCCATCCCCTGTTGCCCATTCCCAGCTTCTGGCAAACAGAGGCTAGGGACACTTTTACTCCCTTTTACTAACTAAATTCAGGTAAATCTCACAGGTTCAGTCAGATGAGCTCAGGATGCCTAAAAAATTGCCTAAGCTCTGGAACAGGGGTCACATCTGACAGCTCCCAGCCTCTGGCACAATGGAACTGTGCACTGCAAGGGTAAAGCTTATCTGTGCAGGAGACCAGTCCAAAACCGTGAAACAAACTCTCTCAAGATCTAACAACAACCCCAGGCCTTGCCCACTTCCACTCCCACTGCAAGGTGCACTTCTTCGGTCTTGCCTTTCCTAATACCAACACCTAGCACAAGCACAGACACACATTAAAATTGGTACGAAATCCACATGCAGTTTTTCCTCCTGGGCACTGGACGAGTAAACTTAGGAAAGAACTCTGCATGATAGATAATAATCAAGTCACCTATCACTGTGATGGGCACAATATAAGAATGTGAACAGAATAGAAGCACCCAAACATTCAGATGTAAAATTTTGCCTGTTAAAGGGGAACTTTTTGCCCTTCTTTGATTCCATGTCAGTGTGAGTCTTGGCAAAGATTTGGCTTGGGTTGTCTTGGTTCCAAACCACTTTCCTGATACTTAATCAAGCTCCCTACTTCTCTCTCACCTCCTGCCCCCCATGAGCTATTTATACAGCAGTGAAATCAGCTGTTAAATGAAATGGACAAGTGCTGGGAGGGGAGAGAGCAGTTTGAATGGGATGAGAATGGAGCCCTTGGAACCTCAAGAAAGTTTAGCTGCTTCCAGTGCCAAACGCAGACAAGCACTAATCTTTTGTTGCTATGAATATTCAAGCCCAGCTGCCAGCGATAGAGGGAGCAGCTGTGGTGGCAGAACTGGCAGGTCCCCCTCATGGTGCCCTTATCCGCTGACCCTGGCATCTGGGTCTGCTTGCTGAGGTGGAGAAGGGGGGGAGGAGGAAAGCCTCCTGTGTCCAAGACTCTGAGCTATTAAACAGCTTGCCCCAGCACTTCCTTACAAGTAAGAGGTCAGAAATATAATCACTCCAGAGGGCCCAGGAGCCATTCTGCCCCACAGAAGTATTTCTGTCTGGCGGTCAGAGGTTTCACAACCGCCGAACACCAGACCAACTCTGACGGAAGGTGATTCAGGGAAAATAAAAGCAGCAGCTGGGGCAGCTTTACAATCCAAAGCACTTCGTGCCCATTTGAGAAACTCAGTCTGAGAGTGTGTTTTGCAGGGCCCTGCAGAAAGCTAGCTACGGGAGGCCTCAGGCAAATTTCTGCAGCCAGCACAGCACACTACCGGCTGGGGAGGATTTGGCAGCTGGACAAGTCAGGCTAGGGACGCTTGTCGTTAGGGGGATGCTGGAAGGTTTTGGCAGCTGGGGTGGCAGTCAGTGTGGCTAGGTGATTGCACTACTGGGATTGGGGGTCGAGGCTTTTACATGCAGGGTGGAGGGGTTAACAGCCAGTGGGGGGGGGGAGGGGAGAAGAATCTTCTTAGATGGCAGGCCTCCTTCTCCAACATGTAGGTCGGGCCCTTCATTTTCAGTGTTTATTTTATTTAATTTTTCCCAGGAATTTATCAGTGTTAATTACCATAGCAACAAAAACAGGTGAAAATCAGTGCAAAAAACTATTAATAGTTTTTCTGGGTAAATGTCGGGGGTTCTTTTGGTGGATAGAAAGAAGGGGGAAATATTCAGTAGATTAAAAGCTCTGAATTCCATTCATCAATGTGGTTTTCTGTAGAACTAAAACAGAACTCAAAACACAATGCCCCGTCTAAGTTTAAGAAAACAATATCTCTCTAATCCCCAAATAAAACTTTTCATTTCAATAAACAGTTTTCTGTTGTGGACTTAGAACTCTTAGCCTATAAATATTTACATTTAATAATTGGGCCATCCCATTTGCAGCTTCATTGCAACTTCATCCTTTCCTCTTGTTTTGTTTTTTTTTTAAACTTTTGAATACTTTTGTGTTCTGAAATATATTCTGATGCAGATTTTCATTTTCTTCCCATTTTAATGTCAGATCTTTAAACCATTATCCGCAAACATTGTCTGAAAAGCGTATGTAGTGGGCATGAGATTCATCAGTACGTTCAGATGCGCACGCACTTCAGAGCTTGCGTGCGTGCCTGTTTGTTTATTGTGTGTATCTTTTAGACTAATACACAGCATCACTTCAACAGGCAGCTTTGCATATACATGCAGACTAATGTATTATCATAATACATATATCTCATGCAAAGTTATTTTTATATACAAAAGCAGGGTGAAAATCAGAAAAAAAATGAATACTTTTTGTAAAACCTGGGCATTTTTCAGTAAAAATCAGTTTAAATAGAAAATGAAGGGACTTACCTGTTGGATAGGGCCTTTAGGAGCAGGACCACAAAACAAAACAACAAACAGGTTCCTATATGCCTGCACATTTGACAAGTGCCTAGAGCTGTACAGGAGAAGCTAGAAGATCTCTTACATTTTTGAAAGGTAAATACTGATGCTGCGTCAGAGTGGATCTGACATGCCATGGTGCTACTGCTTTTTGTTTTGAAGAGTGTCAGCCACGTAACAGCTTGGGTGAACTGTATCAAGGCAAAGAATGGCTCTGAAGCCTCCTTTGCAAGTTAGATGTTCCCCATCAGGGGGAGTGTCATAAACAGATAGTTAAGGGTTAATGTTTCTTTTACCTGTAAAGGGTTAAGAAGCTCAGTAAACCTGGCTGACACCTGACCAGAGGACCAATAGGGAGACAAAATACTTTCAAATCTTGGTGGAGGGAAGTCTTCTGTTTGTGCTCTTTGTTTTGGGGGTTGTTTGCTCTTGGGACTAAGAGGGACCAGACGTCAATCCAGGCTCTCCAAATCTTTCTGAATCAGTCTCTCATGTTTCAAACTTGTAAGTAATAGCCAGGCAAGGCGTGTTAGTCTTATTTTTGTTTTCTCAACTTGTCAATGTTCCTTTTTTGCTGAGAGGATTTTACCTCTGTTTGCTGTAACTTTGAACCTAAGGCTAGAGGGGGTTCCTCTGGGCTATATGAATCTGATTACCCTGTAAAGTATTTTCCATCCTGATTTTATAGAGATGATTTTTTTTACCTTTCTTTCTTTAATTAAAAGCTTTCTTTTTAAGAACCTGATTGATTTTTCCTTGTTTTAAGATCCAAGGGGATTGGATCTGGACTCACCAGGGATTGGTGGGGGGAGAGAAGGGGGGATGGTTAATTTCTCCTTGTTTTAAGATCCAAGGGGTTTGGATCTGTGTTCACCAGGGAATTGGTGAAGTCCCTCAAGACAACCCAGGGAGGGGAAAGTTTTGGGGGGACAGAAAGTGTTCCAGACACTGAAATTCTGGATGGTGGCAGTGTACCAGATCTAAGTTAGTAATTAAGCTTACAAGTGTCCATGCAGGTCCCCACATTTGTACCCTAAAGTTCAGAGTGGGGAAGGAACCTTGACAGGGTCAAATACAACTGGGAAAATAATGTGACCAATAAAAAGATGACTGCTGAGGGCACCAAGGCCGTATTTCAAGAACCGCACACCTAAAACTCTGACGCCTGCCTAGCAAGACCATGGATGGCTTTGTCACAAGGAACAGAGCCCTAGGGTGAAGGGAAGACCAGAATCTAAACCCTAACCTTCTCCTACTACATGTGTTTTTTGGAGGGGATGATCGTTTGGATCATGCTATGTTAATTTGCAGTTTATTGACATTTAAAAATAACTTATGGTCCTTCTGATCATTATATTCTGCAGAGAAAAACAAATTGTTAGGTTAGTGAGACCTAACTGTTATGATACCAGGAGGCACACTAGCAGGACTCAAATGTCACACTCATTGGCATATAAGTTTTAATAAAAACATAGGCACACAATTATAATGTTCACTTGATCGTCTGTTTTCAAGGAACAGCCTGTGCATCACAGCAAAAAGCAAAAAACAAAAAACAAACCAAGAAAATATCCTCAGAATCAAGCGGAGACATCCTGGCCCTATTGCAGTGAATGGGAGTTTTGTCACTGATTTCATTAGGGTCAGGAGTTCACCCAAGGTGTTCAAACAGCCAATAGGTGCAGGATCTTTTTTTGGAAGAAAGATTAATTAAGATGGTTGTGAGGTGACTAGAACTGACAGAATTATTTGTTGGGATTTCAGCCTCTTTGTTTATTTGCAAATCATTCAGTGGCCCCTTCTCACCTTGGTATCCATTAACTGATCTATTGCTCTGATTGTATTTGTTATTTGTAAGCGTTTGCTGAACAGTTTATCTTAAAATTTCAACCAATGGATTGTTCATGAACTGTTTCATTTAAGTATATAGTATTTCATCTCTACATGAAATTGCTATAAAATGAGTACATAACTAGTTGAAAGATTGTACTTCAAGAGTAGGTATCAATGGTTTGCTGTAAAACTGGAAGTACATATCTAGTGGGGTCCAACAGTGGTCTGTTCTGGGTTTGGTACTATTCAACATTTTCCTTAACGAGTTGGATAATGGAGTGAAGAGTATGCTTATAAAATTTGCAGATGACTCCAAGTTGGGAGGGGTTGCAAACATTTTGGAGGACATATTTTAAATTCAGAACAACTTTGACAAGCTGGAGAATTGTTCTGAAATCAACAAGATGAAATTCAATAAAGATAAGTGCAAAGTACTGCACATAGGAAGGAAAAATCAAATGCACAAATACAAAATGGGAAATTACTGGCTAGGTGGTAGTAATGCTGAAAAGGATCTGGGGGTTATAGCAATTCACACATTGAATATCAGCCAACAATGTGATGCTGTTGCAAAAAAAGCTAATATCATTTGAGAGTGATTTAACAGAAGTGTTGTGTCTAAGACCTGGGAGGTAATTGCCCTGCTCTGCTTGGCACTGCTGAGGCCTCAACTGGAATATTGTGTACAGTTTTGGATGCAACACTTTAGGAAGGTTGTGGAAAGAGTTCAGAGGAGAGCGATAAAAATTATAAAAGGTTTAGAAAACCTGCTCTATGAGGAAAAGTTATAAAAACTGCATATGTTTAGTCTTGAGAAAAGAAAGCTGAGGGGCGACCTGATAATGGTCTTCAGATATATTAAAGGCTATTATAAAGCCAACCAGTGATCAATTGTTCTCCATGACCATTGAAGGCAGAACAAGAACTAGCTGCCTTCTCTACACCAAGGGAGATTTAGATTAGATATTAGGAAAAAGTTTCAAACTTTATGAATAGTTAAGTTCTAGAACAGGCTTCCAGGGGAGATTGTGGAATCTCCTTCTTTGGAGTGTTTTAAGAAAGGTTAGACAAATAACTGTTGGATGACCTAGGTTTACTTGCCCATGCCTCAGGACAGGGAACTGGACTAGCTGACCATTCAAGATCCCTTCCACATCTACATTTCTCCGATTATGGTATATGACTGTCCTCCTAACTCATGAGGTATTCTTTCTGCCACAGATTGGCTACATTAAATTATTTAAACAAAAGAGTAACAAATAGTGAGTATCACACTACTCTGGTTAAAAAAATATGTGAATGAATAATCATTTGTGCTCAAATTCATGAGTAGAATAGAGTAAGCAAATATTTTCACAAATCCTTAATGGCATCCCGAATCTCACAAACAACAAATAACAACAGCAAGTCAAACCTGCCACAGTTGTAGGTGAATCATTTTTCAAATTTGCTCTGGTTGTGATGAGACAACCGTGGCAACACTTCTAGTGCTCAGATTTCCTGGAGCCTTTTCAGTCTGGCTTTAGGTCCAGGTAAATAGTACAGAGTCTGCAGATGTTTCACTGGCTTAGAATCTCCTTCTTATGATGATAAAAGGTCAGGTGTCTTTTTTAGTAGATCTATCAGCTGCTTTTTCTGGAGCCATCAGTAGCCTTTGATGCCAGTGGCCACTAGGTGGTGCTGACACTTTTGTGGGCCCTGGCAGAGAAAGACAGAGCTGTTCTAGATGGTATCCTCAGAAAGAAAAGAACAGAACCAACAGGTAGTGTTGGGCAATTGCTTGCCTGCCTGTGGTGTTTAGATGTTGCTTGTGATTATTAGAACTGAGAGCACTGGCTGTTGAGAGTCTGAAAGGACAGGAAACAGGAAAAAGTGGGGAAGAGTTGAGGAGGCAGAGTGAGAGTTACAGAGGGTGCTGCAGCAGCTTGGTGAAGAGGTTTCCACTTTAAAAATAAAGTTCTATTGAAGTTTGTTAGTACCTTGCCTGGTTGATACAACACTGCCCAAGGGGTGTTCCACAAGATTTTGGTGTCACCTTGCCTTTCCAACACCTAGGTGAGGCTGCTGGGTGAGATAGTGCAGTGGAATGGGCCACAGTGCTATCAACATGTTGAGAAGATTCAGTTCACTCACTCTTTTTCTTCACATGCAGCTGATGCAGTCTGTCCTTCCCCAAGTTGCTTCTTGGATGAGGTGACTGTGGCTCAGATCACAGAAGAATGATGGGTAGCTGATTGCCTCCAGCTGTTTCTGTCAGCCAATGGCAGGACTGATAGCATCCCTTCTGTCAGTAAGGTTCATGGTCTGGGGATCTTAGTGGATCCTCAGCTGCTGTGCTGCAGGTCCAAGTAGCAGCCGTGGCCAATAGTGACATTATTTCCATCTACATTTGGCCAAGAGATTGTGTCCTTTCCTTTTGGATGTGGGCCTCATCCCAGCTATCCCTACCTCTGTCAGCTCCAGACTGGATTACTGAAATGTGCTCTCCAGGGAGCTACCCCTGAAGATCATCCAGAAACTACAGGTGGTGAAGAATGTTGCTGCTGGTCTCAGTGGTGCTTCAGCTGATAAGGAGCATGTGACATCTCCACCCCACAGACTGCATTGGCTTCTCATTCATTTCTGAGGGTAATTCAAGATGAACACAAATCATACTGTACTTGAAGAATAAGTTAGACTCCGTCTCATTGTAACTTAATTAATTTAGTTGAAACCTTATCTTCCATGCATAATGGTCCAGTCATCCAGCAATCCAACTGCCTGGATGAATGGTACAGCTACTTCCCATGCATTTGTATGCTATCTTTTTCTCTTGATTGATATTAACTGATAAACACTCTTTGTTGACAAGAGCTTTATCCCCAGTAAATCCATCTCCTCCTCCTGCTGCTTTTTCTCACCAGAAGTCAGGGTTCTGAATCTGACTGCAACCTCGCAACTGTTGCCACCAATTTGCTTGTAGCAAATGGGAGAAAGAGGTGATGACCATGACAAGTATGGTTACTGGTAGGAATTTTAAATGATTTATCTAGTTACATCAACCTTTTAATTTGTTTGCTCCTGGTTTGACATTGCATTGAAATACCCCTTCATCCTTCTGGCTTTATCATTGTTTCAAACATTCTTCTCCTCAGCTCACGTCTACATTTGGGAAATTGTGTTACCTAGAAATGCAGCTTCAGCAATCCAGGCAGCCTTGCTCTGTGGGTTTGAGTTATTTCAGCTGAAGCTGGACTTGATTAACTGTTGGAAATTCAGGCCACTCGACAAGATATTGCTCTCAGAATGTAGTGATGTAATTGCCAAAACCCCCTCAGGCTTGTACTGTATTTTCTTAGTGACCCATGTAACTACAGTACAAGCCTTTAGCCAAGGGAAAGGTCACCACGTGGGCACTGGATTCGCATCAAACTTGAGCACTCCCAGGATCTGCCTGCATTAGACTCCATTGTTCAGTGACATACAGGAGTCAGGAGACTGCCAAAATACTGGGAACAATGAGAAGGAATATCCCCATCTGAACAGTGCAAGTGTTTGCAGAGCTGTCTCTATTCTCTCAGCGCATCTACACTGCAATCAGAGGTGTGACTGCAGCAGCCGGACACATACCCAAGCTAGCTCTGATCCAGCTAGATAGAATAACAAACAGCCGTGAAGCTGCTGCAGCACAGGCTAGCCACTCTAGTAATACTCAGGGTCCTACACAGCCTTGTACAGCCTGGGCTGCCACAGCTTCACTGCCATTGTTATTCAAACTATCTGGATGGAAACTTGCTGGGTATGTGTACAGGTGCTGCAGTCACACCTCTGATGGCAGGGCTACTGAAAACAGCTGACTCTCCTGATCAAGGCTGAGGCGGTGCTAGGAATGTGTTACTCTGGGTTTACATCCCTAGTCTTTATTAGTTCTTAGACTGCAAAACTCTCCACAGCAGAGACTTTCTTAATGTTAGTACATACAACACCCAGTACAATGCAGTCCTGATCCATCCTGATTGGGACCCCTGTGCACTACAGCCCTAGAGACAATGAATAAAATAAAATGACATTACTTGAAATCTGGAAATACTTTGAAAGTTTATAGGGTTTTTTTAAGTACATATATGTGGGTTTGTTTTGGTCTTGGCCAATATGAAAATTAAAATTCCCTTCATTCCTCTGGCTTGGCACAAGATACATAGCACAGGATTGAAATTTCTAATGCAGCTCTACATTTCCTGTTGATGCTGATGTTGTTGGCTTTGCTTACACTGATCCGCGCAGGGGACGGGGAGGGGTCATCTGTGATGACCAGAATGATCTAGGAGTATCTTCTCTGATGTTTCCAAAGACAGGAGAGGACTTTGAAGCTTTCTGTACGTCACTCAGCATCAGCTATTAGGTCCTGATCCAACTTCCACTAAAGTCATTTGATAGGTTACCACTGACTTTAGTGGGAGCTGGATTGGGCCCTTAATCGGAAACAGATTAACAGCTCTGCCACATTCCTATTCACTGTCTCCAATCCCTCACTATTTTTAGTAGCATTATTTTCTCTTTTGTGGTCTCTCTCCTGAAGCTAGATTTAAAACAAAAAACAAAAAAAACCCCTGAAATTTTCTCTGAAATCTGTTCACTATTTCTTTGGACTCTTCAAATTACCCTTTTAACTTGTGATTGCTTATTATTACAGACATTCCAGTCCTCCTCTTCATCAGATTGTGCATATTTTTTAAAGCCTGCTTATCGCTTATTTGCCTTGCTGCTGCATCACACTCTTCCCTGTTTAGACTTAGCCAGGATGAATTTTTAATTGCAGTTCCTCTGCAAATGTTTGTTAAATGTTTCCATTTTTTCCTGGAGTAGATTATTTTCTGATACTGTATATTAGCGGGAAGGCCTCATACACTCCGCAGTTCCACTGCTGCAGAATTTGCTGCAGAATCTATCCCTTGCCGCTGCAGGATCTGAGCTCTGAAATAAAGAATTAATAAATAATAATAATATACATTTAGCCCTTCTGTTTGCAAAGGAAACCTTCCCGATATGAATGGAATGTACACTGTTGTCTGCCTGAGTCTGCAGATAGCCTGAAACAGACTAAGAGATGTGAACTGCCTCATTCAACTCACTGGTGGTGTTAACTTTGAGGCACTACTGCAATATAAATGGGTTTGGGAGGATTCCAATTGTATTGGTAAATGTCAGCAAATGTCGATTTCACCATACACTCGGGCACACACACTGATACAATGTTTCATTGATGATAATCAAAATTTAAAGATTGGCAAGGTAAGAAAAATGCTGCTTGAGAACTTATTCAAGTTTGATTTAAGGATTTGTATATTTTTGACATGTGATGTTGACAATTTGAATGTTAATGGTTATAAAGCTTTAACTTTTTGAACCTATGTCTACTGTTATAAAATGATTATTCTCCAACCCCCGACCCCGCTCAGCGCACGGCCGGCTGAGTGAACAGAACCCCAGGCCAGCAGAGGCTGAGCGGGGCCGGCAGCCAGGACCCCAGACCGGTGGCAGGAGCGACCCCCAGCTCCCCCTTCACCACGCTTGGTTTCTGCGGCTCCTGGGAGCGTGAGCCACCAGGGCGCGGGGCCCAGAGCCTGCTGCTGGAGGGCAGCGGTGGCAGCGGCTCCTGCAGTGGATGCATAGGGGCAGCGGTCCCCGTGCGCCGCCCGGCTCACCCCTCACTGTGCTCAGATTCTGCGGCTCCCGGGAGTGTGAGCTGCCGCCCCTATTGCAGCTCCCCCCACCCCACTGCCTCAGCACGAGTTTTGCCTCCTGGCACCCACATACATTCACTGCAGCCTGCAGGAGCCCCGGGGGAGGGGGGCGCAGCCTGGACAGGAGGGGGGGTGCAGCTGCTCCCTGCTAGCAGCGCTGCCGCCTTTGCAGGGCTGCTGCCCCCCTGCACCGCGCCAGCTCCTCCATGGCTGGGGCTTGCTGCTACCACAAGCGGGACGCTCTGGCTCTCCGGTGCCTTCAGAAGATGGCTCCTCCCTGCTGACCTGCTGCAGCGGCCCAACCCGGCAAAGCCAGTGAGTGGACTCGAGGCGGGGGCCACTTGGGTGGGGTAGGGAGGGCTCGCAGGGGGGCTGTGCACCCTCCAAGTGGTTCAGGGGGCAAGGAGGGGGGAACCTGGTCCGGGGAGCAGCCCCTGGGCATGGCTGGCCCCTTGGCAGGCTGAGCCCTGGGGTCTATAAAGGCTCATTAGGATTTGCTCCTCAATGAATCGATGTGCAAGGGGGGAAGGGTGTGTGCAAGGTAGAAGTTTTGACTAGGACGCAAAATATCCTTGCACTGGCCCTGCCCCAGGGGGTGCGTGCACCCCAGGTTAAGAACCACTGCACTAAACTGATAAGATCTGCATTTTAATTTAATTTTAAATGAAGCTTCTTAAACATTTTTAAAAACTTGTTTACATACTACAATAGTTTATAGACTTATAGAGAGAGACCTTCTAAAAACGTTAAAATGTATTACCGGCACGCGAAACTTTAAATTAGAGTGAATAAATGAAGACTCAGCACACCACGTCTGAAAGGTTGCCGACCCCTGTTATAGACTATAAATACCTACATGGGGAACAAATATTTAATGATGGTCTCTTCAGTCTAGCAGAGAAAGGTACAAGATCCATTGGCTGGTAGCTGAAGCTAGACAAATTCAGACTGGAACGAAGGCATACATTTTTAATAGTGAGCATAATTAACCATTGGAACAATTTATCAAGAGTTGTGGTGGATCCTCCATCACTGAAAATTTTTTAAGCAAGAGTGGATGTTTTTCTAGTAGAAGCTATGATCTAGGAATTATTGGGGGAAATTCCATGGCCTCTGTTATACAGGAGGTCAGACTAGATCACAATGGTTCCTTCTGACCTTAGAATCTCTGGTTGTGTGTTTTCAGTACAAAATTCTGCAGCACATTGGAAATTAAAATTTCGCAGCAACATAAATTTAATTTACCATAAATTAAATAACACAGAGGATATAGTCTTTATTGTATTATTCATTTCCATATTTAGTCCAAAAAAAGCCTCCTCTTTTAATTTATCTGAAGCTGCTGTGGAATATCCAGTCTGATGCACGGGAGTGAGAGAGAATGCAGGGTGGTTGCCAGAACTTAACCCAAAGTTGCTGCAGAGAACACTGGACCTTGGTTATAGATTCTCAAATGACATCAGAAATTTAAAACTCTCTTAAAGGAGAAATACCTCAACATAAGAAACTTTTTGTATGGCCTTTTCTAAGACTCAGGATTACAATAGAATCTGTTGTGTGATGATCTGTGTGGACATCCCCATTATAACTGAATGAATACTATTCAATGCAATAAAATAGATCTTAAAGCACCAGAAAAGTGGTCTGAGCGTTATCTGAACTTTAACAATAAACAAACACAATTTGAGTTTTTACTGTTGTTCTTTCCTTTTGTCATTTCACTATGGCCAGAGAGATTGTTCAGACTATTACAAAGTGAACTGAGTTTTTTCAGAACATTTCAAATGTACTAATTGAAATTCACCTATCTCACACCAGAGCTCAAAAATGTTTTTCCTCGTGGAATGTGAACATACAACAATATTTTGCATGAATACAGTGGTTTCCATCTGAGAATCTCCAAGCACTTTGCAAAGGTGGGTAAGTTTTATGATCCTGATACAGAAGGAGAAAGTGAGATACAAAGAGGTGAAGAGACTTTCCCAAAGTCACACAGTAACTTAGTGGCAGAGTCAGGAGTAGAATTCATGTCTCTCAGTACCCAGACTTCTCTAATCACTGCGTCACACTGCTACACAGGGCCAAGTTCTCTTCTTTCTGCCCAGACATGCTTACATTTTCAATATGACTTGTGCTTTTGGGTGACTTGCCTTTTGGGGGGCCAACTTAAGGCACCTTAAATGGGCCTCATTTTCAGGGGGCAAGTGATCAGCGTTATCTGAAAATCAGGCCACTTTAAGCGGTCACCCAAAATCACTAGTTGTTTTTGAAAATATAGGCCAGGGCCTCTTACTGCTATGTTTATGCATGCCTAGACTTTTGCATATACATACCAGATGTATATGCACAGGGACTCACCCCTATGTATGCACATTGAGCCACATATGCCCACATGCATATACACATTCTCTCTTCCTCCCTTTTCCTTGTCTGTTTGCATGTCACTCTGCCAGGCTCAGGTTTTTGGCAGCCAGCTCCCTCCTGCCCTCGCCGCACAAGCAGCAGGCATTAATTCTCCCATCTGCAGACTTTACTCTTTTCCCCTCCTCTCTTTCTTGCCTTCCAGCAAACTGGCCCTCGCTTTACCTAAAATCAATCTGCAGCCTCCCACCAGATTCTAATCTGGTGCTTTTTAATCAAACAAATTTGCTGCTGAAATCAGTGCCAGCAGGGAGAGAGCTGCTAATTACCAAACACCATAGTGAATAAACAGTATGACGTACTGTGCTCACAGCTGTAACCCATTCACACACTGGCCCCGTCATATAAATGGCATAGCTGGACACACCTGAAAGCAACAAACACAATCACACAGACTCTACCCAGCCTCATATGCCAACATGCACATATGTGCACACAGCCCTTCACTGCCTCTTCCTGTGTAGAAGAAAAGCCTATGCAGTTTGTATTGGATCCTATGTGCTAAGGACCTTGTCTGATGCTATAAATATATCCAAAGAAAAAAACCTTTGTTCAGTAAAGGTTGCAGGCATATAATCAATTATTTGAGTGTATGGGCAGAACATCTCAGACACAGAAGTCAAATGCACTAACTTTTATTTCTCTTCTGCTTTCTGGTTGGTCCCCACCCTCCACCAGTTAAAGTGACAAACAAGTGTTATTAGTGAGTGAATGCCTCTACTTTTAGATCACCATAATTCAGGATCCGCTTGACCAGTTCACTTCAAATTTTATAGAAAAGTTTTGCCCTGGATCCAGGGCAAAAGTACCCAATTTGAGGCAGATATTACTTTGGTGGTGGATTTTAAGGGCAACACAGTTTATAATGTTTAGCAACTTCTTAGTTTAGCAAAGCTAATGCAAATCACTTTACATGTAACTTAAATATTAGACTGCTAAATGCTTTTCCCTCTCATTGCTCTCTGTCCTACCTTCCGCTTCTGTGCCTTCATTATGATTGCAGAATAACTTACAGCCCTAACTTTTACCTCCTTGTGTATCTCAAACTGACAGCATCAGAACCTAGTCTCTTCCTTTGCAAAGTAATTACAGAGGACTCCACCTGCATACTTTTAAAAGTATGAAAAGGGTTAGTTAACTTTTTATGAGATGGGGGGATAGGCTGAAGAGGGGGAGTGAAACTATTTTTAATTTCTTTGCAGTTTCTGGTTGCAGGCAGAACCAGAAATTTGAAGTGTCAGAAGAATGTGACAAAGTCTGTTTTTGCAGTGTTCATAGGTGAAATACTAGAAATCTCACCTAGAACTTTAGCCTAAATGTATAGCCTCCACAGGTTAGCATGAGCATCCAAAGTCTGAATGCTTGCTCAAACCAAATTTTTGCACCTTTTGAGATTCACCAACATTAGATGTAATAATCACACTTCCTTCTAATCCTAGCTCACTACGAAAAAGAAAAAGGGTGATGAGAAAGGAATGGTCTGCTCATTTTCAAACTGAAAAAGGAAAAAATAGGCAGGGGAGGCTACAGTACAGCCATCAAGGCAAAATAAGATTAAGAATAAAGCATCTCCAAACACAGGAGAACAGTCCCAAAGACAGGACTTAAACATCTTCCCTGCTTTCTTCCCACCTCCTTTCCAGTTTGCATCATTAAAAAAATACCAACCCTTAATAGCTGGATTCCCCAAAAGAGGCTGAATCTAGATGGAAGTGGGTTGCAAAAGCATTGTAAGAACTTGCTACACAAAGATCTGCAGGGGTACAGGCGGCAGAATTAACTCACAGGGGAGATTGTGCAGATGTGGCACATAAATCACCATCCTTGGGTGACAAAGTTTCCCAGCATAGGTTTTTGTCAGCACTGACAAACAGCACGAGAAGGCAGCAGCAACATGAGTCGATCTGAGTGAAGCCACTCTGAAATAGCAAATGCATAACTGCCCTGATGGTAGAGCCCTTCCTTTTGTGGCCATTGTTGTCAGGGCTTTTTTGGAAGGATACACTTTGTCCTTGAGATTTTTTTTTTTTTTTGGGACAACTAGCATTTGGGGTGATGCCATAGATTCCATCAACACAGGAACCTGCTGAGGCCTTTCTTCCTAGCACCAAGCCCCCAGCCTGTGAGACCAGCGTGGTGTCTCCTTATCTTTCCAAATGAAATTAGGAAAATGGGCCGTCTGACTTGCATCTGCCTTGCACTGCACGAAACGGCATTACAGAGAGGGCTCATTTGCTGGAAAAAGTAATAAATGTAATTTCCAACATGAATTAGCTTGCCACACTGGCTCCAAAAGGGAGGGGGGAAAAAAAAAAAAAAAAAAAAAAAAAAAGGAAAAAGCCCACTGTCCATAAAACAAAACAAACCCACAACAGTCCCTCAGCTTCCAAAGGAGGACAGATAGTGGGTTAAACTTCAAAATAAAATGGAAGTGGTTCTAGGGTTCTTTTCAAATCAATTTTCATAGCTCATTGTTTTACAGAGGCATTGGACAGCCCAGCTAGAGCAAGGAGTTCTGTAGTTTTTGATGGAAAAAAAGTGTGTCTAATGGTTAGAGCAGGGGGCTGGGAGAGGAAGCTCAGAGGTTATATGCCAAGCTCAGCCAGTAGCTCTATGTGACCTTCCTGGGTAATTCCAGGAGGCATTTTAGGTAGGCAAAATGTAATTACTCCAGTTGGAATTTGGCCAAAATGCTGGAGTTATCATCCCTGACTCATATGACAAATGCCATGTGGTAAGGATTTGGGTTTCTATATTATCTGAAGAGTGGTACTCCTGGGAGCACAGCGCTACCTAGCTAGGAGTGTGTGAATGTTGCAGAGTTTGTGGAGTAACAAATCTCTTGAACTATCTTAGAGGCTGCAAAATTAGTCAGAATTTCCAAACTTCTCTTTTTGTGTCATTTACCCATGCTTTTTAAAGAGTGTGTTTTGCCCCCCTACTATGCATTCTGGGTAGAAGCTGGCAGGAGTACATACTGTTTCTATTGTACATATAGAACATGGTATATTTATTTCTTTATTACATTATTTTCCCCTCTCTCTGCCCCTTTCTCCCCCCTCCATCCTGAAATGAAACATGAACTCAGTCTCATTCCTGACAGAGTCAGTATTAGGCAAAATAACTTCACCAGCCTCTATTCCAGCACCGTGTTAGGACATTAGCTCAATACTCAGCAGCGACAACCATCTAAACACAAGTTGATCTCTAGGGATTTTCTATGAATTGGTGGTAGTGCCAATGTAAAATCTGGCATCCTCATCAGTCAACAAACAGCATGAATACACACAGGTTCTCTTCCAGCACCACTGCAAGGCCTTTGTGATTAACTCATCCAGGCTCGACTGTGTATCACCTGATTCCCGTGGCAAGAGATGCAATTTCAGGGAAAACCAACAGAAAGTCTTTTATTTGTGCACATACAGCTCGTAAGAGGGCCCAACATGTAATACATAATAATAATAATAATAATAATACTTAATATTTCTAATCCATAGATCTCAAAGAACTTTACAGAGAAGAGCAAACATTGTTATATACTTTTTTACAGAGGCATTAAGTGACTTGCCCAAGGACCCACAGCAAAGCAATGGCAGAGAAAGGAACGGAATGCAGCTGTCTTGATTCTCAGTGTAGTTCCTATCCACCCAATCACACTGCTTATTTCACCTCAGTGATCCCCCCTCTCTCCTTAGCCCTAGCACCACCTGCCATAGCCCAAATTAATTTTCCCCATGAGCTGGAAGTGACCGATGCTGAACCCTGTTTAGAGGAGGGGTTACTACACCTCGTTCTTATTATTACCTTTATGAATTCCCACAGCTTCCTGTCTAGCTCTTACCGATGCAGCAGTACAGATGAGCCTTGAATGTTGCTTACCAACAGAAAAAGCTAATTGCTGGCACAACTGCTAGACTATCATACTCATAATGCCATTAGTCTATAGAAACACTTTCTGGAAAATACTCTCCTGCTGTTTCAGAATTACTGTTGAACCTACAGCCAATAACTCGCCCCTGTAGATAGGAACTTCTTCCTGACATGGTTACAGAGGATTGGTCAGTTTTGCAAGGGTGAAATGCAACGTTTGCACAAAAGTAGGATTCTTTTAAAGGACACTGTTTTGAGGAAAAGCACAAAACTGCACTGTTTTAAACATGGGAATTCATGAGCTTCACTGCCTTTGGAGGAGAGAGATAGCAAAGTAGTTACATAAAAGTTCCACACTGGAGTTCCTATCTCTTGCAATTGTATTCAAGTCATGCAATATCTGATTATTTTTTTTAAAACCCTCATTCCTAGAGGCAGGTGATCCTAGGTAAGAATCTCCCTTTTCTTTCTTTTTTAAGAAAGTTTCTACCTCTCATGATTGCAGAGAAAAACTGGAAAATGTGAACCTTAAAGGCTCAAAACCCAGAAGGCAAGTAAAGAGAAGCCCAAATTTATTAATTTTAAAATATCATGACTTCTAAGCCAATCTTCTGATTCTGTAGGCCTGTCTCATGCTTTGTCAGTGGTGGAGATTAGCAATACTATTTCTTTGATCTAGTTCCCAAGGAGAACTGAGTTGGTTCCTTGTTTTCAAGACTGAACTGCAATGTATAAATGTAGCTTATGTAGAAAAAACACTGTCTTTCCCTAGTTTGCACACAGCTGATGCTTTCACAGGCCTTGTGAGATCTGTAAGATTAATTCTGTCCCTCTACCCATGAAGGATATAATCCGCCAGCAGTAAATATATCAGATATTAAACTGATGCTACCCTGGATCTTATCCAAAAGATAAAGAAAAAGCAACCGCACATGTTCAGAGATTTTTGACAGAGGTCAGCTCTGAAGTGCATTAACTTTCCTGATTGTGGCAAACGGGTAAGGATTGCTGGGTACTTCAAGCAAAACATTCTCCATCCATTTTCTCTTACATACACGAGGTAGGTTGTTCCCCTCTGGCCCAACCTTTAGTCAGACACAGCATATTTTCAAGTCCTGATGGCTTTCAGCAATGAAACAAGGGTCTCACAATCACTGATGTTCACATCCCCAACCCCCGAGAATCGAAGCCTTTTACTCAATTCAGAAACAACAAAAATACTTTGTACTTCTATAACATCTTTCATCAGAGCATTTCAAAGTGCTTGGCAAACACCTCTGTTGCTCAAAACACCCTAGTACAGCAGATATTATTAGCTCATTTTATGGAAGGGGAAAGAGAGGGATAGAGAAGTTAAGTGGCTTGCCCAAGGTCACATACTGGGTCCTTGTTCAATTAAGCACCAACTGTACCAGCTGCATGCCATTTTGTTTGGCTTCCAGTCACTTAGTTTTAGAACAAGAGCAAGGCCATTTGGATGAAAAGTATGACTCACCCTGTGCTGTGTTAAATACAGAAAAGAAAATCAATTCCTAGGATGCTCAAATTGGAATTTTAATCTTTTCTTCAGCCAAAGCAGCAGGCAAAGAAAAACCGCAGCATTGCTAAATAAAAGTGAGAATTGCTCTGCAACGCTTAGCACTTCCCCTGGCCTGCTGAATCCTGACTAAGAGGTTTTTAAGGCATCCCACTCAAATTCATTGAGCTATTAAAAAGCAGAGAATTTTGTCTAACTAGTAATTAACTTGCACTGACTGAATCTCTGTGCCATCTGTATATAAAATAACCCTATCCCCAAGAGGCTAGGCATCTTTGGCGGGAAGGGAAGGCCCTAATGCAAAGGCAACAAGGACCTCACTAGCCTCTGTAGGAAAGATTATTGGAGGCTAACTGCCCCCTTTGAAGTGCCATACAGTGCAGTTATGTTCCCTAATGAATGGCTCTGCATTCTCAAAACTAGCCAATCAGAATGAGGAAGTGAGTATGCAGTGTTCCAGCCACTCTTTTCTGGAAAGATCCTGACAGTATTTTCTCTGCAGTGTGATCTCCTGGGCCTTAGAAATAGTGTTTGAGGGATTCCACGCAGGAGGAAAGGAAACAAAGCAGAAGTAAGTGTGTAGATTTTACCACTGAGAGGGAGGAAAATCAAATAAGAGAATACAGCAATGGAGAAAGGAACAGCAGTCACTAGGAGAATGGACAGTGTCAATACCAGTCTGGTAGGTGACACTGGCAGTAGAATGACTGTACCCAATTGGGTGAGGAATGTGAGCAAAGTCAAGCAACAACAATTAAGATGTTTGTACACCAATGCAAAGAGCCTGGTTAACAAAATGGAGGAACTAGAACTACCAGTGCAGAAAGTGAAACCAGATATTATAGGGATAAGAAAAACATGGTGGGATAGTACTCATGACTAGAATACAGGTATTGAAGGGAATGTGCTGTTCAGGAAAAACAAATAAAGGTAAAGGTGGTGGAGAAGCACTGTATATTAATGATGAGGTAGACTGTAAAGAAATTAGAAGTGATGGAATGGATAACACAGAGTCTGTTTTGGCCAAGATCACTTTGGGGAAGAAAACTGCTAGAGGTTCCCCGGGGACAGTGCTTGGAGTATGCCACAGACCCACAGAATCCAATCTAGAAAGAGACCTTTTTAATGTTTTTCCATGAAATAAATGCAGCAGGAAATTACGTGATCATGGGAGACTTTAATTTCCCAGATATAGATTGGAGGACAAGTGCTACAAATAATGGTAAGGCCCAGATTTTCCTGGATGCGATAGCTGACAGATTTCTTCACCAAACAGTCACTGAAGCAACAAAAGATGATACCATTTTAGATCTGGTATTGGTGAGTAGTAAGGACTTCATAGAACAACTGGTTGTAGGGGACAGCCTTGGTTCAAGTGATCATGAGCTAGTTCAGTTTAAACTAAATGGAAGGATAAACAAAAACAAATCTGGAACTAGGATCCTTAATTTCAAAAGGACTAACTTTAAAAAATTAAGGGAATTAGTTAGGGAAGTGAAAACAATGAGGAGTCTAGTGGCACCTTTAAGACTAACAGACTTATTTGGGCATAAGCTTTCATGGGTAAAAACCCCACTTCTTCAGATGCATGGAGTGAAAATTACAGATACAGGCATAAATATACCGGCACATGAAGAGAAAGGAATTACCTTACAAGTGGAGAACCAGTGTTGACAAAACCAATACAGTCAGGGTGGATGTTGTCCACTCCCAATAACTGATGAGGAGATGTCAATACTAAGAGGGAAATTTGCTTTTAAATCTGTTATTGAATGCCCAAGGAGATGGAAGTGTTCTCCTACTGGCTTTTGTACGTTACTGTTCCTGTTGTCAGATTTGTGTCTATTTATCCTTTTATGTAGAGACTGTCCGGTTTGGCCAATTTACATGGCAGAGGGGCATTGCTGGCACATTGATGACATATCACATTAGTAGATGTACAGCTGAATGAACTCCTGATAGTGTGGCTGATGTAGCTGGGTCCTCTGGTGGGACCCAACCACATCAGGGAAGTGGACTGGACTGGAGAATCCAAGGATCTGAATGTGGAGGAGGCCTGGAATTACTTTAAGTCAAAGTTGCAGAAACTATCTGAAGCCTGCATCCCAAGCGGGGGAGTTGGAGGGATTGTAGGGAAGAGTTGCAGATCAAGATGTAAGAGCAAGCATCTCAAACAGGTGATTAAGAGAAAGCATAAAGCCTACAAGAATGGAAGATGGAATAGATCAGCAAGGAAAGCTACCTCTTGGAGATCAGGAAGTGTAGGGGGAAAGTGAAAACTGCCAAAAACCAAGGAGAGTTGGACCTTGCAAGGGGAATTAAAACCAACAATAAAATAGACATACAAATAAATAAATAAATTTTTTAAAAAAAGGAAAGAAAAAGTGGGACCACTAAACACTGAGGAAGGGATGGAGAATAAAGATAATCCAGCCATGACCCAAAACCTATACAAATACTTTGTCTCAGTTTTTAATGAGACTAATAAAGAGTTTGGCTGGGTGGCTAATGGGAACAAGGATATGGAGGTAGAAATTATCACATCAGACGAGGAAGTCAAACTTAATAGGACTAAATCGGGAGGTGTCCATCCAAGAACATTACAGGAACTGGCATGTGAAATTGTAAGCCCAAGGGCAAGGATTTTTAATGAATCTATAAACTCAGGGGTTATAATTTATGACTGGAGAATTGTTAATATAGTTCCTATTTTTAAGAAAGGGAAAAAAGTGATTCAGGAAACTACAGGCCTGTTAGTTTGACCTCAACAGTATGCAAAGCCTTGGAACAATTTTTGAAAGAAAAAATAGTTAAGGATGTAGAGGTTAACAGTAATCAGGATAAAATACAACATGGCTTTACAAATAGGTAAATCATGCCAGACCAATCTGCTCTCCTTCTTCAAGATGCGGCCTGATTTTTTTAGACAAAGGAAAAGCAGTAGATCTAATCTACTTGGATTTTGGCAAGGCATTAGATACAGTTCCACATGGGAAATTACTTAAATTGAAGATGGAGATTAATATGAGAATTGAAAGCTGGATAAGGAACTGATTAAAGGGGAGACAGTAACGGGTCATACTGAAAGGTGAGCTGTCAGGCTGGATGGAGATTATTAGTGGAGTTCCTCAGGGATCGGTCTTGGGACCAATCTTATTTAACATTTTTATTACTGACCTTACACAAAAAGTGGGAATGTGCTAATAACATTTGTGGATGACAAAGTTGGAAGGTATTGCCAATACGGGTGGAGGACCAGAATATGATACAAGAAGATCTGGATGACCTTATAAACTGGAGTAGCAGAAATGGGTTGAAATTTAATAGTGTCAATGTGACGCAGCTGAGACAAAAACTAATGCAGTTCTAGGATGCATCCGGCGAGGTATTTCCAGTAGAGACAGGGAAGGGTTAATACTATTATACAAGGCACTGGTGACACCTCATCTGGAATACTGTGGGCAGTTCTGGTCTCGCAGGTTTAAGAAAGATTAATTTAAACTGGAACAGGTGCCGAAAAGGGCTATTAGGATGATCATGGAAATGGAAAAACCTACCTTACGAGAGGAGACTCAAAGAGCTTGGCTTGTTTAGCCTAACCAAAAGAAGGCTGAGGGAAGATATAATTGCTTTCTATGAATACTCCAGATGGATATATACCAGGGAGGGAGAGAAGTTATTTAAGTTAAGTGCCAGTGTGGACCCAAGAACAAATGGATAGAAACTGGCCATCAAGCTTAGGTTTGAAATTAGATGATGGTTTCTAACCATCAGAGGAGTGAAGTTCGGGAACAGCCTTCCAAGGGGAGCACTGGGGGCAAAAAACCTACTGCCTTCAAGACTGAGCTTGATAAGTTTATGGAGGGGATGGTATGATGAAACTGCCTACAATGGCACGTAGCCAATCTGTGACTGCTAGCAGCAAATATCTCCAGTAGTCAGTGATGAGACACTAAGTGGAGAGGGCTGAGTTACTACAGAGAATTCTTTCCCAGGTGTCAGGCTGGTGGGTCTTGCTGATATATTCGGGGTCTAACTGATCACCAGATTTGGGATTGGGAAGGAAAGACCCTGGCAGAGACCCTGGGGGGTTTTCACCTTCCTCCTGTAGCATGGGGTACAGGTCACTTCCAGGTTTAAACTAATGTAAATAGTGGATTCTCTGTAACTTGAAGTCTTTAAATCATGATATAAAAGGTTTCAGTAACTCAGCCAGAGGTTAGGGGTCTATTACAGGTGTGGGTGGGTGGCCTGTAATGTGCAGATCAACTGATGATCCTGATAGTCCCTTCTGATCTTAAAGTCTATGAGAAAAAAAGAATAAAAAAGATTAAAGAACATGATCCTGGGAGGTCCTGAGCATCAGCAACTCCTAATAATTTCAAATCCGAGAAGCAAGTGTTCAGCACCAGTCAGGATCAGAGATTGAAAATAAAGGGTAGAAGGAGACATGGATCTAGAAATGTAAGCGACCCACTCCCTAATGCTATTTTTCTTGTTAGGATTTATTAAGATAGTTCATGAGAGACCAAGGCTAGTGGAAATGTTTAAGTATACTGTAGTTAGAGGCAACAACTACTTTTGAACAGAAACCCCTGCATACTTCTGCTGTCTGAAGCAGAACGCACAGGGCATGGAAAGAGTGCTGTGCATCACTAGATGGATGGTAATACCACCTGGAGTAAAGCCAAGAGTCAAAGCAAGTACACAAGCATAGAAAAAATAACTGTTAAAAAGCTATTAACGGTGGCTCACAGGCTTCTAAATTTAGCTTCACTCCACCACCAGACAAAGTTCTGGACGAGACTTCACTGACAGCACAATGCCTGAAAGAATGAAAACTCTTATTTTTGGCATGTCTCACCTTTTAAAGAGCACGTTTCGTCTGTCCCTGACCAAGCCTGCCACTTAGAGGCTGCCCATTATAGTTCACAGCAGCCTTGTCAAGGTTTCTTTCCTCACTCTGAGCTTTAGGGTACAAATATGGGGACCTGCATGGACACTTCTAAGCCTAATTACTAGCTTAGCTCTGGTATACTGCCACCACCCAGAATTCCAGTGTCTGGGGCACTCTCTGTTCCCCCAAACTTCGTCCCCTCCCTGGGTTGCCTTGAGGGACTTCACCAATTCCCTGGTGAACACAGATCCAAACCCCTTGGATCTTAAAACAAGGAGAAATTTACCATCCCCTTCATTTCCCCCCACCAATCCCCGGTGATTCCACATCCAATCCCCTTGGATCTTAAAACAAGGAAAAATCAATCAGATTCTTAAAAAGAAAGCTTTTAATTAAAGAAAGAAAAGATAAAAATTATCTCTGTAAAATCAGGATAGAAAAGGCATTACAGGGTAATCAGATTCCTATAGACCAGAGGGGCCCCCCCTAGCCTTAGGTTCAAAGTTACAGCAAACAGAGGTAAAATCCTTCCAGCAAAAAGAAACATTTACAATTTGAGGAAACAAAAATAAGACTAAGACGCCTTGCCTGGCTAATTACTTACAAGTTTGAAACATGAGAAACTGATTCAGAAAGATTTGGAGAGCCTGGATTGATGTTCCGTCCCTCTCAGTCACGAGAACGAACAACGAACAAAACAAAAAGCACAAACAAAGACTTCCCTCCACCAAGATTTGAAAGTATCTTGTCCCTTTATTGGTCCTCTGGTCAGGTGTCAGCCAGGTTTACTGAGCTTCTTAACCTTTTACAGGTAAGAGAGACATTAACCCTGCACGTTTCGTCTGTCCCTGACCAAGCCTGCCACTTAGAGTCTGCCCATTACAGTTCACAGCAGCTTCTAGAAAACTTCCCAGTTTCAGGAGGAAAGAGTCTCAACTACTTTAAAACCTTCTTGCTTTCATTTGAAGTGATGCACGGGCACGTCTAACTAAACCGAAACCACTCCTTGACTTGAGTTGCTTCTGCATATGTGGAAGTATCTTGTGTGAAACACTACAGCTGATGTGTTATATTGTCAAAACCATCCCAATGAATAGCATACTCTCAGACACTCTCTGATAACACCTAGTTCCTCTGAGTTCTGCAGAAGAAACAGCCCTGCTTAGTCCTCCTTGTGAGGAACTAACCTTGGAAGCTGATGCCTCTTGTCTCCTCATGGTTAGTAACCAGACAGCACCCTGGCTCCATCAGCTAAGTAGAATGTGGCCATTATGGGTAGTTCTCTGAAAACATCTGCTCAATTACTCAGCAGCTAAAAATGCTAACAGAATGTTAGGAAGCATTAGGAAAGAGATAGATAAGACAGCAAATATAATGCCATTATATAAATCCATTGCACACCCACACCTTGAATACTGCATGCAGTGCTGGTTGCCCCATCTCAAAAAGATATATTAGAAATGGAAAAGGTACAGAGAAGGGGAACAAAAATAATTAAGGGTATGGAATAGTATGAGGAGAGATTAAAAATACTGGGACTGTTGAGCTTAAAATAGAGACATTTATGGGGGGATATGACAGATGTCTATAAAATCATGACTGGTGTGGAGAAAAAGTGTTATTTACCCCTTCACATAACACAAGAACCAGGGGTCACCCAATGAAATTAATAGGAAGCAGGTTTAAAACAAACAAAAGGAAGTATTTTGTCACACAACACAGACAACCTGTGGAACTCATTGCTAAGGGATGTTATGAAGGCCAAAACTAACTGGTTTAAAAAAACAAAACTTTAAATAAAGCTCATGGAAGGTAGGTCTATCAATGGCTATTAGCCAAGATGGTCAGGGAAGGGACCCCAGGCTCTGGGTGTCCCTAACTTGTGACTGCCAGATGCTGGGACTGGACAACTGGGGATGATGGATCACTTGATGATTGCCCTGTTCTGTTCATGCGCTTACAAGCATCTGGCATTGGCCACTGTCAGAAGACAGGATAGTGGGCTAGGTGGACCATTGGTCTCACCAGTATGGCCATTCTTACGTTACTAGCTTTGAAAGAAAGGATGGTAAAAATTGGTAGACCTGTCCTCCATGAACTTTATCTAATCTTAATGGTAAGGACCCAATATAATAATCAAAAAGGAGATTTAACACAATAAAATGGTCCGCACTTATATCTTTCTTTCCCAAGGTCTAAGTAGGCCTAGCTTATCCCAAACACACCCCACCTCTGGGACAGGAGTTCAGTCTGCTCCCTTGGAGTCTCTGCCCCTCTCTCTCTCGCATTTCTTCAGGGTCTGTCCTTCTATCTATCCAGAGGTTGTCAGCCCTGTGTCTCTTGAACCTGGTTAAAATGGTTAATGTGGCCCAGTAGGGAAGTTGGGGATAGACTTCACAGCTGTTATCAGGTGAGTGTCTCCCCTCCCATGTAAGTGCAGTAACCCCCTTCATGACTTAGCCTCTTGCATATAGCTCATATAGCAAAGGCTATAACAACAATCAAGCAAGCAGATGGAACAGAGTATTCATAAAACAGTTCAGGCAGCTCCTCTTGTCTTTCACAGTCAAATACTGGGACTAGATTTAAAAAGGGATAATTTTGTAAACACCACATATGTAGCTACATAGGTTAGGGTAATAAAGTTTCATGCTTCAGGGAATAAGCTGATTGCGAGAATGGTCAGGAAGAAATTTCCCTTCCTTTCTGTGTACAACATCAGTGGTGATGTCTCATTCTTAATCAGGGTAGGGGAAGGGAAGGAGGATTCACACATCCTTTTGGCTGGGCACATCTCATGTTAGCCATGTAGTGGAATTGGGCTCCACCTTCAAAGCAAGAGTCAGCAGTTCTTTTAGCAAAGGATCATCAGGGTCATCAAGGAAGTGTGTGTAGATGTAAGATAAAGAGTTTCGTGAAAACCCATTCTCTGTGTCTGCTGGGCAGTTCAAAGAAATCAGAAGAGCCACACTTCCGTGCTGCAGTTTGGGAGTCCCCTAGTGGCTGTGCACTACACGGGGACATTAGGACTGCTCCTGAGATGGATCCATGCTCCACCAGGCCTATGTGGAAATTCACTGTGAATAACACACAGAACTGTGGTGATTTTTCTGCAATGGCCTATGTTGCAGGTGCACCAAAAGCAGAATTACTACCTGGTAACAGTTGAGTAGTGTGACAGATCCAGACCAATGGGGTACAGAAGTCTGGTAGAGGGCAAATATACAGGTCATTGGATGAGTAGTTTTCTGTTCCCTGAGTGACCAGAGCAGGGGCTACATTAGAGTAATCAGGAACCTGCTAGAACCAATTAAGGCAGACAGGCTGATTAGATCACCTGCAGCCAATCAAGGCAGGCTAATCAGGGCACCTGGGTTTAAAAAGGAGCTCACTCCAGTCAGGTGAGGAGAAGCCAGAGGAGAGGAAGTGCGTGTGAGGAGCTGGGAGCAAGAGGCGCAAGGAGCTGAGAGTGAGAGGGTGTGCTGCTGGAGGACTACAGAGTACAAGAGTTACTAGACACCAGGAGGAAGGTCCTGTGGTGAGGATAAAGAAGGTGTTTGGAGGAGGCCCTGGGGAAGCAGCCCAGGGAGTTGTAGCTGTCATGCAGCTGTTACAGGAGGCACTATAGACAGCTGCAATCCACAGGGCCCTGGGCTGGAACCCGGAGTAGAGGGCGGGCCTGGGTTCCCCCTAAACCTCCCAACTTCTAATCAGACACAGAAGAAGTTGACCCAGACTGTGGGGATGATCACTGAAGTGAGCAAATCTGCCAAATAAGCGCAAGACCCACCAAGGTAGAGGAGGAACTTTGTCACAGTAGGTATACATCTAAGGTCAGGGATGGCCAGGCAAGTGAGAATCAACATTACAATTCTTACGCTGTGTGGGAAAATGATGAGTTATTAAATGCAGCTGTCCAATGCACTAGAACAATGTTCTGCCTGCAAGGACTCCAGAGATGCTCTGAGACAGTCACGTGAAGAGAGAAGGTGGTCTTCTTGGGGCCGAAATACGACACTTTCATCAGACCCCAACAGGCATAAAAGAAAAAGGAATTTTTAGACTGAGAATGGAGTATGGCAATCACATGCCAGTGCCATTAACTGCTCAGAGGGAGAAGAGGTTGCCAGGATGAGAAAGCGTGGCATGGCAAATGTCTCTGACCCCATTTGTGGATAGTGTGCTTTGATCACAAGAAGGTTGGCTACTCCTTTCTGGTACTCATATGCTGTGATTGCAACAACTTTTGAGTTTGGAACATTTGTATGAGAGGGGAACGGTCTCCTACTTCAGTAATTCTGGGAGAGGCCAGATAGAACCAAGTTCCTCAATTAGTGTTTAATTGAAGGGAAGGTGTCTGACTCTCTCACAGTGTAATCCCTAAGTCAGTGGAAATGTGGAAATAACATGAAACCTGTTCACAAGCTGATTATTATGCAGCTCAGCAAATGTTATCCTTTCACTCATTACCTCAAATGCTTTCTGCCATCTGTTGGTAACAAACCTGCATCTGGCAGATTACTCATTGATTAGGACTCCTCTGGTAATTGGGGTAAAGGCTTGTGGGGACAGTCCTGGCAACAGACACTGAGGAAAACTTATGGCATGGAAGAAACGTCTGCTTGTTCTCTTTAGCTCCCTACAGCCAGCACTCATTTACTGTTCCTGGAGTCATAGTGAATTCCCCCCAGATTGTGATCTGACCTAGGCCATTCTCCACAGTGACCCTTGCAGGGAGCACCTGAGGCATCTAACACCTATTTGTTCCCCACAGTATAAAACGCTATTTCCTAGACCTCCTCCATTCCTGAGGTTCTACTGTATTAGTCAGAAAGAAGGCGTAGCAGTGATTGGCTGAGTCCTTTTCAGACATTTCCTGCTGTGGTAAGATAGAGGAAAAAAAAACACACACATACATCCATGTTCTCAGGTTGATCAACAAGCTGCTGCCAGTTCTATCTTCATATAGTTTAATCCCAGTCTAGCTAGAACAGCCCCAAAGCTGCTTCACTTCTCAGAAGTGGCTAAACTACTGCACTGGGCAAATGCAGTAGAAAGGAAGGAGGAGCCCAAAGGTGGTACACTGCTAATTTTCCACTGACACCTCATGGTGGCCAGCGTGTGCTCTACCCACTCCCTGTTATCTCTCCTAAGCCCCAGTCTGGGGCCGGTAAGAAGTCAGGCTCTTCTACAACTCTCATTAGTTGTAGAAACATCTCTTCCTATGCTCCTGTGGGTGCATGATACTAGGGGCGGCTCCAGACACCAGCGCAGCAAGTGTGTGCCTGGTGCGGCAAGCTGGGTGGGGACGGCCTGACGGTCGCTGTGAGGGCGGCAGTCAGGCTGCCTTTGGCAGCATGTCTGCAGGAGGTCCACCAGTCCCAAGGCTTTGGCGGCAATTTGGCAGCGGGTGCCGAAGGCGCAGGACCAGCAGATCATCCGCAGAAACACCACCGAATCTGCATGACCAGCGGACCATCCGCAAACATGCCGCCGAAGGCCACCTGACTGCTGTGCTTGGGGTGGCAAAAAACAGAGCCGCCCCTACATGAAACTATCCTGTCAGTGACCTGCAGATGAAAACTGAGGTGGGAACCACACCCTCAGAGAGTGAGCACAAGTCAGGGAGGGGGAAGCTGAGGATTTTAAACTGATCACATTAATTCTGATGAAAATAAATAAAGGGCACTTGCAGGCTGAGACACACGTCTCATAACATCAGCAAAGAGTTTTAATCCCCACACACACACACACACACACACAAAGCTAAAACAACACATCCCTCCCAGGCCAGGCAGCAGGGAAACTAACAGGCCTCTGCTGTTACCCACTCTACATAATTTTTCTCTTTTCTTCTCTGTCTTCCAAGTTCAGCTTCAGGGAGTTTCACTCTGCACCCCGACCAACCCTTCCCATGTTAAATATTCATGCCAGATGGGAACTCGATAGGGCTGGTGTTCTTTACAAGACCAGCAAGCAGAGATGGACTGAAGGAGAAAACCGGAGGTGGGACTCATCGGCTGGTTAGCCTGCTGCTCTATCCCAGAAACAGAGAGTGAATGGGGACGCAGAACATCTGGCAGGCAGAGGAGGGGTTTGAGAGTGGGGTCATTACTGATGCCCTACCTTGTATTAAGTCAGTCCTTGTGAATGGGCTTTGAGTCTGAATCGCAAGGCCCTTGTGTAGACAGACTTGCCAGGCTTTATAGAGAGCATTCAGCTTGCCAGCTCTGGGTTTGATTAGTACGAATCTGCTGAGGAGAGGAGAAAGTTACAACTGCTTCTCCCCACCCTCACCTCATCATCCAGCCTTGGGGAGCAACCAGCAGTGGGCCAGATATGGCAGCTTCAGCTTTCAGAATGGTTTTCTTCTTCAGAGCATACCTAAATTTAGGGCCAGATGACTCCACACGTGGATAATCTAAACCATTACCTTTGCTCAGGTGTCACAGCAAACTGCATGTGAGCAACTGCATGTAATCAGATGCTGCAATGGGCTGCAGCAGCAAACACACTAATGGAGCACTCAACTGCACCAAGTTCCCAACCTCCCCAACTGCCAGGTACACCTCAGTAAGGATGTAAAGAGCAATCAGTGTTCTTCTGACTGCAAGCACCACACTCTCGCTTCTCCACACTACTTATTAAACCAATGGCCAGCAAGCAAGCTCAGCCTCCACCCAAACCACCCTAGATCTAAAAATCTAACCTCTCCTCTTCCTGTATTACTCCTGTTTGCCATTGGCATTCTTAACCTCCAACACTACAGTATGTTTCAGTGTGTACTCAGTCTCGTGAATCTTGGCCACAGAGTGTCTACTAACACTCCAAGCCCATGTCAAAGTTAGTTGCTGCTGGTCATGTAAACTCATACATCAAAACGGTAAGGTTATTTTTAAAATAAACCAAAGAGAAGGGCAGGATAGAGGTGCAGACAGCCCTCTCCAATTTCTCAGAAGGCAGGGTTGAGATCAAGCCTGAAGAGATAAGAGGCTCAGCATTACAGAAGGAAGAACTAAAAACTGAATTTGTTTCACCTACTTTCAGGATCAGCATGTAACCCCTTTCCGCAAATCATCCAGCAAATGAGGTTACCGGGCAGAAATACATATTAATGAGTTTTAAACACACACAAAAAATCTCTTTCAAAGCAACTTTGAACTTGCAAACAAGTATTGGCCCTATGGAAACAGATCTGGGAACAGAAATATCACGTGACTTGTGTGTGTCCAATCAAAACTAATCTAACCCAACTTTCAGATAACGAAGAATTGGAATAGACTGCTCATGAACACCGCACAGACCCAGATACAGAAGTTACTTCGTAAATTATTTCAAACAAATTTGAGCAGCTTCCAGTTTTCTTGCAGCCAATTTATTAGTAGAAAAAGTCTGCATTCCCTGAACAATTTGCTATGACTCAGCTTATCCGCTTGTTCACTGAGCAGGCCTGTAAGCCAAGAGAAATCAATCAAAGATTTTTATATCTATCTATATTATTTTAAGATATTTATTTTCCTCACCGTTTTTCCTGAAAATCAGTTTGATTTAATCATCCTATTGGAATGTGGTTTCTGTATATTTCATTTTCACTGCATGTTTCTATGCTGAATGATTTTTTTGCCTAACAAATGGCATTAAATGTTGTAAGTATAATTCTTTGCATTGTCTACAAAGGTTTACCTCAGGCAGCCTTTTAGAGGCAAATTACCCATAACAGAACCAACACCCTATGAATGTAGTTATTCCCTTAGCTAGGCAGGCAAGTGTTTTGAAACAGACTGCAGAACGGTCTCCCCTCAAGGCTGCTGAGGAGACAAAAACTTGGGTGTTGCTCAGAGAGTCACACTGCATCACACAGGCAGTATTGAGTGGACAAAAATTGAGGCACATTGGAGAGAAAGCTGTAACTTTCACTGCCTCCCTCCTCTGCCCGCTACTGTGGTGAGCTGAGAGTTCTCAGCCAGATTGTCCTGATGCAAGTTATTCAATGGCTCTATTATCATGGATGGCAACATATGGCTCAGATACACTTTGAGGATTATTCTACCAGTAACGCACATTAATGTTGACTTGATAACCGTTGAGAGATTAACTGGTCAACAGAAGATATTACTTCACCCACCCTGTCTCTCTAATATCCTGGGACTAAAACAACTACACTTCATACATGATCATCAACAGGCCTTTTTGCTGGACCTAGCTAATAAGCCAGAGAGCAAATTTGAAGATTCTGCCTCTTGAGCTAATAAAATCTTCAAAGGCCTTGTCATTAACTCTGGCTCTTACAGGAAGAATCATCTTATCTGCAGGGAATCAACAGCTGGTTACTGCAATTGGAACAGCTGCTGACAACACCACCAGCAATATCTGCAAAAAGAAGCCCTGACAAATTAACAGGCAACAGTCTTCATGCATCCCCATGCCCTTAGCATTCCTGCTTCCTCCCTCTTCTTTAGTCCGCCTAAGTACCATCCCTGCCTCCCCCTGAAACACCCTGCGCGTAAATGAACTGAAAGGAAGCCAGACCTGCTCACTAAAAATCACTCTGTGGCTCTTTATGTCAGCACCGCTGTAATAAGGAGTCCTGAGCAAATTTCTTGTGCAACCATTCCCTAGAGATTGGCTATTTATAGAGAAATAATTTCAGCGTGTACTTGTGGAGAAAAGGATAAACCTATTGAAAAATTAAACTAACTGGAGACCACAGCATGGTTTGTTTAACCATCGCTCTCTTCAGTGCAGAATTGCCCACCTGTATTCTGTGTGAAGTATACCATCCCAGGTAAATGGTGATTGGACTTCTATTCTATGGAATGGAGAACATCCAAGTTTAGATACCAAGACCAGCTGGCTCAGGACTTCTATGAAAAGTTCCATATCCTTTTAACAAGTTACTACCCCCTAAATACAAGAAATGAGTTGGTGCTTCATGTGACGTTGCACTCCATATGCTTTATGGAAATATGGTGTAACTGAAATATGTTTTAACCAAAAGATCTCTTGTCAGGTATCACTACAAAGCTTATAATCAACTGAGTGTGTTCATCCTATTTGTATGCATGCATCATTCTTGTATTTGAAGCTAGAAATATAACTCTGAGGTCCTATTGTAATTATGCAAAGTGTGGGCCATTAATGGTGGTTTAGAATCTTGATGGCTCCCATTGATTAGGACAATTAGTTGTGGATGGTTTATTTGCTTGCAAGCCTTCCTGTGTACCAGTGGGCCAGTTCTTGGTAATAAAGAATGATGTCTTACAGTGACATGTGACAATGTCACCTGATAATGAAATCCATCTTAAATCTGATACTTTTCCACTTAGAAGGAGGGGTGGGGCCCAGAGAGACAAAAGATTCCTGCCTTGTGCCAAAGCTATAAAAAGGGGGTAGAGCAGAACAAAAGAGGTGGCCAGTCATGAGAGAGCCTCTGTTTCCCACCTAAGATGTCTGCTGGAACTAACAAGAACTGTACCAGGGGAAAGGATTGGGCCCAGACTAGGAAGGAGTCCAGTCTGTGAAAGAAGCTTATTGGAACATCTGAGGGTGAGATATTACCTGTAATCAGTTTCTTAATGCATTAGACTTGCACTTGCGTGTTTTTGCTTTATTTTGCTTGGTGACCTACTTGTCTGTTATTACTTAAAACCACATAAATCCTACTTTTTATACTTAATAAAATCACTTGTTTATTAATGAACCCAGAGTAAATGATCAATACTGGGGGAGCAAACAGCTGTGCACCTCTCTATCAGTGTTATAGAGGGTGGACAATTTATGAGTTTACCCTGTATAAGCTTGGGTCTGTGTTGCAGCAGGCTAGCATGTCTGGCTCAACAAGGCAGGATTCTGGAGTCCCAAGCTGGCAGGGAAAACAGGCTCAGACGTAATTTCAGCATGTTCAGGTGACAGTCACAAGGGGACCTCTGTGACCGAACCCATCACACTTCAGTTTGCATTGAGACAGTGTCCTCAGCACAAAAAAATCACAACTGATGCCTTTGTAAATGCTCAGTAGAGATTCCAAGTATTGAACAAACCATGGCAGACTGAACCAACTGCCACCTCTACAGCTGGCCCTGTCCAAGAGTCAAGGTGCTGGCACCAGGCGGGGAGATAGTATAGACTGTTGCAAAGAACGAAATGCCAAAATTAAGTTTTCCTATGCAACCTTAAATTCAGGCCCCTTGTGTGAGTGCATTATGATACAACTTTTAATTACATGATCATATACTTTTTCCCCTAGATCCCAGCCTTATTCAGTGCATAGAACAGACAGCATTCATTGAAGAAGCAGCTATTCAATATTTTGTTTTCTCTTCATTGTTCAATGTGTGGCCAAAGGCCTTATTTACTGCACACCATTCAAGCACTGCTCTGGATACAAAATAATTTCCTCGTGGGCTTTTCTATGACACTCATCAATATAGTACGAGAGCTTCAAAAACATTAATCAAACTTCACAATGACCCTGCGCATTGAGGGATTGATATTATCTCCACTTTACCGATGAGGCAGACACACAAAAGTTAAAAATGTCCACTAATTTTGGGTGCCCAATTTGAGATTCCCCGGGTCTGATTTTTCGGAGTACTTAGCATTATGCAGCACTTTGTATGTTCACAGTAAAGCTCCCCTTGACTTGAGTTGCAGCTGTGAGTGCTCAGCACTTCTGTAAATCAGATCCTAGGGTCTGAAGTTGAGCACCCAGACATTCAAATAATTAGTGGCCACCTTAGCATCACATAGGAATCCTGTAGCAGAGGCAGGGACAGAATCCAGTTCTAGAAGGCAGTAGTCAACTACCTTAGCCACAAAACCACCCTTTCTCTGCTTGCAGTCCCCTGCCTCCTTCAGTACACCCCTTCTAAACAGGGCTTCCAAGAATCCTTCACCTTGCAGGTAGTCTGGCATGGAGTGTGCCAGCACATGCCTCCCTTTGCTGCCTCCAAGGGCTCCGTTACAATGGCAGCTCTTATCTCCACCCAAGATGTCTCCCCTGTACTTCAGTCTGGTCCTACAACCCACCAGGGATATCAGCTGGCTGCTCCTTCATGGAGCATTGAGCATAGGCATGTACCTGGTATGGTTCATGAACTCCCCCAACACCGGCCTCTTTAGTGGGGAAGAGGGAGACCCTGGGACACATGTACATTAAGGTGCGTCAGGTTGCAGCCCCTCTTCCAAAATCTCTTATAAGGTTCTGGCTGCACTTTTCCTCACACCTCCTGCTCCATGCACACACATCCACAGCACCACAAGGTCACAGGACCTTCTCATCGACCTTCTCCGGGCACTGGCCAAGTTAGCCATTCATCATGCCAAGAGCAGGAGGAAGCTGTGGGGAGGGGGGAATGCTCAGACTCTGGGACCTATTACCATTCCTTTGTAAAGTCACACACTTGAGCAGAGTTCCTCCTGGCAGTGTCCACTGACTCCCTGGAACCTTTAGGGAGCAGTAGGCACTGTTGGAGCTTCTCTGCTCAGTGTCCCACTCCAGATCCCTGATTTTTGCTCTATGACCTTCACTCCCGTTCCTGTTTTTTTCCATCTGTTGCTCCCAGTTATCCATCTGTGGCCTGGGTCCACTGGTCCCTCGCCCCTAGCTAAGCTAAGCTCCATCCTGTGCAGGGGTCTTTTGGAAAAAAGCATGTGGTCATGTAATTAAAGACAGTAGCTGTAGCACTAGAGACACTGCTGTTTAGGGCAGGGACTCTCTTTTTGTTGTGTTTGTACTGAATCTAGCACTATGGGCTGATGGCCCATGACTGGGGTTATGATGCACTACTGTAATACAAATAAAAAACAATGTATTCATAACAGATACTGAATTAAGGTTGCAAGGGCAATCTTGATTCTGGCATCACTTAACTTTTGAGTGCTCGACTTTGCAACCTTAATGTTTTTAATGTAGTTTGTGTGTAATCATATGGATATATTTGCCTACACAAGTTCCAATATAGCATAGACATACTTGCTTTACTATCTCTACACTGATGGAACCACACATGCATTGCATGCTGTGTAGAATACTATAAAAAGGCCTTAAACGCTCCAGCAGCAGGCTTGAGCCCAATGTTGGTCTCTTCCTGTTCTACCTGGGAACTATCCTTTGCTGAACTCTCTGCCCCAATCTGATAAAGAATTGATTCTGAAGGATCAGTTACACTTAACTGTAACCTTAGATCTCTGCTACTACTTACTAGTTTCCAGGCAACTGTGACCTTATTCAGACAGGCCGCCTTCTCTGTTGCTCGTGACAAATAAAATAAATGTCCAATTCGGATTCCCCTCCCCACTCCAAAACTATCCCCGGCCCAACCATTTTCCACATACAAATTAAAACAAGCATCTTAGCTTCTTCCCTCCCCAGAATTCTCAAATAGGTTGATTTAAAACCTGTGTCCAGAGTTCAGAACAGTTTTACTGCCTCTCTATCCTTGAACTCAAGGAGGGCCTCAGTGCTAGAGAAGGGCTTGAGACCCTCGAGTCCATGGGCCTGCATATCTGAATTGAAATGGAAGTGTAAAGATAAAATTCATAAGAGGGCTGCTGAGAAGCCAGGAACTGTCTAGAACTGGAATAGAAGTTAGGAATAAGGGAGTGATGGCGAGAGCAAATAGTTCATGAGCTAAACCCATAGTGACTTGCAATAGTTTATTGAACTCCAGTGACAGTTTTCACTAATAAACTCTTAAGCTATTAAAAATCCATCTTTAAGATCTCAATAGTCCCTCATAACAGGACTTTCCTGTAGTGGCCCAGTTTCTCTTTTCCCTCCACATCTTAAAATAAAAGGACAAATTCATTCATGATACAATACCACTGACTTCAGTGGTGTTTCCCAAGCAAAGAATTTGGCCCAAAGCCTTTTCTGAGAGTCAGACTAAGGGATCTTTTATAAAGAGAGAGTTTTTCATGCTGGAAGATGCCAAGATGTTTCACGCTCCATAGAAACAGAGCCATCAACCAACCGCCCTCCCCTTTATGGCACGCTTAAGAGAAAGGGGCAAAGGGAAATCATTTTGGCTGGGATATCTGGTACTTTTTGATGTTCCCACAAAGCAAATGAGTCAATTGAATTGCACGGTGCTTAGTTTATTTATTTACCTTAAAAGAGATTAGCCAATCCTGCTGAGACTTGAACCTGCATTTCCAAGCAATCTGGGTGTTTCAGCCTGATACTTAGATCACTAAACAATCCCCCTAGTCATGTGGTAGAGATTCCAGTCTATACCTTCATGCCAGCAAATAGAGGATTGCTCACATTACTTTGCCCAACAAGAGATGGCATCCCCATAAATTCCCTTTGGAAGTTATTCCATAGCATTGAGCAAAATCGACTGGATGGATAGATCTATACTACCAATGCCAGGACTGAAATACATGGGCTGGTCATACTAAGAGCCACACACTAAGATTCTCCCTCTTCACCTTACTAAGAGCAATAGGATCCAGGAACTAGCATGGATATTAAAGCCTACTTCTCAGTACAGAAACGCTGCAGAACAAACGTTATCCTTCTGACTACTAAAACCAGATCAAATCCAACTTCAGAAACTAAAGATCCAAAAATCTGTTGCCATTTGAATGCTTTTCTCCTACTTCCTCCCCCCTAATCAGTATCATTGTTATAGGCACAATTCCATGTCCTATAAAAAAGTCACCTGAAATCTCGTGTGGCCTCTGCTTATTACTACTATTCTGCAATATTCCATAGCAAAGAGACAGAAAACACTCACAGCTGTGCTTCATCAAAAGTCAGTATATTTAATGGAGAACAATGACATCTAGTGACTGGAATTAAAGTCTGCCTGACTGAGTTTCCAGCTCAGCAGTTAAACACTATGACAAGGACATAAAGCTATCAGTACTCACTTTGGTTAGTGGTAGGACTCCAAGCAACTTCAATGGGAAGAGAGTTAAGCCAACATTGAGAACTTCTGAAGTGTCTCTCTACATGTTGTTCTTTACTGCACACTTTCATCTGTTCTCTGGCTTTCTTCACTTCTCCAGACCCTTCTACATGCAACCTATTGACAAGGCGAGGTGGGGCATGTGAGGAGACATGTTTTAGGCCTGGTCTGCACGAGAAAGGTTGTACTGAAGAAATTAAAGGTATGAACTTAAATCCATGTAGTTTTGCTAGTATAACCCCTGTGTAGACACATTTATTCCCGTTTGAATGGCCTTTTTTCAATTAGCTTAAACTCCTTCCCAAGTAACAAACTAAACTGGCAAAAGCCCACTCATATACCAGAATAAGAGTGTCAACACAAGGGGTTAAGCCAGTATAATCATCAGTACAAATGGTAAAAAACTTTCCCATGCAGACAAGGCCTAGGAAAAAAAGAGTGGTTCAGAACTCTGCCTTAGGACTCCATGTAAAATGCATTCCAGAGTCCACCCATACCTTGTGAACAAGGAGACCTCACTACAGAAGTATCTTAGCAAACTTACTCCAATCTAAATGTGTCAGCTCCAGTGAAATGACAGGAGACAGGAATACTCTACTCGCCTCCAGAACAGCAGAGAACAAAGTCTTAGAGCAGCTCCTCTACACATCAGATACCATGTTCTATGTAGAAAAACTAATGTAGAAAAACCATGTGGATGAAGGGTTAAAATTTCTTCAATTTTCAAACACATCAGGATAACATCTCAGCTGTTAAGGACACTTGTATTCCAAGAGAGCCATGAAACACAAATGTGCGATTTATGAAACTCCTTTAGAAGATGCTATGAAGCTTCAGGAGGACACATTTCCACAGTGGTTGAAGAGTGCCAATGTTATGGGACACTGCACGAAGGGTAATCACCTAGCATTTTGATGGATTTCAAAGCACAATGAAGTTTCAGTGAAGGCTCAAGGTAACAAACAAACTTGTTGCCTAACATACAGCCCCTTGAACAGGCAGACTTCAAAACAGTTATCCATTTAGATTTTCACTAAGTAGAATGGTCTAGTGCTTGAGGAGAGATGGGCTCAAGAGACTCCCATGTTTCTATTCTACCTCTGACAGACTTGCTCTGAGAATCCTTAATCTGTACCTCAGTTTCCCCATTTTGCAAGTACACAGGAATAATCTCTCTTTAGAAGGGAGTATAGAATGATTAATGCTTGTATTGTGCTCTGAAGTGCTAACTTTTGGTACTGTGAAACAAAACAGTTCAAGAGCTTTGAATGTAAAAGAAAGAACTGTCCTGTAACTCAGACTCCAGAGGGAGAGCACTGTGGACATCTGAAACGAATGAGGAAGACAGCCTCCCAACTGAACAATTTGAAATCCCCCAGGGTGGATTAAAATTAATTTGGATTACGATCTTTTACTAAGCAACGACAAGGCAGAAGATGGCCCATCTGCATTTTTTATCAGAACTAGCTTTATCGTGTAAAACAACGCACATGATCTTCCAGCCAAGAAAGAAAAATCCAGTAGTCAATCATACCAGGAAGGTTTAATGTAGAATTTCAAAGGTATCACATTCAATAAGTGAGACACATACCTCATGCTTCTTCATCACAAAAGCCTTCTGGTACAGAGAGCAGCTTTCTCAAGTCTAACGGCAATCCAGAACCAACCAAAGAGAACTGGTAAGCCAGCAACAAGCACTAACAGCTGGCATTAATCAAACTGGTTATTCATCAGTTCTAGTAGTAAAAAGATAATACGTCCAATAGCAACACTTCTTTCTAATACTGAAATGCAACTCTGACAGTGTTCCCTTAGCCTAGGGGTCTCAAACTCAAATCACCACGAGGACCACATGAGGATTAAAATATTGACCTGAGGGTCGCATTACTGAAACCTCCGCCCCCCGCCCCCCTCGGCCCCACCCCCACTCCACCCCTTCCACGAGGCCCATCCCTTCCCTGCCCCCATTCCAACCCCTTTCCTGAAATCCCCATCCCAACTCTGCCCCCCTCCCTGCCCCCAGGGGGTGCAGGACGGGTGTAGGGAGTGGCAGGGGGTCAGGGCAGGGGACTGGTGTGCAGGAGGGATGCAGCAGGGGGTTCAGGGCAGCGGGTTGGAGTGTGGGGTGCGGCGGGAGTCGGGTGCAGAGTGCAGCAGGCGGCTCAGGGCAGGGCGTCGGGGTGCAGGAGGGATGCGGGGTGCGGCAGGTGGCTCAGGGGTCGGGGTGCAGGAGGGATGCAGAGTGCGGCAGGGGGCTCAGGGCAGTGGGTTGGGGTGCAGGAAGGGTGTGGCAGGGGGTCGGGGTGCAGCAGGGGGCTCAGGGCAGGGGGTCGGGGTGCAGCAGGGGGCTCAGGGCAGGGGGTTGGGGTGCAGGAGGGGTGTGGCAGGGGGTCGGGGTGCAGCAAGAGGCTCAGGGCAGGGGGTTTGACTGCAGGATAGGTTCGGGGCTCGGGCTCCCTGCCTGGCCCCTGCACCACTCCAGGAAACAGCAAGAATGTGGAAGAGGAGAGGCACAGGGGTGTGCGTGTTGCTGTTGCTTCAGGCACCGCCCCAGCATCTCCCAGTAGCTGGGAACGGGGAACCGCAGCCAATGGCAGCTGCTGGGGACGGTACCTGAAGCAACATCAACACACCCCTGCGCCTCTCCTCCCCCAGGTTCTGTCCGCTTCCCGGAGTGGCACAGAGGCAGGGCAGGCAGGGAGCCTGCCCTGGCCCCAGTGCGCATCGGGCCAGAGCTGCTCTAGGTAAACGCTGGGGGAGGGCATGAGGAGCTCGCAGGCCACAGAAAATAACCTTGCAGGCCGCATGTTTGAGACCCCTGATTTAGGGCCTCTTCCTGTCAGTATTGCACAAGTAAAACATTGACTGCAGGCTAAGCCCTCAGTTAGGAAAGGCTCTGATCAGAAGTTGGGGAAGCTCCATAGGAACCCTGTGGGATTACTGAGACCCCCAGTTAGCAAGGTCTCATGAGACAAAATGTAATTTTATATTACACCAAGACCCAGTTCCACAGTGACAGCAGCAGTTGTGAATTGCTAGCAGGTCAGAGATGAGTTCTCAAGACAGAAACATAAGCTTTATAGAAGTCAGGAGAGATTTGGGTTTTTTTTAAACTTCCTTTTAACTAAAATGATATGAATATCCACCACCGCTTTACGAAACCTGATTCTCACTACTGTCGCACCTGTTGATCTTTGTGATTTAGTCCCAGACAAAGCTTTATGGGAAATTGAGGCCATGGCTACACTAGAGAGTTGCAGCGCTGGTGAGGAGGTTACAGCGCTGCAACTTAGGATGTGGCCACACTTGCAAAGCACGGCCAGCGCTGCAACTCCATGGTTGCAGCGCTGGCTGTACACCCGGTCAGGGCCTCGGGTGTAGGGATTCCAGCGCTGGTCAGCAAGTGTGGACGCCCACCAGCTCTTTTATTGACCTCCGGGGTATAAGGAGGTATCCCAGAATTCCTGTCCACAACAAACCGGAAGGGAGAGCTCGGAGTTCAGCCAAACTGCTTATTTAAAAAACAAACACAGCTCCTGTTTGCTGAGCGAGCGGAGGCAGGCAGGGGAATTACTTTGGAATGTTCACAGCTGTTTGCTTGAAGAGAGAAACAGCACTCTCACATGGCAGGGGCGGAGGGGGAAGTCCGTGTTGAGCAGTTGCTGATCTGGTCTGACGGGTATTTAGAAGTACATAATTTGCATTTCGTGAATGAGAGAGGAGTGGGGGAAGGGAGTTAGAACTTTTAAAATTATAGAAGGTAGGCACAGTCCTTAGAACATGCAAGGCAGGGAGCTGAGAACAGTGTCAACTCCAAAAATCCATTCTGTCTGTCTCCTCCACGCTCCCTGTCACATTCCACCCCACCCCCCTCTTTTGAAAAGCACGTTGCAGGCATTTGAATGCTGGGATAGCTGCCCACAATGCACTACTCCCAACAGCGCTGCAAGTGCTGCAAATGTGGCCACACTGCAGCGCTGGCCCAACACAGCTGTAACTACCAGTGCTGCAAAACTGTAAGTGTAGACATGGCCTTAGTTCCTTCATGAGGAAGTACTGACAGATCTAAATGTCACACGCCACTGCTAATCCCTACTAAGGTGCTACAGAAAGTCTCATCCTCCACCCTCAAGAGTAATTATCTGTCAGAAACAGAAAAAAAAAAAAAGTTTCCAATGCTGAGCAACATCCAAGAAAAAAAACAAAAACATTGACCTATCGGAGCACTCAACTAAGCCATGAAGGGAACGGTTAGATTGCTTGGCAGAGGATGCCAAATGCTCTCAAGTATCTGCTTCAAGATGGAGGATGAAATGGTGTCATGACTCCTGGAGAAGTGCTATGGTCAGTCCTTGAGGAAACTGACTGCCAGACTTTCATTCAAGTGCCACTCGATGCTACCTGTGAAGTATCATTATTATATAATACTCAAATTACTATTAACAAGTATTATACCTGAGCGGTGCTGGAGCCAAAATAGGTAATTGTGCAGAATGTCCCAGTATGGGTATCCAGAATGGACTACAGTATAATGGCTGGAAACAAAGTGAAAAGATCCCACAGAAGATTCAACTGTATGGATCAGACCAAAAAACTTCTTGGAAAACTGTGGAAAAGACCACAACCCTGAAATTCCAGACGCAGGGATTAAGATGCATCTTTTGAAACACTGTGCTGCTTAGGAATCACGTTTTTATGTTATTGTGCAGAACCATGCATTTGTGTAACATAACAGATATTTGCAGACATACATGTAAATGCAAAGCTATTGCCTTCCTTTTACATTTCTGTCAGCAAAGCTGGCTAAACAATCTCATTAGGAAGCAAACCAAAAGCAATTCCCAATTTGAAAGTGATGAATGAAAGTCTATGCCACCAAACACTCCTCACTGCTTCTTCTCATCACCCCAGTCTTCATCTGAATTAATACTATAAAATGGGGAAGCAGTCCAACTGAATGAGATCATTTTTCTGTTCCCAGTTTCTCTCTGGGCAATGAGGCACTCTTATCTTCTCATAAGAATAGCTTCAAGAGGCAAGCTCAAGCTCACCTTCAGAGAGAAGCCAGAGGAAGTTCTGAGGCATTAGCAGAAATTAATCTTCCAATTCTTAGACAACCGTGACCATTTCTCTCATGTCCTCCAGGACTAACTCATTGTTTTCCAAATAACAGTACCTACCTGCTCTCTCCTTAGAGCTCTATCGAATCCATTTGTTTTCAGTTTTCTAGAGACTAATTCCTAATATGCACGTTTCACAGGCAGTGGACATGACCTATGGCTCAAAAGTTGTGTGTTCATGTGCAGCCTCAAACAATAACTGTGTGACCCTACAGCCAACTCTGCCTCTCCTCTTCATACTTCTGTGGGTCAATGAAAGGCTTGTCAATAGACCGGATCATCAGCTCCCCACAGTACACACATTCAGCTGCCACAATATCATCGATGTCTGCCTTGATCTGTTCCCGACTCTGCTGTCCCTTCCCCAAGCTAGTGGCATCTGTGTCCTTGGGACGATGATGGGCTTTGGAGGGCTGGCTTGTGGCTCCCAGCTTCTTCTGAAGGTCTTCTAGCTTAGCTTGCTTGTAGGCAGGCAGGTTTGGAAAAACTGCCTGGAACAGACAGTCATAGTGGAACATGTGGCCGCAAAGGAAAAGGTAGAAAGGGCGGTTTAGGAGTGGAAAGTCACAGGCTGCACACTTTTCCTGAGGCTCCACAGAGCCATATTTGTTTCTCATCTCCTGGATGTCCTCCCGGATTCTCTTGGCACTCTGTGTAGCTTCCTCCATCTCTCTCTTCAGCTCCTCGATGTGCCTGTTGTAGTCCTCCAGAGAGTTGCAAATAGCCTCCTTGAAATGGTCAATGGTGACAAAGTCGGGGAAGAAGGGCAGGACATCTTCAATCTTTAATAGGTTGCAGCTAGAAAGGCATGCCATGGCCTTCTTGACATCCTTCTCTTCCTGGACCACGTGGCGAGCAATTTTCAGCCAGAGCTTCTTCCGGAGTTCCTCATCCTCTTCAGGGAGGTCTGCACAGGACTTTGCTAGATCCACATCCACCTGAAAATTGAACAGAACAATAAGGAAACAAAATTACGATTTCCTCTTCACTTCCCTCTCCATCATGAGAGGCCACTACCAACAGAGGAAGGACACTGGTAAGAGAGCTCTCCATTATGTCAGTTATAACTACAGCTCTATAGTTGACATGCCCACTTGGCTGTTTGTATGTCAGCCACATCCTCCCTCCACGCCCCTTCCCCCCCGGAGACATTCACTCCCAACACAAAAGGTGTGCATAGTAATTCTGGATCACTGAAGAGTGATCTGAAGAGTCATTAGGGTCCAGGAACACAATAGGAAGATCTAGCTCTCCAAAGCCACTAGTGACCTTCGACCATCAAGGCTGACAACAATGAATTAAGTATCCACCCTCATACAGCAGGCAGTTACAATTTTTGACCTTTACCGGGCTAAAGCATTTATCTCCTCTACAGTATTCTCTGTACTCAGAACATAGGATTCTGCAAATATTGTGATGAACTAAACACAGTAAATGTCAGCATTTTAAATTATACACACTGCACTGTCACCATTCAGAACCTGACTAAGTTACCTCTACACTAATTTAAACTTTTTACAAGATGACCAACAGGGATAAATTCATTTTAAGTTTTTCTTGCTTTTTTTTTTTTTAAATCAGGAGATTAAGAATAGGGTGGGATCCTCAGGTCAGCAGAGCTGGTTATCAACAAGCAGAGTACCACAGAGCAGGGACTGCATTAACAGAAACCATATCCCCCACCACAGTCTCTTTCACTCTCCTAAGATTATGGTCTGTGAAATTCAGATGTCCATTGTGGGTATCTGACTCTGGCTCAGGCTAAGGAACTGTTTAATTGTGGTGTAGACATTTGGAATCAGGCTGAAAGCTGGAGCTCTGGGACCCTCCTACCTCACAGGTTCCTAGAGTCTGGGATCTAGCCCGAGCCCAAACATCTACACCACAATGAAACAGTCCCTTAGCATGGGCCAGAGTCAGCTGGCACGGACCAGATGATTTTTAATTGCAGTGTAAACGTACCCTGATAGTTCTGAGCTTCCACTATTGCTTTAAGTTAATATGGTGACAGACATTTCTTCCTATCTTGGGGCCTTTATAACCCTTTAAACACACTAGCCAGCCTTCTCAGCCCTTCCCTTAAAGAAGGGAAAAGCTCTCCACTACTGGACCTTCAAGAACAAACGAACTAAGAGTACTAAACATAGTAGCACACACCTGCAGAGCTAGATCCACTGCTTCCTCATATAACTCCATCACTTTGTAAATATGGACACAGGCTCGGTGGTGTCCATGCTCTGCACACAGCCGAAGCGCATACTTCAGGTCATAGTGGATCCTGTTAGGGTTGGTTCCTGCTTGTTCGAGGTATGATAGCAGCGAGTCTGGCCGACACAAAGCATAGAGAGACAACAGGTAGTTGTGAATGGCTTGCTCCGTTTCCTCCAGCTCACACACACAGAATTCCATGTATCGAATAGCTTCACTGATCTGTTGGGTGCTCCCACTTTGGCTGTAATTGACGAGGGCAGGTATTAGCTTCCTGGCATCCAGTTTCGTGCCCATAGAGATCCAAGCATCAACCACCTTCTTGGGGATGTGCTGGATCAGGACGGGAGAGAACTTGTAAAAGAGCTTCTCATCTCTGTGTCTGGTAAGGACATTTAGGGCTTCATCATAGTCATCATGCTGGCAGTGATGGGCTACCACTCTCTCATAGTCCTGCATAATAACTGAAAAATAGACCATGTGTTCCGTGTCCCCATGGCTTGCTAGCAACTCATAGATGGATGCTCGGTTATTGAACAAGCACTCTTTGTTTCTGGGGCTGCTCAGGAAGCTGCAGAACTTCTCCCGAGTCTCATCATACAGATTCCTTTTCGAGGTGTCCCCTTCCAGAGCACCTAACCGATTCAAGTAGAGCTCTGTTAACCAGGTGGTCAGCAAAGTTGTCTGGGTCTTTTCAGAGGACTTTAAGCTGGCCAGTTTCTTGAGCAGAAACTCCATCAATGCCTCCTCCTGCTTGGCTTCAATGAACTTAAGGGCAATCTCTTCAAAGTAGTTCTGGGTCAGTGCATAGCACTTGGCACTATCTAGGTACCTCTTGTTTTGGAAGGAGTGTTCTGCCTCTCTTGCCAACACAATATCCAGGCACTCAGGACGGTCTTTGCAGTACTCTTTGGCCAGATCAAACTTGTTAATGTTCATGTACATCTTCCACACGTCTCTCGATTCCCGTTGTACATGGTAGCGGAATACAACTTTCTCCGTGTGGATCCAGATCTGCCCAACTGTGGGATCTTTGATCATGCGCTTCAACGAGCCAAACTTCTCCAAGAACAAGTCTTGGAAGACAACCTGCCCATTCAGAGTGCACACAGCCTTCACTCTGTCAGGCAGTAGCAGCAGGAAGTGGAACTGAGTAAGCACTATGGAGATCGGTTTGTTAGCTGCCATGTCTACATCAGAGGGATACTCCCAGACCCGTTCATCACTCAGAATAGAGTCGGGCCGTCCATAGTCCAATGTACCATACAAGACACCATTTCCCATCATCCAGGCAAAGGAGCGTGGGGAGGAGCGCAGCTTTGGCGTGTAAAATGCTATTTCGCTGTAGCCAAAGCTGGCTGGGAACTCTCGGAAGCTGGGCAAGTGGTCTGCATGCATGCCAAACACGAAGCCAAAGCCCTGCTGCTCTGTCCCCTCAGGCACTTTGCCAACAAACTGGAAGAGTCTCTTACGAGTAGTGGCAATGATAAAACATTTCCCGTCGAGCCCTCGCTCTATTTCCAGACAGCAGACTTGGGTCGGCCCTGCCTCTTCCTCTAAGGAATAGACCAGTCGGAAATACTGGTCCGGATTAGTGCTGAAGAGACTTCCCTCGCTGACAGAGATCTCAGCCTCGTATATTTGGCCCTGGGCTGTCCCCACCAGGATAGGACCAGTGTTAGTCTCTGAACCCAGAAACTTGTTCCAGCCCACACTTTCAATCAAGTGACCTTTCCAGCGGGAAAGCGTCCGCACCTTCTGAACACTTCTGTTCAAATACAGGCATTCACTAGTGTTCAGTGCAATCACAAGGTGAGATCCTGCAAAGGCACATAGCAAGCGACAGATGATTAATGGGTGCAAGGTTAAAGGAACAGTGAACACCACAACCCAGGCAGCACCGCTACTACAAAGCAAGACTTCAGTGTTTTGTCTAACATGACTCTAAGAACAACCAGAAGTCAAGTTCCTAGAGTTCCCCCAGGAATTTGAATTCTTAAGAACCTGGGGATTGCCCTAATGGATGAGATCAGTGGTCCATTTAGCCTAGTATCACAACTGACAGTGACCCCAGATGCTTCAAAGGAAGGTGCAAGAAACCCTATACGAACAACTCTGGAATAAATGGCCCATAGAAAGTCCTGGCTGCTAATTGTTGTCATTAGGTTTTACATTTAATAAATGTTTCATCCCTGCTAGAGTTAACTGTGGATATTATATTATAATGATAATCCTTTTTAGAATTCTGCTAAGCTCCTGACCTCCCAAGGCCAAAGGAGGCAATGGGCTCCAAAAATTAGATGTACATCACGTAATGAGAATTTTCTTTTACCAATTGTAATAAGCTAGCTCAAATCAGCCACATCTGTCAGTGAAGAACTTGGAAAGTGGTTCAAATTCACCAAAATGTAAGGGGTGAGGCACAGTACTCTTCCTCTGACACTTGAGTATTAAATAGGCAGAGTAACTGGACAATAATTAGGTAGCCTGAACTCATTCCCCAGGTGAACCACGTACTCCTTCCACACACAGAATAGAAACGGAAAGTCTTCCCTAATTAAATGTTTGTTTAACACAATTATTGCATTTGTTGTAAAGATTAAATAGCATTTTGCAGTTTTCCCTACACCATCACCTCACCTGTGTGGTCCAAAAACATCTTGTAGACTCTGGCTTCATCCTTGCGTCCCAGCTCTACCTGATTAGGTTCATCTGCCTTGCCAAGATCAATCCTGCATGGAGGAATGATAAAGCAAGTTACCAAGAGGCAGGAGGAGCCCACGTAACTGCGGAAACAAAATTGTACCTTTTTCTTTTACATAAGACCATGAATCTGCATTTAGTTTAGAGACAGAGTTTCCAAGCAACCCAAAAACAGACTGTGAAGGCTTCAAGTCTTAAATAGTATGAGTTACCTGAAAAGGGTGTCTCTGCCAAGGCTCATACAGAGCTGGTTACAGGAGACCACAAGACTATTAATTTTCTCTGGAGGAGTGAAATCAATCCTTTGCTTGTTAAATACTGGAGTCTCCTTCTCCAGCCGAGCATTCACATACCCTAGGAAAAGTAAAAATACAAAAGTAGTTCAGAAAAAGAGACACCACCACAATGGAACCTAAAACAGGGAGGAGAAACAGGGAGGGCTACAGGAAAGTGAAGCACTCCATGATGTGGAATCATGGAGAGTAACATCTATTCTTTTCCCCAGGTGTATGTTTGAAGCTACAGTACAAGTCTATTTGCCCATTCTGCCACAGTGCAGCAATTTGTCACATGGCACTAACTTGAACATAGACAGACACAGCAAACCTTGAAAACTCTGGAAGAAACTGCACATTACAGTTACATTACAACTTCATAAAAAGCTGATGAAGAAGATGACAAAGGAAAACAAAAGGTCAACCACTGGAAAATCAGGTTATTCGTTAAAACACTGAAAAGTGGGCATGGTGCCGTACAAGATGCTAACATAGATGGAACCTGTGCTTTAGAGTGTTTACAGTCTAATGAAAGTCAGAAATTAGAGGTGGCATTAGTTGAAAATGTTTCATTTGGGGAAGATAAAAATTAATGTATCTTATTCAGTCTAGGATCCATGACACAAAAAAAGGCAGAAATTGAGATTATTCAAAAGATTAAAGATGGCTAGATTTTTCCATAAAATTAATCATTTAATTGCCATAAAACAATTCAAGATCAGTGACTGCAGGCAATATAGCTGGAAGTCACAGCTAGATCAGTAAAAAAGTTCTAGAATACTTGTATAATGTTGTACATCAACAAAGCTCAACCACTTGATAAAGATGAAAAAGTACTGTTACTCCAATTTTACATTTGGGAGAAACTGATCCGTGGGGTTCAGTGAATTGACTGAAGTCGCACAGCTTGCTGAGACTAGTACTCGAATCTGGTGAGTACCAGAATCAGTGCCCTAAACATGAAGCCACAATGCTGCCCAACAAAAGCCAAAACTAGGTAGAACTGGCTTCCAATTTTATTACAAACTGAAAACTTGAGCCAGTCTGATCCAGTTCCTGGAATTTTGGGCAAATCTGGATTGAATTTCAAGCAAGGCTAGGACAAATTAAGGCTTGGGGTTTAAACCTGGCAAATGTGGTCATTTTGTCAGAGTTGCACTCTGTATTTTAGGTCTGCTGAAGCCTGAAACTCGAAGTGAAACACAGGCGTGTGTGAACTGAAACTGGGAGTTAGAGGGGGAGTAGAAACCAATGACTTTCATATTGTTCTAGTCACAACATGATCTAAACTAGAACCACCACCACCACGCTTCAACTGTTTTGCTTTAAAGGCTCAACTTACACACTAGGGGACCACCAACCTGGCTAGCTTGGGAGACACCAAATTTAGATGGTGGCAGATTACTAGACAGGGCAGTCTGGATAGCGAGTGGGAGGAGAGAGTTTTACATGAGCAGCTTACAACATATTCTGCTACAGAAACTGGTTCAGAACAGGCTTATAGTTTTGTTTTAGTTCATAAAAGCTTTTCAAGTTTTAAAGCAGGTGCAGTGACCTCAAGAGAAGGCCAAGCACTAAGACAGTGAAGGGAGGAGGGTGAAGGACTAGCCAGTGCAGGGGGATGGGAAATGTATACATTAAGATAGATAGACTTTTAACACCACATAGCAGGGTGGAAGAGTGGGATGACTGGTTTCATTTTTCTTAAGCTGGACAGGGGTCAGCTTTCAGAAGCTTAGGACAACCTAGAAGCACACGGTTTCCATGCCTAAATTAGGAGAGCAACATTCAGAAGCTGCCCATGGTGGATGGACTTTAGCCAAAATCCACAGAGGAATTCAACTCTGCCACTGAACTGTAAAATAATGTGATAGTCACATGGAATAAAACATGAATGATACTCATTAGTAGAATCCAGGGGAAATATCTATGTCAACAAAAAGATTGTATCACAAAGTTCTCTTCATATCAGTCCTGTGATACAAGTTTTTCCCCTGCCTGAATTTCCCATGGCCCCACAGGACACAATGTAACCCCTTGACCAAGAATGTTGCATTCCTCTAACAGAATGACCAGGCCACCTCAGGCTAGACAACAAGAAAGGACTGGTCATTTCTGGTTCCTTTCCTAGGTTAAATTTACACTGGCCTCCCTCCACGGATGGAAAACCACTGGCTCCACAGAGATTTCTAGGACAGTTATAGCCATGTAGTAAAGTTAGCCTGGGAAAATCTTCATTTGCAAAGGATTTACAAGGTACACAAGGTTACTCCTGGGGGAATTCTGCACTACTGTGCATGTGCAGAATTCATGTTCCCTGCAGATTTCTTTTTCCTCCACAGAAAATACATTCTGAAGGAGAGGTGCTGCAGTTATGCCTTTCACCCACCAGGAGCTGCTGTGGTGCCAGAACATAGGGCAGCTGCTCACCAGCCGTAACAACCCATAGAGAGGACAGCCTGCATTCCTCACAGCATCCTGCCCACAGACACGTGAGAATGCACATATTGGGGGGAAACACAGAGCAGGGCACATGGGGCTGCTGGGGGTCACAGACTGGGATTCAGAAAGGCTAGTGGAGGGATGGGGGCTGAATAGGAATGGGGATACAGGGCCACATGGGGACAGGGTGCAGGAATACATGGGCACAAGGGGTGCATAGGGATGGGGGAGGGAGTGCATGGACACACGGGGGCAGGGGCAGATGAGCCTGACTGAATGGGAGAGGCTAGGGTCGGCCATGGTCTGTATGGGGGAGGCTCCTCAACTCCCTAATAATCCCTCCCCACCCTCCACCCCCCAAAATATCCCTGTTCCATACTTCTCCCACTCACATCCAACAACCCTCCAGGTTCACTCCCAGGCTCCTTCCCAGCAACTGCTTCCCTCTCACTCAGCTCCTCCATTACTCCACCTCCCAAGCCTTTGCATTGCTTCTGAGAGGTGCAGGAAATATATATATGTATTGTAGTTTGAATGAATTACTCAAAGTTCTGTATTGATATACCTAGGAAAGAATATATTTGTCAAAAAAAAAATTCCTGCATTTTTTTTCATTGTCTGTATTGTTACAGACAATACTTGCTGACAGGCATTTTTAAATAAGTTACTGCAATAATTGATGCTTGCATGATTATATTGTGTTATTCTGACAAATAAAATATGCAGAATTTTAAAATATTGTGTGCAGAATTTGTACTGTTTTGGCACAGAATTCCCTCAGGAGTAAAAGACAGAACATGGCTGCTGGAAACCAAGGCCACTGGCTGAAGCAGCCAAACAGCATGGCATAAAATTAAAAACACAGTGTAAGAGGAGGGTTAGAAGACCATTCGATTGGCAGGGTAGGATTCTGTGGTCAGCCCAGCACTGTAGAGGCCGCAAATGCTCTACTGCCATGTGGGAGGGAGCAGAGTTTAGGCCTAGAGCTCTGTAGGCTAGCAGGGGCCTGGAACAGCACAGGGAAAGCACAAGCAGACCCTATATCCTTGTCCCTATGCTATTTTCAGCAACTCTCCCACTACTGGTCTAGCACCAGCATAGCCCAGTTATAGCACTGGTGTAGATGGGCTGTCAGCATTTATCACTGCATCGTCTAGACCTGCTGCAGGCACAGTCAAATGACATGGAGACAAAAGTGCTGGCACCTTTCTCTACCATTGCTCTCCCCCGGTTGCTGCACTGATGCTAGTTCAATAGTGGCACATTAAAAAATAGCAAGCTTAGAGTAGTCGAAGTGTGCGCATTGGAAGAGATAGGAAATAACTTCATGCTAATTATGCAACACCCTTTTGGGTAGCACTTCATTACGCCTTTGTCTATACATAGTTTGACCATCCATTTAACTAAGTCAGCACCCCCCCTGCTGTGGGCACTTATTTCAGGCTGAGTGTCCTATTCTGGTTGTGATTAAGTCAGTGAGGAACTGATATAAGCAAAATTGAAAAAGGACACTTATCCTGAAACAAGAGGGCTCATAACCAGTGGTCATACTGATTCTAGTTAAATCAGTGCTCAAATTGTGTGCAGACCACGTAGGGTTGCCAACTTTCAAGAGCGGAGTTTCACTCTGATGGGAAAGTGATACAGACACCCATCACTGAAAAAAGAAACACATGGAATGGAGGATGATCAAGGCACAAGAATCAAGCCATTAGAATGAGATCTCTAAATCACATTAATTTAGAGTCAAGAGATCCAGAAAAAAGTTAATTGCCCACTCAGGAAAAAATAAGGTTGTCTCAGTCAGATGACCAATGAAAATCTAACTCAGTAAAGAAAGGGACAGTTTAACTTTTGGATGGAAGGTTTTACTGATTTAAAAGCTATTTCATTTAAAAGTATGTATGTATTTTGGATTCCTTGAGAGATTACCTGTAACAATGCAGTTAGTTGTATGTGCCCTTCAGTCATTAATTTGAGATTTTTAATTAATGATCTTCTCCAGAAGGAGAGAGAGGCACTTTTTCAGCCTCTGTTCCTCTACACAAAAAGCTTGGGTAGGATTCAGTTGGTTTTATTCTATCATATGTAGTTTTCCCTGACTTGGAACATGAGACTCCAAACCAAAACTAGTTCTCAAGCTCATGTCTCTGCACTCCTCTCAAATGTGCACAAAAAAACCTCTTTTTAAAATGCACTTTACCTATCTGGGTTTAGGATTATAAATGTTGCACCTTCATTCAGATTTCTGGGTGAACCTGCTTTCTTTCTACCTCCCAAAGGCTGAAACATCTGGAGAAAGATATTGAAATAAGATCAAAAGACCTGGCTGGAGTTGGTAGTGGAGTAAGGCAGGCCATTTCATGTTGGGACTTGCAGAACCTGCAGTTTGCACTTCAGCCCTCCCCAGCCTTTGCTCTTTTGGGATCTACATCTTTCTGAAATAGCATCAGTAAAAGCACAGCAGTTTGGCACCACTTCAACCAGCTCAACACCTCCCAAAATGTCAGGTACAACGTCATGTTTTGCTCTTATGTGGATGTGCTCTACATAAAGCTATTACTTTATTTCCCCAAACCAAGCTGTTTAGACTTCAGATCTGTCTGCAACTGCAGCCAATCAAGTCACTTTCAAATCGTGTTCAAAGTTACAACCAGAACCCTGAAGGGACACCCACAGATTTTAAAACAGTGATGAACATGGCTACATCTCAACTACACCTGCAGTTAAACATGGTTCAGCTGCCCCCTTTGCTGACATCCATTTGTCAGCAACAGGTACATTTTTAGTGAAGACAGAGTCTATGACAGGATGGGCAAACTACGGCCCACAGGCTGGATCCGGCCCCTCAGGGCTTTGGATCTGGCCCAAAGGATTGCCCCCCATGGCACCGTGGGCCTGTGCCGCTCTCAGAAGCGGCCGGCACCACATCCCTAAAGCCCACAGGCAGGGGAGCAGAGGGCTCTGTGTGTTGCCCTTGCCTTCAGGCACTGCCCCCTGCAGCTACCATTGGCCGGGAACGGAGAACCACGGCTAATGGGGACTACGGGGGAGGTACCTGGACATGCGGCAAGGGCAAAGCACGCGGAGCCCTCCTCACCCCTCCCCTAGCGGCCGCAGCGCTTCCTGGAGTGGCACAGGGACAGGGACAGGGCAAGCATGCAAGTAGCCTGCCCTGGCCCCGGTGCATGCTGCTGCCACTCCAGAGCTGCTTTACATAAATGGCACCAGGCCAGAGCCTGAACCCCTCCTGCACCCTGCCCCCCAACTCCCTGCCCTAAGCCCCCTGACTGCACCTCGCATCCCTCCTGCACCCAACTCCCTGCCCTGATCTCCCTCATACACCCCGCACCCCAACCCCTTGCCCTGAGTTCCCTGCTACACCCTGCACCCCAACCCCCTGCCCTGGCCCTGCATACAATTTCCCCACCCAGATGTGGCCCTCGGCACAAAAAGTTTGCCCATCCCTGGTCTATGATAACTGAAAAACTACTAAAGAAATGATATTGCAGGAGTCAAGAGTGAAAGCAGAGAAACAGGTAAGAAAAGGAATTGTTAGCCAAAGTCTCTTAAAACCATTCTGTTTTCATTAACTTCCAATTAGCACCAAAATAATTAACATTTGGGAGGGGGGGGAACCTCTGTTAGAGGTTCAGAACCCTGACTTCAATTAAACTTAACCAAATAAAGGTCACAAGCCATATTTTAAGAAATATGAGCTTCAGTGTATGGACTATGTTTAATTTGTTCTCTCTGTTTATCCCAGATGATACTCAAAACCTTTTAATAGATTAGGATTTAACTAAAATGGGGTGCCAGTCAGAGATACTTTCAGAAGCTTATGCCTATAGATTTTTAACTCAGCAAACAGATGCCAACTTCGCAGAGTGGCCAGCACTGAAGTGGCAATGCTAGATAGAACATAGTCCTTTTAAAGCTAACTGGGTCTCGTATTAATTCAACCTTATATAGTGGCAGTAGGGGAAACCACACATGAAACTCAAGATTCATTAGTTTGATTAATAGGGGATGTACTACATAATTGCCCCTCTAGCTAGCTAGCTACTCATTCATATTGCATAGCTGGCATAACCCATCACATAATTATTGTATGTTACATTACACAGGTGGACATACATAATGTAGGTGCCAGCACTTCACAAATCATGGTATAAAGTTTCAAACCCACACAGATTGCTTTCATGCCACACTTTTGAAGTGGTAACCATACTAATATGAAATCAGCCCGTGAGAGTTACACAGCCATTATACACCTGATGGAAACTATGTTGTCTGCATCCAGTATATTGGTAAGTTTCCCTGGGGTGGGCAACTAACACGATGTCACTAAGCATCACACACACAAAATGTTTAATAGTTTCTACAGTCACTCAAGTTCCCCAAAAAGGAAAGGAGCAAAGACTAAGAAACTGATTAAAAAACAAAATCAAGAAGTAGGTGGCACAGACAGGAGGCCTCCTGTGAGACACTACTGCCACAAATTTGGATTGACAAATAGAGAAGCAGTGGTTAGAGCTCACCTCAAGCTCATAACTTTAAAACCATTTCACATTCTCTCTTTTGCCACCTACACAAGTGCATTCATACAGCACAGTGGTATTTTAGAGTTAAGTCATTTTCCACCTCACAGAATAATTTCACTCTAAAGAGAGGTTCCCTATAGTCAGAATTTCAATTACAATGAAGCAGTTTGGGACTGGCATCCTTCTTCCTCAAACAGCAAAGAATCCTGGGCACCTTATAGACTAACAAGACATTTTGGAGCATGAGCTTTCATGGGTGAATACCCACTTTGTCAGATGCAAACAGTTTCACTCTATAACCAAGTTCAAGCTAAGCTCTAAACATAGGGCCCTACCAAATTCATGGCCATGTAAAACGCTTCACAGACCACAAAATCTGGTCTCCCTTTATGAAATCTGGTCTTTTATGTGCTTTTACCCTATATTATACAGATTTCACAGGGGAGTCCAGTGTTTCTCAAATTGAGGGTCCTGACCCAAAAGGGAGTTGCAGGAGGGTCATAAGGTTATTGGGGGGGGGGGGGAGTCACAGTATCACCACACTTACTTCTGCGCTGCCTTCAGCTGGAGAGCAGTGGCTTTTGGCCAGGCATCAAGCTCTGAATGTGGTGCCCTGCAAGCACCCACACAGAAGTAAGGGTGGCAATGCCATACCATGCCACTGCCACCCTTACTTCTGTGCTGCTGCTGGCTCTGCCTTCAGAGCTGGGCTCCAAGCCAGCAGCTGTCGCTCTCTGGCCACCCAGCTCTGAAGGCAGTGCCACTGCCAGCAGCAGCACAGAAGTAAGGGTAGCAAAGCCACAACCCGCCCTACAATAACCTTCTGACACACACACAACTCCTTTTTAGGTCAGGACCTCTACAATTACAATAGCGTGAAATTTCAGATTTACTTATCTGAGATCATGAAATTTGCAATTTTTAAAATCCTATGACTTTGAAATTGATCCAAATGGACTGTGAATTTGGTAGAGCGCTATCTATACACAATGGAGTATCTGAAAAGAACCAATGTATTATAACATTGTGTTCATAGGTTAAGTACACAGATTGCATTTGTGATTACAAAAATACTGTACACATCTGCTCATTTTCTGTACTTCAGGTATTAGCAAGGCTTCCATTTGCTAAACCTAACGTAAAATTAAATTCCTTGCAACTGCCTCAACATGTAGTAGTAATGGCAGATATCCAATGTGCACCCAGAGTCAGATCAGCATCACATGATGGAGTGCCCTCTCTACACTATAGCCTCTATCTTTGGTACTTATAGTGACGAATTAAGGCCCTAATTGTCCCCTCATAGAGAAAACTTGGAAAGATGTGAACACTGAGAATTCATTCAAAGTACTGCATGATGATATTAATAATTTGCTCTTCTATAGTATCACCATAGAATCTGAAAACGCATTACAAACTAAGCCACACAAATATCCATGAGGTATTATTACACCCATTTAACAAAAGGGAGACGGAGGCAAGGAGAGGTTATTTGCCCTCAGTGGTACAGGAAGCCACTGGTAGACTTGGGAACAGAACCCAAGTCTGACTCTGCAACCCTATTTAACCAGTAAGATCTCAATGCTGTTCTGCGCCAGCCAGACTCAGTATCCTGCAGGCCCTAATGTTTCTCAGTGCTTTTTGCAGTGCTCTTGCTCAAATCAGACACGAGGGGCGGGGGGGGGAAGAGGCCACAGGCATAATGGTTCCGGAGCAGTTCTCACCCTCTGACCTGCATAAATGATCAAGTGGACCCAGCCCCTTACCAGAGTGCGGGATGCCCACATTGGCGCGGCTCTGCTGCAGGGAGGCAGAGCGGGACAGCGAATCTTCGTACTCGTCCAGGATGGAGGCCATGGCTGCACCTGCCGCCCCCTCACCAGCCGGTCTCGGGGCCCCGCCACCCACTGTGCTCCCTCACAGGAGACACCAGGCACCCCCTCAACTCATCCCAACGCAGCTAAGGGGTTAGACACAACACCCTCCCTGCCGCCCCCGCCCCCCGACAGACCGGGGCCGCGACTCCCCTCCTGCCGCCCCCGCCCCCCGACAGACCGGGGCCGCAACTCCCCTCCTGCCGCCCCCGCCCCACCGGGGCCGCAACTCCCCTCCTGCAGTAGGTTCCGGCGGCGGGAACGCCCCTTCCCTGTAACCGAGCCTCCCGTCTCGCGTTTCTTCGCTGGGAGCCCGGTTACTTCCGCAGCCTCTCAGCTGACCCGCCCATGTGACCTACGCGCTTGCGGGCCGCCGCGCTTCGTGTTTCCGGGCGGCTGCCCGCGGGGCGGGGCGTCTCCCTCACGTGAACTGAGCGGGAGGTCACGCGCCTGTCTCTGTGCTAGCTCCGCCCCCTTCCGACGCAGGCCCGCCTAGTCGGGCTCTGGTGGCCCCGTTCCCGTGGTTCGCTCACTGACAGTGCCGCCTAGGGAGCCCCCGGCCGGCGTGCAGGGACTGCAGCACACGCTGTTCCAGCCAGTCACCGGTACCACCCTCAGCTTGGCTGTGTGTCCCCACGCTGGCCCGGCCAACTGCCTGGGCGGAGCGTCTCATCCCACTGTTCCATACAGGGGAGCTGGGGTGACCAGGTGTCCTGATTTTATAGGGACAGTCCTGATATTTGGGGCTTTGTCTTGTATAGGTGCCTATTACACCCCCGCCGCCCGCTGTCCTGACTTGCTCTCTGGTCGCCCTAAGGGGAACAGGCCCTGGGTGTTGCATAAAGACAGAGCAATCCCACATTGGATCGAGTATTAGCGCTCAGGAGTTCTCCCGCCAGTGTTTTTCAATGGGTGGGCAGTGGCCCTGAGGCAGGGGGCTCATATAAGGCAGTCAAGGGTTGTGTGGCCTGGAAAACTATAAAAATCTAAAGCAAACTCTTAGGCTTGCTCCCCGATTCCCAGTGTGCTTCAAGTCAAGTGTTCTCTGTCGACTCCTAGAAATATACACATAAATTAGTTATATAAGCTTATAATTGATACATTTTTTACTCTTACTGTATAGTAAATGTAAAAGAGTCACAAACTTTTCTTTCAAATATGGAGTTACCAAACTGAAAAGATTGAGAAACGTTGACCTGTCCAATGCCACCTTAGCCAATAAGAACATGCTTTTTAATGTAAAAGGGCTCTGTTCTGATTAGGCAAGGCAGGTGTGGTAATATCTTCTATTGGACCAACTTCTATTGGTGAAAGAGACATGCTTTCCAGCTTACACAGACCTTTTCCAGTTCCATTCTGTTCTGATGGTAAATTGCAGTCCAAGTGGATTAATACAACTCATTATTTTAGATGTATTTCTCCTTTCTGGACCCATCATTTAATTTTAGCATTAAAAGCTGAGTTTAAAAATACCAACCATCTTCTACAATATATTATGATAATAACTTAGAGATGGGCCCATACTTGAACCTCATAGCAAACCCCATGAGGTTTCATCATTGTCTAAATCCAAATCCCTATTTACGGTGTTTTGGTTCTTGATCAGACCGAAACTGGAAGAGGTCTATTTTCTTATTTGGGTTTGGTAGACAACGGCTGAATTTGTGAGATTACGGTCATTTTGGGCTGAAATCTCATGAGATCTGTTTGATTTCAGTGCTGTTAAATTGGAAGCCAGACCTTAGCCTGGATTTGAAATGAAACTTCAGCCTAAACCTAATCCAGATTCTGAACTGAACATCTGTTAGCCCATTCCACCTCCAATGCTTATTCAATTTACTTACAAATGTTTTAAATAATTATAATGCTAAATTCATGAACTCAAGGTTTACAGACAGGAGTTGTTTTTAAGTGGGTAAAAGCATGCAATGCATTCTTCAGTTCTTTTGGGTGTCTAGGAGTTCCTAGACAATTAGGTAACTCATTTTTGCAGGGTTTTGCCAAAAAACAAAAAAAGAGAAAAGAAAACAGAAACATAAGCTTTCTACAGCAGGTGGCAACATGCACCTGAACAATGAAGAACATACATCTTCATTGACAGGAAGTTGCAAGTTACATAAGGGATGAATTTGATCTCTAATCTTTGGCTTAAAAAAAAAGGGACTAGTAGGACTAATATCGATGCTTATTTTTGAGAGGCCTTTAAGAAAGCATTTTTTGAGAGAAATTTATTTGTATTTCATTTTCATTTATTCTGATTTAATATTAAAATTCATGCAGGATTTTTATTTTATTTATTCATTCGTTGCCTCTGTATGAAGCTAGGATGACAGTGCATAGCGCAGCCAAGCAATGTCTGTGCATTCTTCTATGTCATCACTTTTAATTCCAGGAAAGAATAGAGAGGGTCATTGATCCTGAGACTGGGAGAACTATGTGCTAGTACTTTCTCTGTATGCTACATAAATGTGTTCTGTGAAAGTTCTTTAAAAATCAGACATCTCCATTTGTCCAAGTACTAAATGTGATACACAGGGGCTTAAAAAGTTTTTATTGCTAGTGAACTAAAAAATATAGCAATTCCTATTAATTGATCAAGGAAAACATAAGTACAAGCAAATATTAGATTTGTCTTCCTTCTGAATTTAAGAATATAGAGAACCAGGTAATTTATTTGTGGCTTTCTGGCTCTTTGTAGGTTGCCAGTGGGGCCCTAGCTGTCACAAAATTTGGGGACCTCAATTTAAATCCATATGTGGTATACAGTTTGTCTACAAAGACAATCTGATTCCTTGTTTTGCACCTTATATAACTGTTCATGCCTCTGCAAAGTGGGTATAAAATGCTGGCAAAAAAGAATGGTTGCATTTTACACCCACTTTGCAATCACTATTTGCAGATATAAATGACTATACAAGGCACATGGCAATGGAGGATCAAACCCAGGATCTCCTCTTCACCTTTTTGTCTATGGAAATGGTAAGACATCTTTCCAGAGTTCAGGGGGATGTGCAATGAGGTGCCTGACATGATGCATGATGAATCAGCATTACTTGTCTCTCTCGTTAAAATAATTATTATGAAGGTGACTGATAGGAAGATGTGTGTGTGTCTCAGCTCCTCTAGCAGGTCTCAGTTTCATCAGGTCTCATTTACCCTGACAGATCTGTTTCACCACCTCTGCATCTCTCCTAGCCTGCATCTCCAGCTGTTCTGCCCTGGTGTCTTATAGCTTCCTGTTTGCTTTCATCATGTTTATGTTCCTCATTTTCCCTGTACCAGAATCTATCACCTGTAGTTGCAACTTTGTACTTCCTCAGAGAGTTGCAGATATGTGACCACAGTGCACCCTTGTGTATTTGCAGTTGCAAGTAGTCTAATTGAATGTGACTAGACAAAAATGAACATAAAGTGTACTCAGTAGCTGGTAACGCTTGCTGCCAGTGGTTTTTATGAATTTCTCTCACTCCAGAAGGAAGAAACCCAGGTATTTTTAAATCTAGGCTCCATTTTCATAGCTATACGTGGGCTTTTTATAGTGCAGTTTGGATAGTTCAATCAATTTACAAAAAGCTAAAATGTGAGAGTGAACAGGAGTATTTGTAAGTATGTCTATATGTCATTGCAGCTGGGACTGGGAACATGTCTGCCAGCCTGGATAGATAGACATGCATTAGCTAGGGTTGCCAATCCTCCCAGATTGGCTGGGAGTCTCCCAGAATCGATCTCAATCTCCTGGAGGCTACTGAAAACAATCTGGGAGATTTTAATAGGCCACTAAAAGTCCAGTGGTGCAGCAGGGATAAGGCAAACTCCCTTCCTGCCCTGGCTCCACGCAGCTCCCAGAAGTGACCAGTACATCCCTCTGGCTTCTAGGCACAGGGGTGGCAAAGGGGTCTCTGCGCGCTGCCTCTGCCCCAAGCGCCGACTGCGCAGCTCCTATTGGCCAGCTGTCTGGCCTCCCCTGAGCCTAGGAGTCAGACATGCTGGTCTTTTCTGGGAGTCACCTGAGGTAAGCACCACCAGCCGGAGCTTGCACCCCTCATCCCCCTCTACACCCCAAGCCCCTTCCCCCAACCCACACCCCCTCCCACACTCCAACCCCCTGCCCCCTGCTGCACTCCAAACCCCTCAGCTTCAGCCCAGAACCCGTACCCCCTCCTGTACCCCAATCCTCTACCCCAGACTCAGTCCAGAGCCCCTTCCCACACTCAGAACCCCTTGGCCTCACCCCCCAGGCCTGAGCCTGTCCCCCCACCCCAGACCCGAGCCTAGTGAAAGTGAATGAGGGTGGGGGAAAGCAAGCAAGAGAGGGAGGGGGATGGAGTGAGTGGGGGCAGGGTCTCAGAGAAAGGGCAGGGCAGAGGGGTAGCCTTGGGGAAGGGGGTGGGGCAAGGGTGTTTGGGTTTGTGCAGTCAGACAGCTGGCAACCCTAATTAACTCTGCTCGAGGCAGTGTTAAAAATTGCAGTGTGACTGTTGCAACATGGATGGCAGCATAGGCTAGCTGCATGAGTACAAGCCCACCTGACTCCTTGAGTGGATACACTGCTATTTTCAGCCTGCTAGCTGGAGCAGAGCTAGTGCGTTTGTCTACCGGGCTGGGAAGCACCGTTCCAGCTGCCATATAGACTACCCTAACGGTTTCTATATAGGGCCTTGGCAGATTCCAAATATTGTAAAGATGCCCCTTTGTCCTTAGACTTAGACTTTGTCCTTAGATGGACAGCTCCACCTGTAAAGCTGGCTACAATAATTAGAATCTGAGGCTAAAACCAGTGTTTTTCTCCTAATTAATAATATGTTTTTGTTAATAATAGGATTATATGCCTCTATGTATCAGTTTGCTTGGCACCCTTCAGAACTATTCACTACTCAAATGTGTAAGTTGAAATTTCATTGTAAACTTGTACTTACTTTAATGCAACAATTTTATGTTAATCTGAAACTGCACTTAGTAGACCAGCCCAAGCTAGTAATGACTGATGCTGTTACTATATGTAGTCTATCTGAAATGTGTTTGGTCATCTCAGTTCAGTTCCTAATGGACAGGTGTCCGCATCACCAAAATAAACCACATACATTGCCGTTGGTACTAATAAGCATTCTTAGGAGAGAGGCCAAAAATAGCCCTTGTGACCAAGTTACTCCCCATCCCCACTCCCAAAGAGATTATTTTTGCAGGCTAGGAATGAAGCATGTTAAAGAGACCGCTTGACTGCAGCTGCCATGGCATACCTGTTGTTTTGAAAGAGCACGTAAATCTCCATGCCTATCAATCCAGTATCTCTTGTGAACTGGGATGTACTTTCATTACCAAAAGAAACCCTTAATTAATGGCAGGTTAGTGCTATTGTATGAATCCTCTCTCCATCGCAGAGCTGTACCTATATGTCTGGAACCAGATGAGACATGAGGAAGAAACCTGTGAGAGCTGCCCTGTTTCTTTCCCACAAATTATTTGCTTGGTAAAGGTAGTTGAAAAATAATTTAAACAGGAGAATCAGGGCATCTCACCCCACGGAGGTGAGTGTGTCCTCAGTCAACTGTTGTCAGACATCTGTCTACAAAGAAGGGAAGTGTTGACACACACAGAAATATAAGACAGATTTCAGAGTAGCAGCCATGTTAGTCTGTATCCGCAAAAAGAACAGGAGTACTTGTGGCACTTTAGAGACTAACAAAAAAGCTCATGCTGAAATAAATTTGTTAGTCTCTAAGGTGCCACAAGTACTCCTGTTCTTTTTGAAAAATATAAGATTTTAGGAGAGAAGATTTTCCCTACTCCCAGTGAGACAATTCATTTTCCTATAGGAGACCCACTCATGGGTAAACAACAAATGGGAAACAAAGTCTGACAGGTCCTTTTCATCTCCTCCTGCTGCTGCTGTTGTCACTTTTGCTAACCCTGAGAAATTCACACTCCCTCTGATTTGCATTCAACTTCTTCCTCTTTCTGGGAAGCTGCACCAAATCTTTCAGAGCTGAACAGCTCCCGTAGTGTTATCTCATATTTCAAATGTGTGCTAAGAAACCACTACAGGGACTTTGAGCACATGAAACAATTTGTTGCATTGCCTCTCCTTGCTGTGTCTTGGTGCATGTACACAGCAGTACTGTTTCTCAAAGCAGCATTAGGAGGAGCCACACGGAGCACACCTTAGAGTATTGACTGTACCATTGCATTCTGGGGCTCCTGAAGTAGCTAACCCCATAGCCTGTTTTTGGACGAAACTTCTCTTAAAATCTCCCCTCAGCAGAACTAATACAGGGACTATAGTGTAGACCAACCACTGCCATTTTAATCATCATATCATCTAACCCGGCTCAGAGCAGGTCTAAATGACACAGTGGTTAAAACACTGTCAGCAACTTAACTATACTAGCTACCATTGCAATGAACAGAGCTGTGCTGGTGAGAATGCAATGGTGGGAGATTTTAAGAAAAATGTGAGGTTAGAGATGGCCATACTGCCCAATGTTGTTCCTGGGAACAAAGGCTTTTGGGTACTTTCCAAACCTGGAAATGCCTATGGATTTTTCCATCGCTGTAGTAAATCCATCCCTTAAAGCAGTGGTAGTTAAGTTGACAGAAGAATTCTTCTGTTCACGTAGCTGCGTATATGGTGGGAGTTAGGTCATCCTAACTACATTGCATAGGCCCAGGGTGACATTTTTTGTAGACGAGAATGATGTCACTTGGTTGATTTAAGTTGTAGATGTAGGCCAGGTCTTAGCTGGTAGCACTTGGACTTCTAACCTAGCAGGCTGTCTGTTCAACTCCCACATCAGGACTTAACCCTATATCCAAGGCTGATGGTGCAATCTTTGTCTGCATTGGCCTTTTCCCCTCAAAATTTCCCACCATCCCTATAACTGGTTCCTCTCCACTGGTGGTGTAACAGCGAGAGGGCCAGTGCTGTTAAGATACCAGCAATTTTGCCGCTGAGTCTCCTCTCCTTTCTCTGTTTAGTCGCCTTTTTTTAGATTGGGAGCTCTTCAAAAAAGAAGACACAATCTCTGCTCTATTTATAAAGTGCTTAGCACATTGTGAGCACCACTGGAAAGGAATAAAAAATGCAAAAATGGGAGACCAGATTGGAAAGCCCCATGTATGTCCATAGAGCTATAAAAATGTTTCACTACTTTTGCCAGAACTTAGCAACAGTTTCAGCTGTGTTAAACAAGCTGGGCTCGGTTGGTTCTAAGCATATAAACTTACCCAGTAAGACATGTGGCAGGCAGGGGCGGCTCTAGGCATTTTGCTGCCCCAAGCACGGCAGGCAGGCTGCCTTCGATGGCTTGCCTGCAGAGGGTCCGCTGGTCCCGCGCAGGGCCAGTACAACCATTTAGGCGACCTAGGCGGTTGCCTAGGACACTGGGATTTGGGGGGCGCCATTTTCTTCAGCAGTGACCACGGCGGCCTGGCATTTAGGCGAAAGGAGCTGGGGCAGGGGAGCTCGGGGAGGGCCGCCTGCAGCAAGTAAGGAGGGGGGCGGCACGCAGGGGAACTCCCCGCCCCTGCTTACCCCTGTCCCGCCTACTCCCTGAGCACGCCGGGGGCAGGGGTGAGCTGCTTCACTTCTCCCGCCTCCTAGGCTTGTGGCGCCAATCAGCTTAGGCATCGCAAGCCTGGGAGGCGGGAGAAGTGAAGCAGCAACAGCGTGCTTGCGGTGCTCGTGCGCGGAGCAGGGGTGAGCTGGGGCAGGGGAGGGGTGCCTCAGGGTGGAGCTGCCGCAAGGGGGGGCACCTCAGGGCGGAGGGGGGAAGCTGCCATGTGGGGGGGTGCTCAGGGCGGAGGCGCAGGGGGGCGCAAGGTGGAAGTTTCGCCTAGGACCAGCCTGCGGGAGTTCTGCCGAAGCCACGGGAACAGCGGACCCTCCGCAGGCAAGCCACCAAAGGCAGCCTGCCTGCCGCCCTCGCAGCGACCGGCAGAGCACCCACTGCGGCTTGTCGCCCCAAGCACGTGCTCGGCGTGCTGAGGCCTGGAGCTGCCCCTGGTGGCAGGCTCTCTGTCTTTCATTTGTTTTCTGTGTTGCCATGCAGTATTGTCCAAGGTTGCAGCTCCTGTACCTCTATGGGAATCTTTTTCAACAATCACAGACTCTCCCTGATGGGGCCACTGGCATTGGGCTTAGAAGTACGTTATCACTGTTTCTTTTGAAGAAAAGATAGTTTGGAGGGATAAGCAGGGACCTTTTTTTGTTCTGTGTTTGTGCAGTACCTAGCTCGATGGGATCCTAGTCCACGACTGGGGCTCCTAGGAGCTGCAGTAATGCACATAATAAATAATAAGCACTAATAATAATCATCATCATTAGGGAATTGATAATGCACCACAGAGCCTTTCCCCTGGAGGATGCTGGCTGGAATCCAGGTCAGATTGGTAGTGTTTGAATGTCAGTGCCATCTGATGGCTCTTCAGTGGCCTTTATGAGGCCAGGCCTACACTATAAACTTACATCGATAGAACAATGTCACTCAGGGGGATGATGCACTTATACCGACCTAACCCCTTATATAGACAGCACAATGGCAATGGGAGAGTTTCTCCCATTGACCTAGCTACCACCTCTCATGGAAGTGGATTAACTAAACCAACGGAAGAAGCTCTCTCGTCAGCCTAGGAGTGTCTTCACTAAAGTGCTACAGTGGTGCAGCTGCACCTCTGCAGCTCTGCACGTGTAGACAGGCCCTAATATGCGTTGGTCTCCATTCATTTCCTAATGAACAGGTATCCACATCACAAAGCCCCACTGCATTTTGTACTAATAGGCATCCTTGCTTGAGCAGAAGGAAAGATTCTGGGGCTGAAGACTGAAATCCCCTCTCATTCCCCTTCAGAACAGGGTAAAGGCACCTTGGGAAGGCAATAAGGAAAACTTGCATTGCCACTGCTTCTGCTGTACCTGTTCTGAGCATAGAGGACTTCACCCTGCAGGGCTGTCAGGCCACCACCTTTCACCAACACTAAAGTCACTGAAACTGTAAGCAAGAGAGAAGAAAATCTCGAGGGCAAGCAAGGAGGCTGGTGGATTGAGTTTGCTGATGCCCATGAAGCAGAGTCAGGTTACAAAGACAGGAGGTTGGACTATGCAAAGCAGGCTTTTTTTAAACCACTACAGGTGTAGAACTAAGTTAAGCAATAGTAGCTTGGAGAGACAGAGAGAAGGTGGGACCCACAGCCTAGTGCACAAAGCTCACTGCAGCTGCTGCCCTGCCAGCTCCAAGACACTCCAAGAGATGTAGTTCCAGAGGCAAAGGAGCTGCCACCGTGTGTGGGCTATCGTGGCTGAGCCACACTCATTTTCTGCCTTGCTTTACCCACTGACACTTTCCTGGGACTGCTGCCGAGGGCTTTTTTTTAGTTTTTTGCTGGTTTTGTTTTTGTTTTAAACAGAGATTTGCAGCTTCCCCCACTCCCATCCACCAGACTTTTTTAGAAGGGGGAGCAGAGCTGCTCCCCTTTTTCCTGTTCAAGGCATGCCCCCCCAGGAGCTGCTGGATTATTCACCCGCCCTGCGAAGAAACAGCACCCCGAGAGGCAGTGGCCCACAGCTGGGCATCAAATGTGTCTTGGTAGGTGACGGGGCTGTGGGCAAGACCAGCCTGATCATTAGCTACACAACAAATGGATATCCTGATGAGTACCAGCCCACTGCCCTGGACACCTTCTCAGGTAAGGGGGAATGGGAGTTAAGTGCCTACTGGGGAATCCTGCCTGACAGCAGCATGCTATTGCCTTCTGGGGTTGACGTTCTTCCTTTTTTTCCACTGTCACAATGTCCTTGTCGACACTAGGATTTTTCAGACACATCTTTCCAAAGCATGCAATTCCACTGCTCCAGAGGTAGCAATGGTGGGAGTCCTAGTATAGAGGGGCTACCAGCTACAATCAACATTTTAAGCACCATGTCATCTATCCCTGTTGGAAGCCAATGGAGTCAACATAGTGCTTAAAACCTCAGCAGCAGCCATCAGTTCCCACAGTTAACCATTGCAGGAGCTGAACCGACTGGACTTTTTTTTTTAAAGCTCCCCATGTGTAGACAAGGCTTGAGCGTAAGCTTTGCACAGGAGGCTGTAAAGGGAAACCGGTTTTGCCTCTCACACACAATGAGGGAGGCAACTCTCCTTCTTGGGTAGAGCCTGTGCAAAACTGTAGAAAAGAAGTTTTTTTCTGCTTGAGTCTGTTCCTTCAGGCCTGAAACATTGCAGAGAGACTTAGCTAGGAGTTCATTGCCTTGCCTGCATCTCTCCTCAGGAAAAAGGAGGAGGGGAGAGAGCTGTATGAAACTCTCATGGGGGTTATTATTGATAAACATATTACGTATTACCCATAACTGTGCTAAACTCTGGGTTAAATCCTGAATTCTCTGACATCAGTGGCAAAACTCCCATTGACTTCAATAGGGTCAGAATTTCTTCCTTGATCTTTCTATGGAAAGGTTTTATACTGCCTCCCATCACTGCAGTATCTGAGGGCTTCATGGACATATAATTAGACAAGACTCTGCCCCAAAAATTGTAACCCTGGTCAAGATAGAGATTGAGGGAAAGGGATAGCACTCTCAGGGTATGACTAAGCAGCTCACAGCAGAGAGTCTCAGTGCCGGAGTCTACAGACTCAGGCTTATTACTGTGTTAAAATCAGCTGCCCCAGCTGTGTAGATGTTGCAACACGGGTTCTGAAGCCTACAGAGTGGGGGTGGAATTCAGAATCTTTCCAGCCCAAATGTCTACACAACTGTTTTTAGCATGGCAGCATGAAACCTGCAAACCTGAGTCTGTAGACCTGAGCTCTGAGGCTTGCTGTGTAGATCAGTGGCTCTCAACCTTTCCAGACTACTACTATACCCCTTTCAGGAGTCTGATTTGTCTGGCATACCCCGAGTTTCACCTCACTTATAAACTACTTACTTACAAAATCAGACATAAAAATACAAAAGTGTCACAGCACACAGTTACTGAAAAATTGCTCACTTTCTCATTTTACCATATAGAGCAGTATAAACAAGTCATTGTCTATGAAATCTTAGTATATACTGACTTCGCTAGTGCTTTTTATGTAGCCTGATGTAAAACTAGGCAAAGGTGTAGATGAGCTGATGTACCCCTGGAAGACCTCTGTGTATCCCCACTGTGTGTACTGGTGTAGATGTACCTTCACTGGTGTTCTTGCTGTGCGAGTGTCACTGGTTAGGATTGGGATGCAGGGAGAGAGGTGACCGTATGGGTTCCTAAGGGTTTTATTGCCCTGGTTATGTACCTATTTAAGATTAAAATACTGGGGGAAAGACAGCTCTGTGGAAATGCTTGGAAATTCATGGCGTGGTTCTGTCCCTTTTGTGATGACAGATACAGGGAGAGGGAGACATCCATCTTTGTGTAAAGCTTTGAATTTTATTGCTCTGGTTGTGTAGCCGGTTAGGGCAGAGATACAGGGCAAGAGACAGCTGTGTGGAAATCAATCTCCTCTGATTTCTTGCCCTGGTTCTGGGGAAAGGAGACTGGAACCTGGGGTTTATCCCCCAATGAAAAAAATGAATAATTAACATAATTAAAGAGCACATAAGTAAACACTGTCTGCTAAAGGTTTGCTTTGCATATTAAAAGATATGGGTGTTTGCTGTCTGGAGATAGCTCTGCTAATAGCTGTCTGGAGATAGCTCCTGGAGGGACAGGAGAGTAAATGACGTTCTGGTGATATGTTAACACCCCACTAACTCTTGCCTTCTCCTGGACTTTGAGTTGTCACTTTACTAATGCTGTAGCTTCACACATTCAGCTCTCCAGCTACAAGCTCAGCCTGTCTACAGGGCTAAGAAAATGTCCTTCCTTTTCTCATAGGTCTTGGGTAACATTTTCAAAAGTGCCTAAATCCCATTTTCAAAAGAGACTATGGCATTAAGGATCCTAACTCCCAGTGACTCTGAATAAGGCTTAGGCTCCTGAATAACTAGTTCACTTTTGATATTGGGGCCCCTCAGTCACTTTGGCCAGGTGTACATTCAAAGGTAGGTCAACATAGCTACATTGGTGAGGGCGTGTAAAATCCACACCCCCGACTGATGTAGCTATGCCAAGCCAACCCCCAATGTAGACAGAAAATTGCCTCCTTGGATAAAGCTGCCATTGTTTAGGGAGGTGATGTTGCTACATCAGTGTAAAACCCTCTTCCATTGTAGGCTGTGTCTACATTATGGGGCTATGCCAGTATAGTCTCCGTCATGTAGACATAACCTTAGGCACTTCAGAAAATCTTACCTCCTTGTCTTTATTGCTTGCTTTTTCATCAGTAGTGCAAGCCTTAGTGGAGAATGGCTCAGACATGTTTAACGGTAACTTGCAAAAGATTTCTTTTTTTAAATTGGGTGTGTGCCTTTTTTGCTACTTTATAATGGCTAAATATGAGCTGAAAGGGTTAAAAAAAATTCTGCTTGTTTTCACCTTTAGAAATACCAGAAATGTGTACTGTAAGCTCTCCAGATCCTTAACTGATGGGGGAAGGGACATTGACTTCTTAAGTATGATGTCCTCTGTCCAAAATGCTCATTGGCATTGGCAGTGAATAATTATTAACCAAAAATGAAGAGTTTAAGGAGTCTGACTAAAAATCCATTCCCCTCTCAACAGCTGAGCTTCAAGAACTCTAACTTCTATCATAGAGAACAAGCAGAAACAAAACCTTTAAAAAACATTTCAGGTTTCCTTTATCCATTGTAAAGAAACACAAAAGGGTACCAGAACAATTGTGATTTCTTTGCAGGTCAGCTCAAAACTAAAGATGGGCTCAGTTGGGATCCAGATCTGGGTTTCACATACCGCCAAGGCTGCGGGGTGCTCAGCCCAGAGTTGTTTTTTTGTTCAGATGTCCCTCTAGTTCAGTCATCATTATGAAGAGGTATGGGAGAACTGCTGAGCCCCATTAGCTTTCCCCAGAGAGCTACTGGAAAGAGCCAAACAACATTCTGCTGTTCCAGGTGCAGGGGAATTTTAGAAAAGGGTCTGAGGAGCCATCATTCCCTTGGGTCTCGGAGGAAGTACCACCCGGATAATTGTCTGTTCTTATTCTGCTCCCACAACACTATCATATTCAGTGTCGGGGAGAAGGACAGGGGATTACCATCATTAAAAATGATTATGTGTTATTGTTTTCCTGTATCAGCATCTTCCGAAGGGGCCCATCGCTAGGGAATGATCCAGAAAGGAGGAGGCAGCATTGGTCAAGGGATCTTGCTGCCCTCTGCAATTTGGACATGGCTGTCCTCAGCCACAATCAGTCCCACGCTGAACAGTTACTGTTGGCCTGAGCATCCACAGCTCTCATTGAAGTCAAAGGGAACGGCAGGTGCTTGTCACCTTTGAAAACCAGGCCTTCACTATATTGCTGTTAACTTCAGTAGTCACCTGTTCTGCCTACCTGGAAGATCCAGCCAGTTATAGGAAATAGCAAAAGTGGAGGAATTCCTGCCCTTCCCATTTGAGTACAGATTCGCCTGAACCAGAATCCATCCTCAGAACACCCTTGAACTTTAAGGAAATTCCTCTCTGGATCCAAACTGCACAGTTTAGGGCCATCTTTATAATGGGCCTGAAAGGGAAACCCAGATCCCCCCCAGGCTTTGGGCAAGTGTAGGTTTGGAACTGGATTTGGATCCGAACTGGATCTAATTTGGATCCAGTCCCGGAGCACCCACAGAGTCGGCACCTATGTAGCTAAGTTGATCTAAATTTTAAGCATAGACCGGGGCTCAGATTCCCAGCAGTTCTTTTGATCTGGAACAGGTTACTCTTCCTCCCCTGGGGCTAAGATATAGTAACAACACGGCTCAACTGTTTTCCAGCCACAAGGAAGCAATGGCTTTCACATATGCTGGCAGGAGAGGCAGTGCATTCTGTGTGCCTCTCTCCCTCCTTCTTTGTGTGTGGGTGTCTTAATTTCAGTTCATCCTCTCTCTCTCTCTCTCTCTCTCTCTCTCTCTCTCTTTCAGTTTTATGTCAGTAAACAGAATGATTCTTCACCCCAAGGGCTTTTATGACCCCATTGACACTGAGGTCAGTTGTTTCTGCCACTTCACTCACCAGCTAATAACTTGAAGTATAAGACAAGATTCAGTTTGCTTCTTCAAAATAAAAAAAACCCTCCTCTCCCCATCACACCAGAGCCAATGACACCTCAAAAATACTTCTAGTTGTTGTAAAGTGCTCACCATTGTCACCATAGCACAGGATGTCTCCCTCCCTTCAGCAGACCTGTGCTATTTTCACATTCTATCAAGACTTTAATGCAATTCACAGCCCCTACCCTTTCCTCCAGCCATTCTTTGTGGAGTCTGAAATGCTCAGAGGTCTAACAACTTCGCTCTGAATTTCTGTGGGCAGGAAACAGGGCCTGACTCTGAGACAGCTGGGGCTGAAGACACCGTGTTAAGGCTTCCTGCAATTATGGAATAATGTGGGTGCAAAAATTGCATATATAATTCACCACTGGTGGTAGAAATGGTGGCAACTGTAGTGTAGGCAACACAGTGGTAAAAACACTCGAGCCCATTGGAGTTTGCTAGTGGCAGCAAGGCCTCAGAGTGCAGATAGGCCCTGAAAGGGCTTCCAGAGGAACTAAATCACATTCCTTTTCCTTTAAGCACCTTTGCCTTAAAATAGTGTTTTAAGTTCTTGGCTTTCCACTGCTGGAGCAATACTAAGAGAGCATCTCTGAGAAAGTTTTTCTTGAAATGCCAAATCCCTGCCCTGGATGAGGAGGTGGAGTCCGGGCCAGTCCCAGGGAGGGTGATCTGAGGATATGTCTACACTAGCCAACTCAGGCTCACAGGATTCAGGCTGCGGGGCTGTTTAATTGCAGTGTAGATGTTCAGGCTCAGGCTGGAGCCCAGTCTCTAGGACTCTGTGGGGTGGGAGAGTCCAAGAGCTTGGACTGAAGCATGAGCCCGAAAGTCTACACCACAATTGAACAAGCCCACAGCCCAAGCTCCGAGTCAGCTGGTACCGGCCACCCATGGGTGTTTAATTGCACTATAGACATACCCCATGTAGCCACAGAGTGCAAAAAACTAGGAGTTAGTCCCTGAAGTTCAAGATGCTATGTATCCCTAACTGATCTTTTGGGGATGTGGGAGCAGATTGTCAAATTATTGCTAGGGCACTCTTTGACTAAAAAGCCAGCCCAACCAAAGGCCTTTGTGTAGTAATGCCCTGGAAAGATTCCCTCAAGGTGTTGGAGCAACCAAAGAGACTATCCCCAGGAAAGCTGGTGCAGGTTTCCTGAAGTGCTTACTAGGGCAGGGCTTTGGGTGTTTTAGTGAGAGCTGGCTGGGTAGATAGCCAGACAGGGTGGACACATGCAATAAAACTGAGAGTCACTTTAACACTGAGTCAGGGCATTAATTCAAAGAGCTCCCCAGGGACACAAAACAGGGTTGGAGAGAGAAACGTGCGTGTGTGTGCGCATCTGTCTGCCTCAAAGGCAGCAAGTCTGTACTCATCCTTTCTCTCTCTGTGTTGCAGTGCAGGTTCTGGTAGATGGAGCCCCGGTTCGGATCCAGCTCTGGGACACAGCTGGACAGGTGAGACCAGTCAAAAGAGAACCAGGAGTTTTGGTTCTAACTAGTCTGTGGAACAGGTGCTATTAGCAGGGTTTGTGGGGAGGACAGCGTACAGCTGGGAAAGAGGGACACACAGTAATGACACTAATGAAACAGAATGTGACAAGGACTCTTGTCATTCTGGAGGGCTGAGTTTCAGGGATGTGGAAGTGGAAGGAAGAGGACATGGTGCCCTGACTCTGAGATGCTGCTAGCGTATTCATCGTGTGAAGGAGTCACACCAGTATCACACTGTTGGAGTTCAGTTCAATGATCTTCTCTCTCATTTTTCTCCTGCAGGAGGACTTTGATTGCCTCCGATCACTTTGTTACACTGACACTGATGTCTTCCTTGTCTGCTTCAGTGTGGTGAACCCCAGCTCCTTCCAAAACATTACTGAGAAATGGATCCCTGAGATACGGACTCACAACCCCCAGGCGCCAGTGCTCCTGGTGGGGACGCAGGCTGACCTGCGGGATGATGTCAATGTCCTCATCAACCTGGACCGCTACCATGGGAGGCCTGTGCCCAAGCTTCAGGCTGAAGGTCTGGCAGAGAAAATCCGGGCACAGACTTACATGGAGTGCTCAGCACTGACCCAAAAGAACCTGAAAGAAGTCTTTGACACAGCCATTGTCAGTGCAGTGGAGCACAAAGCCCGGCAGGAAAAGAAGATGACAGCCAAAGGGATCAAAACCCTCTCCAAGTGCCGTTGGAAGAAGTTCTTCTGCTTTGTCTGAAGCTGGTTTGGAAAACCATCTCATGCCAGTGCTGATCCCACGCCTTCTTGGAAAGCCATGTGACTGCACCTATGGCTTCAGTGAGGAGGGTGCTGTGAGCTGTTGAGGCTTGGAGTCCTGGCACTTGCTGGGTTATGGTCACAGGCCTGGGAGACATGAAATGGACTTCAATTGCACCAGGTTACCAAATGGTCCTCTAGCTTTAAGCATCTGGTAGACATGCCTGTGGTGTCCCAGCACAATGGGAGCCTTTAATACACCCAGACTTGGTCCTAAAGAACAAGCAGGTTCACTATGCCCGATATGACCAGTTTCATTTCTGAAACCCAACTAAAACTTCCAAAATGCTGTCCTAGCATAATCCAACTCTGGTGTAAACCTTAAGATGGATTCTGGAGAGCTGGCTTTATTTTGTCTGTTCTAAAGTCTTGGTTGAGAAGAGGGAGGGGATGTTTAAAGGAGACTACCATGTTGTTGATAGGGGCTGGTCAGTTTAAAAAAGTAGGACTTAGATGCTTCCCCTCTAGTTCTGATCGCTAAAATGGGAGAGAGGGGAACGATGTCATCAAGATGTGATAGAGCTGTGCTCTTGGATTTGTAAAGATACCTTACCATGTGGGAAAGGGCTTACCCATAAGGCCTACCCTGGAAAGAGACCAGTGGCTGTATGAGGGAAATCACACTACAAGCGGCAGTCATCCTTGAAACAAAACATTCCCTGAAGAGGGCTCCATGGTACAGAGGGTTACTGTGCTACAGCCATATGCTCAGAAGTGATCACTCCTTTTAGGTGCCTACCTTGAGACACCTTTGTGCCTGATGTTCAGAGGTGGTAAGGAGTGGGACTGCTGGGCCTCAGCATCTCTGGACATCAGGCACAAAGACAACGTTGTGATAGTGAGGGGTTTATAATGCAACAGGGAAGTGCAGTGGTGTTGAGGGAGAGAAGGAAAAGCATGTAATGGAAGGAAGAGAGAGATATGGAGTGAAGCCAAGAAGGAAGGAGAGAAGGGAAGGAGAGAAAGGAAGGAAAGGGTAAAGAGAAGGGAAGAGAGGAAAGAGGGGAAGGGGAAAGGAAGGGGAAGGAAGAAAAGTTATTCCACTATCATGCTTGTAGGATTTGGCTCACGATGAAAACTCAAGTGAGCTTGCTTTCTAAAATGTTTTTGTCCCTCGGTTTCAAAATTCAGGAGAAAGTAGTGGGGGGACAGGATGGACAGTTCCTCTTGTTCAAATAAAACTATCAGTTTTGGTGCTGTACGGCAGAACAGGAGAGAATTGAGTTCCCCTTGTATTGTTCAAACCTTGAGTCTGCAAATTGATAATTGAGGGCCCAGGGCTCTCCTTTCTGTTCTCAGGAGTTACAGCTTGATCCACTGAGGCCTGAAGCAAAGGAAACCCTTAAAGATCCTGCCATAGGAAGACACACACTCTGTCTGCTCCATGCTCGCCCAGCGAAGAAGCCCACTTTGTCTGTGAGTCTGTTCCCTATGACCCTGAGACCGGGGTCAGTTTCCCAGTGTGATTACTCACCCCTTATTACTCAGCTTATCTCCATTTCTAAAAAAATTTCCACAGAGACATTTCAGGGTAGTTTACAGGGTAGAGAAAATCACAGGCCTTTCATGCAATGCTCTGGAGAGTCAGGGGTTGCTCTGCACCTGGCAGTCAATCATCCTTTTGGACATTCTCTCTGAAATAATGTCAGACCAGGGGATATATTTGGGGGTTGTTTTTACACATGGACACACACCCCTTGCCTAGTGTGACTATAAAAACCATAGCATTTCACACGGGTGGCCAGAATGTGACCCATTGTCCCAATGCCACTCAGATGACAGCCACCTTCATCTTTAACACAGAGGTGCAGTCCACTAAGAGTAGAAGCCCAAGCATGCAGTACAGCCAGGTCACTTGGCTCAAGATGGAGCATTGCATGTAGAGACTTCTAGTCTCCACTAGCTGCATCCCTGTATTAAAGCTGTTCATGGCTCCAGTTGTTCCCTTTTGTGCAAACTGGGTGTGGCCCTTCTGAAATGTCACTGAGTTCAGCTGGATCCAGTCATGCAGGGCCAAACTGTGGAGAACGCAGACCAGTAATTAGAATTGAAGAGAGTTATTTTGCCATTATACAACTATGCAGGGCACTGTCAGCTGAATATCACTTTCAGTCATAGATGTATCACTGCATTTCTTTCCTAGCTGTGTAGGACAGCTCTTCTGTGTAACTAATTCTGTTTGCAGGTTGGGTCTTTGTGCATTTCCATAATGTAAGAACAAACCCTGAGACAGGGCTGATAAAGAGAATACCCCCTGAGCCTGAGGAGGGGTGAAAGCACCTGCAGAAGCTCATTGGGAGTGTTGGGCTTCCCTGGTTCCCCAGTGCAGAGTGAGTGCTGTGGAGAGAGCAGGCATTCCCCTTCAGTAGCTCTGAACGGACAATGGGGTTGTTTTGTCCCAGGAAAGAAGCTGCACTCAGAGCTGCTTTCGTCCACTGTTCAGTGTGTCAAATGTTTGTTCAAATAAAATGGTCTTATTTGAGAGTGACTGAAGTCTGTGTTCATAATTTCACTGGTGGCAAGAAGCCTGAGGCCTTCTATGGGTAATGGGATTGTTCTACTGGATAGCCACTCTCAGAATGGAGCTATGTGCCCTTGCGAGGGGGTGTCCACACCACACAGAAAGGGGGTAAAGGTGGCCATGTAGGCCTGTTAACTCCATAGGCTGCACCTGGAGGAAGAAGAGCCAGGGAGCAGGCAGATTCAGCCGGGCAGGAATAGGTGGGGCCTGTAAAGCCAGGAAGCTGGCACTAGCTGGGCTGCTGGTGGGAAAAGGTAGTCACTCGGGGGGGGGGGGGGAGAGAGAGAAAAGGAAAAAAAAAAAAAAAAAGGGGGGGGGGGGGTTGGTGCTGGTATTCTTACGGAAACCAAGAGTAACAGGAAGCATCCCAGGAAAGGAATAGTGAGGGCTGAAAAAGTGAAGCCCAGAACTGCTGGGTTGAGGGTCCCTGGACTGGAACCTGGAGTAGAGGACAGGGCCAGGTTCTCCTACCAGCTGCTGAAGTAATGGTACGTGAGACAGTGAATGGGAAGATTGTGTAGGATAGCAGAAGGAAAGACTCTGATATACCCTGAAATGGGAAAACACATAGGGTGACCTGACAGCAGGGCTAAGTCACAAGGAGGCTGCAGCAGCTTGTGTAGTGAGAGAGGAGCTGTAGATCCTGAGAGAGAGGTGGCGGATCCCATGTGACCATGGGAATAGATGTTGAAGTACTCCTCAGCATGACCAGGAGGAGGTGCCAGACCAGGAGTGAGTGAAACACTCTCTTGCACCCTTTTTCTGCCCTCTGTCCCCTAGCCCAATTTTTGTTGGCATTGCTACTTATCCCTTCCTCAGTCCCAGTCCAATTCACTTCTTTAACTTCATCTCAGCTGCCAGTAGATTAGTTCTGGATGGGGAAACTCCCAAGAGCTGCCAGTCACCTGAGTTTCTTCCCTCAAAGGCCAGTCCTGGTGACTGCTCCTCTGGGTAAGAAGAGCTGATAGTGACACACAAGAGGCAAGCTAGTCTCATCAGCCATGACTCAGCAGCAGCTCCTTAAAAATGCTGCCTTTGTAGCACTCTCAACACAGGGGGCAATGCCCATCTCATGCTTAGATCCTCTCATGGTAACAGTGTGTTGCTCTGGCATCAAGCTAGCCTCATTCCTGTTAGCTCAGTTAGTATTTAAATGCTGGCTGAGTGGTCTGCAATGGCCAAGGCAGAAAGGAGGATGTAGTCTCTGTCCCAAGGATCTTAGTTTATAGAACCACAGTCATTTTAACCATTCCAATAAAAACCTTGGGGCCTCACAACCACTCTCAGGGTGGGGGAGGGACAGAATCCAGCAGAAGGGTTGGGGAGTAAGCGGGGAAGAAACAAACTGGAAGATGGAGGCTGCTAAAAAGCTGAATCGGAGAGAAGAGGATTCCTGCTGAAAGGTCATAATCTGAGAGCCTTTCTTCCAAGCATGGGAGGCAGGCTCATTCACTGATGGCAATCTGCCACTTGTTGGACCTGCTTGAGTTAGAATGTGTGAGGATTGGGGGGGTTTAAACACCCTTTGCACAACACACAGTACAGCAACCTATGGGGTCAGCGCTTGGCTTTGCTATTTCCCACAAGACTGCCCCATCTTCCAATAATGATTAAGACATGCAGAGATCCTGGAGAGATCTGTGACTGGAAGTAACAGTGAAGTGTGAATGAGCTCATGGAGAGATTCATTACAAAGCACCTCATCTGTCATGTGCACAGCAAGTGTGCTAAAACTCAAGGAAATGTCAACAATGAAGGATCCTGAACTAACAGGGGGAAGGTTGTTTTTTATTGCATGCAGTGTTGTGTCAATACTTTGCAGGAGACCAGTGCCATCTGCCCCTTAACTATACGGAGCAAGCTCATTCTCTGTGCCTTGAAGCCTTACCCACACAGACCCTGTCTATGCTTCATAATTAAGGCCCTACCAAAATCATGGCCATGAAAAATGAGTCACGGACCATGAAATCTGGTCTTTTGTGTGCTTTTACCCTATACTATACAGATTTCACAGGGGAGACCAGCGTTTCTCAAATTAGGGCTCCTGACCCAAAAGGGAGTTGCAGGGGGGTCACAAGGCTATTTTAGGGCATTGAGATATTGACACCCTTATTTCTGCACTGCCTTCAGAGCTGAGTGGCCAGGTCTGAATGCAGGGCCCTGCCAGTAGCAGCGCAGAAGTGAGTGGCAATACCATACCTTGTCACGCTTACTTTTGCACTGCAGCCTTCAGAGCTGGACAGGCAGAGACTGGCAGCTGCTGACTGAGGGCCCAGCTTGGCAGGTAGCAGCACAGAAGTAAGGATGGAATGGTATGTTATTGCCACCCTTACTTCTGTGCTGCTGCTGGCGGTGACTCTGCCTTCAGAGTAGGGCTCCCGGCCAGCAGCCACCACTGTCCAGCTGCCCAGCTCTGAAGATAGCGCTGCTGCCAGCAGCAGTGCAGAAGTAAAAATAGCAGTACTGAAACCCCCCTATAATAACCTTGTGACCCCCCCCATAACTCCTTTTTGGGTCAGACCCCTACACTTACAACACTGTGAAATTCAGATTTAAATAACTGAAATCATGAAATTTACAATTTTAAAAATCCAATGACTATGAAATTGGTAGGGCCCTATTCATAGTGACAGACTCAATTCCAACCCCCCAGCCCTTTGGCTCTGGCACAGTTAAAGCTCCTGTATTACAGCTGTACTCAGAGTTTAACTGTGTCTCTAGATCATTCTAACAACTTGGATGCAGTTACAACACCCTTAGCCTATGGGTGGAATGATGAGAGAAGTTACTGTTGCTCAGGTTTGAATACAAATCACCCTCTCCAGGTTGGGTTTTATTGCAGAAGTTCTAGCCTGACCCCAGATTGATACTAGCTGGGCATAGTCCTCCAGCTGCATTCTTTTAATGCAGCTTAAGGCCAGAAGGGATCAGCATGATTCTCTAGTGTGACCTCCTGCGTAATCTCTTTTTTATATGAAGAAGACTCAAGAAAAAGGGTACAAACTATATTGTGTAGCTCCTGTTTCCCCACAGTGGATTCTGCTCAGCACAGTCTATGTGGCCCTGCCTATACTCAGCATATTTTTCAAGATTTTTTTCCTCCTCCAGTGCTAACATCTCATCAACTCTGGTGGTATGAGCAATGTTGGGAGTATTAGAGGCTGCCACTTGCAGATGGTACCAAATTGTGTAATCCAGCTCAGAGCAGGTGTTTAAGTCCCTGGCAGCAGCCCCCAGTTCGTGTACACTAGAACTAGCTCTGGTGGAGCTGAACTGTGCTTTCTCAATGGTGGGAAATTTTCCCTAGTGTAGAAAGGGCCCTTTTGTCTCTCTCCTCTCAAAGTAACACACCCTAATAGGCTTAGCGGTGCCTAATTAGCTCCTAGCTGGCAGGGCTTCTGTGAGCCACCTGTGAACCCTGGCTGGAAATTACCACCCAAATTACTAAGCATTGTCTGTCTCAGCGCAGCTGCCTCCTATAGCCTGGTGTGGCAAGGCCTTGGGGTCTCCTCCAACAGAACTGGACACCCTGTTACAGTGTAAAGAGGACCTAAACCTATGTAAAACAATTGTGTTTGAAACCTATCTGGCAGAGCCAGTGCTAGGCATATGCAAACTAAGCAATTGCTTGGGGGCCTTCTATTAATTATAAGTATGTGTGTTGGGGGGAGGGCAAAAATATTCCTGCTTAGGGTCCCAGTGGGCTAGCCCTGGTACTGCTAGCAGGGAATTACAAAGTTGTGGTGGGACCAGTAACAGCAGACTTTGTAATGCAGCTGAGACAACTGGGGTCAAAACTGTATTAATCATTACAACCTTGCTTAAATGCAGCTGTTACCCACAGGGTTCATGGAGTGGTTTCCGTGACATGGCTAGTTATTTCCTGACCTCTCTTTACAATGATATAATTCTGTCAAAACACCATGGCTATGTCTACACTACAGACCTTACAGCGGCACAGCTGTAATTTCTCATGTGTAGCCGCTCTGTGCTGACAGTAAAGAACTTTCCCGCCACATAATTAAACCACCCCCAACAAGCAGCAGTATAGCTATGACTGGAGGAAAGTGTCTCCCGCCAAAGTAGCACTGTCCACACCAGCACTTTTGTCAATGAAACTCACTGGTCAGGGTTGTGGGTTTTTTCCACATTCTAACCGATATAAGTGCTAGTGTAGACAAAGCCTATGCTATAGACTATGGGGCTATGTATTATAGAGTGACTAGTATAGTTTTATAACATAGTTACAAGGATGAAATCCCTGGTCAGACAACCTGCGCTCGAATGCTATTAGCAATATCTTATTTAAGGATATGGCTACACTTGAAACTTCAAAGTGCTGCTGCAGCAGCGCTGCCACGGCAGCGCTTTGAAGTGCGAGTGTGGTCGCAGCGCCAGCGCTGGGAGAGAGCTCTCCCAGCGCTGCACGTAAACCACATCCCTTACGGGTGTAGCTTGCAGCACTGGGAGCCGCGCTCCCAGCGCTGCGGCACTGTTTACACTGAGGCTTTACAGCGCTGTATCTTGCAGCGCTCAGGGGTGTGTTTTTTTCACACCCCTGAGCGTGAAAGTTGCAGCGCTGTAAAGCGCCAGTGTAGCCATGGCTTAAGATACAGACTGTAGCATGGCTCTGACCCCATAGCAAGAAGCAAATTGCTGCCCCATCCTGTATCTGGGAACTTCTGAAACCTGCTGACTCATGTGCACTAATGGCCAGCCCTGGGCTCTCTGTATTTGACAAGAGTTCCCACGATATAAATATGGTGTTGTACTAGTGAAGACCTATTGCACAAGAAAGGGGAGATGATTCAGCCTCTCCCTTAGACAGGTTCCTTCTGCTGCCACATCATGTGATGTCAGTTCCCAGGATGACATGTTGCCCTTTCTTTTCGGACGTCTGCTCTGCTCGGTGTCCAAACAGGCCTAACTTGTTCTGGAAGGGCAGGGTGAGATATGGGCCCTCTCCTCCTTTCCCCCACCACTGCCCCAGGGCTGTGTTGTGCTCTGAAATACATGGGTTTCTTCTCATACAGAAATGCATCAGGTGCGGGAAATTTGGCTCAGAAACAAGTTTCACCACAAGTCACCGAGCCAGGGTTTTCTTTCCCATGAGATAATCCTGGGCAGGGCAGACAATCTATTAAAATTAAAATACAATGAAAATAAACGGCTTCCCAGGGGTTAGCATAAATCTCCCTTTCTTGTTTTCTCAGGAAGCTGGCCAGGGTTTTGTGAAACCCGCTCCAGGTTTGTGGCACAGAGGGTAACCCTGTGGTCTCGGGAGCTGCTCAGCATCTGTGCCAGCTCTCTACTCACCATGGGGGGAAGGGGAGGAGGTGTCTGCTGCACTCCTCCCACTGTGTGTCAGCAGCATGAGCCATCCTGTAAGAAACCCTGTGGCTGCCAAAGGAATCAGACTCAATGCCTGCAGTGGGAAGAGTGAGAAATCATCCTTTTGATGGAGGGATCTCCCAAGGTCAATGCTGGATTGAGAATAAACAGGACTCTGATGAGCCAATAGAGCAGGGCCTCAAACCTGTCCATTTATCTGAAAACTTCAGTACTGAAGACAAGGGGTAACTCCTCCTTCAGCATTAGTCTCTGCTGTGCCCAGTCTGGGATATGTGGGGCCCAGCTCTGTTCAATCCACCTCACACAGCTTCTGCTTAGATGTACACTATTTGCACTCTGCGCTATAACCTATTTATAGTCCATTGGTTCGGACATGCTCTGAATTCAGTGGCTTTGATTTTGCTCTTGCTTTCACTGAGTGATGTCATTGGAATGACACCCTTGCAGATCAAGAATAAATGAGAGCAGAGACAGGTCTAGTAGAAAGAACTAAAAATATAAAGCCCAGGTGGGTGAGTTAATGTCTTTTATTAGACCAACTTCTGTTGGTGAAAGAGACAAATGTTTGTGCTCTTCTAAGCTCTGCGGGAAGAGAGTCAGGTTGGTCCAATAAAAGATATTATCTCACCCACTTTGTCTCTCTCATCACTCAGGACCAACGTGACTACAACAATGCCGCAAACAGTAGTAAATGCAGGTTTATTTTCTGTCCCATGTTACAACTCTCCTGAACATGGTTCTATTACATTATTACTTGGTCCTGCCTTGAGTGCAGGGGCCTGGACTAGATGACCTACTGAGGTCTTTTCCAGTCCTACCCTTCTATGATTATATGCTACTGAGGGCAGAATTTGACCCACACTGTCTAACTGCTCTCTTTTGCCCTTGTCATCTTACATCAAGTACAGCTATAGAGGAGCCTGATATAGACATTTTGTTTCTTTTTGTCAAAGATTTCACAGCATTACTCCCAATGGTCCACTCACCGCTGGTGGCAGAGCACTAGTGTAGACAGGACTCCAAGCAGCCACTGTCATTTTAAGCACTGTATTGTCTAATCTTGCTCAAAGCAGGTCTATACAACACAGGGGCCACTGGCACCTTAGTCTAAATGGAGGCCTCCATGATAGCACTCCAGGCACTGAACTGCTGGTGGCAATAGTGTGAAATCTTAGACATAAGAATAGTATAGACAAGGTCACTGCGTGGGGAAAGGCCAAGATTTTATTCCCCTAGGACAGGGTGGGACTTCCAGGGCTGGATTCCGGTGGCCCAATTGCCTGAGAATTCCAGACAGCATGAAGCTGGAGATTGAATTCCCCTCTCATCCCAGGAGAAAAGTCAGCCCTGAAGTGCTGTGCAGGGCCTGTGTGTGGAAGCCAGGTTTTCATGAATAGCGAGACTGGGTTCCTCTCTGAAGAGGGTGATCCCTGGAAAGCCTGGTGGGAACATTTCTCTATACCTTTGGAAGAAGAAGTCTTTGAATGAAGACAAAATTGCAGAGCACACAATAGTCCCCGCTAAGAGCAGTTAACAGTGACAGGGAAGTTGTTGCCTTCTGTGCCTCTGCACCCAGAAGCTGCAGGTGGCTGTAAAATTGTGGGTCTATGGTCCTTTGCAGGAACTGCATGAGATGGTGAAGATATGTCCCAGCAGTACTGCAGGAGCTTTGAGAGGCTGTAGAAGTAAGAGTTTACATAGGATTCCAAGAACTGCACATTCATCTTCCCCTCAAGTCAGCCAGTAATGCCTTGGGCGGTACTGACATGTTGCATGCCTAAATCATCATTTTCATGGGAACAGATTCATGAGACAGGGAGAGAAAGAGGAAGGGAGGCTCTCCCAGCACTTCAGTCTTTGTCAGCACTCACAGTATGGATTTCACAAGATAACCAAAAGCCTTTAATAACCACAGTGGATCTACGCTTTGAAACCCTGCCAAATCCTTGCCAAGAAACAAGAGCAACCAAAAGACAGAATCCCAGGCCAGTGCCAGACCCACAGGTTATTTAGATACTCAGCTGCTTTCAGTAAACAAGTTTGAGCGAGGAGTCTAAAGATTCAGGTATTAATTGATTGTAACTCTTCATGGTAAGTTTTCAGCTGATAACTGTGTTGTACAATGCCCCCCAGGAGGCTAACAATTTAAATAAAAGAAATGAAAGAAGTCATATACCTTGGACTTTTATCTAGGGACCCATGTATAATCTCAAAGCAGAGCACATGTGAGGGTATTTTATTCTACGATCCCTTCCATCAGATGGAGATTGGGTGTTCTTGGTTGGTTGGTTTTTTTGTTTGTTTGTTTGTTTTTGCAAGGTGTCCAGACTCACAATATAATAAACTATTACATTTAAGTGCCTTACTTCAGAAGGATCCCAAACTGAACACATGTGGATCACCTGCTCGCCTATAAAAAGCAACTATCTCTGGTATGGAACGTGGCAGCCTAGAACATTAGTTCTCTACTACGAGGTTGCAAACGCTAAGGAAGTTGCTGCAGTCATGCAGAATCACCCCAGGAGTAAGCACCAAAGGTATGTCACCCTAAATTTTAAGTGTAGGTCAGACGTCAGCTTTCATTTAAAACAGAAAGTAAGGGGATATGTACACTTAAAACGCTACAGCATCAGCACCACTATCATTCTTCAGTGTAGATGCTACCTACGATGACAGGAGGGATTCTCTCATCTGTGTAGGTGATCCACCTCCCTGAGAGGCAGTAGCTATGTTGGTGGAGGAATCCTTCTGTCAACCTAGCTCTGTCTTTAGCAGGATTAGGTCGGTATAGCTACATCTCTCCAGGGTGTGGATTTTTCACATCCCTGATAGATATACCAATGCAAATTCATAGCGTAGATCAGGCCTAAGTTTCGAACCCTCATCCAGAGCCAATGCTAGGCTTAAGCAGACTAAGCAATTGCATAGGGCCTTGAGCAGTTCAAACGGGCCCCTATTCACTTTTTAGTATGTGTTGCGGGAAAAGCAGGAAAAAGTATTTCTGCCTAGGGCCCCTAATGGGCTAGCACCGCCTCTGCCCTCATCACTGCAGAGAAAAAACCTTGAAAACATGAATCCCAAAGGTTCAAAAACTCAGAAGCAAATAAAAAGAAACCCTGAATGTATTACTTTTTAAAAACTCATGATTTTTAACCTGGTTGAATGATTTTTGGGGACCTGACTGATGATTTTTGACTGCTTAAGGTCGACAATAAGTGCAGCCGTCAATACTGATTATCGAGTCACAGAATAAATAAATAAAATCCTGAGCCTAGCAGATGTGTCTCCAGAGCACAGATGCCATAGACATGCCAGAAGGATTTGAAAACCTTCCACTGCCACTTGCTGAGGGCTCTGCTCAAATACACCTTTGCTGGTTTTAATCTTTAATTTTTAAAAGTGAGCTCAGTGCTGGTGGACAGGGGTTGGTTGGTAGCAATAGAGGAGGGGGGTTTCCACGTTCTAGGACAATGTCTCTCATCTCAATTAACAAGCTGCACAGAGACTGCTCCTGTGCTTATGCTGAAAGTGAAATGTCAATACTGACCTCAGTCCTGCTGCCTCTCCCTTTCCACATTTTTATAGTTCATTGCAAATCTTCTGGCACAGCTACATTCTGAATACTTACAGCCTGCTTCCAAGATAGGGTCAGGGTGCAGCATACCTATCTATGTTCAAAAACTATAAATAGGCACACTTGGGCGAGGGTCTCATCTTTAAACGTCATCAACATACATCAGAGTGGAGGAGTATGACTAGGCTGAGTCCTTAGCCTTTCCTCACCAGAGTTCACCAACAACTAGTTTTAATTAGTTTCCACCACTCACCCCCTGTAAGGGTCTGGCTTTACTGATAACTCAAAAAGAAACTTCAACCTAAAGTTTCCTCCCAAACTTGCCTGAACTTAGGGTTTTTTCTACAAGCTGTCCTCTGTCCTAGTCCCCAATCTGAGAGAGAGGTGGCAGATCTTCTCACATCCTGGTTGGTGCTAACAAGAGCTCACCAGCATTAATCAGCAGCAACTGCTTCTGTATCTTTGTGCAGTGTTCCCACATCTGAGCTAAGGGTGACTCAAGAGAAGAGCCCTGCCTTCTTGTTATAGAGTTCCATGAAGTCTCCTTCCTCATCACAAAGATCTGCAGCCACTGCAGGTCATCCCAAGTCTTGAGAGCAATCGGATTCCCACCACTTTTTAGCTGTGGGTCAGGCTCCAAAGCACCACTCAGCCTTGTGCTCTTCTCTGGCAGAATAGCATGCCATGGACTCTGCAGGTCCTGGATGCAAGAGCCTTCCTCAATTTTATCTAGGTCCTGGCTCTCTGCATAGATTATCATATGAACCTTAATCACCTAAACAGCACATACTTCATATACCTCATGGAAGTTTTTCAAAAGCTACAGCACAAACTTTCTTGCTAGCCAAGAAGCAGAGCATTCCATAGAGTTTTCTCTATGTTTGAAAGCAGGTTGGACAAGATGCCAGCACTGATGAGTTCTGGAATCTCTCTGTAAGGAATTGTGGGAGTTTTCCAGGGGAGAGTAGGAGTTTGATTACTCCTCCCATAATTCTCCTGCATCCATAGAGATATTCTACTATGCTTATTGTGATGGATTTGGAGCTGCTCTGTAATAATCTATGAAAACTGTATGTTGACCTGGCTCTTGAGATATATACTATATGAATATATTGGTTTAATTTATTAGGCAGCTGTAAGGAAAAACAAGTAGGAAGGAAACAGAATGACTCTAGATAAGCTCCTTCTCTGCAAACTGCTAAGGGTTGTTACAGGGCAATGCATGAACTGTTAACTTTGAAGATTTTACTCTTTCGTCAACCACCTGCAAAACTAATTTTGTACAGAAGGGCCAAAGCCCAGGAATGCAAAAGAATGCTGGCCATTTGAAAAGGGTCTCTCCCAAGTGAGTAGTTGTTTGAGGAAAGCAGGCTGAGACCCAGGCACTCGGAGAAGGTAGGCCTGCCTAGGTAACCCTCAGGGCAGGGATGACAGAACAAGGGGGGGCAAGGGGCCATGGCCCTCCCACTTTTCATCACAGGCCTGGCCCCCTGCCCGTCCTCTTTCCCGCAAGGCCCTGCCCCCCAGACAGGCTAGAAACTGGAGCCCGGCCTGCGTAAGAGAAGCCCAGGGAGCCCAGGCAGCTGTGGGGAGCCTGGGGCCTTCCACCTGCCTGAGGTGGGGGGGCCCAAGAGCAGCACCCGGCCCATGTCCCTGCACCCAGGGCAGATGGAGGGTCCACAGCTCCCCACATCTGCCTGGCCTGCTCTTACCATGGACCAGCTGCGGCTTTTTGGCCCCCAAGGGCCCCACCCCTAAGCCAGACTGGAAGTTGGATTGGGGTAAGAGCCCTGTGAGCAACTGTGTGGAGCCATGAACCATCCACCTGCCCTGGGCGGGGACACAGGCTGGAGGCTGCTCTTGGCTCCCTCACCCTGAGAAGGTTGAGGAGCCCAGGCTTCCCTGCCCAGCTCCGGCTTCCAGCTTGGCTGGGGGGCAGGGCCTTGGGGGGAAGAGATGGGGCCACGGGGGGCTGGAGCTGGGGCTGGGGCCTTGTTCCCCCCCCTGTGCACATGCACACACACACACACACACACACACACACACACTTTTAGGAAGAATCCGTCACTCCTGACTCAGGGAAGTCTTTAGGTAAGAAACATGCTTGTAGACTGTTGTTTGAAAACCCTTTTCCCCTCAGTCCGTTGTTCCTACCACAAAGTAAACTATGTTATTGTTTTAAGAATGCTGTCTGATCACTGAATACCACTGGTCAAAGACTCCCAAATGGAAAAACCACTGGTGTCCAAAATCAGCCAGACCTGCTGGGTAAGCACAGCTGATGCACATGGTATACTATAGGTCAAGCTAAGCCCTCGTCCAGACTAACCCGCGGCATCGGCGGGTTAAAATCGATTGCTCGGGGATCGATATATCGCATCTAGTCTGGACACGGTGTATCGATCCCCGAGCGCGCTTACATCGATTTCGGAACTCCATCAATCCGAGCGGAGTTCCGGAATTGACACGGAGACCCGCGGACATCGATGCAGCGCCGTCCAGACGGGTGAGTACCTCGATTTTAGAAATTCGACTTCAGCTACGTTATTCCCGTAGCTGAAGTTGCGCATCTAAAATCGATTTTAATATCTAGTCTGGACGTGGCCTAAGAGTGGGACAACTGCAGAATTCCACTCAAGGAGAGGTAAAGGCTGGAGGCCTAAGACCTGTGAGTTGCTCTCAGAAAGACCAGAAAGGGAACAGAGGTCCAGCTAACTCTGTAGTCATGACAACTATCAAAAGTCTCCCAGAACATACTGAGTCCGGAAGCTGTGCCAGGAATGGTGGGATATATAATGTATCCAGAAAGTATTGGGCTTCAGATGGATCAGCAGAGCACTAGGGTAGATGCAAGCAAAAAAAACATGTCTTTTAAATTTTATTTATAAATGAAATATATTAATTATATTTATATTTATTTACTATAGCAAGGATACACTCAATTGTTTGTGCTTCAATCAGTGCAAAACAATTGATTCTTGTATGGAGAATTGAGCTCCTCAGTGAAGAGGAGGCCAGGGTTTGCTCAAGGAACAGAATACAAAAATGAGAAGCCTTTTGTTAATAGGAACATTTCTTCCTAAATGTGGATTGCTGAATATGGAAGTGTTTTTCTTTTAATCAGATTAGACCAGGGGTTCTCAAACTGGAGGTCGGGACCCCACAGGGGGTTGCGAGGTTCTTACATGAGGGGTCGCGAGCTGTCAGCCCCAAACCCTGTGTTGCCTCCAGCATTTATAATGGTGTTAAATATATTTTAAAGTGTTTTTAATTTAGAAGGGGGGTCACACTCAGAGGCTTGCTATGTGAAAGGGGTCACCAGTAAAAAAAGTTTGAGAGCCACTGGATTAGACCTTGTTCCTTGTGGACAAGATCCTGATTTTCATCTCTTTCCTCCATTGTTGCTTTGCTAACAGGCATCAGCTACACTCTGCTCCTATTGCTGGATATTGGGAACTACTTGCCCTATTTGTACTGAGTTATAAAGGAGGTAGCCCTGTGAAATCTAAGTTTGTCTTTACATCACTAACGCCTCTGTCATGACAATAGTCAGATATGTCACAACACATTGCAATGATGTTTTGGCCCAACATCATTGTGTTGCATCAAAGCATCATTGCAGTGCAGATGGATAATGTTGCATCAGAATGTGATCATGGTGCATTAAAGGCCCTGTTAACAGAAAAATTTCATGCCATTGCTAATACTAGTTCAAAGGAACCTGAGTTAGCAATGATGGGAGCCCTGTTGTAGGCAGCTCCCCAGCACAGATACTGTTATCTGCACTGCATCAGGTAGACTTGCTCCTCATAGGATTAAAGGATACGGTGCCATATGTGTCTTATACTTATGCTGTTAAGCTCTTTGGAGCTTTTTGTTCTATGTTCGTACAGCACTTAGTACAGTGGAGTCCTGGTCCATACCTGTGGTTCCTACACACTACTGCAATACCAATAATAACAGTGTCAGCAACCAGTGGGCTATCTACATTAGAGATCCTAATACTGGTTGTATAACGTGCAGCTGAACCTGACAAGATGTTTCACAGGCCAGTGATTTGGGGAGCTGAGGGAACTTTGCCTGGGGGCAGAGCTTCCTGCCGTTGTCAGGAGGTTTCAGCAAAACACTTTTCAAACTACATGAACAAACAGGTCCAGCCATGCTAAGAAAACATCTCGTTGCTGGAGTTTGAAGGTTTGTCTTTCTTTCATCCTGTTTGTACTACAGCTTGAGCAGCACTAGCAATTGATCAGCAATTCAGAAAAGGCTATCAAGCATGCTAGAACCGTGTTCAATACCTGCCTCTGCTATAGGAGGAGGCTGTGGTTTCTTTGAACTTTGTCATTTTGGTTTTGATGACTGCGCTACTCCAAACCTTATGCACACAGAGGATTTTCTCAAATCTCCCTGCCTGTGCTACAAACTGTGGGAGTGCTGGACTGCTGTCGTTTTACCAGTGCGTCATCTAACCCTGTAGGGTTAGAGGACTTGGGGGCAAAACACCAGGGTCCTGTCTACACTAGTCAGCAGCAGAGAAGAAACTGAACTGGTGGGGAGAATTTGAAAAAGTCCTCAATGCAGACATAGCCGATGACCATTTGCAGTAATTGATAATGTGTTCTTGATAGTATGGCTTCTGACCATGTTAGATGGAGGACACAAACTCTGTCTACATTTTTGAAAATGGTTTCGATGACCTAGTCTACCTTACAATTATGAGTGAGTAGGGGACCCACCCAAGGTCTTAGCCCACTTATGCAACACTTAAGGTCCTACTACATTACAAATTTGAACCATGTTGTAAGTGACATCCATGACTTAATTGTAATTGCAGCATAGACAAGCAGAAACTTGATTACAAACCCTAATATGGATTAGTTCACTGCTAACCTCTGGTCTCCAACTTTCAGTGGTTGGTTGTATAAAGCTCCCATGTGAAAGCTCTTGGTTCCTATTTGAGACCTTAATCAGGAGCCTAGTGTCATTATCCTAACTGTTTTCACCTGGGTGGGTGTGGGAAGGAAGAAAGCAAGCTGAACAGTGAGTTAATTCCCTGGTTGTGGGGCCTAGGGCAAGGGTTCTGCTAATATCAGTCACTCAGGGACTTGTAGGCACCTAAAAATTAAAGTTAGTCCTTAATACAGTCTGACCAGTCAGTCCAGCAAGTAAGGATTTAGGGAAGGTGGGAGTGGCATCTGAGCAAATGTGTCTCTCATCTAATAGCCCTGGAGTTAGGGACCACAGGCTGGTATTTTCAACTCCCTTGGAACATGCATGGGAACATTTGGAATGTGCTAGGATTCTGGTCAGCAAGTCCAGAGAGTAGGTGTTTTCTATCCCTCTGAGAGCTTGTCTACACTGGCACGTTACAATGCTGCAACTTTATCACCACGGGTGTGAAAAAACACCCCCTGAGCACAGCAAGTTTCAGCGCTGTAAAGTGCCAGTATAGACAGTACCCCCGCACTGGTAGCTACACCCCTCATGGAGGTGGGTTTTTTAGAGCACTGGGAGAGCATTCTCCCAGCACTGTGCTGCGACTACACAAGCCATGTTAAAGCACTGCTACAGCAGCACTTTAACGCTGCCAGCATAGACTAGCCCTGAGTTAGCCTTGAACCAGAGCCCCAGCATGGGGCTAAAGGGCTGTGCTGCTGAAGGTGCAGTCTGTCACATGAGACATAAATCCAGGCCCCTCACTAGAGCCGGGCAAAAGGTGGTGGTTGCTCTCCATGTTTGATTTTTAGTTTCTGGCTCAAACAATCCCCCATACTCAAAGTGAAACTCAACTGAAGTCACCACAGAGTTTTATCCTGAGCCATAATTTTGGCCTGGCTCATCCAAAAGGTGTCTGACCTTTTCAATGAATGTAAGCTGAGCTGCAGATTGATACAGACCCCCCTGTAATGCAGCAGGGTTTGGTCCTGAAAGGTTCGTGCACAGTTAGACTTTGTCTACACTGCAGACAGAAGTGTGTTTTTTACATCCAGTTAGCTCTTGATGTCAAATCCTAACAGAGACAAAGCACTGTAGTTTTTACCTCACTTTAGGCAAGATCACTATACCTCCCACTTGGGACCAACCCCAACTACTTACACCGAGGGAGAAATTATTGTGCCTTGTCTCCAGCTGGATTACACTGAGATAGCTAACTCCAGTTAGCTCTCCTGATGTAAAGCAGTGAAGACAAAGCCTCAGTCTTGCGGTTATTAATGCCCCCAAGGCCTTTTTGCAGGGAGCACTAACCCAAGTGCCCAGACAAATTCCAGTTTGGGTTAATTGCACTATGACAAAATTCCCCTACCAGTTCAAACTGGAGAAATTAGTTTTCACTTCCTGTCCTGAAACCCCTACATAGCATTACTGGTGCAGAAAGTCTGCTGGGTGCCAGCCCAGTGATGGCTGCATTTCAGCAGTGTGTGAATTAAAGACGCTACACCCTCTAATGTTGGTGGGATCCTTCAGCATGAATAGTGGCATATCAAAGCTCCCTCCTCCCCTGGGAAAAAACCCAGGCACATGGGTAGGGAAGGGAGTGTGCAAGTCAAACAAAGGCAGAGTACATGAGAAAGTGAAGGGGAGAGGGGCAAACAAGAGAAATAGGAAACTAGACTTTGAACAAGTCCAGTCATGTTCCAGGTACCTGTTTTACCTGCCCTCAGTGTGACCGCAGCTCAGTCTGCCCAGCAACTGCTGTAAGAACTGAGACAAACCAAGATCAGGAGAACAAGGTTAATCTGCTGGGTGATATCACTGTAGAGCTGAGCTGGCCAACCCCTGTGTGATGAATGCATTAGTCATCTAGCAGCCATCACCAAAAATCCCTGGGTTGGCATTACAGGAAGGAAGCGCTTGTTTACATATGACGTCTACAGGAATGAAGTCTTTGGAAATGACTGGTTATGGGAAAGTGAGAAGAGAAAAGTCACTACTCTGCAGCCAATCTATTGGTGCATCTGTCTGCACAACCCTACAGGCACAGCAAAGGGGCTTGTGCAATGGGGCTGGCCAATGCTGTTTCAAGACCTGGGTGACCCATTAGATCATTACTTCTATCCCCACCAATCACCCCGAGGAAATACAAGAAGATAAAAACCTCCGCACAAAAAATCTTCAGATCTCTCCTCTGCCATGTAACCTGTAAGAAATTGGCCAGTTAATCATGGCTAGGATGAGAGACAGGTGGGCCTGTATTGCACTATTTATCATATTGTTTTAAAATAAATGTATATAAAATGGTGTGTATTTGATTATGTCTCTCTCCCTCCTCTCTTCATTTGTTACTTCTCTTCATAGATCCCTCTGTTATGCTGAAAGATCTGGTTACAGCATGGATCAACAGATCTTTTTAGGACTGAGTGTGAGCACACCCTTTAATTAGCATAACTGTCAGAATAAATGAATCACAAGCCCCTCACCTAAGACAAAAGGGAGTTGTGAACCTATCCAGCAGTTTTTGGACTGAGTGGTCTCACTGAATATTGGGAGGGAACAGAAAACACAAAGGCGAGACAGACAGACACCCTGACAAAGCAGCTGAAAGTGTAGTGTCTGACCCTGAAGGAAACATGGATAGAGCTGCACCTTCAGCAGCACAGCCCTTTAGCCCCATACTGGGGCTCTGGTTCAAGGCTAACTCAGGGCTAGTCTATGCTGGCAGCGTTAAAGTGCTGCTGTAGCAGTGCTTTAACATGGCTTGTGTAGTCGCAGCACAGTGCTGGGAGAATGCTCTCCCAGTGCTCTAAAAAACCCACCTCCATGAGGGGTGCAGCTACCAGTGCGGGGGTACTGTCTATACTGGCACTTTACAGCGCTGAAACTTGCTGTGCTCAGGGGGTGTTTTTTCACACCCGTGGTGATAAAGTTGCAGCATTGTAACGTGCCAGTGTAGACAAGCTCTCAGAGGGATAGAAAACACCTGCACTTCTCTTTTCCCATCTGTAAAACTGAGATACTTTAATATATAAACCATTATTACAAGAAAACCCAGAAATGCTGAGTACTAAGTCTTATTTATCAATCTAAGTATTTCAGTAATAGCTCCATCTCAAAGTCATTTAGATCCATTCATGTGTTTTTTTTTGTTTTGTTTTGTTTTTTTGGTGGGGCAGGGCAGGGCGGCGCTCGGGGTTTTTTGTTTGTTTGGCGGGGTGGGGCTCGGGTTTTTTTGTTTGGCGGGGTGGGGCGGTACTCCAGCTTTTTTTTTGTTTCAGTGGGGCAGCGCTCGGGGGGGGGGTTGTTTTGGCGGGGCGGCGCTTGGTTTTGTTTTGTTTTTTGGTTTGGCAGGGCGGGGCAGTGCTCAGGGTTTTTTTTGTTTTGCCAGGGTGGCGGTTGGGGGGATTGTTATGCCAGGGTGGTGCCTTTTTTTTTTTTGTTTGTTTGGGGTGGCAAAAAAGTTAGAGCCGGCCCTGATGAGTATGGACTCTGCTTGGACAGACTTCTGCAAAGGTTCAGACTTCAAGGAAAGGGAAAAGAAAGAAGAAAGCAGCAGAAAATACAAGGCCAGCTAGAGAAGGGAAGAGACAGATTAAAGTACCTATCTTTGCAAAGGGGAACAAAGAGAACCCTGGGAATTTCAGATGACTCAGCCTAACTTTCATACCTGGAAAGATACTGGAACAGGGTGATACGGAGAGCCCCATGTTTTTTCCAAATATGAAATAACACAAAATAAAATGAAAAACAACATATAAAATGAAAAATTCCCCCCTCAGTAGTAGTTCCCATCCCATGAGGCTGGACCTGGCTGGCTTCCTGCTCTGGACGTTGCCACCTAGTGCACAGAGTCGCAGAACCACTCAGGTTGGCACAGCTGCCTCTGTATCATGAGTATAGAGGGACAGCTGGGTCAAGCATGAGTGACAGTGACACCCTGAGTGCCAGGACATGATGCCTGGAGTGGGAAGCTGGGCCCAGCCCTGCAGGACAGGAGCTGTCACTATATGGTGAGTGCAGGGAGGGCTCATTCTGCAACCCCCCACCCTTGAGTGCATCCAGCCTCTGTGGGAGCAGGACTTGACACACACATATCCCTACTCCCCCAGCCTGGATTAAATGAAATAACACAAAAATTCCCCCAAAATAAAATGGAAAATTGAAAAAGAATTTCACAGGGCTCTAGTGATAAGTAACAGCCAAACGTGGCTTCAGCAAGAATAAATCATGCCAAACCAAGCTAAATTTCTTTTTTTTTGACAGGGTTACTGGCCTTGTGGACATGATATATCTCAATTTTAGTAAGGCTTTTGACACACTCCCATGTGAGATCTCATAAGCAAACTGGGGCAGCATGGTCTAGATGAAATTACCATTGAGCACTCGTGCACTTCAGTGCCTCCTGTTCTCTGCCTGTGGCACATAATAGTCTAGTCTCCTGTGGGTCTCATTTCTGTTGTTGGGTTTACTGGGCGGGTACTGGGTGGTGTTGGTGGCCTGTGATATACAGCAGGTCTGACTAGAATGAACTAATAACCCCTTCTGGGATCTGTGCCTCAGTTCCCCATTAGTAAGATGGGATAATAACACTTCCCTACCTCACAGTGATGATGTGAGAATAAATGCATGAAATAGGGTGATGTGCTCAAATATTATTGTGAGGGGGGCCACATAAGTACCTTGGGTAGATAGAAAGATGCAATAAAGGGGATGTGATGGAATGAGAGGCTGTGGCTCCTTGAACCTGAAGAGAGAAAAGGCTCTAGCTTGTAAATTTCAGTACAGTACTGGTCTTCTTTATGCCAGAAGTTGCTGGGTGGAGAAATGAGTTTCCCATACGGGTAGAATTGGTGTAATGAATGGTTGGCTGGAAGTGTGTACACATACAAATGACAGAACAATTTGCTGTAAAGAGCAGAATTTCTGGTTCAGGGAGTTCAGAAAGCTCCAATTCTCAGGCTGACAGAATAAAAGTTTCTTTTCAAAAAATGTTTGCAGGCATTTTTTAACAGACCAAAGCGCCTTGGGCGTGTCGGAGCTGAGAACAAAGACACAGACACCTTGTCTACATGATGAAATTTGTGAAAATATCCCTATCATATGTGGCTCCACCAGCAATTGTGGATGGGGGAGGGAAGGAAAGAGCACCAGTGTCCAATATTTGCTGGCATTTTAAATATCATCTTGTCTAGACCTGCTGTGGGCAACTTAGACAAAACCATGGTAAAACTGCCAGTGACTAGTCAACACCAATACTCCCAGTCTCGCTAGCATCAGTGCTCCAGCAACAAGGGGAGGTTTTTCATGAAAACCACATCATGGATACAGCCAGAAATGGACAAAGGCATTTCTGAGTGCCAATCAGTGACAGAGCCCTGGTCTACACTACGAGTTTAGGTCGAATTTAGCAGCATTACATCAATTTAACCCTGCACCCGTCCACACGACGAAGTGGGTTTTTTCAACTTAAAGGCTCTTAAAGTCAATTTCTGTACTCCTCCCCAGACAAAGGGATTAGCGCTGAAATTGACCTTGCCGGGTCAAATTTGGGGTAGTGTGGTCGCAATACAATGCTATTGGCATCCAGGAGCTATCCCAGAGTGCTCCATTGTGACCGCTCTGGACAGAGCTCTCAACTCAGATGCACTAGCCAGGTAGACAGGAAAAGGCCTGCTAACTTTTGAATCTCATTTCCTGTTTGGCCAGCATCGCAATCTGCAGGTGAGTGCAGATCTCATCAGCAGAGGTGACCATGATGGAATCCCAGAATCGCAAAAGAGCTCCAGCATGGACCGAACGAGAGGTACGGGATCTGATCACTGTATGGGGAGACGAATCCCTGCGATCAGAACTCCGTTCCAAAAGACGAAATGCCCAAACATTTGAAAAAATCTCAAAGGGCATGAAGGACAGAGGCTATAACAGGGACCCACAGCAGTGCCGCATGAAACTTAAGGAGCTGAGGCAAGCCTACCAAAAAAAACAGAGAGGCAAAAGGCTGCTCCAGATCAAAGCCCCAGACATGCTGCTTCTATAATGAGCTGCATGCCATTCTAGATGGTGCAGCCACCACTACCCCAACCCTGTGCTTTGACTCCATCAAAGAAGTAGCATGCAACAGGGATGCGGGTTTTGGGGACAAGGAAAATGAGGAGGAGGAGGTTGAAGATAGTTCACAGCAAGCAAGCGGAGAAACTGTTTTCCCCGACAGCCAGGAACTGTTTCTCACCCTGGACCTGGAGCAAGTACCCCCCAAACCCACCCAAGGCTGCCTCTTGGACCCGCCAGGTGGAGAAGGGACCTCTGGTGAGTGTACCTTTGCAAATATTATACATGGTTTAAAAGCAAGCGTGTTTAATGATTAATTTGCCCTGGCATTCATGGCCAGTACAGCTACTGGAAAAGTCTGTTAACGTGTCTGGGGATGGAGAGGAATTCCTCCACGGACATCTCCATAAAACTCTCCTGGATGTACTCCCAAAGCCTTTGCAAAATGTTTCTGGGGAAGGCAGACTTATTCTGTCCTCCATGGTAGGACACTTTACCACTCCAGGCCAGTAGCACGTAGTTTGGAATCATTGCATAACACAGCGTATGGTCCTGGTGTTTGCTGGCATTCAATCAACATCTGTTCTTTATCTCTGTCTGTTATCCTCAGGAGAGTGTTATCATTCACGATCACCTGGTTGAAATAGGTTGATTTTATTAAGGGGACATTCAGAGGTGCCCATTCCTGCTGGGCTGTTTGCCTGTGGCTGAACAGAAATGTTCCCCGCTGTTAGCCACGCGGTGAGAGGAGGGGTGAAGCGATCATTCCAGAGAATTGTGGGGGGCGGTTAGTTGGGTTTGTGCTGCACGTTAACCCGAAAACCGCAGCCCCTCCTTTTAAATTGCCAACCCATTTTAAATGGCCAATCCAATGGCTGCTTGGTTGGGAAAAGAGGGCACTGCTGTTTGAAACCATTCCCACATGTTATGAAGATTGAAGAAGCCAAAAGACTGTGTCTTACCATGGCTGCCTGCAAGCCGAATTCTATTGCCCGGCTCTGCGTGAAAGATCTCTCACACAAAACCAGCATACCCTCAATAAGAGGCAAAATGCAACCTTGTACTGAAAGCACACGTGCTATGTAATGTTAGCAGCAAGGTTTACCGTGAAAGAGTCTACCCATTGTTCTCTAAAATGTGTCTTTTTAACTACCGCTCTCCCTTTTTTTTCCTCCACCAGCTGCAAATGTTTCAACGCTCACACTATCTTCTCCTTCCCAGAGGCTAGTGAAGATTAGAAGGTGAAAAAAATGCACTCGTGATGAAACGTTCTCTGAACTCATGCAGTCCTCCCACACTGAAAGAGCACAGCAGAATGCATGGAGGCAGACAATGTCAGAGTCCAGGAAAGCACAATATGAATGTGAGGACAGGTGGCAGGCTGAACATAATAAGTGGCGGGCTAAAGATGATAGGTGGTGTCAGCTTGCTGACAGAAGGCAAGAGGCAATAGTGAGGCTACTGGAGGAACAAACTGATATGCTCTGGCGTATGGTTGAGGTTCAGGAAAAGCAGCATGAGCACAGACCACTGCTACAGCCCCTGTGTAACCAACTGCCCTACTTCCCAAGTTCCATAGCATCCTCACCCAGACACCCAGGAACACGGTGGGAGGGCCTCTGGGCAACCAACCACTCCACCACAGAGGACTGCCCAAGCAACAGAAAGCTGCCATTCAATAAGTTTTAAAGTGAAGTGTGGCCTTGTCCTTCCCTCCTCCCTCACCCCACCCGGTGCTTCCCTCCTCCCTCACCCCTCCTGGGCTACCTTGGCAGTTATCCCCCTATTTTTGTGATGAATTAATAAAGAATGCATGAATGTGAAGCAACAATAACTTTATTGCCTCTGCAAGCATTGATCGAAGGAGGAAGGGCAGGGTGGTTAGCTTACAGGTAAGTAGAATGAACCAAGGGTGGGTGGGGGTCATCAAGGAGAAACAAACAGAACTTTCACATCGTAGCCTGGCCAGTCATGAAACTGGTTTTCAAAGCTTCTCTGATGTGCATTGCACCCTCCTGTACTCTGCTAACCGCCCTGGTGTCTGGCTGCACGTAATCAGCAGCCAGGCGATTTGCCTCAACCTCCCACCCCACCATAAATGTCTCCCCCTTACTCTCACAGATATTGTGGAGCACACAGCAAGCAGTAATAACAAGGGGAATATTGGTTTCACTGAGGTCTATCCGAGTCAGTAAACTGCACCAGTGTGCTTTTAAAAGTCTAAATGCACATTCTACCACCATTCTGCACTTGCTCAGCCTATAGTTGAACAGCTCCTGATTACTATCCAGGCTGCCTGTGTACGGCTTCATGAGCCATGGCATTAAGGGGTAGGCTAGGTCCCCAAGGATAACTATAGGCATTTCAACATCCCCAATGGTTATTTTCTGGTCTGGGAAGAAAGTCCCTTGCTGCGGCTTTTGAAACAGACCAGAGTTCCTGAAGATGTGAGCGTCATGTACCTTTCCCAGCCATCCCACGTGGATGTTGGTGAAACGTCCCTTGTGATCCACCAATGCTTCCAGCACAATTGAAAAGTACCCCTGTCTGTTTATGTACTGGCTGCATTGGTTGTCCGGTGCCAAGATAGGGATATAGGTTCCATCTATTGCCCCACCACAGTTAGGGAATCCCATTGCAGCAAAGCCATCCACTATGACCTGCACATTTCCCAGAGTCACTACCCTTGATATCAGCAGCTCTTTGATTATGTTGGCTACTTGGATCACAGCAGCCCCCACAGTAGATTTGCCCACTCCAAATTGATGCCTGACTGACCAGTAGCTGTCTGGCACTGCAAGCTTCCACAGGGCTATCACCACTCACTTGTCAACTGTGAGGGCTGCTCTCATCTTGGTATTCTTGCACTTCAGGGCAGGGGAAAGCAAGTCACAAAGTTCCATGAAAGTGCCCTTACGCATGCGAAAGTTTCGCAGCCACTGGGAATCGTCCCAGACCTGCAACACTATGCGGTCCCACCAGTCTGTGCTTGTTTCCCAGGCCCAGAATTGGAATTCCATGGCATGAACCTGCCCCATTAACACCATGATGTCAACATTGCCGGGCCCCATACTTTGAGAGAAGTCTGTGTCCGTGTCCTCATCACTCTTGTCACTGTGGTGCCGTCACCTCCTCACCTGGTTTTGCTTTTGCAGGTTCTGGTTCTGCATATACTGCAGGCAGGGCTGACGAGCCGGGGGGAAGCCAGTACAAATTACTGGGGCCCGGCAGTCCAGAATAGCGTAGCTGAAGTTGGCATATCTTAGGTTGATCTACCTGGCCATGAGGACTGCAGCGAGTCAACCACTGCCGCTCCCCCGTTGACTTTGCTTCCACCTCTCGCCGCGGTGGAGTTCCAGAGTCGACGGCAGAGCGATCGGGGATCAACTTTATCACTTCTACACTAGATCGGCGGGTAGTGTAAATGTACTCAAAAATAGCTCAGTCTGACACTTTTTCTGGAATAAGAGTGTCCGTACAAGAAGCTAATCCAGAATAGCTCTAGCATTTTAAATTCACACCATACCTTATTCTGGAATAACTTCTGCATCCAGGCAAGCCCTAAAAAAAGGCCCAAGAAATAAGGGGTTTAGAGTGCAAACTGTAGCATCAAAGCACTCCTTCAGCATAATTAAACCTCAGGTCTGAAGTCACTGACACCCACTTATTAAGCCATGCCCCATGCAGTAACTTCATGGATACACCTCATTTAAACACCACAATACTGAGTTACAGAGAGGTGGAAGAGAGAGAAGAGCAAAGTAATGGGAGGAGGAAGCTGGGTCTGCCAGATGAGCACCACACCCTGCAGAGGACTTGTCCAAATAACTGAGTCCCTACCTTGTGCCCAGACTCATGAGTGTGCATTCTACATGTTACCACTGCTGAGATTCAAACAAGATCCTGATGATTCATAGCATGACATATTGCCAAGTGAAAGCACACCAGTGTCCTCTAGTGGTTGGAACCAGAAATACATAAATGTGGCATAGGCCCTATACTGCTCACCAGTAACATAGATTCTTCTTTACCTCCAGTGATGGATGCCTGTGCTTTTGGAATACATTATCAGGGAGTTCCAAGTGGTCATGGAATTGATACAGTAAGGAGTGAATTTAAGAGGTGAGCCAAAAAGGAACCTCCCCCGGCTAAGCCAGCAATAGCTGGGCCAAACTGGAAGTTGTTTTGCTTTCCTTAGCAAAGAGTGCAGAGGAAGCTAACAGAGAGCTACCTTCATTACAGTTCCCAAGAAGTTAGCTCCTAATCCCACACTGGGTATATCTACACTGCAGTGTAAGACCAGGGTTCAAACTCAGGCTCAAGCCTAACCCCCCTTCCATTTACACACAAATCTTGCTAGCCCAAGGCTTAAACACACAGTCCCAGGGCCCCATGCAGGTAGAAGGTCTGAGTCTGAGTCAGGCTGGAAGCCAGGGTTCAAGCCCTATTGTTTTGCCATGTAGATGCAGCCTGTCATAAACAGATAGTTAAGGGTTAATGTCTCTTTTACCTGTAAAGGGTTAAGAAGCTCAGTAAACATGGCTGACACCTGACCAGAGGACCAATGGGGGGACAAGATACTTTCAAATCTCGGTGGAGGGAAGTCTTTGTTTGTGCTGTTTGTTTTGTTCTTCGTTCGCCCTTGGGGCTAAGAGGGACCAGACGTGCACTCCAGTTTCTCCAATCTTTCTGAAACAGTCTTTTATGTTCAAAATAGTAAGTACTAGTTAGAAAAGGAGGATTAGTCTTATGTTTGTTTTCTTATCTTGTGAATGTGTATTTTGCTGGAAGGAGTTTTACCTCTGTTTGCTGTAACTTGTATCTTAGGCTAGGGGGGAGGGAGTCCCTCTAGTCTATATGAGCTGAAGACCCTGTAAACATTTTCCATCTTGATTTTACAGAGATAATTTTTACTTTTTCTTTCTTTAATTAAAAGCTTTCTTTTTTTAAGAACCTGACTGATTTTTTTCCTTGTTTAAGACCCAAGGGGATTGGGTCTGAACTCACCAGGGATTGGTGGGGGGGGGGAGGAGGAGGGAAAAGGTTAATTCCTCTCTGTTTTAAGATCCAAGGAGTTTGGATCAGTGTAATCTCTCAGGGTAACCCAGGGAGGGGAAAGTCTGGGAGGGGGAAAGGAGGGAGAACGGTTTATTTCTCCTTGTTTTAAGACCCAAGGGGTTTCGGTCTTGCGTTCCCCAGGGAAGGTTTTGGGGGAACAGGAAGTGTGCCAAAACACTATATTTTTGGCTGGTGGCGGCGCTATCAGATCTAAGCTAGGAATTAAGCTTAAAAGGATACATGCAGGTCCCCACTTTTAGGACGCTAAAGTTCAAAGTGGGAAAAATACCTTGACACAGCCCCACTGAACTCATGCTCTGGCGGTCTGCCATAAGTATTCCACAGTCCCACCAGCTGACTTTCATTGTCCTCTGGACAGCCACATTTAATAGACATTCAGTTTTCCCCACACTGAACCATGGAAAGGGCTAGAGTAGCCACCTTTTGGGAGGGTGCCAGGAAGGCTGTGATATGGGTGGTTGGACTCAGGCCTACATAATGCAGTGTAGGTGCTAGTGCCCCAGACTGGGACCCAGGTTTAAACAATTCCTAACCTCAGGTTACAAATGAATGTAGATGCTTAAGCACTAGGTTAACAACTCCAAGGTCTGCTGACTCAAGTTCTACTAACACTGGGCTTACTTTGCAGTGTAGACGTACCCGTTGTGTATTAACATTGAGATAAGAGAACTCACAAACCATTCTTCAAAGCAAAATGGCCCTTTCCTCCTTCTCCCTCAGCGTTCAGAGAAAAGGGGCTCTCTTTTGCTTTTATTTCAAGGTGACCTGAAAATGAGTGATAAACCTAGGCTTGTGCCCTTTTTTGCTTCTCTACATTGGCTGAAGGTCTGAAAATCCACACCTTACAATTTTTTTCCCCTTGGAAATTCAGGTCTTCTCTATTCTGTCATATTCTCTGGGGGAACTGACAGGATTATGACATCACACACACAGCTGCTTTCTTTGGCACCTATTTAACTGCAACACTGTGACAGATTTAACACATATTTCCCTTCAGTCAATGGCTAAAAACTTTCTCTGTTCAGATCTGAGTCATCCAAGGAGTCCTTCATCAGAAACAGGCAAAATGAGCTTTTGCATTCTTAAAATTCCTAAAGGTAAAAAGAGGAGCAGAGTTTAAACAAACGACTTTTAGGCCTTCTACAAAGAGCCAAAAAGGGCAAAAACTTATTTCCCCCCCTTGTACTAGTCAACTTGCAGTCTCACTAAACTGGCATCCAACTTGAAATGACTTTTGATTTAAACAATGAGATTTCTGAAAAGCTAGAGTTATCATTACCTTAAAGTACCACATCAGCCTAGTTCTTTGCCCACAGAGATAATAGTCCACCTATTGCAGCATTGTTGTGGCCATGTTGTTCCCAAGATACAAGAGAGAGAAGCTGGGTGAGGTAATATCTTTTATCTTTCAAAAGCTTGTCTCTGTCACCAACAGACCTTGGTCCAATAAAAGACATTATCTCACCTGCCTTGTCTCTCTCATATTCCACTTTGTCAAGGTGGAGCCATCCCATTGTCATGTTTATTTATTTACATAACACAGTCATTGTGCTGTAGGGAACCCAGACAGACCTGATATCATTTAAGCGTGAGCTACTGCTTCCTGGCTTAGGCACTGGGACTTGCACAGAGAACATGTGTTCCTCCTCAAGCAAATTGTGATTTAACTCACTCTCCTCAAGTGGGAGTGGGACTTCTCTCTCGCTTCCAGCAGGGTGGCCCCTGCAGGACAGGGTTAGTTTGCTTTGATGGAACAGTATAAGCAAGGAGTTTCAATTCCTCTCATTCCATGAAGGCACGATGGTTCTAGGAAAGGGTTGAAGTCCATTAATGGAGCAGAGTAGGGAAGTCCAGGGTTGACTGAACAATTTTTCCTCACCTCAGCAGGGTGGTGAGACCATATTTATAAAACCCTGTTACATAAAATACACAATGGTTTCTTTAAGACCGAGGGTGACCAGATGTCCTGATTTTATAGGTCTTTCTCTTATAGGCTTCTATTACCCCCCACCTTCTGTCCCGATTTTTCACATTTGCTATCTGGTCACTCTATGGTGCCCTGATCCTGCCTCAGGCAAGGTGACAATCTCAACTCACAATGCATACAGGCCTTCATTAGCCTGCAAGGACAGGAGGCCAAGGACAGGCTCTACCATCCCCTCCAGAACCATATTAAGCATCGCAGGCTGCAGCTCAGCAGAGAGGATTCCTTAAGACACTGTTCTGTTTCCACAGCAGTATTAACACAGCTCAGTGTGAACAGGAGCAACTCAGTCAAAAAGGTAACATGAGAGAGACAAGGTGGGTGAGGTAATATCTTTTATTGCACTAACTTCTGTTGGTGAGAGAATCAGGGCCTGCAGCGGACCCAGTCTCCAGGCAACCTAATAAGTGCAGCTGGCCTGGAACAGGCTGCCTGAGAGATGGGAAGAGTCAACAGGCCGGCTCTCAAGCTGAGCAGCAGCGGGCAGTTTAATTGCTGCTTCTCAAAGCATTTGCCCAATGCCCACGGCTGCGATAACTCCTGCCTCTGCTTGTTCCCAACCCCTGCCCCACCTCACTCCCGGTAACTCATTTCTGACTCTTGGTTCTGACACTGGCCTCTGATACCAGCTGTGCCCACTAGGGATGATCACCCACATTCCAGTCACTGACAGACGTTTCCTATGTTGATGGAAGGAGTTTTCCATGGATGTAGTTAATCCGCCTCCCCAAGCGGCAGTAATGAGGGGAACACCAGGGGTTAAGTTGGCTTAATGAGGGTGCATGGGTGCCAGGTTTGTATAATTTTTAGTGGTGCCCAGAATGGGTCCAAGCAGAGATGGGCACCACCTGGACAGGACGGCTCTGAAAATATAAGCCCAAACATTGGTGGAGCGAGGCCCACCTTCCTGAATATTGGTAGAGCATGGGCACCACGGGCCTATATAACTTGCTGTCTATACTAGGGTGCTCAGGGATGTGAATTTTCCATACCCCTGAGTGATGTAGCTAGATCAGGGGGTTCTCAAACTGTGGGTTGGGACCCCATTACCAAGGCTGGTGTTGGCCCTGGACCCTAGCAAGTCTGAAGCCCAAGCCTAGGTCCCACCACTCAGGGCTAAGGTTACATGCCCCCTGCCCAGGGCAGAAGTATGGGGTGGTGGGGCTCAGGCAGGCTCTGTCTTTGGTGCCATCTCCTGGGGTCATGTAGTAATTTTTGTTGTCAGAAGGAGGACATGATGCAATGAAGTTTCAGAACCACTGAGCTATATTAATCTATGCTTAAAATTTAGACCAAGGCTCAGCAACTCCTGCCAAGTATTTATTAGAAGCTACTAAGCTGGTCTTTACAGATAGTAACTACATTAGAGCCACTGGTGACACCACATGGCCAAACTGGGAACTGCAATTTTCAGACATATTATATCCTACCATGCCTGGAAACCTACGCATGGACCAGTAACAGTGCCTACCCCTTTCTGAATTCTCAGGGGGGCTGGTTTTCACATGCTGAGCACCCACGGTTCCAGCTGAAATAATGGGAACTGCAGGTGCTGAGCTCTGCTAGCTCACATATCTTGCATGCACTATAAAATTCAGTGTGCTGCAATTATTTTATGGCCTTCCCCTTTCCACAACATTCCCCCACTCTCACTTCCTAGCTGCTGGGAGGAAATGAAAAGGATGTCTGCTGCCCAGGAGAAATGACATTTATGAGTGCAACATGAGGCGTCTGCCTTAACCTGCAGCCTCTATGAAGGCCACCTCAGGTGCCCCCAGACATGTGGATTTGTTTTAAGTGAAAGAAGACTGTTAAATCTAGGCAACCTTCGCTTTATGAAACGCCTCCAGGAGAAGCTGCTTTGCTTGCCTACAATGCAGGTTCTCACAGTGGATTAGCTGCTTGCTAGTCTGACTAGCAACGCTGATGTACTGCAAAAGTACGCATTGTTTGTGAGCAAAGCGGCTTCTCCTGAAAGCTCTTCATAAAGCAAAGGTTGCCTAGACTTACCACAGAGTGACATTATGCACTCAAAAGCAGGACATGGCAAAGCCAGAGGCAGTGTTAGCATTGGGGGACAGGCCTTTAAAACACTTTTGGCTGCTGCCACCTACCCCACTTCCCACCAAACCAACTCCTTACCACCTGAGTGCACAATTTCCCACCCCTATGCCCAGGTCTGGCCTGAGCCTTTGGAGAAGAGTTAGCGAGACTATTTGGGAGGCTCTTCCCATACTGACCCATTTTATAAAGGCAGTGTGGATATAGCCGTGTCAGTCCCAAGAGATGAGACACACACAAGATGGGTGAGGAATGCACCCCACCCATGTACTTATCCGCTCCATCGATACTGACTTCGACTCCTTATGCATTTCATGTGTGGCGTACCCTAGCCCACTTATCCACTGACACTTTAAAAACCCTTGCACCCCAATCTGGGTCTATGCCAGTTATGCGATATGTATGTTTTCATCCCTGCAAACCATGTCTGTGACCCCCATAACCCAAGCCTGACCCCAGATGTATAGTACCTTCCCTCTCAATCTGTGTATATTTCATTTCAAACATTTACTTTAATAATATTTTATTGGCCAACTTCAGTTGTTGAGAGAGAAGTTTCGAGCCATACACAGCTCCTCTTCTTCCCGATGAAGAGCTCCGTGTGGCTTGAAAGTTTGTCTCTCTCACCAACAGAAGTTGGCCCATTTTATATATTTAATGTGAGGGTGCAAGAAAGAGTTCAGCTTTACACCACACTGATTTTAAATGTATGTTTCCTCATTGACTTGCCAGAGTCCCACAGACAGTCTGTGGTAAAGCAGAGACTTGAACTCAGATCTCCCAAGCCACCGGCTAGTGCCTTAACAACCAGTTACCCTTCCTCTTATTTCCTACTGCTGGTGGTGGCTGTGCCTAGTGGGCAAATTAAGCCTCGCACGGGAAAGTTGTTCAAATGAGCCAGGGGTCTGCATGCTGCAAGGGACTCCGCGCCATGCTGAATTACAGCACTTCTGCAGTGCTTCACAAATGTTAACTAGGACCCACAATGTGGCAGGTACATTTTGTTATCCCCACTTCACACATTGCGGGAGCCTGACTTCCCCGTCACCTAGGTCAGTACTCACTCATGACAAATTTCTGCCCCCACCATCCAAAGCCAGCACCTGGGACTCCCCAGCATAGTGCTAATCACAAGGACTCCCCAGCATAGGCGGATGGCTTTGGTTTGCCAGGCCTTTTTTTTTTTTTTAAATGCTACCGCATCTCTTATTAAACCATAAATCTCGAGGGAGGGAGGAAGAGAAATAAAAAGGATCAGTTTCTCCTAGAGGAAAGGAATTGAAGGAGTGTAAGAGTGCACTTTGCTGGGCTGGCTTCCAGCTTCCTCCTGGCACAGCTCTGCTTCCCAAATGACAAAGGAAGGAAGAAAAGGGGAGCACAGCTGTCCTGGGAGGCAGAGCCAAGCCATTGACATGTGATGAGCAAGCCCTACTGAGAAAGTCAGCGCTTGACCAGTGAATATTACTGTTCCCCAGGCTGCGGGAGTGAGTGAGGTAGGTATAGATGCAATGCTTGGGCAAAGTATAGGCCCCACCAAAGAGAGGAGTTGTTTAGGGTGGTCTGGGGTGGGGTGAGAAACAGCAGGAAAAATAGGTTGCAACTGAACAAAGAAGAATTGGAGAGACAAGGTGGGTGAGGCAATATCTGTTGGTGAGAGAGAAGTTTTGGTTTACACAGAGCTCTTAGAATTGGAGCAGACTAGCAGGAAACATTTGGTAATTAGTGCAGTCTACTGAACTGCACCATGCAGAACACATTTCCTGGTTGCAAAGTTACTGAACCTTTAGAGCCTAAGGAGATCAGTATGTGAGGAGGTGGGGGAGAGTTATCCTGGTTTTCACACACATCCATCAGGGATATAAGCAAAATTTCCATTACAGTGGCTGGCTGATCAACAGCCCCAAGGTATAGAAAGAACTACACGTGGGAAAAGAAGAGCATGTTTGTGTTTGGTTTCAAAGACCCAAAACCAGTCTGACTAGCTGGAAGCCCAGTTTCAGGCTACGCCCTCTTGCTCCCTGTGTGTTAATGAGAAGCGATCTCATTCCCAGAATGCCTCAGACCTAGTTATTATCTATGTAATCAAGCATTTCTGCTGCATTCATCACTATAGTATTTTGTGCTTAACAACTCCCCGCACCCCAACAGTGTGGGCTCATTCCCCTCCCCTGAGACAGATACCACAGAGCCACTTCAGCCCCAACCCACTACAACCTGAGTGGGAATGCTGGTGCTGGGGGGAGACGCCTCACTGACGTGGAGGACAACATTCCTCAGACGCTTCTCTCAAGCCCGATAAAGACGAACAACATTTTATTAAAATCTGCATTTACAGAGGGAGCAAAATCAAGAGTTAAGGATTCTTCCACAGGCATGGGGGGTTGTAGAAAAGCACAGGAGGCTGGGTGTGGAGATGATGCAAGACAGACCAGAAAAACATAAGAGAGCCTGGCAATGGGCAGGTGCTCAGGCAGGTGTCTGCATCCCTTTACCATCCCTTCAGGGGGCAATTGAGGGTATCAAGCCTGCAATCAGAGCACCAGCAGCTTGGGGGCAGTCATCTCCCCTCACTCATCATCCTTCCAAGAGAGAGACAGCCCTGCTGGACTGACATCCGAGGGGTTCAAGCATCACTCCATTCGAGAAGAGATTATAACCACTTCATAACCTTCCCCAGGACATCCAACCATGCCAGCCCAGCACAGCCACAACCCTCTAGAGACGGGTCCCACATGCTTGTGTCCAAACATTAAAAAAATAAAAATAAAAAAAAAATCTGTACATTTAAAATTTTTAAAATTCATAAAAGAAAATGATCCAGGTTATCATTTCATAGTGGATATTTCCAAAGCAGCATACATGGGGAATACAGGCTCCAACCCCAGTATTAACCAGCAATGCTTCAGAAGCATTTCACAGATGACCACGCCTCACCCAACTAGGGATAATTGGGTTCTGTTCTAAAAGCAACAGTAGCTGGACTATTAGGTGCATGGCTGGGGTGACAGGCCCCATCACAGTCACTGAGAGAAGCAGGAGTGCACAGTAAAGGGATTAGTCTCTGCCTGGGGTTGGGACTTCATACTCAGCTACTCAACGAGAATGTGAGTGAGTACAGGAACTAGTGTCTGGGTAAGTTCTCAGAGCCTCATGTAGCTGGTGCTAGACTTCAATGATAGCAGCTGGGCTCATCTTGTTCCAGTCAAAACAGGGATGGGAGAAAAAAATGGCATGAGTAAGAAAACCAGGGTGGTTTGCTTTCCTCTGCACAGTCCAAATCGGGGCTCTCTCAGGTATGTTGATCAGCAGAGGGGCACTCTGGCACTGTGTGTGATTGTCAGCGTCAAAATATTAAATACAGGAAAATTTACCCAAAAATAAAAAAAAAAAAGTTACAAGCTAACCACATTGGGCTGCTCCAGACAGCTGTCCCCAACGACAGAGCCGGGCCATCACCTGGGCAAATCCAGAGGCCCATGAGCAGTTTCACCAGATCTGAGGCAAGTACACTCTGTGGTTTGAGACATGAGGGAATGGACCAGCATGCTTGCTCACTCTCCCTCCCTCAACTTCACCTCTATCCATCTTTGGAGCATAGATAGGAAGCTGCTCATTTCTCCATATGTGTCCTCTTCCTCCAAAAAGCCAATCAGGGTCCTTTTGCCAGGATACTTACTACCTTGTTCCCATGCTGTGCTGACTGACCCCTTCCCTGTGGCGGAACTTACCATGAGCAACCAACAGGTGGCACTAATTCAGCACAGGTGAAGCAAGAGTACTGACTGAATCTGCCAAGGTGGAAAGGCAACTCTTTCCATCTTCCCCTAAGGCTAGCTAGAAAACTAGGGACACAGCCTTCCATTCACTTTGAGTAAGAATATGCACATTTGCAAAGAATGTTCAGAGACTAGAGACTGTCATCCTGAAAAACAGACACGTGGCAAGCCTTGAGAAGAGGAGGACAAAGAAGGGTGCATGTAAAACTCGTACTGCAGATTGTTTGGGGAGATATTAGTTGCACATTTCTGTAATATCTGTTCAAAACTCAAACAGCAATCAAAATGTAGACAATCTTGTCTTTCCTGTCATGGGAAGAGAGAGAATTTGAAAGACTGGCACATAGTTCACAGCACTGACTGGGCCAGTCACGTGAAGCATGGAAGCCCAGAAAAATTCTTACTGCAACCCTCGAATTTGGCATTGGGACAGGACCACCTAGGAAAGATGGTTTGGGGACGGGGTGGATACGAGGAGGTGGTTGGATAGACCCAGAATGGGCAGATTTACATGTCACAGAAACAAAACAAAAACAAACAAACAAAAAAGCTGGCTCTGGTGGCCCTGCAGAAAAATTAATGCCACATAAAAGTCAAACCACGGTCCCTTCAGTAGATACAACAAATCCTTCTGCTGCTCTCGCTTAGAATGGAAGGCACAGAACCATTCAGAGCTGTGACTGGATTGCTCGAGATGAGGAAGGGGAAAAGTCAAGAGATGAACTAAAATCCTTTCCCATACCTTCAGCTTCAAAAGCAACCACGAGCACTTGGGACATGGCTAGTGTCTACTGCCATGCTACAAATATCTTCTAACAGAAAAGGAGGCAAAGAGTCCTTCAGGCATGGGCCTTTGTTTCTAATACAAACAGTACATGGAACTGTGCCCGATCTGAGGGAAGTGCTTGGGGTCAGATGGGTTTGGTTGTACTGTTGTAAACCAAGTGCTCAGTATCCTCTGTGGTGGAGAGGGTTGAGTTGGTAGCAGTGGTAGGTTGGCGTCGCCGGCTGTTCTTCTTTCTATTCTTCAGGAAGAAGTAGCCAATGATGACCAGGACTACCATTATGCAGATACAAAGGAGCACTGCAATAGCCACCTCGAAAGCACCTGTAAGGGGGACACACACAGTTACAAGGGCTGCTCCGCTATTTCTGTTGCAGCATTAACAGGCAGGAAAAAGCAAGAGGTACAGAGCTGGGTCACCACCTGGTGCTGGCAAAAGACATTGTCTGGGCGTTCAATAAGGACTAGTGACTGGACAGTGGGATGTTTAGCTCAGCAGTTGGTGGAGATGAAGAAGGAGCATGACTGGATGGCTCAAGGAGCTGGTAAGGATATACAGACCCTTTCACTTCCAGGTCATGGTTCAAGTTCCACTCGAGTCAGTTCTCAAAAAGTTATTACCATCTGAAGGCTGTTCAGCTACTTGGAGGTTGGACATCCGCATTAAACACACAACCATATCCCCAACCCCAAGTGGAGTCTCTGCAGGGTGGCCAAGAGATGGCTGAGCCCAGAGGAGGAACTACTTAGGGGTAATTCCTCCAGATAAGGTAGATTAGCAGGGGAGTGTCAAGATGGCAGTACTACTGCCCAAGCTATAGCCGTTCTGTGCATCAATCTCCAGTGATGTTAATCGGGCACCTGTCACCAGCACTGAAGTCATTTAAGTTTGGCACATTTGAGGACCATGGCAAAGCCAAGAGAAAGGTTCAGTCTCTGGAACATTGGGAATGAAGAATCACCGCCTTAGGAGCAGTCTGCTCTGAGAGAAACTCTCTCAGCACAGGGATGAATGGCAACTCAAGTTAAAATGTGAGTGTTGTATGTTTAAGATCATTAACTTCAGGCCCATTGCAATTGTAGCTTGCAGCTTTAGTGTTGTTAAACACATACAACCCTGCTCCCATGTCAACCAACATTATTCAAATACCCACCTGTGTCTAGCATATCCTCAGCTATCCAGGTCAGTGGGGGACATGCCAGCCTGGTTATGAGGGGGGAGTATCTTCCCCACTGTTCTTTAATGCCTACAGATTATAGGACTCAATTCTCTTCTTACTTATACTAGGGTGAATTAGGAGTAACTACAGAGGTCAACTGAGTCACACCGGAGTGAGAGATGGGAAGGAATCCCACAGATCCATTTCCCTTGTCCCATGAAGACCACATTACTTCCTGTAGTTAGATGTGATGTTCCTCCCCACACCCTGGTAATGAAGTGCAATACATTCCACGAGACAGGGAAGGAGAGGTCATGACAAACATGTCACTTGAGTAAAATTCTTACTTACTCAACCCAGCATGCTGGGTCTCATATGTTCCCCATCTCTGGCCAATCACATCTGCCTCTGCATAGGGAACAAAACAAAAACACAGTCTCATGAGAGAGCTGGGAACAATGGAGTGAGGCGTCAGCCTCCCAGGGCAGTTTCACGCTGGAGTCAAACTGCATACCTGGAATTAACCACCAGAGTTTTCCCTTCCAGCATCTTCTCAACCCAGCCAGGGCATTATTGTCCATTTCTTTAATTCTGGCTTCTCTCTTTCTCTACAGATACAGGAATCTGGAGAGGGGAGAGTCTCCCTTCTGACAGCCCCAATGGGGGAAAATGTGCTCTTGGCAGGGGGGGCTCTATGTATTTTGCCGCCCCAAGCACAGCAGTCAGGCTGCTTTCGGCGGCATGCCTGTGAGAGGTCCACCAGTCCCACACCTTCAGCATACCCGGCGCTGAATTGCCACTGAAACTGCAGGACCGGCGGACCTCCTGCAGGCACGCCGCCAAAGGCAGCCTGACTGCCTCCCTCACGGCGACTGGTAGGCCACCCCCCGCGGCTTGCCGCCCCAGGCATGCGCTTGGAGCCGCCCCTGGCTCTTGGGGCAGGCCGGTGAAGGATGGTATTGATCCACCCAACACTTCAGAGAAAGCATCAGAGCAGGAGTGTCTCTGCTTCCTTACCAACACAGCTTAGTGGAATCCCTTCTTTGGGACTCCCTCACCTCCCACTCAGACAAGACACAATCTGCACTAGATGATGTAAAACTGGTTTCTAGATGCACGTTTTAGCAATTTGAGTCAACAGTCTCTACAGAGAGGACCTACAGGTTTGGGGGCATGTGTCTCCTCACCACCAAATATCCAGTTTTGCCTCCTCCGTTGTTGTATCAATGTGATGACCCTGAAAAGGGCAAAACAGATACCCGTGGGCCCCTAAATTGGGCCAGTTCACTCCAGTGTCAAGAACTATTGGAATTCTCTCTGGCTGGACAGCCAAGAGCCAATACCTTGCACATCAATATTCAAAATGCTCTTCCAGTTCACAGCAGTAATGGAGCTCAAGAAACTCCCAAGAAAAGTAGGCTGGCCTGGGAGAAATTGTACTTCAGAGTGTTAATTTCTGGGTGCTCTGCATGAGCAATCAGACAGAATGAGGAGCTTTGTGGAGAGAGGCTAGGGTTAAAGAGCAATGCTCCATCTCATGTTCTACAGAGCTCATGTTCTACAGAGCTCCAGCCTATTTGGAGCCAGAGAATTTAGCTTGGAGGGTTTCACCGGCCCCCTCACCCCACAGCCCTGCTGCTTACTTGTGATGCCTGCACATGATTTCAGACACTCTTCTTCCTCCTCAAAGTTATTTCGGTTGCCTTCACAGCCGCCATAGGTGAAGCGGTCACATTTCTCGGTGAATGGGTTGTAGTACCAGCGGGGGATGCTCTCTTGGCACATCCCAGTGTCTGGTAAATCTACACAGTGACCTGGCAAAGCAAAAAAGAGGTGTTCGGGCTCAACCAGCACATTTACACAGCATCCACGCTTTGTAACTCCTCTGGTGCACCATGTGCCACTCTTCAGTCTCCAAGCCACTTTGTGGCACCTATTTCCTAGAGTTAGGAAGACTATCAACAACTGATTGACATAACTGCCAACTAATTGCGACGCACTGGCAACAATCACCCTCACAGCCCCAAAAGTGCGTGGGGGGAGGATGTAGCCAATTAGGGCATTTTAGCAGAGGCTGGAAGAGGATAATGCTGTTCCCATCAGGAGAGGGATCAGTCCCCCCAGCAAGGGCTTGTCTACAATAGGAATTGACTGCAATAGCTACTCCACTGAATAGCTCTAGCATGTTAAATTCACACCCTACCTTATTCTGAGATCACTTCCCTGTATAGAGAAGCCCTAAGCATGGAGGCTTAAAAGAAAAGAAAGTCTCCCCTCTCCAGAGAGCAGGGAGAGCACTCCAGCAATCGCTGCAATGAGTGTGAGCTAATGAGCCCAACAGCTGCCGTTGATCAGTTAGAATGGATATTTGAACAGAGAGAGGGTGGGGTAGAGTCCAAAGTCAATCCCAAGGTTCTCATCCATCTAACATTACACCAGTGCCTGGCTGCCAAGGGTTCAAAGCTCACTTAATAAACAGGACACTGCTGAGCAGAACTGCCACTTGTCCATAAGTCTCCCCAGATGGAATCAGAGTGAGGTCTAGGCATCAGGTATGGCATTAGAACCACACACTCAAATCCTTGCAAAGTTGACTGAGCAATTCATCCTCCCATGTTTAGACGGATGGATGCAGTGAGTGTCATGCAATTTACTGCCTGGGGAGGAGGGGGTGGGAGGAGCTCTCTGGAGGAGCACGGCACTACTTACCATGTTGAAGAGGTTTTACTCTGGTTATGCCTCCTCTATACTATTCAGGCAAACAAACAGTGTTGAAAATCGATTCAGGAAATGCTTTTAGACCCAGTGTCAATGGGAGCAGTCAGGCACTGACCGGCTTATGCTAGGCAAGAGTCCTTTTCTGGGATAGGCAATTTCCCACTATGCACTGGGAAAATACATGGAAGAAGGCTAAAGTAGCCTTTCAGGATTTGTAACATACATACCTTGCTCAGTTGTAACATTGATTTTCCGTAGTTTATTGAACTCTGCTGCATCTGCAAAAAGAAACAGCTCATAGGATAGAAACGTACAGTCCCCAGCTCAGGTATGAAACTCCTCCACCCATCCCAAGGTCTGTGGAGAGAGGGTCTTTGAGGCACACTCCCTAACTACTTTCTTCTCCCTTCTGCTAGCATCATACATAAGGCAGGGAAAGAAGCTATAAATCAAGGTCCACAAATATTTAAAAGTAGTTAAAAAAAATTAAGGTGGAAAAGAAATTACATATGGAAGTGTGACTAATAATAATGGGATGAAGTTAAGGAAGGGAAAGTTTAGGCTCCTTATCAGGAAATACTCCTTGACGGCAAGATGTATTTGACTGTGGAATAGCCTTCCAAGGGAGTGGGGAGCGGGAGTCATGTCACTTCAGACTTCTAAAATTAATACTGGTTTGTGATGCTCAAGAGGGAGGGGAATCACAGAATATATGCAGACTGTAGGATCGGAAAACAAAGGAGCCCAGGAATTATCTGTCATGACACAGAAGCGAGGAGATGGTTAAGGAGTTCAGCGTTTTGCCATGTCAGGTGCAAGCTGTTAGCAGAACATTCTTGTAATGTTTAAGAGACTGGGAGAAGTCGAGGTGGCAAAAAGTATTTGCAGGTGGTATATGAAACCATGAGACCAGGTAAGGTCACTCAGGGATAAGATATAGAGAGAGAAAAGAACAGAACCCTGTGGGTCACAGGCAGAAGGGTAGACTCCAGAGGAGAGAGTGTGGAGGAAGAATGCAGGAGGTAAGGGAGAGTCAAGAACAATGTGATCAGCAGTGTTGGGCCTCTCAAATGCTAGTGACAGAGCAGTGCTGTGAAGATGCTTACGTGCGAAGGATACAACTAGGTTAGGAGACCAGAGTACTATGCTACAGTGAGACGTATCCATCTTCAGGCACTAAAGTTGGAAAGTTTAGGACCCAGACGCTAAGTACTTACACAGCTCACAGTACGCCTCATCTGATCCATCTGCACAATCTGAAGTTTCATCGCATTCCAGGAAACCATCAATGCAGCAGCCATCTCTGCATTTGAAGTGGAAGGACTCACAGTTCCCATTGCACACTGGAATAGAAAGAAAGATTATGGGTTTTTTGGGGCGGAGGGAAGGATGTTCACCAGAAAACCCTCTCCTCCTGGCACCCAGATATGTCGTGAAGGGCTTGTGCCTCCCTGTGAGCTTCCTGGGGCACGGGAAGCCTGGACAGTACTCTCTTCAGAGTCCATCAGTGCCACTGCAAACTTGGTCCAAGGCAGTCAGTGTGGAATGAAGCAAAGTGCCTCCTTTCCCCAGGGAGTGAACATGACTTCGAAGTGCAGAGTGCTAGCTATAAAGCTACAGAGATTAGATTTTAGCCTCGACACCCACCTCTCTCATTCACACTTACTGGAACACATTGCACATTAGACAGAGAGGTATGAGACGCCTACCTGGCTTGGCCCGCGTTCCAAAAGAACCTTGAGAAAAGACATAAAAAAGCTAGATTATTTTGGTGGATCAGAGTCTGTTCTATACTGTCACTATGCCTCCCCCAATAACCAAGGTTACCCTAGCACAACAGCTACCCAGGACAAACATTTTGATTGTTTACCAGAATCCCATATTGCATTTTTCAGGAGGGCTATACACTGTGTGGGGAGGGGAGGTGGGAAAGATACTGACTGCTCTGAAGTCCCTCCCACCTTACTCCTCCTAAACTAGTCAAGCTGTTCCAAATTGTCTTTCCTGCCTCCATTCCTCTGTCCCCAGCTTAAGCTCAATATGTAGCACAGTGGCCTGGCAGAGGCCCCATAAATTCATCACATCACAGGCTTTGCTGACTGGCTCTTAACAAAGGCTCAGCTGTGCTACTGCTAACAGATGTAAGGAGAAAGCTGAATTTCATGGGAAAGAGAAGAACTTCTGGCACCTCCAGAGCAAGACACCTTGTTCCAGGTAGCAGGAAGAGGATTTTGAAAGCAAGTCTGTGGCTACAGAAGTGTAGTAAACACCAGTCCCTGAATGAACTTCTTTCACACCACACTGAGGAATGTTGACTAGACAGAAACTTCGAACTAAATACCAAGTATATGCCAATCAATGGAACCACACTGATACAGGGGTTTCCTGTATAGATGGACTCACCTTGAACATTCTTGCAGGCAAGTTTACACTCTTCCTCCCGTACGTAGTTATTCTTGTTGGCCTTGCAGCCCCCAAAGGTGAATTTCTCGCATTGCTGAGATGCTGGATTGTAGAACCAGCGGGGAAAGGACCCACGGCACCGACCCACCTTACTAGGAGCCAAGCAGAACTCTGGAATGTAGGAAAGGAACCCCAATGCAAAAAGTCTGCATATAAGGCCAGAGCTCGTTTTACTTCAACTCCACAGCTGGAGTATGGATGCTTGGCCTTGCTGAAATATCAGGAGGTGAGCTGGATCAGCAGCAATGACTGCAGCTTGCTGCCAAGGGCAGAATCAAGCACTAGCTAATCTGGCACCAATTCTCCCATCTTTGTAGCCACAAAGGGAGGGCAGGAGCAAGCACTGGTGGCTTGTGAGGGGGGCAAAGAGGGAGTTCTCCCAAAGGCAACACATATCTTGAGCTCAGTCCAAGGAGGTTCCACCTAAAAATACTTTGTCTGCATTCTAGGGAAGTCTATTTACCGTAGTACTGGGATGGAAGGAGGAAACCTCTGCTTAAGGCACTGGCGCCAAATGGCCACCAGGAACCCACACTGCCTCACTGATGCATAACTCTGAACATCTTGATTGCCAGCCACAAGACTTTGTAGCAAATTTGATAATCAAATCTGTGGCCATTTACGGCTTCACACTGACAGCTGTCACTATGCTGCACACCAGGGTTATTTGGCACTTCACAGTGTAAGCAAGGAATTAAACACCCCCCCTTCCCCAGGTAATCCTTCTGCAAAAGCACAAGCTCTTACCTCAGCTAAAGGACAATCATTGTTAGCAGTATAAGGTCTAGGATATAGATCTGAGCAGTTTTGGTCCCATCCAATTAAGGGCAGAGTCTCACACACACAGCCAGTTCATTACCATGTCTTAGTTTTGCATGGGGATTGGAGAAACTGAGACAGGCATTAGTGGATGGGGAGACCTTATACTAATAAAGTTTAGGCATGGTAGGTTGAATTTTCATCTGGAGAAACTTCATAAAGTTATCCTGCCTCCAGTCCCCCAACATACAGTATTCCCATGCACCATCTCCCACAAGAGCGCTGGTAACATAGCTTGCTGATAACCTATTAGAGCAACAAAGTATCTTAGCTGGGACCCCTGGAGATTCTAGTGCAAAGGTCTGTCTGGATAGACTCACCTTCAGTCTGCTCAGCTGTCAGGACCATGATCGTGATGTTGGTGGAGTCCTGCTGGCCAGCACTGTCTGTGACAGTGAGCTGGAAGACATACTGCCCCTCCTGCAGGTTGGAGATCTCGGCTTGATCTTCCCCTTTCTTCAAAAGAGCAAAACAAACAAAATCATAGCAGGAGCTGGCATATCAAACCGTAGGGGGCAAGGGGGGCTATGCGCACGTGGGTGTGTTGCATCAGGAAGAGAGCAGCTGAGCTACACGTGGAAAAGGCTTCCATCCATTGTCATCTTGTAAAGCACTCTGGGATTCTTTACAACTATGGGCTAGATTCTGGCTGCCTATGCCCAAGTGGGCTTAGGGAGGCAGATAACACCACAGCCTCAGCACTCTAGCACGCTCAGTCTAGATACTGGTGGACTTTGGGGCACTATACTTTGGTCTAGCCAATAAGCCCAGTAGTGCTACAGGTCCTGAAGATCTTACAGCCAGATAGGAGTCAGGAGGCATGGGTTCTGTTCTGCACTCTGCCACTGATCTGTTGTGCGGTTTTGAGAAAGTCACTTAGCAGCTTTGTGCCTCAGTTTCCCCATCTGTAACGATGATAAAACCTTATGTAAAGAACGCCTGAGTGACAGGCGTTGTAAGTGTGTTGTTGTTGCTTACTAATGTTTGGGTACACCAGCCATGCCATCTGACGGCAGGCATCAATGGGTCCCGGGTCTTGGCTTTAATTAGCTCATGTAGCCTTTCAGGCACGTAAGGATTGCACGATTCGAACAGGGAGAAGCACCTATCCAAGATAGTGATGAAATCAGAGAACAGCCCAACGAGAACAGGAGCAGAACTCTAGAGACAGGCCACAGGGATATAAGCTAGGCCATTTGCAGAGGAGAAGGCTAGCAATCAGAGCATAGCAGAACTGGAGCACGGGTCAGTGACCTCGCTCAAAGACAAGCATTAAGAAGCAAAGATGGTTATAGCACGTTATATATTGTTTTCTCTCTCTCTCTCGCCCACCCCCCCCCCCCAGTAGAACAGACCACAAAAATGCACAGGGGATGAGGGTTTAGGAGCATTCGCTGGATTCTTGACTTCCTGTGCTGCAAGAGTTTCCTGATGGAGAGAAGACAGGTTAGCTCACTAAGCCCTGCTCTACACTTGGGGGAGGAGGGGGAGGGGGGAGAATCAAAGTCACACAACTTACTTACTTAGATCGACTTCCTGTGGTGTCTTCACCACAGTGAGTTGACTGCTGCCGCTCCCCCGTGACTCTGCCTGCGCCTCTCGCAGCACTGGAGTACAGGAGTCAACAGGGAAAACACTGGGGGGGGAGGGGGTCGATTTATCACGTTAAGACTAGACACGATAAATCAATCCCCGCTGGCTCAATCACTGCCCTGATCCGATCCGGCGGGGGTAGCGTAGACATACCCTAAGCAATGACAGCACCACCGGGTGACAACAGCAGGGATGTATAAAGTATGGAAGATGCATGGGAGAGAGCGGAAGAGACAGAAAAAGGTAGCATATTGATAGGAAACTGTCATTCTGGCACAGCTTCTTCCCTTAACTCCTCTGCCCTTAACTCACTCTAAAGAGGGGCGAGATAGAGAGCAGACACTTGGCTGCAACAACATGAAGAGGGAAGGAAAACGTGACCCATAAGATACTGATCAGTTGCAACATATTTGGTGTAGACAGCATGAGCCCCTGGGCGAGAAAAGCAGCACTCACTCCGCTCCCTACCTCCAGCACCACAGAGGTGTCACCAAGCAGAAGTTTCCAATCATAACTGACAATCCCATGGTCATCTGTGCTTTCTGTGCCTCTCAATAACACTGGCTCCTGAGGCTGCACCTTCATGTCCATCCCAGCACGGGCTATGGGAGGCTTATCATCTGGAGAAGAAAGGCAACAAAAGGCTTAGGTAAGAAGCAGAAGGACTGGGGTATTGTCTCAACCAGGAAGAGGGCGGGATTCCCCCAGACTGAATACATGTGGGTTCCAGTCACTAAAATAGGAAGATGTTTCATCATTCTATGTTTGTAAGCAAATCAGTCTGAGACAGCAAAGTGGTGCACGTGAGGAATGCCGGGTCAGTTTCAAGGGTCTAGAGCAGAATTCTTTCGCTTACTTCACCCGTCTCCTCCATTATTAAATGTAACTGGTCAGTAATCCATACTGCAACCAGTCTCTCTGAGCCAATTGCAACTACTTAGAGATTTTACCTGAAGGAAGAAGTATAAGTGACAAGCAGGGCCGGCTCCAGCTTTTTTACTGCCCAAGCAGTGAAGAAAAAGAAAAAAAACCCAATTGAGCCGCCAATGAAGAGGACGAGAGGGAGTGAAGGACCCGCCACCGAATTGCCACCGAAGACCTGGATGTGCCACCCCAACAACGAACTGAGTGCCGCCCCTTTCTATTGGCCACCCCAGGCACCTGCTTCCTTCGCTGGTGCCTGGAGCCGGCCCTGGTGACAAAGGAACACCTTGTTCCTACAGCTGTGGACTCCTAACACTCACAAATTTCACATAAACTACACACGCACAATTTAATGTTGGTGTTAGATAAGGAATCAGTACAAAATCTTCTACCAATTAATTCCCTCCAATACCCAACTTAAGGAGACACTTAGGGGTGGGGGGGAAATGGGAGGCAATATAATCCACTTATTCCATGTTTCTATTCAAAATTCATACTGTCTCTGGAGAATGGCCCCCCCCTTGAAAAAAAATCTTGCACGGCATTCAAAGGCCATCCCGTGGACCATCCCCCTCCCTTTGCACCACTAACAATCTGGATCAAAAGGTCACTCTGGAAAATGTAGGAGGCAAAAGTAAATCCTCATCATGGGAACAGGCCAGTAAAAACAGAATGCAGGCCATAAACTTCAACCAATAATTTCTGCATCAAGCCCAATAACGTATACTCAAATTCAACCACATCTTTTAAGAAGTCATCCAGTCTTAATTTATAATCCAGCTATGAAAGCCTTATATTGTGCTATAAACGGTTACTATAAAGGGAGGATCAGAATCCACCAAATCTCCAAACTATTCCAATGGTTAATTATCTTCACTATTAAAAACTTACACCTTATTTTCAATTTGAGTTTTTCTGGATTCAAGTTCCAGCCATTAGATCTTGCTTTGCCTTTTGCCTACTAGATTACATGGCCTTCTGCATTAGGCATCTTCTTCCTGAGTAAATTCTTCTAAGCCATGATCAACTCACCTCTTGGCCCTCTCTTCACTAAACCAAAAGGAATAAATCTCCTTAAGTCTCTCATTGTGAGATGCATTTTCCAGACCTCAATTCTTTGCAGATCTTCTCTGAACTGCCTCCTATTTTTCCCCTCCCAAAATTCTTTAGAGCGTTGACACAAAAACTGGACAAAGTATTCTAGTAGCTTTGTGAGACCCTATTACTACTGTATATCACCTCCCAACTAAGGGCTTGTCTACATCAGAAAGTTGCAGCGCTGGTGAGGGAGTTACAGCGCTGCAACTTTGAAGGTGTACACATCTGCAGGGCACCACCAGCGCTGCAACTCCCTGTTTGCAGCGCTGGCCGTACTCCCGTTTTGTCTCGGGTGTAGAGGATCCAGCGCTGGTGATCCAGCGCTGGTAATCCAATGTAGACAGTTACCAGCGCTTTTCTTGACCTCCGTGGAAGGAGGAAGCCTCTGGTAATCAAGCTGGTTTCCTTTCCCGGTTTGCTCTCTCGGTCCCGGAGCCAGCCAGCAAACCGCAGGGAAGGAGACCTGCTTGCTCGGGGTTCCGGGACTGAGAGAGCAAACCGGGAACGCCGCGGTTTGCTCTCTCGGTCCCGGAGCCAGCCAGCAAACCGCAGGGAAGGAGACCTGCTTGCTCGGGGTTCCGGGACCGAGAGAGCAAACCGGGAAAGGAAACCAGCTTCGCCGCAGTTTGCTCTCTCGGTCCCGGAACCCCGAGCAAGCAGGTCTCCTTCCCTGCGGTTTGCTGGCTGGCTCCGGGACCGAGAGAGCAAACCGCGGCGTTCCCGGTTTGCTCTCTCGGTCCCGGAACCCCGAGCAAGCAGGTCTCCTTCCCTGCGGTTTGCTGGCTGGCTCCGGGACCGAGAGAGCAAACCGCGGCGTTCCCGGTTTGCTCTCTCGGTCCCGGAACCCCGAGCAAGCAGGTCTCCTTCCCTGCGGTTTGCTGGCTGGCTCCGGGACCGAGAGAGCAAACCGCGGCGTTCCCGGTTTGCTTTCTCGGTCCCGGAACCCCGAGCAAGCAGGTCTCCTTCCCTGCGGTTTGCTGGCTGGCTCCGGGACCGAGAGAGCAAACCGCGGCGTTTCCGGTTTGCTCTCTCGGTCCCGGAACCCCGAGCAAGCAGGTCTCCTTCCCTGCGGTTTGCTGGCTGGCTCCGGGACCGAGTGAGCAAACCGCGGCGTTCCCGGTTTGCTTTCTCGGTCCCGGAACCCCGAGCAAGCAGGTCTCCTTCCCTGCGGTTTGCTGGCTGGCTCCGGGACCGAGAGAGCAAACCGCGGCGTTCCCGGTTTGCTCTCTCGGTCCCGGAACCCCAAGCAAGCAGGTCTCCTTCCCTGCGGTTTGCTGGCTGGCTCCGGGACCGAGAGAGCAAACCGCGGCGTTCCCGGTTTGCTCTCTCGGTCCCGGAACCCCGAGCAAGCAGGTCTCCTTCCCTGCGGTTTGCTGGGTGGCTCCGGGACCGAGAGAGCAAACCGCGGCGAAGCTGGTTTCCTTTCCCGGTTTGCTCTCTCGTCCCGGAACCCCCCTTGAAGCCGCCCAACAGCGCTGCAGTGTGGCCACATCTAACACCACTTGCAGCGCTGGTTGCTGTAAGTGTGGCCACTCTGCAGCGCTGGCCCTATACAGCTGTACTAATACAGCTGTAACAACCAGCGCTGCAAAATTTTAGATGTAGACATGGCCTAAACAATCCTGTTGATACAGCCAAGCATCACATGAACCCTTTAGCCACAGAATTACCGTGGATACTCACGTTCTTTCCATGGCCACTGCTTGCCAAACCTCACATCCTGTAATTATGGCTTACATTCTATGTTCCTAGATGTAAGGCCTTGCATTTGGCTGTATTAAAATGTTTGATAGAAAACTGGGCACAAAAGCCATCCAGAGCACTCTGTATAAGTGACACATCCCTGTAATCAAATTTACCACTCCAGTCTTTGTGTCACTTGCAATCTTCATCAGCAATGATTTTACATTTTATTCCACAGATTTTTGATCAAAATCATTCATAAAAATGTAGGGCTGGAAGGCACCTCAAGAGGTCAGCTAGTTTCATCCCCCTATGCTGAAGCAGGACCAAGTGTACCTTGGGCACCCCATCTGACAGGTGTTCTGAATCCCCATCTTTGGGGCTTTTAAAAAATGGTTTATGCAAAGCCTCTCTTGGAAGCCTATTCCACTATGTAACTATCCTTATAGTTAGAATGTTTTTCCTAATGTCTAACTTAAATCTCCCTTGCTGCAGATTAAGCCAATTAGTTTTTGTCCTACCTTCAATGGCCAGAGAGAACAACTGATCTCCATCCTCTTTATTACAGCCCATAACATATTTGAAGACTTATCAGGTCCCCACTCAATCTTCTTTTCTCAAGACTAAACATGCCCAATTTTTTAACCTTTCCTCATAGATCATGTTTTCTAAACCCTTCATCATTTTTGTTGCTCTCCTTTGGACTCTCTCCAACTTGTCCACATCTTTCTGAAAGTGTGACACCCAAAACTGGACACACTACTCCAGCTGAGGCCTCTCAATGCCAAGTACAGAGGAACAACTACCTCCTTTGTATTACAGAGGACATTCTCATTAATATTCCCCAGAATGATATTAGCCTTTTTTACAACTGCATCATCTTGTTGGCTTATATTCAATTTGTGATTCACTATAACCTGTAAATCCTTTTCAGCCTTACTACCACCTACTCAGTCACTCCCCATTTTGTAGCTGTGCATTTGATTTTTCCTTCCTAAGTATACTACGTTGTGCTTGTCTTTACTCAATTTCATCTTACTGATTTCAGACCAACTCTCCAATCTGGCAGGGTCCTTTTGAATTCTAATCCTTTCCTCCAAAGTGCTTGCAAACCCTCCCAGCTTAGTGTTATCCACAAATTTTATAAGCATATTCTGCCCTCCATTATCCAAGTCATTAATGAAACTATTGACTAGTACCAGACTCGGGATAGACCTCGAGTGGACCCCACTAGATATGCCCTCCTAGTATGACAGTGAACCACTTTGAGTCCAGTTTTTCAACCAGTTGTAAACCCAGTGCCCCTTTGGGAACGAACTAGTACAACTCCCGAGTGCTCAGTGGGCGGCTGTTGAGGGGTCGTGACGTGTGCTTCTCCCACTGCTGCCAGCCCTCTTCTCCCCCTCGCGCTCCTTCTGTGCCTAGGCTCAAGCTGTGGTGTGTGCCCTGTGGCAAACCGCAGTCTGTCACCCCATCGCCAGCACCCAGGAGTTTGAGGAACCTCTCCCTGTCTCCAAGTGCTGCTGCTGGAGAGGAGGGGAGGAGAATGAGACTGTCCTTCCTGGGGCCCTGGGGCCTGTTGGGACTCCTGTGCCGCCTCCCGCCTAGGGTCCCAAGCAAGCGTATGAAAAAGTGTCTCTGTGTAGGCAAGTGTGTGCATGAATGCATTGTATGTGTACGACTGTCTTTGCGTAGGGAGGGGTGTGTATTGTATACCTGTGTGAATGAAATTTGCAGCCTAACTCTGACTTTTATTCCTTTTGCTGGCTTGCACACAGAAAGATTGATGTTATGAAATGAATACACACGTTTTATGTCAAGTTTTTAAAAGAGAAGGGAACTCTAAAAGAAACGTATTATTTCTTAAAAAGTGAATGTTGTTGACTAGTAATTGCGATGAGCCAACGTATCGGACATTTCTCCCCATCTTTGTCTAGCTACACTATAAACTCTTTGTTGCAGACTCTCTCTTTTTATGTGTATGTCCAGCACCTACCACCCTGGAGCCTTGATCTTAGTTGAGGCCTCTAGGCACTAAACAACAATTGTAATACTAAATAATGTGGAAGTATATTTGTTAGTGCATGTTAGATGCATACAAAAGAATACACGGTGTATCTGCATGTAGGTGTGGGAGTCCATTTCTACAGATTTCATTTTATAGATATATGGACAGGTGTGCATTTCTGTGGTGGTGCTCTATGGATTTGTATTTGGGTTTCAGGAGTGGGCCATTAATAGACCCATTGCAGCTGTACAGGGTTGCCAAGTGTCCGGTTTTTGACCAGAATGTCCAGGCAAAAAGGGACCCTGGCGGCTCTGGCTGACATCACTGACCAGACCATTAAAAGTCCAGTCAGTGGCACAGCGGGGGCCCAGGGCTATGGCAGGTTCCATGCCTACCCTAGCTCCATGCAACTCCTGGAAGCAGCCACCTGCTACCTGTGTCCCCTAGGCACATGGGTGGCCAGGGAGGCTCCATGCGCTGCCCGCACCCTAAGTGCCAGCTAAGCAGCTCCCATTGTCTGGGAACCGCAACCAATGGGAGCTGCAGAGGCAGTGCCTGCAGATGTGAGGGCAGCACACAGAGCCTTACTGGCCACTCATGTGTCTAGAGGCTGCAGGGACCTGGGAGCCACTTCCCGGGAGATGCAGTAAGCACCTCCTGGACCCCACACCCCAAACCCTCTCCCACACCCCAAACCCCCTATCTCAGCCCTGAGCCCCCTCCTGCACCCCAAATCCCTCATTCCCCACCCCACAGCCCTCACCTCCAGCTGGAGCCCACACACCCTCCCACACTCCAAACTCCTTGGCCCCAGCTTGGAGACCCCTCCTGCCCCCAAACCCCTCATCCTTGGCCCCACCTCAGATCCTGCACCCCCAGCCAGAGCCCTCACTCCTTCCCAAACTCCTACCCAAGCCTGGTGAAAGTGATGGAGTGTGGTAGAGCGCGAGCGACAGAGGGAGGGGGGATGGAACAAGCAGGGATGGGGCCTTGGGGAAGGGGCAGGGCAGGGGTGTTCGGTTTTGTGTGATTAGAAAGTTGGCAGCCCTAAGATCAGCAGGAGGTGACATATCTCCAAAATATTCCCTTCAGGCAGAACACAACAAAGGCCAAGCTTCCTGCCTGGCCATTTGTGTATCAGATGCCTCATTATGTATTTGCATACAGAGTCACAGACAAAAGTAGAGGAAGTCTACATGACTAAACAGTTTATCGCTACAGACAAAGGATTGTTCTGGTCTATCAAGTGCAAAGCCACAGACTGCGTCCTTCACCAAGGAGTAGGGTGGCCAACTTTCTAATTTGTGAAAAGTGGACACTAAGCACTGGAACCTCCCCCACCCCATCCCGCCTCTCCCCCTTCAGGCCCTCTCCCTGCTCTGCCTCTCCCCCCATCACTCACTGCTCTCTCCACCTCCCTCCCTCCACCAACTGAGCAGGGCTCTAGGGGTGGAGGGGTGACCAGGGCAGAATGTTCAAGGGCAAAGTCACATTCTAGGGTGTGTGACTCCGGCAGGAAGAGCCATGATCCAGAGGTTGGGGGAGGGGGTGACTGGGGCAGGATGGGGGCAGCACTCCAGAGGTGAAGCACAAAGGAGGCTGAGAGAGGGGTCAGGGCACTGAGCCCAGCCACCAGCCCCACTCCTCAAACATCACACACTCCAGGATCCCTCTTCCTGGGCGCTGGCCATGGGTACCTCTCTTTGCTGGAGCCAGGCAGTTCCTGAGAGCTTCTCCAACTCCAGCAGCAGCTGCTCTTCCCACTCTCCCAATGGTAGAGCAGAAGCTGACTGTGGACGGTTACTGAGGTAACCAGACTTTTGGTGTCTGGTCAGTACTACTGTCAGGTCCCTTTTCGACCAGACTTTCTGATCAAAAACAAGACACCTGGCAACCTGACCACAGAGGCAAGATGACAGCATGCTTGTCTCATGAAAGAAGGGACATAGCCTGCCTGGCTATAAAGTGCTGCAAGCATTTTGGGTGAGCAATATTTGGTTTGCTAGACTTGATTTCACTGTAAACATCCAAGTGCTGTGTATTCAGCAGAGCGATACTTTGTGGTGGAACTGATAAGCTGGGGTTTACTGTCTTTGGAAGCAGTGAATCTGTGACTGCTGGGAGGGATGGAATGTGCTACTCGCTAACCTATCAAGTGACAGCAGGGCCTGTGAGGCCTAGGGGGGAGTGCTTGTATTGCCTGTGAAGGTGAGGCACTGACCCACAGCAGACACAGACAAGGCATCCTCATGCTAAGGGCAGGTGGTACCAAGGTACCCCACAAGGCTGGGTATCCCTGGGAAGTGTCTCACCCAGGTTGTAGCAATTTCATCTAGACCAGTGTTTCTCAAAGTGGTGGTCCACGGACCGCGGTTCGTGAGCCAACAGCTCCTGGTCCACGGTGAGTTTCCTCATAAGAGTGTCGAATAGGATAATAATATGGCACCGGTCCCTGGCACATTGGAAAAAAAATTGCTGGTCCCCCACATCAGATAGCTTGAGAAGCACTGATCTATGCTACATTTCCCTAGTTTGCTTATGAGAACATCATGTGGGACTGCATCAAAAGCCTTCCTTAAAAAAAAAAAAAAAAAAATCAAGATATAGCACATCTACTGTATTGTGTCCAGTTCTGGGTGCCACATTTCAGGAAAGATGTGGACAAACCGAAGAAAGTCCAGAGAAGAGCAACACAAATAATTAACGGTCTAGAAGACGTGACCTATGAGGGAAGATTGAAAAAAAATTGGGTTTGTTTAGTCTGGAAAAGAGAAAACTGAGGGGGGACATGATAACAGTTTTCAAGTACATAAAAGGATGTTACAAGGAGTAGGGAGAAAATTTGTTCTTCTTAACCTCTGAGGATAGGACAAGAAGCCATAGGCTTAAATTGCAGCAAGGGCAGTCTAGGTTGGACACTAGGAAAAACTTCCTAACTGTCAGAGTGGTTAAGCACTGGAATAAATTGCCTAGGGAGACTGTGGAATCTCCATCATTGGGGATTTTTAAGAGCAAGTTGGACAAACCCCTGTCAGGGATGGTATAGATAATATTTAGTCCTGCCTTGAATGCAGGGGACTGGACTAGATGACCTCTAGAGGTCCCTTCCAGTTCTATGATTCTACTGCTTCTCCTCTATCCACTAGGCCAGTAGCCCTGCCAAAGATGGAAATTAGGTTGGTTTGGCATGATCTGTTCTTGACAATTCCATGTTGGTTACTATTTAGCACCCTATTATCCTCTAGGTGCCTCCAAATTGATTGTATATTATTAAATAGTATTGGGCTGAGAACTGGTACTTGTGGGAATCACCAGAAACACTCCCACTGGTTGATGATTCCCCATTAACAAGTCATATGTAAAATATATTGGACTCTCAGCTAGACTGAACAAAGGTAGCTGAGATGAATATATTTGTATCATAAGGCAAAAAGATTTTTGAGTCATTAGCCAGGGCAGGGATGGTATCAAAAGCTGGGAATGGGCGACAGGGGATGGATCACTTGATGATTACCTGTTCTGTTCATTCCCTCTGGGGCATCTAGCATTGGCCACTGTCGGAAGACAAGATACTGGGTTAGATGGATCTTTGGCCTGATCCAGTATGGCCATTCTTATGTTCATATTGTGGGAGTGCACCAGGGTCCTTCTGTGCTGGCAGGAGACACAGCTACCTACAGAACTTTACACTGGGCTCCATACAGAAGAGCCGAGTCTTTCCAACTGAACAATTTAGTTTATTCTAGCAACTATCATTCCCCCAGAGACATGAAGTCTGTCAAGGAACAGATAATGGTGCATGGAGGTGCACAGCCACTTCAACAGCACAGGTCCCCATGTACAATAAGAACTGGCATTTCATTTGCAAGCTGTACACAAAACAGCAGCACCGCGTACCCCACACTTAAAGCTACTGAATAAGAAGCATATCGCTACCAGTCCTCCCATGCACACTGTATGAATTGGACACACTTATTTTGAAGACTACTTCCCACCCCTCCCCTGTCAACATAAAGGTCTGGTTGATACCATGACACCTCTATCAGTAAGCATTGGGATAGAATCATAGACTTGAAGGTCAGAAGAGACCATTATGATCATCTAGTCTGACCTCCTGCACAATGCAGGCCACAGAATCTCACCCACCCACTCCTATATCAAACTTGTGTTTGAGCCATTGAAGTCCTCAAATCATGGTTGAAAGACTTCAAGGTGCAGAGAATCTTCCAGCAAGTGACCCATGCCCCACGCTGCAGAGGAAGACGAAAAACCCCCAGGGCTTCTGCCAATCTGCCCTGGAGGAAAATTCCTTCCCGACCCCAAATATGGCGATCAGCTAAACCCTGAGCGTGTGGGCAAGACTCACTAGCCAGATACCCAGGAAAGAATTCTCTGTAGTAACTCAGATCCCACCCCATCTAACATCCCATCACAGACCATTGAGCATATTTACTGCTAGTAGTCAAAGACGAATGAGTTGCCTACAGGACCACATCCATGCCAACGGGCTATGAACTTGCAACAAGTCAAGATATTTTCAGCTGGCATTTCTACATGTTTCCACAATTAATGAGAGTCTTAAATGACCTCCGGAAAAGCATGTGCTGCTACTTATAAACCAGCCAGGTTAAGGGCACCCTGTGTAGTGCCCAGACACCCAAAGTGTAGCACTGAGGCCAGGTACTGAACTCCCGCCACACGAACAGAAAAGCCCTAAACACATTGGAAATGCTGTGGGGCTATTTCACAGGCTGAGGCTGGGGCAGGCAGGAGGCTGCACGAGGAGATCTCCCCTTGAGAGAAGAGGCATGTTAGCATGGCAAAGGCACTGCAGGGAGATCTGTCATTCTGCGGATCAAAGGCCTGAGTAGGGACAGACAGGAGGCTCCAGCTGCTATGTGATGAGTTGTCAGGGTTTGGTTTGTTTGCAGGGTGAGGAGGAAGGATTCATTTTCCCTGCACAGCCATTTGGGCTTTGCATTTGCCAGGGATCACATGGCTTCCAAGAAATCTAATGAAGGCCATTCACATGCCAAATATTTCACTGCTGATCAGTTCAGCACTTATCTCTCTCTCCCCCGAGATTCTGGGCAGAGCAGCAGCATTTTCTCCTCTTTGGGTCACCCTGACTAACAGGTCAGTTCAGTTCTAGATTCCATCTCAAGGATTCAGTAAGTCCCTCCATCACCATCCCCATTGAAAAAAAAAGGCCAATCACTTGCACACAAGCAAAGTCTCTAACAAGGAGAGGAGGAATTTTACCAAACATTCAGAGTCTGGTTTTCAGAGTGCTGAGAATCCTCTTCCTTCATCCATGGACCTTAACTGGATTTGTGACTACTCAACATCTTCAGAAACACAAAAAACGAGTTTATTTTTTTATTTAGAGAGCACCCTTAATGTCAACCCAGGTCATTCAAGTAGGAACTGGTTCTAACTGGCACTCCTACAAGCTGTAACATTCTTCACCTGCAGCTAGGTGAAATTCTCTTACCTCTAGAATTTGTATTTGTTTTGAAATCATTATCCAGCTCATCTTTACAACCAAATGTTCCCTGGACTCGGACAAACCCCAACAACAGGATGTGGGTTTTGGAAGGTAATTTTCCTGGATTTCAATAACTCGGTCCTGGGATAGGGGTTGTTATAAAATTGGATGGGTGGGGTTCTGTGGCCTGCCTTGTGCAGGAGGTCAGACTAGATGATCAGATTGGTCCCTTCTGACCTATGAGTCTATGAGTCTATGTGAACCCATCAGCAAACAGAACTCCACAAAGTTAAGAGAACTTGATATTTACATCTTCAAAAAGTCTCCATTAAAAAGGAAAAGAGCCTGGATTTTAGTGCTCTTTTGAGTATAGAAAGTTTCAGTAAAATGTACATAAACAAGGTGATTAAAATGTTGTCAACTTTCATGATTTTATGAGTCTCATGATATCTGATGTTTTTCCAAAAGGTCCAGCCTCATGAAGCCATGCAGTTATGTGAGAATCTCAGCTTTCATTAAAATAATAATAAGCCAGTCTCATGATTTCTGGAAGTGAGAGACTGTCAATACTGAGATTATAAAGCAGTATTTAAAGAGATACCTGAAAACAATTTGAAATCTGTACTGATCAGAATTAGGAAGTTTTTCCACTAGAAAATCTTAAAAAGGAGTCAAAAGCCACCCAAACAAACATGCTGAAAAACAGACTAGCAAGGTAGTTTTATACACATAACCACGCAGAGACTAACAACTAAGTTGTGTACCACTGCTAAACAAACACTCCCCATACAAAGTACACTGATCTTTCATCATTTCCCCAAGGAAGGTACTCAGAAGCAAATAATTTCCTGAGAGTGTTTATTCAGCCTCCCCCATTAATACAGTAATTCTCTTTTCATAGTAAAACTCCAGCGTCATGAATGGAAACATTGAGGTTGCCAGGTAGACTGGAGTTGAATTTCTGTAAGGAAAAAACATGCTTCTGAAGGAGATGGGGGAATACAAATCAAAATGGGTGGGAGAGGGAAAATGAAATATTTTCTTGTTTGGGAGCAATCTCTTAGGAATACCTCCTATTGACCATATCAGAGATGAAACAGAGTTATTATAAAAAGCACATAATTAATAGAGAACGATCCTCACTATAGAAGTATTATAAAAGGTTGATTTAAAAGTTCTGAAGAAACGTTATTACTGAATGAGACCCAATTAAGGATTTTTCCGTAAGAGTTTTTAAAAGAGTGCTCACTGCAGTTCAAGTCAATCTCATTATAACCATGGGGGCAACTCAACAGGACTCTCAGTACTTCTGCCTTGTTCACTCCAGCTGAAGTGTTTCTCAAGGGTCACTGCTTTAGAAGAAAGCAGCTTGCCACACCACTCAGGGTTTGTAAGAGGCAAACATTATTTCCTTGAAGCTTAGAGAGGATTCCCAGGGGAAGGTTCTTCTGCTGATCTTTGTTTTTGCTGGTTTCATTAATTTGGGATCAATTTGCTAGCGTGGTTTGAGTCTTAAAACACGCAGGACCTCAGTCAGATTCACTGCTTCCAGCATGGTCAGTCAACAGTGACCATGCGCGTGTGCGTAGAGGTCAATCATCTGTGTACTGCACCTTTAATTATAGAGCAGCCGCCCCACCTGATGCAGGGGCACTTTCAGCTGGAAAAAAAAAATGCCTTAGGCAACAAGCTTAATGAGCAGTCTGGCTTGTAGAAGCCATCAGACTCCAGTACGGGAGCATGATGTATCTCAAATAAGGTTATTCACTAGAAGCAGAAGAGAGGGCCCTGTTAGATAGGCATAGCTGTGCTGTATTTATTACAAAATGGAAGCTAGTCCAGAGCATCTGGGCTGGGTGTCAGCTCAGAGAAGTAGCCTGCAGTTTGGATACATAGCTGAACCTTGAATCTGCAAATCTCGGTTGGAAATTTGGTGAGAACAGGCATTTCCAGAGTCCTGCAGGTTAACAGTCATGAGCCACAAACTGGAAGCATATCAAGTGTAACCAAGTATTTCACAATATTAACAAAAGATTCAGTTCTAGAAATGGGCTAAGGTTCAGGGAAGTTATTTTCCACTCCCAAACTGGTTTGCCTAGATCCAGAATAAACCTATGTAGTAGTTATTTAAACTTTCCATGCTATTATTGCCAGTAAAACTCACAGTGAGCCCTGCCTTGAGAGCCAGAGAGAAACCTTAGAACAAAGTTTGTGCTTGAAATGGCAGAGAAACACATGCTGTGCCTTCAAGGATAATAGTATGACCAGAGACTCAGGAGAACAGTATTCCCGTGTGTCAGAGGGAGCAGATGATGATTGTTGCCTTGATAGGGGACCTGCTTAAACCAGAGCATCCCCCTAGCACAGTGAAAACACTCTTAGATGAGACCCCAAAGTTATATTTTAGACTCAGTGTTACCAATGCTTGCAATTTTATCCTGAGTTTCATGATTTTGGGGGCTTTTATTCTAAAAGCCCCAGCTGCTGGAATCACAAGATGGCAGGAGAAATGCAGCTTTCATTTTGAAAAGTTTCTCGCCTTCATTATTGTAAGGGGGTGGGGGGAAGACTAGAAAAACATAACCCAAATGCTTAGTAAAGGCTCAGAATCCAGAAGAAAAAGAGACCCCAAAATATGTTTTAAATATCTCATGATTTTTACATCAGTCTCCCGATTTTATTAGGGCCTGACTCATGATTTTCAAATGTTTGGGGGTTGGCAATAGTGTGTAGTCTCAAGCAGTGCTGCATCCTAGAGCTTTAGCACGATAACTGTAGTACAACTTGTGAAGACTGTATGGTCCGTCTAGTCCCTACTGCAAGACTAAACCAGAAATGTCAGTATTATTTAGAGTTGCCAACTTTCTAATAGCACAAAACTGAACACCCCCACCTCTTCTCCAAGGCCCCATCCCCACTCACTCCATTCCTCCTCCCACCGTTGCTCACTCTCCCCACCCTCACTCAGTTTCACTGGGCTGGGGCAGGGGGTGAGGGCTCTGGCTGGGGGTGCAGGCTCTGGGGTGGGGCCAGCGATAAGGAGTCTGGGGTACAGAAGGGTGCTCTGGGCTGCTGCCGAGGGGTTCAGAGGGCAGGAGCAGACTCAGGGCTTGGGCAGGAGCTGTGGGCTCTGGGGTGGGGATGAGGGGCTCGGGGTGCAGGAAGGGGTTCAGAGCAGGGGCTGGGGGTTGGATGCAGGAGGGGTGCAGGCTCAAGGAAGGGGCTCCAGGCTGGGGTGCAGGCTCTGGGAGGGAGTTAAGGTGCGGGGGAGGGCTCAGAGCTGGGGCAGGGGGTTGGGGTGCAAGAGAGGGCTCAGGACAGGAGTTAGGGTGTGGGATGGGGTTCCAACCTGGGGAAAGAGATTGGGGTGCGGGAGGGAGATCAGGGCACGGTCTCCAGAAGGGCGGTACTTACCTCTGGCAGCTCTGAGTCGGTGGCATAGCTGGGCTATGGCAGGCTCCCTGCCTCCCCTGGCTCCGTGCAGCTCCCGGAAGCAGCTGGCACATCCCTGCAGCCCCCAGGTGGAGGGGCCAGGGTGCTCTGCACGCTGCCCGTGTCCACGCTACCCCCACAGCTCCCATTGGCCACAGAGCTCCCATGGAGCTCCAAGGGGTGGGAGGTGCAGTGCACAGAGCTTCCCTGATTACCCCTGCACCTACGAGCCAGACATGCTTCCAGGAGCTGCATGGAGCCTGCCTTAGCCCCACTGTGCCGCCAATCGGACTTTTAACAGCCCGGTCAGCGGTGCTGACTGGATCCAGCAGGGTCTCTTTTCAACCAAGGGTTCCTATCGAAAACCGGACACCCTAATATTATTATTATTATCATCATCATTATAATAAGTAGTAATACTATGATAGCTTCCCCAAAAGATCTTAAAGTAAAAATGACTAATTTCCTTTTCAGCGCCAGCAAGGTGCAGCCATTGCCTAGAGGCAATCTGCTATCCTGGAAATACACCTTTGCAAACTTGCTCCTCTCTCCTATACAGCGGAAGTGATGCACTCACCTCTCCTGCTAAAACAAGCCCTTTAGTCTATGCTGAATTCCTCTTCCGCTGACCTAGTTATGTCATCATACTGTGGAATATTTTTTGGCTCTGAACCAAAAGTTCTAGACTGTCCAAACAATCCTACTGTAAACTAGGGACCATCTAATATAGTTTGATTGGTCAGCCTTTATTTTTCACCCCTCTTCTCAGGCTTGGAATGTTTGTCAGTAATCATCCTGTGTCTCTTCTCAGCAACTCTTCTGTTTCACATAAGGTAAACTGCAAAGGTTTTGCTGCAAGTTAAGAACTTGTTTAAGACGAGGAAAACATGCTTTCCATGCAAAAGTGTAATCAGCATTGTAGTTTAACAAAGTTGTCTCGCTAAGATGCTAAGAAAATAGGAATTGCAAACTTCCTGGTTTCTGTGCTTTGGTATGCTATCACAAGTACCCTACAAGAAGGAAATGAAGACAGGAGATGTTGGATGGAATGAGTCTTTCCAACATCCATGTGGTATAAATCCAGCATGGGACAGGAACTGAACACCCTATTAAGCAGGTTTTGGGTGGCATTCCCAACAGAACCTTTCAATGATTTTCTCTCCTCTGATTAGTCTTCTTAGTACTTGCTGTGGCACTGGAGAGATCCCAGAATGCATTGTTCTGTGACTTCTGAACTACCATAGAGTGAGGCTTCTGGCATTGCTTATTTTGGGATAAATTTGTTGAACCAACGAGACTTAAGTGCAGAAGGAAAGAGGATAGAACAGGGGTAGGTAACCTGCGGCAAGCGAACTGATTTTCTGTGGCACTCACACTGCCCAGGTCCTGGTCACTGGTCCAGGGGGCTCTGTATTTAAATTTAATTTTAAATGAAGCTTCTTAAAACATTTTAAAAACCGTATTTACTTTACATACAACAACAGTTTAGTTATATATTATAGACTTGTAGAAAGAGACCTTCTAAAAACATTAAAATATATTACTGGCATGTGAAACCTGAAATTAGATTGAATAAATGAAGCCACTTCTGAAAGGTTGCCGACCCCTGGGATAGAACATAACATTTTAATCTTAACTAACTTTTATGTCTGTGCCCAACACCTTGGTTTGTAGGATATCGGTTACAGAGTAACGGGTTTAATTCATCTTTGTTTTTGAGAAGGAGAACCTCAGTCTACAATCAAGGCATAGGAGAGATCCAGCAGAGATGAACAAGAGACATATTAGAATGAGAAGAGATGCACATCCTAGCAATGGTGTGAGAGAAGCTGTGAGAGGCAGTAACGTTCAAGGCTCAGCATGAGAGGATTACTAGGAGTTGTTTGGGTAGCTACACTCCCTTGAACTCCCTCCTCTGTGTTGTCTACTATAAATAACAGAACTAATCAATTCCACATTTCCCTGCTCTTGAATTTATGTTTTCAGCACATGGGGTCTTTTTGGTACTCTAATAACTTCCCATAGAAATCATGGCATCAGAGACCTCTCATCTCACCCAGGAGAGCCTATGACTACCTGCCCATACACCTGCCACACTGGTGTCCTTAGAAGCTGGCATTCTTACTATAACACTCCTCCAACTCACAGCTGTTTTGGGAGGGGAGAAAAAGAAGATCAGCATATTCAAATAACCTCAGAACAGCCTCTTGTAACCTACCAACATGTTGGGTCCAAACCACATAGATTCAAAAAGCCAGTAGTGACCAGAGACCTGATCCAACTAAAAAACAGGCTCCAATACTGCAAGACGTTTCAGGAGGTGACGAGGAGAAAAGTTAGTGCCAGACCCATAACTATATATCTTAATACTTTGCATGTTTACAGTACCTTTCAGCCAGATATTTCAAAATGCTTTACAAGAGGTCAACTACAGGTGATTTTACTTTCTGAAAGTGCTTCCCATCCAGTGCCTACACACAGATGCAACCTTTATGAAGTTTTCACTTAAATAGTTATGATCCAAAAATCCAAATAAAAGACTCCCTGAAACCCATTAAAAAAACTCAAGTTCTCACATCCAACCTATCCAAATACTAATTCATTCCTGCCCACAAGAAACCAAAAGCCTAGCAAAACAAAGGCCTTGCCACCCAAGCGGATCCAGACCTTGGCACACTAAGAGGGGAAGTGAATTCCATACCTGAGAACCCCCTCACTGCCTCCATCCCCTTCACAATTCAGCTATTAGTGAGCCATGGCTAAAAACGTTACAATATTTAGGTTGAACGTGATTTCAAGTTTCTATTCTAAATGTCTTGTGGGAATCTTACTCTATTTTTGTACTACACCAAGACCATTTTTGGCACTCAGTTAATTATTAAGCCCCTTCAGAGAAGTACTGTATTACCCCATTTCTCCTCCTGGGTAAACTGAGGCACGGAGTTTTTAAGACATCCGACTGACGTTGAGGAGTGGACGAGCGGCAGAACCTTAACTCTCAGACGCTTACTCCAACTATTTGAAAACGCAGCCAGCTCGTTTACAACGGAAGGGGGAGAAGAGGACCCAGGCGGATTGAAATGAACACACCCAACCGTGACTTCAATCACACGCCTATTGTGTCTGCTCACCACCATGTCCTTGCTCCCGCACGTTCACGTAGGCATCGTACACGTCCCTCTTGACGTAGTTGAGAAAGCCCATCTTCCTGGCAAACTTGCAGACAAAAGCTTGTTCGTAGAGGCAATCGAAGAGGAAGCAGGATTGGATGCTGTCTTCCCCCCCGTCTGGGGTCTGCTCCACCAGGGCCAGGTTGCAGGCAGGCCTCTTGCAGCAAGCCCGCACGCAGTCCTTGCCCCGATGAACCGGGGGGGAGGGCAGGAAGGTGGCCCCATTCTGCACCGAGGCATCAGTGTCCAGCACGAACTCAGGCATCCCTGCAGTGAAATGGGCCAGGCAGGTTTCGCCAAAGGACGCTTCCTCCTCTCCTCTCTCCTGACCCAGAACGGCAGCCGTCAGCAGCTGGATCAGGAGGCCAGCCTGGAGCAGGGCTCTGCCGCTGGCCATCTTAACTCCGGTCTTTTCTCGCCGTCTCCCAAGCTCTGGTCTTCCTGGGTGGGGCGGGAAGAGCGGAGGTGAGAGAAGACAAGTTAAAAGGCTGACAAAGTAACCGTTGCCCTGGCTGGCTCTTTAAGACACACTCGGAGGGAAGGCGAGGGGTCATATTTCAGCCCCCTCCCCCGGTTTTCCGTCCCTTAGGGCCCCATTTAAACTTAGTAGCGAAGCATCACGAATATAAAACCTACCTTGCCAAGCGCGGCGGACCCGGATGTTCTGCTCCGACACTAGGTTCCAGGTGGAGGTGTGACGCTTCCGGGTTCTTCTTTGTTGAGGACAGCCCAGTCCTCTCCTGCTTGGTAGCTGAGATAGGGGCCTCCAGCCCAGGTTCCTACAGCTTTTGTCTAACTTTCCCCCCCACCCCCAGTAGCTACTCCGTGTGCCTAGTCTCTGTTTTTCCCTCCACCACCTTAGAGTTTCAGGTGAAACTGACTCAGAGCCTAGCAGTGTAGGGTGTTTCCCTTTCCTCTGAGCACATCCACCTTTAACCCCTTCTCTGCCTGCACCTTAGGTGTGCCCTTCAGGACCAGACAGGCAGGAAGAGACAAAAGAGGAGATGCGGGGCAGGAAGTGAAACCCAACTCCTTGAGAGGGAAGAAAAATCAAGTCACTCCCCTCTATACCTGACTAACTAGACAAGAAGGAGGAGTAAGGGAGAGAAGAGGCTGCTAAGATTCTTTCACTTCTTCAAAGGAGGAGGAATCTGCTGAGCAAAAAGTAACAGATTGCACACTCCCAGTGAGAGACATGCATGGTGAGAAGACTTCCAAGTAGCCTGCGCTGTTCTCCTCCTGATTCTTACAGGGGTAGAAGACCACCTTGAGATGGGGGAGAAGACAGTAGTGATGCAGTTCCATTTCCCTCCCCAGGAACCATGATTATCATTTGCCACTTGCTGTAAAGCAAGTGGTGTGCCTGTGTATGTGTTATTTCCTGCCTGCTAGAAGTCTCTATTAGATTGTAAACTCAACTGTCTTTATGTGTGTGTCCTACAGCAGTGGTTCTCAACCCTTCCAGACTATTGTACCCCTTTCAAGAGTCTGATTTGTCTTGCATACCCCCAAGTTTCACCTCAATTAAAAACTACTTGCTTACAAAACTGGACATAAAAATACAAAAGTGTCACAGCACATTACTGAAAAATTGCTTACTCTCTCAATTTTACCATATAACTATAAAATAAATCAATTGGAATATAAATATTGTACTTACATTTCAGATTACAGTATATAGACCAGTATAAACAAGTCATTGTCTGTATAAAATTTTAGTTTGTACTGGCTTTGCTAGTGCTTTTTATGTAGCTTGTTATAAAATGAGACAAATATCTAGATGAGTTGAGGTATCCCCTGGAAGACCTCTGTGTATTCCCAGGGGTACGTGTACTCCTGGCTGAGAACCACTGTTGTACAGTGTCAGCAATTAGTTAGCCATTCAAATATGATTATTAATAATTATTATTATTTTGGTCAGTTCCTATTTTATAAGTAAAATATTGACCAGGTTTTCTCTGTTCCTCCCAAAAGCTCTCCCCACCAGGTGTATTTCAATGGAGTTAAAAGGTGTGCATCCGTTCTTTTCCCCAAATGTCTCTAATAGCTTTCAGGTGTTGTCAGGTATGTATTCACTGCTGTCCTTTAAAATACAGTATAGCTCAATCTCAGATACATCCGTGGTGTCTGTTTCCTCTTTACACAAATGTGCTGGAACCTTAGGGGTGTGAGAACTGCATACTGCAGCTTGACAGATATTATTTGATATATTTCCTGTACTTCTGCTTGTGGATCCAGGCTTAATTCTTCCTCTTCCTACAGGCTGGTAACTGGAGTCTCTGTACAGTGTATTACATGCTGGGCACCACTGCATCCTGTAGAATATGCCTAAAACCCCTCACCTGCTGTTAGTCCTCTGACCTTATCCCTGCATTGTTCATAAGAGCATAAGTATGGCCATACTGGCTCAGACCAATGGGCCATTGAGCTCAGTATCCTGTCTTCTGACAGTGGCTAAATCCAGATGGCTCAGAGGGAATGAACAGAACAGGGCAGCTATCAAGTGATTCATCTCCTGTTGTCCAGTCCCTGATTCTGGCAGTTGGAAGTTTAGGGACACCCAGAGTTTGGGGTTGCATTTCTGACCATTTTGGCTAACAGCCACCGATGGACCTATCCTCCATGAAGTTATCTAATTCTTTTTTTAACCCAGTTATACTTTTGACCTTCACAACATTCCATGGCAATGAGTTACACAGGTTGACTCTGCGTTGTATGAAGAAGTACTTCCTTCTATTTGTTTTAATCTTGTTGCCTATTAATTTTATTGAGTGGCCCCTAGTTCTTGTGTTATATGAAGGGTAAATAACACTCCCCTATTCACTTTTTCCACACCAGTCATGGTTTTATAGACATCTATCATATCCCCCCTTAGTCATCTCTTTTCTAAGCTAAACAGTCCCAGTCTTTTTAATCTCTCCTCAAGCTGTTCCATACCCCTAATTATTTTTCCCCAAATTACTTTTTCCAATTCTAAAACATCTTTGTTTGAGATGGAGTGACCAAAACTGTACACAGTATACAAGGTATGTGGGTGTACCATGGATTTATATAATGGCATGATGTTATTTTCTGTCTTATTGTCTATCCTTTTCCTAATCCTTCCTAATATTCTGTTCGCTTTTTTAGCTGCTGCTGCACATTGAGCGGATGTTTTCAGAGAACTGTCCAAGATGACTCCAAGATCTTTCTTGAGTGATAACAGCTAATTTAGACCTCATCATTTTGTACCTATAGTTGGGATTATGTTTTCCTATACGCATTACTTTGCCCCTATCAATATTGAAATTCATCTGCCATTTTGTTACCCACTCATCCACGATAGTGAGATCCCTTTGTAACTCTCTGCAGTCAGCTTTGGACTTAACTATCTTGAGTAATTTAGTATCATATGCAAATTTTGCCACTTCATTGTTCACCCCCTTTTCTAGATCAGTTATGAATATGTTGAACAGCACAGGCCCCAGTACAGTTCCTTGGGTAACGCTGCTATATGCCTCTCTTCATTGTGAAAACTGACCATTTATTCCTATCCTTTGTTTCTTATCTTTTAACCAGTTACTGATCCATGAGAGGACCTTCCTTCTTATTCCATGACTGCTTAGTTTGCTTAAGAGCCTTTGGCATGGGGCTTTGTCAAAGAACACTGTATCCACTGAAGCACCCTTGTCCATATGTTGACTCCTTCCAAGAATTCTAATAGATTGGTGAGGCATGATTTTCCTTTATGAAAGCCGTGTTGTCTCTTACCCAACATATCATGTTCATCTATGTGTCTGATAATTCTATTAATTACTATAGTTTCAACCAATTTGCCTGGAACTGAAGTTAGGCATACTGGCCTGTAATGGCCAGGATCGCCTCCAGAGCCTTTATTAAAAATCAGTGTTCTCTTTATGAGAACACAGAGCACTTGTAATTAACACGTTATATTTATGGAAATATTACATAACTCTAAACACTCTAAACACAGCCTAGTGCTGACTGCCCCTCCTTCCAAAATGGAGAATGACCTTTGGCCTCTTAGATGAAGATACAAGTCTCTCTCCCTTCTAAGCTCAGTTATCTGCAGGTTGAACAGTTCCCTCCCTTTACTGAGTTATTCCCAGCAGAGACAGGTTGCCCAAGCACTCCTGCTTGCTTTCTCTTCAGAGGGTATGTCTACATCTACAATTTTGCAGTGCTGGTTGTTACAGCTGTATTAGTACAGCTGTATAGAGCCAGCGCTGCAGAGTGGCCACACTTACAGCAACCAGCGCTGCAAGTGGTGTTAGATGTGGCCACACTGCAGCGCTGTTGAGCGGCTTCAAGGGGGGTTCGGGGAACGCGAGAGCAAACCGCGGGGAAGCAGGTCTCCTTCCCCGGTTTGCTCCAGTGTTCCCCGAACCCCCCTGCAAGCAGATCTCCTTCCCCGCGGTTTGCTCTCGCGTTCCCCGAACCCCCGTGCAAGCAGGTCTCCTTTCCCGCGGTTTGCTCTCGCGTTCCCCGAACCCCCCTGCAAACCGCGGGGAAGGAGACCCGCTTGGGGGGGGATTTGGAGAACACCGGAGCAAACCGCGGGGAAGGAGACCTGTTTGATTACCAGAGAGGTATCCTCAGGTATGCTGGGATACCTGCTTATTCCACGGAGGTCAAGAAAAGCGCTGGTAAGTGTCTACACTTGATTACCAGCGCTGGATCACCAGCGCTGGATCCTCTAAACCCGAGACAAAACGGGAGTACGGCCAGCGCTGCAAACAGGGAGTTGCAGCGCTGGTGATGCCCTGCAGATGTGTACACCTCCTAAGTTGCAGCGCTGTAACCCCCTCACCAGCGCTGCAACTTTGTGATGTTGACAAGCCCAGAGACAATTAGTAGTGTGACTCCCCAGAGTAGCAAGTTACCACACAGGTCTTTTTAGGCAGCCTATTTTATTCTTAAAGGTAAAAAGCATTTTGAAGCAAACATATTAAAAACAAAAACTGACACACAGGCTAATAAACTTACCAGAGATAACCCAATCCTAACATGGGCTTCTCTGGCAGGAGGAGTCCTTCAATAAACCATCCAAGGGGTTTCCTTGTGATTTCAAGTACCTCACAGCTTCAGCTTAGAACAAGCACACAGTCTTGTGGGGACTCAACAAGCCAGTCCTTCCAACCCTTTCTTCAGTGCTGCAGCCCTCTGTGTGGACCAGGATCCTATCTGTTTGCTGGATCCAGAAGAAGTCCCTGAGCCTGTTTTAAACAAGGCTATTTATCCAAAAATGCTTTCTTGTCTGTTGGTCCCCAAAGAATCTAGTTTGAATAAATATATGTTTACTTCTCTCCAGAGGCGTAGCTTTGAAGGGCTAAGTGGAGGAATTACATTAGGATCACCCTCCTTATTAGAGAACATATATACAGTGCCACAATAACAGATACACAATTGCATTTTAAATACAATGGATCTCAAAGATATTAACCTTAATAGAGTATGGTTTAATTTAATTCAATAAAGTTTATCTTAGTTCTATAAGATTCGTCCAGGATATTGCAAGATAGTGTTAGTCTGACACAGCTACCAAACTTATGGCTGCAAGAGTCCCCAACCATGCTGCTTTCTGCTCATGTTTCCATACCACATGGTGAAAGCTCAGTGGTAACAATAGACCCTGGAGATTAGGATGTCTCCTCTTTTCCACAGCACTGGCTGAGACACAGCTTGCCCCCTATTTCTGTTTAACTAAATCCACCATTCCCTGACCTCGCACCACAAACACATGAAGGATTTCTGGACATATGGTTATCTTCTTCCTTCTTAGCCCAGTGAGACTCAGTCTTCTGCAGTTTGCCTGAACAGTTGTTTATGACCCACTGTGGCATTTGACATCTCTCTTCTTAGAAAACTGTTGGTTATATTTGGGCTCCCCATGTGGCAAGCTAAAATAAAGTTGATACAAAGCTGTACCTGGACTCTTTAAACAGTCAAGACTGTTTACATAGCTGGCTGGTGAACTGTGGGTTTTAATATATCAGGCGTATCAGACTGCCCATTGTGTTTACTTATCTAAAGCAAACTGATTTGTGCATTCTCGCACTCTCTCCTTGTTTGCTCCACAGAGCGACAAACTCTCACCAAAATAAAAATTGTGCCCGTTACATATCCTGGCCTTCTCTCGAGCTGTGGGATGAAGGCACTGCATCTTTCACCCAAATCTGCATCCACTCATCAAGGATAGTGTAGTCTAATGGCTCTTAGGGATGGGGCCTAAGAGATTCAGCTCTACCACTGACTTGCTCTGTGAGTTTTGATAACTGGCTTAACCCCTTGCTGCCTGAGTTTTCCCATCTGTGAAATGAGAATACTAGTTGTCTACAGTACCAGGATGATCATAAGGCTTAGTTAACCAATGCATGCAAAGTGCTATGAGATCATCAGATGAACAGTAGTATATAAATGCAACATATGTAGTATATATCATCTGCACTGGTTTTGGAGGAAGATCTGGCTGTAGCTTTGGAATTATAGGCCCTGATCTTGCAGATAGGTCTGCACAGGTGGATGCTTGCTTCTGGGAACTTCTGGTGCTCAGCCTTTTGAAAAACAGACCATATCCTGCAAGTGATCCTATCTAATTTTGCAATGACAATGCTCTACATGGTGTGGAGGGGAGTTAGTTCCTGACCGCTAGAGACTAGTGATCATCTTATGCCCTGAAGGCTGAGGTTTGATTGTTCTCAATGAAAAACACATAATGACAAATGTTATTAATGGTGATAACTTTATACCTCCCTTTTTGAAAGCCATCAGGCACAGTGCTTGATGAGATGTAATTGATTATCTTATCACAGTTTGAATAATGAGAGATGTTATAAGTGATCATAGCATTACTGAAGTATAAGAATGTTTTAGCTCAGCTGGACTATATTTTCCAAATGTGTCTGACTATTTCTCACACGGAATGATAACCATTTTAGTGCTCCCTCACATGCCAGCTCTGCTAGACTTTCCTTACTTCCTACCACATGTACAAATTATCCCATCGTTTTAAAAAAATGTATATATCAGTTTAAATTTATAAAGTGCTTTGGGATCTTTTGAGATGAAAGGTGTTATATAATCATTAAATCCTCATTTAATATTGAACCTAATTTACTTGGTTTACTGAAAGACAATGTGGTCTAAAGGAGGAGGCATGGGTGTGGGAGTCAGATGATATGGGTTTTAGTCCCAGCTCTGGCACTTTATATAGTGCATTGCATTAGGCAAGTTACTTAATTTCTGTGTGCCTCAGTTTCCCCCTCCGTATGATGAGAAGAACAACACCTAATTGAGTACTAGTATTCTCTTTCCATTACTCATTGAGTGGATCCATATGAATTCAAAGGTCCTGATTTTTCTCTCACTTGTACCAGTTTTAAGCTGGTGTACCTCAATTGTCTTTAACTGAGTGACACATGATTTATACTGCTGTGAGATGAGAATAAAGCTTATAGTTTTATATCTTGATGGTTTCCGGAGGAACCCAAGTCTATGAATCCAGACCCACATTTGACTCACAAACCTATAAATTTTAAGGCCAGAAGGGATAATCATGACCATCTAGTCTGACTTCCTGGGCATCACAGGCCACAGAACTCATCCACTTGCTCTGACAACACGCCCATAACCTTTGGCTGAGTTACTGAAATTCTCAAATCTTGATTTAAGGACTCCAAGTTACAGAGAATCCACCATTTACACTAGTTCCAACCAGCAAGTGACTCATGCCTCATGCTGCAGAGGAAGATTAAAAAACCTCAGGGTCTCTGCTAATCTGAGCTGGGAGGAAATTCCTTCCCAACCCCAAATATGACAATCAGTTAGACCCTGAGCATGTGGGCAAGACCTGCCTGGGAAAGAATTCTCTGTAGTAATTCACATCCCTCTCTATATAGTGTCCCACCTCTGTCTGGTGGAGATATTTGCCAATAGCAGATGTGAACAGGCCACTTGCCATTGTAAGCAAACTCCTCTTATCATCCCTTCCATAAGCTCATAAAGTTCAGTCTTGAAGCCAGTTAGCATTTTTGCCCCCACTGCTCCCCTTGGAACACTGTTTCAGAATTTCACTCCTTGGATGGTTAGAAATCCTCGTCTAATTTCAAGCCTAAACTTGTTGATGGCCAATTTATATCCATGTGTTCTTGTGCCAACATTGTTCCTTAATTTAAATAACTTTTTTCCCTCCCTGATCTTTATCCTTCTGATGTATTTGTAGAGATCAATCATATCTCCCATCCAGGAGCGGCGCCAGGGTTCTGACGCCCTAGGTGGACGGCCATGACTGTGGTAGGTCCGTCGGAGCCTTTAGACCCAGCGCACCGTCCGCCGAAATGACTGCGGCAGCTCCACCGGAGCCTTTCCAGCAGCGGACCGTCCGCCGGCATGACTGCGGTAGGTCCACCGGACCCGCGTGCCGCCCCCCTGGCAAAATAGCGCCCCCAAAAAATTCTGGCGCCCTAGGCCATTGCCTAGGTCGCCTAAATGGTAGCGCCAGCCCTGCTCCCATCAAGCTTTGTCTACAATGGGATGAGGAGTATCAGTATTACAGTGCTAACTGCATTCAGCAGCTTACACGGATGTATGGTAGTTTAATATTTATCTAACAAAATAGCTCTTAAAGCTATATTGCCTGTAACAAACAGAACCCAGGTGTTGCTGGCCAATCTGTCTGAGTCACTTATCTTGTTATTGTGGTTGTTATAGGAACAGTAGTACCTTGATCAGCAGGTTGATGCAGTTTCCAGAAGGAAGTGACCTAGTGGCCCTGTTGCAAAGAATGAGACAGAGGGCTTGTCTACATCACAAAGTTGCAGCGCTGGTGAGGGGGTTACAGCGCTGCAACTCAGGAGGTGTACACATCTGCAGGGCATCACCAGCACTGCAACTCCCTGTTTGCAGCGCTGGCCGTACTCCCGTTTTGTCTCGGGTGTAGAGGATCCAGCGCTGGTGATCCAGCGCTGGTAATCAAGTGTAGACACTTACCAGCGCTTTTCTTGACCTCCGTGGAATAAGCAGGTATCCCAGCATACCTGAGGAAGCCTCTGGTAATCAAGCAGGTCTCCTTCCCCGGTTTGCTCTCGCGTTCCTCAAACCCCCGAGCAAGCAGGTCTCCTTCCCTGCGGTTTGCAGGGGGGTTCGGGGAACGCGAGAGCAAACCGCGGCGAAGCTGGTCTCCTTCCCCGGTTTGCTCTCGCGTTCCCCGAACCCCCCTTGAAGCCGCCCAACAGCACTGCAGTGTGGCCACATCTAACACCACTTGCAGCGCTGGTTGCTGTAAGTGTGGCCACTCTGCAGCGCTGGCCCTATACAGCTGTACTAATAGAGCTGTAACAACCAGCGCTGCAAAATTGTAGATGTAGACATACCCAGAAAGAAGGTTTGGCATGCTTCTTCTCTTTAAACGGTCCTAGAACACAGCCAAGTGGCACCGTCCCCCTTCATCTGCTCTGACTGCTTCCTGTCACCTACCTGTCACACCATTACTCACTGTGGCTGAATACATTCAGCCTTGTTTTATCCCAGCACTGCTTTGTCTTTAAGTGATAGTTGGGTTGGGGAGATTGATTTGCTTCCTGTCCCTCCCCCACCCATCCAGATTAGTTCTGCTGAGATGGTCAGAGTTGAAAGGTAAGGGGAGGGACCTGGAGATACCTGAAGATGCAAAGAAAGGAAACAGGGAGGGATCTTAACTGATAGTGACTAAAGCTGTATTGTGAAATGGGGCAAGGGAAAGGATGACAGGGTGCTGAGTCCTCAGCAGAGCACATGACTGAGGGGCATTTCCTCAGCATGAAGTGTCCTTAGATTGTTTTTTCATGCCCCACAAGAGGTGTGTGGTTATATCAAGTTAGCCTTCTCAGCATAAAATCCTAGTGGAGACAAGGCACTTTGATTTGTACCTCAGGGTAGCTAGGTGAGGTTACCCCAGATGTATATGTATGGGAGGGGTACAGTGTTGACCTCAAGTAGCTAAACTGAGGTAAAGCACCTGTGCATTGCCTCTGCTAGGATCTTACAGGGAGATCACTAACAATGTAAAAAACATGCCAGAGGTACCAACATCCTGAGTTCCTGGGGAATGCTCGACTCCTGCACCATCCTGGGCCCCGCCCCCACTCCACCCCTTCCCTCAAGTGCCCATCCTGCTCCATTCTGCTTCTTCCCACCCCATTCTCCCTGCTCCCCTGCCTCTTCCTGCCCCTACTCCTCCCCTCTCACCCACAGCACCTCCTGCATGCTGGTGGGAAGGTGCTGGAAGGGAGAGGGAGGACTTGATTGGCAGGGCCTGCTAGCGGGCAGGAGGGCAGGGGGAGGGAGAGGAGCTGATCAGTGGGGCTGCCAGTGGGTGCTGAGCCCCGGAGCACCCACAGAGTCAGTGCCTATGCAACACATTGTTTCTGACAGCGAAAACAGCCTTTGATTTGATTTGCCTTTAGCAGCCCTCCTGCATTATTCCTTATAGTAGTCTGCTAAGAGAGGCTGGGACTAGAATGGCAGAGTGCTCTGATATTGCCAGCTTTCCTTTGCCATTCCTCATATTGCCACCTGCTAGGAGAGGCTAGGATGAGATAGCTGAGAGTTCCCACATCACTCATGCTCCTACATCATTCCCTACATACTGAGCTCCCCACAGGCAGAACTCCCATGCCATTCCCTACAGCAGTGCTTCTCAACCTTTTTGGGCTCAGGACCCATTTCTAAATGTTTATGACCTGTCACAACCCAGTAAATAATCTAGGGGTGGAGGCCCTGGCTGGTTTCCATTGCATCCTGCCCCCGCAGGGGAGTTAAGTCCTGCCCACCATTCACCCCACAATGGCGGCTCCTGCAGCTCCTGCGGGGCTGGCTGGGCATAGCTCTCCACTCCAGGCATTGAAAGCCTCGGGGTTGCAGCACCACTCAGGTTTGCCTCTCCCCTCCCCCCACCCATGACTGGACCAAATTTGTGTGAGTGGAGTTGTGGTCTGGCTCATGGGGTTGCAGTGCCACTCACTCAGATTTGGCCTACCTGGACTCCTGTCATCATGACGGCTGGGCCAAAGCTGAGCGGTGCTGGGACCCCAGAGGTTGCAGTGCCTGGAATAGGGAAATGAGCCCAGTTAGTCCTGTGGGACAGGAGCCATTGAAGCTGCCATGGGACCCTTTGAAACGTTGTGGTAATCCAATTTTGAGTCCAGACTCACAGCTTGAGAAACCCTGCCCTAGAATGACTCCTTCCTACTCAGACAAAAGTAGCTCTGGGCATTCTACAGCCTGCACTCCTTCATCTTTCCCTCCAGGGAACCTTGTTGGGAAACGCTGGGAGGATATAAAAGCCTTCCCGCATGCAGGATTCTGTGCCATTCCTCACTGTGACTCCTATTGAGGATGGTCTGCACACCATTTTTTGTAAATGACATCTCATAATTCTAGGGGAATCAGCTAGATCAATACTGGTACCAAGGTGCTTGTATAACCACATCCACACTAAGGGGTTGCACTTTAACTATACCAGTTCCTAAACGGATCTAGTTATAGCAGTACAAAATCTGTGTGTAGACCAGCCCTGAGATAGAAGTTCTGAGGCCATTACAAGAAGCAGGAGAGATGACCTATGTCCCTATGCTGCTTATAAGTGGAATTTAGGGGAGGGGCATGCAAGGGCATTGTCCCCCCCAAACTGCAAGCCTTAGACAGGCACCCTGAGTGTGCAATGCAATGAGTTCTGCAGAGGAGACAGGAGAGTGCTGCTCCCAGCTTGAACCGCTCAGGCAGGGAGTCAGAATTTTGTTTATAAACAGAGTGAATAACAGGTGATTAAGATAAGAAAGAATGAAGAGTCTGGTGGCACCTTAAAGACTAACAGATTTATTTGAGCATAAGCTTTCTTGGGTAAAAAACCCACTTCTTCAGATGCATGGAGTGAAAATTACATATACAGGCATAAATATACTGGCACATGAAGAGAAGGGAGTTACCTTACAAGTGGAGAACCACTGCTGACAAGGCCAATTCAGTCAGGGTGGATGCGGGATGTGAGAAGGAGGCCCTTAAGGAATTCCACTAGGATTTCAACAATTTCCACCCTACCATCAACCTTAGCCTGGACCAGTCCACATAAGAAATCCACTTCCTGGACATTACAGTGCAAATAAGTGATGGTCACATAAACACTACCCTATACTGGAAACCTACTGACCACTATACTTACCTACATGCCTCCAGCTTCCATCCAGGACACATCTCATGAGCCATTGTCTATAGACAAGGCATAAGATACAACTGCATTTGCTCCAATCCCTCAGACAGAGACAAACACTTACAAGATCTTTATTAAGCATTCTTAAAACTACAATACCCACCTGGGGACGTGAGGAAATAGACTGACAGAGCGAGACAGGTACCCAGAAGTCACCTACTACAGGACAGGCCCAACAAGAAAAATAATAGAACATCACTGGCCATCACGTACAGCCCCCAACTAAAACCTCCCCAGCACGTCATCAATGATCTACAAACTATCCTGGAAAATGATCCCTCACTCTCCCACCCTTGGGAGGCAGGCCAGTCCTCACAGACAGCCCTCCTACCTGAAGCAAATACTCATCAGCAACTACTCACACCACCACAAAAACACTAACCCAAGAACTAATCCCTGTAAGAAACATCTTTGCCAACTCTGTCCCCATATCTACTCTAGCAATACCATCATAGGACCCTACCACATCAGCCACACCATCAGAGGCTCATTCACCTGCACATCTACTAATGTGATATATGCCATCGTGTGCCAGCAACATCCCTCTGCCATGTACATTGGCCAAACTGGACAGTCTCTACCTAAAAGAATAAATGGACACAAATCAGACATCAGGAATGGTAACATACAAAAGCCAGTAGGAGAACACTTCAATCTCCCTGTATCAGAGGGGTAGCCGTGTTAGTCTGGATCTGTAAAAGCAGCAAAGAGTCCTGTGGCACCTTATAGACCAACAGACGTATTGGAGCATGAGCTTTCATGGGTGAATACCCACTTTGTCGAATTCACCCACGAAAGCTCATGCTCCAATATGTCTGTTAGTCTATAAGGTGCCATAGGACTCAATCTCCCTGGACATTCAATAACAGATTTTAAAGTAGCTGTCCTTCAACAAAAAAACTTCAAAAACAGACTTCAAAGAGAAACTGCAGAGCTACAATTCATTTTCAAACTTAACACCATTAATTTGGGGTTGAATAGGTACTGGGAGTGGCTGGCTCACTAAAAAAGCAATTTTCCCTCTCTTGGTATTGTCACCTCCTCATCAGTTATTGGGAGTGGACACATCCACCCTGACTGAAAACAAACAAAATCTGCAAGGACACTAGAGTTTTCAGTTGCCTAAGTAGTCCCTGGAATCACGGTTAAAGTTTTGCCCCCTCCCCAAAATGGAAATGGCGCCTCTGTGAGCAGGCACAGAATTTGTCCCCCCACCCCAAACATGGCCCCATTGGCCTGACTGGAACCACCTCCCAAACCTAGAAGTCAAACTACGCTATGATTTGCCACTGCTTCAATTGTTTCTAGCCACACCAGCCAAGATGCTGTTAAATTTTAAAAGGAAAAATGAAAGATTCTTTTCCCAATGAAATGAGCAGCTAAGAATTTAGACCCAGGTCCTTAAAGGTATCTAGGGTCCTAACTTCCATTGAAATCAATAGGAATTAGGAGCCTAATACCTTTGAGGATCTGGTCTTAAGTGCTAAAAATTTTTGGTTGCTATGCTTCTCTCTCTCCCTGCCCTGCCCCCTTCATGCTCTTTATGGGAATAGGAGAAGTAACAGAAATATTTTATAATCTGGCATAAAATTCATGTAATCAGTCTTCCTGGGAGATGGGGGTGGAGGGGAAGGAATCATTTGCGGGGTAACTCTTGTGCTTCTTATTAAAATATTATTGCAACAGACAGTCCTGGTACTGTGTAGTTACCAGTAGATGGAGGCTGGCTCCTCTCTTCTGTTGGTAATTACTAGTCTGTTTATTTTATGAGCTATATTTTGAAGAGGACATTCAGGGCACTCAGAACTGGGGGTAGACATTCTTTTGCACAGAGCAGTGTAAATCCGAATAGATAAATACAAGGAGGTGGAACGTTACCCCTTCCCTCTCTCTACTGGGGTTGGAGGAGTTTATCTCCCCCAGAACTTCCCTTCCTGCCTTTTTACTGCCTGATGAAATGAAGACTTACCAGATGGGAGAATCTGAAGTGGGAGCAACAGGAGAAGCTTGTGCTTGATTGGGGAATTTATAGAGTTCCCAGCTCTTCCCACCAGTAAGTGCATCAGCACTGGCACCTCCTGAGAGGTGACTTGTACAAGCTGGGAATCCCCTGGTTGCTCCTTCTCTTCTACAGAATCATCTGGACCCCTGATAGGAAAGAACAGACCATGTCACCGCTTCTCCTCTCCCCTGAGTCCAGGGGAAATGGAACATCTCGCTCCTCCTGACACTCTATAGAGCGGGGGTGGGATGGGAAAGGAAGGGCAGGTAGGAGTACTATGATGTTCCCCCAAAACAGTTTGACATTCTTGGCATGCACACATGTGCTCACACACATATGCACCCTCACCCCTTTGACTGTGGCCTTTCTCACTCTTTTGCCCATGCCACATCCTACCCCACAAGATGATAGGGTGCCAGAGACATGACCATCTCAATGAGTAAACTCCTATCTTGCTCTACATGAATCTCCATGTCTGGCTGTGATGGTTTCTAAAGTGCATGGAGGTGTGGGGTGTGCATCCATCTCTCTTGCAAAAAGTCATTCCTCTCCCTTCTGGGATTTGAGGAGAAGAGACTGACCTGTTCTCTAGAAAGATGAGCTGGGGCCTTTTTGAATTATTCAGTGTGTGTATAACAGTTGTTACGCTGACAGAAAGATACTGCAGCTTAGATCACAGATGCAGGCTGTAGCTTCTGAGTTTCAAGAAAAGAATGATGTAACTGTATCCTCCTCCTCACAAACCTGACTGCTTCAGGGCTTGGATGTCACAACATCTTGGCACTGTGACACAAATATTGCACTTGGAGGTCCTTTTGGAATGTGAGGCCTGGCTCTGAGTTGACTGGACTTTCTACGCACGTGCCTTATATCCCAATATGAAATTATATGTTAATTTTAATAATTAGTGCTTTTCGTCTGCAGAGACAAATACTAACTCGTCACAACACTTTAGTATTGTTCCTATTTTACAAACGAGGAAATGAGGCACAGTGGTTAAATCTAACATTTTCAAATGTAAATGCCTTAAATTGAGCACCTAAAACTACATTTAGGCATCTAAATAAAAGCATTTTTTAAGCATACACACATTCCAGAGAAGTCAATTAGCACTACGGTTGCTCAACACCTCTGAAAAAATCAGGTCAGGTGACTAACTTTTCGGCAACCAGTCATGAAAATTTTGCCCCAAGCTACTTTCCCAAGGCCATGAAGGGAGTAAGCTGGGGTGAAATTCATGATCTTCTGGCTTCCAGTCTTTTTCTCAGACGATTCAATCACCAAGCTCTCCCTCCCATCAGCACATTAAATAGATCACTAAATGTTCTTCTGTCTCTCGAGTTCTGAGCTTCCTATGTCATGAGAATAATACAGTACGGGAGGTGAGGTGACAAACGTTACAAGTGGAAGTATGTCTATGGATATATTGTTATCTTCTGAAAAAGGGGCTAATGATAAAAGAGGCATAGTCCGTTGCACTGTAGTAAACTTACAGTAATAATATATCACAGTTGGGCTTGCAATCCTTTTACCTGGAAGGAGGATTAAAGGTCTGTGATATTTACAGCACTGTTCCATTCTACAAGGCCACGTCAGCTGCACAGACACACACAAAATGGAGTAACTTTGATTACAGGAACCAATCGACTGTGGCACTTGTATCTCTTTCAGACACTATAACATGTCCTTTTATTCATGTATGGCCCAGGAACATTGTAATGTCCTTCCTCACCTGCCCAGAAACCTCATTTCAGCCTCTTCAATAGGGGCAGATTAAAGTCTTGTCAACTGGACGACCTGACTGGGGCCCTATGTTACAAAGAGGGATCCAACAGTTGCTGTTTGGTAGTCTATGCAGATAAAGTCAGGTAGGTCTTTGCCCTGATCCGAATGGACTGTGTCAACAGAAAAACCCACTACAGAAATTGGCACCAACCGGCACTCTCAGTTCAGAGACCAAGCACTGGATAGACCAATGGAACTAGAACTAATTCTTCAGCCATGGAAGTGGTCTTTCTAGTCTAGGGGCATTGATGGGGCAATATGGTGAAGCTTGCATTCCTGCTGCCTTGTTCTGGAAGTAAATTCACTGTTCAGAAGATGTTGTTATTTGAGAGTTAAGGTTAACTAGCAGTGTGGTGGCCTTAGAGCTGGTCAGAAAACAAAGTTTTTGTTCTGCAGGAAATTCCCCCATTTCAAAATTGATTTTCATTCCACATTGGAATGAAATGTCAGCATTGGAAATGGGGAAGTTCCATAAAATGTTAATTTAGAAGCCTCAAAACATTTCATGTGGCTAATGTCACATTGTTTCAACATTATCAAAATGAAACTATTTTACATTATCAACATGAAACGCTTTGATCCTTCCAAGCGGAAATTTCTCATTCCAACATTATGTGCAACTGACAACATGTGCCTGTAAAATGGAACAGGGCTGCAAATAGCTCAGATCTTTAATCCCCTTCCTGTAAAAGAAGGATTCCAAGCCAAACTTGAATATACTATTACTGGATGTTTACTACACTCTAGTGGACTATCCCTCTTTTATCATTCGCTCTGAACTGGCGTATACTGGTCTTTTAAGGCCAGAGGGGGAAATCTGGGAGTCACAGTTACCATGTTCCAGGAGTTCTGGAGCAGAGGATGGCCTAGGAAATGGCAGACACAGATACTGGGAGAGAGGAAATTATCCTGATGTAATAATGTTGCAGGGTGGGGCGCAAAGAAATCTAGGTTAGTGTCTCTTTAAGGGACAAGGAGCCTTATAGTAGAGGGTGGAACAAGGCTCCTCTTCCCTCTCAACCAACCAGGACAACTTCCGGGAAGGAGGGTGGCATATAATTTGCCTCTTCCCAGGGGGAGACATTAGCTGGGGTAGGACTGCTTGCCTGCTGACCTCTCCTGGCCCAAGGAGAAAGGCCTGAGGTAATTTGACCATGCCTCCAAGTGGTGAGATTGGACCCCAGTAGATGCACCTGGGAGGACTTTGTTAGGAAGGTGGTGTTTGGAGTTTTGTTTGTCTGAAAGACTTTTGTTGCTAGTCCAGCTGAAGCTGGGCAAGAGTAATTTAAAGGGCTCAGCTAAGAGAAGACACCTAGGGGTGCAGCCTGCTACAAGTTCCTTTTCATAAGGTGATGATACTATCTCCCTAGACGTACGTCTGCTTGTACACTATATTACCTCCAGCATTGTCCTGTTTGAGTAGCATAGTAGGCTCAGCAAACAAGAGAGAGAAGAACATTTCCTGGGCTATTTAACATGGATTGGTGAGCTAATAGTCTGAGAATAAGAGTGAAAGCCAGAAGCCACTGAGTTCATCCCAGCTGACTTTCTCCATGGCTTTTGAGCAGTTTCTTGGGCCTTAATTTTCAGAGATGCTAAGCAACCACATCTCCAACTGACTTGTACCAGTGGTGGGTGCTCAGCATCTCAGCAAATCAGGCCAGTTATTTAGGCATCCAAGTTTTAAAATGCTAGACTTAACCGAAGTACCTCAGTTTCTCCACTTGCATGCTCGGAGTAACGCTACTGAACTCCCTCACAAAGGTGTTGTAAGGAGGAGTGAATACTTCTTTTTAAAGAGGAGAAGCGCAAGTTAACATACAATTCTAAACTGGGATATTAGCCATGAGTAAAGAGCCCGTTCAGGTCAGATCCAGGTCCCACTTTCCAAAGAGATCCCAGGGCACAACATTAGTGTCATGGAATCACGATGTTGTCACATTGAGGCAGGTCCTAAAGCAGCCAGGTTTTAAAAAACTGCTTATTACGTGAGCGCTGCCTGTCCTGTGCACTCAGTGAGACAGGGGTCCTTGATAACAATAGCATGTGATCATGTAGTTAAAAACTGTGTCCTACTACATATGCACCAGGGGGACTGAATTAAGGTGGCACAGTCAACCTTAATTCTGGCCCCTCCCAACTTCTGAGTGCTTGACTTTGCAACCTTATTAATGTTTGGGGGGGTTTCTCCACCAACTATTTATTATTTAGGAAGTCTTAACATGTTTACATAATATTCTTTTAATGTAGGTTTTGTATATGTAGACATAATGTTTATATACAATTCATTTTAGATAATAGAATGAAATTAATTAAAGTGAAAAAGTTGAAACAAAATGTTTTTACTTTATCAAAACATTTCAACATTATAAAAACAAAAACAACAAAGTCAAAACAATTCACTTGGGCTTTCTCCCATCAAAATGTTTATCATAATCAACATGTTCCCTTGAAGTATTTTGTTTCAGCTACATTTTCTGATTGAAAAAATTTTGAGGAAACTTTTCCCATCAATTCTATTCAAGCCCTTTTAGAATATTGGGTGCACCTACAGTTAAATCTGTGTACAGATCTGTTCAAATGTACAAAGGAATTTTTTCTGGCTCATCACGGCAATTCAAACCACATTGTGCAGCTAACATTTACCCTAAGGTAGTTTTTCCAATATTGCTTCTCCAAAGGGGCAACAGCTGCTGGACAGCAGTTGAGATTAGTCCCAAGCAGGTCCTGTTAGTTTGGGGAGTGACAGGAACTGAGTTTGAGCCCCAGGGATACTATAACTTTTTTTTTAAAAAATCATAAAATGTTGATGTCAAATTATTTTTAAGGGTCTCGTGGGAACCCCTGGCTTAAATGACTTCAAATTTGGACTAGTAACTCTAGCCTAGACCTCTATGAGGCCCAGTAATTTTCAAGACAATCTGAATTAACATGTGAACTTTAGAGCACTTAGAAAAATGGGCTAGCTCAGGGGTTCGCAACCTCTGCCACATGGCTCGCCAGGGTAAGCACCCTGGCAGGCCAGGCCAGTTTGTTTACCTGCCGCATCGGCAGTTTTGGCCGATCGCGACTCCCACTGGCTGCAGTTTGCTGTCCCAGGCCAATGCGGGTGTTGGGAAGCCGCGGCCAGCACATCCCTCGCCCATGCCACTTCCTGCCAGCCCCATTGGCCTGGGATGGTGAACCACGGCCATTGGGAGCCGCGATCGGGCGAACCTGCCGATGCGGCAGGTAAACAGACTGACCCGGTCCACCAGAGTGCTTACCCTGGCGAGCCACATGCCAGAGGTTGCCAACCCTTGGGCTAGACAGTAAAGTAGTCTCAGCCTTACAGTGGTGTTACATCGTGCTATAATCCAGGACTTCTGTCTCCAGCAGAAGCTAATTCATCACTGCTGGATTCACTTTTAAAAAAGAAAAACATAAGATATAGTGTTTCAGCATCAGCTATCCATATAGGAACTGGGGTAGACTAAAGAGACAAAGCACTTTAAACACTATAGGAATCAATGTATTATGTAGGGACAAGTTCTGTGGAACTGTACATGAGGTATGTGCTCATCTACATACATATGTAGAGAAACTGTCATTTAAAACCTGCTTCTCTCACCCTCCCACCTGCTGGAACAGGCTTGTATTAAATATTAACAAACTTTGTCCATCAGTTCCCTGGGCCTCTTTTAACAACAGACTTATTACAACAGCTTTTCTCCCTCCCACATTGCTTTTGTCAGCACTGCCAATTCTGAAACCTAAGATTCTCTTTCCTGTAACTCTGTCTGCACTACCTTATCGCTGCTCTTGCTGTGCAGTTGCTCTCTACCTTTCTCACTCTCTCACTGGGACCACTGATGCTGCCTATCTGCCTTTGGCCATTGTAGGCAGCTTTTTCTGCCACAATTGCCCAATGGAAATATAGTAAAGGGGAGGGAGAAGAGAGTGAAACAAAAATACTAAGCCAGAGAGCCCCTGCAGTAGGAGTGGAAGACAGAAGAGCAGGTGGAAGGGGTGACGAGCATGGCCAGTAAGTCCAGAGATTTGCCTCGAGTAACCTTCCAGGCTCCAGAGAAGTCTGGGGAGGAATCATCCCACAAGAAACTGGGCAAGCTAACAGTTAAGTACAACCGCAAAGACCTTCAACGCTGGCTAGACCTGGAGGAATGGATTGATGCCCAGTTGCAGGAGCTGTACCAATACCAGGTAAATAACTGGGCTGGATCAAACTTTCCTTCTTAGGTGTAGGGGAGCCTAGACCCTGTGGGCTACAAAATGTTATCTTTAATTTATTGGGGACAAGTTGAGCAACAACCCAGGTTGTGACGACTGGGGACTCTGTTCTCTATCAAACTTCTTCTTATCACATACTAGAGCTCTCTCTCTAAGTGACGCTGCTGTGTTAGCGCTCAGACTATGGGTAATGGCACGTCTGTCAAGGAAGATAATGGGCACTACAGGCAGAGAGGAAAGAAAGGGGAAGTGGGGATTCAGGCATTGTAGGTAAAGATTTTGTTTCCACCTCCCAGGCCTCCAAAGTTCTGTCCACAACATTTTCCATAGCAGCAATGTTACTTGGTGGGAGTGTATGTGAGCACATACCTATATAGATGGTAGTAAGAACAGAAGTACTTGTGGCACCTTAGAGCCTAACAAATTTATTTGAGCATAAGCTTTCATGGGCTACAGCCCACTTCATCGGATGTATGGAGTGGAAAATACAGTAGGAAGATTATATATATATATATATACACACACACACACACACACACACAGAGAGAAAATGAAACAATGGGTGTTATCATACACACTATAAGGAGAGTGAACACTAACCCAGGAACTTATCTTTGCAACAAAGCCCATTGCCAACTCTGTCCACATATAAATTCAGGGGATACCATCATAGGACCTAAATCACATCAGCCACACTATCAGAGGCTCATTCACCTGCATGCACATCTACCAATGTGATATATGCCATCATGTGCCAGCAATGCCCCTCTGCCATGTACATTGGCCAAATCAGACAGTCTCTATGTAAAAGAATAAATGGACACAAATCAGATGTCAAGAATTATATCATTCAAAAACCAGTTGGAGAACACTTCAATCTCCCTGGCCACTCAATTACAGACCTAATAGTCACAATACTACAACAAAAAAACTTCAAAAACAGACTCCAAAGAGAGACTGCTGAATTGGAATTAATCTGCAAATTGGGCACCATTAAATTAGGCTTGAATAAAGACTGGGAGTGGATGGGCCATTACACAAAGTAAAATTATTTCCCCATGCTTATTTTTCCCCCACTACAGTTCCTCACATCATCTTGTCAATTGCTGGAAATGGGCCATTTTCATTACCACTACAAACAGTTCTTTTTCTCTCCTGCTGATAATAGCCCACCTTAACTGATCACTCTCCTTATAGTGTGTTTGGTAACACCCATTGTTTCATGTTCTCTGTGTGTGTATATATATCTTCCTACTGTATTTTCCACTGCATGCATCCAATGAAGTGGGCTGTAGCCCACGAAAGCTTATGCTCAAATAAATTTGTCAGTCTCTAAAGTGCCACAAGTACTCCTGTTTTTTTGTGGATACAGACTAACACGGCTGCTACTCTGAAACCTGTCATAGATGGCAATGTTTATCCTGAACTGTCTTAGAGCCATGGTACTTAATTCTGGCTCTGTCATTTGGGGTTTAAACCAGGATTTTTCATTGCCTTTGTACAAAAGTTTCCAGTACAGATTGAACACTGAAACATTAAACTGATGTCCCTGAGTCCATTCATATTTTGAACTTACGTGGCACGTTTGTTGGTGAATCTCAAAGTACTTTGACAAAATGGGTGAATATGTTTTAGTTTCCCTAAATGGGGCTAATACTAGAGAAGTTACAGTATTTGCCCTGATCCAAAGCCCATTGAAATGACTGGATCAGGCCCCAAGTCACTAGCAGACACAGGAACAGAACCCAGCTCTCATAAGTCCCCTATCCAGTAGACCACTGTTGCCTTCAACAGAAAGTGTGGATGGGTTTAACTATTTGTACAAAATAAGACACACATCGTCACCCCACACATCTTGATTTAGTTGGGGATTGGTCCTGCTTTGAGCAGGGGGTTGTACTGGATGACCTCCTGAGTTCCCTTCCAACCCTGATATTCTATTCTTCTAAAAGAATTGGTTAACTCTTGAATTTCACAGTCTTCCATTTTTGAGCATCGTTGCATTTTCAGATAGGATTGAAAATGGACATGCCACAATATCCCTGTGGTAATTTCTAGGATCACTGGCTTTTCTATGTGCACTGGAATTTATTAGGTAAACTATTCACTGTTTGAAATGAGAAGACAGCTCCTCTTGTATTCACACCATCCACAAAAGACAATTGAAAGAAAAGAGTATATATAGGCACTCTGTTTTGCAGTACATGTGGCACCTCTAAGAAGGAATGTCTGGTTTCCTGCATTATTATTTCTGTATTTTTATTAAGGATGGTTTTAATCTTCTTGAAGTTAGTAAAACAACTATTAGTTAGACTAGTAAAACGATCACTAGCTAGGCTAGATGATCATAAATGTCCCTCCAGCCCTTAATTTCTATGAATTTCCATTTTAAATTCAGTCATTTTATTGTTTATAAAATATTAATGGAAGCTCATCCCATGCCCTGGGTCCCTTATAATATATTAAAATGTACAACAGCACATTCAGTGTAAGTACATTCAAATACACTGCCTAAACCCACCCATCAGTAAAATCTGAGTCACCGTATCCTGAACGGAGCCATTAATGTAATGTTTACGAAAGGTACCAGATCGACGGCCCTGGTGAACGAAGTCAGTTTATCCATGGAATAGGCACAGCAGCAGTGCCAGCTTCCCTGCCAATTTTCCTGTCCTGGCTTTAGGGGACGGGACTGACTCTAGAGGTCATTGGTTAGTTCAGTATCCAGACCCTTTCTGTCCTGCACCTCTCTGCTGAGATTGCCAACAAGAATGATGATTCTTTCTGATAATTTTTGTGATATGGAAACTGGACCAGGACCAACAGACATCAAATGGTAACCATTTTTGGTCATGACTCTCTACCAACCAGAGCTGGATCTAACCCAGCAACCTAGATATAAAAGGCTCTTTAGTCCATTAGCCATCTAGTTCCCCAATACTGACCTTCCTAGCAAGTCTATCCCTGGAACTTACTTTTTTCTGTTTCCATTTGCCAGAGATGTGCTGATTGGTTCCTTCTTGATCATGTGGCTTGAAGAGGTATTGAAGCTGGACACTTTTTGGCTTCATCCTATCATCTAAAATAATAATGAAACACCCCTATGTATGTGGTTTTACTTTCTTTGGCTTTAGTCAAGTATTTGTTCAATGCTTCTTTGGCATTCAAGACCAGCAGTTCCAGGCTTATGTGACAATCCCATCATGAGAAACATGTAGAGCATGTCTATGCACGTGCCCAGTAGGTACAGCAAAGTAGAACTAACAGTGGCACCAAGATGTCACTGTGCTCATGTGACAAGATCAGTGACATTTGATATCATTGGGCTCCTGAGAGCCAACACCTACGGTGGAGAAGGATGAAAGGAACCCACTTCCAGCCTAGAATATATAGACCCTTTCTGTACCTGGTATTTGTGGAACTGGTAAAAGTAGAATTGCAGATGGAACTGACAAGAGTATTTTTATGAAGGAGTTTGATGTAATGGGCAGGGCTGGCTCTAACATTTTTGCCACCCCAAGCAAAAAAAAGAGCACTGCCCCGCACCTACGAGCCCCACGGCACCGAACCCCCCCCCGAGCGCTGCGTCCTGCTGCCCAAGTCTCCCCCCCGAGTGCCATGCCGCTGAAGCCAGCCTTCACGGAGCACCGCGCCGCCCAAGGCCTCCCCCCCCCCCAAGCACCACACCCGGATGAACCAAAAAAAAACAAACCCGAGCGCCGCCCCACCCCAAGGTGCTGCCCCAAGCACATGCTTGGTAGGCTGGTGTCTGGAGCCAGCCCTGGTAATGGGGTAATACTGTAAGGAAGCTCACACCCTGGAGGATTAAGTGGAGGTGATAGGAGACATGTTAAGAAAGACAGAACAATTGTTGCTTCTTTAAAGAGTAAGGGTTTTTTACTACTCAGAGGAGCTAGTAACATTTAAAGCACCTGTTTAAAAAAAATTCACAAGTGGCCTACTGGCAGTTCTTGGTGGTACCATGTGCAAGACCAAGGTGTAGTTCCCTCTCAACGCTGGGCCCACAGAAGAGCATTTTTAAAGGAGCCATAAAGGCAATACTAAAGTCCCTTTTTCACCTATGATCTCCTGAGAGTTTGCATTATGTAATCAGAGTCTGAAATCATTAACATTGCTGGTGGGTCACCATGTTCAAAGGTACAGATTCAAAGACTTGTTTTCCTTTCATTACTGCAAAGTCTTAGCAGGAAGAAGGTATTTCTGGAAGGTGTTGCCAACTGAATGGGGCCTGTGCTGCTGGCTCCTCTCTTGCACAGGAAATTCCCTAGAATTCAGACATGCATTTCAGGATCCATAATCTCAGGCTAAGCATCCAAATTTCCATCCCTAGTTCTAACAAATTTTGATACCTGGTCCAAACACACTTGGAACCAGGGCTGGTGCAAGGATATTTTGCGCCCTAGGCGAACTTCCACCTTGCGCCCTCTGCCCCCACCTCTCCCCCCAGAGCATTGCTTATTATAAGCTTTCAAAAATGAATACTGCATAATGTGGCATTGTTCATTAGAATGAATACATATTTGGCTTGAAAATTTATTAATTTCATTATTTAGCCTACATATTTAATGAAAATAATTGAATAACCTGACAGAGTGTGGTGCTGGCTGGCTCTGGGCAGGGCAGGGGATGCGAAGCTGGTTGGAGATGGGGTGTGGGGTTGGCTGGAGACAGGGGGTGTGGGACTGGCTGTGTGCAGGGCAGCGGGTGTGGGGCTGGCTGCAGGCAGGGTAGGGGCTGCAGCAGGGGCTGGATGGAGACAGGTGGTTTGGCGCTGGCTATGGACAGGGCAAGGGGTGCAGCAGGGGCTGGCTGCATGCAGGGCAGGGAGTGAGGAGCTGGCTGTGGGCAGGGCAGGGGGTGTGGGGTGGCTGGAGACAGGAGGTGTGGGGCTGGCTGTGGGCAGGGCAGGAGGTGTGGGGCTGGTTGAGGCAGGGAAGGGGGTGCGGGGCTGGCTGTGGGCAGGGGGTGAGGGGCTGGCTGGATACAAGGGTGTGGGGCTGGCTAGAGACAGGGCAGGGGGTGTGAGGCTGGCTGTGGGCAGGGCAAGGGGTGTGGGGCTGACTGGAGTCAGGGCAGGGGATGAGGGGTTGGCTGCAGCCAGGACAGGGGGTTTCAGCTGCCATGGACGGAGCTGGAGCACAAAGAGCAGCTGCAGAAGGAAGAGCTGTTGGACAGAAGCTTCTGTGGGGAACCGGCTCTGTCCCATGGAGAGGTACCGCTGAGGGATCTGCATTTTAAATAGCAGTGGGGACGCCCCTGCAGCCCCTTGCCCTCTCAGCCTCCTGGGCACTGGCTCTCTGCGGCTCACTCTCTAGGGGCTCAGCCCTGCTCCTCTTGCCTCCAGTCCCTCATTAGGCCTGTGTGCACGGAAAGCATGCAACATATCTTTGTACTGTGTTAATGACTCCTGAACTGGTGGGGGCTATGCCTAACTGCTGCCACTATCTCTTTCTTTGCTGGGCAATTAGATGACAATTAACTTGGAATAGCCTAGAGCGGTCAGAGTAGAGAAGGAGGGAGGAGAGACCTTTAGGTTTCAGTTCTGTGCAAAGCCAGTTAACTTTTCTTTTCAGCTGCCTATAAACAAACCTAGTAGAGAAAAGAGTTTCTTCCCCACATCCCCTCTCCCAAAAAATCGGTTATGATTTTAATGGATCCAGAAGCAAAATAATTCTGTAATCAAAAAGACAAGTTTCCTGCTTTCCCTTCCACAAAGATCTATTTCCAACCCAGGTAACTTATTATTTATTACCTGTAGTAACTATGTTCTCACGTTTGAATGACACACTGTAGTGGTGTCGGAGTTCTTTGGAAATCCCTCAGCTCTTTTGCGGTGTTGGGAGTGAATGCTAGACCCTCGGTTAATTACTTTTACCTTACTTCACATGCCTATCTTTTGGTCATTAATTTTTGAAGTTAAATTAGATTTTCAAAACCCAGCTTTAAAATGATGTTCATGCCGACAATTGCAATTTAATTGTCTAAACAGGGAAATCGTTGCCTTGAAATTATGGGATCTAATTTTAAAATTGTATTAAAAATGTGTCATTATAAAGGGGAAATATTTTAAAAGGTTTATCCAGCATCCCCATTACTGTTACCCAGGATTCTGCTTCAAGCAGTAACACAGGAGGGAGGGGGCAATGGACAGGTTAGTGTTCAGTGGTACTTCAAACAAAAAGACATTTACTCTTAAATTATGTCGTTGATGCCTAATTGACGATCTAATAGCATGCATCAAGTACATCAAAACTTCCCTGAATAAGCTTGTTAGCATTTCTAAGGGGCACACTGAACATTCCAAACAGTGATAAGTGGTGCCTGGGGGCGGTTGTGCAGGCATGACTGCGCCAGCTCAGACTCCCTCTCTGTCCCAGCAGCAACGGCTGCTCAACCATTTAAAAAAAAATTTGAGGGCGCTTTTTGGCACCCTCAAATCTCGGCGCCCTAGACAACTACCTAGGCCATGTCTACATCTAAAATTTTGCAGCGCTGGTTGTTACAGCTGTATTAGTACAGCTGTATAGGGCCAGCGCTGCAGAGTGGCCACACTTACAGCAACCAGCGCTGCAAGTGGTGTTAGATGTGGCCACACTGCAGCGCTGTTGGGCGGCTTCAAGGGGGGTTCCGGGACGAGAGAGCAAACCGGGAAAGGAAACCAGCTTCCCCGCGGTTTGCTCTCTCGGTCCCGGAGCCAGCCAGCAAACCGCAGGGAAGGAGACCTGCTTGCTCGGGGTTCCGGGACCGAGAGAGCAAACCGGGAACGCCGTGGTTTGCTCTCTCGGTCCCGGAGCCAGCCAGCAAACCGCAGGGAAGGAGACCTGCTTGCTCGGGGTTCCGGGACCGAGAGAGCAAACCGCGGTGAAGCTGGTTTCCTTTCCCAGTTTGCTCTCTCGGTCCCGGAACCCCGAGCAAGCAGGTCTCCTTCCCTGTGGTTTGCTGGGTGGCTCCGGGAACGCGAGAGCAAACCGCGGCGAAGCGGGTCTCCTTTCCCGGTTTGCTCTCTCGGTCCCGGAACCCCGAGCAAGCAGGTCTCCTTCCCTGCGGTTTGCTGGGTGGCTCCGGGACCGAGAGAGCAAACCGGGAAAGGAAACCAGCTTGATTACCAGAGGCTTCCTCCTTCCACGGAGGTCAAGAAAAGCGCTGGTAACTGTCTACATTGGATTACCAGCGCTGGATCACCAGCGCTGGATCCTCTACACCCGAGACAAAACGGGAGTAGGGCCAGCGCTGCAAACAGGGAGTTGCAGCGCTGGTGGTGCCCTGCAGATGTGTACACCTTCAAAGTTGCAGCGCTGTAACTCCCTCACCAGCGCTGCAACTTTCTGATGTAGACAAGCCCTTAGTCTGCCTAAATGGTTGCACCGGCCCTGCTTGGAACTACCACATCACAGTATATGCAAGTTTAGAGATTGTTGGCACTGGTACAGCAGTTTCTTGTAAATGTTTTATGAAGGATTTAAAACACAACAACCTACCAGACAAATCCTAGAATCACTTGGGTCTGAAGGAGTCTCTAGTGGGCCATCCCATTCCGCTCCCAGCATCAAGGCAGTACTATCTTTATTAGCCCTGATAGTTGTCAAAGTTAGACTCAGGACTCACAGTTTGTCAGACCACTCTGTTTTATTAGCACAGCGCTCTGCTAATAACATCCAGATAATGTGAGCACCATGCAAGACGCAAACTATCTTATTTATACAGATAAAAGGGCGAGTACTTAACAAGATAACAAAGGAAGCAGAATCTGATAAGTTTACCTGGGCTAGGCACGCCTATCTTATTTCCTTACTAACTTTTACCGATCTTCTGTTAATGTTTTGCCATTAGCACCCTTGTTTATGCCTAATGTTTCTTTTCCTGGAACCTGTATTTCAACATTTCTTATTTCTGCTTAAAGGTACATACAACATTTCTCTAATCCATTCTTATTTTTACAATATAATTCATTCTACTTTCACATAGTCTAGTCTTCAATAGCTCATTCCACAACCTCATTGGCAACTTGTTCCATTGCTCTGAATGTCCTTAGCATTATTCAGTTTCCTAATATATCTTAGAAGTCTAAGCATCAGGGCTGAAACAACCATGCTCCATAAAATCACCGGTTCAGATTTTAGCAGGATCAAGTCAGACAGTCATTTCTACTATGGGCAAATGGAGTGCTGCAGACTTTGTGTTTAGATCTTTCAAAGGAGAACTTAAAGAGTTCCATGTTGATGTTGCCCTTTGGGACCCAACTCCCCTGACCTTTTGGGAAGGCCTAATTATTACTCATTCCATTTTGTAAAAGATGTTTTACCCCAGCTGGGGTTCATCCTATTTCAGCTGCATTAGGTCCTTCCATAGGGTCTTCTCACAATAGCATCATGCTCCATGGGCAGGTATTTGGTGTTGTGGTGGGACTGTTTGACACCTCTGGGAGCTAAATCTGGAGGAGCTGAGAAATGTTGCTTGTGTCAAGCCACAGTCCGCGTGCTGGGATGTGGTGCTGCTAGAGATGAGCCTGAATCAGAACCCTTGTTCTAAATACCCTCATATTTCAGGAAGATCCATATATTAATTCAGTCTTTGCCACGTGGGCCTCTCTAACTAGAAATGAATCCTTCCTCCACCCCACTTTCATCCCCCCTGCAGTTCTCCACACAAAGTCCTCTTGAATGCTTATCAGTTGACAGGACAGGTTTATTTACTATGTATTTCTGCTCTAGCTGCAGGAGGAAGCAGATACAGCAACTCCTGAACCAGAAATTGACATTGAAGATCTTCTAGAGGTCTCCAACGAGGAACAGAAATCAAAACTACAGGTCAGACAGACTGTCCGTTCTTATTTATATTAAATATGGGAGCTAAGACCTTTTTAACACTCAAAAATTGACCTATTACTGAAAAAAACGAGTCAACAGTAGGTCGCTCTGCATTGGTGTAAATGCTTATGTTGATAATACAAAACTATCAACTCCATTCCAGAAGCCAGGATTAAGGGCTGCTTTATGCTCTGCTTTTGCACTGATTTAATCAAACTGGTAGAGAAAATGATTTAGTTCAATCCTAATGTGGTTGCCATAATGCTTATATAAATCACTTATACCCATATAGCCACATCCGCACTAAGGTGTTGCACTGATTGAACTAACTTGTTTGTTTTTTTTCTACCAAGTTAGTTAAATTGGTGCACAAACTGAGTGTAGAGCAGCGCAAAGACTCAAGTTTGACTGCACAGAAACTTATCAGTTCATTCCACCAGGTGTCAATCTGTAATAGTTTGGAAAACAATTTTGTTCCTGTAAGGTGGAGAACTCATCACCATAGCACCTCTGGTGTCAGGGTGCAATGCTGCAGGGGTCATTATCTCCTGTGCCATCTGCCACTTGTCAAGTCTTCCACAGCTCAGCCGTCTGGCCCAATCACATGAAGTTCAGTCCCCTTCCTGGTTAAAAAAACCCACAACCAAATAGTCTTACAACAAGAGAGCATTCAGCCAGCTCTTGAGCTATTCCTCAGCCTGTCCATTGGGCTGACTCTCAGGGCCGCTCAGAGGATTCCGGGGGCCTGGGGCCATCGGCGGCAGGAGGCTCCGGTGGACCTCCCGCAGGCGTGCCTGCGGAGGGTCCACTGGTCCCGCGGCTCCAGTGGAGCATCCGCAGACACGCCTGCGGGAGGTCCACTGGAGCCGCGGGACCAGCGGACCCTCCACAGCCACGCCTGCAGGAGGTTCACCGGAGCCGTGGGACCGGCAAGTGGCAGGGGGTCCCCCGCGCGGCAAAATGTCTAGAGCCGGCCCTGTTCGGCGGCGGGGGGCCCTTCCGTTCTGGGACCCACCGCTGAAGTGCCCCGAAGACCCGCGACGGGGACCCCCCGCCGGCGAATTACCGCCGAAGCGGGACCCGCCGCCGAAGTGCAGCCCGCTCTTTGGCGGTAATTCAGCGGCGCGGGCCCCCGCCGCGGGTCTTTGGGGCACTTCGGCGGCAGGTCCCTGAACGGAAGGGACCCTCACCACCGAATTACTGCCGAAGACCGGGTTGCACTTCGGCGGCAGGTCCCGCTTCGGCGGTAGTGCGATGGCGGGGGGTCCTTCCACCCCGGAGCGGAAGGACTCCCCCGCCAGCGAAGTCCGGGAGCGGAAGAAGCTCCGGGGCCCGGCCCCGCAAGAGTTTTCTGGGGCCCCCGAGCGAGTCTTTGGCCCCATCTGGGCTCAATATTCCTTCTGTTTGGCTTGCATACCCCTTCCTCAGCGGCTGGTAGGGGAAGAGAGGCCCTCTCAGTTCTGGGTTCTGGTCCAAGGACCCTGTATTAAGAAGAACAGGAGTACTTGTAGCACCTTCGAGACTAACAAATTTATTTTTAGCATAATAATATGCTTAATTGTTAGTCTCTAAGGTGCCACAAGTACTTCTGTTCTTTTTGCTGATACAGACTAACACAGCTGCTACTCTGAAACCTGTATTAAGAAGCTAGGTCTAATCCATCAAACATGCTGCAATTTCCCTGGGCAGCTTCCTATCTTCAAGCTACATGTGCTGCTTCTCCACAGCTTGTATTTAACACAGCATTCCTTTGGTTCCAAAACTCCTCCTTTGCTGATTTATTAGCTTCTCTGCCCCTCTTGGGCTCCGCTAAAGTGTTTTTTACTGACCCTACCAATAGGCCTCCCCTACAGGAGCATGATCTGCTCCTGCAGAGTTCTTCCTCTGCTCCTTCTGGTTTTAACAGGTTTCCCTCACTGCTGCCCTTCCTCAGGGACTCTAGCAATTTCCCCAAGGCTCTTCCTGCTCCTTTTAGGCCTTTGCTCAGGGTTTCCCCCCAAAGTAACTTGTGCTTCCTATGGGTCCTCCTCCCTGACTTCTTGCCTGTTTAAGTCATCTCTCAGGGCTCCTGCCCTTGAAAGCCAAAGAATGACCCCTCCTCCTACCTACAGGATAATCCTGCCTTTTCTGCAGTCTCTGCCCTCAACTGAGTGCTTTGACTCTGTGTTGTCTTTTCCCAACCCTTTCACAGTTGGGATCACTAACTAGCCTCAAACTGCCTTGTCACCATCAGGTATGGGATAGCTGGTAGGTCACAGGCAAGGCTGATCCTGGCTTATCTTAAAGGGCCAGCCACCCTCTGAGTCCCATTCACACCCACTGTCAGCAACAAGTCCCTATCCCATTGTACGCAAGGCCAAAGTGTCCTATTTTTACGGCTTGTACACTTCTCCCATTTAATATGTGAACTGAAAAATTTCTTATCCACACTAACTGTCCCCAGTGATTTGTTAGGGATGAGTGAGTTACTCAGAAGTAAATCAAACTTTCACTCAAACTTTGAACTAAACCTATTCTGAGATTAGAAAAATGCTGGTTACCTTTTAATGCAGAGGTTCTCATTCTCTCAGAAGGCTCTGTACTTCTGTGTTCCTGGCAGCAGCCAATGCAGAAAGGCCAGAAAAACCCAAACGGAACAGCTGTTCTTGAGGTATTTCTTGCCCAGACAGAAGTCTGAAGTAGCTTAAAACACATAAGATTATGAGGCCTGTTCTTATGGGGTTTTGCAGCCCAGTTTTGCAGATACTCAAGACTAGGTTACGCCTCCAAATGCTTACGGGTTGATCCAAAATAACTCCTGAGAGTTCTGCAGTAATAGTTAGCTCTTATAGGGTTTGATACAAAGCCCATGGAAGTTAATGGAAAGAGCCATGTTGACTTCAGTGGGCTTTGGATCAGGGCCACACAGTGTTCTTCAGATGTAGGCCTCAGAATGAAAGTATCATTACTAAAAAACATACTGGCAGCAGACTCTCTACACATCAGACACTGTATACACTGTGATAGCTTCCGGAGCCCTCTGGGGTGACGTGATTGAAATACAGAACTGCTAATGCGATCCAGTACTGTGGAACAGGAACAAAGTACAGAGCTCTACGTTGTACATAACAGTGTTTTGGTGACTGTGAGTCCTGGGATCTCCTGCGGCATTCAGTACAGAACAGCGGTGATGAGTATGGATTGGAGTCCCTGAATGGTGTGGCATGATGCAGGTGATGGTGATCTCAGGCTCTGGAACATCATTGGATCATGTAGCACACTAGATATGGCAGCCTTACATACTCTTCCTGTATCTTAAAAAGGAAAAACAAATAGACAAACTCCTAAGGAACTAACATGAGTTTTACCTTACAGGAAATTCTTCATGAGTGTTCCAGACCTACAGAGGTGAGTGAAGCATCGTCAATGAGCATTTAGTCTCAGTCTCATACTGTGCTGTGGCAGTGTGGCTTGGCTCCATCTGGTTAAATAGCTGGTATGCTCTGCAGATAGTTGAAGCTTGAGTTACCAAGCTTGTTTACTCTCAGGAGGTTTTTTATACTTTATTCCACACGGCTATAAAAACTAATATATAGGAGTGAATGGAGAGCAGTGACCAATGAGGTTAATTTCAGATGTGTGTTTCCTACGGTGTTCTCAGTCTATTTCCTAGTTAAGGAGTCAAAGGAAATATCAGAAGCAATAATGATCTTTGAAAGGATAGACCAAGTAGGCAATGTGGTACTGTTAGTACATAATTGTAACTTGCCTCTGTAGTGTATCTCCATTGTAGCTTGTCCAGTCTTGTAAATGGCTGCACAAAGTTTAATGTATAGAAAATAGGGCTGGCGAATGATTCACATGGAAATTAAACTTAACCAAACTAGTCTGCAGAAACCGAGCCAGAATCCTGCTAACTCAGGATTAGCAGGCTGGCAGCCCCACCATCAAGGCTGGCTGTGGGGCTCTAAGGGTCCATCTCCAAATCACAGGCAAGAGCACAAGGCTAATTGTGCCCACATGGATAACCAACAGGAGTTTGTGCAGTTCATGGGCTTAATGAATGTAATCACATGGCTGTTTAGTGGCTGACCTTAGCAAGCAGGACAGCTACCTAACAAGTAACTGAATTAGTGTTTTCCTACCCCAAGAGTCTGTGTTAAAGGTCTTGTTCAATCCTGTCTGCTGACCCCGGTGTCTGTAATCTATGCAGCCTTGTGTCCATTACACTCACATTTCAGGAGTCCATGTACCTAGCAAGCAGATAGAGGAAAGCAGCAGAAACATGGGAAAGGGGCTGACTACGTGCTCGCTTCAGATGCCTAACTGCCACTTTAAGCAGTACTGGCATTCACAAAACCATCGTTCAACTGCTGCCTAACTCTGTAGGCACCTACATTTCTGCTCGTGGGGATGCACAAAGCTACCCAACCCAAGCTGCTCATTGCCTATTTCATGCCTAACCCCTGAAGGCTTTGCAAACTAGACCTTCCCCTCCCTATTTTGCCTGTGGGGCTCGATCCTGTAGGCATGCTTGGAGCACGGATAGGCCCCACAAAACACAGCAAGGAGGAAGATATAGTGCTAGTGCCACCTCCCAATAGCCCAGTGATTAGTACACTCACCCCCTAAGCTAGGTGACCAGGGTTCAAATCCACCTCTGCAGGAGTCAGGGTAGCAATTTGGACCCAAGTTACTTACCTTCCAGGAGAGTTCCCTGTGTGTTAGATGGTCATTGGGCCAGAGTGTGTGAGAATGACTCTATTGGTTGGCTATGTATCTCAGGGTGCTGGCCTCTGTGAATCCCTTTTGTTTAGGTACCTCATTCTCCTCAGACAATGCATGAGGAGCCTGGGCACCTAACTCAGAATTGTGAATTCCACTAGGCAGCAAGTCACCTAAGACCCCCCTGGTAAATCTAACCTTACGATATAGTTCTGCAAATTCACTGGGAACATGCAGCAGTAGGTTAAGCTCAGCTCTGCGAAGTCAGGCCTCCAATACACCAGCTTGATTTAAACAGGAGCCTTATCAATCCACTGTGCGCACAGTGGTTTCTGCAGAATGCAAAGACCTTAGAGTGACCTGTTAGACAGGGAAAGAGTTTAGGTTACCTGATCTATTTTGGTCATGTTGGTTGTTATGAAGAGGGTGGAATTTGTGCTACTTACAGTGGCAGCCATGCAGAATGACCAGATGCCTCGGTTTTAAGGGATAGTCCTTGACAGTTTGGGTGAAACCTGAGTTTTCTCTCAGGGCTTGTCTACATCACAAAGTTGCAGCGCTGGTGAGGGGGTTACAGCACTGCAACTTAGGAGGTGTACACATCTGCAGGGCACCACCAGCGCTGCAACTCCCTGTTTGCAGCGCTGGCCGTACTCCCGTTTTGTCTCGGGTGTAGAGGATCCAGCGCTGGTGATCCAGCGCTGGTAATCAAGCGTAGACACTTACCAGCGCTTTTCTTGACCTCCGTGGAATAAGCAGGTATCCCAGCATACCTGAGGAAGCCTCTCTGGTAATCAAGCAGGTCTCCTTCCCCGGTTTGCTCTCGCGTTCCCCGAACCCCCGTGCAAGCAGGTCTCCTTCCCTGCGGTTTGCATGGGGGTTCGGGGAACGCGAGAGCAAACCATGGGGAAGCTGGTCTCCTTCCCCGGTTTGCTCTCGCGTTCCCCGAACCCCAGTGCAAGCAGGTCTCCTTCCCTGCGGTTTGCAGGGGGGTTCGGGGAACGCGAGAGCAAACCGCGGGGAAGCTGGTCTCCTTCCCCGGTTTGCTCTCGCGTTCCCCGAACCCCCGAGCAAGCAGGTCTCCTTCCCTGCGGTTTGCAGGGGGGTTCGGGGAACGCAAGAGCAAACCGCGGGGAAGCTGGTCTCCTTCCCCGGTTTGCTCTCACATTCCCCGAACCCCAGTGCAAGCAGGTCTCCTTCCCTGCGGTTTGCAGGGGGGTTCGGGGAACGCGAGAGCAAACCGCGGGGAAGCTGGTCTACTTCCCCGGTTTGCTCTCACGTTCCCCGAACCCCAGTGCAAGCAGGTCTCCTTCCCTGCGGTTTGCAGGGGGGTCCGGGGAACGCGAGAGCAAACTGCAGGGAAGCTGGTCTCCTTCCCCGGTTTGCTCTTGCGTTCCCCGAACCCCCGAGCAAGCAGGTCTCCTTCCCTGCGGTTTGCAGGGGGGTTCGGGGAACGTGAGAGCAAACCGCGGGGAAGCTGGTCTCCTTCCCCGGTTTGCTCTCGCGTTCCCCGAACCCCCGTGCAAGCAGGTCTCCTTCCCTGCGGTTTGCAGGGGGGTTCGGGGAACGCGAGAGCAAACCGCGGGGAAGCTGGTCTCCTTCCCCGGTTTGCTCTCGCGTTCCCCGAACCCCCGAGCAAGCAGGTCTCCTTCCCTGCGGTTTGCAGGGGGGTTCGGGGAACGCGAGAGCAAACCGCAGGGAAGCTGGTCTCCTTCCCCGGTTTGCTCTCGCGTTCCCCGAACCCCCCTTGAAGCCGCCCAACAGCGCTGCAGTGTGGCCACATCTAACACCACTTGCAGCGCTGGTTGGGCAGCCAACCCTATACAGCTGTACTAATACAGCTGTAACAACCAGCGCTGCAAAATTGTAGATGTAGACATACCCTCAGTGTTACTAGAACTGGTCAGGTAACTTCCCTTCCACCTCATCAGCCCATCCTCACCTCCTGCTAATGTTTGTCCTCAAACATACAAATGTGTTATTCCCTCCTGCCCCCCCCCCCCGACTACTTCCTCACTGAAGCAAGCCAGCTATTATGGGTCACAATGTGAGATGCCCTGTAATCCACTACATAGTAGTATGGCCATTTCAGTGAGGAAGCAGCAAGCATATTATGGCCTAGATGTTGAGAGCAGCAGGACATGGATGGGAGGTTGTGGTGAAAGTAGGGGACTCTGCGCAAAAACGATAGGGGCAGCTGTACCCTGAAGTCATCTAATGGTGGGAACAAACAGGCTCCATGGAGAGGAAGGGGTGGGCTGCCTGGGAAAGAGAGACAAAGCATGTGTGACTGCCCTGAAGAGAGCTGGGAGAGGGGCAAGGCTGCCCCTCCCTCGCTGACAAAAATCTCCCCCTCCTCTCCCCTCTCCAAACAAAAGAACAGGACCTGTTCTGCATTTCAACATTCTGGTCACTGGACCGCTGCTAAATATGAAGGGCAGTAAGAGGGAATGCAGCAGACATGTGACTCTTAGAGCTAAGGCTGAGCACAATAAGCATTAAAGCCTTCTTCTGACTGACTCTCATTCCAGGACTTCATTACGGAACTGCTCAGTCGACTGCAAGGTCTCAGGAAAATCCCTCAAAGGAAATGATCCTATCCATCATGAGAGACACCCCCCTTCCATCCCGTATCGCTCACATGGAAGCGGGTGTCTCCCTAGGGCAGAGAATCACATCGGAAGATCATTTTACAGTTTTTTCTAGGACTTGGTGTTCTGAGAAGCATCTTAGATACTTTTAGCATCACATTCCAGCTTCATGTTCACAGGGAGGGGGCTTGTGTGTATCTTGCTGATATTTAAAGAGCTGTTACGTTAAGGGAGAGGGCAGATCCCCTTCTTTTTCATTCATTTTCTTTTTGAAGGAACCTCTCCTTTGGCTGAGGAAGCGTTGGACACAGCTCCCTTTGCAGCCATGCAGGGCTGCTCCTGCTGCCCAGTGACAGAAGGGAGAAAGAAGGCATTGGCTGTTATCCATCCTTCACCAGGGACAGGGAGTTGCTAGTCCACTGCTCCCAGCCCCTGCCTGTGAACAGACCTCCTAGCTCTAGGCCAGCACATAGACAAAGGGTCATTTCTTATATTTTTTTAGTCGCTGTTTTTATTAATCATCCCTCCCTGGTGGAAAGCTGGGCAGAAAATACACTCCCTGGAGCTTTTCCTTCCATCCTACTGTATGTTCCACAGGTTGATTAATATTTGTGGGGCCCGGGACTTTTTAATGATCTAGCAGCACCTCAAACAAATACGAGGACCTGCAAGGGATTTTTAAAGAACTGCACAACTGCCTGTGTAAGGACATTTTGAAAGACACTCAGTTTGTGTATTAAAATGCATAGAAATCCAGACCTGCTTGTGATGTGAGGGTTTTTGTTCTGCATTCAAAGAGGAAATCCAGCGAGGGAAGAAAAATCTAATTAAAAGACCATCAATCCAGGGCTGGCTAAGTGTACTCTTCGTGGGGAGTATTGAGGAAGGGAGAGGCTCAGCAACCCAAACGGGATGTAGGAGCTGGAGCCTTGTGCCTCTGTACCACCTCTTCTAGGTGTAGCAGGAGTGGGTCTCATAAACCACATCCAGAGAGACAGTAACGTGGCAAGAGTGGGATGGAAATAAGATAATAAATGAAGGAGGAACACTTAAACTCAGACAACTCCCATATGGTAGAATGGACTTTTGGTTCCCCCCCACACACACAATTAACGCACATACACTCTCCTAAACAGAGGTGAAACTAAGTCTCTCTGGGAGAGAAAGTCCCATGTCCCATTATGCTAGTGATCAGGCTACTAGGTTTGTCCTTGTGTTCCGATTTGTCATACAGTGTTACAAAATGAGGGACCAGGGCCTACAACGCAAAGGAGCCCTGCAGCGTTAAGGCCAGCGCTTCTGACAGCTAACAATAGAAACTGACTGAAAGTCTTGGGCTGGATCAGAAATTTCTACACGTTTTGAGTCTTAAATTACATCAGTCCCCCATCCTAGTTAATGACAGGGTGCAGACTGGTACATTTGTCCCCCACCCTAGAGTTCAGAGCACACCACTAGAGGGCCAGAGAAAATGGCTGTTTCCTGGCTGAGAGAAGCATGTGTCCCTGGGTTGGTTGGTTCTTGCATTTATACCCTTTTTGAAGCCGATGTACCATATACAGGGCCGGTGCAAGGATGTTTCGTGCCCTAGGCGAAACTTCCACCTTGCTCCCGTCCCTGAGCCCCCCGCGGCAACTCCCCACCTCCGCCCTGAGGTGCCCCTCTGCGCAGCTCTCCACCCCCCACCCTCTGCCCTGAGGCACCCCCCCCCACTCCAGCTCACCCCTGCTCCGCCTCCACCCTGAGCACGCTGTCGCTGATTCACTTCTCCCGCCTCCCAGGCTTGCGGTGCCTAAGCTGATTGGCGCCGCAAGCCTGGGAGGTGGGAGAAGTGAAGCAGCTCACCCCTGGCCCGCCTCCTCCCCGAGCACGCCATCACTGCTTCACTTCTTCAGCTTCCCAGGCTTGTGGTGCCAATTAGCTTAGGCCCCCCCCCTTTACTTGCTGCAGGCAGCCCTCCCCACGTCCCCCTGTCCCAGCTCCCTCCGCCTAAATGCCGGAGGCAACTGGGGCGGCCGAAGATGCGGCCACCGTGGTTGCTGCCGAAGAAAACGTTGCTCCCCAAATCCTAGTGCCCTAGGCAACCGCCTACGTCGCCTAAATGGTTGCACCGGCTCTGGCCATATATCCAGTCTTGGGAGACTTATCCCACCAAGTTCATGCCGAACTCTAAAGGTACTTCAAGCCTCACCTGCAGTGTAATGAAAGCGTGGCTGTGCTACATTCGCTATGTGCCAGCTGTATGCCCATCAGTATGCCCAAGTGGAAGTGTTGGGTCATGGGTATGTCCTTCCTGTGCCAGTGTTAGGACCTTGACACATGCTTGGCAGGCCATCGTTTGGCCTTGGTGCACAGAATAATCTTGAAAACTTCCCTTCAAAGCTCAATTCTACAAACTAAATAAAAAGTTAAAATGCTGAAAAGATCAGAGGTGATGCTGGGCCAGAGCCTTAGCTGGGGTAAATTGGCATAGTTGCCTTGAAGCCAATAGATCTACACTGATTTACACCAGTTCTGTGTAAAGGTTCTGACTTTTACCATTTCACTGCCACTCAGAGAGCAGGAGAGAGGCTAGCCCAGCCAAAGAGTTCATTAATCCACTGAGAGCTGATAAAAATGTTGGAAGTTTTCCTGACAAAACCAATTATGATCTTTCTTGCCCAACACCTGTTTTACAAGCTAGTCTGGTCTCTGCCAGGCCAGGAGCTTAGTCAAAAATAGCAAAGGATCAAACTGAGGTGAAGGTGGAAGATCCAGTTTTGACAAGGGATAGGCAATAAGCTGGGCGGACTGAACTAGAGTTACGACAATCCCCAGAGGTTCACGTAGCTGCCATGGGAACAGAGATGTGCACTTGGGCAAGCCTTCGCTTGTATTCTACTGGCCATGGGTTCTGCTTGTTGAACCATATTTGACTAGGGAGAGCATGAAGGAGCTGAAATGCCTCTCCCCCCTTGCACCATCCTGGATGTTATCCTTATGGCGGGACTCACTACCCACCTCCTATCCCCTGCTTTTACTCTGGGTGCCATGAAGGGACTTGGGCCATGCTATGGGTCAGGGATTGTTATAAACAGGTTCAGGAAGGTTTTTTAAAAATAACCCGTGTGTCCTGTTTACTTTGCCTTCGCATGCTCTCCTCAGCAGACACAGTCCAAGTGGGGAGAAGCAGTCAAGGCCTCCGTGCTGTAGTGCTGGTGCACCAGCCCCAAACACGGTAATTCTTGAGACCCAAACTCTAAATGAAACCCCACACAACAATTCAGGGCAAGCCCTAGCATGAATATGGGGTTTGAAAAACCTCAGGGACTTGGCTAAGTAATGTTAAAATTTTGTCTCAAAATGTATTTGCCTATCAGCCAGAATCTGCTCCAAAAATCCATTCTGATCTCCCAGATCAATACAAGAGAGAGGGAAAATTAAGAGAAATGTTAAGTTCAAAAAATCATATTAAAAAAAAATGTACAAAATTGCAAGTCTTTTTTTCAGTGGAAAGAATTCTTTAAATATAGTATGTTGTTGTTTATTGTTTGGATTTATTTTGGCCTGGACCATGAAAATAGACTAGCCAATTTTCCTGTTGTTTACAATCAGTTTCTAGTTACTTTTATTATCCTGGTTCTCGGGCACTAGCTCAAGCCTGCTAGGGGTGAGTTGCAAGTACTGCATGGGAATGTTTGTATATCTTAGCCCATGCGCATGAAATAAAGATTTCCCCCTGAATCATGCTCCTAATAACACCTCTGAGCTCCTCTCTCAAATATTCAGGTTTTAAACTCTTCTGATGTCATAATCATTCTTGATTCTCCAGCCAAAAAGGGCAAGATGTGATATTTCAAATGCAGAAAATCAACATGCTGTGGGGAGAAAAACCTCTCAGGCCCTTTCTATCCTTCATCAAGAAGCAAAAAAGGTCACAAGCCCAATTTTGTTTCTTTTTCAGATACAGTGCTCGCACCTTCATCTGCACAGCTTGGGATTTCGTAGCTTTTGCTGAGTATTTTCAAAGCACTGGCCAAGGCTATAACATCAGTCCATGGGAAGCTGTTCAGGGCGTTAGCCATATGACTCTTTAAAAGCATGCTTCTTAAATAAGGGTCACATTATTTGTCTTTCCCAAAGAGAAAACCAAAAGGTTAGTCTGTCTACCCTGCTGCAAACAGCCCTCTTTCCCCACACTATAGAAGTTGATCAGCTAGTGATGGAGTCTAATGCATTTCAAGGGGAGGGTCACAGAAAAGGCCCATTATCACACAGCATCCACAAAAGTTCACTTTCTGTGGAGAGGGGAGGATCAGTCTGTGTGACGAAAGCAAGTAAAGAGAAGCTCCCACACGTGACTAGATATTAAACGTCAGTTCCAGGACATGTCTTTCTGGCTTCAATGAGATGAGCCCACAGAAACCAGTTTGGAACCCTGGGCAAGCCAGCAGGCTGGCTCCAGCTGTAACCTACCCATTGTTTTCCTCATGAGATTCGCTTGTTAGGGCTCACAGGGTCCCCCTGACTGTATAAATAGCTACAAGTTCAACTGTGGCTGAGGAATCCAGGAAGTTCAATGGGATGGTGCTGAGACTCACCTAGGCGTAATTAACCCACAGGTCAGGGTCAGGTGTTTAAGAGAAGTAGCTGTGAAGCAAAGAATTGAATGCATATAGTCTGAATGTCTGGAGGGGAGTCAGGATTAAGACCTACTGCTGGAGCAGTTTGGACAAATACTACACAGAGACGCCTCTTAAAAATCAAACAGACAGCAGACATTTGAACAGCAGTAACTCCCCTCGCCCCCTGAAAATACTGAGCCACAAAGGGAACAAGGCAGAGCCTTTCTGTAAGTGTAGGTGGTTAGCTATCTGAGTAATCATTCCAGTCCAATAATTATGAAATGGCTCCCACTCCTATGCAGTAAAACCCAGAAATGAATCTTGGTTTTCCTCTTTTAGACTAACCTTCTCAGACCAGGAACTGTTTATTATCATCTTGTGAGTGCTGGGCTTTTTGTCAGCATTACATCATGATAATCCAAAACCTTTCCTACTCAGCTATCCCAAAGCTCTGTACTAAGGAGTTAGGCACTGCCACTGTTAATATAAACAGAACTTCAGCCACTTATGGCTTACTCAGAACTATATTAAAGAGAGTGAATTTTGCCAGGTCAGTGCATAACCCCAATGACTTTGGTCTTAGGGATCTGTGATGTGCACCAGGACAGGCACCAGAGATGGGCAAGAATAGAGTTCCATTTAATGTATTCATTCATAGGAACAGAAATATGTGGGGGCAGTGGAGGTAGCAGCGGGTAGTATCTTTAGTCTACCAGTGATTCTAATAATTGCATCAGGCCAAATTCTGCTCTTAGACAAATGTGTACAACTCTCATTGACTTCAACAGAATTCTCACATACCTATTTGACAATAGAATTCAGCTCATTATTAGTATTTTACATTTATAAAGCACCTTCCATCCTGATGGACTCCAGAATGCATTTCAGATACAGGAATTACATCATCCACCAATAAAATGCAGCCACTACTGGGGAAGAACACAGCTGCTGTTTAGCAAGCCCCCAGCAACGCTATACTACAGTTTTAGGTCACCTCATGTCCTCTCACATCCAGCCAGAGTATGTCAAAAAACAGCAAGGCCTTTCATTTCATTTTTTGATCCATCTGGCATTAGAACTGAGGTCACAGGGCATGACTGCAGAATGACACCCTGTAAAATAATTTCAGAAATTCTCAAGAGCTTTCCCTACACACATTCCTTTATTACACTTTGGAGATCTTATCACCTATCTGAACAAGCCATGAAGAATTTTATCTTTTCTTAATTTAACTTGCCTTGTCATCTTTTTTAAACAAAATGTGTAAATTATTAGCAAAAGCAGGAAATTATTCATCATGCAGCCTCACAATGGCTTAAATTCATGCTCTTTCCCTAGCTTTACCATCATCCAAATGCCCCCTGTTTTAAACTCACACTATTTACATTTATATCAGCTCATCCATTTTCTAACATTCTACTGGCTTAAACTCTCATGTATGCAGAGCATGCACTTCATTCCCAGCCATGTTTCCCTGGCTATGCTTGGGGAGGGAAGTCACATTTTCGCCAAGCTTCTCTGGAATTACAGAAGTTCCTCAAATTGTTCAAAAGATCCTCTGTTTTGGTAGCAAGCACATGCCCTTGTGGACTCTTCCCAACTTGACAACTCCCATTGTATCTCTGTTTTGCATCTTCTTCCCTTTTCACAGCTCAAGGACTCATTTCTGCTTACAAGGAGGACGATAGCTAGATGTGCAGTGCTCCTTCCGGTCAAACTCATCATGGCCTTCCCTGAAAGGCAAACAAGAATTGAAGATAGGTTTTGCAGACCAGCCTACCCAGCAGTAGCAGCTGCACAGAGCCTCATCCAGCTAATGCAAGCTACAGACAATCCTCACCTATACTTTTGATTAACCATTGGCTTTATCAAGACTGACAGCTGAGTTTTTTTTAAAATCGCCCTGGAAAGTTCTTTATGAAGAGGAAGACTGCCTGCTAATTCAGAAAACTTCATTCTGTCCTCTGACTTCTGGAGAGAGAAATGACAAAGGGTATCTCTGAAATATTCATGTTCATATAATTAGTGATACATTCTCAGGACAAGTTTCAGAGGGGTAGCCATGTTAGTCTGGGTCTGTAAAAGCTGCAAAGAGTCCTGTGGCACCTTATAGACTAACAGATGTATTAGAGCATGAGCTTTCATGGGTGAATACCCACTTCATCAGATGGCTCGTGCTCCAATACGTCTGTTAGTCTATAAGGTGCCACAAGACTCTTTGCTGCATTCTCAGGACAGTGGGTAAGAGGCATGTAATAAGAGCTGTGATTATAATCTGTTGCACATGGCACTGCAAATGAATTGCAGAGGGCAAAATCCCTGCTCAATTAATTTCTGCTCAATTTCAGGCAGGAAGGGTTATTTACTGACTGAAGACACAAACCCTGATCATCAGCGTACAGCTGACTTAATGTAATACCCTGCCACTCTGCTGCTTTTCTCATCTCTGCCTCTTACTGCTCCGTTATCTGGCTGATGTGTTTCTCCTTAAACTTATTTAGCATTACCAGTTAGGCATGTCCTTATTATTTTAATATATTCACTCTCACCACCCCCTCCATTGCATTGGTTTCTGCAGAACCATCAACAGTCCATGAAATGACAAAATGAACATCAGAGATCATCTCAATTTACCATCTGGTTTCTGTTTCACACTTCAAGTTAGTCAGTGTCTATACAACACTACCCTCGGAAATCAAGCAACTCCAGTGCTTTAGAAAGAGAAATAATGATGAAAATAAAATTAGAAGCCAAGACAGAACAGTCTTGCACTGAAGGGAAATAACTTCTTAAACCAGAGATTTATAACATGCTGACAGAATGCAAAAGCCTTAGGTGTTTAAAAGTTAAAATTGCAAATATTGCATTGCTCAACTGAGAGCTAGAAGCCTTTGGTACATAAAATATAAAGACTCTCCAATTTCAAGTGCTTCAGGAATCACCAAATTCAGGGAAAAAAAGGAAATTTTACATAGTCTAAGGCCACGGTTCTATCCTTGTAGATCCCACACTTTCCTCCTAGCTGATCTCTCAGCCAGTGAGTCTGTTCTGACCCATTCTTCAAGGTCATTAACAAACCACAGTAATCTCCAAACCTGAACAATGGTCTCGCACATCTTGTCTTCAGCAGTGGCTAGTGTAACTTCCTTCAGAAAAAGGCATAACGTCCTCACCATGATACACCTAGAGCATGCACTACCATAGTATGAAAGGAACATTGTTTCCTGATCCCAGTTTATGCCCTGAAGCATGATGATAGTGCTTGTACTTCCATGCTAGCTAATCTAAATTAATGGTGCTACAAAACTATTTCCTGAAAGGGTGAGGTAACAATCTGACTCTTGAGCATCTCAAATTTCTCCTTCTCCTCCATTTAGTAGAAGAAACACCCACTAAACCATGCAAGATAAAGGATTGTTACAAGGAGGAGGGAGAAAAATTTTTCTCTTTAACCTCTGAGGATAGGACAAGAAGCAATGGGCTTAAATTGCAGCAAGGGCAGTTTAGGTTGGACATGAGGTAAAATTAACTATCCGGGTGGTTAAGCACTGGAATAAATTACCTAGGGAGGTTGTGGAATCTCAGTCATTGGAGTTTTAAGAACAGGTTAGACAAACACCTGTCAGAAATGGTCTAGATAATACTTAGTCCTGCCATGAGTGCAGGGGACTGGACTAGATGACCTCTTGAGGTCCCTTCTAGTTCTACACATCTGTTATTCTAACTCGGCATGGAGAACTAGGTTTCATCTTGATGGGTATCTTTAGCTTTATCACAGTTACCGGAAGCATCGCTGGCAGTAGAGATCATCATCGCAGTCATGGCAGCGCAATGTGGCATTTTCGTTGCAGATACAGCACCATGGTAACTCCTCCTCATCACTGTCTTCTGCTTTAGCAATTGGGATGGGTTTCTTAGCACTAGCTGTGGCAGTTGGAGCTTGGATCTAATACAGGAATAAATCAGATAAATAAAAATCAGGGGTCAGATTAGGATAATTTAGGATAATTAGACTGAACTGTGCTGGGTGAGGATCATCTCACCTGGGACAGCAACTGGGGAGGGTTTTTACAGTGTGGTTCTGTCCAGAACAGAGACATACAGCACTTACATTCTAATACAGAGGTCAGCAACCTTTCAGAAGTGGTGTGCCGAGTCTTCATTTATTCACTCTGATTTAAGGTTTCGCGTGCCAGTAATACATTTTAATGTTTTTAGAAGGTCTCTTTCTATAAGTCCATAATATATAACTAAACTATTGTTGTATGTAAAGTAAATAAGGATTTTAAAATGTTTAAGAAGCATCATTTAAAATTAAATTAAAATCCAGAGTCTCCCAGACCGGTGGCCAGGACCTGGGCAGTGTGAGTGCCACTGAAAATCACCTCGCATGCCACCTTCGGCACCTGTGCCATAGGTTGCCTACCCCTGTTCTAATATATGCTGGTCATAATTACACATATACTACTTCTGTGTCTTTACATCAAGGGTGTCCAACCTTTGCAGACACCAAACTCTGCACAGCAAGCTTGCCTGGAGTCCAAGCACTTGTTTGCACACACATTTACCTAATTCCCTAACTAAAAAATAAATGCTCCCACCCAGATTGCACATGCTTTTATCTTTGTGATAGGCAGATAGCTTCTCCTGCTTGTTTGATGTCATCAACATCCACTTACAGTTATTATCTGTGTTGTGGCAAATGGCAATGCTTAGAGGCCCCAGTCAGGATCTCCCTGGGCAAGGCACTGTACAGGCAAGAAGAGACAATCCCAAAGCTTACAATCTTAACAGTCCAGACAGACAAGGGGTGGGGGAAAGGAAGTATTACTCTCTCTCCACTTTGTAGATGGGGAATCGAGACAGAGAGAGGCTCTGTGACTTACCCAGGGTCACACAGGAATTCTATGGTAGCGCTCTGAATGGAACTCAAAATCTCCCAAGTGCAATGCCTTAACTACAAGACCATTGGTCTCCTTAGATTTATACTGCCCTTGCAGTGATAACAGTGTTGTTGTAGCCATGTTGTTCCCAGGATATGAGAGAGACAAGGTGGATGAGGTAATATCTTTTATCGGACCAACTTCTGTTCATGAGAGACACCTGAAGAAGAGCTCTGCGGAGCTTGAAAGCTTCTCTCTTTCACCAACAGAAGTTGGTTCGATAAAAGATATTACCCCACTTACCCTGTCTCTTTTATGGTGATAAAAGAGTCACAGGTAGAAGCTTAGCACTCCAGAAGCCACATATCTATTTGGAGAAAGTGTCAGAACATTCTTCAAAGATTGCAAAAACTGTTTCCCAGCAAAACAATAAATGGACCTGGGTGAATAACTGATTTTTCTGTTTGGTGGCAGTTCCGAATTTATTTATTCTTTTAAATTGTATCAGGTTGATCCAAAGTGAAATTCTTTTGAACATTTTAGCAAAACCAAAACATTGAAAACAATCTTGTTTCAGGTTGAGTTAAATGTTTAATTTTACCTGAAACAAAAACTTTGGTTTAGATTTAGAGGTTTAAATGTTTTTATTTTTCTTAATAAAACTGAAGGAAATTTCTAATAAAAAAATTGTTTTGAATCAAAAAAAATCAAACCATTTCATTTTGAAAGTGTCAGAAAACTAAACTTTTCAATTTTCTGAGCATTTTTCTTTTTTCCCCAACCAAAACTATTTGGCACATGAGACAAATCTGCAAAATCTTTTGGTCAAAAAAATTTGGCCCAGCCCTAATGATGTTTGTTTTTATAATAATATAATTACATTCACACTAATGATCGTGAAAGGTCAGGGTCAGAAAGCTTTAACACTGACGCATTGATAACATCTGTAATTAAAGATGTTTTCTCACTGAGGACAGACATTTCAATTACATGGAGATCACAGATTCATTTGATTCTTCTGACATGTAACAGAGATCGTGTACATGCTGCTATGTGACAGGCTGGAATAGCCATCAATATATGGCATCCTTTAACTAATTCCATGCACTGACATTATAAAAGAACATAGGCACTTGATTACCTACTGCTCTTTACAGACCTGATCCTATACACATTGGAGCCAGTGGAAAAGCTCCTATTGACCTCAGCAGTGCAGGATCAGGCTCTCTAGACTGTAGCTTATGTTCTGTGTAATTACACTGATGGGTTAGGAATCCCTTCTTTTGTATCTTCCTCGCTGACCAGGTCCTCTGATTGCAGAGGGTGCCATCCAGTCCTGCTGATGGCTGGTTTTCAAGGAGCCATGCTCCAGATAGAGAGCTCTGTTAAAGCTGGCCAGCAGGGGGGAGACGCAAAGTACAGTCAGTGTTGGCTGGCCTTGGAAAAGCCGGTTGAGCCATTCACCTCCTCAGCCTGCCAACCCAGGGAAAGCAGGTTGGTAGCTCTTCGCCATGCTCTGGTTTTGGGAACTTACAGTACAGTAAGTACCACTGTAAGGCAGCCTCAGAGCAGGACTGAGATTTGAGTTACACAGAGCTGTGTTGTATCAGGAACTGGAACAAGTCATTTCAAGAGGGCTTGACTGGCTCACAGACCTTTAGCTTTGCTTTCTTGGCTGTGTTCTGCTGTGAGGTTGCTGGGTGGGTGGCCTGATCGGCAGGGATGTTGAAGCCGCTTGCTTCATCCAGAGCTGCTTCCTCAGTGAGCTGGGAACAAAAGAAAGTAAGTTGTTTCAAACTCCTACGTGAGCCTCTCTCCTGGAGCAAAACTTCTTTCCCCTCCCTTAATCACCAAATTCTCTAGAGAAGCCCAAATGTTATAGCTGAGAGGTCTGCAGGGAGGGAGAACTGCCTTTATAAAGCGAGCTGCACTACATCATCTCCTGCCTAGGGGCAGGGATGTCAGATGTGCAGCAATCAAGAGAGAAAAGGGATGAGAGAGAGAGAAAGAAAGAATGTGTGCATGAAAGAGAAAAAACACAAGAGACTGTGTACTCCATGGCTGTCAGGACCTACGTTCTGTGGCAAACTCCAGAGATACATGGGGCTCTCGAGACAGGGAAGTCACATATCCACACAGGAAGGAACCAAGAAAGGGCAAGTCAGATGCACACAATGACAGAACATAGTCTGCAAACTTATCCGGCTGGGCTACAGAACTGCTCTGCTAATCACTTTGAGGTGGAGTTAGCTTTAGATGTGAAAGATCTGATAGAGCAAGACCCTGGCCCAGGGACAGACGACAGGGTCATTGCACACTAAATACGTAAAAAAAATGCTAGGATTATTTAAGAGGAAAGCAAGCGGAGTCCCAACAGCTGTTCCTGACCTGTTTTAGGACTCGCTGAATGGCTTCTTCCTCCGTCAGCTCCTCATCACTGTCAGGGAGCTTATAGTCTTCCAGAGTAACTGCAAGAGGAGTGGAAAGTTATGAGGCTACAGTGAGTTACACCAGAATAGCACCTGTTGCCATTTCACATCTCAAGGGACACTGTCTGTGCTCGGCATGGGGAGTTGAATTTGATCTTGCATCACAACCCTCAACCCAGTACTGGGTTTTGCAAAGCAAATGGTACACTGAAGGGAACGCACACCGGCATCTCCTTTTGGGATGGGTCTGGTTGGAAGAGAGAGAACATTTTTTTCCCAAAAGTTGGGGGTGAAGGAAGGAAAAAAATGCATTTAAAGGGGCATAATTAAACAAGTTTTGGCACGTTAGAATTAGCTGTTGGGTTGGGTATGGGGCAAAGGGAGTTCATCCACATAGCTTCACCCCTAGTGAGCCTTGTCATAACCTAGTCCCAGATTTGGACCTTAGCGTCCAAAATATGGGGGTTAGCATGAAAACCTCCAAGCTTAGTTACCAGCTTGGACCTGGTAAAGCTGCCACCACCCAAAAAATTAGAGTGTTTTGGGGCACTCTGGTCCCCCCAAAAACCTTCCCTGGGGACCCCAAGACCCAAATCCCTTGAGTCTCACAACAAAGGGAAATAAACCTTTTCCCTTCCCCCCTCCAGGTGTTCCTGGAGAGATACACAGAAGCAAGCTCCGTGAATCTAAACAGAGGGATTCCACCCTCTCTATTTCCAGTCCTGGAAACAGAAGTACTTCCCTCTTCACCCAGAGGGTATGCAAAGTCAGGCTAGTAAATCTAACACACACAGATTTCCCCCTGACTTCTTCCTCCCACCAATTCCCTAGTGAGCACAGACTCAATTCCCTGGAGTTCCCCACTAAAGAAAAACTCCAACAGGTCTTAAAAAGAAAGCTTTATGTAAAAAGAAAGAAAAATACATACAAATGGTCTCTCTGTATTAAGGTGACAAATACAGGGTCAATTGCTTAAAAGAAATATGAATAAACAGCCTTATTCAAAAAGAATACAATTCAAAGCACTCCAGCAACTATACCATGTAAATACAAAAAAAAAAAACCAATAACCTCTATTGTTTTATGATCTATGTACTCACAACATGGAAACAGAAGATTAGAAAGCAGGAAACAGAAATCCTCCCATAGCCGAGAGAGACAGGCAGAAGACAAAGAACTCAGACACAAACTTCCCTCCACCCAGATTTGAAAAAGTCTTGTTTCCTGACTGGCCCTCTGGTCAGGTGTTTCAGGTTACTTCTTTCCAGGTGAAAGAGACATTAACCCTTAGCTATCTGTTTATGACAGGCCTCAACCCCTAGTTTTCATAATCCTGGACTACTCCATACAGCTTAACAACTGGACCCCAAATCCTGTCATCAAAGGACTGTCCATTTCTAGTAAAGATGTGATTCCCTCCAGCTGTAACATCTTTCCATTGCTAAATGGAGGTTAATCTTCATGTAAAAGCTCCAACTTCTCCCAGCATGACAAAGAGACGCTACCACCAAGCTAACACTGTCCTGTTCTTCTTCAGCACAACCTAGTGTTTCTTCCTATTACTCACCTTTCTCAGGGTCCTGGCCTCTGAGTGCTGCCAGTTTCTTTGCAACTTCTAGGATTTTCTCCTCCCTAGTTTTCTCCTCCCTCAGCTCAGCAGCAGCCTCTGCCAGAAGTTTATTCTTCTCCTCCTCCAGCTGTTTTGGGTCCAGATCAGCAGTGCTGCTGCCGCCCTCACTTCTCCGATTGAGATAATTCAGGGTCTGGGTATTAACAGCTGGAACACAGCCAGACAGAGCATGTAGGTGTTACAATGGCAACCCTCTCCAGGCATAGCCCATGCCATTAAAAGAATGGACTAAGAGTAACAGAACTCTTGACTCTTACTGTGGAGATGTCTGCTGTTCTGCTGCACAGCTCTCTCTTTTCCATAGCTAAAAGTACTGATGAGTTTCAAGGTAAATGAGTCACAGAGTAGAAGGACCCTTGTATGTGGGCATAGTAACGGAGTCACAGTGCAGTTTTTACTGGGGTCCCATGGAAGACAACACCCTTTTCAGAATTACACATTACAGCAATCAAGAGAGTTTTAAGAAAACCACAGGGGATGTTGGGCACGGCTCTGGCCAGACGAGTGTCCCAAGATCTTACTATTACCATGTGAACCATCTAACAGAACATGGAAGGACTGGAAATTCTAAAAATTGTTCCTCCCCAGACTGGGCTACCATAAAAAATAGAGAAAAATAATCCAACAATATTACCATTGAAAAGGGAAACGTAACCACACAGGCTGGGACAATGGCAAATCAACATAGGTCTGGGCTGCTGCTCTTGGTCAATATTGTGTGTTGGTAAGGGGGAGGCAGGGATAAGGCAGGATACTTGGCACACTTTTAATCCTGGTGTTTTGGGAGGTACCTACTTCCTTCTCATTATAACACACATAAGAACATAAAAATGGCCCTACTGGGTCAGACCAAAGGTCCATCTAGCCAGTACCCTGTCTTCCGACAGTGGCCAGTACCAGGTGCCCTAGAGGGAATGAACAGAACAGGTAATCATCAAGTGATCCATCCCCTGTTGCTCATTCCCAGCTTCTGGCAAACAGAGACTAGAGACACCCTTTCTGCCCATCCTGGCTAAAAGCCATTGGTGGACCTATCCTCCATTAATTTATCTAGTTCTTTTTTGAACCCTGTTATGGTCTTGGCCTTCACAATATCCTCTGACAAGGAGTTCCATAGGTTGACTGGGCATTGTGTGAAGAAATACTTCCTTTTATTTGTTTTAAACCTGCTGTCTATTAATTTCATTTGGTGACCTCTAGTTCTTGTGTTATGAGAAGTAGTAAACCATACTTCCTTATCTACTTTCTCTACACACGTCATGATTTTATAGACCTCAACCATATCTCCCCTTAGCCAGCTGTTTTCCAAGCTGAAAAGTCCCAGTCTTATTAATCTCTCCTACTATGGAAGCCGTTCCATACCCCTAATCATTTTTGTTGCCCTTTTCTGAACCTTTTCCAATTCCAATATATCTTCATTGAGATAGAGCGACCACATCTACGCACAGTATTCAAGATGCGGGTGTACCTGGATTTATATAGAGGCAACATGATATTTTCTGTCTTATTATGTATCACTTTCTTAATTATTCCCAGCATTCTGTTTGCTTTTTTGACTGCCGCTGCACATTGAGTGGATGTTTTCAGAGAACAATCCACAATGACTTCAAGATCTCTTTCTTGAGTGGTAACAGCTAATTTAGACCCCATCATTTCATATGAATAGTTGGGATTATGCTTTCCAATGTGCATTACTTTGTTTTTAATCAACATTAAATTTAATCTGCCATTTTGTTGCCCAGTCACCCAGTTTTGAAACATTCTTTTGTAGCTCTTCGCAGTCTGCCTGAGTCTTAACTATCTTTAGTAATTTTGTATCATCTGCAAATTTTGCCACCTCACTGTTTAGCCCTTTTTCCAAATCATTTATGAATATGTTGAATAGTACTGGGCCCAGTGCACACCCCTGGGGGACACCTCTATTTACCTCTCGCCATTCTGAAAACTGACCATTTATACCTACCCTTTGTTTCCTATCTTTTAACCAGTTACCAGTCCATGAGAGCACCTTCCCTCTTATCCCATGGCAGCTTACTTTGCATAAGAGCCTTTGGTGAGGGACCTTCTCAAAGGCTTTCTGAACATCTAAGTACACTATATCCACTGGATCCCCTTGGTCTACATGCTTCTTGACCCCCCTCAAATAATTCTAGTAGATTGGTGAGGCATGGTTTCCCTTTATTAAAACCATGTTAACTCTTCCTCAGCAAATTATGTTCATCTATATGTCTGACAATATTTGTCTTTATAATATGTCTTTATTATAGTTTCAATCAGTTTGCCCGGTACTGAAGTCAGGCTTGCGGGCCTGTAATTGCCGGGATCACCTCTGGAGCACTTTTTAAAAATTGGGGTCACATTAGCTATCCTCCAGTCATCTGGTACAGAAGCTGATTTAAATGACAGGTTACAGACTACAATTAGTAGTTCTGCAATTTCACATTTGAATTCCTTCAGAACTCTTGGGTGAATACTAGCTGGTCCTGGTGACTTATTGCTGTTTAATTTATCAATTTTTTCCAAAACCTCCTCTGATGATATCTCAATCTGGGACAGTTCCTCAGATCTGTCATCTAAAAAGAATGGCTCAGGTTTGGGAATCTCTCCCACATCCTCAGCCAGGAAGACCGATGCAAAGAATTCATTAGTTTCTCTGCAATGGCCTTATCGTCTTTGAGTGCTCCTTTTGCACCTTGATCGTCCAGTGGCCCCACTGGTGATTTAGCAGGCTGCCTGCTTCTGATGTACTTAAAAAAAAAATTTGCTATTATATTATGGTGTATGTAGTGTCCTTAAGAAAAACTGTTTGAAGCCAATGATAACAAATACCTTGAGGCTGGGCTCCTGGACTATAACTCTCATCAATGGCAACTTCCTCAGCCAGCTGGATCAACAGGTCATCAGACTGTTGAACTTGGGTTCTGGTATCAGGGGGCTGGTGCACCTGGAAAAACAGAGAGGGTGCATGGGAGAAAGCTGTAAGAGAGTGTTAAACAGGCGATAGAAGGAAACAAATTGAAAAATCTGAAAAATTGTGTAACCAATTATGAGACTATCCTAATTGGGACCAACATTTCCAAAAGCATCCACTAATGCTAGGTGCCTCAATTTCTGGGTGCCCAACTTGAGGTGCTTTGGGCCTGATTTTCAGAGATGTTGAGCATGCACAGTTTCTACTGAAGTCAACCAGCTAATCCAAGCACAGAACTGGGAGCCAGGAACTGATGCGATCTAATTCAAGCTCTGATGCTGATTCTTACTGTGACATTGGGCCCAACACTTAGGCACCAGAATAAGTGGTCCAATTTTCACAGCTGTTTGGAAACCATGCAGCAGCTCCCATATAAGTCAGTGGAAATTGTTTTGAAAAAGGAGAGAGTGTGGCTAGGACCTAAACTGAGATTTAGAAAGATGGGTTCAGTTCCCCTGCTCCACCACAGACTTCCTGTGTGACCATGAGCAAGTCACTTATGCCTGGTCTACCCTAGAAAATTAGCTCAGCATAACTATACCGCTCAAGGGTGTGAAAAAACCACACCCCTGGGAGGGACAGTGAAGCCAATCTAAATCCCAGTATAGATGGTGCTAGGCTGACAGAAGAATTCTTCCATCAACCTAGCTACTACTTCTCAGGAGCCAGATTACCTGTGCCAAAAGGAGAATTCCTCATCAGTTTAGGTAGCGTCTACAATGAAGAGTTGCAGCGGCAAAGCTGTACTGCCTTTGTGTTTTACGTGTAGACAAGCCTTTAATCTCTCTGAGCCTTTGTTTCCCCTGTAAAATGAGGATAATCACACTTCCCTTCCTCCCAGGGGTGCTGTGAGGATAAACACATCAAAGAAACTGCAGTGATAGAGGACCTATAAGTGCCTAAGATAAATAGATAGCTTTGAAAAATCAGGCCACTTACAGCTAGATATGGATTTAGAAGCCTAAAGTTAGTACCAATTTTTAGAAAATCTTGGCCGTAAAATGTAAATATCCTATATAGTGAAATAGTCCACTACAATTTATGTGGATCATCAAGGGGAACCTGTCCAGTTAAAAATAAGGTTTGTTTTTAAAAATGCCCATATTTATGTTTTAAAGAACACTTGACATTGTTAATAAACTATTTTGCATTTCTCTCAGTATGCAATGAACATTTGCGATGAATGCTAACCAGTTTCACTTTAATTCCTGCTCAGTTTCACTTTCAAGTGTGTGTGTCCTATCACTAGGCTACAACATTTGAGCTGTCAATATTGTAGAGGAGTGTTTATTTTTATTCTGGTTAAGTTATGGAAACTTTTGCAAATGTCCTACTTCAGTTTTGGATTATTTTTTTTTAAACATTCAAACAACCACCACCTAAATTTGGGGTTAAACATGACCCAGCTGTGTCTCAATGTAAATACTGTTTTAAACATTTGGCACTCTGTTCACTGTTTGGGATGTTGTGCCACACTCTTGGAAGGCATTTCTGACATCTCTCTATACAGAAGCCATGTTTTTCCTTCATTGATGAGTTCATAAAAGTTTGTTTTCTTTTGACAGGTGAACTTCTAGCATAGTCTCGTATTCACAGTTCAAGAGGAAATATTTTCTTATCTCACTCCAAATTAGTTATTATTAATCTGTTTTTTTTAAGTTGCCATTCATTTGATCACTTCATTATTTAATAAGAATCCCCTGAGCTGATATGTCATCTTTCAAGCAAGAATCTAAAAGCACTAGTGAACATCACATCAACCTTCAGAAGTAGGCAAGTATTATCACCTTTTTTCATAGATGGAAAAAATACAGCAGAGAGAGGTTAATAGCTCAATATTCAGAGGTGGGAAGCACCCCCAGATCTCACTGACTTCAATGGGAGTTGTGTGTTCTCAGCACTTCTGAAAATCAGGCCACAGATTTCTTCTCAAAGTTACAAAGCAAGCTGATGGCAGAGCTGGGACTAGAAACCTGGACTCTTGACTCCCAGTGCCAGGTTCTAACCTCCAGACAATGCTCCCCATCAAGCCAGGTCCACCCATATAAAACAGCTAACAGCCTAACCGTTAAAGTCTCACCTGAATCTCAGGGAGGGAGGCTCCTTTTCCAACAGCTTCTAGCACTAAACTAACAATCATTTGGTGGGCCATTTGTGGCACTGCCTCACATCTCTGAGTCCTCATCACGCTGAAGAACACGTACCCTTAGTTCAATTCTGGAGCGTGGCAATGGACTCTTACACCACAACCTGGCAGCTAATAAGGATATTTCTGAAGCAGCCAGGTGGACATGAATCAATGAAGCAGGAGGAAGGGCCTGATATGCCTCTGAAATCTCTTGGGACACTACAACTGCTGGGAGAGCTCAGATAGAGAAACTGGCAAGAACTGACACAAGGAAACCAGGGGATCTTACCGGTCTGGGAGTTTTGGATGGAAGGGCTCTTCCCTGTAGGGCAGCCAGATGGTCTTCCATTTCCCGTGTGGATGGAATGGGTTTGTTGGGGTCATCCTTCAGTGCTGCAAGCCTAGATTCTATCTCAGCTTGAGACGGGATAGACTCTGCAATTCAGACCAACTCTGTTTGTTTACAGCAAGCAAGTGACTTTTATAGTTTTATTGTCTTGGAATATATATATATTTTTTGAGAATGGGGCCCTGGACAGCTAAGAAAAGCCTCCCTCACTTCACTGATCACAGCCAGGAATAATTGGCCAGAGCCATAACCAACATCCCCTGTGGTTTGCTTAAAACTCTCTTGATTGCTGTAATGTGTTCTTCCAAAAAGGGGGTCTCTTCCAATAAAAACTGTTACTATGTCCACATACAAGGGTCCTGCTACTGTGTGACTCATGTATCTTGAAATGATTAGGGCACTGGTCTAATGCTATCATCCACCACTTAATTCTAGCCACTGCCTCCTCCCCTGTACATCTCCCAGCCATGAAGTTTGCAGCACTAACCTAACTGGGAGTGAAAGCGAAACGCATGTTCCACTTCCCACTTTGAAGCCAGACAGTCCATTGCTGCCATTTCCCGTTCAAGCATCCTAGAACTGCCTACTGAAGTCAGCTTTCCTTTGTTTGTTCCTGGAAGCAGGAATGGGCAAAGTGTAGTCCCATGGAGCCCTGCACTGGCCTTGGCAAGACCCAGTACTTCAGTCAAAGCATTCCCACGTGTGACCTCTGCACAACAGTTTGGCCACACAGTAACAGCACCGTGCGCAGTCCCCTGTTTCACTTTGTTCCTATCATTACCATGTTATCCTCCACAGGGACATGCCCAGGACAGATGTAAACAAGCAGCTTATTTCACTGTGTCAAGACATGCAAGATAAGGACTGCATTAGGCAAACCAGTGAGAAAGCAGAGGTCCAGGGCAGCAAAATGTGTGCGCTGGAGAGGAGCAGCCCAGGGAATGGGGCCCAGGTATCCACTGCTCTGACAGCATGGGCAGGACCTGGCTTCCATGGGCAGCTTTCTCCCACCAGCTTCCATGACTGGAGGCTAGTCTATAACGCACCGACTGTTGTGACTGCGCAGTCCACCCTTGATATTTGTACAGCTCATCAGCAGCAACGGAACCTCTGCTTAGATGCAGGAAGCCTCCACCGTACTATGAAACTCACTGGGCTTTGTTTCCTCCTTGAGCCTCTCCAGCCTCTCTGCAATAGCTCGATCCTCCTTTGATAGCCCCTGATATCTGGAGCCTGCCCCACCTTGGGGTTTCACAGGCCTTTCTGCAGACCCATCGGCTGGTTTCTGCTTGGCCTCAAGAGCTGCTACACGCCTGTGACAAGGAAAAAACAAGCATAACTTGGAGGCAGGTGCTTAGAACAGAATTAGGAAGGCATCTTCTGCAAGCTCCTCTACAAACATGCTATTTAGGGAAAGATGATATAGGACAGAATATGGAAAACTCCTTTATTCCTGCTCCTGACTTTGCTAGGATGGATTAGGGACTGGGGAAGCAGAGATCCTCCCAAGGACTAAGGAAAACCATTCCTCTCACAGCAGCACCAATATAAAATGGTCAAAAAGTAGACTGGATGACTAGTAATGAAACATGGAACCTTTCAGTTCCAGATTACAGGTCTGAATTCAGCCATGGTCTATAGCAGCCAAAAGTTATTACCATGAGGTGGCTGTTTGGTGACCTAACTGAACGAGCTGCTGTTCTCAGTCCAGTTCCAAGCAGAGACGGGTCCATGTCAAAAGCCCACCTTCTTTCTGGCAGTCTCAACACAGAGGCCAAGAACCAAAAGAATATCCATCTAAAGATTCAAATAGGCTGGACTAATTAGCAAAACTCACTTTTTGTAGTTCTCTGGTGGAGACCATCTAGCTGTACTAGTCTGAGACACTCCTCTGGAAAGCAAAAACATAAAACATCTCAACTGTAAAACACAGACCTCAGACAGATGTCCAGATAATACTACAACCGCACATCCTCTGTCTTTCAAATCTAGAGAAATTATGATGCACTTTGCTAAGGCACTCATCGCCATAGTTCCTGGGCAAAATTTACTTTGTTTAAAATGTGTCATCAGTATTTCACAATAAGAGGAGCACAGACACCACTCTCTGTGGCAGCTTGCAGTTAGAAAGAGGCAACGAATGGAGAGCGACTTGGAGATGAAGACTCTGGGTTCTCCTAGCTCACATCAGTGGGAAGCCTTGGGAAAGAGATGTGCCTTACATCACTTTCAAAATACAAAATTATATGACGTAAATGTTTTAAAATGCAAACAATGATTATACATTATAATATATTACAGAAATGGTTATAGAATACAAACTATTATAATTATATTTTACAACATATTGAGTTAGAGATCTATGATACCTGATTATATGCTAATCTTAACTCTGCATGTCCTGATTTGTGTGCTTAACTATGCAACCTGCAGCTATGCATCTGAGGCTTTCAAAGCTGGAAGACTGTGAATATTTTTTCTCTTACAACAAAATCAATCCCACAAACCTTAAATCTTCAGATTATACATGACATCTAGGCCTCTGAAACAGTGAAGGTGGATTATTTTTGTTTGCTTTTTGATTTAGTGGCAACACTTCCAATCACCTTATCACCAAGCTGCTCAGATACTATACCAGGGGTGTCAAGTATCAGAGGGGTAGCCGTGTTAGTCTGGATCTGTAAAAGCAGCAAAGAATCCTGTGGCACCTTATAGACTAACAGATGTTTTGGAGCATGAGCTTTCATGGGTGAATACCCACTTCGTCAGATGCATGTAGTGGAAATTTCCAGGGGCAGGTATATATATGCAGGCAAGCTAGGGATAATGAGGTAGTTCAATCAGGGAGGATGAGGCCCTGTTCTAGCAGTTGAGGTGTGAAAACCAAGGGAGGAGAAACTGGTTTTGTAGTTGGCAAGCCATTCACAGTCTTTGTTTAATCCTGAGCTGATGGTGTCAAATTTGCAGATGAACTGAAGCTCAGCAGTTTCTTTTTGAAGTCTGGTCCTGAAGTTTTTTTGCTGCAGGATGGCCACCTTAAGGTCTGCTATAGTGTGGCCAGGGAGGTTGAAGTGTTCTCCTACAGGTTTTTGTATATTGTCATTTCTAATATCTGATTTGTGTCTGTTTATCCTTTTCCGTAGCGACTGTCCAGTTTGGCCGATGTACATAGCAGAGGGGCATTGCTGGCATATGATGGCGTATATTACATTGGTGGACATGCAGATGAATGAACCAGTGATGGTGTGGCTGATCTGGTTAGGTCCTGTGATGGTGTCGCTGGTGTAGATATGTGGGCAGAGTTGGCATCGAGGTTTGTTGCATGGATTGCTTCCTGAGCTAGAGTTACTATGGTGCGGTGTGCAGTTACTGGTGAGAATATGTTTCAGGTTGCCAGGTCGCCTGTGGGCGAGGACTGGCCTGCAACCCAAGGCCTGTGAAAGTGTGGGATCATTGTCCAGGATGGGTTGTAGATCCCTGATGATGCGTTGGAGAGATTTTAGCTGGGGACTGTATGTGATGGCCAGTGGAGTCCTGTTGGTTTCTTTCTTGGGTTTGTCTTGCAGTAGGAGACTTCTGGGTACACATCTGGCTCTGTTGGTCTGTTTCCTTATTTCCTCGTGCGGGTATTGTAGTTTTGAGAATGCTTGGTGGAGATTTTGTAGGTGTTGGTCTCTGCCTGAGGGGTTAGAGCAGATGCGGTTGTACCTCAGTGCTTGGCTGTAGACAATGGATCGTGTGATGTGCCCGGGATGGAAGCATGGCCCCACAATATGCCAATATTTTTATGGCCGACCTGGAACAACGCTTCCTCAGCTCTCGTCCACTCATGCCCCTTCTCTACCTACGCCACATTGATGACATCTTCATTCATCTGGACCCATGGAAGGAGACTCTGGAAAAATTCCACCATGATTTCAACAGCTGCCACTCCACCATCAATCTCAGCCTGGACCAATCTACGCGGGAGGTCCACTTCCTAGACACCACGGTGCAAATAAGTGATGGTCACATTATCACCACCCTATACCGAAACCTACCGACCGCTATGCCTACCTTCATGCCTCCAGCTTCCATCCCGGGCACATCACACAATCCATTGTCTACAGCCAAGCACTGAGGTACAACCGCATCTGCTCTAACCCCTCAGCAGAGACCAACACCTACAAAATCTCTACCAAGCATTCTCAAAACTACAATACCCGCACGAGGAAATAAGGAAACAGACCAACAGAGCCAGATGTGTACCCAGAAGCCTCCTACTGCAAGACAAACCCAAGAAAGAAACCAACAGGACTCCACTGGCCATCACATACAGTCCCCAGCTAAAACCTCTCCAACCGCATCATCAGGGATCTACAACCCATCCTGGACAATGATCCCACACTTTCACAGGCCTTGGGTGGCAGGCCAGTCCTCGCCCACAGGCGACCTGGCAACCTGAAACATATTCTCACCAGTAACTGCACACCGCACCACAGTAAACTCTAGCTCAGGAAGCAATCCATGCAACAAACCTCGATGCCAACTCTGCCCACATATCTACACCAGCGACACACCATCACAGGACCTAACCAGATCAGCCACACCATCACTGGTTCATTCATCTGCATGTCCACCAATGTAATATACGCCATCATATGCCAGCAATGCCCCTCTGCTATGTACATCGGCCAAACTGGACAGTCGCTACGGAAAAGGATAAACAGACACAAATCAGATATTAGGAATGGCAATATACAAAACCTGTAGGAGAACACTTCAACCTCCCTGGCCACACTATAGCAGACCTTAAGGCGGCCATCCTGCAGCAAAAAAACTTCAGGACCAGACTTCAAAAGAAACTGCTGAGCTTCAGTTCATCTGCAAATTGACACCATCAGCTCAGGATTAAACAAAGACTGTGAAGGCTTGCCAACTACAAACCAGTTTTCTCCTCCCTTGGTTTTCACACCTCAACTGCTAGAACAGGGCCTCATCCTCCCTGATTGAACTACCTCATTATCCCTAGCTTGCCTGCATATATATACCTGCCCCTGGAAATTTCCACTACATGCATCTGACGAAGTGGGTATTCACCCATGAAAGCTCATGCTCCAAACATCTGTTAGTCTATAAGGTGCCACAGGATTCTTTGCTGCTTTTACCAGGGGTGGGCAAATTACAGCCTGTGGGCTGCATCCAGCCCACCAGTCATTTTAATCCAGCCCTTGAGCTCCCTCTGAGGAGGGGGGTCTGGGGCTTGCCCTGCTCCGGTGCTCCAGCTGGGGAGCAGGGTTGGGGGCTGCTCCGAGTGGCTCCCGAAAGCAGCAGCATGTTCCCCTTCCAGTTCCTATGCTGAGGCGTGACGAAGGGGCTCTGCTCCACACACTGCCTGCACCCCAAACACCACCCCTGCAGCTCCCATTGGCTGGGAACTGTGGCCAATGGGAGCTGCAGGGGTGGTGCCTGCAGACAGCCACGCCTCCTTGTAGGAGCCAAAGGGGGGACATGCCGCTGCTTCCAAGAGCCATTTGAGGTAAGTGCCGCCCAAAGCCTGCACCCCTGAGCTATCCCCCTGCGCCCCAACCTCCTGCCCTAGCCCTGATCCCCCTCCTGCCTCCAAACCCCTTGGTCCCAGCCTGGAGCACTCTCCTACACCCAAACGCCTCATCCCCAGCCCACCCCAGAGCCTGCATCCTAGCAGAGCGCCTCACCCCCACCCTGCGCCCCAGTCGGAGCCCCCTCCTGCACCTGAATGCCTCATTTCTGGCCCCCCTCTGGAGCCGCATGCCCAGCCAGAGCCTCACCTCCTCCTGCACCCCAACCTCAATTTCATGAGCATTCATGGCCGCCATACAATTTCTAGATGTGGCCCTCGGGACAAAACATTTGCTCACCCCTATACTATACAGTTATATGGATACTTGGAACTGAAACCCACATGGTAACAGCTCAGTAAAGGACTAGTTTGGCATGTCAGTTTATGGACGGCATACAAGTGGCTATGTAAAGTGGAGTTTATAAAAAGGGAAGTGGATCAAAATCTGCATTGTGACACCAGAGGCTGAAACAAAAAAACAACAGAGTATATAAACACACAGACTGTGCCCAAGTCTCCCATCTTACCTGCTTAGCTCTCCATGACACTGCTTGCACACCTTCTGCTGAGTATTCCATAACGGGGAACAAGGGCGCTGAACCCAAGGCAGCCTGAGCAGAATCGCCCTCCCACAGTTCTTGCACCCACACTGAGAAGAAACAAGGAAGCACAAGGGTTTCACTGCCTGGCTGCAACAACTCTGTAAAATATAAACTCAGCAAAGAGTCCTGTGGCACCTTATAGACTAACAGACGTATTGGAGCATGAGCTTTCCGTGGGTGAATACCCACTTCATCTCTCTAGATATGCACCAGCAGGAGCAACTTCCACATCAAAAGTACTTCAGAGATATGATATGTGCTTGTTTGTAAGTTTAAAAAGAGAATTAATATTTGTAAGAATAAGAATAGTAGTTGCAGCTACACTAGTTAGAATAAACAGCATAAGAGTATCAGCCTTTAGGACATAAGCTGATTACCTGCTGGAGTCAGGAATACCATCTCCTTCCATAGTATAGTAAGGGAGGGGGGGCAAAGCCCAAGGGCTTCAGCCCTGGACCGTGGGCCTGTAGCCTGAGCCCCACCACCCAGGGCCGAAGCCAAGCACAAGTCCCATTGCCTGGGACAATGAGGCTCGGGTTTTAGCTTCGGCCCCAGTTCCCAGCAAGTTTAATGTGGAGCCCTGCCGATCCCATTAAAATGGGGTCACAACCCCCAGTTTCAGAAACATTGTGTTATAGCAATTCCTACATGTTTTAAACACAGAGAGGTTAACGTGTCTGTGTCATTAATAGACAATTAAGGAAAACACAGACACACACACAAAAACACGTGCTTAGAGCCAAGGAAGCGCAGCAGGTTTGAACTATAGAATGTAAAGTGGAGAGTGGGAGGGGGGGTTACTATAAGGGGCCTCAAACTGTTGGAGTTTCAGATGGCATTGATCAAACATTGCCACGAGGAATCTCACTCAGCTGCCTGCCTAACTGGCTTTTAGGGCCAGATCTTGTACCTAGTGTTCAAGAGAGACTTGCCTCTTTTCTGAAGAGAGTAAACTTGGATGCACAGCCATAACACCTTCTATCCATAGTGCTAATGGAGAACGCACGCTCACTCTCTCACAGATATACAAAAAGAAATAATTTATCTCCTGAAGCTGTCTATTTGACCAGACGAGCCGTCCTTGGAATATTCTTCTCCTTCAGAGGCAGGAGCGTATTGGGGGAGATGATGAATTATGGCATTCAGTTTACTTGCTGCACAGTTGATTATAGAAATGATGGTCCCAGGTCTTTCAGCAGAGAGAGAGAAAGGATCTGATCCTTGTTTAACTTTTACAGACAATCCTTTAAATGAAAGCATTATTGTTAACAATAAATAACATTATAATTTGCTGTTATCTTACATGACTGTTCTGACAGCTTAAGGCTAGGATAAGACACACCAAGTGCTCCCCCTTTCCTCCAAATCACCCACCAGTCTAACTTGCCTTGTTCTGCAAAGCCTATCAGCAATAACAATATCTACTGTCTTTGTACTGAGTATCAGAGGGTAGCTGTGTTAGTTTGGATCTGTAAAAGAGGCAAAGAGTTCTGTGGCACCTTATAGACTAACATCCAACAAAGTGGTAACACCCACGAAAGCTCATGCTCCAATACGTCTGTTAGTCTATAAGGTGCCACAGAACTCTTTGTCTTTGTAGTGTACAAGTTTGCATATTTAGGATGCATCTCTCCAAAGCAGAGATTTAAGTCCTGCTTAGCATATTTTCCCATAAACTATTATGTATTTGGCAGCATAGACTGCTCCACACCATACAAATGCACAAATGACCAAAAATCCAGTCCCAGAAGCTCCCAGTCCAAATCAGTGTCATGGAAGCTGCAATACTACACACATACGTACCAATAGTAATTCACAGCGAGAGTCTGGACTCAAGAGGCCGAGTCAGTGCAAACCGCACACAACTCAGCGCACGACTCCCAAACCACAAGGCTTTTCACCTATAGAGCCACTTTTGCCCCAGCAGCTGCATGGGGTGAGTAGATGTCCCGATTTCATAGCGATAGTCTTGATTTTTGGGGCTTTTTCTTATATAGGCTCCTATTACCCCCCACCCCCATCCTGATTTTTTCAAACTTGCTGTGTGGTCACCCTAATCTGCTGAGACCCTCGCATCACCGACTCTAGCGGAAGGGTTAATACTCCCACTGCAGTTCACAGCTCCGAGACTTTGCTGCCCACATCCCCATCAGAACCCGAGATAGCCAAGAACACAGCAATGGCAGCGCACGGCCGATGGAAGTTGTAGTCCTTACACCCATACAATCCCCTTCCGCAGAACGATATGGTTTAATAAAAAAACTACACTTCCCAGATAATACGCACACCCCTGCTGCGCAGAGCCTGCCGGGAGCGTGATTTGCCGGTTGGCCAGAGAGAGCCCTTCCGGGTGGGCCTTGCGAGGCATTGTGGTAGTTGTAGTTCCGCTTCCCCGAACCAGCGGTCAGTCGGAGGCTGGAGAGACTACATATCCCATCAGCCAGTGGTGCAGGGTCGAGGGGGTGGGGATAACCAGGGCCAGCGGTGCAAAGGGTACCTGGCGGCCGGAGGCCCCGGGCTGTAGGGGTGTAGTGGAGATGGCGGTCGATAAGGAGCTGTTGCAGCTGGACCTCTACGCCCTGCTGGGGGTCGGGGAGAAGTCTTCGGACAAGGAGGTCGGGGCCTGACCGGGGAGGGGTCATAGGGCGCCGGGCTCCCGGCTGCCCCGCCCAGTTGGCGGACGCTCCCTGCAGCGCGTGGCGGCCCCGGGGTCTGACACCACGGTGACGGCGGCTGTGCGCTACCAGAAATACAGGGCGGCCTGGGCGCTCTCCCTGCCCCCAGTATGGGAAAGCACGTGTGGGGCTGCCCCTGGTGCGGGGCAGCGGTAGAAAAGTGGCAACCTCTGTAGTGACTCGTGTTCATTGCCACCATGAACGCTGACCAGAGATGTTAGTCACATGTTGTGTGTGGGAGGCTAAACCCTGGAGCACCTTAACGGGTTAAATAACATGGGAGGGAACAATTCTCTCTGCTTCTGCTGATGTTTAAGAAGTCACAGTATGGGACTGGGGAAGATGTTTTGAGATGAGCTCTTGAGGCAGAGAGGTACTGTGGTGTGCCATATGGCAACAGCTACTGATGAGAAAGCTCTTAGAATGATAGAATATCAGGGCCTGAAAGGGGCCTCAGGAGATCATCTAATCCAGCCCCTGCTCCGAGCAGGACAAATCCCAGACAGTTTTTTTTTGTGTGGACGATGACACGATGATAGGAAGGGCAAAGAGGAGGCAGGTGATACATGAAAGCAGCAAAGAATCCTGTGGCACCTTATAGACTAACAGACGTTTTGGAGCATGAGCTTCGTGGGTGACTACCCACTTCCTCAGATAATTTATCTCCTGAAGCTGTCTATGTGACCAGACAGAGCCGTCCTGAACTATTCTTCTCCTTCAGAGGCAGGAGCGTGTTGGGGGAGAATGAGAATTATGGCATTCAGTTACTTGTTGCATCTGAGGAAGTGGGTATTCACCCACGAAAGCTCATGCTCCAAACGTCTGTTAGTCTATAAGGTGCCACAGGATTCTTTGCTGCTTTTACAGATCCAGACTAACACGGCTACCCTGATAGGTTGATACATGTAACTTTTTAAAAAAAACCTTATAAAACATCTAGCTTGTCATAATTCTCTTTATGATGTCCGCTAAATCTCATGAATGTTTGTAAGCTTCTGTCATATACCTTCATCATGGGCCACTGGCTTTTCATGCCATCTGTTCCATTCACAGCTTATCTGGATTGCACTCATTCAGCAAAGCCACAGCACTTGGTTCTAATGTCATGACACTCATCCCCGTGCTCCAAGATAGATACCATTTTCTCCCTCTCACAAGAGGTCGGAAGGCTTGACTTAGTACTGGATCACATGTTAACATTTGTTTTAACAGTCTATGACTAAAATGTTCTAAAACAAAGATTAAGAATAGAGAAATAAATAGGATTAAAACAAAAGAAACCTACTGTATCTGGTCAGACTCACAAAAGTTAAACTCAGTAGATACATTTGGGCCCCGTTTGGCATTCCACGTAAAGCTGCTCAGTTCAGAGAAGGAACAAGGACTGCTTTCTGGTATCTTTGCATTCTGGGGCTGTCTGGGGGCCTGCTTGGACCCTGGTGTAGATTAGAGCTGCCTCAGGTCCTGCTGATGATTGTGTAACTTCTTTATTTCCCAGTTTAACCCAGTATTCCGTGTTGTGTTCTCACTCAGTGAAAATAACAGGAACCTGTCATATAACATTTTTTACCTATTTATAGGGAGTTGCTGTGCTTTCTTTGCTCCTTTCTCTAGAGTGAATATTATTCTGTTATTCCACATTTTTATAATCTTCATTATTCACCTGTGAACTCTTCATTTGCCTCTCTTGAACATGGTGAACATAATGATTGCATTTCCCCCTGATGAAGCCTAGTTAGTACCGTGATTTATTATTTATGTAGAAAAGGTCCCAACTTGCTAGGTACTTTACAGATGGACTAAAACAGATCCCTGCCCTAAGAACTTGCAGTCTAAATGGACAACACACATACAGAGAATGGGGAAAGGAAACCTTGAATTTGAGGGGATGGAAGGGGGGAAGGGTGGAGAGGTGAGAGAAAAGAATATACAGACTAGGCCTGGTATGGAGCTCTAATCTGGAACACTATGTAACTCATTGGTTCCTTGAGTTTTAAAGTTACATTTAAAGAATCACAGAATATCAGGGTTGGAAGGGACCTTAGGAGGTCATCTAGTCCACCCCCTGCTCAAAGCAGGACCAATTCCCAATTAAATCATCCCAGCTAACTTTATGGGGAAGTCAGCTGATTGTTAATCGTGTGGACTAATCTTGCATGGGGATACTCCTATTAATACCTAGTATGGTAATTGTTTTATTATACTGTTGCATTGTGATCTTAGTCATGTTTGCTGGTATTTGATAGGACAGACAATATTTGCTAGTTCACTGATTACCATCTCTACTATAGTCACTGTACTATATTTTCTGGCTTCTTGTCTTAAATATGTGGGGTGAAATCCTGGCCCCAGTTTAAAAAAAGAGTTAAAAGTAGTTTCTGATACTAAATCTGCATGAGTCTCCTTAAACCTCTGTGGTTTTGCAATTACGTTTCCCTTTTTTCCCCCCTCATCCTGTTTTTTCTCTCTGTTTTATAGACCCACACAAACAATAGGGGAAAGAGGAACAATGAAATTGACTAAATACCAAGTGTTGGCAATTAAACAAAATTTAACTTAACATAAATAACTTTTTTCCTGTAATTTTCAGTTACAGTAACATTAGTAGGTTTAGCTGGATTATGATGTTTAAGTTGAAAGGGTCCTTTTAATTAGATAGGAGCAAAATTTAACACCAGGATAAGGAGGCAGAGCTCCATTGTCTTCAGTGGAGTTGCACCCAACTTCTCCAGGGCTGACTATGGTCATGAATTTCAATTTATTGAAAGGAAGGATATGAACACCTTCTAAATAGTTTTGAATATATTTCTTGAACTTAATGGTGAGGTCCTGTTGTTATATCATGTGATTTCCTTGTGCAGTCAGTAGATTATTTATGAGGAATGTGTATAGGAAACTTCACGGACATCATTGATGCTTCGTATTTATTAAGGGTGGGGGTTAAAACCTTTAAGAAGGAAATCTATTAAGATGTTCCTATAAATAATATTCTTCAAAGGTTTGTGGAATGCTCTTCTTCATTTTTGTCATATATGCTTATCTTATCTAACCTATATCATTAACAGCTCAGGATTTCCACAGGGAATTCATTCCCAATCTATTATTTGAAACTTCTCATGTCATCACAAATGTATTCATGATTTCTCACAATCGCTGCAATTCTCAGTTACCTGCAATAGGGAAACAGAAAGCTTAAGGATTGTGTGAAGGGCAGATGCTAGTACCCTGAAAACTTCCATCATATTCTTTTGATGGAAGCTGTTTTCTGAGACTCTGGGCTTGCCATTGGATCCATGCAGGTAGCACTATTGGAATCTGTGCTTCCACGCAAGCACGAGACACAACCGTGCATGGATCAAGGCTTATATTTACCAATTTGGCATAAACTAACCATTTGACTTGCCAGTTTGTATTACCAGTTGAAAATTGATTATATTGAAGGTGCAGCACAGAAATGTGGCAAATCTGCAGGTGACATGAGCGACCTGGAGAGCAATGTCTTTACATAAAGTATTGAAGCATTCCAGAGAACTGGGCAATCTTTGTATAGTTGGAGCCAGCTAAGCATCACCATAAACTGTGACTGAGGGGGGAATTATTTTTCCCTGGGTCAGTTGTTTCGGAAGCCCTAACTGATGTCATCACATTGGAGAGTTCCTCTGACAGTTATCTATGTTGTGGATGATGTGTGCCTTGAGAAGACGTCACTTTATTTTTAGTGGAGTCTCATTTACGAAGGTGCATGATTTAGGTTTGTTATGTTTTTAGCTCTGGTTGCCTTTACTGTTACTTTTATATGTCCACCAGGTGGTGTCTGAATACCACAGGTTCCCTCCAGCCAATTAATAAAATGATTCTTTGGCAGATGGATGGAAGTCACTCTTCTTGATCTTATACTTGCATATGAAGATTTCCTATAATAGAGAGAACTCAGATTTTAAAATCCTATTCAGTGGCTTGTAAAATTTTTGTTGACTTCTCTTTGAAGGGTAAGAAATACTGTATGTACATGATCTCTGTAGCAGCATATCTATAGTTGAAAAAAACCAAACCCTAAAACTAACATGGATCTCTGAGACAATTACTAAAATCGTATAGTCTTTGGTCAAAATTTCCTCTCCTTGCCAATACCACTTGTTCAGTGTGCTGTACAACCTCCATTCCAAGTAAATACTCTGCAGAGAACACCCCTTCCACTTCTGACTTGCTGAAGATTGTGCCTCATTATATTAAAGTTGGCCTTGGCTGTAGTGATCTACTCTTGTGACTTAAGGGTTTATTACTGCAATATGCTGTATCTAGGAGTGAAACCTCTGGCTTTAAAAAAAAAAAAGTCAAATTGAGTGAATTTGAGTGGTTGCTGAATCTACTTGGCTAGAATGTTTTCTGTTGCAGTGCAATTTAATTATAAAGTGAGACCACTGTAGAAAAGTTGGGAGTTGAGCTTTAAACAGCCTCCTGCAGTTACAGTAGGATAGTTTAATTTATCTAGCCAGCTGCCAGTGGTGCCATCAGTGTCCTAGTCTTCCTTTATTTGCTCAGTTGCCTGCGGCACTTCCAGTCTTGCCAGTGTGTGCTGGTGCCTAACCTTATGTCATTTTTACACATACGCTCCTTAAATATTCAGTCGTACATTTCTTGAGTTCCTATGTGATGTTTTGTCCTGAAGGCCTTTCATTGTATGTGGAGAGCTGCACTCATTGGTGAATCTCTGTTCTGATTCTTACAGGTTAAGAAAGCATACAGGCAGAAGGCCCTGACTTGCCATCCGGATAAGAACCCAGACAATCCCAGAGCAGGTAAGATCAGTCTGTGTAGAAACAAGCAGGTTTTCCCTGTCAGTTCCAGCTGCATGGACACCTGGGCGTTGCTGTGTTTGTCTACTGTTGCAGAGCTCTGTTTTTGCAAGTAATTATGGAAGTTCCTGTGTTATGCAGTGTGTGCACATATCTCTGAGGTCTTGTCTACACAGTGAGCTAATGAGCACTTACAGGGGATGTGATTTCTAAAGTGCATTAACACATGCATTAATTGGTCCATGTAGATCCAGCTGGTGTGCATGAAAGGTTCCCTAGCATGTGTTAAGGTAGTAGTAAAAGACACTTTAGTATGCACCTGCAGGCACATTAGTGCACTTTAGAAATCACACCTCCGTAAGCACACACTACTTCATCATGTAGACAAGCCCTGAGACACATTCATAGCTACTAGGTAACTGAGTTATAAGCCTAAATGCACAGATAGTGGATCATGGGGCGGTTTTACCTTGGCACAAATGTCAGTTGGGTGCTTAACTCCTATTTCTGCCTTTGAAAATCTTCTCCTTAATGGTAATTCTCAGAGGGAATCCTCTACCTTTGGCCATTATATCCCACTGGCTGCCAGGTCACGCTTCTAATCTACAGTTGTAAGAGTCTTTAGCCTTTAATATAAAACTTGTATATCATTAGTTATTTATATATGGGTAGTGCCCATTGTGAGAAAATAATATCTCTGCTATAGGCAAGTCTCCATACACTGTGAAGTGAAATGGACCTAAATTATGGACAAGTTCCTTCAATTCTGCAGCTGTTTAATTTACATGTTAATGAATTAATATGAAAATGAATAATACCATCCATATGGTGGAGCCACTGATGTTCATTTTGATATTAAGTTCAGTTTATTTTATGATGTCCTCATGTTTGTCGGTTTGATATTCCATAGATTTGTATATTGATCATATATAAATGCACTGTAGCAACTTTCAGAGGGAAGCTGGTCCTTACGACACTTTAGGAGGCATGGAAGACAGTTGGGGACCGTGGGATAAGCATGTGAGATGAATCCTAAAATGATTAGCAGTGAAACAGTTAACATTATTGACATTCCAATTGTCATTTGAAGGTTTCAGAATTAATTGCCCATTGAGATGAAAGGGAGAGTTCATACTTAGCCTGAAAAAACAGTCGTGTTATCTGCAGGCTCAGGAACACTTTACTGCATTGGTTACATATGATTCACATTTTCAAGATTTCCTTCAGAACCTGAAGGTCCAGTAACCGTGGGTTTTTTTCTATTTAAATGAAAGCTTAGATAATAGAGCATAGTTTTGTGAGTGACTTCCAGAGCCGTGAGCTATAGGCTGGCTTACAAATACTGTAGAAATGTTATTCTTCTCTCTAGAATTCTATAGGTATCTTCCATAAGGGAATTACGACCTCTGATATATATCCAGAAACTCTGTGAATGGCTTACTTGGTGTTTTGTGTTTTACCCCTTTCCTTTCTAATCCCCAGAGGAACTCTTCCACCAGCTATCTCAGGCCTTAGCAGTACTAACAGATGCAGCAGCAAGGGTAAGGATGACCATCCCTTGGACATGGTGGCAGTGTATGTTACCTATATCTGCCAATATACTTATATAAGTGGAGAGGGAAGTATTCTAAAGTAGTGAAAGCTGCCTTCCTTTCTTTCCCATTCTCCACCCTCCACTCCCATTGAGCCTTGCATTTTATGGATCTTTTCTGTAAGAGGTTTACATGTTCTAATGTGTATCTCTAGGCTTTGTGAACTCAGATGGGGATAGGCACTGTATAAGAACCTAGAAAGATATTCTTGGTCACACCTGATACACTGTGGGAATGACTGAGTTAGAGACCTTGGCTGAGACTGTGTTTACCAACATGTGTTTACATGTTCCAAGTTTAAAAAAAAAAAAAAAAAAAAAAGTTAGGGCCTGGTTTGGAGAGAGACTGAGTACTGCACTCCTCTTGAGCACCAACAATATGCTCTGAAATCAGATCAGGCCTGTAAAAAAATAAATAGGCACGTGGACCCCTTAATTTTATGTGACTGATGTCATGTTTAGAAAATAGTAAGTATCTTGTTGAATTATAAAGACAAGAATGTCTGACAGAAGTAAGATCATGTTGCTTTTATTCTAAGTAATATCTGCTAATACAAAGTAAAACTTTCAATACATGTGAGATCTCTTGTTCAAAATTTGTGTCACAGGTAGCATATCTGAAATGGGTGGGGGGGAGATAAACTTATAAACAGGAACCCCAATTAATGCAACTGATGTCTGTCCTTTTATTAAGGCAACTCCACAGGCTACCAACTGCAGCACTGTAAATAATCCAGAAATGTAAAGTGCGAATTAAGACAAAAAGTTGACCACAAGCCAATAACAGTTTCTAGTTAAGATAACCAGAAAAGGCTTATCAAAATACCAGAAGATAAGGTTTTAAAACAATAAATAAATCTCTATGAAAGACTGGCCAAATTTTTAATCTATTCTCCCTTGAATGGTGGTGGTCTTGATTCCAAGAACAACTTATCTTCCATTTTTAAAGTGTGTGTGTGGGAGTAACAGCAGGAGGAATTCCACTTAGAAAACCCAAATATTCATGAAGTAAAACACCACCAGCTTTTCCGCCAGTATTTAAAATAAAGATACTTACATACATACCTAACTTTATGCACTGTGAATGGTCCCACTACTCTCAAAGCGTCAAGTTAAGCATGTACATAAATCTGTTCAGGATCAGGGCCTTGCTAGCACACAGCAGTGTTGTGAAGATCAGTGGGCCAGATGCTCAACTAGTGTAAAGCAGCATACCTCCACAGTGAAACTATGCTAGTTTACACCAGCTGAGGATCTGGCCCTAAGGTGCTATATAAATGCTGAATTATTATTATTTATTACAATTAGTATAGAATCTGCCTTGAAATAGAAGATTGTGTCTGATCAATTAAAGTCAAGCTACACATTCTGCATGTAAAGAGTTTCCTAGAAAATAATTTTTTATTTTAAACTTCACTTTAGGGCAAACCTGATTTCTCTCACCAACAGGTTATTATTCTGCACCATTCAGAAAATGACCATCCTCACCAATAGTATCAATGCCATAAGTGGCTACTCATGGCTGGCCCATGAATCTAAAACACACTTCCTGCCACTGAAGATGGGTCAAATTTTGTCTTAAAAACACTTTACAGTAGCTCCTGGACTCCATGCCTCTAGACCCTTCCATGCTGCGTCTTGAGGCTCTCGCGTTGTCATAATTTCAAAATGGTTTGTAACATCTTGTGTTTTTATGAATGCCACCAGCAGTGGCTAGAAAACTCTCCACCTCTAGTTTCAATATGTATCAATAACTAATCTCTACTCTGTTCATAACCCCTTATTTTCCCTCTTTATTTTGTATTCATTCATATTCTGTTGTTTCTTTCATAGGCGGCATATGACAAAGTGAGAAAAGCCAAGAAGCAGGCAGCAGAAAGGACTCAAAAACTTGATGAGAGAAGAAAGAAAGTAAAGCTTGGTATGGCAATCAAGATCATTCCCTTTTGCCCTGGGGGAAACATTTGAGGTGCTGTGGTGCTTATTTCTTCCACCTGTGTAATTCTCTGAGTTAAACTGCTGTCCATCCATAATGGCTGAACTTTCTTACATCATTCTTTATGAAACAGTGATTGTGTGAAACCCCACATGCTGTTAGCAGAGTCTGATCCTGCTGAGGAAAGCATTACAGCTGGCTCAGCACTCCACCCAAATATAAGGGAGGCAGGAGAGGCCATCAGGCAGAGAACTGAGGGAAGGAACCCTAGGAGCAGCCAGGTCTGGGAAAGGAATCTCTAGTTTCTGGTGTCATCCAGCCTGGCTGTTTAGACAATAATGGCAATAACTGGGGTTTGGGGTTTTTGCAGACCTTGAAGCCCGGGAACGAGAAGCCCAAGCTCATGTGAGCGAAGAGGAAGAGATCCGAATAACCAGGACACTAGAACAAGAGGTAATAAAGATTTGCATGTCATGTTATTTTCAGGTAGGAAAGTGGTTGAAAACCTTTTAACATGTAGCCATGGTGGTGAGCTGAGACCCAAGAAATTCCTGAGAACCATAGCAGTTCATCAGCCTTTTGGAATAAATGGTTCCTGTGGAATAATCCCAGCCTCATGGTCCAGTCACTACCAAATTCATTGTCCATTTTGGTCAGTTTCACGGCCAGAGGATTTTAAAATTGGTCAGTTTCATGATTTCAGATGTTTACATCTGAAATTTTATGGTGGTGTAACCCTGAGGGGTCCTGACCCAAAAGGGAATCGTGGGGGAAGCTGGGCTCTGAAGGCAGCAGTCACAGAGCTTCCTGCAGCTGGAGGAGGCTCTTGGAGGTAAGTCTGATCTCCCTTTGCTGCTGGGATCGCCCCAGCCACGAGCTCCTAGCTGCTAGTCCTGGCCTGCTAGGGGGGAACAAGACTTGTTCTTCCCCTGCACGGCCCCTCTAGAGGGCAGATCAGACCCACCTCCGTTGGCTGCAGGAAACTCTGCAGTTGGGCAGCAGTGCCAGAGCTTCCTGCAGCTGGAAGAGGTTCCCAAAGGTGGCGGGTCTGATCTCTCCAGTGCTGCAGGGAGTGTCCCAGCCAGGAGCTCCTAATTGCTAGTCCCAGCCAATGGACTCCAGCTAATTTGCCCCCTACTCCTGGAAAAATGAGCACCCTGAGCTTTGGCAGAAGCCGTAGGGGTGGAAGCTCTGGCAGGAGCCATGGGGGGTGAATGCCATGATCCATGGCAGGACTCGTGGTGGGTAGGCTCCCCAAGCCCAGCTCCGTGGCTGCTGTACCCCCCTCACTGGCTGTCTTTGGAGGTGGGTTTGATCTCACCACTGAGAGCAGCCATACAGGGGAAGGACAAGTCATGTCCCCAGCGGCGTAGTATCGCCTAGGCTGACAAATTTGCAGGGTCGGCAAATTTATAATAGCAGCATTTTTGTAATCGTGGCATAAGTGATGCCGCGATTCTACCAGTCATAGCGCATATTGAAACCACTAATGATGGTATGACGCCATTTAGTAAACATACGTGAGAATCCTAAACGTTAATAATATGACCAGAAGGAAGAAATTAAGCAGTTCTCAATTTTGGATCCATGCATGGTCCCGCGCTATAAGTGAAATCACGCTATACAGATGCGCATTCAAGAAAGGGTCCGCTGTACTTGTAATTTTATTTATAATAAAACTTGTAAATGTTCAATTATTTTAATGAGATTTAGATTCATTTTAGGTCAAACAAATTTGTTGAAAAACTAAAACAAGTTCATATGGGGCCGTGGACGGCACTTATTTCAGGGCCTACGGACGGCAAAATCAATAATCTGCCACTGCCTGTCCCTCTCCAGCCCAGCCGAGACTAGCAGCTAGGAGCTCCGGGCTGGGGCACTCCCGACAGCACAGGAGGGATTGAATTTCAGAGGGAAAGGCTTATTTCACGATCCATGCCATGTTTTTCACAGCCGTGAAATTTGTAGAGCCCTATTCATGGTTGTTTTGGGTTTTTTTCGGGGGGAGGAGTTCTTTTTAAACTTTCCTCCTTTCTTTCTCTCCCTTTCCATCCTCTGCTTAATGGTGAAAGGGTTAAATGGATGTAAGTATGATGGGATAGCTGTTGATTACATACCAATTAGCAAACTTTCTTGGTAACATAATTGTGGTATTTGTTCTCTCCTGCCTCCATTGTAGATACTACGCCTGCGGGAAGAGGGCTCCCGGCAGCTAGAAGAGCAGCAGAAACTCATGCGGGACCAGATCCGACTTGAGAGAGAGCAACGAGTCCAAGGTAAAGGCAGATGAGATTGGAGCCTTCATCCAAGCTACAAGTTTACTGAGTCCCAAATCTTTCATGAACTAACTTACATGGGTACCACACTGAATAGGGAGATGGCCAATGTGACAGGTTCCTCCCTGGGGTGCCACCTGGAACTGGGGTACCACTGAGTCCTCTGACCCACCAGCGAGGGCTCCCTCTCACCCTGCGCTGCTGTGACAAGTTGCAAAGCCCTCCAGGTGTGCACTTTCACCAGCATTCACACAGATAGGGACACACCCAGCTGCAGTTACATGCAGGCTATCTAACCACCAGCCTCCCAGCCTAGGACCTATTTTCCTTTAAGCTGCACGGCCGCCCGGCAAGCTATCATCTTCCTTCTGCCTTGGAGTCCCTGGCCGTCTGCTTCTGGGAGCCTCCTGCTTGCTGGGCAGAGCTGAGGAGAGGTAGGGAGGGTGCTGATGTCAGGGTGTCCTTCTCCCCGTACCCCATCTCCACAGAGCAGATGCGGGAACACGACAGGGCTCAGGACAGGGCTGAGGATGGAGGGAGATTGCTGGCTGTTGTTGCTATATGTAAACAAGCAGGCTTCAGACTGCTGAGTGCCGTCCTACTTAAAAGGGCAATGTACTTAAAGGGGCCTGTGTGTGTGTGTGTGTGTGTGTGTGTCTCTCTCTCTCTCTCTCTGTCTGTCTCTGAGAGGCACATGCATGCACACATACAAACTCTCTCTCTCTCTCTCTGACACACTCACCTCCCAACACATACTTCTGTTGTTGTTGTTACTTGACACTTCTTTCGAAGTGTGTTTTAGTTTTTTGACTGGTCTAGGCATTTCATAATTTTTATTTCTCTCGTACGGTAAAATTTAATTCTTTGAGTAGTGAGTTCTAAAATGTCTAACCTCTCCTGGCTGGAGTAATTATCCCTATGGTAACTTTTTAAAAATACATATTATAGCTAGGTTTTTTGTTTCTTCTAGTGGTGCACATCCGCACATTACCTCACTATGGTGCTTATAACAAAATTAAGTCCACATATGGATGGAAAAAATTAGAGGGAGCACTGCCTCGGACCCCAGAGCAATACCATCCTGCCCTGGTCAAATCTGGCCATTATGTGGGTTTAGCACCCGGTCCGCCTCTCCCTCAATGTGAAGAGGACTATGCACACTTGTGGTAACCAAGCTGAGATTTTCCCCAGACACCTTAGTCAAATGCACACTGGTTTGGATTAAAACACAAAATAAATTGAACTACAAAAGGATAGATTTAAAGTGATTATAAGTGATATCAAACAGATCACCTAGTAAATAAACAAAACCACAAACCGAGTTTAACATACTAGATAGGTAGGATATGAATTAGCAAATTCTCACCCTGAGTGATCAGCAGGCTGGCAGCTTCTTAAGGCACAAGCTGCCTTGACTTTGCAGCTCGGGTTTCCCAGGTTTTCATAGGCAAGCTAGAAATCCCTTTAGCCTGGGACTATCACTCCCCCCTATCTCCCATTCAATCTTTATTCCTCAGGTGTTTCCAGGGTGGTGGTGTAGGGAGAGTGAGGTCCCCTCATGATGTCATTTCCCCCCTTTTATATCTTCTTCCTACTTGCTGGAAAGCTCTTGTGCTGTGACCTGGGTCAAACAGTTCCCATTGTGTAGTGCTATCTCTGAGATGTTTCTATTGTACACAGTTCCTGAGGTAATCCTTGCACTTGTTTGCATTGCCTCAATAAACCATTAACATTGTTTGACCTTTTTACTGTTGTACCTGAAAGGCTGCTTGTGAGTGCTTTCAGCCTCACAACGTCTCAGTAACACATGCATAGCCTCACTTCACATACGACGGTAGCACATACAATCCAACGAGATATTACTGTCTAGCAGATCAAGACTTTTAGAATGATATCTCACAAGGCATATTTTGTACAAAACATATCCTAATACATGACAGTGGTGAATATTGGGGTGCCAGGGTGTCACAGTCAGTATGGCTGTACTCCCTCATCTTGGCCTCTTCCTACACACCCATGTCCGTGGCTTGCTGCTGGAGGCAGGCAGTGCTCAGATTCCTGCTGAAATCCTTCCCATAGGAAGGAGGGTAGTGAATCAGTGCACTGGATGATGGAAACAGGGTCATTCAAATCTTTCCTGCACTCATCCCACTCCTTTCCTTTTCCGGGAATATGGATAACCTTCTGAAGCTTAGAGCCTGGACATCCCCAAAGGGATTCTCCACAGTAGAGCTAGAAGGATATGAATGACAATCACAGTCAGATGTGTTCAGTTTATGCTTGCTGGCCCCACGTTATTTAACTACTGATGGAGAGCAATTCTGGCTTTCCCGAGGGTCACTAATTCTGCATTTTCTCCCCCGTGCGCCGCTGAAAGTGACTTGGTATCTATCGCTTACAAAGGCTCAACATGTGGAAATTCTTTCTCTGCACAGACTGGAGCTCTCTTGTGCTTTGTTCCTGGAACTCGCATTTCTGGTCTCTCCCCCATGTCTGTGTACACACACGCTTTATACCAGGTTTGTGCAGAACCAGGAAATCAGTAGATTCTTGAACTGTGTGACACACAGCTCCTAAACTCCCTTCCCTCCTCCTATGTTGCTATCTGAGAAAAGAAAGTTAACATATTTAAGGTTCTCAGCCCCTAAATTCTCCCAGCACCTCAGGTCCTGTAGCCAGTTCTCCTCAGACACTTGTAACTGAGCTTCCTCCCAGACTCTTTCACTTGCACTCTCAATCTTCCATGCCACACACATCTCTGCATACAGATTCTTCCCTTGGTTCTATAATACTCTGTTACCTACCTGGACTCAAAATATATTCCCATTCTTGAGATAATACTGCTCTGCTTCTGGAAAAAAGTTAAGGCATTCCTTGTTTAAAATTGCTCTGTCCCTTGCTTTGTATCTCTTCCGCTCTGGCAGAGGTGACAGTGGCTAAATCAATCTCTCTCCTTAATCTCTTAAGGAAGGGAGATCTTGTGGATAAAGAATCGAACTGTAAGTCAGGAGATCTGATGTCTCATCTGGGGTCTGCCACTGACTTCCAGTGTGATCATAGGCAAGTCATTTAATCTCCCTGTACTTTGCCATTCCCATTTTACCGATGATGAATTGAGGTTGTTGAGGATTAATTTAAGGAATGCTTGTGAAGCTCTATGAGATCCTTGGATAGAAGATGCAATGGAAGGGAAAAGTATAATAATCCCTTGTCAGCACAGACTGGCATACAGGATTAATTCTGCCGTCTACACTAGCCTTATTTTGTTTTCCTTGTTTTCTCTGCTGCTGGGAGCAAGAGTGGACTCACACTACCTTCAGTTTTACTATGGTGTTGTCTCACTTTGATCAGGGCAAGTCTAGACAACAGGGTAGCAAAAATGCTGGCAGTCACCGGCATCTTGTCTATGCTAAGGTGCTGAACCATAGTCAGCAACAGTGGGAAACCTTAGTGGGGAAGAAACCCAAAAGGCAGAATTGCCACTGCCTTGTACATATGCACTAACAAACTGTGGAGTGTTACTGTTTATAGATTCATAGACTCTAGGACTGGAAGGGACCTCGAGAGGTCATTGAGTCCAGTCTCCTGCCCTCATGTCAGGACCAAATACTATCTAGACCATCCCTGATAGACATTTATCTAACCTACTCTTACATATCTCCAGAGATGGAGATCCCACAACCTCCCTAGGCAATTTATTCCAGTGTTTAACTACCCTGACAGTTAGGAACTTTTTCCTAATGTCCAACCTAAATCTCCCTTGCTGCAGTTTAAGCCCATTGCTTCTTGTTCTATCATTAGAGGCTAAGGTGAACAAGTTTTCTCCCTCCTCTTGATGACATCCTTTTAGATACCTGAAAACTGCTATCATGTCCCCTCTCAGTCTTCTCTTTTCCAAACTAAATAAACCCAATTCTTTCAGCCTTCCTTCATAGGTCATGTTCTCAAGACCTTTAATCATTCTTGTTGCTCTTCTCTGGACCCTCTCCAATTTCTCCACATCTTTCTTGAAATGCGGTGCCCAGAACTGGACACAATACTCCAGTTGAGGCCTAACCAGCGCAGAGTAGAGCAGAAGAATGACTTCTCATGTCTTGTTTACAACACACCTGTTAATGCATCCCAGAATCACGTTTGCTTTTTTTGCAACAGTATCACACTGTTGACTCATATTTAGTTTGTGGTCCATTATGACCCCAAGATCTCTTTCTGCCATACTCCTTCCTAGACAGTCTCTTCCCATTCTGTATGTGTGAAACTGATTGTTCCTTCCTAAGTGGAGCACTTTGCACTTGTCTTTATTGAACTTCATCTGGTTTACCTCAGACCATTTCTCCAATTTGTCCAGATCATTTTGAATTTTGACCCTGTCCCCCAAAGCAGTTGCAATCCCTCCCAGTTTGGTATCGTCCGCAGACTTAATAAGCGTACTTTCTATGCCAACATCTAAATCGTTGATGAAGATATTGAACAGAGCCGGTCCCAAAACAGACCCCTGCGGAACCCCACTTGTTATACCTTTCCAGCAGGATTGGGAACCATTAATAACTACTCTCTGAGTACGGTTATCCAGCCAGTTATGTACCCATGTTATAGTAGCCCCATTTACATTGTATTTGCCTAGTTTATCGATAAGGATATCATGCGAGACTGTATCAAAAGCCTTACTAAAGTCTAGGTATACCACATCCACTGCTTCTCCCTTATCCACAAGACTCGTTATCCTATCAAAGAAAGCTATCAGATTGGTTTGACACGATTTGTTCTTTACAAATCCATCCTGGCTATTCCCTATCACTTTACCACCTTCCAAGTGTTTGCAGATGATTTCTTTAATTACTTGCTCCATTATCTTCCCTTGGCACAGAAGTTAAACTAATGGTCTGTAGTTTCCTGGGTTGTTTTTATTTCCCTTTTTATAGATGGGCACTATATTTGCCCTTTTCCAGTCTTCTGGAATCTCTCCCGTCTCCCATGACTTTCCAAAGATAATAGCTAGAGGCTCAGACACCTCCTCTATTAACTCCTTGAGTATTCTAGGATGCATTTCATCAGGCCCTGGTGACTTGCAGGCATCTAACTTTTCTAAGTGATTTTTAACTTGCTCTTGGATTTTCCCCCTTGTGCTTTCACTTTCTCTTCTTTCTCTTCCTAGGCAAACAAGATGGGAATGGAGTAGAGGGCAAAGGAACTCCCAAGCTCAAAGTAAGACATCCCTAAAAATCAGACTCTGTGAGAAGACTGGCTACTAACCTTTTCAGTATTGGTAACTGCTTGGCACTCACTTGCAGAAGGCGCATCTCTGTTTGCACCCAGACTCAAAGCACCTCCAGTTTAGGAGAAAGCTGAAACTCTGTCCATCACGCTCAATGCTTGTTGAAGCTCTCCACCCCTGCCTTAAAATATCCCTTCCCCTCTTTTTTTTCCTCTCTTGTAGTCTGATCTCAAAACCAGTAGCCCTAAGCTTGGAATTCATATGTGTGTGCCTAAAACACTGGGAACATCTGGTTATTACCTTGATACATTCATTTATTTACTTTAAGGTGCTTTACAATGTTTTTTTCATTCTGCTGAGGACTGTTTATCCCTGTGCCTCTGTATAACTTGTTCTATTTAGTCCGTCTGCCCATGGTGGTATTAAAATCCCTGTCTTGGCAGTGTTGCAGATGTAACTGTAAATGTCAGACGTGTGTTATTTTGTAGCTGTCAAGAACCATCTTCAGCACAGCTATGTGAGTTGAAGTGGACAAAACTAACTTGCAGTTTTTTTTTTCTAGCTAAGATGGAAATGCAAGAAGGATGATGAAACAAAAGGGGGATACTCAAAAGAAGTTCTCCTGCAAATCCTGCAGAAGGTCCTGTTCTGAGATGCTCTTTCCTACCACTTGATATCCCCCAACCTTGATGCTGTAAGAAAGGGCGGAGAATTGTGGTGGAGCTACGTATAAAGCAAAGTGGCTCTTATTCTTCATTGTATAACTTTCTTACTCCCTCATGCGAATTTTAAAGGTGGCCATCATGGATTCATCATGAACTGTCCCATTCCCTACAGTGACTCTTATTGGAAGAAGAGTAGCTGTGAACTCTTCCCTCAGAACAGAAGCTCGTTTAATAACCCCTACAAAGATTAGGCAGGCTGTGTGCATTATTGTGGACTTTCCCCTTCACTTAAAGTGTTAAATACTAGCTGCTGTTGGGATGGTTTGCTGGACTAGATGGACCTCTGATCTGATTTATTATGGCATATATTTTCCCCTGAGTCTTCATGGGAGAGGCAGTTTTGTAAGTAGCTGTTAGTTCTCAGGCAGACAGTGTTCTATAGTGACTCCTGCTGGGAGCAGTGACAGTAACTATTAGCAACTGCAGAGCTGACACTCCTATATCATTCCTTGGAGTGACTGTTGATGGGAGAGGAGCAGCCGTGATCTCATCCTGCCCCCTTTCCCCTCACAGCTAGAGCTCCTCCACCATTCTGTGCTGGCACTGGATCTGCAGTAGCTTTCTCCCATGGCCAACGTTTCCATGTTTCACTGGGATATATTTTGCTTCTTGTCTGGTTCTGTATTTGACGTGTCTCTTCTCATTGATTCTGACAGTATGGTGAAGTGCTGAACTTGGTGATCTCAAGTAAGAAGACTGGGAGTGCAGTTGTGGAATTTGCTACAGTTAAAGCTGCTGTAAGTTTAGCAGAAGACCTCAGGTTTACTTTGTTGGGAAGTCTGGAGGTGGACAAGGGAACGTTGACTGATGTTGCGGAGGAAGACTGCAAGTGACTGATAATGAATGATATTGGCGATAGTGAGGATGGTGACACTTGTGTATTTACTTGTAATCAGGGCAATGAAGAGAAATATAACCGGAGTCTGGTCTGTATGGGAACAGAATTCTAGGGCCAGATCCTCAGCTAGCGTAAATTGCTATAGCTCCGTTAACTTTAACTGAGCTCTGACACGTTAACGCAAGTTGAGGATCTTGCTCCTACTCTTTTATTCCTTATACTGAACCAAGTTATTCATGCTCCTTATACCAAATGCACTGAGAGTGGTAAGTCCTTTCTTTGTTTGATACCAGTGTGGGCTTCATAAAACGGTATTCTTCACCTGCAATGGCTGGAAGTGAAGCCTGAAGTTTTGTGCCCTGTTTGGCCTGGATTTTGGATTAAGAGTGGGAAATCTTACATGCCAGTTTAAAGAGTGAGCTGGGGGTGGTGGTGAGGTTTGAATGAAGATAATGATGGGAGAATGTTCTCATTGATAGGAGATGGCAGTGAAGAATGAAGTTGGTTTGATAAATAATCCTCTGAAGATTTCCTGGTTAGAAGGCCAGCCACAGAACAATCCCAGCACGAAGTTCCCTGATAGCACTAGCCAGCCTAGAGCTTCTCAGGTAAGGAGAACACAGGCCCTTGGTTATTAAAAATTACTTGCATAGCAATCCTAGCACACATGCTAAGATATGTTCCTTCCCAGGTGGGTTTACTGAGAGGTTCCTCGCTAGGCACCTGCCTTCCTGTTCAGCCTTTGATATTTTGCACTGATCAAGTGGCCTTTTCAGAAGCAGCTCTACCATCAGAAAAAGCAAAATGAGACACAGGCTACTTGGATCATTTAATCCTCCTCTCAGTCTTTCTCTTTCAGCTGAGAAACAGAGAAATTCTCTGCTCAGCTCTAAGGCTCTGTAAACTCCTCCCATGGATTTATTCTAATTGATATTAATATACGTTTTCCCTGACACTGGAGATCCTTTGGTGGATTGCTGGTTAAAGGGTGTGAACTGAAATTCCTTCAAAGCTCACTTAAGGGGAAGTTGGGTCAGTCGGGAAATGCTTGGTTTGTGTGCTGGCCAAACTATGAGCAGGAGCAGATGTATATTAAGTATGAGGAAGGGAAAGGAGAGCAGCACCTGTCTGATACAGGTAGACAGTGTTCAAAGTAGGGATGATGCCTTTCTCCACTACACCTTTGGAAGTAGTCTCTTCCCCCCTGACCCCCCATATTATTAATGCAAATCAGTTGCTTAGCAGGCACATTGCAGAACTGTCACAATACAGCAAAATGTCTGGTATAAAATGAGAAGATCATCGTTAAATCTTAGCTACATCCTGGTTAGTTCACCAAATAATTCCCCAGGCTTGTTGTCACTCTCTGATAGCAATATTCCAAACTTGGTACAATAGGAAGACTTGACTCTGTCACCGATTTGCTGCGTGACCTCGATGAGTCGCTTAACCTCTCTGAGTTATATTTCTGCCTCTGAAAAATAGGGATTATATCTACCTCTGTGAAGCACTCTGAGATTTTAAGATGAACAGTGCTAGATGAGGGCGAAGTACTCTGCTCTTTCAATTCACAGCATAGTCCTTAAACTTCCCAGACCCATCTCCTCACTGAAAGGTCAAAGCCAAACCCTGAAGAACAGTCATTGCCAAAAGAGTGATCCTGCCTCGCGCTCTGCATGTGCTCTCGATCTTGTTTTAGGGAGTGTTTAGAAACTAAGTGTTGTGCATATGGAATAGATGGATATTTTTAGCTGCTTCAAAGGCTGTTTGATGTTCCTACTTTTATTTTCCTGACTCTTTGCTCAGTGGCATGTTCCAAGAGGAATTGCCTGGCCACCATCCCAGGTTTTGGGGCTGGGTGTTTCCATTCAGTGCACACACCTGAGAAGAGTGGCTCTCCAATCTGACTGCAGGCTCAAGTGGTTATGATTGCAAACCCTCTCACCCTGGAAGCAGCAGGGAGCAGAGCTAACTGGATCTACACATGCAGTATAGAGCTGACTTGAGTTCCATAAACAGTGCAGAGTCTTTAGGGTGGTTGGGGGATGGACAAATCCGAATTCAGCCTAGTGAACTTCAGTGTCCCTTTTTAAGGGCAGACGAGGAACCCATTCAGACCTAAAACCCTGTATTTTTTGCAGATGTGAAATAACATGAAATAAACAAACAACTCCCCTCCCCAGTAAAATGAAAACCTTACCACGCAGTGGTGGCTCCTGTCCCACAGGGTCAGGCCCATCTCCCCACTCCAGGCATTGCAACATGGTGCTTGGAGTTGCACTGCTGCTCTGATTTGGCCCAGCCACCCCTCCATCATGATGGGGGTGGCCAGATCAAATATGAGTGAGTAGCATTGTGACCTGGGCCAAACCTGAGCGGCACTGCAATGCCATGCACCAGGTTGCAACACCCAGGACAGGGAGGTGGGCCCAGCCGCATGGGATAAGAACTGCTGCTGCATAGAATGCATAAGGTGGGTTATGCAACTCCCCCCACCCCTGGGGCATGACCCAACCTCCCCCCAGGTTATCTGATCACCTCAGGGCCTCTAGAGCCACCCCCTGGGAGCAGGACCTGACACCCTCACCCTTGGGCCTCCAAACCCACCCCCCCCAGGGTCAGGACCCAACCTCTCCCCAGGGTCTCTCACCCCTGAGCCTCCAAAGCTGCTCCCCCAGGGATAGGACCCAATCACTCTCCGGGGTCTCTCATCCCTGGACCTCCAAAGCTGCCCCCCAGGGGTAGGAACCAATCTCTCCTTAGGGCCTCTGACTCCTTAGGGTAAGAATTGACCCATTCACCTCCAGGGCCTCCCACGACTCCATGAAATAAAATGAAATTCCCGCCAAATAAAGCAAAATGATAAAAAAAACTAAAAAACATTTTCCTGGGCTCTGTTCATACCTAAGGGGTCACTAATGCAGTTGAAACTTGGTGATGGATTTGTGCAGTTTGCGTGTGAGCGCCCTAGCTTGTGTCTAGGTTTGTCTTGGCTCATTTCCATGGTAAAAGATTGTTAGCTTCTGCCTGCTGTGAGTCATTAGTGTGGCTGAGCAGACAGGGAGGGCAGGCCAAAGCAGTCAATGGTATTTCTGCTGGACGGTGGTGGGAGAGTCATTGCTATTGAACAGAGGCCCTCTGATCTGGTGGGGCTGCCAGTCACCTGTTAGAATGGTGAGGATTTATGACCTACAACTGAAAGGCAGATCATCAGCTGGAAAGTTACACTTTTGCCTGACAGTAGTAATTACCACTGCTGTTACAAGTAACATCTACCATTCCTATGATAGTAACCTCCCAATCCTCCTGTTCCTCAGGCTCAGAACTGTAGGGTCCTCTTTTATTCTTATCTTTCCTTCTCTCCTCTTACCTAGGATTTCCCCAGATCCTGCTGCTACTTTCCATACATGTCCAAAATTTATCTCTACTGCCAAAATATGAATCCTTGCTCTCGTAACTTCTTGTCTTGGCTGCATTCCTCTGTGCCATCAACTCTTCTCTCCAGTCCATCCAAAATGAGCTGCTAAGAGACTTTGCCTTTCCACTATTCTGACTACCTCTGCCTCATGCGTTAGTATCCTCTCTGGCTTCCCTTCTATATTAAGTTCAAGGTTCTTACTTTTAAGCTATCTTTCAGCTCACCTCTCATCCCATCATTTTGGTCTGCACTCATTTCTCTTCTGCTCCCTTTGGATACCTCATGCTTTTTTTCATGCCATCCCACTGTCACGGAGTTCCCGGGTGATGCTCTGGAACTGCCCCCCACCAAGCCAGTCAGGACTTTGGGGAGCCTCCTCTCCCTTGGAGCAGACTGTCTCCAGGGCAAGGAGTTCACACGGCTTCACCTCCTGGGTCTCTCCTTGGAGCATTCAGCATCCTCTGCCCCTCCGTGCGCTTCCCATAGCGAGTCCACCCAGGCAGGGTGCTGGGAAAGCCAGAGGGTCCCGCACCCCCACTTCGCAGTCAGACGTAACTCTCAGCCAGACAGTAAAATAGAGGTTTATTAGATGACAGGAACACAGTCTAAAACAGAGCTTATAGGTACAGCGAATAGGATCCCTCCGCTGGGTCCATTCTAGGGGGGCAGTGAGCCAGACCCCCACGTCTGCACTTCATTCCTTGTCCCCAGCTAGCTCCAGACTGAAAACCCCCTCCAGCCCCTTCTCCTCTGCTCAGTTCCTTTCCTGGGCCAGGAGGTCACCTGACCTCTTTGTCTCCAACACCTTCAGCTGGCACCTTTGCAGAGGAGGGGCCCAGGTCATCAGTTGCTAGGAGACAGATTGTCAGGCATTTATGTACACTGGTCCTTTTGCTCTGCAGCAACCATACATCCTTACCCCATCACCTAAATACTTAAGAACTGCATAGGAGACACTGAGGCACCAACACAGTATTCAGAGAAAACATTAAGTGCATTCCCAGTTCGTCACACCCACATACCTAGATTAGCCTCCTACTTCATGTAAATTGAGCTCCCTCCCTGCTCTACTTCTGGAAATTGCTACAGAGCCACAATGTTCTGACTACAGTGCACTAACTATTGTACCTGCTTTTTTTTTCTATAGACTATAACTAGAGCCCTATCAAATTCACAGTCCATTTTGGTCAATTTCACAGTCAGGCTTTTTAAAAATCGTAAATTTCATTATTTCAGCTATTTAAATCTGAAATTTCATGGTGGTGTAAATGTTGGGGTCCTGACCCAAAAAAGAGTTGGGGAGGGGTCACAAGGGTTACTGTGGGGGGGTAGGGGTTGCAGTACAGGTATGCTTACTTCTGCACTGCTGCTGGCAGCAGCGCTGCCTTCAGAGCTGGGCAGTTGGAGAATGGTGCTGCTGGCTGGAGCCCAGCTCTGAAGGCAGAGCCAACACCAGCGCAGAGTAAGGATGGCATGGTATGGTGTTGTCACCCTTACTTCTGCGCTGCTGCCTGCAGAACTGTGCCCTCAGTCAGAAGCCACCACTCTCCAGCCGCTCGGCTCTGAAGGCAGCAGTACAGAAGTAAGGATGGCATGGTATGGTATTGTCACCCTTACTTCTGTGCTGTTGCTGGAAGGGCGCTGCCTTCAGAGCTGGGTGCCCGGCAAACATCTGCCACTCTCTGGCCACCCAGCTCTGAAAGCAGCACAGAAGTAAGGGTGGCAATACCGCAACCCCCCTAAAATAACCTTGTGACCCCCCCACACACACACACACCCCTCCCTTTTTGGTCAGGACCCACAATTTGAGAAACACTGGTCTCCCCCATGAAATCTGTATAGTATAGGGTGAATGCACACAAAGACCAAATTTCACGGGGGCGACTAGATTTCATGGTCCGTGATGTGTTTTTCATGGCTGTGAATTTTGTAGGGCCCTAAATATAGCCTCCTGGGGCAGCGAGCTTTTTGTCTGACATACTGCAGCTGTTGTACAGTGTTGAGTACACCAGCACCATGCAAATTATTCACAACACTCTCCTACCAGTACTAGTACGGTCTTCTCTGGGAGCTTCTTACCAGCACTGCCCCTTTAGTATTAGCCAGGGATCCAGCAATGTTGTCCTACAGTTGCTGAAAGCAGCTTTCTCTCTGGCATTGTCCTGGGCATTTTCTAAGCTACTTTAAGGTTGCAGTAAGACTTAATATTGCTTTCTTGGTCTAATGTGAAGCTAGTGGGATAGGAGCCATCTGCACCTTCTTAGACATGGTTCACCCAAATGCTAAATGCACCAGATGCCTCTATTCAGCAACCCCTAGAGAAAAAGACACGATTTTCTAACCCAGCACTAGTAATTGCTAAGAATTGTTACCACAGTACTAGTGCAGAATCACTTTAGTAAAGCCAGGGACTGACCCCAAGTGTTCTTAGCATTGACATTAGTGGTGGTAGTACCTGGTGGAAGCATGTCCCAGTGGCTGCAATTCTAGCCTTTCCCACTAGGAGCAGCAGAAGGGATTGGAGCCAAGCAGTAACCTCACTGCCCTCAACACCCTTGTCATAAAAAGATGAGGGACCAAGAAGGACAGGACCCCAGTGAATATTTACCTTACAGATCAAAGGAGCTGTGATCTTGGCATCTTTATTGTTGTGGCTTGATAAAAGTGAAATGAGGCAAGGACAGTCTTGTAATGACAGATACATTTATTCTCACCTATATTTATTTACAGCAGATTATTCAGAGCATGCTCTAAGAAGCAATATCTACAGAAACTGTTCCACTTGCTAATAGGCTGGAGAATTCGCTGTTGCTATATTGTGAGCCTTTTCGGCTGCTTACCTTTTTCCAGTTAGAGGGTAGATGGGAATGCCCATCTAACAGAGTTGGGGGACAGAAACCCACTGGAAAAGGAACATCCTGAATCATCATCATCCATTGTCTCTGCTGCACTTGGCTTGGAAATATTGGAGCTGCCATCTCATCCAAAGTGTCCAGTTACCCAGGAATCCTGTTTTTGTGCCCCCTTTTTTCCCCATGCGTTTTATAGTCACAGCGGTGTTCCAAAAATAACAGGTCTCTGTTACTAAACGTGGCCTTTTTTTCATCAGGATGAGGTACAGTGTCAGCAGTAGAGAGGAATTCCCCATCCAGTGTAGAGAATGGAAATGCATCAGACTAGATTCTCTCATGTCGCTCTCACATAGTGGTGTACTGACAGCTCAATAGGAAGGGAGCCTGGACAAGAACAGCTTATGGTGGGCAAGACCGGACAATGAGACAGGCACTCCAGGGTAGGGACACTCCAGTGTTTCCTCTTCTTCTGTGAGGGCTAAGGAAACTACTAATGCTGATAATTAACTCAATAACTTAAATGATAAACACTTTCAAGCTGCGTAATCTCTTGGATTCTGTTTCCTGAGAGTCTGCAGAACATCCTCAAGGAGTGATAGCCCCAAGTCCACTTTGAAGGAAAGGAAGGGATCAGAGCCTGTTTCAGAGGTCCCACAGTCTGTAGCCTGGACTGTGTAGGAGTTAGTACCGTGTGTTTGCGTCGCCTTATGGTACTGAGGGGAGACACTGGAAAAGGAGATGGCAGTCGAGTGAGACTCCGTGTGGTCAATTATGTTGGGGCAGCTGGAACTGTCCAGATACAGCCGGGGTGGCTTAGGAGGTGCCTGTGCCTGAGCTAGATTTTGCTCACTCTTACATAACAGGTACTCTGATTTATCCTTCAGGTCTCTTAGTGGTTCCCTCTTGTACTGTCCATTGTTCTCAACTGTCTGGCTGTTCTGATTCAAAATAATGACTTGATTACCCAGCTTTTTATGCCTCCTGAACGAAAGACGCTTGAAGAACGTTGTGGATTTAATGGATCCTCTCCGCCAAGTATCCATGCTAGGCAGCAAAAGGAGGGGAGTTGTTCACTGCACTGTGTAGGAGGCCACTGGACTCCAGTCTCGAGTTCAACAAAGAGCCACAGCTCCTGTAAGGGAGAAAACAGGCTGGTATCATAGGAAGTGCAAACTCATTCCTATTACCTCCCTGAGTTCATGGAGCTACTAGATCTTTTGCCCATTTTGTACAGGAGGGAATCTCCCTCTTCAGTATAGAAAGGGTTGAGGTATCTGCCTGCTTATGCTGCAGAAAGGAACTGGTGAACAGCAGCAATGGCATGTAGACACAACGAGAACAGATTAACCCAGCATCTAGAACAGAAGAGCATGTCGGTACCATGGTAACCAGGCACCTTCATGGTGAAGGGCACAGCACAAAAGCCTCACTGAGTAGGTAGAAGGGGAGCCATTATCTCTGTCAGACTGAGGCACACAAAAGAAATACAGTCCTAGAGGAATTTTAAATGAGGCAAGTAGTAGAGACTGCATAGGAAATGAGCAAACATTAGGAAAATTGATTTTAGAATAAAGACTTACTCTGTGGTGGAGCAGCAGCTCAGTTCTGCAGGCAGAGGGGAGACAGCAGAATTCAGTAATGAGAACCACGACCACCACCCTAGACAATGTACTTGTGTGTCGCAATCAGCAGCTCAAGGCAAGATTCTGCTGGTTTGAAAGCAGCTGGTAAATCCTACAGTGCCTCGTTCTCTTCTGCTCTCTTCCACCTCTCGTCATCTGTCTCTTGTCACTGCTTCCCAGGCTCTGATTCCTTGTGCGTATGTGTTTGTTTTGCCAAGCCCTTGCTGAGTCAGCCACGTCAGAAACTGGGTTTTGCACTGTTGGTAATTGCCAAGATTTCAGGAAGTAGGTATGTGGAGAGTAGAGAAGCATCAGCCCATGCTCTGCCTGAGGAGAAGGCAAGATTCCTGAGGGGCACTTAAACTGATTTCAGGAGATTCATCAATATGACCTCTTGTTTTTTGACACAGCTTGGGAAAACTTGGATTCTCCCTGGAGAGCTCTAACTACAGTGATTTCTGACTGGCTCACTGTATTGGTGAGATCCACAGATGGAAGGAGGGGGCGGTTCTTTCCTCCTTTAGATTTTAAAGCTTGAAGTGTCAGGTGGTGATGCATACATTCTGCTGGTGGTGACTCACGTGCAGGAGCCTCATGCTGGCTAATTAAACAACCCAGGCAGATGGCAGTGGGAATCTGTTCGTTGGGTAGGAGCTCCAGGTTAGCAATGAAAGGACATCATCTGTTGAAGACTGAGATTTGCTTTGGCACGAGTGCTGACTTTCTCTAATATTACCTGTATCTATGCTGGTGTCTCATGGTATCAAAAGCTTGTTAATATAGATGCTAAAATATCAGTTGTAGCATAAGATTCTTCCATCTTTCCACTTTGAGAGCTCAGTTAATCATGTGCTTTTGTATCCCTCTCAGATCGATTTCAGCTCTGCACTAGCGGAAGCTCTTTCCTGGGGTATGATGGAGAATTCATGCCTGCCCCACTTTCCTGCAAGAGCCCCCTTTTGTTCTAAGAGATGGCTTTTCTTGCTCTTTCATATTCACAGAATTCTGTTTCAATCAGCATGGAACATGACTATTTCCCAGAAATATGGAACACTTCTATTGATTCTCAGCATTATTTTGTTAAGGTGGCTTTTTTTACCTGTAGGTGTCAAGAGAACAAGACTAATGTCTAAAAGTATTGCTATACCTTGGGGAAATCTTGACGTTATGGGACCATGTACTATAACTGCCACTTTTCAAATACCATTGCCACAAAAAGCAGCTCGGCTCTGTTTTCTGCGACTTGCCTCATTGGCAAGGCAGCGTAGCTACATTGGCTCTTCGGTGCTACCGCTAATTTGTATTGCCATAGTGCCTATGAGCTGACCATGTTGTGCTAGGGTACTGCACAAATACAGAACAGAAAGAGTCCCTGCCACAGAGAGCTTACAATCCAAGTATAAGACAAGAGACAACAGGTGGATACAGACAGACAGTACAAGGAAACAATGAGACAATATGGGTCAGCATGGAAAGCAGCGGTCTCAGTATGACCTAACCATTGATTTAGTTGGTAAAGCAAATGATTCCCAGATAGGTGGGAGCAGATCTGAGGCCTGGTCTACACTACAACTTTATGTCAAATTTAACAGCGTTACCTCGATTTAAGCCTGGACCTGTCCACACGACGAAGCCCTTTTTTCCGACTTAAAGGGCTCTTTAAATGTATTTCTTTACTCCACCTCCAACGAGGGGATTAGTGCTGAAATCAGCCTTGCTGGGTCGAATTTGGGATAGCGTGGACACAATTTGATGGTATTGGCCTCCAGGAGCTATCTCAGAGTGCTCCATTGTGACTGCTCTGGACAGCTCTCTCAACTCAGATACACTGGCCAGGTAGACAGGAAAAGGCCTGTGAACGTTTGAATTTCATTTCCTGTTTGGCCAGCGTGTATGCAGAGCTCATCAGCATGATGTGCACATTGCCTGGTCCGTACTTTGTGAGAAGTCTATGACCATGTCTCTCTCGTCACCGCGCTGCCGTCGCCTCCTCGCCTGGTTTTGCGCGAAACAATTGTCTGCCGTTGCTCTGATGGAGGGAGGGGCGACTGACAACATGGCTTACAGGGAATTAAAATCAACAAAAGGGTTGGCTTTGCATCAAGGAGAAACACAATCTGTCACACACAATGGCTCCCTCAAGGATTGAACTCAAAACCCTGGGTTTAGCAGGCCGTTGATTTCACAGAACAAATTGGGTCAATTTCTTGTTTTGATCCATCTATCTTTTACATCTTGGGCTGGCAGCAGACGGTGCAGTATGACTGGAAGCCATCATCATCTCCTGGGTGCTCGGCAGAAGACGGTGCAGTACGACTGCTAGCCATCGTCATCTCCTGGGTGCTCGGCAGAAGATGGGAATGACCTGGCTGAGTCACTCCCATGTCTGCCTAGGCGCCCCGACCGATCTCACCAAGGTCAGCTAAAAGAGCACCCAGGAATATGACGACAATGGCAACCAATTGTAATGCACGTCTGCTGCCAAAAGGCAATGAGCTGCTGCTGTGTAGCAATGCAGTCCCACATCTGCCAGCACCCAGGAGACATATGGTGATGGTGAGCTGAGCAGGCTCCATGCTTGCTGTGGTATGGTGTCTGCTCAGGTAACCCAGGAAAAGAGGCGCAAAACGATTTTGTGCGGTTGCTTTCAGGCAGGGAGGGAGGGAGACGGGGGCCTGATGACATGTACCGAGAACCACCTGCGACACTGTTTTTGCCCCATCAGGCATTGGGGTCTCAATCCAGAATCCCAATGGGCAGCGGAGACTGCAGGAACTGTGGGATAGCTACTCACAGTTACCCACAGTGCAATGCTCTGGAAGTTGACACTAGCCTCAGTACTGTCCAACGACTTAATGCACTTAGAGCATTTTATGTGGAGACACACACAATTGACTGTATAAAAACAATTTCTAAAAAACCCACTTCTATAAATTCGACCTAATTTTGTAGTGTAGACATACCCTGAGTCAGAAGATGCTATTTTTATACAATCACTTGAGTACACTTTAGAGAGGTTTAATTTTACAGCAAGTGTGGTTTTGTACCTGACAATATATATATTTGACTGTTTACTGCTGTGGTGTTTTAATTACACAGTACAACTGATATCAGATATAACAGTACTGAGTGACAGGTTTCAGAGTAGCAGCCATGTTAGTCTGTATCCGCAAAAAGAACAGGAGTACTTTTGGCACCTTAGAGACTAACAAATTTATTTGAGCATAAGCTTTTGTGGGCTATAGCCCACTTCATTGGATGCATAGACTGGAACATACAGCAAGAAGATATTTATACATACAGAGAAATGAAAAGGTAGAAGTAGCCATACGAACTGTAAAAGGCCAATCAATTGAGATGAGCGATCAGCCGTGTTAATCTGAGTTTATTGCTTATGTAGTTTGCGTATATTGTTGTGCTATTTGAAACATCAGTAGTTTTTTATTCTTGAGGGAAGGCTGTTTTAGAAAGAAAGCAAGGGAGAGTCATCTTTAGTTATTGCAGATCACTCTTGTGATGTTGATTTGAGAAGGAACATTAAATGATCTTTAATGGTAAAAACTTGAATGAAGAACAGAAAACAACAAATACCAGAAAACCAGTAATTTAGATCAGTTATTGCTGAATTATTTTTCTCTAGCCTCATTAAAACTCTGGAGATTCTAGAACTGAACACTCAGAAAAACTTTTATTTGATTATTTTGTGCATTTGACAATACGTTGTGGACGGTCATTTTCCCCTGTTGGTCATATGGATCGTACACAGAGAGAGAGCAACACACAAAAAAAGGATTGTAAAATCACAGAAACTGACACAAGGGGACCGAGGGGCCAGTGTAAACACTGATTAGATTAAGTTGACAGTGCCTCTGTAATAACCTAGAATAATCTGCCAGTCTGAGAACAAAGTTATATTTACTCAAGCAAAGCACATTGTTTAATTCTACTGTTTGCTTATGGAAATGAGTTTTAGTGGAAATGGAAGTTGCCGAGTTTTAGTGTATTTGAGAATTCTCTCCTTAGCTGTAGCAGGAGTAGTGCAAGCTTCGAGGGGTGACCTCACCAACCCTTCACATAGCCTTTTGGGACCAGCTGGAGGAGCAGTGGGTAAGTCAGTCTTCTGATCCCATTCTGTCTCTGTCCTCTCTGCTGAGACGGCCCATAAGGGTGTTCATTCTGATACAGGCACTTGTCTGTTGGCTACTTTATGTAGGCCAAACAGCCATCACATAGTAACAAATGTCATTGCTAACCTGACCAGCCGAGTATCTCTAACCTGCTGACATGCCAGGTGCAGCACCCATCCTTTCTGCCACTGTGGTGTTTTTGTTCAGTTCATAACAAGTGGAGATTTCTGGGAGTTTGGAAACTGGGGTACAGGCTGTTCTTTACAAGTCCAGTTCTGTCATTTGTTCCCTAGGATTCCGTGGTCTCGGAGCGGGATTATGAAAGTTTGGTTATGATGCGGATGCGCCAAGCGGCTGAGCGACAGCAGCTGATTGAGCAGCTCAGACGGGAAGACGAGGAAGAGTCACATACATAGCATGGTGGAATACATATTCTCTCCCCTATCTTTCAGCTAAAAACTTGTTTTCTTAAATTAAGTCAATAAACCTCCTTTTTCAAAAACCTTGCGGGAATATTTTCTTGGAAAGTGGACAGAGCTAACACTCAGCATCCACACAGTCCTTTAATGGAAGGGAGAGATGGCTGTCACCTAATCTAGACTTTAAAACAGTAGCTGCCCTGTAACTGAGGACTTTTTTCTGAGAGGTGCTAACAAAATGCAGCTCCCACAGATTTAAGAGTGGTAGCTGCTCAACATCTGTCAGGATTAGGTCTTGAATTTTTTTACACAGGAGCAGAAGTTTCATATAGCTTCTCCAGTCACACACATCTGACTGCTGCTGAAAGTAGCCCATGGACGGAAATCACACAGTCTCTTTATATTAATTCTTTATTATCAGCTACAGTAGGAACTGATCAGTACAAATCAATCCAGGAATTATATGCTGTTGGTGAGATTACGCAGCCAATACCTGAAATATTCACAGGACCTTTCTCCAGTGATGAAATATCTTTAGAGAATTACAAAGACCATGTTTTACACTGAAATGGCAGTCTCAGGTCTGACCAGGACAGTGTCTGCTCACGCCAACCATAATCCCACTTGAGAGTCAATGTTCAAACTTCTCAATGCTAAGGGGGGCTTGTTCAAATAGCAAGGACCGGGTCAGTGTCTGGCAGCCTATTTTTACCGTTCCAGGGAGATTGCAACAAGTAGTCTATGTTTGACCTACTCTGAGGACTGAGCAGGGGCTGCATTTAAATGGTGGCCTCAAAAAGATCAGTGCTTAACTTCTCCAGGGGCAAAACCAGGCTAATGCTTGACTTCACTCAAATACTTACTGAATGGGCAAGATTAACACTTAAAGTGCTGGCATTTCCCAGACTGCCATTCAGACAAATACTTAAGAGGAGCCATCCAATCTCCAAAGGATTCATGCATGATTTACCCTTAGAATTGAGTGGGCACCTCTGCCTCCCCTTAGAGTTCATCTAATGGCATTGATGGTAGTTTTCCATTATGTGAAGTTTTGACTATACAGCACTTCCCCTGTATGTGCCTGGAAACTGGGACAAAAATGGATTAATTAATGGGGAAGCTCAATGCCAGTCCTGTGCTAGATGATCCACAGCAATGTCTTGTCTAGGTGGAACACTACAATCTTCCATGCTACTCCTTGTGGAGACACCAAACCAGGGTCTGGCCCACCCCTGTCATGCTGACCACTCGGTAGCCATATTTCTCCAGCTTGTCCAACACGATACGGGGTGCATCATTCACGTAGTACTCCCAGCTGCAGCCAAGAAAGAAGAAAGGAAACAAGATGGGAAGGTCACAATGGATGGAAGAGGCACAGCTTCCCTTGCTAAAGAGACCTTGTGTCTCCAGCAAAATCAAGTTAATTCTGTGCAAGACACTGCTGTCACCACTCTGGGATAGAGCCCACCAATGTCCAGCTATACTACACTGAGACTAACAACCAAAATTTTCAAACTCTGTGAAGCAAATTTGCCCAGAATTAAAGAGCCACCTAAAATTGGAGTGTAATTGTCCAAAACCACAGTCTGATTGTGTGCCTCAGCCTTTTAGAAGATTGAGCTGTTGAACCAACTCCCACCTGTGCCCCTTTAGGGCCTCATCAAAATGAGGAGAATCCCTTTACTGATCTGAAAGAGGAAGCAGCATTTTATGTCTTTGAAGGTCTGCTGCAAGGGACTGAAGTAGGTATTGATTGAAGGCTCCAAAATTGAGTTTCTTAGGCAGCCAGAGTGCAGAAACACTCATAGCCACACCACCAAAAGGAGAGAAGAGTCCTGTTTGAAGGTGAATACATTCTAGGCAGAACTGGTAGTTAAGGTTGCCTGCCCTTTACCATTCTAAGAGCCTATTTTCAGTTGCTCGTAACTTTGACCATTCAGGCTGAAGCTTTCTATGCTGGGTGTCTGCCTCTGGCTGAATTGCATTGGCAAGTTTTAGCAAAAAGTATTCAGACATTGCTAAGAAGGAGATGAGAAATATATACTGTTTGCTCATGTTAAAAAAAATCTTAGTTTATGTGAGAAGCTCTGGTGCCCCCATCGTTTGCAACCAGGGCTTGAAATTTGTCAGAGGGGAGCCTTTTTCTGTTCTCATGAAGATTCCCAACTTTGGCCCAAGTTATGAGCCTATGAAAAATCTGAGTTCACACTGGCTCAGTAGACATACTAGAGTCTTGCAGCTAAATTCTCTGAAGATTGTCTGTACTGAGCATGTTCCAACCCAGAACAGAGCAGGACTATCCTTACAGTTGATTCTCCAAGTTGGTCAGGGTAACAGAAACAAGGAGACTGTGCTCTCAAATGCAGAGGGGACAAGGACCAGAATGGGATGGGCGGCGACAGGAGTAGGTTGGGATAAGGAGCCTGTGGGGTGGAGACTGGGAATGAGAAGGGATGTGTGGGGAGACAGACTGGACAAGGGCCCAGTGGAGACTAGCTTGTTCATCCAAACTCTACACTGAATGAGGTAGGTATTCTTGGGGGGAGGGGAAGAGTATGATACTGTAATTAGACTGTATCATAATGTATATGCACAAGGGGCTTAATAAAGGTTGGACAGACAACCATAATTCTGGCCTTTCCTAACAAGTACTTGACTTCACACCCTTAATAATGTTCTTTTACTGTCGTTTTTTGGGGTGTGATACATATATACACTGATTGGAAAAGCTACCTAGTTATCTGCCAGAAAATGACCATACCAGCCAATATGCTGATAATGATTGGAGCTATGGGGTCAGAGTTAAAGCTGTTTGTGGAATCTTAATTATACATTTCCTGACTTCTAGACACTAAAAAAAACCCCAAATAAATCCCCAAAGTTGCTAAAGTTGAGGTTGTAAAATATTATTGGAGTGGGGGAGGGGAAGGGTATTTTCAAAGTATAATAATGGTGAGATGTGAGAGCTTGCTGAAGACCTCTATTTTCTTTCTTCTGACACACTGCACTTTGTTATAACTATAGGTGCGGTGTAAAGATACGTATTACAACTGCTTTTGAACTTAATACTTCCCATAAGAGGCTTTCAACATGCTTTTTAAGTGTCAATTTAGGCTCTCATGTTGAGGTGAGTAAATAATATTCCCATTATGCAAGTGAAGGAATTAAGGCAGGGAAGTTTTGTACTTGAGCAAGTTGGTGGTGAGCCAGGATGAGAACCCCAGTTGGATTCTTTGTCCTGTGCCTTAGTCACAAGACCACTAGTTGTTCAGACAAAAGACATGTTGTATATGACTTAAGGATTTAGTCATCAGTGTTTGTTTGTAACCTGTCTGAAACAGTGTGGATTGGCTGTCAGAATTTACAAATACCTCCCTTTCAGATAAGAACGTAAGAACGGCCGTACCGGGTCAGACCAAAGGTCCATCTAGCCCAGTGTCTGTCTACCGACAGTGGCCAATGCCAGGTGTCCCAGAGCGAGTGAAGCTAACAGGCAATGATCAAGTGATCTCTCTCCTGCCATCCATCTCCATCCTCTGATGAACAAAGACTAGGGACACCATTCTTTACCCTTCCTGGCTAATAGCCATTTATGGACTTAGCCACCATGAATTTATCCAGTTCCCTTTTAAACACTGTTATAGTCCCAGCCTTCACAACCTCCTCAGGTAAGGAGTTCCACAAGTTGACTGTGTGCTGTGTGAAGAAGAACTTCCTTTTATTTGTTTTAAACCTTCTACCTATTAATTTCATTTGGTGACCCCTAGTTCTTGTATTATGGGAATAAGTAAATAACTTTTCCTTATCCACTTTCTCCACATCACTCATGATTTTATATACCTCTGTCATATCCCCCCTTAGTCTCTTCTTTTCCAAGCTGAAGAGGCCTAGCCTCTTTAATCTTTCCTCGTATGGGACCCTCTCCAAACCCCTAATCATTTTAGTTGCCCTTTTCTGAACCTTTTCTAGTGCTAAAATATCTTTTTTGAGGTAAGGAGACCACACCTGTACACAGTATTCAAGATGTGGGCGTACCATGGATTTATATAAGGGCAATAATATATTCTCAGTCTTATTCTCTGTCCCCTTTTTAATGATTCCTAACATCATTTGCTTTTTTGACCGCCTCTGCACACTATGTGGACATCTTCAGAGAACTATCCACGATGACGCCAAGATCTTTTTCCTGACTTGTTGTAGCTAAATTAGCCCCCATCATATTGTATGTACAGTTGGGGTTATTTTTTCCATTGTGCATTACTTTACATTTATCCACATTAAATTTCATTTGCCATTTTGTTGCCCAATCACTTAGTTTTGAGAGATCTTTTTGAAGTTCTTCACAATCTGCTTTGGTCTTAACTATCTTGAGTAGTTTAGTTTCATCTGCAAACTTTGCCACCTCACTGTTTACCCCTTTCTCCAGATAATTTATGAATAAATTGAATAGGATTGGTCCTAGGACTGACCCTTGGGGAACACCACTAGTTCCCCTTCTCCATTCTGAGAATTTACCATTAATTCCTACCCTTTGTTCCCTGTCTTTTAGCCAGTTCTCAATCTATGAAAGGACCTTCCCTTTTATCCCATGACAGCTTAATTTACATAAGAGCCTTTGGTGAGGGACCTTGTCAAAGGCTTTCTGGAAATCTAAGTACACTATGTCCACTGGATCCCCCTTGTCCATATGTTTGTTGACCCCTTCAAAGAACTCTAATAGATTAGTAAGACACAATTTCCCTTTACAGAAACCATGTTGACTATTGCTCAACAGTTTATGTTTTTCTATGTGTCTGACAATTTTATTCTTAACTATTGTTTAGACTAATTTGCCCGGTACCGATGTTAGACTTACCAGTCTGTAATTGCCGGGATCACCTCTAGAGCCCTTTTTAAATATTGGTGTTACGTTAGCTAACTTCCAGTCATTGGGTACCAAAGCCGATTTAAAGGACAGGTTACAAACCTTAGTTAATAATTCCACAACTTCACATTTGAGTTCTTTCAGAACTCTTGGGTGAATGCCATCTGGTCCCGGTGACTTGTTAATGTTGAGTTTCTCAATTAATTCCAAAACCTCCTCTAGTGACACTTCAATCTGTGACAGTTCCTCAGATTTGTCACCTACAAAAGCCAGTTCAGGTTTGGGAATCTCCCTAACATCCTCAGCCGTGAAGACTGAAGCAAAGAATCCATTTAGTTTCTCCACAATAACTTTATTATCTTTAAGCGCACCTTTTGTATTTCGATCGTCAAAAAGCCAGTAGAGAGAAATATAACTTCAGCAGACATCATGAAGAGCTTAAACCTTGAGCTTACCAAGTTCCAGTAACCTCTGATGCATCCTGAAGAATTCACATTAACCACCAAGCCTTCCAACTAGTGACAGGCACTGCAATATGGCATGAATGTGCCAAATTGGGAACTTCTAACCTAAATGATATGAAGGCTCGAGCTGGAAAAAATTAGTTGTGGTGCTCTCCCAAGCTCAGCCTGCTGGGGACACCAAAATGAAACTCTCAGGCGCCTATGCAGATGTTCAAAATAGTATCACATGCTCAGTTGGGCTCCTCCAGTTTGGGATTTGGATAAAACCTGGAGCAGGACTAGATTAAAAAATAGGCACAATAGACACATGCTTTGGACTCAGCCTCCCAGCGCTGTGGTGAAGGCAGAATCTAAGCTCTTATTTATTTATTTAAAAAAAAAAAGTGCTATCCTTCGTAGTTACAAGAAAAGCCTGGACATGTGACCCACCTGTAACTGATGCAGTGACATCTGCTTGAGTCTGCAGGCTGCCTCCAGCAGCACAGCAGTCACAAGAAGGAAAGCTGGCCCTACACCTACCCCTAAAGACGACCAGACCCCCCCCCGCTGGCTGGGAAAGTGGCTTAGATGCCCTGCTGGCAGTACAGTATTGGCTCTCCCCTTACTGGGGCTCAGATCTCTCAGCTCCACTTGATGGGTCAAACTGAGGGTGGGAAAATGTAGTAGTTCTAAATAAAATGCCACTCAGTAGATTGTGCAGCTCTGTACAATGTGATCATCCCTCTTTCTTATAGGCAGTGAAATAGTTAATTTTAGTGTTATAATTAGGCACCTGAGTTAACATGAATTCAGGCACAATTCACCTCCCTTAGAGTTTTTATTTCAGGCTCTCTGCAAACTCAGACCTAAATGCATTGGTTTGTGAGTGAGTTTTGGGCTTTTAATAAAATGCTGGTTATACAACTTAATTATGGAATCACTACTGTGGACCCAGAACACAGTGAAATCCAACCATTGTGAAGCTTCATTTACAATGAAGTAGACAGAAAATCCTGAGTTGCTGGGAGTTAAGCTTTGCTCTTCCTATAGTAAATGTTTCATGTCATTCTAAACAGGTTCTGCTGGGCTAGTGCCCTTGGAATGCAGCAACTGTCCTCAGCAGGAGTGAGCTGCTGCATTCCAAGGGGGTTATTTTCTTCACACTCCCTGTCTCCTCTTGCTCAACCCCAGCAGTGGGAGGAGGCAGCAGGGAGCTGCTGCTCTTTACTGTGGCCATCAAGGACTATCCTGTACCCAAGCCATCCTAGCAAATGGGTGGGGTGATAATTAGCTTGCACTATTTTCAAAACACCTACTAGCCTGAAGCAGATACAAAATATGAGGGGCAGGAGGTAGATCCTGGGGCCAACTCTCTGGTGGGAAGCCCAGCCTCCCACTGTGGGACAGGAATAGATTCTGGGATTGCTATCAGATACTGTACCTCAGTCATTATTTGCTTTTGCAACAGGTTCTGACTAGGAGGTGTCTTACAAATTTGAAGCTCCTCTCCTGGGAGTTTCTGGTGTTATTCCTTCTTTAAAAACAAACAAAAAACCTGGTGGTGATTGCAGCAGTGAGGTAAGGATACATCCACTGCTTTACCGTAAGCCTCCCTTTTTCTGGGGTCCTCTTCCCCCATGCATTACTCGACTGTGTTCCCCTGTTCATAACCCCCTCGCTGCAGCACAGAAAACTGTCAAGAAATTCAATGTCATTGCCACCTTGTGGTTTTGAATAGCAGCATGAAACTGATCAGAGACTTGTAAATTCCACCCTGTCACCACTAATTAGGCTAAACTATGGGGCAAAAGAGGCACTAGAACTGTGTCTTCAAATGCAGGAAGACAACACTGCACTGATTTATGTTTGGAAGACTCTCTTCAACCACAAGGACTAGAACTTTTTCTTCCCCAGCTGAGAATTTAAGTTCTGTAGGGGTAGATAACTTAGGCCTCCATTTGCCAGGGTGATGAGTGAGCAAGGAGTTTTGCAAAGCTCTGATAACTAAAGTTTCAGGATACAGGGGGAAAATGAGTAGGGCTCCTTCTGTATATTTAATTCTGTGGGTTTTTTTCTCCTCCACCACTCAAAGAGGTGGACTCCAGTCAGCAGAGAGATGTAATAGCTTCTCCTCCACTGTTTTAATGATTTTTTTCAAAGAGAAATAAGCAGATCAAGTAAGAATGGATTTTGGATGCAAACGACATGTCAAAAACACTTACAAGTTTTATACTAAAGTGGAAGGTGGTGTCAAAATCAATGCAAGCAGCAAAATAATATGCAGGGATCTAGAGGAACTAGAACTATGGACAGAAACCAACATTAAAAATTCCAGTTGGAAAAATACAAACTAATGCGTGTGGGGGGAGGGGGAATTGGAAATTCACTGCCCACTGAAGTCAATGGAAAGGCTCCTATTGATTTCCATGGTCACTGGTTCAGGCACTCAAAAGGGACACCTGGACAACAGCAATGCAGAGAGTGGCTAAATGGTGTCAGCTTGCAGTGGACTCTAGCAGCGAAAGAGGCCAGGAATCAAATATGGGAGCCAGGAAGTGAGTCATTCTCGATGCATCTCTGGTGAAACTGCACCTGGATTATTGTGTTCAGTGCTGGGCACCTGAGTACCAGAAATATTAATGGCTGCAGGAGTTCAAATAACAGCAACAAAATGATTAGGGGGCTGGATAAGGGATTGAATCATGAGGAAAGATTAAAAAGCAAACTCTGTCTAGCTTGGTTGACCTAGGAGAAGGAAGGTGTGCACCATGATAAGCGACATGTGTCTGATGAAGTGGGTATTCACCCACGAAAGCTTATGCACCAGTACGTCTGTTAGTCTATAAATTGTCACAGGACTCTGTCGCTTTTTAAAGATATTTGGAGACTGTAAACAGCAAGGACATTAGGGTGGTAAAATGGGAACACCCCTACAAAAAAAGGAAAGACGTAAGCTTAGCATCAAGAAATGCTTCCTGGCAATGAGATATAGTAGTACTATAGATGGTGACTTGCTGCTGCAGCATCCTAGGCAAGTCACTTCGTTCCTCTGTGCCTCAATTTCTACCACTTACATCCTGGGGACAGAGACACTATGGCTATGTCTACACTGCAATAAAATACCTACGGCTGACCTGTGTCAGCTGACTCGGGATTGCAGGACACAGGCAGCAGAGTTGTAAAACTGCAGTTCAGAGATTTAGGCTCAGGGTAGAGCCAAGCTCTGAGACTCTCCCCCATTGTGGTCCCAGAGCCCAGTTTCCAGCCCAAGCCCAAATTTCTTCACTGCAGTTTTTATAGCCCAGGAGCCCGAGTCAGCTGACATGGGCCAGCTGCAGGTGTTTTATTGCAGTGTAGACATAGCCTTGCTGATCTTTGAGGATGACAGATGAAAAATGCAATATAAATATTATTTGCAGTGTAGCTGTAGCCGTGTTGATCCCAGGATATTAGAGAGACGAAGTGGGTGAGGTCATATCTTTTATTGGACCAACTTCTGTTGGTGGAAGGGACAAGCTTTTGAGCTTCACAGAGCTCTTCTCTGTTGTGGGCCCTTTCCACCAATAAAAGGTATTACATCACTACCCTGCCTCTCTCTCATAATTATTGTTTTTGTTGCTGTTTGTTTTAAACAGGAAACTAAGAGGCAGTGCAAACTTTATACAGGGCTAACAGCTAAGAAGAGTTCCCAAGTTCTAATCCGAACTCTGCTGCTAGGTGGCCTTTGGTAAGTCACTTAGGCCTGGTCCACACTACAGCGTTAAATCGATTTAAACAGCGTTAAATCGATTTAACGCTGTACCCGTCCACACTACAAGGCACTTAAAATCGATTTTAAGGGGTCTTAAAATCGATTTCTGTACTCCTGCTCAACGAGAGGAGTAACCCTAAAATCGATATTACTATACCGATTTAGGGTTAGTGTGGACGGAAATCGAAGTTATTGGTCCCATTCTTTTACTGAGCTACCCAGAGTGCACCGCTCCGGAAATCGATGGTAGCCTGGGACCATGAACGCACACCACCGAAGTAATGTGCCCTAGTGTGGACGCGTAAAATCGATTTTATAAAACCTGTTTTATAAAATCAATTATTAATTTCGATTTTACTCTGTAGTGTGGACGTGGCCTTAGGTGCCTACACACCTTTAAAAATCTGACCCTAAATCCCAATGATTTCAGTGGAAGTTAGGTACCTAAATACATTAAAAATACTTGACACTTAACCCTATGTGCCTCAGTTTCTCCATCTGCAAAGAGCAGGTCAAATTAACTGGAAAGCTTTGCAAAGCAGTCCCATTATGGATAAAGTCTATTAACTGAGAGTCATGCTGATGACCCTGTTCTTTTGAGGAAAGAAACGACATAAACGGATCTCTGGATCCACTGCAATGGTTGTTGAAAGACAGGCTTCAGAGTAGCAGCCTCATTGACAGAAACACCAGTTTCATTACAGTACAGTGCTACATCTGTCTTAATGAGACAGACTGGAGGGGTATTAATGGGCCATTTCACTTCGGGCCGTTTCACTTCAGGCCACTTCACCTTGAATGGTCCCTTGAAATATATGTTTACTTCTGCTAAACAATCTGTGCCACCTTGCATTTAGCTGTGACACTCTGAGTATGTTTCCCAGATCCGAAGAGGAGCTCTGTGTAAGCTCGAAAACTTGTCTCTATCACCAAGAGAAGATGGTCCAGTAAAAAAATATTACCTCACCCACCTTGTCTCTTCAATGAGAAACTTCAGGAGTGAGAAAAGAAAACTGCCCATGCTAGATGTGGGCGGGAGAGGGGGTAAGTGACAAAGGATTGGAGATGGTGAGGAGGAGGAAGCGGAGAGAGAAGTAGCACAGAAATACTTACAAATGGTTCCCCAGCACGTTCCTCTTAATGGCACCCAGGTAGTCCATCAGATGTTGATCAGAATGTTCATCTCCAACCATTGTGGGTCCAACTTCCTGCAGAAGGAAATTTAAAATTCAGCAGATTGAAAAAAAAAATACCATAGTCCGTGCATTTCTTCATCCCAACTTTCAAAGGACAGGTTAAACAGAAGAAATAAAAAGCCCAAAGAGCAAACCCTTGCAGTATGAGGGAGGGTATGTTGCCCACCCACATCCACGAGAAATGTGAGACTTTGGGGGGAAGCTTATTTCTTGCACTTGTTTGCCAAGTTACACTCCTGCTACCAGGATCACAAGCAGCACATCTAGGAAGGAGAACTACTGTGAAGGAGATGGAGAGGAGAATCTATTGTAGGTAAGCAGAAGAGTTCATGTTTACTGGAAACCTCTTTGTTCTCTGAAGCCTGATCTACATTACAAAGTTTGGTCAACATAAGCCACGTTGTGTTGACCTAATAATGTATGTGTCTACACTTAAATTTGTCTCCCGCCAATGTAAGTGCCCCCTTATAGCGACACAGTAACATCACTTCCCTGAGTGGCATTGAGCCATGGTTGATGTACTGAGATCAATGCACTGCCAGTGACGACATTGCATTACTATGTCGACCTTAACAGTCCTCCAGCAGCTGTCGCAAAATGCCCGACACTGACTGCTGTGGTCATAATTGTGAGATCCACTGCCTGGGGGTCACAGAGACTAGAAGGCCCCCGCCCCCTTTTAAAGCCCTGCAAATTTTTGAAATGCCTTTTCCTGATTGTCCTGCTTGGTGAGCACACCTCTAGTTGCTCTTCATTGTTGTGTGCAACCATCTAGATGACCATGCCAGCTACGCGCTCCAGCTTGGAGTAAACAGGAGATATTGGATCTTCGAGGCTTGTGGGAAGAGTTTGTGTGTGCAAGCACAGCTATGGATCAGCTGTAGAAATGTGGACATCTACGAGCAGATTGCACAAGAGATGCAGAAGGGTACAGCAGGAATCAGCAGCAGTGCTGTGGGAAAGAGAAGGGACTATGGCAGGAGTATCGGAAGGCTAGGGAGGCTAGCAGTCGATCCAGTGGAGAGCCTCAGACTTGCTGCTTTTACAAAGATTGCATGACATGCTTGGCAGAGACCCCACCACAACCTTACCACCACCATGGAAACCTCTGAGAAGCTCAAGTCACAGTCCCTGGCATGAACAGCAAGGATGAGTAGAAGGTGGAGGATGAGGGACATGCGACCAGAGGGATCCAGCACCTGTTTGAGACTCCATTGCAGCCCAGTCAATCCTGGCAGTTGAACATGGGCAAGCCTAATGCAGGGAAAGGAACCTCAGGTAAATGTAATTGTATTTCCCCTCACAATGATGTACTGATGGCACCCCAAACTTAACAGGACACAACTATCAACTGTTCATTAATTTACTCATACTAGAAGAGGTATAGGTACAACAGAGGTAGAGTTATCTGCTTGTCATTCCCCTGTAGTGTCCCTTGCTTATGTCCCTTGAATCCTCCTGAGAGATCTCAATGAAACTTCCATGGAGGTACTCTGCAATCCTCTGCAAAGGTTTCCAGAGATGGCAACCTTATTGCTCCCTCTGTGCTAGGACACTTTCCCATGCCAGTCAGTGCTAATTTCGGCAGGCACCATTACAGCATGCAGGCCAACGGAATGTGGGCCTGGACAGCTTCCGGACATCTGCAGCAGCTGTGCCCTCTGTGACTTTGTTACCCTCAGGAGTGAGATCTCAGCTAAAATCATCACCGCCTGTGGGAAATGGTGCCAGTATTCAAGTGCTCTTGGCCTACACTCAGTTTTGTGCAACCAAGCAATTGGCGCCTCATTTCCCTCACTTCTAGCAGGCCATAGTCAATATCGCTGGCACTCTGAGTGGCACCGTGCACAAGCATTCCAAAGCAGAAATGTCAGCAAGTATGTCTGGTTTAATACTTTAGGGGAGCAAAAGAAGGGAATTCTGAACCTTACCTTTTACCTTCCATTGTGACTATACTGACACCAGTGCCTTTTGTGTTTTATCAGCAGCTACACATATTACAGACTGTATGGAGAAGGCAGGCCCAGGAGTCCCAGCAGGAGAAGGAGAGGGAGATGCACCAGGATATAACAGGGCTTCTCCAGCAGCAAGCCCCAATGCTGCAAACTCTTGTGGACCTACAGGTTTACCAATCCTGAGCTCCCCTCCTTTTGCAGTCCCTGGAGAGCTCCAATGCAGCACCTCCCTATTCCCCCCTTGACACATGGCATCAGGGGGGCCACATCCCTATTCTACCCCGGGGGACATTAAGGACAACTACAGCTTCACACCTACTGACCTGTGAGAGCCACAGCTGCTGTATTTATAGGTAAAATGGACATTGCAGTTCTTTCCCCTTGTTAAGATCTGTTCCATTAATTTATTTTATTAAGTTTTCCATGTATTTGCTTTTAAATTGCACAGATTTTTCTTTGCACTGATTTTGTTACTGAATAAAATTTATTATTTGGAAAACAATTCATCTTTATTGGTTCACAATATATGCTGCAGAGTGCCTAGCACTCCTTACTTGATACTCATAGGCTCAGTAACAGTGTAATAATCATAAATGTACAGCAAACACCACAAAATTACTCGATGCATTGTCAGTGTTTTATTTACAGATGCACACCACGCACCACACAATTCCTAACAGGCCCCAAAACAGCAGGCCAGGTAGAGCACAGTACATCACAGCCCATTACTGTGTCTCACTGTTAAAGTGCCATTTCAATGCCTCCCTGAGCCATAAAGCTCCATATTGAGCTCTTCTAATAGCCCTTGTGTCTGGCTGTTCAAACTTGGCAAATGGCTGCTCCATCTCCACCCCAGCAACTTTTCCCCCTTTGCTTCACAAATATTATACAGGATGTAGAAGGCGTCTATAGTCATTGGGATGCTTTTTTCACTGAGATCTAATCTTACGAATAAAAAGCGCCAGCATCCCTTCAGTCTGCCAAAAGTTTATTCAACTGTCATTCTGCATCTGCTGAGCTGGTAGCTGAATCTTTTCCTGGTGCTGCCGAGGTGGCTGGTGTACAACTTCATGAGCCAGAGGTAGGCCAGGTCCCCCAGGACCACTATTGGAATTTCAACATTGTCAATAAATAATCCACCAGTCAAGAAAGTCCCTGCTTGTAGCTTTCTGAACAGTCCTGTCTTCTTAAAGATGGGAGCCTCATGCACCTTCCCTGACCAGCCAACACTGATATTGATGAAGCATCCCCAGTGATCCACCTACATTTGCATAACCATAGAAAAGTAGCTCTTTCTCTTTTTTATGTATTCTGTGGCAAGGTGGTCTGGTGCTAAAATAGGGAAGTGTGTGTCGTCTACTGCAGTTTGGGAACCCCACAGCTGCAAATCCATCCACTATGTCCTGCACATTGCCAAGAGTCACAGTCCTGCATAGCAGGAGATGATTAATGGCCCTGCACACTCGCATGACAATAGCCCCCACAGTGAATTTTCTAATTCCAAAATGATTTCCCACTGACTGGTAGCAGTTGAGCATTGCAAGCTTCTACAGTGTGATCGCCACTCATTTCTCCAGTGCAGCTCCCATTTCAGTGTCCCTGAGCTGGAGGGCTGGGGCGAGCTCAACATACAGATCCAGGAATGTGGAACTGCGCAACCAAAAGTTCTGCAGTCAGTGCTTGTCATCCCAAGCCTACATTACAATGTGATCTCACCAGTCAGTGCTCATTTCTTGGGCCAAGAACGGGCACTCCCCTAGCTGCAGCTGCTTTGTGAATGCCACCAACAACCTTGAATTGGTTCTTGCTACGTCCCACAGCAATCTGACCTCCAGGCAATCATCATGTTCCCTGCTGATTTGGTTATTCCTGCAGCTCTGCTAATACCGGAGGATCGTGCATCCTGTGCTTGCAACATGTATAACAATAGTGCAGAGCTGTGCAGACTCCATGCTTCTGTCCAAGACAGTGGACAGCAAGGAGCATGGTGCAGGTTCCTGGAATTTTTTAAAAGGTATGAAAATTTTGGGATATAGATGACATTATGAGATGGAGACAGTTGCATGCTGGGAAGTTGACCCCTGGTCCCCAGTCACCCCTTTGTGACTTTTTTCTGCCCCACCACACATTGCCAAAACTGCCCAAAAAACTGTGCACTGGACGGTGGCAGGATGCATACTGGGATACCTATCCATGGTGCAATGCACTGTGTATTGACAAAAGCCCTCCTGGTGAGTACATGCACCGCCAACACAAGGAGCCAAGGATGCATGCGAACAAGCGATATACTAACTGTGGAGGCTTTATGCCAATGTAACTTATGTTGACCGAAGTTTGTAGTGTAGACACTCCGGGTATGCCTACACTGCAATTAAAAACCCGTGGCTGCCCCATGCCAGCTGACTCGGGCTTGCAGGACGCAGGCAATTGCAGTGTAGATGTTTGAGCTCAGACTGGTGCCAGACTCTAAGACCCTGCGAAGTGGAAGGGTCCCAGAGCTAGGCTGCAGCCCTAGCCCAAACACCTACACCACAATTAAACAGCCCCTTAGCACGAGCTCCGAGAGGCAAGGGTCAGCCAGCATTTGGCTACTGATTTGTTTGCCCACTTAAGCACTTCCTACAGGACACAGGATCTGCCTCCTCTCACAATGGGAGTGTGTGCCTTAGGCATATTGCTCTAGCAGAGCCCTCTGCTGGCTGAACAAGGAGAGGTGCTGATGAGGTTCCAAAAAGATCCTTCTTCCAGAGGAATTCTCTAGCAGATAAATGTGGTTTCATGAAATGAGAGGAAGATGCTGGTGACCATCTCTGGGAATAACCAGGTACAGAGAAATGCCAATGAAATGTAAAGTGATTGTTGGCATGTACCCTTAAAAGCGAAGAAAAGCAAATGAGATGGAGGTAGGAAGACAGAGGTGCAAGTCATCTGAGTGTTTACATTGTGCCATGTATATCCCAACTGCTTGTATTAAAGAGCATTTACACAGTGCTACAAATGTGTCATTTTACTGAACATCCTCTGCCCCAAAGAACTTCCAAACCCAAGGTCCTAATTATACTGTAATGTATAAGGTTGAGGGGCTAGGTTAAAACATGGTAGCCTTGGATACGATCAGAACACGGGTCAGCTTTACAACATGGATGAGACCAAACCATGTTTTACCTTGTTCCTGAATTATACTGTGGCTCTGCGCTTTTGCATGGCCGTTACCAGACTATATTGATTACGGTTAAAACAATTAGTTGAGATTTACAGTTAAGAATGAACTGTGTTTTAACTATGTCTGGGGACAAAAGTCTTGTAACAGAGTCCTCCAACATAATAGAAATTACAGGGCTAACAGGAACTAAAGACAACACGCAGAACAACAGTACAGGTAAGGGGGAGAGGAGAGTGCATTTGATGAGGAAAGGAGGACTTGAGAACAAGGCCTCTCAAACACTTAATACTCTGCCTGTCTATAGCACTTCCAGACACAGAACTCAGAATGCTTTACGACCATTAATTTTTTAATCTTCACAACACGTGTGAGGTAGTCAATTATCACCCCTACTCAGACTGGATTGATTTAAATCAAGGCAATTTAAATAAGTGATTTAAATCAAGTGGAAAGCCTTGATTTAAATAACTGATTTTAATAAACTCTTCCATTTGTGCTTCAGTTCTTTTCTAAAGAAAGATGCATTCCCATTCATTGATATAACCATTAAAACATAAAATCATAGGACTGGAAGGAACCTTGAGAGGTCATCTTGCCCAGTCCCTTGCACTCATGGCAGGACAAGCATTATCTAGAGACTATCCCTGACAGGTGTTTGTCTAACCTGCTCTGAAAAATCTCCAAATCTCACATGTTGATTTATAACTAAATAGAGCCTTTACACCGGATTTGTGACATCTTTTTGCTACCTTGGAGGGTACACTATAACTACAGACATTTATATAAGCAGTTATATACCTTAATATTTTCAGATTCTTATTTATTAATTGTACATTTTTAGTATGTTTGAAAATGGTGAATGACTTTTTTTTATTTACCAGATAATTAACTTTTTGCTCATGATTTGTGTCACCCTGCATTAGTGTTGTAACTGGAATTTAAACACACAAAACAGCATATGCCATTTATTTTTATTAAGCAAAATAAGCCCTTAATACAGTATATGAACTATTGTGCCATACTTATGAAGCTTGGTCGCAAAAGTTGGATGTTTTCCGCTGATTCTTTATATGAAAAAAACAATATTTAACTGAAGGCTTCTGATATAAGCTCATGGATTCAGCACATTTATTTAACTTTTATGTAAATATTGAGACACTATTGTAAGTTTTGTATTTTGTATTAAATTCAGATTTCATTTTAAACTGATTTATTTTTAAAAATAAAATTATTTAAAGTTAAAAAATCCAATTTAAGTTTAAAAAAATTCTATTTATTTTTTCAACAAAAAAATATATATTTTTATCCAGCTTGGCCCTATTTTTACAAAAACTGAGGTACAGTGTCTAAGTGACATGTGTGAAGTCACAGAGTGAGAATCTAGTAATCCTGGTTCCTTATCCCTTATTTAACAGAGCATTATCAACTGGGCATGGAGGTTGGGTGCTGTATCCAAGAGGGGTCTCCCCCACATGTTCTGGAACCTAGTACAGCCATCACCAGACCACAGGCACCAAAATGCAATAGTTAAAAACTCATTTTAACTACTTAGACTTAGTTAAGAAGAGCATGAGGATTTTACTGCCCCAGGCAAATAGGAAATGTTTGCTCTTCCTTATCACGGGTCAATTACATTTCTGGCCGAGGTAGACAGGGCCAGCTTAGCAAGCAGGTTGTTGGGGCGGCCACTCCAGAGAGGGGCGGCAGGTCCAGCTATTCGGCGGCAATACGGCGGAGTGTCCCTCACTCCCAGTCAGAGTGAAGGACCTCCCACTGAATTGCTGCAGATTGCAATCGTAGCTTTTTTTTTTTTTGGCTGCTTGGGGCAGCAAAACCCCTGGAGCCGGCCCTGATGGTAGAGCTGGCAGTGGATAGAAAGTAGCAGCAGACAGTAATCTTCTCTGGAGCCAGCAAGGTTGAAGGCGCAAGAAAATATGATGATTTTGTTTTTTACAAGAGAGATGAATGGTGGAACCCAGAAGTTCCATGGAATTTCAGAAGGGGAGAACCAGGGGTGTGCCCAGAGGGGATGAAACAACCCCAAACAGTTTAGAAAGGCCGTACCTGGTCAGACCAAAGGTCCATCCAGCCCAGTATCCTGTCTGCCGACAGTGGCCAATGCCAGGTGCCCCAGAGGGAGTGAACCTAACAGGCAAAGATCAAGTGATCTCTCTCCTGTCATCGATCTCCATCCTCTGACAAACAGAGGCTAGGGACACCATTCCTTATCCATCCTGGCTAATAGCCATTAATGGACTTAACCTCTATGAATGTATCCAGTTCTCTTTTAAACGCTGTTATAGTCCTAGCCTTCACAACCTCCTCAGGCAAGGAGTTCCACAAGCTGACTGTGCGCTGTGTGAAGAAGAACTTCCTTTTATTTGTTTTAAACCTTCTGTTCATTAATTTCATTTGGTGACCCCTAGTTCTTGTATTATGGGAATAAGTAAATATCTTTTCCTTATCTACTTTCTCCACATCACTCAATTTTATATACCTCTATCATATTCCCCCTTAGTCTCCTCTTTTCCAAGCTGAAAAGTACAAACTTAGGGCCTGATCTTGCTTCTACTGAAGTCAATGGCAGTTTTTCCATTTTTCCCTTGACTTCATAGATGGCAAGTTATATGGGCCTGTGCACCATCAATATTCAGGAAGGTGGGCCCGGCTCCACCAATGTTTAGGCTTATATTTTCAGAGCTCTCCCGTCCATAGGATGGACCAGGGCAACCGCCTCAGGCCCCAGGCCCTCAGGCGATGTGGGGTCCAGGGCAGCCTGGGGAGTTAGCAGTGGGCCTGGCACTGGCAGCAGCAAATTACCCAGACAGCTCCGCTCCGCCTCGCCTCTTCCCATCCCTGCTCTGCCCTGCTCCCATTCCACCCCTTCCCCCAAAGCCCCCGCCCCCTCTTCCTGCCCCTGCTCCACTCCTATCCCACCCCTTCCCTCAAGGCCCCACCCCACCTCTTTCTGGCTTCCGCCCCCTCCCCCGAGCAACGCCAGGAGCAGGCAGGGCAGAGCAGGGTGGGGCTGGGTCACTTGCTGCTGCTGCCAGCGCCAGGTCCCCTGCTTACCACCCAGGCCACCTTGGACCCACTTCCCCCTGAAGCGTGGGGCACCCAAAGCGCAGGGCCCAGGGCGATTGTCCCCATCTGTCCTATGTATGAGACGGCTCTGCTTGGACCCATTCTGGACACCACCAAAAATTATACAAAACTGGCGCCCTAGGGAGGAGCTCTGTCTCAGGTCTAGTCTACACTAGAAAAGTTTGCTGATATAGCTATACTGATATACCCTCCAAGCGTAGATGCAGCTTGTAGCTGGCAAAAGAGTGCTTTGGCTGCTATCACTTATACCTCTGCTCTGAATGGAATAAGCTATAGTGCCAAAAGCACTTGTTTGCCAGTATAACTGCCTCTACACTAGGATATAAAAGTATTGTAAAAAAACCACACACCCCTCTCTAATAGACATTACTGTACTTGCAAGTTTTAAGTGTAGACCCGGCCTTAGTGCCAGAGAAAAGAGGGGTTATGCCAGGGAAATAGCAAGGCCTGTGACCAGGAAAGGAACAGAGCCTGGGGGCCCTGTATTGATTTCCACTAACTAATCTTAGAGACACATCATGTACGTGCTGTTCCTGGAATGTGCGCTCAGGGTGATGGTGGGCAAGGGCACGATTATGCAAGCCTATGTTACAGAAGCAAACAAACTAGCAGCCCAAAGCAGTGAACCTTGACCCACTACTGGCTTAGCAATGAAATTACTGGCCAGTAGAGGCAGCTAAGTCCAGCGCAGTGGCAGCATGACTTACATACAGGACTATGGGAACACAGCACAGCAATGATAGCAGAGGACTTGTGCATAGCCAGCCAGGTCAATGTAACCTCTGGCAGGGAGGTCAGTCCTCTGCCCCATAGTCCTCATCCATTAACAGAGCAACTGTGTTTAAGAAACAATGCATGTTTCTTAAATCAACAAAGCCTCTATAGTATCAGAGGGGTAGCCATGTTAGTCTGGATCTGTAAAAGCAGCAAAGAGCCCTGTGGCACGTTATAGACTAACAGACGTTTTGGAGCATGATGTTTGCCAGAATAACTGCATCTACACTAGGATATAAAAGTATCGTAAGCCTCTATAATAAGAACAGAGCTCTAGCACTAGATAGTACACCTCTACCTCGATATAACGCTGTCCTCGGGAGCCAAAAATTCTTACCATGTTATAGGTGAAACTGCATGATATCGAACTTGCTTTGATTCACCAGAGTGCGCAGCCCGCTCCCACCCCCCGATTTCTGCTTTACCACGTTATATCCAAATTTGTGTTATATCGGCTCACGTTATATCAAGCTGGAGGTGTACTTAAAGCAATTTACTAACTGTTCTGTTCACTAATAATTAAAAAACAAATCACACATTTTAGACAGTTGTGTGACACACAGAGTCATTCTATCCATGGCAAGGAATCCTTAGTTCTGCAACCACGGAATAAACTGCATTTTTTAAATATACATTATTTTGAGCACCTCACCTACATCCTGCTCAGTCATCTCAGCTGGACCTATTTTCCAACATTCCAAACCAGCAGCTTCCAAAAAGCTACTGCACAAAGAACAAAAATCTGGCACAGCAAAGGCAGCAATGCCCCCCTCCTTCTGGCCATTGCCAGTGTGGACCAGGTGAAACCAGGATTTATTTATTTTTTAAACGTACATTAGCCCACTACTGATTTCAGTTGTTTCACTTGTGGACCAATGACAACTTTAAGCTCTTTCTATAACATTTACTATATCCCACTGAAGTGCTGAGATCCCAAACTCTCCAATGACACACCGGAGGACCCAATCCTGCAATTAGATCCACTGGAGTGGACTTCTGTGCCATGCAGAGACGCATTAATTCCAAGGGAACTCTAAAACGGGACAGGAGTTTGCCCACAGCAATCCAGCTACAGGACTGAGGCCAGTATTTGTAACTAGCTCTGAGGATTTATGAACCGTAGACATGACCACTGTGAGTATGTGACACACACATATTCATTTTCCTACCATCCAGAGCTTATCTGTGGTAACTATGGCAACCTGGCCATGCAGACACAGAGATATGAAAATCTGTACCAATAAAACCTTTAAAAGCACTGGAAATAGCAAGTATTATATTGAATTATAAATAAGATGAGATGGTGTGTGGCTATTTGGGATCATTTACATAACTTGTGAAGGGTTAAAGCATCTACCCCAAATCCATTACAGTAAACAGGAAAGTCTTTATTCCACTACACACCATCATGTTTTCTCGCTCTATATAACATAAACGCACAGTTTCAGGAAGGTGTATAATAGGAGCAGTTCTTCCACTACCTGAGTTTGTATTTTTTTACAGAACTCCTAACTGTGGGTTAATTTGTTTGTTTCACAGTCGAGTTCTTCCTATTGCAAAAATCACATCCTCATATTCTGGACTTCAGTCAAAATTTACAAGTCTCCCCTTTAAAAAATAAAGAAAACAAAATAACTTTTGCCTGCTTTTTAGACTTTATGCAGACAGCACCTGAAACTCTGTTTGCAATCACTGTGTTTCCTGACCTGTGTGAACCAATGTTTTTGTCCTGCACATGACTAGATTAGACAAGCAGGCTATAGGCTAGTTGGGAGTGCCCAGAGCACAATTGTCAGAAAAACATCCTGTTCCACAGTAACTATGCTAGCAACCATATTTAAACATGGTTTCAACTGTATTGTTGCATGTTCAACATGCGTAACCTGGTCAGACTTCCTATTTCCCTCGGTAGGACCATCAAGCAGAGGAGTGGAGGCAGGACTATTTGCAGGGAATGGTGAAAATCGAAGGTGAAGGCAGCCACACGTGCTGGTTTGTTAGATGGCAGGACAATTCCTTCTCAGACACACTCAGGCTCTTACCACTAGTTTCCTTTTGCCTCCATAAATTATCTCTGAGCTATGGACTATGTTTCTTCCTATTCAGTCAGAGCCCTCTAAGGCCTTGCCAACGCTAGACTTTTGTAACTGATTGCCAGTTAACTCAGGGTACAGAAGTCTAGCATAGACATACCCTGAATGATGCCCATATGAGACACCCAGGAAAGGGAGAGGACAGTCCGTTGAGGTTTTTCCTCTCCACGTTCCAGTCAGTGCCCCAGAGACAGTTATCTGGCTAAGTGCAAGACTCTTTGAGTGTAAACCATGTATCATGGGAAAGGAGAGGGAATTTATCAAGCCCGGTACAAGTGTCAAAACACAACCAGGTAACACATGCCAGGATCTACCTGACAGCAAAGAGAAGAGTCAAGGACTATATTAGCTGCACAAGCAGGCAACAGTATAGCACACTTCTACTGGAGGATGGAAAGTCAGCTGTTACCCAGCTCTTTGCAGAAGGTACCTACACAGCTGGACAACAGTACTGTACACTGCACTCCTGGAATGGGGGGTAAGAAGGGAATCAGCTGCCATCCAGCTGTTTGCAACCACACTATTTACCTCCAAAGCTGGGCAGTTGTATCTCAATACTACAGAAGCAATTCAGGTGTCATCCAGCTGTTTTTAAAATGCACTAAAATCTCTGTACAGCTAAGCAATGGTACTATACATGGCACTTGGGAATTAAATTGGGGGGAAGGAATTAGCTGTCACCCAGATGTTTGCAAAGGTACTAAGTTACCTGCACAGCTGGACAGTAGTACCTCGCACGCCTAGAGAGGGGAAATCAAGTGTCATCCAGCTGTTTGTAAATTCAAACACAAACAAATCGTCAAGCCTGGATTTTATACCCACCGCCAGCACCAGACATAAACAAAACCCATGCACTGGAAATAAACCAGGCAGCGTGTCAGAAACATCAGTGCACGTTAACGAGAAGCAGCTGCCACCAGGGACAAGAGTAGGATCAGCAGAGAGCTAAAGCCCCGCGATCTCCTCCGGAGTGCAGCTTGCGCCCGGCGGAGCCCGCTTGGTGCTGCCACAAATCCCGAGTGAAGCCAGAACTCGCCCTGCTGCCATGATTCAAACCACAGAAGTCGTTCCCGGCCCTGCCCCTCTACGCCTGTATTTCTCAATAATCTCCAGCTCCCTCCCTTCCTGGGGACTGGAGAACTGCTACAGGCTGGGCTTCTCTGGAGGGGGAAGGAAGGGCTCGGTCCGGATCCTGTTAAGCCAGGCATTCGCATGCCTGCTAGGAAGGCGGAACAACGGCCCCAGTGGGAGAGGGTCCTGCGACATGCACCCGCCGCGCACACTCACCATGCGGATCTGCGTGCTGATGAGAACGTAGGGCATGATCCCGGCACCAAGGCGGAGTCTGTTGCCCACCGCTCCTGCTGTGAGTCTGGCTCTGCCTCCAGCCCCAGCTTAGCCTCCCACACGTGACATCCTGGCCAGACGCGACCACACCCCCGCCGGGGGCAGCCTATGGCCCGAGGGGACTGGGTGCACCTTAGCGGTGGAAGCAGCGTAGGGCCACTACCTTTCCCCGCGTGCTGCCGGGGATTCTCCCAGCGCTTGCTGAGCTCAGTGCCTGGCTGCAAAGGCAGCAGGCGGTCCCTGCAGCGTACCTGAGCCAGCCTCGCTAGGGCGTTGGCGAGGAGGGCTGCGTAGTGTGTTGCTGCCAAGCTGGGGCACTGTACACGGCGGAGCTCTCCAAAGGGCATGGCAGAGCCTGGTCGCGTCTGCGAAGAAGGCCTAAAAGCAGAGGGCAGGCTGGATGGCAGGCCAGAGAGGTCACGGGGAGTCAGTCCATGGAAAGTTTTGAAACTCGGGGGGGGGGCTGTCTTGCATTGGATACAGAGCTAGTTAGGGAGCTGGTGTAGGTAAAGGCAGGGCCCTGCTTGGGGAGGCTTGATTTATTGTATTTTCCCCTTTCTATTTGTATCCACCAAAGGGAACCAGAAAAAAACAACACCACTCATCCAACAAATCACTGTACTTAGTGCAAATGTCAAGCTGCCAAGGCTGCCTCCCTAGGGATGTCCTCCTATCAACCTCTAGGCACGCTGTCAACAGGACTGTAACAGGACCCTTCCCTCTCTTTGCTCTAAACTGGGCCATAACACTAGTTCTAAAGGAGGAATTAAATCTTGACTCAAAAGCACGTATAGACCTGAACACCAGACAGTCTCAGGAGTTGTTCAAGTGCCTCCTGCTAACAGCCCCAATGGACTTAGCAGAACTTAACTGCAACACTCCTCTGGAAAATAAAAGGAAGGGAAGCAAAAGATGGAGCTAAAATATTCACTTCTGTGTAAGTCGGGAAATCATGATTTCCCTAGCAAAGAAGCTGGGAGTGGAGTGATATTGCATCCAGTGCAACCTTAGAAGTGTGTAATGCTGGTTAAGGAGTGAGTATAAGCAGGGGCCCCTGGAGATGCAAGAATATTAATAATAATTGATTGATTTGAGAAGATGATTAGAATGCAGGTTCAGAGCCAGGATACCTGGGTTCTATTTCTAACTCTGCCACTGCCTCATCATGCTGCTTTAGGTCAGTCACTCCACCTCTCTTTGTCCAGCTGTTTAAAAAAAAAAAAAAAAAAAAAAAAAAAAAAAAAAGCTAATATTTACCCACCTCAGAGGATTTTCATTTACTTCAGTTTTGTAAACTTTGGAATCTCCAGCTGAAACTAACTAAGCAAATGTCAGTTAAACACCTACAAAGTCAGCAGTTTGGTATTTCTGGTGTTTAAACGTGAACTGTTTTGCTAAGTAATAGGTCCTCAGTGTGTTAAATCAATAGTCCAAATTCACTCTGGATGTACACCAGGATTTAATTTAAGCCAATAGGTTTCTCCCCAACTCCAAAAATTGTAAAATTCCAGGGGGTGGGGAGGGATGAAAGGAGACTCAGGAAACAAATGGAATTAGTGGGAGAGGCTGGACATATAGTTTTGTATCCCATGGTGCAGGTAAAGTCATTAACCTTCAACACCCAGCCTAACACTTTAAAAGTTTGGGACAGTAATACACAGAACCACTGAACTCAGCAGAAAAGTATCCTGGAGAATGGATGAACTGGTTATGGAAGAGGGCACAGTGGTAACTAGATATGTAAATATATGGCTTTATTTTAAGCACACCTGCCTCCCACTTGAGGCCCTGATCCAGAACAGTACTTAAGTACAAGACAGTGGGACTTAAGCATATGCTTGAGTGCTTTCCTAAATCAGGGTTGAAATGTGCACAACCAATACTTCAACATAGGGTGACCAGACAGCAAATGTGAAAAATCGGGGCAGGGGTGGGGGGTAATAAGAGCCTATATAAGAAGACCCAAAAATAGGGACTGTCCCTATAAAATCAGGACATCTAGTCACCCTACTTCAGCATGAGGCTAGGGAAAGGGATGCTGCTGGAAGTAGTGCGTTTGGATGAAATTTTAAATAGAAGCCTTGATTACTTGCAGTTATGAACAACCTCATGACCCTATTTGCAAGAACAGGGATGTAAGCCTTGGCCACTTTCTGATTTGGTCAGTAGTGCTTTGAAACATACAGTCTGAAGAGAAACCAGAGGAAGGATGGCCCAGTGATTGACGCACTAGCCTGGAACTCTGGAGAACAGGGTTCCATTTGCTGTGTGACCTTGGGCAAGTCACCTAACCTCTCTGTGCCCCAGTTCCCCATCTGTAAAATGGGGATAGTAGCACTTCCGTACCTGCCAAGGCTGCTCCCAACAAGTGTATATTGTCTTCTTTGTGTATGTAACTGCCTATTCATTTCTTTAAGTAGTGTGTTGCTTGTTTGGGGGCTTTTCTGGGGGGAGAGGGTTTCTGATTTTTGGGGGGAGGTTGAATTTCCCACTGGAAAGTGCGCAATTGGGAGCCAATCACAATCTGCCAAAAAAAAAAAAAAAGGCTTGAAAAGGCTGGTTACTACATCCTTTTTTTTCCTTTGGTTTTTGGGTTCCTCCTGGCTCACCTAAGATTAGATAGACAATATTTTGTCCTTCCAATATTCCCACTGCAATTCCAACTAAGGTAGTTATTTTCTGGTGCACTGTCCCAAGTTTTTGTGTAGTGTCATTGGTTAAGAATGGCTACTGCATTCTCCCTCAGAGGTGACTGCATTTCTGTGCTGGGTGAGTGATCCCACTATCAACAATCCCTAGAGTATTTTAGGAGATCACTCTGTTTGAAAGGTGCCCTAAACCTTGCACTAACCTTCTTTGATTTCTGCAGGAGCTTCAACACACAAGTTTCAGTTGACTTTGATCTATGATTGCATCGTCTCCTGGTGACCTCTCTCCAATATTAGCTCAGCTGCAGAATGTAATAGTCATTTGAAATCCATGTCCAGCTTCCAAACCCAGACCTTTAACAAACATTAATAAAAATCTAGGCAAGGATTCTTATTATATGGCAGGCTACCAAGTTCTAACTAGTTATCTTGGCTCATGTAATTCTCTCTTTTTTTATTATTATTATTTTGTAAAGAGAATTACATGCTGGATTTTCATATTTAGTTTCCTGTTCTTATCCTGAATCTGTAAGGGAGTCCAAGTTCTCCACACATTGGTAGCGTGAGAGTCAGCTGTAAACCTCAGTGTGCTATATCTCAGGGGTACCATTCATCACCAGAAAGCAACTCATTGGTATTACCATTTGACACTACTTCCAAGTGCACTTAGTCATTGTCAAACATAGAACTGCTTGCCCAGGATAGAAACAGAGCCCACTGGGGGCTATTTGGTTTGGGTCTTTCCATGTAATTCATGTAAAATATGGATAAAGGTTATTTGGCTCTGTTATAGATCATAGCTTTGTTGCTCACAATACAACAGGCATGGGGCATGTGAATAGGTTCTTTTTTCTATTCTAGCTGTAGCAGCTTTCTCTAAATAATGCTTTCTTCTCTCTGTAGCACCCACTTAAATTCCTTGCCTGCAGCATTATTAATTGGATGTAGGGCAACACCTTACAGTAAATGCCCCATGAATCTGGCTTTTGCTTCTTAAAGGCAAATTGCACTGTAAAATATTATCAGCTGTTCTAATAACAGCAGCTGATTGCAAAGAGTAAATCACAAAATGTTTCTGTTTAAAAACTATCAAATATTTTAATAGCTTGCTTAACAAACTAGAAGCTACCATCTAGAGTCTGAGGATGAAGAGCAGAACGTGGGCATTGTAGCTCTGTTAGTTTGCATGGAAAGCAGGGGATTTTCAAAGCTGTTGTAAGAAATTCTAGTATTGTTAAATTAGTGTTTCTATCATCTATCAATCTTACTTTAAAAAATGCAGCCCTTATCTTACAACTTTGAACATTTTCTGATTCCCCATACTTTCAGATAGGAGCTATATTCTTTGTGTGCTACGCTGTACAGTGCCAGTTTTAGGGAAAATGGCACCCTGGGTGAACTTGCATTTTGGTGCTCTTGGCCCCCATGGGCTCCTCACCCTCCCTCCCCCCCCATGCCTGCACTGCACTACCTTTTGCCCCTAACCTCTTCACTGTGCCCCCTTCACTCCTACTCCTTGCACCTCCCTCCTGCGCCCCTAACCCCTGCATCCCCCTCCTGCACCCACGTAGGGGAAACTGACCCACCTGGGTGCACAAAGCAGCTGGCATAGCTGCTTGCTCTCCCAGTGGACTACTTCTCCTCTGCCCCATGCACCCCTTGGGCTGCGTAAGGAGAGGGCATGAGAGCAGCAGCTGTTGATGCCTCAGCACAGCCCAGGTGGGGAAATGACCTGAATGCAGAGAGCCCTGGTGTTTAGTATATGAGAGAGAGAGAGGTGTTAAGGGGAATTTGTGTATGCCTGAGTGTATGAGTGCACTGGCTCTTTAAGAAAGCACTCAAGGTCAGGAGCCTGAAGGCTTGTGTTCAAACACAAGTAGCCACCAGCAGCTCTGGACCCAGAGAGGCAGCTGTACACATACAGATTCACCCTGTCTTATCACACCAGCTCAGTGGAATTCAGGTGCACAGGTGAGGAGGACACCCCAGCACCAGTCCTTGCCCCCCAGCAGACAGGAGTATGCTCCCAGTCTGGAGTGGCCAGGGGCAGCTCTGGATAGGAGGGGTGGGGATGGTAACAGCAGCAGCTGCACATGTGGAGTGGCGGGGAGGAGAACCCCTGCTCTGGAGGAGTCACCTGACTCCCACAGCTGGTTGTCCAACTGCCCCCTGCAGCTTGGGTCTCTCACCCCTGTCTCCTCTCCAGCACTGCTGCTTGCCTGCCTGCCTGTACCTCCCTCCACCCAGCTGACCCTCAGCAGGTCAGGTGGGAATCCAAACTCTGTGCACAATGCCCTCTTTGGTGGGTTGCCCTGGGTAGGTGACCAGACAGCCCACCCCAAAGGCCAGCCCTGACTCTGTCTCTCAGTAAGAGGGCCCAGTCTGATGATACAATCTGCCCAATTTATAGATAATGAAAAGGTTGTGTATTTACAAAAACATTTGCAAAATTCTTTGTTCAAGATCTCTTTATTCAGTCATATTAATGATCTAAGATATTAAATGAATCACTGTGTAGTTTCCTTTAGTTATTCTGGGATAATGCAATTTTCTATGAATTTTTCAGTTTCAAGGCTGGTTTAAGCCAGCATTTTTCAAAGTTTGGGTTGCGACCCAGTACTGGGTTGTGGCATGTAAGGCACTGGGTCATGTTGGTCAGCACCACCGACAAGGAAGCTAAAAGTCCCATCGGCGGTACTGTCCAATTATGGCAGGCTAGTGCCTACCTGCTCTGACACCGTGCTGTGCCCTGGAAGCATCCAGCAGTGGGTCCAGCTTCTAGGCAGGGGGGCCATGGGGTTCCGCATGCTGTCCCTGTCCTGATTTCCCCTTCCCAGCACTTCAATCTCCCCCAAGCCCCCCGCCCTGCCTCTTCCCACATCCACCCCGGAGTATGCCTGGCCCCTGCTGCTCCGCCGCTGCTGCCTCCTCCTCCCCCCTCCCCACACCCAGGGCCGGCGCTATCATTTAGGCAGCCTAGGCAATCGCCTAGGGCACCAGGATTATTCGGGGGGCGGCATTTTGCCGGGGGGGGCGGCAGGCGGCTCCGGTTGATCTGCTGCAGGCATGCCTGCGGAGGGTCCGCTGGTCCGCGGCTCCAGTGGAGCTGCTGCAGTCATGTCTGCGGACGGTTGGCTGCTCGCGTGGCTCTGGTGGACCACTCGCAGGCCTGCCTGCGGCAACTCCACCAGAGCCACAGACCAACGGACCCTCCGCAGGAATGACTGCGGCAGCTCCACCGGAGCTGCGGGATCTGTGCGGGGGGTGGCGAAATGGCCATGCGCCTAGGGCACAAGAAACCCTAGCGCCGGTCCTGCCCACACCTCCTGCACGCTGTGGAACATCTGATCGTGGTGGGTGGGAGATGCTGGGAGGGAGGGGGAAGAATTGATCAGCAGGGCGGCCAGTGGGCAGGAGGCCTAGGGGTTGGGGTGGGGTCTGACTGCTGGTGGGTGCTCAATACCCACCTTTTTTTTTTCCCATCGTGCTCCAGTCCTGGAGTACCCACAGAGTCTGCACCTATTATAGCAGTAGCTATGTCAGCAGGAGAAACTCTCCTGCTGAGATAGTGCTGTCTACACCAGCGCTTAAATCAGTATAAGTTATGTTGCTCCTGGGGTGGCTAATTTATGTCAACATAACGTATGTCAACTTAAGCTGTAGTGTAGCCATAACATCTGTCTCTGCTGCACAGGTTGAGACATTCCATCTGCTTTAGAACTGTTGCAGATGATAGTGTCGTGCTCCCTGAATGCTGACCCATATAACAAGGCACATTTCCAGCCACAACAGTTTAAACAGAGCTGACGCAGGTAACTTTCTTGGGCCAGAAGACCAGAGATGGATAGAAACTTCAGTAACAAGCAATCTGCAAGCATATTAACTTGGGAATAACTAGCCCCTACCGCATTAAAGGCATAGTTAGTTCAAAAACATCCTACTTAATGAAAACTTGCTGTATATTAAAAGTAATTACATTTCCTTCTAAATATTTCTAATTGCTAAAGATGCCTTTAGTCTGGAACATTAGTTCTTTACAGCCTAGCTTCTTTGATCCTGCTCCATTTAATGAAGTCAGAGTTGTTTTTATGATGGGGCAATGATATCCATCCAGACAAATTTTGATGTCACAAGAAAAGAATGAAAGACTTTATTCCATGGAGCTGGAGAAAGAAAATTATGAAATAGAAAACACTTAGGAGCTAAGTAGCTTGCTTTTCATATAGCACTTTACAAGCAACTAATTTATCTTCATAACACCCATGTGCATCAGGTATTATTAGCCTCATGTGTACACATGGGTAAACTGAGCCACGGAGAGGATAAGTGACTTGCCTAAAGCAACAAAGCAAGTCACTGGCAGAGATAGGAATAGAACTCCACTCCTGGTGCTTAGTCTCATGTTCATTCCACTAGACCTGTCTCATCTTGCTTTTTATTTCTGGAAGCATGAATTCAAATCCCAGTTTAGGGGCTCCAGAGAAACAGGTTCAAATTCTGGCTTAGGTCACAAGTGAAAAATGAGGTGGGTTTTTTTTTCCAGTCTAGATGTGGGGCATGTTTTTCCACGTCATGTAGGTGTTTGGAAGACAGATTAACATAATTTTCAGTGTCTCATTGAAAGATGCTCAGGACTGAGTACTGGCAGAATTGTGTGTGGAAGTTTTTGAGGGCATGTCTGCTCTTAAACTCTCACTTCAACAATAGGGGCTTGTCCACACTTGGAATGCTACAGCAGTGCAGCAACACCACTGTGGTGCTTCAGTGTAGACACTACTTAACGTAACACAAGGGGTTCTCCCATCTAGGTAATCCACCTCCCCAAACGGCGATAGCTAGGTCAACAGAATCCTTCCATCAACCTAGCACCATCTACACATTTCACACCCCCGAGAGATGTAACTATACTGATGTAGGTTCTCATCATAGACTGTCCCTACAATGGAAAACAAGCAAAATGTCTATTTCAAAAGGCAGTCTAGAAAATGGCTCTCAAACATAGACTGTGAGATTAATGTTAAACATTTGAAATGCAGCTATTAATCATCAAACAATCTTTGTGCTTTTAATGGGCCATTTTTTTTAAAACAGTTTACCGAGAGCCCACAAAGCTTTAATGTGTGCAAAGCTAACTGGAGAAAACTGGTTTGGAAAATGAGGGGCAGCTTCCCTGAATCAAGGAGCGACTTGTCTGGACATACAAGCTGACCCAGATACATGGTTTAGTAAACTGTTGGAGTGAGGGGTGGTGTCACTGATCTCTCTCTGGGCACAGCAGCAGGAGCTGGTTCTGAAAAGTGGATGTCAGAGCAAGGATTTGCTTTTTAAACATGCAAGATCTTTCTTTTCCTCTGTAACTGAGCTCAAAATGCCATATCTAGTTTAGCTAATGAGACGTGTACATCTCGATACATTAATCAGTTTCTCTTAATTATGGTATATTTAGAGCCTTGTGTGGATACAAAATTTGTATCCGCATCCGATCTGTAAACATGGTCCATGGATATCTGCATCTGCACACAGACTTGCAGGGCTCTCTATATAAAATTTGGATGTGCATCTATTCATGATCCACAAACATGGTCTGTGGATATCCACTGTTTGCAGGGCTCTAATTATATTATCTAGTTTTAATAAATTACTGTTTGGCTAATTTCACATAGACATCCCCAAAGAGAACCATAACTTATAAAGAAAGGTGAGGAAGGGTAAGGGAATCTCTCTTCCTCTCTCCATCAAGGAGTACAGACAGAGAGGTCTGGTTCCAGCAAGCTGTGTTATCATCAAACTATGATATTTGCACACAAGGGAGAAGCCACACACACACAATAGCAAGGAGGAGACAAGAAATGTTGTTGATGTTTGTCATGGATACAGGACTAGCTGCACCTCTTTCCCCTCTGATTAGACACCCTCGAGTGTCTAGCCTCTTACCTTTACCTCTCCTAGGGTAAATCCATAATTATTCTCCCACGCTTAGGGCTTGGCTACACTTGCAAGTTAGAGCACATTACAGTAGCCCCAGGGGCCCTAATTCATGACCCATCCACACTGGCAAGGCACTTAGAGCGCCTCAACTCTGCAGCTGGAGTGCTCCTGGTAATCCACCTCCACGAGAAGCATTACAGATGCTGTGCCTCGGCTGAAAAGCCCCAGCATCAACGTGAACAAGGTGCTGCATTACTGCACTCTGAGCGGCCTCCAGAAATGTCCCATAATCTCCTTAATTCAAGTGGCCACTCTTGTCATTGTTTTGGGATCAGCTGTAGGAATGCGGATATGCCCTTTCAAAGCTCCGTTTCTGACAGCAGGCATGCTTATCTGCTCTGGGACAAAGCAACCATTATGGTGGAATGTTGCTTGCTGTGAGTGTGTGAAAGGGAGAGTCGTGGGGGGAGAGTCTGCTGCTCTCTGAACTTACAAGACAGCATGCTGACATGCTCAGCCCCGCCCAATCCCTCTCTCTTCCCCCCACATACACTCCACCCCTCCACATACACTCCACCCCACCCCCAGCCACTTGCATGCTGGGATGGCTACCACAATGCACTGGTCTCTGTGACATTGCAAGACCTGCTAATGTGGCCATGCCACTGCACTTGAATCTGACAGTGTGGACACACTGCAGTGCTTTCCCTACTGCACTCTCTGAGGGCTGGTTTAACTCATAGCGCTCTACAGCATGCCCTTAGACAGAGCCCTGGGCTTACCCAGTAGGTTTGACTGAATTTGGAGATCTGAAGTTCTTCCCTTTGAGAGTCTGATCAGCGGTGTATATAGTGACCAAATAGCCTTCATAAAGCAAAGCATTGTTTGTTTTTAACAGTAGGAAAAATACTTGGGAGAGAAAAAGGATTTTAAAACAATAGTCTGTGAGCATGTCTGTGTTATCTAAAGACTTACTATCCCCTGATGGTAAACTAGGCAGGCCTAATTCTTCAGATGCCACAGTGAGCATCTGTGTCTGACCGTTGGTCTTCCAAACAACTCCCTCCCATCTCTTGAAGCAGAGTCAATTTTTAAACTGCTGCGGTCATTTTGATTTCTGGTGTGCACAAGCCTTTTCCTGTAATGCCATTTTTCTCTTAACAGCCCGCAAGTGTGTGCAGAGAAGAGGCTCATCTTGAGCCATTCTTTCCCCTTCCTCTGCTTGTTTTTCCTCACAGTCCCATATTAAACTAAACCAATATATTAATACAGTACACCTCCCAATAACCAGGCCAACATATGGTATTTATAAATTATTATAGAGTGGCTCCAATTCCATCACAGTGCAACCTTTCAACTGCAGGTCACTGCTTCACATCTTACATAGGTAGGGAGTAACCAACAATTGTTATCCTCTGTTGTTCAGTTGCCAGTTGAAATGAATTGGCACTCTCCATCCATTTCTAGGGAGCAGTTGATTATTATCTTGTATTGTGTGTAGGAACTAAATGTCCCGCAACAGGCCTGGCATCCTTTTGTGCTCCATGTCCAGGTCACATAAAATCACTCCAAGCTTGGCAAAGATTTAAACCCTTATACACGATCGCAGCAGAAAAAAACAAGGATTTAATAGCAATGGAGACTGCAGTCCCCTCACCCCTTGTAAGACACAAGTTTGCAATGCTACGTGACTAGGGAAAAAAGAAACCAAAGTAGTCTGGATGTTCATTCACAAAATTAGCATGTCGTTGAGCAGGTAGGTCACACTGCCTATCTATATAGTTCTGGTGAGACAGGATCTGAAATATTGTGTGCATGTGACAGTTGGGGCATCATATTACCAGGAAGTTGGTCATAAACTGGAAGAAGCTTAGAAAAGAGCAACTGGCAACTGAAGGAACTGATCTGTAGAAAGCTTAAAAGGAGATATATGTATGTTTCCCATAAAATCACGCTCCTGCTTTGATATTTACCTCCTTCAAATATGTGTAGATTAATAGTGACTAAAGGGGTACATGATAGGGGTACACAATACTACAAATATTTGAAGAATGTAATTACCAAGAAGGGAAAATTGTGCGTGAAAGAAAGATGTATTTCAGGAAAAACTTCCTGTTAATGAGATCTACTAAACTGCAGAATAGTCTTCCAAGAGAATTGGTAGAGGCCTCATTGCTTAGAACTTTTAAAACTAGACCACACAGGACACAGTATAGTGTATAGTAGGGGAGCAACTGTGCAGTGGCAGGGAGCTAGATTGGATGATTGAATAGGTCTTTTCTATCTCTATCTTCTATGATTCAGTACCCTACCTGCCAAAATAACACAGCTTTCCATTGGAGTAAAGAGTTAAAGGGAAGAAACAAAGGGGTTAAGGTAGCATCTACCACATTCAGAGATTGTTTCTTTCAAGATGACTCTTTTTATTGCATTCATAAAAGTTGATATCTAAAGCACAAGACAGAGTTACAAGCAAAGCTGTGGTGTGATGCTACTCAGATATCATCTTTAATATGCATGGGGATATGAATTCAAACTCATGCTGCCTTGAGCCTGTTATTGCTTTCCTGATAACAACAAGACTGCAAATAATAATGAGACTTTGAGGAAATGGAGTGACCTTTTTCCATTCAATGTCAGGGTTTTATCAGAACAAATGTGTTTCAGCTGCCTTCACCGAAAGATTCTATGTCACCAATGCAGTCTGAAAGGCTAACAGCAGATTCCCAGCACAAGATAGTGAGGCAACTCAGAGCCTCAAGAAGCATCTTTTCTTCACCTGCTATCACCTGTATACAGTGCCAAGCCAAAACTTGTTTTAAGGAAGAAGAGTTGAATTTAAATAAATAAGTTTAGTGCCTGAATGTTCCAAACTTGTATCAGAGAAGGCTTTGAAATCCTGGGTCCTCTGGTACTGTTCTCTGGCTTTCTGACATAATCAATATTAAACGATCATCAGTCCAAATTTTACCTTGGTGATCACTACAAAAGGAAATGATGTAAGGGTGTTCCTGCTTGGGGAAAAAACTGAGTGTTCCTCCACTGCTTTTTTTTTTTTTTTGGGGGGGGTGGTATCAAGCGTCTCTATAACAAAGAGGATTAGACACTTGGCTGTGAAGCCACACCGGGCCCTGTGTTCTGGGGGCTCCACACTTTAGACCTCATCCTTGAGCCTACAAAACAGTTGAGTTAGCAGACCTGAAATTCCCTTGGGCTCTAAGGCCCAGATTCTCAAAGGTAGTTAAGTGCCTGTCTTCCATGGAAATCAATAGCAGTTAAGAGCCTAAATCCCTCTGGGCCTCATCTTTGTGAGTGTAACCAGCTACAGGGACAGCAACCCAACTAAAAGGGTTGATAGGAACAAGGCTAGAGCTTGGAAGAAGAGGCTCCCCAACCCCTGCACTATGTTCCCATCCGATGATCAGAACCTGGCCCCTCTAATGCCTCCGGACACTCTGATTTCTGTTTTTTCTTATGTAAGCAGAGTCAGGATGAGCTCTACCCTGACATCTGGTGGAAAGAATTTCAGAGAGTGTATTTGCATAGGCACGCCTACCCCATCCCAGGCTGCCGAGCTGTGGGACTGCTTTGTGACAGAAATGACTCAACCTCAGTTGGGTGGTACTTGCTAGACAAGGGACATGGGTTCCAATTCCCAGTGAATTGAGAGAGGCTGGGGACAGGTATCTGTGCCTGGTGGTGCAGTCCCCTTGTGGAGCCAGAAGCACCAGTTCCACCCCCTCCTCTCTCCACTGTGGAATGTCAGAGTTGATTTTTTTTATTTCCTTAAGAATCTAGATACAGGTGACTGAGCTGAACTCACTTTGGGCTAATGGTGCACTAGCAGTGGGGCTCCCCTGCTAAGAGCTGAAATCACTAAAGAGCTGAAATTACTGAGCTGAGAGCACTGAGTACTGTGCTAACTAGTGGGGGAGCCTGAAGCTATACTGCGGAATAGAGCAGCTGGTGGAGTGGAGCATGGGACAGCTGGTGGAGCGGAGCGACTGGCAGAGCGGAGTAGCTGTGGGACGGGTGAAGCGGCCCACAGAGTGAGCAGAGCTGAGCAGTTTGCAGGGAGAACTGGAGCAGCTCATAGAGCAGAGCAGCTGGTGGAGCGGAGCAGTTTGCGAGGACGGCTGGAGGAGCAGAGTGGAGCGGCTGGTAAAGTGGAGCAGTTTGTGGAGAAGGCAGAAGCAGAACCCACGGAGAGGCAGGGCAGTTGGCCCCGGACCATGTAAGGGGCCAGGCTGGGGGGAGGGACCTCTACAGATAAACTCTCGAACTCTGGGGTGGCATTGATCAGAGACTTTTGGGTTGTTGGACTTTGGGGTGATTGGACTTAAAACCGTAAGGGGAAAAAGGACATTGCCAAACATACTTGGAGGTCGGTTTTGCTTATGGTTTGTGTTATAACCCTGTTTGTGGTGTTTCTCCAATGAGATGCCGCATTGATTCCTTCCTTTATTAAAAAGATTTTGCTACACTCAGAGTCCGTGCTTGCGAGAGGGGAAGTCTTGCCTCCTAGAGGCGCCCAGGGGTGTGTGGTATGTGAGTGTCCCAGGTCACTGGGTGGGGGCTCGAGCCGGTTATGCATTGTGTTACTGAAACGGAACCCCTGGATACTGAACCCGGCCCTTGTTGCTGCCAACTCAGATGGGCAGAAGGGTTACACTTACAAGTGCCCTGACTCCTTGGCTACTGAACCCCGCCCACCTAATGACAACCGCTCCCTAGATGAAGGTACCCAGTACACCAGCTCCCTGCACTGCACATTCCCGGTTCAGCACAGCACTAGGCACAGCCTGGGGCAGGGCCTTGCAAAGAGCGGGGAGTGGCACACAGGGGACCAGGGAGCAGAGAAGCTGCCCAATGACAGAACAACCCACGATGAAGCATCGGGCTAGGAAATGACCCCACAGACCAGCCCATCAGCCTTCAGCGCCTCCATTCACTCTCCACGGTACTCCCCACACCTCCACCTGCCCAACCCCACCGCCATAGACCCACCCACCTCCTGACCCACGCTCATTGGCTCCCCGAAGTCACGTGCCCTTAGCCCACGGGCAGACACACGTGATATGGTCTCAGCTAGCGTTTCTAGTCCAGTAAGGCGGGGCTGATGACATCATCCTACCGCCGGCACTTTGGGCGGGGCTGAGGGCTGGCAGGGGCAGCGGTTCTCGCTACGTCATCTCTATGCGCCGGTGGGAGGGCGACTCCTGGGCAGTGTGAGGGGCGCGTGTGGCGGTAGGACGGTGGCCGCGCGGGGCATGGTGGTGTGAGTAGCTCTGAGTGCCCCCCGTGGGGCCTGGTGCGCAGCGCCGGCCACCGGTTCCTCTCCCGCGGGCTGCTGCGGGCAGCGCCACGCTCCCTGCGGCGCCAGTCGCTGGCTGGCAGCGTTGTCCCAGCTCAGCCGCCCCAGCCTGGGGCGAGCCGGGTATAACTGCCCGGGCTGCGGGGTGATAAACGGCCGGCCCCGCCCCGGCTCTTCCCCCGGGCCCTAGCTGCGCCGCGTGCCCGGGTGACAGGCGGGCCCTAGAGCGGCCGTGTCCGCGCTGCTGGTGCGTGGCTGGGTGAGCGGGGTGCCGCAGGGCTGCGAAGAACGCTCCCACCCCGCCCCTCTCGGCAGGCTCACACCCGGGGGCTGCTCGCTTGGTTGCAGAGGTCAGGGCTGGCTCGAGAGGTTTTGGGCTGGAGCACTGCTCCCCCTGGGGAAGGCCGGCGTGACGGGGGCTCGCCGCACTGCCCTCCGAGGTGCTGAAGTGGGGAGAGGTGGTGACTGGCATTCATGTGACTTGTATCCTGTCTGCTTCTTTCAGGCACATCATGTCCAAACTGAGGGTGTCCCGTGTGGGGCTTGGGATGCTGCTGGGTGCGGCTGCAGGGATCGGGGTCTTGTATGTGTTCTACAAACAGAGGCGGAAAAGGCCCTGGTTGGGACGCAGCTCCAGGCACTCTGGGGTTCAGTACATGCAGAACTCTGTGGGGCCCCATGAAAATGCAGAGACTCGAGGGAACCATAACCAGGGTACAGTAATTATTTCTGTTTCTTCTTTTTTTTCTTCTGTGTTATCTGCAAAACTGGGCACACTTTCATCAAATTAATATAACTTAAAAAATCTGACTGGCTGCTAATAACCTGTTAGTTAATTAAAGAATTGTAAAGATCCAAGATAGGCAGCCTTCTTCCAAGCAGTTGCTAAGTGCTGAACAAACCCCAATTCATATCAGTGGAGAATTGAACAGAATAAATTATTATTAAACACTTTAAAGAACACATCATAAACAAGCAGGATGCTAAACATCACTGTTAAACAATGTAAAATGGTTGAACATCACATTCTCCAGTCTTTAGCCCTAATTTTGGATGGAGCTCTGTGTTATGGACCCCCCATTGAAGTCAGGGAGGCACCATGCAAGTTTAGGGGACTGCCCACATGCAGCCAGTTGCAGGGTCATGCCCTGAATGATTACCATAATTTAGTTTTCACCATTTATGAGCTTTCATTTCTTTTAGGATGCATTTAGCTTGGATACTAAATAGCAGCTTTCACTTTCTTCTTTAGTTGGTTTCCATTCACTTTCACTTTTGCAGATATACTAGCACAAGGCTATTCTGCAGATTTGCAAATCTGTAGAAGGGAAACCTCAAGGGACATAGACTTGAAGGTCAGAAAGGAACATCATGATCATCTAGTCTGACCTCCTGCATATTGCAGGGCACAAAATTTTACCCCCCCTCCTCCTGTGATAGACCTCTGGCTGAGTTACTGAAGTCCTCAAATCATGACTTTAAAGACTTCAAGTTACAGAAAATTCACCATTTACATTAGTTTAAACTGCAAGTGACCCAGGCCCCATCCTGCAGAGGAAGGTGAAAAACCTGCAGGGTCTCTGCCAATCTGATGTGGGGGGAAATTCCTTCCTGACCCCAAATGTGGTGATCACTTAGACCCTGAGCATGTGGGCAAGATCTACCAGCCAGACACCTGGGAAAGACATAGTCAACTTACCAAAATAACTTTTTTAATGAAAAAAGTTATTTGCTACATGTGTTATAAATAATACGGAAGACTAAAAAGAGATTTTTTTTCTCTGCTTTTTCTGATTTGTTTGCTTTGCATACAGTCAGTGTCGTTGTTTTCCTCTATATAGTTTGGGGTGGATCCTGCAATTGACTCCACCTGGATTTGCTCTGGTGTTCGTGCAGAGCCATATCAACTTGAATAGGGCTTACTTTACAGGAGCTAGACCAGTGGTTCTCAACTGGGGGTCTGTGGCCCCCTGGGTGTCTGTGAGCCCTTTTGGGGAGCTGCGAGGCTGAAACCCTGAGCCCCGGCATTCCCCTGCTGTGGGGCTGAAACCCTGAGCCCTAGTGCCCACCTGCCACAGAGCTGAAACATCAAGAACTGGTCGTCTGTCCCCCCCATGCAGTGTCAGAGCAGGACAGTCATGGGGGCAGCTCCACCCCGCCCCGTCCTCCTCTCCCTGTCCCTGAAGCTGGAGTTGGGCAGTGCAGCATTCACCAGGGTGTATCATGGAGCCGGCAACCATAGCATTCCTCCGTCCGCTACTGGTGCCCAGGGGTTGCGGCTGCTCCTCAGCTCAAGCAGTCAGTAAGAGCTGTCCAGGCAGTGGGATCCCCCATTTGTGGCCGGCATAGCCCTTGGGGAGCAGTGACCACAGGGGAGCCCTCCTGGCACAGAGCCCCTGGCTGCCCCTTCCCAGTATCCTGAGCTACCCCCCATACGTGCACACAGCCCCTAGCTAACCCTTCTCTATACCCTGAGCAGTTATTAAACTTCTTGAGCACAACCCAAACAGACTGGGTGGCCTGCTGAGGTGTGTCAGTGGGTGGAGGTGGCATTGCCTTCCTAGACTCTGATGTATGGAGCTGGCCCAAGCCCTGACGGCTTCTGTTCTGCTCCCTGCTCAAAAAAATAGATATCAACTACACCTATACCTGAGGGCCCACTCCTGGCTCATAGCCCCGAGTCCCCCACCGCTCCCCAACTGGGCCCTGTTGTTTTTATAGCATGTTGAAAGGTGCCTCAGAAGGAAAAAGGTTGAGAACCTCTGAGCTAGACCATAGTAAGTTTCTAAATGGTTTTTTTTTTTTGGTGAGTTTTTCATAAGCAAATGGGGGACAAAATATTTTATTTAAAGAGAACCAGGACCCCAGTGTGCTAGGTGCTGTACAAACACAAAATAAAAATACATTCTCTACCCCAAAGAGCTTACATCTAACTGATGTTAATTTTCTTTGTACCATTTTACTTCTCTTAAAACACTTGTTTAAAAGTAGCAAAGAGTCCTGTGGCACCTTGTAGACTAACAGACGGTTCGGAGCATGAACTTTCGTGGGTGAATACCCACTTCATCAGATGCATGTAGTGGAAATTTCCAGGGGCGGGTATATATATGCAGGCAAGCTAGAGATAATGAGGTAGTTCAATCAGGGAGGATGAGGCCCTGTTCTAGCAGTTGAGGTGTGAAAACCAAGGGAGGAGAAACTGGTGCTGTAATTGGCAAGCCATTCATAGTCTTTGTTTAATCCTGAGCTGAGTATGTGTGAAACTGATTATTCCTTCCTAAGTGGAGCACTTTGCATTTATCTTTATTGAATTTCATCCTGTTTACCTCAGACCATTTCTCCAATTTGTCCAGATCATTTTGAATTTTGACCCTGTCCTCCAAAGCAGTTGCAATCCCTCCCAGTTTGGTATCGTCCGCAAACTTAATAAGCGTACTTTCTATGCCAACATCTAAATCGTTGATGAAGATATTGAACAGAACCGGTCCCAAAACAGACCCCTGCGGAACCCCACTTGTTATACCTTTCCAGCAGGATTGGGAGCCATTAACAACTACTCTCTGAGTACGGTTATCCAGCCAGTTATGCACCCACCTTATAGTAGCCCCATCTAAATTGTACTTTCCTAGTTTATCTATAAGAATATCATGCGAGACCGTATCAAATGCCTTACTAAAGTCTAGGTATATCACATCCACCGCTTCTCCCTTATCCACAAGGCTCGTTATCCTATCAAAGAACACTATCAGATTAGTTTGACACGATTTGTTCTTTACAAATCTATGCTGGCTATTCCCTATCACCTTACCACCTTCCAAGTGTTTGCAGATGATTTCTTTAATTACCTGCTCCATTATCTTCCCTGGCACAGAAGTTAAACTAACTGGTCTGTAGTTTCCTGGATTGTTTTTATTTCCCTTTTTATAGATGGGCACTATATTTGCCCCCTTCCAGTCTTCTGGAATCTCCCCCATCTCCCATGATTTCCCAAAGATAATAGCTAGAGGCTCAGATACCTCTTCTACTAACTCCTTGAGTATTATAGGATGCATTTCATCAGGCCCTGGTGACTTGCAGGCATCTAACTTTTCTAAGTGATTTTTTACTTGCTCTTTTTTTATTTTATCTTCTAAACCTACCCTCTTCCCGTAAGCATTTACTATATTAGACATTCCTTCAGACTTCTCAGTGAAGACCGAAACAAAGAAGTCATTAAGCATCTCTGCCATTTCCAAGTCTCCCGTTACTGTTTCCCCCTCCTCACTGAGCAGTGGGCCTACCCTGTCCTTGGTCTTCCTCTTGCTTCTAATATATTGATAAAAAGTCTCCTTGTTTCCCTTTATTCCCATAGCTAGTTTGAGCTCATTTTGTGCCTTTGCCTTTCTAATCTTGCCTCTGCATTCCTGTGTTATTTGCCTATATTCATCCTTTGTAATCTGACCTAGTTTCCATTTTTTATATGACGCCTTTTTCTTTTGTAGGTCACGCAAGATCTCGTGGTTAAGCCAAGGTGGTCTTTTGCCACATTTTCTATCTTTCCTAACCATCGGAATAGCTTGCTTTTGGGCCCTTAATAGCGTTCCTTTGAAAAACTGCCAACTCTCCTCAGTTGTTTTTCCCCTCAGTCTTGATTCCCATGGGACCTTACCTATCAGCTCTCTGAGCTTACCAAAATCTGCCTTCCTGAAATCCATTGTCTCTATTCTGCTGTACTCCCTTCTACCCTTCCTTAGAATTGCAAACTCTCTGATTTCATGATCACTTTCACCCAAGCTTCCTTCTACTTTCAAATTCTCAACAAGTTCCTCCCTATTTGTTAAAATCAAGTCTAGAACAGCTTCCCCCCTAGTAGCTTTTTCAACTTTCTGAAATAAAAAGTTGTCTGCAATGCAGTTCAGGAACTTATTGGATAGTCTGTGCCCTGTGGTGTTATTTTCCCAACATATATCTGGATAGTTGAAGTCCCCCATCACCACCAAATCTTGGGCTTTGGATGATTTTGTTAGTTGTTTGAAAAAAGCCTCTTCCACCTGATTAGGTGGCCTGTAGTAGACTCCCAGCACAACATCACCCATGTTTTTTACCCCTTTTAGCCTAACCCAGAGACTCTCAACACTTCTGTCTCCTATGTCCATCTCCACCTCAGTCCAAGTGTACATTTTTAATATATAAGGCAACACCTCCTCCCTTTTTCCCCTGTCTATCCTTCCTGAGCAAACTATACCCATCCACACCAACATTCCAGTCATGTGTATTATCCCACCAAGTTTCAGTAATGCCAACAATGTCATAGTTGTATTTATTTATTAGCACTTCCAGTTCTTCCTGCTTATTACCCATACTTCTTGCATTTGTATATAGGCATCTAAGATACTGGTTTGATCTTGCCTCCCAGGTTTGCCCTGACCCTCCTTCCTCACTGCCATTATAGCTCGTGCTCCCTCCTGTTTCCAACCCATCTCCCAGGTCTTGTTCCCCACTTACCTGTGGGGTTTGCTCACCTGTCCCCGTCGAACCTAGTTTAAAGCCCTCCTTACTAGGTTAGCCAGTCTGCGCGCAAATAAGGCCTTTTCCCTCTTCGAAAGGCGAACGCCATCTGTGCCTAGCAGTCTTTCCTCGAATCGCATCCCGTGGTCGAGGAAGCCAAAGCCCTCCTGGCGACACCATCTTCGCAGCCAGGCATTCACCTCCACAATGCATCTGTCTCTGCCCGGGCCCCTACCTTCAAGAGGAAGAATCGAAGAGAATACCACCTGCGCTCCAAACTCCTTAACCTGTACTCCCAGAGCCCTGTAGTCACTCTTGATCTGTTCAATGTCACACCTCGCAGTATCATTTGTGCCCACATGGATGAGTAGCATGGGGTAGTAGTCAGAAGGCCGGATAGTCCTCGACAATGCCTCTGTAACATCTCGGATACGGGCCCCTGGCAGGCAGCATACCTCCCGGGATGAACGGTCAGGGTGACAGATGGGTGTCTCCGTCCCCCTCAGCAGAGAGTCTCCAACCACCACTACCCTACGTTTCTTATCAGTGGTGGCAGCAGACCTCCCAGCCTTAGGGGTAGGAGGCTTCGCCTCCTTAACTGTTGGGGGTGATTCCTTCTCTCCTGTATCAAGAAGAGCATAACGGTTATCTTTTACCACAGCGTTAGGGTTTGCAGCAGGGGTGGAGCACTGCCTGCTGCTAGAAGTAACCAGCTGGCTGTGTCCACCCTGAGCCTCCTCCTCCACTGATGTGTCCGATACACCCTGCGGCATCTCCTCCTCCACTGGTGTGTCAGTAGTCCCGTCAACTGGGACAGCTACATTAGCTGTCTCCACATGCATACTGTCCAAGAATTGCTCATGGATATGGATGTTCCTCAGCCTAACCACCTCCTCCTGTAGCTCTCCCACCTGCTGCCTGAGAGATTCCACCAGTAGGCACCTTTCACATTGGATGCTACCCCCAGCCTGGATATCAGGAAGTGGAAATTGCAAATTACAGTCTTTGCAAGCCCACACCAGAATCTGGGTAAAAGCATCCATGCTTTGGTGCTCTGTCTGGCTACAGGCGCAGGTGGAGGAGACAGAAGCAGTGCTGGCACAGGTGTTGCGGGTCCTCCTCACCATTGTAAGCCTCCCTCTGTCAAACTCTCTCAAATTCCCGTCTGCAGCTCCCTGTCTGCTCTGCTCTGCTGTAAACAGAAAGGTTTTGGATGTGGCTCAGTTTCTAGGTTCAGGGGACCAATGGGTCACAGATGAGACCGACAAGGGACCCCCACTCCCTTCTTACTCCCCTTCCAAACTCCCTTGCAAAACTCCCTGTTAGCAGCTCCTGTTCGCTTAGCTCCCTGGTCACTTGTGCACAGCTTTATCAACAAAGACTTAGGGAGACCCAGAGCATGGGGTTGCATCCCTGACCATCTTGGTTAATAACCATTGATGGATGTATGCTCCATGAACTTATCTAATTATTTTCTGAACTCAGTTATAGTTTTGGCCTTCACAACATCTCCTGGCAACAAGTTCCACGGGTTGACTGTATTTTGTGTGAAGAAGTTCTTCCTTTGGTTTATTTCAAGATGTAATTGTAGTGTGTAGGTTGTATGGGACAAGTGCACTGAACCACTTTTCTAAGTGGCTTTTTCCCAAGTTCATTCTCTATTAACAGTATTCTAAAACACATTATTTTTCTGCAAAGAAATTTCTTTCAGGTCCTTTACTTTCCCTTTTTGTTAGCTTTTGCATTGTTTTTCATTAACTTTACTGTGCCGTTTACAGACTAATACAGATTCCGTTGTGTGGAGAGTTGTTTTTTGTGGTGTATTTTTCGGGTTTGTTTGAAGTAAAACATAAAGGGACACTTACAATTTTCTTAAAACTAAGACCAATGAAATTGTAAAATATTTTTTTTACAAAAATTAAAAAAAAAAAATCCAGTTAAAACATTGTAAAAAATGGTATCCCCATACCTGTCCATAAACAAACTTTTTTTACAGCTAAGAATTTGAAAGTGTAACTAACTTGATTGATAATTGACCAAGCTGAAAAATGGAACAGGTAAACAATGATCCTAAATAGAGAGAAACAAATAGGAGTGTTAAATGTTTCACTTTCAATAAATCATGATGGTGGTAGTAACATAGATAAAGAACCTTGTTTACACCAGAAGATTTTTTTTTTTCAGTTGTATCCCTCTAAATATATTGAAAGAAGTTAGTGATTTCAGTGTAGAAGATAAAGGCTAGTTGGAAGATAGTCTTGTAATTCAGGATATGCAGTACATCAGTTTAACTAGGTTTATGGCATAAGCAGCAAGCTTTCACTCAGTTTGGGTTTTTATTTTTGTATTATACAATATGTTGCTATTATATCTTAAAAGGGACTGCCAGCTATTATGCCCAACATTTAATTTATTCTTTTTTTTGGGGGGGGGGAATGGGGAGCAGGTGGGAAGGGAGTATGACTTGTTACCAGGGTGCTGGGTGTGCTTTGGAAGAAAATTACACTGAAATAATAAGAAATTTGATATATTTTTTTAAATTTACACAGCACTGCAGAAGAATGCTGCCATCCCAGCAAAGTAACATTTTGCAAACCAGAAAGTGAAATCTAGAAGTCTAACTTTGTTTGTTGTTTATGTTGTTAATGTCTAAATCAAAAACATAAGTAGTGAGAAGCAAGATACTTATCATTTTTCAGTTTTAATAATCTGAAGGGTTGACAGACTGTTTTATTTAAGATTCCTTCCTTTGAAGTCCTGTCACCTATTCCCAGCTTCTGGCAAATAGAGGCTATGGACACGATGCCTATCTTGACCAATAGCCATTGATGGACCTATCCTCCAGGAACTTTTCCAGTTCTTTTTTGAACCCTTCATATTTTCTGGCAAAAAGTTCCACAGGTTGACTGTGTGTTGTGTGAAGAAATACTTGCTTCTCTTTTGTTTTAAATCTGCTACCTATTAATTTCATTTGGTGACCCTTAGTTCTTGCGTGATGAGACGGAGTAAATAACACTTCTTCATTTACTTTCTCCACACAAGTCATGATTTTATAGACCCTCTATTATCCCTTAGTCATTTCTTGAGTGGTAACAACTAATTTAGACCCCATCATTTTATATGTATAGTTGGGATTATGTTTTTCAATATGCATTACTTTGCATTTATCAACATTGAATTTCATCTGCCATTTTGTTGCCAAGTCACCCAGTTTTGTGAGATTCTTTTGCAGCTCTTCGCAATTTGCTTTGATTTAACTGTCTTGAGTAGTTTTGTATCATCTGCAAATTTTGCCACCTCAGTGTTTGCTCCTTTTTTTTTTTTCTGCTTATTTACAAATATGTTGAAGTACCTGTCCCAACACAGACCCCTGGAGGACACCACTATTTACCTCTCTCCATTCTGAAAACTGACCATTTATTCCTACCCTTTGTTTCCTATCTTTTAACCAGTTACTGATCAATGAGGACCTTCCCTCTTATCCCATGAGAGCTTACTTTGTTTTACGAGCCTTTGGTGAGGGATCTTGTCAAAGGCTTTCTGAAAATCTAAGTACACTATATCCACTGGATTACGCTTGTCCACATGCTTGTTGACTCCCTCAAAGAATTCTAGTAGATTGATGAGACATGATTTCCCTTTACAAAAATCATGTTGAGTCTTCTCAGACAAATCATGTTCATCTATGTGTCTGATAGTTCTGTTCTTTACTATAGTTTCAACCAGTTTTCCCAGTACTGAAGTCAGGCTTATTGGTCTGTAATTGCTGGGATTACCTCTGGAGCCTTTCTTAAAAATTGCTGTCACCTTAGTCTTAGTGGGAATATATCTTTAAAACCTGCCTGTGACAGACAAATAGTGTTAACTAAGGAAAAGAAAGGAATTCATGCTTAAAAGTAAGCAACCTCCTTGATTGCAGTGGTCATTGATGTATTCATTTTTTTCCCCTGCAGTGCGCTATTACATTGTTTTATTCCCCTCTTTGAATGTCCAGAAACAAGCATCTGGCAATGTTTTCCTGTTTCTATTCTTTGCCACTCATCTCTGTATAATTTTTTTTTCCTCACTCTTTTAGTTCTGCTTATAAGACAAGCACCAATGGAGGCTGGTGATGGCACTGCATACACAACTCTTTTAACACAAGAAGAGCAGGTGGAAGTGCTGAACCGTCTGGACTTTGTGCTGAAAAACATAACAGAGCTACGAAAAGAAGTGGAGGAGCTGAAGAACAGCCTGCAGAGTTTAGCTGGCGAGATCATTGAAGAAGTCAAGTACGTACAAAACCACCCTCTTTTGTCAATCAGAGAGAATTAGAAAACTATCTCTCTATATGCTTTGAAAGAGCTCACAGATCAACAGGTTTTACGTAAAAACAATTTTATCCTCTCTGTCTTCTCTAACAAAGATATCAACCGAAGTATTGTGTATAAATTGGAATCAGGATAAGTCTCTCAGGCACAGTGCATATTCACCCTTCGTTACAATGCTCTAAAAATGGGCGAGGTTGTAAGCTACTGTTTTCTAAAATTTGTCCCATCTTCCCCCACCTAACTCCCCCAAACAGAGTCAATGCCAGCCAAGGAAATTTGAAATCCGATGTATGCTCGATATTCTACAGTCTGGATAATCTGAACATGCACAGACGTGTTTACAATCTCATTTTGTGTAAATCCCACTAAAGAGTAGGATTGTTTAAACTGGGAAGGAGAAGAACTAGAAGGAATAGGCTTTAAGTTGTCAAAATTGTGACAAGAATAGTGAAAACTAATCATTCAGTCCTTTTCGATTTGTTCGTAACACAAGAACAAGGAGGTATTCAGTGGAATTAAAAGCCCACTAAATCTAAAATCAGTAAATGGAAATACTTGTTTTATAAGGTTTTCTTGTTGACTAGAAGTGAAATTCTGGCCCTACTCAAGTCAAAACTTCTTTTGACTTCACTGAGATCAGTATTTCACCCTAGGTGTACACTTACTCAAAGGTCAGTGGAACAGTTACTCTGGACTCTTAGGACTGTAACTTTGACAATTAATACTTATAGTTGTACAAAACAATGACAGTATAAGAAGTCATATCTATGCTTCAGGATGTGTGATCATCTCCCTATTTCAGGAATTAAGTTTTCTTGTCATGTACAACACTGTCCATAAGATTAGGTGGATGGTGGGTGTTTTTCTTCCTCTAAACATTGAGTGCTCCTGGCTGTCTTAGACAGATGCTGAACCAGATGGACTTGTGGTTTGTACATTTCTGGCTCTTTTCTTGTCTCTGTAGCAATGTTTGTCCAATTAATGTCTACTGTAGATTACATAGTGAATAGAATATCCTGTAAAACCTGAGCTCTTTGGGGGCAGGGGCTGTCTTTTCGTTTTGTGTTCGTAGAATACCTAGCACAGTGAGGTCCTTGTCTGAGTAGGGCCTTTAGGCACTATGATAATATGATTGATAAATAATGTTCCTTCATCTATCTTCACTGGAAGGATGATTTATTTACACTTTCTGTTTGCATACGAGTTTGTTTGATCTCATTTTACAGTGTAGCCCACAGTATTTTAAACTTGGCAATTTGTGACTTCACCCACAGGGAGCAGGAATAAGTAGCCATTTTAATTATTGCTCCTTTGATATGGAGTGGATGTAATAAACTGGGGGATTAGAAGCAAAGAAATTGACATAGACTGAAATAGACACTTCTTCTCTCGTCATCACTGTGTTTCTGTCTGTCTTTCAGGTCCCACCTGGAAGAAACCCAGAAGGTAACTCGGCGGAGGCGGTACCCATTTCCTAGAGAAAGGAGTGATTCCACAGGGTCTAGCTCTATTTATTTCACAGCCAGCTCAAGAGGAGCCAATACAGATGATGGTGAAAGTGAAGGAGGGTAAGCGGAACATCTGTCAAGAACTGTTCTTGGTCTCTGAAACTCAACAGCCACTTACTTCATTGTATTCTGTATCATAGATGGGATGTTTCAATAGATGCATTTTTTTCCCTGTCCTTCTTGCATGAAACCTAGCTGTTTTCTTTAAAAAGCTAGAAGTTTCAGATACTACACCTGCCCCGAGTCCTCCTACCAAGAATTGTAATTTTGCTATGATGTTTTATAATTTAAAAAACAAAAAATTATCCCCTTCAGTTCCTGTTTGATAAACAGTCAGAGTGAGATGTGACAGTTTATATGCCATTGCAGGCAAACTAGCAAGGAAATTATGACGGGGCTGGAGGGAAATAAGAAATATTCCAGTTGGCTCTAGTTATAATTGTGGAGTATGGTGTTCTTTGAATTGTAATTCAAGAGAGGTGCTCTAGTTAGGGGCAGGCAACTTTCACTGAGAGTTTGAGCAGTAGGGCTCCATTAACGCAAACCTATGAAATCTACTGTAGTTTGAATCAGAACAGGCAGTTAGGTACAGCTGGGAGCAAGAACCCACTGTTGAGGATGAAGCTGAGCTCACTGACTAAAGGGTGATTGGAATAAGCCTTTGGCTAGGAGATGGGTACTATAATTCTAAATGTGACATTCTGGGAGAGATTATGTAAATCTGGTTTACACTAACAAATCATTTGGGGTCAGAGTGGCAAAGAGCAACAGCAACTGTCAGGCCATAAACCAAAATTACTTTTGAAGTAATGTTTTCTAAAAGATTCTGAAATTAGAAGGAAGTTAAACAGAATACAACACCTCTAATTCTAATTCTACATTATGAAATTAGGTCAATTTAATAGAAGTCTATTTCTTTTAGAAATTGATTAGATACAATCGATTTGTGTGTTACCCACTAAGCGCATTAAATCGGCGGTGTGTGTCCACAGTACTGACGCTAGCGTCAAATTTCATAGCATTGCACTGTGATAGCTATCCCACTGTTCCTGCAGTCTCTGCCTCCCATTGGAATTTTGGGTTGAGCTCCCAGTGCCTGATGGGGCAAAAACATTGTCACGGGTGGTTCTGGGTACATGCCGTCAGACCCCCCCTTTCTCCGTGAAAGCAATGGCAAAAAATCATTTCTCGCCTTTTTTCCTGGGTGACCTGTGCAGAGAACATACCATGGCAAGCATGGAGCCTGCTCAGCTCACTGTCACCGTATGTCTCCTGGGTGCTGCTGACAGATGCAATACTGCAGTCCTATACAGCAGCATCCCCTTGCCCTACCTTGTGGATGGCAGATGGTGCAATATGACTGCTAGCTATCGTTGTCATCCCGTGGGTGCTCCTGGCCGACCTCAGTTAGCAGACATGGGTGCTTCTGGCCGGCCTCGGTGAGGTCAGTCAGGGGCCCCTGGACAAAAATTGGAATGACTCCAGGTCATTCTCTTCTTTAAGTTTCGTTTAATGGAAATTCAGTCCTGCCTGGAATTTCATGCCAGCTAGAGGCTTCTGCCTCAGGCTGCTCTCCCAGTTGGCAGCACCGTGCAGTCGCACCTACCCCAGCTTACCCCTTGCTCCCATGGCTCATGATGCCTGGACAGTAGTAAGAAGCAGTTCAATTATAAGATGAGCAAGTGCATAATGGTGGTAGAATGTGCCTTTGGATGTTTAAAAGCTCGCTAGCGCAGTTTACTGTCTCAATTAGACCTCAGCGAAACCAATATTCCCATTGTTGTTACTGCTTGCTGTGTGCTCCACAATATCTGTGAGAGTAAGGGGGAGACATTTATGGCGGAATGGGAGGTTGAGGCAAATCGCCTGGCTGCTGATTACGCGCAGCCCGACACCAGGGTTGTTAGGTGGTTAGAAGAGCACAGCAGGGCCTGAGGTGCATTAGAGAAGCTTTGAAAACCAGTTTCATGACTGGCCAGGATACGATGTGAAAGTTCTGTTTGTTTCTCCTTGATAAAAACCCGCTCGCTTGGTTCACTGTACTTCCCTGTAAACCAACCGCCCTCCCCTCCCCCCTTTGATCTCCAGTTGCAGAGGTAATAGTCGTTGTTTCAAATTCATGCGTTCTTTATTAATTCGTCACACAAATAGGGGGATAACTGCCAAGGTAGCCCGGGAGGGGTGGGGGAGGAGGGAAGCACAGGGGTAGGGTAGTTGTAGGGGCACCCCCTAGAATGGCATGCGGCTCATCATAGAAGCGGCATGTCTGGGGCTCTGACCTGGAGCGGCCGTTTGTCTCTCAGGGTCTTCGGTAGGCTTCACGCGGCACTGCTGCGGGTCCCTGTTATAACCTCAGTCCTTCATGCCCTTAAAGATTTCTTTTTCACATATTCTGGCATTTCGTCTTTTGGAACGGAGTTCAGATAGTACAGATTTGTCTCCCCATACAGCGATCAGATGCTGTACCTCCCGTTTGGTCCATGCTGGAGCTCTTTTGTGATTCTGGGACTCCATGGTCACCTGTGCGGATGAGCTCTGCATGGTCACCTGTACTGATCAGCTTGCTAGGTTGGCCAAATAGGAAATTAAATTCGAAAGTTCACGGGGCTTTTCCTGTCTACCTGGCCAGTGCATCAGAGTTGAGAGTTCTGTCCAGAGCAGTCGCAATGGAGCAATCTGGGATAGCTCCCCGAGTCAAATACTGTCAAATTGCATCCCCACTACCCCAAATTCGACCAAGCAGGGTCGATTTCGGCGTTAATCCCCTCCTCAGGGAGTACAGAAATCGATTTTAATAGCCCTTTAAGTTGACAAAAATGGCTTCATTGTGTGGACGGCTGCAGGGTTAAATTGATCTAATGCTGCTAAATTCTACCTAAACTCGTAGCGTAACAGGGCTAAGACTATGTAAAACCTCATTTTGTTAGGATCATGCTTACGCGTTTGTCATTTTATTTAGGTTCTTACCATACCTATCCTTGTACTATCTGAGTACCATAAGTCACCTGATACTTTATAAGTAGGATGCCTACTGGGTGCACATGCCTCTGGTCAAGAGGAGAACAGTCTTCTCTTTCCTGCCTTTTTTCTTTTTTCTTAAAGTCGATAGATTAAGACAGGCATGAAGCAGATTCCTGAATATAAAATTCTCTCAGTCAGTATTTTCTCATGGAAGGGCAAATGAGATGTCTTTTAGACTGAGGGTTCCAAATTACCGTTTGTTTTCTCTGTTTCACCTATGGGTCTTACTGAATCTTCAAATAATTATGCCAGTGCATATAACTAGCATGTTGCCTCTGCCTGCTGATAATGGGTGGACCAATTTGTAAAGTGTGTGTGGCTGCATGGAGGAAGAAAACTGAAAGTTTCTCTCTCTTCCTACAGTGTTGTTCTTAAGCTGATGGTAAAATTCTTAAAGGTTCTCCATATTTTGTGAGATCTTTCCTTAGAGGAGGAATTTGAGCTAATCTCATTGTCGTTTTTTAACCCCCTACAAATGATATGTGATAACTAATGTGCTTCAAAGTGACTAAAGAATAGTTCCACAATAATTCTGTTTTATTTAAGAAAAAAGGAAATTGTTTACCTAACAGGATGTTGTTTACAGCATCTTGGAATTTGGAAAATACTTTCTTGGGATTCCCATGCTTATTCTACAGAGGTGTAAGATTTGTTTGGGCTTTTTGACTTTGGCAAAACAGAAAACATAACTCCTAAGAGACATTGAGGAATGTATTAAAATAACAAAGCAAGAAAAACTATCTGAAGAGAACAGAGAATCATTTGTAGGACATGGAAATGACAGAGATGTTTCCAGCTGCAGATATATTGAGATCATTTTACAGCTTGTCCTCTCAATCTTGTTTTGATGGTATTCCTTTCAGATAAAACATGTAAGCTTATAGTTTTTTTACTTGTAAGGCTGTTCAGGGTGATTAAAATCCAGTTATAAATACTTCCACAGGTTTGATCATCCTTCTAGTAAGGCCACTTTTAATTATTCTCAGCAAAAGAACAATTGCTATCCGTATACTGTTGTAACACCATCCTCACCATGGTGCTAATTACTGAACCATTTTTTGATCACTTTTGACTGTACTCTCTTGATTAATAGTTTGGGAGGGAAGGTTTTAAATTAATCTTATGTGCTCTCTCACCTTGATTGACACAGCACACTTAGTGATAACTGAATTGCTGTCTCCAAGTGTTGGAAAGGCCCTGTTTTTTCTTTAATACTGAAAGCTAAGAGGTTTTACTGAACAGCTTGCATATGTTGTTTAATGGGTTTTTTAGGATGATTTGTAACTTTTTGAAACAAGTCATGTCTGTTTTTTCTGAAGTGAAAGGTGGTCAGTAAGCGCCAAATATTTGTGGCTAATTCCTGTTAGTTGTAGGCTATGTACTGGATCCTAACTGCAAGGGAAACGTAATTGTTTGTTTTGTGTGAGAATGACATTATGGAATTTAAGGAGACAGATTAAAAAAGATTCCTGATTATACAGATAATACTTTAATATAAATAAAATAAAGTATTGCACCAGTTATGCTTATAGCTTCTTACATTTTTCTTGACGTTGGTCGATGACGAGACTAGTCAGTTTCATTTTAGTCTACTTAACTTTGTGAATTTCAAGGGCTTTGTTTGCAGGATACTGTGTAGACACTTATCTGCACTCACAGCTTGCATTGTTGGCAGCATATTGGTAGACCATGTCACTTAACCATCCGCTCTACAGTACAGAGAAATGTTCAGTCCTTCTCACTATAGAGAAATCTGTACAGTCTTCAGTCCAACTTACAAAAGTGTGTGTAAAAGTTAAAGAATGCTTCTACTTAATTAAAAATGGAAATATTTACTCCGTTTGTTTTAACAAACGTCTTCAAGGTTTATAAAACGTAAACTTTGGGACACATTTGACCTTACAGCATTTTTCTGAAGCTGACCTAAACAAATGTTTTTTAAGATTTCAGGTTAACAGAATGTATAGACTTAAAATTACAACTTTAAAACAAAAGTGTCTATCTCATCCATTTATGAACAAGAATATAAAAAGGTGCCAGCTCCTCCTGAAACCATTGACTTAGAGTAAAGGGGAGCAGGCGCAGGCCTATGGTAGTAATATTTCCACAGGAAGAAAACCACCATCTACCATCTTACCTACCAATCAAAGTATTTTCAAAAGGCTTTGTTTGACTGTCAGACATGTCAGGTATTCTTTTATATGCGCATTCTACTCCCCTTGCATACTACCATTTTAATTTATAACCATCTGGGTCCACGTTTGCCCTAAAATGTCAATGATTCTAGAACAAAGTTGAGTATCATACCTATTTTTTGCTTGCCAGTTAGGAACTGAATTCAAGGTCCTGCAATATTTCTCTGCAATAGCTGGGAGTACCTACAGCAGGATGGAGTATTAATTTCTCTCTTTATTTGTGGGAAGGATCTTCAACTATCACAGAAAAAAATCAGCCCTAAATCTGGATATTGAAATGCTGAAAGCTTTTCAGTTCATCTCATAAAACAGTAGAACAAGACAGATTACACAACCACTTCATTTGCTTGACAATAGTTTGAAAACATTAAAAACATTTGGCTAATGGGGGAGTTACTGAGTAACTGATTCATGGAGGATCAAAACTGAGATTCTGGTAAGAAGAAGATTTAGATTAAAGGAATTTGGCTAAACAACACTTTACTCTGTGTAACTGGTTGTGAAAAAGTTCTTGTGTTAAAGAAGTTCTGTATGTAATAACAGATGTATTAAGTCTTCATTGTCACAAGTTATTGGCATCTTTTAGAAGATGTAAAAGTCAATTCCAGAACCCAACAAGCACAGTAGATAGTGGATTTTTTGAGATGTTGGTCTAGTGCTGTTAAAGAGGAACTAACTAATACAGAGAATTGCAGTGGATTAAAAGGTAGAGCTCCTAGTATTTACAGGTTGCAGAAAAGAGATCCTCTGATAGAGGAAACAGCTTGATGTCATTGGGCTGCCTCAGCCAGCAATATTCTGTTACCATGAGATAGGGCAGTACAGACTTGTTGCAGGACTGTTGGGCTTACTCCTGTCTTTCATGGTGGCTTTTAAATTACTAATAAGTATTCAGTTGAACCTTCTTGGTGGTTGACTGTAGTGCTGATCTAATAACAAATTCTTGCAGCTGGATAAAATCTGGGGATAGCTCAGTGGTTTGAGCATTGGCCTGCTAAACCCATGGTTGTGAGTTCAGTCCTTGAGGGGGCCACTTAGGGATCTGGGGCAAAAATCAGTACTTGGTCCTGCTAGTGAGGTCAGGGGGCTGGACTCAATGACCTTTTAAGGTTCCTTCCAGTTCTAGGAGATAGGATAACATATCAAACAGAGGAAGACTAGCGAAAGGGGATAAGTGTCAGGATAAGACTTTTTTAAACTTGAGAATCATCACAGCAAGTTAAAACCTTTTAACTTGGCTAACCTACTTTCTCAATTATCTCCAAGCTTTTTCCTCATTTGTATTAAATTTCCATAGTGAAGGTTGAAACTAGCTTTCCATTATAAACTTGTTTTGTCTCTCCTTTCTTCCTCACTCCCTCACTTCCTTTTTAAAATCCAAAATCTATAGTTTAGATGTAAGTCAGGGAATGACTTTAATGTGACACCTTAAAAATAGGTATTCAGGAGAGTTCAGAAAGTTGAGACTTTTTGCCTTTTTAGAACGGGTAATAAAATTTAGTTTACTGGGTCCCCTAGCTGAAAATAGCACCCAAGACCAAAACATATATTTGATTACAAATTTAAGTCAATTAGCTTTACATGTTGTTGTGAAATGTATGTTTTAGCACACTTAATATAAGACGGGTCAGCAACCTTTCAGCAGTGATGTGCTGAGTCTTCATGTATACGCTCTAATTTAAGGCTTCGCATGCCGGTAATACATTTTAACGTGTTTTAGAAGGTCTCTCTATAATCTATAATATATAATCAAACTACACTTATATGTAAAGTAAACAAGATTTTCAAAATGTTTCAGAAGCCTTATTTAAAATTAAATTTAAAATGCAGATCTTATCAGTTTAGTGTGATCCTTGCCCTTGCTTTCCCTTGCTGAGTTTTCCAATGTCTGGCATGTATTTGGATACTTTAAGCTGCACACAGGCTTCTGAGTGATCAGTTGTTAACCGACTGGAACCCCAGATCGACAGCTGAGGTGAGTGGAGCTGGCGGCTGGTAGGGCTGAGCAGAGCCACCGGAGGCCTGGACCCTGACTGGCAGGGGGCCTGCGCAGGAACTCCAACTGGAAGCAAGGTGAGTGGGGCTGTGGTGCGAACCCCGGCTGGCAAGGAGCCAGAGCAGGAACCCCAGAGCAGCAGCAGGCTGAGCGGGTCAGCCCTCCCAGCTCTGGGGTTTTGGCAGTGGGCTCCTGCCAGCCAGGATCTCAGCCTGCTGCCAGCGTGGGGTTCCTTCACCCAGTCCAGCAGCGGGAGCTGAGTGGGACCAGCGGTGGGACCCTGGCTGGCAAGGGGCCAGGAGCAGGAACCCCAGAGCAGGTTCAGCCCACCCCCCTCTGGGGTTTTGGCTGACGGCTCCTGCCAGCCAGGGTCTCAGACCGCGGCCAGCCTGGGGTTCCTTCACTCAGGCCAGCAGCAAGCGCTGAGTAGGACCGGTGGTGGGACCCCACGTGCCATCAAAAATCGGCTTGCATGCCACCTTTGGCACACGTGCTATGGGTTGCCAACCCCTGATATATCAAAGGGATGCTGAGAAAGTAAATTTTAAGCTTTTTCTCCAATAGAGTTCAAAATGTCTCTTGATTATTAGAGAGTAAAGATGATTTTTCAGCCAAAAGTTTGAGAGACGCCTGCAAGCCTCCAAAGACTTAGCCGTGATGCTCCTCTACAGCAGACCTTAAGAGGGCCACCAAGTGAGGAGAGCCCCCTCTGATCTCCAGTATTGCTAACACTTGTGATTTTATTGTGAGTCTTTTTTTTTAAAAAATTAAATTTGACTGTTCAGCTAGTCTCATGATTTTGGGGGGCAGGACTCTTGGCATTGGCAGTAGTGTACCTTCACACTGCCAACTGTCATCCAGTTCCCACTTGCTGTGTCCCTCCTGACATCTGTGGGAAGGGAGCACTGCTCCTGCAAGGCAGACTACAACAGATATGCCAATGGGAGAGGGGTGGAGCTGGGAGAGTAGGGAGTTTGTATGAGAGGATAAGAAATTGGGGCATTCTCTATATTCTCATTTGCACTCCCTCCCTGTGAACCAGTTATAAGGATTTGGAAGTCAGCTTCTGTGTTTCATTGCTTCTTTGCAATTCCTTAGTTTGTTTAAAATATATTTAAACTGTTCAGACCAGCAGCAGGTCAGTAATTTAAAACTTTGCAGACAGCTTTAAGAGTCACTGTGGTGAATTAATGGATAAGCAATCCTGGCCTAATATAAAACAAGTTTGTTGTACTAAACTGAAGATTCCAATTACTTGTGCCTCCAGTATTAATCCTATATAGCAGAGGTAGGCAACCTATGGCACAGGTGCCAAAGGCGACACACAAGCTGATTTTCAGTGGCACTCACGCTGCCTGGGTCCTGGCCACTGGTCCGGGGCCTCTGCATTTTAATTTAATTTTAAATGAAGCTACTTAAACATTTTAAAAAGCTTATTTACTTTACATACAATAGTTTAGTTATATATTATAGACTTGTAGAAAGAGACCTTTTAAAAATGTTAAAATGTATTACGGGCACACGGAACCTTAAATTAGAGTGAATAAATGAACGCTTGGCATACCACTTCTGAAAGGCTGCCAACCACTGCTATATAGCTTTGTATGGTAGCCACTCTGGAACTGACTTGTAACTTTCTGCATTAGCACACGTTATCCTCAGATTCCTGCAATAATTTTTTTTTTTTTGGTGGCAATTGCTTTCTTTTGCCTTTTGATGAAATCTTACAAAACTACTCCTGCTGCTACTTATAATCCAAACAGGCGTCAGTAGCTCCTCATGGTTCGCTTCCAGATAACCGAAATTGTTCCATGCTATCAGCAACAAGAAATCTTGAATTGTGGTGTGGAAGTTAATTGTCTTGCATTGCTTTGGCGCTGTGAGGGACAGACAAGTCCACTCGGGCCTCTTTCTTTTTTTGCATGCGTATTAGCACCAAATAGCTTGTTGATAATTTAGAAAATGTGCCAGCTAGGGATTTTCACATATTAATGCATTTAAGAACTGACTGTCTTCTATCCTACAAAAGGATAAAAACACTTAAATCTCTCGGTCTTTTTGAATACTTTTGGTTTTTATTGAATTACATTGAGCGCCATTTCTTTTTTAAACTCATACATGAGCCATCTCAGTAGAGCGAGTGTATCTGGGTGAGAGGAAAATGTGTATGTCATGAGCCATCACTGAATGGTAATTATCTTTTTATAAAAACAAGAACAGAAATTGACACAGCGTTTTGAAATGATGATTTTTAGACCTTGTACTTTGTGCTTCAGGATAAAAAGTTTTTCAACTTAGATACACAAATCATTGAGTCCAGACTGACAGCATTTTAAAGGTAATGTGGCATGGCAGCTATTTATCTGCCCACACCAATGCTGCACAGCAGTGTAGGACAGAGAATGAAGAATAGCATGCTAAATTGAAACTGCAGCATTAATTAAGGGAGACTGAGCCGTTCCGTTTTAACAGGATTTGACTAGGGAACCAAAGTTTATATCGTTATTCTTATGAAAGTGCCACAAGATGTTAATACTAAGTGGTCAATACCTTAGGTTTTATGGCTTGCACGAAATATGGCAACATCTCTAGTACAGCATGTCCTGCACCATGCTGATCCATTGCTTCACTATGGATTCAGGGGGAAGAATGTCTACTGAATCTGCAACATAATGACTAGGTGTTTTTAGAGGCCTCTCATCCACATAATGACCAGACAACATTGCTTAGCCAGAGATTGGGTTTGAGTACCTGGTAGTGTACAGTTCATGATGATCTAGAGAGAGTGATGGGGCTGGTGTGGTGTCTGCCCTCCGAGATGACAGTATTCGTTGGCTCTCTACCAAGGAGAGAGTGAGTTCAGGGATCCAACTGTACTCCTCATAACTCCTGGAGAAACAGTACTTTGGTAGTCGGGAGCACTTCTTTTCATCTGTATTTGGCACAACTGCTATCCACATTTGTCTTAGGCCACGTCCAGACTAGGGTATTAAAATCGATTTTAGATACGCAACTTCAGCTACGTGAATAACGTAGCTGAAGTCGAATTTCTAAAATCGAGGTACTCACCCGTCCAGACGGCGCGGCATCGATGTCCGCGGCTCTCCATGTCGATTCCGGAACTCCGTTCGGGTTGATGGAGTTCCGGAATCGATGTAAGCGCGCTCGGGGATCAATACATCGCGTCCAGACTAGACGCGATATATCGATCCCCGAGTAATTGATTTTAACCCGCCGATGCCGCGGGTTAGTCTGGACGTGGGCTTAGATGTGTATGTTGGCACATGCCTTCAGGCTCTAGATTTGATAACACTAACGTTCCCTGTTTGAGACTGTCCTTGGAGAACACTTGGACACTTCAGCTCGTGCAAAATGTGATGATCTGATTGCTTAACATAACTGACCGTAGGTAAAGGTACGTTTTAGTCATGGGTATTTTTAGTAAAAGTCATGGACAGGTCACTGGCAGTAAACAAAAATTCGTGGTCTGTGGCTTGTCCATGACTTTTATTATATACTCCTAACTAAAACTTGGGGGGAGGGAACAGGGGACAGGCGGTCTGAGGGTACCATGGGTGCTGGGGAAGTTGGTCCAGGACCCCTACTGGTGTTGGGGTGTGGGGGTGTTGGCAGGGCTGGCAGGGGCTCCCTATCCGTTTCCATGTGTCCCTGCAGCTCCTAGGGTGGGAACTACAGCCAATGGGAGCGGCAAGGGCAGGGCCTGTGGATGTGGGCAGCGTGCATGAGACCCCTGGCACCTCTGCCTAAGAGCTGCAAGGCCATGCCAGTGGGAGCCAGGGAGCTCCCCCAATCCTGAGTCCCGCTGACCCTAGCCCTGAGCCCCCTCCCACATACCCAAACTGCTGCTGTTGGCCCAGTGGCTGCCTGTCTCAACTTCCATGACAGACTCACAGCCTTAACCATAGAGAGCATGTTACACTTGTGTCCCATAGGCTGCAATGGTTTCCTGCTTGCTTCTAGTACAATTCAAGCATTGAGCTTTTAAAATTACACATGGTTTGGATCTTAGTTACATCTAGTTAATCTTCCTTTTCATTGCTGTAACAATTGCAGTCAGAGTCTGTAGTTAAATGTCATGGGGCTCATGGCAGGCTGCTTGCAGCAGAGGGCCCTCTCCTTTGGAACTTGCTTCCCTCATTAGTTCAATGGAGCCTGAAATTAAAACACAACATTCTTCAACAATGAGGTCTAACTTAGTTCTTCCTCCTTCATTCAGAGCTCCCATGTGAGTTAAAGAAGGGGCACGTTAGGCTAAGTGTTTCTTGTTTTGTTTTGTTTTGTTGTTTTTTTTTTGAAGGGGGGTGTTTCTAAAGTTAAGCTTCAAAACGCATATTTCATACCTTAATAAGTGACCTGACTTCAATGAGAGCTGCTGGGTATTTAGCTTTTTTTTTTTTTTTAAAACCAGGCCACCTATTTAGGTGCCTGAACATAATTTTGTAAATTTAACTTTAGACAATCCCTTATGGAAAATCTTGGTCTGAGTCGTACCCTGTCTAATCTGGGCCACTTTATTGTTAATCATTGTCTGCTTTTACGTAGACATCATGTCTTTACATGGCTCAGCTGCTACTCCTTCATTTCTTTTTATACATGTGCAGTGTTTTTGATCACTCACCCACTGTTTTCACACCTTTCCCCCCCTTAGCTTGAGCAAGCTGTTTCATATTTAGTGCTCAGACAGTCTTGATCAAAATATAATCTTGCCAAGAAAGCGATCTGTGTTTGAAATTCTCTAGAACAGACCAAAAACCTCAAGCTGTCCCTCCCACCTAGATGAGTCTGTTAAACTTCCTACTGCAGTCTCTGATGTATAATCTGTAATTTCCCAAGTGTCTTGCCCTGCTGGTTCTGTTCTGTGTATGCTTTTGTAGGCTTTAAAGCTGAATGGTCTAAAAAGGCTCTCACGAGGCCAGCTGGATGCAGTCTCCTGTGTCTTGACTTCCATGCTACCTTTCTTTTGAATTTATTTTCTTCACCCCTTTTGTATTTGTCTGTACTACATGGAAATAATTGACAGATGCATAACTGCAGAGATTTAAAACTAGACTGCACAAAATTCTGGATAATACAGCGTAGAGAAAACACTTGTGCACTAGAGAAGTTTGGGCCTAGGACATCTATTAGTCCAACTCCTGTCTCTCTGATTTGTTTTTAAATATTTTCTCTTGGTTTGTAAACTGTTTGCCCGGCATCTTGTTTTGAGTACATGTGATGTCATTTAATTCTATATTTTAATTTTTACTGAAAGGTACACAACAGCCAATGCAGAGTCTGACTATGACCAGGAGTCAGGGAGAGAGAGTGAGGAAGGGGAAGATGAAGTGAGCTGTGAGACAGTGAAGACTGCACGGAGGGATTCACTGGACCTAGTCAATGAGGATGAAACTGTTTTGGTCTTTGACTCTACAGTGGAGGAGGAATTTGATCAGCTGCTGCAGCAGGCTGACCAGCTGCATAGTGGGAATAACCAGGAGAAGAGGGATGGATTCCAGCTGCTGCTTAACAATAAACTGGTGGTAAAGTTCGTTGTAATTTCCCAGCAAAATTGTGTGTTCGGCTAACAGGGAAAGATGAAACTGGGCTTTTAGTTATCATTCTGTGAGACCTGGTCCATGCTACAAATGTAATGGAGTCAATGGACCAGGACATAATATGGCTTAGAAGTGTAATGTAGATAGTACCTAACAAAACTGAACCCTTGACAATCCAATGACTTGACTTTCTTAAGTGTACCCTCTTGCATCCTGTCAGTAGTACAAATCTAAACAGTGTTGTAAATGATGATGTGATAAGTTAGACCTCTTCTAATCATCTTTGAATTGTGGGCTTAGTTGCAAATTTGGACTTCCTTTTACTTTTTTTGTACTTCTCCTGGAGTTCTTGTTGCTTTGGGCCCATTTAAGTTTTTTCGAAGGGGTTTTTTATATATATGTACGCTATGTAGCTAGATATATATAAATAAATAACATATTGCCTGTTACTGCTGCCATTTGATGGTCCTCTTCCTTATATCTTTGTACCAGTGCAAGAAAGGGGCTCTCTAATAGGTGATCTGAAATACTTATATTCTGTCTGCAGTATGGAGACCGGCAAGATTTCCTTTGGCGCCTGGCTCGAGCATACAGTGATCTGTATGAAATCACAGAGGATGCAGATGAAAAGAAATCATATGCTTCTGATGGTAAGAAAAAGTGTGTGTGTGTGAGGCAGCTCAGTGTAGTATTTTTATTGGATAAACATGTTTTTTTACTGTATCTTGTTTAAAAGATCTCGTATTACTAATGCAAATTTTAAAAATACAATTTTCCTGTTTGTTTACTTGATCAGTTTCACTACTTCTCATTCACTAGTTCAGATGCAGTTTGTTTTGGGTTGTAGCGTTATAAAGGACTTCAAATAAAACCAGGAGACTTTAATTAACACTTCTGCTCCTATCAGTTTTTGGAAATCACATCCCCTTTTTAATTTAACCTAAGTTTTAAGGCTGACTTGCCTGAGTAGTCCCTTTCAGAAATGTAAAGCAGTCATTTAAGGCAATCATTTTCAGACTGTTTGAATGTATATAGTCCTTTCTGATGGTTTGCAAAGTTTCCACATTTTGGGAACACAAACACATGGAGCAGAGAGAAGAGAGAGAGCCGTTAAATTGTGGGTGGTGGGGGGGGTGGCGGGGGGGTACGTGCCCAGTATCACTGCAAGATATGCAGCCGGTAGTGAGTGGAAGACTCAGACTCTAGGACTGGAAGGGACTTCGAGAGGTCATCAAGTCCAGTCCCCTGCCCTCATGGCAGGACCAAATACTGTCTAGACTATCCCTGATAGACATTTACCTAACCTACTCTTAAATATCTCCAGAGATGCAGATTCCACAACTTCCCTAGGCAATCTATTCCAGTGTTTAACTACCCTGACAGTTAGGAACTTTTTCCTAATGTCCAACCTAAATCTCCCTTGCTGCAGTTTAAGCCCATTGCTTCTTGTTCTATCATTGGAGGTTAAGGTTAACAAGTTCTCTCCCTCCTCCTGATGACACCCTTTTAGATACCTGAAAACTGCTATCATGTCCCCTCTCAGTCTTCTCTTTTCCAAACTAAACAAACCCAATTCCTTCAGCCTTCCTTCATAGGTCATGTTCTCAAGACCTTTAATCATTCTCGTTGCTCTTCTCTGGACCCTCTCCAATTTCTCCACATCTTTCTTGAAATGCGGTGCCCAGAACTGGACATACTACTCCAGTTGAGGCCTAACCAGCGCAGAGTAAAGCGGAAGAATGACTTCTCGTGTCTTGTTTACAACACACCTGTTAATGCATCCCAGAATCACGTTTGCTTTTTTTTGCGACAGTATCACACTGTTGACTCATATTAAGCTTGTGGTCTACTATGACCCCTAGATCTCTTTCTGCCATACTCCTTCCTAGACAGTCTCTTCCCATTCTGTATGTGTGAAACTGTCCATCTCAACAGACAGTGGTGTAAGCACCAAAGCACCCTTGAGGCCTTTTGCTCTTTCTTTCTTGCTCTCTGCTTTTCGCTCTATCTCAGCCACCTCTTTTCAGCCTCTTTGACTCCCTGGTGCAGTGTAGCCTGTTGCTAGCTGCAAGCTCTCAGCTTACAGTGTCGATGCTGAAAATGTCCTTGAACCTGATCTTAGGTCAGCCCTGTGGCCTTGGAGCATCCGTGAGGTCTCCATACAGGCGATCTTTTGGAATGTGTCTCAAGCTAAATATACCAAGTGACTAACAAATGTTTAACTTCTTTACACTTTTCTATCACTGTAGAGACCCTAGCACATTGGGAGGTAGGTATTCAGATAAATTCAATAACTTCACTCTTGCTAAATCAGTGCTTTCTGTCTGCAGGGAAAGAAGAGGCAGAGGCAGCTCTACAGAAAGGGGATCAAAGTGCTGAGGGTCACCAGTGGTATGAAACTTTCTACTGTATGCGAGAAGAATAAGGGGGTTAAAGGTCATATTAAGAATTTGGCTTTATTGCAGTCTACTCAGTAGACAAGTTTGTTTCTTACCTTAAATATACGTTATTGCAGGCCTGCACAACCTACAGCCCAGGGGCCGCATGCAGCCCGCAGAGGTTCACTGTGTGGCCTGCGGCAGGATTCAAAAAGCTCTGGGCTGCCTGCAGCGGTGGGGAGCTCAGAGCTCTTTAAATCTCAGCTGCGGCCGGGATTCAGAAGGCTCTGGGCTGCAGGCACCCGCGAGCTCAGAGCTCTTTAAATCTCAGCCGCAGCCGGGATTCAAAGGGCTCTGGGCTGCCCGCAGCCACAGAGAACCCAGAGCCCTTTAAATCTCAGCCGCCAGGGCTGGCTTTGGGCCAGTTCATCCAATTCCCCTGAATCAGCCTGCCCCTAAGAGGGCCACATGCCCAAGCCCGAGTACGGTGTACTGGCAAAAGCCAGTGCGCTATAGCGGGGTGGCCCAGCTTCCCCAGGGGGCAATTTAAAAGGCCTGTGGCTCCCAAGCCTTTAAATTGCCACCAGAGCACCACTGCTGGAGCCCTGGGGCAGGGCTGTGGGGCTCTGGGGGCTGTTTAAAAAGTCTGGGGTTCCCATCGCTTCTACCGCCCCGGCCCTTTAAATAGCCACCAGAGCCCCACCATTTCCCCAGGGTTCCCGTGGCTGTTTAAAGGGCTGGGGCGGTAGAAGAAGGGGAGCCCCAGGCCCTTTAAATACCCCCAGAGCCCTGGGGTAGCGGGGGGCTCTGAGGGCTATTTAAAGGGCCGGGGCTCCACCTGCCTCTGCCGCCCCGGTCCTTAAATAGTCGCTGAAGCCACACTACTTCCCCAGGGCTCCCTCGGCTATTTACAGGGCTGGGGCGGTAGAAGCAGGGGAACCGTGGGCTCTTTAAATAGCTCTCAGAGCCCTGGGGTAGCAGGGGGGGGTCTCCAGATGCCTTTGCTGCCCTGGTCCTTTAAATAGCCCCCGGAGCCCCACCACTTCCCCAGGGCTCCTGCAGCTATTTACAGGGCTGGGGAAGTGGAAGCAGGGGAGCCCCAGGCCCTTTAAATAGCTCCTGAGCCACGGGCTGCTACTGCTGCCCTGGTGGGGGAGGCAGGAGGAGGGGGCACTCTCCATACAGGATGGGCTGTACCTGCATCAGTTGCCCGCAGCCAACCCCTGCCGCACCTCCTGCCCTGCCTGCACCACTTCCCATCTGCAGCCAGCCCTGCACCCGCTGCCCACAGCCAGCCCGTCTCCAGCCAGCCCCTCACCTCCTGCCTTGCCTTCAGCCCTGCACCAACCCGTCTCCAGCCAGCCCTGCACTCCCCTGCCTGAAGCCAGCCAGTCCTGCACTCCTTTGTCTCCAGCCCTGCCAACCCATGCCGCACCCCCCCCCGTAGCCCTGCCTGAAGCCAGCCAGCCCCACACCCCTTGCCCAGCCTGCAGCCAGACCCTACCTCCAGCCACCTCCCCCCCACCTCCAGCCAGCCCCATGTGCACTGGTGCCCTGTAGTTCCCAAGGAAGTAACCCTGCACACCTGCTTCAATGAGGTGGGCAGGGAGCAGCTGGGACCCACACATGCACCCTAGCACACCCTCAGGGAGTGGCGGAGCTCATTTCTAGTTCAGACACATCTTTTTAAAAAAGAACTTTAGGTAGGGTTAACATACATCTGTACTTTCCCAGACATGTCAGACTTTTTGGATCTTAAATCGCCATCCAGGAGGAAAATACGGACGTATGGTAACCCTACTGGTACAAAAAATACATACTTTCGCCAGGACCGGCGCTAGGGGTTTGAGCGCCCTAGGCGCACAGCAATTTCGCCACCCCGCATGCTGGTCGTGCGGCTCCACTGGAGCTGCTGCAGTCATGCCTGCGGGAGGTCCACCAGAGCCGCGCGAGCAGCTGACCGTCCGCAGGCAGAATTGCGGCAGCTCCACCGGAGCTGCCTGCCGCCCCCTCCGGCAAAACGGTGCCCACCAGTTATTCTGGCGCCCTAGGCTGCCTGAATGGTAGCGCCAGCTCTGACTGTGGCAGAACTTTTTATAGGGAACCGGTTGCTAAGAAATGAAAGGCTTTTTTTTTACCTGTGTGTGTGTGTGTGGTTTTGTTTTTGTTTTTTTAGTCATCCCTGCCGGGGCCCCGCTGAAAATGTTCGAATTGGGCCCTGCACTTCCTAAAGCCGGCCCTGCCAGCTGCGGATGAGATTCAAAGGCTCTGGGCTCCCCACAGCCGTGGGGAGCCCAGAGCCCTTTAAATCTCAGCCGCGGCCAGGATTCAAAGGACTCTGAGCTGCCTGCAGAGATTCTCGGCCGCTGTTGAGATTTAAAGGGCTCAGAGCTCCCCGCTGCCATGGGCAGCCCAGAGCCCTTTGAATCCCGGCGGCAGTTCCAGCGGATGCGCTGGGGCTGGGATTTAAAGGGCTCGGGCTCCCCTCAGCAGCAGGAGCTCTGGACCCTTTAAAACCCTACCCCAGCCCCACAAAGCTCCGGGTTCCCGCAGCCGCTGGAGCCTCGGGCACTTTAATTTGACCCTGAGGGCTCCCAGCCAGCTCTTCAGTTGGGAGCCCCTGGTTGATTTAAAATCAAGTATCACCTGCCCACCCCCAACCTTCCTTTTTGTCCCACAGCTGTTTTGGTGGGGCGGCACTGGGAAAGGAGGCTTTGTTTCTGCAGGGCTGGGCGGTGCTGGGGCGGAGTGTTTCCGCTGGGCTGGGGGGGGGGGGGGCGGTATTTCCGCTGGGCCGGGGGATTTCGGCCCTCAGCTGTTTTCTTTGGAGTAATGTGGCCCTCACCCCTTTACGAGTTGTGCAGGCCTGCATTATTGAATCTATGCTTTTTCTAACAGACTTTATTTTAGTTTCTTTTCCTTGTTAGTAAACATGAATAAGCGACAGACAATATTGGTTACAATTATCAAGATAATTTTTTTTAATTTGGTTCATGACAACTAATTAAGAACTTGGTTCTGAGGGGAGATGACCTGGAGGAATTCTTGAACAGAAGATGGCGGTAGCTATGATGATGTGTGTTCTTTAGTTTCTGAGAAACTGATTGTATCAAGCTCTTATGAGCCTGCATCTCATAGCTTAATGAGCTTCGCTCAAGAATGGTAAAAGATCAGCTTATAGATGAGTCTTGCAGAAAGGGGCTTCTAGCAAGGAGAAATTGAGATGCAGAGTTCGGTGCATTCGGGTAGTTTTTAAGCATTTGGGGACTAAAACTGTGTTCTAAAAGGATTCCCTTTGAGTTATTAAACTGATCTCTGGAAATCCTAATTATATCTTGTAACTGTGTGTATTGTGAGAACATGAGAGTGAAATGGAGGAAAGTTTGTTCTAGCATTGAGTGTTTTTTTTCTTAGGTCAGCTGAAGTTTTTCTTTTCAAACAACAAGAAAACAAGGAATTTGTAAATTTCTGTGCCAAAACATATTATATTCTATTAATGGAGCTATCTTTCTTGCTCTGTCTGATGTCTCCTCAGCAATAATTTCTCTCCTGTGGCCAGTGAGATATATTGTGGTTGGTGATCTCACACTCCCTGGGTCATAGTCCCACAAGCAGTTCTTTCAGTTAATAACAATGAATGATGTTCATGTAAGAACGATGATCGAGTGGTTAGTACATTAGTCTGAGGTTTGGGAGTCCTGGCTGAATTCCCTGCTTGCCGAAGGTCACACAAGAAGTCCGTGGAAGGTCACTTCTGTCTCTGTGCCTTAGTTCTCCAACTGTAAAATGGGGATAATGGTACTCCTCTACCTTACAGCGATGTTGTATGGATAAGTACATTAAGGATTGTGAGATGCTCAGATACTGTGGTAACAGGGGCTGGATTGAAGTAGCTAGGAGAGACCTCATGAAAGATCTTGGCTCAGAAATGAGCTGAACTTTATTGATGATCCTTTTTGTTTTCTGTGTGCCCTGGGAAAATGACTACTTATGTATCCTGCTGTTCAATGCCAGATTTACTATAGCGCCGGGCCCACGCTTCAAAGGGGCCCTGGCACAGCCCCTCTTCTCTGCAAAGCTTGGGGCTGCTGTGCACGGGGCTCTGTCCTGCTGTGGCACTGCATCTGGGAGCAAAGCACGCCCCTCCCCTGCCTCTTCCCCCCACTGTGTTGTATACTTGCCCCTCCTCCTCTCACTCTCTCCCTGCTCCTGATCAGCTGTTTGGCAGGTTTGGGGGGAAAGCAGCAGTCACCGCCTGGACCCTGGGCAGGGTGAGTCTTCTTCTCCGGAAGGAAACGATATTTTTACACGCTGCCCCCTTTCCCCAGATCATCTTCGCTGTCGTCCTCCCGCTGCGACCCCTGCCCGGCCTGGGGCCCCCTCTCCCCCTCAGCTCCCCCATTCCACTTCCTCACTCCTTGCCCCTGGTGCCCCCTCCTTGCTCCCACTCCTAACGGGGGTGAGGGACCTTGCACAGCAGCACCCGTGTCCTTCCTCTCAGCTCCAGCCTAGGCTAGAGTAGCAGCCACGCTATCCCTCCAAGTCCTGGTGGCTTAACACTAGTGAGGGAAATGCACATTCCAACAGCAGTTGCTGTCCCATCAAGTGTTCAGGTACTTACCACTGCACCCCCACCTTTACTCATCCCCCACCACTATAACGGGGAGAGTGGTAAAGAGATATTGCATCACCAGCACTCACAAGTTTTCTTTAGCTGAAAGAGGTCACAGGACTTTGCAAAAAGAGAGAAGTGTCCAGTTTTCACCTCAAAAGGATAATTACTAAATGCAAAGTGGTGCTATATTTTGTGAGGGAGGCTGTGGAAAATTCAGTCCTCTACTCCATCTGTTCCTTGGCATTGAACATTTAATAACTTTCAGGAGAGAGGAGGAAGTGGAGAGGAGGTGAGGGCAGGGCCTTGGGAAAGGGGGGTGGAATCAGAGCATACCCTCTCCAGCCCCCTGCTGTGAACTGCTCAGGGCAGGGGGCTGGGAGCAGCTCCAGCCCACCCCCCAGCCCTGACCCCTGCACCCTCCTCACAAACTCACAGCCACCTGCCCTGACTCCTGCACCCCCCATGACCCCTCCCTGACTCCTGTACCTCCACACATACCCAGCCCCCCACACCCCATGTCCTGACTCCTTCACCCCCGTCACACATACCCAGCCTCCCCATACCCAATGCCTTGACTCCTGCACCCCCCCCCCACATCCTGACCGTGAGCACCAAATAGGTGCTCCTGCCCCCACATTCGCCCCCCACATTCTCACCTGCACCCCTCGCACTGAATGGGAGCTGCCCCAGGTAAGCGCTCTCCACACCCCAACCTTCTGCCCCACCCCTGAGCCCCCTTCTTCATTCTAGTTCCTGGCCAGACCCCACACCCCAACCCCAGCCTGCTCCTGCACCCTAACTCCCTCCCAGACCCTGCACCCCCACCCTCAGCTCAGTGCAGAGAGAGGCTAAGAGAATGGGCTAGAATCAGGGAGAAGGTATGTGCCCGCTCTATATGGGCAGGGTTGGGGGAGATCCTGTTTACCCCCCTCCCCAGCCCTGCTATGCTTGCAGTTTACTCCTGGCCCTTCCCTTGCTCCAACAACCAACCCTAGCTCCCACCCCACTGTGTTTTTGCCCCCAGCCCCAGCCTTGCTCCAGTCAGCAGGGACTAATCCTCCCCCCATACCCTACTGTGCTCATCTCGCCCCGGCCCCTCCTTCGCTCCAGCTGGGGACCAATCCTTCCCTCCCCACCATGCCCAGCTATCAGGGTGGATAAAAATCAATGACTTTAAATTTTTAAAAAGTGTTTTTTTAAATAGATTTTTTTCCCTCTAAAAAATCCGATCTAAAGATAGTTTTAATTAAGATTACATTATATCGTAGAATAGAGATTATAAATTCTGATTCTATAGTATGAGATAATATATTCATGTAATGTTTATTGTTTCAGGGGGCAAGGCAAAGATGCCACATTTATTATAACAATTTGATCTATAACCACTAGCTAATACCTTAATTCTCTCTCTCACTCACACTCACACGTTCTTGGTTTGTAGCTTGTGGCGGCTAACTGGCCAGGAAAGCCAGGCACAAGGAAGGGCTGGGTCTGCCCTCCCATGTTGGCAGCAAAATGTGAGAGCGTTTTCCTTCTCATCCATACTTCTTGTAGGCTTTAGTCTGAATCCAGAGTCTATAGGTCTTGCTGTGTCATGCTGCCTCTGGGTTCGGTGTGATTGATCATCCATCAATTGCAGATGTGACTTTCAGCCTTGAACCTGGCTTTGATCTTCCTTCTATTGTACCTTTGTTCTTTTCTTTTTAGGGTGGACTCTTCTTTCTTTGTTAGGGCTGTTTGGATTTTTAGCCATTGGTGTTTGAACTCTGTTTCATCAGGACAGGCTGGTTCTGAAGGTTGATTCCATTATCCATACATACCTCATTTACACATCTAAACTAATAAGATTACAGCAGGGTTTTGCAAAAATGAAGGTTGCATCATGCTTACAAAATGGCGTTTGAATTACAATATGGCAAACAGTGAACAGAAGTAGGCAAGTGTAATGAATGGCAAACAATGAACAGAAGTTACAATACTGAAACAGTGTAAGTCTCAGTGATTTAAGCAGGAATTGGATTTACAGTGAAATTTACAAGGGCAACTGGCTGAACAGTTATGGCTTTTAACGAGCATATTAATCGTCAGTTAGCCAGTTATTGGGGTAACTTGTTTTATAAATGACTGTTTCATTTGTAAAACTTTACCTATGAAGTTACATTAATAAAGTGAACAATTAAACAATTTCATTCATCAGTTCTACAGGCTTAGGGACCCAATCTTATGGGATTCCACAAACTTCTGTATAGATTATTTAGGTTAATTTTTCTGTCTATCCAATGGGATTCAGTGCTCAGTCTAGAAGATACCATCAGAGATGCTTAGTTTTGCAGTTCTCAAACTGTGGATTTGTCTCCCCAGAGGTAACATGCTTGTTAACAGCAAAAATGTTTGAAAATAAATAAATAATGTATAGAGGTGAGAAATAAGACCTCAACTCTGTTGTCACTCTGCAAATTGTGTACACAGGGTCAACCCCTTACCTTTCTCTAAAAATGCAAAGTTTCAAAAAGTTCAGTGATTAGAAAATTGTTGAGGCGGAATAGATTTGGACAAGGAGAAGTCTGGCGATAAATGTGAGAAGTGAGGGACATATTTTTGTTGTTAAAATATTATGTTTACTGTTGAAGAAAAAAATCCAGAATTTTTACATTATTATTTTAGTTAATTAAAACAATTTAAATGTCTGGTGGTGATCTCCTAATACAGCATGGCAAGAAAATCCTCCAAATATTAATGATTAACCTCTTGAATTGGAGATAGTTCACCTCCCAACGACTTCATAAATATCTACTTCAGTTATCTTTGGTAAATGAAATATATCAGAAAATGAATGTTTGGTTAACTGTAGAACTCATCTGAGAAGTGTTTTTCAAAATAAATCAGTTTAAAAATGTATAGTGTGTACCTTCTAGAAATGAAACCTAAATCTGAGTTGTGAAGAATATGTTTTAAGGTTATAACAACCAGCAAGAATGGACTTTTTATGTAGAAACCCATGATTAAATCAAGTCTTCCTAACTAGTGATTTAAATCATGATTTAAATCAAATCCACCCTGCCCGCTGTGCTCTTGCTCCTGGCCTCTTCATTCCCCAGGGGAGCCCACAAATATGTTTGGCACTGGGCCCACAAAAAATTAATCCGACCCTGCTGCTGTTATGTGCTGGAAATTAATCTGGTAGGTGAGGGTTAGGAAGCCCATTTCACAGAGCTGATTTACAGAAAATCGTAATTCCTTTTTCAAGAACTGGAACTGGGGTGGCCTCTTATTTTCTTTCTCATCTGCTCTGTTTCTGTTGGCCCCTCTTTAATCCCCTACAGAGCAACTTCTTATGTCATTGAAAGCCAAACTAACAGCCAGCTGCTCAAGCTATGAGGGAAGTAACTTGAGAGCTAGATGGTTAATGATGACCTGACATTCTTTCTTTTTTATTTTACTGGGGTTAGTTGCTGTTCTTATTTTTTTATTATTGACATTCCAAAAGCGTATACAATGCCAAGTAAAGCAGAATATCTATTATAAGAAAGGTTAACCCCTTGGTTCTAGGGTTTGGAGAGGAAGCATCCGTATTTTTGGGGTGGAGGGAATAAGGGAGAGGTTTGACCGCTGCAGTTGTCACTGAGGTATTGGGCAATTTGTCTCTTGTGTCTTCAGAACAAGATGTCCCTTGCAACATGAGACTTCCATAATTCTGAAATCTGTCATCTGGGCTTGAAATGTGTGGATTGTTGGAGTTTGTGTTCATGGTTAAAAAGAAAATAATTTTTCTGGTTACTCTGTATGGCAGGTTCCCTTGGCCACATCCAAAGGAGGGCTAAGATAGAGGTTGTCTCTCTGTAGTGGAGGGTAAGCATTCTGCTACCATTACAATTTTACTTTAAATTGATGGCAGTGACTGACTATATGAAAACATTATCTAAATAGCTTACATTATATGTCACAACTATACTAATACAAAATAAAGTTTTTTGCCTTCAAAAAAACAGGAAATGCTAAATTAACATTGAACATGTTATCTTAAATTGGTGCATTAAGTATTTATTTTACAGTAGACTTAAGTTATCACATGCTATTTCCTCAAACAATACAACTTTTTCTTCAGCTTCCCATACATACATGTAACTAAGAACTTCATCACAAACTATTATTATTTTGAAATCTAGTTAATTTCAAAAATACATTAAGTATTTTCAGGTACTTTACCTGACCCTGAGTTGCCCTCTCAGTTTAAGTGGTATTAGCTGAACTTTTTCCACTTTGTTTACTTAGCTGCTGTTTAAAAGACCTATGTACATGAAAAACTGCTTATCTACAAGGAAACAGTAAAACTGACTACACTATTACACAATTTTTCTCATCTTGATCTTGTTCATTTTTAATTTTATCATGGCCATTGCTAGAGGTCTGCAAAATCCTTGGCTTTTTGTATTTGTGAGATGTCTTAATCTAGGTAACCTTTTATACAGGGTCTTCCAGGGAAACCAGTGCCATGCCAGAAGACAATCTTCCAATCCTATGCTCTTCATTTGATTCAGTTATTTTACATAACTGAATGGCTCTGAAAAACTCTTAACAAGCATAAGTAGTAGTATTGGCATACAGCTTTCCACATAGACAAAGGTTTTATTTTTCTTCGTGATTTAAACTATAATTATCTGTAATAAATTCCTTTGTTTTTTCATTGCTATTTTTGAACAAGTGCTGTGGCTGGCTAGAAGTGAGGAGTTTCTCATTTTCCCTACCACCCTCAGTGGCTTGAGTAGCTAACAGGTTCTTGTAGAAACTTGTGTATGGAGCTGATGGTTGCTGATTCTGCTGCTATGATTAAACTAAAGCTGTTAATTGTGAGGTAGCCTATTTAGTACAAATGTTGGTTATAGAGAAAAGAGAAAATTCCTCTCTGATTTTGGAGTTAACTGCTTGATAAACTGTGTTGATTTCTGATGTGACTGACCTCCTTACTGCTGGCAGGTGGGATTTTTGAAGGTGGAATGTTAAACTCATTAACATTCAGTGTTAGGAGCTCTGGATTGTCAAGGGCATGGAAGTTAAAACTTGTTAGGGAATAATCTCTCTTCTTCTGCTTTCCGAAGATCTGCTTGGACCATTACTTCATAGGATAAATACCTTGTGGCCTGGAAATTGATTTTAAGGTTTGGAGAAAAAATGCTTTTCATATTCCTAATTAGATGCCTTTGGTCACTAACATGTTTGTCATGTTGGCGTGAGGCAAAAATTGGGAAGAAACCAGAATGACTTGATCTCTGTAATGGAATCAGTTGTTTGTCTCTTTCTGCCGATTTAACTACTGGAATGTTGGTGAACCACCAAGTTGCCTATTAAAGTTTTAAACAATTTTGGCACTTGAGCTTTGCTTATTTGACAGTGTGTGATTCTGCTCTGAGCTAAAGCTTGATGGATTAGCTTAATGATTCAGAGTTTTATTGTGTGCAAAAGTAAGTAACTGATCCAAAGAAACATCTGAGCAGTGTTGAATTCTGGAAATGGAATGAAATCTGATCAGTCGCGGATTATCTGCATGACACTTCTAGTACTGTGGTTATATGCTGTCAAAAAAGGCAGTTAGTGCAAGTCACTCTCTCTCCTCTCATCCTTTCTGAGAGATCTTGATTAGGCTCCTATAGATGCAGAATATTCATGTCATGATAGTTTTGTGGTAACATGTTGCTTAATCATTTGTCTCCAGTGCAGTATCCCCTTGTGCTGAAGCAGTCTTGGCATGTGCTAGGCGCATGTGTTGTAGTCTGTGCCCACCTCTTCCAAGAACAGCATCATTGGAAAGGTGCACAGACATAAATTCTGTCTCTGTAGACTTGCCCTTTTGCTGAGTGGGGGCATGCACTTCTGTGTCTTGCTTTCATTTCTTCAGAACAGCTGCAGAAAGGCAAGAGGGCAGCCATAGAAAGTAAATAGCAGAACAGCATGTGGGAGGCATGGGATTTATGGGAAATGGATAATTACCTTCATTAGTAGAAAGACATAATTACACTTTCATGAATATATAACTGGAAATGTTCTCTTTCCAGCACCATCTGAGTCGTGGGACAGTTGCAAGCTGTTTTAATCACAGCCTGTTTGTTTATGTTTAATTAGCCCTCCTGAGAAAAAGCTTCTAATTCACCATGAAAAAACAATGAGGAGTCCTTGTGGCACCATAGAGACTAACACATTTATTTGGGCATAAGTTTTCATGGGCTGAAACCCACTTCATCAGATGCATGGAGTGAAAAATACAGTAAGCAGAATATATATCATAGCACATGAAAAGATGGGAGTTGCCTTACCAGGTGGGGGATCAGTGCTAACAAGCCAATTCAATAAAGGTGAGTTCTCAGCAGTTGACAAGAAGAGGGTGAACACCAACGGAGGGAAAATTATTTTTGTAGTGCTAATGAGGCCAATGTAATCAGGGTGGTCCATTTCCAACCATTGACAAGAAGGTGTGAGTATCAGCAGAGGGATAATTACATTTTGTAATTTGTAAAAATGTGTTCCCCCGACTTTATTTTTGTATACTGGGGAACACAACATAATGACAAAGTATTGTGCATCCTAAGATCTTCCACTTACTCACAGCTTAATATCTCTGCATTATCTAGGATGTAGTTGTGCTGCTTTCCCTCCCCTTGTTTGTTTCATTGTGTGCTGCTATCTTACTACTGCACATGTCACCCCAGCCCTCTCTTTTCCTCTCCTAATTCTGGAGTGTGATGATGACCTGCCAGAGGGTAGAATTGTTCCTGCGTAGTGTGAAGTTGATAAGTGTGTACTATGGTAGTGGTCTCCTCTTTGTAGAGATGTGCAGTCTGACTGCAGTTGCAGGCAAGACTGCTACTTTTCCCTGCTTTGGTCTCTGGCATTTACTGTGGTGTTGGGTGTGGTTTAAAAAACAACTAAACTTTTGTAGACTAGAACAGAAGCATAGGGGCTAGCTGAAACACTGAGCAGGAACTGACTGCCTAGCCACAGCTCTATAGCGTGCCTTTGACTAGATGGCTTGGATGGCAACATGATCACAGATGGTTTCTCAAGAACGATTAGAGAAAGAGAGTGTGTGGGGGACCCGGACTGGACTGACAATGAGGCCAGAACCAAATAGGAAGGGGAACCTGTGCATTTATCCCTGGAGTCTTTACAACACAATAATGCAAGTGGCAATTTGCTGCAGTTTACACTCGGACCTTCAGAAATCCCAAGCGACCTCTCCACGTGGAGGTAACAGAACTGTGATCGGATCCCAGTGCTGAATAGAATATTCATCCTTTGTACAGCAGAGCAACTTCCATGGCTGTAGTTTTTAGGTAGGCACTGCTTTAGGAATACACGGGGATGGGTAAGATGTGGTCTCTTGTGTTAGATGCTGCTTCCAAATGATTCTGGACCAAATTCGTACTTCATGTAAAGCCATTTGGGGCACAAATCTGGCATTCTCTTACTACTTTCATGGGCCTGTCTGATACATTTTGAGATTTGATTCCTAGTTCTACAGCTCTTACAAGTGTAGCCTGTGCCCTAACATGAAATCTCTGAAACCAATAGGGACATGCTTTGTAGAAATTATGGAAAAGGAGAAAACAGGCACATGATTGGGGAGTTTTTTTGTTTCACAAAAAAACCACAACCTGGAGCATTGCATGTGGGACTGGCATGTGTATTAAGCTGCTGAGGCCTGAATAAACAGACTTCTCAAGAATTGAGAGAGAGAAAAACAAATGATTCCTTATCCATTTCAGTGATGTACGCTGTGCAATTCTAAGCGCACAGCACCAGCCTTAGGGATCAGGAAGAGAGGGAGCTGTGTGTTTGCCTTGGCTTCAGCCCTGGTGTTAAAAGAAATATTGGAAGTACAACTAGAGTAGCAGGGGATTTCAGGGGTCCATCTAGGGGGGATCTTGCAGGTGCAGCATTATCCGCCTTAATTGTCAAGGGGAGAAATAGTCAAACTGAAGAAAATGGTATTTTCTGATTGCTGAGAGCTCTCATTGCAGATGAAGTAATAAGTTTTTGTTGCCTGTCTTTGAAATCTGATCATTCCATGTTTGTTATGAGAAGTGAAATAGTCTTCTGGATTGAATGAGACTCTCTGAAACACAGTCTCCTTTCTTTAAAGGAAAATCACTTTGTTCAGTGTAGCATCTTGAAAGTTCACAAGAGATCCGCTTTTACACAAATGTATTTAAATACTTTTTAATTTTACTTGGTGTGTCTGGTCTTCTTGAGTTGGACACTTTTGTCTTATTGTAAAGTAGACAGTATTCTGGACACAGCCCAGAGCCGATGAGCAGAAGCCAGTTCTAATTAGACAATCAGCAGGACGTTGGTGATTAACTCTTCATAGAGTACTGCATGGAACTCATGAATTTTGAGCTAAATCTAGACTTATGCTGAATGCTCCCTATTAATTATGTGGATTAAACAAAAAGAGTGTTAAAACATAAGTCAGGAGCCAAAGAAATGGTAGCCAGTAGGAGCAGGCACAGAAGCAGCCTCAGGAAAACATTGCAATATGGGGAGGGGAGAAAAGCTCCTAGCCAGGATCATCCCTGCTCTTTTGGACTAAGAACTGCACACTCCACTCTGGGAGCTCTAGCATCCATGAAGTACCCCTTACCCCTGAGCCGTGTGGGCTTGGGGAGAAGGAGATTCCAGGGAGGAGCCAGCCCTAGGCCAAAGAAACTGAAAGAACAGGCATGAAAGTAACCTCAACAAGATAACAGTGGACACTGATGTGAGACCATTTTTTACTGTTTTGACTGGATATTATCTCCCTTTTGTTGATTAATTGTTTGCTCCAACCCTCTTGTTCCCCATTAATCTCAGTCTCTGCACCTCAGCCTCACTCTGTACCTTTCGTACCCTCTTCTTCCTGGTCTCTCAATTCTTCCTTTCAGTGTTCCCTCTCCTTTCTGTCTAGCTGGTCTCCTTCTAGTAATACCCCTTCCCTAAAATTAAAAAAAACCACAAAAACTTAGACCAAACAAGTCATTGCAAGTATCACATTGTTTGCTGTGCTTGTATGTTCTATTCCTTTGTTTTTATCTGTTTAGGTTGTCATCTCTTTGGGGTAGGCGGGCTGTCTACCATTTATACAGTGTCTAGAACATTGTGACCACATGTGTGGCTGGTCCTTAAGCACTACTCTAATAAGTGTTGTGTGGGGTGAGGTGAGAGGGAAAGGCATTTGTCAGGAAAATAAATAAGTTTTCAATTGCCTTAAAATTTCTCTTGCCCCTCAGTTAGTCTTCTGCTAAAGGGTGCTCCGGAAGGTGGCAGGAATCTTCTGTTAAAACTGAAGGCCTGGAAATATGGAGACTGAATGAACATGATGTAATGCCTTAACTTGAATATTTCAATATGCATCACTTCATTTGCATATCAGGCTTTAAAATGAAAAACACTTTATTTCTACTGTCATCTCAGTTGCTTTGCTACAGTGATGGGCATGCCATAAGTAAATATAAACTAACTTTAATAGACATTTAAGTGCTTAATGAGACTAAAGCATATATACAAACTGAGGCTAAACATTTAGTGTTCTGATTTTAAAAGTAATGTTTGATGACAATCTGATGGGGAGGTTGTCTGTTAGAAACTCCAACAATCTCTAAGGGAGGGAGAGGGAGGAGCCCAGGCACCAAGGAAAATACCATGGTAACTCCATTAATGTTAGATGTCCAGGCTGTTGGCGCATTTGAGATGGGAGAGTGCAGGGAGAGGCTTTCTCTGGAGATGAGGAGGGAATTGTATCAGACCCACTTATCCGGCTCACTGAAAGCTGGGGTTGTAATCCCAGAAATTATCTCTAGGCCCTACCATTCCATGCCATTGATGGTGGCTGTACGCTGCTCCTGCTGCTCCTCCCCTGCAGTTGGAGCTGTGGCTCTGAAAAGCACTTCATGCATAAAGGAGGTGTACAAAGTTCTACATCACACAGTGTTTATGCTGTGAGACTTTCTGAGAGATACCAGAATGTAAATAGTAAAGGTGTGAGTCAGAAGTACTCAGGTTATTTCTCACCTCTATTTATTTATTTTATTTAAAAACATTTTTGCTGTTAACCAGCATGTGATCCCTGGAGACTCAAATCCACAGTTTGAGAACTGCAAAACTAAGCATTTCTGATGGTATCTTCTAGACTGAGTCCCATTGGGTAGATAGAAAGATTAACTTAAATCTATACAGAAGCCCCTGGAACCCTATAAGATTGGGTCCCTAATCCATGAACTATTGGGACTCATTTATAAAACTTTTCTTAAACATTACATGAATATATTCTCATACTATAGAAATAGAATTTATAATCCCTATTCCATGATGAGATATCTTTGAACTATAATGTGTCTTAATTAAAACTATCTTTAGATTGGATTTTTTTTTTATAAAAAGCTTTGAGGGAAAAAACCTATTAAAATGTTTATTTTTTAAAAAAATATTGATTTTTATCCACTCTGGTTTTTGGTCTCTGGTGTTTCACATTCACCTTGGTGGCATATCCAGAACTCCATTTTTCAGCAGTAAGAGGCTCATACAATTTCAACCCATCTTTCATTACTGGTAGTTCTACAGCTAGTAAGAAGTGCTGCTTTACTCATGAACTTTCTAAAGATGAACTGAGTGAGGGATGCGGGGGAGACAGCATTGTGTTCAACCACTAACAGAATTTACCTGTGCTCCTGGTATATCAGCTGCTTGTTTCACTAGGAGAGGCATACAATTGTAGACAGTGCTTAGTTTGTGCCAAGGCTGAGCCCCAGCACCTCTAGGCTTGCTCGTTTAGTTATAAAAGTTAAAAAATTACTTGAGCCCCTGCACCTCTTTCATTACAGTTTAAGCACTGGTTGTAGGGGTTGTCAATTCCTAAACAACAGGAATGCCTGTGTGTTCTGTTATGGGAGGGAGAAGAGGCTGCACTGTCCGCTCCAAGGCGCTTTCAAATCTTATTGTATGATTTTTTTGATAGCATTCAGCAAGTAAACTAATACATATGAAACCCAAGTGCTCTATCACGCTTGTGTCCCTGTCCTCCTATATGTCCCTATTGATGCTACTATACTGCAAAAAAGATGTAAGAGAACAAACTTGTACCCTGAGGAAAATCCTCTGCGCATGCCTGCTTGCTGGCAAAGGATTATGGAGTGTGCACTTATTCTTCACATAGCGTTAATGGAAAAGAGAGCTGCATACGTTTTGTTCCACTGATGCAGTAAATGTCAGTTTGTTTTCCTTCACCGCCACCCTCAAATCCCAAATGTCTCATGAAATTTGCTAGTGCCTTGATTCCAGTTACTCATCAGTTGCTCTCTGGGACAAGAGCCCTCTCTTGTGGAGAGGGAGGGAGCTAAGCTTTCAGGAGGACAGTAAGAGTCTCCAGCACGCCTGTTGTCTCCTAACTTGTGAATGCTCTGCCTGCTCACTTCTGCAGAGGGAGTGGACTGCAGTTGGCAGACAGGTATATTCAGAACACAGACTCTGAAGGGTTGCCATCACAAGGGGATATGGTTTGTGGTTAAGTTTTTGCTTCGGGTATTGAAGGGGAAATCGATGTGCTTAATCATATTTTTAAAAGTAATGTAAATAATTTTATATAAACAAAAGAACAATGATGGGTGTGAAGTAAATGGGTGGCTGTGAAATGGCTTAAAAAATAGGTCCATAATAAATAGTAATTTTCTTCAGAAAGATAAAGTCTGAGCAACTTTTAGGTGTTGATCAAGAAGCCAAGGGAGAAGATTTGTATTATATTCTTACTTTGTATGTGTATGAGGAAGGAATCACCAAAACATGTATAGCAAATATAAGTGATCGGATGACCTTGTAATCCATCCTCCCTTCCCTCATTCCCCCTACTGTATGTAGTTCTCACTTATGTTTGTTTACCATTAGATTATAAACCCTTCTGGCAAGGAATGTCTGTCTATATGTTCTGCTTTGTATACTCTAGGCATTGTGAATAAATAATAGCAGTCGAGGGGCATGTTGGAAGCTTCTGGACAGTGAGAAAATGTTGCCTCTGCATTTCTTCATTTCATAAACACATTCTGATGGAAAATGCCCTTTTTTCGGAGTCAAAATTTAACTTTGCCAAAAAAAAGTCTTCAGTGTTTCATCCGGAAAATCATAATAAAAATCCAGCAGCTCATCTGGAAGGATCTTAATCTCACTTTCTGCCTGCAAGCAGCCAACCAGCAAGATGAAAAGTTTATTTTGATTCTCCCAAAATCGAACTTTTCTGGAAATCTCTTCATGTGAAAAATTTAGCATTTGTCTTTTCATCTATTTGGAATGAAAATGTTAAAAATTTGACATTTTTAAATAGGAATGGATTTCCATTTGCCAGCCGTGTCTCTGTTCTAGACAAATGTAGTGAACAAACTATAAACTGCCATGCAGTGGCTATGTTCTTTGTGATTATTCTGTTCTTCCATTTCATGGAACAATGTACTAATCCTGCAATATGGGATCCAATAGTGCAGTAGCCAGGAGTAAAATATTAAATCCTTCCTCTATCACTAAATTTTTACTCATGTAAAGGTTGGCAGAGTTTTTTCTTACGTGTCCACAAGATTTAATGCATACATGAATAAAATCAACTCATCAGCACCTCTCAATGAGCATAAACACTTTATTTTCATACCAAAATCAAGCATGTACTATCTCCCACACAGGAGGATAGGGCAGATTCATAAGTAAATAAATTGACTAGTATACCATTCCTTCCTCAACTGTGCTTTCTGGACTATGAAAAGAACCAATAATCTCTCCTAATTCCATTTCACTCCTTTGATATGACTACATTGCAGACAGTGTGCCTGCATATGAAGAGCACTGCTGAAACCTTAGGGTGTTTCCTGCCAGGTGAGATTGGAAATCATTGTTCTGCTGTCCCTTAGCCACCATGCCAAGACTGTTTCTTAGGGAGCCTGCTGTAAACATATGGGCATTGGAGTCTGATGTGATGGGTGAAATTTCCCATTTCAGTTAATCAGAACTCTTCCTTTCCTCATGCTCAATAGAATTAGCTTTATGCTATGCCAATGTAATTGGGAAAATGGAAGATAGAGGACACTGATAAGCAGAAGTGCTAGTTCAGGGGTAGGCAACCTATGGCACTGGTGCCAAAGGGGGCACGTGAGCTGATATTCAGTGGCACTCACACTGCCTGGGTGCTGGTCACCAGTCCGGGGGGGCTCTGCATTTTAATTTAATTTTAAATGAAGCTTCTTAAACATTTAAAAAGCCTTATTTTGTTTACATACAACAATTGTTTATATATTATAGACTTATAGAAAGAGACCTTCTAAAAACATTAAAATGTATTACTGGCACGTGAAATCTTAAATTAGAGTGAATAAATGAAGACTCGACACGCCACTTCTGAAAGATTGCTGATCCCTGTGCTAGTTGAATATTAACCTGCAACAAAATGTTGCTCAATGCAGTGTTTGCCTTACTCAAATATCCATACTGAGGTACTTACAACTGCTTTGTTCTTATCTTCTGAATTGAGAGACTTATCCTTTTCAGCAGTAATTCACAGCAAGCCTTTAATGTAGCCAAAGAATTGTTGTTCTTCCTCTTTATGGGATTTTTGGAGGGTTGTTGTTTTAATCTTTGTAGCTCTTGATCAAATGAAGCATTTCCCTGATTTCCGTCTTATCCAGATGGGAGCCTTTTGGAAAGGAGTAGGCTTTGCTTATACACAGCAAGCTTCCACTGCTCATTCTTGAGGAGGAGGTTCACTTTCAAGTCATCTTGAATTGCTGCTTTGATTGAGTAAACTTGGTGGCTCCATCAGCGTGAAGATGAAAAGCTTGCTTTTTTGGCACTGTAGACCTTGGTCTGCACCAAATGTTCAACGGGGGAAAATAGTGTTGTCTTTGTCTTTATTTTTTAAAAAAATATTTCTGTGAAAAGTTGGAGTTGTATAGGCTGGAAATAGAATGCTATTGGTAGGCTTGGAAAGATTAGATTTTTATTGTTAGATGTCCCTAATTATTGCTTTCACCACACACACACACACAATTTGTCAACAATAATCAAAACTTAGATAGGCAAAGCAAGAAAAATTCTACTTGAGAATTTACTAGAGTTTAAATTAAGAATACTTACTTTGTATATTTTGATACGGGATGTTGACTCACTCCTCCCCCCCCCCAATTTCATGCAACTCTTGAAATTTTTAATTAATAAGTATATTTATAATTGAGTTAAAAATAAATATTCTGTTACTTTTTGATGGAAGCAAGAGATCCCCTCTGTTAAGAGCTTGATAAGTTTATGGAAGGGATGGTATGATGATACTGCCTACAATGGCGTATGGCCCATTGGCAACTGTCAGTAGCAAAAAATCCCTGGCTGCTGGAGATGGGACACTAGATGGGGATGTCTGAGTTACTACAGAGAATTCTTTCCTAGCTGTTTGGCTAGTGGGTCTGGTCTACATCCTCAGAGTCAACTGATCTCCATATTTGAGGTCAGGAAGGAATTTCCTCCAGGTCAGATTGCTAGAGACTCTGGGTTTTTTTGCCTTCCTCTGCAGCATGGGGCCTGGGTCACTTGCCGGTTTAAACTAGTGTAAATGGTGGATTATCTGTAACTTGAAGTCTTTAAATCATGATTTGAGGACTTCAGTAATTTAGCCAGAGGTGTTAGGCCTATTACAGAAATGGGTTGGTGAGGTTTTGTTGCCTGCAATGTGCAGGAGGCCCAACTAGATTATCATGATTGTCCCTTCTGACCTTAAAGTCTATGATGTGGACCACTTCACAAACCACTGGATGCAACTGTTATCTAAGGAGTTGTCTAAACACACAAATTGTACCACATTAGTTGTACTAGTATAGTTAGTAAAATAACCCCACACCATTCCCAGTGTGGATGCAGTTATACTGATTTACTTCCATACAGGAAAGGGAGTAATACATTTTGCTATATGTGTAGCATAGGCCTGGCCTACACTTAAAAGTTAAATTGACATAGCTACAACACTCAGGGGTGTGAAAAATGCTGACCTAACCCCCAGAATAGTTGTGGCTAGGTTGATGGAAGAATTCTTTGTTGACCAAGCTTCTCCTGTTCGGAGAGGTGGATTATCTGCAGCAGTAGAAAAATTATTTCCGTTGCTGTAGGAAGTGTCTAAGCATAACTACAGCTCCACAGCTGTTCTGCTTGTAGCACCCATAGTATAGATAGACATGGCTTCATACTGATACAACTGTGTTTACTCAGGGGTTGTGGTGTGACTGTGTGTATGTGTGTGTGTCTGTGAAATCTAACTGAAATAGCTATAGCAGTATGGAGAGTGAATAGACTAGGCTTTGGCTCTGTCGAGATGTCGGGGGAGGGAGGCGGGCATATTTTGTCTTTTGTAAAACATGTTGGTTAACACGTTTTAATATGATTTCCTTAATTACCACAAGGGTCAGAACTTTTCATGCTAAAGCTAGCACCTTTGGCACCCATCATGCTAGTTACAATATTTAATCAGGAGGACTAGTACCACCCACTGAATTATCACCACCATTTTTAAAAACACATCTGGTTGTTCAGTTCCTGTCCAAGAACTGACCTGTTTGCCTCATTTGTGTGAACTGAAGAGACCAATGCCCAAGGTAGTATGGCTGCAAGTCCTTTTATGATAACATAATTGTGCTTGGCGAAATGAGAGAGGCACAGGAGAGCAGAGCCATACTTGTTCACAGTAATGCTTCCTTTAGTGATACGAAAAACAAGTGTGTCTTATGGTGGTGGTTAGAAGGTGAAATGAACCTAGAGAATGGGCAAGGGTGGCAGGGTGTACATTAAAATATGAAGTCTGTATAAAACTTACTCTTTTAATTGAAATAATACCTAAGCATGAAACTTGCTTCAGCTGCAAACAGCTATCCAATTACTGTATTGTGACTCCTTATCAAAGTGCCAGGTTATGAAGTCATTGTTTCAATAACCCTCTTGCTTGTTGTTTTGCTGCAGTTGTGGCAGCGGTATTGAGTCATGATTTGATGGATGAGAAGCAGTCTTGCTTTTTTTAATCAGCAGACATGGAATACACCTAGTTGCTCTGAGCAGAAATCCTGCCAGTGGAGATAAGGTGCATAATTACTAGTATCTGAAATGTTTTCCTGGAGAAAATCTTCAAGTAAGCTGGAAACTGCTGGATGACCATACATACAGTCTAGTGAATTTTGAATTCTTCTTATATGATTACCAGGGTCTATAAAAGATCCTGGATGCACTTCTTAGTCTCTGGAAAAGCAGCAAAGAGTCTTGTGGCACCTTATAGACTAACAGACGTTTTGGAGCATGAGTTTTCGTGGGTGAATACCCACTTCGTCAGATGCATCCGATGAAGTGGGTATTCATCCACGAAAGCTCATGCTCCAAAACGTCTGTTAGTCTATAAGGTGCCACAGGACTCTTAGTCTGGATCTGTAAAAGCAGCAAACACGGCTACCCCTCTGATTCTTAGTCTCTGGAGGTTCCCAGACCTCTTATCTCTACATGCCTTTACCCCAGCATGTGTCCAGGGTCTGTTCTAATTTACACTTTGTTTCTCATGACCCCCTATAGGTTGAGGAAGGCTAAGAATACCCAGAATACACTTGCATAGCAGTCAGAGCTCCTACATTGCAGGGCTTGGGAGCTGCAGAGGCCACTCTCCACTATCAAGGGGAGCTTCCTTTTTGCAAAGGGTTCTCCATGTGGACAGTTTCTTTACCTTTCATGGCCCTTTTGTGCTGTTTTTTGGGGGGTAATGGACATGGTATCCTTGACTGATATATTGTGTTTAGGTTCAATGTGGTACCTCACATACAAAAGTAAAACTCAGTCATGGTGTCTCTTGCATCAAGATGTCTGAAATGCATGTCTATCTCCCTACAGACTTTGACTGGTCCTATTTCCTCAACTGTTCAAGGCTATAAAAGATTTTGTAGAAAATGACAGCTCAGCTCATGGAGTAGTGATGTGGATCTGAAACAATTTTAACTTGTGGTGTAGCCATAATCTCTTCCCTGCAGAGGGTGAGCACAGTAAATAGGTGAGACAAATAGATATAGCTCTAAAAGTCTGATTTGCTTTACAAAAAGTAAAGCACTTGCACAGCCAAAGGGATAGCTGCTCCATATTCCATTTCTCACCACACTCTTGGCTGATTCATTTTCCTATGATTCTATGATTTTCCTGCCTTTGGCAATCTCCAGTGGTGCTGAAGAGCATGTGATCTTCCACAAAGTTGGCAGTGTTCCAGTACTATAATTCTTTCTTTCCTCCTTGTTTTACCTGGCCAGTGCAGCAACTTGTGAGAGAAAGAAAGTGAGCGTTTTCTTTAACTGGAATCGGACTTGCAAAGTCACCACTAATTACTAGCTGTTCAAATTCTTCTTGTAACTAGTGGTACTGGGAACTCCCAGTGCAGTCTCCCAAGTGTGGTAGGATTTACAAGCAGTCATGCTGAGCAATAGAACACCTCTCTAGGGTTTCTTTCGCAAACATCCATTTGAGTTCAAGTGGGGTTTATATGGCTGGTTGTTAATGTTATAAAACTGCATTTTAAATCACAATTTTCAACCCCATTGTAATTTATCCTAATTGTGTCAGCTTCTCGTAACACTGATGTAGGCTTTGTCCATCCCTATTGAGTTCCTGAACTTTCTCTTCCCTTGCCCTTTCATAATCTTCACTCTTAAACATTTCTGTTGCTGCCATTACTCTTCCATCTTAGGAAGAATGATTGTAGCTCTCCTTAAAATCTGAGGGATTCAGAACATGCCCATCTCAATTTCCTTCCCCAAAGCCCTGCCTCCAGAATACTCCTGAAACTCATCAGCCTGGGAAATGGCAGGGGTCCAAAGATTGTTTTAGGAGGATTTATAATCCATAAAAAAAATTGCACTTCTGAATTACTGTACTGTAGCCTGTGAGTTAGATGAGGAATATAATACTGCTCATTTTTCCATAGCTATATTGACTTGTGCAATATTAACAGGAATAAAAGGATTTGTTGATTCTTGAAAGTACATAGAACAGTTCTTTTAGTTCAAATAAATCAAAGGAAAGTTCTTTCCCATTGTTGTAATGGTCACCTATCTGAGTTTCTGACTTCAAGCCTCGCTTGGCAAATAAAATGACCTACTCTGTTCCACTTTATTGTCATTTTGATTAGAAACAGTTTTCCCACTTCACATCTCCCATCCCCCATTTAGTTTTTTACATTTACTGTCTGCACTGTGTTGAAAGGAACTGCCAACACAGTGTAGGCATTTCAAAGACCTATCAATTGAGGAAGGTAAGGGGGTTGTTTGGTTGGCATGACCCCCTAAATGCTACTTTGGAGGTGCTGGGCTGTGAAGAACTGTATATTTTACATTTTGTCAGCCTACAAGGGCAAAAGTCCTGCTTAAACTGGAGTCTGCCAAAGGGCAGTGTTGGAAGTGAGGTCTTAAGGCAGCCATGTGACCTGAACTCTGGAACTTGAGTAGAGAGGGCAGCCGTATATGTGTGTGTGTGTGTGTGTGTGTGTCCTGCCTATGGTATCAGTCACTCCTGATTCCCGGAGTTCATTTCCCAGCAAATGGAGAACCCATTATTGTGCTGAGACCCCTGTGGAAACTTGTGGCTTGACCTAGGTCAATAGCTTAATGAACAGTTCTGGTTAATAATTAGTGCTGCAAGTGACATACTGCAAAATTTCAGGAACTGCTTTGACAGCTGTCTGAAATGGGACTTTCTCATTCATGCTGTATTTCAGATATTACCTAATGTCTACAGGAGATGAAAATCCCCTGTTTTAACTCTTTATGTTTTTTTTGGTCTCTTATCACACTTAGTCAATCCTCTTATTATTCTGTAGGGCCTGTCAAAGTGCATCCCAAGGCACTTTGCAAAATGAATTAAAATGAATAGCTCATCTATTGAAGAACAAGCCAAATTAAACAAATGAAAGAGATGAAGTAGAAACCATATTGGCATTGCAAACTGACTGAGGAGGGGAATTCCAGATTTAAAAGGCACAATGAGAAGACTCTGAAATAGCCTTACAGATAATTAAGAATCACCAACAGGCTGACACCTCAACAAGCTGACACCCCTGGAACTCAAGGCACAACTTGGAACAGTAGGTTCCAGTATAAAGCAAGGTTTGGCCTATTGTCTTTAATACTGGGATCATAATCAAGAGCTAGTTTAACGATCTCTTAATACATAGTTTTTAATTCTCTATTCTCTGTTAATTTTATTGACATAAGCAATATTATAGCAACACAGTTTACAGATTTCTTAGATCAGGTGAATCATAGAATTGTAGGACTGGAAGGGGCCTTGAGAGGTCATCTAGTCCAGTCCCCTGACATGTATTGACAACACCTGGTATAGGTAATAATACTAGCAGCTGAATACAGCACAAGTTGAAATCTGTGTAGCTGTCTAACAGAGTTCACCTAGGGCTCTAATTGGACTGGATTAGTGACCGGGGTGGGGTAGGTGGGTGTTTTCAGGTTGTCATCTTGTTCAACATGTCATACTTCATTTTAAAAAAAATAAAGTAATTCTTAGCTTCTATGGTTGCTAATAAAACCTTTAAAATCTGACCTGGGTGTAGTCAGTGCAGCAATGTCTATCCATGTGTTTCAGGTTCTCTGCAAAATCTCTGAGAAGGATGAGTTTCCCCCACTCATCTCAGCAGAATGATCACTCAGTTGTCCAATGGTGATTTAAATGTCAAACATTAACTATTTCACTATGTTCATCAAAACACGTGAGAAGGAGAGGGACAGCCATACTATGAAGTTCTGCACAGTCTGTTTTGGTGCCATGAGTGGGTGGCACTGGGGGGAGTACCACAATTTTTTCTTTTCTTCCTCATTATGATCCATGAAGTCGAAAGACCAGAGGGGATCAATGGAACCCAGTGTGTCAAGATCCCAAGAAGGGCAGTCAGGCCAAGGGTCAGTGCAGGGGAAAAACAGAGGCTGGGAGCAGCAGTGGAGTTTGTAGTCTGGTCCAGGCCAGGGTCAATACCAAGAGTCAGAGTCAGGAGGCAAAGTCCAAATCAAGCTGAGATCAAACCAGAAGTTCAAGAGCAAGGAGCAGGAACAGTCATGATAGCTACAGAAGATTCACACTGTTGACTGGACAGTTTCTGGAATGCCTGTGGGTTTATATAGGGTAGAGTGCGAATCAGGCGCTATGGGCCTGCTGTATGTCAAACCCTTGACATGGAGTTTTATATGATGTGTGTTCACAGCAGGTCATGGGGAGTGGAGTGCAAGTTGATTACAGCTGCCACTGAGTAGCAGCCTGGAGATATCAGCTGCGTGGTAGCTCTACAGGCCTAGGCCTGGGCTCTAGAAGTATCCAATTCCCTCACCTCCAAAACCTTTGTGGAGTATGGTCTGTTCTGGTGGTGGTTGTAGGGCCAAATGGCTTCCACTGGCTCTAGTAGCTCTTGCTCCTCCCTCTGCTGGAAGCTATCTGCAAGTTCAGGCAGACATGCCTGCATCAGTTACACTTTGCGGTCACATTTCAGAGCTTTTCTTCACAACCACTAGAGCTAGAATTTTTATTTTGTTTATTTTTTTAAGGGGGGGGGGGGAGCTCAGATTCTGATGCCCTAGGCATGTGCCTCTTGTTCCTAAATTATAATCCAGCCCTGTTCATGGGTGTATCCATATACCACTGAGTAGGAGCCAAACCCAAGGAGCCCAGCAGATTATGCACAATCATATTTCAAACATCTGCAAGTGGCATCTCCATTGAGTGGAGTGTGTCAGAGTGCTACTACTGCTTTTCCAGTTTGGACCGGGAATCCATCCAATAAGGCATTACTCTACTGATGTCTGGAATTAGCAATGGAAATCAGAACTTCAGTATTGGACCAGAGTATGGAAACATCTTCATTCTAATTTATACATTTATCATTATGATGTTCAAAGTACAAAATTGGGTCATGCCTTACACTCAGGTTCTGTAAAACAGATACTGTATCATCTTGGGAACAATCCTGTATTCTGAATATGCAGTCCTTCTCTTGACTAATCCCTATACTAACACTGAAGGAGCCTGGCATGCTCTCCTAGTTGGGAATTGATGTTACTAGCAGTAGATGTACAAGTGCTATCAGTCAGATGTGTGTTGCTGGGAGTGGCTGAAAGGAATTTGAAAAAGGAAGAAGCAGAAGAGAAGACAGAACTTACTTTGCATCATAGTTGGCACCTTGAAAAGTTAGTTCAAGCATTTGGAAGTGGCAGGTGCAATAGGGGAAGCAAAGCTTTGTGACCTAAATTCGTCATGACTTTAAACAGAGATTCAAAAGATTTTTATGACGCAGCATTATGAACAACTGCCAGGGTCAACAGCACCAAGGCTAGTTCAAGGAACTCGGACAGTAAGGTGAGAGGGCAGAGTATCTATCAGCATAGTTGAGCGAATAGAACTTTAGCTATTGAAAAATGGCTGCCAATGACATTGTAATCTTGTTTCCATCTTTTTTGTTACTTTGTTTCTAAGAGGAGTCTAAAATTACTAGCTTCTATACTGGACAGTTTTGGGGCATAAACTAAATGCCTTCATGTTAGCTGTTAACTACACTAGCCTGAGCGTGGATCATTGAAAATGCTTGTTATCTTTGTTTTCCAGGAGTGGAGGTGCTCTTGGACTAAGGGAGGTGGGCATACTTTAAGAATATCTTTTTACTCAAAGTAGGATTCCATACCTCCTCCAGCAAGCTCCATATCTTCGCTTGTGCATGGATAGTCATCCACCTAATAACCTGTTAATGTTGCTATTCACTCTTCAGTTACCCTAGTGCCAGTATTTTGACACCATTTAGTTGACAAGGGAAGAGGGAGCATGTTGTAAAATAAGTATGCTATTCTTTCTTGCATAGAGGAAATGTTGTCTGGTGATTGAGAAGAGGACTCAAGGCAGGACTCCTGAGATCTAGTCACTGTTCTGCTATTGAGTTGTTTGCACACCTTGGACAAGTCACTGATTCTCTCATGCTTTTATTTCTCAATCTGGAAAACGTGTCATACTTCCCCTTTTTAAAGAAAAGTTATGAGGCTTAACTGATGTTTGTAAAGCCCTTTAAGATCTTTGGAAGGAAGCGTAAACCATTATTGGGAATTGTGACAGTATGTGACTCTTCTGTTGTGGGCTTGTTTCTATGTAGGTATGCTATTCTTTGTGGCCAGTTCTCGGAACATGAAAGTATTCAGAAGCGTATTCAAGCTGCGTATGTTTTTAAGGTGAGTAAAGAGCAGCTGCTTCATATATGCAAGTTATTCAGAGCTTGCTTCTAGCGTGGGAAGCAAGGAAGATTGGTTTAGAATTTTATGTGCTAAACTATAAGAATCCAATGGAGGGATTCAAAAGGTAGGTGGCCTGAATTGTAGAAGAAAACAACAACAGTCCAGTCTTAGAGTTAGCCTGTGTGAAATGAGTGAGTTGTTTCAGTCCAGTTTTTACTCTGCAGAATCTCAACACCACCACCACTTTGCAAAGAAGCTAAGGATTGAATGGGCACGGAAAAAGAAATATCCTTTCACCCTTGGTAGCAGCTCCTCTGCTTTCAGACTAGGAGATGTTGGCAGAATAATGAACAGGAGGCCTGCACTGTTGATGCCCATGCTGATAGACAAATACATAACTTCAGTTTTTGAAGGCTGTGAAAACAGCATTTTTTGAGTTTATTATATTTGCTTAAAATAGAACTTTTCCAACCATGATTTTTATTGAGCAGTGGCACTTACATCATTGATTCTCCCCCCCCACACACACCCCTCATCTGTTTATGGACTACAATGATTTTATCATAAGTTAATTCTGTATCTTGGCTCTGGTTTTCTTTAGGAACATGTTGATAAAGCAATTGCCCTGAAACCAGATGACCCCAAGTCTTACTATCTTCTGGGCAGGTGGTGTTACCAGGTAAATAGCTTTCTTCAGTCTGTACTCCTGATTTCCTGGATATTCTAAATCATATTACCTTTTTCTTCTCTGGAAATTTGCATGAAAATTTGCATTTACATGAAAATGATGGGGAATTCAATCCAATAGCCATAAGTCTTAGGGGAATTCTATTCAATTGTTGAATTTGCATACTGCATTAGAAAACCCTAATACACCCTCATAGAAATGGACTAGTTTCCTAAGCTCTCTGTTTATACATATAGATTGAAAATTATCCTTATGGGAAGTCCAGGGCTTCCTATATTCAGTCCTGGAACAGTGCTTAAAAAACACTAACTCAAGTGTGAAATACTTGAAGTTCAGAAATCTTTCATACTACAAGGACTATAAATGAATGTTCTCATATGATTGGCAACCCAGCTTGCAAATGAGATAATGCATTAATGTTTAAGGCCTGCCAGGGCACAACGTACTTAACCATAGAATTTGTCATGCAGATTCCCATCTGAGTTATTCTTCCACTTGAATACCTGTGATTTAAGCAATCTTTCTCTCAACTGCTAGCGCTATAAATCAATGCCTTCTACTATCTTACCACTTGGAATCCAAGCTTTTAATTGCTAAATCAAAGTAGTTTCAAGGAGTGCATGAGAGCTCAGTTACCACAATCATGTGGGAGGGAATGTTGAGTACAAATGCTTTCAAGACCAGTAGATATACCTGAGAGAACTCTGTGCCCCTCCAAAAAATTCTGCGCACAATAATTTAAAATTTTGCAAATTTTATTTGTCAATAAATAAATGTGGATGCTCCAGCATGGCAGTGGGGAACACAGGCCACTGGCTGCACGGAGGTGGGAGATCCCCTTGCAACCTCCCCAGACACAGACTGTGCAGTGGGGCTGCGCCTGACCCTGCGTCCCTGCCCCAAACGTCCATGTCCCAGAATGGGGGAGGAGGGCTGCAGGATGATCTCCAACCTCCTGTGTTCCTCACTGCCATGCTAGAGCCTCAACATTTGTTTATTGACAAAATTTGCAGAATTTTAAAATATTGTGCACAGAATTTTTATTTTTTTGGTGCAGTATTCCCCTCAGGAGTAGCAAGTGAAGCAATTCACCAGGATTAGCAACCCTGTTCTGGGCGCACCAGGTGTGGAGGGGCTTAGTGTGGGGTGAGAGGGTTCTGTGCGGGGTAATCTGGGTGCTGGCAGCTCAGCGAGAGAGTACCGGGGGGGGGGGGGGGAATCTGGACACACGGGCTGGTTGGGGGGGTTCAAGGTGCAGTGGCAATGGGACTCTGCAGGGGGGTCCAGGCAAATGTGGTTGGGGCTCAGTGGAGGGGGGAGCTAGGAGAGGGGGGTTTGGTGGGGTGGGGGTCCATGTGCAGCTGGTTGGGGTTCAGCAGGGGGTGGGGTGGAATCCAGGTGTGGGGGGCAGTGGGATAGTCCAGGAGCATGGAGGTTGGGATTGTTGGGGTTTGAGTACAAAGGGGCTCAGTGGGGGGTGGTCTGGGTGCAGGGGGTTGGGGCTTGTCGGAGCGGGTCCGGATGCAGGGGGTAGTCTGCAAGGGGTGTGGATCTGCATGTTGGGAGATGGGAGAGCAGCTCCCTGCATATTGACCCCTCCTCCTGCTGCTGAGGAGCAATGGGGGCAGGAAGCAGGGTCTGAGGGGTGCAGATTCATGGAGGGTTCTGGGAGTGGGCCTGACCCAGCCCTGGCCGCTCCCATGCAGAGAAAGTACGCTCCTCATCCTCTCCCAGCCCAGTCAGGACTAGCAACTGAGCCTGGCGCAGGATAGGAGCCACCGGCTGGAGTGAGGCTGGAAAGGTCTGGGTTTGGGGGCTGCAGCTCAGTGGGGTTTCTGGGTGCATGGGGGCTCTAGATGCAAGGGTGAGGCTTGCTGAGGTGGGGGTTTGGGTGCATGGGGACTCCAGATGCAAGGATGAGGCTTGCTGAGGCTCAACGTGGGGGTCTGGGTAGCAGGATGTACTTTACTTCCCCTTCTCTTCCCCCCCCACCTCCCCCCAGCTGCTACTGCTGCAGTGATTTACACCTCTGCCAGCTGCTCCAGGCTCCCAAAATGACACGCCTGTGCTGCCGGGGGGGGGGGGGGTCGGGGGGGCGGAGTGTGTGACCGCTTTCAAGGCTTCCCTTTGCTTCCCCATCAAAGTCATTTTTCTTATGGAAAGCAAAGAAATCTGCATGAATATAAATTCTGCACACACGCAGTGGTGCAGAATTCCTCCAGGAGTAAGTAGACCTTTTCCATGCACTGGTCCAAGACTAGTGATCAAAAGTGGGGAGTAGGATCCATGATATTAGAATGCAATTGGCTAGATTACTTTTTAAAATAGAGCTTGGGGAATGGTGGCTGGCTCACTTTGGCAAGGCCAGTTGTTCCTGCTGTTAGAGTACTTGTCCTTTGCATCAGTAAAGAGCTTTTAAAGTATTTGCTGTACCTCTTCTTTCTTACCATTAATGTTGAGTGAAAGCTACTGACTTTCTTGCCTCTAAGCTTTGGTGGTAATGATTACATAATTCTGCTCCCCTCTTTTTCCTCTCTATCTCTGCCAGTTGGCAGATAAACACAATCACTTTGCTAAAAATAGTGCTTTCACACTGAAAAAAATCAGAATTTTGGAGAGTTTCCTGCCCCTGAATCAGCTCTTTAATCATTGCAGGGGCCCTGGGAAGTGGAAGAGAAAATAGTCCAAGTAAAGCACTGATTGCAGACTAGCTCATGTTCTTCCTTTTTCCCATGCTTTACTCCAGTAAAAACAAACCACCTCCAATCTCTTAAGCACACATAGATGTGAGCAAGGATATTCTGGGGCTGGCCAAGGCTCCTGCATACAGTACATCTGTGCATGTGTTTCCTCTACCTCTGCTAGAAAGTGTTGCAAGTATTAGATGCATATTGGTTGCTTTATAATTCTCAAGAAGGCAAAGCTTGGAGTCAGATACTATCATTCAGTTTTAGTATCTATGAAAAGAAATAAGAGTTTGTTGTGACCATCCAATCCTTCATTTTATGAGTTGGAAATACTTTGCTATTAAAAGTGAAAGCACATTGGCAATTCTAGCTGAGATAATGGCGTACTTACTGCAAATGAGCTGCTGAAGTGTGGCTAACCTAGTTTGATTTTTGATATCCAGAAGGACACTCTGCTCTAAGTCCCTTACTCTGCCTGTACTGACATTCACACTCATACTACTCCTTGTTCTGTCCCCATCTGAAGGCTTGATCCCACTACCCGCTGTCTGTACTGTCAGTATTTCAAACGAGGCTCCTTTCTGTCTATTTATCTGAGCATCCTGTCTCATTGTCCTTCTTCTTGTCTAACCCAGGTCCTATGTCATTTAGCTCTAGTCTGTCTCGCTGCCTGTGCATTTAGGACAGAAGCTTTGGTTACAAAGATTTTGATCCTTTGGCACCAAGTTAATTACCTCTTCTGCTGGAGTTGCAAAAACATTTTTCACCCTCCACAACATTCCCTTAATAGTCTTGATCACTGCATATTGTGAGTGTCTTATAGTGGGGAAGATGTTCTGAGATGTTTTCTGAAATAGCAATTCCTTGTTCCTTGGAATTATAGTAAAGAGTTGTATGGCTGCTGTAGGCTTATTTCAGGTGGATAAGAGAGTTGGGAGCAGGACAATGAGATTTCAGGGAGTAAGTACTATAACGGTACTGCTGCCTGCTTTTCAGAGGGTGTTTGGTGGTGGAAAGACTTAAGCTTGCCTCTCGAGGTCTGTGTGTATGGTAAAGGCATACTCAGGTACAAGACTTAATCCCCCCATTTTTTTCTTTTTGGAGGGGGAGTACATGGGTCTGCTTTGGTGTGCAGGTGAGTCACCAGAAAAAAATGTGGTTATTATAAGGTGATGATCAGATTTTAAACAGTCCAGAGAGCTTCTTAGCCATAGAAATCCAGTTATGGGGACAACTTTTATTCTGAGCCATATTTGTATCACTGTTAATCGTCCAAAACTGTAAAATGGTGGTAGAAGCCGGGGGGGAAGAAATGCAAGTTTTGCAGATGGATTGATTTGTGTACCTGGGCAGAGTCAGCTGATGTTAGCAAAAAGGTTTTGATGTGACTTTGATATTGCAGCAGATATTGTGGATATGAAAGTGTCCCTGTATGCTTTGCATATGCTATGTGAATTCCTAGGGATGCTTGCTGGCTACTGACTTCCTTGCTGATAGTGTCATGTTACTATTTCTGTGCAGATCGCTCATCTGGGATGGCTTGAAAGAAAGACTGCTTCTGCCTTGTATGAAGCACCCCCTACAGCCACTGTCCATGATGCACTGCAGAACCTTTTAAAGGTACTGAAATCTGGGGGGCAAGGAAACTCTCTTAAATTTATAGCTCTAATACTTAACTGTTGCTGGAGACTGTTGATATGAATCAGTTAAACATACTATCCTAATCTGGACTCTGCTGGTATAGAGTGCTTTTGAATACACTAAAAAAGTATGTTACAGAAATGCATGCACCTGTTACTCTACAGTTTATAGGTGGGGCTGGCAGCACTGCCTATTAAGGTTGCCCAACACTTCCTATTACACCTCTACTCTAATATAATGCTGTTCTTGGGAGCCAAAAAATCTTACCGTGTTATAAGTGAAACCGCATTATATCAAACTTGCTTTGATCTGCTGGAGCACGCAGCCTGCCCCCCCGGTCCCCTCTCCCCGGAACGCTGCTTTACTGTGTTATATCAGAATTCGTGTTTTATTGGGTCATGTTATATCGGGCTAGAGGTGTATAAGATCCTGTTTTTCAATTGTTTATAACTCTGCTGGACTGTGTCTTTTCAGGCTCAAATTTTTCATGCTGGGTGTCTGCCTCAGGATGAATTTAAAAAAAAAAAAAAAAGTCATCCAAATATGGTCCACTAATTTCTGAGAACAAGACTAGGGGAAAAATGTATTTGCCCATTTAAAAAAAAATCTGATTTGTGTTTGACAAGCTATCACACCGCCATGTTTTGGAACAGGTAATTGCAATTCGGCAAGGGGTGGCCTTTTGCCATCCCTTTAAAAATCTGTCCAAATTTATGTTCTAAGCCTTTTAAAAAATCACAATTTTGCACAGGCTCAGACTTACTGAAGCTTCATAGCTAAAAACTTAAGACTCCATCCACTACCCTGAGGTTGTTCCAGTTTGGGGCTGAGCAGGACTTCCTGCAATTGCAGATCTGGGCTGCTACAGGCTGGGTCAGTTCTGGGTCCAGCTACCAAAACTGAGCAAGGCAGACTGCCTCTTTTGTGCTTTCATTATCATCCATTGTCCCCCTCCTCACTCCCCAGCTTAAGTGGCATGGAGGAGGAAGCTGCTTCATTTGAATGAAGAAGGGACAGGGGCTTGAACTGGTGAGCTGAGTGATAAATAGTTTGGAACCACGAGCCTGGGGGATGGAGACTGGAACTGGAAGCTGGCAGGATAGAGGGAAAAAGTGAGAGAGAGATTGGGACCCATGAGTGGGAGTGGGAGATTGGGACCCATGAGGGAGGAGGAGACAGATCTGATGAGGAGTCAAAAAACTGAATTTTTATCTTGTAATGCTTAAGCGCAAGGGGGATGAAGTAGGCCTCCACAGGCAATCTTAATTTTGGCATTTCCTAACTTTTGAGCATATGACTTCTGCAACCTTATTGTTCTTTTTAATGTAGTTTTTTAGTGTGTAATATTAGAGTAGGACCTAAATGTTGCTCATTAAATCTCAGACACTTTGTAGAATTCTGAGGGGTGATCTGTTCCTAATTAAGCTAAATTGATATAAAGTACTCTTGGGGGGATTGCACCAATTTAACTCCATCTGTTTCTAAACAGATAAGCTAAATTGATGCACAAACTGTGTGTAAGTCAGCCCCATATCGTAAAGGCAACATTTCTGTTTGAGTTGTAATAAAAAACTGTTCAAATTGGGTCTTTCTGATATCCTATTTGAATCCTTCTCTCTCTTCCCCTCCTCTTCCCCCCACTTCCTTTGTAGGCTGAAGAGCTGAGCCCAGGATTTTCCAAAGCAGGAAGGGTTTATATTTCTAAGGTAACCAGTCATTTATTACACTAGAGCAGTTAATTTTGTTCTCTTCAGTCTATATGATTGTATGGCAAGGCGGTTATGTAAAGCATTTGGAGGTCCATGGATGACAGATGCTGTAGAAATGCAAAGTGTTGTATATAAATATAGTCACTTATAAGTTAATATTGTGTGGGGTTTTTTTACAAATGGGCAAGGAGATAGCCATTCATCTGGGGCAGGAGGCTATGGAACTCTAAGCTCCTCTTTCTTTGGTTATTTTGCCTTTATAGATCTTCCAAAGGGCACCCCGGATACTTTACTCAGAATTTTTTCTGTTAAAAATTAATGCTGTTAACTTCTGAGCCGCATCTGTTTACTGATCCTCACATTTAAGCTATGTGCATGGAGAGTGTCAGGGAAAGAGTGAAATACCCAGTTTGACCCTCCTTTTGCCAGCACGGATGGTAGTGATTAAACAGACCATAAATGTGCTGGCCTGAAGCAGAGAGGATCTGCTGATTTTTTTGTTGTTGTTTGTGTTGAGGGAAATAACTGTTTTTGACTCTTTTAAATGCTAAAACTGATGCTTAGTTCCTTTGGCCTCCTGTTGGAGTCTAGGAAATATTTAAAGCCCAAACAGCTTTAGTAACAGCAGCCAGAGTGGGCATAGCAAAGTGTAGCTGTAGTCATTTTCTGTGAAATCACTGTATTCCCAGTTCCCAAAGAATGTAAATTTTATCTGGGTAGCATGCAAGTTTAAGATTCGTTTCCCAGACTGGAATTTATTAGCATTTGAAATTAGGTGAAGAGTTTATTTGACAAGAAAAGTCTATTTTATGAAACATAGAAAGTGATCTCAAACCAGGAAGGTGTTAATAGGTGTTAAACAGTTAAACAGTTCTGCCTTTGACATACCATGTCTGGCTATATGTGCCTGTGTAGGAATGGAAATTATTATGTATCCCGTTAGATTAAATTTTCCACCCACAAATGAGCATCACCTTCAGTTTCCAAATCCTTTTAATATTTACTAAAGTGAAAATCCTTGTAGGTATTTTTTCCCATTTGCTGCCACACCAAGCCTGTATCTGTACATATTCAAAATCCTCATCTTTTCCGCATGCCCCTTTTAAGAATAATAACCACCACCATACTACTACTTCCATGCTTAATAGAAGGAGGCAGCAACTTTTGCACAGTCCCATAATTGGAAAATCTTATGCTTTTACCTTAATTATTCAGCTAACATTTTAAGAGTTACAGGAAAATTTCTCATTTAGGGCTTTAATGTGGTTAAATTGTAACCTCCCATCACAGATCCACAGGATCTGTAGTATGCCCCAGCTTTTAAATAGTCTCTTGGAGGAAACCCTCCAGTGTGCCAGATCTCAAGGAGTCCCACTTTTCCTTCAGGATAGGCTCTGCAACCTCACTGCTTCCTAGATTGAGCCTCTGGCTTCCAGAACTTCTGCTTCACACGGTGAGCTCTGTTCAGTGAATCCAACTGCGAGGGCATGTCTACACTACAAAATAGGTCGACTTACAGCCACCACAGTAATTACTGCACTTTTAGTGTCGACACCACCCCTCTTCTGTCGGTGGTGCACGTCCTCACCAGGAGCACTTCCAGCAACTTGAGGGGAAATGTGGGGGCTGATATCTTGGGCTCTTGGCTCCCCCTATAGCTCCCTGCCAGGAGCCTGGCTGCTGCTGAGTTTCTCAGCTCCCCATGGAGGTGGGGGAGGGAACGCGCTGGGAGCCCAACCTGGGCACCAGCTAATTAGCTCTGCAGGGAGTTGAGAGCCCCCCACCCACTCCAGAGTGACAGCACAGCTGTGAGTCTGGTGGGGGAGGGGATGGGTGTTACACAGAAGGGAACCTACCAGCGTTCCTTGTCAATGTCACGGCCATGGAGCCATGAAATTGACAAGAATAACAGCCAACAGCTGATGTAAGTAATGGAGTGCCTACACAGACACTGTATGACCCTAACTACACCGGCATAAGCCAGATGCCTTTTGTGGAGGTGGAGTTATGTTGATGTAGTGGGGCACTTATATTGGTGGAGCAAGGCTGTAGTGTAGATGCTGACATAGGTCGACGTAAGCTGCCTTACCTCAGCCTAACTCTGTAGTGTAGACCAGGCCCAAGATAAACACCTGGTAGAGACTTGTACAATCTTCAGGGATGAATGCGCCTCAGTGACACCCAAGCAGTGAATTGGAACTCAGCATTGGATATCCTTAAGGTAGCACAGAGAAAGATTAAAACATAGTTCATTCTAGTCAAGCTGGAGCAATTCACCAGCCAAGTTGCATTGAACTCCATTTTCAGGTTCTGTCTCCTTGGCCTTCCTTAGTCAGTCCCAACCTCTCCCAGAAACCAGCTCTCTCTTCTCTCACCTGACACATCTGTCCTTTGTTCCCAAGCTGGGGTCTCTGCTCAGCTTCCCTGCTGAGGGGCAGGGAAATCCTCCTCCCTCTAGGTTGTTGGTGGTTAGGTGCCAGTGTTATGGTGATTGGAGTTTTCCATTGTTCTGTTGAATTGTCTACTGATATGGGTAGGCCTAGGCCAGTCCTTTTAATGACCCATGCAGTCTGCTCAAACCACACAGACATTCCCTCCCGCCCCCATGTCTCGTAATCTGCCCTGAGAACAAATTTAATCCTTTTCCCCCACCACCACTGGGTAGCTGTGCAAAGTATAGGAGGAAACTGTGGCACACATAGGATTCATAAAAATATTACAGAAAATTCCCACTTTGTCACACCTCCCCATAATGACTAGATTAACTGTTATCCTAGTAAAACACACATGATGTTTCTGACAGAAGTGCTTGAGTTTTAGAAGATGGAATATTCTGAAGACACAACCTGCCAGATAATTTGGTAGGGGTCCCAATGTGCTTTGTCTTTTTCCCCAAATCCCACAATGTCTTCTTGAGTTGAATGTCTGATCATGGTATTTCTAAATTCACTTGATATTTAATTACTTTGAATGAAGTAGAATTTAACTAAGGGATCAAAATGCAGAAGAGGAAAAGAAACCTGCTGTGCAGTTGCTTTCTGAGACTCTGGACCTAATGCTGAGAACTGGAGCATTTTGGACAAGTATCGAACATAATACTTCCTGAATTCATAACTATGTAGCAGAATCTATTAGGGTGACCAAATGTCCTGATTTTTATAGGGACAGTTCCGATTTTTGGGTCTTTTTCTTATATAGGCTCCTATTACCCCCGACCCCCGTCCCAATTTTTCATGTTTGCTGTCTGGTCACCCTAGAATCTATTCATTGACAGTTTATGTTCCTGAGTCCAAGCTTTAAAAAAAAAATTTTTAACTTAACTATTTAAAAATATTTAAAGATGCCATTAAAAATATTTTTACCTTAACTATTTAAAAATATTTAAAGATGCCATTAAGTTTCAGAGCCTGAAACAGTAGCTCTGAGAGGTGTGAACTGACCCATCAATCCCAATGGAGCATCAGCTCTTGAAATTAATTACAAACATCAGCATTTCTACCTTTCACTGCTGATCCCGTGTAGCAACAATCTCTTTAGATAACATGCATCTCCCACAATCTCAAACTGCCTCCCATTACTCTCTGGGAACTAGAAGTTCAAATGTCGCTATTCAGCTGCCAAAGCCTCCAGCTTTCCTCCATGACAATTTCTACAAGGCAGTTAAGAGTTATGGGCATAAATATGTAGCATGAGAAAAATGAAAATTATGGAGCAGTGTAAAAATAACTGAATTTAATTGAGAACTAAAATCAGAAGGAATTGTATACTAATTGCATTAGTCACCTATTAAAAATTTGAAATTTTTATTAAAATTACCTGAAGCTTCTCCAGAATATGTTGTAAACTAATCTAGAGCACTACAGAACCTCGAGGACTCTGCTACAGAATTTAATTCCAGCTTGCTACATAATACAGAGGGTCTAGAATATGGCTTCTCTTGCAGTCAGCATTGGAAACAGTTGTCCCACTTGCTCAGATGGGGTTAGAGTTCATCTTAAGAATAACTTGGGCCTGCTTATGACAATGGGGTAACTGTTTTTGGTGCTGTTGAAGGTGGGGGAAGGAGATTTAGAAAGTCTGTCTAATTTGAAGTCTGTCAGGTTTGACAGTAGGTGTCAGAGCTTTACTCTTGTTTCCAGGCTGTTGAAGACGAAGGCATGTGATAAAATGACACACTTACTCTGTAGGTATGGGAGTCCATACTGCACACTAGCTATCTAGGTGACTCAAGGAATAGTGAGAACAGTGAGAAAAATAGATGGTATATTTCTAGATAAGAACAAGGTCAGGGAAATGGTGCCTCTATTGGGGGAGGAATAAGGGACTGTAAAACCACCTATCAAAAATAAATTAATTATTTTGTGACATGGTATCGTTTATAGTGCTTTGTACAAAGAGGTCTACAGGAAAGACGGCAGAGCTGAATTGCTGAATGTAGGTGTTTAGGAGATGTGAAGAGCCCTTTTAATCAATTACAAGCTGGCTTCTCCAGTCCCTCTGAGTTGCTGAGTGACATCTGTTTTCCTGTTTCTTGACACTTCTCGCTATTGCCATTTTTCTTTACAGTGCTACAGAGACCTGGGGAATAGCTCTGCAGCTGTTCACTGGATGCATCTGGCTTCCGAGCTGCCAGTTATCACAAATGAGGTAGCAATTTCTGCTGTTTATGTCGCTGACACTCCAATATGATTATGTAACAAAAAACCCTTTAAAACTTAATTTTAGATACATCTATAGACTTTTATATGCATTTGACCTCTGGGATCAGATGAGTGATATTGAATAAATGTTCTATCCATCTGTGAAATTGGTAATTTGGTAAAATTAGTCACTGGGCAATTTTATGAGAGATCCAAATCAGGTAATGTAATGGCCAAGTGTTTATATGGAAATATTGTTTTGAATATTTATTGCATAAGCCCTTCAAAATGTTATGATGGACCCCCATTAAAATCAGCATTTAAACTAACAATTTGGGTGGTAGTACTTATTAAAAATTTGTAGGTGGTTTGTAATACTATAAAATAAGAATTATGTTTAAGCAGGCTTAGACATAAACTTCCTCAAACCCTATCTTTGAGCACTTCTTATTTAAGTGTATGGCAAACTTTAATCTATGCTAAAACTTCACACACTGTAGTCCACTAGTGAACTTTCTCTTTAGATTGTATGCTTTTGTGAATTTCCTGCTGGTAAGAGTTGAAGGGTTGAGAGCCCTGGAGACTGAAGTTCACAGAAAGATACAGCAAAAGTTCCTTGTGCGTGTGTATACCTCAACGCTGATTTGGAGAGTTGGGAGAGAGGTCTCTGAGCTCGCTCATTTTGTCTTCACCTTCAAAGATGTTCTATCTTATCACTTTATAGTTGTCTGTTCCTTAGCACAGACACTTGCCTTTTCATTGCACATAGTTTCAGAATTCCCCAAGTGATCAAGTAACATAATGAAAGCCACTGAGTGGTTGATACTGTATCCATGTATGGCTGTCCTAGTAGCTTTAGCAAACTAAAAACTACCAGAAAGAGCAGTTGGCAAAAAAAGGTGGAAATACAACTTAGTAACTTTAGATAAGCTTCCATGACTATTAATATTGTCTGACATATGGAATATGTTAAATACCTCAGACATGGGAAGACATCTGTATCTTTTTAAATTTTAGCATATGGCATGGTAGGAGAAATATATCACACTGTATTTACTTATATAATATATAATATAAATATATATATGTAAAAAAATTTCAGGTCTTTATAACTTTGATTGTGTCTCAACCTTCTCTGTCAAATGTGGCTAGTCTCTGAAAAAAGGACTATGTGAGAATGGCATGGTGGGGCTCCATTTTCCATATGAATCTTTCCAGGTTACAAGTTTAAAAAACATGCAAAAAAAAAAAAAGGTCCAAAACCTGTTGGTCGAACTACTGCTAATTCAACTTGGAATTCAAAAATTAAACAGAGATTTTTTTTCTCTTTATGTTGGGAAATGATACATTCCATTTGGAGGATCTTGCTATAATTGTTTTGATGATACACAAACAATATAGCTGTCTCCGTTGACTTTGCGGTGCTAGCAGCTGTAAAAATGTATTTTTGTCATTAAAGTAGATATGACTGAATACTACAACAACAACAAAAAAGTAGATCTGAATAACATGGTGCCTTTTTATATAGCTTTCTCATTATAGCCATAATTCCAGTATCACTTGATTGCCATGCATTTGAGACAACAGATGAAACTGAACTGGTAGGCTAATATCCTCCCTTACACTGGCTTGACAGCAAGTTCACCTTGCCTACTGTGTGGTGAAATACAGTTATGGGAGGGTATTGCCAATTTATGACTGTTAGTCAAGGGCTGATCAGAAACCCCCCAAATTACTTGTAATCAGATGTTGTTTACATCATAATTATAAAAAATGCAAGTAAAGTAATCTAGACAAGTCAGCCAGATCTTACTCCTTCATTCTCTGTATTACTGAATAACCACTGACATGTAAGGCAGCATTATAGAAATATGTAACTTTTGTTATGACACACAGTATTTTAAAATCTGTCATTAGACTGTGTTGCTGTAGCCACATTATTCAGCTGGGGTTCAGGCCGCAGGTAGGCAGGGAGTCTCAGCCAACCATCTCCAACTTGCTGATTTGACAGTGCTGCCACCTCTAGAGCATTATCCATTACTGCATGAAGGTACTTAGCTGCTAAATGTTGCCAAACTGAAGGAAACCAGGGTATCAAACTGGTGAATTCCAGAATGTGAACAGGAAATGGCCATATTCTGCCAAATGAGTAGCTTCTTCTGCTCAAGTTCCTCTTGACAGAACTAGGATGAAATATTAGTTAACTGGAAACAGGAGATATTCCAAAAGAATAAGCAGTATATTGGAGGAATAAAACTTAAGAAAAGCAGGGAGGGTTCAGGAAAGACACTAAATCAAGGACTTGTGAGCATTTATTTCCCTTTTCTGAGATGGCATAAAGAAAAGAGCAGCATCCCATAAACAGGAAAACAAAGGTCTAGTAAGGTGGTCCAAATAATATTTATATAGTGGCTTTCATTTTTAATGTAATTGCACACATTCATCCTCTTCGTCCCATAAAGTAGATAGGTAACTTGATCATACTGATGGAAAAAACAGAGGCAAAGAGGTGAAGTGGCTTGCCCAGTTCAACAAGGGGTCTGCATGAAAGCCAAGGTTAGAACCCCAGAGTTCCTGGTTCACAATTCTGTGCTTTCAGAAGTGAAAAAGAAATAAGAAGGAAGACTTCCTCTTACTGCTTGGAAAACCTGAATAGAATTTTTTAAAAACAACTATAAAGACGCGTATAAGGTAGGAGGAGGGATATGAGAAGTTTGTTCTTAAAAAAACAAAATAGTTGAATAAGAAAATGAAACCAAGTGAGTAACCTTTTAATTTGGTAAATGGGACTGGATTAAACCCACTGCCCATTGTGATGTTTATCATTTCTTTCTTTGCTGTCTCAGGATGAAAAAATCAAGAGGGAGATGGAGGAGATGCAAGGAATCTCAGAAGAATAAGTATTTTTTTAAGAGCCCAGTCCTCTGATAACTGTGGTCTGAACAGAACAAATTCCAGACTAAAAGATTTCACAATCCGGACAACCTTGGATTGGGCTTCTTGAGCAAACCACAGATCTTACAAAGAACAAACCAAACTGCAGTTTCAACAGCACTTCCCTGAGGAGTTAAATCTTGGCAGAGACTCACAGGATTAAACTCTAATTCTGTTCATCTGCCTGCCTGTTGCACCAGATATAGTCTAATGAATCAAGCACTTGACCTGTTCAGTGCAGCAGCCATCAACTTGATTTGATTTTAGTTTTCCTCTATGCCTTTGATTTTCATTCATCCACCTACACTTCCCAAGAAGTATTTATTGCTCAACTTCTACCGGGAAAGGACATAAACATGTGAAGTTCAAGATGTGATGGGATCCTGTGCTCTATTTAATAAAATGTCACAGGCATGGTTCTAGTGTGTCATGAAGGCAGGGAATCAACAGCCACCCTTAGCTATGCCTATATTTCTTTATAGTTAGTGACAACCATTGCTAATAGGCAGAGCAGAGAGTGTCAGTCTTTCCTTATGCTGAGCTCTTTGATTGCTCATGGCTTTTTCAGCAAAGGTTTCTTTAGTTGAGAATTCAGAGTGGGCATGGCAACCCACTTTCACTTTTACTACTTAAACAATATTAACAGTCTGAGGTCACACATTGGACATTGGCATAGCTGATAAAATACAGGCCTGACATTTGCACAGAGGCTTCAACAAGGTACAGGGTAAAGCCATTGTGCTTGTTTTATTTTCCATTGGTTCTAGTTGCCTGCTGTACTGAAGACAGTGAGGCATTCTTATTTTCCATTAAACCTATGGCTTGAAGTGGGGAGTGACATTAGATCATAAGGAAGGGCAGTTACAAAGAAACCATAATACCAAAGGCAAGAGTTCTGCTCAGACCCTCCTCACCTCCCTCTGAAAACATCAGCGATGCCCAGAGCCCACTCCTGTTGTCTCTCTGCAAGTTCATCTGGCTAGTTGCTGGTTTTATCTTGATGACTAAAGCCACTAATACTCATCAGCATACATGTAGGAGATTAACATCATGGGACCAATGCATCTGCTTTCAGAGATGTTCTTCAGAAATAAGAATTTATGTTAAAGAAATGTATCACTGCCGTAAGAGACCAAGTGGTAAAATCTTAAACTTGGAACACAAACTGGATTTTCTTCACTCACCAAAAATGCTAATCTTTTAATCCAAGTGGATGCTTTCAGATTCCTTAATTATGAAAGTTCAATGTTTTTTCTGCACTCATCTAAACCTTGCCTACCTGATGTAAAGTTTAGGAGTTGCAGAGGCTGTTCATTATCTTTATGAAGCACTTGCTGCAGAAAGAGAGGAACCACGTGGCAAAATTGACAGTTTGGCACAAATGCTTTCCACCTCATTCTGCTAGATAACAAATTCAAAGTATAATCAAAATGACACTTTGGGCTGGGGGGCAGTGTCAAGCTAACCACTAATATTTTTTCCAGTCAGTTCCAAATAACAGAAAGTTGGGAGTTTTTTGTTTGTTTTTTTTTTCTCCTCTAACACTTTTTTTCCAGAAGACAACACAACTCACCTTGTTCTATGCACAGCAATTTCTCCCAGGAATCTAACTGGGCTTCCTCATACCTTTTAAAAAAATTTCTATTTTAGCTGGCAGCTATCTATGTGTGGGCATTAAACACTTTATTACGTGTTATATAATATCATGTCTGATTTGCTGTAGAGTGGGATTACAAAACCAAACATTTAAGCTAATTACACACCATCTAATAGAAAATGAGGTCTGATTGCCTTTCTTAACCACTTATACATACGTATTAGGGGGACATTTCTCAGGGAGGGTGGACCTTGGCTGAGTTTTCCCTGGTCCTGATAGGAATCAGAGCCTGACAATTCACCATCCTCTGTGGAGGAGGAATCGGAAGACTTCTAGATCTTTTAAGCTTTTTCTTCTCCTTTTTAGCATTTGCTTTTTTATTTGCTTAGAGTATGTACCAGCTCCATCACAGCTTTAGTGAGGCATTTTGCAGCTAGCTTTCCCAAGGGCCTGAAGTCCCCTCTCCAGATTTTTGATTCCTCGCCTGCTGGGTTGCATTCCCTCAGGGAGGGGAAATGCTTCCAGAGTCCTGACCAAATTGGGAAGCAGGTGGCAGTTTGAGCCCTGCTGCTTTTTCCAGGCTACTCAGGACCCATTTTAAGATTGGGGGGTAGGGGGAATTTTGATCTTGTAAGTCTCTCACTTCCCTGTTCTCCAGGCGTCCCGTGGGCCTTACCCCTAAGTCAGGTGATTGCGGTCCTCTTCATCCTGCCCAAAGACACCTGGTCCATTGTTCCCATGTTTGTTGCAGCTGCTGTGGTGGGTAGGCTCCTCATGCCTGATTGACTCAGGGCAACTCCTGAGGGGGACTGTCCCAGATCACAGCTGGAGCACTGTTTGGATATCATATTGTGCCTTTTTTTAGGCTGCTTTCTCATTCCTAAAAGGTGCTGAGGAGCTAGCAGGGAGGCACTGCAGTGGAGGTTCTGGGTGGGTTCTAATATCGGTGTAAAAACTGGCCCAGGGAGAGGACGGGGATTGGGAGGGAGAACACTACTCACTGCTGCTGTCAAAAATTAGTTTAACAAAAAACAAACAAAAAGCCCTAGGCAGATAAAAGGCAGGAGCACTGAAGCTGCTGTCCACACGCTGCCATGAAGGCAGAGTCTGGGCAGAAGTGTAAGTCTTCAGCAAATCTCCAAAAGTTAAATGTTATGACAAATTCTAGAAGAGAAGACTTTAGAATTATTTAGGTTTTGAAGGCATGGACCCACCAAGAGAATATTTTAGTTCAGATGATGTCTACTTGTTTCTAAATAGACATGAGAATACAATTAAAATTGGAAACTGCCAATTGAGCTGGTGAAGTGAGATTAATGAGCACCTAATTAACTGCCCCTTTCTCCATTCTACTCTGAGCATCCATTCTGGATGGATGGTATTTGAATGTATGTGCAATTGGGCCCCAGTCATGCTTCCGCTCAAAACTGATAGCAAAACTCCTATTAAATAGGAGTAGGATTGGGTGACAAATCTGAGGAATTGTCACAGATTGAAGTGTCATTAGAGGAGGTTTTTGGAATTAATTGATAAACTTAACAGTAACAAGTCACCGGGACCAGATGGCATTCACCCAAGAGTTCTGAAAGAACTCAGTTATGCAATTTCACATTTATTAACTGTTTTTTAACCTGTCCTTTAAATCAGCTTCTGTATCCAATGACTGGAAGATAGCTAATGTAACGCCGATATTTAAAAGGGGCTCTAGAGGTGATCTTGGCAATTACAGACCGGTAAGTCTAACATCAGTACTGGTCAAATTAGTTGAAACAATAGTAAAGAATAAAATTGTCAGACACACAAAAGAACATAAATTGTTTGGGAAAAGTCAACATGGGTTCTGTAAAGGGAAATCATGTCTTACTAATCTATTAAAGTTCTTTGAAGGGGTCAACAAACGTGGACAAAGGGGATCCAGTGGACATAGTGTACTTAGATTTCCAGAAAGCCTTTGACAAGGTCCCTCACCAAAGGCTCTTACGTAAATCAAGTTGTCATGGGATAAGAGGGAAGATTCTTTCCTGGATTGAGAGCTGGTTAAAAGACAGGGAACAAAGGGTAGGAATAACTGGTAAATTTTCAGAATGGAGAGGGTCAGAATTTTCAGTGTGTTCCCCAAGGGTCAGTCCTAGGACCAATCCTATTTAACTTATTCATAAATTATCTGGAAAAAGGGGTAAACAGTGAGGTGGCAAAGTTTGCAGATGATACTAAACTACTCAAGATAGTTAAGACCAAAGCAGACTGTGAAGATCTTCAAAAAGATCTCACAAAACTAAATGATTGGGGGGCAACAAAATGACAAATGAAATTTACTATGGATAAATGTAAAGTAATGCACATTGGAAAAAATAACCCCAACTATACATACAATATGATGAGGGCTAATTTAGCTACAACTAATCAGGAAAGAGATCTTAGAGTCATCATGGATAGTTCTCTGAAGACATCCGTGCAGTGGCAGTCAAAACAAACAGGATGTTAGGAATAATTAAAAAAGGGATGGAGAATATCTTATTGCCCTTATATAAATCCATGGTAGGCCCACATGCTCAAATAAATTTGTTAGTCTCTGAGGTGCCACAAGTACTCTTGTTCATCTTGAATACTGCGTACAGATGTGGTCTACTCATCTCAAAAAAGATATACTGCCATTAGAAAAGGTTCAGAGAAGGGTAACTAAAATGATTAGGGGTTTGGAATGGGTCCCATATGAGAAGAGATTAAAGAGGCTAGGACTTTTCTGTTTGGATAATAGGAGACTGGCAGGGGATATGATAGAGGTATATAAAATCATGAGTGGTGTAGAGAAAGTGAATAAGGAAAAGTTATTTGCTTGTTCCCGTAATATAAGAACTAGGGACCACCAAATGAAATTAATGGGCAGCGGGTTTAAAACAAATAAAAGGAAGTTCTTCACATAGTGCACAATCAACCTTGCCTGAAGATGTTGTGAAGGCTAGGGCTGTAACAGGGTTTAAAAGAGAACTAGATAAATTCATGGAGGTTAAGTCCATTAATGACTACTAGCCAGGGTTGGTAAGGAATGGTGTCCCTAGCCACTGTTTGTCACAGGATAGAGATGGATGGCAGGAGAGAAATTACTTGGTCATTACCTGTTAGGTTCACTCCCTCTGGGGCACCTGGCATTGGCCACTGTCAGCAGACAGGATACTGGGCTGGATGGACCTTTGGTCTGACTCAGTATGGCTATTCTTGTGTTCTCTGTTATGTAGAATAGATCTTCAAGTAACCAAGGAGTAGATCAGCTCCTTGTATGCCCCTGTGATATGCTGTAGTTCATGAGGAGACTTGCACAAATGTAGCTGTCTCATGAGGAGACTTGCACAAGTGTAGCTGTGAGTTAAAGGTTAGGTAGGCAGGGATTGACGTTAGTACCAAAATCTGAGAGGTTTTCTTTTCCTCCATTGGTTGAATGTTGAGTTGGGTCTTGTGGGGTATTGGATAGAATGCGCTGAAAAAATACATTAAAGTCTTTAATAAGGCTAATGAGGAGCTTAGGGATAATGGAAGGATGACGAACAGGAATGAGGATATGGAGGTGGATATTACCACATCTGAGGTAGAAGCCAAACTTGAACAGCTTAATGGGACAAAATCGGAGGGCCCAGACAATCTTCATCCAAGAATATTAAAGGAACTGGTGCATGAAATTGCAAGCCCATTAGCGAGAATTTTTAATGAATTGGTAAAATCAGAGGTTGTACCATACGACTGGAGAATTGCTAACATAGTTCCTATCTTTAAGAAAGGGAAAAAAAGTGATCCGAGTAACTATAGGCCTGTTAGTTTGACATCTGTAGTATGTAAGGTCTTGGAAAAATTTTTGAAGGAGAAAGTTAAGGACATTGAGGTCAATGGTAATTGGGACAAATTACAACACAGTTTTACTAAAGGTAGATCGTGCCAAACCAACCTGATCTCCTTCTTTGAGAAGGTGACAGATTATTTAGACAAAGGAAATGCAGTAGACCTAATTTACCTCTATGTCAGTAAGGCACTTGACACGGTTCCACATGGGGAATTATTAGTCAAATTGGAAAAGATGGGGATCAATATGAAAATTGAAAGGTGTATAAGGAACTAGTTAAAGGGGAGACTACAACGGGTCGTAGTGAGGGGTGAACTGTCAGGCTGGAAGGAGGTTACTGGTGGAGGTCCTTAAGGATTGGTTTTGGGACCAATCTTATTTAACCTTTTTATTACTGATCTTGGCACAAAAAGCGGCAATATGTTAATAAAGTTTGCGGATGACACAAAGCTGGGGGGTTTGCTAACACGGAGAAGGACCGGGGATATCATACAGGAAGATCTGGACGACCTTGTAAACTGGAATAATAGTAATAGGATGAAATTTAATAGTGAAAAGTGCAAGGTAATGCACTTAGGGATTAATAATAAGAATTTTAGATATACATTGGGGACACATCAGTTGGAAGCAACAGAGGAGGAGAAGGACCTTGGAGTATTGGTTGATCACAAGATGACTATGAGCTGCCAATGTGATATGGCCGTTAAAAAAGCTAATGCGGTTTTAGGATGCATCAGGCGAGGTATTTCCAGCAAAGATAAGGAGGTGTTAGTACCGTTATATAAGGGACTGGTGAGACCTCACCTGGAATACTGTGTGCAGTTCTGGTCTCCCATGTTTGAGGATGAATTCAAACTGGAACAGTTTTAGAGACAGGCTACTAGGATGATCTGAGGAATGGGAAACTTGTCATATGAAAGGAGACTCAAAGAGCTTGGCTTGTTCAGTCTAGCCAAAAGAAGGCTGAGGGGGGATATGCTTGTTCTTTATAAATATGTCAGAGGGATTAATATTAGGGAGGGAGAGGAATTATTTAAGCTTAGTACCAATGTAGACACAAGAACGAATGGGTATAAACTGGACACTAGGAAGTTTAGACTTGAAATTAGACGAATGTTTCTAACCATTAGAGGAGTGAAGTTCTGGAACAGCCTTCCAAGGGGAGTAGTGGGGGCAAAAGACATATCTGGCTTTAAGACTAAGCTTGATACGTTTATGGAAGGGATGGTGTGATGGGATAGCTTAATTTTGGCAATTGATCTTTGATTACCAGCAGATAAGTATGCCCAGTGGTCGGTGACGGGATGTTGGATGGGATGGGATCTGAGTTACTTCAGAGAATTCTTTCCTGAGTGCTGGCTGGTGAGTCTTGCCCACATGCTCAGGGTTTAGCTGATTGCCATATTTGGGGTCGGGAAGGAATTTTCCTCCAGGGCAGATTGGCAGAGGCCCTGGAGGTTTTTCGCCTTCCTCTGCAGCGTGGGGCATGGGTCACTTGCTGGTGGATTCTCTGCAGCTTGAGGTCTTCAAACCACAATTTGAAGACTTCAGTAACTCGGACGTAGGTTGGGGTTTGTTATAGAAGTGGATGGGTAGGTTTCTGTGGCCTGCTTTGTGCAGGAGGTCAGACTAGATGATCACATTGGTCCCTTCTGACCCTAAAGTCTATAAAGGAATATTTGGCTGTGTGACTAAAAACCTATTTTAGCTTTGAGAAAGCTTAAATGTCTTCATTGAATCGGGAGAGGGCAGTAATGAAGTTAAGGTAAGAGGTGTTCTTTCCTCTTTCTGACATTTTAGTGGGATCTCTAGTTTTTAGATTACTTCAAATGATGAGTCGTGTCTTCTCTTTACACTTTATTTCATCCCTCCATTTTTTGTTTGTGAACATTTACTCTAGCCTTTCTATGTATTTGGTTCCCTGCTTCAATTGCATTTGTTTCTTTTTTAAAAAATAATAATAATCTTGGGGTCTGGAATTTCATTTTAATTTTACCCATTGTGCTTTTTCATTGGGAACTTGAAGTTCAGGGCTGCGATATTCAGGTGCATGTACAGGGAAGATTTCCATTGGCAGCTCCACTTCTGGCTTAAGAACTGAATGGAGACTTAAATTCAACAGACACTATTTTCTAGTCAGATATGTTTGCTGAAAACTAATTAAAGTGGCTTTAAGAACACGAGGGCCTTGGCTACACTGGCACTTTACAGCGCTGCAACTTTCTCGCTCAGGGGTGTGAAAAAACACCCCCCGGAGCGCAGCAAGTTACAGTGCTGCAAAGCACCAGTGTAAACAGTGCTCCAGCACTTTAAGCTAATCCCCATGGGGAGATGAAGTACCTGCAGCGGTGGGAGAGCTCTCTCCCAGCGCTGGCGCTGTGACCACACTCACACTTCAAAGCGCTGCCGCGGGAGCGCTCCCGCAGCAGAGCTGTACACTTGCAAGTGTAGCCAAACCTGAGGAAAGGAGATGGTAAAGTCTGCAGTTCTTTTCAAGAGCAGAGGCTCTATTTTTGCTGTTTTCATCCTGACCATCTATCGCAATGATCCATGGTATGCTATGTTGGGGATCAAATGAATATTTTTAAACATTCTAGCTTTCTGTGTTTCTTGCTGGTTACAAATAAAATAAATCTGATGGAGGAATACAGTTTCAATTATGAACAGCATAGCTTTCAGATTGATGTGGTGAATCATGAAAGTTTAATTAAAAACACACGTAACAATGCTGTTCGGGATTTTTGGTTTAAGCAACTAAATTTTAAATTGTCTTTTGAGAGGATAAACCTAAAATAATCCAACAGATTGGTTTTTATATGCATGCAGGGAAAGGCTGCAGGGTTTATTCCTCCTGTTAGAAAGGGGGATGCACTTTAACAGCCTCAGGTAAACACAGCTTGTTTTGGGTTTCTTTGATTTTTACGTTTGCACATGTTTTACTGCCCAGTCCTGGATGTTACTGTTAATTTTATGACGTTGACTGCACTGTGAGCATTCCAAGGCCATAAGAGACAGGAGATTTGAATGAGTAAAAGTTAATTGAAAGACACTTCACCCTGCTGTCTTTAGAAGCTTTTTTCCAAGATTTATTACAGGGATCAGAGATGAGAATTATTTTTCCTGCAACTCGTCTTGTGTTATTTTTATGGCATATCTGTCTGTGGTTAATTAATATTGTGTTAAAGAATAACTGTGAAATGACCAAACTGCTTTTAACTTCACTGTGTTGTCTTGTTTGAAATAAAACACTTCAAGTGTCTAAGGAGAAAATTTCCCCTTTTTAATTGTAGTGTTGACATCTTATTCTTTACAGTAATGATTTAGGTAATTGAGCAAGTCCACTGACAGAAATACATCATTCTATTAAAAAGTCATTGAATACATATGCGTGCATAATACTGACAATACCATAATGAACGTATGGGAATATATGTCACTGTTTTGTGGCCAGGGGTTGGTGGGGAGGGGAGAATGTTACACTTGTAAATGATATAGTGTGTATATATACATAGCTGCTGATATTTTCACTGTAATACATATGTACACTTCCTTTTTTTTAAAAAAGGAATGTTACTTACATATGCAGAACTTGATTTAAAGTTAATTTGTCTTGTTAATCATTTGTACTGATGGAGATTTTAATAATCTAAGTCTCTAGCCTCTCTTGCCCAAATGACCAGCTCTTTCCCCTTCAGAAAGCATGACAAGTGTTAAATCGTGTTAGTTTTAGCATTTAAACTCTTTAGAATCTTACATGTTATAGCTCCTTGTATTCCAAAGCATTACACAATTCCAGCAAACAAATATACCAACTATACAGAGCAGTCACTTCCACCTTTGCTGAAATTCAACTGCCCTCTTGAGTGCAATGCACAAGCTATTTAACAGTGCAGAGTAATAACATTTGTCGAAAGCAAAGAATACTGTATCTAAATGAAGCTACAGGAGGAATTTAGGTATAATGTAATTATCCAAGGCTGAATTTTAATCATATTCCTGGTCTAATACCCCACTCTTGGAAGAGTGCCATTGAACCATCAGTTACGATAAGTGCTGGGGAAATTGGTTTTATATCTCATATCAGAAGATACAATCTTAAGCATCACTGAATTCTTCCTAACATTCTGGGTAAATTCTGACTGGGGGCTGATCTACACTAGAAAATAAAGTTAACCCAGCTACCTCAGTCGGGTGTGAAAAAGCATGCCACTGAGTGACATAGCTAAGCCACACTAAGTCCCCAGGGTAGACAGTGCTAGGTATCCTACCACCTCTCGGGGAGGTGGAGTACCTATGCCGTTGGGAGAACCTATTGGCATATGCAGTGTCTACGCTGAAGTGCTACAGCAACACAATAGCATTGTAATTGTAGACGAGCCTTCAGTGACAAGGAACAGGGTCAACATTTCCAACTAGAAACGGGCCCTACAATGCCTGTTTTACTTCCCACAGCACGTGAATATTCCTTGGAACATGTCTAGCAAATACTGATCTGCTCTGACCCTGCAGAATTTAAGAGGGTGGTTGCATGCAACTTCCTATGTGTGTGCATTCTCATTTTCCACAGCAATCCCTGCTGCTGCTATCACTAATGTTTTCCTTTGTGATATTTGGTGAGTGGTCAGAGCAGTCATTGATTCATTTTGAGGGGGGTTTATCATAATCCTATTGCAAGGTCTCCTGAATATCAGTATGGGTAAGCGAAGTTTTTTTTCCTACTGAAAATAGTGCAACTAAAGTGTGTATGTTTTTACTTGTATAATGGGTGTCTCACCTGCAAAACTTCTCCAGATGAAAAAAATGTTGACTACTGAAAGTCACATTTTCACTGTAAAAGGAAATCGGTCACAGTGTGGAGGGGAAACAGGTAACGGTAGCTTTCTAGGCTCCTGGCACATGAGACACTGGCACAAATCTACTGTGAACAATGTTTAAAATAGCTCCATGTGCTCTCTGGGCACCTTGGGCTGAGTTCCCTGTTGGTGGCATCTGAACACACTCTTAAGCTTAGCTTGACTTTCTCTGGTGAGTCTCATGCACCCTGCTGTGCTGCTTGAGCTTGTCTCTTCCTTGTGGGAGCTCAGGGAATCTACTGGGCTCTGCTAGGTTCCTTCACTTTAGCTCGCTCTTGGCTGGGCATGGAAAAAATGTGGCAGCACTCTCAAGCCCACTCACTGGTGTGGCCAAAATGAGCTGTCACTCCCAGCAGATTGGGCCAGTCTGCACAGTGTGAACAAGTTTTCTTACATGTTTTGAGGAGCTAACAATGTTGACAAAGTAATAGCTGTGGCACTGAGTGCCCATTGAAATGAATGGAGCAGATCACATCTCTGAGTTATTGTTTCAGCTTCTGCAATCGCAGGCAGACATGTTGTTAAGACCACTCAGCAACCAAAGTAGCTAGAGACTTTGTTAAAAATAAAAATTAAAACCTTTAGATTCTACAAAATAAGGGCAGAAGCATGAAAGACATCTGTGTGCTGGTCTGTTGCCTATTCACTGCATCTGAGCCCTGGGGGAAAGGGGTTCTCCCACTTACACTTAAGTCTTCAGTCTTGGCTCAATCCCACCATTAATTTCATGGGGACAACATACCTCTACAGCTTGATTCATCCTCCACCAAGGCATCTCCGCTGAGGTAGGTGCAGTCTTGATCTGAGTGGATAGTTTTAATCCACAATCAAATTCTAATCACTGGATTGTTTCTTCATTTAAAAGCAGAGCAGACTCTCCAAAAGCCTGTACACGTTCTGTATTGCAGACCTGCTTAATCATAAAACAAGCTATATTTGTCAGATCTGCTTTCTCTAGTGGGTTGGTTGTGCCATCACAGTTCATACTTTTCTCCACTCATTTCCCAACCTCTTAGGTCCTTAATGTTTCCTATGGAACTAGTTTATTCTGCATCCACTGCAAGGTTAGTGTCAAGTCTGCAGAGCTTCAAGGCTTGAAATCATTATGAGCCATTTGCAAATAATGCTGTAATCTTGGATGATTTCTCTGCCTCTTTCCTGCTTCCCAACAAAATCTCAGTTCTTGGGAATCTCTCTTCCGCTCTGCCCTCCACCCCCACCTCCGCTTCCCCTCTCCTCCATTCTCCCCGCACTTGTGAAATGATCTGGTCAACAAAGCAGTGCAAAATTGTTCAGATAACTGCCTTTAGCAGTTTTTCCCCTGTGGAAAAGAGCTATAGCTAACCTGCTTTGCAACAGCATGCTGCTAACTGGCACAGAGAAGGAAGGATTTACTGTTATAGAATACCAGGATTGAAAGAGACCTCAGGAGATAATCTAGCTCAACCCCTGCTCAAAGCAGGGCCAATTCCCAGACAGTTTTTTCTTTTTAAACCCCAGTTCCCTAAATGGCCCCCTCAAGGATTGAGCTCACAGCCCTGGTTTAGCAGGCCAATACTCAAACCACTGAGCTATCCCTCCCCTGTTGCATACAAACATCTAGGCCTAAATCTTCAGAAGCTGATAGTGGCAGTGGGGGCCCCCAACTCGATATACTTCAAAAATTGGGGGAAAGCCACATGGACACTTAGGAAGGCTTTCTTCACATGAGCTAGAAATTAACCAAAACAGCACAGTTCTGCAAGCCAGTACTGAGTAAGCCTAAAGCCATTGAACTGTGCGTACACGTGGCTCTGTATGTATGGATTCCTAATGCATACCCAGCACTGTAGTATTGAAGGGCCAAATATGAATAGTAGTGGCATCATGGTTTTGGTTCAGCTGAGACCACTTTCCTCTCTCTCGGTGTTAGTTCTGCAAATGGCTCTGGACTGCTTAACCATTATTGTGTGGAGGCCTGAGCATGGAGGTGAATCTTGCATTGTGATCTCAACTCAGGCTCTTGCAGGGAGTTTCACAACCAAGAGCTGATGTCTCTAGCCTTCAACATTTTCATTTTAGGCTTTGTTGGTCACAGTTGGTTGACAGCGACGGCGGCTCCAGGCACCAGTGCTCCAAGTGCATGCTTGGGGCGGTGCCCTGCCAGTCCTATGAGGGCAGCAGTCAGGCAGCCTTCGGCGGCTTGCCTGTGGGAGGTCCACCAGTCCCGCGGATTCGGTGGTAATTTGGCAGCAGGTACGCTGAAGTCCCGGGACCAGCGGACCTGCGTGGGCATGCTGCCGAATCCACGGGACCGGGGACCTCCTGCAGTTACGCCACCGAAGGCAGCCTGCCTGCCATGCTTGAGGCAGCAAAAAAGCTAGAGCTGCCCCTGCCTGTTGATGATAGTAACGTTGGAGGGGTACAGGGAGACATGGTCCTGGAGGTAACTGAGTCCTCATCCACACAATAATGGTTAAGCATTTGAAAATAAGGGCAGAAACATGAAAGAGGTATCAGCAGTTCCCATGTTTGTCCCCTCCATGCTGTTTTCATAGGATCATAAAAATATAGGGCTGGAAGAGAGCTCAATAAGTCATCAAGTCCTACTCCCTGTGCTGAGGCAGGACCAAGTAAACCTAGGCCGTCTCTGAGAAGTTGTGTGACCCTGTATGCTTCATTCTAGGCTTTGTTGGCCAATGTTTACCAATTTTTATTTACCAATTTTTACCTCTCCGTCAAAAAGGCTGTTACTCAATCAAAGATGGTCCATCAGTCTACAATGCCAGCATCGTCCAGAGGATAGATTTAGATATCAAATAAGTCACCAGCTGGATTGTAAAACCAGAGATTGTCCACAGAGCCTGAGGTAAATGGACTGTAAAACTCTGAGCTGTGCAATAAGCCGAGTGCTTGAATGCTGCAGTCTGGCATCTCTAGTGACATTTTGTGTGCCAGTAGTTCAGGGACATTTAAAGGCCTGGGGTGAAGAGCAGGAGGAAAATGAGATTTAGGGCTTTAAAATTCTGCATTTTGAAACTGTTGCTGATTGCTGGCTTGTTTATGTACGTAGTTTTTATTTGAGTTTAATTAGAAAATAGCTTTGTCCCATTCATTGGGCAAAGTAAATCATTTCCTTCTTAAGTATGATGTCAGGCCTTGTGTTGTTTGGTCCAATAATCATATGATATAATATTCTTTTGTGATTAAATATAAATTGTCCCTCTAAATGAGGCTATTTGGCAATTCTTGTGTAAAGGTGAAAAGATTTGTATGCCATAATTACAAAGGTTAAACAGCCACTCACTCACACCAGAAATAGCATGAGCAAACTTAAATCAGTTAGTCCTGATAATACACGTCTGCCGTTGGTCCAAAAGGCTGTCGGTCAACTGCACCATTCCACCTTCCTTTTGTGTTTTGACACCCTGCTCCTTCTCCTAGCCTAGATTCTAGTTTAGGCCCTAGTTCTGTCAGCTACTCCATGCTGGTAGACCCCTATTGACTTCAGTAGGGCTCAATAGACATTCAGGGGGCTGTCTGCCTCCCCCCCCCCCATTGCATTTTTTGCAGGATCAGGATCTAGGTGGGCACATTTCTTTCTTTCAAGTACTTCATACACATTTTGAAAATTGCCCCTGCCTGAAGAAATACAAAAGATGCTCTGCTTTAAAAGCAGAACTAACATTTGCAGACTGGAGAAGCAGCAGAAATATGCCCTTCATTTTCAGTGTGTCAGCTGCCACAAGCAGCCTTGGAAGCTGAAATACTTTGTAGTTGTTCCTGCTCATTTTTGCTTGCATTTGTGGGTTACTGTTGTGAAAGAAGCAGAGCAGTTCTTGTGCTACAGTCAATTTGCATTTGCTTCCCGCCTTATTACAGATGTAAGTCAGATGTGTTCTGCACTAACAAACATTCTCATTAATTCAAAAATCACCCCACTATAAATCAATATGTAACAGTATGCTGTAAAATATTGGTTTTATCTGCACAGGAGGGGTGTGTGTGTGATGGGGACTTCCATGAATTATGACCTTTGTGCCCAAACAGGGATGTAAAACCTACTGTTCTATTTCTGCCCATATTCAATAATATCTTAGGATAAGCTTTTGTGTGTGATGATTTTGGGGACATCGTAGCAGTCACCTCTCTTTTGGATGAGGCAGGCAAAGGCAGATGAGCAGAAACAGTTTTTACGTGGATATTTTTTAAGCTGAATTCATAATTTACAGCAGTCTTAGGCCTGAAGCAACTATGCACAGAGGATATCTATAAGCCTGTGTAATCCTGGTGTTTCCTAAGTGGTGGTTGACTGTAACTCCCACACCCTAAATTACTTGGAAAGCATTGAAATACCACAGTGCGCTCCTCTCAAATGGCTTCTTAAGACTTCTTGTACTCTTGCTGTGTTTTTGAGGAGGAAATAGCTTACTCAAATGAACAGCTGTTCAGTATCTTTCCAGCTACTCAAACAACTTGAACTGTTTTTTCTTAAGTCATTTGTACTCATTGCCATTTAAATAATCTCATAAATATTGTAAACAAGAAAAAAATTGAAGGGTCTTTATAACAGCTTGCCACCAAGCTGAACACTCTCCCTGTGCACCCCACAATGGCCATCAGTACACTCAAAGCACCTGTGGGGGGGGAGGGGATTTGCACCATCCAGTTGGTTATCAATTTCTTCTCCTCCCAAAGTGCTAGAAGCTGGGCTCATTCTCCCTCGGGCTTCCCAACAGTGGCTGTCCTCTATCCCAGTCCCCACTTTTACTATTTATTAAAAGGAATTATTCAACATACAAATCTAGTCCAAGTTAAACATGTGGGTTTATGGGCCTTTCTGTGGCAGGTAAAATGGCAATTAACAGAGCGGAGAGAGACTTGGAGGAGCAAATAGTCAAAAGAACAAATAAGGAAAAAGATGGGTGGCAGTGTGGACTGTTCAAACCTTCTGGGAAAAGATAGTATGATGACAAGAGGGAAGAGATGGTGATGAAAAGATTAGACACATGGAGAGGCTTTTATATGAAGAGAGAGTGATAAGGTTGGGCCTGCTTAGTTTAGAGAGGAGACAAAAAAAGAAATACATGCTGGTGATATATAAAGTACCACCTGGTTTCGAAAAGCTGAGCACTCCTGTTTGCCCTTCCCTATGGTACAAGAACAAAAAGATAGCCGATGAATTTAAAAAGCAACAAATCTTGAAGTAAGCTCATTAGTAGAAGATCTCATTGGGAGGGAGGGAGATAAAGCTTGGTAGGATTTAAAAAGGGATGAGAAGGGATGAGATCCTCATCCCAGGTCTGGCTTCTTTATGCTGGATAAAAGGACCAAGGTGGTGTAAATGAGTCCTAAAAAACCCATCTCCTGCCAAAGGAGGATTTCTCTTGAGCAAGCACTACAGAAGCCAGCCTTAAGGCTGCCCTCCGAGGACCCTCTCAAAAGGTGTAGGAGGCATGGTGCTTGGGGCAGGGATGCAGGCCTGCAGAGATTCTGCGTAGTGCCGAAGTCCAAGGAAGCTGATGTAATTTAGACAGACCCCCAGGATTGTCTCTATTAGTTTGGGGACCTCTCCAGACTCTCAAAAAAGCCCAGGATAGGGAGGTGCAAAGATGACATAAAACCACTTAATGAGACAACCTGTGCTGCGAGCTGGGCTGCACTTCTTCGAGGTGCAGCCCCAAGTCTCACCTCTGGTATTTATGTTGTTAAGATCATCCACAATTACAAAAAAAAAAAAATGTGTAAGATATAACTCGGGGATGGGGGCATAAGCCAACTCCTCAGGCTGGTCAGGAAACTGAATTTCCATTATGTGAGAAATTTTGTTTTCATTCTGAATTGGAAGGAAAAATCAAAATTTTTTAATTTTTTCACGTAAACAATTCTGAAAAATTTAGAGTAGGAAACACTGAAACATTTAATTTTGGTAATGTTGAAACAAATACAAATATACGTAACTATAATGCAGTTAATAGAACATAGAGATATAACTAAATGAATTGAAAATATAAAGTTGAAATGAAATATTTCTGCCTTATCAAAATGAGTCTCTAACTGTGTCAAAACCAAAACATTTACCTTAAGTGCTTTGATTTTGATGAAACTGCATTTTCCATTGGAAAACTGTTCTGCCAAAAATCTTGACCAGATGTACTGACCACAAACTGTCTGGAGTTAGGTAGAAACTTCCTCTGCTGGCAGATTAATCCATCATTCTCCTTTTGGCATATTCTGCACCATGCTCTGAAGCACCTGGTTTCTAGATGGACCACGGGTCTAGTTTAGTATGATAATTTCTTATGTTATTCTTTTGGGACAAGAAGCTACGTAGGTTCTTGGATACTGTGATGAAGAGCACAGTATACAATCTTATATTAGATATATTATCTACCAATGTAATTAGTAATACACTTTAAAGTAGTACTGAAAAGTCTGGCATGAAGGAGTTAATAGCAGCAGCAGAAGAAAACAGTGATTTCTGAGTTATGCATTTATTAACTGCTCACTGCTTATGGGATTTTAATTCTTTGCACTAAGGGAAAGAACATTTCAAAAAAATGCAAGTCACTTTGCCAGATTGAATTAAGAAGCTAAATGTTGGGGAAAGAACATAATATTAAGAGTTGTATTCCATGTAATTTCCCTCATGGCAGTTCTACAAAAGTTTTAAGATTCCAGTTCAGGCCTTCCAAAAAATGTTTTCCAGTTATGCTGGAGGCTTATAGTTCTGTGTTGGTTTCCACCTGAGATGTTTTCTTATTGCAGACAAAACAAGCAAAAAAGAGATCGACCAAACAAGCCCTCTGCTGCTAGAAAGCCCCATACAAAATTATATTCTGTCTGATGAACATGTACCAGGACAGCACAATGAGAGGTACAGAGAGGATGCAAGTTTGAGAACTACTGTGTTCCATACATCTAATTCTAGAGGATATAATAGGTTTAGACAGCCTGGCAAATATTTCTCTTGCATTTCTATACAGTGCCTTCCATGTGAGGATCTCAAACCATTTTTACAAATATTTATTGTATCTTTATAGCACCCCTGTGAGGTAATATATGTTCTACCTAGACTTCAGGTGAGGAATCAAGCACAAAGAGCTGGAGTGATTAAGTGCAGGTGAGAGATCATCCAGCAAGTCAGTGCCAGAGCTAGAAGTAAAATTCCTGCTAATATAACAGTGCTTTACCTATTCTACAGTGCTTGCAAATACAGATGTTTAGTAAAATGAACAAAAAGTTGAATATGGAATAATGTACTTAATGGAGTTTAAATAGTGAAATGGTTATAAGATATTCTTGGGATTACATATAGCATGTGAGGGTACGGTACATATGCCCCCCACATAGATCAGTAGTTTTTAAGAGCTCCAACAAGCAAGCTATAATTGGAATAATTCCAGCCCTTTGCTTTCATGGCAGATGGTCTTGGTCAAATTCTGAGCTCCTTCCCTATCCAGTGGAATAAACCACTTCAGCTGCATTAAATCCTTGCACGCGCTTTCAAGCTGACTTTGAGGAACTTTTTCTCAAAAGCCTTAGCAATAACTAGCATTTCAGATAAACAGAGCACATCTCTCAAGTGGCGAAAGGGCCAACAGATGTTCTCTCATGTGTATCTGTGTGGGATTGGCTGAGGAAATCGTTCATGGCTGAAGCACTGGGAGAACTTGCACCGGTGTGAGGTATCTGTCTCACTATAGATGACTTGCTGAAAAGGAGCATTGGCTGGGTTGTTTCCCAATCTACAGACTTTATCTATAGAACATAAGAATGGCCCTACTGGGTTGGGGTAAAGGTCCATCTAGCCCAGTACCCTGCTTTTTACAATGGCCAATACCAGGTGCTTCTGGGGGAATGAACAGATCAGGTAATCATCAAGTGATCCATCCCCTGTTGCCCATGCTCAGCTTCTGGCAAACAGTTGTTAGGATCATGGCAGGGTAGGTTGTATACTTTGCAAGTTTTTTTGCTCTTCCAGCCCACCTTCTTTTTCTCCCCTTTAAAAAAAAAAAGAAAAGAAAAAGTTGATCAATTATTAACCTATTGCTGCCCCCATTATGACTAGTGGAAGTTATGAAGCTCACCCCATAAGCAATGATATCTGCGTTCAGCAGATGCTGGCAGGAAGGAGCACTGGGAAAGCTTGCAAGTCACAATTGGGTGCAGTACTTTAATCAACAGAATCCAGTTCAGTTGGGTTTTTATAGCATGAATTGATTGGGTTTTAGATGGTTTGGTATTTTAAAAACATGTGCAAATGTATTCCACACAGTGTCAGATAGCCCTCGGTATGAAGTGTTCTACTTATCTAGAGAACTGCCTAGTAAAGATTTGCAGGTATACCCATCCTTTTCCCCCAGTGCTTAAAGTCATTGAAATTAGCAGGTCTGATTCAAAGATGCACAGGAAGTAGATAAGTTCATTAAGAAGGCGCTACTTTAGAAATCCTATTTCTGTCCATGGGTATGTCTACACTACAGGATTATTCCAATTTTACATACTGATTTTGTAAAACACATTGTATAAAGTCGAGTGCACGCGGCCACACAAAGCACAATAATTCGGTGGTGTGCGTCCATGTACTGAGGCTAGTGTCGATTTCCGGAGCATTGTACTGTGGGTAGCTATCCCATAGTTCCCACAGTCTCCCCCGCCCATTGGAATTCTGGGTTGAGATCCCAATGCATGATGGTGCAAAAACAGTGTCGCAGGTGATTCTGGGTAAATGTCGTCACTCTCATTCCTTCCTCCGTAAAAGCAATGGCAGACAATCATTTCGCGCCCTTTTTCCCTGGATTGCCCTGGCAGAGGCCATAGCATGGCAACCATGCAGCCTGTTTTTTCCTTTTTTTTTTCTGTCACTGTATGTGTACTGGATGCTACTGACAGAGGCGGTACTGCAGTGCTATACAGCAGCATGCATTTGCCTTTGCAAGGTAGCAGAGACGGTTACCATTCCTATTGTACCGTCTGCCATGCTATTGTAAATTGGCGATGAGATGACGGTTTTCAGTCATTCTGTACCATCTGCTGCTGTCATGAGTGCTCCTGGCTGGCCTTTGCTGAGGTTGGCCAGGGGTGCAAAGACAAAAATGGGAATGACTCCTTGGGTCATGCCCTCCTTTATGTTTTATCTAAAAATAGTCAGTCCTGCCTAGAATATGGGGCATGTGTACTAGAGAACCAGTGTACCAGAGAGCATAGGAATAAGAACACTGACTTTTTAGTGAGATAAAATGAGGGGCAAGGGGTGGAAGCCTCCAGCTGCTGTGATAGTCCAGACAGTACAGAATCTTTTCTTTAGACATGAAAGCGGAGGGGCTGATGGAGCTCAGCCCCCAGCTGCTATGATGAAGACGGTTACCAGCCATTCTGTACCATCTGCCAGGAATGACCAGGAGTCATTCCTATTTTTACCCAGGCGCCCCGGCTGTCCTCACCAAAGCCAGCCAGAAGCACTCACGGGCTGATGATGACAATGGATAGCAGTCATATTGTATCGTCTGCCACCGGGGAGGGGAGAGGATGCTGCTGTTCAATGCCGCAGCACCACGTCTACCAGCAGCATGCAGTAGACATACAGTGACATTGAAAAAAGTCAAGAAATGATTTTTTTCCCTTTTCTTTCACGGGGAGGAGGGGGTAAAATGACAAGATATATCCTGAACCACCCCGGCCAATGTGTTTGACCCTACAGGCATTGGGAGCTCAGCCAAGAATGCAAATGCTTTTCGGAGACTGCGGGAACTGTGGGATAGCTGGAGTCCTCAGTCCCCCCTCCCTCCATGAGCATCCATTTGATTCTTTGGCTTTCCATTACGCTTGTCACACAGCACTGTGCTGTGGCCTCTGTCTATCATAGCCTGGAGATTTTTTCAAAAGTTTTGTCATTTTGTCTTCTGTAACGGAGCTGTGATAGAACAGATTTGTCTCCCTATACAGTGATCAGATCCAGTATCTCCCATACGGTCCATGCTGGAGCTCTTTTTGGATTTGGGACTGCATCGCCATCAGAGCTCTACGCTGGGCAAACAGGAAATGAAATTCAAAAGTTTGTGGGGCTTTTCCTGTCAACCTGGCCCATGCATCCAAGTTCAGAGTGCTTTCCAGAGCGGTCACAATGGTGCACTGTGGGATACCGCCCGGAGGCCAATAACGTCGATTTGCAGCCACACTAACCCTAACCCAACATGGCAATACCGATTTCAGCGCTACTCCTCTCGTCGGGGAGGAATACAGAAACCAGTTTAAAGAGCCCTTTATATTGCTATAAAGGGCCTTGTTGTGTGGATGGGTGCAGGGTTAAATCAGTTTAACGCTGATAAATTCGGTTTAAACGTGTAGTGTAGACCAGGCCATATATGTATTTTAACTTGTTTCTTTAAATACAGTTTGAAAATTTTTCTTTAGTGTTTATATGGAGAAGAGTTTATTTTGATTTACCAAATATTACAAACAATTTATTTTGATTGCCAAAGGTAAGCAGGTTTGCCTGCTGAGTTGTGAGATATTGAGCCTTAAACCCATACTGCTCCAGCACTGAATCTTGGCTATCCTGAGTCTTAAGTATGTGTGATTTTTTTTTGAGAGAAGGAGGGAGAATAATGGCATATTAAACTGTATTATACCATTCAGCCACTACATGACAGTGTGTGTAAAATACGTATTTAAATGACCCTCAGCCATAGCTGGCAGAGCTTTAAAAGATCTTGTGATGAACACATCTGATGTGTATAAGCAAGCTCGGAGACCAATCCACATCTGTACAGGATCCTGACATGGTGTTAGCAGTGGAATTAATAATAGAAAAAGAAAAACAGCAATAAAGGTTGCAAACAGAGCAACAGAAGTTGCAGACACAAAGAACAGCAATAAAAGCTGCAGGATCTTATCAATATTCACTCTTCAATGCCCCAGAGAACATCAGCTTTGACAAACCTTCAGAATGGACAGACTGGAAACGATATTTTGCAAGCTTTCGCATTGCTACCAAGCTGCACAAAGAAACTGGAGATACGCAGGTATCATCTTTAAATTATGCTATGGGGAAGCAAGCAAAGCATATCTTTACATCCTTGGACTTCATTGAAGACAGTCACAAAGATGACTATGAAAGGATTCTGATTATGTTTGATGCATACTTTATACCTCAGAGAAATATGGTTCATGAAAGAGCATGTTTTCACCAGGGAATTCAAGAACCAGGGGGAAACTTTGAATGGTTTATAAGAGCTCTGCTTACATTGGCTGAAAACTGTGATGTTGGGAATGCAAAACATGAAAATATCAGATACTGTTTGGGTACTGTGTTAAACAGCAGCTACAATTGGAGAGATTTAGTCCTAGCCACAGCTATACAGATAGAAAAGCAGTCAGAATTACTCAAACTGCAAAACAAAAGGCAGGAGTAATTTTAAAAAACTGAAAATAACTTTGAAGCTATAAACAGACACTTGAGAGTTAAGTCATAATAAAAACCCTGAGGCAAGGAGAGAGAACTCTGTGGCTTAGAGGGTCATTTTCCAGCCTACATGCACAAAGTGTGGAAAAAGTCAGATCCCAAGAGATGATGCATTGCAGTCAGAGGCAAATGGTGTAATACATGCATGAAATATGGAAATTTTGCAGCTGTTTGCTGCATCAAAGCAGTCAGGGAGCTCACTTTATTACAATCAAGAGCCTTGTTTCTGGGATCTGTCATGTGTGATGAAACAGTGTCTGCCTGGAGAGTGGAACTGAATATTCATAGCAAGACTATTGACTTTCAAACTGGGACATCAGCTCCTGAGTCAGTCCTCTCAGAAGGAATTTATCAGCTCTCAGGGGTGAGGTTGAAGGTGATGGCGTCACTAGACGCAGTTCTGACAAGCTCTGGAGGTATTCTGAGGGTATGGCTATACTTGAAATTTCAAAGCGCTGCCACGGCAGCACTGCGGGAGCGCTGCCGTGGCAGCGCTTTGAAGTGTGAGTGTGGTCAGAGCGCCAGCGGTGGGAGAGAGCTGCGGCACTGATTACACTGAGGCTTTACAGCGCTGTATCTTGCAGCGCTCTGGGGGGTGTTTTTTTCACACCCCTGAACGCAAAAGTTGCAGCACTGTAAAGTGCCAGTGTAGCCAAGCCCACAACTACATGGGCCAGTTCACCACAGAAACGACTTACAAATGCTTTGCATTCAGAGTGCATGTGATCAAAGAATCAAAGACCAACAACCTTGTCAGCCACTGTATGGCAGCCATGAGGAGAAAGAAGGAAGATTTGATGATATTGGAGTTCTGAAAGGAGATCCAGTACAAATCAATTTGAGACAATGCTAGATTATGCAGTATATAAATCCCTCTGTCAGAGAGCTCTTAGAAGAGACTAGCTGCAGATTAAGAGGACATTACCACCTGGTCATTGTGGATTATTTTTCCAGGTATGTATAAATAATGTAATTGAAAGACATAACATGTTTCAGTGTTATTGAGAAACTGAAGTGCAGCTTTGCTGACTTCAGTATTTCAGAACAATTAGTGACAGGCAATGACCACAATTCACTGCAGCAGAGTTTGTCATTCTGAACGAAATATGATTTTGATTATATTACTAGCAGTCCCCATTACACACAAGTGAATGGAGAGGCTGAGAGCTGTACAGACAGTTAAGAAAATCCTGCAGCAGGAAGATCCATTCCTTTCTTTTGAGAGTTACAGATCAACACCAACAGCAGCTACTGGATATAGCCCAGCACAAATCCTGATGGGAAGACAACTTTGGAAAAGAATCTATCTTCATATGGGCCAGACCTGAAGAGAGTACCAAATTGGATAAAAGGCTAAAAGAGCTATAAACACTTTTACAACAGATGTCACTCAGGTCTAGAACCTGGTGACTCTGTGTCAGATTGGATGGAGAAAAGGGATGCATGACTCAATTTGTCATGAAGAAAAATAATTAATTTCCTGGATCATATGCGGTTGAGACTGATAGTGGAGAGTTCATTTGCATTGTGGTTGCCTAAAAATGAATGCCCTTCCGCTTTTTACAAGCCATAAGGGCAAGCAATGGGGGGGGGATGATAGAGGAGCGAGTGGCGGGCAGGGTCTTGGGGGAAAGAGGCAGTGTGGGAGCAGGGCCTCCGTGGAAGAGGCTGTGTGGGCATGGGATCGGGGGGGGGGACGACTTGGGGTAGGGCCACGGTTCAGGCACCTGTCATCCCCTACTTTTAGGGTGCTTGTCAGTCCTGCTTAATGGCCAGAAGGGACCATCATGATCACCTAGTCTGACCACCTGCACATTGCAGGCCACAGAACCTCACCCACTCACTCCTGTAATAGATTCATAACCTCTGGCTGAGTTACTGAAGTCCTCAAATCTTGATTTAAAGACTTCAAGTTACAGAGAATCTTAGATTTTCCTTCTAGCTCTGCTCTCTTCCTTCTCTCCCCCATTTGGTATTTAGAGGTTTAGTTTCATAAGGGAATAGAGGGAGCAGTTCTGACTTCCTCACTTCCCTGGGCTCCCTGTTTTCTTGTCAACTCCTTCTAGTACCTGGCAGGGGAAGAAGGGAAAGAAGGATCAGCATCAGCAGCCATATCCTCCTGGACAGCTGGAAAGGATGAAGACATCTTATGGGAGGGTGGGAAGCTACATGCCCCAGCAAGAAGTTGGAAGGTAGGCAAGTCTGCCTGGGGGTTTCAGTCATTTACAGTGTTGGGAGAATGAGGATCACCACATCTAGCACACAGGATCAACACCGGGAAGGGCATAAGCATCTGACTTTAACACAATGACACTTACACATAGAAAAAACTATTTTACATCCTTTTTTGAGGTTTTTATGATTTCTTCTAAACTTTATACTTAAAATGTAAGTTCCTGGGACTGTCTTTTTGTTCTGTGTTTATACAGCGCCTAACAGACTAGGTGAAGTGAGTATTAAAAAAAACAAAAGGTAAAATGGTTACTATATTTTTTTTGAAGTCTGTAGCAGATACAGAACAAGTGGGAAGATTGAGCTAAAGTTTTTACAGACATTGGGGTGGGTTGAACAAGGTGAGTCACTTGTGTAGCCCCTACTTCTCACTAATGTAGCCACCCCAGACTCAGTAAGGAGTTGCCTACTCAAAGCTCATTCTCTTTCACTCTGTGAGAGGGAGATCCTGCAGGAAATCAGATTGTAGGGCTGGATCATACCACCACCATCTCCGATGAACTAGAGTAACAGTCATGCTACTTGTTCGGGGTTAGAACAGACACCTGCATGTTCAACAAATGGCCACTTTAAACAGGGTAAGTTCTATAAACTAGAGTTTTAAAATAAGTAAGAGATGTTTTTCAAAAATGTGTTAGCAAACACAAATGAACCTAGTCTGGACATATACCTAGTGGGTGGAATCAAGGAGAGCCAATAGCAGGGGGACTGTGGGCTCCCTGCAGCATTCACAAGTTCTCAAAGGGCTGGAGTTGCTGGGATACAGAGCTAGGGTTAGGCATAATTAAACTAAACAATTGCTTAGGACCCAGGCAGCTCAAGGGGACCCCTACTTGCTTTTTATTATTAAAAACTTGCCTGTTTTAGTATGGAGCGGGAATATTCCTGCTTGGGGCCCCCACTGGGCTAACACTGGCACTGCTGGGATGTATAATAATGAGCTCAAGTATCAGAGGGGTAGCCATGTTAGTCTGGATCTGTAAAAGCAGCTAAGAATCCTGTGGCACCTTATAGGCTAACAGATGTTTTGGAGCATGAGCTTTCATGGGTGAATACCCACTTCATCAGATGCATTTGACAAAGTGGGTATTCACCCACAAAAGCTCATGCTCCAAAATGTCTGTTAGTCTATAAGGTGCCACAGGATTCTTTGCTGCTTTTATAATAATGAGCTGTATGTGTATAGATTTGTTTCTCCTGCTGAGGCTTCTTTCTGTCTTGAGGTGTGTAGGTTCTAGTAGGCAGCCCCTTGATGACTAGCACAACAGTGCTTTTATAACTTTCTCAAGTAGCAAATTACTCTAAGTATCCATAAGTAAGACACTGTCACTTTAATCACAAATGTTCTGGTTAACAGGATAACCTCCTATTTCCTTTAAAGGGAACCTTGATTTTCCTCACTTCAAGAGCAGTAAGTTCAGCCCTCACTGTGAAGAACGGAAGCCATATGCTAGGGCAGTGATACACAGACCTCAGTGGTTCAAGAGCCAAATTAGCAATTACTCAAAAGAGCCACAGTTGTGAATTCATAGTTTAGTTTATGATAGTGTATAGACTCTATATATTGTGACAAAGTTCCTCCTCTACCTTAGTGGGTCCTGCGCTCATTGGCAGATTTGTTCACCTCAGTGATCTTCCCTCTGTTGGAACCCATAGTCAGGGTCAGCTCCTCCTGTGTCTGATCAGGAGTTGGGAAGTTTGGAGGGAACCCAGGCCTGCCCTCTACTCCAGGTTCCAGCCCAGGGCCCTGTGGATCGCAGCTGTCTATAGTGCCTCCTGTACCAGCTGCATGACAGCTACAACTCCCTGGGCTACTTCCCCATGGCCTCCTCCAAACACCTTCTTTATCCTCACCACAGGACCTTCCTCCTGGTGTCTGATAACACTTGTCCTCCTCAATCCTCCAGCAGTTCACTCTCAGCTTCTTGCTCCCAGCTCCTCACACATGCTCCTTCTCCTCTGGCTCCTCCCTGCCTGACTGGAGTGAGCTCCTTTTTAAACCCAGGTGCCCTGATTAGCCTGCCTTGATTGGCTGCAGGTGTTCTAATTAAAGTAGCTATCTCTACTGCCTTCTAGAACTATCTTAATTGGCCCCAGGTGCCTTGATTAACCTGGAGCAACTGCCATTTGGTTACCAGGGTCCTAGGGATTTGTTTAGCCTGGGGCTAACATACCTGTTTCTCAGTACTTTACTGTAGCCATCTGGCCTTGCCCCATCACAATATGTATAATTCTCACAGCAGCAGTTAATAACATAGTGCAAATTGATAACTTAATTAGTTAATAACATAGGAAAAGCATCCTAACTGGTTAATAATTTAGATTGGTTAATAATTAAATCACAGTGTTTTAGTATCATGTGCTACAAAGAGCCAGGAGACAAATTACAGAACCACTTATAGCTCCAGAGCCTTCATCAGTATCACTGTGCTAATGGGTCATTTCCCCCTCTACCTGCCACTTTCTAGTCTCCCACTTTACACATGTGCCTTCTTCAGTGCTGCCCTGTGAATTCAGAAAAGCCACTCTTCTTCTGCACCTACCAGCCCCTTGTCTCCTTCATATCCTTAAAAGGGATTGATTGTGTGCATCCTGACAAGTGTTTGCTACACAATTTCCCTCCTCCACAAACATGGGCCCTCACATAGTTCTGTCTACGTCTGAGCGAGATCACAACCCCTGGAGCAGAGACCCTGTCTTCTTAGCTTTGTGCAATGCCACCTGCTCACTGTAGGTGCTCCACAAATAGGACCCTACCAACTTCACAGCTGTGAAAAATGCATCATGGATGGTGAAATCTGGGCTCCAGTGTGAAATCTGCTGGGAAGGGGCAGGCATGGACAGCGGGTATGAGAGGCCGGGGGAAGATAAGCCTACCCAAATAGGATGTGGCACATCTCCCTTTGGAGGCGCACAAGCCTGTCACCTTTAGAGCGCCGCTGCTGCTGAGAGGATGCCTGGGCAGTAGTTCTATCCACACTGACGCCACACTCCTGCTTGTCCTCTTTCTCTGTGGCCCTGCCCACGCTGCTCCTCTTCCTGCCCCTTCTCTGCCTCTGCCCCCAAGATCCTGCCCTCACTCCACCTCTTCCCTCACCCCCCCCACTCCACGTGTTGCTCCTTGGCAGGCAGGGGTGGCCTCAGGGAGGGGGCAGAGTGGCATGAGTGGTGGGCAGTGGGGTCCTTGGGGGAGGCAGTGAAAAGGTGTGAGCAGCAGGTGTCCTTGGGGGAGGGGAAGAGGCACAAATGACAGGGGCGGAGCAGGGGCAGGCCTTGGGATGAAGCCATGGTCCAGGTGCAGGTGTCCCTTCCCACTTCTAGGGAGTTTCCAAATGTGGGAGTCATGCTGCGCTGCCCATGGGGGCGTGGCAGGGGGCACCTCAGTCGGGGTTCCTATCACGTGCTGGGCTATAGCTGCTAGTCCTGGGAGGAATGGGACTTCCTCTTCTCCTGGAGGAGCTGTTTCCGGGGCTGGATCAGACCCACCTCTGGGAACCTCCCCCATCTTCAGGAAGGTCAGCACCCCACCCCACTTCCTGCCCCCATTGCTTTGCAGTCATGGGGGGGAGGGAGTCAGCCACAGAGCTGCTTGATGCTGGCAGAGGTTCCCAAAGGTGGGTCTTACCTGGTCTGGGAGTGGCCCATCTGGGGGAAATAGAAGTCCTGTCCAGTCCCTCCCTAGCCTGGTTGGGACTAATATCTGGTGCCTGGTAGGAGCCCCCAGCTGGGGTGCCCCTAGCCAATGGTGCAGGAACTGGGGGGAGGCAGGGGCCCTACCCGCCACTTTTTAACATGGCATAGTTCAGTGGGGGCAGGTAGGGGTTGCTCTTCATGGCAGAGGAGCTGATAATGGTGATCAGCTCTCCCACTGTGAAGTGCAGCCCCTGCCAGTGCTGCTCCAAACCTGTTCAAGGCTTGCAGTTTTGGGGGTCAATGCCACCACGAAGCACAGCCCCTGCTGCTGCTCCAAACCTGTTCAAGGCTTGCAGTTTTGGGGGTCAATGCTGCCTCTGCCCCCAAACTACACCCATATTAGAAAGGGGGGACCTGGCCCCCAGTCATCCCAGTTCCAGCACCAATGCCCCTCCCCTACTTTTACAAAATTTCTGGTGTCCTTGCCGTCAGCCAGGCCCTTCCCAGCTTTGGGCCCAGCACTCAAGGGATAAAGGGACCTTTTGCTCTGGAGGCGGGGGGGCACAGCACCCCACTGACCAGGGGGCCCTGGGCAGTCACCCATGGGCAAGGCTGGCCTTGTCCCCCCCCAAAAAGTGATGACCCCCCCCCATACCATGGGACCCTCAAGTCTGTGCTGCTCAGCTCTGAAGGAAGTGCCTGTCAGCAGCAGCACAGAAGTAAGGGTGGCAATACTGAAAAAAAAAACAAACCCAACCATCTTTTGGATTGGGGCCCACTGGTTATCAACACTGTGAAATTTCAGATATAAATATTTGAAACCACGAAATTGAGGATTTAAAAAAGCCTATGACCATGAAATTGACCAAAATGGATGGTGAATTTGGTAGGGCCCTATCCATAAATAATAAATGGAGTGCACAATCTTGCCCTCACTCTGCCCCCAGGCTATGATCGCCATTGATTACACACACCCATAGGATCCCTGCTGTTTCAATGGGCAAGAGGGTTTGGAAAACATTGTCCCCTGCTAATATCCTTGTCCCTTGGGATAATGATTTCAGGCCAGGAGCATGCACACATGCACCCCCGGCAATGGAGCCTCATATGCTACTTGCTGGAAGATTTTTCTGCTTGCTATCTTTATGGCCAAGTTTAGGGTGGCTCTGCAGAGCAGGGAAACTCAGGCCATGTCTACATCTAAAATTTTGCAGCGCTGGTTGTTACAGCTGTATTAGTACAGCTGTATAGGGCCAGCGCTGCAGAGTGGCCACACTTACAGCAACCAGCGCTGCAAGTGGTGTTAGATGTGGCCACACTGCAGCGCTGTTGGGCGGCTTCAAGGGGGGTTCCGGGACGAGAGAGCAAACCGGGAAAGGAAACCAGCTTCGCCGCGGTTTGCTCTCTCGGTCCCGGAGCCAGCCAGCAAACCGCAGGGAAGGAGACCTGCTTGCTCGGGGTTCCGGGACCGAGAGAGCAAACCGGGAACGCCGCGGTTTGCTCTCTCGGTCCCGGAGCCAGCCAGCAAACCGCAGGGAAGGAGACCTGCTTGCTCGGGGTTCCGGGACCGAGAGAGCAAACCGGGAACGCCGCGGTTTGCTCTCTCGGTCCCGGAGCCAGCCAGCAAACCGCAGGGAAGGAGACCTGCTTGCTCGGGGTTCCGGGACCGAGAGAGCAAACCGGGAACGCCGCGGTTTGCTCTCTCGGTCCCGGAGCCAGCCAGCAAACCGCAGGGAAGGAGACCTGCTTGCTCGGGGTTCCGGGACCGAGAGAGCAAACCGGGAACGCCGCGGTTTGCTCTCTCGGTCCCGGAGCCACCCAGCAAACCGCAGGGAAGGAGACCTGCTTGCTCGGGGTTCCGGGACCGAGAGAGCAAACCGGGAACGCCGCGGTTTGCTCTCTCGGTCCCGGAGCCACCCAGCAAACCGCAGGGAAGGAGACCTGCTTGCTCGGGGTTCCGGGACCGAGAGAGCAAACCGCGGCGAAGCTGGTTTCCTTTCCCGGTTTGCTCTCTCGGTCCCGGAACCCCGAGCAAGCAGGTCTCCTTCCCCGCGGTTTGCTGGGTGGCTCCGGGACCGAGAGAGCAAACCGCGGCGTTCCCGGTTTGCTCTCTCGGTCCCGGAACCCCGAGCAAGCAGGTCTCCTTCCCTGCGGTTTGCTGGCTGGCTCCGGGAACGCGAGAGCAAACCGCGGCGAAGCTGGTCTCCTTTCCCGGTTTGCTCTCTCGGTCCCGGAACCCCGAGCAAGCAGGTCTCCTTCCCTGCGGTTTGCTGGGTGGCTCCGGGACCGAGAGAGCAAACCGGGAAAGGAAACCAGCTTGATTACCAGAGGCTTCCTCCTTCCACGGAGGTCAAGAAAAGCGCTGGTAACTGTCTACATTGGATTACCAGCGCTGGATCACCAGCGCTGGATCCTCTACACCCGAGACAAAACGGGAGTACGGCCAGCGCTGCAAACAGGGAGTTGCAGCGCTGGTGGTGCCCTGCAGATGTGTACACCTTCAAAGTTGCAGCGCTGTAACTCCCTCACCAGCGCTGCAACTTTCTGATGTAGACAAGCCCCCAGTCTAGGAACAAATTACACTCCCCGGCTTCCCTCCCCCAACCAACCAAAACCAGCAATGCAATACTACATTTGTGCCAAAGATATTTTATTGAGAAGGGACAGTCACATTTTGTTATTCCATGAATTAAAATGGAAATGATTCATATTACAAAAGAATAACTCAGAGAAGCACCATAGACAAATGTATTTGTGTCCAAAGCTTAATCGTAGGGAGGGAGAGAATGCTGGGCTTAAAATATCAGAGAGTATGCAGCGCTATCTAGATAAGCTAAAGGCTCTCCAAGCTCTGGGTTTGCCAGGCAGAGGGGGAAGCTGCCGGGAAGGAAGTGCTACTCAGCTTGAAATCGCCTCCTGCTCAGAGAGTAGCTCAGGACAAGCTAGACACACACTTGTTCCCCAAGGATTGACTCAGGGGAAGGCAAAACCTGGCAGTCTGCTGTGGCGTTCAACAAGGATGACTTTCATCTCCTTGCATTCGTTAGTAAAGCGTTTAAAACCCCGACAGGCTCTGCCAAATTTACTTTATCCGCTCCTCAGGAAACAATCAAGACACTCATTGTACGGCGAGGGTGCAATCTGAAGGCAACCCACGCTAGTGGTGGGGCTGTTTATATGCATAATCGAGATGCTGATCTCGTTCCAAAGTTAATGTCATAGTGTCAACTCCTGAACACAACTTCTTGCAAGGCTCCCGGTAAATCGTATTAACCATTTAATACCCGGTCGAATTAAAATTTAGACTCCGGGGACGGGAAAATGATACCTCATTGTCCGAATCGGAATGCAAATAATTAGGGCAGATGAATACCCCGCCTGCCTGCTGGTAGGTTTGTTTATGCAGTTCTAGCGGGGCTAGTGTACATTTCACAGGTGGTTTACACTCCCATGGTCTGCTTTACGTGGAATAAATCATTATTGATCTAGATCCCTTCACTTATTGCCATGAGCTGTTGTAAAGCTCTGAAGTTTTAATAAGGGCCACTGCGAATACGCCGACCCTTTTATGTCAACAATAATTCAGGGAAGTTAGCAAAGACAGCGCTTCTTTTCTCAATCCTCCATGCCTTCAGGCTGAGCTTGCTGCTCAAACCTCTGCCACATACAGAAGCCAGGTTGAAGGACTTCCCCTATGCAGCCGGAGATCGGAAACGTCTGATCTCTAGAAAGGGAAAATCGCTGAGATTCCGGACCTGCAAAAAGGCATCATCAAGGTAACTACAACTCACTTGGCAGTAGATGCTGTGTTAAGATCGCCTCTGGCTCCACATGCTGCCACTGCCAATCGGAAATGGAATGAAACTGCATCGGAGTCAGAGCTGATCTAACACGGAGCAGACAGAAGACTACCGAGCAAGAAGGCTGGTGGGGAGCAGCGGCCAGAAAGGATCGCTCGCTGCCGGGGGCTTTCTGTTCCCTCCTTACCGGCTGGAGGCTTTCAAAGGGGAGATTACAAAAATTCACCGTGAAGGGCTTCTGACTTTCCTGGGAAAGGGAGTAACTGTGCGGGGGAGAAAACCTCTCATACAAGCAATGATCTTACCTAAAGCTATACAGAGAGCGTACCCATTGGGAGATATCTGCTCGAGTGTAGGCAGGGCGAGCTGGCATGCCCAGCGCAGTGGTGCACTCAGAGGGCTCAGAGTAGGGTGGTTCTTCACTGGGCATCCCCAGCCCCGCAGCTCAGAGGAGTGTCTCTCATTTTCACCGAGACGGTGAAGGGCAGAGGTTTGAGGGCCAGCCCGTGGATGCAGTCCATGGTGAGCCGCTCGGCCGGGTTGGCCTCGAAGGTGCACTGGTGCAGGAGGATGGCGGTGAAGAGGAAGATCTGCAGCTTGGAGAGATGGTCGCCGATGCACCTCCTCTTGCCCATGGAGAAGATCATGACGCTGCACGTGAGGTCTCTGTCCAGCTTCTGCTCTCCATCCAGAAACCTGCCCGGGTCGAAGAGGTGGGGGTCCTTCCACTTGTGCCGGTCGTGATTGACCGACCACTGGTTGACGAAGACCACCGTGTCCTTGGGGATGCGGAAGCCCTGGAGCACCACGTCGGCGGTGGTGGCGTGCGGGATGGTGACCGGCACGAAGCTGCTGAAGCGGAGCGTCTCGTAGATGAAGGCTTCCACGCAGGGCAGGCAGCCGCGGTCCTCAGCCGTGGGCAGCCGGTCCCGGCCCACCACGCGGTCCAGCTCCGCCTGCAGCTGGCGCTGGAGGTGCGGGTGCTTGAGCAGCAGCAGCAGGACCCAGCACAGGGCGGTGGAGGTGGTGTCCTGGCCGGCCCCGAAGATGTCGGTCATGGTGCCCTCCACGTAGTCCCGGCTGAGCCCCTCCTGCGCCCCGCCGCCGCCATGCTCGATCTTGCCGAGGACGGCGTCGCTGATGTCCCGGGTGAGCCGCGGGTCGTAGGTGCGCCGGTGCTGGGCGACCTTGGCCCTGACGAAGTCGTGCAGCTCCTGGTTGAGCGCCTGGAAGTCGCGGAAGACGCTGCGCACGGGGTTGGGGAAGGCCTGGAGCCAGGGCAGCACGTCCACCAGGCTGCCCGCGCCCACCGTCTGCCCGAACTTGTCGTTGCGGCCCAGCAGCGCCCGGAACTCGCCGTCGTCGTGGCTGTAGCGCTGGCCGAAGCACAGGGCGCAGATCACGTTGGCGTTGGCCACCGTGAAGAGCGGGCACGGGTCGAAGTAGGCGCCGCCGGCGCCCCGCCGCACGAAGCCCCGGACGAGTTCCCGCGCTTCCGCCGCCACGTGCTGCTCGAGGAGCTGCCGGCTGCGGCCGCTGGCGGTGGAGAAGGCCCGCAGGCTGGCGTGGGCCAGGCGGCGGTGGGCTCGCCACAGCTCGCTGTAGCGCCCGAACGCCATGCTCCGGCCGCCGGACACCAGGCGGAAGGAGGGGAAGTCGGGCCGGCCGGCGAACTGCCCGCCCTGCCGCACCAGGGCTTGGCGGATGGCGGCCTCGCCGTTGAGCACCACCACGGCCCGCCGGCCCAGGCGCAGCTGGAAGACGTCGCCGTACCGCTGGGCCATCTTGCAGAAGGTGAGGTGGGGCAGGCGGCCCAGCTGCAGGACGTTACCCACCAGGGGCCAGGCGAAGGGACCGGGCGGGCTCCCGCTCGGCGGCCTCAGGCGCCTCCTCGCCCACAGGCAGAGGAAGAAGGCGCTGGCGAGGAGCAGCGCGGGCCGGGCTGTGGCCTTGAACCAGGGGGCTGGATCCCCAGCGCTGCCGCCGCTGCCCTCCCCTCCTGTGGCCATGGCGCGGATCCCGCCCAGACTCTGGGTGACTGTCCCGGCCTGGGGAAAAGTCTCAGGAGCCTCTCGTGACCCCAGACTATCTGGGGGGGGGGGGCAATCCCCTCTGTCCAGCCAGTCACTAGTTCAGCACCTGAACCGCCTAGGGACCTCCCTTGTGCGCTCCCCGGGAGATGGCTCCTTATTGAGCTGGGACACCCAGTAAATCTCCTCCCAGCCTATAGATCCCTCTGCAGTTTCCAGGGTCTCATCATCTCATCCTGAGTTCCTATCGTGTTTGCTTGAGCGAATGAGCTTCTTCAAATTGCCTTGTCAGGTTGATCCTTGAGACTCTGTACCAGAGAGCGCCCCCCCCCCCCGCCTCTGTCTTTGTCTAGTAATTTCAGTCCGGTCCTGTGTTAACCTTCTCTAAGATCCCTCTCTCGGCTCTGCTCTGGTGATTTGGAAGGGTGCATGCCCTGGCTTTATAGCTGCCTTGAAAGGGGCTGAGCCTCTCTCCTCCCATTGTGGTGGTCCCAGAGTCCCCCGAAAAGTCCGTGCGAAGCGGTTACGTGATTTCATCCCGGGGAGAGTTGAAACAACAGATTCATCCATCAAAAGAGGAAAGTCCGCAGCTTTCCAAACTCTTCCCTGTGCCAAAGGCAACACGGTTCCCGCAGCAGCAGCAGCAGGAGAAGAGCTTTTACCACGGATCTCCCTGAGGCTCCTTAACAGGCTTTCCCCACTGGGAGACTTCAGCACAGGGAAGGGGTATTCTTTTGTGCTTTGAAAGAGTCGTTTTCTAACTTCCAAGTTTGTTGATTTCAGTAGAAGCTGCAGTATAGAGCTGCCCCTCCCTCTCTGCCCAGAGGATGCTGCTGTGTGGATGCCAAACGGTTGACAGCCTATGAAGGAGTACCTGCATCTCACCTGCAGGACCAGGTATCCCTCCAGCATTCTGTCACCCTTACCAAGCATCTCATGTAGTTAATATCCAAGCAGTAAGATTAGTCTACCATGAGATAGGAGCCAGGACACCTAAGTTCTAACAATAACTGGCTGTAAGTTAACTTAAGCAAGTCACATCCTCTCTGTGCCTTTCTCCCTCTATAAAATGGGGCTGGAATGTTTGTGAAGGGCTTTGAGATCTCCAGATGGAAGGAGTTACAAAAGTGCAATGTATTTTGATAGCACATCTGCAGAAGTTGCCTGTAGAATACATTGTAAGTTCATGATTTTCTTAAGACCAGGTATAGAACATGGAGGAGTCAGCCTGAGCAGGGTGATGGGGAAAAGTAAAGGTACAGTATTCTGTTATGTTCTCAGCTTTGCCAAGGACTTGCTGTGTGATTCTGGGTAAATCATAAAGCTGCCCCATCCCTCAGTTTCTCTGTCAGTAAATAAAGGGTTTTATTGTCTGTGGATGAAATGAAAAGCCAGATTTATGAGCTAAGTATTGCTACCTCTTACTATTCAGTGTTGAATTATGGATACAGTTGTGCCCATACAAAATATTCAGACCAGGAGGTATAAAGAGGCAAATCAAATAAAAACAAAATATAAAATAAAAACATACATCCTCCTCTCATGCCACAGGTGGCTTTCAGAATTCATTCCCTTACTAGGTATGTCTCCTTAGTGGTGCATGAGTTATGACCATATGATATCTGTGTTATTCATGTCTCAACTTGGTCTGTGAAGAGTGTCTGAGAATGACCTTAACAGGGTTGGGAATAAAAAATTATTAGCACAGCTGTGAGATGAGTACTAGTGAAGAGGGTCAGAACTGATCCCGTGCAGTCTAATCACCTCCACAGCTTTCTGTGGTGTATGGTAAAAAAAAAATCAAGTAGATTTTTTGTCACATCCTGTGGTGATGATACCATCACATCTTCAAAGGGTTTTACAGTCATTACCTACTGAATCCTCATAATACTCTGAGAGGGAGAGAGGTAGAATCACCTAATAAATTTCACCCCCAGCTGTTAGAATCTTGTTTATAATTGCACAGGCAAACTGAACAGTTCTGTTGCCCAACCTCTTTCATAGGTATGCTTTCAGAATGTGCTTTAATCAACTAGTTAGAAAAATAAATTGACTTGATCAGATCTGGGCTCATCTGCAGACTTGATCAAAAAGCTTAAAGTTAACCCTTTAGAGCCTAGCCTCCAGGTATTTGTCAACTGGGAGTTTGCTGTGTTATGGCAAGGAAGAGGGAAGGTTTCTGGGAGACAGGTCTCTTCTCACAGTGGCTCAGCTCACCCTGCTGCCACTTCTAGAAACTACCCTTGGTCTGAGTAAGAGATAGGCCACATTAGGAATTGAGGCCAGGAACAGGGGATAATTGGCAAGAAATGGCAACTGATCCAGACAGAGAGCTGGAGCCAATAGCTGAGAATGCTAGGCCACTGGCCAGGTAGGATGGGGCAGGCAGCCTTTCCAGTGCACAGTGGGGGCAGGGACCTAGAAGACTAAGCAGGGGTGGGTGTCATTTTACTGACTGTTAGCCCAGTCACATGGGCGTAGATCTACAGAGGCATTCAGGCTTCTCCAATCCATGAAAGTGAGGAACCTAAATACCTTTATGGATCTAAGCCATGGGGAATATGAGCTTACTGCTAGCTTATAGGGCAAGCGAAGAAGAGAAACATTTTCAATATAAAAAAATCATTGTTCTGATTTTGATAGTTTAAAAGTAACTCTTACTAGATGTCACAGGGTCCACACAGGTTTCCACCTTCTCGCCTTGTACTGAGGCTGGTAAAATAAGAGTTCTCACACCTTCTTCTGGTGTTTCACCCTTGTGCTTTATTTTACAGTGTCAGCATAAGTCCCCTTTATCCCCTTTCCAACCCATTCTAGGGTTTCTTAGCCCTTGAGGCTCCCTTCCTGTGGTGAGGAGACAGAGCTGTAACCTCCTGTCTCCTCCCAGGTTAGCCTCCTGACTGAGTTTTGTTCAGAGCTTCTATAGCCCTCTCAGCCTTCAGCCCAGCTGTCACTGCTTAGCTCAGTCTGTTGCAGTGAGCCAGCCCTCGTTAGGGCCCAGGGCTGGGCTCCCTGCTGGCTGCTTTGCACCTCTGCCCCTGGCCTCTCTGCCCAAAATCAGGGCTTAGCCAGCATTTTAGCAGAGCATTCAAGGGGTTTCACCCCTGCCCTGCCAACACTAGAGAGTGTTGTTTTGACTAGAGAACATTGACAAAAGAAGCAGCCCTATGTGAATATATTTAGGGAATTTGTTTCCTATCTTCTTTTAAAAGAACTTCAGTTAAGCTGGCAATTTTCCCTTGTTTTCAGGTTTCCCACTCCTTCCTTTTGTGCAGGAAGATGGCTCATCCTCCTGGAAGGACAGGGTTGTACCTCCTCAGCTAAGGGCAGTCCGGGGTGGGGTGTGGGTGAGTGTAAAAGGAGGAGAACAATGTGGTCTGAGCTCAGGGCTAGATATTCCTGAATTCTAATCATAGAATTGTGGGACTGGAAGGGACCTCGAGAAGTCATCTAGGCCAGTTCCCTGTACCCATGGCAGGGCTAAGTGGTATCTAGACCAGAGGTTCTCAACCTTTTTTTTCAGAGGCCCCCAGCAACATGCTTAAAAACTCCATTGCCCACTTGTGCCAAAACAACTGGTTTTCTACATATAAAGCCAGGGCCAGCGTTAGGGGTTAGCAAGCAGAGCAGTTGCCCAGGGCCTCATGTCACAGGGGTCCCCATAAAGCTACATTGCTCAGGCTTCGGCTTCAGCCCTGGGTGGCAGGACTTGGGGCCCTGGGCTTCAGTCCCATGCAGTGAGGCTTTGGCTTTCTGTCTTGGACCCCAGCAAGTCTAACACTGGCCCTACTTGGCAGCCCCCTTGAAACTTGCTCACGGCCCTCTCCAGGGGACCCTGAACTCCTGGGTGAGAACCACTGATCTAGACCATTCCTGACAGGTGTTTGTCTAATTTGCTCTTAAAAATCTCCAATGATGGCGATTCCACAACCTTCCTAGACAATTTATTCCAGTGCTTAACTACCCTGACAGGAAGTTTTTCCTATTGTCCAACCTAAATTGCCCTTGCTGCAATTTAAGCCCATTGCTTCTTGTCCTATCAGAGGTTAAGAAGAACAATTTTTCTTCTTCCTCCTTGTAACAACCTTTTATGTACTTGAAAACTGTTATGTCCCCTCTCAGGGTATGTCTACATCTAAAATTTTGCAGCGCTGGTTGTTACAGCTGTATTAGTACAGCTGTATAGGGCCAGCGCTGCAGAGTGGCCACACTTACAGCAACCAGCGCTGCAAGTGGTGTTAGATGTGGCCATACTGCAGCGCTGTTGGGCGGCTTCAAGGGGGGTTCGGGGAACGCGAGAGCAAACCGGGGAAGGAGACCAGCTTTGCCGCGGTTTGCTCTCGCGTTCCCCGAACAAGCAGGTCTCCTTCCCTGCGGTTTGCAGGGTGGTTCGGGGAACGCGAGAGCAAACCGGGGAAGGAGACCAGCTTCGCCGCGGTTTGCTCTCGCGTTCCCCGAACAAGCAGGTCTCCTTCCCTGCGGTTTGCAGGGTGGTTCGGGGAATGCGAGAGCAAACCGGGGAAGGAGACCAGCTTCGCCGCGGTTTGCTCTCGCGTTCCCCGAACCACCCTGCAAACCGCAGGGAAGGAGACCTGCTTGCTCGGGGTTCGGGGAACGCGAGAGCAAACCGGGGAAGGAGACCAGCTTGATTACCAGAGGCTTCCTCAGGTATGCTGGGATACCTGCTTATTCCACGGACGTCAAGAAAAGCGCTGGTAAGTGTCTACACTTGATTACCAGCGCTGGATCACCAGCGCTGGATCCTCTACACCCGAGACAAAACGGGAGTACGGCCAGCGCTGCAAACAGGGAGTTGCAGCGCTGGTGATGCCCTGCAGATGTGTACACCTCCTAAGTTGCAGCGCTGTAACCCCCTCACTAGCGCTGCAACTTTGTGATGTAGACAAGCCCTCAGTCTTCTCTTCTCCAGATTAAACAAACCCACTTCTTTTGATTGTCCCTCTTAGGACATGTTTTCTAATCCTTTAACCTTGTTGCTCTTCTCTGGACTTTCTCCAATTTGTCCACATCTTTCTCGAAATGTGGTGTCCAGAACTGGACACAGTACTCCAGTTGTGGCCTAACCAGTGTTAATTCTGGCTATGACACTGACTAGCAGGGTGATGGTTCCTAGGATCCTGGATAGAAATTAAGGCTTCTCAGTTGTTACCTCAACTCAGGTGCTATGACTAGGATGACCAGACAGCAAATATGAAAAATCAGGACAGGGGGTGAGGGGTAATAGGAGCCTATATAAGAAAAAGACCCAAAAATCAGGACTGTCCCTATAAAATCGGGACATCTGGTCACCCTAGCTATGACCCTGCATAAACAAGCAGTGTAAATTATTGCTTAATCATTTAAACAGGTAGATTCATATAGCTCCAACCAGGATATAAATGGGAATGGAAACCCTTTCTGAAACATTAGGACCTAGGGTCTGGAATTGAAAGGGCCTGCATGGAAACTGTAGGAGGAGTCAAATATGGACAGAAAACTTAGGCTAAAGCTTATTGTGATGGGTTGGATCACAGAAACCCCGTTGGGACTGCCATCTGATGTACTGAGACTACCTCTAAGCCCATTTTCCCTGGCAGCTTGGGACTTCAGTGCCCTGCCTGGTTGTGCCAGACATGCTAGCCTGCTACAGACACAGACCCAGGTCTAACCACGTCCCCCAAAAGCTGCAGGCTTAACTGAAAACAGCTTGAGAAGTGCTCATATCTCCAACAGAGACACCCAGTTCTCAATGGGGTCCAAACCCCAAATAAATCCGTTTCACTCTGTATAAAGCTTATACACGGTAAACTCATAAATTGTTTGCCCTCTACAACAGTGATAGAGAGAGATGCACAACTGTTTGCTCCCCCAGGTATTAATACTTGATCTGGGTTAATTAATAAGTAAAAAAAATGATTTTATTAAATATAAAAAGTAGGATTTAAGTGGTTCTAAGTAATAACAGACAGAACAAAGTAAATTGCTAAGCAATATAAAACGAAACCACACAAGTCTAAGCCTAATACAGTAGGAAACTAAATGCAGGTAAATCTCACCCTCAGAGATGTTCCAATAAGCTTCTTTCACCGACTGGACTTCTTTCTAGTCTGGGCCCAATCCTTTCCCATGGTACAATCCTTGTTCCAGCTCAGGTGGTAGCTAGGGGATTTCTCATTACTGTGGCCCCCTTTGTTCTGTTCCACCCCCTTATATAGCTTTGGCACAAGGCAGGAATCTTTTGTCTCTTTGGGTCCCCACCCCTCTATCTAAATGGTAAAACCCCAGGTTTAAGATGGATTCCGGTACCAGGTGACATGGTCACATGTCCTGTGAGACCCCCCAAGCCTTCATTCTTCCCAGCCTGACTCACAGGAAGGCTTGCAAGTAAACAGAGTTATCTACAGTCAATTGTCCTAGTTGATAGGAGCCATCAAGATTCCAAATCACCACTAATGGCCCACACTTTGCATAATTACAATAGGACCTCAGAGTTATATTTCATATTTCTAGTTTCAGTTACAAGAATGATACTTTTTTTTTTTTTATAAGTAGAATGATCACACTCAGGGTATGGCTACACTTGCAGCTGTACAGCGCTCCCGCGGTAGCACTTTGCAGTGCGAGCGTGGTCATGGCGCCAGCACTGGGAGAGAACTCTCCCAGCGCTGCAGGTGCTCCATCTCTCCATGAGGATTAGTTTACTGCGCTGGGGCACTGTTTACAGTGGTGCTTTACAGCGCTGTAACTTGCTGCGCTCAGGGGGGTGTTTTTTCACCCCCCTGAGCGAGAAAGTTGCAGTGCTGTAAAGCGCCAGTGTAGCCAAGGCCTCAGTAGATCAGGGGTCGGCAACCTTTCAGAAGTGGTGTGCCGAGTCTTCATTTATTCACTCTAATTTAAAAAGTTTTACGTTCCAGTAATATATTTTAACGTTTTTAGAAGATCTCTAGTTATATATTATAGACTTACAGAAAAACTATTGTTGTATGTAAAGTAAATAAGGTTTTAAAAATGTTTAGGAAGCTTCATTTAAAATTAAATTAAAATGCAGAGCCCCCCGACCGGTGGCCAGGACCTGGGCAGTGTGAGTGCCACTGAAAATTAGCTCGTGTGCTGCAGGTTGCCTACCCCTGCAGTAGATTATAAGCTTTGTGATGATATCTTACAAGAGACCTTTTGCATGAAGCATATTCCAGTTACATTATATTAGCATATTTTCATAAAATTATATGGAGTGCAATGTCACACTTATGTTATGATTTTAAATTTACTGATAAAGTTTAATGCCAGGAAAGAGATCAGTTTGGATTGTGTGAAGAAGTGTGTATCTTCTGTGAAGGTGGACAGCATTAACTATTAAGTATTAATATGAAGTTGAAGTAAAAAGCCATAAGGGCTGATGTTTAGCTCTTGTAAATTGGCACAGATCCTGGCACTTGGGTCCCAATTCCTGCGTAGATACCATCATGGGAACAAGCATTCCAAACATCCTGCCTCATGTGTATTCTGCACTGTCCCTTCCCAAAGTAAGAATGCTTTCTGGTTTATATTATTATCTTTATTGAAAGGGTTTCAATATTTGGGAATATGTTAATTTTACAGGAATGTTTCAAAGGTGCTGTTCACCTGCAGCTCCCACTGATTTCAGCTAGACTTGCGGGTGCTCAGCCCCTCTGAAAAGTCAGGCCTTGAAAGTCTAAAGTTAGGAATGCTAAAGGAGAGGCCACTGGGGCTTACTCTGTCTCTGCCTTAGTTGTTCCATCTGTAAAATGGAAATACCTGCCCACCTTTGTAAAGCATTTTGATATTGGTGATTGAAAAGTGGTATGATGATTATTTTATAAAAAGGAAAAAAAAAACTTCACTTAGAATTCTTTATAGATCCAAGATGCGGTCTTTAGTACTTGTTCATATGTTCTGTTAATTAATAAGGACATCTTTAGTCACATACTAAGTAAGTAATTGCCTAATGTGCAACATATAACGGGGCATAATCAGAATAATAAGGGGACCTCCATGGTTAATCACCAACAGGACAGATCGAAATCATTCTCTGTAAGCAAACTTTCTGTCCACCAGATCCTCTTAAACGTTTTCCTTGTTTCTGCTCAATGATGTACAGATTAAACATGTCCCTGAAACCTCTGCACTCTTTTCAACTCCACCTTCTTTGAACTGCCAAGTAGTGGAGGAATCTGGGGTACATTGGGGGACTAAAGAGGCACACAGAGCAGAAACAGGGATGCCTTTTCAAAAGATGAAATTACAGAGACAAAGGACTGCTAAGCGAAATAAGTTGGTAAAAAAAAGAGAGGAGAATGTGATGGTGAGAAGGTATTAAATCCTTTAACCCCCTAGCTTGCAGCTAGAGGTTCATGGCTGGCTGTAGCTAAACGAACACATTTTACTTTTAAAATGTTCTATACAGGCTGGATTGTTTTTGTCAAAGAAGAGAAACAAAGAAGTTAAATGTCTGATATTGAAAACAACCCTAACATTTTATTAAAGCAGCCACATACTCTCAATCCATATGTTAAACTGGCATTTCTGCACTTAGGCCCAGATCCTCAAGGGCATTTATGTGCCTAAGTCCCATTGAAATTTATGGGAGTTAGTTGCCTAAATACCAGTGAGGATCTGGGCTTTGCTTTCAGCAAACCCTTGGTCACGTCACTATATCATCTGCCTGTCATATTTTATTGTTTCCATGTGCTGTGTTGCTTTCCCAGACACATTCTACTGGGTGTAACTAGCTGTATCAGACTAGATCGAGGTGGGCAAACTTTTTGGCCCAAGGGCCACATCTGGTGAGGAAACTGTATGTAGGGCTGGGGCAGGGGTTTGGGGTGTGGGAGGGAGTGTGGGAGGGGGTCAGTTTGTAGGAAGGGGCTCAGGGCAAGGGGTTGGGGTGCAGGAGGGGTGTGTCAGGGGGCTCAGGGCAGGGGATTAGGGGCTCGGCAGGGGGTTGGGGTGCAGCAGGGGGCAGAAGGCAGGGGGTAATGGGGCTCAGGGCTGGGAGCTGGGGTGCAAGAGGGGGTGTGGAGTGTGGGAGGAGGGCTCGGAAGGGGGTTAGGGTGCAGGAGGGGTGTGGCAGGGGCTCCAGGCAAAGGGTTAGGGGGCTCAAGGCAGGGGGTTAGGGGGCTCAGGGCCACAGGGACATGGTGCAGCCCACTTCCGGGAGCGGCACAGGGCTAGGGCAGGCAGGGAACCTGCCTTAGTCCTGCTGCGTTATGGGGCTGGCAATCCCACGGGCCGGATTGAAAGCCCTGATGGGCCAGATCCGGCCTGCGGGACGTAGTTTGCTCTCCCCTGGACTATATAGAGGCCTGATGTCAAGTTCAGTGTTACTGGTTTCCATGCTAAAATGACCACTAAAGAGATTAAGTACAAGCCGTGCTTGCCACCCACCATTCCTGCATGATATAAATGATCATACTGCAAGAGTACTTAAGCACCACAGATGATTGTGCTTTATTTGTTATCTCAACTAGCAGTGCTCAATTTAGCCACGTAAGCAGCAGAGAACATCAACCCAAATATATATTTGCAAGGAAGATTACAGTCGGACATGAAGCTGAAAAGGTAGTTTATCCTGTCAGATAAAGTGAATGTCATCATTCTTGAAGTTGGAGAGGCCTTGCATGCGATGCTTCAGTACCTAACAATATCCAGTCAGAGCTTGTGCTATAGAAGCCGCACACAGTTTATCGAAGTGCAGTTTCTCTTTCAAATGTGATTCATGTTACAACTGAATAGCTCCGAAAGAAACTGATACCAGTGTTAATGCCCTCTGAACACAAATTGCATGTCTCTGTATGATCTTGCAGGGAAGGATTTCAAAAACCATAAGTTAATAAAAACAAATAACTCTCCAAGTCAATTAGTCAGAGTTATTCCACTGTAGACAAGGATACTGAAATGTTCACAAGCCCATTGCATTCATTTTTGAGGTTGGTGTTAGCAGAACTAGTTGCAGGATTTTTGGGGTCCCGTTCAAAGTTAGTGTTGGGTTTAGCCCTCTAAATACAATCAATTCTGAGTTGTGATGTTTGGGTCTAATCCCCATAGGTTGCTTCAGTCTGACAGTTGTGATACAATCAAATCACTTATTAATACAAGATCAGGACAATGTGATGTTACATTGCCAAGTGTTCAGTTTGGATTTTGTAATAACTCAGCAGATTAGACTATCCTGTGAAAACTGATTGTTCTGCACATTTTGTGTTGCGTGACAAAGCTTCCATGACTGCAGGGGGCCATGAGTGCGATGTGGTTTCTAAAAGCAACTTGTACATTAGAAGAGAAGGATAACTTAGGTTTTGGTTTCCTGACAGATACTAACTATTCTTCCAAAATGTGATACAGCAAAGTCAAATCATGAACAGTTACAAGAAATTGATGTGTACAGTACAGACTATCTCGTATGCACATACCAAAATGGTCGTACACAGAAGCCTTTCCATATTTATGGGCTGCTGTACTGACAGAAAAGTGTTACTCATGCTCTGTGACTTGGTTACTGTCATAGCTATGCTGACATTAAAAGAACATCTTTGAAATGAAAGCCAGATTTTACTAGCTGAGGGGAAAGGGAAGTAACACCATACCTGGTGTATTTGTCCCAGTTACTGCAAGCAAAGATTAAATAAATTTAGAATGGAAAATAAATGATAGTGCTCAGAGATCATAGACAAAGTGTACCAGTGGGTTTTAAACATCTGTTGTAAGCAGCTGACCTCTAATGCCCAGTGAGTTATTGCCCTGTCTCTAGTCTTGGAGTGTTTCACTTCACTCTTCACAAAAATGGAAACTGCATAGGTTTGGTGTATGCCTTTGGCCAAAGACATATTGTCATTGCATTTGATAGAGCACATAATTTGAACCCAAGAGAGAGTGGTTGTGACTAGCAGAATTCAAGGATAATGTACAGTCCTTAGTTTTGGCAGCTTTTACACAGCCTTCATCTTTGCATCTATGTTTTGGATGTCACAGGCTGTGTTTCACATGTTCTAATGATGTAGTAATAAAGTTATAGCTGTCACCACTTCCATTATAAATCCAGATTTTCAGAGACTTTTAAATTAGTTGAACACAAGGTTTGCACTCTGCTCACAATGTCCAAAGTGTTGGCCTATAAGCAAGTTATAAAAAAAAACTTTTCAAGGAAAAATAGAATTCATCTGATTGTATTATGAGTGCCAAACAATAGCAGTTTATTAAATTAAGATGCATTTTTCTGCTCCTATCATTCAAAACCAGTTTTGCTTTTTAGCCTACAATGTTGCATGCATTTAAGCTGTTCTGGCTTTTGGTATTTATTTTAATTAAAAACACTGTAGTTACTAACTTTGAAAACTTCCTGTTGCATGTGTGTGACTGTTTTGAGAAGCTTTTCAGTAGCCCTATCTAGATGCTTTAGGTGAGATCATTCAGGACAAAAACAGTCTAATGCTAGGTGCTAAATATCTTAAAGGACCCACTTTTTAATTAATTTTAACTCATAAACGAATTTACTGATTTATTTGTAAACTCTCAGAAAGTTAATTCAGTACTCAAAGAGCAATTGCTGTAATTTATTTAATTACTTAGTTCAGGGATAGGGGGAGAATACAGGGTCTCTGCTTTTAGTGCAAAACTCAACTCAGCCTTAGCTATGGAGCTGTAAACAGTGCTTGCATGATTAACATTCAATGACTTGTTTGATACTCAATAAAGAGTTATAGGATCAGTGAGCCAGGTGGAGACTATACATAAAATAATCAATAAGCACTTGCCCTGTAGACCAGAATGACCTCTTGTTTCTTACTCTTCAGGGAAATATTCCTCTTAAAATATATATCAATATATTGTTTAATATGGTATGTTAACACTAAACTATATCAGCTGCTATCTGAGGAGTTAAGACCATATTGCTTTAATTTGTTAGGTCTTAACCACACTCATGTGAGGTAGATATTGTTAGAGCAATCACTTTATCATTGGAGTTTCCTTCTTTGACTTCCCCTTGACTTCTCTTCTTTCTTTTTTTGTTCTTAAGGAGTTACTGAAGATCAGTTTTTGCTCCATCCCATTCTGCAGAAGCTAAATAAATGCTACCACTTTCCTCATCCTCAGTTGGACAGGGGGATGGAAAATGCCCAGAAGTCAGAGTGGATGGGGAGCAGCACTCTCTACCATTCATCTGCTTTCCTCTTTTCCTGCCTTGTGGTGGTAGGGGCATCAGCCAGTGAGTTTCTCCTTTTAGTCTTCTGCTGCTGTGCCTGGGGACTATTGTGTCTGCTTTGTTGCTGCTAAACATACCAAGTAAGTGGGGATAACAGACATCTCCTGTACACAACATCTTTGAACTACTGTACTGGTATTCCAATGGAATAGTCTCTTTTTGATACTAGAACTTGTGGTGTTCATTGTGGAAGCTCAAATGTTCTAATGGACTTCTGTGTTCTGTTGCCATGCACTGAGCTATAACATGTTCTGGGGGCTAGGAGAGGTAGTTCTTTAGAGAGAGATCACAAGCATTAGGGGAAAATTGTGTTTCTATATGTATGTGTAAATATGTTCTTTGAAAGAGGGGCTCATGTTTCTATAATTAGACATAGTTTTCTTTTGAGGGCAGGGAGGAGGGAGTATTGCTCCTATATGGTGATTCCAGGGCTGATCTGATAGTGCCACCTGTCTTTTGTGAACAACTCAGTATAGCAGAATCTGCATATAGTGAACTTGGATATAGGCAAACTCTATCTATAGTGAGGTAGGAAGTCCTGAATTGTTTCATTGCCTCAAAGTATGAAAATTCAATTCTGGTAATAGTGAATTCAGGGTAAAGTTGCTTGTCGGGGGGAGTACTTAGCTATTTATGGGTTTCACTGTTTATGGACCATTTAGCGAGACAAGGTGGGTGTGGTAATTTTTTTTTTATTGGACCAACTTCTGTTGGTGAAAGGGATAAGCTTTCCAGCTTATACAGAGCTCTTCCTCAGATCTGGGAAACTACCTCAAAGTGTCGCTGTTAAATACAAGGTTTGAACAGACTGTTTAGCATGAGTAGTTGACATGTATTTAAAGGGACCATTCATCTTGTCTCTCTAATATCCTGGGACCAACATGGCTACAACAATACTGCATACAGACAATTTGTCAAATGTCTTCTTTGTATAGTTGTTCTAAGCAGTAGGCAGTATTGAGTTGGGGGCGAGGGGTAGGGAAACTTAGGCACTAAAATCAAAGGCATGAAAAGTTCTTGGGTCTTTGGTGAGGTGCTCTCTGTTACTACTTGGATACTTGGGGACATGCTATAGTCATTGTGCTGCAGAGACTCCTTGGAAAGGGTCCTCTGTTCTTTGCAAACAACATTCACCTGACAAACTCACTACAACAAACATATCTCACAGGATATTTTATCTATAAAAAGTAACATGAAAGCTCATCACACATCAAGATTCATAATAATTGTGAGATTTATGGATGGGTAATATTTGCAGAATAATGTATTTATATTGAAAGAATGTTTTATGGACAAGGAATAGAAATTAGTTCCGGGGATAATGAGTCTTGATGATGGCCCATTCGGGCAGAGGGGAATTGTCACCTGGCTCTGTTTAGCCAGTGGTGCAAAGCAAGGCTCACTTGATTAGCTTTGATTAGTACCAAGACTTTCAATGGAAAACTATCAGAGGGAACTGCAAACAATCAAAATCACTTGAAGGTGTAAAAGAACCATTACAACAAGACAAGGATTTGCTCTGCTCTGAATAGAAACAAAGGACTGTTTCTGTATAACATGGGGGAGAGAGAGAGGTTCTCTGAATCCATTCACTGAAGAAACCCCTTGTGGAGCGGGAGTCTTCCCATGAACATATGGATCCCCTTTCTTGGAAAAGTAGGTAGCTGTGCAACAAACTGAACTCTGTCGGTGGGGAACATACTTTATTAGCTAGGAAAGGTAACTACTGATAAGTGTAGAGCCAGGTTTGCACCTTATGATTTTGTTTTGTATGATAACTAGTTGTTCACGTATTTCCTTCATTTCTAGTTAAATCTTTACCTTTTCTTAAATAAACCTACTTTTGTTTTATTATAAGTACTGACAAGTGCTGTGTGATTTACAGGAGTGGTGGCTTACAGTAAAACTGGTAAATTGGGGTATACTGCATGTTTGAGGGAGATGGTCTGGGATTTCTGTGAATTGCCAGTGTCGGGTTGGATATCGTGGGGGAATGATTCAAAGGGATTTGGGTGTGCCTATTGTTAAACTGCAAGGTGAAGACAGAGCTGGCATAGCCCAGAGGAGAGTGCTTGAACAGCTGAAAAACTGGTGACGTAAAGCTGACACCCATTATCACGAGAGACTCCTTCTTGCTGGAGATGAGTGTCCTGGGTACATGGAGAACTATCATGATCATCTCTAGTGTAATTCCACTGTAGTTAATAGAGATATGCCAGTGATGATTTTGGGCCATGAGGAGTACATCCACAGACTGACTTCCCCCTAGAACATGTTTTGGGTCTATTGCCCTTAGTTAAAATTGATTTTCCAACATCTAATCAGAGAACAGTGTCTGTGGCCCAAATCCTGCAGTGGTCCTTAGTCAGAACTCTTATGGATTTTGCTGAATGTTCAAATGCATTTAGGAATGCAGAATTTGGCCTTGCATTTACTATTATGGATCTCAAGTAGATTTTAAGAATTTGCAAGGCCGAGGCATTTGTGGAACTTGTCAAAAACCTGTCTTGCTACATCACAGCTTTAGGAAGGAGTCAGGCATGTTACAGGATTGATGTAATCCTTTTCTGATGTTGAAGAGGAATCCAGAAAGACGTGAATATTTCAAGCAATGGAGTTTGGGATGTTTGTGTTTGGTGGTTCAGATTTATGTTCCATGTCAACCAGTCACCAAACCTTGGGCAAAGCACATCAGCGCACCTTGCCGCTTGTCTCTGACAGCAGCATTGTACAATGATAGAACTAAGTTAATATGACTGTTCTCTGTTTTTTTAGCAGCCAGTGATCGTTTTTGGAGGGGTGTGATTGAAGCCTCCCTTATCCTACACATGCACCCTACCACCACCACAATTGTCTGTGCTCTTGATTTCTTTTGTAGCTTGCTTGCCTCCCATAGAGGTATCTACCATTCCCCTATTATGGGAATTATTATAAGAAGCTCATTAATTATTTACCAGATGGCCCCTTTAAAATGTGTTGTTGGGCAGAAGGAGCTCTTGCTGCCATTCTAACAAGGAATTCCATGGCAAGATTAGCAACAGTGGGGCCCTTCCAAAATAAAGATCTGATGCCCAGGCAGGCAGCAAGAAGTTCTGAGATTCCAACTTTGCAGCTTGCTTACAAGCTATATTTACTTCATCATCCTTTTGCTTTTATCATCAAGAATAGCTCCTGCTAGAAAGACTGCAGCATCAGCCATGCGGTAAGAGCGTCCCTGAAACCTCCTTGCATCGGGTCCAAGCTGCAGCATCCTTCAGCTGCAGGCAGAAACCAGACTCCCTTCAGAGCACTGCTTCACACTTCAAAGTTCTCAGGTAAGAGGGCCACTGTGGCATTGTAAAGCACTTCCTCATCCCTGAAGTTGAAGGAATCACTCCCTGGATGTTCCCCCTTCCTACCAGTCTTGAGATGGCAAAACTGAGATTCTCACTCTGATCCCTCTGCTCAGCACATTGTCTTACCACTGGCTGCACCAGACCTGCTCAGGTATTGGCTGTGCTGGTGTGTATTTGATCTGAACAGTCTCTAGAAGTGCTAAAGCTCTGTTGGCAAGGCCCATTAGGATCTTTTTATAGACGACCAGAAGAATAAATCTTTGATCCTCCTTCAGATGCCATTTATTTTCACATTTAGAATTTAGTGAAATCATCATGTAATGTGGAGGAAACTCTTTTTGCTATTACATTGGGGAAGCTCTTGTCAGCAGGCCTCCTTGATCTGGATAAGGCTGCAATGGGACTGAAGACTGAAAGAAGAAGGCTGCTGGTCCTCACATAATATTGAAACTGATTTAGGTTGTATGTGTCCAGCCTCGCAGGTTGTGAAGCTGCAGTGTTGCATCATGCTGCGAACAGACCTTTGTGTCTGTGTGGGAGAAGCTCAAAGTTCTCCTCAGTTTCACTGACAGATAAAACATTGTTCTCAAATAACTGATGAGGAGGAGGAGACAGGACAGTACAATATTATCTGAGGTAATATATTGATCTGAGAACTGGGGTAGATGGACAATAAGTAAAAAGTGATTGATTGTTACTTTTTGTAATGCAAGTGGCCTGGACAGTCCCATAGGCTTTGCTGTTACACACATTTTCATGGGGGGATAGGTAGGAGGGGAGGACTCACCACAGGGACTGTGGTGAGTCAGAGGTGTAAGAAGTAGTGCTACCACTTCAGGTTTATCTGGTAACTGTTCCCTATCAGAGTAAATAAGCATCACTGCTTCAGGGTGGCAGACACCATAAGATCTCTGTCTAGATTTTTTGGAGAGGTGAGCACCCAAAGTGCCATTTGGTATTTGGTAACTCAGTGTTTTTCCATTTTGGGATTAGGTCCTCCTGGTGGCATGGGGTATCAGACTAGTTGTCAAGGTTTTTTCCCCTACTCTGAAGTTATGGGTACAAATGTGGGGACCTACATGGACCCTTCTAAGCTTAATTACTAGCTTAGATCTGGTAACACTGCCACCACCCAGAATTTCAGGGTCTGGGGCACTTTCTGTCCCCATTAAACTTTCCCCTCCCTGGGTTGCCTTGAGAGGCTTCACCAATTCCCTGGTGAACACAGATCCAAACCCCTTGGATCTTAAAACAAGGAGAATTTAACCATCCCCCCGTTTTCCCCCACCAGTCTCTGGTGAGTCCAGATCCAGTCCCCCTTATATCTTAAAACAAGGAAAAATCACTCAGGTTCTTAAAAAGAGGGATGAAAATCATCTCTGTTAAATCAGGATGGAAAATGCTTTACTCAGATTCATATAGCCCAGAGGAAACCCCCTCTAGCCTTAGGTTCAGAGTTACAGCAAACAGAGGTAAAATCCTTCCAGCAAAAGAAACATTTACAAGTTGAGAAAACAAACATAAGACTAACACGCCTGGCCTGGCTAATTACTTACAAGTTTGAAACATGAGAGACTGATTCAGAAAGATTTGGAGAGCCTGGATTGACCTCTGGTCCCTCTTAGTCGCCAAGAGCGAACAACAACAACACAAAGAGCACAAACAAATACTTCCCTCCACCAAGATTTGAAAGTATCTTGTCCCCCTATTGGTCCTCTGGTGAGGTGTCAGCCAGGTTTACTGAGCTTCTTAACCCTTTACAGGTAAAAGAGACATTAACCCTTAACTATCTGTTTATGACACTAGTTTAGAAGAATAGGAGCAGAGGAGAAATCAATGTGAATGGGTAAAGCTGTAGGGGTCTAGATCCAACCTGCACATCAAACGGGCTGTTGTGTCTGCAGGGAACCACCTGCTGCTTTACTGTAAAACTGTCAAGCTCTCCTCCCTGCTCTTGTTGAGGTTTCTTTGGGCTTGTCTTCACTAAAAAAGGTGTGTTCTTTACCTCATCGTAACCAGCCTCTGTGAGCTTACTATGTGGTTAAAAGCAAAGTGAAGACCATGTACTTTAGTTAACCGGCAGGCAAACTCACTAAAGTCAACTCCAGGAGGGAGTGCAGGACTGTTTACCTAATGATACAACTAAGGTGCCTGGCCGTCAGTGTGTTTTTTACTTCAGCATAGTTCATGCATGGTAGTTACCCTGAGGTTTAAAAAAAAAAAAAAAAAGCACCTTTTTAGCAGTGATGACAAGCCCTAAAGTAGCTGGCCTTCGAAGCAGCTCACAGATGCAGAGGCTGCAGGCTGAGGCAGGACCCACAAACCCAAGCTTCTCATCATCTTGCTTCCTGGGCAATGAGAAGAGGCGCTGAAGCTACCGGACAGGAGGAGGAGAAGAGTCACCAAAAACATGGGGGAACTCGGAGAAGGAGAGGGGAGGAGAAAGAGACATGTGAAGGAGCGAAAAGAGAGACAGCCAGGACATGATACAAGGTGCCATGAGGAGGGATCGTTCACTCTCCGAACTATCCTAAGACTGCAGTGGTGCCAATTCACAATTTTTTTGTGGGTATGGGGCCTGCTAATTCATGTCCAGACCCCCTCCAATACCCTCTCCCAGCTCCTGTGCAGGGACCTTATTCCAGTCCCTATTCATCCCCCATCTTCCTTCTTCCCTCCGTGTCTCCCTCAGCCGGAGAGTGTCCCCTGTCTTGTACCCACATAGTGCTCAAGCCGGTGCGGCCAGGAGTCAAGTTCTCAGCAACTCGCCTGTGCTCTGCCATACAGGAACAGGCTCCCCAACACCATTTGGCTGGTCACCCCTCCATCTGGGGAGAGCGGCAGCTGGGCCAAATTTGAATGGTACTGTGACCCCATAACCCAGGTCACATTGCCACTTGCTGAACCTTGGCCCGGGTGTCCCTCCATCTGTACAGAGGGGTGTCCAAGTCAGATTTCAATGGTGGTGTGACCATGCAGCTGGAGTGACGCTCCAGACCTTTCTCGCAGCACCCATCCTGATTTAGTATGGGGCCATTGCTTAAAAGTGGTTTGACCCTGCCCCCTTCCCCTCTCCCCCCATCTCCGTTCAGTGGCTTGTGGAATTTTGAGCAAGTGCAAAAGCCTTGCGGGGGGCGGGGAGGGTTGTTCCCCCTCACTACCCCAGCCTCCCCTAATTGGTGCCACTGCCTAACAGGGCTCCGTCAAATCAAAGTTGGGAGCAACTGCACTTGGTAGCTGTTCGCCAACTGTTTTTTGCAACTTCATTAAGGCCCAGATTTTCAAAAATGGCCACTGATTTGGGCTGCTCTGAGGATCAAGCCAGAGGTGGCTCAAGTTAGAAGTGCTGAGCATCCACAAGTTTAATTGAAGTCAGTGGCAGCTGTGAGTGCTCACATCTCTGAAAAGCAGCCCCCGTGTTTCTTCAGTTGGGCAGCCAAAAATCAGTGGATGCTTCTGAAAAATGTTAGCCTCAGCCAGCAACTCCAAAAAGGGAGTTAGCCTGGTTGTTGGCTTGAAGTCCACATGCCAAAGCCCCAGAACACTGAGGAAACAATGAAACCACATGATGTGGTGCTAACTGCTTATTTAATATAAATGTTCTGTTACAATCTAATGTAAATACAAGTGTTTGTTTTGTTTTTTGTTTTTTGCCATTTGTAGTTCTGCTGTCATCACACAGCAATGCAAATCACAGATCTTGAAGGGCCTAGAACAGTTAGTTTATGTGTTTTCTTATGTAAAGGCAGTGAGATGAAAGAACACATATTGTTGCAGTCAGGTTTAAATTAAACAGCTGTCTTGAAGAATGCTCCCTGTGGGCCTTTTATAGTGACTGTTCCAAGTTAATAGCTATCAGTTTATTCAAAGAAAGTAGCTACTGTATAGAAACTAACTACTATCCCTGAAATCAAAATCTACTAGAAAACTTTAACAGAAAAGAACTCAGACCTGTAACCCTTTCTCAGGCCAAACTACTATTGAAGCCAATGGGAGCTTTGCCTACAATTAGGGCCCAGAGTCTGATGAACACCAATTAGTCCTGAGAGCCAGAGCTTTCCAGTGACCAATGAAAAATAATAGAAGTTCTACAGAGTTTTTCAATTTTGGCATGCTTTGAGTATGAACTAAGAACCAGAGCTAAGAGTTCCCGAGCGAGGTTCGACGGGGACAGGTGAGCAAACACCACAGGTAAGTGGGGAACAAGACCTGGGAGATGGGTTGGAAACAGGAGGGAGCACGGGCTATAATGGCAGAGAGAAAGGAGGGTCAGGGCAAAGCTGGGAGGCAAGATCAAACCAGTATCTTAGATGCCTATATACAAATGCAAGAAGTATGGGTAATAAGCAGGAAGAACTGGAAGTGCTAATAAATACAACTATGACATTGTTGGCATTACTGAAACTTGATGGGATAATACACACGACTGGAATGTTGGTGTGGATGAGTATAGTTTGCTCAGGAAGGATAGACAGGGGAAAAAGGGAGGAGGTGTTGCCTTATATATTAAAAATGTACACACTTGGACTGAGGTGGAGATGGACATAGGAGACAGAAATGTTGAGAGTCTCTGGGTTAGGCTAAAAGGGGTAAAAAACACGGGTGATGTCGTGCTGGGAGTCTACTACAGGCCACCTAATCAGGTGGAAGAGGTGGATGAGGCTTTTTTCAAACAACTAACAAAATCATCCAAAGCCCAAGATTTGGTGGTCATGGGGGACTTCAACTATCCAGATATATGTTGGGAAAATAACACCGCGGGGCACAGACTATCCAATAAGTTCCTGGACTGCATTGCAGACAACTTTTTATTTCAGAAAGTTGAAAAAGCTACCGGGGGGAAGCTGTTCTAGATTTGATTTTAACAAATAGGGAGGAATTGAGAATTTGAAAGTAGAAGGAAGCTTGGGTGAAAGTGATCATGAAATCATAGAGTTTGCAATTCTAAGGAAGGGTAGAAGGGAGTACAGCAAAATAGAGACAATGGATTTCAGGAAGGTGGATTTTGGTAAGCTCAGAGAGCTGATAGGTAAGGTCCCATGGGAATCAAGACTGGGGAAAAACAACTGAGGAGAGTTGGCAGTTTTTCAAAGGGACACTATTAAGGGCCCAAAAGCAAGCTATTCCGATGGTTAGGAAAGATAGAAAAGGTGCCAAAAGACCACCTTGGCTTAACCACGAGATCTTGCGTGACCTACAAAATAAAAAGGCGTCATATAAAAAATGGAAACTAGGTCAGATTACAAAGGACGAATATAGGCAAATAACACAGGAATGCAGAGGCAAGATTAGAACGGCAAAGGCACAAAATGAGCTCAAACTAGCTATGGGAATAAAGAGAAACAAGAATACTTTTTATCAATACATTAGAAGCAAGAGGAAGACCAAGGACAGGGTAGGCCAACTGCTCAGTGAGGAGGGGGAAACAGTAACGGGAGACTTGGAAATGGCAGAGATGCTTAATGACTTCTTTGTTTCGGTCTTCACTGAGAAGTCTGAAGGAATGTCTAATATAGTGAATGCTTACGGGAAGAGGGTAGGTTTAGAAGATAAAATAAAAAAAGAGCAAGTAAAAAATCACTTAGAAAAGTCAGATGCCTGCAAGTCACCAGGGCCTGATGAAATGCATCCTAGAATACTCAAGGAGTTAATAGAGGAGGTATCTGAGCCTCTAGCTATTATCTTTGGGAAATCATGGGAGATGGGGGAGATTCCAGAAGACTGGAAGGGGGCAAATATAGTGCCCATCTATAAAAAGGGAAATAAAAACAATCCAGTAAACTACAGACCAGTTAGTTTAACTTCTGTGCCAGGGAAGATAATGGAGCAGGTAATTAAAGAAATCATCTGCAAACACTTGGAAGGTGGTAAGGTGATAGGGAATAGCCAGCATGGATTTGTAAAGAACAAATCGTGTCAAACTAATCTGATAGCATTCTTTGATAGGATAACGAGCCTTGTGGATAAGGGAGAAGCGGTGGATGTGATATACCTAGACTTTAGTAAGGCATTTGATACGGTCTCGCATGATATTCTTATAGATAAACTAGAAAAGTACAATTTAGATGGGGCTACTATAAGGTGGGTGCATAACTGGCTGGATAACTGTACTCAGAGAGTAGTTATTAATGGCTCCCAATCCTGCTGGAAAGGTATAACAAGTGGGGTTCCGCAGGGGTCTGTTTTGGGACCGGCTCTGTTCAATATCTTCATCAACGATTTAGATGTTGGCATAGAAAGTACGCTTATTAAGTTTGCGGACGATACCAAACTGGGAGGGATTGCAACTGCTTTGGAGGACAGGGTCAAAATTCAAAACGATCTGGACAAATTGGAGAAATGGTCTGAGGTAAACAGGATAAAGTTCAATAAAGATAAATGCCAAGTGCTCCACTTAGGAAGGAACAATCAGTTTCACACATACAGAATGGGAAGAGACTGTCTAGGAAGGAGTATGGCAGAAAGAGATCTAGGGGTCATAGCAGACCACAAGCTTAATATCAGTCAAGAGTGTGATACTGTTGCAAAAAAAGCAAACGTGATTCTGGGATGCATTAACAGGTGTGTTGTAAACAAGACGCGAGAAGTCATTCTTCCGCTTTACACTGCGCTGGTTAGGCCTCAACTAGAGTATTGTGTCCAGTTCTGGGCACCGCATTTCAAGAAAGATGTGGAGAAATTGGAGAGGGTCCAGAAAAGAGCAATGAGAATGATTAAAGGTCTTGAGAACATGACCTATGAAGGAAGGCTGAAGGAATTGGGTTTGTTTAGTTTGGAAAAGAGAAGATTGAGAGGGGACATGATAGCAGTTTTCAGGTATCTAAAAGGGTGTCATCAGGAGGAGAGAGAGAACTTGTTCCCCTTAGCCTCCAATGATAGAACAAGAAGCAATGGGCTTAAACTGCAGCAAGGGAGATTTAAGTTGGACATTAGGAAAAAGTTTCTAACTGTCAGGGTAGTTAAACACTGGAATAGATTGCCTAGGGAAGTTGTGGAATCTGCATCTCTGGAGATATTTAAGAGTAGGTTAGATAAATGTCTATTAGGGATGGTCTAGACAGTATTTGGTCCTGCCACGAGGGCAGGGGACTGGACTCGATGACCTCTTGAGGTCCCTTCCAGTCCTAGAGTCTGAGTCTTTGAGCTGCTTTGGTGAAGGAGAAAAGAATGTCTCTTCCCCCCCACCCCACGCCTTACATTTGTAGTGACTTTAGGATTTGATCCTGGATCATTGGAGACGAGGAGTTTGTTGTTGGCATCAGTAGGTGCCTGGCTCATCACCTAAGTGATCAGTGTAACTCCATGGATGTCTGTGGAACTACACTGTTTTACATGAGCTGAAGATCTGACCCAGAGAGTATTCAAAATCCTGTTTACAAGATCTGTGTTGAAGTGTATTTTTCCATCTATCCACGCTAGGTATATGTATTGACTTGTGGGTTTTTGGTTGGTTTTGTATTCGTGGAGGTGTTTGTTTGAGGCTGGATGGTAGGATGATCTGAGAAGTGTTACTGTTTGTGCTCCATTGGAAATGTAATTCTTTTACATGGTGTTTGTTTATTGAAAGAATATTTATCATCACAACATCTAGACAAGTCTGAGCAGCTCTTTCATTCTACACCTGCTAGCTGTCATTTTTAAAGCATTACAGCCAAGTACTTGTAGGTTCAAATTTTGCTTTTTGAAAAATTAAGCACGGAAAGGGGATGGAGGGTAGAAAGGGAAGTCAGAATCTAATAGGATATAAATATTTCTCTGAAACATAATAAAAGTCCATGGAGGTTCTTTGTTTTCCTTTAAACGTTTTCTTACAGTACTGGAAACGCAACAGCATTGTGCTAAGCAAGCACACGGGAACAGAGTGAAACTGACTAGCCTCCATTTCTGAGTGAAAAGGAAAAATAAAACCAAAGGACTTGAATGGTAAAAAGTAAACAGCTGTTTTGCAGCGCAAGTGCTGGGAGGGAGCCAGGAGAGGCAGGACACGGTGGCGCGCTCAGGGGAGGAGGCAGAGCAGAGACAAGCTGGGGTGGACGCCGTGGGGTGGGGAGCTGCCGGTGGGTGCAGAGCATCCATGAATTTTTCGCTGTGGGTGCTCCAGCTCCGGAGCACCCACAGAGTCGGCGCCTATGAAAAGGTTGCGCATCTGTAAGAACTTTCGTCCGAGAACACAGGAGTGTAACATCTGTTTGAGGGCCCTACTCTATCTGCTCTCTGCCCAGCCTCAGATGTCCCGGCTGGACTCAGATCCCAGTACTTCGGCCTTAGTGCGCAGTGCACCCCTGGCACCAGGTTCTACCCAGCACTGCTCCCCTTCACCGATGCCCAAGAAGAAATCAAAGAAGTATGACCCAGCACTGAGCAAAAAAGACCAAGGGGCATCTGGTAAAGGACCATTCAGGCCACGGCCCACCCACAGCAGAACCACAGGTGGGTTTCTCCCCTATGGGGCCTTCTAGTCACCAGAGGGATCCTCCACTGACTCCAGGGAACAGTAGGGGTCATAGAATCATAGAATATCAGGGTTGGAAGGGACCTCAGGAGGTCATCTAGTTCAACCCCCTGCTCAAAGCAGGACCAATTCCCAACTAAATCATCCCAGCCAGGGCTTTGTCAAGCCTGACCTTAAAAACCTCTAAGGAAGAATGTTCTACCACCTCCCTAGGTAACCCATTTCAGTGCTTCACCACCCTCCTAGTGAAAATTATTTTCCTAATATCCAACCTAAATCTCCTCCACTGCAACTTGGGACCATTACTCCTTGTTCTGTCATCTGATACCACTGAGAACAGTCTAGATCCATCCTCTTTGGAACCCCCTTTCAGATAGTAGAAAGCAGCTATCAAATCCCCCCGCACTCCTCTCTTCTGCAGACTAAACAATCCCAGTTTCCTCAGCCTCTCCTCATAAGTCATGTGCTCCAGCCCCCTAATAATTTTTGTTGCCCTCTGCTGAACTCTTTCCACTTTTTCAACATCCTTCTTGTAGTATGGGGCCCAAAATTGGACACAATACTCCAGATGAGGCCTCACCAATGTCGAATAGAGAGGAATGATCACATCCCTCAATCTGCTGGCAATGCCCCTACTTATACAGCCCAAAATGCCATTAGCCTTCTTAGGAACAAGGGCACACTGTTGACTTATATCCCACTTCTCGTCCACTGTAACCCCTAGGTCCTTTTCTGCAGAACTGCTGCCTAGCCATTCAGTCCCTAGTCTGTAGGAGTGCATGGGATTCTTCCGTCCTAAGTGCAGGACTCTGCACTTGTCCTTGTAGAACCTCATCAGGTTTCTTTAGGCCCAATCCTCTCCTTTGTCTAGGTCCCTCTGTATCCTATCCATATCCTCCAGCATATCTACCACTCCTTTCAGTTTAGTGTCATCTGCAAACTTGCTGAGAGTGCAGTCCACACCATCCTCCAGATCATTAATGAATATATTGAACAAAACTGGCCTCAGGACTGACCCTTGGAGCACTCCGCTTGATACCGTTGCCAACTAGACATGGAGCCATTGATCACTACCTGTTGAGCCCGACGATCTAGCCGGCTTTCTATCCCCCTTATAGTCCATTCATCCAGCCCATACTTCTTTAACTTGCCAGCGAGAGTGCTGTGGGAGACCTTATCAAAGGCTTTGCTAAAGTCAAGGAATAACATGTCCACTGCTTTCCCTTCATCCACAGAGCCAGTTATCTGATGCCCAAATGGCATGGGATGCAGCTGATTCGGTGGCCAGAGTGGTCACTTCAGTGGTGGTTTTGAAACGCAGTTCTTGGCTTCAGACCACGGGCCTCTCCCAGGAGATGCAGTCCTCAATCCAAGACCTCCTGTTTGAGGGGTTGGACTCTTTGCTAAGCAGACAGATGCAAGGCTGCATGGGCTGAAGGACACTCAGGCCACCCTCTGCTTGCTGGGTCTGCATACGCTGCAGTTGGCAAGGAAGCAGTTCTGGCTGCCCTCACCACACAGGCCTTCACAGTCTTGATAGGGGTCTGCAAGGAGAAGGCATAGGGACATGAGTTTTAGTTGTCGCTGCCCTTTCTCCTGCCACTCACCTGTGCAACCAAGCCTGGCAAAACATCATGGAGGTCAAACTCTCATTTTGAGGGTGCACCCAAAAGCAGCACCCAAGAGCAACACCCCAGTCAACTCCCTGGATCCGCCTCATTCTTTTCTCAGTTGTCTTTGTCCCTACCATTCGGTCTGGTCTCAGGTAACCTCAGATCGTTGGGTACTAGAAATTGTATCTCTGGGCTACACTCTGCAATTCTCAGCCACCTCCACTCCCTTTCCCCGTCCCTCTTCAGGGACCCTTCCCACAAGCAACTCCTCATTCAGTATGTAGATAACCTCCTGCAGTTGGGGGCAGTGGAGAAGGTCCCTCAGGAAATGAGGGGGAAAGGTTTCTGCTCCCACTGTTTTCTAATCCCAAACACAAAAGGGGGCCTAAGACCCATTCTGGACCTGCGGTGACTCAACAAATATCTCAAAAAGTTGAAGTTCCTCATGGTCTTCCTGGATCCGGGAAACGGGTATGCCCCTCTTGACTTGAAAGATGCTTAATTTCTTATTTCCTGCCTGAGGTTGTTAGGTCACATGTCAGCTTGTACTTGTGGTCTATCATACCCGGCTCCATCTTTGGCCATTGCAAGCATGGCTGACTTAGGTCTATACCCCTAAAAGGCATGATCTAGACCTGGTAATCAGGGTGCCACACCACATCTGGTTTTCACTGAAATGGTGGTTGGAGGGGTTTCCTTCACGGCCCTGGCGCTGACCCTGGTTTCTGTTGCCTTGGGCATGGGCTGAGGAGCCCACTTGGGCAAGCTCTGCATGCAAGGCTATTGGTCATGGGATGGTCACTCCCTCCACATAAATGTCAGGGAGCTCAGAGCAGTTTGTTTGGCCTGTCAGGCTTTCCAGTTCCACTTGAAGGATGAGGCGGTACAAGTCCTGATGGACAACACCGCTGCAAATTTTTATATCAATAAGCAAGGTGGAGCCAGGTCGACAGCCCTTTGCCAGGAAGCTCTCTGGCTCTGGGATTTCTGTATGCAGCATGCCATTCATCTTGTGGCCATGCACCTCCTGAGCATCAGGAATGTATTGGTGATTGCCTCAGCAGAACCTTCTCATTCACCACGAGTGGTCTCTTCATCCCAAGGTGGTCAGCATGATCTTCCAAAGGTGGGGAATTCCCCAGGTGGACTTGTTTGAAGACTGTTGGAACAGGAAATGCTCCCAGTCAGACAACTTCTTATTCCTTTGGTCAGGGGCTCTGATGTACCATAGGCACCGACTCCATGGGTGCTCTAGGGCTGGAGCACCCATGGAAAAAAATTGGTGGGTGCTCAGCACCCACCGGCAGCTTCACTCCCTGCCCCCTGCCGCTCCAGCTTACCTCCACTAGGGTGACCAGACAGCAAGTGTGAAAAATTGGGACGAGGGTGGGGGATAATAGGAGCCTATATAAGAGAGACCCAAAAATCAGGACCATCACTGTAAAATCGGGACATCTGGTCACTCTAGCCTTCGCCTTCTCTGCCAGCACTACTTCTCCCCCCTCCCTCCCAGCGCTTGCACCGTGAAACAGCTGATTCGCAGGGCAGGGATGGAGGGGGGAGGAGGGAGAACACAGCACACTGGGGGAAGAGATGGGGCCAGGGTGGAGATTTGGGGAAGGGATCCAAGGGGGAGGAGTTAGGGCAAGGACTTTGGGGATGGGGTTGGAATGAGAGCAGGGTCAGAGGCAAGGAAAGGGGTGGGGGTGCACTGGCACCCACCGGCGCCAGAGAAAGTTAGCGCCTATGTGATGTACTCCTTCCCATTGGTGCTGATAATCCACAGAGTCCTTATGAAGATCAAACAGGACAGGGTGAAGATAATCCTAATAGCCCCGGCTTGGCCTTGCCAGCATTGGTTCAGCATGCTGCTGGGTCTCTTGTTGGCAGCCCACTGCAGCTGCCCCTCTGGCCGGATGTTGCAGAGCCACGGCAGTCTTCTGCACTCGAACCTGGTGCCGCTGCACCTGATGGCTTGTCTGCTGCATGGTTAAATGCTGAAGAGCAGGAGTGCTCGGTCGTTGGGCAGCAGGAAACTCTCTGTCAGGGCAATCTACTTGGCCAAATGGAAATGTTTCATGTGCTGAGCCTTGGAACAGGGTATTAGGCTTGAGCAGGCCTCTCTGCAGTCAATCTTGGACCACCTTCTACATCTTAGGTTCCAGGTCTTGTCCCTTTCATAAGTTAGGGTCCACTTGGCCACTATATCAGCCTTTCACCCTCCTGTCCAGGGCAGGTCGGTCTTCACTCACAACACGATGGTCTGGTTCTTGAAGGGTCTGGAGCGACTCTTATCTCCATGTGCAGGACCCTCCTTGGGACCTGAATCTAGTGCTGGCACGGCTCATGGGGGGGCCCCATTTGAGCCACTGGTTTCCTGTTTCCTTCTGCTCTCCTGGAAGGTGTCATTGCTGGTGGCAATAACGTCTGCCCATAAGATCTCTGAGATCAGGGCGCTTACCAGAGCGGCCCGATATAGTGTTTTTCAAGGACAAAGTCTAGCTGCGGCTGCACCCAGCTTTCCTGCCCAAGGTTGTTTCACGTTTTCACCTGAACAAGGACATATTCTTGCCATCTGTTTTTGCTATTAACAGGCAAAAGTGCCTCCTCTGGCGATTGTAACTGCTTACTCGACTAGGGCATAAGCTGCTTTAATGGCTTTCCTGGCCCAAGTACCTATTCAGGCTATCTGCAGGGCTGCTACTTGGTCATCTGTTCACAAGTTCATGTCTCACTACATGCTTACACAGCAAGCTCGAGATAATGCTGGCTTCAGTATAGCAGTGTTGCAAACTGCACGATTGTGAACTCCAAGCCCACCTCCAGGGATACTACTTGAGAGTCACCTAGAATGGAATTGACATGAGCAAACGCTCAAAGAGGAAAAGACGGTTACCTACCTTTTTATAACTGTTCTTCAAGATGTGTTGCTTGTGTCCATTCCATTACTCACTCTTCTGCCCCTCTGTCAGAGTTGTTGGCAAAAAGGAACTGAGAGGGGGTAGGGCTGACAACGCTGACAATGCCTAATATATCGACACATGAGCGCCACAGCCTATGGATACTGCTAAGACAAAAATCTCAGATGACTGTGCATGTGGGCGCTGACACACCTAGAATGGAATGTACATGAGCAACACATTTTCTTTCTCCCGTGCTGACCCACATACGTAGGAGGAGCTCCACAGGAACATCTGGAAAACTAATTTCTTAGCCTCCTGCAAGCAAATCCGCCCTGAAAACTGTCCTACCTGCTGTGATACCTTTAAAAAAACTTTGATAACAGGCTGCTGGTGTGCTAAGAGCGCCCACCGCCCAAGCGCTGACCAGTATTGTCACATTGAGCTCCCCCCGTCAGTCTGTCTGTATCCATTTGTTGTCTTTTGCCTTACACTTAGACCATAAGGTCTTTAGAAAAGGACAGTCCCTGTTCTGTGTTTGTACAACACCTACCACAGCGGGGTCCTGGTCCATCACTCGGGGCTCCTAGGAGCTGCAGCAATACAAATGATCAAATAATCCTTACCTGCCTCACAAGAGTCTTTTGGAAAGCTTAGTTTGTTACTGTTTGTGAAGAGCTTTGAGAAGGTCAGAGAATTATCAGACTGCAGTGGTACATTAGGATTTCAACTGATAGGGAAGTGACTGACCACACAGGTTACAATTTCCATTTAAAAAAAACAATCTCATTCACTTCCAAGTGCTATAAATTACTGCCATGATCCATATAAGTGTAGTGAGAGAGAATCAGAATTTGTTTTCATGCCACTTTTCTACTAACAGAGGAGATGGAGTGAGACTTTTGATGGTCTTTTCTTCACTAGGCTTGAAAGGTGTGATATTAGCCTTGAGGGTTGCCCATACTTTAACTAGACCAGCATTTGCTGAATTACAGCTTGCCGTGCCTAAAATTTTAGAAGGTGTTGGTTAGATCCTGTTAGCTAGCTAACACCATACATCTTGTTCATAATCAAGACAGGTCTTCTGATGCTGCTATTTTCCCCATCACTAACATGAAGTGGTTGCTCTGTCTCCTGCAAACTTGGACAATAGTATAATAATAATTGGAGATACGCCTATCTCCTAAAACTGGAAGGGACCTTGAAAGATCATTGAGTCCAGCCCCCTGCCTTCACTAGCAGGACAAGTACTGATTTTTGCCCCAGATCCCTAAGTGGCCCCCTCAAGGATTGAACTCATAACCCTGAGTTTAGCAGGCCAATGCTCAAGCCACTGAACTATCCCTCTGCCTCGTGCACAACTGGTCATTAAAATTACATAGAGAGAGATCACCTGGAACACTTGTGTTAAAACTATAAGAAGTTTTTAGTAAGTTTATAAATCTTTGCCATGTAAATTTGAGAAACAAAACAATCATTACAACAGTCAGCTTTTGTTTAGAGACATTGTAAAGGGATATAGTTATTAGATCTTGTATTTAACAGGGAATTATCATATTACAAAGTGAGCATCATTACAATGCCACGTCGTTTCTAGTGATTTTATTAAATTTGAGTGAAATCTCTGTGCACACATTTAATAGAGGACACTTGTCTATTAAATGTTAATATTAAAAAAAATTGGACAAGTATGTTTTTTATTTTGCAGATGAATATACTTTGAGTATTGAATAAAAGGTATCTGTCCTCTGCCTATTTTGCTGGATACATAAATGGTTTGTTTATTCTTTTGAACCATTCTTCTATGGTTGGGCTATTTTTTTTCCCCCCAGTGAGGCTACCAATAGCCAAGTGGCTACTAGCAGATGCGAGTTGAATTCTTCATTTACTTTTGTGTGACCATTTCTGGGTAGGAAGCCCTAGGAGGATTACCAGAGTGTCATTTGGTAATAAATATCCCAGAATTGCGATATTTTATACAGATTGCATCCCAGTACTCTCTAATGACTGGACATATCCACCAAATATGCATACAATCTCTTTCACCACAATTTTTCCAACATTTATCCCCAATCAATCTCTCTATTCTTTAACCTAACTGGTATATGAGGTACCTTGGAACAGTATTGTAAAGAAATGTTCTTTTCTTGTGCTACAGACTGTTTTCTGGTCCTCCTTTTTCCAGATCAAATCCCTTTCCTCTGGGGCAACTTGTCTATCCACATCCTTTTCCCAGCCTATCAGATATGGACACTTTTTTTGGGGGGGTGGGGGTGGGGGGGTTAGGGAAACTGTCTGTAGATATTGGTATATGTTGATTTATACTTTTTGTTTCCTAATTGACCAGATGCCATTACTTCTATTAAAGTTTGTTTTCTGTATAAAACAGGTTTCTAGAAAGTTAAGAAACAATTTCTGACTTGAAAGTACTGGTACCAGGAAAGAGTGGGTCAGTTAAAGTTAGTTTTGATCTCTAAATAAGTAAGAAAAGCTTATTTACTGAATAGCTGTCCAGTGTGTTTATTCCATGACTCTCCCAACCTTTGAAGATCTATGGTTTGCAGTTTGGGTTAAGATTTGGATTATTTGCAGTGGTGTCACTGGTGAAGGAAAAGAGTTTATCTCATCTCTAGTTCTATCTCAAACTCATAGAGTACTGTTGCTAAAGGATGTGTGTAAATTTCTAGTGGGCGTGACTTTTTATTAATCCATAATATTTTATTAATCCTAGCTGCAATTTTCTTGTTCAATAAAGACCCAGTGTTTGGCTGGGTTAGAGCTCCCCTCTATCCACTACCACTTTTGAGCTGACTGGCTTGATGATAATATACAGAATATTTGGGACGGCTAGTCCAGCCTATTTAATGGGTTGGTACAAAGTATCTGCTCTCACATTTGGTCTTTTCTTGTTCCATATAAATTCTAACATCATCCTCTATATTATTGCTAGTGTTATTTTTCTGGGATAATCACACAAAGATTTTGAAATGAGAAACATATCCTTGGCAGAATAGTTATTTTTGACTGTGGCTGTTCTTCTCAACCAAGAAATTGCACACTTCTCCCAGCACGCCAGCAAATGAAAAAAGATCAGAAGTAGTGGTTTGGCATTTAAATAACAGAGCTCCTCTAAGTTGTTTGAGATTTAAATTCCCAGGTATCAGATAGAATCTTTTGCCCATTTGTACCCAGATGTTTTCTGGAGGAGTGATTTTTCAGAGTCTGGCAAATGTATAGTTAGCATTTCAGGTTTAGCATAATTTACTTTAAATCCAGATGCTTTCCCAAAGTCCTGGATTTCTTTAGAAACTAATCTTTGGGCAGTTTTTGGGTTAGATACATTATCTGCATATAATTCTAACATTTTTATTTTCTGATATGTTCCTGCAAGTTTTATTCCTGTGGTGGATCCATCATTCCTTATCCTCTGGTGACATTCCTTGTTTCCTAGAATAGAACATTCTGAGACTTGCAACAAAATGTATTCAGTACAGGCCCCGTTCCTAGAGTTTGTCTGAGAGTTCACTGGGGCTTAGCTGCTTTGAGGGCATAATATAAGATTTATGTGTTTTAGCCAGACATTTGGCTGAGTATTTGTATTGCAATGAGATAGGGTTATCTGAGACATGACCAGCAGTGAGCTGTTATGGTAGCAGTTCTCTTGAGCATTACAGAAGGGAATTATGAAATTATGTAATCGTTTGTTTTTAATGAAACAAAGTCCCATGATACACCAGCCATAGAACATTTTGAGAGAAAGACTTGAGTTGCAAAATTCAGATGTGGGTCTGGAGTCAGCTGCAGACTTAGGATCTGATCCAGGTTTAGATTCCAAACACCATCTTAGTGTTTAGGGTGTGGTTTGGATCTGGAGTATGAGTTCTGGTCCATCTCTTAAAAATAAAATAAACTGAATCTCAAATATGAAGGTTAACCAGCTACCCTATCAACAAGAATGACTGAGTATAAGTTCTGCTGTGAGATACCGTTTGTGGCAGTTAATCAAATTTGAAGTTGTAGTGCAGTCCATGTAGTTCAGTTTTAAATAATAAACTGGAATAATGTTCATGCAATTGAGATCAGCTCTCAAAAGCCATTTACCTCTGAATTTCCTTTGAAAAGCTCCTCCAAATACATCAGTCCCATAATGCATTCTATTTACAATGACCATGCATCACATTTGTTTCTGTTGTATCATTCTTCCTGCCTTTTGGTCTATAAGGGACCTGATCCAAAGCCCATTGGAGAAAATGGAAAACTTCACTGGGCTTTGGATTGGAGTGTGTGTTTTGGTGGGGCAAGAAATCAAGACACACTAAAGCTGTAGTCAGTATGATATATTCAAGATATTGTAAAGTGCCTGCCAGACCTGACGAGGCTATAGTGGTATGTAAATAATAATAGATGTATAACATTGCTTACAAATGAGATGATCTCATTATATAAGGGCAGGTCTACACTACCGCTTATGTCGATCTAACTTATGTCACTCCGGGGTATGAGAAACCCCTTCTTCCACCTCCATGAGCATTGCAAGTTACATCGACCTAAGTCAGTGGTTCTCAAACTTCTGTACTGGTGACCCCTTTCACATAGCAAGCCTCTGAGTACGACCCCCCCCCCCCCCGCTTATTAATGAAAAACACTTTTTTTAAAAATATATTTAACAGCATTATAAATGCTGGAGGCAAAGCGGGGTTTGGGGTGGAGGCTGACATCTCGTGATAGCCCCCCATGTAATAACCTTGTGACCCCCTGAGTGGTCCTGACCCCAAGTTTGAGAACCACTGACCTAAGTGCTGTCCAAACTGACACTATGTGGGGTGGGAGATGCTCTCCCACCGACCTAGCTTCTGCCTCCCGGGGAGGTGGAGTAATTATGCGGACGGGAGCAGCAGTGCAGCTGCATCAGTGTAGTGCTTCCACTGCAGACCTGCCCAAAGAGACTTGTTGAACATAAAGCTGAATGGTTTTCCTCTTCCACTCTACTGGAGGCTTTTGGGTCTTAGTTATAAGTTTTGCTGTGCGTGCATCCAGCAATATTATGAAAAATGAAGACTCCTGACCAACAAAAACAGATGGAACTTGGCTGGCTGAGGACACAAATGCTCACCAGTTGCACTGTGGCCTCCAACTCCTTGCCAAATGGAGGCGTTGTGTCCTTTACTGGAATTCAGTGTCAAAGGGTCTGAGGCTGCAGCCCTTGACACAGGGAAAACTCCCATTTAAATGAATGGGCATTACCCTTTGTCAGGGTTATAGGACTAGGCCCACTGACAGTGAAATAGAAAATGTGTTAACTCAGTGAGTGCTGCAACAGCTGCAGTCAGGGAACTGGTCTATTTCTAAAGTAGTTTTATTAAACTGAACAGAAAGGGAGGATAATACTTGAATAATGATCATAATTTCTGTCTCTCTTAGATACTTAATTTGCACTAGCGCCTTTTGCCCAATGATCTCAAAGCCATTTGCAAACAGTTGTTTCATTTTCAAAACACCCATATAAAGAAAGTCTTTTACCAGATGGGCAAAATCAGATCCAGAGAGGTGACCTGCCCAAGTTCTCTGGAAAAGTCCATGGGAGGGCTGGGGACCAAAGCCAGGAGGTCTGATTCCCAGTCCCCTACTCCAGCCATGTGAAGTGAGCACTGACAGACTCCATTTTGGAGGATGTATGTCAAATGGTCCTCAATGCACCATGAAAAGGTTCACATACCAAAAAAGCCTTTTGATACTAGTTAAAGGAATTATCCTGTTAAAAGAAATGATATATGATGTAATGCACTGTGAACGTTAACTGGGCATAGCTGTTGACATAAATTATAAGTATAATATAAGATTTATTTAAATAGTTAAACTACATTTACCATGCATAACAGCTGCACGAAGCACCTGATCCAAAGCCCACTGCTCATTTGGGAGTCATTCTGTTGACTTTAGTGGGCTTTGGTTAGGCCTGTATTCCCTACAGGACTATCTGCCTAGGTAATTATAGAGTCACCACAGTATCTGGGTTGTACTTCTAACATTCCTGCTCTCTGAGCAGCTTCAGACAGCTACTATTAACCAAAACAAACACTGCCAAAGTATCAGAGGGGTAGCCGTGTTAATCTGGAGCTATAAAAAGCGACAGTCCTGTGGCACCTGATAGACTAACAGACATACTGGAGCATAAGCTTTCGTGGATGAATGCAAAGTGGGTATTCACCCACAAAAGCTTATGCTCCAATACGTCTGTTAGTCTGTAAGGTGCCACAGGACTCTCTCTGCTGCTTTTTACTGCCAAAGAAGTCTCATTTTCTCCATTACATGTGAAATGTCGAGCCCCACCTACCCCTTCTACACCCCCCCCCCTTGCAATTACATTGGCCATGGCCATGTTCAGGACAGGCAATATTCAGTAGTGACCAGCAGAAAGGTTTAAGGTTCAATATGGGATAGTAACAGGAGCTTTACCATTGGAAAGGGGGAGATTCTCAGCTTTTCAGTGGTATAGACAGCCCTTATCAGAGGCCTATATTCTTTTTGGGTTAGAGATGATCTCTTATTTTATGTATATACAATGCCTAACACAATGAGGCCCTGGTCTCACTTGGGATGCTATTGTAATAAATAGCAATATATATCATGATGTTTTGGGTAATTTTATATCCCTTTGTAATAAATACTATTAGTTGTAATTTTTCTCTCCCTCTGAGGCTCAGATAGGTGGGCTCATTGCACTAAGGAACTGTCTTAACAGGGGAAAGATAATAAAAATATTAACAGTTTAAAAAAACTTCTAATTTCCCCCCCTCTAAACTGCATTATGGTGTGGGATGATGTACAGGGTTTATCAGCACTCACTGGCTAACTTACTCGCAAGTAATACCTCCATCCCAAACTCCTGTCAATAGTATCTCTCTGTACCAAACCACACAAACATCTCATATTAAAAATGCAGGAGCCCATGTTGGAGGAGAAGCGCATAGCACGGAACCCATCTTTAACAGGCAAGTTTATTTGACACAGTCATACTAGTGCTGTAATCCCTTCCGTTGTTCTAACAAGTGCGATTTACAGATGTGGTTTTATGGTTCTCATTAAATTCCAAGGACAGAAGGCATCATTGCATTCCACGGGTGGTCTGGCAACATGCTTCCTCTGGGACCTGTCCAGCTCATTTCTAGTGATGGATTGTATAGTTCTCAAATCTTGTGAGCTTCTGCTAGTGTGCTAGGACTCCAGTATCAAACGCAGGCCCTCGGGGGTCCCTAGACAACATCCTTAGCTTCCATGCAACAGCAGTGATGCCAAACCACTACCCCTGACTAGCAGCCGTAGTGCTAAGGGTGTACAACCACACCCCAACTTCTGATTGGTTGGACAGACTGCATTTCCATTGGATACCTGGACTCTGTAATAGGAAGAGGAGCCTCTCTGAGCAACAGGCCTGTTGGTTGCTGCATGGACTGCCTTGTCTTGTTGCCTTGTCCAACCTTGCTTACCTATCCTGCCAACCTGATCTGTTGCATTGGATCTCTTGGCTACTGCCTCCCTGCAAGAACTCTGACCATTGCTCCAGACTGCCTCTATACCAATAGACCTCTCAGCTACCAGGCTGCCCATGTACTCCTTGACCATGGCTTTGGACTGCTCCTTGCCAGCTTGAGCCACTGGGCACTATGTAGTGCCAATCAGCTCATGCAGCTTCTTGAAGAGCCATCCCACACTGCATTATGACAAACTTTAAATCAAAGGTATTCTCAAATCCCCATCATGCAGTTATACTTTTCTAGGGTTTCCTTTCCAAACACTGCTAATTTGTAAGGTATTTTGTGTACTTAGCTGGTGATCCCTAAGGAGAAAGCTTCTAACTCCTGCTGTCATACCCATTCAGTCATTCCCATCACAGTCCAATGTTAGTGACATGGCAGTTCCTTTCAATAATATACCAAATGGTGGTGTCTCAGATTGCTGTCTTTCCCACCAAACAGTTTAGTAACAAATGAAAATATGATCTCAGAGCAATTAGTGGTTATTCAGAAGTCATGAGTGTCAGAATGGGATCAAAAAGAGACACAGATGCTGTTGAGCTGTGTTCAAGCAACATGTGTTTCAATGCAGACAAATATAAGGTCATGTGTCTAGGAACAAAGAATGTAGGCTGTACTTACAGGATGGATGAGGGACTCGGAAAACACTTTGGAGGTCGTGGTGGATAATCAATTGAACATAAGCTTCCAGTACAACACAGCAGCTAAAAGAACTAATGCAATCGTGAAATGTATAAACAAGGGAATGTCAAGGAAGAGTGAGGAGGCATTTTTCACTCTGGCACTTGTTCAATCACTATTTAGAATACAGTGTCTAGTTCTGGTGCCAACAATTGAAGGATGTTGATAAATTGGAGTGGGTTCAGAGAAGTGCCAGGAGAATGATTAAAGGATTAGAAAACATTGCTTGTAATGAGAGACAAAGGTATAACAAGATCCAGTTGCTTGATGTTGTTGATGCTAGAAAAGCTCAAACCAGAAATAAGGCATACATTTTTAACAGCGGGGACAATTAACTACTGCAACAATTTACCAGCGGTTGTGATGGATTCTCATCACTGGTAATTTTTAAATCGAAATAGGGAGATTTTTTGTAAAAGATATGCTCTAGTTCAACCACACCTATTGGATTTGAAGCAGGAATTAACTCAGTGAAGTTCCATGGCCTGTGTTATACAGGAGGTCAGACTAGATGATCACAATGGTCCTTCTGGCCGTAAAAATCTATCAATCTGTGTAATTTTGAGATGGTGTATTTTAAAATATTTAAATGACTATTATTGTGGGTTTTGCTTTTTTTTTTTTTTTTTAAATAAGCCTTGTGGATACGTATGATTCATAGATCTCATCTTTGGCCTTGTAGTTTTTAAACAGAAGGGGAATGTATCCTTTTTTGTTTCTATTTTTGGCTCTGTCATTCTGTTTGATTTTTGGGTAACTTTTTTTAAGCTCTCAAAGCCACATCCTACTCACAGGTACTTGGATGTAAATCTGGAGTAACTCTTATGTTCCATGGAGTTATTCCAGGTTTTCACTGCTGTAAATGAGAGCATTATTTAGTTTTCTGTGTCTCACTTTAGTATCTGTAAAATGGGCTACAGCTCTGACTTACCTCATGGGGGAATTGTGAGGATTAATTATACTGAATGTTTGTTAAATGATACCACACCTTTGGATGAAGGGAGCTATATAAGTATAAATAATACGAATGACCTTGGAAACTTGGTTATTACATCAGAAAAAGAATGGGTGACTTTAGTGCCACCACTTAACTCTATGAATATATATATATACCACTTCTATGCTACTTAATTACAGTACAACTCTAGCCTGAGGTACCCTTACTAATGTTGTGTAGTCTTGTCTTTGTTAAATCCAGCATGTGTTCTCTCTCACACCATATTTAATACTCAAAATTCTTATCCTCTAAAGGAAGACAATTTATCAGGTAAGATTAAGGTTTACAGTGGTGGTACATTGTGTGCATCCACTGTGCATTACAGCGGTGTGTAGAGTATACAAATGGCACACCCGGCTAGCCTGGGTATAAATGTTAGTGTAGGCCATGAGGCACAGTTTAGGTGAGTAGAGTGCGCTACACCCCTGACTCATCCAGTGTATACTACCTGGGTTCTGTATGTGCTCAAACTGTGCCACATGCTTCTACACAGCTATTTTTAGCTGAATGGCATTCTGCTGCCAGAGCTTTTCCCTGCTGCCAGAGCCTTTCACTGCGATGTGTAGCTTCTACACAGCTATTTTTAGCTGAATGGCATCCTGCTTGCCTCTCTGCTGCCAGAGCTTTTCCCCGCTGCCGGAGCCTTTCGCTGCAATGTGTAGCTATCCATGTAGTACCTCTATTCTACATCCCACTGTAAGTGTAGACATAGCCATGGTATTAACTAGATTAATGTTTGAGCAGCCCATGGCTAGTGCTAGCCTTTTCCAGCAGGTGGCTCTCTGCAGAGCAGTCGGGCAACATTTGATTTCTTTGGAGCAAAGGCAGTAATGACACTTTGCAATAGTTAGCATGAGCTCTTCCTTTCAGTCATTAAAAACAAAAACAAAAAAACCCTTTTCTGTTTGGCAGAGGCCTTTTCTACAGTATACAGTGAATGAATGTTTAATGGGAAAAGTATTGTGAAAAGTTGTAAAGGTAACTTCTAGTGATAAATATATTTAGATTACAGTATATAGTTCTATAAAGAGATCAGCACAATTTTATTTAAGATAAACAAAGTTACTTTCAACTATTTAGAATTGTGAATCTATGGGAAAAATACCAAGATAGAGGTTGTTTTAAAAAGGTTTCAAATTTAAAAAATAGAAAAGCTTTACATTTAAAGGAGTTAAACAATAACATAAAATAGGAAATGGTTGATAAATGCAAGAACAAGGGTTTGATTGAAGTCAGTGGAAAAGCTCATGTTAAGTTCTGTGGTCTTTGAATCTGATCCTGTATGAATAAAAACTGAACATAGGAGAAGATAGCAAAAAACAAAACAAATCTTTGGGTCAGGGCCAGAATAGACAAGGGCTGAAAGGGAATGAAAACAGAAATAGAAAAAAATATTCTGTAATGTCCCATTTCCTCTTCTCTTTTGGTCTGTATGTTGTCTGTTCAGATTACAAATATGTAGGAAGACAGGTCCTCACCCCAACCATTTATAAAGCACCTAGTATACTTTTGGGTGCAACATAAATAATAAAAATAAGCATGAGAAATGCAGTGTGGTAAATGTGACATGCTGAGCCTAATACTTCATTGCAGTACACCTGTTTTATGTTGATGTAAATCCTCGAAATCAGTGGTGTTGCACTGGAGTAAAATTTGCTTAATTGAGTGGAGGATTCAACCCAATACAATAGTTATACTAGTAAGAGCAGATGCAAGAATCTGCTACAGCATAGTTAGATTGCTTTTCCCACTGGTCAGTAATTGATGTAACATGTCAACATTTTATCAAGCATGACATAAAGTAGTTCTAACTACTGTCAGATGGCTGCTGCCGAACAGAGTGTTGGACAAATGAAGTGTAATTGAGTCAGATTGTCAGTGGACCTCCTGAAAAATGTGAGCTCACCTGTCTCCTTGTGCAAAACTCCACAATTGTGCAGTCTTCAGGTGGGTAGTAACTCAGCCAGCAGGCACGTTTTTGAAGCACTGTTGAAAACTTGAACCCAGATTTTTATCTGCATGCAATAATGATTTTTCAGGACTGAAGTAACTGTGAATTAAAACATAAATCAAACCATCAAAAACCGCAGTAGGAGTGTGTGACAGAATGCATCCTGTGTTGGGATACCCTCTGAGACCTCTTTCTACTCCGCTTCCAAGAACTCAGTTCAACTCCAACCTTCGTCACTCAGGTATCTTTATTTGGCATACAGCAATGCTATGCATGTCTTTTTAAAAAGATGCTATGGTAGAGATGCTTACTTCAGGCTGGGGTGGGGTGTTGCATGTTGTTTATTATTTGCCACCAAAACAGCTTTATATACATGTCCACCAATCATTCTGGGCCCACTAAAGTACAGTTGTTTTGCCTTAGAAACCAGTCTCAGGTTTTTCTATGCCATACCATTCAGCACTTTTTAAAGGTGTCTTTCTAAAAAGATATATTTTAGACCCATAAACTCTCAAACTATACAATCCTGGCCCCAGTTGTCCATTTTGGTCCGCAGATACCATCCAAACGCACCCATTGTAGTTCTCCAACAGCCGCCAATACTACTGCAGTGTACAAACAAGACAAATTTTTCAGAAAGGTAGATTGCTTTCGTTTAGTTCTAGATGGTGGTTTGTAGATCATTTTTCCATCCATTCTTGTGATGCAGTTGGAGTCTTTTGTACTTCTGCAGTGGTATTGGGACAGGAGAATCACTCATTGGAGAGGTTCTAAACTTTGGGACCAACTCCACACCCTTCACATCAGGATACACAATGTTGTAAGCCTCCACCAGTTCATGATTTCAAATCTGTAAGACAAAAAGGGAAGAAACCATTTCTCACTTCTTTCTTTACTTTTTGTGAGCTTTGAGTGGCTTTTTTTTTTTTTTTTTTAAGCCCAGCTCTGCCCTTTACTTCCCAGGTCTAACAAGCATACAGGGGGGCCAAGTCAATCCAACACTAAGCACAGCCCATACCACTTTGCCTTTGGAAAAGGGTGGTAGGGAGGTTGGCCTTGGATCATGACTTTAGATCCCAGTTGATGCTCAGCTAGGTCTCCTTTGGCATTGAACCACACCTTGGTCTTCTGTACTTCTGCTTCATTTTCCTTTCCATGATCTTATTACCAGTGTTTGGTTCCTCCCCACTCCCCAATATGAATCAGGTGAGTTACTCCAGAAACTTCCTGAATTCTCCCTTGCTTTGTCTTTTCTGACAAATTGTCTGTCATAGTTATTGCTGCTCTGCTGTTGAGTAACATTTCCTTTACCTCCTCCCCCACACTGTAGTGGTTTTTACCATGGGGCATCTCCAGCTGTCCTGTGAAAGGGGTGCTACAAAAGCTGTGGTGTGGGGGTCTTGAAGCTTTATCGGGAGTTTACCAACTGAGGCTGCTCACTGGGCTATCCCCCCTTGGACTGCTTTTAATCTCTGCTCTTCTTCCTTCAGTTTCTTTCTTAAAATTCCTAAATGGCACACCTGGTCATCTGTGTTCCTGATCTGCCTGAGCCTTCCCCAAGAATCTCTTGCCCCTGGGGCCAGATTCCACCAAAGGAGGTGATTGTATTGCATGTACCTTAATTATCTCCTTTTTGCTCCTCCAGCCTCTTTCTTTTCCTTTTCTTATTTATGGACCTTGATTTTTAAGTCACTTACTTGCTGATTCAGGGCTCCAGTTCCCGAAATTAAGCCTTGTAACAATATACTCTTTTGCTTGTCCTTTTTGCTTTCTTATCCAGCATGATCTATTGGAGTTCTTTATCCAATTAGTCCCAGTTTCCTCGTAATGCATCTCTGGGGAGTCCATAGGGGCATTCTTTGGATTTAACCCACTCCTCCAGTGCCCTGGAAACCTATTCAAATTTAAACTGTTCTAATGTCATTGCTGAGCTGCTGGGTTGCGAAACTTGATAGCCAAACTACACATATAATAAACAATGTGTTACCTGCTCTAGATTTAATGGATCCGGGTTGAGTCATGGCACCACTTATGTTTGGATTTCCTCCGAGACCTCTTTCTGCTTGTTTTCCCAAGAACTCGGTTTGGCTCCAGACTTCGTCACTCAGGTATCTTGATGCGGCATACAGCAATGCTAGGCTGAGTTGATCAGACTCAAATGCAGGGGGTAGAGGTTGGATGCAGGGTACATCATAGCTCCAGAGTTACACAGAAACCCTCTCCCTTTATATACATTACACATCTCATTGCATTTAGTATATATTGCATCACGCTTTTTGGACTGGCTTGGTTACTTTGCACAAAGTAACTGTCCCTGCATTGTCTGTTTTGACTTCCTCTTTACTTCATCTCTACAATCCTAACTTATTTTGTCCCTTGTTAGATAGTTCGTAGTAAATATGGGTGTTCTGTCTCTTATCTTAGTTTGCTCAGCAATTAGATCAGACAACTAAGCAGGGATATGATAGAGGTCTATGACTGGTGTAAATAACACTTCCTTATTTAATCTCTCCACATCTTCTCTTAACACAAGAACAAGGGGTCACCAAATGAAATTAATGGGCAGCAGGTTTAAAACAAACAAAAGGAAGTATTTATTTTTTCACACAACATAGTCAACCTGTGGAACTCCTTGCCAGAGGATGTTGTGAAGGCCAAGACAATAATAGGATTCAAAAAAAAGAACTAGATAAATTCATGGAGGATAGGTCCATCAATGGCTATTAGTCAGGATGGACAGAGATGGTATCCCTAGCCTCTGTTTGCCAGAAGCTGGGAATGGGGGATGGATCACTTGGTGATTACCTGTTCTGTTCATTCCCCCGGGACACCTGGCATTGGCCACAGGATACTGGGCTATGTGTACCATTGGTCTGAGCCAGTATGGCCGTTCTTATGTCTTCTTAACTTACTTACTTTAACACAAATATTCTGTTTTCAACCTGATGGTTCAATTACGTCCCTAATTCTAACTTCCAAAAGTTGAGGCCTCCCTGCATATGTAAATTACTCATGGCTGGCCAGGCTTCCGCTACACCCTGAGTCCATACCCTACACACTATTGTAATAATCCTTTATATAAAGTATGCCTTGTTGAGGGTCTATGTAGTGCTGTGTGGACTGGTCAGCATGGTTGGGAGGCCATGGCTAGGTGGTTTATAGTGCAGTGTGGACGCTCGGCCACGGGCTTGGAAACACCAAGTCAGCAGGCAAGGTCCCACAGATCCGAGTTTACTAAACAGTGTAGACATAGCATATACTGAAGCATAGCTGAAATGCAGTGCACGGCAGCCCACTGCTTCTGCCTCCCTGATGTACCTGTCCACCTTAACATGCTATTGGGCTGAGTTGTTGGGGAGTGGCACAGGGGCTGAGTATGCTGCCTCTGCCCCAGCTAAGAGCTCCCCAAGCCCCAGGAAATGCTCAGCCAGTCACATCTGGCAGCTTACTGGGTCCTTTGTGGCATCTGAACAACAAATCTCCTAAAAATTGTAAGGCTTAAGGAGCTGCAACAGACCTCATAAAGCTTCCCCATAGGGCTGATGCACTTACACATACACAGAGCCCTACTACTGTGCAACTCCTAAGGGCCACAGGGGACAGGCTCCTTTCCAAAGGATCTTTAATTAGTGACACTCCCCATCTGCAGACTTCAGGGAAGAAGGGAGAATTCCCCTGCCAAGTTTCCTTTTCTCCCCAGTCCTATGTTATGGCTATTGTAAAACTAAAGGCAATTCTCAAACAAAAAACTTTAAGGTTGCAACACATCAGTGGTTTCAGAGCATATCACTCTTCGAACAAGACACCCAAGCTATCTTATCTCTGCCCTGTGTAGTAATGCTTGCCTCAACCCTGATCTTGAGGGACTTACTTTAGGGTTAATTGGGTAGTTTAGCCAAGGGATCATTTTTTTCCATCACCTCTCACAGTGACCTCCATCAAGGGTGCCAGTCAGTATCAACACTTGTGATTTTTTTGGGGTTTGTCTGGTCCCTCCATATTTAACTGTGTTGGGGCTGGAACATCATTAAGGCTTTACAATGTGAGTCAGCTTCCCAGTTTTACAGCAGGATTTCAGCTTGTGCACCATCTGTCTGCCTGTGTGTAATTCAATCCATTCCAGTCTGTAGAGCACTGTCATTCATAATTATTCCCAGCTTGGCCGGTGTGAGTGAGGGAGAGAGACAGGGAGTGAGAGTGTGTTTTGGAGCGTGGCCTCTTGCATCTGTGTTTGGAGACTGCGTAATCATTTTTGGAGCTCTCCTCCCCCTCTCCAAACATTACATGCAGAGTTGGCTGCAAAAAGGGAACCTGACCCAGGGGCAACTCCAGCTGAATTTTGCGTGTGAAAAAATTGGCCGTTGAGGAGTTGGGGATTGCAGTCACGAAGGCCAGGGCAGTAAATTCTGGATCTGATCACTGTTTACTGCTTTCATTTCCCTTTCCTCCCAGCTCCTGTCACGCACTCCCAGGGTGGCAGAGCCTGGGAAGGGAGTGAGGGAGTTGGACACGGGAGGGGAGAGTTTTAGACAGCAAATGGGATAAGAAATACAACTATATTCTTAGAGGAAGGAGAATTAGGTATTAACAGCCAAGTGTTGATTATGCACCAAGTCTGCAAGCCTGGGTGTTTAGAACAGTGTGGCCTGTAAAGGCACATGCATATGCCTCTAGGATTGTGCGTACAGTACAGATACACACTTATGTAGCCACACTTAAGATCAAGAATCTGTCAGATTGTCTAGAGAGGGGACTGATAGGGAGGGTGAAAGACAAGAGAAGCAGCAAGGCCATGTTGGGAGGGGCGAGAAAGGTACAGAGAACTACAGAAGGCAGTGAAAAGGGAAACAGAATGAAGAGTGGTGAAGAATAGCAGTGAGGACTAGAAAGCTAGGAAGGTGAAGAATGAAGGGAAGGGCAGAGCAGAAGAATGTACTAGAATCACTTCCATGAAAATTTGAAGTAAAACCGTGAGCTTGAACCAGCTAGGAAGCATCTCCCAAGCCATGCCCTTGAAAGGGCTGAGGAGGAAGCAGGACACTCCAGTAGCTTCCACACTGCTTCCCCTTTAGGTCAGACCCTTTTATCTATTTGTTTGTTTATTGTTAGCCACATTTCTTAAAAACCAGCTTTGTGGTTGTGGTGATTTACACACTTTATAAACATGTGGAAGTCAATGGCTCTCACAGCTGCCTGCATTTCCTCCCTCGCTTGCTGTTGCAGAAGAAATGGGCATAAACTCTGCCATTCTCCCTACCCTCCTCTTTCAACCATTGTTGCGTGACCACACCTTGCCAAGCCCCCCTCTGCCATTTACCAAGCCACGTAGACTCCTGTGCAGCTCCGTGCAGGACATGTGGCAACATGTTTCTTTTTCCTTGTAAAGATTTTATACAGTTGTAGTTAATGTTTTGCATTAGTCAGTGATATGAAAAGGTTTGTGTTTAGTGTTTTTTCTCTTGAGGCATAATGAAGAAATAACAGCTGGATTTGATTATCTAGCTGACTATCTCTAGATAGGTACAGCTCATTATTTGTATTGTTGGAGCAGCCAGGAGCCCTAGTCCTGGACGAGGACTCCCATTGAGCTAGGTGCTATGCAAAGACAGAACGAAAAGATGATCCCTGCCCCAAAGAATTTATTGCCTAACGCACACATTTAAAAATCATGAATCGTTTCCCGCTGCCATCATGAGACTTTGATGAATAATAACCTGGGAGTTCTTTTTATTTTCCTTCTGCATTTTGAGCCTGTAGGGATCCTGTTTTTCAAGCTTTCCTCTGCAGCTATAAGGATTAGACATTTTTTGTTTTTAAAGTGAAAGGTAAGATTCTTGTGTACACGTGACTCTAGGAGCTTTAAGAACAACAACAAATCTCACAAGGCTTACAATAAAATTTGTGAGTTGACAATAGTCTGTCTGCTTCTGTGGCCTCTGTCACGAGTAATCTGAGTGCCAAGTGTTGAGAAGAGTGGGAACAAAGCGATCTTTGTCTCTCTTCCTCCCTCTACCTATTGGAGTAAACTTGAATAAGTTAGTCTGTTGGTATGAAGGGCTTACCGAGCGAAAGCTGAATCAGAGATGAAGTCTGTGTTAGTGCTGGACATGGGGAGATTAATGATTGCAGCATGCTGGGAGATATAGCCTGTGGGCAGCAGGACTTCTGAAAGTGAGAGTTAAATTTAGATTTCCCTCGTAGTTTCAAGGCTGCCTCCTGTAAGGGTCTGGAACAGTTTTTGAATCTAGGAAGATTTTGTTTTGTATTTTAAAACTTCAAACTAATCTAAAGTGCTCAGGAGCTGAGTTTGGAGCTTTGGGCCTTTTTGCCTTTCAGATCAGATCCTATGAGCAGCTCCCATGACATTGCGAGTGCCCTGGACTTCTATTGGACTTGGGGAGAATTGAAGGGTCTCAGAACTTTGCAAGATCTAACCCGTAGACAGTAGTTTAAAGAACCTAATGGGAAGCTGTGTGGTCCAGTAAATAGAGCCCTGAACTGGAGCTCAGGAGACCTGGCTTCTATTCATGGCTCGGTTGGTGAGTGACCTTGGGCAAGTCCCTTCCCTTCCCTGAGTTTCAATTTCCTCATCTGCAAAATGGGGATAATGCTGGTGACCTCGTGTGTAATGTACTTTGAGATCTTCTAATGAAAAGTTCTATACAAGAACTCGTTATTGTTATTACATATTGAAACTTAGCACCGTGACAGTCTCAAACAGTTGAAATGCTCAGAGTAGTAGGTGAGCTTAGTGAGGTTGTAATTTCCTTCATTTTGGGAGTGATGGGCTCACTTTTGTAGTCTGTGTCCTGCAGTTGGTTGAGTAGCTTAATAGTCTTTAGTGGTTGCGTGCAGTTTCCAGAGAGCAATGGAATGGCTGTGCCATAGCTTCCATTAGCATTCTGGTATTTTTTTTTTCAACACCATGTAAACAACGTGTTCAGAAAAGGAGATAAATTTCTTCTGGTGCCTGAAGTTCTGCAGTATAATGTCTGGTGCATATATTCCAAACATTTTGGAATGGCTCTTGAGAAGCAGTGCTACCAGCCTTAGAGCAGTGATCCCCAAGAACAGGTAGCCTCTATTTCCAAGACTCTCTAAATGAGTTGTGGGATATCTCATTGGTGATAGGCTAAGGAGCCTTCTAACTCAAAGTCACTAATTTAAATCCAGCACAGGCTGAAAATGATCAAAGTTGTTCCTTTCTGATGGGTGTTTGGTGAAATTAGTTGGCTGTCTCTATTCAGTTGCTGGTAGACAGGCATACACAGCACAAAACCCACCATAACAGCCTACACTGATGATCATTTTTGCTGCTGAATGTCTCAAGCAGCAGGACTAAGGACTGAATGGGATGGAGATGGAAGTGTGCTCTTCTAGATGGAGCTCTGTCAAATCTCCTTTGAGACATATAGGCTAGATGGTGAGACTTGCACTACTGCTGCCTATTTTGTATCCGTTCTTTAGATACATTGAGGTCTCCAGGCCTGTCATTCTGGCACATTTTAACCAATGCTGAATTTTAACACCTAATAATACTGGACTTTGAGACTGAATTCCTGAGTGATGGGACAGTCCTGGGTCATTTCCAGGAATGAAACCTTCAGAATCCGGTCTTGCCAGCACAGTCTAGATGGCCTTAATTTGGCCTTGGACTATTTTGAAGGGAGAGGGGGTCTAGTATACTTTGTGTAAAATCTACCCCCGTGCCAGTCTCTAATTGCTGAAATGCTCATTACAAAGCAAAATTTTGGCCCCAATTTAGCTCCCAAAAGGAACTCTTAAATTCCTCTCCCAAATGAACTCCGTTGCTTGGTTTACTCAATGCTTGTGAAATGAAAAAGTCAAATTTAGGTTACATGGTAAAAATAATTGCTTAACAATGGGGCAATTAAGATGATCTCAGGCTTCTTTTGGCACCATCTCTAGAGGTGTTTAGAGGTATAATGTCAAATTTAAGTCCAAAATGTAGGATAGGGGGCTGATTCACCCTCTGTTTATATCAGTTTAAGTTGCAGTCATAGATTCATAGACTTTAAGGCCAGAAAGGACCATCATGATCATCTAGTCTGACCTGCACATTGCAGGCCACAAAACCTCACGCACCCACTCTGGCAATAGGCTCATAACATCTGACCAAGTTACTGAAGTCCTCAAATCATGATTTAAAAACTTCAACTTAGAGAATCTGCCATTTACTCTAATTCAAACAGCAAGTGACCAAGGCCCCATTCTGCCGAGGAAGGTGAAAAACCTGCAGGGTCTCTTCCCCCAGGTCAGATTGGCAAATTCCTTCCTGACCCCAAATACAGTGATCAGTGAGACCCTGAGCATGTGGGCAAGACCCACCAGCCAGACACCTGGGAAAGAATTCTCTGTACAATAACTCTGTAGAATAGAGCTCTCCCTTTCTCAAGTCCCATCTCTGGCTGTTGTAGATATTTGCTAAATGCAGTCGCAGGTGGGCCTCATGCCATTGTAGGCAATCTCATCGTATCATCCCCTCCATAAACTTATGAAGCTGAGTATTAAAACAAGTTTGATTTTTTTTAACACCCCCCATCACCCCCACTGCTCCCTGTGGAAAGCTGTTTTAGAATTTCACCTCTCTGATGGTAAGAGAGCTTCATCTAATTTCAAGCCTAAAACTTGTTGATGGCCAACTTATATCCATTTGTTCTTGTGCCATCCTTGGCCCATAACTTAAATAACACCTCTCTTTCCCTGATGTATATCCCTTTGATGTATTTATAGAGAACAATCATATCTCCCCTCAGCCTTGGTTTGGTTAGGCTAAACAAACCAAGCTACTTAAGTCTCTTGTAAGGAAGGTTTTCCATTCCTGTGATCATTCTAATAGCTCTTCTCTGCGCCTGTTCTACTTTGAATTCATCTTTCTTAAACATGGGAAACAAGAGTTGCTCACAGTATTCCAGATGAAGTTTCACCAGTACCTTCTATAATGGTGGTAACTATCTCTACTGGAAATACTTTGCCTGATGCATCCTAGGATTGCCATCAAAAGCCCTAATAGTTTTACTAAACAAGGGTGAATAGATTTTTTTTTTCATTATTTTTTGCAGCTCTTATTGAATACAAACTTCTTTTTAAAAAAAAGTCATATTTTTTCAATCCCCTGCAGTGCTAGAAACCCAAACAAAACAGCAGTATGCCAGGGCATGAGAACCTGGAGGTCAAATGAGTGAGCTATAGGGAGAAACTGAAACTGACTCAAAAGAGACCTGTCTGTGGTAGTGTCACAGTACAAGCTGAAGAAATTGCAAGAAGTAAACAAGCTGCATACACGGTGAAAAATAAATGAGGATTTTGAAGGTTCTTTCTGTATGAATAATAAAAATCATTAGTGTTAGTAATGCAGTAGGAACACTTAAAAAAAAAATTTTTTTTGACAGTAAATTAGATAAAACACCTGGGGGATTAGAGTGTAGAGAATAGTCCTGCTCCATGTTAGGTTTGGAAGTAGATAACCCAGAAAGTCCTTTTCCATGTCCTATTACTTAAAATTCTAGATAGGTAGTCCTCCCATTGTAAAGCAATGCAGGTATGGGTTGACAGGTCAGGAGCCATTACTGTGAATGCCTCTAATGGGAACCTGTGGAGGATGGGAACAACAGGAGATCTGAAAATAACTGTCCTGTCCTGGCCAGGTATGTCACAGTTAGCATCCATTGGCCAGATGAGGGCATGCAGTGTTAATGGGAGGGCAGGTGATGGAGCTGATGGGGGAAGAAGGTGCTTGGCTCTCTACTGGCTCTGGGTGACTTTGGGCAAATTGGTTGTCCCTTCTGTAAAAAGGGGTAATAACAGTTACCTATTGGTGTAAAGTACTTTTTTCTACGTAGCATTTTTCATTGGTAGATCTCACTCAGTAGCATTGCTGATGTTAGTTTTGATGGAGGACTTTATTCTGTAGGGCCACCAGACTGGTAGGTTTCACTAGCACTAGCAGCACACACATTTTACAAAGAAAGTTTAAAAAAACAATAACCCAGTAATAGCTAAAGCTGCCAGACTAGTTCAGCAGCACACAAATTTTAAAAAGAAAGTTTACAAAACCAACAACAACCCAGTAATAGCTAAAGCTACCAGACTGTCTTATAACTGAAAAGGCTTCTGGGCAGCAGGGTGGGCAGGGGAGAAGCACTAGTCATCAATTAAACTGGGAACCGGTCTCAGCTGCCCCAGAATCCAGGGTCACAAGGTGGTCTAGGCACCTTCACCTCCCCTTCTGAGCTGTGCAGAGTGCAGGTCAGCAACAAATCAAAGTGAGGGCCCATGAAACTATGATGGAGGAACTGAAAATCAGGTGAAAGAACTGGAAAGTTTCAGGGTTCTGGTCTCTCACCATGTTGGAAGGAGAGTCACTGTGCTGACAGATAACTTTTACAACTCATTCAAATTGCAGGCTAAGACTCTTGTCATTAGTGACCAGACTGTGATATCTTTACCTATGTGGATTTGTACTTTGCACTGGGAATAGTTCCACTGATGTCAGTGGAGCTGCTTGTGGAGTAAGATACAACTCAATTGGTATGTCTACACTAGAGTGATCTCTAGTTGATTGCCAGTTAACTCGAGTTGCCTAACACACTTGTACGTACCAGTCTGGATGTTCCTGGAACAAACATTTGGGGACACTAATGATCATGGTTTCCCTAGAGCATTCTGGGTTAGGATGTTTTACACCCACTTTGCACTGGTATACCTGGTGCAGGGCAGCAAGAGTTTCAGGCCTATTGACTTCAGGGGACTATTGAAGTGAGTAAAGTTATGGCACGTGTGTTTTCAGGATCTGGTCCCATGTTGGGGTCTCTGAGGAAGCAAATATAGTCAGTTTTGACCTGAGATGTGGTGTTTTTTGTTCTAGTGATAAAGTCTGGGTCTGTCCTCTGCAGTGTTCCTGTTAAAGAATCTGAATGTAATTGTTTTTTGGCTTGTTGCTGCTGCCCATAAATCAGTCTCAAAACAAATGATATTTCCAGAGGGCTTGAATAATTTATTAGGTGCCAAAAGTTCCCAGTGATGTGTCTCTGCATGGTCAGCTTAATTGGACAGAATTTTCATTTAAAATAGCAGTGGGAGCAGACATCAATATTTCTATCAACTGTCTTCCCCAGATGTGTTCTCTCCCTCTTGCTGCCCGTCTCTTACATGCTCACAGATTGATGGCCTTTTTGTTTCAGAGGGCATGGAAGTGTCCTCCTGGCCTCCTTCATTTACTTTGTCCAAATGCCTTGTTACACTCATGGCAACAAACTGGGTGGCGAAGGGACATGCTAGAAGATGGGAGCCAAAAAGGACAGGGTTGCGGGGGACAGGGCTTAGCAAGGTCTGTGACTACTACAGCACACTCCCTTCCAAAGCCTGGAATGGTACCCAAGATTCCTGAGTCTCAAAATTCCTCTGCTGGCCGCAAATATCTGTGAAACCCACTGGCAACATGTGAGTCTCATCCTCTGTGACAAAGTTTCTCCTCTGCCTTGGTGAGTCCTGCACTTATTGGCGGATTTTGCTAGCCTCAGAGATCTTCCTGTGTTGGATCAGGAGTTGGGAGGTTTTAGGGGGAACCCGGGCCTGCCCTCTACCCCAGGTTCCAGCCCAGGGCCTGTGGACTGCGGCTGTCTAGAGTGCCTTCTGGAACAGGTACACAACAGCTACAATTCCCTGGGCAACTTCCCCATGGCCTCCTCCCAACACCTTCTTTGTCCTCACCACAGGATCTTCCTTCTGATGTCTGTTAATGCTTGTATTCCTCAGTCCTCCAGCAGCATATCCTCTGATTTCCAGCTTTTTACACACCCCCTCACTAACTGGAGTGAGAGACTTTTTATACCAGGTGTCCTGATTAGCCTTAATTCTAGTAACTTCCCAATTGGCTACAGGTGTCCTAATTAGCCTGCCTGTTCTAGAAAGTTTCTGAGTGTTCTGGAATAGTCCCTGTTATCTTACCCAGGGTAAAGGGATCTGCTTAATCTGGAGCTAATATATCTACCTTCCACCACTCTCTTGTAGCCATCTGGCCTGCCCCTGTCACACCTCCTATAGTGGGACCTGCTCTAGAGGTGAATCGGGGCTGTGTAGTGATGGAGACTATTGGACAAGAATCCTACCTCATTTGTTGCAAAAGTTGGAAGATCTGTAAATAAATGATTTGAGGCAGGGAACTGCAGGAATAGAAAGGGTGGTTTCATGGTTCAGGCTGTTGAATGCTATCCTGGAGAATTGGATTCTATCCCTGCATCTGCCACAGAGTTCTTGTGCAATGCTGGGCAAGTCACTTAAAAAGACAGTTACTCACCTTTGTAACTGTTGTTCTTCGAGATGTGTTGCTCACATCCATTCCAGTTAGGTGTGTGCGCCGCGCGTGCACGTTCGTCGGAAACTTTTTACCCTAGCAACTCCAGTGGGCCGGCAGGTCGCCCCCTAGAGTGGCGCTGCCATGGCACCCGATATATACCCCTGCTGGCCCACCCGCTCCTCCGTTCCTTCTTGCTGGCTACTCTGACAGTGGGGAAGGAGGGCGGGTGTGGAATGGATGTGAGCAACACATCTCGAAGAACAACAGTTACAAAGGTGAGTAACCGTCTTTTCTTCTTCGAGTGATTGCTCACATCCATTCCAGTTAGGTGAATCCCAAGCCATACCTAGGCGGTGGGGTCGGAGTGAGAAGTAGCGGCAGGGAGCACTGCAGATCTGAAGGCCGCATCCTCTCTGGACTGCTGGACCAGGGCGTAGTGGGAAGCAAAGGTGTGGACCGATGACCAGGTCGCTGCCCGACAGATTTCCTGGATGGGCACACGGGCAAGGAAAGCCAGCAACGACGCCTGCGCCCTGGTAGAGTGCGTAGTCACACGGCCCGTAGGAACGTGAGCCAAGTCATAGCAGGTCCTGATACAGGACGTTACCCACGAGGATAACCTCTGCGAGGAAATGGGAAGCCCCTTAATGCGGTCCGCTACTGCCACGAAAAGCTGGGGGGATTTGCGGAACGGTTTGGTCCTCTCCACATAAAACGCGAGAGCCTGACGGACATCTAGCGAGTGGAGTTGTTGCTCCCTGCGTGAAGAATGAAGTTTCGGGAAAAAAACTGGGAGGAAGATCTCCTGGTTGACGTGAAAGGCTGAGACCACCTTGGGGAGAAAGGCAGGCTGCGGTCTCAGCTGCACATTATCTTTATGGAAGACTGTATACGGGGGGATCTACCGTGAGAGCCCGGAGTTCCGACACCCGTCTAGCTGAGGTAACAGCTACTAAAAAGGCAGTCTTCCAAGAAAGATAGAGCAGGGAGCAAGTAGCTAATGGCTCAAAGGGGGGCCCCATGAGCCGAGACAACACCAGGTTAAGATCCCAGGTAGGGGCAGGGGGTCGGACGTTAGGGTATAGACGTTCCAGCCCCTTAAGGAATCTAGACATCGTCGGATGAGAGAAAACGGAGTGGCCATCCCCACCTGGATGAAAGGTGGAGATAGCCACCAGGTGGACCCGCAGGGACGATATCGCCAGGCCCTGTTGCTTAAGGGACCAAATATAGTCCAAAATATTGGCCACCGAAACTTCCATCGGGAGGAGACCCTTCTCCACGCACCAACAAGAGAAACGCTTCCACTTGGCCGAGTACGTCGCTCTAGTGGAAGGCTTCCTGCTGCCCAAGAGTACCTCACGTACCGGGATGGAGCAGCGCAACTCGGAACTGGTCAGCCACACAGGAGCCATGCTGCTAGGTGCAGCGACTGGAGGTCCGGGTGACAGAGAGTTCCGTGGTCCTGGGTGATCAGGTCCGGGTGAAGGGGAAGGGAACTGGGTCAGATATGGCCAGGTCCAGCAACATGGGGTACCAAGGTTGCCTGGGTCACGCCGGGGCTACCATGATCACGCGGGCCCTGTCCCTGCGCACCTTCAGAAGGACCTTGTGGACCAGCGGGAACGGGGGGGAACGCGTAGAACAAGTGGGTCGTCCACGGAATAAGGAAGGCGTCCGCTATAGACCCGGGTTCCCGGCCCTGAAAGGAGCCTGGCATTTCCTGTTCCCTCTGGACGCGAAGAGGTCCACGCGGGGACAACCCCACCTCTGGAAAATAGAGAGGGCGACGTCCGGGTGGAGGGACCACTCGTGCGCGAGGAAGGATCTGCTCAGGCTGTCCGCCAGCGTGTTCCGTACTCCGGGGAGGAAGGAACCCGTGAGGTGAATGGAGTGGGCTATACAAAAGTCCCAGAGTCGCATCGCCTCGTGACATAGGGGAGAGGATTCGGTGCCACCCTGCTTGTTGATATAGTACATGGTCGTCGTGTTGTCGGTAAATACCGCGACACAACAACCCCGAAGCTGGTGACAGAACGTTTGACAAGCAAGGCGGACCGCTCTCAACTCCTGCATGTTGATATGTAGCGCCACCTCCTGTGGGGACCACAGGCCCTGTGTCCTCAGGGTTCCCAGGTGGGCCCCTCAGCCGAGATCTGAGGCATCCGTCGTTAGGGACACCGAGGGCTGGGGTGGGTGGAATGGGAGCCCCGCACACACAATGGACTGGTCTAGCCACCAACTGAGAGAATCCAACACCCCCTGGGGGATTGTGATCAGCATGTCTAGTGACTGCCTTGCCGGCCGGTAATGTGCAATGAGCCAAGACTGGAGGGGCCTCATGCGGAGCCGTGCATACCCGGTCACAAACGTGCAGGCTGCCATATGGCCTAACAGGGTTAGGCATGTCTGTATCGATGTCAGGGGGGCTGCCAGCAAGCACTGAACGATCGCCGACAATGACTGGAACCTGGGCAACGGCAGAAGGGCCCTGGCCACGGTGGAGTCCAGGACAGCCCCAATGAACTCCACCCTCTGCGAGGGGAGCAGGGTGGACTTGTCCACGTTGACCATGAGGCCCAAGGTAGCAAACAGGCCGGTGATCCTGTGGACGTGGCTGCGGACCTGCAGCTCCGACGTGCCCCGAATTAACCAATCGTCGAGGTAAGGGAACACGTGAATGCGACCGCGCCGAAGATGTGCCACAACGACAGCCATGCATTTTGTGAATACCCTCGGAGCCGTAGAAAGGCCAAATGGGAGGACCGCAAATTGGTAGTGATGGCGGTGGACCACGAACTGAAGGAAACGTCTGTGGTGTGGCCATATGGCAATATGAAAATAAGCGTCCTGCATGTCGAGGGCGGCATTCCAGGATCCAGGGATGGGATAATGGTCCCCAGGGATACCATGCGGAACTTCAACTTTACTAGATATTTGTTGAGCTCTCGCAGGTCGAGGATAGGCCTGAGGCCTCCCTTGGCCTTGGGGATCAGAAAGTAGCGGGAATAGAACCCCTTGCCTCTCTCGTTCTCCGGAACCGCCTCTATAGCTCCTTTGTCGAGGAGCGTCTGTACCTCCTGGTGGAGGAATTGCTCGTGAGAGGGGTCCCTGAAGAGGGACGAGGCTGAGGGGCGGGAGGGGGGAAAAGATACAAACTGCAGACGGTATCCTGTCTGCACCGTGCATAAGACCCAGCGGTCGGATGTTATCCGGGACCACGCCTGGAGGAAAAACGAGAGGCGGTTGGAAAACGGGGGGGAAGGATCCATGGGGGATACTGGTACTACGCCCTCGGGCGCACCTTCAAAACGAAGGTTTGGGTCCAGGTGGGGCTTTAGAGGAGCTTTGGTTTTACCCCCCTTGATTGCCCGACAGCCTGCGCCTGCCATTTCTGCCGCGGCGCCTATTAAGGTCCTGCCGCTGGCGGAACTGGGGGTACGGCCGACGCTGATGCTGTTGCTGTGGCCGGAAGGGTCTACATTGCGTCCCAGGCATGTGCATCCCAAGGGAGCGCGTAATGACCCGATTGTCCTTAAGACTTTTCAGTCTGGGGTCTGTCTTCTCCGAGAACAGGCCCTGGCCTTCGAACGGGAGGTCCTGGATGGTGTATTGGAGCTCCGGTGGAAGGCCAGAAACCTGAAGCCAGGAGATGCGGCGCATCGTCACCCCTGAGGCGAGGGTACGGGCAGCCGAGTCTGCAGCGTCCAAGGAGGCCTGCAACAAGGTTCGTGCAACCTTCTTGCCCTCGTCAAGAATCGCTGCAAATTCCTGACGCGCCTCTTGTGGCAGCAGCTCTTTGAACTTATCCGCTGCCACCCAAGAGTTAAAGGCGTAGCGGCTAAGAAGGGCTTGCTGATTGGAAACCCTGAGCTGAAGGGCCCCAGCCGAATAAACCTTGCGGCCGAGGAGGTCCATACGCCTGGCCTCCTTGGATTTGGGGGCTGGGGCTTCCTGCCCATGACGCTCCCTCTCGTTAACCGACTGTACCACCAGGGAGCATGGTGTCGGGTGAATATGGAGGTACTCATAGCCCTTGGAGGGGGCCATGTACTTCCTTTCGACGCCCCGTGCAGTAGGGGGGATGGAGGCCGGCGATTGCCAGATCGTATTGGCGTTGGCCTGGATCGTCCGAATGAATGGCAGGGCGACCCTGGTGGGAGCATCGGAGGAGAGGATGCTGACGACGGGGTCCTCGATCTCAGAGACCTCCTCAGCTTGCAGACTCAAATTCTGTGCTACGCGCCTGAAGAGGTCCAGATGTGCCCTGAGATCTAGCGGAGGAGGGCTATTAGAGGAAGTGCCAGCCACCGCCTCATCGGGAGAAGACGATGAGGAGACCCCCGGCAAGAGAGTGTCCAGCGGGGGGTCCGCCTCAGCCCTCGCCTCTGGCTCAGGAGGGAGATCAGGGTCTTGTTGCTTTGACCCATCCTCCCCGTCCGGGGAGGGAGGGGGGCGAGACAACGACACCTCCGGTGCCCTGTGCTCTGCCGTTGCAGGCCTAGGAGGAAGCTGTTGGGGGCCCTGGGCTTGATGGTACGCCCAGGGTGTCCAAGGTCCGCAGCAGTGGGGGTTCTGGTCTTGTTGCGGAGGGCCTTGAAAAAGGGCCGCTTGTCTGTCAGTGCCCAGCGCATATACACTGTCCGCCTGCGACGACACCGACGGCTGTCTGGAAGGCCATGGAGGGGCTGACCGCGGCTGGTAAGAGTCTTCGCGTCCTGGCGCCGAAGATGTTCTCGGTGCCGGGGATCGGTACCGGGAGTCATACCGGTGCCGGGGACCGGTACCAGCGTCTGTCTTGGACTCAGTGCCGGGATCGGGATCGGTACCGGCCGCTGACTCGGTGCCGGGATCGGGACCAGGACTGGGACCTGCCACCAGCTCGGTGCCGGGAGGTCGACCGGTGCGCTGATCGACGGCGGGACTGGCTCCTAGAGTCCCGGTGCCGGTATCGGTGGCTGGAACCAGACCGTGACAGTCTGGAGGCCGATCGGTGCCGCGAGTACGACCGGTACCGCCGAGGGGAGCGGTGCCGGGACTGCGAGCGGTGGCGGGATCTTGAGCGACCATGGTGTCGGGACCTCCACAGCGAGCGTGAGTCCCGAGATGGCGCTCTCATCATAGGTTTGCCCCTGGACGCTACCCGCACCGGAGGTACCAGGGGTGGAGGCTGAGTTGACTCAGTCAGGGCAATGAGGTCCCGTGCTGAGGCGAAGGTCCCCGGCGTCGATGGGACCAATAGCTCAGCCCAGATCTTATGGGGGAGCTCGGCGAGACTGGACTCGATGGACCCTCCGGGCCCGGAGTTGACGGTGCCGGTAGCACCGCGGCAGATGTCGGTGCCGGGCGCTCCACTCGAGTCTGCCTGGATGGAGTTGCAGACTTCGAGGGTCTTGCCTCTGCACCCGGTGCCGGGGAAGGTCGGTGCCGGGGAGTCTTTCTGGTGCCGGTGTCGAGATGACGGCCTGTGAAGCTGCCGGGTCGAGTGCCGCTTCCATGAGGAGACTCCTAAGTCTCTGGTCTCTCTCCTTCTTTGTTCTAGGCTTAAAAGCCTTACAAATGCGGCACTTGTCCGATCTGTGCGATTCCCCCAGGCAATTTAGACACGCGTCGTGAGGGTCGCTGGTCGGCATCGGCTTCTTACAGGCCGCACATTGCTTGAAGCCCGGCGAACCAGGCATGAGCCCGGTGCCGGGTGCCGGGAAGGGCTACGGCCCAAACCTGCTAACAAATATCTACAATATTATTTACACTATTAACTATATAACTAACTACACTTAACTACTAATTACAACTATCAACCGTAGAACAAGGAGAGCTAGGGACGTGGAGGACAGCTATGCCGCGCTCCACAGTTCCAACGACTGACACGGCGGTAAGAAGGAACTGAGGAGCGGGTGGGCCGGCAGGGGTATATATCGGGTGCCATGGCGGCGCCACTCTAGGGGGCGACCTGCCAGCCCACTGGAGTTGCTAGGGTAAAAAGTTTCCGACGAACGTGCACGCGCGGCGCGCACACCTAACTGGAATGGATGTGAGCAATCACTCGAAGAACCAAACTTTTTACGGAGGGCCACTAATTGTGTTGCATGTTCCTCATTTTCTGGGTACCCAGTTTGATACCCTGAGATCTGATGTACAGGAATGCTGAGCACTCACAGCTGCAGATGGAGTTAGTGACAGCTGTCTTCTGAACATATAAAGAGCTACATAAGGCTAAGTACTCTGAAAAATCAGGATCTGGGAGTCTCATATTGGAGCCCAGAATTAGTGGACACTTCTGACATTAATAACTTTATGCCTCAGTTCCCCCTCTGTAAGCTGAGGATAATACTACCATGAGCACTATTGAAAAGCCCATGGGGGAAGTTAATTCTGTATTCAGTGCAGGGTTTAGAAAATGTGCAGAAAATGTGGCATGGGTCCAAACACTGAATGATGAGGATAAAAATAAATATGAAATAGCTTCCTATTAAGTGAACACGATGCACCCTCTGCACTGAATGAGGCAGGAATCCTGTAGAAAAAATAGAATGTGATCACAAAATTAAAGACTGAATCATAATGTAATATGCACAAGGGGGTCGAATTAAGGTTTCACAGGCAATTTTAATTCTAGCATTTCCTGACTTTTGAGGTGTCTATCTTTATAAGTATAAAATAAACATGGAACTGGCATGAGCTAGAGGCTAAGTAAACACACCCTCATTTTTGGTAGGAAACACACAAACTTCTTACTGTGCTCCCATGTGTACAAATAAAAATAATAAAACGTGGTTCTAAGTAAATCTAAACATGCTTTCCCCCTCTCCCATCACACAGGGCCAGTGAACGGAAACCGAGCCAAGCAGGGGTCTCTAACAGCTCTGGATTTAAGATTTCGTTCTGCCCTCAGTGTTTGGTACCTTTCAACAAAGTCGGTAGAGCTACACTGGTGTTTAACACTGTTTTAACAGTTAGTTCAGTATTTTGTAGGACTTGCCCTATTGTAAACAATAAGCCAATATGTTTGATGAAGTTAGTTTCAGATGGGGAGCACAGTGTAAATGCAAGAAGTGAAATGTTTGATCATTATCCAAGTTTGCAATTTACACTATAAATGAAACTGTTATGACTGTTTTAAATAGTAAATTCTGTAACACTTGTTAAAACTGCAGTGACAATATGCTTACCCAGTGGACACGTTGAACAAATAGCCCAACAGTATTTTTTTTGCAACTGGAAGAAACCCCAGACGGTCTCGTTAACCGCTGGGGCTGATCAGCACAAAACTAAAATTGGTGCTAGACAGCCTAATATTAACGTGATGCATTTATTCCACATTCTGTTGGTCATTCTTCGCATTTCATATTGCACAGATCGATAGGTCATACCCATAATTAGCCTCTCCATGGGGATCTCCCCATACCCAAAGGAGCAGGGGTCAGCCATGTTCATGGTACCTTTCCTCTGCCTCCATTGATGTGGTCTCTGTGGTTTCCCCACCCCCACCCCCTTGGCATTACTGCATTCAGAATGCTCTGTTCTCTATGCTTCAAAGGAATAGGAATACCTAGGAGAACATGTGTGCTTTCCTGCCCTATGCAAACCAGAACGCTGGATTCCACTCACATCCATCTCTTTGTTCCAGGCTGCTGGGCAGATCTCTCTGAACTTAGGCAGATCTATGCTTCAGGTCTATCTTCCTGCAACTCAGAGGCCGGTTGTGCACATTTCCCCCCTGCCCATCAATTGAGTGAGCAAGATGGCTTTATGATTACTTTAAATGGGCTGCATAGGAAGACATTTGAAATGTGAATGGCCTGTGGTTCTCTAACACACTAATGTCCAAACACCTTGCAGATAAGAATCTCCCAAGGGAAATGGGAGAAGCCCTCTTAATTGATGGGTTTAACACAGGCTGGTTAAATTGCTAATAAATATACAACAGGGAAGGCTCCTGGACTGGAAGGGTCAGACTAGATAGAAGACCTACTAGGGCTTTGCCATGGCTAGTGACTGTCAGTGGAAGTCACTATAAGCATATGCTGGAGCTCCCAGGCCCTTGCTGCAGGAGTAAGTGTGGTGTTTGTGTGTGTGTTTGTGTTTGTGTTTGTTTGTTTTTCTTTCTTACTCTTTTTGTTGTTCTCTTCCCGCAGATCTTTCCTTCTCCCTTCCTGTTACAGACATACAGATCTCTGTCATACAGCCAGGATCATAACTGAACTGTGTCATTGGATGGTCAGTGTTCTGTGATTCTTTCAGCTCTCTCCTGAACAGATTTTCTGCTCCACCAGTGACCCAAACAGCAGCTGACATTTAACAAGCTAATGAAGCAGCTTCTGCAGATCCAAACTAACACGGCTACCCCTCTGATACTTAACAAGCTAAGAACACAGAAGGCTCAGGTAGAGTTTGGGGGATTTTCTTGACCTTTTTACCAACAACTTATGCAGAGGTGGGCATCCCCTCCTACTATATGCCAGGGAGTGATGGTTTTAGTGAGGACTCTTTCCTCGCCAGGTACTTTCTAACAGGACTGTCTCTGCCCTGCAATTGCTTCTTGAGTTCCAGGTCCTCCGGAATCTTTTTTTTGTTTTTGTGTTTATTTTTTAGCCATATTCTCTTCCCTTTTTCCTAAACCCTTTTTGTCTCTCTCATTTATTTAAACACCTGGGGCCAAATCCATTCCTGATGTAACCCCCCCAGAGGTCAATGGAGTTCCAGCAGAACGCAATCTGCCTGATCTCTGGTGTTCATACACATGGCTGCTGGTGTAAACCTGCATGTTTATAATAATGGCGTGTCTTGTGGGCCAGACCATGAAACCTCAGTGCCCACGGATGAACCGTTACTCCCATGACTAGTCCCATGAAAGTGTCAGTAACAACATTTCATAATCTCTCCCTAGGCATTGTTTATTATTATTTTTAGTATTTATTATTGTGTGGTGTTTGAGCTGTCAGGATTTTGTGTCTGTGTTCGGTGGGCTTCCTAAGTATTCTGTTAACTATTGCAGTGCGCTTGAAGTGCTTTGGAGAGAGGGCAGTAAATAATGGACTTATGATAACTATTTTATTGTTGGTATCATATTCATATGCCAGCAGACATACATTTAAACAAACATCCATGGTCATGCACCCAGGCTTGTTTATATACCACCAGAGAAATACAATGCACTCATGTTGGAAACACGTGAGTCAAATTCTCTCCTACTGGCTTGACTCCTCAAGTCTAGTGGGAACAAAGAATGGTGAAACCTGCAGTAGGGAATATCTGAACTATTGGTGTACCTTTCTTAGGCTTGTCATTTTCTTACTGACTGTAAAGTCAGATCTATACTAAAAGGGATGTTGAGAAGAGTGGTGACATCTTTGGGCTTGTCTACATCAAAGTTGCAGCGCTGGTGAGGGAGTTACAGCGCTGCAACTTTGAAGGTGTACACATCTGCAGGGCACCACCAGCGCTGCAACTCCCTGTTTGCAGCGCTGGCCGTACTCCCGTTTTGTCTCGGGTGTAGAGGATCCAGCGCTGGTGATCCAGCGCTGGTAATCCAATGTAGACACTTACCAGCGCTTTTCTTGACCTCCGTGGAAGGAGGAAGCCTCTGGTAATCAAGCTGGTCTCCTTTCCCGGTTTGCTCTCTCGTTCCCGGAACCCCGAGCAAGCAGGTCTCCTTCCCTGTGGTTTGCAGGGTGGTTCGGGGAACGCGAGAGCAAACCGCGGCGAAGCTGGTCTCCTTTCCCGGTTTGCTCTCTCGTTCCCGGAACCCCGAGCAAGCAGGTCTCCTTCCCTGCGGTTTGCTGGGTGGCTCCGGGAACGCGAGAGCAAACCGCGGCGAAGCTGGTCTCCTTTCCCGGTTTGCTCTCGCGTTCCCGGAACCCCCCTTGAAGCCGCCCAACAGCGCTGCAGTGTGGCCACATCTAACACCACTTGCAGCGCTGGTTGCTGTAAGTGTGGCCACTCTGCAGCGCTGGCCCTATACAGCTGTACTAATACAGCTGTAACAACCAGCGCCGCAAAATTTTAGATGTATACATGGCCTTTGTGAGTGCCACAGGTGACTGTCAAAGAGGTTTAGAGAACAAGTCCTTATCTGCCCATACCTCACATGCAGTTACATAAGAGTGGCCATGCTGGGTCAGACCAGTAGGCAATCTAGTCCAGTATCCTGTCTTCTGAAGGTGGCCAGTGCCAGATAATTCAGAGGGAATGTACAGAACAGGGTAATTATTGAGTGATTCCTCTCCTCTCACCTATTCCCAGCTTCTGGCAGTCAGAGGTTTAGGGACACCCAGAGCATGGGGTTGCATCCTTGACCATCCAGAAACTTTTCTTCTTCTTTTCTGAACTCAGTTATACTTTTGGCCTTCATAACATTCTCTGGTAACGAGTTCCTCTGGCTGACTGTGTGTTGTGTGAAGAAATACTTCCTTTTGTTTGTTTTTAAACCTGTTGCCTATTAATTTCATGTGGTGACCCCCTAGCTCTTGCATTATGAAACAGGGTAAATAACACTTCCTTATTCACTTTCTCCACACCAGTCATGGTTCTATAGACCTCATGATACAGTTTGAAAAACAGAAGGAAAGGGTGAATTGGAAGCTGCTCCTGAGTGCAATAATCTACAGAGATGGATTTATAGGGATTTTCTGGGCTTCAGGAACTCAGCCAGCCTATAAAGAGAGGCCAGCATGCATGAGGATGATAAGAAAGCACAAAAGAACAGAACAAAGAGGATACTAACTGTTTGTAGCTGGGCCTTTGGAGAGTGTGGTATTAAGGTATTTCTCTGAGCAGGACAGTGAAAATAAAATGTCAAAGAGGTGACAGATCCTACTCTTTCTCTTACCAGAGCAAGTTTGTTCTTATGGTGCATTTTCTGGTATTCTTGCTAGTCCCATTTTAAATGTCAAAGTAATGGAGTTGCCCCAACCTCTTGCTCTAGATGAATCATCTCACTGCCAGGAAACTTTCCTGCTATTCAGCCTAAATTTACCTTTTCTTAATTGCAGCCCATTACTTCTACTTATAGCCCCTTGGAGATCCCTAAATAAATTTTCCTACTCCTGTGGGAAAAGCCAATCAAGGATAAAATAGTTGTTTTATTGTGTGCTACAGTTTGAAGGAAGCTCACTCCAGCCCCCTCCCCCATCACACTAGGAGACTAAATATGGCTTGAATTATTCAGGCTGAATACTTAGACTTCAGGAAGCCATTCGTGCATTTCTAGCCAGCTTGGCTTCATGCAAAGTTGCTGTCACTAATTAATCAAAGAGAGATTCCAGTTGTGTTCTCTGTTCTGGAATCAGGCTGCTTTGACCTGACATAGCCATGAAAAAATAAGGTGCTGTTCTCCTCCCTCACATTCCCTCCTCCCCAGGAAAAGTCTTTCTCTCTAAATTAGGATTACCAGACATACCGGTTTTATTGGGACCATCCTGATATTAGGGCCTTGTCTTATATAGAAAACTATGCACCATTACCCCCAGGAGAAAAAAAAAATCCTGATTTTCCCCATTTGCTATCTGGTCACCCTCGCCTAAATGGAATTCAGGTATAATGCAAGGAAACCCAAATAAACTAGATGAGCAATAAAATGTGTCAAGTATCGGGGGGTAGCTGTGTTAGTGTGGATTGGTAAAAAGCAACAAAGAGTCCTGTGCCACCTTATAGACTAACAGACGTAGTGGAGCATAAGCTTTTGTGGGTGATGTGACAAAATTCCTCCTCCTACGTTGGTGGGTCCTGCGCTTATTGGCAGATTTGCTTGCCTCACAGATTCACCCTGTGGGTTGAGAAACAGCCCAGAGATCTTCCCCTCTGGTAGAAGCCACAGTCCAGGTCAATTCCTCCTGTGTTTGATCAGGAGTTGGGAGGTTTGGGGGTTCCAGCCCAGGGCCTGTGGATTGCAGCTGTCTAGAGTGCCTCCTGGTACAGTTGTGCAACAGCTACAAGGCCCTGAGCTACTTCCCCATGGCCTCCTCGCAACAACTTCTTTGTCCTTGCCACCAGACCTTCCTCCTGATGTCTGATAATGCTTGTACTTCTCAGTCCTCCAGTAGTATGCCTACTCACTCCAAGTGTCTTGCTCCCAGTCCCTCACATGCACTTCCTCTGGCCTGACTGGAGTGAGCCCTTTTATAGCATCTTGGTAGTCCATCGATCCGATGATGACAAAGGGTATGATGATGATGTTTGATGATTTGCACAGGACCTGTGCGTGAAAGCTTTTTAAGTGGTAGAGCCGTTGCACAGGAGTAATCCCACTCTCTCGACCTTAGAAGCCAGACACCAATGGTACGAAAAATTGTCATGACTGGTAACTTCTTTGGTTGCAGTGGATGGCCTTGACGTTTTTCGTGCCTCGTCAAGCCCTTCGCTTTCCACAAATCATTGCAGAACCGTCCTCTTGGCCATTGGATCTTAGTGATCTCTTTCGCCCAGTCCGCTGGAGCTACTGTCACGTGCAAGGTAGGTATATCCCTAACTCACTGAGGGTTTGAGTCCCATCAGTTACACTCACTGGTTTGGCCGGCCTGTCAAAGCCATTCCCGGGGTGTGGCCGCTGCGCATGCAGCAGCTACTTGGAGCAACAGGTGAGAGCTGAGTGACAGGTGGGGACCAAAGTGGACGGACTACCCCCAAAGGGGTACAACAAGCTCACCCATCAGAAGTACTACCTCTCCCTGGGCACCCCATACACCCCTTTATAGCATCAAAGAGGCCTTAATTAGAGTCAGGTGCTTAACTGCCTCCAGGGCGGGTGCTTCCATTGAGGCGAACTAGGCAATCGCCTAGGGCGCCAGGATTTTCGGGGGGCGGCTTTTTGCGGGGGGGGAGGCGGTAGGCCGCTCCGGTGGACCTGCCCCAGTCGTGCCTGCGGAGGGTCCGTTGGTCCGCGGCTCTGGTGGAGCTGCTGCAGGCGTGCCTGCAGACAGTCCGCTGGTCCCGCACGGATCCGGTGGACCTCCCGCAGGCACAGCTGCGGGAGCTCCACCGGAGCCGTGGACCAACGGACCTTCCACAGAAATGGCTGCGGCAGCTCCACTGGAGCCGCGGGAGCGGTGCGTGGCGGCAAAATGGCTGTGTGCCTAGGGTGCGAAAAACTCTAGTGCCAGTCCTGACTGCTTCACCTGACTCTTAGCAGGTTAGTTGGAGTCAGGTGTTCTCATTATCCTGGAGCAGCCCCTGCTCTGGTCACTCAGGGAACAGATGCCTGCTTCTCCAGTGGCCAGTATCTCCCTTCTACTACTCTGCTGTTCCCAGCTGGCCTGGGTCTATCACAGTGAATACCCACTTCGTCAGATGCATGTGGTGGAAATTTCTAGTGAGCGGTATAAATATGCAGGCAAGAATCAGTCTAGAGATAACGAGGTTAGTTCAATCAGGGAGGATGAGGCCCTCTTCTAGCAGTTGAGGTGTGAACACCAAGGGAAGAGAAACTGCTTTTTGTAGTTGGCTAGCCATTCACAGTCTTTGTTTAATTCTGAGCTGATGGTATCAAATTTTGCAAAGGAACCAAAGTTGAGCAGTTTCTCTTTGGAGGCCGGTACTGAAGTGTGGTGGTTTTTTTTTTTTGGTTTTTTTTTTTTGCTGCAGGGTCGCTACCTTGCTATTGTGTGTCCAGGGAGATTGAAGTGTTCTCCTATAGGTTTTTGTATATTGCCATTCCTGATATCTGACTTGTCCATTTATCCTTTTATGGAGGGATTTCCAGTTTGGCCAATGTACATAGCAGAGGGGCATTGCTGGCACATGATGCCGTATATTACACTGGTGGACGTGCAGGTGAATGAACCGGTGATGTTGTGGCTGATCTGGTTGGGTCCTGTGATGGTGTCGCAAGTATAAATATGTGGGCAGAGTTGGCATCAACGTTTGTTGCATGGATTGGTTCCTGAGTTAGAGTTACGATGCGATGGGGATTTCACAAATGCTGGGTTATGTGACTGCTGGTGAGAACATTCTTAAGGTTGGCGAGTCATCTGTGGGCGAGGACTGGCCTGCCTCCCAAGGCCTGTGAAAACACCACATAAAATGTAGCGGCTGCTACTGTAATTTCATTATTGCAAGCTGGTACTTAAACTTGATTGCCAAATCTTTGCACTACCCTTGTTGCAACCAAAACTGACAATGTTTTACATCTCAGGTGACTTCCTTTCCCTCTTGTTTCCTGGTATTACTCCTGTGCCTGAGTGGGGATGCTGGTTGCTATTGCTTTAGGTACAGTGCTCAGCAAGTTATGAATTGTGCCAGTCCAAATCTGTCATAAAATCCATGTCAGTGCTGGGGTGTCCTTAGGTTTAGTTGAGAGGATTTACCCTTCTCAAGTTTTCTTTTGTGCTCATTCCCTCTGGGGTTTACTTGATCGATAAGCAGCACTGTCAGCCCCGCTCTCAGAGATGTGTCAAGAGTGAGGTGGGGGAATGAATTCTTTGACTCCCTGGTTAAAAAAGGGTAGGAAATGGAAGCCTGGGTCTCCTAGCACATTGTTTTTTGCACAGATGTAACTTCTTTGACTTGAGGGGCATGACGCCTGATTTACACAGAGGTGTGTGACAGGAGACTCAGGCCTTGTGCTTGGAAACCATGTTTAAAGTCCTGTAGCCTATTAGTCTGCAGGAATGGATTCTAGCCCTGTTAAAAGTTGGCACTATGGACAGATGGTAACTGTGCCTCCATAATCCTCTATAGATTTTGGCAGTGCAGGGTTTCAAAGGAGTTAGGGCATCATGATTAGGGCTCTATCAAATTCATTTTGGTCAATTTCACAGCCATAGGCTTTTAAAAATCCTCAGTTTCATATATTTACATCTGAAATTTCACGGTGTTATAACCATGGGGGTCCCGACCCAAAAGAAGGTTGTAGGGGGATGGGGTGCGATATTGCCACCCTTAGGTCTGTGCTGCTGCTGATGGAAGCACTGCCTTCAGAGGTGAGCAGCAGGCAGCACAGATTAGAGGGGAGCATGGTATGGGGAGGATCACTTTTTGGGCAGGGACACCTTTACAGGTGAGCAACTGTCCTGTGGTCCCCCCCTCCCCCACACAGCCGCCCAAGGCCTCTTCAACCCCCGAGCACTGGGCCCAGAGCTGAGGGGGGTAGAAGTGTGGTGGAGGGTGACACTATAGGGACTAGCCACCGAGAATCTTGCAGCTAAGGGAGGCTCCCAGAAAGCAGCTCCTGTAGGAGAAGAGGAAGTCCCATCCCTCCCCAACTCTGCCAGGACTAGTAGCTGGAGCCCAGCACATGGCTGGGGGACCCCCAGTCCTGCCTCTCCCCAGCAGATTTCACAGTGGAGACCAGATTTCATGGTCCATGACACGTTTTTCACAGCCATGAATTTGGTAGGTCCCTATTCATGATTAAGTCCCCTCTATACGACCATGTATGTTGTAACCAGGTACCCAGACTCAATTATAGCTGCAGCATAGCTGGTGCCAGTGAGATCTATTTCTAACAGGTTTGACTACTGCTGAGGCTAGCCCAGGTTTTGAAAACATGATTCTAACAGTCCAGCCCTACGCACACTGAGTGAGCAAGCCATGCTGTAACCCAGTTTAGCTGGAACTATGTTAAAACACAACCTCCAGACATAGCTCACAGCCCAGTCTTGACAGGGCCTGTGTTTCATCTGCAGAACTCAGAATGCTCCAGCCTCGCACACTGGCCTGTGAACTTCAGCCGGCATTGGGCGTCAGTGGAGTCTCATGGAAAGAAATTCATCCCCCTGACTAAACAGTGTCTCCTATACCTGCTAGAGTGAGGTAACCTGGGTAGTGCACCCAGGGATGTTACCCACAGCCCGATGGGCTTTCCTTTCCATAATTATATCTGAGGAGAAGGGGTTGGGAGGAGTGTTTGGCAGAGAGAGGGAGTTGTCAGCATGTCCTGCCAGTGAAAAGAAGGGACTGAAATGAAAAAGTTCCTTCTGGCATGTGTAATCAAAAACGAATCACTGCAGTATATAACTTGCTGTTGTTTCTGTGCAAGTGAGAGCCAGGGGAGTACAGGCTGCTTGGCTAAAGGACCGAGCCCCCGCCCCCAACTGTCTCACACTGGGAGGGAAGTGTGTGGAGGGGAGGATTAATTCACTGTCGCTCTGGATTAATGCTGACAGGAGGGCTGGACTGCGACAAGATAGATGACAGGGTTACACGGCAATGCGTGAGAACCCTGCCCCTTTCAAGCTAGCACTGTTTTCCTTGCGTGACTGTTTTCCTTCTCTCCTCCAGCCAGTTCCACCTTGTGACCGGCTCCCTTAACTCATTCTTTTCCATCCATGGGAGAGAGAGAGTGCACGGAGACCAGAGGAGTCAGGGGGCAAGAGGCCAAATGTGGCCCAGGGTTTAGAAGTGAAACAAGATGCGAGACGTCTGCTTTGGTCAGAGAGCAGCTTCTTTTACAAGTGGTTTGGTATGTTAGCACCACTGTGAGCATATTATAGAGCACTGGAAGGGAGAACAAACTCTCCGATCCTACCTTCCAGCTGCACAGCGCTCCCAGAGAGCAGGAGCTCCCATGATCTCAGCCATCCATCAGGGCCTCATCAGTTCATTAGGGTGGCCATATTACCCAAAGAGAAAATGGGACACCCTAAGGCCCCCCTCTCCCTGGATTCTATTGCCAATTGCTGGAACCTGGCAGGCCCCGCTCAGGAAGCTTATGCCCATGGCTGGAACCATATGCAGGGTACCCGCCTGCTGGAATGCTGCCTCCCCCTAGCCCTGCCTCCCCACCTGTGGGGGGCTGGCATCTCTGCTTGAGCCTCCCCGCACCACACCTGACTTTGACAAAAGTAGGCATTTGTCTAGTTTGCTTTTATCAATTGATCATGTCAGCAAGACAAACGCCTCCTTTTGGAGGGGAGGGGGGAGAGTGGGGACAGCTGGAATAGAGCTTAAAAAAGGGACTGTCCCAGCCACAAATGGACATACGTTCACCCTAGTTCATATACCCACACTGCTAACGGCAGCAATTCAGCACTCAGGCTTTTAGCCTGTCACTCTAAATACAAACCAGCTGTACAGGTGGCCTGCTGCTACTCCCTGCCCTGCTAAATTCTTCCGCTTCAAAGCTTCAGTGTACTTCTAGCTTTCACCTTAAAAATCCCCTGTGTGCTCCAAGTCCCCAAGCCCAGCTCTGCTCCTGCTGGGGCAGTCTCTCACAAACCACCCCCCCATCACCACTTCCCCTGAGGCCGCTCTTCAGACTGGCCTTTCCCCAAGCCCTCTACAGGGCCCTGGCTCACTCTTCCCTCCACAGTGACCCCACCCTTACTCCCCCTGCCGATCAGCGTGAAGCAAGCTGAGGGGGCAGTACAGTATGTGAGGAATCAAATTACTTTTGTTCTACTTCCTGCTTGAAACCTTCAGGATTTGACAAATATATGAAAATAGTTGCTATGGTGGGAGTTTTTGTTTAAGATGAACATTTGTTTTTAAAGAGGTGGACTAATGCAGTCACAATGGATAAATAGCTCTGCTGGGAACAAAGCTGCTCAGAGCACAGGCCAAATAAAGCAGATACATACCAACTGAAACCCCTGTGGTAGTAATCAAATGTTGCCATTAGCTGATGGCTGGTGTGGGCTTGTGCTCTGATGCAATTTGGTTGTCTCAGTCCCTGTCCTAGTGGACATGTGAGCATATCACAGATTGGTAAAACCAATGCCATTCTCCACATAGAGCACAGAGGTAGAACAGCCTTACCTCCTCAGAGTTGATTCTTCACATCCATGCTAGGCCTGTTCCTTGGACAACTAAAGGACTGTGTCCAGGGCCAGCAATCTGCTAACTTTTAAGAGTAGTAAGTTCACTCTTTTTTTTAAGGGTTACATTAAATGTAGAAAAAAGAGAGCGAGCCCTAAACATTAGTAACTACTTATTGGAGAATCTTGGACATGTTGCGATGGACTCCTGTTAACATAGGAATTTTGGTCACTGCCAAACTGAGATGGATTGGAACCTGCGACTGACAGGCTATTTCTCACCACTAACTATCTACGGCTATGTCTACACTGGCACTTTTGTCGCTGAATGACACAAAGTTTTAGTGATGAGAAGTGCTGGTGAGGATGATGCTTTGTCAACGGGAGTCACGCTCCTGGCGATGAAGCTGTCATCCCTCATTGGGGATGGTTTTATTTTGTCCCCAGGAGAGCTCTCTCCCAGTGTTACAGAACGGCCACGCACCGCACGTTACAGTGGTGATGCCACAGTGGCACAGCTGTGGCATTGTACAAGGCACTATGTAGACATAGCCTAATTCATCATTAAGCTTCCAGGACTGATGGAGCTTTGTTACACTAGTGCATTCCTTCCTTCCCCCGCAAACTGCTGCCCAGTCCAGAGAGCAGCATTCCAACACTCTGGGGGGTCAGATAAAAAACACTGTGAAATATTAAATGCTCTCATCCACCTGTTGTATAAAATTGTTCACATAGCACCCTAGACATACACAGCCTTGTACAACAGCTAAATAGCACCCAACAAAAACTAGAACAGCTGCGCCAAAACACTTACAGGGGAAAGTAGGTGGACAGGCCTAACTCTTCAAAAGGGGCCTGGAATTTTAGGTACCTTTTTAAAAAAAAAAAAAAAAAAATCTGAGGCTTAAGTTCCTGAGCAGCAGCAACTTCTGAAATAAATGGGAACTGAAGATAACACTAACAAATTGTTGCCTGCCTATCACGCAGTGAGTTGTATTCACATTGCAACATGCTAATGTGGAAAGTGTTTCCTTTGTTTTCAGACAGGCACTGTGTCATGCCATTCCAGGCCAGGCTGCAGTGATGATGAGATCTGTTGCTACGCCAGAAACCTTAGACACTACCTCACTAGTGACAAATAAGAACGTCTCTGGGCACTGGAAAACGTACTGAGACAGAGGTTAAACCCTTAGAACATCAGCATTAGCTAGTCTGTGAGCTAACTGAATGCTTAGGATGATGTGTGTACAAGTACAGTCTCCAGAAGGATCATCTTTTCAATAGTAACACAGAATAGTGTAACTAAGGCACAGATGATTGAGTATAGCTGCAGAAAGCTCTTTTACCTAGATTTATGACAATGTACTATACATGGTATTTTAACCAGTTTTGCCCCTAGCTCTGCAACTATTTTAGCTGCAGGTATTTTTGTGTTTACTTTTGCTCTAGAATAGGCCATCACTTTAACTTTAACCTCAGTGTTACGTCAATTACATTTGTTTCCTTCCCTCTCTTCCTTAATTTTTGGTAGCATCTACAATTTTTGACTTATTTAACTGTAGAGCTATTAGCTAATAATTACTTCGTATTTCAGTTAGTATCTTTCATTCCAGGATCTCTGTGTGCTCCACAAGTTCATCAACTAAGCTCCAAGTGACACGTGAGAGAGATGAAGGGATCTCTATATATCCTTTGCCTACCATGCAGTGTCAAGGAAGAAACATGGAATCAGTTGAACAGTAGAGAACTGTCTTATATAACAGTTTAGGCAGGGAATAAAGAATAATGTAACCAGTTATCACTGTAGGGGGAATTTAGATAATTGACATCCTTCTTATCTCAGTGGGACATACTTTCTCTTAGGTGACTTAATGCAAATAGTTGTTACCAAAAACAAGGAAAAGATTGGTGGCCATCCGTGGGCTTTCAGTGCCCCAAGTCCACTGTAATAATTAAACTATCTTCCCCTATTCCACTAAATAAAAGATTCTAGTGACTAAAGGTAATGGAAATACTGAAGCCAATTGCAGGTGGGGAAACAGATACCACATGGTCGTGTTAGCAGCTACAATTGTATCCCCTTCCTGTATCTATCAACCATACAATCTCTCCACCAGCATCAACAATCAGTATTTTACAAGTGGTAGCAATGACCATTATATTATAGACCCAGTAATACTCAAAGGATACAGCTTAATATCCACTATTAAAAAAAAAAAAAAAAGTTAAACTCAATGACACATACTGCATTTGAGTGAGACGACCAGCATCCAGGGTTATCCCTTGTGGATGAGACTAATGCTTCAACCTCACATTCTGGTGAGGAAACTTAGGAATGAGCAGCATTGAAATGAGATAACAGGGTTCTCAAACTTCATTGGGGGACCAAAGGGCTTCAGCCCCAGGCAGGGGGCTGTAACCTGCACCCTGCTGCCTCAGGCTGAAGCCCTTTGGCTTTGGCCCTGGGCCCCACTGAGTCTGAGCCAGTCTTGGTGACCCCATTAATATGAGGTTGTGACCTACTTTGGGGTCCTGACCCAGTCTGAGAACTGCTAAGATAACACAAACCGTGTGCAGAAATGCTTCTGTTTTCCATCTGAATTCTGACCTTTAACAAAGATCCTCTCCAGAGGCAAGCTCTGTTGTCCCACAGTGGGTTTGTATATTTGCAAAGCTAACAAAGAGGGATAACTGGAGCCATTGAATAGTGCTTTCTTTATGCTTGCACCAGCATGTCTACATCTGGAAAAATTTAGCATATGCTTCTGAAGCTGGCTAGTTAGGAAAAGTTTACTGACCACACACAATGGAATAAACTCAGCCAGCTAGCTGCCCACAAAGTAAGATGCAGCAAGTTATGAGTTTTAACTGTTTTCTTATGAGAGAACACTGAAATATTTCTCAACAGCATGACACTATGTGCATGTTCTTCCAACTGTGAGCCAAGTTCAATTCCTCAGGCCCCATGGTTTCTACATTTCACATTTGAATCATGCTGCTTTTCAGTTGGTGTACAGAATGCAAATTAAGTAGCCAATAGTGTTGCCAGTTTTCCTGGAGATGCAGAGCAGATGTGTTATTCCACAGAAGACTGGCACCAGGATGTTCGTGACTGGTAACTAACTAGTGCTGAAACCACTATGGTCAGTCCAGGCAGCAGGATACATTACAGTCAACTGTAATACAGCTGTCAATGGCCCTCTGGAGTGGGGCTGGGGAGAGAAGAAAAAGCAAAACATCAAGCTCTGGTCATGCATAACTTTTAATTAATCCAAATACTTCAGCCCCCTGATTTCCCCTACCTACTAATACTTCTAAGTACACAGATTTTCACAGTGCATGACACTTTCAATTCAACAATAATCCTTTCAAATTAGTCATGTCTAGACTCCAATTTAGGTTCTTAGCAAAATTGTCTTGAACAGTGTGGTCTGCTGTAAAATGAGCAGCTCTCTGAATTTATAACCACCCCCCTCGACTGATCACATCCCAAGGATCTCAACAACACCTTTTTTAGAAGTGTCAAGGAAAGTACTACAAGGGGCCAATCGGAAGAGTATTTACAGGAAAAGCAGTATTAGCCGTGCTCCTTTGAGATCAAGGGAGATGTGGATGACAGGCTTATTTTTAAGTATTTAACATGTTTCAAAGAGGATTATTACTTCAGCGTACAAATCACAGCTGTCTGATGAGCACTATCAGCCTTCTTGGGGAAATGCCTAGCTGGCCAAAATTTCCTAAGTACTTTAGGAGCCTAAATCCCACTGACTTTCAATAGGTTTAGGCTTTAAGTAACTTAGGTGCTTTTGAAAATTTTACCTCCATTTGCCCCTAAATGCTTAGCTCTAAGTCTTGCAACTACAGCTAAATTCTTGGCCTGCATGGAAACCAGAGTTTTTATGGAGTGTGGCAATTTGATGCCAATACAGGTAAGAACTTCAGGAGTAATTGCAACTGTGCAGAAGACCAACTATTAGCATTAGAAATGGAGGAAAAAATGGATTAGTAGCATCAGTTTAATTTTATGGAGATAACATACAGGGAGATCTAAACAAAGAGACTATATTATCAGATGCTGTCAAAGCACAGCAGAAGCAAGACAATACATAGTAGGATGAGACTAGAAATGGAACTTTCAGTGCTGCTGAAAGCTGGATAAAGCTAACCTTGTTCTCTGCAAATTCAGGAGTACTTATCTGCTAGAAAAAGAACTGGCATTACTATGCACCAAAAAAGTCTTAATAGACAAGAGATGCCTTTAAACTCAAACTGCTCTCAGATTAAATCTCAGAAGCTAAGCTGTCAGATCTAGCTGCTACTTCGCAGGACACCTGCAATGAAAATCTGTTGTAAAAATGTCCAATCTGCAGGAGACTGAACTTTACTGGGGGCTGATCTGAGACTGTGGAATGAATGCAATGAGGAACTAAGGATCATCACAAACCTGACTATCTTTTGTTCCAACTGCAAGGCTCATTGCCATCTCTGACAAATGTATAGCAATGCACAATATAAACCTACTAAAACAAGACATTCCACGGCACATGCTTCTCCTCCTGGGAAGGATTAGAGGATAAACACATGACAGATGTTAGTGCTGTTGCTTAATGCCTTACTAGAAGGCACTGATACCAGAGTGATAAATGTGGTATAAAAACCTATCTAGAATAGAACAGTGTTGGCAATTCAGTAGGTAACATTTCTTTGAGTTAGAATTGAACTGGTTATCCAGCATGATACGAAGGGGGCAGTCTGCTATTGGAGGGTTGGTTTCATATCAAACTTAAAACAGATTTCATGGCACTTTGTGCAGAAATATTAATTCATTTACTGGGTAAATTTCACTAGAGCTAATTACATTGTGTGCAATTACAAACTGAATAATGTTTGTGATTTTCTAAATTGTGATGTAGTATTGTGTGCTATTTAACAATAGGTGTGTTTTATACTAGAGATGACTGCAACTTTATATTGTATACAAAAAACTATGTTAAAAGAACATTAAGGCTGCAAAGTCAAACGCTCAAAAGTTAAGAAATGGCTGAATTAAGGTAGTCCATGCTTTCTCAGTGCCAGTCTCCTTAATCACCAAAAAGCACATCTTTGGCCCAAAGGCTAGCTCCCTGCCACATTTCAAGGCCCTGTCTAAAGGATCTGGGTGCTAGAGCCTCTCAAAGAAAAGGGCAGAACAAAGTATTTTTCTCTAGCCTCATTTTTTAAAGTATCCAAACTCTGTTGGCTGAAATTTTACACAAACAGTTCAGCTGAAAGACGACACCCAGCCTGGAAAAATGAAAGCCCCAGTAGTTAAAATCTGGCAAAATGATAACCTGAAAACTTAAGTCTTATAATAGGAAATGTCAGCCTAATAATAGGAGGAGCTACCAGCCTTACCTATAGTGTGTGTATGCTAAAGTGCTGAGCCACTTTTTCACTGAAGGGCACCAAACTTATAGTAGTTTCAGTGTTACTGCTATTACTTCTTACCCTGGATCAACACATTTTCATTATAATAGGTGCTGGTTCTTACACTAAGTTAATTCCACCGAAGCCAGTCCTAGTGAATAGCTGTTGTTTTGAATGGAATCAGTACACAGTTGATATGGCCCTCTGGGAAACAGTTTTCTGCCATCAGTACAAAGAGACAGGAATTTACAGGATAAACGCATGTTAATGTTACTGAAGGGAAGTATTTGATCATTAAGATTGTACACAGTTTAGTTTAATCGTCACAGTTGATTCAATTATGTGTGTTCCTCCCTTCTGTTCCCCAGAATTATATGTTTTTTCCCTTCTGTTCCCCAGAAACAGTTATGAAGCCAGGTATGGACAAAGAATGAAAGGAGACACCATTTTCACTGCCAAGCATTACCGTTATGACTAACTTTAATCAATCAATCCTAAATCATAATTACCCCTTGTGTAAAAGGATTATTCACATGGCTAAGATCTAATCACAAAAGTGCTCCGACAAGGGGTCTACAAGCTACTTATAGCACAGAGTTACAGTGTGCTTAGCAGTGGCTGTGCAAAGGAACCTACAAAGAAAAGTTGTAGCTAGTAATTCAGATTCTGGGAATCAGTGGCACCAGTGCAGACTAATGTACTTTCTACTCATTGGCTGAGCACAAAATGCAGTACTCTGAACTGGTGGCTTTCTGAATCCCAGAAACCACTAATAACCAATATTTCATGACTCCCTTATTAAAAACAGAGATTCTCATTCAGTACTATTGAGATAGAAAAGAAATCCACACAAATGCAAATTCAAAAACAGGATGTTTTCAACACCCAAAAGGATGGAATTAGTATATTGCGATCTTCATTAGAGCTACACGATGCAGTGGTTATTCTTGTGTCTGTATCTTGTAACACTATTTAGTTTTATTTCTCAGTCATTAAAGTAACTGGAAAAATGTTTAAGTTATCACTCTTCCCATTTGACAAACCCAATAACCTTGCATAGAATCCACACAAAAAAGTTATAAATTGTTGCCAAGTGCAGTAACAACACTACCGTGGCTACCTCCATTGGAAGCATCCAATTGTATCAACAGTTGTCAGGGGAATTATGGCAATGGAAACTATGACCCTCTCGAGTGTTCTAAAGAACCATGTTAGATTAACATACAACTATAGCCCAAAGAGAAAAACTCCTCCAACCAGGACTAGTTGTTTGTGATGTGTCCCAAATATATCTGTGTATTCACGCAAATATGATAGATTCCTCAGGCAGTCTTTTCAGTGGCTGCAGTAGTAGAGCATCAGTAAAAGTTGGCCATAAAGAGAAGGCAGCCTCCTTTGGTCAACAACCTCATGTTGTTAACTAGTGAAATGGAATGGGCTTCTCAGTCTTTAGCATCTCCCACTCCATCAGCATTAATAGCAAACATAGCTTCAGCCTCAGGAAGGCAAGGAGAGTCATAAATTTTGCATATTCTGGTTTCACCTCGGCCTTTTCTCAGAGAGAGCCTGACAAAGAGAAAAACAAAGCAATTTATTCAAATACTGTTGGCTTTCAGTAAGTCAGCATTGCATTTCTGGTAGCATAAAGCTACCCTCATTTCACCACATTAATTGGAAATAAAAGTCAACTTTTAGCGATCAAAGATGCCCTTAGGTTTTTGAAAAAAAGATCAGAAACGCTATTGCCTGACAGACCCCATACAAAAAAATCAGAAACATTTAGGTGTCTAGTTAATAATGTTTTCATGAAGACTGAAGAATAACGTGAATGGAATTTAAGAATGTGATCTTACCTTGTGGTTGAGGCATGTGCCATGATGTTCCCTCCAATAGGCTTTTTGGGATCTGCAGTAAACATGGCAGCTCCGTCTACCTGTGCCACCACCTGGTTAGTGATCACAACTGCCACACCAAACTATTAGGAGAGAGGCACAAAATCAAGTTTTGTTTCTTTTTCACAGATAGAGCTAGTAAAAGCTAAACTCCCTGGTAACCAGATCTCCTCTGTAGGGACTACTTTTCCATTCTAGAGCTAGTGAGGTCCAGTCAACTCTCCTCCCCCAGACTGATACTGGGAGATATATGAATATGTGGAAAATCCAGTGTATGAAGTAAACTCCAGTCAGAGGAAATGTTGCAGAAAGTGGTTACTCAGAGAATGAAATAATATGAGGAATGAAGGAGACAGTCCACTGACAGTTTACCTCATCTGCAAGTCGAAGTAGCATACGCAAAAATCTGGCCAAATGCATCTGCCTGGCCGACAGCTCACCCCTGCCAGAGTAATCAGTCCTGTATAGGGCCGTGGCGCTGTCCACTATCAGCAATGCATACCTAGAGAACATGGCATAGGTATTACTTTCAGTGCCTGTCTGGCTCTCATAAGCATTTCAGGGCAGGAGCCTTCATTTTCTTTGTACAATGTCCAGCACATTGCAGGCATTATTGAAACAAAATAATAAATCACCATAACTGTCCTTCCAACTATCAGGAGCAATATTTTTAAAAAGACACCTCCATAATGCAATAGTTATACAATGCATAGTGATCTAAAGGCCATACTCATTTCCCCCAATTAAGATGGTACTAAACTCTTCACTCCTACCCCTCTCCTCAGTTATTTCAAGAGTATGAGAAAGGACTGGCACTGACCCAGTATGGCCAGTCTTATGTTCTCAGAGTAGATGAGGCATAGAACACACTCTATGGGTGGGGTTTCCTCAAGAACGGTCGGGTTTTCAAGGGAGGAGAACACCGCTGGCACCAACTCAAATACATTTTCAAGTGGGGCTGAACTCACCAACCCACCACTTACTGAACATCAATACCCATAGCACTGTGCGCCTAACATGTCCCACTCATTCCTTTGCTATGGTGCATTAAGAGGCTGCAGTAGTTTAGGAACTATGACAACTAGCACTACAGTTAGTCTAAGTTTGAAGGTTCTGGAACAGGATGGAGTCTCCACAACAGTAGGGGTCAATCCTATCGGGTGCACAGATCAGCTAACCACTCAAGGATGTAAGTAGCCCATCAACTTCAGTGGGGCTACTCACACGTATCAGAACTTGTAAGTATGTGCTTTAATGTTTTGATTCATCAGCTCAGAGTGATCAGCACCTTGGAAGATCAAGCCGTTAATTAATAGTTTCTAGATCAGGGATGGACAAACATACATTTTGGTCCAAGGGCCACATCGGGGTTGTGAAATAGTATGGGCCAATAGGCTGCGCGTCCCCAAACAGCCTGGTCCCCACCTCCTCCCACTTCCTGCCCCTAACCACCCCCCCCCAGGACCGCTCCCCTGCTCCCAGTTCCCTGACTGCCCCCCTGACCCCGACAGGCCCCACAGGACTCCCACCTCATATCTGGGACCTCCTCCTCTATTCAACCCCCCCACTCTCCCCCTAGCCCCTTTCGGAATGTGGCCCTGCGAACATGGGTGGAGGACTCAGGAGGAGCAGGGGCAGCTGCGCAGTCGGAAAGAAGCAGCCGTTTCCCCTTTAAAGTGCTGCTTCTCTCCGGCCGGCTGCGCAGCCACCCGGTGATCCTCCTGAGTCCTTCGGCCACGTTCACCACGCTCCTGCCCCGATGCTGCGGGTGAGCCTCCCTCCCTGCTCTCCCCTGCCTGCCCACCCACCCCGTGCAAGGGGATACACCAGTGCTGAGCTGCCCAGTGGCACCGTGAGCTGAGGCTTCAGGGAAGGGAGAACAGCAGGAGAGGGGCTGGGAGCTAGCCTCCCTGGTTGGGAGCTCAGGGGCCGTGCAGGACGGTCCCATGGGCCGGATGTGGACTGCAGGCCGTACTTTGCCCACTTCTGTTGTAGATACCTACATAATCAGTTTATTCTTCTCTCCAGTTCAACTACTGATTTTAATTCTAAACTAAATTAAATCCATCACAGCCCTCTGATTTTATCACAGTTCTTTAACACTCAACATTTGAATTCAATTTCCCCTTTTCTAAAAATTAATGTGAACTGAACTGCATCTACTGCTGGCACCTATTCTTTGTAAAATACTACTCTCCAACCTACCACAGCATGAGTCAGAATCACCCAAAATTTCACTGGCAGTTATGGAACATCTCTTATTTACAAATATTTGCAGTTTCACATGAGGCTTATTGACTGGATCCCTCTTTTATTGACTGGATGACCCATTGTCTCTTCTGAAAAGAATCAAGTCTGGTCTCATGACAGGTATTATAGAGTGTAGACATGTTTAAAAGTATTTGATGAAAAATTAATAATATTTAGTATCTGTTTTGCAGTTATGCAGTCTACACACTTGTCCTTCATTTTGGGTAACTTTACAGTATTGTCATTTAAGAGTGCACAAGTTATTTCTGTTTGTCAGTTCTGTTACCTTGATTCAGCCATCATAGCAGATGCCTGATAAAGGAGCTGGGTCTGATGGTCTGTGTTAAATGCTCGAGCATATGCCACATTATCAAGGACATTACTGCCAGATAAGCCATACCTAGAGAAACAAATCAGATGGGAACAACTTGGGAGATTCTGTTACTTTGCCTACAGCAGTTCACTAGCAGGTGCACCTGAAGGCTAGATTAAACTGATCCTACAGGTTGGTATAGGGAGAGAGAGATATTGAGATTCTTATAGGTAAATAAAAACTGGTGATAAAAAGAGCAATTAACTTGAAAATTTGAAAATAAAAGTGATCTTCCCATTGAACTTACAGGATCTTACTGCCTAGAAATAGCAGCCACCCACCACCATCCAGGATACCTTTGCAAAACAAACTTGAGAACAAGAGAATGAAAACACACAAATTACCATCCTGCAATGGAATACACTAAAGGCAGTGTGATAGTCCAATAAAACATATGACTGAAAAAAGATTCATGAACTAATTTAAATTTTGATTATAAATTCAAGAGATATCTACGTAAAGAGTAAAACAATCCTCTATCTGCAATACTTCAGTCACTGCTCCATTACTAAAGGTTGGAGCCACCTTGATGACTGATTTCTTACCATTAGGCATGTTGATAATGACCCAGAGGTCCCTTAAAATTTAGAGGAGAACAGCTGGTTAAGTACATCCTTCCATAAAGACAAGTGTGTTGGCCAAGAAGCTAGTAGTTGTACCAGTTTGTTGCCATATAGCATATTTGGTTTACCAAATATAGTCTTGGAAAGGCCTACAGACCCTGAGTGTGTGTTGCATATAGACTGGTAGCTATGCAGTGTGATTTTACAATATAGATCATACTATGAAGTCATCCAAAGCAAGTGAAGCAGCTGTGGCTTTCCCCATAATAAAGCTCATGTGGGGTTTTGGCACAGACCACCACCACCACCAGAAGAAATGTGCTGAGGAAGTCTTTGTAATGACAGTCAGGGCCTCTAGAAAGAAACACCCTGGGGCGGATTGAGAGGGCACAATCACATACAGATTGACAAACCTTGCCTGTGTATGTACAGTTAGTCCAGGAGAAAACAAGTAAAGGGATTTTTTTAGACAGAAAATTGGTGCAGGGCAGGTTTTTTCCAAAAGCAGACAGCATTCTGACAAACCACAAACCTGAAGCAGGTTAGCCAGAGGAAAGCAGGAAGCCAGCTGAATACTTTTACTGTTAGATCTCTGCAGAACATCTTAACCGTTGTATCCAAATCAAACCAGCCTTTCTGCATGACACAATAGGCTGCAGGCCAGAAACACAATGTTCATTTTATTGGGAAGTCCAGCTGGCAGGGTGTTTTGGTTAATTAATGATGCTGATCCCTCTGGTCTAGTGCTGAGATTCTAGTCACTCACAACATGGATGAGTTAACTAAATCTGTTAATTATTACAGTACTAGAAGTGTTAGCCTCAGATTTTGAAGAAGGGACTACAGATTTCACAACTTTTCAGAGACTGGGAATGTTGGCCCACCTTTTTGACAAGAACCTAGTTCTAATAGATATTGTGAAGAGATTTACACATGGGATCCTCTTTTGAATGTACAGCACTTTAGGCAGAATTGGGTTTACAAGGAACAGCTACTAAAAAGTAAATTAGTGTCATCAGTTGTAATAAAGGCTAGTTATTCTAGCTGTTCAGTAAAGTTGGAGAACGGTCACAAAATGTGTTTGCCAAAAGCCAATGTACGCATACTGTTTCAAACTTCTTCTGTATAGATGGACAGCTGTAATGTGCGAAGATCTTGTAGAAACTGTCCTTACATGCAGCTTCCACTGAAGTATATATAAGGAGTCAAGTTGATGTACAATGTGATCACTGGACAACTTACTGATGAGGCAATTCATGCATTAGTTTTAACTAGAGCCAGTGAATTTCTAACCATAAGTACAGACCTTTCAGCCACAGCAAGCAGACGTTCTGGGCGGAAGGTACTCTCTGTGTCGATGTACATGGCCTTTCCTTCGCCACCACCTCGGTCAATGGGAAGCTAATGAGAACAACAAGTAAATATCCCTGAACACAGTTTCCAGGTCTGGGAAATTAAAGCCAATTACTGCCTCACACTCTGATACCGATACCAGTACATTTAGTGATACACCAGAATCAGTGAGCCAAACAGCGTTCCTCTGTCTGAGAAACAAGCTGGAAAGTGAAAAACCCCAGTACAGGAGCCTAATTTTCAAAATGGACACATAAGTTAGGTATTAAACTCTATATCAAGTGCACAAATCAGCACTAAGGTTCCTAAAACCTGAGACCCAATAACCAATTTGAATACAAAAATACTAACATGCACCCTAACTTAAGTGGTCAAGTTGAATACTCTGCCCTTGTCATAATATGCATAAGAAGCTAATTTAAAGACAACCCTCTTATTCAATCTTAAGTAACCATTTCCACCTTACATTTATGTACTGTCTGATAACAAGAGCCAATTGAAGCTTGTATGAAAGAACATGAGATGAAGCTTGAGACATGTAAAACACAAGCAGCTGGACAGGGGATGAGTTGGGCTCATGTAAACAGCTTCACCTCCCTTTTCTCAGTTATTGGCAAGGAGAGAGGTTTTTTGCACGTTAGAGAGAAACCAGAAAGTTTGTTTTCAGATCTCAAACTTTCCCAAAGAACCAAAGCAAGGAACTAGCTTCCCGAGTACCATTTATTATTTCTGTAGTCTGACTGAACATAATTTGGTTTTTATTTTCATGCTTGATATCTATCATAGGTTTCTTTTTAAATATATTGAATCTCTACTAAAGTTACTCCTACAAGCAGAGTAAGCATGGTACATGAGATCCTAGCAAGTTGCCAATTCAGTCCATGGTGTCACAAAAGTTTGGATGGTTTCTGCTATACACTATATGTGACTACAGATATTTTGCACTACCTTTTTAGCTGCATGCTTATTTGTGTGAGTGAGAAAGGTACTTTGATTGGCAAGGATTCAGAAACAATGTTTTTCTAAATACATATTTGATTTTAATAAAATGACCAACCACTTACTTGACAAGTTACTGCCAGCGTGTGACACAACTGTGTCTTCCCAGTGCGGAATTCCCCAAACATCTCAGTTATGGACCCTGTTTCTATTCCCCCTGGAAAAGAAAAAAACAATCACACTTGTATTAACATCATAGGCTATAAATGCACAACATAACATATAATTTCTTAGTTATGGGGACTAGCCTGTCAGATATGTTTTCTGTATCTGCGTAGCTTTGCTTTAGAAGAGATCACTTACATTTCAAAACTCAATTAATTAATTAGTTATAACAACAGTTCAGGGTACCTGGGTTTGTGCATGTTGTGGATAAGGCGGCCAGATAAGAGTTCTTGTGAGAACAGGTTAGCTAAGTTAAGGGAAACACCATTCTACTTTGCATTTCTCATATAGGCAGGGAGGATTAGGGAGAAGCAAATACCTGCTTCTATTTCTCAATAAAACTTCAGTACTAGTCAATAAAAGGAAATGTATTTAAAATGTAAAACTATGTCTTGTGTCCTCCCACATCCAGTGAAGTTCCTTTCCTATTGGAACTTCTCCTGCAGCTTTCTCTGGAGGTGCTAGCTGTGTGGAACTGATCATTATAAGGCAGAGCAGTGCTAAGGAGATTCCAGTGCAGTTGCAGAAAAACCCTTATACCATGCACTTCTCATATGGGGTTTATGATTTCCAGAAGTGACAGGAGAGCTAACTAAAATAATGCACCAAGATAAGTAGAATTAACACCTTGAAGTAGTTTATCAAGTTCTTTGGATCCAGTGGTGATCTGGATGATCTCGGACCTCTGCTGGTGGAACTCTGTTGCTGTGGTGAAACCCATTGGAATCACTTTAGCTGCTTCTGCCTGAAGACAAGGATAACAAAACCAAACTATATATAGGGTGAAGGGGAGACATATTGTGTGTTTACAAGCTGTATTATCTCTCGTATAACTAACAAATACAGGAATTTTCCTCTTCCACAATGTGGAGAAGCATTTACAAAAATGGGCATGTATTTCAGTACATTTCTTCTGGTCAGATTATACTTTCAGTTACTTACACCTATAGTTGGAAGGAAATCTCATTCAAAGAAATATCTCCAGAATCTATTTTGCCTATTTTACAGCAACAGTCATTTTCACAAAAACCAGCTTGCCTTATTCCTCCATGTGTGAAGACAGAAATGTTTAGCACGTGCACATATTTTATTTCAAAAGCTAGCTGGCTCCCTATTGTTGGTAAGCAAATATACGCAGTGAGGAAAGCTTTGAGTTTTATCAGCTCATATTTTGATGAATGAGAAGCGGTTCAGTGTCTTAAGAACATGTCTATTCTTGTCTATATACAGTTGACAAAGTCTGAAAAGAGGCTAGTGCCACAGAATGGAGTAATTTAAAGAACACCAGTCAGCCTATCATTTCCAGTAGCACAGATGCACACAGTGTCAACACCTGTATTATCCACAATTTCCAACTCAGTTGTCAATCCAGAGTTCACGGCTGATTTGATATCATTGGACAGAAGTCCCAAAACATAAAACTACAAACAGTTCTCAAATGTTCTTACTATGAAAGTACCAACACTGTTGTAGCATGGTTTTATAGGTATTGCTATAAAGTGGATACACTGAACCATGTTCAGGCAGAACTATGTTAAAAAACTGTTCTTAAACACACTGTTCTGGTCAATATGGTTATAAACCAAAAGAAGACAGGGCCCCCAGTACACAAGTTTTATAAAACTATCTCCACTGATTAATAACAAATATTAGCAAGAACACACACCACAGCATTCTGACTATTAAATAGGGCCTTCAAGCCAATTTGTAAGGCTGTGTATTAGTCATTGCCATGACTTTCAAGACAAAAATTTACATTTAGGGTTTTTTATTCATAGTAAGTTGTCTTTTTTGTATCTCCAGCTTGCCCACAACCAAGCAAGAACTCTTCCATCAGTTTTTACAAATTTGGCTTTATAGGAAAATACGGGAATGTAACCAAGTAATAGTAAACAGAGTTTTTAAATTCTTTAAAGTAAATATGTTATAATACTTGTATTACAAAATGAAGGGTATTTTCAGAAAAACAATGTGACCCTGTGACTTTTTGCGTATCTTCCCTGTAAACTGTAGGCTTCACATTGTTTGTCACAAAGAACAAACTTAGGCCAGGTCTATACTACATACTTACTTCAATATAACTATATCGTTCAGGGTTGTGAAAAATTCACACTACAATATAGTTTATGCTGACCTTAACCCCTCGTGAAGACAGTGCTATGTCCGCAGGAGAGCTTCTCCTGCCAACACAGCTACAGCCTCTCATGGAGGTGCAGTCATTAAGTTGACAGGAGAGCTCTCTCCCATTGGCTTAGAGTGTTCACCAGAAGCGCCAAGATTTTTAAAAGGTAATTAGTGGTTTCAGGTGCCCCACTTGAGACACTTCAAAGGGGCTTTGTTTTCAAGAAGTGCCAGGCACCAACAAATTGAGGTCCCCAAGATCACTTATTTATTTAATTGGATTAAATTGTTTATGTAACTGGAAAGTATAATTACCAAGATTTTGTCAGCCTTGGCTTCACTGATGCCTTTAATATTTAGTAGCTCCTTCTTTGGTGCATAAGCAACAGCCTCAACTGTGTGAAATCCAGCTTCTTCCAACTTCTTAACATCATTTGCATTTATACCACATTGCTGAAAGAAAAAATATAAACAAACAACATTCAGAAGCAGACACACTGATCCAGCCTGATCCAACTTCCACCAACGTCAATGGAAACTCTCTAATTGACGTCAGTGGGAGCTGGATCAGACTATAAGTCTAATTCTACAATGCAACATAAATGAGTGTCACTTCCCCATCCAATTGCAAATAAAACCATAGCTGAAATGACTGCTTCTCTCCATAAATTTTCCTTTATACTATATTCTATTCGTATGTATCTGTATCAATGTTAAAGATACCACATCATATGAAACAGGCACTATTTGGCTTATTAGCTATTGAAGGAGCAGTACAAGTTCAGGAAAAGGAGTCCATCCTGCCCCAACAAGATATTCAGCATGTTAATGTTATGTTGTGGTTCAAAATCTAACCTGCTTATGAACAAAGTTACAGTTTTATTTGGTTTCAGTGCATTTATTACAAACCTTGGAGTACCAGTATATTATTAGAGTGGAAATTGAACATTTTGTTTCGTATTAATGCATTCTTGACATTAATCTTTCACATTTTTTAAATACATTTCTGGACAAGATTTTTCTTCTTTGACAAAAGTCAAGTAGGCAAGACATCGGCAATTTTTAAATGCAATTCTAGTTAAAGATGGTTTGTTTGGTAAACAGTTCCTGAGCTAGCCACTCTTTACATACCTCTAGCCTAGATATGGGCTGTGGACCCAAGCTCTCTTCCTCAGTTGATGTCTCTGCATTTGCTTCATATTGCATTTGCATGGCCATTGCGCCAAATATTAAATACAACTTTCCTAAGAGAAAATACAGTATTTGTAGCATCACAGAAATCCACTGCTTAAACATGCTTCTCTTCCACAAGACAATCAAATGTTTCTAAACATACTGCACTTGTTCCACAGCTTTTTCATCATAGAATACAGGAACATTTCTCTCCCACATGGTATTAAACTGTATGTATATTACAGCAAATGATTAATTCCTTATATGTATTTTTCTCTTTGTGCAACTCACTAAAAAATGTTAAGGTCATCTAATAAAAAATGACAGGGGATTTAACAGAGAATTTTCCAAAATGTAATTTTAAATCTAAATGATGAAGAGTGTGATATCAAAGATCTCTTTATAGGATTTCTTGTTGATTATGCACCACTCTTGGAGACTCATTTTAGCACCAAATTCCCTTGACATAAAGGATTACAAAGACATTATTCTGAAGATTGAATCAAGTCTGCACTTTATGACACACTTTGAGTTGACTATATCCCTGATATTTATCTGGCCCCAACACATACTAAACAAATTTGGCTCCTGGAAGTGAAGTTTATGATTTTTTTCCATATATATTTCTGTAGGAGTTTAAGAGATCTAGCCTGTTGTTTTGTATGTTGGGAAAAGGGATGTGAGAAAGACCTGCAACAATTAAAGGAACAATGATTAAGGCTACATTTTAGTCACAGGTATTTCGAGTAAAAGTCATGGCCAGGTCATGGGCAGTAAACAAAAATCAATAGCTCAGGACCTGTCCATGACTTGTACTATAGACCCCTGACTAAATCTTGGGGAGGGGTGCAGCTCAGGGTTGCCAGGGGGTGGGTGTGTGCACATACACGGCAGGTGCTTGGAGGGGTGAGGGGGGCAGCCGAGGGGTTGGCAGACTCCCTACCTGCCTCCCTGGAAGTGGCAACATCCCTCAGCTCTGGCAGAGGCATGGCCAGGCAGCTCTGCCAATGGGAGCTATGGGGGTGGTGCCTGCAGGTGGAGCTGAGGGATGTCACTGCTTCCAGAGAGCCCGCCTGAGGTAAGTGCCACCCAGAGCCCTCATTCCCTCCCACATCCCAACCTTCAGCCATGAGCACCCTACCCAAACACCTGCTGCTGGGTGCGGGGGAGCAGTGGCTGCTGCAGAAGTCATGGAGGTCAAAGAAAGTCACAGAATCTGTGACTTCAGTGATAAACTCACAGCCTTAATAATGACCTCTCACAGAAAACTAGGAAAAAAGTTTATTTAGAAACAACGCTGCCTAGGTCATTATCTGTTTGCCTTTTATTTATAGGGACAGAATACACAAAATAGCTTTGGGGGTTTTAAATGTCCATCTAGCTGCTCTGAGACCAAAGAGACCTATGTGAATGAACTTAAGAATTGACATACTGGATCAGAGACAAAAACCATCTAGTCCAGTACCCTGTCTCCAAGAGTCACTAGTATCAGATGCTTCAGAGAACGTGAAAGAATCTCACTGCAGGCAAATGTGGCAATCTGTTCCCATTAGGTCTCATCTTGGGCTTTAATACTTGGATATGACCTTAAATCCCTGGAGCATGAGCTTTAATATCCCTTTCAAATTTTTAATCATAAATTATAATCTGGATAGTCATTATCCACATAAATGTCAAATCCCTTTTTGAATCTTGCTAAATTCTTGTCCTCAATGACATCCAGCAGCAATGATATCCACAGTCTAATTACAGACATTGTGTGAAAAAGTGTTTTCTTTTACTGTTCTGAATTTCCCACTTTAGTTTTGTTGACTGTCCCCTTGTTCTTATGTTATGAGGCAAGCAAAAAGAAGTTCCTAAACTACCTTTTCTATACCATTCATTATTGTATACACTTTTATCATGTCCTCTATTATTCATCTCCTTTCTAAGGTCAGGAACCCCAATCTTTTCATTCTCTCCCCCATGAGATTTTTTCTCAACCCCCTGATCACTTTCTGAACCACTTCTAAGTCTGTATTATCCCTTTTGAGAAGGACAGCAACTACGCAAAATAGTCCAGGTGAGGCCATATCGCTGATTGTATATGACAAGAGTCTCCATGTTGTTTGCCATCTTATTCCTTATATATCCTAACACTGTTTACTTTTTTTTTATTACAGCTCTACATTAAATAGAGATCTTTGTTGACCTGTCTACAGTGACACCCAAGTCTCCTTGAGTTGGTACTGAGCTGGGTGCAGTTATTAATATTTTTGGTACAGCAACTAAGAATGCCTTCAAATATAACTGACATTCAGGGCCCAATCTCTCAAACACAGCCCTGAATAACTTTACTCATCTACCCCAACCCCGGGCCTTTGAAGTCAATGGAACTACACACGCTGCAGGCAGAGTTAATCATGTGTGGAGGATGGGCCCTCCCATTGACCCTGCTCCGCAGCGTGAGGGCCCCAATTTAGATTAATCTGTACAGCGCCGCGCACGCAAACAGCCGGGCAGCGAGGAGGCGGCGCCCGGCCCCTGGTTCGCACAGTTGCGGCCCCGAGGGCGATGCCGGGCTGCGGGCTGGGCCTTGAGGCTGCGCAGTTGCCCGGGTACCGGCCCGGGAAGGGACTTGTGCGGGGCGGGCGAGTCCTGTCCTGCCCGGCCCCCCTCAGGCGCGGGGCGCTGAGGCCGCCCCGCACTCACCTCGCCGCGGCAGCAGCTCCTGTCCCGCGGGCTGGCCCGGCCCGTTGGCTCTCCCCGTCGCCCGACTCCACTAGCAGATTCGGAAGAGCCCGCCAGATCGTCACGTGACGTGACGTGCGCTCCCGCGCGCCGATGGGCTCCTTCCCTGCGACGCGACGCCCGTTCCTGACGCTGCCTTGTCATCGGGATCTACCGGCGGCGTTGGTGTTACCGAGCATGCGCTTGAGAGCTGAGCGTGCTCAGTAACAGCTGTTGAAGCCGCTGCCCTCACGTCACTGGACTCCACCGTGCCGCCATCCCCGAGGCCGGGAGGGGGCGGGGCGAAGGGAATCAGGGTAGTGGAGAATCTGCGCAGGGCCAAGCCTGCTGCACAGGAGGGTCAGGCAGCCGGAAGCAAGGGGCCAAGCCAGGGACAGGGGGTGGTGCAGGACTGTGCATCTCAGCACCCATCATTAATAGTTGCTGCTTGATTTCCCAGTTCTTCCATGCCATAGATGTGAGGGCTAAACAGGAGTTACACTTCTGTGAGACAAGCGACTCTCCTTGGCAGCGGTCACACTTAGTGTCCATCACTGACTGAGCTTGCCTCTATACGAGAGACAACCTTTAAACCCTGTTGAACTGGGAGTGCACCTCACTGGGAGGATTTCTCCAGAGGAAATAAAACCTCTCAAATAACCAGTAACTACTACTAACCAACCAGCTAAACTAAAACAGTTCTAACTTAAAAGTCAGCAAGCAGTTAAGGTGCACACCATGCAGACATGCTAAACTCCATCTCAGACCAAGGCAGTTGAGAAGGAACTGAGGGTGATTTGTCCGTGCAGCCTGATATAGCCCTGGGGCAGGGCACAAGGATATCAGCAGTGCATGTGCAGGCCAAATGGACACTGCTAATGAAAATCTCCAGTTGAAGGTATGTGGGGTGCACACAAACCTGAAGTGAAGCATCCATAGAGATACTACTCAAAGAATTAAAAGATTATTGCCCTACTTTCTATTGTTTGTGTTGGTGAGATATGGAGTCACTGCATTAACTGTTTCTGGGAACATATAATGGTCATTGGCGCCAGAGATGGGGGGATGGGAACAAAAGGCCATTGACCTCCCCCATTTTTGAAAACCTAAACTTGGGAGGGATGCAGTGGGAGCAGGGGTAGCCTCAGCCCTTATTCCCCTAATTAGAGCTGGGCGGCATAAAGGCAGAGCCTCTTCCCTGCTGGCATAGAGGGGTGGCCAGACCAAATCAGAATGAATGGCATTGTATCCTGGCGCACAGGATCACAAGTAATGCCGTCCCAGTTTGGTTGCTTTTCCCTCCACCCCACCTCTGCTGTCCTTTCGGCATACTTGATATAGTCTATAACATAAGTCAGGTAAAAGGAGCCTCCAGTTGCCAACAAGTTCCACACTAACAAAGAATCTGATAAGATGCCACTGCCACTTTATTCATGATTTATATAAAATAATATTCATGAAAGTAACAAGACATGTCAAGGCAGGAGTGTGGTTAAACAGGAACCTGCTTTTGATACAGTCTCCCACAGTATTCTAGCCAGCAAGTTAAAAAAGTATGGATTGGATGAATGGACTATAAAGTGGATAGAAAGCTGGTTAGATTTTTGGGTTCAATGGATAGTGATCAATGGGTCGATGTCTAGCTGGCAGCCGGTATCAAGCAGAGTGCTCCAGTGGTTGGTCCTGGCGTTGGTTTTGTTCAACATCTTTAGTAATGATCTGGATGATGGGGTTAACTGCACCCTCATCAAATTCGCACATGACACTAACTAGGGGGAGAGGTAGATATGCTGGAGGGTAGGGATAAGGTCCAAAGTGACCTAGACAAATTGGAGGACTGGGCCAAAATAAATCTGATGAGGTTCAACAACGACAAATGCAGAGTCCTGCACTTAGGAAGGAAGAATCCCATGCACCATTACAGGCTGGGGTCCGACTGGCTAAACAGCAGTTCTGCAGAAAAGGACCTGGGGATTACAGTGGATGAGAAGCTGGATATGAGTCAGCAGTGTGCCCTCATTGCCAAGAAGGCCAATGGCATATTGGGCTGCATTAGTAGGAGCATTGCCAGCAGATCGAGCGAAGTGATTTTCCCCCTCTGTTTGGCACTGGTGAGGCCACACCTGGAGTATTGTGTCCAGTTTTGGTCCCCCCACTAGAGAAGGGATGTGGACAAATTGGAGAGAGTCCAATGAACAGCAACGAAAATGATTAGGGGGCTGGGGCACATAAGTTACGAGGAGAGGCTGAGGGAAAAGACAGTTACCTTTTTAACTGTAGTTCTTCAAGACATGTTGCTCATATCAATTCCAATTAGGTGTGCACGCACTGCGTGCATGATCGTTGGAGAATTTTTGCCCTAGCAACACCCAGTGGGTTGGCTGTGGAGCCCTTGGAGTGGTGCCTTCATGGCACTAGATATATGCTCCAGCCGACCCAGCGCCCCCTCAGTTCCTTCTTGCCATCTACTCCCACAGAGGGGAAGGAGGGCGGGTTTGGAATGGATATGAACAACACATCTCGAAGAACAACAGTTACAAAGGTGAGTAACCGTCTTTTCTTCTTCAAGTGCTTGCATATCAATTCCAATTAGGTGCCTCCCAAGCCTTACCTAGGCAGTGGGATCGGAGTGAGATATCGCTGAGTGCAGCACCACTGAACCAAATGCAGCATCGTCTCTGGATTGATGGGCTATTGCATAGTGAGAGGCAAAAGTATGCACTGAAGACCAAGTGGCAGCTCTACAAATCTCCTGTATTGGAATTTGTGCCAGAAAAGCAGCCAATGAGGCTTGAGCCCTTGTAGAATGGGTGATAAGGGGTTTGGCGGGGATACCGGCCAGGTCGTAGCAAGCATGGATACAGGACATGATCCAAGAGGAGATGCGCTGTGAGGAGACCAGGAGGCCTGTCAATAACCTAGTCCCAGATTTGGACCTTAGCGTCCAAAATATGGGGGTTAGCATGAAAACCTCTAAGCTTAGTTACCAGCTTGGACCTGGTACTGCTGCCACCACCCAAAAAATTAAGAGTGTTTTGGGGCACTCTGGTCCCCACAAAACCTTCCCTGGGGACCCCAAGACCCAAATCCCTTGAGTCTCACAACAAAGGGAAATAATCCTTTCCCCCCCCCCCCCCAGGTGCTCCTGGAGAGATACACAGAGCAACCTCCGTGAATCTAAGCAGAGGGAGTCCACCCTCTCTAATTCCAGTCCTGGAACAAAAAGCACTTCCCTCTTCACCCAGAGGGAATGCAAAGTCAGGCTAGTAAATCTAACACCCACAGATTTCCCTCTGACTTCTTCCTCCCACCAATTCCCTGGTGAGTACAGACTCAATTTCCCTGAAGTTCCTCACTAAAGAAAAACTCCAACAGGTCTTAAAATAAAGCTTTATATAAAAAAGAAAGAAAAATACATACAAATGGTCTCTCTGTATTAAGGTGACAAATACAGGGTCAATTGCTTAAAAGAAATATTGAATAACAGCCTTATTCAAAATAATACAATTCAAAGCACTCCAGCAAATATAGACATGTAAATACAAAAGAACATAAAAATCCCCTATCTGATCTTTGGTACTTATAACTGGGAAACAGAAGATTAGAAAGCAGGAAATAGAAAAATCCTCCTCATAGCTGAGAGAAATTCAGGCAGAAGACCCAGAACAAAAGACTCACACACAAAAAACCCTCCACCCAGAGTTGAAAAAATCCTGTTTCCTGATTGGTCCTCTGGTCAGGTGCTTCAGGTGAAAGAGACATTAACCCTTAGCTATCTGTTTATGACAGAGAAGACCAGGAGGCCTTTCATCTGGTCAGCCACAGCAACAAAGAACTGGGTCGTCCTTCTGAACTGCTTCATATGCTCAATACAGAAGGCAAGGGCCCTATGAACATTGAGGGAGTGCAACTATTGCTCCCACCGAGTAGCATGTGGCTTCGGATAAAAGACTGGGAGGAAAACATCATGGTTGTTGTGGAAAGTTGATACCATATTGGGAAGGAAGGCAGGGTGAGGGCGTAGCTGCACCTTGTCTTTATGAAGGACCATGTACAGTGCTTCTGAAGTGAGGGCTCTGATGTCGGATAAGTGCCTCACCAAAGTGATAGCCACAAGGAAGGCGGTCTTCCAAGAGAGATACAGAAGGGAGCAGATGGCCATCGGCTCAAATGAGGCCCTATAAGTTTGGAGAGGACCGAGTTAAGGCCCCACACAAGGGCTGACTGTCGCACCTGCGGGTAGAGACGGTCCAGTCCCTTAAGAAACCTACTGACTATAGGGTTGGAGAAAACCAAGCATCCATGTTCTTCTGGATGGAAAGCCGAAATGGCTGCCAGGTGCACCTTAACAGATGATATCACCAGACCATGCTGTTTTAGGGATAGGAGATAGTCCAAGATGAGAGGCACAGACACATGCAGGGGTGACGTGCCATGCTGAGCACACCAGCAGGAGAAACTATTCCATTTGGCCAGGTACGTGGCTCGAGTGGAGGGTTTTCTGCTACTTAGCAGTACCTGCTGCACCAAATGGGAGCAAAGGAGTTCCAAATGAGTTAACCATGCAGCATGAGGTGGAGGAATTGCAGGCCGGTGTGACAGAGGCTGCCATGGTTTTGTGAGATCAGGTCCAGCCAAAGCAGGAGTGTGGAGCAGCTATCTCTGGCCTGCGAAGCCGCTTTTGGCCAGGCGAATGAGATCGGTGCCATACCGGTTGTAGTGCCGGGGAACTTCGGTACCGTGGGTCTCTGTCAGAGTCACCCGTGGTGCAGTATCTACTGCTGGGGCATGGCGCACCAAGGCGCTCAGTGCCAGGTCTCGGCACTGGGGGATCTGGGCTAAGCGCCATCTCCATTAGGAGCTGCTTCAATCTAAAGTCCCACTCCTTCTTGGTTTGGGGCTGGAACCCCTTGCAAATTTTGCACTTGTCTGCCTGGTAGGACTCCTCCAGACACTTCAGGCAGGAGTCATGGGGGTCGCTCATTGGCATAGGCTTAGCACAGGCTGAACAAGGCTTAAAGCCCGGAGCCTTGGCCATGAGGTTCAATGCACGACTCTAACTACATATACAACTAAACTATAACAATTAACCACTACAGAAGAGAGAAACGCTAGGGAGAATGGAGAACAAAGCCGCGCTCCACAGTTCCAACAACCGTCACAGGTGGTAAGAAGGAACTGAGGGGGCACGGGGTCGGCTGGGGCATATATCCAGCACCATGAAGGCGCTGCTCTAGGGCAAAAATTCTCTGATGATTGTGCACACACACCTAATTGGAATGGATATGAGCAAGCACTCGAAAAAGAACGGGGGTTATTTACTCTGGAGAAGAGAAGAGTGAGGGGGGATTTGATAGCAGCCTTTAATTACCTGTAGGGGGTTCCAAAGAAAATAGAGCTAGGCTGTTCTCAGTGGTGGCAGATGACAGAAGCAGCAATGGTCTCAAGTTGCAGTGGGGGAGGTCTAGGTTGGATATTAGGAAAAACTGTTTCACAAGGAGGGTGATGAAGCACTGGAATGGGTTACCTAGGGAGGTGGTGGAAACTCCATCCTTAAGAGGCTTTTAAGGCCTGGCTTGACAAAGCCTTAGCTGGGATGATTTAGTTGGTGTGGTCCTGCTTTGAGGAGGGGATTGGACTAGATGACCTCCTGAGGTCTCTTCCAACCCTAATAATCTATTATTCTAATATCTACATTTCATTGGAGCATGCCTTAGAATGACCAAGATTTTTATGGCATCCTAGCATTCATCTGCTACTGATCAACAAGGAAAAGAAAGATAATTAGGATAAAATGTAATGGCATGGTATCACTATAGACACTGACAGGAAATTGTCCTAACAACATAGACAAAGCATTGCCTAAGCAGGATAGCATTGTTTGCAGATACTTCTAAGTATTCATGCTTTCCATTAAGATGTTTGTTTAATCTGTCTTTTAGTACTGGCAAACTACCAGGCATGTGGACATGTGCTATGGTAACAGCCATCCATAGAGAGGATAGAGACAATTTTAAAGGCGGACAGTGTGTATCATATTCAGTAGTAAAATACTGGAGAGAGCATTTTAGGATTAAGTATATTAAGTAGTACTATACACAGCACTCACATTCAGGTTTTAAGTCATAACATTTAATGAGCAACCCCCTCATAAATCAACAGTGGTATCAAGTTGGGGGGAACATGGTGAATCTTAGGTAGAGAACAATGTTCTCTCCCCCCACACACTTGATACCACTTTCTTACCTTTTATTTGCATTACATCCTTCCAATGTAGTTCATAAGTATCTCAAGGCAGAGACCTTTAACTTATTTGTAAAGTGCCACATGTAGCTATGTGGCACTATGAAAGTACTAATTATTTTTCAATGGTCTAATTTTTTTGCTTAACAAATTGACTACTTTATATATGGCAGCAGCTACCATATGATGGTTGTGACAGTACCTCCCATAAGGCTTTATGGAAATATGCTTAGAATGTTTTATGCTACATATGCCATGTAACATATCTCAAAGGTTATGATCTACTGAATGTATTAATACTATTTGTATGCATGTATCATTTTTGTATTCGAAGTTATGAATGTTGGCTTGTACTGGCTTGATTTCTAAATAACCTTAGTAGAGCATTTGGTCAGTTCCTGAAGAAAGGAATGTTGAAATTAAGTACCTAATCAAGAAACACTTAAAGGACAATGGATCTTGAAATGCTCCAATCCACATAAGTCTACTTGAGGACATTCAAGGTAGCATGTAAACAACGGATGCTACCTGTAAAAACTGTGAGTCGTATATGGATATGTGACTTGCCCAGGTAACTCCTAAACTCCATCTTGGGGCTGGACTTTGCATAGTAGTGAGGAGGGGGTCTCCACCCACAAGTCTATTTAAACCCCTGGGAGACCCCTCCATTTTGTCTTCAGCTGGCTAAAGAGATAGCCTCTCCACCTCCCAGGATACTCGAAAGAAACTGGAACAAAGGACAGTGTGCAAGGGGTGTGAGTGATTGCTGGACCCAGACTAAAAGGAGATTAGTCTGTAAAAGGGAGCATTCTGGAACTGATGAAGATCTTATCTGTATTCAGTTTGATTATACCTAGGTTTGCGCATTTTATTTTATTTTATTTTCCTTGGTGACTTACTTTGTTCTGTGTTATTACTTGGAACCACTTAGATCCTACTTTCTGTTTCTAATAAAATTACTTTTTACTTATTAACTCAGAGTATGTATTAATACCTGGGGGAACAAACAACTGTGCATCTCTCTCTATCAGGGTTATAGAGGGCGAACAATTTATTAGTTTACCCTGTATAAGCTTTATGCAGGGTAAAACAGATTTGAGTTTAGACCCCATTGGGAGTTGGGCATCTGAGTGTTAAAGACAGGAACACTTCTGTTAGCTGCTTTCAGGTAAACCTGCAGCTTTGGGGCAAGTAATTCAGACCTTGGGTCTCTGTTGGAGCAGACAGGTGTGTCTGGCTCAGCAAGACAGGGTGCTGGGGTCCCGAGCTGGCAGGGAAAACAGGGATAGAAGTAGTCTTGGCACATCAGGTGGCAGCTCCCAAGAGGGTTTATGTGATCTAACCCGTCCCAATGGTAAATGTCTAACTTCGTAAAAAGCAAGTATTGAAAAGAGCAATACTTTCCAAATGATTGACCTTAAACAACACACACACAGATTATAGTATGTAGAATCAAAAAAACATTTCCACTGTACATTTTTGATCATGCCACCATGGCTTTCTCATCACTGTCAGTACCTATTCCGTCTCCCCACTCCCAACTAAATTTAAATAAAGCCCGTAGAATGATCTCTTTATATAAAAAGTCCTCTGCCAAAACTGGGTTACAAATTCTGAGGACAGCTTTAGTTTGAGAACTATGGACTGTGCAGGAGGGAGACAGGAAAAAGGGATCTAGTTATATCATAAAGCCTGATTTTCTCTCATTGTGGAGAAATCCCCAGCACAAGAGGAAGCCAAAGGGTTTACAGAGGTGTTGCAGCCTTGGATTCATTACTGAACTTTGCTGATCTCACAGCACTGAGCTGAAAGAGCAGGAAATTATTGGCAGTTGTAATCCAACTCCTGGAACCACTCATGCCAACTTTCACTGGGCTGGAAAGGTTAGGAGCAGTTTACTGCTCACATATGCTGGAGCCCCAGACAGGAGCTTCATATGGCTTAGAGCCACACCAGCCTGAAAAGCAGACTACAGCAGCCACGTTTTTCACATTAACATATAGAATAGTTCTGATGATAAAGGGGCCTTTATAGGTTTGATTAGAAAAATAAGGTACAAGTATAATGAGAACTAACTACGAATATCTATCCAGACCAGCGACTGCACTGCATCAGCTGGACTGGAGGAATCATAAAAAATGTCCACAGCTTTGGGAGCCTGGCTGACAGGGTGCTACACAGGATTATCAGTTTATCTGAATAAAATTAAATGAACTGTGTACTGTAAGTGCAAAAGTCTAAGCCATTAGATGTAATGAAGTCCTTGATACCAAACAGGTCATTCTGAGTTAAACGGAAATAACTTTGAAAGCATAACCCTGAGAAGCATATTTAGAGACCCCATTTCCAATTCAGGAACCTGAGAAGAGGCTTTTTCCTCAGAGTTCCTAAAAAACAATGGAATTTACATTGAAGCTAAATATTAGTAGCTTCCATATTTGCAGGTGATGTGAAAAAAGTTAGTGTGTATTTCACAAAGTTAAAATTTAATATTTTTTTTTTTTTAGTTATTTTACAAGTACAATAGCACATGGGACTCTTTAAAAAGAACCTGGTTTCTCAAGTGCTAGAGACACTGGGCCCAACAAGACAGAAGCACAGGCAAAATCAGGCTTTATTCTAGGTCCTATTTTTACTAGATCTTCTGCTCTGGGGATAGATGTAAATCTAATCCCAACTCAAGAATTTTCTTTTCATTCTCTCATTAGCTTCAATGAGTAGGTTAATCACTTGGCATACTAGGTTGGGGCACTCCCTGGTGTACATGATTGAGGGCAGAGACTTGAATGGGGAGCAGCAGCACACACCTTCTTTCAACCAGTGCATCTATCCTATGGACAGAGTTTTAGATGTTTCCTATGAAAATTAAAGTTGAGGGTACAAGAAATGCAATGTTTATAATACAGGGCAAAGTGACCTTCATCCTCATCCCAGTTAATCCTTCTGCAGCTATTTGGAGAATTTAATCCAGCATCAGATTTGATTTACTCAAGCAAGATGTAAAGACCGAACATGAAGAATGGACACCATGAGTGTTTAGTGGCTTCTGCACTTCCCGCTACACAGAAATCAGTCCCAAATCAGTAATCGGAGAGAAACAGATACCCTATGTTTCCTCAGAAAGATTTCCGTCTCATGACACTGTGCATTTCGGGCTTGTCTACACTGGGAAATTAATTCAGATTAAGGGAAAGTGTGAATTTAAAGTGAAATAGCTATTTTGGATTTATTCTGGAATAAAAACTTCTAACAGAGAGTTAATCAGGAATAGCTATTCTGGAATAATTCCCTGTGTAAACAAGCCATTAGTCAAATTTGAACCCCTCCTGAAATATACACTATTTTACATGAATGATTGTTTTGTAATTGGTGATTTTAGATGCCTGTACATCACTTAATATTTACAGTAAAAAACAGGTTTTAAATTAAATCAGATTAATAAGTGAAAGTACAATAAGTACAATTATGTTTTATCACGGATATCTATAAAAACTATCTAGACAGAACACCACAGTCAAGTCAAGATTTAAATTTACTGTTTATATTAGGGCAGTCGATTAATCGCAGTTAACTCACGCAATTAACTCAAAAATTAATTGCAATTTAAAACATTCATTGCGATTATTTGGAGTTTTAATCACACTGTTACATAATAGAATACCAACTGAAATTTCTTAAATATTTTTGTATGTTTTTCTACATTTTCAACTATATTGATTTCAATTAGAACACAGAATACAAAGTGTACAGTGCTCACTTTATATTTTTTATTATAAATATTTGCACTGTAAAAATGATAAACAAAAGGAATAGTATTTTTCAATTCATTTCATACAAGTACTGTAGCGAAATCTCTATCATGAAAGTGCAACTTACAAATGTAAATTTTGTTTGGTTACATAACTGCACTCAAAAACAAAACTTTAGAGTCTACAAGTCCACTCAGTCCTACTTCTTATTCAGCCAATCGCTAAGACAAACAAATTTGTTTACATTTATGGGAGATAATGCTGCCCACTTCTTATTTATGTCACCAGAAAGTGAGAACAGGTATTTGCATGGGACTTTTGTAGACGGCATTGCAAGGTGCCAGATATGCTAAACATTCATATGGCTCTTCATGCTTCAGCCACCATTCCAGAGGACATGCTGATGATGCTCGTTAAAAAAAGTGTGTTCATTAAATTTGTGGCTCCTTGGGGGAGAATTGTATGTCTCCAGCTCTGTTTTACTAGCATTCTGCCGTATATTTCAAGTTGTAGAAGTCTTGGATGATGACTCAGCACATGTTCATTTTAAGAACACTTTCGCTGCCGATTTGACCACACGCAAAGAAGGTACCAATGTGAGTTTTCTAAAGATAACTACAGCACTCGACCCAAGGTTTAAGAATCTGAAGTGCCTTCCAAAATCTGAGAAGGATGAGGTGTGGAGCATGCTTTCTGAAGTCTTAAAATAGCAATACTACAGAACCTACGGAAACTACAGAACCCAAACCTGCAAAAAAGAAAATCAATCTTCCGCTGGTGGCATCTGACTCTCATGATGAAAATTAACATATGCCAGTCCACACTGCTTTGGATTGTTATTGAGGAGAACCAATCACCAGCATGGACGCACGTCCTCTGGAATGGTGGTTGAAGCATGAAAGGACATATTTACATGCTAGATGCGCTAAAGATTCATATATTGCAATTCCAGCTACAAAAGTGCCACGCGAACGCCTGTCCTCGCTTTCAGGTGACATTGTGAACAAGAAGTGGGCAGCATCATCTCCTGCAAATGTAAACAAACGTGTTTGTCTGAGTGATTGGCTGAACAAGAAATAGGACTGGGTGGACTTGTAGGCTCTAAAGTTTTACATTGTTATTTTTTAAATGCGGGGGGTTTTTTTACATAATTTTACATTTGTAAGTTCAACTTTCATGATAAAGTACATGTATTAGGTGAATTGAAAAATACTATTTATTTTGTTTTTTACAGTGCAAATATCTGTAATAAAAATAAATATATAGTGAGCAGTATACACTTTGTATTCTGTGTTTTAATTGAAATCAATAGATTTGAAAACGTAGAAAACATCCAAAAATATTTAAATAAATGGTATTCTATTATTGTTTAAAAGTGCAATTAATTGCAATTATTTTTTTAATCACACAATTGTGATTTTTTTAAATCACTTGACAGACCTAGTTTATATTAAAACAGGGTAGTTCTGACTCATGTTCCTGCTTTTGCATCACCAGACTTTTCTACAGATAGCACTGTATCCTTATGATAAAACAGAATTTAAAAGGAGCAAATACTGTCATTTGTAGATTATTCATATGGAAGTCATCTCTCTCCTTTTACGCAAAACCTAATCCCACCCAGGCTTTTGAAAAAAGTGGCACAGGCCTGCGATTCAGAGGTGTTGGGTTCTAAACCCAGCTCAACACTTTCAGAGGATCCAGTTGCTGACGCAAATGATCAGATACTTTACAGAGTTATTCATGGAGTTCCCTGACTGAACAATAGGCATATGCAGAATAACTGTTAAAACTTTAGAAATTAGGTTCTAATTGAATTTACCTTTGCAAATTAATTCTAGTAGGCATATTACTTCTAAGGAAGTAACTAATACCTTGTGACATTTAGAATTGTAAGTCAGGTCTGAAACTATAGAGGAAAACTGGGGGAAATGATTCCTTGAATGACAATATGCTGTGAACGTCAATTTCTAAAATCCTTGGAGGAGTTCATGTGTACACACATTATGAATAAATATTATATGCAAGACTAGAACTGCTTCATTTCTGCTGTGCTTACATTCTCTTTTATTTCCCCTACCCTCTGGGTCTCCAACCAGAGCAGCTATAAAGACAGCTCTGATCAGACAATTCACCACATTCCACCCCCGGCCTTGTAGTCCCCTGATGTTCTTGGCTTAGTTTTTCTTTGATGTTTCTCAGTCAATTTGTTTACCACCATGCAGCATAGCACTTTATGAAGTATTGCAGGAGCACCCTCTGCTGGTTAAAAAGATCAATACTTCATCGATTTAAATATATATATTTTTAAATACATTAAAAGTAGTTTCCAGTACTGCAAGCGTCTTAATAGTCTTCTGCCTGTCTGTGGTCATTTTCCTAGGGTATTTTTATATATTTTTTTTCTCCTGTTTTGTGAAAGTCATGCACAGACAATGGAGGAAATTAAGACTATATAAGGAGAAAGTGCAACACACACACAAATACTGTCACATTTACAAACAAAAGACAGAAGAAACATATTGCTGTAATAATTTACAGGTAATGACAAAAGTTACTCCCATGCTATCAGATAAATTTTCAGATTGAAATCTGATATGAGTTGACAATATCCATTTAACTTCTAAATTATTTCATAGTAAAGAAGACAAGTATTAATGATACAAATGTTTAATGAGCTTTTCACTACCTTCTGTAGAAGGAAAATTTGTAAAAACCAGAGAACTTCATAAAAATATATCAATGCTTAAACATCTGAAAACACATTTTAAAATTCTTATATTTTACAGATAGAAACGGTCAGGCACCTACAGAATGGAGAGTTGAGAAGAGCTAGATGCTTCAACACCATAGGAACAATGTCTGTTTACCCACGACATGACCATGTCAGTCCTGACAATCTGAAGAATGTACTTTACTATTAAGACTAATAAAACTGTCCAGAGTATGCCAAAGGTATTATTCAGATCTCCTAGCTTTGAAATATAGTGCACTGATTGTTCCTTAAGGCTCCTAGAACATTACAGCTCATGCAATTGATAGGAAACTTGGGGAGAGACAGGACGTCAGTTAGTGATTTCTGTGGCAAATTATACACCAACTTCTCCAGGACATTCAGCAAATGTTTAGAATTTACTAGTTTATCTATTACCAGGATCAGTACAAAGAGTTAAAGGAAGCAATGATATGGATGGTTTGCTAAACAAAGATCCTATTCCACTGAAGACACAAAAGGAGGACAGGTAAAGGAGATTGTATTTGGAAAAAACATGAATTTATGATGAAATTTTAAAAAAAATTTTGCCATAAAGTATCCTTAAAGGTAAAGCAAAAAGTTTAGTAATGTCAGTTTCATTAAAATTACTAAAAGGTTCTTTAGAAACAATTATAAAATAATTAAGCAAAACATGATCAATTTGACTGAAAAACAGCTAAAAGAGCTGCTTGTTTCTGAGACCATAGTGCACATCACAAGACATTTTCAGATAGTTGGAATTTGTTTAGCTGGATTTGTTGTATCTATTATAACTATTTGTACCAATACTGCAGATAAAAAGAGAGCAAACACTATTTGGGACTCTGTTTAGGCAGAGAAAAGTCCATCTATTTAATGAAAATCACCAGAGTTTTTTTCTAAGGGAACAGCTGCCTCAAGCAAGACAGTAACTAAATGGTGCTAGAAGAGTGCCTGTTAGATCCAGCCCTTTCGAACATCTCCTATCATGTCACCTGTTGAACACATTAAGCAAAAGCAGATTTACATATTTAGCCTTCTTACCCCTTTGAGAAATAGGGAGCCCAGCATAAGTAAGTGCATCAAATAGCTTAACACCGTAGCAATAGAAAAGGATCTACATGCAGAATGACTAGAACCGAATTCCACAAGGAAAAGTTCACAACTTGATCCACGTGACTTTTGGTTTTGCTGCACTGCAAAATCAATGGTTAGAAACAGGGATCTGTAACCTTAAAGAGAAACTTTTAACTTTGCATGCCACTTGTGAATTTCGTTAAGTTATAATTTTGTCAAGCAGCAGAAACCATAATTATAATTTCTGTGATCTGAGAGACATTCCAGTCAGCTGATATAATCAAACTTAAAATCTGGGCTAGTTAGTGATAGTAACTTCCAGTCATGCAAGCCTTGGAAGATAGACAATAGCCCTTGGTAATAACAAACTAGTGATAAATTATCAGGCTAATTCTGCTGGTTATAGGAGCTAGAATTTCTTTTATGTGGCAGTGTAACAAAGGGAAACCACAACCAGCAGTGGCTAGAAGGGTTGGGGAAGAGGAAAAAAAATGAGAAAAGTGGGACAAGTTAATGGAAGCCATCTGAAATTCCTCCTTGGCTCTACAGAGATTTCTGCATTCCCTCAGCATGCTTTGGTATAGGAGAGGTGTTTGGTAATAGGCTTACTGAGATTTCATTTCAATGGTTTAAATATTGGACAATTCACAGTCAGTTGCTAAATCAGATTCTCATAGCGCTAAAAGAAGCTGGCAACTCTTGTAAGTTTGAAGAGGACAGACATCCAGCTGGAGAACTGTATTGACCTGAGTGGATTTAGTGAACGATCAGGGAACCCTGCAGCAAGTCATGATGAATCATTTTGACCATTCTCATCAGGTAGCTGGTGCCCAGTGGCACATTGGACAGAACAGCAGAAATTTCATCATGGCTGGGAAAGACAAAAAGCAATTATCTCACATGAACTTCTGACAGTATATTTATTAGCATTTAACTTCCTGTTCCCTGCTTTGAAGTGAAAAGTATGCCCAAAATCCTTTATTCTTCTGCTTGTGCTACTCACCCAAGGCTCCCAATCCGTTTTTGGACAGTGAAAGGGAGTGGAGCTGATGGGTAGTTGGCAGATAAAGAGAATGTCACCTCAAACTTTGCAAAAACTGTGGAAGTGGAGAACAAGAGCTTCACTCTGCATGGAAAACAAAATGTACATGCAGAGGGTTAAGTCATGGTTTCCTACAATACAGCTTCCTTTGAAATTGTGTTTTCAGATGTGAGAGCCTAATGCCTTAACACTGACATTATACACAGCCTCACTTTATATTCTTGAAGCGCATCAATAGAATGTGTTTATCGTGTAGCAGTAGGTAAGGTTGAAGGAATCTTCCCATTTTAAGTAATAAGGCCCAAGCTCCCCTCAGAAGAAACCAATCTAATATATCCCATTTTGTCTTAGGGCAGAATTGTTTTGGAAAGACTAGGACAGGAAGGGAGAGGAAAGATTCCTTTTCTGGATTTCTTCAATAAATAAAAAAAACAAAAACCTCATTTCTCCAAATCTGTAACTGCACATTTGTTTTGTTGACCTCACTAAAGAGTACTGCCTTTTCTTTTGTTGTTATGTCGTGATGAGGGACACAGGATATTAGTCACGGATATTACCAAAAAAACCCAGCCTGTGATGATGTGTATATAACCAAATTAAGGAACATAGAGAAAGGGTTAACTAGAACAGGGATACAAAGAGGCAGTGGGAATCTGGAAGAGGGATCCTGCAGTGAAGAGAAAGTACTTGTCCAGCTCAGCCCAGCCATGCCACAGGACAAGGAAGCACCACGGGAAAGTGGGAACTGGGAAAATGAAGGATTATTGTGCTTTAAATTAACTTGTGTTTTTCTACCTGGCTGAAGCAAACTTAAGATGTCTTTGCTTTGCTGTTTTGATTTTTTTTCCCCCTGAAGACCATCTGTAAAAAAGGGACAGTTACTTACTGTAACTGTGATTCTTTGAGATGTGATGCAGCTGTGTATTCCATTTAGATGTGTGAGCACCCAGCGCACCAAAGCCAGAGAATTTTGCCTAGCAGTAAGTAAATGGGGAGTGCTTGTGCCTTGTGGCCACAGCCCCTCCTTTGGCCATATGAGCTGGGGGTGCCCCAACCCCCTCAGCTCCTTCACACCAAACATGCAGAGAGTAGACTCTGATGTAGAGGGGACAGAAGTGGGTCACGGAATACACGTCTGCATCACATCTCAAAGAACTAAAGTTAGAGTAAGTAACCATTTCTTCTTTGAGTAGATGCAGCCGTATATTCCACTTAGGTGACTCACAAGCAGTACCCATCCAAGGAGGCAGGGCTTATAGCCTACCCAAACAAAGATTACAGGACAGCCTTACCAAAGCTTGCTTATGCCCTGGAAGATGCAGTAATGGCATAATGATTCGTAAATGTATGCATGGATGCCCACATAGCAACCCTGCAAATGTCCGAACTGTTGTGGAAGACTGAGATTACAGACTGAGGCAAAGGTGGCAAATCGCCTGAAAGCTCTTGGTAGGCAAAAATGCTCTCAAACTCGTAGAGCCCCAATGAACTCGATTTTCTGAGCGAAAACCAAAGTTGATTTACTGGTATTTAGGATGAGACCCAGACAGTCAAGCAAGCGCAATGTAGCTTCAACGTGGGAAAGGACTTCCTCTCTGGACCTGCCTCTCAGTAACCAGTCATTCAGGTACAGGAAGATGTTGATTTTTATTTCCTGAGGTACACCATCACCATGACCATAGATTCATAGATTCTAGGGTCAGAAGGGACCAATGTGATCATCTAGTCCGACCCCCTGCACAAAGCAGGCCACAGAACCCTACCCATCCAGTTCTATAACAAACCCCTAACCTATGCCTGAGTTATTGAAGTCTTCAAATTGTGGTTTGAAGACCTCAAGCTGCAGAGAATCCACCAGCAAGTGACCCATGCCCCACGCTGCAGGGGAAGGCGAAAAACCTCCAGGGCCTCTGCCAATCTGCCCTGGAGGAAAATTCCCTCCCGACCCCAAATATGGCGATCAGCTAAACCCTGAGCATGTGGGCAAGACTCACCAGCCAGCACTCAGGAAAGAATTCTCTGCAGTAACTCAGATCCCATCCCATCCAACATCCCATCACCAACCACTGGGCATACTTATCTGGCGATAATCAAAGATCATTTGCCAAAATTAGGCTCTCCCATCATACCATCCCTTCCATAAACTTATCAAGCTTAATCTTAAAGCCAGATATGTCTTTTGCCCCCACTACTCCCCTTGGAAGGCTGTTCCAGAACTTCACTCCTCTAATTGTTAGAAACCTTCATCTAATTTCAAGTCTAAACTTTCTAGTGTCCAGTTTATACCCATTCGTTCTTGTATCTACATTGGTACTAAGCTTAAATAATTCCTCTCCCTCCCTAATATTAATCCCTCTGATATATTTATAAAGAGCAAGCATATCCCCTCTCAGCCTTCTTTTGGCTAGACTAAACAAGCCAAGCTCTTTGAGTCTCCTTTCACATGACAGGTTTTCCATTCCTCGGATCATCCTAGTAGCCTGTCTCTAAACCTGTTCCAGTTTGAATTCATCCTTCTTAAACGTGGGAGACCAGAACTGCACACACTATTCCAGGTGGGGTCTCACCAGCGCCTTATATAACGGTACTAACACCTCCTTATCTTTGCTGGAAATACCTCGCCTGATGCATCCTAAAACTGCATTAGCTTTTTTAATGGCCATATCACATTGGCGGCTCATAGTCAACCTGTGATCTACCAATACCCAAGGTCCTTCTCCTCCTCAGTTGCTTCCAACTGATGCGTCCCCAATCTATATCTAAAGTTCTTATTATTAATCCCTAAGTGCATGACCTTGCACTTTTCACTATTAAATTTCATCCTATTACTATTACTCCAGTTTACAAGGTCGTCCAGATCTTCCTGTATGATATTCCGGTCCTTCTCCGTGTTAGCAATACCCCCCAGCTTTGTGTCATCCGCGAACTTTATTAGCACATTCCCGCTTTTTGTGCCAAGGTCAGTAATAAAAAGGTTAAATAAGATTGGTCCCAGAACCGATCCTTGAGGAACTCCACTAGTAACCTCCTTCCAGCCTGACAGTTCACCCTTCAGTACGACCCGTTGTAGTCTCCCCTTTAACCAGTTCCTTATCCACCTTTCAATTCTCATATTGATCCCCATCTTTTCCAATTTGACAAATACTTCCACATGTGGAACCGTGTCAAATGCCTTACTGAAATCGAGGTAAATTAGGTCTACCACATTTCCTTTGTCTAAATAGTCTGTCACCTTCTCAAAGAAGGAGATCAGGTTGGTTTGGCACAATCTACCTTTAGTAAAACCATGTTGTACTTTGTCCCAATTACCATTGACCTCAATGTCCTTAACTACTTTCTCCTTCAAAATTTTTTCCAAGACCTTACATACTGCAGATGTCAAACTAACAGGCCTATAGTTACTCGGATCACTCTTTCTCCCTTTCTTAAAGATAGGAACTACGTTAGCAATTCTCCAGTCGTACGGTACAACCCCTGAGTTTACTGATTCATTAAAAATTCTCTCTAACAGGCTTGCAATTTCATGCGCCAGTTCCTTTAATATTCTCGGATGAAGATTGTCCGGGCCCTCCGATTTTGTCCCATTAAGCTGTTCAAGTATGGCTTCTATCTCGGATGTGGTAATATCCACCTCCATATCCTCATTCCCGTTTGTCATCCTTCCATTACCCCTAAGCTCCCCATTAGCCTTATTAAAGACTGAGGCAAAGTACTTATTTAGATATTGGGCCATGCCCTAGGTTATCCTTAATCTCCTTTCCATCCTCAGTGTGTAGCGGTCCCACTTCTTCTTTCTTTGTTTTCTTCTTATGACCATGCAGCTGGTAAAAACTCCAGGGGCGAAAGAGAGGCCAGTGAGAAGCTCCGTATACTGAAAATGGTGCTCCGCTATGATGAACCATAGGAATAGCCTGTGGCTCGGCAAAATCACCAAGTGAATCATATCCTGAAGGTCTGGAGCAGCAAACCAGACATTCTGAGACAACACAGGGAGACTAGTCAATAGAATGACCATTTAGAACCTCATGTATCTGATATATTTGTGAGGCCGTGAAGGTCAAGAATAGGTCTCATTTCTTCCTTGGATCTGGACACCAGAAAGATTGAGATTAGAAGCCCTGACCCCAGTATTCTGGCAGAACGTCCTCTACCATTCTCAAAGCCTGTAGCTAGCAAACCTGCTCGATGAACAGTATGTCGTGAGATGGGTCCCTAAAGAGAAATGGGGAGGGAGGGTCAGGGAAAAGGTGGAAAGGAAATGGATGGTGTAGCCCAATCTGATGGTGCTTAGGACCCAGCTGTCTCTGGAGGGCAAACCCCAAGCATCGTGAAAGCGAGTCAGCTAGTCCCCAAACAAAGGGGACAGGAAGAAGGGAGCGATCATTGGAACACTGTTCTGGACCAAGGAGTCAAAACAGGTGCTAAGGGGATGCCGGGTGAAGGTGTGTGGGATTGGCCAACCCCCAGACCCGAACGCCTCCTCCTCTGGGACCTATGCCCCTTTTTGGGGAAGTCTCACTGTCCTAGGGGAGGGAAAGGCTGCCCAAATGCATGCTGTTGATGATACTGCTGCTGCTATTGACCACAGCAGTGGTGCCTCTCCACTGCTGGCATGTACACCACCAAGAACTGTAGGATAGCTCTAGAGTGCAGAGTCTCATTCATCTTGTAAAAAAAAAAGCACTCGTCCATCGAAGGGCAAATCCTCTATGGCCTGTCGCATGTTGGGAGCAATGGCCAAATTCTGCAGCTAAGATGCTTTTCTCACAGTCACTGCTGAGGCCAACACTCTGGCTGAACTATCCACCATATCCAGTGCAGACTGCAACGAAGTCTTTGGGCTTGTCTACATCAGAAAGTTGCAGCGCTGGTGAGGGAGTTACAGCGCTGCAACTTTGAAGGTGTACACATCTGCAGGGCACCACCAGCGCTGCAACTCCCTGTTTGCAGCGCTGGCCGTACTCCCGTTTTGTCTCGGGTGTAGAGGATCCAGCGCTGGTGATCCAGCGCTGGTAATCCAATGTAGACAGTTACCAGCGCTTTTCTTGACCTCCGTGGAAGGAGGAAGCCTCTGGTAATCAAGCTGGTTTCCTTTCCCGGTTTGCTCTCCCGGTCCCGGAGCCACCCAGCAAACCGCAGGGAAGGAGACCTGCTTGCTCGGGGTTCCGGGACCGAGAGAGCAAACCGGGAACGCCGCGGTTTGCTCTCTCGGTCCCGGAGCCAGCCAGCAAACCGCAGGGAAGGAGACCTGCTTGCTCGGGGTTCCGGGACCGAGAGAGCAAACCGGGAACGCCGCGGTTTGCTCTCTCGGTCCCGGAGCCAGCCAGCAAACCGCAGGGAAGGAGACCTGCTTGCTCGGGGTTCCGGGACCGAGAGAGCAAACCGGGAAAGGAAACCAGCTTCGCCGCGGTTTGCTCTCTCGGTCCCGGAACCCCGAGCAAGCAGGTCTCCTTCCCTGCGGTTTGCTGGCTGGCTCCGGGACCGAGAGAGCAAACCGCGGCGTTCCCGGTTTGCTCTCTCGGTCCCGGAACCCCGAGCAAGCAGGTCTCCTTCCCTGCGGTTTGCTGGCTGGCTCCGGGACCGAGAGAGCAAACCGCGGCGTTCCCGGTTTGCTCTCTCGGTCCCGGAACCCCGAGCAAGCAGGTCTCCTTCCCTGCGGTTTGCTGGCTGGCTCCGGGACCGAGAGAGCAAACCGCGGCGAAGCTGGTTTCCTTTCCCGGTTTGCTCTCTCGTCCCGGAACCCCCCTTGAAGCCGCCCAACAGCGCTGCAGTGTGGCCACATCTAACACCACTTGCAGCGCTGGTTGCTGTAAGTGTGGCCACTCTGCAGCGCTGGCCCTATACAGCTGTACTAATACAGCTGTAACAACCAGCGCTGCAAAATTTTAGATGTAGACATGGCCTTAGTTACCAAACAGCCCTCAGTGATAAATGCCTGGAAGTCCTTCCTCAAGGCTTTGGGCAGCTAGTCTGCAAAATTAGACACAGCCAACCAGTTCACAAAATTGTATTTGGACACCAATGCCTTCTGGTCAGCAATGCACATCTGCAAGGAAGAGAAGGTGTAAATCTTCCTGCCCATCAGGACGATCCATTTAAGAGTTCTTGTTGTTGGGAGTGGAAATAAACCTGCCCTGTTGGGCTCTATTGTTCACCGCAGTTACAACCATGGAGTTTGGGGTATTGTGGGACTAAAACCCCTCAAATCCCTGCACTGGAATGAAGTAGAATTTCTCCATGGGTTTCACATTGGAGTATCGAATCCAGAGTACTCCAGAGAACAATAGCAGGCTCTAGGAGTGCATTGTTAGTAGGGAGGGTGACTCTCATAGGGACAGATGGCTGCAGGATATCCAACAACATATGGGTATTCTAGAGAAACTTCTCCTGAATACTGAGGGAGGTCCTGGTATGCCTTGACATCCTCTGGTACTAAAGGAGAGGAAGAGCTTGGCAGTGCAGAATTGTTTAGGGTTAAAGAGGAAGTGGTTAACTGTGCCAGAGCCAGATCCTGCTCCAGGACCAATGGACCTGGATGGACGAGACTGGAGGTGATGGGAAGGCTTACTAGTGCCTGGGCCTGTGGTGGACTGATGCTCGCCACAGACCTGCCCGGTTACCTCGCCTTAGGGCGAAATGAGGAGAATCCACGGATTCCACAGGTATGGGTAAGGGCATTGGTGGCCAATAGGCTTCCTGACTGCAAGACAAGCACCAATTCTGATAGCAACAGCGTTCCATAAATGGCCCCCACTGAGTCAGGCAATGGAAAGTGGGAGAATAGGAGGAAGATCCCAATCTGGATGCTGATGAGTCCTGAGCTTAAGGGGATAAACGTGGAGCCAGCCCTGAGGATGCAAGCAACCAGTCTGACTCATCTGTAACCCACATCGAAGAGGAAACTGACACCGACAGTGGAAATGGTATCACTGGTACTGAGTACACCTCTGTTGTTTCTGGTGGTGGAAGCAGAGTTGACCCCAACATCAGCCTTGGTACCGAGGTGATTGACGGTGCTGAAGCAGAAGGTGATGAGTGCCACCGCAGTAACATCTGCAGCGCCAACTATACAACAGTGCCAAGGAGTTTCCCAGTGCCAAGGTCCCTTGCATTGAGCCTGGTACTTCCCCAGTTCCACAGACTGTGGAAGGCGAACACTGGGGAGACCTAACGGTTCAGTGGCCTATCCAGCCAATGGGGCTAAAAATGACTTACTTGTGGCAAAGTCCAGGACCAAAGGAGAGGTCAGGACAGAAAGGCAAAGGAGGTCTGCAGTTATCTGGCATGCTACCGACATGGAAACAATCTAACAGGGTCTCTAACCTCCCTACTCAGTCCTGGGGAGCGGTAGGGAGGTTCGCACTAACTCTGTGCTCTTCCTGGAAGAGGCGAAAGAGTCCCCACAACATCTAGAGTAGTCTTGATTGGTCTTACGTGACCTTTTCATTGGTACACTCCACAGGGAACGGTTCCGCTCTCTCTCCGGAGAGACACCTGCTCCAGGGCACAAAGCGGCAACACTCTCAGAACCCGAGGACGCCTCTGATCCAACAAAGGCTTTGCTGTCGAACTAAGCCACATGACTTCTTCAAGCAGGTGCTGTTTTAGGCAAAGGCCTTTAGCCACTTGAGTTCATTTTGTGATTGATTTACAGATCAAACACTGCTCCTTGATGTGGGCATTACCCAAACACAGCAAACTCCACATCTGAAGGATTGTTGTTAGAGATCGCTCCCTGACACGACAGACCATGTTTAAACCCTGGTAAGGGCATCAGAAGGGAGTACTTAACTAATACAGCTAACACTAATTTAACTACCACTAAGAGTACTAATTAACTATATACAAGTAGAAAAAACACTAAAATAGTGAGAGGTTAAGACCACACAGAAGTCCGACTCTAGCCACAAGTGGAAAGAAGGAACTGGGGGGGGGGGGAAGTGCGCAGGTTTCGGGGTGACGCTGCCCCACATAGCCAGAGAGGGGCTGTGGCCACGAGGTATGAGCACTGCCCCTCTACTGGTACTGCTAGGCAAAATTCTCCAGCTTCAGTGTGCTGGGTGTGCACACACTCAAGAGGAATACACAGCTACATCTACTTGGAGAACTACTCTTGGTCCTGACTCCCTGTACGTTGCTGCACCCTGATCTAATGCTTTGGACAGAGGTATGTGTCAAAGTGACAGGTAGCAAGTGATGAAAGATATGTCAATAAAGAAGCTGACAGAATCCATGAACTGTTCATTTTCTGCTATTCTGAAGTTAGGGTTTTGTTTTTTAAAAAGAAGCTGAATTGTTAAAAAAACCCACCAACAACAAACAAAAACAATTAAGTTTTTGACGTCAGCTGGCTTCCATTATTAATGTTAGACGGAAAGTGTGTTTCAAAGTCTTCTATTTGTGTGTAGTCATTAACTGCACTTTCTAGGGGGTTGAATTGGAATAGGTTTGATCTTTAATCACTCACTTTGTATTATCCACTTCTGTCTTCAGAAGATTAAACTTTCCACCCCATCTGTTCAGAAACTCAATCTCTTCTCCTAAGAGTCGACAGCGATTCACCACTAATGAGACCTCATGCAGCATCTAAGTGGACAATCAGAAAAAGTAATCACATTAGAGTTCACTCTTGAAAGCTACACATTTTAAACTGCAATTCTATTCCAGAAAGTATATAAAAAACCCCATAATCTTAACTGCTAGCTCTACACTCAGTCTGGGATCTAAAAATGAAACTGGTCAAGTATTACCACAGATAAAAATTCTGCTGCCCAAATTCTGCCCTCAAATATACCGCTGCATCCTTGTGGGAAGGCCAAATTTGGTCATGCAATTAAAACCACTATTCTATTAATTATGTAGGAACCAGAATAGAATTTCTGTACTGGATAGTTGTGCTGGCTCTGTAGTGCTAATAGTAGTAGTAAAACTTATTCCAGTCGTAAAGCAAGCAGACACAATCAGGGAACAGATCTATTGATTGAGGAATCTACAGTTATACAGAGTCACCATTCAGAGCAGAACCACATACTTTACTGTATGATTTATGATTGATTGAAACTACAGTTTTAGAATCATTTTCCTTATGGCAAACACTTAAGCAGCAGAATATTCATTAATTCAAGGCTGAACTTTATTTTAAGAAATCATTGTTAAAGAATATCATCCTTATTCTGGTGAACAAAACAGATTCCATGATCATCTTCTCAGGGCTCTGTAGTTTACCTTCTTGGAACATTACCTGGGGCAACTGGTGCATTGTTGTGCATTTTGTTTGCCAGGAACCCTGACTTTCAATAAACTGGAAGATGAGCCTTTGGACTAGACATGATGAGAGTGGAGCTTTTTCTTCTGTAAGACAAAAGAAAGAAATATTCTTCAGAACTGTTTATATCTGTAATCAATAATCTTTTTGGGACTGTCAGGCAATGCACTTGCAGATAAAGTGCAAGTGTGAAGATACCTTCCCATAAAAAGGCAAACCCAAGGACCAGAGCAGCAAGCCACTTCAGAGCCTTACCATCCAACAGAGATTCAAAGCTCATATCAACAATCTTTCTGCAGGGATTGCCATTGAAAACCGCACCACCTGTGAGAGACCAAAAACAAACCGTAAGTGTGTATTTCCAGACTGTGCGCATTTCCTAACGCCTCAGAAATCTCTCTCCAGGAGCAGGCATTTAGGTTGTATAATTTAATCCTTTTGCTAAAAAAAAAAAAAAAAAAATCAAGCCTGGACTCCAATCCATAACTACCTTAAACTCACAGTTTGAGTGCTTCCACTCTAGTATGTTTGCCCTCTTCTACTAGTATAAGGCTAAAGATGTCAGCCTGATCAGATGGATTTAAATTATGTAAACCTTTTGGTTTGTAAACCAGAAAAAGGTCCTGACAAATTTTGCCACTCACCCACTGGTGGTCCAAATGTGATAGTCAGTTCTATAGAATCATAAAGGAAGGTAAACACTGCCTGTTGATCACTCCATTCACTGATCTCCCATTCAGTGAAGCTACAGAAGAAAAACCTGAGTTACAACCAGAGAAAAAGTGGAAAAAGATAAAGTACTAGATGTACATACAACATCTACCACCACATAAATGTGCTAATGGTAGCTAGCATTTTTTTGTCCCTGTGGATCATCAAGTCAGATGGAAATAGTAGCATGACCTTCCAGGAAATATTGAAAAGTTTGTATTCTATTAAGAGGTAACACTAAACATTAAAACAAAAATACTCATTTTGGAAGGGGAGGAGACTGCTATAGGAAGAGATTTTGCAATGTCCCTTATGTACATAAAATCAGTTCATCCTACTATGCACTAAACTCACAGAAGCTTTACTGCTAATCCTATATTGCCAGGAGATAGGCTCCCAAATGTAGCATTAATTAAAAATACATTAGCACTACCAATGTGAGGATCTCTGGGATAAAAATCAAAGGTGAAGACCCTTTCCTTCCCTTACTTGTATTTGTCGAGGATCTCCTCACAATCACTTGCTTTATTCTGCAGATGGTTTATCTCAGAAAACCCCTGCTTCTTCTGAACTTCCAGATTTGACAGATCCCTATAGAAATATAGCAACAAAATCAGATGCTCCTGGGAAGACAAAGCACCCTGATACAATCTCTAGAACCTGAGTGCACATGCAGGCTTTAAATAAAGGTAAAAGAATCATTGTGTAAAATTCTACCTTTGAAGCTCTTCTTCTTGGGCTTTGAGGTTTTCAAGCTCTAAGAAATTTAAAAAAGCTATGAAAGAGATCTGCAAGCAGTATGAGAAGCATGAAAAAACCCCCTGACTGGCTGTGCAGCCCTGGTTCTCAACATCAGGAGAGATCCCAGGGCGATGGTAATTATCCTTGCTAGGATGTCAGTAGAAATGGGCAATTATTCAGCACTTGGAGAACAATGCATTGCAGCCAGCTCATGTTCTTTTCAGCTCATTGTATTCCAAGTTCTGATTTTCCAGAAAAAAGGCAATAAAATGCAGAAAGGATGGTTTATGTGGATAGCCATCTCTCAACCCAGCGAAGACAACTGTGGTGGTAAGATGTCCACCTTCAGTGTTTGCTTTCACACTAGCCTGGAGGTACATATCCCCTACTCCAGGCCACAAATCTTTCCATCCCCAGAGTTCATTAATAGAAATGTACCTCAGCTGGCCCCATTACCTTTCTCAGAGTTTCTCACTTTGGACTCCCTCTCTGCCACTGGATCACTGATATCTGCTTCACATTCTTCCAACTTAGTAACTAAAAGAAAGAAGCATTAGAAACCACTCTCTACCCACCACACTATAATGAGGCACAACAGTGACTCCTGCAGGAATGCAGCCTCTCTTTGTAGCAATGTCAGGCTCAGTGTTTAGGTTTCGGTTGTCTTCAGCTATTATAATAATGAGCTGCAGTTTTACTTTGTCAAAAATGACAATATGGACACACGACAAGAAGCCTGTAGTTCTACAATTTACACAGAAAATTTCAGGTAGCAGTGGATGATGGGTAAAATATCCTATCCCATTATAGTAGTTTTGAAACTCATGGCGCACATTTGTCTTGAGCACTGAAATATATTAGAAAAAAACCAAAAACTAGTCACTTAGTCTCCATGTCCTACTTACAGGGTTCCCCTAAGCCAAATCTACAATCACAGGCCTACCCAACCAGCCTCATACAGACAAGTTACTCATAGAACATGAGTTGTAATGCTTAAACACCCCTTCTTTAGTTTCTGCTTGTAAGTGATCGTTTGAATAGTAGTTTTTCCAAAGAAGTTAAGAGGTGTTTACACTTCAGTAAATGAAAATTCTCGAACTGGGATCTGAACCACTTACCTGTTTCCAGAGCTAAAAGACAACTATCCATCTCCCTGAGGAATTCATCCACTTTTGCTATTCTTGATTGTAGTTTCTTCCATTGGATCTAAGGGTAAAATTGGACAATTATGTTTCATTTTTGTTTAGTAATATATTTTCGCATAAATCTATGGCTGCATTTAAATAATAGTTCTGTGTTTGCTAGGACTCTCACACTGATCTCTGCTTGCCAGGAGATGGACCAATGAAACCAATGCAATCTATCATACTTTGACCTAAAACCAGATAGACAGCAGTTAAGATAATCACAGGATTTCAGATGACACCAGAGCTGCTTTGCCATCATCTTTCAATCACTTTTCTCAAGAAGAGGAGAAATGATGCAGGGTGCTAAATGAGAAGATATTTTTTGAGCAAATGCTAACCTGTTTGACCCTTTAAGAAATAAGCAAATTCTGAGATGTCCTTCACAATGGGACAAATGGTACATTTATTTCTCGGACTGGTGGCCTATGCCTATATCCCCATCTCTCATTACATGTAGTGCAACATGATCACACTGTAAGAAGATAGCAGTGCCCATGTCATTGCTACTCTCCCTCCCCTCCACTGTGTAAGAGGACAGAAAGATATTGCCCCTGCCCTAAAGTGTTCACAATCAAATTTGAAATAAGATGCAACAATATGAGGGAGTAAGTAGGAGATTAACAGTAACAGGATGCATATTTACATAGGTTATGTGCATAACTTGATAGTCAGAACTCACCTTACACATTTTAAATATAAATTAAATGAATAAATCAGGAATCCCTAATGGCCCTCTACCACTCTCTTCCCTTCTCCAACCCAAATACCTGTGTGTTCTGCACCAAATTGTCATACAATTTCACTTTCCCCTTGTGAGCCAGGACTTTACTCTTCTTGGTGAAACAGGATTTCATTTTATTCAACTCTGTTCCAAAGTTCTTCAGCTGCAATGGATGGGAACAACAATAGGCAAGGTGAATTAGAAAGTTACATAATGTTAGTCTTTGGGACTGATTCAACTGTCTAGTAGCAGCATATATGAGTCACAAGTAGAGTCCTGCAAAACTGCAAATAACCATGGACCATGTTTGCGGATCACGGAAGGATGCGGATCCAAGTTTTATATCCAGAGCCCTGCAAATCTGCAGATATCCTTGTGAAACTCTGCACCCCATATTCACCATTGTGATAGGATTATGATATGATTGTGATATAATTATGATGCATCTTGTACAAAACATGTCATGTGAGGTGTCTATGGAAAAGTTGTGGTTTGCTGCATATGATTATCCTATTTGTATGAATGTATCATTTTTGTATCTGGAGTTATGAATATTGACTATGCATCTGTATTTCAAATGTGCTTGCTCCTGGGTAACTCCCATAAGTTAATTTACATCCAGTCTAACCAGCAAATTGTGAAGGGTCTATTCAAGATAATCGACCAGCAACAAAAACAATGGGCCATGGGAAAAGCTTAGCCTCACCTGATGAGCTTTCCTGTGGACACTTGAACCAATATATGGATAATGGCTGCTATGACTCATCTAAGCTCGCAAGGGCATGTGACTAGATCTTGTGATATTAAACTTCATCCTGTGCCTATATTTTTCCACTAACTGGGCTAGGGGCTTTGCTTGGAACAGTGAAGTTCCCTCCACATGGAAGAAGCTATAAAAGAGGGAAGTGACATCACCACTGGCCTCAATGCCCCTACAACACATAACCGGAAACACCTGAGGAAGACTGATATGGGGATGGGGGTCCCAGGCAAGAAAGAAGAAAGCACTGCCTGTGTGGAAGACTGGTGGACTGTTGGTACCATCAAGGTAAGACACTGCTTATTTCAAATCTTGTTTAGTTTAATAAATTTAGATTGCGATTTTGTTTATTTCTTAGGTAACCAACTTTGAGCTACACCTTATTACTTATAATCACTTAAAATATTTCGGTAGTTAATAAATTTGTTTTATATTTTTACTGAAAGAGTGTGTTGTTGGAAGAGCAAAGGTAAATCTGCTCAGGAACATGGGCTGCATTGTTCTTTCCACACTGAGGCGTGGACTGGGAAATAAACTTACATTGGTCAGGCTTTTGACCAGGGCAAGATGGTACAGCTCTGGCTGTGGACTGGCTAGAGCCTCTCTATTCTTGGTTCACGAGTGGCTAGGAGAAACATTCATGTAACTGCAGCTTGGGGTGTTCCCTGCTTGTGTATGGCTGTGTAAGTATAAGGTCTGGAGAGGATTTCAGCTTTTCACTGCCTCACAGCAGAAGAGGGGACTCAGGCTGGTATGCTAGAGGGCTCAGCGGTACCCCAGTCCCAGGTTGCATCCCAGGGAAGTCCATCACAATCCTCTTTGGGGCAGGGACCATGTTTGTGAATCCGATGTAGATAAAAATTTTGTATTCACATGGGGCTCTACCATACCAGGAGTCAAAAATTTGGGTCAGGAATTTCCATAATGATAATCGGGCTCAGTATAATTTAGTACTTTATTCTTTGCAAAGACTTAGCAAGTTGGAAATCCCTTATTCAAAAGTAGAGGAGCACACAAAGTATCAAAACACCAATAGCATTGGACACTTAGGTCAAATAACCAGAAAAGAGGGGCTTTCAGCACATACAAGGAGTAATATGCATTTTTTTTTTGCCTTAAGCACTCTGAAAGGTTATTACTCTGGTTATTTGACACACTTAACACAATTCTACTTAAAATATATATATATATGGTATTGCCATACTGGATCACATTTGTGGTTCATGTAGTCCAGTATCTTGGCTCCAATAGTGGCCAACATCGGAAGCTTCAGGGAAGGGTGAAAGACACACACCATCCGCACTCTAGACACGCAGATGCAAGACAATCTACTTCCACATGAAGGTTTCATTCTAATCCCTAACAGAGATTGGCTTAGTATCTATCCCTTGCAACATTTGTTAACATTAACTATAACAAAAATATCCAAGAGTTGTTATCCATAATGATGTCCAACCCATCTTTGAATCCTGCTGTTTTTTATCTCAATGACATCCTGTGACAATGAGTTCCATAGTTTAATTATGAACTGTGAAAAAGTATTGCTTTATCACTTTTGAATTTACCATGTTCTAATTTCATTGAATGTCCCCTTGTTCTTGTATTGAGACAGTGAAGCTCCTGATCTTTCTCAATGCTATTAATTATTGTGTATACTTTAGTGTGTCCCCTTTTTTCAGATCCAAATGTTTTCAGTTTCTAATTGTAAGAATTTCTCCATGCCCCAAATCATTCTCATTGTCCTTCTTCAAACCCTTGCCAACTCTAATAGCCTTTTTTGAGATAGGGTAACCAATGCTGAATACAGCATTCCAGATGGAAGGAAGCTCACTGATCTATATAATGGAAAAATATATTCTGTATTATCCATAACTAAGGCTATGCTTTAGTCATGGGTATTTTTAGTAAAAGTCATGGACAGGTCACAGGCAGTAAACAAAAATTAATGGCCCGTGACCTGTCCATGACTTTTACTATATACCCCTAACTAAAACTTGGGCCAGGAGGCAGAGGGTGCTGAGGGAGCAGATGGCCCAGTACCCCCGCTGGTGCTGGGGTGGTGGGAGGGGAGACAGGCGGCAATATGCAGTTCGTGGCCCCTGTTGGTGTTGGGGAGGGGAACGGGGTTTGGCAGGCCTGGCAGGCTTCCTACTTGGCTCCAACCGGCATGTCCCTGCAGCTCCTAGGGGAGGGGAAGCCTGGGGGGCTCTGTGCATTGCTATGTGCGTGGAACCATCTGGCCCCTCCACCTAGGAGCTGCAGGGACATGCCAGTGGAAGCCGGGTGCCCCTCCCCCAGGTAAGCGCCACCCCGCATCCCAGCCCCCTGCCACAGCCCTGAGCCCCCTCCCACACACCCGAACTGCTGCTGCTGCTGACCCAGGGGCTGCCTGGCTCGGGCAGCCTCTGAGCCAGCACCAGCCGCTGCAAAAGTCACAGAGGTCACAGAAACTCACGGAATCAGTGACTTCCATGACAGACACAGCCTTATCCATAACATTCATTACACATACTAACATCTTGTTTGCTCTTCTGACTGTAGGGGTGCACTGAGCAGAATTCTTCATTGCATGGTCTATAGTGACATGACGATTCTTTTCCTGAGTTGATGAATTAATTTAGAATCCAGAAAGGTGTATGAGTTCAAATTTTTCCACCCAATGTGCATTACTTTGCATTTATCAACACTGGTCATCATCTGCCACTGTGTAGTCTATTTTCCTGGCTTGGTTAGGTCCCTCAAAAATTCCTAACTCTTCTCTTAATTCAACTAACCCAAATAACTTTGTATCACCATCAAATTGAAGATTGAAACTAGACAAATTCAGACTGGAAATATGGGGTAAATTTTTAACAGTTGTTTTAATTAATCATTGGAACAATTTACCAAGGGTCCTGTGGATTCTCCGTCGTTGACAATTTTTAAATCAAGATTGGATATTTTTCTAAAAACTATACTCTCGGGATTACTTTGGGGAAGTTCTACAGCCTGTTATACAAGAAGAGAGACACAATAATCCAAATGGTCCCTTCTGGCCTTAGACCTATGAAATTTTGCTACCTTACAACTCATTCCCCTTTTCCAGATTGTTACTATACTAAGCACAAGACCTAATACACAATCCTGAGACATTCTGCTGTTAACTTTTTGCCATGATGAAAATTGACCATTGTTTATTCCAGCTCTTTATTTCCTGTCTCCTAGCCAGTTCTGGATCTATAATAACAATTTGCCTTTTGTCCCACAATTAGCTAGTCATGTCCAGTCACCATTCAAACTTTTATAACTGCATGCAATAAGACTGCAACAATTGGCATTACCTCTTTATCAGAGAAGGTCCTCATCACCTCCCAGAGGCTCTTATTCACATCCACCAAAAGCTTATCCTGGACACCTGCACACAACTTTAAACTGAAATATGAAAAAAGGTCAGAGAAAGGTCTTGTTGTAGCCAAGTAAGACTGCACATATGTAAGACAGCACATATGATGTCATAATTCAACTTATTTCCATATCTGAACTGGCTGGTGCAGTGCAATGACTTATTTGGCGTCTAAGATTGGGGCATGGATAAGGTCAAGGTAATTTAGGATGAACTCCTGGCCCCCCCCGAAGTGGATGGAGTTTTGCCTTTGACTTCAGCGAGACCAAGATTTCATCCATAATGTTTACAGGATAAGCAAGGTGCCCAGAAGTGATTCACATTATATCAGAACCTACCCCAATTAACAGGATGAGCCTACTGTTTTATTCACAACTTGAAGATTTTATTCAATATCCATGTAAAAACTTGCCAAGAGTGATTTTTTTTTTTTTAAATCCTCGGCCTGGGGCATAAAGGCTGTACCATTTTTTTTTATATGGTTATGGTTTTTAATATGGTTCATGCTACGGTTATCAAGACTTTTGTCACCTTGAGGCTGGATTATTGCAATGAAATCTAGAAGCTGAATTTGAAAGTTGCAGCTTGCTTTCATGCTGAAAGCACATTAAATATCTGCTGCTCCAATATCTCCATTGGTTACTAGTTGTGTTCCAGGTGAAGTTTAAGGTGATGTTTTTGAGGTATAAATTCCCAAGTGGCTTTTTCCTTGATTACTTGAGAGACTGCCTCTCCCTGTGAGATACTGTCTTAGCTTTACTGCCATGGATAATCTAACAATCCATTAGTTTAAACAAGAGGCAACCTGGGATTTATTTTCATCTCAAATCTGCACAAGCCCAGATTTGGTAACCTACAGAATATGATGCAAAGCTCATGTTTTCCCCAGCTGTCTTTTTGGTTTGTTTGTTGAGGGAAGGCTGAGCATGCAGGGCAGAGTTATTCAGGGAACAAAAGAGGAGGAAATGGAATTGGTGTTATGGTTGTTAAGTTTTTAGGAGAGCTTTTACATTCCATTTCCTATGTTTAGTTTTAGCAGTTTAACTGCAGCGTGACTAAAGAATCAGATACACCTCTACCCCGATAGAACGCGGTCCTCAGGAGACAAAAAATCTCACCGTTATAGGTGAGACTGCATTATATCAAACTTGCTTTGGCACTCCGTTCCTTGGTCCCTGACCGCCCCCTCCAGAGACCCTCATCCCTAATCACCCCCAGAACTCCAACCTCTATCCAACCTCCTGTCCCCTGACTGCTCCGACCCCTATCCATCCCCCCGCCAACAGGCACTCACTGGCAGCAGTGGGAAGTGGAGAAGACCAGCCCCAGCTCACTCCACTCCAACAGCTCTCAGCCACAGCACTCTATTTCCTGCCGCAGGTAAGTATGGGAGGTGTCCTTTCCCCAACCTCCCCGCACTCACCAGCGGCGGGAAGCGGAGCAGCCCAGCCCCAGCTAGCTCCATTCCGCCAGCTCCCAGCTGTGGCGCTCCACTTCCCACCGGGCAGGCGAGTGCAGGACCTTTCCCCAGCCGCCCCACAGCGACACAGCTGGGGCTGGGACAAGGAAAGCGAAGGCTGGGGCCGCGTCGCTCCGCTTCCCGCCGCAGGTTTGTGCGGAGAGGTTGGGGAAAAGACGCCCCCCATATTCACCTGCGGTGGGAAGCGGAGCACTGCGCCTGGGAGCTGGCAGAGTGGAGCGGGCTGGGGCCGGGCTGCTCTGCTTCCGCCACTGCTGGTGAGTGCCGGGGGGATCCCTTCCCCCAAGCCCCCTCTCCTGAGGGACATGGCTGGGGCCAGGGAAGCAGAGTGGGCTGCTCCCAGCCCCCTGCTAATCTCCCGGGTCTCCAAAAGTGCCCTCCCACAGCTCCTGCCCCCAGACCCTGGGGGAGGAGAGCCCCTGACCGTCCCCGAGACCATCTCCCCCTTATTGAACCCCTCGGCCCCGGCCTGGCCTGTCAGAGCTTTACCACCTTATATGCGAACCCGTCTTATATCAGGGTAGAGGTGTACTAGAATCAATCATGAACAAGAAAACTCAAGACTCTGGGATATTGTACTGTCTGTATTTTAACTTGATAAATTCTGAAGAATTAGAACAGATAATGGCAGATTGTAATCCATCATGCTCTTTCTTCTGTTTGCTATCTTTTATTGGCTTTGATAAAAGTGTCTAAAAATGTTTATTTTTGCTAACATTAAGTTACATTTACAGGTCTGATGAGATAAAGAACAAATTAAATCACTGGTGGCAGATTTGTCTCTACCCACCTCCAGACCCACAAGTCCTACCAAGACTTTCCCACATTCAGCTTTAATACATACGTTTAAATTATTACTTGTTTAAAATTAAACAGATTTACTATTGTCTTGAACTTTTTTCCTCCTGTCCAGTGGAAAATAATGGAATTACTCCCTTCAGGTTATCCTGCATGCAGCCAAATCTAAGATGATGGGTTAAACAAACAAAAAACTAATATTCCTTGTGAATGACAAAAAAACAAGCCCTCTCTTACTCTTCTATCATCTGAGAAAGAACCTGGCAATCTTCTTCATAAATCTGCAGCTTGGGGCGATAAACGTACTGGCTGAAAATCAGGTCTTCTGGAGTAGGAGCTGTGTTCACTGCATACTAGAGAAGGAAAGAGGAATTAAACTGAAAAATCCAAAAGAGTGCATTTCAGAAACACCAACTTCAAGTCAAATCCACATCCAGAAATTAGTACCAGGATTGAGAGTTATTTAGCAGAAATTTTATTGCAGAGAAAGTTCCTATGGGGGGCAGCATGGCCTAGTGGAAAGGGCAGAGCGCTAGAGTTCGAAGTGCTGAGTTCTATTCCATCCTGTACCACATTTACTACGCATCTGAATGCAAGACACATCACTTCTGTACCTTGAATATACTCACCTTTGTGAAGCACTTTGAGATCAAGGGATGAAGCATGCTATATGAATGCCAAGTATTTTTATTCTTAAAGGTCAGCCTTAGAGTATCTGTACACAGGTTACAGTTCAGGAAAATTGCTATAGTAAACCATGTAGGATACAATTTTCAAAAGCACTCATGTGACTTAAAGAAGACCAAGTCAAATTGACTTTCAATCAGACAGACTCCTAAGTGCTTAAGTCACTGGATGCTTTTGAAAATGTTATTCATAGACAAGAATTTATGTAGGCTGTTCTAACTTGAAGCAAGGATGGACGAAGGAAGCTTCTGGTTTTGTTGACTGTTCATTCACTAGTGAAATGGCTAGAGTCCTGCAAATCCGTGTATATTCGCTTTATATCAGCAGATATCCACAGACCATTTTTGCGGATCATGGATCGGATTCAGATACAAATTTTGTATCCGAGCAGAGCTCTAAATATAGGATCTCAAAGGCAGGGAAGTAGCTGTCTTCAGCTCATAGCCTATGAGGCTACTTCCACACTTTCCAGATCTTATATTCCCTCTCCCCACATATACAGAAAAAAGGGAGGTGATAGATCAAGACAGGTAGCAAAATCCCCCATGCTCCTATCACCACAGTTTAAGCAGCCAAGCAATTTAGGAAACCTCTCCCGACTTCATTGTCATATCAAGTCAATTGGAGGAGGAGGCAGCTACTTCTGCAAAGTAAATCAGGAAGCTATATTGATTTACTTTGCAGAAACAGCTGCTTCCCTCTCCAACTGACCTGATACAGCACAAATTAAGCACTGGCTGGGCAGCCAAAGAGCCACTTCACCCCCCTCCTGTGCTCCTAACCCCCTGCACCAACCTCCTACACCCCTAAGCCTGCACTCCCCTCATCGCTCCTATTCCCTGTACTGTGCCCCCTTCACCCCTAACCCTTGCACCCCCTCCTGTGTCCATTTGGGGAAACTGATCTGGAGTCACGGACCACCTGCTATCGTTGCTCCTCTCCCCCACTCACAGCCCTCTAGTGGGCTGTGGAGGATGACCTACCAAAACATTGGCTGGGCAGCTGGAGAGCACCTTCACCCCCCTCCTATGCCCATCACCACTGCACCACCCTCCTGTGCCCATGTGGGGAAACTGGCCTGGCGTCACAGCACGCCTGTTGTTGCTCCTCACTCCCCTGCTCACAGCCTGCTTAGGAGGATGACCTGCTGAGCTCCAGAAAAAGTGAAGCACTGTAGCCCTGAGATAGTATTCTCCTTGCATGGTTCCACAGGGAGAACAGTGGCTAGTGGAAAGAAACTGGGACTGATGAGCTCTAAGTGTGAGGACTTTATAAATCACAAGCTAAATAGGCGGCAGACTTTTTTATTTTACAATTCAGTTTGTCATTTTGACTTGAGACTTTATTTTATTATTTTTAATGTAAAAGGCTATTTGTTCTCATGCCTGTTCTATAATGAGATTGATGTTTAAAATAATAACAACAGTAGTGTGTACATTTATTAAGCCATATAGATTTCTTATCCAGTACACACGCATGCACACAGACGCTCCTCCTGAGCGGCACTGTGAATAGTGTGCTGCTGTGGGTGCAGTGTGGATACAGGTAAAAGCTGGACTGTGGATCGTGGGTCAGATACAAGTTGATTCTTGTGGATGCAGATCCACATTTTTGTATCCACGCAGGGCTCTAGAAATAGCTACGTTAGTCTGTAGGCCCACAAAACTCACTATTTAGAGACCGCATTAGCCATTAAGGGACTTAACATCCATGAATTTATCTAGTTCTCTTTTAAACCCTGTTATAGTCCTAACCTTCATAACCTCCTCAGGCAAGGAGTTCCACAAGTTGACTGTGCGCTGCGTGAAGAACTTCCTTTTATTTGTTTTAAACCTGCTGCCCATTAATTTCATTTGGTGACCTCTAGTTCTTGTATTATGGGAATAAGTAAATAACTTTTCCTTATTCACTTTCTCCACATCATGATTTTATATACCTCTATCATATCCCCCTTAGTCTCCTCTTTTCCAAGCTGAAGAGGCCTAGCCTCTTTAATCTCTCCTCATATGGGACCCATTCCAAATCCTTAATCATTTTAGTTGCCCTTCTCTGAACCTTTTCTAGTACCAGTATATCTTTTTTGAGATGAGGAGTCCACATCTGTACACAGTATTGAAGATGTGGGCATACATAAGGGCAATAAGATATTCTCTGTCTTACTCTCTATCCCCTTTTTAATGATTCCTAACATCCTGTTTGCTTTTTTGACTGCCACTGCACACTGTGTGGACATCTTCAGAGAACTATCTACGATGACTCCAAGATCTTTTTTCCTGATTAGTTGTAGCTAAATTAGCCCCCATCATATTGTATGTATAGTTGGGGTTATTTTTCCCAATGTGCATTACTTTACATTTATCCACATTAAATTTAATTTGTCATTTTGTTGCCCAATCACTTAGTTTTGTGAGATATTTCTGAAGTTCTTCGTAGTCTGCTTTGGTCTTAACTAATTTGAGCAGTTTAGTATCATCTGAAAACTTTGCCACTTCACTTTTTACCCTCTTCTCCAGATCATTTATGAGTAAGTTGAATAGGATTGATCCTAGGACTGACCCTTGGGGAAAACCACTTGTGACCCCTCTCCATTCTGAAAATGTACCTTTTATTCCTACCCTTTGTTTCCTGTCTTTTAACCAGTTCTCAATCCATGAAAGGATCTTCCCTCTTATCCCATGACAACTTAATTTATGTAAGAGCTTTTGGTGAGGGACCTTGTCAAAGGCTTTCTGGAAATCTAAGTACACTATGTCCACTGGTTTGTTGACCCCTTCAAAGAACTTTAATAGATTAGTAAGACATGATTTCCCTTTACAGAAACCATGTTGACTTTTGCCCAACAATTTATGTTCTTCTATGTGTCTGACAATTTTATTCTTTACAATTGTTTCAACTAATTTGCCTGGCACGAACGGTAGACTTACCAGTCTGTAATTACCGGGATCACCTCTAGAGCCCTTTTAAAATATTGGCGTTACATTAGCTATCTTCCAGTCATTGGGTACAGAAGCCAATTTAAAGGACAGGTTACAAACCATAGTTGTTTGCTCCGCAATTTCATATTTGAGTTCTTTCAGAACTCTTGGGTGAATGCCATCCGGTCCCAGTGACTTGTTACTGTTAAGTTTATCAATTAATTCCAAAACCTCCTCTAGTGACACTTCAATCTGTGACAATTCCTCAGATTTGTCACCTACAAAAGCTGGCTCAGGTTTGGGAATCTCCCTAACATCCTCAGCTGTGAAGACTGAAGCAAAGAATTCATTTAGTTTCGCCGCAATGACTTTATCGTCTTTAAGTGCTCCTTTTGTATCTCGATCATCCAGGGGCCCCACTGGTTGTTTAGCAGGTTTCCTGCTTCCGATGTACTTAAAACACATTTTGTTATTACCTTTTGAGTTTTTGGCTAGCTGTTATTCAAACTCCTTTTTGGCTTTTCTTATTACATTTTTACACTTAATTTGGCAGTGTTTATGTGTCTTTCTATTTACCTCACTAAGATATGACTTCCACTTTTTAAAAGATGCCTTTTTATCTCCCACTGCTTCTTTTACATGGTTGTTAAGCCACAGTGGCTCCTTTTTAGTTCTTTTACTCTGTTTTTTAATTTGGGGTATACATTGAAGTTGGGCCTCTATTATGGTGTCTTTGAAAAGTGTCCATGCAGCTTGCAGGGATTTCACTCTAGTCACTGTACCTTTTAATTTCTGTTTAACTAAGCCCCTCATTTTTGCATAGTTCCCCTTTCTGGAATTAAATGCCAGAGTGTTGGGCTGTTGAGGTGTTCTTCCCACCACAGAAATGTTAAAAGTTATTGTATTATGGTCACTATTTCCATGCGGTCATGTTATAGTTACGTCTTGGACCAGATTCTGCGCTCCACTCAGGACTAAATCAAGAATTGCCTCTCCCCTTGTGGGTTCCTGTACCAGCTGCTCCAAGAAGCAGTCATTTAAAGTATCAAGAAATGTCTCTGCATTTCATCCTGAGGTGACATGTTCCCAGTCAATATTGGGATAATTGAAATCCCCTACTATTATTGAGTTCTTTATTTTGATAGCCTCTCTAATCTCCCTTAGCATTTCATTGTCGCTATCACTGTCCTGGTCAGGTAGTCGACAATAGATCCCTACTATTATATTCTTATTAGAGCATGGAATTACTGTCCATAGAGATTCTATGGAACATATGGATTCACTTAAGACTTTTATTTCATTTAATTCTACATTTTCTTTCACATATAGTGCCACCCCCTCCACGACCTGTTCTGTCCTTCTGATATATTTTATACCCTGGAATGATTGCGTCCCATTGATTGTCCTCACTCTACCAGATTTCTGCAAAAGCATTGACACACCATTCCCTAGCAGCACAGGTACAACATTTCAGGCACCCAGAGCAGCTGGTGGAGAGGTAAATCACTGCTGCCTGGGGACACCCCAGCCAGTGGCTCCTACTCTGAGCCGGGATCAGCTGCTAGTCTTGGCTGGGCTGGAGGCAGGAGATGTTGAGACTTCCCCTTCCCCTGCAAGGAGTGGCTGGGCTGTGTCAGACCCACCCCCAGAAACCTCCCCCAGCTGCAGGAAGCTCAGTATCCTCCCCTGCTTCCTGCCCCCATCACTCCTCAGCTTACGGGGTGCTGCTCTCACATTCACCCAATCCCTGTGCATCCAGACCGCCCATACCCAGACACCCCTGCTAAGCCTCACCCGATACATCCAGAACCCTCCTAGCCCTCCATACCCAAACCCTACCCTACTGTACCTCAACCCCTGCACCCAGACCCTCTGCCTCCGGACCCTCACCCCTGCACCCAGACCACCCCCCACTGAGATCCCTGCATTCAAAATCCCAACCTTATGCCCCATCCCCTGCACTCTGAGCCCCCATATCCAGACCCCCATGCGACTGACCCCCAACTAGTTGCACCCAGACCCTCACCCCACCAAGCCCCACTCCCACCGCACCCAAATGCCTCTCCTGAGACTCCCACATCCAGACCACTCTGCTGAGCCTCAACAACCTTCACCCGGAAGCCCCTGTAGAGTCCCACTGCCTTTGCACCTGGAACAAGCCACTGTGCATCCAGATCTCCCCACACCTAGACCCCCCTCAACTGAGCTGCCTGTACCCAGACTGTCCCATACAGAATCTTCTCACCCCACATGTGGATCCCCCCCACATTGAGCCCCTCCACACTTAGATCCTGCCTTGTTGAGCCTACCTGCCCCACACCTGGGGCAGAGGGGCATGGCCCCAGGGTGTTTCTGGGGCAGATCCAGGTCTTGTGCTGTGTCAGGGTTGGGTGTAGCCTCACTGCTGAGTCCATATCCTGGGGGTGGGGAGGCAGCAGGGTGACCTTCCACTTTTGTGCAGCCAGTGGCCTGTGCTCCCCACACGCTGTGCTGAAGCCTCTGCATTTATTTATTGACAAATAAAACTTGCAGAATTTTAAAATATTGTGTGCCTAATTTTTAATTTTTTGGTGCAGAATGCCCTCAAGACTAATATAATAAAATATAATAAAATATCCTACCAAAGCTACTCCTAAACCAGTCAGAGATTGCTGTTGTAAGAAGCTAAATGTTCCCACTTTCCAGGAGTGCTGTGTGCATCATCTCTGGCACAATGAGCAGTTCCTACTGGCACAAGGAAGAGATCAGAAACAGAAGTTGGGCTAAACCAGCCTCAATGTAACCATTGCCATTTTACCAAATAAAAGCTGCACTCCAGAATATATTTACAAAGCCAGTTTCAAAGCAGAGTACAGGATACGGGAGTAGATCAATGCACACAAAAGAACAGCTAGTGCACATCAGAAGTGCCCACATAGATACTTAGCGCGCAGGCTAGTGGGGGTAGATTCACACCCTGGCATGCCACAAACTAAGTATTCATGTAGGTAAGCCCTTAGTGTGTAATAATTCTGAGGTGACCTGATCTACAGGGTTGGAAAATAAACTATCCATATTTATTCAGAAGTAAACTGGGGAAAAGGGAAAAGGGCTGGTTAGTCTGTGGGCCTGATAACAAAGATCTTTACAACTCAACTTCTTTAGCCGTCTTTAGTCAGATTCTATAAAATAATTGAAATAAAGACTGAGAAACACATTTTAAATGGCAGTGATGAGTATGCGTTTGAGAGGTTAGATACTCACATTGGCTGGAAGATGACTCTGCCGGGGCTTCTGAATTAGAATATGGACCTGGAGAAGCGTAAAAAACTCCCCTACTGTGATAACACCATCCTGAAATTTCTGCAGAGTAAATAAAGTGCTAATTAGAGTATGCTCATTAGCAAGGGTGCATCAAAAAGAGTATCCAAAGAGAAGACAGGCAACATGTTTCTTATTAGGAAAAAAATGAAAAGCCTTTTAGATATCTACATACCTCAAATAAATTCTGTTCGCAAACACTGTCCATGAGAAGCTGAGATTCCATCTGACTGCTTCGCTGCACTAGAGAGAAAGGAGACTGCTGTGGTTCAAAAATAAAACTAGATGAAGTCATGACTGTAGGTCCATACCAGTTCAGATTACCAGAACAATTTTCATATAATTCAGAGTTTGACCTTCAAACCATATGAACAATGCTTTTTCTGCCTAAAAAATATGCTTACGCAGGGCTTGTCTACACATACAGTACAACAGCAATGCAGATGCACTGCTGTAGGGCTTAGTGCAGACACTACCTACGCCAAAGGCAGAGCTTGTCCCATCGACATAGGTACTCCACTTCCCTGAGAGGCAGTAGTTATGTTGACAGGAGAAGCCCTCTCGTCAACATAGTGCTGTCTACACTGGGAGTTACAGGCCGGTATAACTATGTCGCTCAGGGCTATGGATTTTCCACACCCCTCAGTAATATAGTTATACTGACATAAGTTTATAACGTAGACCAGGGCTTAGCAGCAAAAGAAATACTGTTGGGGAAATTTGAGGTAATAGGAAAGTTCATTAGTAGTTAATGATATGAAGTTTCTAAGGTTTATGTTTTAGAATATATCCTAATACCATTTGAATATTATTCACATGACTTATTAGGCTGGTGGTGAAAAGGGTTATGGGATCAGAGTTAAGTTGCTTATGAATCTTAACTCCAACATTCTCAAATTTCAAGGATGTTTTTGTTTTTAAGTTACATTTTAATTGGATTTTCTGTTCAAAGTATATTTCCAACTTTCAAATCTTATTTGGCTGAATAATCAAATGAAAGAAACTTATCTAGATTTTCTTCAGTTCTCTCTAGTACATGTTCCCCTTGTGTCATCTCAATTGATCTGTGACACCTGAGCCTCTCTATTATGAATATAACCACCATTTCTGGTGAGGACAGAGAAAAATTATTGCAGGCCTTCCTTCAACTAGTAACAAGAGTCTGCTTTTTCTAAATCACTTCTTAGGAAAAATGCCATTACCATTTGTACTCATTCACAGAATCAAAGAGCAATTTTAACTGAGAAAGATTAATACATATTACCATACAGAGATAACACGACATGCAGCATTCCCAGAGAAAATAAATGCTAGTAAGAGACCCTTATCTACTAAGTTGATTAAAACCCAAATAAGTTAACAGTTTTAGGTGAATACTGCCAAAAGAGTCTTACTACTAAGATCTATGTCAGCTTTAAGAGAATCCAGACAGCTGCTGTTGCTAGAGTTGGTCCTCTCCAGGCTTTTTGCTGATAGACTTGGAGGATTTTCACCCTCTTGAGTTTCTGCTTGGGTATGAGACAAAATGATGCTGGAGGTAGCCTGAAATCAAACAGTGTTAAGAAAACAGATATTTATTTGGATACTTGCTATATAACAGCTACGTTGTGACTTTCCATAGCAAATTGTGTTTAGTGTCTGCATATTATATGTAGGGCCCTACCAAATTCATGGTCCATTTTGGTCAATTTCAGCCATATGATTTTAAAAATCATAAATTTCCTGATTTCAGCTATTTAAATCTGAAAGTTCACGGTGTTGGAAATATAGGGGTCTTGACCCAAAAAGGAGTTGCAGGGGGGTCCGCAAGGTTATTGTAGGGGGGTTGCGGTACTGCTACCCTTACTTATATGCTGCTGCTGGTGGCAGCACTGCCTTCAGAGCTGGGCAGCTGTAGAGCAGTGGCTGCTGGCAGGGTGCCCAAGGCTGAAGGCAGATCTGCTGCCAGCAGGCAGTGCAGAAGTAAAGATGGCATGGTATGGTGTTGCCACTCTTACTTCTGTGCTGCTGCTGCAGGGCGCTGCCTTCAGAGGTGGGCACTCGGCCAACAGCTGCCAGTCTCCAGCTGCCCAGCTCTGAAGGCAGAGCAGAAGTAAGGTTGGCAATACTGTGACACCCCTGTCCCCAAAAAAATAACCTTGTGACTCCCTGCAACTTCCTTTTGGGTCAGGACCCCCAATTTGAGAATCATTGGTCTCCACCATGAAATCTGTATAGTATAGGGTAAAAGCACACAAAAGACCAGATTTCACAGTCCGTGATGCATTTTTCATGGCCATGAATTTGGTAGGGTCCTATTTATATGTACTAAATAGTAAGGCATTCCACCATAAGGCCATGCCAGCCACCTGTCTAACTCCCAGCTCTTCTGCAGCTGGGTCTGCAGTCACCTTTCCAACTTTTGGACATTCTCACCACTCTTTGTGAAGTAAAAGCCCAGTTCAGTCCCACTCCAGAACGTTACTCCTCCAAGGCCAACCAATCAGTTGCACCTTGTTTTGTATGCAGTTGGTAATGCTAACTATTTTGTTCTTTGTCTGCTCTGTTTCATGCCTCCCACCCGCTCTCATTACAGAAATAGTCTAAGGAATTAAAAAACATAATTTTAGAAAAGAGCCAGGCAAAGTTATAAAAATAAAAGTAGGCACAGGAATTACAAATAAAGAAACAGAAAAAGCTAAGGGATTAAACAAAGCCAAACAAAGGCATGACTTAAAAAAAGTCTATATAACCACATGACCTCATTACTGTTATCCTTGTTCTCCCTATCCCTTCTTCCTGCTGTTTGTCCCTCACTTGTTGAGCCTTATCTCAGATAAAGCTATTCAGGGCAAGGACAATGACTTATTCCTTGTTTACATTCAAAGTTGCATTGTGGTTTAACTCAAGGTATGATTTTAAACCAATTTAATTAAATCTGTGTAAAATCCTGTATGGACACAGCAAATTCAATTTAAGCCAGCACAAGGAATCAGTTTAAGCTAAATCTCTATTACACACAAAGAACTAAGAATATTATTAAGGTTGCAAATTCAAGCACTGAAAAATGCTATAATTAAGATTGCCTGTGCATTTGGCAGGAATGAAGTTAAATATTCTACTGGAGAACAGGTCATAATTCTAAGTATCAACAACATCCTGCTCCATCTTTCTTACTAGAAACATAAATGTTGCTAAGTTTGGGTCTTTAGGGAAAAAGTTAACGAAGCAATGTGACCCTGCCAAATGGTTTGATGACTATAAACACATACCAAAGAAAGAATTAGCATGAAACTATTAAGGGTGGGTGCTTTAAAACTGGCATGAAAATCAGTACTCTCTCTGTTATCCCAAATTCCTCTCACTTCAGTAGAGTTCCACACATCAATTTATTTTGTGGCTAAGGCAAAAGACAGGAAAGACAGTGGGGAAAGGCAGAGAACCATAAACATTAATGAACTGGTAACTGAGAGAAACCCAAGAGTAAAGACTACACTAAAACTTTTTAATTCACACTCCTATAATTTAGGCAGAATGAAATCAAAGCCCTGGGACAATTGACCACATTCTGATTACTGAGTGATTAGGCTCACCCGCTGTTCTTTTGTGATATCACCATCCCAGCTCTCAGCCCTCTTGATCTTCTTTCCTTTCTGGAGTTCCTCTTCCTCTTGTTCCCAAGCTCTCTTCTGGTTGCTGAAAGTTTCTTGCTCCTCTAATGGATAGTTTTTATTGTGAAAGATCTCTTTTTTGTTCATCTCATTACAGGTTCCATCAAGGGGCTCATAACTTACAAACTCAACTGAATCCATTTCCTCTGGGCATGTAGGAAGCAATTCCTCATCTATATACTGAGAAGGGCTCAAGTTCTGCCTTCCAATGGGATTGATGTTGTCAGAGGTTTTGCTGGTGACTAAATTTATTTCTGGAACCTGAGCTTCTGCTCCGCCCACTGATTTGGCATTGAGGTCATCTACACTTTGAACAGTGGAATTTCTTTTGTTTGGCAATTTAGGCGGGAAGATACCTAGGGGTAGCTTTCTCATTTGACATTTATCTGTATGTGTTGTGTCTAACAGAGCATCTCCAGTTTCAAAATATATATTTTCCAGTTCTTTGAAATAAAATGCATTATTAGACTCCTTTTCAACATCTTTTCCTAAATTCAAAGGATCTTCTGGCTGTGTTGCCAATTTGGGAAAAGTTTCAGCAAGATTAGACACAGTAGCAGTTTGAGAGACTGGGACAACTTCAGACTTCCTTCTACAATTTTTTAGCCTTGAACAAATATTAACAATACCTGATAATTCAGACACAAGGCTGGGGTCTATTTGTTCTGCAGGAATGTCACTGACTTGGGAGAACTGCTTAGTCTGTTCAGAGTCTTTTTGGGAATCTGTTGTAAGTTTTTCCCATTCAGCAGACACTCCTTCATTTTCCTTAGTCTCTTTGTAAGAAAGTATAACAGTGTCTGGTCCAATTATGTCTAACTCTGTGGGTCTGCGTTCATGTCCAGATGAAGTCAACTCCCCTGGATCATCTTTCAAGTCTATACTTCCAGTATCCAACACATTAACTGCACCCCTGTTCAAACTATCAGTGATCTCCTTAGATAAGTGAAACTGCTGGACTGGAATTTGAACCTGGGACACACCATTACAATTTTCTTCATCACAATCCAGGAGGTTATTCTCAGCAACTTTTCTTTGACTTTCAGTTTTGTAAGTCGGGGATTCTATTTGGTTCTCTGGAAGCTTGAAAGACACTCTCTTTGATTTAGGTTTTACTTGTTTTCTCAGATCCTGGCAGTATACAGAACTTGGGTTGCCCTTGGGAAGGTTAATAACATTCTGTGGTTCCTGAACAATATCCAAAGTGACTTCAGGAAGTGACAGAGTAAGAGGACCAATGGTCTTTTCCATGGCAACATCGTGGATATTCAGTGTATCTGTTTCTTCCTTTTTATAGGGAAATACTAAAACTGATAAAGCAGAGAAATCCGGTCCATGTTTGTCCCTAAAATCTGAGTGGCATCCATTACCCAAATCTTCTGGATGCATAAAATGCATTTTCTCTCCACAGATAGGGGCCGATGTTCTACATAAATTCTGCTGGTGGTGGCTTTTACTTGACACTTCTTGATTCTCAGATCCTTTAAGATTATTATTATTAATAGCAACAGTGTGAGATGCAGTGATATCCATCTTATCCTGGTTACATGTAAACACAATGGTTTCATTAATAGGAAGAACAGGACCAATGTGTGTGGTCTGCTCACCCTGTAGGGCAATTTTATCATCTAAGGACACTGTATGGATTTTAGTAGTCTCCATGTCATCACCCATTGCAAACACAACTGTTTTGCTATTTGAAAAAGCTTCCTGTCCAACCCACTTATCCGGTTTTAATCTATCCACATGCACGACTCTTTCCATAGTTTTATCAATAGTGTGAGATTCAGTTATTTCCATATCATCCTGATTAAATACAAACACCATTTTATCTCCAGGAACTACAGACTGGGTTTGAGGTGCACTCTCACCCTGTGGGGCAATTTCACGGTTTATTGGTGCTGTATGGCTCTTTGTGATCTCCATGTCATTCTCATCACCCAGTGAAAACACAACAGTCTTTTCACTGGTTGGGCCAATCAAACTTTTCCTTCCAGTGCCTTTACCTAGTTCTGGCACAGCCTGGGATGCAGCCTTTTCCATAGATTTATCAATTACAACAGTGTTGGGTCTAGTTATTTCCATGTCATCACTGTATGTAAATACAACAGTTTTATCTGCAGGGTTTAAGGGTATTACATTACATGAACTCTTGCCTTCTAGGTAAATTTTATTGTCTGTTGCCATGGTGTGGCTTTTGGTCAGCTCCATGTCATTCTCATCACCCAGTGAAAACACAACAGTCTTTTCACTGGTTGATCCAATCAGACTTTTCCTTCCAGTGCCTTTACCTACTTCTGGCACAGTCTGGGATGCAGCCTTTTCCATAGGTTTATCAATTACAACCGTGTTGGGTCTAGTTATTTCCATGTCATCATTGTATGTAAATACAACAGTTTTATCTGCAGGGATTAAGGGTATTACATTACTTGACCTCTTGCCTTCTAGGTAAATTTTACTGTCTGTTGCCATGGTGTGACTTTTAGTCATCTCCATATCATCGTCCACTGAAAATATGACAGTCTTCTCATTTGAAAGTGACAATGGTTTTAAGGGGCATTGGTCACATCCTTGTTTCTGCAGACTATCTGCAGCTATAATGGTAGGGCATGAGGTCAAGTCCTTTTTCTTTGGAAATAAAGTATCTTTTCTTTCCGTTAAAACTGTATCAGGAACATTTACTACACAGCTACCAGTCAAATCCATATTTTCCTCAGAGAAAAAAACAACTGACTTTTCCAAAAGAGACACCATCTGTGAATTTTTGGTATCTGGCATCGATGTTCTGGCTGTTTTAGTGAAGTCCTGTTTTGAAGAAAGTGAAGATGCTTCACTAGTTGAAGAAAGTCTCCCAGAATTTGCAGTGTTTAACAGTACCTTGTTTAATGCTACCATAGTACGGCTTTGCTGTTCCAGTTTGGAATTTTTTGAGTCAATGTGTATTCCTGCTATCTTCCCAAAATGCACATTTCCTTTAATATCAGAGGGAATGGCTTCATCACCGGAAGTGAAAGAAAATCTTGGAGCAGCAAGGGCTGGAATTTGGTTATTTCCAGGAGTGTCATTCTTTTGATTTGAGTTCGTTCTGAGATTCCCACATTCTATTGCCGCAGTCTGACTTCTAGTAATATCTATATCAGAACCACCAGAAAATAAGAGGGACTTATTTTGTAGTTCTTTTGGTTTAGATATTACACTGTTCTGAATATGTGTACTCTCATATTCTTGTGCTACTAGAATAGGAGCAAAGTCAAGAGCAGCAGTATGATTTCTGGTTATATCCATACTTGGATCATCTGGAAAAACAACAGTTTTGTCATTAGTATAGGCAAGTGAAGGGTTGACTAGACTTTTCCTCAATTGTTGAGGTATTTCACAGTTTTGCCTTTGCAAAGGTTTCAGCACACAGTTGTTGGTGGCAATGGTGTGGCTTTTAGGGACTTCCCTCTCTTGCTCTTGTGATGAAAAAATAATGGTTTTGGGATTGGGATGGCTTCTTTTAATATCCATGTGATCACTCATTCCTGAAAGAGGATTTTCCTTATCAAGGTTTAGAAGACTTACAGCTTCAGGCACTTCTTTGTTCCAGTTCTCTCCTGGAATAGTTTTAGGCTGCATTTGTTGTTGGCTTATAGTTATTCCAGTGTTTTGATTGTCAATGACTACAGCATGACATTTAGTTATTTCCATTTCTTCCTGCTCATTTAAATTAGAAGAGCTAGATTTGTTAGCAAAACTTTGAGGTTTGAATTTCACAGAGGTGGACATACCAGCAGAGACAGGAGGAAGTTGACTTGCAATGCCCTTTTCAACATAACTTCTAGTCAAGTCCATATCTTCCCCTGAGAAGATTATTGTTTTGTCACTTGGCCGTGAAACAAGCAGAGAGGTCACTGTGCTGTGTCGAAATCTACTGTTAGAAGTCCAAGAACCAGGATTTGCATTTGAATCTAGCCCCAGAGTCTCAGAAGCAGCTCTGTGATTTTGGATCCCTTTTTCACTTCCATTATCTGGCACAGAAGATATTGTGTGTGCATTCATTCTACATTCCCTGAGAACTTGATTATCTGAAGTTATTTGACATTTTGTAATGTCCATGTTGTCATCTCTTGAAACTGTTTTTTCCATTAGCAAAGAGATGGCATTTCCTGGTTTTTTAAAAGCTTCATAACACGACTTGCCAGTTGCCTTGGAAGTTTCATTACAGTTTACAACTGTACAATTCCCAGTAACTTCCATATCATTACAGCTGGAAAAGAAAATGGTTTTATCACCATGGAAGACAGGCTCAAAAGAAACACATCCAGGAACCACAGTCCTTGTTCTGCAACCTTGATTAGAGGTCTGTGATGCTTTGTGACTGTCTATCAAGATAGGATAGCTTTGAGTAATACCCTCCTCATCTTCTACCATTACAGTTTTCTTTTCAACATGCCTTTGGGGGTCCTGTGGAACAATCATTTGATTGTTTGATATTCTCTTTAATCTAGAATGGTCAGACACAAAACTGGATGATAAATCCATTCTGATGGTCTGACTGTATTCCTCAACGTTGAATGTGTTATTTTTGGAGAGGGACATTTTTACAGTTTGGCTGGCAGTCAAATCCATATCTCCACAAGCCACAGTTACATCACCACATTCTAATTGCTTTGATAAGGCTTCAGAAGTATTGGGGAACATGGTATTAATGTCAGATACATGACACTTCGTAATATCCATTCCATCATCTTGTCCTCTGAAGAGTCTAGTCACATTATCAGTGTTCTCTTGTGCATGGGAATATACACAGTTCACTGGAGGAAATGCATTACTTTCTGGAAGTTGTGAAGGGACAAAAAACAGGTTCTCCTTGTCAGGTCCTTCAAGAGTGGGGCTTGTACACATTTCACTTGACTTCAGGCTTGTCAAAAATTCGCTGAAATCTATTTTCTTTACTGGGTCAAAGTCTGGCTTCTGTTGAAGAGACGGACATGCATAATTTGCCTCTGTAGGATCACAGAAAAAACGAAATTCCTTGTTCATTTCTGGCCCTTCATTTTTAGATGTTAACCCAGCTAAAAACGATTTGATGTCTATTTTCCTAGGTTTGTCAATTTCTTCATTGCTTTTAAGGTTACGTGTGATCACTGCAGTGTGACTAACTGTCATATCCATTTCGTTTTCATCCAAAAAGATACGTGTTCTGTCATTTCTATTCATTTGATTGTTGTCTGTATCATGCCACTAATGAAGAACAGGAAATGAAAGTTATTGACATTTACAAGAAGTGCTAAATCAATTATTCTGGTTAATACAAGGCTCAATTAATGTAGCATAAAGGCCAGTTTTATTTATTTATTTAAAAACACACTTGTATTTGACCTTCTGGGTGAGCAGTAAGTACAGACACAGCTGTAGCTAAAAATGAAGGCTTACACACTTTCAAGGAAAGGGACAGAACTCCATAATTACAGCATAATGCTATGTAACATTTTAGAGTAAGAGTTTACTTCAGAATTTTACAGTAAAATATAAATTTCTGATATGTTGGATCTACCTTGCTTAGATTATAGCTGGATCACTGATCCTTATTCATAAAGTTGGGTCAGTTATGGATCAAAAATCTTCCATTTTTCTTTCCAGTCATACGTTGTGGCCTAATCCTTTCTTCCTGGCTGCAAACAAAAGCCCTGCCTTGTTGCTGGCATATGTATGCTCATATCAGCAATGGGGTCTGGAAGTTATACAACTCTTTTTCCCACAACCAAGAAGATAATGAAGAAAAGATTTAGACAACCAAACGCAGTGAAAGAAAACTGACCAATAATGCAGCAAAGAGTCTTGTGGCACCTTATAGACTAACAGACATTTTGGAGCATGAGCTTCCGTGGGTGAATACCCACTTCATCAGATGCATCTGACGAAGTGGGTATTCACCCACAAAAGCTCATGCTCCAAAACATTAGTTTATAAGGTGCCACAGGACTCTTTGCTGCTTTTACAGATCCAAACTAACACGGCTACCACTCTGATACTTGACCAATAATGATCCACAATTGACCAGGGTCCTCATATTTTATAAAGCATAGATCAAGGAAAAATATTCTATACACACTTTATTTAAAGTACAATTCTTTTATGCAATGCAAGCAATAAGCATTATGCTAGAAGAAGCATAATCTGTTTGGGTTTTTCTAAAACAATCAGGAGCCTAAGCTTTAACTTGACCAGTGTAGCATGTGTTAAGTATACACTGCCTCGCCTACATTAGACTTTAGAACATTTTAGTTAGCTTATATTAGATAACACATAATTAAACCCTAGTCTAGAAAAAGTTAAATGGCATTGCAACAGCATCAAGTATCTTGGCAAATGCCTGCCTGGAAAAAAAAGAAGCATGAGCATGTTTCACAACACTGGATTACATCCTCCCAGGATGCATGAGTGAAGTGTAACAACACACAAGCTCAATGATTTACCTTACCATGATTACACTAAGATTAGCTACAAGGTTGGGCTTTTCACTGCCTGAGACAGTAGGGAAAACTACAGAGACATGCTCAAACACCAACTGTTTACTATCTTTCTGGAACAATGCAGTGGCCATAGGGATAATGGGTTAATGTATCTATTCTTGCCTCCATATTCAAAAGAAGATCACTAGATGAGAGAAGCATGGGTGAGCTCTCCTAGCTATGAAAAGGCAGTTGGCACAAAAGTCTCTTCTGCATACCTGAGCTCACAGCTTCCTACACAAATGAATGCAATAGATTTTGGACCCAAATATTCTCAGCATGAAAGAGTGCATCTTCACATACCTCCGTCTGCTGCACAGGTGTCTGAATTGGGGCATGAAGCAAAGTGTCCATCCCTGTTAAGAGAAAAGAAGTATTGCATCCATTGAGTTTGGGATCATAGGAAATGGGGATCTGTGAACTTACTCTATATATATCAGTAACTGAGTGTGGACTGAACAAAAATACAGCCAACTAAGACAAATATACCCTGAAATAAGTTTTCATCAATTTCTTGTGAGGAACTAGCTGAGGTCCTACAGCAGGATGCTTGCCAAGCAGTTCATGGGGCAAAAACCCCAGTTACACAACAGTTCTCTTCATTAACAGACAGACTATTCCAGGACTGCTCACATCCTTTTTCACAATAAGCAGTTTTGGCCAAAAGTAACTTGTTAATAAAGAAATCTACTTTCAAACTTACCAGTAATCTCGCACTGAACAGTTTCAGGCCCTTCATTTCTAAAAAAAAATGTAGTTTTACATAAACAGTTTACTAAAAGATTTCAAAACACAGGGCTCTTATTTCAGTAGTATAACAAGAAGTGAGCATTAGGCATGGAACAGCATTCAGGTATTGAACAGCAGGTAACAGATGCTGTGAGTAGATCTGTAACATACAAAGTTACAGTCCAATAAGGCTGAAGGGAGCCCTTAACCCAAGAAATTATTGCAACATTACATGTAAAGATGATACTGCCCATACCAAATATTTTGCGTACTGGTGAATTATTACTTGCCACTGAGAAAGAGAGAAGGGCTGAAATTAATTCCTCATTCTAAGCCCAGACCTTCTGCTTTAGGTTATCCCCTTCTGATCCTAATGAGATACAAGGCAGTTTGAGTTCAATCTTCTGTAAACTAAACGGCTCCAGTCATTCCATCTCAGGGAAAGGAGAGTAACAAGTGAACTCCTCTCAGTGTGACTTCTGATGCCCCCTCTTTTCAGAGTCCTTTACTGCTCTTTCAGGACTGATAGACTTTCGCACAATGAAGGAAAAATGGGGGGAAGGAGGGGGACTGGGATAGGTGGGAAGAGGGTTTGTTTAAAGCATGTTAGTACCTAGACAGGGCTTGACTCCTTTAAAAATGTTAGTTGTTCTTAGCCAATCCTAAGATCCTTCCTCACCAACTAAAACGTTTTAAAGGCATCAAACTCTACATCCACGAGATGCATCAATATGTTTTACACACTTTAATCAAAATCACACTAATATTTTTTTAAAACACCACCACATTCCCCCTCATCTAGACAAGGCCTTAGAGCCCAGATTCCATGGGCTTGTCTTCACTATGAAAAGAGATGTATTTTTAGCATGAATTAGTAAATTCAACAGGGTTCACCTCAAAGAACTAACATGTTAAAAATATTTTTATCTGGTATAGATATGATCCAAACTATCTTCCCTGTCCCATTAATTGTTTTTTAAAGTGCAAATACCACCACTGTGGTACTGCATAGGGAGTGGAAGCCTTTGAAACACACACATCTTATTTCTGTCCATCCTTTATAAATCTTTGGGAAAAATCTAGGCTTTGTTATTTTCTAAAGACTTCCACTATTTTCATAGAACTAAACATTACTAGCAGCAGAAAGCTTGAAGAAGCAGCTGTTCTAGATTCTTTGGGAGCTATGACTAGTGGTGAATACCATGACCCATGCAGCCTTACTATTCTGAGTGGCTGAACTGAACATGTGCTTTCTTCAAGATTATTGTTTCCATAACTAAGCTAACCCCCCCAAACTAATTTTTAAAATAAGAGTATGCCATGTTTAATTTTGTTTTTGAGAGAAACATTAATTTTGATGGTTGTGTCATGCAAGGAATTTTCCTCCCTCAGAGCAGAGCTCTTAAGGTGTGTAAAAAGCAATTTTCCAAACTTACTGATTAAATAGGATTTGATTCCTTATATTTGCTGCTCTCTCTAAAAATAAAATGAGAATACAAATATTAAAGCAACAATATGAAAAGCGACATCAAGACATTCAGAGATAAGAACTAACTGCAGGAAAAAGTTGTTCTACACTTTCTGACTTTTGTTGTGCCCTCTCACAGTCAGAAAACCAGAGGAACAGAACAGCTTGAAGTTCTGTTAACTCTTTTCAGGTACTTGCTACACAAACTTTTGGGAGCTAGGAGTAGATAGGATATTCTGCTGGGTCTGTAGAAATTGAATACAAATGGCTAAATATATAAAATAGGATCGTTTATTTTGATCTATCAAAAGTTTCTTTTCTTAGTTACATGATCTACAAAACTGTTAACTAATGGGCTCTCAGACTGCATGCAGCTAGGTAGGCTGAATCAGACCTGTCAGTCACTGACAGCTGGCCCCGCCCTTCCCTATCAGTGACTGACAGGTCTAGTTCTGCTTATGTAGCTGCATGCATGCTGAAAACCCACTGGCTAACAGATCTGTAGATCCTGTAATTGAAAGAGAAATGAGTCTTTACCTGTATTTTCTGGCTCTACCACATTAATTTGAAGATCTGTCTGGAAAACTCTGAAACAAAGAACAGAATAGCCATTGTATAAGCTACACAAAATTATCTCTACTGGAGCAAAGGATGCTCCGTTTAAAACCAAGTAAAAAAAATCACTTTTGGTTTCAGCCCTTCTCTGTGTTGTATGTTCTACAAAATACCTGAAGACAAATGCTCAGAAAGACAAGAACTTCCTGAAATTACTCCAACTTCCCATGGGAAATTATTGGACTTAAAATGAAAGCCACAAAAGTGAATTAATGACACAACCAAAAAATTCTAGTTATAAAAATCTTTCCTTTTGCCTTCTTTTCAAGACAGGCAGAAGAATGGGTTACGGATCTCTTCAAATTCCTGAGGTCTTTGACTTTCAATTTACTCCCGCCACCAATAATATTCAATTCCTTCACTTGAATTCTCATGCATTTATGCAAACCTATCAGTTTCACTGGCCACCAGCTCACTGCCTGGGATGTAGACTTATACATAAACAATCTGTAGATCAGCAGCCTTCAGATTAAACGTACTTTATGGTATCTGCAAAGCTGACACGGCGAGAGTTCTTCCGACGCTTCTCAGTATCATAATCCTAAAGATAGAGAGAGACCACAACAATATGATGTACAGATGACTATTAATCTTATTCCATATAAACCAGCAAACCATTCCTTGGAAAAGATGGGCGCGCAATACATGGAATGCATTTACTATCATCTTTAACAGCTCATCAGAGTACAACAACTGGAGTTTACATATAATCCACAAAGTTATACAGAAGAGAACCAATTAGATTTAAGGATGCAGCCCTTAAAGTACATGTTCTGCACTAAACTATTCTCCATGCTAATGTGATATATCTGATGCACGGTTTCAGATTTCAATATAGCCAGGCCTAATTTAGCTAGAAGAACAGTAATTCCATCTACAGCTTTTCTCAGCTTCCCTTTCCATAACCTACAGATCCCCACCCCAGAGCAAGCAACTATTGTGGAGTCTTCCCCTCAAAAATCAGTCATCTCTCAGGTACAGTACGTAGAAACTACTGGCAGGGAATGTTTCTCATACTGCCTGACACACTAGAAAATGCACATGGTGCTGAGAAGGGATTTACAAAATCTCTCTCAATCCGACCAAGTGGCCAAGAAGGATGGGAAGAAACAAAGATTCACCATTCTCACTACTGTGGGAAGAGATGTATCAAAGAATCACAAAATAACCGCAGCACAGTGTCTTGCAATAGCACTGTTCATATTGCATCACTGTGATGACACTGTCACAAGATAAACAGTGCAATGGAATGTTAGGACTTCACAGCTCTATGACTCTCTGACTCCATTCACAGATCCAGCAGCTCTGAATCTCAGCAAGGTTGAGGATCACTTATTTAAGGAATATACAGAAGACTTATATGACAGGGTCTAATATATATACCTGCAACAAGACTAATTCCGTGGAATTCTTCTAAATGTATTTAAAAAATCATAAACAATGCCAGCAACATGAGCAATTGTGAGTAAAGTCAAACTACTAAGAAATGATGGAATTACATTGATCAACATCTCTCTTAACAAAAACCTTGAGAGTTTAAGGAGACATCTGTTGTTGGGAAGATCCCTAACATGGTGGATTGTGAGCTGTTCTTCACACTGGAACCAGATTTTGCATATGTACTGTATGTAAGTATCTCAGGCCTTATTTGCATATACTGTTGGAAAACATCCACCTTTTGTTCACTAACAGTGAACATATGCTGAATGACATTCATTAAGACTCATTGTAATTGCTCTTGCCACTGACAAAATATGAAGATAAATAGCCTGATCAATAGTGTCTCTGTGCCTTGCCCTTTTTCATTTGGAGACCCCTAAAAATTTTTAAATGGAGGTATGTACCCCCTTTGGAAATCTTAGATAGTCTGTGGACCTCCAGAGGCTCATGGACCACAGGTTGAAAACCACTCTTCTATGGTAACAACAACCGTTTGCAGATCTCTTAAACATAGTCTGAAGACCCACAGGAGTCCGCGGACCACAGATTGAAAACCCTACTCTACATAATACAGGAGACCGCTGGGGTAGATAGGAGTTGAAGAAACAAAGAAAAATGGCCAACATAGTGATTAAGTAAATAGACAATAAAAGTAAGAAACAGAAACTAACTAGCCGCATTCAAAAGCTCAAAGGTCAAATACTGGCATCCTGTATATCTTTCTTGCATTCCTCAGTGAAAAATGGGACAAGCAAACAATTGAAAATTTTGATTCTGTGATCAATGAAAACCACAAATACACAGCAAACACTTTCTGGTGAGTAAGTTAAATTTTCCACATCCATATTTATCATAGTGTAACAAACAGAGTAGTCCATGTATATCCTAGAGCACAGATTTAAAGGAGTGCATTATAAACTTGCAGAATGGCTGGGACTACCTCCACACGTACTATGGGGTGGCAGATGTATACGTGAACTAAATCATGTACTAAAAGTTACTCTGTATAAAATGAAAATATTAATGTTTGTTAACCTTGACCTTAAATAGAGAGTTTGCTGCCTAGATTTTAATAAGTTAATTTTAACTTTACATATGTAAAATCATTTTAACTGCCACAATAGTCTATAAACACTAATCAGCCTTAAAACTGTAAGTCTTGTGGACTGTAACAAAAGCAAGTAATATCTACTAATTGTTAATTATTGTTCTTTTCCCTCTCCTTTTACTTTAAATAAGTTTGCTTTTTGTTAACTAAAACACAAAAAATAAAAAACTGACTGGAATAAACACTTTAGTTAGCCTACAAAATATCAGATAAATGTTACAGGAAGTCCACAGAATTTTAGCAACTGAAGCATTCATTATTCTTGAGCAGTTATAACAAGAGTTTCTACATGTGCAGCTATACCAGTAAGGTGACTCAATCAATGACATTTGTTCGGAACTGTCATAACATATTCCCATATTTGGACCTTAGCGTCCAAAATATGGGTGTTAGCATGAAAACCTCCAAGCTTAGTTACCAGCTTGGACCTGGTAAAGCTGCCACCACCCAAAAAATTAGAGTGTTTTGGGGCACTCTGGTCCCCCCAACAACCTTCCCTGGGGACCCCAAGACCCAAATTCCTTGAGTCTTACAACAAAGGGGAATAAACCATTTGCCTTCCCCCCTCCAGGTGTTCTCTCCCTGGGTTCCTGGAGAGATATACAGAAGCAAGCTCCGTGTGAATCTAAACAGAGGGACTCCACCCTCCCTATTTCCAGTCCTGGAAAACACAAGTACCGAGAGAGAGCTAATCTCTCCTCTTCCTCCCTCACCCAGAGGGTATGCAAAGTCAGGTTAATAAATCTAACACAAAGATTTCCCCCCCTGACTTCTTCCTCCCACCAATTCCCTGGTGAGTTGCAGACTCAATTCCCTGGAGTCCCTACTAAAGAAAAACTCCAACAGGTCTTAAAAAGAAAGCTTTATATAAAAAGAAAGAAAAGGACATAAAAATGATCTCTCTGTATTAAGGTGACAAATACAGGGTCAATTGCTCAAAAGAAATATGAATAAACAGCCTTATCCACAAAGAATACAATTTAACACATTCCAGCAACTACACACATGTAAATACAAAAAAACAAACCTATGGTCTTCCTATCTTTGTACTTACAACTTGGAAGCAGAAGATTAGAAAGCTGGAGATAGAAAAATCACTCTCATAGCCGAGAGGGTCAGACACAAGACAAAGAACAAAGAACTCACACCCAAAACTTCCCTCCACCCAGATTTGAAAAAGTCTTGTTTCCTGATTGGTCGTCTGGTCAGGTGTTTCAGGTTACTGCTTTCCAGGTGAAAGAGACATTAACCCTTAGCTATCTGTTTATGACAGGAACAGACTGCAGTCATTACAAATATTGACAAGTAAAGGCTTAATGCCTACCTGAGTGAATTCATTCCCACTCCCAAGGTCCTTGAGAGGACTCCGCGGAGCTTTTAAAATCTAAAAAGAAATATTTATAATAGTTGAGAAGATGATTTCTGCAGCTTCAACAATTGGTCTCCTACAAAAGATCAGGCACTCAGGAAAGCTAGCAAATAAGTAACATGTTCCAATACAGACCATCTCTCTCCTCTACTCTACTATGATCAGAATGCTAATTAAGCAAACATTTTGCTGCTGCTTCCTGATTTCTAGAACTTCACCTACCACAAATGACAGTTTCCAAAAAGCAAGACAGTACAAAACTCCATCTGAGAAAAGTAGTGCGCAGGATTGGGACATTAGAAAATGGATGAGACAGTAAGGTTAATTTGGTATTGCACACTGGTGCAGAAGATAAGATTTTTTTAAAGAGATGTTAATGACCAAAGGAAGATGAGTGTGCAGCAACTCTTAAAACCTCTTAGGAATTTTTAAAGCAATCATACAAGATGTACATCTCAGGCAGAGAGCTCATTCTGAATTTCTGAGCATACGTTTCATTTCACTGTTTTAAGCATTTCCAATTCTTCTATTAGACAATAAGGTACATAAGGCTGTCCCTTTCAATAATGAGTTCTTTCACTTTTGTCAGAAAGATACTAGATGGGCCCCACGTATGTTTTTTCTTAAATTATAAATCTTTCCAGAAACCGTGTCAAACTGTGTGACGTCACGTTGTCAATAGGAATGCTTCCATCCTCTTCCATATGGACCATTAAATAGTTGGTCCATTAATATGGACCATTAAATAGTTGTCCGATCTACCAGTATATCCCCCAAACGGCTATTTCTATATGCTGTGGAGAACACCGAGGACATTTCTAGACTACAAAATTAAGTCAACATACAGCCACTGCAATAATTAATTTGATTTTTAATGTCCACACTATGCTCCTTTGTCAGCGGTGTGCGTCCTCATCAGGAGCACTTCCACAGATTTAACTGACAGTGTGGGGGCACTGACAGCCCATGCCCCGCCACCTGGGCTCAGACTCTCCCTCCACCCTCCCCACATTCCTCACCGGGAGGCAGATGAAGCTCAGGCTGTCCTTACACACACACACACACACACACACACACACACACACACACCCCTCACCAAGAGGTAGCGGCAGGGGTCCAACTCTCCTTCCCCTCTTACCCCTCCTCAATCCCTCACTGGGAGGCCACCTCGGCTCAGGCTCTCCTTCCCACCTTCTCTCAAATTATCACTGGAAAGCAGAGGTGAGGTTCCGGCTCTCCTTCCCACCACCCCCAATTCCTCACTGGGAGGGCAGCAGTGGGCTCTGGCTGTCAGCCCCTGGTGGCAAAGGGCAATGTAAGCAGCACAGTGCTTACACCAGGGATCAGCAACCTTTGGCACGTGGCCCATCAGAGAAATCTGCTGACTGGCCGAGAGGTTTTGTTTACCAACCAGCGTCTGCAGGTTCGGCCTATCACAGCCCCCACTGGCTGCAGTTTGTCATTCCAAGTTAATGGGAGCTGCAGAAACCAGGGTGGGCCATGGGATGTGCTAGCCACTGCTTCCCACAGCCCCCATTGGCTTGGAGCAGCAAACCACGGCCAGTGGGAGCTGCAATCAGCCAAACCTGCGCATGCTGCAGGTAAACAAACTGTCCCGGCCTGACAGTAGATTTCCCTGATGGGCCGCGTGCCAAAGGTTGCCAATCCCTGGTTTACACAGACATTGCATTGACTTAATTACATCAACTTAAGCATTCCACTTTCACAGAAGTGGAGTTATTAAACTGATGTAGTGTGTGACTTACATTGACAGGAACGACATTTTAATGTAGATGCTTACTGAGTAAGTGGCCACATTGCACTATAAAAGTAATTAGAATGACCATCAGAAAGAGATGTGTAGGCAAACCCAGCTGACTCACTCTTTTTTGACTCTGAGGATTTTCCGTATGCTAGGGAGAAAAGCAGGCTTATCTATATCAGCTTCCAATACTGATAAAACTTATTCAAAGTCACACTCACCGAGGAACGCCTTTGCCTTCTGATCCGTTCTGTATGATCACTGAGAGAAAAGAAAAACTGTTAGTGTGTAAACCCACACAAGGGATGTCATTCTTCAATGATACTATCTTTAACAAGTTTCTAAAATGGGCAGGATTTAATTATTTTTATGTTTAGAAAATAATTCAATCCAAGCCCTCTTGGCAGAGCTGATCCCAATATTAGAGAGCAGAAAAGAAGTTCTGGAAAATATAGTGCTGTTCCCCCCAATCCCCCCCCTTTTTTTTTTTCTGATGACACCTTTACCTGTAAAGAATTAAGAATCTCAAATAACCTGGTTGGCACCTGACCAGAAGAACCAATAAGGGGAGAAGATACTTTCAAATCTGTGGGGGAAGGTTTTTGGTTTTTGTTCCTTTGTGTTCTCCGGGTCAGAGAGGAACCAGGGCAGGGAAAATACATCTCTCTAAGCCATATCTGAACTAAGCATCTAATATTACAGAAATAGTAAGTAATAGCAAGGAAATGCATTAGATCAGGGGTCGGCAACCTGTGGCACACAAGCTGATTTTGCCTGGCAGGGGGTGCCAGCCAGGGTCCCAGCCACCAGCCCCGGTCAGCCTGCTGTCAGCTGAGTAAACGGAACCCCAGGCCGGCAGGAGGCTGAGCGGGGCTGGCAGCCGGGACCCCAGAAAGGCGGCAGGTGCGCTCCCTGGCTCTCCCCTCACTGTGTCGGGTTCTGTGGCTCCCAGGAGTGAGAGCCGCCGGGGCGTGGGGCCCTGAGCCTGCTGCAGGAGGGGTGGCAGCTCACGCTCCCGGGAGCCTCAGAGCCCAAGCACAGTGAGGGGAGAGCCAGGGAGCGCACGGGGACCGCCACCCGCAGGCATCCGCTGCAGGAGGCCCCTGGGGGGCAGCACCGGGCCGCAGCCCAGGTAGGCGCACCTCCCGGCTCCTCCCTCACCGCACCCGGGTTCTGCAGCTCCCGGAAGTGTAAGCCGCTGCCGCCGCTGCCCCTCTAACAGCTCTCCCCCTCCCGCTGCCTCAGCACTCTGTTTTGCCGCTACATGGAGCCAGCATCTGACCGGCATGGGCATGGTAAGTAGAGCGGGGAACCTGGTCTAGGAACAGCCCCTGGGCATGGCTGGCCCCTGGGGTCTATAAAAGCTCATTGTGATTTTCCCTCAATGAACCGATGTGGGGGTGGGGGGTGGGGCGCAAGGTGGAAGTTTTGCCTAGGGTGCAAAATATCCTTGGACTGGCCCTGCCCTGGGGGTGGGAGTGCACCCCAGGTTAAGAACCACTGCACTAAACTGATAAGCGCTGCATTTTAATTTAATTTTAAATGAAGCTTCTTGAACATTTTAAAAAACTTGTTTACTTTACATACAACAATAGTTTATAGACTTATAGAGTAACCTTCTAAAAACATTAAAATGTATTACCAGCACGTGAAACCTTAAATGAGAGTGAATAAATGAAGACTCGGCACACCACGTCTGAAAGGGTTGCCGACCTCTGCGTTAGATTATCTTTCATTTTAGCTTGTGAATTTTCCCTGTGCTAAGAGGGAGGTTTTTGTAACTTTAAAATTTTGCCTAGAGAGGAAATCCTCTGTGTTTTGAATCTGACTACCCTTTAAATTACCTTCCATCCTGATTTTATAGAGGTGCTTCTTTTACTTTTTCTTTATAATAAAGTTCTGTTTTTTAAGAATCTGATTGGGTTTTTAGTGTCCTAAAAACGCAAGGGTCTGATCTGTACTCACCTTGGTCACTCTCAAGCCTTCCCAGGAAAGGGGGTGAAGGGGCTTGCGGGAATATTTTCGGGAAACAGGAACTCCAAGTGGTTCTTTTCCTGAATCTTTGTCTAACTCACTTGGTGGTGGCAGCAGTACTTATCCAAGGACAAGGAAGGATTTGTGCCTTGGGGAAGTTTTTAACCTAAGCTGGTAGAAATAAGTGTAGGGGGTCTTTCATGCAGGTCCCCACATCTGTACCCCAGAGTTCAGAGTGGGGAGGGAACCCTAACACACCCCAAAAAACCTACTGCTATGAAATATTTGTAGAACTTCCCCTTATTGTGCCAATGAAGCTCCCTCTGTCTTTTGGGTTTAATGGAGATGCTAATGACTCTGGGGACAGCTGCTATGTGTAGGGACAAGGACAAGAAATAATTCACCTTTATCCACTAAAACAAAACAATGTATGGAACCTTAAAATTCTTAGCTGGAAGCTTCCACTTACTTTTCCTCATTTGATTCTGAATAAATCCTGTCCATTTCTGAAGGGCGTGCTTTTCCTGTAACAAACAACATTAAAATCCAAAAAACAGCTAAGAGTCAAGCAATAGGGAAATCACATTAAGCCTCGACCCGTGCCGCTTCCCGCAGCCCCCATTGGCCTGAAACAGTGAACTGTGGCCAGTGGGAGCCGCAATCAGCAGAACCTGCAGACACAGCAGGTAAACAAATAGGTCCAGCCCGCCAGGCGCTTTCCCTGAACAAGCGGCAGACAGGCTTTGAGAACCACTGCTCTAAAATCAACATGCTTAGCTGGATTTCTTTGAAGTTTGGCATGCCTCAGGAGGTGCAGGGCAGGGTTAGGGATTCAAAAAGTTGGAGTCATTTAAGCCAGGAGTTACAGAAAAGTTGAAAAGTTTCTAGGATTTTTTTGTTTTGACAGAGCTATAGGTCAAACTATTGATGCAATGTGGATCAAAATGGTCTCATCTGTCAAGTTTTGCCCAAGGTGTTGTATGGCATTCACTAAATCTTTGGGGGACCCAAGTTGAGAGTGGTATTTAAGAAAATGTACATTTTTACACTGTGCATGTGCCAATACTAGAAAAACAGCTAAGAGTTCAATTCTTTGCATTATAAATGCTTAAAACTTGACTTCTGTAAGTGCTCTAGAATCCAAATTGTAACTCTGATTGCTTTGAAATTTGGTGTGCCTCAAAAGAGGACAGAGTAGTGTTAGTGATCCAAATTTGGGGTCATTTGACTCAGGGGTTCCTGAATTAAAGCCCCTGTCACCAAATGGTTTTCTTTTGCTGCCTTGTACTGTTAAAACTGAGAGGTACTAATAAAAAAAAATAAAAAAAGCACTATCATACCAAGTCACACCAATGGTCCATCTAGCCCAGTATACAGTCTCCAACAGTGGCTAATACCAGAGTTTCAGCGGGATGTACAGAACAGGGCAATTCTGGAGATATCCACCCCGCCTTCCTCTCTTGACTTCTGGCAGTCAGAGGTTAAGGGTCACTCCAGACATGGGGCTACATCCCTGACCATCTTGGCTAATAGCCATTTATGCACCTATCCTTCAGGAATTTGTCTAGTTTTTCCCTCCCCCCACCCACCCAGTTGTATTTTTGGCTATCACAACATCCCATAGCAGTAAGTTCCACAGGTTAATTGTGCATTGTGTGAAAAAGTATTTCCTCCTGCTTGTAGTAAACCTACTTCCTGTTAATTTCATCAAGGCACCCCTGGTTTTTGTATTGTGGGAAAGGGTAAATAACATTTCTCTGTTCACTTTTTCCACACCATTCATGATTTTATAGACCTCTATCATATATCTCCTCAATTATCCCTTTTCTAAGCTGAACAGCCCTAATTTTTTTCAGTCTCTCCTCATATGGAAGCCATTCCATTCCCCTGATCATCTTTGTTGCCCTTCTCTGAACATTTTCCAGTCCAACATCCTTTTTGAGATGAGGTGACCAGAACTCGACACAGTATTCAAGGTGTGGGCATACCGTGGATTTATATAGTGGCATTGTACTTTGTCTTATTTTCTATTCCTTTCCTAATAGTTCCTAACATTCTATTAAACTTTTTGACCACTGATGCACATTGAGCTGAAGTTTTCAGACAGCTATCCACCATGATTCCAAGATCTCCTTCTTTAGTGGAAACAGCTAATTTAGACCCCATCATTATATCTGTGTAGTTGGAATTATTTTTTCCAATGACTGGATGAATGACAGACCTCAATGGCCGTGAGCCCAACCTTCAATTAACAGAACTAAGGAAAAGTAAATCATAAGCCCCCAACTAAGAGAAAAGGAGTTTGGGACTGAGCAGCTGGAGGTTGCTGCAATTTGTGAATCACAGGTGGCAGTTTCATTCTGGGGGAGGAAATTAGACATATGAATGCTTGTTGGGAGGCAAAGGGAAAGATATTAGGGGACAAAGGAGTGGGGGAATAAGGGGTTGGGGTTTGGAGCTTCAGCAAGGAGAGGGGGATAAATAGGGATGAATACTAGGGAAGGCGAGAGAGGCTGCCAGCTAAGTGAGGGAAGTATAGCACCCCAGCTCTTCCAGTGCACCTCAATACTCTGCACCCCACAGCTTTGCCAGTATACTCCAACCACTCTGCTCCCCCAGATGCCAGTGGAGCCCCACCAGCCTACACCCCAACTCTCCTGCACCCCAACTCTGCCAGTGCCCGCCAACGTCCTGCATTACCAATTCACCCCAGTCCCATGCACCTCAAAGCTCTGCCAGTGCACCCTAAGCTTCCTGCATCCCACAACCCTGTCAGCACATCCCAACATAGGATGAAAGTTATTAATACGTGTTGGAAGTATATTGATTGGGTCCATGGCTGACTGGAAATGTGTACTGTGTGGCATAGAAATATTACAAGCTCTGATATCTCAGTGTTTCTCTGATATGAGGTACATCTATTGGACAGAGGTCAGAGAATCTCTCTCTCAAACATAAAACTGGCCTGGCTCAAGAGGTGTGCCAAAGCTGGACTGGTGGGGCACAAGTGATCCATGTTTGGGGTGAGAGGGCAGTGGCTTAGTATGCTAATTGCAGGATATGATATATACAACTACTTAAATAACTACTAACTCCTATCAACAACATAGTTTATAACGTTTAAAGAACTAGAAAATTCAGTGGCAAAAAACTATGTTAACACTGAGTTAAGGTTGCTTTGCAGTAGGTCATCCCTTTGCAGAATGCTGACTTGAGCACACCTCAAACATCTGCAAGCCAGGAAATGTTAAGTTAAGGTGGCCTATGCAACCTTAATTCTGTCCTCTAACTCCTGTTAACACACATACTTTTAGTCTGCCAACACCACAGTTGCAGAAACATACAAGCTCTTCACCTCCTTTTACAACCCATTCTCTCTCACCCACAGGATTCCATATAACACTATTAAAGGACAAAAGGGAGGGGGTTCCCCCCCATCACCTTCCCTTCACCCTCCTTGTGGATATTGAGGCATTGCTCAAATTCACACTGGCCCTTGGCATTGTAAGATTCAACAGGTGCCAGATCCTGGCCTATACTCAAACACTTAACCAACTCCCCAAAAAGAATACCACATGTATAGAATTTAAGAACCACTTTACGGCCTTTTACAACTCCTTTACCCTGAAGGTACATCTACATTTGAGCTGAGAGCTGTGATTCCCAGCTCGCATAGATATACCCATGCTAGTTCTGCTGGAGTTAGCACGCTAAAAATAACATTGTAGCCAAGGAAGTATGGGCGATGGTTCAAGCTAACATCCTGAGAATGCACTCAGAGAGTCCAGGTGGGCTTGTACTGGGAGCTCCCATTCATGCTACCTCAACTATACTGCTATTTTTAGCTATCATTAAAAGAATTAGAATTCTCTCCTATTCCACCTCACTACTGAAAATATCCTTTGTAATAAAGATTCTGGGCCTTGCTACTGACATTCTACTACATTCTGCTGCGAAATAAAGCATACTAACAAAAGTTTCTAGGGTAGATGTGGCCTAAGAAAGGGGAGGAACAAAATATTGGCACAAAATAGCCGTAAAAAACAACTCTCTGTGCTTAAGAACGTTAGCATGCAAACGGTCCCAACACTTACTAATGGGACAGGCTGCACTGAGGTCCCCCCAAAAGTGCTGCTGTTCGGCTGAGAGCAGGTTTCGATCGGTGGTGATGCCGTGTTCGCAATGGAAAAGCAAGACGCGTTTTAAGAACCGAACGCTTCGCATGTGCAGACAGCTGCACCGCGCCGACCTGCATGTGCGGGACCCCGAGGTCTCGGCTTCCCCCTCACTCCGCTCCCAACACCTCTTGCAAGACTGAGCTGTTTCGATGGGACAGTTACCGTCACCTCACAACACGCAGAGGAGCGGGAGGCGATCCGCCCTCACCCCAGGCGGGGAGAGGGGCCCATCGGGATCCAGGAAGCCCCCCGCCCGGTCACAGACCCTCCCGCCCTACACAGGGCGGCGCGGCGCGGCGTGTCTCGCGGCGGGGGTCGGAGAGGGGGGGCTCTCGTGTGACCCGCCCTCCCTGCACGTACACGGGCCGGGCCCGCGCCCTCCAGTCCCACCTCTTTCCGCGCCGCCCCGCTCAGTGGCCGCCGCTATTAAGGACTCCTCACCCTCTGCGGCTCCGCTCCAAATCCAGCCCTCAAGGCACCAACGCCTCCTAGCCGCCGCCGCCGCCGCCGCCTACTCCCGCGGCGCCCATTAGGCTCGACCGGGACCGCCGCTTCACTATTCAAACCTAACCGCCTATTCTTGCGCATGCGCCCTGGGCTCCCGGCAAACCGAACAATGACAGTACAATATGGTGGCCTCTACACCCTCTGCCGTACAACATGGCGGCCACCGAACTTCCGTACAACATGGCAGCCTCTGCTTAGTCAGCTCTACGTACTGCACTGCGATGCCTCGTCCTAAACTATCTCAGGGCTCCCCTCCCGGGCAAAAAGCGCGGCTGGGAGGATTGTTCGTCGTGGTGGGAACCTCTGTATGTGTATATTGAATTAGCGATCCCAAAATCAAGCTAAGCCTGACTAGAGTCCTTTCTTATAGCCTACAGGAGATTCTGGTTTTCTGTGACGAGGTGGCCGAGTGGTTAAGGCGATGGACTGCTAATCCATTGTGCTCTGCACGCGTGGGTTCGAATCCCATCCTCGTCGGAAAATGTTTTTTGTTCTGTTTAATAAATACATTAACTGACTGGATTTACATTATTGCTGGAGGGCGAGTGGGCAGGGGCGCTTGGCAGGGAGCCGAACATACCTGCCAGGTTCACTGATCGCAACCACAATCTCCGATCAGGGCGCTGGGTGACTATAATGATTGGGGAGCTCGCCGGAGACAGGTCATGCCTCCCGAGCTGAAGGGCAGTTTGGAGCGCAAGCAGCTCTGTCAGGGAGACGTGCCGCCTTCCCTCCCACCGCGGCGTCCCAAGCTGCTCTGTTATAGGCGGGACAAGCGGGCTGGCCCCTTGCAGGGGGAAGAGCTGATCCGCACTGTGACAGGGGGGCGCGCCGGCTTTCTTCTCAGGCGGTACGATCCGAACCGCTCTCTAGTATGTAGGGGAAATATCTGCCCTGTTCCCTTATAGGGAACATTTCAGGTCTCCTTCATGGGGCGGCGGGGTGGGGACGACACAGCTGGACTGCTGAATTATAGGAACAAAGAGTCCTGTGGCACCCTAAACACTAACAGGTCTCTTGAAGCTTTCTTGAGTGAATACCCACTTCGTCAGAAGCATTGTAACACATGGTGCCACAGGACTCCTTGTTGCGTTTTACAGATGCAGACTAACACAGCTACCCCGCTGATACCTGAATTATGGGAGATAGCCCACTTGCTCTTTGTTAGAGGGTGGCACCTGTCCTTTTTGTCACTGGGAAATACAGTATCTGGCCTTCCCCTCTGCTGTAGGCAAGCAACACTTCCTTAGTTACAGAAGAACATCTGGGCAGCTCCTTTTTACAGAATAGCTGCTTTCCCGTGGAAGGAAAGACACCTGTGCTGCTCACTGTGGTGGGGGGAACATCTGTGTGCTTCTCTCTTCCCTGTGCTGGTCTGACCCAGATGCCCAGACCTGAAGAAGAGCTCTGTGGAGCTCAGAAGCTTGTCTTTCACCAACAGAAGTTGGTTCAATAAAAGATATGACCTTACCCGTCTTGTCACTCCAATGTCCTGGGACCATCAGGGCTACAACACTTCAGACAACAGTGGACTAGGGAGGCATCTGGGCTTCCATAGTGGGGAGACATTTGGAGTTCCCTTTGATATTGGAGCTAACAACTGGGCTTTCCTCTGTTAGGATAACCTGAAAATCCCTGATATGGTAGTTGTGGTATTTGCTTCACTCACCCTCTGATAAAGAACAAAAACTGGGTTTGTTCCTGTAGTGGGAGTAACCTCCCTAAACTATCCACTTTTCCAGGGAGCAAGGAATAACATCTGGGCTTCTTGTGAGGGGGACTTTTGACCTCTGAGGTGAGAAGGTGCATCTTGGCTGTCCCCTGGTGGTAACAGGGACTCACCTGGATTTCCCTATTTTAACAAACTGAACTGAGCTGCTTTCTATTATAGGTAAGCTTGGAAGAGTTAGACTTTTCATTGGTAAATGTCAGAAAATGTTGATTTCACCATACACACACAAACTGATGAAAATTATTTCAATCAAAATGTACAGATAAGCAAAGTAAGAAAAATTCTGCCTCAGAACTTATTAGAGTTTGGTTTAAGGATATTTACTTTGTAGATTTTTGACATGTGATATTGACAATGTTTGTTTTAATGGGTGTAAAGCTTTAACTTTTGATTCTCAACATCAACTGTCATTAAATAATTATTGACTGACCCCGTTATGTTACACCTCTCATAATTTCCTGCAGCTGTGAAAATTTAAACTGATAAAAATTGAAAAAAAAAGCTTAAAAATAAACATAGATATTATCCATCAAAATTATATTTAAAAAATTGAATTCTGCCAAGCCTAGTTATAGTGGACGGACATCTGTGCTTCCTTATAGTAGAAAGTAACAGCTGAACTTTCATGAACATTTCCTGTGTCCAGGGTCAGCTCCAGGCAGCAGCTAAAGAAGCAGGTACTTGGAGCGGCCAATACCAAGTGGCAGCACTGCGGCCACTATTGGGGCGGCACACCCAGGTCTTCGGCAGCAATTCGGCAGCGGGTCCCTCAGTCCCTCTCGGAGGGAAGGACTTGCCGCCGAAGCGCTGCCCAAGAGTGGAGCGGCGTGATTGCACTGCTGTGGGGGGTTTTATTATTTATTTATTTATTTTTTGCTGCTAGGTGCAGCAGAAAACCTGGAGCCAACCTGCCTGTGTCTATGTGTTTCACACTAACACGTATGCCTGTCCGCCCGGCTACATGCTGTAAAGATGATTAATAAAAGAGGGAGGTGTGGGGGGAAATACTTATCTGCTGTTCTAGTTCTTATTTTTAAGAGCCAACAAAGTTCCCTGGGGAAAAAAAAAGAAAGAAAAAAAAGTTTTTTGCCCTGTTTTTTTGTATTAAGAGGTTTATCTCCTGTCTAGAGTGGAAGACTACAAGCCAGTGAAATTGCACAAATCAAGAGAATGAAAGCTGAGCAATTGACAGTGGAAAGGATTTTTAGTCAGATTCTTTAAAACTCCAATATTATTTATTGACAACTGTTTAATATTAGTAACTCATATTTTGGAGAAAGGTTATCTTTGAATGATCAGATCAGATGAAAAGCAGCACATATTGCCTTGGTTATTAATCTAGACAAAACAAAGTCCATGACCGTTACCAGCCAACTCCAGATTACAACCAGCTCACTGTTAACCTATCCAGATGGAACTCTCGGCAGATGGCAATTGTACAATACTTGGGAAGCAGCATAGACAGTGCTGAAGGAGGCTAGAGAGAGATGGATACTTGTATAGCAGCTGCTGCTGCTTTGTTTCGAGCCCTTCAGCAGCCTTTCTGGTGATGTTGTGACAACAAGCTTGCTATGAACCTGCAGCTCTACAGTTGCAGTTATACCAACTCTGTTGTATGGCAGTGAAATTTGTGCACTAAGATAGGCTGAAGAACAGTTGATTGGCATTTTTGATTCTCATCATCTCTATAAACTGTTCCATATTAAGTGGCAGGACAAGATAAAAAATTAGAATATTTGTAGCCAAACCCACCAACCACCTCCATCAGCACTGATTCTATTTCAGCAGCTTTCTTGATACAGACATAATATTAGGATGAAAGATCAACAAATTATAAAGCATATTTACTAAGGAATGTTGCCACAATGACAGTGATTATATGGTTACCAAAAGCTCTGGTGATGTGATAAGATTACTAGGTTATGAACAAAGACTAAATATCCAGCCAGACTGTCTTAAGGGCCTAACTAAAGATTGATTGAAGTGTGCTCGATCTGCAAGGAGGCTACATTCCTTTGGGATTTGCTTTGATGGTGATGATAAAGATGATTGACGATGTCTTTGCTAGAAGATTCAACCTCCCGCACCTCTTCAATGAATGTTTGAGAGCTTGCAATAAATATCACAGAGATCTCCCAGAGGCATTTCAGGAAACCAAAAAAGACAACAGTCTTGATATTTCCACAGCAAAATAGAAGCAGGAAAACAAACTGATTCAGTGGTCTTTATGCATCATAAAGCAGCAAAAACAAAACACAAAAATAAAAACATGGAAATCCAATTAAAACAAATCCTCACAGGTTATCTTTAAAGAGCAAAATGCCTTGGAAATCAGATAAACTTATGGATTTGTTTTAGCTAGTGTTTAGAAAATATTAAACTGGGAGAAATCAAATCTGTGATAATAATTTACATGTAAATAATACTTTTCATCTGAAGGGTTCCAAAGCACTTTCTAAACTAAGCACACTGAAACCTGATATAAAGCAAACACATTCGAGCACAGCAAAAATCAGCTGTACATAAGAATGGCCATACTGAGTCAAACCAGTGGTCCATCTAACCTAATAGCCTGTCTTCTGACAGTATCCAATGCCAGATGCTTCAAAGGGAATGAGTAAAACAGGGCAATCATCAAGTGATCTAAACCTTGCTGTCCAGTCCAAGCATCTGGGAATCAGATTCTTAAGCACATCCAGAGCATGGAGTTGCATCCCTGACCATCTTGGCTAATAGCTGTTGGTGGCCCTATCCTCCATGAACTTTTCTAATTCTGTTTTGAACCCAGATATAGTTTTGCCTTCACAACATCCCCTGACTATGACTTCCAGAGGTTGACTGTGTGCTGTGTAAAGTACTTCCTTTTGTTTGTTTTAAACCTGCTGCCTATTCATTTCATTGGGTGACCTCTGGTTCTTGTGTTATATGAAGAGATAAATAACACTTCTTCTCACCATTCATGATTTTATAGACCTCTGTCATACTCCCCCTCAGTCATCTCTTTTCCAAGCTGAATAATCTCAGTCTTTTTAATTTCTCCTCATACAGAAGCTACTCCATACCCTTAATCAGTTTTGGAGCCCTTCTCTGTACCTTTTCAATTTCTAATATATCTTTATTTTTGAGAAGGGGCAATCAGAACTGTACACAGTATTCAAGATGTGGGTATACTTTGCATTTATATAGTGTCATTATATTTTCTGTTTTATCTGTCCATTTTCTAATTGCTCCTAACATTGTTAGCTTTTTTGATTGCCTCTGCACCTTGAGCAGATGTTTTCAGAGAACTATCCACAATGACGCCAAGATCTTGTTCTTAAGTGGCAATAGCTAATGTAGACCCCATAATTTTGTATCTATAGTTGGGATTATGTTTTACAATGTGCCTTACTTTGCATTTATCAGCATTGAATTTCACATAACATTTTGTTGCCCAGACACCTAGTTTTGTGAGATCTCTTTGTAACTTCACAGTCAACTTTGGACTTAACTATCCTGAATAACTTTGTATCATCTGCAAACTTTGCCACCTCTCTGTTTATTTCTTTTTTCTAGAAGCTGTCTTCACCTAGACCAAGTGGACATATTTATGACCAAAGAAAAGCAGAATCCTTAGGAATACTCAAAGCGGTTACTTAAGACAACAGATTCATCTGTTGGGGGTGCAGGCTTCATAGCTTTTTAGAAAGCACTTCACATGCCCCTGAAAGGCAGTGACATTTCTGATGGAGGATTTTCAAAAACACACAAAAGCCTTTAATAGTGAGACCAAAATAAAAATGAGGGATTGGTATTCAGGATGTCTTTATATCTTTAATTTATCCCACTGTGGCAAAACAGCCTTCCTATACTCATCCTGCCGAGATGAGAATTGTGTGGGCTGCAAGGAAGCCCACACAGCTGCTAAGGGAAGGAGTATCAGCCTGCTGAAGTTTGGGATTTGGGAGTTGATTATAAACTTGTTACTTACGATGTTCATTTCTGTCATGTTCCCCTTGCAAATTAGTCTATTTGTATTGTCAAAAAAATGAAGTGATGTTTATTCACTTTCCTGAGTGTCTTGGCTGGCCCAAGGTCATAAAGTGCCCCCTATGAATAATAATGAAAATTAAGCTGTACTGGGATCAAAGTCCCTAGAAAGCAATTTCTCTCTGCTATCGCAGGCACTGCAGGCTCCTAGAGCAAGCCCCTCCTGAGTCTATTCTTGCAGTCCTACACTCCAGGCAGCCTTTGCCAGGTCTACACTAAAAAATTAATTTGACCCAGCTATATCACTTAGGAGTGTGAAAAATCCACAGCCAGTGAAGTCAGTGTTAGGTCAACAGAAGAATTCTTCCTTCAACCTAGCCACCACCTCTTGGGGAGGTGGATTAACTCCAGTGATGGGAGAAACCCTCTTGTTGCTGGAGTGAAGAGCTGAAGAGCTACAAGAGTGTAGCTACAGTGCTGCTGTAGCATTTTCACTGTAGCTCCCTACAAGTAGAACTATTGACCTCAGTGAAGTTGTTCATTTGGGTAAGGCTTGCAAGGTCAGGGGCTCAGGCAAGTTGATTCCAATCCCATTAATAAAATGACATGGAGACAATTTATTTTTTGTTCCAAATGCTTATTTATTAGAACTCGTCCAGTCTATCCTGAAATGAAACAAATTTTAAAATATAAATTATTGTATCCAAGAAAGCAAATTGGCTCCTTCTGTCCTTTCAATCTATCATTAGATAGTGTTTTCAAAAGTGAACATAAGAATGGCCATGCTGGCTGAGACCAATGGGCCATCTAACTCAGTATCTTGTCTCTGACATTGGCAGGTGCCAGATGCGTCACAGAGGGCAAAAAGAACATGGCAATTTATCAAGTGATCCATTCTCTATCTTCCAATCCAATAGCCATCAGTGGTTAGGGACATCGAGAGCATGGGGTTGCATCCCTGATCACTATGGCTAATAGCCATTGATGGACCTATTCTCCATGAATTTATCTAATTCTCTTTTGAATTCAGTTATACTTTTGGCCTTTATAGCAACATCCCCTTGCAACGCTTTCCACAGGTTGACTGTGCATTGTGTGATGAAGTACATCCTTCAGTCTGTTTGAAACCTGTTGGTTCTTGTTTTATGTTGAGTATTATTTTTTACTCACTTTCTCCATACCATTCATGATTTTATACACCTCTATCCTATTTTCTCCCCCAGTCATCTCTTTTCCAAGTTGAACAATCCAGTGTTTTTTTAATCTCTCCTTCTATGGAAGCTATTCCATACCCTTATCATTGTTGTTGCCCTTCTGTAAGGAGAAGGCCTTTTCCTCCAGTCATATTGTAAGTCCTAAGGCCTTTGTCTATGGCCATATTAGGAGAGCAGCAGCCAGAAGCTAAGAAGCAGAAAGTCACATCCCACCTAAAATTACATTAAAACAATGTAATACCAGGCTGTTAAAAAGGCGATCCTGTCCTAATAGCGCCCGCCATCACTAGATAAAGAAACAGATCTTGAAATGGTTACAGAAAACTTAGTTTGATAGCATTATGACTGAGAAGAAAACACTTAATTGTTGTGGTTGTAAAATCCTCATTTCTTTATTGTTTGTATGAGCTCATTCTGCTTCTTCGATTGTTTCTGTCTGCTACATAATTAATTTTGCTAGGTGTAAATCAATTATGGTGGTTGGGTATGACTGCTACAGGATTGTTGTACAGCAGTGGTCCCCAATGCAGTGCCCGAGGGCATCATGGCACCCGCCAGGGCATTTATATGTGCCCGCCTAGTGCCCAGCAGGGGAGAGAAGCCATGGCCCTGCGCCTGCCGGGGACAGAGAACTCAGGCTCCAGGCACAGTGTTCTCTGTTCCCTGCAGGTGCGGGGCCTGCCTAGTGCCCAACAGGGGAGAGAAGCTGCGGCCCCGTGCCTGCTGGGGACAGAGAACTCCGGGGCTGCAGGTGCCAGTGTTCTCGGTCCCTGGCAGGTGCGGGGCTGTGGCTTAAGCCGGAGAGAAGCTGCGGCCCCGCGCCTGCCAGGAACAGAGAATTCTGGGGCTGTGGGCTCCAGTATTCTCGGTCCCTGGCAGGCGCGGAACCCACTTAGTGCCCAGCAGGGGAGAGAATCCAGGGCCCCTGCCCCTGCTGGGGACAGAGTACTACGGGGCTGCGGGCACCGGTGTTCTCTGTCCTTGCGGCTTCTCTCCATCTTCTCTCTGGATTCATATATTATGTAATATTAAATATGATTTTTTTGTATTATTTAATGTACAAATACAAAATAAGCCTTGAAAAATTGTTGGCGCCCGCCACACTCTTCTGAAAACATGAATGTGCTTCTGGCCACAAAAAGGTTGGGGATCACTGCTGTACAGTATGTAAGGATTGGTTAGAAAATTGTTTAGTAATATTTTAGTAAAATGACTGGTTAAGGTACAGCTAAGCAAGACTCAAGTTTCACTATATAAACTGATCTAAAAGGATGGTCTTTGGAACCAACTCCAGGACATAGCCCCAAGATCAGAGCTGCCAGACTTCAGCACCCTGCCACCCACTCCATGCAGAAACTGGAGTCCCCAGATGACCTAATTAATTAGATGATCCTAATTGTCCATCAAGAAGAGTTCATCTGCCTTATTGGGAGTGGTGAGCATTGTGTGCTTAGCATGAGTATTTTGTTTTGGTAACTGTTAATAGAGGTTAAGTAGGATATTATTGTGTAAGGCTCTTTCACCAGTAAAAGACCCTGCAAACCCGCTGAGTATCAGGTTACGCCCTGAGCCAAAGGAAGGGTAAGGATGCGTGCCTAAATTAACAGGGTTACACCTGAGCCCGAAGGAACAAGGTAAGGGTGGCTGCTCTAGAGCATAAGATTACACCTGAGCTCTAGGAATGGGGAAGGGGTGTGTGTGCCTAAATTAAGAGGGTTATGCTTTAAGCCCTGGGAACTGGGTAAAGGTGGGTGCCCCTAGAGTGTGCGCATAACAGAATTTTGTGCAGGTAACACTTCTCTGTATTTTTTTCCAGTTCTAATTGTCAAGGTTCCTTCCCCACTCTGAACTTTAGGGTACAAATGTGGGGACCTGCATGGACACTTCTAAGCTTATTTACTAGCTTAGATCTGGTAACTCTGCCACCATCCAGAAATTTTAGTGTCTGGAGCACTTTCTGTCCCCCCAAAACTCTCCCCTCCCTGAGTGGCCTTGAGGGACTTCACCAATTCCCTGGTGAACACAGATCCAAACCCCTTGGATCTTGAAACAAGGAGAAATTAACCATCCGCCCTCCTTTCCCCCACCAATCCCTGGTGAGTCCAGATCCAACCCCCTTGGATCTTAAAACAAGGAAAAATCAATCAGGTTCTTAAAAAGAAAGCTTTTAATTAAAGAAGAAAGTAAAAATCATCTCTGTAAAATCAGGATGGAAAATACTTCACAGGGTAATAAAATTCATATAGCCCAGAGGAACTCCCTCTAGCCTTAGGTTCAAAGTTACAGCAAGCAGAGGTAAAATCCTCTCAGAAAAAAAAAAAAAAAGGACATTTACAGGTTGGGAAAACAAAAATAAGACTAATCCGCCTTGCCTGGCTCTTACTTACAATTTTGAAACATGAGAGACTGATTCAGAAAGATTTGGAGAGCCTGGATGGACGTCTGGTCCCTCTTAGTCCCAAGAGCGAACAACAACCAAAACAAAGAGCACAAACAAAGACTTCTCTCCACCAAGATTTGAAAGTATCTTGTCCCCCTATTGGTCCTCTGGTCAGGTGTCAGCCAGGTTTACTGAGCTTCTTAACCCTTTACAGGTAAAAGAGGCATTAACCCTTAACTGTTTATGACACTAATACATCTCTTTTTAGATGAAATATGCAGTTAATGGAACAGAAGGGCTCTCATGAGGCAATTCTGTCCCATGGCTTAAACATATAATTACAAACTGAAAACTGAAAGGTGGATAAGGAACTGGATAAAGGGGAGACTACGACAGGTAGTACTGAAAGGGGAACTGTCAGGCTGGAAGGAAGTTACTAGTGCAGTTCCTCAGGGATCAGTTTTGGGACCAATCTTTTTATTACTGACCTTGGCACAAAAAGTGGGAAAGTGCTAATAAAGTTCGCGGATGACACAAAGTTGGGAGGTATTGCCAATACAGAGAAGGACCGAGATATCATACAGGAAAATCTGGATGACCTTGTAAACTGGAGAAATAGTAATAGGATGAAATTTAATAGTGAAAAAGTGCAAAGTCATGCATTTAGGGATTAAGAATAAGAATTTTGTTTATAAATTGGGGACACATCAGTTGGAAGTAACAGAGGAGGAAAAGGACCTCGAAGTATTGGTTGCTCACAGGATGACTGTGAGCCACCAATGTGATATGGCCGTTAAAAAAGCTAATGCAGTTTTAGGATGCATCAGGCAAGGTATTTCCAGTAGAGATAAGGAGGTATTAGTTCCATTATACAGGCACTGGTGAGACCTCATCTGGAATACTGTGTGCAGTTCTGGTCTCCCATGGTTAAGAAGGATGAATTCAAACTGGAACAGATTCAGAGAAGGGCTAGTAGGATGATCCGAGGAATGGAAAACTTGTCTTTTGAAAGGAGACTGAAAGAGCTTGGCTTGTTTAGCCTAACCAAAAGAAGGCTGAGGGGAGATATGATTGCTCTTTATAAATATATTAGAGGCATAAATATCAGGGAGGGAGAGGAATTATTTAAGCTTTAGTACCAATGTGGATACAAGAACAAATTGATATAAACTGGACACTAGGAAGTTTGGACTTGAAATTAGATGAAGGTTTGTAACCATTAGAGGAGTGAAGTTCTGGAACAGCCTTCCAAGGGGAATAGTAGGGGGCAAAAGACACATCTGGCTTCAAGACTAAGCTTGATAAGTTTATGGAGGGGATGGTATGATGAGATAGCCTAATTTTGGCAATTAATTCATCTTTGATTTTTAGCAGGTAAATATGCCCAATGAGCTGTGATGGGATGTTAGATGGGATGGGATGTAAGTTCCTACAGAGAAGTCTTTCCTGGTGAGTCTTGCCCTCATGCTCAGGGTTTAACTGATAGCCATATTTGGGGTCGGGAAGGAATTTTCCTCCAGGGAAGATTGGCAGAGGCCCTGGAGGTTTTTCGCCTTTCTCTGCAGCATGGGGCACAGGTCACTTGCTGGAGGATTCTCTGCATCTTGAGCTCTTTAAACCATGATTTGAGAACTTCAATAACTCAGACATAGGTTAGGGGTTTGTTACAGGAGTGGATGGGTGAGATTCTGTGGCCTGCATTGTGCAGGAGGTCAGACTAGATGACCATAATGGTCCCTTCTGATCTTAAGTCTATGATTCTATGAAAGTGTTTACAGTACTTTAGATGCATACTGTAATGGTAGATTTGAAGAGCTGCTAACCGTACTAAAAATCCTGATGGAAGTTAGAGAGAGAAAATAATCTCTCAGCCAATTCACAATAGCTTTATCTATGCAAACAGGCACCTTGGCAGGCTGATGAGTTAGTAAGGTAAGCAAGATATGACTACATATATCTCGGACACATTTTAGGGCTTCAGTTTCTGTTATCTTCCCGCTTCCCAGCCCTTGATGCATTTTCTGGGTCAGGTGTAGTAAAGCAAAGCTCCCAGAAGAGTAACAGAGCTGCCAGCAGGGGCTATTGCTGTTACTCCTGGAGGAATTCTGTACCAAAAAATTAGAAATTATGTGCACAATATTTTAAAATTCTGCAAAATTCAGCATATTTGAGGTCAATATAGCACAATAAAATCACACCAGTTTCAATTATTTTGGTAATTTATTTCAAAATACCTGTCAGCAAGTATGTCTAACAATACAGACAACAAAAAAGATTCAGGGAATGTTTTTTGACAAATAGATTCCTTATTAGGCAAATTAATACAGAACTGAGTAATAATTCATTCAAACTGCAATACAGAACCATATTTTCTGCACCTCTCAAACAGCGCAAAGGCTTGAGGGAGTCAGGGGTAATGGAGAAGCTGAGGGAGAGGGAAGCAGTTGCTGGAAACGAGTCTGGGTGTGAACTTGAGAGGGTTGTTGGACATGGGTGGGAAAAGTATAGACCTTTTTTTGGGGGGGGCACAGAGGGAGGGATTGTTAGGGAGTTTCCCCCATGCAGATCCTTAGCCTCTCCCATTCAGGCACATCTGCCCCACCCCCATGAGTCTCTCCACTCGTCCCCCATCTCTATGTATCTCTGTGCCCCCACTCACCCATCTCCCTTCCTCCATGTAGCCCCACACCCCCTCAGCCAACCCCCTCCCCCATCCTGTTGTAGCCCTGCACCCCCTGCCCCTCATCCCCATTTGTCCCTGCACTCTTTCCCCCATCCTTATCTGTCTCTGTGCCCTCTGGTGTGTGGCCATCACTCTACAGGTCCTGGTTCATTACTGGGATTCCTATGAACTACAATAACAAAATAATAATAAATGGTGATTTGCGTGTAAAGGTAACTAGCCTCTATCTAGTCCCCAAAAAAGAACAGGAGTACTTGTGGCACCTTAGAGACTAACATTTATTTCAGCATAAGCTTTCGTGGGCTACAACTCACTTCTTCAGATGCATAGAATGGAACACAGAGACAGAAGGTATTTATACATACAGAGAACATGAAAAGGTGGAAGTACACATACCAACTGTAAGAGGCCAATCAATTGAGATGAGCTAAGGAGCAAGGGATGTATTTGCCTTCAGCAGCCCCCAAGTTAGAAGCTGCTGCCTGACAGCGCTTGATGCCAAGATAGCATGCTGGCCAAGTCCATTCTTTGGAATGCACCTAAAGAGTCTTATCCACATAAAGATCAGAGCCTGTAGCATTCACATCACACACACCAACGTGACAATTAGCCCCCCTTGTTGTCAGTTTGGCACAGAGGGCCAGGAATGAATGAGTCACAAGAGACTGACTAGCCAGCAGCCTCTTCAGATCATTGTTAAGGCACATTAGCGAGTGGGTGAGAAGCCTGTACTGTTGTTGTCATTGCTGTACCTGTTGGGGGGGGGGGGGGGAGAAGAGAGAGAGAACTTCAATCTCAACATTCTTCACTTTCCCCAAGCATCATATCCACCTACACAAAACACGCACAGAATCACTCAGTCACCAAGGTCCCCTACCCCATGGTTTTAGCTGAGAATTCCCACCCCCTCCACACACACACTTTGAACCAGTTATAGAGCAGGGTTTATGGTAAACATGTTGACATCTTTAATTACACCACCTTTAATTGCCTTTGCTATGTTCACTTATCTTCATAAAAAGGAAACAGCCAGATTTGTGCAGAGTCCAATCTATCTGCATACAAATTACAATGCACGCATGCACACACACAGTAACGTAGACAGCAGCTTTTAACTCAAATAAAACAATGAATTGCGACGCTCACAGAGAGGATGCTTGAATAATAAACCTTAACCTCCCACAGTTCAAGTTGTTTTGTGGCCAGTAATCAGAGTCAGTTTCTCTATCAGCAACAGGATACATTAGATAATATGGTGGTGCATTAAGGCCTTAAAAGTAACTTAAGCATGGCCAGAAAAAAAATGAAGCTAAGACACAGCACTCAAAACATTATTTGTACTTACTCCTTCCCCAACATTTTCCACAATAGGCCGTTCACCACACAGGAACATAAATTACCTCCACACTTTAGCATTATAAGGGATTTGCTTCCTGTGGTGATCCTCTTACAGAAGAAATAGAGGAGACAGCAGAATTAAATTTGGGACTATGGTTGGCTGAAATTTGGAATTTCCAGGTCATAGGAAATTTCAACATTCAAAATTTCCCCTGAACTGGAGATTCTGAAAAATCATGTTTCCGAAACACCGAAACAGTGTTTTCAAAATGAAATATGCAGGGGGTGCCAGAACAATTTGTATAGGGCGGGTGCTGAGAGCCATTAAACTGAACTGTAAACCCTGTATATAACAGAAACCATTTCAAGGTTGGCGGTGCGGTATCACTTAGTTCCAGCACCTGTGGAAATAGCTCCCAGGTAACTGCTTGGTGAAACTGATATAATTCATGTCACTTTCACTACTTCCCGCCACTGAATAGCAGATATCAAAGGGTCATTTTCAAGGCTACCATTCAGTCTTGAACAGCAGCTACCAGGGATTCCATGGTCCACTAGCTCCATGGCAGCCTGGCCACATGGATGGCAAACCTAGGGCTACCAAATTCCCACATCAGCTGGCTCCCCAAGCTAATAAGAGCATAGGCATCCGGGGTGCAAGTTGACTGGGGAGTCTGGCTCAGTGGCAGACAGCCTGGAAGCCCCAACTGGAGATGGGGATCTCTGAACTTCCACGCTCCCTAAGGTACTGGGAGTTCAGATCCTGAGAGCAACAGCTTGAGGCAAGGCTGCCATTCCCTCATCAGGAAGTATGGAAACCCCAAGAGCTCCAGCTGGAGCTTTCAGGCTCAAAATTAGTTTCATCAAAGGTTGGATGGAAGGGTTTGCCCAGATTTATAAAATAGCACTTTGTTCTTTGCCATCAGCTTTATGCAATGATCCACCAAGGATTTTTAAAAAGTGTGTATATAGTTATATATTTATTTATTTAAAATGCTGTAGGGTGGCTGGTTTTTTTCGTATGTGCATCACTCTCAGCAACTCTGGTCTTTCCTGGTGTTGCTAGAGGACCACCTCTGTTGGATGTATTTATTCAAGCGGCAGAATGATAAATTCAACACATTCTTCAACATCTCAGTCAGCAAAGATAAACCAGAGTTAAAAAAACCCTTCTCCTCTCTTGTTATGCTAATGATCTTTCATTTTGCAGAATGGGGCAATGTGACATACTAGTTGGTAAATCATGGAGCCTCTGTACTTCCCTCCTACACTATAGCCACAGAATTATAAAGAAAGCACTTAGCATTAACACGCGTAAATTATTAGGTAAAGTAGCAGTTGTGCCATTTCTTACTTTGTCACCTTTGTATTTCACACGGTCAAGATTATGAATACTGAAGAAACCCTCTTTGAAGATATGGCTCCAGTTTGGGCAAATAGAAGATTAGATGTGAATGTTCACAGTTAGTCTGTAAGCCTTATCAGGGCAGGGGCTATCTTATTATGTGTGGGCAATGCATACCACATAAGGCTCTGGTCAAGGCCTCTAAGTGCTGCTGTAATAATCAAAGGACTATGCATGTTGATCAAACAAAGCACTGGGTAATGAGAGAGGATTTTTGTTTGGCCAAGATCCCCACACTCTTTTTTCTAGTCTAGATGCACTCTTGGCATCCTTGGAATAAGCCAATAACATTCTAGACTTCCTAACATCAGACAAAAAAATTACCAGCAATGCACTGGGTTCTACAGGTTTGGGTTTACTGTCCACTGCAGGGCAAGTACAAAGGAGCTAGCACGCATCTACCAACATAAGCATTATTATTTAAGGTTGGGATGGAAAAATCCACTTTGCCATGGAAAATAGGAAATGTCCCGGTGAGAACATCACTGTCCCGCCCTTAAAAAAAAAAAAAAAAAGCCACACAAGGTTAACATTTTTTTACATCCTAAAGTCTTCACACACACAAACAGATGGCGTGCTCTAATTCTTGAAATACCTCAGCTGTGGGTTAGAACTTTCAGAACAAGCTGCAGCAAAGTGAAAACTAACCTAGGTATTTTCAGTTTTACTTTTACTATTCAGAACCCTATATCTTGTTGGTATCTCTACTGCAATCAGGTGTTTCATTCTGCAGCAACTCACAAAGTCTCTGAGCAACAGCACAGGCTGGTACTGAAGCACCTCCTACTGAGGCTGGGAGCTGCAAAATGAAGGCTAGGATAGTAGAAACATCCCTGCTTAGAACAACCAAAAAGCCAAAAGAGGGTGGAGTAGAGCCATCCTTGAAACAGCAAGTCCCTGCCATCTTCCATATCAGACTTAGCTTTCTGGCTATTATGTATTGTTAAGCTTTCTAAGCCCTATGTGTGGGTACATGGAAGGGAGTGGTTAAGATATGTTAGAAAAGATATGCACAGTACAAGATGTACAGTATAGAGCGTGATGGGGGTTAAGAAATAAGGAGAGAAACTATATGGGAGGAGGTAGAAAACAAGAGACCGGTTAAAGTATGTAGAGACTGTTTTGGATGGGAGTACCTACAGATATGGACTCTAACAGCAAATTAGACCATTTCTTTGGGCTACTGAATTTTTAGCTGGAGCAGTATGCTTGTCCAAGGAATTTTGCAAAGCTGATTTAAGGACAGACTGTGCTCCATCTTGGAACCAAAAAAAAAAAAAGGAAGCTGGAAACACAAAGAGGATGGAAATGTCTTATTGACAAGAACTGCACAATGCAACAGAACTCCAGATAAAATGAATGAAGATTAACCTGGCAGGAAAAGAACCAGCCTGCACAGTGCCTTGGTATGAACAAAACTAAGAACATAACTGAAACTGATCTGGGTGTGACACCTGAAGTATTTTAGATTGACGAACATCTCACCAACTCTTACCCAGAAAGACGAGTTAGATAACTGACATACAGGAAAAGAGCCAAGATGCTGATTGTCTTAGTTGTATGCATTTAGTAAGCAACTCCATTCAATTTGCAAACAAGGATGCACCCCGAACACCGCGTGGTGAGAAGAGAAAGCAATTGTTCCAAGCTTCCCACCTTTGAGTAATATTTTTACCCATTACTGTTACTATCTTAAAGGAAAACATAGTTAAGGTGTCTGGATTAACCATCTCTCCCTTCAGTAGGTGTCAGCAGGTTCATTGTTAGGAAAGAGTTCTCAAGACTGATCAGGAAGAACTCCTCCCACTGCCTCAAAATTCACAAACAAATCCAGGCACTACACAATAAATAATGATGGAAGATCGCAATAGCTCCAATGAGGTATTTTTACCACACACAAGTTCAGGATTTTAGCAAATACTTTCCTTCCAACACAACTAAAATGAAACACAAAAGTCTCAGTATCTATTCTTAGCTTTCATCCCAGTCCTCTAGAGCCCAGTCTGGCATCTTGGAATTGTATTCAAACTCTGCTCCCTTGTAGCGTAAGGCATGCAGGTACATCACCAGCTCCCTAGGAGATGGGTCCTGCCTTACTATTTTACACTCCTCACACAGAGGGTCCTTTTCTTCTGTTTGTCCATCCTGATTCCCACTTGAACTAGCTCCTTCAGGGTTTAGTCCATCCTGATTCCCACTTGAACTAGTGCCTTCAGGGTTTGCTTCATGTGTTTCTGGTCTGGTATCATAATTTGGCAAACAAGCCAGTATTTCAGCTTCTTTCTGATCCTTAGAGTCCTCAGTTCTGCAGGAGTCTGCACTTATAGGTGTAATCTCAACTGTCTTAGTACAGTAATCTGAACGGTCACATTCTTCACTTCCCACAATGGGCTTCAGGTCCTCCTCTGAAATGTCCAGGATGCTCAAACTCTGTTTGGAACAATGTTCTTCCACTAAAGCCCTGAGAAGCTCCTCATCTGTTTTATTAATCTCACCACCCTTACCCTTAGTAGGACCCCAGGCTTCCATATTGTAGATGGGGTCATTGACAATAGGATATCCCAGGAATTGCAAATGGACCCGGATCTGGTGGGTGCGACCCGTGAATGGAAAACACTTGACCACACTGGTCTTGCCATTGTAACTAAGCCTTTGGAAGACAGTTTTACAGGATTTGCCTTTGGGGTCCACACGACACACGCCCACTTTGTAAGAAACAACCAGGATGGGTTCCTCACAGGTCACTTCATTTTCTGGAAACTCCCCAAGCACGCGGCAGACATACTCCTTTTCCAGCTACAGAAGGAAAAACAGAGCAAACATCAGAAACACATCAATCCAGACTCAATGCAAATCGCTCTTGAGCTCCAGCTACATTAAGCTTAATACTAACTATTCCTGCCCTCCCCTTCACTTACAGATATGTGGGGAAGTTCAGACATTTCAGTTATAGGATTGCAGATAACAGGAGAAGCAAACAAGCATCTCAAGTGTACCTCATTATAAAGTGAAGTCTTCTATTTAGCCCTACAGTGGCTTCTGTCCCATTCAGGTGTATTTTATTAATGGAGTTTGATAACTTCATAATTCAACATTTCAACTAAGACCTAGGAAACTACTTTAATATTAAACCCAAATTTATGTCAAGATTTATTCTCAGATTTTTGTTGTCGCCCCTTACTTTTGTGCCCTTGCTGAAAATCTTAAAAGCCAGAGTGCCACAACTGGGATTGGCAGGTTGTGGGTGTGACACCCTATACCCCATGTTCAGCATTTTTATATGGTTATGATATATTTTGTACAAAGTATGACTTGTTCAGTAGATTGAGTTTTCAAATGATACCTCACAATACTGTCCTGTCAAAATTTGTGCATCAACATTGTATATGGAGTTATGAGATTTTACTATAGAATTGTTACTGAAATACACTGTAGTTCTGGGTAATGCCCGCAGACCATTTTCTCAAAGACATCATTTAGGTGCTAAAAGGCCATTACCTGCTTCATCAGAGATATACCAGCACAAGTGCTGTAAACAAGAAATGTATAATTCACCTGAAGGACAGCTGGCAGTTCACATATGCCATGGAACTGCCTGACACCATGACCCAGCAAAGACTTTTCCAGTGCAAAGGGTCAGAGTATAAAGGAGAAAAATGCCTCTATATACCTCTCCTCTCCCATCTTTACTCATAGACGATCACTTGAAAGACACAAGGTGCATCACTAAACTAAGGAGAGCTGGGGTACTGGAACAATTTTTACAGTGGTGGTGCTGAGAGTTACCGAACCAAGCTGTTAACCCTGTATATAACGGAAACCACTTCAACATAAGAATGGCCATACTGGGTCAGACCAAAGATTCATCTAGCCCAATATCCTGTCTTTTGACAGGAGCCAATGCCAGGTGCCCCAGAGGGAACAGAATAGGTAATCATCAAGTGATCCATCTCCTGTCGCCCATTCCCAGCTTCCGGCAAAAAGAGGCTAGGGACACCATCCCTCCCCATTCTGGCTAATAGCCTTTGATGGACATATCCTCCATGAACTTATCTAGTTCTATTTAAAACCCTGTTATAGTCCTGGCCTTCACAACATCTTCTGGCAATGAGTTCCGTAGATGGACTGTGCATTGTGTGAAAAAATTACTTCCTTTTGTTTGTTTTAAATCTGCTGCCTATTAATTTCATTTGGTGACCCCTAGTTCTTGTATTATGAGGAGTAAACAACACTTCCTTATTTACTTTCTCCACACCAGTCATGATTTTTATAGACTTCTATCATATCCCCTCTCAGTTGGGCTTTTCAGCTTGGAAAAAGACCAGTCTTATTATTAATCTCTCCTCATATGGAAGCCATGCCATACCCGTAATAATTTCTGTTGTCCTTTTCTGAACCTTTTCCAATTCCAATATATCTTTTTTGAGATGGGGCAACCACATCTGGCAAGCAGTCTTCAAGATGTGGGTGTACTATGGATTTCTGTCTTCTTATCTATCCCCTTCTTAATGATTCCCAACATTCTGTTCACTTTGTTGACTGCCACTGCATATTGAGTGGATATTTTCAGAGAAACAACCCCCAGTTCCAACACCTATGAGGGAAAGTGGTCCTGGCCTAGCCGTTTTTCCAGCCAGTACAGACTACTGAAAGTTTTGGTGAGAGAAAAACTTTTTGCTTTTAAACTTGTTAACCTTGGTAAAGTTTATGAATTTGCTTGCGTGTTTATCTTTTTTCTTCTTTTGTAACCAACTCTGACGTTTATGCCTTATCACGTGTAAATCACTTAAAATTAGGGCTATCAAACTATTAAAAAAATCACAATTGCAAGATTAAAAAAGAGTTGTGTATTAATTTCAGTTTTAATTGCACTGTTAAATAAAAGAATACCAATTTAATTTATTATAAATATTTGTGGATGTTCTTCTACATTTTCAAATATATTGATTTCAATTACACCACACAGAACAAAGCATACTGTACTCTATTATCTGAGTACAAATATCTGCATTGCAAAAAAGATAGAAAGAAACAGTATTTTTCAATTCATCTCGTACAAGTACTGTAGTGCAATCTCTATCGTGAAAATGCAACTTACAAAGGTAGAATTATTATTTTTTGTTTTTACATAACTGCACTCAAAAAGACAACAATGTAAAACCTTAGAGCCCACAAGCTGAGGCATAAAGGGCATACAAATGTTTAGCATATCTGGCACGCAAATATTTTGTAATGCCGACTAGAACAGTGCCATGCAAAAACCTGTTCTTACTTTCAAGTGACGCTAAACAAGAAGGGGGCAACATTATCTCCCATAAATATAAACAAAATTATGTCTTGAGTGATTGGCTGAACAAGAAAGAATGAGTGGACTAGTACGAGGTGAACTGAAAATTATAATCTCTTATCTTTTTTACAGTGTAAATATTTGTAATAAAAAATAATATAAAAAGAGCACTGTACACTTTAATGTGTTATAACTGACATCAATATATTTGAAAATGTAGAAAAACATCCAAAATATAATAAATTGGAATTCTATTATTTAACAGTGTGATTAAAACTGCGATTAATCGTGACTTTTTAAAATCTAATTAATTTGTTTTGTGTTAATTGCATGCATTAACTGCGTGCATTAACTGCAATCAATAGACAGCCCTACTTAAAATCTAAAACAAGTTATTAACTAGAGAAAGACAGTATCAGAGGGGTAGCCGTGTTAGTCTGGATCTGTAAAAGCAGCAAAGAATCCTGTGGCACCTTATAGACTAACAGACATTTTGGAGCATGAGCTTTCGTGGTTGAATACTCACTTCATCAGATGCATGTAGTGGAAATTTCCAGGGGCAGGTGTATATATATATGCAGGCAAGCTAGAGATAATGAGGTTAGTTCAATCAGGGAGGATGAGGCCCTGTTCTAGCAGTTGAGGTGTGAAAACCAAGAGAGGAGAAACTGGTTCTGTAGTTGGCAAGCCATTCACAGTCTTTGTTTAATCCTGAGCTGATGGTGTCAAATTTGCAGATGAACTGAAGCTCAGCAGTTTCTCTTTGAAGTCTGGTCCTGAAGTTTTTTTTTGCTGCAGGATGGCCACCTTAAGGTCTGCTATAGTGTGGTCAGGGAGGTTGAAGTGTTCTCCTACAGGTTTTTGTATACTGACATTCCTAATATCCTGAGCTAGAGTTACTATGGTGCAGTGTGCAGTTACTGGTGAGAATGCGTTTCAGGTTGGCAGGTTGTCTGTGGGCGAGGATGGCCATCACATACAGTCTCCAGCTAAAACCCCTCCAACGCATCATCAGGCATCTACAACCCATCCTGGACAATGACCCCACACTTTCACAGGCCTTGGGTGGCAGGCCAGTCTTTGGCTCAGGAACCAATCCATGCAACAAACCTCGATGCCAACTCTGCCCCCATATCTATACCAGCAACACCATCACAGGACCTAACCAGATCAGCCACACCATCACCGGTTCATTCACCTGCACATCCACCAATGTAATATACGCCATCATATGCCAGCAATGTCCCTCTGCTATGTACATCGGCCAAACTGGACAGTCTCTACAGAAAAGGATAAATGGACACAAATCAGACATTAGGAATGTCAATATACAAAAACCTGTAGGAGAACACTTCAACCTCCCTGACCACACTATAGCAGACCTTAAGGTGGCCATCCTGCAGCAAAAAAATTTCAGGTCCAGACTTCAAAGAGAAACTGCTGAGCTTCAGTTCATCTGCAAATTTAACACCATCAGCTCAGGATTAAACAAAGACTGTAAATGGCTTGCCAACTACAGAACCAGTTTCTCCTTCCTTGGTTTTCACACCTCAACTGCTAGAACAGGGCCTCATCCTCCCTGATTGAACTAACCTCGTTATCTCTAGCTTGCTTGCATATATATACCTGCCCCTGGAAATTTCCACTACATGCATCTGACGAAGGCCTTGGCTACACTACAGAGTTGCAGCGCTGGTGAGGGGGTTACAGCGCTGCAACTTAGGATGTGTACACACTTGCACAGCACGGCCAGCGCTGCAACTCCCTCGTTGCAGTGCTGGCTGTACACCCGGTCGAGCCTCGGTGTAGAGGATCCAGCGTTGGTGATCCAGCGCTGGTCAGCAAGTGTAGACACCCACCAGCGTTTTTATTGACCTCCGTGGCATAAGTAGGTATCCCAGCATACCTTAGAAGCCTCTCTGGTAATCATGCAAACTCCACTGTCCTGGGCTCACCTGACCCCTCCTTTAAATGCCCCGGGAATTTTAAAAATCCCCTTCCTGTTTGCTCAGCCAGGTGTGGAGTGCAATTACTCAATCAATCAATCAGCGACAATGCCTCCACGCACCAAACGAGCCCCAGCATGGACCAATGCAGAGCTGCAGGACCTCATAAGTGTTTGGGGAGAGGAGGCTGTGCAAGCACAGCTGCGCTCCAGAAGGAGAAATTATGATACCTATGGGCAGATATCGCAGTCCTTGATGAGAAGGGGCCATGAACGGGACACGTTGCAGTGCAGGGTCAAAATAAAAGAGCTGAGGAGCGCTTACTGCAAAGCTCGTGAGGGAAATCGCTGCTCAGGAGCTGCCCCCACAAACTGCCATTTTTACCAGGAGCTGGATGCCATACTTGGGTGTGACCCCACTGCCAATCCGAGGACCACGATGGAGAGTTCAGAGCAGGGAGAAGTGGGGGAGGGTGTAGAGGAAGGTGACAGTGAGGCTACTGGCGTGGAGGGAGACACCCCGGAGTCCCAGGAGGCATGCAGCCAGGAGCTCTTCTCAAGCCAGGAGGAGGCTAGCCAGTCGCAGCAGCAGGAAGTTGATGGTGAGGAAGAAACTGAGGATCGTGCTCGGGGTAAGCAGATTTTTATGTTTTGGGAGAGGAGGGTTTGGGTTATGGCTGCCTGCATGCATGCCTAAACGTGGAATAGCCCATTGATTTGCTCTATCATGTCTCTGTAATCTGCCTCGGTAATCTCTTGAAAAGTTGCAGCCAGAGCGTTTGCAATTTGCTTTCTTAAGTTGATCGGGAGAGCCACCGTGGTCCTTGTCCCGGTCAGGCTAACTCGTCCGATCCACTGTGCAGCGAGGGGTGGGGGGACCATGGCTGCACACAGGCAAGCTGCATAGGGGCCAGGGCGGTATCCACATTGCTGTAGAAGACCCTCCCTCTCTTCCCAGGTAACATGCAGCAGTGATATGTCTGGCAGTAGGAAACCCTGTTGAGAATTTAGGGATACTTGAGTGCAGGGCGCCAGGTTCGTGTTTCCCCAGCCCATTGCACTCTGTTGTTAACCCCCGCCCCTCCCAGCACGTAGCCAGCCACGCGGTGCGCTCCGGTGTTATGCACCCCCCTCCCAGCAGGCATCCAGCACTGTGGTGCGCTCTGGTGTTCCCCACCCCCCTCCCAGCACGTAGCTAGCCCCGCGGTGTGCTCCAGTGTTCCCCACCCCCCTCCCAGCACGTAGCCAGCCCCGCGGTGTGCTCCGGTGTTATGCACCCCCCTCCAAGCAGGCATCCAGCACCGCGGTGCGTTCCCCCCCCCCACCAGCAGGACGGCGTGAACGCGTACCAAAGCCCAACCCCCCCTCCCCCCAGCAGCTCGCCACCTTCCTGTTCACTACTGTCCCCTGTTCAGGATACCAGCTACCTCCTGTACCCATTGCAGATAAACCCCAGTGACCCATCAGTCAATTCCCACTCCCAAGGGGAACTCGGGGGGGAAAACCACTCACCCCATTGCTCGCCATGACTTTAGCTTCCCTGCCCTCTCTGTGTTATGTGAGGTATGTGAGAAGGATGCCACCAAAAGTCTAAAAAGTCCTTCACTGTGTGATAATAAACAATGTAGCCTCTGTGTATTACATGGTTCTCTCTCTCTTTTTTCTAGTGACCTTGACTAATGCAGCCAGATCACTGGCCTCACGTAGATTGCAGAACTTGAGACGAAATCCCAGAAAATCAAAAGAGGAATTGATCAAATCAGTTATGAGTCACTACAACAGAGAAAGTAGGAAGACACAGGAACGGAGAGAGAAAATGTATGAATGGAGACAGAGTGTACATGAATGGAGGCAAACAGAAAGCAGGAGAAAGGAATCGTCTGCCAAAAAAACCACAAAGCAGATGATAAGCCTCCTGGTTCGCCAAACTGAGTCTTTCGAGTCTCTCGTAGCCATGCAGACAAATATGTACCGTTGTAACCCACAGCCCTCCCAAAGCCCTCTTTCTTGTTCCCCAGTATTTCCACAAAACAACTTTCTCCAGCAGCCAGTTTCTTATTACCCCCAGCTGCCCCCAACACCTGTACGATCACCAACCAGCCCTGATAACTATAATTCTTACCCTGTTCACTCCACCCCCATTACCCTGCAGCATAGTAATCCTAAGTGCAGCAGACATTGAATAGTGATCAAAATAGGACATATTCAAACCTGTGAATGTACAGTCCACCAACCCAACCCCCTTGCCTTTTATGTACTGTATGTTGAATAAAAGATTTTTTTTCTTTTTCACTACGTTATATTATTGCTGGAAGTGGTAAATATTGTGCCCCAAGGTACAGCAAAGCACATCAAATGCACCAAACATTACTGTTGGCTCTCAGCATCAAACTGCTCCCTTAAAGCATCCCTAATCCTTGAAGCCCTTTCCTGGGCCTCCCTATTAGCCCTGCTCTATATTATGGAGGGTACAGCACGCGGATATAACAGTGGAGATGCTGCTTTCCCCCAAATCTAGCTTCCCATAAAGACACCTCTAGCGGGCTTTCAAACGGCCAAAAGCACACTCCACAGTCATTCTGCACCGGCTCAGCCTGTAGTTGAACCGGTCCTTGCTCCTGTCAAGCTTCCCTGTATACGGTTTCATGAGCCATGGCATTAAGGGGTAAGCGGGGTCTCCAAGGATCACAGTGGGCATTTCGACGTCCCCTACTGTGATCTTGCGGTCTGGGAAAAAAGTCCCGGCCCTCAGCCTCCTGAACAGGGAACTGTTCCGAAAGATGCGTGCATCGTGCACCTTTCCAGGCCATCCTGAGTAAATGTCAGTGAAACGCCCACGGTGATCCACAAGCGCTTGCAGAACCACGGAGAAATACCCCTTGCGATTAACGTACTCTGATGCCAGGTGGGGTGGTGACAGAATAGGAATATGCGTCCCATCTATTGCCCCTCCACAGTTAGGGAAACCCATTTCTGCAAAGCCATCCACAATGTCCTGCACGTTCCCAAGAGTCACAGTTCTTCTTAGCAGGGTGCGATTAATGGCTGTGCAAACTTGCATCCGCACCATTCCAACAGTAGACTTTCCCACTCCAAACTGGTTCACCAACGATCGGGAGCAGTCTGGAGTTGCCAGCTTTCAGATTGCAATAGCCACTCGCTTCTCCACTGGCAGGGCAGCTCTCAATCTCGTGTCCCTGCGCCGCAGGGTAGGGGCGAGCTCAGCACACAGTGCCATGAAAGTGGCTTTTCTCATCCGAAAGTTCTGCAGCCACTGCTCATCATCCCAAGATTGCAGGACGATGTGATCCCACCACTGAGTGCTGGTTTCCCGAGCCCAAAGGCGCCGTTCCACGGTGCTGAGCACGTCTATTGCTGCCACAAGCAATTTAGTGTCTTCACCGTCAGGCGATTCAATATCATCGTCTGACTCCTCACTGTCACTGTCACTCTCACTTTGCAGCTGAAGGAATAGCTCCACTGCCATGCGTGATGTGCTGGCAACATTCATCAGCAAGGTCCTCAGCAGCTCAGGCTCCATTTATAACAAAAACCGCAGAAATCGCGCTGCAGAATCACAATGCCGCCAAACTGCTCGGAATGTGTAGCAAAGCACCACGGGGCGTTGGAACAGGAAGCGGAAAGACCCGCACACTTCCTTCCCCTTCCCACAAGCCACAGCGCCAAAATGGGACGAGGTGCTCTGTGGGATAGCTGCCCACAATGCACCACTCCCAACAGCGCTGCAAGTGCTGTAAGTGTGGCCACTCTGCAGCGCTGGCCCTACACAGCTGTACTAGCACAGCTGTAACTACCAGCGCTGCAAAACTGTAAGTGTAGCCATACCCGAAGTGAGTATTCATCCACAAAAGCTCATGCTCCAAAACGTCTGTTAGTCTATAAGGTGCCACAGGATTCTTTGCTGCTTTTAGAGAAAGATACTGTTTTATCTAAACCAGTTTGTTTAGGTTGAAGTGTTTGGGAAGTCTCCACTTGAGACAACAAAGGCTGATGCATATTCATTACCCTTTGTAGGAATGACGGACTAATTTATGAGCTTGTGCGGTCCTGTGGGCTACTGAAGGTACTCAAAAATATGCGGATGTTGCCCTGTATCTATTTATGGAGGGCACGACACATCATTCATGCACTCAGCTGATAGAGACTTTGCATGCTGGTGGCTGTGATTGATCAGAGCCTGGAGAGGTTTGCTGTTCACTAGCAAAGCAATGTAAAAGGCATCCCAGGCTGGAGAGCTAAGGGGCCATAGCAGTTCAGCATGCACCCTGGGTAATGTCACAACAGGCTATTGCATAGAACATTTACAGGGGAATCTGAGCCCTTCAAAACAGAAATAGGGTTTGTATTAAAACACCAATAGCCTTTCAATTACTATCTCACAAACTAGCACACTTATCTACTATACAACCTACTGAGGGACCCGAATTCTGCTTAGTGGAGCACCACATTAGCATCCTACCAAGAGCACAAGGGGTGCATGTAATTTGCACCTGTCTTCATCTTAAAGAAAAAGCGCTGACCTACTGAGACCACAGGTCCTAAAATGCAATGCCCCTAGACATAAGCTGTATTTATGTATTAAAAGTTAAAGCAGCCACAGGCTGCAATGTAAACTTTGGGACTTGTGTTTGGCCAACAGCCTGTACTTGGACCAAACCTGCTTCAAGAGCTCTTGAAAGATGCACTTTGAAAATCACTTAAGTCCTCAGCTCTCACCTGTCTCTGCCGAACTTGCTCATCAATCCTTTTAGACACTTCTGCAGTCTTGGCAAATATGAGCACACCAGATGTCATGCGATCAAGCCGGTGAATAGTGTGCAACTCCTTTAGGTTATGCTCTTTGCCTAAGATGAAGATGACTGTGTTGTGTCGAAATCTGCCGCATGGGTGTACAGGTAAAGACGAGGGTTTGTCCACGACAACCACCTCGTCATTCTCTACCAAGATCTGGATAGGCTGAGCAGTGACTGGAGGCTCATGGCGATGCACCGTATTCCTCAGAAAATCATTATTCTACAAGCAAAACAGATTATTAGAATAGATATGATTTCCCCAAATATCCTTGATCAATGAGAAATAAGGGATAAATAACACCTCCAGAATAACGTGGGACCCAACATTAAGAAACCAGCTAAAAATATACTGGAAAATAGGAATGTATTATAATCATTAAACATACTGGTTTATCAAATCCTATCTCAAATAATGTTCCCATGCCTAGTACTTAGGAAGGGGGAAAGACTCATAATGCAAAAGGTCACTTGTGTGCAAGGCAGTCTGAGGGAGATAAATTCCTTCCTGACTCCTGCAGGTGAATTACTTATGCCTTGAAATTTTAACTAATACAGCTCCAAATACCACCATGAAGTTACATCCAGCACTTTTCATTTAAAGTCACACTTTCAGTTATACTAAAAAGCATCCCCATGCAGAGAAAGCCTTATTCTGCGCTCCTCAGATAAAGGACTTGGTTTTCCTGTAGGTTTGCACTGCATATAGCTTTGGATCCCACCACAATACAAAACAATAATTATGTTTAAACGTGGCTGTGGCCAAAATATATTACATTATTTTCTTTTCCCATATGAATGGAAGAGCAAAAAAAACCATTATGACATACTAGAGAACTAGGTTCTCTTTATGTGGGCTATTCTCCTCCCCACCCCAGGTCATCTGAAATTAGCTACACACATTTCAAAATATTGTTTTAATTAGCAGTTTTTTGGTAGTCTAGACGGAAGGCTTGCGCTCTAGCGGCTCTTCTAGAGCGGGAAACAGGACACCCCTTCCTCCACACACACAGCCAGGCAGTGACCCCGACTGCCGTAACCGTTGTAGAGAGCCAGCGGTCCAGAGGGGAGGCAGAGCGGCCAGCTGGGGCCATGGGGGTAGCAGGAAGGAGTGTGAGAGGTGAGGGGCCGGGTGGGGGAGAGAGGCGCTGCACGCGGGAAGGGATCTCTCTCCCTACGGGTGGGGAGCATATTCCTGAGATTACCAAATCGACGCCGCCCCCCCCACCGCGAGACGTAAACTACGGCCGCCCGCTCCAGTGCCAAGCCGCGGTAAGGGTCTGGCGGGCGGAGGCGCTGGGGACCTGCCTTGAGCACGATGCCGAGGTCCCGCACGGGCTGCTCGTTGAGGCGCAGGCGGCCGGCGCTGGCCGCGGCCCGGTAGTAGTCGATGGGCTGGGCGCGGAACTCGGTGCTGAAGACGTGCAGCAGGCTCTTGCCCACCCAGCGGCCCTTGCAGTAGGTCTGGAAGTCGAAGTGGTAGGGCCGCACCTTGCGCAGGCCGCCCTCGAAGTAGTAGCGGGTCTCGGCGAAGTGCGTCTCGCTGAAGCTCACACCGAGGTTGCGCTTCCTCGGGGGCGGCACGTAGCGCTCGCCGCGGCCCGGCCGCTTCTCCTCCCCGGCCAGCAGCCGCCGCCTCTTGGCCGGGGGGGGCGCGTCCCCCACCCCGCTGCTCCCCGGGCCGGGCTCTTCCATGCGGCAGCCCCCGGGCGCTAGCGCGGCGAGCGACCAGCAGACTCTCGAGCCACCAAGGAGCATCCACGGATCGGCAACCCCCGCCAGCCTCGCCCACATGGCCTCGGACTGGGATACCCCGGCGCCTGACGGCCCCGGAGCCCAGCCAATCACCCCAGCCCGCTCACAGTGACGTTTAACACAAGCGCCACGAACCCCCCCCGCCCGAACTAGATACCGCCCCTTTTCCATTGCCGCCCTGGCTCTTGGACGCGCTTGTAGCCGCCGCCGGGTCGTGGTGGGAGCGTGGGAAGAGCAGGGCAGGCGCGTCTTCAGTGATTTCATGGGCGGAGTGTGCTGGGGCGGGCTGGGTGCCCATGTACGCAGGCACACAGGTGCACGCTGAAGCCAGTTCCGCTGGAGCGGGAGAGGAGACCTGCTGCTGCTGCTGCAGTGATGTGGCTGCGCCCATGCCTCCTTATGCTCCTGCAGCTGCCTCCCCTAGCCCCATCTCTTCCCCATCCCATACCCCCAGCCCCACGGCCACTCAGTTGTAGGGTTGCCGGTTTTGGATAGACGTGATCCCAGGGGTTTCATCACATGACACTCTATAATGAAAAATTATTTTTGAATTCCTGGAGACTCCAGGGCAATCGTGGAAGCTTGGCAACGTAACCTGTATAGGAAACAGGTGGGCACTAGAACACAGGAGGCAGCATTCAGCTGCAGAAGTAGTGACCCAAAGTAGCTGCTGCAACCTACTCCCCACCCAGCCCCCTCTGCAGATAAGGGGGCCAGTGGGGATCAAGGCAGCACAGCAGGGGATGGCTAGAACTCCCCTCCCCTGCAGCTAGGCCCTCACAGAAAATCAGGGGTGGAGAGTGGCACATGACCCCCAAGCCTCTCCTCTGTTTAGGGAAGCACTGTCCCTCTCCACTCCCCTCCAAACTACACCCATGTGTGATTTGTATCATATGCAGTAATGTGTAGCTCCCCCAAACTGCTGGGATGAAGACAGCATTGGAAATCCTTTATCTAGATAATGGTACAGTATAAAATGCTACTGGGAGCTAGAGATGTAAATTTTGTTCTAGAAGTTAACTGGTTAAATGATTAAATTTATATCTTAACCGAGGTCCCTTCAGCTAGGCCCTTGGGTAGGGGCGGACAATACTAGGGTCCCTGCACCTGACACAGCCAGGGCTGCTCTGGCTGATGTGCAGGGGGTTAATGGTAAAGATCGGTTAATGGTAAGCCTAATGCTTACCTCTTACCCTTTTATATCCCTAGTGGGAGCTTCCTTATTTCAGCCCTATTAATTTGATCAACATTCAGGGCCCAATTTGAAGGGAGAAAAGAATTCCAGCTTTTAGAACACATACAATCCAATTTCAGAAAAGATGCCACAACAATGGTGCTAATCAGCATCATATGAAATATGGGACCTCTCTTTCATTTTAAATACCACCCATTTTTTCCCCTCTATTGAAAAGAAGGGCCTAATTTAAGAGAGAGCCTTAGGAGCCTGTATCTTAATTCTGAGTAAGCATGCATGATTGCTAACACCAAGTCCTGGCTTCACCCAGGGAACAGTGTGTTCATACAGCTGATTAACTAGCTCACCAAAAAGGGGATGAGAAAAGAATACGTTTAATCTAGAAGATTAATCGGATCAAATATATACTGTAATTTTTCTTCAAGCATCAGATGAGCAAGTCATGAATATAATGTGCTACCATTTAATCAAGTATAATACACATGAATTCTCAAATCTGTAACAGTATTGCACACTCTCCATTCACATAGATATTGTATGTGGAGCTGACCAAAGAGGACAACTGGGCTTATCTGGTTTTACTCAGTCCAGGAAGAAATCAGACAAGATCTCCACAGCCTAGGAACTGGGTTCTGACTGATCTGGAAAAATATTCTTCTCCAACTCCTCCTTGAGTTCTTTAAAAAGCAGAAAATGCCATTGTGATGTGTCCAAGTTAGAAAAAAAAATGTATAAAGCAAAGCTATACACATCTATAGTTGCTTCTTCAGGAACTGATTCATGAGCTTTCCAAGATCATTTTGTAAGGGATATTCTGTCAGACTTCATCCCTATGGGTGGAAAAAAGGCAACTGTGTTACTGCTGTGAATAAATTCACAATGATAATCAATCTGAATACAATACTTATGAAAACAAAAGGCCAGATTGTGATGGAAGCTAGCATGCTCCATTATTCTTTAGTCTCTAAAATAGGAGGAGATGCACACTGCTCTCTTGCTGTGCCTGAGCATGTATGCCCCTTCCCTTCATCTTCCTGGCTGCATCTTTCAGTCAGCGGATTCTGGAGATAGGTGCTTCTGTCAATATCTTACCAGTGACAAGGGCAAGGGGAACAAAAACAAAATTACAATCAGGGAAATGTATTTTTTACCGAGGCCACTGCTTCTCCTTATCTGTCAGGGGAACATAGATCACGCCCATCAGTTGCGTTTCCACGATTTGCCCATCACTGGTTTTGTCATACTGCATCAGAACCTGGTTTGCACCTGCAGGCCCAACTGGCAAGATCAACCGGCCACCTGGCTTCAACTCTTTCAGCAACTGTCAAACAGAGGAGTCAATATCAACAAGGACCAGAAACAGTTTGAACAAGGAAAGTGACAAAAGTAAAGCAGATTATAAGGTCTATTATGTCCACCAAAGGCATTTACAGGGTTGCCAGCTTCGCACAGAACAGAAAGGAAGTTATTCCAGTTTTGTTACAGCTACAGGTGCAAGGGAATGAATGCAGACAGATATGTCTGTTAATTCTTACCTCCTTTGGTACAGTGTCTGCTGCTGCTCCAACATGGATAGCATCATAAGGTGCTTCTTCAGGGTATCCCTGCCTGCCATCGCCAACTGCAGAGAGGGAATGTGCATTGAAGATCCTTGTTCATATGGTAACTCAACCTAGAGAACCTTCTCTCTTTCCTTTCACTTGAAAGATACGTGAAGAAGGCTTTTGTATGTCAATTGTGTTGGCAATTTGGATTTCTACAAGAAGCCTACTAAGACAGGCTGCTCTATAAAGTTAATTTTTAAAGATAGGTTTTGGAAACAGGCAACACCATTAGAGGAAGGAGACACCAGAGCTGGGACAGACCCTGCATGACAAAGTAGGTTAGTGCAGATGCAGGACTCCAGAGACCAACATTTAAATCTGATGGGTCACAACAGAAGTAGAGTTTGGTAGTTTCCAATGGAGATATGGTCAAAAACCAAACCCAGTTATTTGATATTAACAGCAGTCTTTACTTAAGAGGGGCTTAGTACTGAAATAAAAGAGTTGTTGCATACCCATAAGGATAAAGTTGTATTGACAGAGCTGTTTGGAGATGGATCAATTGAATGGCACCTGCCTACATTATATATGGCTTCAGTCAATGTTATTAGCCACCTAACCTTTCATTTGGACTTACCTGTTGAAATTAAATTATTCAACAGAAAAATATAGTTTCTTTCTTAATAATACTGTGACAAGCACTTGAGTACTACCGAAAAAAAAAAAAGAAAAATTATGCCAACCACTGAGAGAGGCAGATCTGCAGAAATAAGTAAGGGATAAGCACTGCCAGGCTACAATGCATTCAGGTACAGGAATGAAACAATAAGGTCATGGGCTACCGAGCTCACCCAGAAGTTTCAGACGGCCAGAAGTGAGTAGAGTTGGGTCATCTTCTCTGACATTTCTGATGGATTCATGGACCAGCTCTTCAATATGTTCTATGCCTACTGCCTTCCCTGTGGGACCCACCTGAAAAACAGACATGTGCATATAGAGATTGTGCATTGTACAGGTGTTTTACTGTAGCAGTAGAAGGATTAGAGAGAATTTCCAGGAAATTATCTGTTTTGCGGAAATATCTGAATAAGAGGTGCAAATTCTGTATCAAGTTAGTTTTAATGATGGGTAATCCTGTTTATAGAATCATAGGACTGGAAAGAAACTCAGGAAGTCATCTAGTCCAGTCCCCTGCACTCATGGCAGGACTAAGTATTATTTAGACCATTTCTGACAGGTGTTAGTCTAACCTTCTCTTTAAAAATCTCTAGTGATGAGGATTCCACGACCTCCCTAGGCAATTTATTCCAGTGCTTAACCACTCCGAGAGTTAGGAAGCTTTTCCTAATGTCCATCCTAAACCTCCCTTGCTGCAATTTAACCCCCTTGCTTCTTGTTAATATATATAATGTTACCTGAAAGATGACTATCCCAGTCTATGGGGATTCCTAATCAGCATTCATTAGGAAAGATGCAGTCATCCTCTAAAGGTAGATTGGGAAGAAGAAACAAAAGCCTTCCTTGTCATGATTTCTTTTTGAAAATGTGACTGTTTCGCTGGTAGGAGAGTGTCATGGGCAGTCTTCTAGTGCTCTAAGAGTATTTTCAGAAATTCCTTTCATTTTATGTAGAGTATGTTTAAGTTCAACAAAGCAAGTGAAAGAAAGAAAGAGACTGTTTCTGTATATGGCACTTAATTCACTCCCTTTTCAGTGTATACTGGGTTAATTTGTCTACTAGATCGTACTTCTGTTGGCAGATACACCATCTGTTTATATTCAAACTGACTGGAGGGATCACATTTATCTCTTGTTTAGGCTGATCTGGAGAGAAAAACCACAACAGGCTTGCTTTAAGAAGCAGATTACTTTTCTTCATATTTATCTCAAGCAAAGAAGCAAATAATCTTGTACTTTGCTCACCATTCTAGCAAAGCAAGCTGTGAGGTAACCACTTCCTGATCCCACATCCAGGGCCTTTGCTCCTTCCACTAGCTGATCCTTCAGCAACTCCAGAGCATGGGCATGCTATGGGGATAACACCAACAAGATGATATTATGATGCACACTTTCACACAGAGATAATAATTTCTCTCATGCCCCCAGTTTCTCCAGCCAGAATTGTGTTAATTGTGTAAGCATATTGTGTGTTAAAACGGAACTTTTTCCTTCCCATGACTCATTTTGCAGTGATGTCCCAATGTTGAGTTTGTAAAACCATTCTGATGACAGCACCTTTGAAAGTTGTTAGGAATATGGATTTCATTAGTGGAATGTGTAGCAGAAAATATCTGGCTTGTGAAGGAAGAGGATCTCTTGAAAAAATAGAAAACTTCACTTTAAACAATAATTCTGTCTTAATAAGGCTAACAACTGATTTTTCAAGGTTGACTGTCCTTCCTTAAAACTAAGTATTTCACACAGTTGTACAGGACACCAGTAATAAATGACATGTGGTACAAGGCAGTGTCCAATGCTCATGCATATAAGACCTATGTCAACTTGCTATTACATCTTTTAAATTAAAGCTAACCTCCAAGTCTATGAATAGAATGGAAAGTTTATCTTACCATGTGGGGTGCACTGATTGTAGCCTTATATCCTGAAAAGAAACCACTGACCGTTAAACAGAGGTAATATGAAATTATGACAATGTCTGTATAATTACTATTACCACCTCTAAACTGTTTTTATTTTTCTTTCAATATTGCAAACCTTTTCTGTTCTCCCACCTATCTGAGGCAACGTACTGACTTAAACTACCTCCTCTAGGGGGTGTTAATGACAGCAAAGCAGCTAAGAGCAATATTTCAGCTCCTGACTGTTCCAGTCACCACCTAAGTATTCCAATCAACAACTTTTCAGGCTCATTCACAACCAAGACAGTTCTTCTGTTGCTTAGAGCCCACTTTTGCAGCCACTCCAATCAATAAGAATTCCGAGCACAGAATTGACCTGTTATGAGTTTGTTTGTAAGGAGGGTGCGTGGGAGCATAATAGCCACAAAAAATAGTTAAGTACTATAATACCACAAATTGTCTAGCATTAAGCCACAAAGTGGATACGCTCAAAATAGAAGACCAAAAAAATCACAGATTTCAATGTGCTTGGTGTGGGAAAATAAGTTGTCTGAGAAATCAATAGAATGGTAGTGGAGGCAGCAGGGAGAAGTCTTAGAATGGATAATAATTCAAGGTTCACCCACTCAAGATTTCAGGAGAGGAAGAAGAAAAGCTACAAACAGTATCTGCCTGTGCTAAAGATGCATGTGTGTGGAGGAAATTTAGATGTCTGTGTTGAGATACCTCAGTGAGAGATTTCAGCTTCAGTTGTTTATTGGAACTGCTGATTTAGACGAAGTTGCAAGAGCTGAGCATGCATGAGTGAAATATCAATGTACACTACGGTTACTATGCCTCGTGTCTTAGGAAAAAAACCTGTCTCATAGAATGGAGCAAAGCTAAAACAAAAAAGTATAGGGGCAGCGCTGGGGTGGCCAACCTGTGGTTCCAGACCCGCATGCAGCTCTTCGGAAGTTAATATGCGGCTCCTTGCATAGGTGCTGACTCGGAGGCTGGAGCTACAGGAGCAAACTTTTTAATATGCTGGGGTGCTCACTGCTGAATCCCTGGCTCTGCCCCAGGTCCTGACCCCACTTCGCCCCTTCCCCAAGGTTCTTGCCACTTCCCCTGAGCCTGCCGTGCCCTCACTTCTCCTTCCCTCCCTCCCCCCAAGCCTCCTGCATGCCATGGAACAGCTGATTGTGGTGGGCAGGAGGCATGGTGAGGGAGGTGCTGATAGGAGGGGCTACTAGTGGGCAGGAGGTGCTGGGAGTGAGGGGGCGGGGGGATCTGATGGAGGGGGTGCTGACATTACTGTGGCTCTCTGGCAATGTACATTGGTAAATTCTGGCTCCTTCTCAGGCTCAGGTTGGCCACCCCAGCGTAGTGTTTAGCTGCAGTCATCTCAGTTACATGTAGCATTCATAATATTTTCATGGAAATTATTCAGTTAATGTGGACATTCATGAATGAGCAAGTCACAAAATGGCTTCATCCTTCAAATAAAAGAATTCTACAGCCTAACCCAAAATTTTTATTTCCCCTAACATCCCCTCCCCCCATTAAAATATGCCTCATGATTCAAGGTGATAGGTGCCATGGATGATATTGCAGAGTCAGGATTTTTGCTCTTATCTTCCAGCCATCCTTTTTAATCAAAAATCAATCAATCAATCCCATTTTCTGACTTTGCACGTGGAAGGAAAAAGTTATTTCAAGGAGGCTTTCGCGCTAAGTATCACAATCCAGTTCCTGACAGCACCAAATACTTTACACAGGGCACACAGAAATACTGTTTACTATTTTCTCCTTTGAGTTTATACTGTTTGTATTTATCTATTTAATTTTTGAATCTACAGATGTTTTAAGGTTTTCTTCTTTTCTGGCTCACAAATGAGGTACTGAGTATGCACAACACAACTCCTCCTGAAGTCAACTGGATTTGTGGGTGCACTGCACCTCTGAAATTCACACCAGTGGCTTTTTGAACTATCTGTTGTCTTGTTTACACTTACAGCAATGTGTAGTATATACTCATTACACATGTAGTTTCAGCCTGTTTTCACTGCAGCCTGTATCCACACTTGTCACTATAGTGTGTAGCTACATGCAGCAATGAAAAGCTTGGGTGGGGGAGCTGCCAGAGCCTCTCACTACAGCAGGGAAATGCTTCAGCAACAGGACACTACACTGCTAAAAAACAGCCATGTAGACGTAGGAGGCACCCCTTGGGCATGTAGAGAGCTGGTAAGGTATATAGCTTAGGGTTCAGGCATATTGGTCTCTCTACTTGCTCAAGTCATGTCTCACTATCTACACTGCTATTTATATCCATGCCAGTGGGACATGCAGTGTCAGTACACCATACACTCCCCTAAATGTAGACATACCTTGTGTCAAGAAACAATGGTCTACCAATGATCAGGGATAATCTTCATACCATTTGTTCTTACAACACTTCATAAAGAGTTTTGTTCTTCAAATACAGTGGCCTCGTGATCACATCTGAGCATTCCCAGCCTCCAAATGGCAGATCCTTTTTCTATTTCTCCCAAAGAAACCCTTGAGTAGACCCATGCAAATACTCTTCTCGATGAGCCAGCAGTAAGAGTGCACATGAACTGTTCCCCTTTCCCATTCTTGCCACTATTCCATATAGGCAAGAATTGCTAGCATAGTAAACCAAGACCTACAAACTCACCCTGTGTCTTCCCTCCACTGTTCAATCACTGAGATTAGTGCAGCCATTACACATACCATAAAAGTGTCAATCTGCTACAAATTTCTTACCTATTGACTGAGGAGAATCCATGTATGGGAAATACTTGGTGTAGTGGGCTCTATCTGTGGCCAATAACACATCCAAGACCCGTTGAGATTTAATCACTCCATTTTCTTAAAAAAAAAAGGATGGAGAGAAAGATTTCAGTTATTTAGTACTGTAACATGTTCAAGTTTGGACAGAGGCAGTGAAGGCTTTGGGAGGGACAGGCAATAGAGCTACTTGTTTGCCTCCAGGTTTGTGGTTCAGATCTATCCTAGGTTAATAGTGAGTAAAAGTAGCTACCTTCCAATAGCAGTTTGATGCCCTGAAGCATATGAATTGACAATCTCAGGTCAGTTCCTAGCAGGCAGGTAGGTGCCTGCATTACTAAACACCACACTTGGCAGTCTCAGCAAAAAGGCAAAGGACTAAATGGACAGATTTATTTACACTGTTACCCCCATATGTGGTTTCTTCAGGTCATATTTAAGGCACCTTGGCAGGATGTAAAATTATGTAGTTAAGGAGAATGCAGAGAAGTTCATAGTTCCTTCATTTCTAATTTCCCTGCAGTAACTCCTGCTGAGAGAACAACTGTGTTGCTCTAACAACAGGGGAATTCAAAGCTATTACAGTTACAACCCAAATCATTTGTCCAAAACGGAGTGAGAATAACTATTCTAGTCTCAAGACAGCCCATTGGAGTTAACTGCATAGAGTACTGACTTTTACAGTCAGTTACATCAGCTTCAATCTCTCTATGCTCTATGTAATTGTCTACAGAATCATACAAAAGGTGTTTTGCATATTCTCAAATTAGACACACGAGAGACTTTGGGCTAGTTTTCCTAGCATCGTATCCTGTTTAGGATTAGAACTGAACAGTTTCAGGCTGTGACATCAAGATTCTGAAGTGGGTGAAGATAAGTGCCAAGACTATTGCAGGACATTTTAGAATGATGGATTACAATCTCACTCAGTCAAACATGAAAATCAAACCTACAACTGTTAAAGTGCTGTGAAGTTTCATCGTCAGCTTTAAGTGTGAGCTCTGAAGAGAGGCTGCTGGCGGTACTCACTGTAAAGATTGTTGAGTAGCTCAGCATGTGTTTTCCCACTTGAAGTCCAGGCCATGGTTCTTGTGAGCAACAGTCCCATGAGCACAGTAAATATAGCACACTGCAACACACGGCTCATCTCTCAGAAATGCACAGCGGCCTCCCAGACCTTGCATGCCAGTCATGGGAGGAGAAGGGAGGGGGGGGAGAAAGAGAGAGAAAGAGACTTTAAAACAAGCTCGGATAACACCCAGCAAAACTCAAATCTTTCCCAAATCACAAATGGCCAAGATTAAAATGATATACACATCCTACAGCCATTAAATAATTTATGTTACATGATGTGCCTGATTACCAACCCTGAAGAATCAATACCTCTCACCAAACAATATACAGAGAACAGATCGCTGCAATGCAAGAATTCTTCATACTGCTCTGCCAATATGTCTTAACGTGGACCTAGAGAAAGCACCTCCATGCATAAAAGGGTACTTTAGTTTCAGAAGAGTTGTCAGTTGGCTAACTTATGATGGTTCATATGATGTGGACACTTATTCCCAAGGAATATAGAATCAGATGCCCAAACATACATGGCAACAGCTTTCTGTCATCACTAACCTGGGCTGGATTCTAACTAGCAGTATAGAAACAGAAGGTTCTGTATCCAGTTACCACTTTTCTGCACTTCTCAGTGTTATGACCAACACTGAACTGTTTTTGAAGACACCCATTCCGAAGATATGAAGATGCCTCTGGACTCACATAAGCCCTTACTCCTTGTGAATATGTGGTCAGTTTTATTGTATTTTTTTTATCATTAGAGTCAGTACATAAGTTTTTCTGAGCCTGTAATCCTTTTAGCCCCTCAAAGCCAACACAGCTATGAGAGAGTGAGCTGAAGTTCCTGTTCCATGGTAAGCACTAGAATTTTTTTCCTAACTTCCAGCTGGTGATATGAGTGCAGTTCTACTGTCTTCAGATTCTGCTGTAATGCTGCCTGTGAGGTAGCAGTGCTTGTGCAATCCCTTCCCCTTCAATGTAGGCCACAGATGTCACTGGGCTTATTTTGGCCTGCAGAGCTATTTTTGCTAGTGATGATGTGCAAGATGGAAAAAACTCAGATTGATTGTCAGAGCCTAGGCTCAGTTTACAGAACTGGGTGTTGGAAGAGACTCTTACCTGTAAGTTAAGCACATTTGATGCAGAAGTAATCAAGACAAACAAAAAAACCAGTGTTATTTCAGTAACCTTTTAGAGTAGAACTACTCTATCATCCTGTGTAACAATATACAGCACTGCCACTGTGACAGTGTATACCCTTATGTTCATTCCTTTTTCCAAGACTATGCTAAATTTTGTCATAATTGGATAATAATTTTATTTGTATACAATTACTACTTTTATGCATTACTTGCAGTCACTTAGTCTTTGTGTAGTTAATAAACTTGTTTTATCTAAATCAGTATGCTTGGGGAAAGTCTGGGACTGGGAATTTGCTGGTGTTGCTCTGCAGTGTAATTCAAGAGTAACTGGCCATAGCACTCATATAATATAGCTGGGAATATATGTGTGGGCAGACCAGGAGCGGTTGCTTTTACAGCAGAGCAGTATAAAAGACACCTCAGGCTGGAGAATTGAGGGGAGACAGCTGTTCAACAGTCTGGATTGTTTCCTGTGTAATGTCACAGGCACACACCACTTTAGGACATGAAGTAAAGAATGAATCCAACCCAAGCTGCAGAGGGAACCTAAGAGAAAAGACATAAGCTAGATACAAAAGGAGTTTGACCAGGGTATTGGAGCTCAAACATCTATTTTCACTAAAATACCGCCACATCATCCTGATTTTGATTTTTTTCTCCCACACGCCACAACAGTTTGCAGAATATCAGTTGCCTAGCTTTTAGTTTAAGCGGATCTAATGCTATTGGTGTGTGGATTGATGGAAGACATTAAAGATGGCATTCTTGAGAGTCCAAATTTTACATTACAGGTGGCTACTAGGTAGATGTGGAGTTTCTGGAAGGGTAGATTTTCATATCTCTGAACCTTCTACTATCTGTACATTTAATATGGGGGTGTCATAAACAGATAGCTAAGGGTTAATGTCTCTTTCACCTGAAACACCTGACCAGAGAACCAATCAGGAAACCGGATTTTTTTAACCTTGGGTGGAGGGAAGTGTGTCTCTGAGTCTTTTGTCTGTCTGCCTGTTTCCTCTGAGCTTTGGAGAAGTAGTTCTATCTTCTAGTCTTCTGTTTCTAAGTGTAAGGACAAAGAGATCAGATAGTAAGTTCTATGGTTTCTTTTCTTTGGTATTTGCATGAATATAAGTGCTGAAGTGCTTTGATTTGTATTCTTTTTGAATAAGGCTGTTTATTCAATATTCTTTTAAGCAATTGACCCTGTGTTGTATCATCTTAATACAGAGAGAACATTTGTATTTTTTCTTTCTTTTTATATAAAGCTTTCTTTTAAGACCTGTTGGAGTTTTTCTTTACTTCAGGAAAATTGAGTCTGTACTCACCAGGGAATTGGTGGGAGGAAGAAATCAGGGGAGGTCTGTGTGTGTTGAATTGGCTAGCCTGATTTTGCATTTCCTCTGGGTGAATAGGAAAGTCCTTTTTGTTCCCAGGACTGGGGAACGGAGAGGGGGAATCACTCTGTGTAGTTTCACAGAGCTTGTGTCTGTGCATCTCTCCAGGAGCACCTGGAGGGGGGAAGGGAAATAGGATTATTTCCCTTTGTTGTGAGACTCAAGGGATTTGGGTCTTGGGGTCCCCAGGGAAGGTTTTTCAGGGGGACCAGAGTGCCCCAAAACACTCTAATTTTTTGGGTGGTGGCAGCAGGTACCAGGTCCAAGCTGGTAACTAAGCTTGGAGGTTTTCATCCTAACCCCCATATTTTGGACGCTAAGGTCCAGATCTGGGAATAAGGTTATAACAGGGGGAATAACCTTTACATCCCTGTACTTCTCAATCACAGTTACATACAGTCTTCTGTACCCGTTAGTCATTCCCATCCCCTGCCCTCAAAGCAAAAAGGAAACCTGAATTAAACCATAGGGTCTCTATAATTACTCAACTATAGTTACTTTCATGACCAATGTGATTTACATATGCAAACTTAATGATGAAAAGGAAGTGACAGGCAGTCAAGTAAGAGATGGAAAAAGCAAAGAGAAAGCTAAAACATGGCTTTCTACCTTGGTCTGACCCAGAATGCTGGGAAAGGCAATGGAAATGCCCAATTTGCCCCCACCCCCACAAGGGCTCACTGCAGGATCCTGTTAAAAATGAAAGTTACAAATAGTGTTGAGCTAGTAACAAATTCTCCATGTCCACTACACATTCCTTGACATATTACTTTATTGCCCACCCAGAAACAAGTTTAGTCTTCAAGGACACCTTCCTCTAAAAAAATGAGAGTGAGGAATTCCCTTCTCACCTCAAAGAAAGACCATTATACACCATGAGTGGCAGAAGGGTGACCCAGAACTCCAGGGTCATGGCTATTGGAAGAGGATATTTTGCACATCTATAGCCTTTCATCCAAGGACATCTTTAGAGTCAAGCTCCCTCCCAGAACATCAAACCCTTCAAAGTCCACTTTTCCCCCCCTACAGCAAGAATAGCCTCACACAAGATCATGAGTTGTTTTAAACAAAATCTTACAACCTAGCTCTAGGTTTTACAGGATTTATCACAGGCAAGTAAAAGAAAGATTTACTTTTGTCACTTATTATATCTATGTAACTCCAGGTTACCTCTGCCTGAAACTCATTATAATGAAAGAATATTGACACCCATACAGGACGTCTAGAGATTATTAATATTTTCAGTTGTTCCTTTTGCCATAAAGATTTTACTGGTTCTGCAGAAATCACATATGCAAAAGCCTTTCAACTGGAAATCACACTAATTTGTCAATTATGAGAAAGCTCCATAAGCAAGAAGAGCTGAATACTGAATAATAGTGAAACTAATCACCAAATATATGTTAAAGCATTAAAATTCAGACCTCTGTGGTGCAGAACACAGCACTGAAATGGTTTAAATGTGATGTTGGTTAATATTACAAGGGGGAGGTGGATTATTTATTTTCAGTTTTAAAACTTTACTTGCAATATTAGAGTTGACTAGCATTTGTTCAGCTGAGAGATTTTAAAAAGATGGTTTAAAAAAAGATGTTAAAGATAATCAGATGGGAGAAGGCTGAGGGAAGTTCCACTGTGACATGTACATCAGAATTAAGGATTCACTCTCAGTACAATTATATTTGAAGTCAATGTGAAAAAGCAACCATTCCCCAGATAGGAATAAGATCCGACCACTGACTCCATCTGATCTGGTGGTATCTGACCACCAGCAAAGGCCAAAACTGGTTTCTTCAAGACAAGATCCCTTAAATGCACCCCCAATCAATTGTGCAATGCTATGCATTAGTGGTAGGGGAGGAAATGCTGTCTATACCTCTACAAGCAATGAATCTTCAGATCACAAACTATTTCATTACCTCACTTATTTTAACTTGCATAACTATACATGCTGTTGCATTGTGGAGTTGAGAATTTAATAGACTGTGGTAATTCTCCTAAAGGAGAAAACCTTAAGGCAAGGGTGCATGTGTGGCAAACTACACCATACTTAAGTGATAAAAACCTTTTTTACATCTCTTTACAGAACTTAAAATAATTAAAAATACTCTCTTTAATATTAATCAAAAGTTTGTTAGTTTTAAATGGTGCACCTGGAGAACACATGGCAACATTGGAATGGGATAACTGAAAGCAACAGCAGGGATTCAAGCTAATATGTAACGTACTAATTTGCCAGAAGAGTCCCCCAGAGAATATTGCTGACTATTACCTACAGCAGGGGTCGGCAACCTTTCAGAAGCAGTGTGCTAAGTCTTCATTTAGTCACTCAGATTTAAGGTTTTGCGTGCCAATAATACATTTTAACATTTTTAGAAGGTCTCTCTCTCTCTAAGTCTATAATATATAACTAAACTGTTGTTGTATGTAAAGTAAATAAGGTTTTTAAAATGTTTAATAAGCTTCATTTAAAATTAAATTAAAATGCACAGCCCCCTGGACCAGTGGCCAGGACCCAGGCAGTGTGAGTGCCAGTGAAAAATCAGCTCACGCGTGCCATAGGTTGCCTACTCTTGACCTACAGTGTTCTCTACCTAACTATAGATTGCTTAATTACACAATCAGTTTATGCATATAAGAATCAGAGCATGTTCAGTTGCAAGTTATTACAGGAGAAGCTTAGTGTTAGGAATACCAGAGTTATGAACGGACTAGTCATCAACACACCTCATTTGGAACTGGAGGTACACAATCAGACACCAGCAGAGATTTACAAAAGCAAATAAAGCACAGTACTGTGTTAAACATAAACTACTAAAAGTAAAGAGAAAGCAGCATTTTTTTCTAGCTACTGAAGTTTCAAAGCTGTATTAAGTCAATATCAGTTGTAAACTTTTGAAAGAATAACCATAATGGTTTGTCCAGAGTTCCAAACATTTCAGCGTTATGAACAACCTCCATTCCCAAGGTGTTTAAGTCTGAGGTTCTAGTGTAAAAGTTATCTATACAAGGACCTTTTAAAAATTCACTATTCAAATACCAAATTAAGCTGTAAATGCTGCTCTCTGCTGTGTTAAAGCTCCTGCCCCTTGACTTGTCTGAAGAGTTTTGGTCCACCCACCACCTTTACCACGTGCAGCGAAGTGCAAAGCAACACATCACTCGAGTATAAAAACATCCCGTTGGGAAATAACACGTGTCTCCCAGTGGCCAAGGGAACAGGCAAGGCCCAGACAGGGCTGGACAGTTTCCAGCTCTCTTCCCGCCTCCCTCCCTCCGCGCTTGCACCCAGGAGGGGCGAGTCCCGGGCGGTGCGCTCAGCACTCACCGACTAACCAGGGTTTGTAAAATTAAGCCTCTGACTCAAGTACCAGCGAGTTAAAATCGAAGGCAAAAGAAACAAACCCTCGATCCCAAGGGAACCGGCCAGCGCAGGCAGCCCTCGCCCCGGGCTGGCTGGGCGCCCCAGCGCTGGGCGAAGGAGGCTGAGGGGCGCCACCGGGCGCGGATCGAGGCAGGCAGTTGGCAGCGGAGGGGCCCAGCCCCGCCCACCAGGCCGAGAACGCAGATCCCACTCCGGTGCCCACAGGGCCGGCGGGGGCACAGGCAACGCTACGTCCTTCCCTAGCGCACCTGACTAGGACCCCGCGCTGCCCCTGCGGAAGTGGAGTGGGTCAGGGGGAGCATCAGCCTCACCTGCGCAGGCGCACTAGGGCCTCCTCCGAGTCCTCATACCGCACAGCCCCACTTTCACGCCCCTCTCTACTGGGAATAACGACGACTGCCCTCCGCCCTCCGTTTATTATGAGGACAACTTCCGCCTGGTTTCAAGATGGGGTCACGCCAAGCATCGCGTTGCATTCCCCGCCCCCCTCTCTCCAGGAGGAAGAATAATTGGCATTTTCCTGTAGCCAATGGCTGGCACTGCGTTGCTGCCCTTCCATTCGCTGATTGGTCAGGCTAGACGTCAGTGAAATCTCCGTACGTCCCCATTCGTCCTACCCTGGAGGTAAGAGAGGGCAGCAGTGAGGGACTCAAGTAGGTGGGTTCTTGGGCTCTGTCGGTACCGAGGTGTCGCTGCTGCCTCTGTGCCGGGGGAGGGGCCGTCAGCGCACCTCTGGCTTCAGCAGGGGAAAGGTCTGGGAGGTTGTTCCCCAAAGAGGCGGTAGCAGCTCCCCCGAGGCTGAAGGGCCTCCGTGATGAGGCCATTGGCATCGCCACTATCCTTTGGACTTGACCCTGCTGAGATTTTGAGCCTTTATTTTCATGCCTGGCCTATGCCCCCCGAGGCAAAGATTGTGTCCTGCATGGAAGATGGGCAGCCTCCCCCCAGCCCTAGCGTCTCCCTGAATGGGCATGTGCATAAAATGGGACCGGGAGCTCAACCACACTTGTCTTTTGGGGATTTACATAACCTGAGCAACAAGGTTTTTGTAATCATGCCTTTTTTGCCCATGTGAATAGGCTCTGTCAAACCTTGGACTGTGTTCACTGCGGGAGAATTGCTGCCTTATGAAGTAGTGTTTGGTTTGAAAATTTCAGGCTTAGGTGAATGGCCTGTAAGTCACAGGATGGACCCATCAAAATCAGGGTGGCTCTTTACAAAAGATAGTGTAAACTGGACATTATTTTAAATTGACTGAGGTGCAAGCTTTTCTGAATCACTCTATTATGACTCATACAGTAATAGATCACAATTGCAATTTGCAGTATACAAATACAATCTATTAGTACAAATTTCCCTTTATGGAAAGTGAGAAACTAGACTTAGCTCCTTTCAGAAAATCACGTTCTAAAAATCTAGAAGCTTTCCCTTTATTTAGACTTAAGGGTAGGGAAAGAATCATGTGTAGAAGTAAACATTGTTTTACAGTTGTTGCTTACAATTCATCGTATGTATTTTTTTCAGGAATTCTGCATAATGAAAATGATTGAGAATGTTGACTCTGTAGTGACTAGGTCAAGCCAGGACCTCTGGGCTGAAATCTGTTCATGTCTGCCAGACCCAGACCAGAAAGATGACTTTAGTGATGCTTTTACAGATTCCTTCACAGATTCTTACATCAATGGAGAAAGTCAGGATGAAGAACCAGCTGGTTCTTTCGAAGCAAATCTGAAACCCTGGGCACCTCTGAAAGATTCAGAGATATATTTAGCATCACTAGGTAAGTATATGATGGTAATTCCAGTTTCTGAGTTTGCTTCAGTCAGAAAGTAAGTTTAGAGAATGGCGATGGCTTCTGTATCTCTGTTAGTGTAATTGTAACTGAGGGGATGATACTCATCCTTCTGAATTAAAAGGCTCTGGACTCAAGCTCCACATGAGGATTTGACTTGTACCTAAGGTTGATGGTGCACTGACGTACTGGCAATCTGAGGAGCTGCAAAATTAACTTAGTTAAGCTTCAGCTGGGCTGTTAAAACTGAGGCCCTTTCTGCACGTTTCTGGGTATTTCTATAAGTGAATTAAAGATCCCACACCATCTTTCAAAAATAATTCAGAGTTAACCACTGTTCCTCCTCTAAAGGAAATAGTTTCCACTCCATTTAACTATGAATAGGGAATATGTTCTGAACTCATAATGACTCTGTCTGTATTACCTGTATCTAATTTGTTGCTTTGTGAAACCTTTTGAGACACTTCTAATCATTCTATCAAATATGTTGTGTGCTTATGGAGAGAAATGCAGTTTACTATTGATCCGTGACCACTGTCCAGCTTGGGGGAGAAGAACTCAAAACAAATATGAGTGGTACTTTCCTAAGTCCTGCACACTAAAGAGATCAAAAAAAGAAGTCACTCACAGGAATAGTGCAGATCTTCATAATGTGATCATCCCTCTTCTTTCCTGCACACTGTATGTGTCCTGACATCAGTTCTTCTCTTGTGCTTTGATCAGCTGTTTAACAGTTAATGTTGGCACTTAAATTCTTATGACTAGGCTTGGGAGTCAGTACCCTGTTGCAACTAATAGGAGTACTTTATACCTTACAGCTATTGTTTCAGCCTGTGTACTGAGTTGCAAGGTTTCACAGTCTTTGCAACCAAAAGGGCTAGAGACTTGTGCCTTAAAATGACAACTTAGAATCTGAAGCACAAGATGACAGCCTCCAAAAAAAAAATGCTGGCCTGTTATGCCACCACAAGCTGGCCCAATTTGACTCCTTCCTATGACACTGTGTTCTATTAAAACTACAGTGAGCATAAGTTAATACATGAGCCAGATAAAGAAGAAATCCACAATAATTTTTAAAAAAGACAACCCTATTGCTTTAAACAAAAGAATGCACTCATCAAGATTTCAAGTAGTAGTAAAATGGTTAAATTGTAAATATCATTTAATTATGCAGAGTTAATCTAATCCTTTGGATTTAAGCTCTCTTGCTATAACCACCTGTTCTTCTTTCTCTTCAAATAAATTTTTTTTCTCTCCGCACCCCTGCCCAGAGAGAAGACTGATGAGAATTAAGGGTTTGTCTCAGGAAGTGACCTCCAAGGATATGCTGCAAACTCTGGCCCAAGCAAAGAAGGAATGCTGGGATAGGTTCCTGCAGGAAAAGTTTGAATCTGAATTTTATGTGGAGGGACATGAATCTGAAGAGAGGTAACAAGCATGATGAGGAAAGGGCAGTCAGACTGATTCAGTGATTACTATTAGCAAATAAAGCAAAGCTTTGGTTTTTTTTTTTAAAAAGTAAAATTGTTGGAGATTTCTAGTGAAGTGTGTGTGGGAATTATAGCATTACAGTAATATTGATACTTAACACTTGGCCTCTTCTGAGCAAGTCACTGATATTACTACAGCATTTCAGCAGGACAGGAAAGTAGTCCTATCTCCATCTTGTACATAGGATGACTGTGTGGCAAAGAGGTTAAGGCCTGAATTTTGAAAAGTCCGCTAATTTTGGGTGCCTCCATTTTGGAGTGTCCAACTTGACACACGTTGGACTTGCTTTTCATAGGTGCTTTGGCTTCAATTGCTTTATTTAGAATGGTTGGTGCTCAGGCTTGCTGAAAATATGGCTGAATATGTCTCAGTTGGGAAATATCTAAAAATTTAGGCCTAAGCCTAGAGTGAGAATCTCTATGCAAACCAGCTCCTGAATCCACGCAGAGTCCCACTGAAGTCCACACCTGCTCCAGCAAGAGAGAGACCTGTGAGGAGCTTTTTGCAAGATCAGGACCAGGCAGGAGTTGGTGTCAGAGCTCAGATTAGAACTCTTGAGTTCCTGGCTCCTGTTTCTGTGCTTAGCCTGTAGTGCTCTTGTAAGCTCTCTTCCTTGAAAATAAAAGTTTTATATAAGTGCTAAATATTAGCATCCTCATTAGGTAGGTCAGATAAAGGAAACAGAAATTGTTCAGGCTTATAGAACAATGGTCCTATTTCTGTCTCATGAAAGATGCTGTTTCCTGTACTTTGAACTGCAGTCCCTTAGAGACAATGTCCTGACTTGTGTTACAGATGCCATTAAAACATCATTTGGGGATGTCAGGAACCAAACAGTCATCTTCTTGAGCACAGTGTTTATAATTCAGTACTGGCTTTTACTGCTACCTTATATTTAACGTCTTACTTCTGCTTTCCCTCAGCACCCTGGAACATTTAAAGCGGTGGCTGCAGCCTGATAAAGTGGCAATCAGTACTGAAGAGGTACAGTACCTGATTCCCCCAGAGTCCCATATAGAGAAGCAAGAAACTGGGGAAGAGTCTCCAGCAGCAGAACAATGAAATGCACTCCAACCCATGCGAAGCGGCTGTCCAAGGACTGATGGAGCTGCATTGAGTGGCAGTAATAAAAGGGCAGGGTGAGGAATTGCCAATCTTTGGTCAGCAAAGGGAAGAGCTATGGACATCCAGAGGATAGAATTGCATTTTTTTTTTTAATCGACAGGAGTGACGTGTCCTGCAACTTTGTGCATGCTGGACTTAAATCTTGTTTTTATCTACATGGTTTTCCATCTTGTAGCAAAACAATCATTCCAGTTTAAAAAAAAAAAAAAAGGTTGTTTGTAATTCACAAAAAGAAGCTGGTCAAAAAGGGTGATATCCTAGAATAGCGCAGCTAATAACTCAAAAGACAGACATTTATTCCTCCTTTCTTATACCCTCTCTTTGTGGCTATATCTTTCCTGTTGCTAGCTTCACAGGCTTTACTCGTTGATCTGTTACAACAATTCTGCTGTAAAGTTAACTGTAAAACTGCACAATTTGTGCTTGAGTTGGCTCTAAACTGTATCCTGGAGAGATGAGAAACATTTGCCCTGTTTGGATTTGGTGCACACTAAATGGCACCGTACTCTCCAATGCCAATTACCAAAGCCTGTTTAACACTCTTCTCTTTATAATGTACCAGCCTGGAATATCACATTTATTGGACCTTCAGACAGTCTTGTTTGAAAAGAAGTGTTCCTCTACTTTTTTTCTTCTGTTTGATTTGTTTCCCTCCCCGAGAGGGGCAGGTTAGAATCTAAATCAGTGGAAGTGACAACTGCTCAATGGATTGTTTTCATGTAAAATAATTCTTTGAGTCTTACATTAAGCCTGTTTGTATAGATACCTGATCTGTTTTATCTGCAGCAAATTGTCTCCTATCATTACTCAGACGGTCGGTAATCCTGACCTTTGTATGAGACTGACTCTTATAATTATTATATAGTAGCTGCAGTTTCTTATATGATATCAACAGCATAAGGCAATAGAGAGCAATGGCTTACACCTTCTGCTAAATCACTAATCACTGTAGTGATTAGTTCTAATACTTTATACCGATGTAGATGTTCTGTAGCAAATATGGATCTGTGAAATGCACTTACAAACCAGCTTCTTGAAATACCTACCACTGCTTCCATGTCTCCATAATTGAGTGGTGGTTTTACTGCTACTTCTGAGCACGAAGTCCAACAGGATGACTTGGGACCAGTCTAAATGGGGAAATTTACCTGCAGAACTATATCATTATAGTTATGCCAGTATAAGTCCCTGCATGAACACTTTTATTACAGAATAAGTGTCCACGCGGGAAATTATACCAGTATAACTATATACATACCGGTACAGAACTATACCAGTATTGTTATGTCAGTAAACTTCCCCATGTAGACATGGGAAATACAGCTCGTTGTTTGAACATATAGAGCTGAGTCTTTTATTGGCCAACAGCTGGGAAGAATTTACAGTATTAGTGCCAGTGAAAACCCAGACTTAAGTCTCCTTCACTGCAAAACTACTTATTTGAAAGAATCAGACAAGCAGCAAAAAGGTTATACACCGCTTCTTCCTAATAAGCCTCAATTTCTCAAGCATAAACTCTTAGTAACTGTGTTGGCCCTACGCATTATCCTGCTTGGCAAATAAAGCAGGTATAGCTACCAGTTCTAGATGGAGACTTCTTTTCCTTTTCTTCTCAAGCACTTGATCTGTCAAATGTCCCTGGCTCAGGGTGTTGGCTACCCTGAAAGCCTATGGTTCAAAAGTCTCTTAAAGTCCCTCACAGTAGGGTATTGGCTATAGTGGAAGTCCAACAGCATCACAAACCTCCTTGAATATTAGTTGGGGAGGCAGTGGCATGTGTGATTATTCCCCAGTACTTACACTTATCTCCAAGGAGTCACATGTCCCCCAAATATGCCGTGTTGGCATTTCATAACTTTTTTTTTCTGCTTAATATTTTTGGATGGGACTACAGGGCCAGACTGAAGGCCAACTAACATTTACCTTTTCATCAATCATTCGCCTCAGCTCTTTGTTGTGCTGTTCTAAGGAGTCAGTTGACCCAAGTCAGTTAGCACCAAGTCTACCATCTATATGTTTTCTGCGTTTTCTAGGTGGTCTGACCATTGACTGACCATGACAGTTCTTCCAGATCAGCACAAATACACAGAGCCCCAGTTAAACATTCAAAGTACATAGTTGTGTCAGCATCCAAATGCAAGTTCAGCACTCTCACTCAGTAACTTTCCATACCATCTGTCTGATGCTAAGGGAACCCTGATCCCAGAATCTCCTAGCAAATTCAGACTTACTAAGCTGTACCAGTCATGTCAATCACAGTAATTCATAGTGTTGAGATGGTGCTGAATTATTAAGGACAGGAGATGTACAAGATGTGTTTTTTAAATTAAATTTCCACTATTTAACTCCCACAAATTTAAAATGCTGTTTAAAAATAGAAAAGTACACCTTCTACCTTGATATAACATGACCCGATATAACATGAATTCAGATATAATGTGGTAAAGCAGTGCTCCGTGGGGGATGGGGCTGCGCACTCCAGCCGATCAAAGCAAGTTCGATATAACACGGTTTCACCTATAACACGGTAAGATTTTTTGGCTCCCGAGGACAGCGTTATATCGAGGTAGAGGTGTAAGTGTACATTTGAAAATCTCTTGCTTTATTATACATTGATACTGAGTTTCTATTCTGTAGCTGAAACTATGTTGTCAGACTGTAATGAGGGTGACTTTCTATTTGATACAGTTCACAAGGACGTGTTAATGATTTCCTCCTCTTTGTAATCAGATTGAGGTTAGGATATTTTATACTACACTGTAGTTTCCCTTTAAAGCTGCTAGTAAAGAGATTATACACCTGGAATCAGAAAGTCTCAACCTAAGTTGAAGTTTCAACAAAATTTAAGTATTTGAACCTACAGAATGAGTAACTGAGGTAATTTCATGCAAAAATAAACCAGTTTTTGAGTTACATTTTACGTATAATAAAATGAAGCTAAATATATGAATTGGCTCTTCTGTTTGTTCAGAGGGGGAAGTTTAGAGCAAGCAATTTTGGTTTTTGACTTTTCCATTTTAAAAAGGTGTTGCACCTTCTATGGGTCATCTTAATTATCACTTCAAAAAGTTTTTTTTCTCCTGATGATAGCTCATCTCAATTGATTAGACTCTTCCTGTTGGTATGCATGCTTCCATCTTTTCCTGTTCTCTGTATGTATAAATATCTCTTGTCTGTGTGTTCCATTCTATGCATCCAAAGAAGTGAGCTGTAGCTCACGAAAGCTCATGCTGAAATAAATGTTAGTCTCTGAGGTGTCACAAGTACTCCTGTTTTTCCAAGGAAAAGGAATATTCTGACTACATCATTAGCAACTGAGCTCTTCCTGTTTACACTGATATGTCACCAGTCACATGACATCCCCACTGGATGTCACTGCACTGAACAATGTACATTAGTAAGGTGTAGGTAGTAGATTACACACTGAACTATGGACGCGTAGTCCTATGGCCTTGTGAGCCAATCTTGGTATCTCATAGACAGACAACTGAAAGGGGAAGTGGGCTATTGTAATCTGTAAATAGTTCCATTCAATTCTATCACTGAAGCCAGTTGTGTGAGGGGCAGAGTACCTTCAGCTCCCACAAAGCTGAGTCCCATATGCAGTAATATATATGGGAGTGTTTGTTGCTTTCAAATGGTGCAGGATCAGGCCCACTGACTAGTGTACTTAGCCTTTTGCAAGACAGGGTGAAATATGTCTTTGCTATAATTTAACTCTGAACAAAACACAGAAAAACTTATAAAAACATACCTGTAAAAGATTGTCAGGAGGGTAAATGAATGTACAAGATTCAGGATAATGTGAATCAGGTCCACAAAACTCTCCACATCTTAACAGAGAATTTAAACCATCAAAACGTAAAGACTCTTATTAAATGACTTAACTGGAGAGCAGACTTGGATCAAACATCAGATCCAACTCTCTCAATGTTGATGAAATCTAGATCCAAAGCCTCTGGCTCAGGCTTATCTCTACATCTGCCTTGATCTAGGCAGAAAGCAGTGGCATATTAGCCTGAGAATAAACAGAGAAACAAGGGAAATTGGTTAATATATCAACATTGAAACTGATATAGCCCAGTAATATATGTTAAAGAAAGTACAGAAGAATTTAGATGTGCTACAGCTGAGTAAAAATGTATGTGTGTATACAGTAACTCACAGAAATTGTATGTTGACTGGACTACATGGATAAACAGAGGAACACCAAAACTACCATACACACTTTTATATAAATGATAAAATATGACTTTCTTGTAGCTAGGGGGAAAACACAACTACCAAGAAATGAAAGCTAGAGTGCACCATGAACAGCTTCCAAAAATGTCCAAAACAAGTCCTTTCAGGAAATCAAACAAACAAATCCAAACTGGAGAAAATACCACCCCATAAACCTACTTGAATTTTACCTCAGTGCATCTGTGGGAAAGTGAAAATGAATGAGCTGTATAAGAAGCAAGTTTGAATCTAATATACTTCAGGATACTGAACAAGACTATAGAATAATAAAAATGTGTTCTAACCATTGACTGCACTCTTTCCACATAAGAAAAAAACCCCAGTAGTATCCTTATGTGCACCAGGAGATGTGACAGAGCAAATAGCAAAAGGCAAAGGACTGATGAAACAAATTAGATGCTGGAAAAACAAACCAACTATAAAATTCTTGACCACAGCATTAACAGTAGCATTATGTGAAAGGTTAATATTCAGATGATAAAACAAATACAGGAAAGTTACCATGAAATTTAGAAGCTGTCTCTAGACAAAAGTAAAGCACAAATTAAATTTCCTATTCTCTCCTCCATCCCCTTATATATCTTCTAACTCACCTGGGCTTTCTACCGTTTACTATTAGTATTTTTCTTTAATCACAGTATGCAATGACTTTTTTCCCCTAAAATTTGTCCAGAAATGTGGATAATTCTGGTATATGTGACAGCTCAGCAATACTCTGATAATAGTTCATATTTAATGTGGAGGAGAATAAAGTTAAGTTAATAAAATAGTAATTCTGGCTGTTTAAAGGAAAATTAGTTTCAGGTGGACACCTCTAGCCAGGACTACATTCCAAAATCAGGTTGATGTAAGCTGCCTTGCTTGTGTCTACACTTAAATTTGTCTCTCACTGATGTAAATGCCATATTATGGTGATGCAGTAACCCCACTGTGATGTCATTGACACGAACGGTCACCGTATAGGTCATTGTTGCAACCAAGGTCCTATGGTTGCACCAGGTCTTGTACAGAGGAGATGAAGTGGTGTGTCTATGGAAAGGTTGTAGTTTTCTGGTTATGATTATGCTGTCTGTATGTGTGTATTGTTTTTGTATTTGAAGTTATGAATGTTGGCTATGTACTTGTATCTCAATGTGTTTGATTCTAAGTAACCTTAGTGAAGCATTTGGTCAGCTTCTTGAGGAAGGACTATTCTCAGTAAGTGCCCAATCAAGAAACACTTAACTGACAATGGACTTTGGGAGATGCCAATCTACATCTGAGCTTTCCTGGGAACGTTCAAACTAACAAGTAAACAATGGCATCAGCCTGCAAAAAGCTGAACCGTTCATGGATATGTGGGTATGGCTACATTTGGAATTTCAAAGCGCTGCCCCGGCAGCGCTGCGGGAGCGCTGCCGCGGCAGCGCTTTGAAGTGTGAGTGTAGTCAGAGCGGCAGCGCTGGGAGAGAGCTCTCCCAGCGCTGCATGTAAACCACATCCCTTACGGGTGTAGCGTGCAGTGCTGGGAGCCGCGCTCCCAGCGTTGCTGCCCTGATTACACTGACGCTTTACAGTGCTGTATCTTGCAGCACTCAGGGGGGTGTTTTTTCACACCCCATTTGCAGCGCTGTAAAGTGTGAGTCTATCCAAGGCCTGTGACTTACTTGGTAGCTACAGACTCCATTTTGTTGCTGTGACTTTGCACAGAAGAACAAAGGGGTTTCCACCCACAAGAGAGAGAATATAAAAGGCCCTGGAAACCCCTGCATTTTATCTTTAGCTGGCTTAAGAGATGGCCTCTGCACCCTCAAGAGGTGCCTGAAAGAAACTGGAACAAAGGACAGTAACTATGGGGGTGTGAGTGACTGCTGAACCCAGACTAGGAAGGAGTCTAGTCTGTGAAAGAAGCTTATTGGAACATCTCTGAGGGTGAGATTTACCTGCATTCAGTTTCTTACTGTATTAGGCTTAGACTTGTGTGTTTTCTTTTTATTTTGATTGGTAACTTATTTTGTTCTGTTATTACTTGGAACCACTTAAATCCTACTTGTTATACTGAATAAAATCACTTTTTGCTTATTAATGAACGCAGAGTTAGTGACTAATATCTGGGGGAGCAAACAGCTGTGCTTCTCTCTCTATCAGTGTTATAGACAGCAGACAATTTATGAGCTTACCCTGCATAAGGTTTATACAGAGTAAAATGGATTTATTTGGGGTTTGGACCCCATTGGGAACTGGGTATCTGGGCGCTGGAGACAGGAGTGCCTGCTAAGTGGTTTTCAGTTAAAGCCTTCAGCTTTGGGGGACGGGGTTCAGATCTGGTCTGTGTTTGCAGCAGGCTAGCGTGTTTTAAGTGTGGTGGCTGGAGAACAAAGTGGTTACTGGTTTGTTATTTTCTGTTTGCTTATTTCAGGTAAGGGAAATTGAGGCAGAAAAAATCAGCAAAATAGGTGAAAGTGAAGCTCAGAAGAAGCTAGAACTGCACAGGTTACAAATTGCTAAAAAGAAAAAAGACAGAGAGAGAACTTGAGGCTGAGAAACAGGCTCAAACTGAAGCACAAAAGACTGCTCACCAGCAAATCCTGGACTTAAAAGACTGTCACGGGGCAGAACTCACTGATGCAGCGCCTCCTGCTGGTCATCCAGGGAAAAAACGGGTACCCACCTTTTAGTAACTTGTTCTTCGAGATGTGTTGTTCATGTCCATTCAAACTAGGTGTGCGTGCGCCATGTGCATGCCAGCCGGAAGATTTTCCCCTAGCAGCGCCCGTAGGGTCGGCCCTGGCGCCCCCTGGAGTGGCGCCACTACGGCACCCTATAAAGGGGCCCGTCGATCCTCCACCCCCTCAGTTCCTTCTTGCCAGCACTCCAACAGAGGGGTAGGAGGGTGGGTATTGGAATGGACATGAACAACACATCTTGAAGAACAAGTTACTAAAAGGTGGGTAACTGTTTTTTCTTCTTCGAGTGGTTGTTCATGTCCATTCAAAGTAGGTGACTCACAAGCCTAACCTTAGGTGGCGTGGTTGGAGATCACTGCTGACTGGAGTACTGCATGGCTGAAGGCTGCATCATCCCTAGCCTGGTGCATGATGGTGTAGTGTGATGAGAACATGTGGATGGAGGACCACATGGCCGCTCTACAAATCTCCTGAGTCGGGATCTGAGCCAGGAATGCCACAGAGGAGGCCTGCACCCTAGTGGAGTGGGCCATGAGCGGAGGGACAGGGGTCTTAGTTATGCGGTAGCATTCTCGGATGCAGGTCACGATCCACGAAGAGATTCGCTGAGAGGAGACCAGGAGCCCCTTCACCCTATCCGCCACTGCGATGAAGAGCTGAGTTGAGCGTCTGAACGGCTTGGTATGCTCAATGTAAAAAGCTAAGCCCCTGCGGACATCCAGGGAATGTAACCTCCGCTCCTCATTGGAAGAGTGTGGTTTGGGATAAAACACCGGGAGAAAAATATCTTGACCCATGTGGAACTGTGAGATGACCTTGGGTTGGTAAGACGGGTGAGGTCTAACTTGGACCTTGTCCTTATAGAAGACAGTATACGGGGGCTCGGATGTTAACACCCTGAGCTCCGACACCCTCCTGGCCGAGGTGATCGCCACCAGGAAGGCGGTCTTATACGACAAGTACAACAGGAAGCACGAAGTCAGAGGCTCAAAGGGAGGTCCCGAGAGTGTGGAGAGGACCAGATTCAGGTCCCAAGCAGAGACTGACTGATGAACATGCAGAAATAGCCTGTCCATACCTTTGAGGAAAAGCCTGACCAGTGGGTTTGCAAACACCAAGGTACCCCCTTCTCCCGGATGGAAAGCCGAGATGGCCGCCAAGTGAACACGAATCGAGGAGAGGGAGAGGCCCAGTTGTCTGAGGTGGAGCAAATAGTCTAGGACAATGGGATTGGGACCCCCAGCGGATTGTGACCTCGCTGACCCAACCATATGCAGAAGCGCTTCCATTTGACCAGGTAGGTGGCCCTAGTTGACTGTTTCCTATCACCAAGCAGCACTTGTCTGACCTGCTGGGAGCACTGCATCTCCACCGGGTTCAGCCATGGAGCATCCATGCTGTGAGGTGAAGGGACTCCCGGTTCGGGTGGCAGAGGGAGCCACGGTCCTGCGTGATCAGGTCTGGGGACAGAGGCAGTGTCAGAGGCATCTGAACGGACATGTGCAGGAGTGACGTGTACCAATGTTGGCGCGGCCATGCCGAAGCTATCGCGATTACCCGTGCGTGGTCCCTGCGAATCTTCAAAATCATCCTGTGTATCAGGGGGATCGGAGGAAAGGCGTAGAGCAGACCGACCCTCCAAGACTGTACGAAGGCGTCTGACAGAGACCCTTGACTGCGGTCCAGGAGGGAGCAGAACCGTCGGCACTTTCTGTTTTCCCTTGAGGAGGACAGGTCTAACCAGAGAAAGCCCCATCCCGTTTGTTGATATAAAAGACTGCCGACGTGTTGTCCGAGAGGACTGAAACACATTTGCCGGCCAGGTGGGACCAGAAGGTCAAACAAGCCAAGTGAACCACTCTCAGCTCCCTGACATTGATATGCAACTTGAGGTCCTCCGGCAACCACAAGCCCTGCGTCCTGAGGTGTCCCATGTGCGCTCCCCAACCCCGATCCGAGGCATCCATTACCAAGGAGAGGGAGGGTTGAGGGGCAGCGAAGGGGACACTCATGCACATTTTCTGCAGGTCGAGCCACCACCGCAGCGAGCTTAGCACTAAGTGGGGAACGGACACCACTGAGTCCAAGGGGTCCCTGGCCAGGTGATATGCTGTTGCTAATGAGGACTGTAGCGGGCGAAGCTGGAGTCTGGCATGGTTTACCACATAGGTGCACGCCAACATGTGACCCAACAGCCGGAGGCAGACTTGCGCCATGGTAATTGGGGTGCGGTGCAGTCCGAGGATGAGCTCAGAAATCGCACAGAACCTGGATTCCGGCAGGTATGCTCTGGCGTGGATGGAGTCCAGAACTGCTCCTATGAACCCTATTCGTTGCATCAGAGACAGGGTGGACATGGCTTCCTTCAAGAGCAGGCCAAGATTGAGAAAGGTCCGCCTGAGGAACAACACCTGGGTCTCCACCTGCTCCTTGTAGTGGCCCTTTATGAGCCAGTCATCCAGGTAGGGGAATACCTGGATGCCCCGCCTGCGCAGGAAGGGCGCCACGACTGCCATGCACTTCGTGAAGACCCTTGGAGCAGCTGACAGGCCGAACAGGAGCACCGTGAACTGCAGATGGGCGTCGGCCACGACAAATCTGAGGTACCGACGGTGTCGGGGAATTATGGCAATGTGGAAATAAGCATCCTTTAAGTCGAGGGGGGCGTACCAATCTCCTGGATCCAGGGAGGGAATAATCAAGGACAGGGAGACCATGCGGAACTTGAGCTTTCGTACAAACTTGTTCAGCCGCTGCAAGTCTAGGATGGGCCTCAGGTCTCCTTTCGCCTTTAGTATTAGGAAATACCAGGAGTAGAAGCCTTTGCCCCTGAGTTCCCGAGGGACTTCCTCCACTGCCCCTGCCTCCATGAGAGACTTCACTTCTTGACTTAGAAGTTGCTCGTGAGATGGGTCCCTGAAGAGGGACAGGGAGGGGGGCTGGTGGGGCGGGAGGGAGGAGAACTGGATAATATCCCTTCTCTACCATGCGGAGCACCCAGCTGCCCGACGTGATTCGGGACCAGGCATGGTAAAAGGGGAACAGACGTGACCCAAAGGTAGGGGTAGAAGGATCCAGAGTCTTGATAGGTAGGTCGCCCTCGACCATACCATCAAATAGGGGGTCTAGGCCTCGATGGTGATCTCAATTGACCGGACGTCTGGCCGGAGAGGTGGTGTTGGTGACGCCTCCTGCCATTTCTGCCCCGCTTGCGCCCAAGTTCCTGGCAAGTCTGAGGCTGGTAGGGGCGTGGGGCCATCTGTGGCCTAAACTGCCTGCGCTGGATCGCAGGGGTATGCAAGCTCAGCGAGCGAAGTGTGGCCCGCGAGTACTTTAGGCTATGCAGACGCTTGTCCGTCTTTTCTGAAAACAGCATCTGCCCCTCAAAGGGGAGGTCTTGAACGGTCTGCTGGACCTCATAGGGCAGGCCCAAGACCTTGGAGCCAGGCTCCCCGCCACATGACCAGGCCCGTGGCCAGGGTGCTCAAGGCTGAGTCTGTCGCATCTAGGGCAACCTGGAGAGAGGCTCGGGAGATCAGCTTCCCCTCCTCCACCAGGGCCAAAAACTCTGACTTTGAGTCCTGGGGAAGGAGCTCTGTAAACTTCGACATGGCTGAACACGTGTTATGACCATATAGGCTTGCAATTGCCTGTTGGTTGGCAATGCAGAGTTGTAGGCCTGCCGTGGAGTACACTTTTCTGCCAAAGAGGTCGAGTCTTTTAGTGTCCCTGCTGTTTGGTGTTGACCCCTGAAACCCGATGCTCCTGTTGGTTGGCCGCATCCACCACCAGGGCGTCCGGGGTGGCGGGGGAAGGTATACAAGTGTTTGTGCCCTTCAGAGAGGACGAAATAGCGCTGCTCTGTTCTCTTGGCAGTAGGGGCCAGTGAGGCTGGTGTTTGCTATAAGGTGCGAGACGTATCCGCTATGGTCTTTATCAGCGAGATAGCCACCCTGGATGTCCCTGAGGGAGCCAGGAGGTCTACTACAGTGTCCGTGTCCACCTCAATTTCCTCAGCTTGGATTGTGAGGCTCTGAGCTGCTCGCCGGAGCAGCTGTCGGAAGATTTGGGTGTCCTCCAGGGCCGGTGCTGCAGCCGTGCCCGAGACCACTTCATCCAGGGAGGAAGACGAGGAAATTACATGGATCGGCCCTTCCTCCGGTGCGTGCAGTCCTTTGGGGTCCTGCGGCACACGGTACTGTGGTTGTGGGGCCGGTTCCGATTCTAAATGTGGCACCGCGACCAGTACCGGGGTCGCCAGTGAGTGGCTTGGCATATCAGGCAGTGCCTGCTGAGCCCGAACTGTAGCCGCTGCTGGTGCCGCTGCCCGGCTAGGGGGTGCTAAACTCGAATATGGCACACCCCTGCCCGGCAACGGTGCCAGTAGAGGACGCAGCTGTGCCGGCGACATCGACACCGAGGAGACCGAGGCCGACCTTGATCGAGGACCAAACACCTGGCCTACCGACTGGTGGTAGGCCCAGGGGGTCCAAAACGGCCACTGCAAGGGCGGATGCCATTGCTGCTACCACTGTGGGTAACGCTGGTGGCTCGCCCCCGAAACCAATCTCCTGCTCTATGACCGACTGGAGCGGTAGGGAGTCTGTCTCTGAGTCTGAAGTCTCTGAGTACGAGGACCTGGGGGGAGCAGCACCCAGTGCCATTGGAAAGCGGTGCTGAGGCAGCGGGGAGCCTCTTATCTGGTCCAGTGCTGCCTTAGTGGCTCGGTAAGGGGACGGAGGCGACAGCATGGCCAGCTTGCCCCTCGATTGTACTGGGGGACGGGCTGCAGTAGGCAACTCCATATGATGCGGAGAGGCAGGCGCTGGGAGTCCCATCAAGTCTGAGGCCGCCTCGAACGCCTCCGGTGTCGAAGGGAGGCGCAAGTCTCCGCTGAGGTCCGGGGATCTAGGCCGGTCCAGACTCAACCGCCCTCTCTGCGGTGCGGGAGTCGACGGAGCAGCCGAGGGCTGTAGCCCAGCCTGTCCGCTTGCACCCACAGATGGCGTTGGCCTTCAGTCCTGGTGGGGGGACCGTTCCCTCACCGGCTTTCTCCTCTTAGCGGGCACTGGCGATGGTGAGCGGTGCCACACTGAGACCGACTTCCTATGACCCGACTCCGTCTGGTGCTGGGTTTTAGACGACTTGAGCTGGGCCCTAAGTCCTGATGCCAGTGACGGGGCACTCCGCACCGAGGAAGACATGCTGGGCACCGCCTTGGCCGGTTCCGGGTCTGAGGGTGGCTGCAGGGAAGCCTCCATCAGGAGGACTCTAAGTCTTTGAGCTCTGTCTTTGAGAGTTCTCAGGCAGAAGCCTCTGCAGATAGAGCACCGGTCCTTTTGGTGGCTCTCTCCGAGGCACCTCAAACAAGCAGAGTGCGGGTCACTCTTGGGCATGAATTTCCTGCAGTCCTTGTATAGTTTAAACGCGGGGGACCCGGGCATGCTCCAGCGGGTGATGAAACTTGGGGGGGGGACCCCCCAACTACCAAGAACTATAGACAATCACCTAAGTAAACTAATTTAACTATATACACGGACTATACACAAGGATAGGACACTGCTAACTTGCTATGCGCAAGAGAAGTTCCAGCTAGCTGTCACCAGCGGTAAGAAGGAACTGAGGGGGTGGAGGGTTGGTGGGCCCCTTTATAGGGCGCCGTAGTGGCGCCACTCCAGGGGGTGTCAGGACTGACCCTACGGATGCTGCTTGGGGAAAATCTTCCAGCTGGTGTGCACGTGGTGCGCGCACACCTACTTTGAATGGACATGAACAACCACTCGAAGAATTAGTGTTTCCAGCCTCTGGAGCACCCTCTGCAGGCCGGTGTCCTGCTGGGCCTGCGTCCCTCCTGGAGCCCAGTGCCCCTTTCAGGCCAGGGTGCTGCCCCCTGGCAGTACCCCCACAGATCTGAGTTTCCCCTCCCTGGGGAACCCCCACCCTCTATCCCCATCTCACCTCAGACTATAGTTACTGCCAGTCTTGATCTATCCCCCATTCACTGGGTCAGACTGCAGTGTAAATGCCACTCATCACTGGCAAGGGGAGTTTGGACCTCATAGACTCATAGGTCAGAAGGGACCAATATGATCATCTAGTCTGACCTCCTGCACAAGGCAGGCCACAGAACCCCACCCATCCAATTTTATAACAACCCCTAACCCAGGACCGAGTTATTGAAATCCTCAAAATTGGTTTGAAGACCTCAAGCTGCAGAGAATCCACCAGCAAGCGACCCGTGCCCCACGCTGCAGGGGAAGGCGAAAAACCTCCAGGGCCCCTGCCAATCCGCCCTGGAGGAAAATTCCTTCCCGACCCCAAATATGGCGATCAGCTAAACCCTGAGCATTTGGGCAAGACTCACCAGCCAGCACCCAAGAAGGAATTCTCTGCAGTAACTCAGTTCCCTGCTGCCTCTACCTATCCTTGGGCTGACCCTCTTCAACCCCACTACCCTTTCCAGCCTTTAACAAGGCCTGCAGTGTGGAGGGTTTCCAGGCTGGAGCTCCCCCAGCTCCTCTAGCCTTCCCCCAGCCCTGCTCCACTTTGGGTACTCCGTTTAGCTCCCCAGCAGCCAGGTCCTTCTCTCTCAGCAAGCTAGCGACAGAGACTCATTTATCTCCTGGCTTCCCTGGCCTTTATAAGGCCATCTACGGTCTGATTGGGGCATGGCCCCTGCTGCGGCTGCCTTCCCCAATCAGCCAAGGCTTGCAGCTCTAACTAGCTGCAGCCTTCACGCAGCCTCAGCCCTCTCACAGGGCTGACTTCATGCCCCTCAGGGCAGGAGCAGGTGACCACCCCACTACAAAGACAAAGAAAGTGAGGCCCAGAGACAAGCACAAAAGATAGACCCAGAAGCATCAACTGGCTGTAACTGGAGTGGAAGAGGTGCACAAAGACATGTGTCCTGGAGGTTGAATTGGAGTCCTAGTGACTACTCTGGTGGAAACAGATCCCAAGGACTCTGTAGCTGGAAGCAAGCCCAACCTGAGTGAAATGGGGGTTGGGGGGGAGATTTTGCTGGCCAGTGAAGGGTCTATCATAGCTGGTAGCTGTGAGCCCACAGCTGGATCAGGGTCACCTTTGCTTTTGGGAGACACAGGAATGTCTGCCCCAGAGGGGAGCCCAAAGAGGAATTTTAGGTATACTGCCTCTGCCATGGATAGTGTCCAAGTCTCTGGCAGTACATTCAGGAGGAGGGTATGACGTTGCACTCCATATGATTTTATGAAAATATGCTAATCAGTGTGAATATAATGTAACTGGAATATGCTTCATGCAAAAATGTCTCTTGTAAGGTATCACTACAAAGCTTATAATCTACTGAGTGTGGTAATCCTATTTGTATAAATGTATCATTCACATCTCTGAAACTAGAAATAGGATATATAACTGAGGTCCTATTGTAATTATGCAAAGCGTGGGCCATTAATGGTGGTTTGGAATCTTGATGGCTCCCACCAACTAGGACAATGGTCTCCAAAGTGGAGTGTGCAAGAAGAGCCTTCGGGGTGCGCGGCAGGAGGAGTGCTGCCGGAGCAATGCCACTTTTTTTCTTTCCCCCTCCCTCGGCAGTTCAGCCGGGAGTTCGAGTGGCGTTTTTTTTTTTTTTGCTTTGACAGTTCGGCTGGGAGCAGGAGGGGGTATGTGCTCAAAAATTTTGTACTGATAGGGTGTGCGATCAAAAAAGTTTGGAGACCACTGAACTAGGACAATTGGTTGTAATGGCTCTGCTTACTTGCATGCCTTACTGAGAGTCACACCAGGAAGAATGAAGGCTTGGGGGTCTCACAGGACATGTGACCATGTCACCTGGTACTGGAATCCATCTTAAACCTGGGGCTTTTCCATTTAGAAGGAAGGGTGCAGACCCAGAGAGACAAAAGATTCCCACCTTGTGCCAAAGCTATATAAGAGGATGGAACAGAACAAAGGGGGCCACAGTCATGAGAAAGCCCCTAGCTACCACCTGAGTTGGAACAAGGACTGTACCAGAGGAAAGGATTGGGACCAGACTAGAAAGGAGTCCAGTCTGTGAAAGAAGCTTATTGGAAGATCTGAGGGTAAGATTTACTTGTAATCACTTTCTTAATAAATTAGGCTTAGACTTGCATGTTTTTGTTTTATTTTGCTTGGTAACATACTGTGTTCTGTTTGTAATTACTTGGAACCACTTAAATCCTAGATGTTATACTTAATTAATAAGCAAAAATTTATTTTATTAACTCAGAGTAAGTAATTAATTCCTGGGGGAGCAAAGAGTTGTGCATCTCTCTTTATCAACATTATAGAGGGCAAACAATTTAGGAGTTTACCCTGTATAAACTTAATACAGAATAAAATGGATTTATTTGGGGGTTGGATCCCATTAGGAGCTGAGTGTCTGGGTGCTAGAGAGGAACACTTCTTAAGCTGTTTTCAGTTAAGTCTGCAGCTTTTGGAGGATGTGGTTCAGACCTGGGTCTGTTTGCAGCAGGCTACCATGTCTGGCTCAACAAGACAAGTTACTGAAGTCCCAAGCTGACAGGGAAAATGGGCTCACAGGTAGTCTCAGCACATCAGGTGGCAGTCCCAAAGGGGGTTCTGTGAGTGAACCCATCACAGTGCTCCCCAAAAAGCATTGAGCCAGGGTCAATACACTGAGGTTGATGCAGTGCAAGCATAAACACTGTAAAAACGATGAGTCATCCTTGTGTTACCTTAGAGAGACTAACAAATTTATTTGGGCATACGCTTTTGTGGGCTAGAACCCATTTCATCGGATGCATGAAGTGAAAAATACAGGAAAGAATGTGAGGTCAGTCTAACGAGATAAATCAATTAACAGCAGGATACTAAGGGAGGAAAAATAACTTTTGAAGTGGTAAGAGAATGGCCCATTAGACAGTTGACAAGAAGGTGTGAGTAACAGTAGGGTGAGATTAGTATTGGGGAAATTAAGTTTAGGTTTTGTAATGACCCAATCACTCCCAGTCTTTATTCAGGCCTAATCTGATGACATCTAGTTTGAAAATTAATTTCAGTTCTGTCGCTTCACATTGGAGTCTGTTTTTGAAGTTTTTTTTGTTGAAGAATTGCCACTTTTAGGTCCATTATTCAGTGACTAGAGAGATTAAAGTGTTCTGCTACTGGTTTTTGAATGTTATGATTCCTCATGTCAGATTTGTGTCCATTTATTCTTTTGCATAGACACTGTCTGATTTGGCCAATGTACATGGCAGAGGGGCATTGCTGGCACATGATGGCATATATCACAGTGGTAGATGTGCAGGTGAATGAGGCCCAGATGGTGTGCTTAGGTCCTATGAGGGCGTCCCCTTGAATAGATACGTGGACAGAGTTGGCATCACAGTTTGTAGCCATCCACAGCCTCAGAAACAACTCTGACATTATAATAAAAAGGCTGACAAAGGAGGTGCTGTCATCATCATGAATAAGTTGGAATATGAACAAGAGACTGCTAAACAACTCTCTGACCCCGCTGAGGATTACCAAAAGAAACATCTGTTCAAGAAACTCCCTAAAGAAGCACAGGAACAAATCTACATGGACACACCCCTAGAGCCCCAACCAGGGGTATTCTACCTGCTACCCAAAAATCCCTAAACCTGGGAATCCTGGACACCCCACCATCTCAGGCATTGGCACCCTGACAGCAGGATTGCAGCTATGCAGACTCTCTCCTCAGGCCCTAAGCTGGGAGTGCTAGTAGTGATCTTCGAGACACCACTGACTTCCTGAGGAAACTACAGTCCTTTGGAGATTTTCCAGCAAACACCATCCTAGCCATTATGGATGCAGAAGCCCTCTACACCAACATTCCACACAAAGGTGGACTACAAGCCATCAGGAATAGCATCCTCGATACCATATCAGCCACCAGGTTTGCTGTGCTTTGTGACTTTGTCCTCACCCACAACTACTTCAGATTTGAAGACAATTTATACCTTCAAGTCAGCAGGATTGCTATGGGTAACCACATGGCCCCACAGTATGCCAACATTTTTATGGCTGATTTAGAACAATGCTTCCTCAGCTCTTGTCTCCTTATGCCCCTACTCTACCTGCGCTACATTCATGACATCTGGACCCATGGGAAGGAGGCCCTTGAGGAATTGCACCAAGATTTCAACAATTTCCACCCTACCATCAACCTCAGCCTGGACTAGTCCACAAGAGAGGTCCACTTCCTAGACACTACAGTGCTAATAAGCAATGGTCACAATCACCCTATACCAGAAACCTACTGACTGCTATACTTACCTACACGCTTCCAGCTTTCATCCAGACCACATCACATCACATGATGTCTACAGCCAAGCTCTAAGATACAACCACATTAGCTCTGGTCTCTCAGACAGAGACAAAACACCTACAGAATCACTATCAAGTGTTCTTAAAACATCAATACTCACCTAGTGAAGTGAAGAAACAGATTGACAGAGCCAGAAGGGTACCAAGAAGTCACCCAATACAAAACCGGCCCAACAAAGAAAGTAACAGAACGCTACTAGCTGTCACCTACAGCCCCCAACTAAAACCTCTCCAGCGCATCATCAAGGATCTACAACCTATTCTGAGGGACGATCCCTCACTCTCAGACCTTGGGAGACAGGCCAGTCCTCACCTACAGACAGTCCCCCACCCTGAAGCAAATACTCACCAGCAACTACACACCACACAACAAACACACCAACCTAGGAACCAAACCCTGCTACAAACTGCGGTGCCAACTCTGTCCACATATCTATTCAAGGGACACCCTCACAGGACCTAACCACATCAGCCACACCATCTGGGGCTTGTTCACCTGCACATCTACCAATGTGATATATGCCATCATGTGCCAGCAATGCCCCTCTGCCATGTACATAAACCTGTAAACACTGTGTGACTTATGTTTACCTTAACAGTCCTCCAGTAGCTGTTCCACAATGCCTGACACTGACTACTCTGGTCAAAATTGTGACCTCCTCTGCCCAGGGATCATGGAGACTGGAAGCCATCTCCCACCCCCACCTTTGAAACCCCCACATATTTTTTAAATGCCTTTTCCTGACTGCCCAGTTTGGCAAGCACAGGTAGCAGCTTTCAGACTCATAGGCTTTAAGGCCAGAAGGGACCATTATGATCATCTTGTCTGACTTCCTGCACATTGCAGGCCACAGAACCTAACCCTCCCAATCATGTAAAAGGCCCATAACCTCTGGCTGAGTTACTCAAGTCCTCAAATCATTATTTAAAGGCTTCAAGTTACAGAAAATCTACCATTTACTCTAGTTTAAACCTGCAAGTGATTCATGTTCCATAGGACGGTGAAAAATCTTAGGGTCTCTATCAATCTGATCCCAGGGGAAACTTCCTTTCTGAACCCATATATGGTGGTCACTTAGACTCTGAGCATTTCTGCAAGATCCAACAGTGGACACCTGGGAAAGAATTCTCTGTAGTAACACAGAGCCCTCCCCTTCTAGTATCCCATCACTGGCCATTGGAGATATTTGCTACTAGCAGTTGCAGATTGCCTACATGCCATATCTATTCAAGGGACACCCTCATAGGACCTAACCACATTTCAAAATAGAGATTATCAGGCATTCGTGGCTATTTTTCATCAGCCCCTCACAGGCTCGTTTACTCTTTGGGTTTAAAGTAATTACTGCAAGAGTGTTTATTTTGTAGTGCACTTTGCACTGATCTGCAGGCGTTCTAAAAAGAGAATGCTTTCTTTTGGCACACACACTGCGAGACAATGTAGCCTTCCCTGGGCTGCTCATACAAGTACTTTGCATCCGACAAAAGTCCGAGGGAAGCAAAAGAAGACATGGAAAAGATGTTTGCTGACTTTGTGAGTGCACCTCAGCAGCCTAGGAAGCAGATGAGCAGAGGGAAGGTTTCCCTTAGAGGTGTGAGAGGCTCTCAAGGGAGCACCTAGACACAGAAGGGAGCATATGGACAAAGAAAAGGACATGCAGGAAAGATTGCTGGACAGGATGCAGAGGCCAACAATTCTGCTGGATAACACTGTAGCACTATGTTCATGCTCTGCACCCAAAAGCCATGTCATGCACTTGTGAAGAATACAGAACACTTGGAGCCCCCTCACACTTCCTCAAATATCAGGCCCTTCTATGCCATTCAACCCCCCATCCAATGTTTTGCCCCTCCACCTATCCATTTTTGTGAGCTCATCAGTGGTAAACATGCACTCTGCACTTTAGCGGAGCTGTGGCGGAACATGCCCAATCTGAAGTTTGCACTGTTATGTTGAATCAATGAAGGTTTTTATTACGCAAAATGCATCTGAGCAAATGTCACTGAGGTACAGCTCCCCTCAAATCACACCAGTTCCTCATAAAATGTTTTCATCAGCACATTTCATTTCTTACTTTGGTTAAGAGACACCACTATACCCTGATCTTAAAGTACATTTTCCCACATACTATCAATGCCTAGTAAATAGTTTACAAACCCACCTTTCATTCATTTCCTTGGTTACAGTACATTGTTATACCACTAGTACACCCTGGCCTACAGAAAGGAACACAAGGCGTCCCTGACCCTGCTCCTCTGAATCAGTTGGAATGCTCTGTAGGAGCATCATTTCTGGCTGCTCGTGTCATCCAGACTTGCTTTGGGAGCTCACCTTGGAATATTTAGCCTTCTTTCCCTACTGGCCGAGATTCCTCCATAGACTGACACACCAACTGAGGGGAGGTGATTTGTTCCTCCTCTTTTCAGGGATTGTTAGTTGGTTCAGCCCCTGGGGCAGGCCAGAGCAGCCCTCAGAGGTGCTCTAGTTTGTAAACGCTCCCTCCTCATCAATGCCATGGCCTCCTCAGCGGGAATCACCAGGGCATAAGATTGGCTCAGCAGTGCCTTTTCTTGCCTCCTCCAGCCCACCCAGATCTACTTCTGACATCCCTCTCGCCTCCTGTACCAGGGGTTTTTACAGGGGGAACAGAGCTGGCAGAACCTGTTCTGTATAGAGTGGTGTACAGAGTGGTGGTATTCTGTCCAGGGACAAATCTCTTATTCCTGCCTTTGGCCCCATTGCATCCAGCACAGCTAGAGGCGCTGTATAGGGTAAGGATGAATTTCTGCACTGGGTCTATTTCTGCTCTCTCTCACAACGGTGTAAGAGGTAATTCTATTAAAATAAGTGCAGTTACACCAGTGTAAAACCAGCGTGAGGGGAAGATCAGGCCCAGTAGGGTAAACTGCAGTTGGCTTTGGCCCTTTTTTTAAACTATTGCGACATGCCTAGTCCATGTTAACTGTCAGAGGCATATTGTCAGAGACTAGGTAGCTTGCTTATTAGCCTGCTCACATTTTCAAACATCCATAGAATCATAATAATAACCAAGAGAACAACAGTCAAACAAAATATAATCTATGGCTGGTAAACAGGAAATGCACTAGGTAGTTGGCAAAGGGCATGAATATAGAAAAGCTTATACAACAATACATCATGCTTAAAGACGAATGGCTTCATGGCAGAGGTGTTCATGTTTACAAAGCTAATGTGATTCATTAATTCAGAAAGGATTGTTAAATAATTTGCTCTATTTGATGAGAATTTTTTAAACATTAAGTAGGAGGCAAAGCAGTGTTTGACTAAAAACAAATTAGCACAACACAGCTTCTGTGTTTGATTTCTACATAAAAATCAATTGGGGGATAGGTGGTGGAAGGTCATCTCTTCAGCAGTGGAGCTGCACACAATAAAATTGGGCACATTTGCTTGTACTTGATGTATACTGATAAACTCGGATCCTAGAAGTCCATTTGCTGAGGAAAAATGTGGAATTTGTAGTTTTTACAGAGAATCTTTAGGTTTTACATTTTGTGAAAAAATAAAAACATACAGTAAAACCCTGTTTATCCGAGCCTCCACTATCCAGCTCTCTCTATTAACTGAACCACCAGCAGCCCAGATCTGACTGGGCTAGGCGGGGGTGGTCCACCCAAGTCCCCACCGCCTGGGACAGCCTGCTGAGCCCCCGCCACCTGGGGCGGTCTGCCTCAGCCCCTGCCAGTGTTATTCCCAGGCCGCTGGTGGTTCTGTTAATATGGAGAGCCGGGTAAAGGAGGCTCAGATATACAGTAGAACCCTGTTTATCAGTAAAAACTTGTGTTCAGCTGATACCTATATCTAATGTGGCTAGGGAATCTAAAGTTCATTGTTTCATTTTAAATCACAGAAAAATGAAGATGTGTTTTAGAAGATAAATTGGTGTGTTTTTTTTTAAATCACAGAAAACTAGGATCCCTGCTAATAAATGAACTATACTATTAGCATGGCATGTACATGCTCTTAGAATACTTGCAGGTTTCTAGTGATTATTTTCTTTTCTTAACCAACCAACCGCTTATCTACCAACAAATGAAAAAAAAAAAAAAAGGTAGCTAGCTACTGTGTATTTAAATAGCCCAAATCGGTATAATTAATGCATGAGCTGGCAAATGGGTATAATAATGATAATAAAGCTTTGCATTTTTATATGTTCTTTCATCTGAGACTCTTGATGGGCTTTACTAACATTAAAGAATGAAGCCTTACACTTAATTGTGATGTAAAGAATTATTATTATTGTCATATTGTGGCTGGGAAAACTGACGTGCGCAGAGATTCAAGGACAGTACTTTCAGACGTGACCTCTGACTTTAGGTGCCCAACTTGAGACACTTTGGGTCTGATTTTCAGAGTTTGAGTACTCACATTGCTCCAGAAGCGGAGGCCATGTGTGAAAATTTTGGCCTGCATTGTTCCGATTTCCCTTTATTGTCCTGTTGCAGGCCTAATGCATAGAGACATACTGTAACAAATCCACAGCAACCTGGGCCTTCTTGATTGTCATCTGTGCTGCACATGATAGGGATCCAAACACTTCACAGCACAGTAAGGCACAGTCATAATTTGACTTCTATATGGGGGGGGGGGGTGCAGGCAGGACTATACTCCCCCTCGAGTCTCTGTCAATCTGCCCTGGGGGGGAATTCTTTACTGACCCCAAATCAGTTAGACTCTGAACATGTGGGCAAGACCCACCAGGCAGATACCTGGGAAAGAATTCTCTGTAGTAACTCAGAACCCTTCCCATCTAGTGTCCCATCTCCAGCCATTGGGGATTTTTGCTACTGGCAGTCATCGATAGGCCACATGCCATTGTAGGCAGTCCCCTCATACCATCTCCTCCATAAACTTATCATGGTCAGTCTTGAAGCCAGTTAGGTTTTTACCCCACCACTAGTCCCCTTGGGAGGCTGCTCCAGAATTTCACTCCTCTGATGGTTAGAAACCTGGCCATCAACAAATTTAAGCTTGAAATTCAGGGAAGTTTATATCTATTTGTTCTGGAATCCACATTGGTGCTTACTATAAATAACTTCTCTCCATCCCCGGGATTTATCCCTCTGATGTATTTATGAAGAGCAATCATATCTCCCCTCAACCTTCTTTTGATAAGGCTAAACAAGCCAAGTTCTTTGAATCTCCTTTCATAAGGTAGGTTTTCTATTCCTCAGATCTAGGCACCCCTTCTCTGAACCTGTTCCAGTTTGAACAACTTTCTTAAACATGGGAGACCAGAACTGCACACAGTATTCCAGATGAGGTTTCACCAATGCCTTTTATAATGGTAGTAACACTTCCCTGTCTCTACTGGAAAGACCTCATCTGATGCACCCCAGGACCACGTTAGCCTTTTTCACAGCTGCATCACATTGACTCCTCATGGTCATCCTGTGATCAACCAATACATCCAGATCTTCCTCCTCCTCTGTCACTTCCAACCAAGTTCCCAGCTTATGGCAAAAATTCTTATTTTTAGTCCCTAAATGCATGACTTTGGACTTTGCACTATTAAATTTCATCCCGTTTCTGTTACTTCCATTTTCAAGGTCCTCTAGCTCTATGATATTCTGGTCTTCCATATTGGCAATACCTCCCAACTTTGTCATCTGCAAATATTTAGCACACTCACACTTTGTGCCAAGGTCAGTAATAAAAATGTTAAATAAGATTGGTTCCAAGACTGATCCCTGAGGAACTCCACTAGTAACCTCACTCTAACCTGACAGTTCACCTTTCAGCATGACCTGCTGTAGTCTCCCCTTTCACCAATTCCTTATCCACCTTTCAGTTCTCATATTAATCCCCATTTTCTCCAATTTAACTAATATTTTCTCATGAGGAACTGTATCAAATGCCTCACTGGCATCCAGGCAGATCTACTGCATTTCTTTTGTCTAAAAAGTCAGTTATCTTTGCAAAGAAAGGTATTAGTAACTTTGTTACTATCTCTTGAATACAACAATTGAAACAACTGTAGAAAAATCTACAGTTACTCTCTGTCATTTAAGCTACTTACTTTTTGCAGCTCACCAAGCTTGGAAGAGATCATTTAACTTTAGGACACATCCTAACAGTTCTTTCTTATCTTAACCACCTGTTAATCACTCTGTTTATAAATCAAATTCTGATTCCCTGCCTCAGGAGTGCAAGCTGGAAGCAGCACTCTCCTGTCTCCTCTACAGAACTCATTGCATTGCAAACTCTGGCTGCCTGTTTGAGGCTTGCAGTGGCGTGGGGGCAATGCTCTCTGCAGCCCCAAACTCCGCCCTTGCAGTCAGGATAGAACTCCAATCATCCCCTGAAAGCACAGGCCCCTACTGGAGAGTCTCTGGGTCTTTTTGTAATCATGGGGTGACTGCAGCTTGAGTAGACACCTCTGAGTTACCTTTTGTCCAGCTGGCTCAGGGCCTTGAGTTTGAGGCTGTGGCAGCAGGTGCTTCAGGGCAGCCTCGCACCATGGAGTAGTTACCTCGGGCTCTGGGTGGGCTCATACAGCTCGTACTGATGTGCATGCTGCTGGTAGCTTTAGCTAGCTCAGGTCCCAGAGTGGTAAATTACCACTAGTTTGATATGTTGGCTTGAGCTGCAATCACAGCCTGCAATTATAGTATCTAGGGAGATTCACTGTTAGCAGCATAGGGCCTAGGAAATACATCATAAAATCATTCTGATTTTATCCATCCAGCTAGCCTGCTCTCTGATTAGGGCAGCACTACAGCTTAATAGATGGGACATGAGTCAGGAGACCTATGTTCTAGTCCTTGCTTTGCCACTTACCTGCTCTGCATTAGCTTGGGCAAGTCTCTTGACCTCTCTGTATTGCTGTTTCCCCTCTTACAGTCTAAATAAACATAACAGATGAAAGGTAAGTTCTGCAGGCCAAGATTTCTCTCTTAGGGCTTGTCTACACAGGGAAATTTGCTTAGCACAGATCCAGTTAAATATCAGCTAGTGACTTGTACAGTAGTTATAGAACTTGCTTCAAAGTGAATCCCAAAGAGAAACAAGGAAAAATCAAAATGATAAAAAAAACCAACTTTCATTTCATGGGGAACAACAACTGCAGGGCAATAATTTGTCATTTCTGTCTGATGGCATATCTTTGAAAGGCTGAGAGCTTTTGAAATGTATTGATTGCCATGGTGACTGTTAACAGCAAAGGTTACACCATGTACTTATTTAACTGAAGTGTGTGTTTTGGTTGGTTGTTTGGATTTTTGAAGCCCAGTGTACAGACAACATAAGACCAAAACACAAATCTGTGGATTTGAATCTGGCGCCTGTACCAATGGTACTGCTTGTATTTTAGTTTAAAAAACACAACAGGAGTTCTTTGTTCTGATCTGAGAGTTCCTGGAATAACGTCTGAATTTAGAATTCTTGGGAACTAGTCAGAGATGGTGTTTTCTCATTCTCACGTGGCTTTGCCTGGTCTCAGCCAGGGACTTGGAAGGCTACCATGAGGTAGGTTTGTGTGGTGAAAGTCTTAAATGGATTCCTTAGAGATGTACACACTATTAATGATCCACTGATTTAAAATAAATGATGAAACCCCCATAAAGTCCATTTGCACTGTCTTGCCTGAAATACATTTCTTCTGCACTTACCAGGATTTCCAGCTTTGCTTCTCTCAGCTTCCTGCTACCCGAAACCACAATTTCTCTTATTCAGTGGAAACACTGTATTACTGTCACTGACACCCTGTTGAGGGAGTGGTGCAGGCTGGAGAGAAAAAAGTGAGAGGTGCTAGAAGTTGCCATGTTGGCCACCTGGGCTAACTCCATGCTGCTGATTCAGATCTGGTACTGTACTAGGTGTGGTGTTAATATGGCATTCAGAGAACAAACAGTCTCCAGAGTGTGGGAGCAGGCATTTGGTTTTAGATAAGATGCTCTTGTCATAACTATAAAGGGAAGGGAACAGCCATCCTGTATACAATACTATAAAATCCCTAACGGCCAGAGACCCCAAAATCCTTTTACCTGTAAAGGGTTAAGAAGCTCAGTAAACCTGGCTGACACCTGACCCAAAGGACCAATAAGGGGACAAGATACTTTCAAATCTTGGTAGGGGGAAGTCTTGTTTGTGCTCTTTGTTTTTTGGGGGTTGTTCACTCTTGGGACTATGAGGGACTAGACATCAGTCCAGGCTCTCCAAATCTTTTTGAACCAGTCTCTTGTAGTTCAAACTTGTAAGTAACAGCCAGGCAAGGCGTGTTAGTCTTATTTTTGTTTTCTCAACTTGTAAATGTTCCTTTTTGCTGAGAGGATTTTACCTCTGTTTGCTGTAACTTTGAACCTAAGTCTAGAGGGGGTTCCTCTGGGCTATATAAATCTGATTACCCTGTAAAGTATTTTCCATCCTGATTTTACAGAGATGATTTTTACCTTTCTTTTTAAGAACCTGATTGATTTTTCTTTGTGTTAAGATCCAAGGGGTTGGATCGGTGTTCACCAGGAACTTGGTGAAAAAGTCTCTCAAGGCTACCCAGGGAGGGGAAGGTTTTGAGAGGAAAGGGCGTGTTCCAGACTGAGGAATCTAGATGGTGGCAGCGAAACCAGATCTAAGCTGGTAGTTAAGCTTAGAAGTGTTTATGCAGGTCCCCACATCTGTACCCTAAAGTTCAGAGTAGGGGAGGAACCGTGACAGCTCTGTATATATATTAACTAAGTATCTAAGACTGTTAAGTTACTAGCACTGAATTATTAAGACTAGTGGATTACTTGAATATAAAACACTAAATAGTACCAGGAGTGAAGGAAGAACTGGAAGATGTTTAAAAAAAACAAACACAACAGCCACACAACCAAAAGCAAACTTGAGGTAAAAGTTACTCAGAAGTGAAAAACAAATTTCAATTAAATAAGATGGATCAATAAAGATGTTGAGAAATGCGGCAGAAAATTGGAAGAGATTTAAAACAAGATTTGATTTATTTTTGAGGCCATCAGGATCTACACATAAGGAAAAGGAATAAGACTGCTATTTTTTCTTTGAATCTTGCAGATAATGAAACAATTGTAGTAAATAATGCACTGACACTTAATGTTAGAGAAAGAGCCAACTAGGAGTTTGTCTTAAAAGAAGAGGAATACTGTTTATCAAAGAGGAAAAGTAACATCTGAAAGATTTCATTTTTACTCAAGAAGTCAGATGGAGAATGAGACTTTTGAGATCTAAAAGATAAGACGTCAAACATGTAATTTCCAGAATCTGAGTCAATGATAAAAGATCAAATTGTGATGGACATAAAAAAAAGATAGTGTAATACAGAAAGACTGTTTGAAAAGCCAGATCTAAATCTAGAATAAGCACTGAGAATTTGCCAAACTGCTGAACTTAATCAACAATGATTGAACATTTTAGAAAGAAAACAAACTGATGTGAATATAGACTTAATAAGAAAAAAGTAAAAAACAAGTCTGTGGAGACAGAGTGAAACTACTAAAGTTAAAATATACGATCATATGAAAGAAAGAATGTTCAGAAGTGGAAGGAGGCACCAACCTAAACAATGTCCAGTATATTGTCAAACTGGTCATATCTGCAAAAAACAGCAGCACTGACATCTAATCTGGTGGGGGGGGGGTGCTAACCCCCCCCGGCTATGTGCCAGACCCTGCCCCCACCCCCACTCTGCCTCTGCCTCTTCCCACCACACCCCCACTCCACCTCTTCCCGCCCCCCGCCTGAGCTCACCCTGCCCTTGCTTCTGCCCATCCAGTACCTTCTACATGCAGTGGAACAGCTGATTGGGAATGAAGGGAAGGTGCTGATTGGCAGGGCCACTGGCAGGTGGGAGGTGGTGAAAGCTGGCTGCTGGTGGGTACTCAGCACCCACCCTTTTTTCCTCATGGGTGCTCCAGCTCTGGAGCACACACAGAGTTGGCACCTATGCCATGAAATTTTTCTACAAAAATTTGTAGACAGGGAAGTCAGGAAAATTGTAGAAGTATATTTTTAGTTCAAAATTCTCCAAGAATTTTATACTGAATAAAGAATACAGAGCTGACATAACAGATGAAGAAAATGTATTTCTGGGTATACTGAAACAGAGTCACTCTATGAACTACCACTTACACTATCTACTAATGGAATATTTATTTTTATGCAATAGATTAGTGGCACAAGTTAGTGTAATTTCAGAAGAAATTATAAAAATGTCTAAAAATACAACTTTTATTGAGTTGCCATGATTAGCTGTGCTGGCAAGCTCTCCACACTGATCAACCAGGAAATGGGAATTCAAGAGTTCCCAGGGCTTGAACGGGGGAGGGGCTGTTTCCTGTGTACCTGGCTGCTCAGCAGCAGAGTTGAAAACGATCTCCAGAGTGGTCACAGCAGAGTATTGTGGGATACCTCCTGGAGGCCTGTGACAAAGTGGGAATGTTCTTAATGTTTTCTCTGAATACTGTGTGGGTGCCTCAGTTTCCCTTATGCATTTCTCGAGCGTCTAGGGGTGTGAGATTGTTGCAGAGCCCTAGGGGGCCAGTGTGATCCTGTCTGCATAGAGAATGGCCAATGCCCTGTCTTCTGGCAACTGATGGCCTGAGCCCTTTCCCTGCAAAGTTGCCATCTAAAGGTGTTGAAGAACAAAGATCAGGTGACCTCCTGGCCCAGGAGAGAGACAAAGGGAGAGGAAAGGCTGGAGAGTTTTCAGTTTGGAGCTGGCTAGGAAAATGGAGGGGAGGCCAGACCAACCTCCTGTGACCCATTCCAGCCCCTTCCCCAAAGTCCCTGCCCCTATTGGATCCCTTCCCCAAATCCTCCACTCGATCCTGCCTCTTCCGCCAGCATGCCACGTTCCCCTCCTCGCCATTCCCTCCCTGCCCTGTGAAACAGCTCTTTTGCAGCGCAAGCACTCAGAGGGAGCAGGGAGAAGCAGGATGTGGCGGTGCGCTCGCCAAGGAGGTGGAAGTGGAACAGAGGTGAGCTGGAGCAGTGGGGGGGGGGGAAGCTGAGCACCCACCAATTTTTTTCTGTGGGTGCTCTGGGGTTGGAGCACCCACTGAGTCGGCGCCTATGCTCCTGGCCTCCCCTAGCGCCCCCCCCACCTCCAAGTTGGACCTGACTGAGGGGGTCCTGTGTTCTGTACCTGCAAGACCTGTCTTGAACTGTGTTCCTGTCGTCTAAATAAACCTTCTGTTTTACTGGCTGGCTGAGAGTCATGGTGAATCTCAGGAAGCTGGGGGTGGAGGGCCTTGTCTCCCACAAAATCCGTGATAAGGCCAATTCAGTTGACTTACACAACACTGCGTCTACACTGTCTCTCTGTTGACCCATGAGCATCAAATTAAGTACTATACCTCTTATGGGAGGTGGATAATTAAGGTGAAGTAATAGGTGACTTAGGTCAGCAGAAGGGACCTGACAGCGTAGATGCACACATTATTAGGTCACCCTAAGGCAGCTTTCGTCTACTGAAGTTTGTAGTGTAGACCAGGCCGGAGTGGGCGAATTCATTAACAATAGTAAAGAAAAGATAAATCCTTGCATTTCTGTTTAGATCCAAAAAAATTTAAGAATGTTAATAGCAAACATTTAAGAATACCTACCAGGGAACAAATACTTAGACAAATATCAGGAGCAAAGTACTTTTCTACTTTAGATGCTTCAAATGGATTTTGGCAAATACCACTGGAGCAAGAAAGTCAATTGTTGTGTAGGTTTCACACACTTTAGACATTTGGTGTTTTAAAAGATTACATTCTGGATTATGTTTAGCTCCAGAGGTGTTTCATAGAGCAATACAAAAGAATTTTGAAAATCTAGATGGTGCCAAAATGTACCCACATAACATAATATGGGGAAGAACTTTAGAAAAGCATAATACAAGATTAAAGCGTTATCTAGAGCAAAGGAATCAGGATTGAAACTTGACAAAAATAAGTGTAAGTTTAGAGTACAAGAATTAACATTTGTGAAAGTAGAATGAATTAAATTGTAAAAATAAGAATGGATTAAAGAAATGTTATATGTACCTTTGTCATAACCTAGTCCCAGATTTGGACCTTAGCGTCCAAAATATGGGGGTTAGCATGAAAACCTCCAAGCTTAGTTACCAGCTTGGACCTGGTACTGCTGCCACCACCCAAAAAATTAGAGTGTTTTGGGGCACTCTGGTCCCCCCAAAACCCTTCCCTGGGGACCCCAAGACCCAAACCCTTGAGTATCACAACAAAGGGAAATAAATCTTTTCCCTTCCCCCCTCCAGGTGCTCCTGGAGAGATACACAGAAGCAACCTCCGTGAATCTAAGCAGAGGGAGTCCACCCTCTGTAATTCCAGTCCAGGAAACAAAAGCACTTTCCTCTTCACCCAGAGGGAATGCAAAATCAGGCTAGTAAATCTAACACACACAGACGTCCCCCTGACTTCTTCCTCCCACCAATTCCCTGGTGAGCTGCAGACCCAATTCCCTGAAGTTCCCCACTAAAGAAAAACTCCAACAGGTCTTAAAAGAAAGCTTTATAGAAAAAGAAAGAAAAATACATACAAATGGTCTCTCTGTATTAAGGTGACAAATACAGGGTCAATTGCTTAAAAGAAATATGAATAAACAGCCTTATTCAAAAAGAATACAATTCAAAGCACTTCAGCAATTATAGACATGTAAATACAAAAGAACATATAAACCCTTATCTGATCTTTGGTACTCACAACTGGGAAACAGAAGATTAGAAAGCAGGAAATAGAAAAACTTCTCATCCGAGAGAGCATACAGGCAGAAGACAAAGAACTCAGACACAAAATTCCCTCCACCCAGAGTTGAAAAAAATCCTGTTTCCTGACTGGTCCTCTGGTCAGGTGGTTCAGATTACTTCTTTCCAGGTGAAAGAGACGTTAACCCTTAGCTATCTGTTTATGACACACCCCCCAAATTGCAGACAGTGGGGAAGCTCACTGGCGGCGATTTCCTTTTAGAACTTGAAAATAAACAGATTAATACAACACATGCACCTTTACATATACCACTATGTATATAACTAACAGACTTCTACATTTTAAGAACACTTTTTAACTACTGAATTCTGGGAAACTCTCACGGGAAAGTGCATCAGCTACTTTGTTAGAAGCTCCTGAGATGTGCTGAATTTCAAAATCAAAATCTTGGAGAGTTAAACTCCAATGAAGAAGTTTCTTGTTGTTCCCCTTGGCAGTATGAAGCCACTGTAGTGCAGCATGGTCAGTTTGTAGCTGGAACCGCCGTCCCCAAACATATGGGTGTAGCTTTTCCAGGGCGTACACAATGGCATAGCATTCCTTTTCACTGACTGACCAGTGAGTTTCCCTCTCAGACAGTTTCTTGCTGAGAAACACGACAGGATGGAAGTTGTGATCTGTTGCTTCCTGCAGGAGAACTGCTCCTATACCACGCTCAGATGCATCCGTGGTTACTAGGAATGGCTTGTCAAAGTCCGGGGCCCTGAATACAGGGTCAGACATGAGCGTCGCCTTAAGTTGGGTAAAGGCCTTTTGACACTCATCAGTCCACTTAACTGCATTTGGCTGGGTTTTTTTTGGTCAGGTCAGTCAGTGGGGCAGCGATTTGGCTGTAGTGTGGTACAAATCGCCTGTAGTACCCGGCCAAGCCTAAGAAGGATTGGACCTGTTTCTTTGACCTTGGGATAGGCCACTTTTGGATAGCATCCACCTTGGCCTGTAGGGGGTTTATGGTTCCTCGACCCACCTGGTGCCCCAGGTAAGTCACTCTGTTTTGGCCTATTTGACACTTTTTGGCCTTGACAGTTATTCCAGCCTGCCTGATGCGCTCAAAAACCTTTTCCAGGTGTAGTAGGTGTTCGGGCCAGGAGTCTGAAAAAATGGCCACATCATCGAGGTAGGCAACTGCAAATTCTCCCAGTCCTGCTAGTAGACCATCTACCAGCCTCTGGAAGGTAGCGGGTGCATTTCGAAGGCCGAAAGGAAGGACATTAAATTCATACACCCCCGCATGGGTGACGAATGCTGACCTCTCCTTGGCAGGTTCATCTAGCGGTACTTGCCAGTACCCCTTGGTTAGGTCTATTGTAGAGATGAACTTAGCACGTCCCAACTTCTCCAATAGCTCATCGGTGCGAGGCATTGGATAGTTGTCCAGACGAGTTACCGCATTTAGCTTACGGTAGTCCACGCAAAAGCGTATTTCCCCATCTGGTTTGGGTACCAGAACCACTGGAGATGCCCATGCACTGGTAGATGAGCGGATTATATCCATCTGTAGCATGTTCTGGATCTCTCGTTCTATAGCAGCTTGGGCATGAGGAGACACCCGGTAGGGTGGGGTTCTAATGGGGTGAGCATTACCTGTGTCAATGGAGTGGTATGCCCGTTCAGTCCGTCCTGGGGTGGCTGAGAACAATGGGGCGAAGCTAGTGCACAGCTCCTTGATTTGTCGCCGCTGCAGACGTTCCAGGGTGGTTGAGAGGTTCACCTCTTCCACGCCACCATCTTTTTTCCCGTCGTAGTAGACACTGTCAGGCCACTCAGCATCATCTCCCTGGACTGAAAACTGACAAACCTGTAAGTCTCTGGAATAGAAAGGCTTGAGAGAATTAACATGGTATACTCTGGGCTTTAGTGAGGAATTGGGAAATGCTATGAGGTAGTTCACAGTTCCCAGGCGCTCTTGGACCGTGAATGGCCCTTCCCATGATGCTTCCATCTTATGGGCCTGTTGCGCCTTCAAGACCATAACCTGGTCTCCGACCTTGAAGGAACATTCTCTGGCATGTCTGTCATACCAGGCCTTTTTCTCTTCCTGAGCATCCTTTAGGTTCTCTCTAGCAAGGGCTAAGGAGTGTCGGAGGGCGTTTTGTAGGTTGCTTACAAAGTCCAGAATGTTAGTTCCTAGAGAAGGCGTAAACCCCTCCCATTGCTGCTTCACCAACTGTAATGGCCCCTTAACCTCGTGACCATACACAAGTTCAAACGGTGAAAACCCTAAACTGGGATGTGGTACAGCCCTGTAGGCAAACAGCAACTGCTGCAACACTAGGTCCCAATTATTGGAGAATTCGTTGACGAATTTACGTATCATGGCCCCCAAAGTTCCATTAAACCTTTCCACCAGGCCATTGGTTTGATGGTGGTACGGGGTGGCAACCAAGTGATTCACCCCATGAGTTTCCCACAGTTTTTGCATAGTCCCTGCCAGGAAATTAGATCCTGAATCAGTAAGGATGTTGGAGGGCCAACCTACCCTGGCAAAAAATGTCTGTTAGGGCCAGGCACACAGTGTTAGCCCTGGTGTTGCCTAGAGCTACTGCTTCCGGCCATCGGGTAGCAAAGTCCACGAAAGTCAGTACGTACTGCTTTCCTTTGGGTGTCTTTTTTGGGAAAGGACCCAGAATATCCACAGCTACTCGCTGAAATGGGACCTCAATTATGGGGAGTGGCTGGAGAGGGGCCTTGACCTGGTCTTGAGGCTTACCCACTCTTTGGCATACCTCACAAGACCGGACATACTTGGCAACATCCTTGCCCATCCCCTCCCAGTGGAAGGACTTCCCCAACCGGTCCTTGGTTCTGTTCACCCCAGCATGGCCACTGGGATGATCATGGGCTAAGCTTAAGAGCTTCCCCCGGTACTTAGTTGGAACCACCAACTGTTTTTGCGGCTGCCATTCTTCCCGGTGTCCACCAGAAAGAATCTCCTTGTATAAAAGTCCTTGGTCTATAACAAACCGGGATCGATTAGAAGAGCTGAGAGGCGGTGGGGTGCTCCGTGCCGCCGCCCAAGCTTTCTGAAGGCTGTCATCTGCTTCCTGCTCAGTCTGGAAATGTTCCCTTGAGGCTGGGGTCACCAGTTCTTCCTCAGACTGTGGACTTGGGCTTGGTCCCTCTGGAAGCGATGTAGGTGATGGGGTTGTTTCCGTTGCTGGTGAACCGCTCTCCGCTGGTGCACCTGAGGTTCTTTCAGGCTCTGGCTGAGCCTTTTGGGTATGGCTGTTTGTTGCTTCTGCCAGTTCTGGCTCGTTGGTGCCCTCTGGCATAGAATTTGAAGATTTGGTTGCAATTGCTGGTGCTGGTTGCTGTTCCAGTTCCGGGCCTGGGACTGGAGGTGCTGTGGCTGTTTCAGTGATTGGCATGGAATCCGGGTCCATTACCTCTGTCTGGGTCTCTGGTAACACAGACGGGGTGCCTGTGGACGGCTCAGGAACAGGAATGGGTCTGGAAGCTTGCCTGGTTTGGCTACGTGTAACCGTTCCCACTCTCTTGGCCCACTTCACCTGGTTGGCCAAGTCTTCCCCCAGTAGCATGGGGATAGGATAATTGTCATAGACTGCAAAAGTCCACATTCCTGACCAGCCTTTGTACTGGACAGGCAGTTCAGCTGTAGGCAAGTCTACAGCTTGTGACATGAAGGGGTAAATTGTAACTTTGGCCTTTGGGTTGATGAATTTGGGGTCAACGAAGGATTGGTGGATAGCTGACACTTGTGCCCCCGTGTCTCTCCACGCAGTAACCTTCTTTCCGTCCACTCTCAAATTTTCCCTTCGCTCCAAGGGTATTTGAGAGGCATCCGGGCCTGGGGATCTTTGGTGTGATGGTGGTGTAATGAATTGCACTCGGATGGCGTTCTTTGGACAGTTGGCCTTGATATGTCCCAGTTCATTACACTTAAAGCATCTTCCATCTGATGGGTCACTGGGTCGAGGTGAGTTACTGGAGACTGGTGAGGTGGAAGAATAGGGCGTCCGTGGCTTTACTTGGGTTGTATGTGGGGTCTTTGGCTGTCCTCGGTTGTAGGGTTTATGGTCGGTGTGCCCCCTGGGGTATTCATTCCCCTTGACCGTAGCTTTCTTGCTTTCTGCCACTTCCATCCATCTGGCTCCAATCTCCCCCGCCTCAGCGAGATTTTTGGGTTTTCCATCTTGTATGTACCGTGTGATGTCCTCAGGAACACCATCCAAGAATTGCTCCATTTGTATGAGGAGGTGCAGTTCTTCCAAGGTTTTAACATTGTGTCCTGATATCCAGGCCTCATAATTTTTCCCAACGTAGTAGGCGTGTTTGGGAAATGACACATCTGGTTTCCACTTTTGGGTTCTGAAACACCAACGGGCATGATCCGGGGTTATCCCCATTCTGTATCTGGCCTTGGTTTGAAAAAGTTTATAGTCATTCATTTGCTGCTTAGGCATTTCAGCTGCCACCTCTGCTAAAGGTCCACTGAGCTGTGGCCTCAATTCTACCATGTACTGGTCTTCAGGGATGCTGTACCCAAGACAGGCTCTTTCAAAATTTTCCAAGAAGGCCTCGGTGTCATCACCTGCCTTGTAGGTGGGAAATTTCCTGTGCTGTGGAACAATCATTGGCGCAGGGTTGTTAGGGTTGGCTGTGTTTTGCTTAGCCTTTTCTAATTCCATGGCCTGTCGGTGGGTTTCCCTCTGGAGTTCCAGCTGTTTTTGGTGGTCTGCATCTTTGGCGGCTTGCTCTCTTTTGTAAGCTGCCTCTCTTTCTTTTTCTCTTAGCTCCATCTCTCTTTGTTTTATTTCTAGTTCCTGTATTTTTTTTTCCATATCTCGCCTGTGGTCGGCGTCTTTGATTTGTTCTTCGGCCTCAATTTTTGTCTTGTTAGGCATGGTTCCTGTTTTCTTGTGTTGGGGTGCCCTCCGGTGTTTATCTTCTGAACTGCAGGCTCTGTTGCCTCCTGGGGTCTGCCTAGCAACAGTGCCTTTTTCCCTTTCTTCCTAGCTAATTGTTTTCAATGTAAAGTAAACCAGAAAAACCACTTTATTTGCATGTATATAGTGCTGGTAGTGACTCTCAATGGGAGTGCTATTGTCACAAAAGACCTGTTTGTCACAGCTTAATGGTTCCTTGCTTAATATGCAAGCCAAAAACTGCCAGAGAGAGCAGAAAAAAAATTCTCTCTGGTTCCCTTTTAAAACCAAACTGTTTCTCTCTGCTAAAAAGCCCCTAGCAGAGAAAAGAAAAATATAATATTCCTACTGGCTTCTGGATTCTATCTTTCCCATAAACGCTGCCACCATGTCATAACCTAGTCCCAGGTTTGGACCTTAGCATCCAAAATATGGGGGTTAGCATGAAAACCTCCAAGCTTAGTTACCAGCTTGGACCTGGTACTGCTGCCACCACCCAAAAAATTAGAGTGTTTTGGGGCACTCTGGTCCCCCCAAAACCCTTCCCTGGGGACCCCAAGACCCAAACCCTTGAGTATCACAACAAAGGGAAATAAATCTTTTCCCTTCCCCCCCTCCAGGTGCTCCTGGAGAGATACACAGAAGCAACCTCCGTGAATCTAAGCAGAGGGAGTCCACCCTCTGTAATTCCAGTCCAGGAAACAAAAGCACTTTCCTCTTCACCCAGAGGGAATGCAAAATCAGGCTAGTAAATCTAACACACACAGACGTCCCCCTGACTTCTTCCTCCCACCAATTCCCTGGTGAGCTGCAGACCCAATTCCCTGAAGTTCCCCACTAAAGAAAAACTCCAACAGGTCTTAAAAGAAAGCTTTATAGAAAAAGAAAGAAAAATACATACAAATGGTCTCTCTGTATTAAGGTGACAAATACAGGGTCAATTGCTTAAAAGAAATATGAATAAACAGCCTTATTCAAAAAGAATACAATTCAAAGCACTTCAGCAATTATAGACATGTAAATACAAAAGAACATATAAACCCTTATCTGATCTTTGGTACTCACAACTGGGAAACAGAAGATTAGAAAGTAGGAAATAGAAAAACTTCTCATCCGAGAGAGCATACAGGCAGAAGACAAAGAACTCAGACACAAAATTTCCTCCACCCAGAGTTTAAAAAAATCCTGTTTCCTGATTGGTCCTCTGGTCAGGTGGTTCAGATTACTTCTTTCCAGGTGAAAGAGACGTTAACCCTTAGCTATCTGTTTATGACAACCTTTAAGCAGAAATAAGAAATGTTGAAATATAGGTGCCAGGAAAAAAAGAAACATTAGGCATAAACAAGGGTGCTAATGGCGAAACATTAACAGAGGATTGGTAATAGTTAGTAAGGAAATAAGATATGCATGCCTAGCCCAGGTAAACTTATCAGATTCTGCTTCCTTTGTTATCTTGTTAAGTGCTCACTCTTTTATCTGTATAAATAAGACTGTTTGGGCCTTGCATGGCCACTCACATATTCTGAATGTTATTGGCGGAGCGCTGCGCTAATAAACAGAGTGGTCTGACAAATTGTGAGTCCTGATTCTAACTTTGACAATTTGGAGGTTCCACCGAGATGGCAACCGTCTTCACTAGGGCTGTGTGATTCCTGACTGTTTTTGTAGGATTACTGTGGCAGCCGGCACCTGGGTATTTGGCCCAAGTGGTCCCCCACTAGAGCGGAAAGGCGCACAGCCACAGTGAGGTCTACGCCATCGAGGAGAGGTTAATTGTTTCATGCAGTGGTGGCAAGAGGCAAATCATAAGTGGACAAAATCAAAACTCGCCTCTCAATTATTCAAATAATAAGTTAAAAGCTTTATTAAAAGTCTCCTCTCCCACCACCAGACTGAGCGCTCCCCTTTACCCTGTTCTCCAAACCCCGGATCGATCCAACCCCCTTCATACTCCCATCTCATTGTAAAAAGGACAAAAAGCTCCTTGTTCTGCTCCCCTTTGTCTGCCTCAGAAACTGATTTGTTAGTGTTCCACTACCAATTCAGCAAGAGGGGGGACTCCTCAACTAGCCCCCACCCTTCCTGGTCCCTTTCCTTGAACACTTCTTTCAAAATTGTGAAGTGACCACAATAGCACTCACAAACGGTTCATTGGAAAAAGCAGGATCGGGCCCAGACAAGCAGGCAAGCAACAGATAAAGAAACAGGTTGAAAGCCCTAAGGGAATAGTGTCAGGAGTAAGAAAAGTAGTAAGTGCAGGCATGAACCCCTGGAACAATACTTAAAATGGTGAAATCTGAGGGGATAAAGGTGTCATTTTGGGACATAAACAAGTGATTTAAGGGAAGAGAGTGAAAAGTTAACTCTACAGAGGCTGGAGAGAATTAAGCAGTTAAACTTTGTGGAAAATGTTAAAAAGGACCATGTTAAAGAGAATTCTTGGTTTCTTTGCAGCCATTCTGAAGGGAAAATGGGCCCTTTTCCAAAAGAATGCCTGTAAATCATCCAAATATATATACAGCTATGTAAAAACAAAGTAGTGTAAAGAAATGTTAAGAAAAAAAAGTGTATGTATCTATTTGTCTGTGAATATGTAAAGTTCTAAGAATCTAACCCAGCACATCTGGTTTGTAAAACTCCTGTTTTGTAGGGATAAGATAAATTGATTTTGTTTTTGTTTTTAATGCCACTACAAATTCATTTGACTCTAATTCAAAGTTGCAAAACTGACAGACATTTTTGCAAGACACAAGCAATTAGTGTTGTTTGGCTTTGGGATTTAGCATTTAACCCTTAAGGGGTAACTTGATTCTTTACAAAAATTAAAATGTTTTTAAATAAAGACCAAGTCATAGCTGCAATAGGGCAGTCAAAATCAGGAGAATAGGTAGAGATTCTGGAGTCTGTTTGTTTGTTTGGTTGTTGTTTTTTTTTTTTGTAACAATAGCAGATAAGAGCTGTAGTGAAAGAATAAGAAATTAACAGTGACCCTCTGAAGCAACAGCAGAGGTGAGGTGTACAAAACAAAAAGAAGCAATGTTAAAAACACTGAGCCTTAAAATGGCTCTGTGGAATCAGACTGTCACTTTAATAAGGATACATGAAAACTCTGTAAGAACAAAAGAAACAGTTATACCTTATGTAAAAATTAATATGGCTAATGTTTTTGAAAAGTTATAGTATAGAAGGAATGTGCATTTTCCCTCGGACATGTGCGGTGTATATTGTAAAAAGAGGTAAAAGAAATGCAAATGAAACATGCTGCTGAATTAAAATCCTATTAGGGCTCCAAAAAGAGCCGCAATAGGCTGTTTTTTTCTTTTTCAGATCCCTGTGTGTTAAGACAGAGGCCATGTCTACATCTAAAATTTTGCAGCGCTGGTTGTTAAAGCTGTATTAGTACAGCTGTATAGGGCCAGCGCTGCAGAGTGGCCACACTTACAGCAACCAGCGCTGCAAGTGGTGTTAGATGTGGCCACACTGCAGCGCTGTTGGGCGGCTTCAAGGGGGGTTCGGGGAACGCGAGAGCAAACCGGGAAAGGAGACCAGCTTCGCCGCGGTTTGCTCTCGCGTTCCCCGAACCACCCTGCAAACCGCAGGGAAGGAGCCCTGCTTGCTCGGGGTTCCGGGAACGCAAGAGCAAACCGGGAAAGGAGACCAGCTTCGCCGCGGTTTGCTCTCGCGTTCCCCGAACCACCCTGCAAACCGCAGGGAAGGAGACCTGCTTGCTCGGGGTTCCGGGAACGCGAGAGCAAACCGGGAAAGGAGAGCAGCTTCGCCGCGGTTTGCTCTCGCGTTCCCCGAACCACCCTGCAAACCGCAGGGAAGGAGACCTGCTTGCTCGGGGTTCCGGGAACGCGAGAGCAAACCGGGAAAGGAGAGCAGCTTCGCCGCGGTTTGCTCTCGCGTTCCCCGAACCACCCTGCAAACCGCAGGGAAGGAGACCTGCTTGCTCGGGGTTCCGGGAACGCGAGAGCAAACCGGGAAAGGAGACCAGCTTCGCCGCAATTTGCTCTCGCGTTCCCCGAACCACCCTGCAAACCGCAGGGAAGGAGACCTGCTTGCTCGGGGTTCCGGGAACGCGAGAGCAAACCGGGAAAGGAGACCAGCTTCGCCGCGGTTTGCTCTCGCGTTCCCCGAACCACCCTGCAAACCGCAGGGAAGGAGACCTGCTTGCTCGGGGTTCCGGGAACGCGAGAGCAAACCGGGAAAGGAGACCAGCTTCGCCGCGGTTTGCTCTCGCGTTCCCCGAACCACCCTGCAAACCGCAGGGAAGGAGACCTGCTTGCTCGGGGTTCCGGGAACGCGAGAGCAAACCGGGAAAGGAGAGCAGCTTCGCCGCGGTTTGCTCTCGCGTTCCCCGAACCACCCTGCAAACCGCAGGGAAGGAGACCTGCTTGCTCGGGGTTCCGGGAACGCGAGAGCAAACCGGGAAAGGAGACCAGCTTCGCCGCAGTTTGCTCTCGCGTTCCCCGAACCACCCTGCAAACCGCAGGGAAGGAGACCTGCTTGCTCGGGGTTCCGGGAACGCGAGAGCAAACCGGGAAAGGAGACCAGCTTCGCCGCGGTTTGCTCTCGCGTTCCCCGAACCACCCTGCAAACCGCAGGGAAGGAGACCTGCTTGCTCGGGGTTCCGGGAACGCGAGAGCAAGCCGGGGAAGGAGACCAGCTTGATTACCAGAGGCTTCCTCCTTCCACGGAGGTCAAGAAAAGCGCTGGTAAGTGTCTACATTGGATTACCAGCGCTGGATCACCAGCGCTGGATCCTCTACACCCGAGACAAAACGGGAGTACGGCCAGCACTGCAAACAGGGAGTTGCAGCGCTGGTGATGCCCTGCAGATGTGTACACCTTCAAAGTTGCAGCGCTGTAACTCCCTCACCAGCGCTGCAACTTTCTGATGTAGACAAGCCCAGAGTCTCTGAGCTCTGCTGATGGCTTTGAATCCAAAAGTCAAGCCTGTGTTGATGCAAATTACCTAACTGATAAAGAAAGGTGAGAACTGCCAGCACAAAAGAAGCTGCAAATAAATAACATACCTGGTCAGCAAACAAATTGCCCACATAAAAGGCATGGCTTAACAAGATACCTTTAATAGATTTGATGCTAATGTTATTGTTAATATTAAACATTGAAATAAATTTAATGTTAGTAAGTACCCCTGTAACAAGTTAGAGTGTATGATTTTTGGAAAAATCCTTTAAAGTAATATGGTAATGATGCTTCTCAGCTATTATCTGTGAATAAACTTAAAGTTTAACACAGCAGGAAAAACATTACAAACCTGGTCTGCTATACAAGAGGAAAAACTTGAGGTACACCACCTCATGAATTTAATAACTAAACAGTGGAATAATTTCCGCATAACCCTTAAAAAGTAGAAGCCATTAAAACCCGGCCTGCCTATAGAACAAAAAAAAAAAAAAACAGGAAAATATGGGGTAATTCCTCTGTTTTGCCTGCAGTCAGCAAGGGTATTTGTAAAAGAAAGGAATCTTTTAAGTAATAATCAATGCCACACCAAAAGGGATAGAAAAATGTTATTTTTGTCTTTCAGATAATCCAAAGTACTGTATAATGGGCTATGTGTATGTGTTAATTCTTGGGGAAAAGTGTTAAAAAAGTGTTAGCAACCTACTGGACCATTCATATTATACACACAAATGGGGACATGTTAAGAATTGCCACTACAGAAAAACATCATACCTTACCATTGGCATAACATATTTTCTAGATGGTTTCCCACAACTACTGGCATAATAATGTTACTACCCCAATTGTGTTTTTGGTTTTAAATTGTATGTGTGTAATTGAAATGTTTACAATGTGCTGGTGGATAAAACAAGTGTGTGCAAAGCTAAAGCCACAGGCCCAAATCATCTCCCAGTATTTTCTATTACATGGACTAAATAAGAAGTGACACTGGCGATTAATAATCTTAGTGTCAAAAGGGGGATATGTAGGAGCAGGATTTTATAATATCCCGTAAGAATTAAAGTATAATTTGATTTCATCCTGCTAGCCACTTTTTTTAAATCGCAGAAATAAATGACCCCCTGGGACTATAAGATTCTGTTTTCCCATATGCATTACAAATTGGGCCCCCTCTAACTCTTTGTTTTAAGATTTAGATAGTAAGAGACAGGATTCTCTATTGTGTCTATGTTAAGTAAATTAGAGAAACATTGAAGGCCTGGGTCTCAATGTAAATTGTCTTAGTTATCAATTGTAAAACTTAGCAAGGTTTAATTTGCAATGCTTTTTTGTTCTATATAAAATACTACTGTTTGTATTCTCAATCTATTTGTGTGAATGAGGAATGTATGCATCAGGAAAAGATAAGGTGTGAAGGCCATTGTTATAGCCAGAGTCAAGGGACGGCTGTTAAACTGTCTGGCATCTCAGAGTAGATACATGCTTCGCAGTGTAAGAATGCACCACCCCCAGTGAACCAACCACCACCTCAGGACCACGCAGAGTCAATTTTTTGACTCCAGAAGAAGACGTAGAGGAACAGCCTGCAATACCTTACAGTCTATGCTCTCGTAAGGGTTGCCAGAAGCAGATGACTACATAAAGCAAGGCCCAAGAAGAAGCAGTAGTGAGCCTAGCGCCTGCTGCCTGGTAGACATAAAACTGTAACTGCAGTTCCCTCAGTTGAGGTTGTCAGAACCAGAAGGGCCCTGCCTCCAACATGCGCCTCTGGTGGTGCCTGTTCTTGGCTGCTGGTGTCTTAAGGTCTGGGGAGTCCACAATGACAATTCTTTTATCCAGCAGCAAGCGTGGATAGCTCAGACCCTTATTATTTCTAAATGCTGGGTCTGCAGCCACATCCCAGCCCACTCTCAAACTGGTGTTCCTGTCCTGGCTATCCCACTCAATTCCCCAGACCTCACTGGAGGACCGTGTCCGTTTAACACAATATGGAACAGTAATGACACCTGGGAAGAGGTTATTGGCAGTTCCTTTATCCCACTTGGGGAAGTAATACACCACGCAAAAAGACTCCTAAGGTTACAAGCTGTGGTTGAAATAATGGCAAATGAAACCGGAGAAAGTTTAAAAACCCTGGTCAAAGAAACAAGGGTGATCAGACAGGCTGCCTTCCAAAACCATCAAGCATTAGACATAGTGCTGGCGGCCAAAGGAGGGACCTGTGCTCTCATTGGAAAAGAATGTTGTGTGTTTATACCTGACAATACCAATGAGTAATAGATCGCTATAGCCACTTAGAACAAATCGCATATCTTCCCCATGAAAAGTCGAGTTCTTTAGGGAAGTGGCTAAGTAACCTGTTCAATTTTTCTGGCATAGGAAACTAGTTGTTTCAGGGAGCCCTAACTATCCTGTTTGGAATCTTAGTGATTTTTGTATGCTTTCAGTTAATCTCCTGTTGCATCCAAAATGGTGTAAGACCATGCCACACAGATAGCTGCCCCAAACCAGAGTGCTAATATGATGATTTTAAATATCACTGATGAAGAAATAAAGAATGATTGATTTGTGGAACCAGTAAAATTTTGGTCATGGCGTGAGCTTGACCAAAAGGAGGGATTGTGAAAGTAGAATGAATTAAATTGTAAAAATAAGAATGGATTAAAGAAATGTTATATGTACCTTTAAGCAGAAATAAGAAATGTTGATATACAGGTGCCAGGAAAAGAAACATTAGGCATAAACAAGGGTGCTAATGGCGAAACATTAACAGAGGATCGGTAATAGTAAGGAAATAAGATATGCATGCCTAGCCCAGGTAAACTTATCAGATTCTGCTTCCTTTGTTATCTTGTTAAGTGCTCGCTCTTTTATCTGTATAAATAAGACTGTTTGGGCGTTGCATGGCCACTCACATATTCTGAATGTTATTGGCGGAGCCTGCGCTAATAAACAGAGTGGTCTGACAAACTGTGAGTCCTGATTCTAACTTTGACACATTTCTGGGAGAAAAACTGACAAGATAGAGATTGCAGAGTGATCAATACTGAATACAAACCATTGTTAATATTGCTTACTCAAAAGATAATGAGTTGTTAGTAAGACAAGAAGGGGGAGGTCATATTTTATTGCAACAGCTTCTGTTGGTGAGAAAGACAAGTTTTCAAGCTTGCATGGAACTCTTCTTCAGGTCTCCTAGAATAAATACATGCCTTGCAGACTTAAATAAAAGCTCTATGTAGCTCAAAAGCTTGTTTCTCTCACCAACAAAAATGGTCCAATAAAATATATTCTCTTCCACCTTGTGTCTCTAATATCCTGGGACTAACAAACACATCTATAACACTGTATAGAGATGTTATTACAGAAATTTTGGGGTCTTGTTAATTTTATAGGAAAAACACATACCTAACCTAGCAAAAACAAATTTAAGAGCTTTACTTGTAAAAATGATCAGTGGAAGTGGGACTGTCAACATCAACAAGAATTGAAGCAGCTTAAGTAACTAATTAAAATATTTGATAGTAACAGACTTGCAAAATTGTCTTCAGATGCATCTAAACAAGGACCAGGAACAATTTGATTACAAAAGCATGGTGATCCAAGGAAACCTGTTGCTTATGCATCTTCAGCTATGTAAAAAATGGAATTTCAGTATGTTTAAATAGAAAAGAGGCTTTGGCATTAGCTTTTGCATGCAAAATTTCACATTTATATTTGTTAGATCTGTACTGGCAGAAACAGGTCATAAACCATTAGTTAATATTTTTAAAAAGGAACATGACAGACATTCTGCCTCAGATACAAAGCTTATTTTTTCAGTTGTACTTGAATATCATCCATGCAAGTCATTAGTTGTTGCTGATAACTTTCTAAATCTTATGATGTAACCAATATAATGGAAGAAGATGATGTGGTATATGTAGATGTACTTAAAAATTGTTTCCTATATCAGAAAGAATATGGTGGAATTTAAGTTTGTGGTTGCAGGGAGCTTAGGGGGTAAAATCCTGGTACCAAACCTCCAATATACTTTAGTGGGACTAGGATTTCATCGATGGACTTCCTGGAACCACAATTTTAAATTCCGCCAATCAACTCATTCTGTCATCCTTCTAACGTAGATAAACTGAGTCCCATGCAATTTGCAGTACATGGGTCTTTCCAACATGATCTTAAATTAGGGGTGAGATTGTGCTTTGGGTTTCCAAGAAATTTGGCACACACAGAACAGGCCAAGAGGAGAAAGGACCCTTTGGATTCTGAAGCGTTAGGGAACAGCATAATTTAGGCAATCCAGGAAGCTGCTCTAAGTTACACCAACCTTATCAAGGCTGTTATGGGCAACTCTGAAACCCAGGAGCTGCTCCAGAATTTCTATAGCACTTTGTGCTACTGTCTCACCTCCTCCTGCACCTGGCATTCTTCCTACATGGGCACTGCAAGAGGCCTCTGGAGGCCAGGCTAGTCCTATGAAGTGTCTGTGTTGGGGAAATTCTCCCCAGGGGAAGCAAAGATCTGCCACAGCATAATACAGGGGCTGTAGGGAAGGGGAGAGTCTCTGCCTAGCTCCTATCTCCTCTTCTAGCCCAGAGTTATGGGGAGTGCAAATGTGAGCTCTCTTATCCTTGGGATAACCAGTGATCTGGCCACAGCTATTTAACAGCTATTCAGAAACACTCATCATTCTTCAGGACCACCCCAATCCCAAACAAATAGACACAGATTTTGGCCTTGGTCACAGTCAGTGCACCACTGAGCACTCTGCAGTACCTTAGCATAAGTCCATCCTTCAGGTCAAGAGGCCAGTTATGTTGTAGTTTAAATTTCAGCTCACATTACCACCACATTTGTTTTAACATGCAGTTTAATGAAAGAGTCTAATTACTACAATCAGTGGCATTAATATCAGTCAGCATTCAGCAGACATTCAACACCCAATCAAGGTCTAAGTTTAGATTTACTTTTGCAAACAACTGAAATCAATGCAGCAGAACAGTTCTGCGCCTCTCTTTAATCACATTGAATAAGTAAATTGCTTTAATACTCATTAGGGATAATCTGAGTTAATTCTGGCTAAACCCACACATTTCTAAAAATCTTTAGCCACACATCAGCAAACTGCATGACCATCACAAAGTCTCTTTTCTTCCTTGAAAATGTTAGAAAAGAGTGAAAGCCGCTTCACAAATGAAAGCCTGGGTGACAAAGCTGTTTATTTCTCATCTGCCAGAGAGGAGCTAAGTTTGGATCAAATGAGGTGTCACTGAAAAGGGAGAGAGAGAAGAAAATGAAGCCTGATCAATGAATCCACACACATCTCAAAAGAAAAGAATAGGCAGGCGCTAGCAAATTGTGGCTCCTAAGGCTTTATGATTGTCACTGGGTATTAGTCACTAGACTTTGCACATTTAAAAAAATGTTGCAAAACATGGGAAAAGTTGTCAGCACTTGAAATGTTCTGAAATGTGTTTCCTCTTGTATGAGCTGAACTCCTTCCCTACAGCTTTAAAAATGGAAATGTGTTGATCTGGATTGGTTGGAATTCAATACAATGTATGATTTGTGAAGGCAAGAGCATAAAAATCACTCAGTCCATTACCATTTTTATTTCCTAAAGTCACTCAATATAGATCGCCAACAGTAGGGCCACTTTAGCCTTCCATGATAGATGATGTCACATACAGCATTCAGCTTCCCCTCAGCAGGTGTGAGGAATGGTAATAAACATAGCTAGCTCCCCAATGGCAGCATGTGCTGCATCTGTTAATCTACCTGCTCTGAATGTTTGCTGCAGGCTGGAAAGCACATGTGCACTGCACGTGGAAACACAAGATAAAAAAAGATCAGAATAAAGAATGCAGGGAAACCTTATCTTGCATTAAGGAGAATGCTGCTGCATGGCCAACAAGCTCCTCATGCCTAGCATAGGAGAATGGCCAAAGCAGGGAGTGATTTCATGCAGAGGATCCACTTAAGCTCACATCTTCTCAGAAACAACCCTCCTCTGCACAGGGTAAAAACAGGCTACAATATGAATAGAGTCTCTTTGGAGTGATCAAGTTGTACAAGGGAACAGAGCTTCATGTCCAGGTATTAAAGACTAACCTTAGTGCTTAACCTTTCCTGAACCCACACAGTCTCCACTCACACTTGTCCTCCATGCTGCACAATGATTTGCTACTATATGGACCCTCCAGATCTCCTTTCACAATGGAGCCATGGTAGGGAAGGGCATGGCTGCTTCTGGCATAGACTTAAGTCAAGTTCAACGGAGGCCTCACCCACTTCCCTCCACTAATCTCCCCAATACACAGCTCAGCTCCTTGAGGTGGGTGTGGGGGAGATGATTTGGTCATAACTGAAAATGGGCTGAAGTCTAGCCCCAAAAATTCTCTTTTGTTTTTTAAAGGTTGTCTACTTGGTAGTAATAGAAGTTAAAGATGGCAGGCACTCAGAACTGGACACAATACTGCAGTTGAGGCCTAATCAGCATGTAGTAGAGCAGAAGAATTACTGGTTGTATCTTGCTTACAATACTCCTGCTAATACATCCCAGAATGATGTTTGCTTTTTTAGCAACAGTGTTACCCTGTTGATTCATATTTAGCTTGTGATCCACTGCGACCCCCAGATCCCTTTCTGCAGTACTCCTTCCTAGGCAGTCATTTCCCAACATGGTTCTGGAATCTGAATTAGATTCTTACCCAGAGAGGCCATCCCTCCAGAACTGGACTGAGGCACTTTGACAGCATAGCATGGAGATATGTGCCTAGCCACTGTCTGTGGGTTATCTTGTTTTGGGATAAGAGGACCCATATTTCCATTACTATTGCTCTGGCAGCTTTTGTTTTGTTTTAAAGTGGCTGGGGAAATAAAAAAACTTTATTTCAACATGTCTGTTACTCAAAGATTTTGTAAATCTCTGTGTGAAGAGACTTCATGACTATTTAAAAATCTAGGAAATCACACCACTATTTGTCAACTTGGATGGCCTCTCCAGAGCACTGCTGGACAAATGAGAGTTTTCAAAGATGTATCTTGTGCCTTTGTTTGTTCTTGTTGAGGACTTTGTCACTCCTTCAAACAGCTGTGTCTCAGATGTTACGTCAGCATTGTTTCCCCAAGAGCCAGGAAGCTTTTATTTTACCTACTTATTACAACTTTGTAACCTAGTAGTATCTAATGAAAAGAAACATAAAAGCAGCCCCACATGCACAAATGATATGGTAGCCTTGCCCACACAAGGCTGCCAAGCTGTGACAATGGCAGGGACCAGTCCTGGAATCTTTACTTGAAGAGAGCAAACCCATTCATTTCAGTGGCACTACTCATATGAGCAGAGATTCCCAACATGAGTAAGGGTTGCAAGATGGGCCCCTAAATGAATGTGACTTGAAAAGGATTGAAACAAACCTCATTGTTTAATAGAAACCCTTAAAATGTGTCCAAAAGGAGTCAGCCTTTTTTGATTGTTGCCACATTAACAACTAAATTGCAGTTTAATGGCTTGGAGTGGTTCCTCCCTGTCTGTATCAGAGGGAGACCACTCCCCATCACTCTGCCACCTAACAGCTGTGAGCCAATAAATAGGGGATTAACACCAGTAACACAGTCTGTAGCCAGCCCTCTAGCAGAAGCAGGCAGTACCATGATCAGGGTTAGCCCTATGGGTGGGTTTGAGCAATATCCAGTCATCCATTGCTCAGCTCCCTGACTGGGCAAACAGCAAGAGACATTAGCTGTGCAGCCTAAGGTCGGTAGGCTGCCATGCAGGGGTGGAACTAATGTCTGGCTCCCCTGGGCTACTTCTTCCCCCTACCTGGTTGTAGGGCTGCATGCTCATGGGTACTCAGCAGCTGGCAGGTCCAGCAGCTCCTTGGGGTATTCACCTAGCAACTGCGCCTCCAGAAGCAGAGGTTGGTACAGCTTGATCTTGGTTTAAGAGCCAGCAATATTCAACTCCTTCCCTAGCTCTTGCTCAAATGAGCTGGAAGTTCCACCTTTATACTTCCTGCTCCACCCCTCTGCTTCCAGTGAAGGGATGGGCCCAACCTGGCTTCTCCCACCAGGGGGCAGGGAGTGGTTCCTCCCTGTCTGCATCAGAGGGAGGCCTCTCCACCTCAGTACATACAGCTTTTGAAATAGATGTCTCTATGCCTAGAAAAGATGCTGCTTGGTCTTTCAGGATTCCGTTCACTAGACTGAATGCAGCTGCCATAATTTGGCAGGACAGCATGCATGTGGGAAGTTTGCATGGCTGCTGCCTGTATTTTACCTGTTCTGTATTTAACTAAAGGACTTCAGTATTTTGCACGATCCAGCTGCTGGAGACTGAGCACTCTAGCCCAATCCGGGAAAACATTTCAGCATATGCTTAACTTAAATCACATGAATAGTGCTATTGATTTCAGTTGGATTGCTCATGTTCTTAACTTTAACCCCCTCTTTCCCCCCCCCCTTTTTTGTTGTTGTTTCTGGATTGAGCTAAAGTACTTGATCCTTGCAGGATTGAGCCCTGGGACTTGCGAGTCTGGCTCCTTTCACGAGCAATCAATTCATTTTTTAAATGAAAATGGTAAACGAGCATGGGCTGAGTCAATCAAAAGAATAAAATATCCATCTGATATTTCAAATCCTAGCCAACAGTTTAAAATATTAATAAAAGAGTAGATGTTACATGTGCAATGCAGAGGCAGAGCACCCCATGTTCCTCTCTGTAAGAGCTGCCACTGGTACAGAAGGAAGGAAGAGTGCCAAAATGGAGTGCACCTTGGAAATATTTCTAGTGGATATATTAGAACCCATTTTTTCCCTAAAGAAAACATGAAGGTGTAAAAGCAAAGAACAAAGGACATTAGGTAAAGAGGCTGAAGGTGGAATAAAGAGTTTTACAAACCCTTAGTGACTCAGCACTAGTTTTCTCGTAAACTAAAGTTATTTTATACATTGCTTATTTCCAAAATCAGACTTACAGAGAACTACACTCAAGGGGGCTGATCCTACTCCCATTGATATCACTTAGAAATTTGCCATTAGCACCAGGAGGAGGCCCAGCGATTGTTGTTTTCTCTAGATGGCAGGCCTGATTGTTCCCTGCCTTGAACCTTGAGTAATTATTTATGTCTGGGCAAAGAGGGCATAAAACAACACTCCCAGCATCAGTGAGTGGGAATTTCTAGGTTGGCAGCAGCAACACTGCAGTAGGAAGCAGTGCACTGATGCTGCCTAAACCAGGCAGAAAAAACTTGATAGTATGTACAAAATGCAGCCATTCTCCCCTGAGAAAATGGATCAAAATGGCTTCTGTTAACCCTCCTAACCACATGGATTTAGCCAATCAGGGAAGGAGAATCCAAACCATGTTACTTACATAACCAATACAAATAATCTCAAAACTTTGAAAAAATAATAGGAAAACTCATTGTAAAATTTGCAGTCATAAGAAGTGTGTAAAATTTAATTTTAAAATCATACAAAATTTTGCAAAAGCTTTGTGAACTTGAAAACAGCAACTTTCAACAACAAAAGTCACTTCAAATACTGTGCTCAGCTCTAATCACCATTCAAGATGCTCCAAATAAAATGCACTTACATATCAACTAATCAGAAAGGTATAACAGAGTCTCCTTACAAATTACAGGCCCTGATCCTGAAATCAAATAAGTTGTCATCTGCCTATCCGATTCTGATTGTAGTATCAGGGCCACAGTTTTCACTGGAAAATTAATAAAACAAAAAAAAAAAAAAAAAAAAAACCAAAACAAGCAACATTCATTCTGAGAACAGGCAGCATGCTGAGGTTTTTTTCCTACATGCATTTACATTATTTGTAACATGTATTTAAAGTCAGATACAGGAGAGAACAATTATGACAAAACAGGGTACTATATACTTCTAAAATCTTGTGTGTCCTAAATATATTTTGTACTGGAAAAGCACCTGCTGAACACAAAGCATCCAGTAAAAGAAAAGCCCAATAGCAAGGCTTTTCTCTCATCCATTTATTTAAAGTTGAATCATATTAAAGTAGTAATAAAAAAATCTGTACTGAAATTGGAAGATAAAAGGTCCATTCATCAACTGAATCACAAGTGGAAAGAATTTCTCATACAAATTTCTGCTGCATTTCTACATGAAGCCACTTCTGAGATACTTCAGTTATCTTGTTTAATTCATTCTGAGATTACAGTTGTCCTGGGGCATCTCTGAAGAAAAGAATTAGGATCCAGATCTCAGAGGAAATTTTGATGGGAGAGATACATCTCCAGTGAAAGTCAGGGCCTAGTTCAGCTTATTTAAGCTGGTATAAACCAGGAGTAATTCCACTGAAATCATTAGAATTACACCACTGTAAAACCTGTGCAGATGAAATCAGAATCAGGCCTCTAGCATCTGCTGTGCATATGCTTGATTTTGCAGCAGGATGGGAGCATGCTTATGTTATTAGCAGTGGTGGAACCCTGTAGGGAGATGGTGACCGATTCTTGTTGACTCATTGTGGCACATCTGGTTTGTTAAATCCACCCTGGATATAAATTGAAATGCAAATTGGTCTATGGGCAGAGGGAATTGGGGTGTATGGTGAAGTTGCTACATGAAACCCTTATAAACAGCCAAACTTGAGAAGAAAACTTAGGCCTGCTTTATATATTTATTATTGTTAGTAGAATTACCAATAAAATCAAAACCTAGGAAGACTAAGTTTTGATTAAATACAATAGGCCATAACCTGAACCCCCTCCCCTCCCCCCACCAGCTTTGCACTGTTCTGTCAATGGGAAGCAGGTGGGGAGCCAGCTCTACTATGTGACAGGCATTTTCCCTAGTGCATGGGAATTCCCTGGTAGCATAGAGCCAGCAGAACCAGATTTACCTCTAGGAGCTTGATCCAATGCAAGGGTACATCAGAGGCAGTGCCTAGAGTGCTGCTCTGCTCTGATGAGCCCCAAGAAGTGGAGTATCAGAGGGGCAGCTGTGTTAGTCTGGATCTGTAAAAGCAGCAAAGAATCCTGTGGCACCTTATAGACTAATAGACATTTTGGAGCATGAGCTTTTGTGGGTGAATACCCACTTCGTCAGATGCATGTAGTGGAAATTTCCAGGGGCAGGTGTGTGTGTATATATATATATATATATATATATATATATATATATATATATATATATATATATATATATATATATATATATATATAAAAAAGCAAGCTAGAGATAACAAGCTTAGTTCAGTCAGGAAGGATGAGGCCCTGTTTTAGCAGTTGAGGTGTGAAAACTAAGGGAGGAGAAACTGGTTTTGTAGTTGGCAAGCCATTCACAGTCCTTCTTTAATCCTGAGCTGATGGTGTCAAATTTGCAGATGAACTGAAGCTCAGCAGTTTCTCTTTGAAGTCTGGACCTGAAGTTTTTTTTGCTGCAGGATGGCCACCTTAAGGTCTACTATAGTGTGGCCAGGGAGGTTGAAGTGTTCTCCTACAGGTTTTTGTATATTGCCATTCCTAATATCTGATTTGTGTCCATTTATCCTTTTCCGTAGAGACTGTCCAGTTTGGCCAATGGACATAGCAGAGGGGCATTGCTGGCATATATTACATTGGTGGAAGTGCAGGTGAATGAACCGGTGATGGTGTGGCTGATCTGGTTAGGTCCTGTGATGGTGTTGCTGGTGTAGATATGTGGGCAGAGTTGGCATCGAAGTGGAGTGGCTCTGTGAAGCTGTTGCTAGCCAGTCCTAGTTAAACACGTTCTGAGGGGGCTTAAATTGTGCTGGGATCTGAACTAGACCTACCTTTCCCCGGCACCAGTTGAGCAAAGTGGAGCTCAGCTGGAGCGAAGGTTCAGCCCAGTGTGTGGAGATTCTTTTCATTGCAGGCTGGGAACACCTCCTGCGTAGTTTTCTTTACGTCACATCTTCCTTTTGGAACTGTCAGTGTTTGGGGAGTTCTCTATCGAATGCAACGCCACACACTTCTGCCTTGTGTGCCGCTACGGACGAAGACATTTACTTAGATTGGAGTCACTCACATCACCCGCTTCCTGAAAGGTCAGATCTTCAGTGTCCATCGGGAGAGCTGTCGCTGAATATACAAAGCGAGTCTCTACTTCGCAGTTCTGAGAAATGCCCCTTTGATGGCAAACTGTTCACAAGCTCTGTGCCTAACTCCGGGGGAAAGGGTCAAAGCCTCGCAAAGAAGAATTGTCTTTGTCTGGGGCAGTTTCTGACTATCTGAAAACAAACAAGCCCACCTTCGAGACCTGAACAGCAAGCGCCACCAGAGATCTGCTCCGTGGCTATTGGAACAACAGCTTCTCTGTCCTATACTCCCAATGTACGGAGTGGGGTTTCCAGACAACACTCCGCCGTGTCTTCAATGATCTACAGGTCCTTGGGCTGGAGACCAGCGGTGGGTAAGTTTTGAAGTTTTCTCCAGCAACCAGTGCTAATGTGCGACAGTATCCCCCTCCCCTCGACTCTCCTCCCGCCCCAATTGCAGATATGTTTCTGGGAGAGTCACTGAAAGCAGCAAGAGAAGCCTTCTGCTAAGAGAATACAAAGCGAACTCTACAGGGACCGGCTCATTGGCTCTGCATGGGAGTGGAGAGCTGGGTGTCCGAGGGGCACCAGCAATAGCTGGGCTGCTTTGGGCGCCCTGAACAGGTTCTGCTGCCAGGGGAGTTTCTCTCTGGCCGCATGGACTCCTTCCTTCAGCATCAAGGGGGAAGGAAAACGCGTCTTTGCGGGGAGGGAGAGCAGGTCCCTCGAGAAGGAGGCGGCGGCTGCTCCCTTGGTTAGAGACAGGGTGGAACGAGAGAGCTATCGGCTTCACTACCACAGGGAACGGCCGTCTCCCGGGCCGGGGGGGGGGGGGGCGTTTGGGTCCCAGCACCTCACCGAGACCCCAGCGAGATCTCGACCTGAAGTTGGGAAGGACCAAGGCGCGGGGATGGGCAGCAGCTCCCAGCTCCCCAGTCCCTCCGCTGTGGCGGTGACAGTCTCCAGCTATTGACCCCCCTCTGTTAAACTGTCACCTTTCCCCACATAGCCCCAGCCACCCTCCCTCCGGGCGGGGGGGCACTTTGCAGCATCCCCGTGGGTTCCCATCCCAGCCCCTTTGAAATGGAGACACTTTTCGGTCACGATTCAGCCCCCAGCCTGTGTCTGCAAGACTCACCTGCCCGGACCAGTTTGCCCAAAGGTGGGGGCTGAAGCTAGTGGCCAGCTCCCTCTCTCTGGCTTCCGCAGCTCTCTGCCGTGCAACAGCAGCCCCTCCAGCCAAGCTCTGCTGTGCAAACTTCTCCCCCGCTCTTCGCAGGTGGCTGCCAACACCAACGCAGCGAGAGGACCTGGGACGAGCCAGCGGCTTGACTCAGTAAGTGTCAGAGTGCGTTGAATGTTACGGTGCATAGTTACTCTCCAGTTTGCTTTACATTACCCCAGGCTGTAACGGGTCCCCGCCCTCCCCAGCGGAACCGCTGTTGACCTTTTCCCGAGCTACTTACATCCAAAGGCTCCCGTGGCCCGCAGCTCTCCTGATTGCTGCTTCATTGGCACGGGTCTCTCATAACTCGACCAACAGAGGTTCCCGAGGGCACCTGTTTGCAGAGCTCCTGGCTGACTTCCCCTTGGAAACAACTTAAGAGCAGCAACCTTCTGTAACTGGAGCCAGGTAGCCAAGCGGTGCTTGCTTTATGTCGCTCGAAGAGACAAGCTCAGGAGGGAGATGTGTGTGCCCCAGCCCTTAGGCAGCCCACGCGATCCCGCCAAGATGCTAGGCGAGGAGTGAGGAATACGGTATTTTCTACGAGAGCTCTGAAATAACCAGAGCTGGGGTTTGAAGGAGAAAACTCCCCGTTTAATTATTGCTAGCAGCAGATGGTTCGACCCTTCCATCAAGAAAGTTCTTATAAACGTGGATACCAGGCTTCAGGCTCGTCTGTCCTGTACGCCAGTTTCCACGCTCTGCTCTCTGTAATTCCGCAGCACCCACAGAGAAATTTCCCCCTTTGAGGCAAAACTGTTTTAAGCAATTTCCAGGGGAGCGAGTGACTTTTACAAATCCCCATACCGTAAACTCCCATTTACACTGTCTTTAGTGCGGGACAGTCGGCTGTATTTTTAGTCCGAATTCATTAACTAGACTTAAATTAGGTTCCCTACTACACTTTGTTGGCTGGCTAAAATCAAAATTAGTTACGCAGAAGCCTAGACCTTAGGGCTCGCTCGTGTAGAAGATCTGCATCAAGCGTGGCTGCTGGTTGGCTCCCGCCAGCACTCTTAAGCCCTCTTTTTAAAAATATCACCTCCCCAGGACTGGTTTTTGGTCTCTACCATTTGGAGAGCTTTGAAAGCAATTGTTTAAGCAGAGGGAAAGGACACTACTAGTGGAAGGGAAAATTGCAGTTCCTGGCCCAGGCTGTTCTCTTACACCCAGACATGGGTGACTGGATATTTAATTCTATACTACCTCCCGCCCATGTGGAGTTATGGCAGAGAGGAACACTATGGTGTGAGCTGATATAAATGAGTCATTCGACCCCAGGAAATGCAGGAAGCTCCCAACTAGACCCTGAGAAATCCAGACTCCTTAATGGTTGCACCAAGCTGATCTCTATCCTGGAGTAAAGTGGTTGGGTTGAATTAAATATTACAATCTACTTAGGCTGCAAACTCTTTGGGGGCAGGGACCATCTTTCTGTTATGTTTGTACAGCACCTAGCACAAACAGGGTCCTGGTCCATGACTGGGGCTCCTAGGTGCTTTGGGAATATAAATAATATTAATGAACATGGCAGGAGCCCAATCAATATGGTGACTCAACCCAGATTGGAATTATAGCACTTCCATACTGGCCTCCCTTTGTGAGATGCAGTCTAGCCACTAATGCACAGTGCTGTACCAAGCGAATCATTTAACCACAGTGAAATGACCCATCCACACACAGATACACTGGGTATTGCACGGGACCAGGCGCAACTACCTGCCTCTATTCCCTTGAATGGAGTTATTTAATTATACCACATCCCTGGAGTTACTAGATTGGTTACAAAACCCTTCTAATGAGGAAGCAGGGAGAGGACTAAAGACAACAGCAATACCAGATACCAGAGCCTGATGAAAAACCACCATGGCCTCTCTTGGCTTACTGGGAGTTCATTCAGAGCAATCCCTTTGATCCTTGGCAACAGGAAAATAAGAACGTCAACAAAAACAAAACTCTGCTGCAGATAAACACTCTGCCAGGCAGAAGCTAACCTAGCAGCTCCTCCTCCCCATCCGCAGCTTGTCTATGAGCTACTCTCTGGCCTCCTAGGGCTGATCAAAGAGGTGGAAATGCATGCAAGCAAAGATGCACTCCTTCAGGCAGGGAAGCCCAAAGGTTGAATACATTCTCTAAAATAAAAACCAAAAATACCTTCAGCCCTGCAGAGAGGAAGCAGAGCAGTGCATTGCAAGGAGAAGGACTGAGGTATTCAGAGACAAAGCACTCAATTGTTCTCAGAGAGGAAAAAGAACTGAGGGAAAATGTGATGATTTGGAGAGCAGGTCATGCTGGAGCAACATCTGTATCTATCGAATTCTGGGAAATGAGGAGGAAAACAAAATATGTTCAGCTTCATTCACTCTTGCTGAAAAGATACTAGGTCTACTGTCAGTTGTGGACCAAACATAGAAAGGTCCTACCTAGACTTGGCTTAAAAAAAAAAAAGCAACAAAATTTTAAGTATTAGGTAACACTTTTAAAAATAAGATGTTTTAGATACTACTTAGCAGCTACTGTAGGCAGGGTCTAACATCTTTATAGACATGTTAGCTGGTCATGATCAAACACCTTTTAAACTAGTATAGACACAGCCAAAGAGTGCAATGAGCACTCATTCAATAACTCTGACAAATCAAACTGAATGTTTAAAATTTCTCAAGCAAACTGTCCTTAGCATTTCTCTCAAGTATTTACATGTTGTTTAGGCAGTTAAAATGTATGCTTAACAAATGTTGAGTAAATGCATTTTCCAGTTATTTTTATAATGCTTCAGAAAATCTCTCTTTAGCTGTAAGAGTGACAGCCCCCTCATTCTTGTCTTGAAGTTTGTGTGGCACTTGCTACGCTTCCGATGTTTGGTGATAAGAGGATTTTTATGACCAGGATAGTTTGTTAGGGAGTTATCATACAACCTCTGTCCTCCCCTCCAGGGTATTAACACTTCTAGACGTCTCCCATGTGAAGCCAGACAGCTTGGCGGAAAGGTCTGGTGGCAAGAAAAACATTTATAGACCAAATTACTCCACTGAGGTTCAAAAGCTCTAGACCCCGCTTTGACTTCATAAGGCTGCAGCTGTATGAGAGAGAGGCATTAAATACCCTAACTATACTCAACATTGCCATCCCCTTTCCCACACTCTGGGGCAAAACTCTTGCCTGACTTACTATCTCACCAGCTTTAGCCACAGCAGGGAGGTTGGGAGTCCCATTTTCCATCTGAGAGAGAAAACTTGACTGAAAAAGGAACAGACCAGGATGGCTGCATGGAGACTTGGTGCCATAGGAGGGACAGATAGACATTATCTGCTCAGAGAATGGCCTTAACATCATGCTCCACCTTGGCCTTATTCAGACCCCTAAGGTAACCAAAACAGGAAAGCAAACCACTAAGGCCCTTTTATCAACCAGCCATTACCAAGTCAGGGGATCGATTACAACCCAGTTATCGGAGGAGATTAGATTCAGAAAGGGTTTGATGTCAGCTTTATTTCCTTCAGGGCTGATCTGACTTGCTCTTTTTTTCATGGCCTCTAATAGCCTGTGGGGAGCAGAGAATAGCTGGCGTACAATGTTCTCTAGCTGTGTCTCCTCTCCCCACCCCCGCTTCTCTTCCACATCCCTTATGCTGGCTAGGGAGACCCTCTGCTTTCTGGTATTCCCATGGGACCATCTACATTAACTTTCTGCTCCTGCAGTGCACACGAGGCAGATTACTACAAAGAATCAGGCCCTACAGCTTCCCCCCCTTTTGTATGCAAATGTTTCTTCCAGATTAGACTGCTCCCTCATCCCCGAAGCAGACCTACCAAACATTCAAGTATGTAAATTCTTCATTTCACAGACTGATAGATTCCAAGGCCAGAAGGGAGCATTGTGATAATCTAGTCCAACCTCCTGTAAAGCACAGGCCAGAGAACTCCGCTGCCCCCCAAAATTCCCAGAGCAAATCTTTTATAAAAACATCCCAATGTGATTTAAAAATGACCAGTGGTGGAGAATCCACCATGACCCTTGGCAAAGTGTTCCAATGCTTAATTACTCTCACTGTCAAAGGTTTGTACACCTTATTTCCAGTCAGAATTTGTCTAGCTTCAGCTTCCAGCCACTGGATCATATTATCACTTTCTCTGCTAGACTGGGGACTCTATTTTCAAAATATTTTCTCCCAGTATATAGGGTATGTATGAGCCACTGTCTGGGCTCCTAGGGCTGATCAAAAAGGTGGAAACACATGCAAGCAAAGATACACCCCTTCAGGCAGGAATGGCTGGGAAGCTCAAAGGCTGAATACTTTCTCTAAAATAAAAAACAAAAATCCCCTAGACTGTAATCAAGTCACCCTTTAACCTTCTTTTTGTGAAGCTAAATAGATTGAGTTCTTTGAGTCTATCACTATAAGGCATGTTTTCTAGTTCTTTCGTCATGTTTGTGGCTCTTCTCTGAACCCTCTCCAATTTATCAACATTCTTCTTGAATTGCAGCCACCGGAATTGGACCCACTATTCCAGCAGTGGTCAGTGCCAATGACAGAGGTAAAATAACCTCTCTATTCCTCCTTTGTTTATGCATAAATTAGCTCTTTTGGCTACAGTGTTACATTGGGAGCTCACATTCAGTTGATTACCCCTGAGGACCCACAAATCTTTTTCAGAGTCACTACTTCCCCAGATTGAATCACCTATCTGGCAAGTATGGCCTACATTCCTTGTTCCTAGATGTAGACATTTACATTTTGTCTTCTTCATTATTTTCCCTCCATCCTCCCATCATTGCAAACAACCCTCCTAAATGATACGTCAGATCATGGGACTTTACAATGAGCAATTAGACAATAGGGATTTTGTGAGTGTTCTAACCACTGGATTAAGGTCATTGGAGGGCAGCACCACCTTTTCCTCCATCTGTGTTTTGTGTGAGGCCCAATCTGGTAGGTGTACTGTGAACATGTTTACCAGCCCAGGCCCTTGAGGAGAGATAGGCGGAGGTCCTCGTTTGAGGATCCCACTGGGGCTTAGGCATGAGCTAGGCACCTGGGCATCAGAATGTAGGCAGCTACATGCAAAGGTGCACACACCCTTCACCAGCCTGACCCCTCCAACCCGAGACCCTATATCCATCCCTTTCCAGGAGCCTGAGCCCAGGGAGCCCCCCTGCCATCCTCTGCCTCCCCCACCCTGATCCCTACTCCTACCCTTCCCAGCTTGCAAACCTCGGGTCCATCCTGCTTTCTAGTGCAGAGAAGAGCAGGAGAACCAGGTGGGGGTTGCAGCACTGCTCAGGTTTGCGGCCCCTCTATCATGAAGAGGCTGTAGGGCCAAGGCCAACGTTGGATGAGTGGCATTGCGATCTGGTGCACAAGGGTTTGTGTGTTGTAGCACTGCTCAGTTTTGGCTCCGCTGCATTGCTAAATGATGGGGGAGTGCCACAGGACCAAAACTGAGTAGTGCTATGACCTCTCCCCTTCTTCCCATGTGCCAGATTGCTACATCACTCTTTCAATTTTGAGCCCACCACCCAGCCATCATGATGAAGAGGCTTCAGGGCCAACCCTGAGAGGTGTTGTGATTCCCATGTGTAACACGTGACTGCAACCCCCCATGTGCCAACTCAGCAACTGCAAACTTCCTACACCCACTTTGTGCACCAGGTCACAATGGCACTTGTTAGTTTTGGCCCTGCCACCCTTCCATCATGATGGAGGGGCCAAACCTGGGTGGGTTTAAGGGCAGCCTCCTTCTGCCCAGGAATCTCATCAATGCAACCTCAAGGAGCCACCAGCAGCCAGGAATGATACACACTGTGTGCACCATGCATATGGCTGTTGTGGCACTGGCTGTGTGCACACTGTGGCAAAAACTTGGGTGCTTAGGGACGTTAGTCCCCTTTAGGCCTAGGTGGCAGCTGAGTGGGGGTTTTGAGAATCTAAATTATAGACTTTGGCACCTAAAGTGGCACTTACACACCTAAATCTAGCCTACAGTGCCTATGTTACTTCTGAAAATGAGACTTAGGCTCCTAAGTCAGTCAGACCTCATAATGCTGAGTGGAGCAATGCCTAAATACCTTTAAAACTCTGGGCCTTCAACTATCTCATTGAGATGATAATAAAACCTTTCTTGCAATCTAATATCAGGTGAGATGTAGCAACATTAATCCTGTGGGAAATGTTAAACAATCCTCAGTGGCGGAATAATTGGTTTTATGTCGGAAAAAAAAAAAGAAAGTTAAAGCCATCCAACCCGAACACTTAAATATCGTACAAAAAGAGTCACTCAGTACACAATAGAAATAACTGAGTAACATATTGCATGAAAATTGGAATGACAGTACAGACATTCAAAATATAAAATCTCCAGCCTACGCCTTGTCTGTACTGTAGTGTAGTTGCACCGATCCTGACCCCTAAGCATAGGCAAGGACATGCCTGAAGCAGGGATAAACCCTAGTGCAAACCTCAGCTGGTGCAAACCTCAGTTTGCCTTTATCAGCAATTAGGGGGTCTGAAGCAGTGCAGCTACACTGGCTACTGATTGATAAATCAAGGCTATTTCCGAGTGTATACACAGATCTAGTGAAGCCATTGCAACCACCAGGTATAAAGATACCTATATTGGTGTAGTTTAAGTCCACAAATTTACTAAACCATTCCTCTCTTAGTTTTATTTATGGACTGGAGGGGTCTTACTGAAATTAAAGCATGGGTTGCCTTCTTGCCCTAGCTGAGTGCCTGTTCTATTTAGTGAGATACGTGCCAGGAAGAGAGAGTTGCTTACACATCTTTTTCTTCATAGGTTCCACTTTCACAATTTCTTCAATTTCTTGTCCCTGAAGCTTTGTACAATTGATGCCCCTAAGGTGCCAAATCCATATAACATAGAGAGGACGAAAGGCATCCATAACTGTCAAAGGTGAGAGCATCCTATTTATTGCTACTTGCTAACAGGCTGGATTGCAGTCTGAATCATTTAAGAATGAAAACACTGGAGAACCAGCAGTCCAAGAGGAGAACCTGTAGAGAAGATAATCTACCAAGGGTAATGATACAGTGGTAATGTAATGACATGTAAAGGGAAGACATGTTCTTATGGAAAAGTCCGCTTGAATTAATAATATAATAGGTTTTTTTGGGAACATTTGTGGACTTGAATATAGAATAATATCCCTGCTATAGAATACTATGGGATGATTAAAAGCAAATCTATTAAAAGGATACATTTTCTATTAGCTTTTTGGAGTAATTTTTGTGTAATCCTATCACATTTCTACAGAACCTTATTGATTTTATCCCTATTACATTGTATGAGACTTTTCCATGAGGGTATACATGATTGAATGAGCTATACAGGAGCACAAGCCTATTCACTGTGTGAGATATACATGACTAAATGAGATATCCATGGCAACACATAATAAAATGAGAACTACATGAATGATTGAGATGTAAGTGGGATGGACACATATATGAATGTACCCATTCTTCCACTTCTGCTGATTTTATTTTATAGAGCATCAGTACAAAATTGGTACTAAAATAACCATACTACTAACAGTAACCAAAAGGGATCTTTTTTGGTGAAGAAAACTCTGAATTAAACATCATATTAGTTACATTCAAATCAATATGGTTTGTAACCCTGAGCTATATTTAAACTCTGATTTGTGTTTACACAAGTCAACATGGACCATGACAAAGGATCAATAGAATTTCCAGTTTTAGTGTGATATGTTCAAAATGTAAGTGAAAGAAAATCCCCTTCCTCCCTTATGTAAGTAATAAACTGATCATAGATCATTTTCTGAGCCAGTGCTGAGTTGATGCCAGTGTTCCTCTATGACAGAAAGCTCTTGAGTGTGACATTGTGTAGAACTGATAAATGAAATTGTTTTTAATTGTTCACTTTATTAATGTAACTTCTGTTCACCATTCACTACACTTGCCTACACTGTAACTTCTGTTCCATATTGTAATTCAAACCCCATTTTAAAACACTCACTCCATTCTGTAAATGCTTCCTCCAACCTTCATTTTTGCAAACCCTGCTGTAATCTTATTAGTTTAGATGTGTGAATGAGGTATGTATGAATGATGGAATCAACCTCCAGCCCCAGCCTGTCCTGGTGAGATAAAGTTCAAATACCAATGGCTGAAGACCTAGACAACAGCCCTAAACAAAGTAAGAAGCATACACCCTAAAAAGAAAAGGACAACAGAACAACAGAAGGAAGATCAAAGCCAGGTTCAAGGCTGAAAGTCACGCCTGCAATTGATGGGTGATCTAAACCCAGAGGCAGCGTGACACAGCAAGACCTATAGACTTTGAATCCAAACTAAAAGCCTATAAAAAAAGAAGGGTGAGATGAGAGACCTTGGGTAACATTCTGCTGCCAACATGGAAGGACATCAGTGCCTGCCCAACAGAGATCCAGCTTGTCCTTGTGCCCGGCTTTCCTGGCAAGTTAGCCACCACAAGCTACGAACCCAAGCTACAAAATCAAGCTATGAACTTAAGCTATCTTCAGAACTGGTAACTATGCAGCAGCTGCAGAACATGTGATGGATGTGTGTGTGTGTGTGTGTATAGGTATTAGGTATAATGTGTGTGTATAAGAATTAAGATATTAGTTATTAGTCAAATCAAATTGTTATCATAATAAATGTGGCATCTTTGTCTTGTCCCCTTTAATAAGATCCTGCTGGTTTTTACTGGTCTAATATAATTGGTATAACATTTTGGTGGAGAATAGCGAAAGGGGGATTATTGGTATTTTTGCCTCACTTGTTGTAAACCAATCTGTGTGCACACAACCGGCTCTACAGAGCATGGTTCTATTCTTGGTTAACCAAAACCTGCTGGCCCCTGTGTGTGTAGCAGGAAAATAAAGAGCTCTTAAAATTGTTAACAAGACCTGCCGGCCTCCGGATAGGTAGCAGGAAAAAGAAAGAAAAATCAGGGGCAGTAAGAGGGTCCCAGGGGCCAGCAGTGCTGCTTGCTGAACAAAATTAAAAATGTTTTAAAAAAGGCAAGGGAAAACAGTCTCAGAGGGAGGAATGGAGTCAAAAGTAGCTTCTACCTCACCTTTTATTAAAGAGATAATGCCTTCTAAACAAATCCTTCAGAGATATGGGCACAGTCCTTAGACTGAACAAGCCCTTGCAGGTATCTGCACCATTTCGGACCTAGAGGATAGGTTGGCCAATATATCCTCATATGTAAACCCCCAAATACAACAAAAAGAGACGCTGCAGGGATCTGGCTGCTGTGGGAGGCTTGTAATGACAGCTACCTCCACCTAACAGCCTGTAAAAAGAAAAAAAAAAAAAAAGGAACATTTGAGACCTCAGAAGGGGCAGACTTTTGGGACCCCTCTGGAGAGTGGAAAGGGGAATATTTGGGTAGATTCCTCCTCCCAGGGCCAAAATGCCATTGCAACAGTAACAACAGTGCCTGCATTCTCCACCAAAATGTTATACCAATTATATTAGACCAGTGAAAACACGCAGGATCTTATTAAAGGGGACAAGACAAAGATGCCACATTTATTATGATAACAATTTGATTTGACTAATAACTAATATCTTAATTCTTATACACACACATTATACCTAATACCTATACACACACACATTCACACACACATTCCAGCTCCTGGACTAGCACTGAGGTATATTTCTAGAGGAAGTGTTTTTGAACACTAGAAGAACTGTGCTGAAAGTCTCTAATACCAGCTTATACACAGCCCAATCCTTCCAGAGCAATATTTACTGTATTTTCATTGGAGGAATGAGGGATATTTTTCTCTCAATGCACAGCAAACTGTGTGTATAAGTCTCAGTGTAGAATATGCCCCCACGGTTCTGTAGCAATTCTCTTTCTCCTACTCTAAAAGTCTCAGGATTTGATTCTGGTTTCACATCAGTTTAAACACTGATGTACTTCCATTAGCTTCAGTGGAATTATTCGACTGACTTCAGTGTGAGATCAGAATGAGCTCCTCAAGCTTTACGAAAAGGCCAGTATTATTCCCATCTCCTAAGAGGATTTCTCTAAAGAGAAAATAGGTATTTATCATCAAAACCAAAAGTATATGTAAACTGTAAAATAAAAGGGTACAGAACTAATCGGTATAACTGGTACATGGGAGAAGGGGACAGAGCTATTCAAAGCCTGGAAAGGGAGGATGAAAAACTTGAACTTCACAAGGAAGACAAGGCGAAGCCAATGTAGAGATTCCTAGAGGGGAGTGAGATGGAGTCTGATTCTCCATGGCCCTTCACCTTGTACAAGAGTTCATGTTAGTGCACAGTGAGTGCAAAACATCGCCACCAGTGCAGAATGGTAACATTTCATGGGCACTTGGCACTGGTGTAGATTACTGCACAAGGTTCAGGGCCAGGGAGAATCAGGCCCTATGGTCTAAGTAGTGGGAGAGGAAGATGATCTTAACAGAGGCAATTTGGGGGAACTGGGAATGGGGAGAGATGAGAAGCAAAGAGGCTGGAAAGGAGGAAGTTGCTGTAGTCAAAGGGTAAATAAGAACATAACATAAGAACGGCTGTACTGGGTCAGACCAAAAGTCATCTAGCCCAGTATCTGTTGTGGCAAATTGCCAGTACTGTTATGCTGGGTCTCATGCTTTCTCTTCTTTGGGGAAGGTTTCAGGGCACCATTGCTTGTCTCTGAACCGGTATTTTAATTACCCCACTAGTGTCCTTGAGGAGGGGAGTGGAGAGGGAGGGACCTGGGCCCGCCCTCTTCTCCAGGTCCCAACCCAGGGGCCCTGAGGCTTGTGGTGAACCACTTGAACTAGCAGTTCCTTCCTCTGGGCTACTTCCCTCTCCTGCCCTTCAGCTTGGGAAGGGACTTCTTGCCCTCCTTTTACACAAGCCAGGTGCCCCTTACCTAGGGTTTCTTTTGGATTTCTCAGCCCATCGCAGCACTCCTCCAAACTTTCCTTTTGTCTCTCTTCAAAACTGTTCTCTTCTCCAACTCCTTCAACATGCTCTCTGCTCCAACCAAACCTTCCTGCTCCAATTCCCACACTGTTTGACTGAAGCAGGGGGTTTTTATCACATGACTGACTGCTGGTGCTCTAATTGGCTTCAAGTGCTCTAATTGGCTTCAGGTGCTCTATAACAAACCTTCCTCCCCTTGCAGGGAATAAGGCTCCCTGCTAACACTCTCCTGCTGCCCTCTGGCCATGCTGTATCACACTGTCTATTGACAGTGGCCAATGCCAAGTGCCCCAGAGGAAGTGAACCTAACAGGCAATGATCAAGTGGTCTCTCTCCTGTCATCCATCTCCATCCTCTGACAAACAGACGCTAGGGACACCATTTCTTACCCATCCTGGCTAATAGCCATTTATGGACTTAACCACCATGAATTTATCCAGTTCTCTTTTAAACACTGTTATAGTAAGATTCCAAAAGTTTAGACAAGGAGTTTAGTGGGTGGGGTGGAGAGGAAAGGATACATTTTAGAGATATTGTCAAGGAAGAAGCAGCAGAATTTAGTGAGAATCTGGCTATGGACTGAGAAGAATGGAGAGGAATTGATGACAAGCTTACATGACTGCAAGATGAAGAGGACAGTGGAAAGGGATTGGGAGGAAGAATGAGAAGTTCTGTTTTCCACCATTCTGAGTCTGAAATGGTGGTAGGTTATTTAAATGATGTCAGAGGCGCAACTGGAATGAAGAGACAGGACTGAGGGAGATAGGCTGGATTAGAGCGGAAGGTTGGGTATAGAGGAGTAGACCTGGGAGAGGAGACAACAAAATGCAACTCCAGAGCAGTGGTTCTCAACCTTTCCAGACTACTATACCCCTTTCAGGAGGCTAGGATGTCTTGAGTACCCCCAGTTTTCACCCATGGGTGGTGGGTATCATAGGTTGTGCCTTCCCATCAGCCTTGTGTGGCCCCGCCCACGCTCCACCCCCAGGCCAGGCCCCCTCCTGCAGTTCCCAGCACTCTGCCTTGGCTGGCCAAGGCTGGCTGCCCTGCCTGCCACAGGAAGCCATGGGCTGGTGCTGCAGCCACGCCACCTGGAGCACTGGGGCTGGCCACCCTGCCTGGCCACCTGGAGCACCAGGACCGGGAGCACTGCCGCCCGGCACACCGGGGTTGCCCATGCCACCGCACCTTTGTAAAACTAGACAAATATCTAGATGAGTTGATGTATGACTGCTTGAGAACCACTGCTCTAGAGATCTGATTCTCTGAATGACTGACAGACTGTCTGAGTGACAAAAGTATAACAAACCGCTCTGAGTGAAACAGGAGTGACAAACTGCATTATGTTCAGAGATTTAGCATGAGCTGACTGGTCGTATTTATCTGTTTTGACAATTGTTTCAAGTTCTTTGTCCTTTCCAAATTTAATCTTTGTGTCTTTCCTCTTTGAACAATTTTTAAAATGACAGATTCTGTCTTTAAAGCCAGCAAGTGTTATAGTTTATAGTACATTGCCTTGCCACATGGAAAACGTGGGCTTGAGAGAAAAGCGAGATAGGAGTAATATTTTGGACTGCTCTTTCTCACCCTCTAGTGGGTTCTGAGGTTGGTATGTTCATTGTCTCAGTCACATTGCTAAGTGCCACTCCCTGGCAGATCAGGTGCATTGAACATTTGAAATACTTAGAGCCTGATTTTCATTTACACCACTGTGGCAGTGCAACACCTACTATAAGGTCCTTTGCACCACCAAGGATGAGGAAGGATGGTCACGTGGTTAGAATGCTAGCCAAGGACATGGTAGATAGAACTGGTTCAGTTCTCTGCTTTGCTAAACTTCTTGCATGACCTTGGGCAAGTCACTTAGCCCCTTTGTGCTTCAATCCCCAATTGTACAATGGAGATAATAATAGCACCTCCCTACCTCACAAGGGTGTTGTGAGGATAAATACATTAGCGCTAGTGACAAGTATCAGAGGGGTAGCCGTGTTAGTCTGGATCTGTAAAAGCAGCAAAGAATCCTGTGGCACCTTATAGACTAACAGACGTTTTGGAGCATGAGCTTTCGTGGGTGAATACCCACTTCTTCAGATGCATGTGGTGGAAATTTCCAGGGGCAGGTATATATATGCTAGCAAGCAAGCTAGAGATAACGAGGTCAGTTCAATCAGGGAGGATGAGGCCCTGTTCTAGCAGTTGAGGTGTGAAAACCAAGAGAGGAGAAACTGGTTCTGTAGTTGGCAAGCCATTCACAGCCTTTGTTCAATCCTGAGCTGATGGTGTCAAATTTGCAGATGAACTGAAGCTCAGCAGTTTCTCTTTGAAGTCTGGTCCTGAAGTTTTTTTGCTGCAGGATGGCCACCTTAAGGTCTGCAATAGTGTGGCCAGGGAGGTTGAAGTGCTCTCCTACAGGTTTTTGTATATTGCCATTCCTAATGTCTGATTTGTGTCCATTTATCCTTTTCCGTAGAGATTGTCCAGTTTGGCCGATGTACATAGCAGAGGGGCATTGCTGGCATATGATGGCGTATATTACATTGGTGGATGTGCAGGTGAATGAACCAGTGATGGTGTGGCTGATCTGGTTAGGTCCTGTGATGGTGTCGCTGGTGTAGATATGTGGGCAGAGTTGGCATCGAGGTTTGTTGCATGGATTGGTTCTTGAGCTAGAGTTATTATGGTGCGGTGTGCAGTTACTGGTGAGAATATGTTTCAGGTTGGCAGGTGGTCTGTGGGCAAGGACTGGCCTGCCACCCAAGGCCTGTGAAAGTGTGGGATCATTGTCCAGGATGGGTTTTAGATCCTTGATGATGCGTTGGAGGGGTTTTAGCTGGGGGCTGTATGTGATGGCCAGTGGAGTCCTGTTGGTTTCTTTCTTGGGTTTGTCTTGCAGTAGGAGGCTTCTGGGTACACGTCTGGCTCTGTTGATCTGTTTCCTTATTTCCTCGTGCGGGTATTGTAGTTTTGAGAATGCTTGGTGGAGATTTTGTAGGTGTTGGTCTCTGTCTGAGGGGTTAGAGCAGATGCGGTTGTACCTCAGTGCTTGGCTGTAGACAATGGATCGTGTGATGTGTCCGGGATGGAAGCTGGAGGCATGAAGGTAGGCATAGCGGTCGGTAGGTTTTCGATATAGGGTGATGTTAATGTGACCATCACTTATTTGCACCGTGGTGTCAAGAAAGTGGACCTCCCGTGTAGATTGGTCCAGGCTGAGGTTGATGGTGGGGTGGAAGCTGTTGAAATCGTGATGGAATTTTTCCAGAGTCTCCTTCCCATGGGTCCAGATGATGAAGATGTCATCAATGTAGCGTAGGTAGAGAAGAGGCGTGAGTGGACGAGAGCTGAGGAAGCGTTGTTCCAGGTCAGCCATAAAGATATTGGCATATTGTGGGGCCATGCGGGTGCCCATAGCAGTGCCACTGATCTGGAGATATATATTGTCATCAAATTTGAAATAGTTGTGTGTAAGTATAAAGGCACAGAACTCAGCAGCCAGCTGTGCTGTGGCATCGTCAGGGATAGTGTTCCTGACAGCTTGTATTCCGTCTGTGTGTGGGATGTTTGTGTAGAGAGCATCTACATCCATGGTGGCTAGGATGGTGTTTTCTGGGAGGTGACCGATGCATTGTAGTTTCCTCAGGAAATCAGTGGTGTCACGGAGATAGCTGGGAGTGCTGGTGGCATAGGGTCTGAGTAGAGAGTCCATATATCCAGACAGTCCTTCAGTGAGAGTGCCAATGCCCGAGATGATGGGGCGTCCAGGATTTCCGGGTTTGTGGATCTTGGGTAGTAGATAGAATAACCCTGGTCGGGGCTCTAGGGGTATGTTGATTTCTTCTGGTGTTAGTGTAGGGAGTGTCCTGAGTAGATGCTGTAGTTTCTTAGTGTATTCCTCAATGGGATCTGAGGGAAGTGGCCTGTAGAATTTGGTATTGGAGAGTTGTCTGGCGGCCTCCTTTTGGTAGTCAGACCTGTTCATGATGACAATGGCACCTCCTTTATCAGCCTCTTTGATGATTATGTCAGGGTGGTTTCCGAGGCTGTGGATGGCATTGCGTTCTGCACGACTTAGGTTGTGAGGCAAGCGATGTTGTTGTTCCACGATTTCTGCCTGTGCACGCCGGCGGAAGCATTCAATGTATAGGTCCAGACTGTCATTTCGACCCTCAGGAGGAGTCCATGTGGAGTTCTTCTTCTTGTGCTGTTGGTGGGAGGGCACCTGTGTATCAGTGCACTGTTCAGTGTTGTCCTGGAAGTATTCTTTGAGTCGAAGACGGCGAAAGTAGGCTTCCAGATCGCCACAGAACTGTATCATGTTGGTGGGGGTGGCAGGGCAGAAAGAGAGTCCCCGAGATAGGACAGACTTTTCTTCTGTGCTGAGTGTGTAGTTGGATAGATTGACGATATTGCTGGGTGGGTTAGGGGTACCACGGTTGTGGCCCCATGTGGCAAACCTCTCTTGGTTTTCACACCTCAACTGCTAGAACAGGGCCTCATCCTCCCTGACTGAACTGACCTCGTTATCTCTAGCTTGCTTGCTAGCATATATATACCTGCCCCTGGAAATTTCCACCACATGCATCTGAAGAAGTGGGTATTCACCCACGAAAGCTCATGCTCCAAAACATCTGTTAGTCTATAAGGTGCCACAGGATTCTTTGCTGCTAGCGCTAGTGAGGGATTGAGCTATTTCTATTTGGAATGAGGGCCCTGAGAGTCAGGTTCTTGGGTTGTAGCTCTTCGGGGCAGGGACCATCCTGTTTGTTACATGTTTGTACAGTGCCTAGTGCAATGCACATGGAGGACATTGAGAAAAGAAAATCTTACGACCAGCAGCTCAGACAGGCTCACTTCCATAGGTGGAAAGAGCCTCTCAGGCATATGCCCTAGTTGGGAGTGAGTAGAAGGGAACAGGCAATATACACATTTGGAACCTGACTCTTTCTCCAGGTTCTACCTGCTTGGCACTGCACCACCAGCATAAAGGAGTCCTAAAGATGGTGTAGCCAGCATTGGAAGGATCATCCCAGTGTGGGGGAATCCTCCTGTGCTGTGGTGACTCCCATGCCACCCAGGCCCCGAAAAGGAAAAGGTGCGTGGCTGGGGCTTCCCTGCACTTTGGTGAATCCTTGATGCCATAATAGCCCCTTAGGGCCATTGGCAGCCAATGTAGTTCACAGCAGCCTTTGGGCTATTCTAACATATTCCAGGAGACCTTCCAGGTATGAAGCTAGCTCAGAATCAGGGAAACACAAAGATAAGCCTCCTTTCGACCACAGCCTCTAGGCTCCTGAGCTGCAGCTGAGCATCTGGGCCTTGAAGTCAGGTGACCTTCTGTGGCAGAAATTGATAAACAAACAAAACCACCCTTTTCTTTAGTACTAACAAGCTTTCCCTGTTTGAATTTGTTTAAGGCAAGGATAAGTAACAGTCATCAGACGTGAAACTCAACATGGCACAGGGCCAGCTACCAAACAACTCTTTGAAGAACAGTTCGATCCCTGTGTTCACTGGCCTTGACCTGCTCTTTGACCTGAAACCCCTCTTCATTCCCCTCTATGCCACTCTGGTGGCTGTGGCTTGCACCGGCAACTTGCTCCTCATTCTCCTTATCGTTGTTACCAAAAAACTGCACAGCACCACTAACTTCCTTATTGGAAACCTGGCTGCAGCTGACCTGATCATGTGCATTTTCTGCGTCCCACTGACTGCATCCTATGCCTTTGAGATCCGGGGCTGGATCTTTGGGGTGTTCATGTGTTACTTTGTCACCCTGATGCAGACTGCCACTGTATTTGTGTCTGTGCTGTCCCTCACAGCTATTGCAGTGGACAGATATATTGTTGTTGCTTACCCCATTCGCAAAAGGCTAAGTCGCAAGTCCTGTGTCTACATAGTGGCCTTCATCTGGTTACTCTCCATTTTGGTTTCTGTGCCTACATCCATGCACACCCATTATCTGGATCTCAACAAGATTGGCCATGACATGTTCATCTGTGAAGAATTCTGGAAGCACCAAGAGAAAGAAAGGCTGCTGTACTCATGCTCAATGCTCCTTTTGTCCTACATGCTCCCACTTTCTGCAGTATCTATCTCCTACTGTGCCATTTCTTATCGCCTTAGGAAGAGGAATGTCCCAGGGGCTGCCTACCACAACCAAGAGAAATGGACCAATAAAAAGCGAAAGACCTTCCGAGTTCTCATTATTTCAGTTATGTGTTTTGCTGTCTGCTGGCTACCTCTGCAGGTGGTGAACCTCATCAGAGATGTAGACGAGGAGTTCACCATCTTGGACAAGAGGTACGTGAATGTCATTCAAGTGTCATGTCACTTGATCGCCATGAGCTCTGCCTGTTATAACCCTTTCATCTACGCCTCACTCCACGACAAATTCCGATTCCATGTTAGTAACTATTTTTGCCATCACAAGAAGAGGTCCAGCATCATGTCCCGCAAGGCCTCACGACTCAATACCTGCTCCACGCTGGCAGACATTCCTATGGGCATCACCGATAAGTTAACCCTGCAAGACAGGTTTTCTTTTAACTAAAACACAGCAGGAGATCAAATCAGCAGTGGTGGCATGCACCTTAGTTCTGGGCTTGTGATATTGGACACCGAAGCAAGTGGTGCAAGTTTTGTGACACTGGTGATTGGTTATTTCAAGACAATGTAGATATCTGAGACCTTTGCAGTAGTGCAAGGGAAACAAACAGATAACAGTTTGTGTCTGAAGGGATAGAAACAGCTCATCTGAGCAACTGAAGTGTATTCTGCTCTTTGTCAAAACAAGCAAATTCAACAACAACAATGGCAGTCCTGTAAGTTTAAGTTAATTCTGTCTAGTTTTTACACATTAATATTGTCCTCATTTTGTATAGGGTGATGCTATGGGAATAGCAGGCATTTCCTTTGACTTAATTCTTTACATATTAAACAACAGCCATTTGCTTTGTTGCAACAGACCAGTAATCATGCCCTCAAGATTAAATAACATATATTTAACTATTTTATTATAAATATAATGATGTTCAGAAATGGCCTATATATATATGTATGCTTAATATTGCACTTGTTTTCTGGTGCCTAAAGGTGCACAAAAAGTCAAGTTTGGATCAGTAAATTGTATTTGGATGCAAAAACTGGGAACTAGATGTCTACTAGCTGTATTTCTGTCAAATGCTGCATTGCCTAAATTGCTATGATTATTATCCAGATTTCTATGGCATAGTATCTATATGCCATGTATAGAGGTTAGATCCAGTCTAAAACAAGGATTTCCCTCAAAATAGGTATTGTATTGATATACATGGTGACAGCCAGCCCCAGGCCCAACAGATCCTGAGATGGAGAAAACCCAACAGGAGAGTGAAAGCCAGGGAGCACCAGAAGTGCATTTAATGGAAAGACTGGATAAAAAGGGATCTATAAAAGACAGCCAAGTTTGACTACCCAGAGTATGACGTGTATCTTATTGTGGTGGAGGGGTGTAACATCTGAAGTAGGGGATTGCTCGCTGGAGTTATGCCATCATTGATGAACGCTGGTCCAAAATATCGCCTGGGGCATTATGTAAGGTCCAACAAGAACCCTGAAAATGGATGGCTAACATAGGTAGCCAAGACACATGGCAGCAGCTGCGCCTAGCTTCCTGATGTGAAGGAAGTCTCAGAGAAAGATTCAACAGCTTGGGTTGCACAGTGAGAAGCCAGTACTGAGAGACCAAGAAAAGGTTTGTGTTAGTGCACTTCAGTCTCATCCCAGTGGGACAAGGTATTCTCTGGGACAATCATTCGCTCTTGCTTTTGATCAACATGAATAACTTACTCTCCCTGCCCTACTCTCAACTGCAGACACCCTTCTGGTGCTGTCTTCCCCCAGTGCAAATATGATGAGTTCACACCAAAGACCCCTGGGGACGTGTGTCCTCTGATGTCAGCAGGTGCCTCTGCAGTATACTGTGACAAAGTATTCAATCATAGCTAATCTTGCCAATCCATCAAAATTGCAGCTCTTTACAGGCATGGTCATCAGGTTGTTGTTTCATGTGAAATAGACTGTCTTGACATATCAGTCGCTGGCCTATCAGAAGCAAGGCTGATAGATCACTGACGCCATGAGGTGAAAGATTCATTACTTCTGTATTCCAGCAGTCCCAACCACTTATATGGGGTAGCATTACCACTGCGAGGCAAGGCCAAGTCCTTCTTGATCACTTGGATGCCCATGTCTTCTCGACAACTTATTGCACATATTAAACATTGGCACGGTCACCTCACCGTCATACTAGTCTATGCACTGACAAAGGAATCAGATGATTTAGTTAAAGATCATTTCTATGATCAGTTACAATCTCTAGTATGCATCATCCCTCCACATAATAATCTCATGTTCCTGGGTGACCCAAATGCACTTACTGGGTCACTGCGAATTGGGCTTGAACAGGTCATTGGCTATTATGGTTCAGGTATACCCAATAATAACTCTCCTGCCGCTTGCTCACATGCTGCACCTCTCAGAATCTCTCCATTCTTGCGGCATGGTTCAAGTGACGACACATACATTGGACGTCCTGGCTCTCTCATGATGGCATCACTCAGGAGTTGGCCCACATTATCATATGTGAAAGGTATCTCTTCACCTCCAGCAAAGTATATCACCTTGTGGAATGTTCCGTGAACATGGATCACCACCTAGTGGTTGCCCGCATGGTGATGACGCTTTGATGAGCAAGTAAATCCTCTGTGATGATGCACTTCTCCATGTGCTGGGTTTAGCCTACAGGTTTTGCTTCGACATTAGCAATAGATTCTTGGCTCTAGTCAATGATGACATTGAGGTCGCTTGGTCTCTGTTCACCTCTATGCTCCACCAATCCGCTGAGCAGAAGATTGGCTATAGGCACTGAGGACAGCGACCCTGGCTGTCAGAGAACGCTTTCCAGACAATTCAGTTGAAGGCCACAGCCCGCCAGCTTGGTGATAAGCACAGTTGTATTCAACTGAAGCAAAAATTCAATGCCCTGGCACTTCACGATTGTGAAGCATATTGTAACAAAGTGGCAGATGAAGTTGAACCAGTTTAGCCAGGGGATATTTAGAGCCGGCATTCTGTGTGATCTGTAACCTCAGTGGTGAAGAAGTACTTGCTACAGATGGCATCCTGAACAAACAGCCAAGGCCATCCATGTAAATAGGATTATGAAATCCTCTCACACTGGGTGGAACTTTATCACAGTGCCCTGAACCACCTTCCAGCTGCTGCTTCCTCAGAGCTGGATGATTTGGGAGCCACTGCTGTTTCGGACCCAGATACTTGTACTGATGCACCAATGTTGGATGAAGTGAAGTATGCCATTTGAAAACTGGAAAACGGACACACTGTGCTGATAGCACCCTCCGAGTTGCTAAAATGCGCTTTTGACCCTGTCGCAGAATAATTTCTGGCCATCTTTCACCTGGTGTGGAGAAATGGAACTTGCCAACCTCCTGGAAGGATGGTATTGTGATCTCACTTTATAAGGGCAAGGGACTGCACTGTGAATGTAAGAGCTGCAGGCCTATTGCCTTGTTGTCCGTGCCAGGGGAGACGTTTGCGCATGTTCTCCTGGTGCATTTGGAGCCCCTGCTACATTGGAAACGTCACTCTCAACAGTCAAGATTTACGAGAACTAGGTCCACATTAGATGCCATTTTGGCCCTCCGCTTATTGTCAGAGAGACACCATGAGTTCAAGAAGCCCCTGCATATGGCAAATGTTGCTCAGTTGACTGAGTCAAGCTATGGAAAGCCTTAAAGGGCATAGGTGTCCCAATCACTCTGCTAGACTTGATTAGTGAGATGCACAATGAAACCACTGCCCATGTAGATCTGGGGAATTGGATGTTGGCACTTTTTAAATCAATATCTGGTGTCAGGTAGGGCTGTGTTTTGGTCCTTGCACCCTTTTGTTGGACAATGGATTTCATAATGCAGCATTCTGTCAGGTCCATAGGCATTAAGATCCATGATCTCTCGCTCTCAGACCTTGACTATGCTGCTGACATTCACAGAATCATAGAAGATTAGGGTTGGAAGAGACTTCCGGAGGTCATCTAGTCCAACCCCCTGCTCAAGGCAGGGCCAACTCCAACTAAATCATCCCAGCCAGGGCTGTGTCAAGCCAGGCCTTAAAAACCTCTAAGGATGAAGATTCCACCACCTCCCTATGTAACCCATTCCAGTGCTTCGCCACCCTGTTAGCAAAATAGTTTTTCCTAATATCCAACCTGGACCTCCCCCACTGCAACTTGAGACCATTGCTCCTTGTTCTGTCATCTGCCACCACTTTGAACAGCCTAGCTCCATCCTCTTTGGAACCCTCCTTCAGGTAATAGAAGGATGCTGTCATTGTTCTTCTAGCACAGAGCCCAATAGGTTTTGTGAGGCACTCCAGCAAATGGAATATTAGTTGGCCAAGGTCAGCCTCCATGTTTTGTGGTTAAAGACAATGCTGCACAGCCTAGGATTATATCCACCCACGACTGCAATCTCCTTGAATAATGAAACTGTCAAAGCAGTCTCCAACTTTTGCTATTTGGGTTCTATACTCAGCAGTTCATCCAACTCTCATAGACTCATAGACTCTAGGCCTGGAAGAGACCTCGAGAGGTCATCGAGTCCAGTCCCCTGCCCTCATGGCAGGACCAAATACTGTCTAGACCATCCCTAATAGACATTTATCTAACCTACTCTTAAATATCTCCAGAGATGGAGATTCCACAACTTCCCTAGGCAATCTATTCCAGTGTTTAACTACCCTGACAATTAGGAACTTTTTCCTAATGTCCAACCTAAATCTCCCTTGCTGCAGTTTATGCCCATTGCTTCTTGTTCTATCATTGGAGGCTAAGGTGAACAAGTTCTCTCCCTCCTCCTGATGAAACCCTTTTAGATACCTGAAAACTGCTATCATGTCCCCTCTCAGTCTTCTCTTTTCCAAACTAAACAAACCCAATTGTTTCAGCCTTCCTTCATAGGTCATGTTCTCAAGACCTTTAATCATTCTTGTTGCTCTTCTCTGGACCCTCTCCAATTTCTCCACATCTTTCTTGAAATGCGGTGCCCAGAACTGGACACAATACTCCAGTTGAGGCCTAACCAGCGCAGAGTAAAGCGGAAGAATGACTTCTCCTGTGTTTACAACACACCTGTTAATGCATCCCAGAATCACGTTTGCTTTTTTTGCAACAGCATCACACTGTTGACTCATATTAAGCTTGTGGTCTACTATGACCCCTAGATCTCTTTCTGCCATACTCCTTCCTAGACAGTCTCTTCCCATTCTGTATGTGTGAAACTGATTGTTCCTTCCTAAGTGGAGCACTTGGCATTTGTCTTTATTGAACTTCATCCTGTTTACCTCAGACCATTTCTCCAGTTTGTCCAGATTATTTTGAATTTTGACCCTGTCCTCCAAAGCAGTTGCAATCCCTCCCAGTTTGGTATCGTCCGCAAACTTAATAAGCGTACTTTCTATGCCAACATCTAAATTGTTGATGAAGATATTGAACAGAGCCGGTCCCAAAACAGACCCCTGCGGAACCCCACTTGTTATACCTTTCCAGCAGGAATGGGAGCCATTAATAACTGCTCTCTGAGTACGGTTATCCAGCCAGTTATGCACCCACCTTATAGTAGCCCCATCTAAATTGTATTTTCCTAGTTTATCTATAAGAATATCATGTGAGACCGTATCAAATGCCTTACTAAAGTCTAGGTATATCACATCCACCGCTTCTCCCTTATCCACAAGGCTCGTTATCCTATCCTAAGAATGCTATCAGATTAGTTTGACACGATTCTTTACAAATCCATGCTGGCTATTCCCTATCACCTTACCACCTTCCAAGTGTTTGCAGATGATTTCTTTAATTACTTGCTCCATTATCTTCCCTGGCACAGAAGTTAAACTAACTGGTCTGTAGTTTCCTGGGTTGTTTTTATTTCCCTTTTTATAGATGGGCACTGTATTTGCCCTTTTCCAGTCTTCTGGAATCTCCCCCAGGTCCCATGATTCCCCAAAGATAACAGCTAGAGGCTCAGATACCTCCTCTATTAACTCCTTGAGTATTCTAGAATGCATTTCATCAGGCCTTGGTGACTTGCAGGCATCTAACTTTTCTAAGTGATTTTTTACTTGCTCTTTTTTTATTTTATCTTCTAAACCTACCCTCTTCCCGTAAGCATTCACTATATTAGACATTCCTTCAGACTTCTCAGTGAAGACCGAAACAAAGAAGTCATTAACCATCTCTGCCATTTCCAAGTCTCCCGTTACTGTTTCCCCCTCCTCACTGAGCAGTGGGCCTACCTTGTCCTCGGTCTTCCTCTTGCTTCTAATGTATTGATAAAAAGTCTTCTTGTTTCCCTTTATTCCCATAGCTAGTTTGAGCTCATTTTGTGCCTTTGCCTTTCTAATCTTGCCTCTGCATTCCTGTGTTATTTGCCTATATTCATCCTTTGTAATCTGACCTAGTTTCCATTTTTTATATGACGCCTTTTTATTTTGTAGGTCACGCAAGATCTCGTGGTTAAGCCAAGGTGGTCTTTTGCCACATTTTCTATCTTTCCTAACCATCGGAATAGCTTGCTTTTGGGCCCTAATAGCGTCCCTTTGAAAAACTGCCAACTCTCCTCAGTTGTTTTTCCCCTCAGTCTTGATTCCCATGGGACCTTACCTATCAGCTCTCTGAGCTTACCAAAATCCACCTTCCTGAAATCCATTGTCTCTATTTTGCTATACTCCCTTCTACCCTTCCTTAGAATTGCAAACTCTATGATTTCATGATCACTTTCACCCAAGCTTCCTTCTACTTTCAAATTCATGAGTTCCTCCCTATTTGTTAAAAGCAAGTCTAGAACAGCTTCCCCCCAGTAGCTTTTTCAACTTTCTGAAATAAAAAGTTGTCTGCAATGCAGTCCAGGAACTTATTGGATAGTCTGTGCCCCGCGGTGTTATTTTCCCAACATATTTCTGGATAGTTGAAGTCCCCCATCACCACCAAATCTTGGGCTTTGGATGATTTTGTTAATTGTTTGAAAAAAGCCTCATCCACCTCTTCCACCTGATTAGGTGGCCTGTAGTAGACTCCCAGCATGACATCACCCATGTTTTTTACCCCTTTTAGCCTAACCCAGAGACTCTCAACACTTCCATCTCCTATGTCCATCTCCACCTCAGTCCAAGTGTGTACATTTTTAATATATAAGGCAACACCTCCTCCCTTTTTTCCCTGTCTATCCTTACTGAGCAAACTATACCCATCCACACCAACATTCCAGTCGTGTGTATTATCCCACCAAGTTTCAGTAATGCCAACAATGTCATAGTTGTATTTATTTATTAGCACTTCCAGTTCTTCTTGCTTCATACGGAGGTTCTTCCCCAGACTGACACTGCAGTGTCTGCCATAGGTTGTTTACAACGAATATAGAATCAACCTAATCTCAGCATGACAACCGAGTTCAGGATCTATTAGAGCTGTATCCTCACCATAATGCTCTACGATTACGAAACATGGACACTATGCTGCTCAATCTGGGAAAAGCTGGAGGCTTTCCACACAAAATGCCAACGTCATATATTGGGCATAAAATGGAACAACTTCATTCGTAACGCAGACATTTATGGTTGCTCCGTTCTACAGACTACTCAGGTCATTGGCTGCAGCTGACGTCTTGTGCTTCTCAGACATATTGCCAGAATGCTGCTAGATGTCCCAGGGAATGCCGTTCTCCAGGTGGCTTGTAACATCTGGGATAAAAATTCCACTAACAAAGTGGTGGAAGCAGCCCAGAGGCAGATCTACTATTATATGGGTCCATCAAGTCTGTTCCAACTTTGGACTTGTGGCCTGTCAAGCTCTTGTGGCCACACAGGAACATACCAAATTGTAAACAATCGCTACAGTTGATATTCAGCTAAGTGTTGAAGAAGAAGTTTCTTCTTAGGTGTGTTTCTGGTAGGAGCAAATTCCAAAAGGCAAGAATCTGCCAGTGACAATGCTCTGTTTGATACCTGCAAGCTTCACCCTAGAAAGACAGAGTTTTTTGCATGCAGCTGACAGAGTCGGTATAAAAGAAGTGGCACATAGTTTGGACTATACCAGTTAGGCTTTGTAGACTGTACCCAGTATCTTGAAGTTCACCCAGAACTGAGTAGGCAGCCAGTGTTTTAAGAAGGCTTAAAAGTTTATGGATTCATTTTGCATTACACAGAATTGTTTCTAAGCAACAAATAGCATCTCTTTCTTTCTTCTACAAAAAATGTTAAAATGCACCACAGAGAATAGTTACATTACTGTATAATGTACATTTAAAAACAAACTAAATTGGTTGTTAGTAAAGGGCATACATTAATAAATACATTTTCCTTTGTCTGTGTGACATTCAAACACCGGAGATGGTACCAGAGAGAGTCAAGACAAGGCTCATTTAGGAAAGGGAAGTATGTTCATAAGCTCATGAACTGAAGCTGCTTAGCCTTCCAAAAAGCATCAGAGTGAAAAACTAAGTGGCTCCTATATTTCCTCCCACATATAAGTGTGATAGCACACTATATGGACATTCAGACACTGGAGCAGGTACTGGAGTTGGATCTGCTGTCACAGCCCCCATCTCTACACTTTTCCAGTACACACGTATTGCTTGCCTTGCTATGTGCTCAGCAGGAACGCTTTCCAGACACATTTTTCCTTTGGTACCCATTCTCTTCCACATTGTGCTTCTGTCACCACAAGATAATGCAACACCACCATCAGAATTACAACCAGAACTGGTGAGCTCATCCTCCCGGTCTGCTTTAACTGCTGCCTGTGCCACAACTCTGAGCAGCAGAGCTGCTCAACTTAAAATCCTCTTGACTTCAAAGAGAGCTGTTAGAACGATGTTCTCAGTGAAGGACCCTGAGCTTTGGATTTCACGCTCTTTCTTTCCCTGGTTCAAAACAGCCCCAAACTGTTGTCCTTCAGAGCATGCTGCAAAACCCATCTATTTCCCAGGCTTCTGGGGAGGAAGCTGTGGTGAGGCAGATATACTGTTGTGGGGTGAGATGTTTGGGATTGATTATTAGTTGGTTATTTTCTGTTTTTTTACCATCTTTATAAATAAAAAATTAACATGTGGAATTCCGCCCCCTGATTTTGTTACTTTACACACTGTGAAGCAAAGGGATATAGTTAGGGTTAGGATGTAGGATCTAAAGAATTCAAAGAAGGACTGGGTGGGGTGGGGAGACAAGACAGCCTTTCACATTCCTGGGAGTTGGGATATCATACAACAATGGTGTGAAGTTAAGAACAAACAGCATAGATTAGCTATCAGGAAAGGAATCTCCTTCTAGAGGGACATTAGAAGGAGGAGTCATATGCCAGAAGTGTATTCTCTCTCCTTAAGTTTCTATCTATGAGATTGAAAGCAATGTTTGTACCGATGTAGCTGCACCATTGTAGTGCTGCTAATGCAGATGGTCTATGTTGATGGGAGATAATTACTCCACTTCCCCGAACAGCAGTAGCTATGTTGGCAGGAGAGCTTCTGCTGCTGACACAGCCCTGTCCACACTGGAGTAACTTACATCCTTCCGGGGTGTAGCTTTTCCACACCACTGAGTGACTTAAATTATACTGAAGTAAGCACTAGTGTGTACAAGTCCTATTCACTCTTGCCTCTTCCTCCACATCAGGGTCCAGAAAAAGATACAAGGCACAGAATGCAACCAAGACAAAGTATTTATTTCAAAGATTAAGCATTGTCATATGGAAGAGTTAAAGAGAAATATTGCCACCTACCTTAACAGTGGCCGCACTGGTTTCACTATGGTCCTAGATCAGAGGTCCTTATTAATCCTAAACAAAAGTGGAGCAAAATAGGTCTCCTGGGCTTTATGGTCTCCCCCCCACCCTTTTATAACTGTATGTGTGGGGAGAGCAGAAGAAGGGGAATACACAGTGGAAAGAAGGGAAAATACAAAAATGGAGAGTGAGGATGAGTTCCTCAGCTACAGCCGAAGCTGCATCTGACCCCACTCAGTTTTTCAACCCTCTTTGTCTTAATCTATGTTAAAATTAGGCCCAAATTGATACTACCTAATGATGTCCTCCATTGGTATCAGTACCTTTCTTTCCAGCATGTACTGAATGTCAACCTGATGACCCATTGGGGATAGAAAATCTGTACCAAAAGGATCAAACACCAAAATGGCTACTAAGCTGTACAACATGAGTTTAGATGGACATACTGGAACTTGATGGAGAAAAGCGAGCAGCAAGGAGCAGCTGTGGCTGACTGATCAATGAGTGGCTTCACAAACTCACCACCCTCATGCCCCATTCTCTAATGCCGACCATCACAGAGAAGCTTGAAAATAGAAAGCTATTTTTATAAATCCAGTTGAAAAACAAAAGTAGGATCTGTGTTCAGCCAGCATCTCTGGGCCACTTTCACCTCTAGGCCAATTGTAGGGGCTGGTTTTGCTGTTCATATCCAGGTTTCTGTGACCAGTCCACATGAGGAAATGACTTTCGTGTAGCTGTCCGCTAAGCTTCCGATGAGTGAGAGTTTCTATCACCATACTTCACAAGAGGAGGAAGAGTTGTAGGAAGTGCAAACCCCATTTTCCCACTGCCAGGTGAAAGCTCTCAGTAGCAGTAGAAATCAGTCATGTCACTATGTTCTTAAAATGGTATTCTTGGTATTCTTCAGTCAAACTTAGCCTGTTTGAACATAATAGTCACAGTGGGTTCCCTAATCCAGTCTCGTTATACATGTGAAAGAGCTGTTGCATGCTTTGTACTTTCGGAGACTTTTGTGTGTCCTAACGTTGCTATTCTAAATAGTGTATTATGTTTTGCAGTGTAACCAGCTGAGGCTGGGACCTATTAAATGCAACAGGGGAAACTTGTAATCGATCTGTTTTACTAATATAAAAGAGCAAACACTATTTACTGTTGACTGCTGTCATGTGTGATTGTGCTCTGTGGAAGAAACTGGGTCATTTGTTCTGCAGGGGAAAAAAAGTAACGCTTCTTGTCCTTTTCAATAAATATATATAAACCCCAGCATATTTCTGAGTTTGAATTGACAGATTAAGGAAAAAAAATCAACAAGATTTATTCTCATTCTAAAAATGAATACTGTATTTACATGTGATTATCCTACCTGCTGCCTCTAGGTGTGGCTTAGAGATGAGGCTATGGTGGGGAATGGTGAAATCACAAAGGTGTAAGTTAACATGTGGTTGCTGTATTGGGATATTTCTACAAGCAAATGTAACCGGCGGGGGGGAGAGGAGAGAGCAATGGTAGCAGCAGGTGGGGACCATGTGTCTTTAATACACATTTTATAAAGTAACAAATGTAGATTTGTTTTAACTTACCTCATATGTCTTTATAGTCATAGATTCTAAGGTCAAAAGGGACCACTGTGATCATTTACTCTGCCTTCCTGTATAATACAGGCCATAAAGTGTCCCCAAAATAATTCCCACAGCAGAGCTTTTTCAAAAACATCCAATGTTGATTTAAAAATCGTCAGTGACAGAGAATCCATCATAAACCATGAGAAATTGCTCCAAGGGTTAATTACTCTCACCAGTAAAATTTTACACCTTATTTCCAGTCTGAATTTGTCTAGCTTCAATTTACAGCCATTGGGCTATGTTATGCCTTTCTCTGCTAGCTTGAAGAGCCCATTATCAAATATTTAAGTGCCTACATGGGGAACATAGACTGTAATCAAGTCTCCTGTTAACCTTCTCTTTGTTAAACTGAGTAGATTGAGCAGCTTTGAGTCTATCACTATAGATTTTTTCTAATCCTTTAATCAATCTCATGGCTCTTCTCTGAATCCTCTCTAATTTATCAACATCCTTCTTGAATTGCAAACACTGGAACGGAACACAGCATTCCATTAGTGGTCACAACACTGCCCATACAGAGGTAAAATAACCTCTCTAGTCCTACTGGAGATTTCCCTGTTTATTCCTAAGCATTTCAGATGAAGATGAATAAGTGATATCTACTCCCTGAGAAATGGTACTCATTCCCCTTTCCCTGCTTCTTCAGCCAAGTACTCAGTGACCAGACCATTCCTTCACATTTGATTTAGCATTACCAAAAATGTAATAAACAATATTAACATTAATCTTAACAACCAAATGCTGTCTTTAAAAGGCAAAACTCAAACTGCACTTGAATATTATCAAGGATTAGTAAGAATAATTCCAAACTGAATAAACTGTTGTGATGTAAAACCTCAGTGATATTTCAGCACTACAGAAGGAGATACAATTCCTAGTTCTTTGTCATTCAGGTTACGGTATCTGATAACATGCCATTCTTCTTCGAGTGATTGCTCATATCCATTCCAGTTAGGTGTGTGCGCCGCGCGTGCACATTCGTCGGAAAACTTTTACCCTAGCAACTCAGTGGGCCGGCAGGTCGCCCCCTAGAGTGGCGCCATCATGGCACTTGATATATACCCCTGCCGGCCCACCCGCTCCTCAGTTCCTTCTTACCGCCCGTGTCGGTCGTTGGAACAGTGGAGCGCGGCTTAGCTGACCTCCACTTCCCTAGCTACTCGTAGTTCTCGTACATAGTTATGCAGTTACAATCCTTTTATATATATATTTGTATAGTTATACGTTTTTCTTTGCTAACATAGTTAGTTTAGTAATTGTTAGCGGGGTTCAGGAAGTAGCCCCTTCCATGAACCTGGTGCTGGAGCCCATGCACGCCTCACCGGGTTTTAAAATGGGCTCGGCCTGCCAGAAGCCGATGCCGAAGGGAGATCCACACGACTCCTGTTTGAAGTGCCTCAGGGAATCACACTTGACAGCTAAGTGCCCCATTTGCAAGGCTTTTAAGCCGAGAACAAAAAGGAGCGGGACTTTCACTTACCCCTCCACCTTTGGTGCCGAGCGATGATCAAGCGGCTGGCAGAAGCGCCTCCTCGGCACCGGACCCCGCCGGTACTGCCAAGGCCTTTCGGCCCTGGCCGTCGCCGGCACCGAAGTCGACTCGGCACCGCTCCCTTCCTCCAAGGTCAAGAAAGCCTACGATTCCTGCTGGTGCCTGACGGCTCCCCGGCACGCGCCGTGGTTGAGCCCCCTGCTCCTGCTGCTTCCGTGCCACCTGCATCGCAGCCAGAGAGCTCATCTAAGTTGGATTGCCCGGCACCGACACCTGCAGAGGCACCGATGACATCGGCACCGTCGATTCCAGTCCCCCAGGGCCATTGAATCCGGTGCCTAACAGCTCCCCGGCACGCGCCGTGGTAGAGCTTACTGCTCCTGCTGCTTCCGTGCCAACGGCACCGCAGCCAGAGAGCTCGTCTAAGTCGGATCGCCCGGCACCGACACCTGCTGCGGCACCGACGACGTCGGCACCGTCGATCCCGGTCCCACAAGGGCCGTAGAATCCGGTGCCTGACGGCTCCCCGGCACGCGCCGTGGTTGAGCTACTGCTCCTGCTGCTTCCGTGCCAACGGCACCGCAGCCAGAGAGCTCGTCTAAGTCGGATCGCCCGGCACCGACACCTGCTGCGGCACCGACGACGTCGGCACCATCGATCCCGGTCCCAAAAGGGCCGTAGAATCCGGTGCCTGACGGCTCCCCGGCACGCGCCGTGGTTGAGCTACTGCTCCTGCTGCTTCCGTGCCAATGGCACCACAGCCAGAGAGCTCGTCTAAGTCGGATTGCCCGGCACCGACACCTCTGAGGCACCGACAACGTCGGCACCGTCGATTCCAGTCCCACAAGGGCCGTCGAATCCGGTGCCTAATGGCTCCCCGGCACGCGCCGTGGTTGAGCTTATTGCTCCTGCTGCTTCCGTGCCGATGGCACCGCAGCCAGACAACTCATCTAACTCGGATCGCCCGGCACCGACACCTACCGGACGACCTCGGTACCGTCGATCCCGGTCCCACGAGGGCCGTCGAATCCGGTGCCTGACAGCTCCCCAGTATGCACTGTGGTTGAGCCTGCTGTTCCCTCCATGCCAGAGACATTACCGACGGCAAGGGATCTCATTGCCATGACAGAGTCGATGCTGCCTGACCCCGGCACCGCCGGTGCGGGTAATACAGTCTCTTCATGTGACCGTCCTCTGTCAGCACAGCAGAGCGGCACCGTTCATGATCACGGTCCCACAGACACTCCAGCTCCTGTCGGCACGCCCGACACCACTTGCAGTCCCAGTGCTGTTTTCCTCATCGGTACTGGTCGCACTCGCTGCACCGGTCGGTATCCCGTTCGCCGACCCGCTATCGGCACCATTCCGACTCCCGGCACCGCAACAGGTACCTTGACTCCTGTAGCCTCTCCCCGAGCCTCGAGATCTCGGTCGACCTCCTGGCACCGTTCTGGTTGCGGGTCTGGATCTCGTTCCAGGTACCGGTACGCCTCCCGGTGCCGGTTCCCGGTGCCGAGTTGGGCAAGGTCCGATAGAGTCAGAGACTCTGCCTGTGCCTTCTTTTAGTACCTCCATGGCCATCCGGACACGCATCCGTGTCATCCCACATGCGCAGATCTTATGCTCAGGACCACGATTCTGATATGATGGCCAGCGGGCGCCAGCCCTGAAACCGAAAGAGGCTTGGCGAATGAACCTGCTTGGCAGCCAGGTGTACTCTGCAGAGGCCCTGCAGCTCTGGGTAGCAAAGCAACAAGCCTTGCTTAGCTGCGATAATTATAGCACCTGGGTGAAGGTAGTTTAGTTTATGGAGCTTCTCCCTCAAAACTCCCGCCAAGAGTTCGCTGCCGTCTTGGAGGACGGGGGAAAAAAGGTACCCAGAGCGTCCCTCCAGGCCTCGTTGGACGCAGCAGACTCTGCAGCCAGGACTCTGGCCTTTGGTGTCGCCATGAGGTGTATCTCATGGCTTCAGGTTTCAAACCTCCGGCCGGAGCTGCAGTATGCCATTCAGGATTTACCCTTTGTTGGTAAAAGCCTCTTCGCGGCAAAGACAGCCCCAGGCTGCGAAGCCTGATGGACAATAAGGTCCTAATGCGCTCTCTCAGCATGCAGATGCCAGCGACCAAACGCAGGCCTTTCTGTCCCCAGCCGCCATACTCTGTGCCTAGCCAGAGACAGGACTTTGGCAAACAGCGAGGCCAAGGTGGTCACAGACGAACGTCAGGACCCCTAAAGAGCCAAGGTCAAGGTCCCTCGCAATTACCACTGGGACCAAAGACGAACCTTCCAAGGTGCGCCTGAGGGCGGTGTACCAGTCACAGGCTGGGATCCCAATCCCGCTTTCTCCTGGCGTGGCCCCAGTTAATTTCAGATCGCTGGATCCTGCGCACGGTGGAGCTTAGGTACCACCTCTAATTTGTTCCAGCCCTGTCCCCCTTCAGGGACCCCTCTCACGAGCAATTCCTCGTACAAGAGGTGCAGACGCCGACGGACGAAAGGGGGAAGGGGTTTTACTCCCGTTATGCCCTAGTCCCCCACTCGAACGCAGGTCTCAGACCTTCCTAGTCCAACCGGTTTAGGATAAGGTTGAAGTTCCGCACGGTATCCCTGGGAACCATTATTCAATCCTTGCCTCCTGGGGGCTACTATGCCGCCCTGGATATGAAGGACGCGTACTTCCGCAACGCCATCTTCCCTCCGCACAGGAGATACCTCCGCTTTCTAGCCAACTGTCAGTACTTCTGGTTTATGGCCATAGTCGCCGACTACCTTCGCTGATGTCGGATATGCGTTTTTCCGTATCTGGACGATTCGCTTATCCGAGGAGACTCTGAGACACAAACCACTCAGCGCGTGGGCATCGTCACGGTCTTATTCACAGGTCAAGGCCTGATGATTACTATAGAGCAATCCACTCTGGTTCCCACGCAGAGGTTGGACTTCCTAGGGGCTATCCTGGTCTCCTACCTAGCCGGAGCCTGCTTATCACAACTGCGGTTTTAGGCGATGGCAACAATCATCTGAGGTCTGCAGGCTTTCCCAACGACCTCGGCTCATACTTGTCTCAGTTTCCTGGGTCCATGGTTGCCCGCAAGTTTGTAACCAAACACGCCAAGCTCCGCCTCCGTCCTCTCCAAGTCCAGCTCACCTCGGCGTACCACCCGGACAGGGAGCCAATGGTCATGGTAATCACCGTTCCCTCGAGCACCTTAGGCTCCCTAGAGTGGTGGCTAACTCCCTCCCTGGTGTGGGCAGGGATGCGGTTTCATCCGCCCCAGCCCTCACTGCCCCTGACGACGGACGCATCATCTCTCTGCTCGAGTGCTCATGGTCACCTCCGAGCTTAAGGCCTTTGGTCTTCTCGGGAGCTGGCATTCCACATCAATGCCCCAAAAATGAGAGTAGTCCGCCTGGCGTGCCAGGGGTTCCAGCGGCAGCTGCGAGGCCGTTGTATCTCGGTGTTTACAGCCAACACAACGGCCATGTGCTTCATAAATATCCAGGGAGGGACATGGTCCTCCCCCCTTTTGTCAGGAGGCCATCCATTTCCGGGACTTTTGCATGGCCCACTCGATGGAGCTGGTGACGTCCTTTCTCCCAGGGGTTTGGAACGTCTTGGCGCTTTGACTCAGCAGGTCTTTCCTGTCTTACGAGTGATCACTCTGCCCCATGTGAGGCGTTCTGCTTTCCAGAAGTGGAGATGTTTCCTCACATAGACCTGTTCCCTCACCGCGAGAGCAGAAAATGCCAGATGTTCTGCTCCTTCCAAGGTCTCTCCTCGGGATCGATCTTGGACGCATTCCTGATGCTGTGGAAAGGCCAACTCCATTATGCCTTCCCACTGTTCCCACTGGTTCATTAGGTCCTGCTCAAACTCCGCAGGGGCAGAGCGCGCATCATCATGATCACTCCAGAGTGGTCCAGGCAGCACTGATATACCACGTTGCTCAGCCTGTCAATAACAGACCCAATTACCCTGCCACCCCACCCAGACCTCATCACTCAGGGCAACGACAGGCTTCGTCACTCGGACCTGCAGCCTCTTCGCCTCACGGTGTGGCTGCTGCGTAACTGAGCCGGGGTGACAGGAATCCTTCCACCTGGTCAACGTACCGGGCCAGGTGGGAGCGTTTCTTCTACAGCTGCAATACGCTCGATCTTGCTCCTGCTGAGGTCTCGATCCCCTCTATTTGGCCTGCCTCTGGCCTTCAGCGGCAGGACCTGGCGGTATCATCGCTGAGGATACACTCAGCAGCCATCTCTACCTTCCAGCCAGGCTAAGGTGGACGTTCCGTGTTCTCACGCTCTATGGGTTCAAGGTCCCTCAAGGGCTTGGAGCGCTTGCACCCTCGGGTGCGCCGCCCAGCCCCAACCTGGGACCTCAACCTAGTTTTAACCAGACTTATGTCTCCCCCAGTCGAGCCGTTCACGACTGGCCCTCTGCTATACCTGTCTTGGACGACATCTTTCCTCGTAGCTGTTACATCGGCCAGACGGGTCTCCGAGCTCAGAGCTCTTACGGTGGTTCCGCCGTACACTAGGTTTCACAAAGACAAGGTGCAGCTATGACCGCACCCGGCTTTCCTTCCTAAGGTGGTTTTGGCCTTTCATGTTACCCACAGCTCAACGCAATGGGCACAACCATTGCACTCCTTGGACATCTGTGGAGTGCTCGCATTTATATTGCGCTGACAGAACCATTGCGTAAGGTGCCCCAGCTCTGTCACGGTAGCGGGCCAAAGGGAGGGCTTGCTTGTTTTCCTCTCGGAGGATCTCATCTTGGGTGATGGCGGACATCTGCACTTGTTATGATTTGGCTCATATTTCCCCAAGCCACATCATCGTACATTCTACCAGGGCTCAGGCTTCATCTGCCGCCTTGCTGGCTCGTGTTCCTACCCACGAGATCTGTCGCGCAGCTCCATTGGTCCTCGGTCCATACCTTTGCTTCGCAGTATGCCCTGGTTCAACAGTCAAGAGATGCTGTAGCCTCTGGCTCAGCAGTTTTCCTTCTGCCACATTTCACACCGACCCCACCGCCTACGTAAGGCTTGGGATTCACCTAACTGGAATGGATATGAGCAATCACTCGAAGAAGAAAAGACGGTTACTCACCTTTGTAACTGTTGTTCTTCGAGATGTGTTGCTAATATCCATTCCACACCCGCCCTCCTTCCCCACTGTCGGAGTAGCCGGCAAGAAGGAACTGAGGAGCGGGTGGGCCGGCAGGGGTATATATCAAGCGCCATGATGGCGCCACTCTAGGGGGCGACCTGCCGGCCCACTGAGTTGCTAGGGTAAAAGTTTTCCGACGAATGTGCACGCGCGGCGCACACACCTAACTGGAATGGATATGAGCAACACATCTCGAAGAACAACAGTTACAAAGGTGAGTAACCGTCTTTTCATTATCACAAAATAAAAAAACATTAGAAATTGACTATCAGCATACATATGAAAGCCTCTAGCAACAAAAATAGCAAGGTAATTTAGAAACATTTTTCTTTACTCTGTCATATGTAAACTGGATTTTTTGATGGTTGAAATGATGAGTTCTGCAAAAATTGACATATGGTCAGAAACAGAATTTGAATGGCTCCAATACGTTAAAATAATAATTTCCAAGACTGTAGGAGTTTTGAATGTGTGAGGAATATAGGATAGGAGATTTCCTTGGTAATTTTTATAATGTCTGACACAGTGGACATTTTTATCATTGAAATTACGATAGTAAAAAACTTGGACTGTAAGAAATGTGACTATTGCCAATAAATGTTTTTCTTGGCTTGGCTACCTCGATGGGAATGCAGAGCTTATTACTAATGATCCATTAATCTGGGACATTTTATTAAATGCAACCTACCTGCATGCTGCAGAAGGGCACTAATTACAGACTATATCAAAGAGATTCTGTCCAACGGCATCCATCTAAAATTTATAATTGAAACAATGGCAAATTCCAGATAAAAGTCTGCATGGTACAGCTCTCCCTTGATATGGTAATTTTACCTTTAATTAGCCTGGAAAATATATGCAGATATAGAAGAGCTAATTAATTGCCAACTTCAGCTGAGGACCTTTTGAGCAATTAAAGTGTTTACATTTCCCAAATGAGCCAGATTTTATTAAAACATAAGGATTTATTGGAGGCCTCCAACCACTAGAGGGCAGGTGAGAATCAGATTTTTAATTTGTTGCTATAGATTTTTAATTTGTTGTATTTTAAGGGATTGTTGAATTTAGAGCAGCTCAGGCTACACAGATGAAATAAAACTACAGTTTTCTGGCTCATAACTTTAATTCCAGCTCTGTAGGCAGCATTTCCTACTGAGTGATCAAGAAGAGAATCAGAAGAAATACAGTAAGTGCTTCTGGGCTCAGAGTGTCTGTTGATTTAGTTTTTTTCCCCTGTAGATTTTACTGTGTTCGTCAGAATTTTATATTATAATTAAAAAACACAAAGGAGTATCACAAATCATCGATTTTTAAGTAGAACCCTACGTTGGGAAGTTCTGCCCAAAACTAACAACACAATAAAGTCCAAAGTTATTAACACTTTTGGTGGGAAAAGCACATTCCTAGATTAACTCAAGCATTACTGGTTCAGGTTGCATTATGCAGCCAACATAAAACAATGTATAGCACAAACAGAAATATGGAGTTTGCCTATTTATCAGAGTCTGGTAGCTATTCATTCCATTTAATTACTTCTTCTTTCAATTCAGTTTGTCCTAAACAGAAACATCTGGATCTATTCATTTACAAATGGTAAACTACATTTAATTTTACAATGCACTTTAAAAGTTCTTCTGTTACATAGTGTAACGAGACAGTTTTGGCACTGTCAGATGCAAAATGTATGAATAACTGGATGCATAATTTGCATATGTAAATTGTGGTAACTATTCAAAATTAGCTAATTTGATGCATTTGCACACAAAGTTATCAAATATACATGTGCAATTGCAAAAACTTAATGCATAAATTAGGCACACAATTGCCTGCTTGTGTACCTGTTCACCTTGACTTTCCCTCCCGGCCCTGGGTGAAGAGGACACACACCACACAGGAAGCACTGAGCCCTGGGATTCCTGGGCATCTACCTCAGTCTCTCTATGGGCAACTCTGGGCAAAGATGATGGTGCCTCCACTCCAGGAAACTCCTAACTCACTTTTGACCATTTTAACCTGTAATCACTGCAGTTCACTTACACAGCTATACAATTTAGTTACACCAGAATTCCTTTGGGGATTAAGATGACTTCACAGCATAAGCACAATGAGGAAGTGGCCTGGGTGAGGTTCAATCCAGCAGTCTCTAAAGTGCAATACACTTTACAGTTATAACAAATTTACAGCCCTGTGTCATCTTCCTGGACCTGGATGTGCTGCTGTGACACTGTGGGTGTGGCACTCACCAAGGATGGGTTTGGACTCTGTGTGACAGGATCCATTCTCCACCTTTGGTTCTGGCCTCCTGTCAGGCCATGTCCCCTCTGGCTCTGGCATTTGATGTCTTCTCAACAGATTTTGGGAAAGGAGCCAGTCGCTTCCTCTCTCCCTACACCAGTGCACACAACCTTGCTGCAAGAGTGGGAGACTCGCCCCAACACTATTGTTTCGCTGGCCCTCTGGCCCCATGGCTCTGGGCTGCTGCTCCACCTGCTCAGGCTGTCACACTCTCCTTGGTTCTGCTCTGGACTGCTGCACTCTCCCCATCTTTAACTCCACCCTGGCAGCTCCAGCTCACATGGACTATGGGCCCTGGGCTCTTGACTCCCTCATTGGCCTGTCCCCCCGTCAATCCAGCTGACTGGAGGACTCGTCAGTCCCAGGATCCTGACTCCTTTTTGGCCCTCCTCCTTTCTTCTGGTATTGGGAGAGGGGCTAACCAAACAAAAAAACTCAACCCACTCAATTTCTATAAAGGACTGTAATGGTTCCTCGCTCTCCCGTGGGGAGGGAGGCCACTCAGTCCGGTCCTGTGGCCAGGACCAGAGTCTGCAGGACAGCCAAGAGCCCACAATAAGGCTGGGTGACCAGTCAGGGTTCGGCTTGGGTTTGGGCAGCTCACGCTGTCAGGCCTTAAACAGAGTCTATAACTGAACTGAGGGCCTGGGCTTGAGGAGGCTCAGGCAGACAGCAAGCAAACAGTCTATAAGGGAGCTGGTAAGGGAGGCTCCTTCTTCAGGGCTAGAGCTTCCCTGCACAGTGTAGGGAGTCAGCCACCCTGAGAAGGGGTAGCAGGGGGACATTGGCCCACCCTACTCCACTGTGTCCCAGCCCAGGGCCCTGGCAGGGGCAGGATTGGCTGCCCATGCATTGGTGGGTATCCAGTCGCAACACACGGACTGAGCCACAGCTGGCTTTGCAGCCGGATGCTCCGTGGCTGCCCCATGGCCACTTCTTGCCTCCCTGGGGTTCGGTACCTGTGGCCTCCAGCCCTCTTCCGGCTCCTCGGGGTACATGGCGGCAGGCACTCTGGGCCAGTCCTCATTGGAGTCTGGGTATTGGGAACAGCCAGGCGTAGGTTTCCCTCTGGGATGCTGCAGAACAGGCAGAGCTTCCTTCTCCTCCGCAGGCACTGCCCCAGTTGTGCTGCAGGGCCTGCCTGTTATACTTCCAGCCACGCCCCGGTATTTCTAGCGAGGAGGGCAGAGTGATTTAGGCTCTGCCCTCCAAGGGGAGGGTAATGGTCCCTTGCTTTCCCACTCAGAGGGAGGTCACTTGGCCTCACTACAGAGGCCAACATCCTGCTTATACCATCAATAGATTTTGGTGTAAAATCTCCATTAATTTTACTAAAATACTGAACAGATTTCCATTGTCCTTGATTATTACCATCAATTTATAAAGTGTTCACCTTGGTACAGCCTCACAGGTCCTGCACCCAATCTTACATAAAAGTAAAGAAAACCTGGGCTCACAGCCCAGAAAGAACATCCAAGCCCTCATAAACTAGGCAAAAAACCAAAACCAGAGCTGGTGAAAATGGGAGCCAAAAATGGTCAGTGATACATTGATGCAATTAGAAAATAAATGAGATTACTAACGTGCTATGAAACTTATGGTAAAACTTAAAATTCTGTTAGTGCTCATATAAACAATCAGTATAAAGTTAAAATCTGCATTTATCCTCTTCCTGCCCTTCATACATCAGGAGGGATGGAAGGAGCAGATGCCAATTTCCATCATTAATGATTGTGTTAATTTGGTATAACTTTTCTGTCACCCTCTCACATGGATCCAGAAGGCTGAAGCAGGAAGTGTCTTTCAGGTAGCTTGCTGGGATCATGAACTATTGGCAGAGAATTCAGGCAGAGTTATCCTTACCAGAAGAAAAAAGGATTCCTTTAAAAATCCAAATTTTATATTATTTTTTCCTTAAAATTGTCAATACAAATCTAATTAGCTTTATGGGACACTAGAACCTCCATCTAATGGCTAATTTAACATCTGTAGATCCCTGCAACTTAAAAGCAAAATCCATATATACTAGTTTAGCGAAGGATTCTGTTAGGGTTGTGTTTTCCATTTCAAATGCTGGCCTGGCATTTTGCACTCCCTTGTGGTAGGGTCAGGTGATTTGGTTCCAGGATGTTTGCACCACTAACTTTCTAGGGGAATCCACTGCGAGAGAGGTCAGCTCTAATTTTGCAACTTAGCCTCCACAGGAACCTTTCAGCAGAGACTGCAGGGGTGAGGAGAAAGGTGCACTGATTCAGTGCTTCCCTTAGGGGTGCCCACCCCCTACGTGTCCAGCCAATGGTAACTATCCCTGGTACTGTGCTAGCTGGTTCCAGCTTAGGTAGAGTGAGCATTGCAGGCAATGCTATGACTCCTTTCTAGCCAAACTTTCTGCCACTAGGAATGCTGTACCTTGGGTTATATTGGCAGAAGCCCCTTGAATCAAGTTTCATTACTGACATCTCTGTCATGGTGCAAGATGGAAGCATACATTCTCATCACTTACCACTAGTTCACAAGTCTCTTGGAGGGAAAGGTTTACGCACTAACCTGTTATGCTATCTAGTTCCCAGGGGTCACTGCTCAGGCTAAAGTTGCCAACCCTCCAGGATTGTCCTGAAGTCACCAGGAATTAAAGATTATGTCAGATGATAAAAGCTTCAGGAATTCATCCAACCAAAGTTGGCAACCCAGGTCAAGCTCATTAGTATTCCAGCCTTTCACCTTCCAGCACCAAGCTCCATAGCAAGGCCTCTCAATCTTTATTAACCAACTGGATCGCTTTGAGAGTAGTGCAAGGCTAATCCAGCCTCAGGGGCTAAACAGCCATCATCTAATTGACATTTCAGCCTCTGTTGGCCTAGAAAGAGACAGAGTGTCTGGGAAATTATATTTGGATCTCCTGTGGCATAGAGCACAAGGGCCAGGCCAGTACTGCGTGCCGGAAGAGGGATGTTTTCTAATCCTTGGAGACACTAATCCTGATTTGCTAGACACTGTTGTTTCTTTATGGAGGCACCCAAGCAGTTGTGTGATTTTTAGAGTATAGCCATTCTAGGCTGGATTAATGATGGCATAAGTTCATAACCCTGAGCACAGATAACTCTTTCTCCCACTTGGATTCTGGCCCTTAACACCCACAATAAAAGCACATGCAATTCTCAGTCCTTTGCCACATATCTATTGTGCCTACTCATTTGTTAGGAGGGCATTGTGCCTTGCCTGGCAGGTGGAATGCTAAGTGCCAACCAAAGAAGGTAAGTGATGGACAGTGCCGTTTCACATTGCCAATGCCATGTGGCCAATGCCTTTTCATTTAAGGACCAAAGATTTCACACTGTTTAATTTTTCACAAGATCCTTATCTTCCCCTCTGCTATGGATACACAGGGGGAACAGAAAGGGAATCAGAACACAAATGTGATAGATCTTGTTACCCGCACAAAATTCTTTGTTACTCACACACTCTAGGGGCACTCACCTTTACCCTGTTCCTAGTGCTCAGGCATAACTCTGTCAGTTTAGGCACTCACCCATACCCTTCTCTTGTAATACACGTTTTTAATAAAATAAAAGCCTTTATTTGTGAACGTGGCTGTATTACAAAAAACAATATGAAAGTGTTGTCAGGGAGGCTAGCTGGCATTGCAACACCAAAACTAAATAAACCAAAACCAGTAACGTAATAAAGTGCATAACACAAAAATTGGACAGTGCAAAATAATGAAACCTGTGCAAACAATAAATTAAGAACATAAGAGCAGCCTGGCTGGGTCAGACCAAAGGTCCATCTAGCTCAGTATCCTGTCTTCCGACAGACCAATGCCAGGTGCCCTAGAGGTAATCTTCAAGTGATCCATCCCTTGTCGCCCATTCCCAACTTCTGGCAAACAGAGGGTAGGGACTCCATCCTTGCCCATCCTGGCTAATAGCCATTGATGATGTAGCTATCATCCATGAACTTCTCTAGTTCTTTTTTAAATCCTGTTATAGTTTTGGCCTTCACAGCATCATCTGGCAAGGAGTCCCACAGGTTGACTGTGTGTTGCGTGAAAAAAATACTTCCTTTTGTTTTAAATCTGCTGCCTATTATTTAAATTTAGTGACTGCTAGTTCTTGGGTTATGAGAAGTTGTAAACAACACTTCCTTATTTACTTTCTCCACACCAGTCATGATTTTATAGACCTCAATCATATCCCCCCTTAGTCGTATCTTTTCCAAGCTGAAAAGTCCCAGTCTTATTCATCTCTCCTCATATGGCAGCCATTCCATACTCCTAATCATTTTTGTTGCCCTTTTTTGAACCTTTTCCAATTCCAATATATCTTTTTTGAGATGGGACGACCACATCTGCATGCAGTATTCAAGAGGTGGGCGTACCATGAATTTATATAGAGCAATATGATATTTTCTGTCTTATTATCTAGTCCTGTCTTAATGATTCCCAACATTCTGTTCGCTATTTTGACTGCCACTGCACACTGAGTGGATGTTTTCAGAGAATGATCCACAATGAGTCCAAGACACAAGCGCCATCTCCATGGGTGCTCAAGGGCTGGAGGATCCACAGGGGAAAAATGATGGGTGCTGAGTACCCACCATCAGCCCCCCATCAGCTCCTCTCCACCCCCCCAGCGCCTCCCGCCTGCTGGCAGGGCCCCGCAGATCAGCGCCTTTCCCTCCCTCCGTAAGGCTCCTGCCTGCTGCAATCACCTGTTTTGTGGTGTTCAGGAAGCTGGGAGGGAGGTGGAAGTAGCAAGGATGTGGTGTGCACGGGGGAGGGGGTTGAGTGGGGGCAGAGATGGGGCCTTGGGGGAAGGGGTGGAGTTGTGGGCAGGGCCTGGGGCAGAGTCGGAGGTTGAGCACCCCCCCGGCACTTTGGAAAGTCAGCACTAGTGCTCCAAGATCTCTTTCTTGAGTGGTAACAGCTAATTTAGACCCTATCATTTTATGTGTGTAGTTGGGATTATGTTTTCTAATGTGCATTACTGTGCATTTATCAACATTGAATTTCATCTGCCATTTTGTTGCCCAATCACCCAATTGTGAGAGATCTTTTTGTAGCTCTTCGCAGTCTGCCTGGGACTTAATTCCATACTCTTGCATGTCACCTGGCCCCCCCATTCTTCTTTGCATTTCTAGTATGTTAAGCATGCATTTAGCACCGTGGCAGGGGGGTGGAGGACTGTTAGGGGTAAGTTTGCCTTGTCCAGCTAGTGTCCAGGCTCAGTTGCTTAGGACACCCAACCATGGTATTGTCAGACTCATTCCTGATCTGCAGGACATGGTATCATGAAGGGGACTGTGGACCCAGTGTGAGTGGAGGAGGAGCCTGAAGTCTTGTGGCCATTAGCAGCCTCTCAAGCAGATCTTTCTGACTTGCTTTAGCTTCGTCCCTCAAGGTGCCCTAAGTCTCTCCTTGTGCTCTCCTGCCTATCTATGCCTTTCCACTTGCCGTGAATCCTGTTCCCTTTGGTATTGTACCTGCTTGTTGGCCCTGTCCAGGATGTCCACCCATAAATTCATTACGGAAATGCCTCCGCTTTGACTGGTCCCTGACAGCTCGAAATCTCAGGCTCCTGTCGGAGTGTGGCTGGGCTGCTAAGGTGGAAGAGGCTGAAAGCAGAGCATTGGTCCCAATCCAAGTCCTATCTACTTCAATGGGAATATCCTAAGATAGATCATGGGGCACTGGATGCACACAAGTCAGCCAGCATCTTATCAAAGGAAAAAATTATCATGAGCCAGTGAGTAGTGCTGCCAGTATTCCATATTAGCTGCAGGAGCCCAATTTAAGTCCAGCTGTGGCTGGGACTTCAAACTCCAGGGCTCTTAATGCAACACTTTTCTTGAACACAAAACTCACTAAACAAAATTCTAGAGAAAGAAAAGGCACCATATAAAACAGTTTCTGTTTTGGGTTTGTTATTAAATTCACCCTGTTTTTAGTTGCTTTGCCTTGTTCTACCTCGCCCACAGGAGACATTGAACATATTTCATAACATAAACATTGTGATAACCAGGGTCAGCATTAGATCTCTCTTTCTCTCCCAGATAGCTCTTGCTGCTTTCAGAAAAATCTAGTGACTCATTCTCTGAGTGCAAGCTCTTTTTATAAAATTCTCCTCGGAATGGATGAGAGCCTTAAGATTGAGAGAACAATTAGAACTGTAATTTTATTGCTGACATGTTTTTCTTTGATCTTGCTGTTTTTCTAAAGATGGGGTTTGGTTTTATAACCCCTGGAGTTGCACTTTGTTTGAACTTAGCTTTAATGTTGCATGAACAAAAGCAGGAGGCTCATAGATTCAACACAGATTCTAAGGCCAAAAGGGACCACTGTGATCACCTAGTCTGATCTTCTGTAAACACAGGTCAGAGAACTTCCCCAAAATAATTCCCATAGCAGATTTTTTTAGACAAACATCCAATCTTGATTTAAAAATTGCCAGTGATGGAGAATCCACCACAAGCCTTGTTAAATTGTTCCAGTGGTTAATTACACTCACTGTTAAAAAATTACACCTTAATTCCAGTCTGAATTTGTTTAATATCAACTTCCAGGCATAAGATCATGTACCTTTCTCAGTTAGATTGAGGAGAGTATTATTAAATATTTATCCTCCATGTAAACACTTACAGACTGTAATCAAGTCATGTTTTCCAATCCTTTGCTCATGAACCCTCTCCAATTTATCAACATCTTTCTTCAATTGTGGCCACTAGAACTGGACACAGCATTCCAATAGCATTCACACCAGTGTGGAAACCAACTGAAATTCCATTCTTTATGGAAAGATTAGGTATTTTTTAGGGCTGTCAAGCTATTAAAAAACTTAATTGCAATTAATCGCACTGTTAAACAATAGAATGCCATTTATTTTAAATATTTTTTGATGTTTTCTACATTTTCAAATATATTGATTTCAGTTACAACACAGAATACAAAGTATACAGTGCTCACTTTATATTTATTTTTTATTACAAATATTTGCATTGTAAAAAATAGTATTTTTCAGTTCATCTCATACAAGTACTGTAGTGCAATCTCTATTGTGAAAGTTGAATTTACAAATACAGAATTATGTACAAGTAGTACTGCATTCAAAAATAAAACTATATAAAATTTTAGATCCTGCAAGTCCACTCAGTCCTACTTCTTGTTCAGCCAATTGCTCAGACAAATAAGTTTGTTTACATTTGCAGGAGATAATGCTGCCTGCTTCTTGTTTACAATATCACTTGAAAGTGAGAACAGGCGTTCTCATGGCACTGTTGTAGCCGGTGTTGGAAGATATGAATCTTTAGTGCATCTGGCACATAAATATGTCCCTTCATGCTTGAACCACCATTCCAGGGGACATGTGTCCATGCTGATGATGGGTTCTGCTCGATAACAATCCTATGCAGTGCATACTGATGCATGTTCATTTTCATTATCTGAGTGAGATGTCACCATCAGAAGGCTGATTTTCTTTTTTGGTGATTCAGGTTCTGTAGTTTCCATATTGGAGTATTGCTCTTTTAAGATTTCTGAAAGCATGTGCCACACCTCATCCCTCTTAGATTTTGGAAGGTACTTCAGATTCTTAACCCTTGGGTCGAGTGCTGTAGCTATCTTTAGAAATCTTACATTGGTACCTTCTTTGTGTTTTGTCAAATCTGCAGTGAAAGTGTTCTTAAAATGAACAACATGTGCCAGGTCCTCATCCGAGACTGCTATAACATGAAATATATAGCAAAATGCTGGTAAAAAGAGCAGGAGACATATAATTCTCCCACAAGGAGTTCTGTCACAAATTTAATTAACACATTCTTTTTTTGATGAGTGTCATCAGCATGGAAGCATGTCCTCTGGAATGGTGGCCAAAACATGAAGGGGCAAACAAATGTTTAGCCTATCTGGCACATAAATACCTTGCAATGCTGACTACAAAAGTGCCATGCAAATGCCTGTTCTCACTTTCAGGTGATATTGTAAATAAGAAGAGGGCAGCATTATCTCCTGTAAATGTAAACAAACTTGTTTGCCTTAGTGATTGGCTGAACAAGAAGTAGGACTGAGTGGACTTGTAGGCTCTGAAGTTTTACGCTGTTTTATTTTTGTGTGCAGTTATTTAACAAAGAAAAATCTACATTTGTGTTACTTTTATGACAGAGATTGCACTACAGTACTTGTATGAGATGAGTTGAAAAATATTGTTTTATCATTTTTACAACGCAAATATTTGTAATAAAAATATACACTTTGATTTAAATTACAACACAGAATACAATATATATGAAAATTTAGAAAGATATCAAAAATATTTAATACATTTCAATTGGTATTGTTTAACAGCGCGATTAAAACTGCAATTAATCACAATTAAGTTTTTGAGTTAATTGCGTGAGTTAACTGCGATGAATCGACAGCCCTAGTATTTTTTTGTAAATAATTTGGTTGTGTTGTCTCCAGCCAACATAACCCCTATTCTCTATAAGGCTGCATGACTTAAGAATTCCCTCTGGCCACAGAAAGCAAACACATGGGATTGGATTCTTCCATCTGCTAAGACCACTTTGCACCAAATAATCACTACAAACAGCCAACAGATGGGTAACTCTCTTTCTGGGTTTTGAAATGTGAAAATGCCAAGATTGTAGTTTCAAGATAGTTGTCGTTAAATTATTGATGGTGCACTGGAAGATCAGAATTACGGTTGTGGAATGCTGTGTGATTTCATGCCTTGAATGAGATACCCTCCGTGTCTGCTCAACAATGTTATGTCTACACTGCAATAAAAAAAACAGTGGCTGGCCTGTGTCAGCTGACTTGAGCTCACAGAGGCTGTTTAATTGCAGTGTAGACATTTGGGCCCAGGTTCCAGCCTGACCCTGAACATCTACACTGGAATTAAACAGCCCATGAGCCAAAGTCAGCTGGCACAGGCCAGCCACTGGTTTTTTATTGCAGTGTAGACATAACATTGTTGAGCAGACACTGAGGGTATCTCACTCAAGCAGGGTTTTTTATTGCAGCATAGCCAGACCTTTGGTATAACAGAGAGGACTTCACTATGGTGGAATGTCATAATGGTAGAAGGCCAATGTTTGACAATTTGTCTTGTAGTTTACTGGGTGTGAATGTTGCCTTCATTTAGGGTTTCCTTACTTTTTAGTGTTTGCATTTTTCATATGAAATATACTTGTGAGCAACCTAAATGCTAAGTTAAATGCTGTTATGGTGGATACTTTTAACTGCAGAAGTTCACCAATTTCCAAAGCTACTAGGATTTTGTTTTGTTTTTTTTTAAAAAAACCCTTCGATATCTCAAACATAACTACAAATGCTCTTTGGGACATGCTATATGCCTCTAATGTACTCTGAATTGTCAGACATATTAGTGCCAAGTGGAGGGTAGAGGGGTGATGAAATCACTACCTTACTATTTAGTAAGGTATTTAAAAACTTGCATATTCAGTATCATTTTTATAAATAAGAGAGAAGCAATTAAAAAACAGGAAATTTGGACTGGCAGAAATGGCAAAAATTTATGGGAATTCATGAGCAAACCATGATCAGGTCTCCTTTTCCCGAGTCATTGATCAGATGTTCTGCTTCAGCAGAAAGTCAGCCACCCTGTGTCTTGAAAACATATCACCGCTTGTTGAATGATGTTGGCTAAAAAGGTAATGTTATTTCCCTGACACTGGAGCCCGATAGAAGAGAAACTGCAGCCCTTTGTAACTGATCCCACTGAGCTTATCCAACAAATCACAAACTCACCATATGATGCAACCCCTGAGGTACAAGCAGGGCTCTTAGGACTCATGTCACTGAATCTATTTGCAAGTTCTGGTAGCATGAACAGGACAGGTCTCTAATGATGTGGGAGGAGGGGTCTCTTTATATTTCAGTCATGTTTTGATAGGCAGGAAACATTTTTCTGTATGTTTTGCGTCATGGGGTCCTTGCAACCTCTGACTTCCCACTGCTTGTCCTCCATCATAGACAGAAACACTAAGTACTTTGAAAATCACAGGTCCAAAAGCAGGTTATAGATGCACTCAGAGTATTCAATAGCTTTCTGAACCCCAGGGGCAGAACAATTGCAGAATTCAGAGCACTTGCACTCAGTGAGGAGGAAGTCTTATAAAACACACAAGTATATCAAATTCAGACCTAGCCTTGTCACCTACAGAGACTGTTACAAGCAACCAGAGTGAGACTCGACCAGCCACGTTAGCTAATAAATAACAAAAAGAGGTAAGTACCAATAGCTTGTTTGTTTAGCTTCTGCAACACAAAATCCTCATCACTAAATGAAAATAAGTGCACTTAATGAGTAGAGAATTGGGTGCTCACTTCTCATCCACTGAACAGCATGTTGTTCCTGCTTGTGCTTTCAGTGTTGTTGCCTGATGTCTAAAATAGACTTGCCAGGAGTTGCCATTAAATCTCCAGGGCAGGAGAAAGCAGGAAGTGGTGTCATTAAGATAAAAGCCTTTCCTCTCTGTAGTGCGCCATTACCTGGTAGTTTTGAAATACATTGTTCCTCCAAGAGCAGAAAACTTGTGGCTAAAGGACTTAAACTCTACCTTAATGTTCCACAAACTGGAAACTGGAGAAGTTTCCAGCTCTACCACAAGAGGGCTCTGATCCTGAGTGGAGCCTCCAGGCACTACTGTAACACAAATAAACAACAAGAGTTCAAAATAATTTCACTGTCATTTTGGTTTTGCTGGGAGGATTTCCAGGTGGTTGCTGATAACGTTTTATTAATATCACATGTAGGGTCTAATCCTACTCATTTACACTACAGTAAATCAGGGCTAGCTATACTGAAGTCAGTGGAGTTACAACAATGTAAAACCAGTATGAGAGCAGAATATGCCCCATAGATTTACGGAAAACTGATCACTCAGTTCATTTTTCTTCAGTCTCTTATCATTGGCTTAGGAGCTTTCCTTCCTGGAATCTTCTTTATTTAATTAATTTATTTATTTAGCCAATCTCTCTGCCAATCAACCACCTCCTTCTCTCCTGCACCACAGTTCTGGGACTTTAAGCAGCCTTGTCTAAATTATCTTCCTCTCTTTATTACCAGTTTCAGGCCTGATCTATGCTAGAAAATTAGGTTGGCTTAACTATGTCAGTAAGGGGTGTGAAAAATCCATACCCTTGCGCAGCATTGTTAAGCCAATCTAAATCCCCATGGAGACAGAGTTAAGTTTGATGGAAGAATTTTTCTATCAACCTAGCTAACACCTCTGGGGGAGGTGAATAACCTACACAGAGGGGAGAAGCCCTCCCCTCGGTGTAGGTAGCATCTACACTGAAGCGTTATAGCGGAGTAGCGGTGCCACTGTAGCCTTTTAAGTGTAGACAGCCCTTAAGGCTTGTCTAGGCTAGGGAACTTTGCACTAGTGTAATGACATAATTGCGGTTACACCACTATAGCCCTCTAAAATGGACACACTATACTGTAGACCAGGGTGGGCAAATTTTTTGGCCCGAGGGCCACATCTGGGTACAGAAATTGCATGCAGGGCCATGAATGTAGGGCCAGGGCAAGGGGTTGGGGTGTGGGAGGAGATGCAGTGTGCAGGAAGGAGCTCAGTGCAAGGGGTTGGGGTGCAGGATGAGTGTGGGGTGCAGCAGGGGGCTGAGGGAAGGAGGTTGGGGGCTCAGGGCAGGGGGTTGGGGTGCAGGAGAGGTGCAGGGTGAGGCCGGGGGCTCAGGGCAAGGGGTTGGGGTGCAGGAGGGGTGTGGCAGGGGATCAGAGGTTGGGGTGCAGAGTGCAGACTCTGGCCTGGCACCGTTTACCTTGAGCGGCTCTGGAGTGGCAGCGGCATGCAGCAGGGCTAAGGCAGGCTCCCTGCCCACACTGCTCCCGGAAGCAGCCCCTGGGGGAGTGGGAGGGCAGAGGGCTCTGCGTGCTGCCCTTGCCTGCAGGTACCTCCCCTGAAGCTCCTAATGGCTGCGGTTCCCCGCTCCTGGCCAATGGGAGCTGCAGGGGGCAGTGCCTGCAGGTGAGGGCAGTGCGCAGAGCCCTCTGCCCCTCCCCACACCCCCAGGGATGTGATACCAGCCACTTCCCGGAGTGGTGTGGAGCCAGAGCAGGCAGGAAGCATGCCTTAGCCCCATGGCACCACGGGGGTGGCAATCCCACGGGCTGGATCCAGCCAGCTGGCCATAGTTTGCCCTCCCTGCTGTAGGTACATAGTGGAAGCCCCGTCTTACACCAGTGAATCAGTGTAGTGTGAGCTGGTGCTAAAAATTCAGTACAGAACTGCCTTCAAGCCAAACTAGACTGCATGAAGTGTTATGAGCAATAATTTATTGAGAATATTGTAGGGATTTCTGACTGTAAAGCCAACTAAGCAACCATTGCTGCTAGGTATGAGATGCTGAGTTTCAGAGCTAGCATTCTGGAGGCCCATGAATTAGAGCTAACTGTGAGGCACAAAACAGCTGTGTATTCTTGCTCCAGCTGTCAGTGTCCCCAATCTTATTACTCATTGACAGTCCCTTCTGAAAACTACAGCATGGAATATGAAAAGCAGGAGACAGTTGCATTAATTTGGGGTGGAGAAGTAGAAATGCTCTTTCCTTTTATGCACTGTGTCAAGTTACTGTGGATGCAGTGTGAGAGGGAGAGAGGCCAGGATCCAATTACAAAACATCCAACGGCAATAGAACAAGGAAACGTTCCCATCCACACTTGGCTACTAAACGTTGTTTTCCTAGTGTAAATTGTGAGAGTGGGATTGACTGGAATAGAATGTACCTGACGGCATTGCTAATGAAGTGTGAGAGAGCCCCCGGTGATTCAGCTCTTTGGCAGCAAGGGCTCAAAATAACAAATGAAGAAATGTCGTGTCAGGAGCTGTGGGGCCAGAATCCTGAGGATCCTAATCCCACATGCCTAATTTGCATAAAATAAAACCAGCCATGCCTGGCTGCATCTGTACTGTGAGGATGCCACCTTTGGGGAGAACAGGGTCCAGCATAAAAAGTTCTAGCTTCAGCTGAGAGGAGGTTTCTCTTGTGTCAAGATGGAGAATTGCAAGTTGGAACTGGTAGGGCCTGATTCTCCAGCGCCTTGCAGCTGTGCAAAGTGGAGGTCAAAGGGTGTAAGTCAGTGGAGAATCCTGACCTGCTAGCATTTTACACTCACTTTGCACAGCTGTTCAAGTGCAGAACAATGGAGTCATGTGTCTGCCGTCCACCTTTGTCTAGACTAGGAAAAGGGGTTGTTTTTAGCTAACCTGAGTTTAGCTAAGCCTGACCTAAATGCGACAACTTTTCTTAGTGGGGATCCCTGATAACTTTGTCTTTGATGTTAGGAAGTCCTGTTATAGCCCAGACTCCTGCCTAGCTGGTGCTAGTCAAACCCAACCTTTCTCCTAGTCCTAGACAAACCCTGCACAGAAGTAATAGAATATCAGAGCTGGAAGGGACCTCAGGATGTCATCTAGTCCAACCCTCTGCTCAAAGCAGAACCAATCCCCAGACAGATTTTTGCCCCAGATCCCTAAATGGTCCCTTCAAGGATTGAACTCATTGGGCCAATGCTCAAACCACTAAGCTATCTGTTAAAGGTGAGAGTGCCAAGGTGCTGTTGAGTGTCAGCTGGCCAGCCCTGAATTTCCTCTGGATTGGGAATTGTGCCTGCCTTTGCCCACTGCCAGATCACCTTCCCTTCCCAGATATTACCTGTCTGAAATCAGCTTGCTGAAATGGAGTGGTAACACAGTGGGAACCATTATCAGAAATTAGCTCATCAGGACTTGAGAAACAGCACTTGGTGTCTTGTGCTTTCACACTTCACTCTGTCTACTCAAAGTGTTGGCCTGCTGACAAAAGGGCATGAAAAGAGAACTTTGATGGAAAAATCAATCTGGAGATAAGGAACAAATAAGCATTGCCCAGTTTTTCTCACTGGACTTGTCTGCAGCTTTTCCTTTTGTCCTACAGAGAACTGTGTGGTGGGGAGAGAAGTAGCCAGATTATGCCAGAGTGACGACTATTTTATTACTACCTAACATTTATATAACAGAAGTGCCTAGGAGCCATTGTGCTAGGTAAGGTACAGACATAGGCCAAACAGCTCTCACTCTAAATAGACAAGAAGTAGCAGGTGGATGAGACAAACAAGCAGGCCAGGGACGCACAAAGACAAAGTAATGACAAAAAAAGAGAAGGTTGTAACCAATTCTTAGCCAAGCAGGAGCTGTAATCACAGCTTAACCACCTTCCCAGCTGTTAGCAGATGGCAGCTTTCTGGAGCTGTTAGGTGAGTTTTAAGGAGTGACTGGAAGGAGGACAAAGTTAGCACTATGGAATTTGAAAGGGAGATTTTCTGAGGCCCAAGAGAGAGAAAACATGAAGAAGCTGGTGAGAGAAATAAGGTGGGCGATTGAGGCTGGTGCTGTTGGTGGAATGAAGGGGAGAGTTGAGCTCACAGTATACTGGGCAGAGCTAAGTTGTGAAGGGGTTTGAAAAAGGACAGGATGGCTGTGTTTGATGCAGTGGAGGAGGGGGCATGGCAAAGCACAGTTCTAATGAGGGGATAGTACAGAGCTGCACTGCCCCAGGGTGGGCCAGAGGAGGCACTCAAGATTTGTCTCTGAATCCATGCGGAATGAGGGGGAAGTCACTGGCCAGATTCGGGAGGAGTGAGCAGGTCAAAGGGTCCTTTGCATCCCACCTCTTCCTCTGGGGAGGTTTCCAAGGAAGATTAATACAGACAGAATCCACATTACCTTTCCTACAGAGCCATCTCCATGATGGGGAAATTCCCTCCTTCAAGAAGAGTCCCAGGAACAGCATGGACCAGGGGAGGCCCTGGTAGCACACTGCCAGGGTGTGGAGCACTCTGCTAGGCATGTGGTCCCAGAACCAGGATGGGAGATATAGAGGGTTGCTGCACATGTGATCCTGTGCTTCTAACAGAACCCTGAGATCTGTAGGGGTTGAGGCTGTACCCTCCCTTTCTCCCAAGGGCAGGGGGATCCTGCCCCACCCTGATAAAAGTACAGCAGGATGGAGATCTTCACAGGAAAAGTCCTGGCCCCTCTGTGCTATCAGACCCTGAGATATTATATTTTGTCCCTTGCTCCTGTGGGAGAATGTGTTTTTCTGGATCCTGCACCCCACTATGCCATAAAGTGTAAAAAAGCTGACTAGCTATTTTAGTGGTCTGGATGGATGTTGCACTTTGTTAATAACTTATTTCTCCCTACGGTGAAGAGAGGGTTCCATCTGAAACATGGCAAATGGAAAAAGTTTTGGGTAATATAATCTGTATACACCCTGATGTGGCCAGGGCCAGGCACGTACAATGACAACTCATTTCTCTAAAGGATGAATTACTACATATTTCTACAGAAGTTTCCTGTTCTCAGTTCTGCCAAATTCCAGGGAAGTAAGCAAACAGCAGTGTCTTGCATTCTGACAATGCAAAGCATTCAGAGCTAATCCAGGAGGAAATGGGATCAGGTTTTAGATGGTGACTAATGAGGACGCTTGGCCTTTAGATAATGTTTGATCATCTTCCGAAGATTCCATGGAAACCTTAATTGCTTTATGGCTCTAGACCGTTACTTTTGCTTCAGGGGTTATGGAAAGCTGAAATAGAAATGCTGTAACCCGTTCCTCTTTCCTGGCCTCACAGTTTCAAACTGTGCTCTCATCAGAAGAGGATTTTCCAATCTCTCTCCAGTTTTTCTTCATTTTTTCACCTGAAGCCAGATTCATTATTTATTGCTGGAGACTGTCTGGTGTTTAGTGTTAAGACGAGATTGTAGCTTAAAGCTGCAGCCCATGCAGAAGGGGATGCTCTTAGAAAGCAGCCCACAGAAGGAATTCTGTCTGCCTCAGCCAGAATTGCCCAGGGGGTCTCCTGAAGAAAACAAGCTGAAGTAGCTGGCCTGCCACCCTGCCACAGTCAGCTTGCCAGTGCAAAGCTAGGGCAGCACCACCACAGAGCATTGGATCACCAGCCCAGGGCCGTCCTTAGGATTTATGGTGCCCTAGGCAAGATTATTAAACTGGTGCCTCCGTGCCTATCTTGCTCTTAGCAACACAAACATAAGCTTACAGTATTGGAAAACTTGCCACATGCATGTTATTAAAACCAGTTTAACTTAATTAAGCACACTGTAATGCTGATGCACTAGCACTAAAAAGTAGCACTATAGAAAAAATTCTGATTTGACAGAATGATGCAAATAATTTTTTTTTTAATTTGTCAACATTTTATTGGAAATTTATATGAAGAGGTATTGAAACAAGGATTAGTTTTTAATAAAAAGCCATCTTTCTGGCTTTTTTGGCTGCATAATCAGTAATAATGTCATCGTATGACAAAGACAAAGTGATATCGTGTCCGATTGCAAGAATAGCAAGACCAATCAAGTGTTCCTGACTCATTGTAGAGCGGAGATAGTTTTTAATGAGCTTTAGTTTTGAAAAACTCCATTCTCCTGATGCTCCTGTTACAGGAATTGTCAGTAGAATATGAGTGGCAATGTAACATTAGGATATATGTCAACAAGTTTGCAGGTATGAATAATCTGTACAATGTCCATCATCGATTTTGCATGTGGCAACAACTCTATTTTTCGTACAGTTCAAGTCCATTTAAATCAAAATTATCACCGTGCTTCAGGAAGCTCTCTAGGTCAGGGGTCCCCAACGCAATGCCCACAGGTGCCCCGGCGCCCGCAGGGGCCTCTCGGTGCACCCACGTATTGGCCGGAGGATAAGCATCTGCCGAAATGCCGCCGAAATTCAGCATCATTTCGGCGGATGCTTGTCCGCCACCACGGTCCTTCATCTGGTGCCCGCCAGACGAAAAAGGTTGGGGCCACTGCTCTAGGCTCTTTCACTTTGTCATTAGTTGCTCTTGTTGTCCTATTTCGTTGAATTTAGTCCCTTCAGCCCGCTGAGTGAATGGAACCCCAGGCCGACAGTGGGTTGAGTGGCTCAGCCGGGGTCTCAGCTGCTGGCCTGGCTCAGCCCACTGCCAGCCTGGGGTTCCTTGGGGGTCCCCAGGCCAGCAGTGGGTGCTGAGTGGGGCCGATGGCTGGGACCCTGGGTGCCAATGGGGCAGCAGCCGGAACCCCAGAGCAGTGGTGGGCTGAGCTGCTCGCGTGCCACTTTTGGGACATGTGCCGGAGGTTGCCGACCCCTGCTCTATACACTAGTAAGGAGATGAGCATATTACAGTTGTTGGAGGGCTCTATTTAGCAGTAACAGGCTATAGGAAAGTCAGTCAACATTTTTTGTTTCTCTGATGAAAACTGGCCCACTCCCTTCCCCATACCAAACTTGTCACAAATAATTATCAACAACTTAATTTTCTGTTTTTGGCTAAGATATTGATTTAAAAAAATATTGAAATTGAATTCAGAATTGTTAGCAAGCATTTTTGGCAAACAAAGTTGTTAAATGACACTTTAAATGGCAACACAGTACTGCTTTCATGCTTGGCTCACTCCCCAGCCTGCTGGTCCAACAGCTGCAGTAGAGGAGGAGATAGGTGGAAAACTGCAGGACCCCAAAATCCACCTCTTGAGGTGCAGAGTGGCAACAGCAGCAGCAAACCCTCAGGTCCGATCACACGCCAATGGGCACCACCGCCAGCCCAACGGACCATCGTGAAGTTAGCACAGCATCTGATCTCAGGGACAGGGCACCCATAGAGCCACAGCAGCTCATCCTGCCCTATGCAGCTCCCCCGGATGAGATGGATCACTGTCAGTCCAGGGAAGAGACGCACTCCCCAGCTAGGGTGACCAGATCCAGATGTCCTGATTTTATAGGGCCAGTCCCGATATTTGGGGCTTTGTCTTATATATCAGAGGGGTAGCCATGTTAGTCTGGATCTGTAAAAGCAGCAAAGAGTCCTGTGGCACCTTATAGACTAACAGACGTTTTGGAGCATGAGCTTTCGTTATATAGGTATATAAGCTTTTGTCTTATATAGGTACCAATTACCCCCACCTACGGTGACCAGACAGCAAGTGTGAAAAATCAGGACGGGGGTGGGGGGGAATAGGAGCCTATATAAGAAAAAGACCGAAAAATTGGGACTGTCCCTATAAAAGTGGGACATCTGCTCACCCTACCCCAACCCCCTGTCCTAATCTTTCACACATGCTATCTGGCTATCCCCAGCCCAGCCGTGTGTGACCATTCCAATCCTTGCTGCCTGCGAGGAAGTGAGTTACTTTCACTGTCAGTCCTCAGCAGGCAGCCAGCCAACCTCCCTTCCCCCCCAGCACCTCACCAACCCAGCCCTGATGGAGGGGAGGGGGAAGAGAGAGGTGCTCCGTGGGGGGGAGGGAGAAATGGGGGGGTGCTCTGTGGGGCAGAAGAGAGAAGAATGGACGTTATGGGGGACAACAAAGGATACTGCCAGAGCCGCAGAGCCTGCCTCACTTCACGCAGGGGAAAGAGTCACACTCACAGGTGATTTCCTTCTCCCACCCCTTCCCAGAGACACCAGCAGCCAATCCCCTCCCTCAGACTGTGCTGCATTCGGCTCTTTCTAGGACCCAGCAGCCCTGCTCTTACATGCTCCACTGCTTCCTGTCTGTCCGGGCTCCCGGCATAGTGGTGCCCCCAGGCAGAGTGGTGCCCTACGCGGCTGCCTATTCTGCCTATGGCTAAGGACGGCCCTGCACCAGCCTCACAGATGCACAAGGTCCTTTTGCTCCTTTCGTACCTCAGTGCACCTGCCTGGGGGCCAGCTGCTATCCAGTCCTTAGTATTTCATTTCCTAAATAACCATTTACCAAGACAAAGACTGTAATTACTATTTGAGCATTACCAGAGAGTATGATTCTAAATCAGTGGTCCCCAAACTTTTCATCTCATGCCCCCATTACTCCTGTCTGTACCGCCCACCAGAGCCAAGGCCAGGAGTGGGGCCATGGCTCTGGGAATGGGGGGGAATGCAAACGGAGGTAGGGGGGCCGAGGCTGGGGCCATAGCTGGGGCCAGGAGCAGAACTGAGCCCCGGGGGCTGAAGCTGTCAGCCAGGAGCCAAGCTGGGTGGCGCTCCCTCCCCGATCCCTAAGAGGGCTGGCCTGGGCCCTGGCTGTGCCGCCTCAATGTTCCTCTGTACCCCCTTAGTGGGCAAGCCCCACAGATTGGGGACCTCTGTGCTAATTAATCCCTTGCCCAGTACATAACTGGAGGAGGAGCTGGGCTGTGTGCTGCAGATCTTCTCAAGGGGATGAGGGGGCAGAGGAAGAATTCTCACTCCCAGCCTATGGAGCAGCAGAGAAGCTGCTCCAACCACAGCAGAGGAATAGTGTCCATGTCATCTGCATCCCTCTCCCAGGCCAAGAGGGAGGCTAGGGTGGTAGGTCTATATTGCATTGTAAATCTAGGCTTGCACTGAAGTTTGAGCCCAACCCCCTATGACCCTCCACACACACATCTGACTTTGGTCAGCAAGGACTCAGAATCCAGGTCCTAGTGTAACACCAACAGACCCTGGTCCTCGGTGGGTGGGATTGAACGTGGGATCTCTGGAGCTAATGCATGAGCCTTGACTGCATGAGTTAAAAGCCATATGGCTGTTAGCTAAGGCTGTAGAGCAGACTCATCAATCAATCAGTCAGTGTGTGTGCGCACGTGGCACTAGATGGGACAGAACACCACACCCAGGAGGTGTGTGTGTTACACTAGGACCTGGGTAGGGGTGGAAGGGGCTGAGGCTGAGTTTTGCTGAGACTTAAATCCAAGTGCTGCCACTTTGTAGTGCGACTGCAGCTCAAGCCGCATACCTGAGTCAGGTGCGCTGCATAGTACAATACGGACATGTTAGCACAGCTGTGAGACTTTGGTCCAGCAACTGGAAACCCAGGCTTACAATGCTGCGTGGACACTCACGGGCTTGGAAACACCTAGTCCACAAGCCCAGGCCCCATGGACCTGGATTTACAAGGCAGTGTGAACTTACCCTAGCAGACCCACTAGTCTTCTCTGCAACTTTCCAGCGCCACTCCCACTCCGCCCTCAAACACTTGCAGTCCAGCCGCACTGGTGTGCAGAGTGTGCCCACACCCACTGCTCTCCAAATCCTGCCCCACACCAGTTCTGCTACAGGCAGGACCTCATGTGCTCATGGATCTGGGGGAGTGGGTGAAATATGATTTGCCTTTAAGGACATACTCATCATTCATGCCCAGAATTCATGCTAATATCAAAAAGCCCATGCTGTGCAATAATAGCTCAAAGCAGCCTGGTTGCATGTAGGCACATTACTTAGCTAGCACGTCTCACCTCTTAGTGTTCTGCATATGAGTAGGTTGTGGCTGGGTCTTCTGCTTTCTGGAAGGTTTTTAAAAACATACTTCCCTTCTTTTCAGCCATTTCTTAATCACTTTCTGAACCCCTTTCTTGTGCAGCTGCCGTTGTTGTCAACCAGGTCAGGGGCGGGCCTGCTGAGGACAGATGGCTCCTCTTCACAGCATCAGCATTGTCAAGGTGAATAATTGCAAGGAGAATTGCTCTGCCATCCTTGTTTACTTTTCAAGATCAAATACACCTTTCCAAGCACTCTCCACTCATTCTACAGAGGGAGGCTACAAGACAAGAAAAAAAAATCAAATCAACTTATTTTCATTTCATCAAACCAATTCCTTGCACTGGTGCACCTCGGTCCCTCGTATTTTGCCTGTGGCACATAATAGTCTAGTTTCCTGTGGGTTGTAATACTTTAGTTTAATCTAGGTTATTGGGTTCAATATAGGGATAACTGGGTGTGGATTAGTGGACTATGTGTGCAGGAGGTCCAGAAAGATTAGACCCCAAGCTAGACAAATTTTAATTATTATTCCCAACGAACCAGGAAACAATAAAAAATTATTTAAAATGTCCTGAGCACTTTACATCTGAGCGCCTCTCGGAGCCAAATGTAGTGAATGACCCCAGTTCCACAAGGGAGGTTCTTGTACAATGGCTATTTTGTTGATTACAAGAGGCATTATCACTGCTAACATCATGAGAGGGCAAAAATATCAGGGGGACCAGGACCAGTGGCAAGTGACTGGGCTTATTTTGTTTTCATTGCCTGATTGGGAGACAAAGGAGACTATTTCCAATAGATGAGTCAGAAGATGCAAAAATATCCGTGAGCCTTCATGTGCATTTATGTCTAGTGTTACAGCTTGTTTCATTCTGAGAGGAAGGACAAAGCATCTTATGATTTGTAGCTGTTGGAATAATCTGAACAGTAATCATATTCCGTTAAATACCTTCTATTTATATAACAACTACACACCACACAACAAAAACACTAACCCAGGAACCAATCCCTGCAACAAACCCCATTGCTAACTTTGTCTGCATATCTATTCAAGGGACAGCATCATAGGACCTAACCACCTCAGCCACACCATCGTTTACCTGCACATCTACCAATGTGATATATGCCATCGTGTGCCAGATATATGCCATCGTCTGCCATCTACATTGGCCAAACTAGACAGTCTCTATGCAAAAGAATAAATGGACATAAATCAGACATCAGGAATTGTAACATTCAATAACCAGTAGGAGAGCACTTCAATCTCCCTGGCCACTCAATAAACAGACTTAAAAGTAGCAATTATTCAACAAAAAAACTTAAACAAAAACAAACTCCAACTAGAAACTGTGGAACTCGAATTAATTTGCAAACTGGACACCATCAAATTAGGCCTGAATAAAGACTGGGAGAGGATGGGTCACTACAAAAAGTAATTTTCCCTCTGCTGAAACTCACACCTTCTTGTCAACTGTTGGAAATGGGTGACATCCACCTTGATTGCATTGGCCTCTTTAGCATTACAAAAATAATCTTCCATCCCTTGATATTCACCCCTTCTTGACAACTGTTGAGGATAGGCCACTTCCACCTTAATTGAATTGACCTCGTTAACACTGACCTCCCACTTGGTAAGGCAACTCCCATCTTTTCATGTGTTCTAATATATATACTGCTTACTGTATTTTTCACTCCGTGTATCTGATGAAGTGGGTTTTAGCCCACAATAGCTTATGCCCAAATAAATTTGTTAGTCTCTAAGGCACCACAAGGACTCCTCGTTGTTTTTGCTGATACAGACTAATGCGGCTACCACTCTGAAACCTTTCAGATGATAATCTCCAAGCACTTTACAATGGAGCACGTTATAACAGCTCTTCGCCTCTTAGAGGAAATTGAGGCACAAACTGTTATCCAGCCTAATGGTCTGATTTTCAGATGTGCCGAACATTCAGAGTAGTTTAATGACAGGTTTCAGAGTTGCTTAAGTTAATGGGAGCTGTGGGTAATCAGCACCTCTGAAGATCAGACCAGGCATTTTCAAAGTTTGGATGCCTCTGTTTTTAGGTGCCCAAACTGTGATACCTAAGGCCTAAATTCCAGAGGTGCTGGGCACTGCAATTCCAGCAGAAGCTAAGGTCACAAAGTGAATCAGTGTAACTCAGGATTAGAATCCAAGTCTCTGACTTGCAAACTGCCTTCTCTAGCCATTGTACTGTTCTGCCTCTGGATAAAAGTCAGAATGACACTGTCAGTGATCATCTGCTTCCCTGTATGCAGCTTATGGCGTGGCTCACTGCTGAAGAACGGCCAGGAAGAGATTTTAATATACTCCCATATCAAAGATGAACAGAAGCAGCAAACAGGAGTTGTGGAAGGCATACTTACAGACCTTTGCTTGAGCTAGAAGGATTTGGGGAGTCGTGTGTTTGCCCTGTTTGTTTTTCCATGAGGGAGGTGTAGCTGGGCTGTGTTCCCCTAACCAGGACAGATGAGACAAGTCTGTTTGTTTGCATCTCACTGTGAGCTGTGTGGCTAGGACCCTTGGCTCTTTGATCAGCCCCAGTATCTGAAGTCTCTGAGTATTTAATCCCTCTTTGTTAGTGAGGGGGTAGAACTGAGTAGCAAGGTTTAGAATATAAGCCGCTTGCCAGACAAACAAGAAAACAGAAGGAATGTAAGAGTCTCTTTCCAAGTGCACTCAGTACTGCAATGGTCAGTGATTGATTAGTGGTTGTGACTTGCAACAACAGTGCTGTGTTTTCTTTACCGCATGAAGCCAAAAGAGACTTCCTGTGTCTGAAGTGCAAGTTGGTGGTTGTGCTGGAAGAAAAGATTCTTGGATTGGAAGGACAAGTACAAATGTTATGGGCCATAAGAGAGGTGGAGCCAGGTACATTCAGGAAGCATCATGACCCAAGATTCAAAGAAGAAAGGAATGGGCCACCAAAGAGCCCACGAGAGAAGAAATCTGAGGTGGTTTGGCACGTCATAACCATCAGAGGCAAGAGGATGAGGTGGCATTCCATAAAGGTGGAAGCAGGTGAGGATGGGGAGGTTTTGACTACCATAGAGAAGAGAACCAAAAGGAATTCCACACAGCTAGGAGTATCTAATTATTGTCATTGGCATGGAAATTGTGGAAGATATTTCTGAAGATCCAGAAGGTCAAAGAGAATGATGAGATGTACAAGATATATAACAAATGGAAAAAAGGAGAAGTTGATAGTAACGAATAAAAATGAGCTAGGAATTGTAGAAAATTGATAAGGGAATCCAAAGGACACAAGGAGTGTTCTATGGCCAGCAGAGTTAAGAACAGTAAGAAGGTTAAGTACATTAGGAACACAATTTTATTGACAATTTTATTGTTCCACTCCTAGATGGAAATGATAGATTTGTCACTAATGCAGAAAAGGCAGAAGTGTTTGATAAATGTTTGATCTGTATTTGGGAAAAAGCCAGCTGATGTATGCATATCATATGATGAGGATGATGACGACTATGACAACAAAGAATAAATATTTTCCATCCAACAAATAACTAAAGAGGATGTTAAACAGCAATTACTAAAGCCAGACACTTTTAAATTAGCAGATCCAAATAACTTGCACTCAAGAGTTTTTAAAGAACTGGCTGGGGATCTCTATGGACCGTTAATTCATTTTTCAATAAGTCTTGAAGTACTGGGGAAGTTCCAGACGTAGGAAAAAAGCTAGTGTTGTGCCTGTATTTAAAAAGGGTAAAAAGAGAATGATTACAGGTAATTATAGGCACATCATCTTGACACTGATCCTGACCAAAATAATGGAATAGTTGCTACAGGCCTACTTAAGAACATAATTTAAGAATATAAGAATGGCCATACTTGGTCAGACCAAAGGTCCACCTAGTCCAGTATCCTGTCTTCCAACAGTGACTAATGCCAGGTGCCCCAGAGGGAATGAACAGAACAGGTAATCATCAAGTGATCCATCTCCTGTCACCCATTCCCAGCTTCTGGCAAACAGAGACACCACCTCTACCCATCCTGGCTAATAACCATTGATGGACCTATCCTCCATGAATTTATCTAGGTCTTTTTTGAACCCTGTTATAGTCTTGGCCTTCACAACATCCTCTGGCAAGGAGTTCCACAGGTTGATGATGCATTTTGTGAAAAAATAGTTCCTTTTGTCTGTTTTAAATCTGCTGCCTATTAATTTCATTTGGTGACTCCAAGTTCTTGTGTTATGACAAGGAGTAAAGAACACTTCCTTATTTACTTTCTCCACACTAGTTATGATTTTATAGGCCTCTATCATATCCCTCCCTTACTCATCTCTGTTCCAAGCTGAAAAGTCCCAGTCTTATTAATCTTTCCTCATACAGAAGCCATTCTGTACCCCTAATCATTTTTGTTATCCTTTTCTGAACCTTTTCCAATTCCAATATATCTTTTTTGAAATACAGTGACCACATCTGCACACAGTATTCAAGATGTGGGCTGTACCACAGATTTCTATAGAGGCAATATATTTTTTGTCTTATTATTTATCCCTTTCTTGATTCCCAACATTCTGTTCATTTTTTTGACCGCCGCTGCACATTGAGTGGGTGTTTTCAGAGAACTATCCACAGTGACTCCAAGATCTCTTTCTTGAGTGCTAACAGCTAATTTAGACCCCATCATTTTATATGTGTAGTTGGGATTATGTTTTCCAGTGTGCATTACTTTGCATTTATCAACATTGTATTTCACGTGCCATTTTGTTGCCCATTCACACAGTTTTGTGAGATCCTTTTGTAGCTCTTCACAGTCTGCTTGGGACTTCACTATCTTGAACTCATTAAACTGATGAAAACCTGGGCAACTGTTAGACCTCTAAATGTAACTGTGAACTGGGAACCATCGAATGGGTATGCGTCTAATGTGGTACCAGAGGGACTAGTTCTTACTCTTACGCTACGTAATATTTTTATTGATGACCTGAAAGAAAACATAAAAATCATTACAGATAAAGTCTATGGATGATCCAAAGGTTGGGGTTGTGGTAAATAATGAAGAGGAAACGTTACTGATCCAGAGCCATCTGGATCAATTGGACTCAATCAAACAATATCCATTTCAATAATGCCAAATGTAAAGTCATACACTGAGGAACAAAGAATAGAAGACTGTGACACTTTCTCAGACCACTCAGGACTGAGAGTCACCTTGTTACCTCCCTGCTTCAGCGAAAGAGACTTGTGGTACTAAACTAGGTGTCAGCTCCCTGTCACTCCAATCTGTTTGCCACCCAAACAATCTCCTCTGAAGCTCTTCCAGCCTTTACTTTGCCTTGCCAGTTTATGTTAGGTGCACCTTAATCGGCAAGCCCTCTTGAAGAGCGTTCCTCTGTAGCGTCCAGCCCATCACTGCACACTGACTAAAATTACCAAATTCACTGTCTTCAGAAAGAAGGTGCACACTCCAGTTATTCACGTAGCTGAAGTTGTGCAACTTAGATGCATCCCCACTGTAGTGTAGACAAGCCTTCAGACTGCTTTGCACCCAACTATACTCTAAGACCTATTCATCCTCCCTCTGCTCTTGTGTGAGTCAAAGTTGGCCTAACATGCTTGTGAGCAGCAGATGATGCACATTAAAGTAGCTCATGTCCTGTTAAAGTAGCTCATGTTGACATACTCATTTTTCAGGCTCCTAAATTAAATCAGCTTAAGCTACACTTGGAGTCAGGGGATGTGATTCCCAGCTCAAATAGAGGTACTTGTGCTAACTCTCATCAAGCTAACACACTAAAAATAGTGTAGTTGTGGTAGTAGGAGCAGCAGGGAGTGGTGGCATGGACTAGCTGCCCTAAGTACAAAACTGCCCAGACCCTGTGAGCATGTACCCAGGGCAACTTGCTCAGGCTGCTACTTCCCATGCTACTGCAACGTGGACTATGCTACTATTTTCAGTGTGCTAGCTTGATGAAAGCAAGGGTATGTCTACATGGGCTGGCAATTTTAACCTCTAGCTCAAAGCGTAGATGTAGCTTTGGACTCCCTTTTACAGGGTAGAATGGGTTTAAGTAGGTCAAGGCCAGTTTGGGTGAAAGGGCCATTTCCTGTTGACTTCAGTGGGTGCTGGATTAGGCCATAAATTAGTAGAAGGTGGGAAGGAGATAACTTAAACCACCTCTGCATTTGTTCCTGTCAGAAACTGTGGTGGGAATAATCAGGCTGAGTGGTTAGAGCCATGGCAGTCATTCCCAGTGGTCAGAGCCAGACTTGAGTCCAGAGTGAGATTGGAGTAAGAGCAAGGCTGGAGCAGGCCAAGGCTTGTGGAATGTGTTACCATCATCAGGCAGGGGAGAGTTCCGAGCCCTGAAGTGACCTTGAGCAGACTGAGCTGCTGCTCTTCTTGTGAGGCTTATAGACCTGCCCAAGAATCCCAGGCCAACTCCTGGCTTGTGGATTGATTGGAGTCTACCACAGGAATGACGCAATCATGCATGTGGCTTAATAAGGCTCTAGTTCAGGAATGATTCATCACCTTACATGTCCTACACCACTCGATTGAGCCCTGCTACATTATTTGGGCAAGGAGGATTTTTTAAGTCCCCTAAGTGAAAAATGTGCTGCTAGATGGTCCATAAAATAAGCCTGAAGAGGAGGAGATGTATCAGAGTGGCATGGGGCCTTAGCAGAGCCAGAGAAATGAACAAGACATATTGAGAGAAGATAGCCTCTGCATCAAAGATGTGCAGCTTTAAAGATTTAAATCCTATTATATGCAAACTGCAATTTATCCTTTCCTTTGACATATGATTAGATAGTCCTATGTGCCACTTTACATTTGAAAAACAACTGCAGCTGGAATGAAATAAAAACACCAGAAACAACAACAAACATTACCAAGTGGATGAGTAGCAACAGCAATAGGAAAGTCCCAACAGAGCAGCCCTTACACTGGGTAACAGCACATTGGTTCTCGCTCTGTTGGTTGATCATCTCCTGTGAAGTTCATTTAAAGGCTCATGCAGTGCAAGAAGGGGAGAGTAGAAGAAGAGATGGTTCATAAGGGAATTTTTTTTTAAATGAAGTGGTCTGCAAATGAAAAGGGCTGGCAGAGTAGCACTTGGCTTCAACTGACCTTCTTGCATAAGTACCACTCAGCAGAGTAAAAGTTTCATTCGAATGGCTCAGTAGAAGAGCTGCAACCATCTCTGTCATTGCATCTGCGCTTGCAAGCTTATTATTTCAGACACAAGCCCACAGTTTGTAGCTCTGCTACGTGAGAATGACTCTGAAAGATTTCACTGTTACACTTGCAAACTTCATAGTCACATTTCACCACTGGTGTTGTTGCACAGGTGGTAGCAACAGCAGAAGCTGTGGTGTAGCCAAGACTTAGGCGTTTTTACTCTGGTTAGAGTAGCGTTGATGACACAGCAGTAAAAACACCTGTGCCCTGTGTACACTGGACCTTCCTCTTTAGAGCTGCACCAGTGGCAATGTATGACTTTGGAGCTTGCTAGTGTAAATGCAATGACAGAGACTATTGTCGCAGCTCTGACCTTGAGCAGCAATCCAGCCACTCCAGTAACAGGCGCAAGCAGCCTCACTGGATTGCTGCCACGGACCAAACCCAGGATGTACCATGTGGGGGAGAGGGTTGGCTGGAGGCAAATTACAATCATATGCCATGTGCAGCTAGGGTGACCAGATGTTCCAATAAAATCAGGACTGTCCCGATATTTAGTTGTTTGTCCTGTGTCCCAAACGATGTATGGTCGGGACGCCATTTGTCCTGATATTTTGCACTCCAGCTTTTTTATTTTTTTTTGGCTTTGGCGGCAGCCCCCCCTCCCATGTGTCCCAATATTTTGTTTTTGTCATCTGGTCACCCTATGTGGCGCTGTGTACTTCTAGGTATCTCAGTAGGTTGATGCCACTTGCGTCAGCCTGGTAGAAGCTCAGGCTGCCCTAGCCACATTTGTGCTTTCTTATTTATTAAAACTAGCAGCCAACACGGGCCTCTATCAAGGAGAGAATATCTGACCAAACTAATGGTTGAGCCTGTTCTGGTTTTGCCATTCCTAGGTTTTTAACTCAAATTGGCTGACCCAGAAGTCAGAAACATTATCTCCTTGTTGAGTCAGCGGTAGTGGATAGACAAAGGAACATCTGAGGGTTCTCTTCGAAGCCAATAGCACTAAGCAAATTCAACAGCACTGGTGAGATCATTGGACTGCTGATCACATTTTCAGTGATAAGCACTGATCAAGCATGGTGAAGTTCCAGCAACCCAGAACGAGCACTGCTAAACAGGTATGTTAAGCCGAGATATTAAGTGAGGTGGCGGCCTGATTAAGCTGATTGTGTCATTGGAACAAATAAATATGAGAGGGCTCAGCAAATAGTTGCACTAATTGAGGATTCTTCAGTGATGTTATAGTTTAAAGAGGACAAGCAGCCATACAAACAATTATCGTGAAAAGAAAGAAAACACGACAAGCACAACTCCCACTGACATTATTAACAACTATAAGGAAAAGAATCCAACCCACAGAAATGTTTGGGAAAGGAAAACACATTTAACTGGAAGGCGCCCACATCAGGAGAGAGTGTGCAAACCCAGCGACATTTCAGCATTGCAGCCTTCCTCAAAGCTATTCAGAACCATCCATAATGAAAACCCACAATTCATGTCAAGCACACTACCAGCTCCCCACTGTATAAGCAGTCATCTCCTCCATAATTAAAAATTCCTGACAACCCCCATTGATAGCATACAGTGAGAATACTTCATTTATGGTATAAAGTGCTGTATAAATACATCCATAAATATTCTATTCTCTCACTTCCATAGAATCATAGGACTGGAAGGGACCTTGAGAGGTCATCTAATCCAATTCTCTGCACTCATGATAGGACTAAGTATTATCTAGACCATTCCTGACAGGTGTTTGTCTAACCTGCTCTTAAAAATCTCCAATGATGGAGCTTCCACAACCTCCCTAGGCAATTTATTCCAGTGCTTAACCACTCTGACAGTTAGGAAGTTTTTCCTAATGTCCAGCCTAAACCTCCCTTGCTGCAATTTAAGTCCATTGCTTCTTATCCTATCCTCAGAGGTTAAGAAAAACAATTTTTCTTCCTCCTCCTTGTAACAATCTTTTACATACTTGAAAACTGTTATGTCCCCTTGTCATATAACCTGGTCCCAGATTTGGACCTTAGCGTCCAAAATATGGGGGTTAGCATGAAAACCTCCAAGCTTAGTTACCAGCTTGGACCTGGTACTGCTGCCACCACCCACAAAATTAGAGTGTTTTGGGGCACTCTGGTCCCCCCGAAACCCTTCCCTGGGGACCCCAAGACCCAAACCCTTGAGTCTCACAACCAAGGGAAATAAATCTTTTCCCTTCCCCCCTCCAGGTGCTCCTGGAGAGATACACAGAAGCAACCTCCGTGAATCTAAGCAGAGGGAGTCCACCCTCTGTAATTCCAGTCCTGGAAACAAAAGCACTTTCCTCTTCACCCAGAGGGAATGCAAAGTCAGACTAGTAAATTTAACACACACAGACCTCCCCCTGATTTCTTCCTCCCACCAATTCCCTGGTGAGCTGCAGACCCAATTCCCTGAAGTTCCCCACTAAAGAAAAACTCCAACAGGTCTTAAAAAGAAAGCTTTATATAAAAAGAAAGAAAAATACACACAAATGGTCTCTCTGTATTAAGGTGAGAAATACAGGGTCAATTGCTTAAAAGAAATATGAATAAACAGCCTTATTCAAAAAGAATACAAATCAAAGCACTCCAGCAACTATAGACATGTAAATACAAAACAAAAAACCAACTTTGTACTTACAACTTGGAAACAGAAGATTAGAAAGGAAAAAGAAAAATCCTCCTCATAGCTGAGAGGGACTCAGGCAGACAACCCAGAACAAAAGACTCACACACAAACTTTCCTCCACCCAGAGTTGAAAAAAATCCGGTTTCCTGATTGGTCCTCTGGTCAGGTGCTTCAGGTTACTTTTTTTTCAGGTGAAAGAGACATTAACCCTTAGCTATCTGTTTATGACACCCCTCTCAGTCTTCTCTTCTCCAGACTTAACAAATCCAATTTTTTCAATCTTTCCCTCATAGGTCATGTTTTCTAGATCTCTAATAATTTTTGTCACTTTTCTCTGGATTCTCACCAATTTGTCCACATCCTTCCTGAAATGTGGGCCCAACTGGACTGTGACAGGGTGCTAAGCAGAAAACTGCTTAGCCAACCCTCTGTCACCCCAGCTCCAGTTAATGGAGGTGAATTGGAGCTGAGTAGACCACTTGGCCCTGACTGGGGAAGCTTGAACAGCTGCTGCCTCATCAGGCTGGGGCTGGATAAGAGTCCCCAGGGAAAGAAGCTGGGGGAAGGCTGGAAAGAGGAAAGCTGCAGTAGAGGAAAGGCAGTGAGGGGAAGCAGAGAGAGAGAGAAAGAGAGAGCTTCCCCTCTCTGTCCTGCTGGTGGACTGCAAGAAGGGGATTACTTGTATGGTGGAAAGGTGGTGGGAGCACAGCCTGTAAATAAAAGCACCAGGTGGGCACTGCACCAAAAGGTCTCTATGTGACATTCTCAGCTTAGTGGGGGCAGGAGCCAGGAGGGCCCTGCAGGGATGCTGTTACATAGACACAATACTCCAGCTGAGGCTTAATCAGTGCAGAGTAGAGCCGAAGAATTACTTCTCGTGTCATTTCCAAGACTCCTGCTAATACATCCCAGAATGATGTTCACTTTTTTTGGCAACAGCGTTACACTGTTAGCTCATATTTAGCTTGTGGTCCACTATGACCCCCAGATCCCTTTCCGCAGGACTCCTTCCTAGGCTGTAATTTCCTGTTTTGTATGTGTGCAACTGATTGTTCCTTCCTAAGTGGAGTACTTTGCATTTGTCCTTATTGAATTTCATTCTATTTACTTCAGAACATTTCTCCAGTTTGTTCAGATCATTCTGAATTTTAATTCTATCCTCCAAAGCACTTGCAACCTCTCCCAGCTTGGTATCGTCCACAAACTTTATAAGTGTACGCTCTATGGCATTATCTAAATCACTGATGAAGAAGATATTGAACAGAACTGGATCCAGAACTGATCCCTGCGGGACCCCACTCATTATGTCCTTCAAACATGACTATGAACCACTGATGATCACTCTATGGGAATGGTTTTCCAACCAGTTTTGTATCCATCTTATAGTAGCTCAATCTGGTTGCATTTCCCTAGTTTGTTTATGAGAAGGTCCTGTGAGACAGTATCAAAAGTTTTACTAAAGTCAAGATATACCACGTCTACTGCTTCTCCCCATCCACAAGGCTTGTAACCCTGTCAAAGAAAGCTATCAGGTTGGTTTGACATGATTTGTTTTTGACAAATCCATGCTTACTGTCACTTATCACTTTATCTTCTAGATGTTTGCAAATTAATCACTTAATTATTTGCTCCATTATCTTTCCAGGTACAGAAGTTAAGCTAACTGGTCTGTAATTCCCCGGGTTATCCTTATTTCCCTTTTTATAGATGGGCACTATATTTGCCCTTTTCCAGTCTTCTGGAATCTCTCCTATCTTCCATGACTTCTCAAAGATAATTGGTAATAGCTCAGATATCTCCTCAGTCAGCTCCTTGAGTATTCGAGAAGGCATTTCATCAGGGCCTGGTGACTTGAAGACATCTAATTTGTCCAAGTAATTTTTAACTTGTTCTTTCCCTATTTTAGCCTCTTCTGAGCCTACCTCATTTTCACTGGTATTCACTATGTTAGATGTCCAATCACCAACAACCTTCTTGGTGAAAACTGAAACAAATAAGTCTTTAAGCACCTCTGCCATTTCTGTATTTTCTGTTATTATTTCCCCCACCTCCCTCATTGAGTAACGGGCCTACCCTGTCGTTGGTCTTCCTCTTGCTTCTAATATATTTGTAGAATGATTTCTTGTTACTCTTTTTGTCTCTAGCTAGTTTGATCTCGTTTTGTGCCTTGGCCTTTCTAATTTTGTCCCTACATACGTGGTTCATGCAAGTCCTTAATGTGGGTGTGCAAAGCACCCCTGTTTTTTGTTGCCTGTATGCATCCTGCTCCAGTTCTGACAGGTGCTCTTTCTGGCTGAATGTACTGATTCAGTAACCCATTACTGTTAAGTCCATTCAGAGGTGAGTGGCTCACCTTTGGATTCACAAAGATTGCGAAGAGCACTGCAAACCACAGTAATGCACACAATATTCATGACACTGGAATCCAAATGGGTCTTTAAACAGAGTCAGCGGGATTTCAATCTGCCAGAAGAATATTCAGCCACCATTCTGTACCTAGTAAGAGTGTAATTAAAGCTTCTTTTGCCAGGACCTTTGAGATCAGGACATTGTTTCTTAAGCCAAGACAAAAGGGGAAATGGTGGTCCCCTACAACAACAGTGGGGACAATTATGTAATTTGATAGGAATAGTGTCCTGGCTTGTCCATGAAGGTAGATGCCCAATCAGAGGGAAATCCTGGCATCATGAACTTTCACAGAGCAGCCCATGCTGGCATCCATAAATTGTCTGCTGTGGTCCATGAAGGCCTGCATAACAATGGAGTAGTACCCTTTGTGGTTTATGTACCCATGTGCTCTTTGACAAGGGCAAACTATGGGCACACGAGTCCCATCAGTGGCTCTAGTGCAGTCTGGAAACCCCATTCTCTCAAAGCCAGCAGTTACTTCAGGGATAGTGTTTATGCCCATCACATTTGGGTATAGGACATGCCTGATTGCTTCGAAAACCTTTGCCATCATTTTACTCACAGTTGACTTTACAATCACCCCTCTGGTTAGCAATGGACCTGTAACAGGCTGGGGTAGCCAGCTTCCAAATGGTTACAGGAACACACTTCTGGACTGGCATGGTTACCCTCATGCCTGTGTCATAACACTGGGACAAGCTGCTCACCAAGCTTTGGAAATAGTTTTCTTCATATAAAAGCTCTGGAGCCACTGCTGGTCATCCCAGATCTGAATGAATGCGTGATCCCACCAATCTTTGCTCAGGGACCCTACACCAGAAGTGCTAGTCTACATTGGGAGCATCAGCAGCTATACGGAGAGTTGTGGGCAGCATCTGTCAGTTTGAATCTACCATGTCTGTATTGTCTTCCTTGACTGATGCCTTCGGCAGATCATAAAATACCACTGAAACACTCACGAGCATCTCATGGATGCTCTGCCCATTGCCTGGAACAGGAGTGAAAGTAGGCCAAGTTCTCCAAATGGCAACTTATCCGTGTTGCTGGCTCCAGTTACTGGGAGCATACAGACACAAAAGGTGGTCCGGTGGGATGTGTTGGAGGGCTGCGACAACTTCCTGTAAAGTGCCATGGGATCGACAGTCAAGTCTTCCCACAGTGCCCTGTAAACAAAGGGCTAGAGCAGCTACAGCTAGGGTGGGTGCTAGGAAGCAGTTTTGACTCAGGTCTGCATAGTGCAGGGTAGATGCTTGAGCGTGGCTACAAAACCCAGGTCTAGAAATTCTAAACCTAGAGTCAATATTCAGAGTGGACGCTCAAGGCCAGGCTTGCAAACAGTGAGTCTGTGGGCTCAAGCCCCACAAACCCAAGGGTTACATTGCAGTGTAGACGTACCTCTAAAGAGCAAGGCCTTGTGGTTGGGACTGTAACAGACTGATATCCTCTGCAAATTACGCACAGCATCATAACACACTCACCAATGGGTTACAAGAGGTCTAGGCTTCTGTCTGTTTTGATGCAAGGTCCCAACCTTTTCCTCCTCTAGCTGGTGGTTGATTTGCATGTGCAGACCATGCTGGCTCACCTGTTTTACCATGCCGGCCTCACCAGCTAAAGTCCTGTGCAAGGCCTTGTAGTGTGGGCTGACAAAGGATGGAGGGAAAAAGTAAGTAATTTGAGACTTTGGAGGGAAAATTAAAAATAACTGCAATATTTTCATGTTGTTATTGGATATCCTGAAAAAAACCAAAGAGTGTCAAATACAAGAAGTGGGCAAAGCTTTTGCAATCATTAGAAAGACAGTAGCATTTCTGGAACATGTGAGGAAAATAATGAGTTTGTGCAAACATAAAAACATTTACTGGTTGACAGATTTGTTGGATAGTTGAAAGGAGAGATTGGGGGAAAGGAGGACTCTTTGGGCTAATTGCATTGTGTTATAAGAGATGGCCTCTGACACACACACAGACACAGAGACAGACACCCACCATCACGACATATGTGTGAGGGATGCCATGCTGGTGCAGAAGCAGGTTGCTATACCCATCTGTAAGCTGGCTGCTCCAGATGCCTTTAGTTCAGGAAAAACTTCTACAGCCCGGGGGAGTGCATAACCTATACGCCCCTTCCCTGTGACTTTCTGCCCTTTAGTGGTGAGACCACAGAGATTTATGAATTAGTACAGCCTTTGAGCTAACAGGACTTTGTCTATCACTTGCAATAGGAGATCCCTGGCTGAATAGTCAGCAGTGGGGTGGGAACGCCAGACCTTTGGATCTAAAAGCCACAAGCCTCTATTGCCTGAGCTGAAAGGCCTATTAATGCCAATGCAATAGCAGACTTATAAATCTCTGTGTAGTCTAGCCACTAGATGGGGACAGAGAAACACATTGTATTAACATGAGTGACACAGTTTTGGCACCACCTTTACCTTAAACTAACACACATCTTTCTGATCCAAGGACTTCCACGACCTTGAACTCCATACTGCAGTATCACTTACAGCTTTTCATTCTTATTATTTGTAGTTCTGTCCTTATCCAGATCCTGCTGAATGCCCCCCCCAAAGGTACATTCCAGTGGGTCATCATAGCTAGTCTCTCATGCATCCCTACTGACCACAGTGCAAGCCCTTCCTTCCATTGTGCAATCAGGAAAGATTGTACTTTATGCTAAACTAACAGTGATTGTTGGTGGATGTTTAAATGCACAAAACTTTCTACAAAGATATGAGAAACTGTAATATTCTTTTAACATTCTCCTCACCATTTTCCAGCACCTCTCCTATTCAGCATCAGCATTCAAGGGTGCTTTTATAGCGTAACCCTGATTTGTGGAGCTCTTCAGACTACATGTTTGTAATTATTTTTTATTGACATTTCTCATTGCATTTCAAAAACTGATTTTCTTCAGTGCCTGTACATATCCCCTATTTCCTCCCCGTTCCTGCCACTTCCACCAAGATTTAAAAGCCCACTTTCAAAGGAGCTTTCAGAAGGACAATTATGTTGTTTAACTCAGTGCTGTCTCTGACGACAACCCCTCGAAGGCTTGGAACCAAAAGCAATGTCAGCGACTCAGTAGGTGGCAATTTTCAACAAGCATATGGTGTGTAAGAGGCTATCAAACTGCTAGTGTAGTTGCCAAGTGCTCAGAATCATGCTGTGGCAGTGGCTCAGGAAGAGTCTGATCCTGCAAGGTGCTGTGTCCTATCAACTCTTGAGATAGGCAGTGGGAGTTGAGGAGGCACTCTGCACTAAGGAGAAGGCACTCAGCACCTTCCAGGATCGGGCCTTAAATGGGGTATTGCACATGTTGAAGTGAGGTGACCATATCACATACACCTGGATTTTTCCACGCTCTGATTCCATCTCTTGTGGGCTGCCAAGAAGTTATTCTGGTATGATGGTAAAATGTTGAAATGCTGTAGTAGGCCTGTTAATGCATCCTGGGAAGTTTCCATCCTATTACCCCACCCTTATAACACCTATCTTCATTAGTACACTGCAAGTTGATTTCAAGAGTTCCTTTTGTTTTGGTTGTTCCTTAGATATGGCAACTTCTTACTGAGACAAATTAACAAAGGTTGGTAGACCCTAAATTTACCATTTATTCTCCCCCTGCCTTCCCTGTGCAGGTTCTCGAGACTGAGCCTTCTTTAGTTATGTTCCAAGATTACAGAATTTAGTTGTGGATGACCTAAAGGCTACGACATTTGGATTTTAATTTTGAACTAGTTAATGACCTCAGAGGGGGTTCTCAGCCCATTTTCCAATAGACAGGTGTCCATATTTCACAAAACACAACCACCATTGGCACTGCCTGGTAGTTTTGATGGCAGACTCAGCACAGAAGCCAAGAGCTGTATGGGCCTTAAGAACAAAGTACCCTCTGATTCCTAGAGGTGGTCTCTCCAGGTTAGATTCAGATATAATGATGGGGATGTACAGGCTGATTGAGGTGCATTGACGGGGAATCTTGCACTGCTGTTCCCTGGGTTGCATGGGTCATGTGGTAAATATAGGACTTCAGTTTCCAGAACAGGGTGGACAAACTATGACCAGCATACTGGATCCAGCCTGTGAGCCATTTTAAACCGACCTGCAAGCCGCACCACGCAGCTTGGCCCTACTCAGGCTGGGGCGCAGGGTCAGGGGGTGCACCACATGGCTCCCGGAAGCAGCCGCATGGCCCTGATTTGGCTCCTACATGCTCCAATGGGAGCTGCAGTGGCAGTGCCTGTGGATGGGGCAGCATGCAGAGCCACCTGGCTGGGCCTGCGAATAGAGCTGGAGAAGGGACATGCCACTGCTTCCGGGAGCCGCTTGAGGTGGGAGCCGCTTGGAGCTTGCACCCCCTGAGTCTCTCCCCACGTCCCAACCCCCTGCCCCAGCTCTGATCCCCCTCCCACTCTCCAAACCCCTTGGTCCCATCCCAGAACACCCTCCTACACCCCAAACTCCTCATCCCTAGCCCCACCCCAGAGCCCGCATCCCCAGCCAGAGCCTGCACCTCTCCCTTTCCGCACCCCTGCCCCAGTCCTGATCCCCCTCCTGCCCTCTGAATGCCTCGGACCCAGCCCAGAGCACCCTCTTACACCCCAAACACCTCATCCCCAACCCCATCCCAGAGCCTGCACCTCCTCCTGCACCCCAACCCCAATTTTGTGAGCATTCATTGCCTACTATACAATTTCTATTCCCCGATGTGGCCTTTGGGCCAAAAAGTTTGGCCACCCCTGTTCTGGAAGTTAGAGTAATCTAATACATTTAAAGACAATTAAAAAAAAATCTATCACATAAAACTTCATTTAAAAATCTACCATTGGAAAACATCTTTTATTGTGTGTGTTTTGCTTGTTGAGCATACTATATATTAAAATAGCTGTACATTTACGTGCTGATTTATGAGGACTCAGGGATCACTAAGGGCACCACTCTGCTTACGGAGACACCTCCTGCGAACATCAGAAATTCCTGGTGTCTCAGAAGCATCCATTATGTGGACTTGGCAGCCAGTCAGTGATTATTCTAGACAAGAGGCATCCTCCTTTCACATGAGTGTCAGAGATTAGCCTAGCCATGGAGGGCTCCACTCACATGGAATAGGGAGGATAGTCAGAGAACACGCTGATCATGGGGAGACCTGCTCATGGAGACAATAGAAATCACTCTACTGAGTTACATGACCCCTGAGGAAGGAGTCGCTGGCCCAAGTGGATGCTGGGAACAGAAGTGCCTACTCACACAGGCAGTTAGAAATGGCCATCAGTCAGTGGTTTGGTTTTTTCCTGCCCATGTTACTGAATACTGATTAGCATAATTATGTTGGCCAAATGCAAGAGGCATCACAATATGCCGGATGACTGGCAGTAATCTCAGGAAATGAATATAGGCTGCATTATTATTATTATAAAGGTAGAAGCTGGCATCAGTAACTCTGTTGCTATAGGAACAAATGGGGGGAGAGGAGGAAACCAAGATACTGGACTGATGTGGGCCTTTGAAAGCTGGAATCGGAGAGTTGTGGTATCTGTGCACTGATTACAGTTAATCATCGTCTCCAGCATCAGCACTGCAGTAACTTCAAAGACAAAGAGCAATGGCTTGGAAGTTTCAAACCCAGATTCTACCATGAATACTAATGGAAAAGCTTTACTCCAGAAGCAGCAGGAGAATAATACCAGGACCTCTGTACAGTTGAGCTCACATTGGGCCTGATGTGCTCTTGCAACTAAATCAGGGGGTTATTGCCAGTGCAGCACTCAGAGTCTCCTGCACCGCCCTTCTGACTGACACTGCAAATGGGCAGGTCTGCTCAGCAGACATAAGAAACAGCCTGACTCTTTGCCTGTCCCTGAACTTAGGATAAATAGCCTCTGATATTATCACCGATTTGTATTATGCTAGCCTCTGTAGGCACTACATATGCATGAATGAACACAGTATGTGTCAGCAGGCCTCCCAGCCCAAGCCGATAGACTCAGGGTTGCTGAGGCTCACACTAGTCTGCCCAGCTATCTGTAGAGCACAGCACTTGGAAGCTCACCCGCTTCCCTCAGTTTCAGAGCCAGAGCTCCAGCTCAAGCCACAACTTCAAAACGCCATCTACACAGCTAGTTTTAGTGTGCTAGAGTGAGCCTTGCAAACCCAAGTCTGGGAGATTCACTGCCATGGGCTGTGTAGCGGTACCCATAACAAGAAACAGTCCCTGCCCTGACAAGCTTACAATTGAAGTAGACAAGCCAGACAAATGAGAGTGGAAACTGAGGCACAGAAAGTGAAAGGACTTGCCCAAGGCCACCCAACAGGTCAGTGGCACAGCCAGGACAGAACCCAGGTTTCTTGAATCCCAGTCCTGTGTGTGAACCACTGGGCCATACTTCCTCTCTACACCCCAACCTGATGCCCCTCAACCCCATCTCCATCCCTCTCCTCAGGGGAGGGGAAGTAGGAGGGCTGGTCATACACACTCCCTCCTGACATCCTTGCAACTTGGTCCTGCAGCCTCCATGAGTCATTCAAGCCCCATTCTTGTGTTTATTTGTGTTGTGGTAGCTCTAGCAGCAACTCTGCTGTGCACGGACACCTGCTTAACCCATATCTCGTGCTCAGGAGTGTGAGATTCCAGGGCACACAGAGTTCTAATTCAGAGGCACTGGGTCTAACATGGAGGCTTCAGCAGATTTTGGGCCTTGTCACTGTCAGTACAAGAAAGAGGATGGAAGAACCTTGGGCCTCCTCCCCAAAAGAGGAGCTACAACTCTACTCCGATATAACGCTGTCCTCGGGAGCCAAAAATTCTAACTGTGTTATAGGTGAAACTGCGTTATATTGAACTTGCTTTGATCCATCGGAGTGTGCAGCCCTGCCCACCCAGAATGCTGCTTTACCACATTATATCAGAATTCGTGTTATATTGAGTTGTGTTATATCGGGGTAGAGGTGTACCAGGAGGATGGGTGAAGCAGGGTGTTGGCTGTCACTCCTCCCACTCTCCCGCACTGCAAAAAACACCCAAAGATAGAGGGGCTCTGGGGTCCAATTCCAGGGAGGCAAGGGGCAGATGGGTGTATTTATTTAAACAATTGTACCATCACACATTCAAACAAACAACATGTTGTGGTATCCATGTTTCCAGCTGAGAAGGACTGGCTAGGATTCCCTGTCAGTGCTTCTCCTTAATGACTTCAGGCCTGATCTATAGCCCAGTACAGTTGCCTGTCTTCTCCACATTCTAGTCTGTGCTGAGGTACCTCCTCTGGTTCCAATGCCCGTCAAGGCACTGGTCCTAATTTTCAAAGCAATTAATGGATCACACCCGGGTCCATCAAAACATCAAATTCTGATCTAAATCCCTGTGAAAAGTGTGCGACCTTGGGACGATGCCAATCACTAAGCTCAGGACAAAGCATTCTCCATCAAGGGGATCTGGCTATGGAACACATTTTCCACAGGTGATCAAGTAAATCCAGAGTCTCAACAGCTTTAGAAAAACTTTGCAAAACCTTTCTTTTTGAGAAAGCCTTTCCACCATGTGTGACACAATTCGAACCCCCCTTTTATTCCCACCTTCCCCACAAAACAAAAAATCTGCCCCAAGCGGAGTCCTGTCACCATGAAGAGAGAAATGCCAGAGACTCCATGAAGTCCACTAGGGACTTTTCTCTTGCTATTGATTCAGGTGGAAAATACTCAGGTACTACAGTGATGGATTGTAGTTTAAAATTCTAAGATATAAATCAATGGAAAGCCTCCTTTTGACTTCAGTGGACTTTGGATCAGCTCCCAAGAGCGCTGCGGTTGATTGAAGCAGGCACTCCTTCCTCCCTAAGGATGACTACAGGGTCTCTACTGCACTTCTGGCCTTGCTAAATGATTGACCAAGACCCAGGAACTGAGCTTGGGTCCCCAGTATGGTGATGTGATGCTTCCTGAGGGTACCCAGAGCTGTGAGGCACTTCACTAACACCTGCCCTTAGTGTGAGGAAGCCTTGTCTGTGGCTGCTGGGGGTCAGTTCCTCACCTCCACCAGCCACAGGCAACACAAACACTCCCTTCTAGGCCTATACTGGTTTCGCAATCTCTCTACAGGTTAGGGGAAGGCACACTCCGACCTCTGAGTGTCTCTCTGGAGCATCCAGACCCTTTTCCACTGGACACTCCCAGTATTCACAGATGGTTTGCTGCTTCCACAGACACGGTACACTCCAGCTTACCAGTTCCACTTCTGATCACTGCTCAGCTTAACACATGGCACTTAGACTTGCTTTCACTGTAAAGCATAGAGATTCAAGTACTAGCAAGAAGTAGCATCGGAAACAAATGGTTACATATACAATAAAATCATAACATGCATTCTAGAGCTTAGACTTAATTAAACAAGATTTTCCCATGTCTTGTAGAACAATGCTCACGCAAAATCTTTGCAGCTCTTTACAGCCAGGCTGGCTGTGACCTTCCCTTTCATAAGACAAACACATTATTACATTGCTTCCATGGCGAAGGATCCTGTGTTTCCTTGTACCCTCACATATACCCTAACAATCCCGTGTCCTTAGTTATAAACTGGACATTCCCTGTTGCTTGTTTTAGCCTGTGAATTTTGTCTCTTGTAGATTTTGTAATCTTTTCTTCTGCCTGTTGCTCAGCATTAAATAGACCTACATTGTGAGGCATACATTACATAACACACACATGACCAGATACGGCGTTAAATGTCTGTTACCTCCTGCCTGAAAGAAACATGTCCAAGGCATGTCATCTCCTTAATTTTAAGACCTTAAGAACATAATTTTCAGTATTGACACATAGATCTCACCTGGCACCCTTTGGTGAACAATTATGCACGTATATGACCCTGTAAAACCCTGTGCCCTCTGCCAGTCGGGTCTAAGAAGAAGTCCCTGGGTCACAGGTAGTTAGAGCAATCCTGCCAGGCTGGCTTGATCAGTAGTACTGTTATAACATTTCTCTCTAAGACATCCATCCCTGTACTATATAGGGGATCATTAAATGCATTTATATGTACATTAGTCCACTCAAGGAAGAGTGAAACCTCTCATTTCCCCCACAATGTAAAGCCACATGTGGCCCCAAAGGGGCTTGAGAAATGAAATTCACTAATTACATCCAACTATTCAAACTGATTTCTGGCAAGGTGTATTTTTGTTACTTTCTGCAAAGGAGCTTCATCTCCCCCATCCCATACCCTCTGCTTTCATGAGGAACAGCTGGTTTTAGTAAGCATCACATTAGTTCTCAAAAAGAATGTGAGGTTTGTTTAAGGTGTTTCAGAAGGACTAGTCAGAGTAACTGTTTATTTGACTGTTTGCTCCTCTGAAAGCAAAGGGTTCAGTAATCATAGGAGCCGCCTTCAGAAAAAAGCACCAAAATAGTGAGATAACAAGCAACAGGCACATTAATGAACCTCAGCAGCTCTGCTCAATCATAGCACCTTATTATCTTTTGCCCATTGCTGAATCAAAAGTAATTTTCGCACCTCCACAATCATTAGAAAGAATTGCCATGGGAGAACGCAGGAAACACTTCCAGGGACAAGAACAAAAAGAGATGAGAGAGATTTGAGAGAAGGAGGTCAAGAGAGAACTGACTCAGTTGCAACAGAGCTCCACTCAGTATGGGCAACGTTAGGCTATCCAAGTTCCCAGGGCTGCCTGGGGCCACATTGGCCCCCCAGTGGTGCTCTGGCCTTGTTTCCATGCAGAAGTCACGCTGGTTTAACTAAATGGGTCTTTTAACAGATGCAAAACACAGTGTGGACACAAACTTTGGTTTAAGAATTACTTTTTTTTGTTTGATTAGCTTAAGTTGATTTCCAAATTAATTTATGCTCAACTGAAATAAATTTGGTTTAAATGAAAAGAAGAGTGTCCACACTGCCTTTTTACTGGGTTTAGCTGAATCAGTTTAAAATCACACTTTAAATTAAACAGATGCATCGTCAGGACTGCTCTAATATAACGGGCTTGTAACAGCCTCCTGTCATAAACAGATAGCTAAGGGTTAATGTCTCTTTCACCTGGAGCACCTGACCAGAGGACCAATCAGGAAACCGGATTTTTTCAACTTTGGGTGGAGGGAATTGTGTGTCTGGGGTCTTTGTTTTCTGGCTGCCTGCTTTCTCTGAGCTTTGGAGAAGTAGTTTCTACTTTCTAGTCTTCTGTTTCTAAGTGTAAGGACAAAGAGATCAGATAGTAAGTTATATGGTTTCTTTTCTTTGGTATTTGCATGAATATAAGTGCTGGAGTGCTTTGATTTGTATTCTTTTTGAATAAGGCTGTTTATTCAATATTCTTTTAAGAAATTGCCCTGTATTGTGTCATCTTAATACAGAGAGACTATTTGTATGTATTTTTCTTTCTTTTTTTTATATAAAGCTTTCTTTTAAGACCTGTTGGAGTTTTTCTTTGCTTCAGGGAAATTGAGTCTGTACTCACCAGGGAATTGGTGGGAGGAAGAAATCAGGGGAGATCTGTGTGTGTTGAAGTGGCTAGCCTGATTTTGCATTCCCTCTGAGTGAAGAGGAAAGTCCTTTTTGTTTCCAGGATTGGGAACGGAGAGGGTAGTTTCACAGAGCTTGTGTCTGTGTATCTCTCCAGGAGCACCTGGAGGGGGGAAGGGAAAAAGGATTATTTCCCTTTGTTGTGAGACTCAAGGGATTTGGGTCTTGGGGTCCCCAGGGAAGGTTTTTCAGGGGGACCAGAGTGCCCCAAAACACTCTAATTTTTTGGGTGGTGGCAGCAAGTACCAGGTCCAAGCTGGTAACTAAGCTTCCTCCAAAGAGACATTATGCCCAATAGGGATTTCCTCAGCACAATGCCCTCTAGTTGTATTCCCGTCCTCCCCTGACCTGCCCCCTGTGCTGGGGTGGGAGTAGGGGCCGACAGCTGTGGTGTAGAGCTGGCGTACCCAAGCAGTTCTTTAGCTGGCCTCTTAGAGCTGCACAAAGAGGCTGGAAAGCTAACGGGCTGGAATGTGAACTGAAAGCCAAAGTCCCACAAAGTTAAAGAATTACAAGAAGAAGAGTCAAAGAAAAATTGTACTGATTCATTTTTTACACCTCAGATAGTAGCAAATAAATATTTAGCATGTAAGAAAATATACACTAAGGACCAACTCTCTGGTCCATATTGAAGCGAACAGGAGTTTTGCGGTTGAAAATGTAGTCAAACACCCACTTTTTATATGCCAGCTGCAGACACCTCCTTTGTGGGCCTGGTCCTACAAACACTTACTACCAGGCATAGTGCTAACTACTGTGATTAGCCCCATTGAAGTCTTTGGGGTCAATCAGCAGTATGCCCAATTGTGTTTACAGGAGCTGGTCCTCCACTTGCACAATGCCAGGAATACAGATGACTCAAATAATAGTGACTCATTAAAACCCGTCACACACTTATCACAATGCAGGCAGCAATCTAAGCTATTGTTAATGCTGCTCAGAGAAAATCAGGGTACGTCTCCTCTTTTCCCCAACCTGGTTTAGGAGCCCCCATAGAAGCCTGAAAATGAAACATATCCCCACTTCATTCCTTGATGATCTTTTTCTCCATTTCACTGCCATGCACTCACAATGGGTATTATCTTAAGGCTGCTAGTGACTGCATGCAGCTGCTATTAATTTTTGCTCTTTTAGAAGGAAAAGAACCCTGAACATCTTAGGAGTTGTTGTGGGAACTAAACCAGGTGGACTTTGCAGAGGGATAAGAAAGAATGTCAGACAGTTTGCCACTGCCTCTTTAATTATCTTCTCCATAATCTCCAAACTCAAAAACTGAAAGTGTAATTAATTTCTGAGAGATGAGCCCAAACCAAAACCCCAAATACAAATTCCCCTCTACTCAGTGGAAGTTCAAATCCCAAAGCACAACTGGAATTTCACAGCCGAGCTGACCCCTTATGTCTGTTGTTTTCAGATGCCCAAAAATGTCAGATCTGAACATCCCTAAGCACTGGGGTGCCTGACGTCTGTCCTCAAATTTTTCAGTGTGGGCCCTTCTCTAACGTTTGGAAGGAAGGAAGGTTGGAAACTTGGGGGATGCTTCAGATGATATCACGTACATTGGAAGGTGGGGCTTGTTGGGCAACGTGATGGCTGATTAAATTTATCTTGGATAAGGTCTAAACTTCTCATATGTGTTGATGGGCTGCATGAATGTCTGAGGAAAACACCTTGAGAGTCACTGTGGATTATCTGATTGTCTGCTTGGCCTGAGCAGAAGTTAAAAAGGCAAATCAGATGCTAGGAGACATATTATAGAGAGTCAGAAAATAATGCAGAATGTTCTATCAAAACAACAGTGCCTTTTCCTCTGGAATGCAGTGCAGAGCCAGGCAATCCTAACTCTGCAGGGGCAGTTCCTGCCGCTGTTTGTGAATTCAGCCAGTACCCAGCCAGTGCATCGGAGTTCAAAATGCTGTCGAGAGCAGTCACAATGGAGCACCCTGGGATAGCTCCCAGAGGCCAATACCATCGATTTGCATCCACACTACCCCAAATTTGACTCAGCAAAGTCAATTTTAGTGCTACTTCCCTCGCCAGGCAGGAATACAGAAGTCGGTTTTCAGAGCCCTTTAGGTTGATGGAATGGAGTTGGTTGTGCGATACATTCATTTTTAAAATCGACCTAAGCCAGCTAAATTCGACCTAACCCCGTAATGAAGACCAGGCCTAAGTAGTAAAGGCCAGATGGGGGATTACATTCAAACATAAAGCTCTCTCTTCCAGAGCAAGTTCACTTGGGTGAGAGTAACAGACTAGCGCAGACCAAGAGGTTGTCAGATTTCCTGGTAGCTTTCCTGGTAGCAGATAACTGCATTTGGTTTTTAACTTGCTCCAACTCTTCCTTTTTTGTTATTGTTGCATCACACACTCTGCTCTTTCCAGCTGCGTGGTCTCTCTCATGCACAGGCACTAGTGCCTCTTCTTCTCCCTTCTCTCTCCAAAAGAGTAAATTCTGATGAGACTGAGTCTGAACACCAATTTGCCACTGACTAATGTCAGCCTCCACACTTGAACCAGTTCAAAAGAAATGATTTCAGAGCTGGCAGGGATGGAGACTAGAGAGCACAAGCATCCAAAAGCCACCTCTGTAGTACCTCAATCTGCGGCACTGTTGATCATCGACCATGATCTGATAGCACTTTACTTCTTCCATATCATAAAAAAGGAACCCCCCTTCCTCTAGAGCTATCTATGAAGAGTTATCTACGCTCTTTGTTCTCTGTATCCATGTCTGAATAGATCTGTAACTTCAGCACTTGAGCATTAATTGGTTAGCTCATTGTGCTCTCCTTTGTGTTTTCATGCTTAAAGATCCAGCCTACTCTGCTTCATTCATTAAAATTCTAGAGGAAGATCTGAGAATGACAGTGAGTCCAATGACAAGAGTCCTCAGATGTGGCTGTCAAAGAGAGGGAACATCAGGGTTTTCAGCACAGGAATCACAGCATTGGGTTGTAGCTAGCATCACTCATGTAGCAGCCAGTAATTATTTACTGAAGCCCAGAGAAAACAATCAGATGGCTTACTCATTGTTAAAGTCGGCAGGACTCTGTACTCAGAACCTCAGGACCAGGCCCGCTCAAGGGCACTGTTAAGGAGGAGGAAAGACATCCTTTAGAATGCAGAGAATTGAGGTAACAATCTGATTTTAAGATAAATCGATAGCGGTCACTCCAAATGATTTGAATGTCCACTCATGGTGGGGTTGCACTGATTTAACACCAGTCTTTTTAAATAGGTGCAATTTCTGTGTAAGGACCAGCCTTTTGATGTTGTCTCTCCATTTTACAGATGAGGCACAATGGCAGGTGGGATAGGGGAACTTGTATGGCTGCTGCCTTTCCTGTACATGCTCTGTGGCTGGATAAAGGAAGTCAGCTTCCAGGCTTGTCAATCTCTCTCCTTTCATGAGCATAAAATACACTTAGGGAAAAAAAAAAGGGGGGGCAGAATCTTCCTTTCCCCATCTGTTTTTTTACACTCAGTTCCATCACTTCTAGTCTCTCCCTACCAGGCGAGCAACAACTTTCAGTCAAACACTGCTGATGTCTGGGAAACAGGGCTGGCTCAAGCTTTTTAGCCGCACCAAGTGTGTGGGGGGGAAGCCGTGATCGGCAGCACTTTGGCAACTGTTCTACTAGGCCGCTTCATTCTTCGGCAGCAATTTGGTGGCCGGTCCTTCCCTCCAAGAGGGACTGAGGGACCCGCTGCCGAATTGCCGCCAAAGACCTGGATGTGCCACTCCAAGCACCAGCTTGCTGCGCTGGTGCCTGGAGCTGGGCAAGTCTCTCAAAGAGAATTTTTTCAGGCAGTTCTGAAAAAAATCACTTGTTTCCATGATTTTCCCCTGACACAGTGTCTCAGTGACTTTTAAGGGAATTATTGCACTCTCCTAAAGCAAGTCTAGCATCAGTTTATAGCCAACAGGTCTTTACCTGACAACAAGTGAGAGGGTAGAATGGGAATGGAGAAGCTGAGCAAGCAGTTGAATGGATTGATTGCAGTTAGGTCTCTGTACAGTTTAAATGAGCAGAAAGCCAACCTGTGCTCTTTAACCAATGAATTTCCACATCAAGAGTTAAGATCAATTTTACACCTAAAGCAAAAGCATAGATCTTTTCACTGATGTCAAACTCTGCCCCATTGTATGAGATTGATTATTTTTTATTAGTATTCCCTTCATACCTTGGAGCACTAGTCATGAACACCAGTGTGCTAGATACAGTATAAATACAACAAAGATGGTTCCTGCCCCAAGGAGCTTACACTCTAAGTATAGGACAAGAGACAGATGCCTACAGACAGAAAGACGGGGGAGTACAAGGAAACAATGAGACAGTATGATTGGCAGTGGCCTCAGCCTACCAGCAGCCTAAATCACTGTTGTTTTTTTGTAGGCATCATGGCAAAGCAGAGTTTGAAGGAGGATTTTGAAAGAGGATAATGAGTTTATTCTGAAGATGTTCACAGGAAGCATCTCCCAAGTACAAGGGGCAGCATGGGAGAAAGCACAAAGGTGCTTGTCTGCAGATTTAACAAGTGGGTCACTCAGGATGGCATCCTGGGTGGATTGGAGGCAGGATTCAACATCGCAACAGCAAATGAGAGATGACCAGTGGAGGGGGGAGAGGTCACGAAGAGCCTGCTCTAACTCTCACAAAACTTGATGGATACAGTTAAGGTGGCCCACTGAAAACTGGTTGTAAGAGACAATGAATAATTTACTGCTGTTTCACGGAAAAAAAGCCTTCCAAAACTGAGCCAAATAAGTTTAAGAGCAGGAACAACAGAATGCCAGAGGGGTGCAAAATACTCAACAAATTTCAAACTTGGAGCATTTTCTCCTTTCACTGTGAATTCAGAATTGGACCCGTTTTCTGTGAAATTTTCTGCATTGAAATTGAATGCACTTTTTTTTAGTGAAAATAGGGCCCATTTTAAAAACAAAAAATATGTTGCAACTTCACTTGTTTTCACTTTAGATTACTATTGCTGGAGAACATGTGTGGAGTGCAAAGATGCAGCAGAATGAATCTAGAAAATCTCGCACCAAAAACCAAAAACAAAACAACAACCTGTTGTGGCATCACACCATTCTAACAAACCAACATCCCCTCCCTAAATATTATCTATCTCACACCAAAAGAGAAAGCCAAAGATTGTCACCACAATAGGAAGAGGAAACAAAAATTTTTTAAAGACTTGGATCCTTCTGGAAGGATGCTGCAAAAGGTACTCTGCTAACCAGTGAAGGGAAGAACTGTGCAAAGTAACTAGCCCACTTGGACTAACAAGGTCCCAATTTTTCAAACCACAAGCAATCTTAACTGGAAAATCTTGTCCATTTAAATGGAAGGAAATTCTAGGCTCACATGGTGTGAAGATGGATGCGGAGAAGAGAACATACCAGTAATAAATCTGACCCAGCTCTCACTGAAGCCAATGACAAAATTTCAAGTGGCAGCAGGATTGGGCCTCATCTGGAGCTCCTTCAGGATCTAGAACTGATCTAACGGTTTTTATTGTCATTCCCCATTAAGACATTCCTCATGTATTAACAAGGCAGCCTGTTTTATAGACCTGCTGCAGGGAGTTGCCAGCCTGCCAGTTCTTTCCTTTCATAGAAAAATGACAGTTTTTGGGTCTCCATAATTATTTACATGTGGTTTCCACTTATTGGCAATTAAGTGGTTCAACAGCTCCTAGACATTAGTCCCCACTAAACATGATGGCTGCCAGATTGCTTCCTGCCAGCAGTCCCTGTGGGACAGAAAATTTCACTGAGACCAGTTCTGATGTTTGTGTATCAGAAGGAGCAGCTGGCAAAGCCACCCTGCTGGGACTCAACACTCTTCTCTTATATTGTTATTTTTCAGAGTCAAACAGCCTCATATTAGTCAATTCAGAGCCAATGGGGTGGGGGGGGAGAATGTTTGCTTTAAATTCATTAGAAGACAGACAGTTATTTGCTCTTTGTGTCACAGCCCTGAGAGATCAGCTGGGTTCACTGGTGCAGACAGATACTGTCTTGCACCTGAAGAAGAGCAGCTGCGCAGCACCTGCACACTTACTCCAGGAAATGCCGTCATTAAAATGGTCAAGGCTCAGCAAGAAGATTTAGGCTCCCAGAATTAGGTGCTTGATGGTACCGGGTTTGCAATGGTGCTGTGCCCATACTCAGAAGGGACCCGGTGCCTGGACTGTGGCCCTGCCCCCACTAGGCCTCTTCTCCTTGTGGTCTCACCTGCAGCTTGCTCCTCTCTGCCCTATCATGCGAGTGGTTAGTGGGCCCTCAGGGGGTAGGAGGGGGAGAAAGAGGCCAAGCAGGGGTGGGGCCTCGGGGCAGAGCACAGGTGCCCACAAAAGATTAATCTGGCCCTGATGCTCAGGCTCCCTATACAATGCATGGGGACAAGTAGGCACCTAAGCATAGGAGTCACAATAGCCAGCATGCAGAGAGGGGAGCTGCCTAAGTGAGCCAATAGGGAAATGCCGAAACCTGAGCTCCAGCCTACCCAAGGAGTTAGATGCTTAAGTCTGGGCTGGAGGAAGGCACCTCCCTCCATTCACAACAATGAACCCTCTCCTGCAGGTAAGAGCCTAAGCCAGGTCAGCTCTTTCTCAAGGAAGCCTGCAAAGGTGGTGGTGGGGCCTTGCATACCCGTTATGATTTTAAAGCCAATCTCATGATTTTTGGTGAGCCTGACTCTGATTTTTGAACATTTGGGGTTGGCGATATGAGACCGTATCCTCTCCCCATCTCTATCTATCCACCCACAGCAGCTAGCATTGATGGCCTTAGGTCTAATCTGGAGAAGAAAACCATTGCTTCTTACACCATTCTAGCAATGTAAAGGGGCCTTTAAGTGGGTATAAGTGCAGTAGCATAGCCAGGTTTTCAGTTTAGGGGGAGCAAAAAACATAAAAAAGGCACCCCCACTTGGCTCCTCCTCTGGCCACGCCCCCTTGACTCCTCTTATGGCCACGCCCCCAGACCAGACCCTCCACCCCTGCTCACCTTCCCTCCTGCGCTGCCACCTGTCCCCGGCTTCTGTCCCAGTGCTTGGCTGCACCAGCCGGCAGGCGCAACTTCAGTGCAGGCCTGTAGCCCCGCAGCTCCTCTGGCTGTGTGGGTGATAGCGCCGGCTGGCAGGCGCCGATTCTGTACCGGGCAGCTGCTGCCACCCCGCGGCTCCTCCAGCTGTAGGGTGGCAGTGCCAGCTGGCAGGCGCCGCTTCTGCACCGGGCTGCCGCCCTGCGGCTCCTCTGGCCCCGTGGCTGGCGGTGCTGGCCGGCAGGTGCCGCTTCCAAGCCTGCCTGCCTGAGGGGAAGCAGCTGCTTCTGCAGAACCCCACCAGCTACGCTATTGTGTAAGTGGCTTTAGTGTGAATGAGACTCATGCCCCATTATGTTGTAGAAATCAAGCACTGGCACTTATACAGACTGGCCCTGCAGACTAGAACTGGGTGGGAAATAATTCGCCTGGCCTGTGAGAATCTGAGAGTTTGGCAAATTTTCCCATCCCGCTTGAGGATGGGAAGTCAAAAATCTCAAACATTTGCAAACAGAAAACCCAATTTTGTTTGTTTGTTTGTTTAAGTTTTGGCTGATTGAAATGTTTCATGTCAATGCTTTTGAAACATTCTTTCAATTTTGACCTTTTAAAAAGAATAATTAACAAAAATTGTGAAAATGAAAAGTCACTGTGGGGGATGCACCTCAGTGTTACAAACACCTATGCTACGTCAATGCTCTCTGCCCTGATTGCAGGAGCTCCTGCTGCCTGAAAGTTATCACATGTGAGTGATTTTCCTTCTGTTCTGTAACCCAAAATGCTTTGTGCTGCTCTACTTGCTCTCTTTAGCTTTAGGTCATCTCAAAATCATCCAATATAATAATCAGAATATACCAGCACCGGAAAGGCACTAACAGTACAGCATCGCAGGTAGCAAAAACCTCCAGGCCTTGAGGGGATATTGAAGAAGCATGAGTGTGTTTTGTAGCATGAAGCAACTCTCAAATATTTTGGGGGTTTCCTCCTCACCTTCCAAGTTAATTTTATGGAGAAGCTTGTTTTTAAAAAGGCAAGCAACAGTGTAATATGCTGATACAAGTGTGTTCTTGCTTAAAGCCCTAGGTCTTTATGCAAAATTCCCAAGAGCAATGGAAGTTGTGTGCAAGAAACAAAAGATCGAATATGCTGGGATCTGAAAGATGCATTGCTTCAAACTGCTGCAGATACATGCTCTCAATACAGGGGTCTGCAGGGGAATATAGCAGGCATATGAGTCTCCAACACACAGTGCTATGGCTCACAGTAGGGAGGGAAGTGCTGGTTCTTTAAATCCTGGTTGCAGCAGCTCAAGAGCCGTGCTTCTTATAAGAAGCTAACATGTCAGTATGTATCTTAGTCAGGGCTGGGTGGGGCTGCAGAACATTGTTTGGCCTTTTTACTGTTGTACCTGAAAGGCTGCTTGTGGGTGCTTTCAACCTCACAACATGTTTCAGTAATACATACATAGCCAAATGTCATAACTTCACATATGATGATAGCAATCTCTTTGGATTGTATGTCTAGCAGATCAAGACTTTCAGAATGATACCTCACAAAGCATACTTTGTACAAAACATATCCTAATACAGGACAGTGGTGAATATTGCAGTGCCAGGGTGTCACACCTGTATCTTTCAGTACTGAGAGATGAGGATAATCAAACACACAGTACAGTAGCGCTTCCATTGACAATATACATCAGAACATTATATAAAACAGTCGAACAAGCCTGTGATCTCAGATGCATGCTGGTGCACAAACTTTTTAATGGCACTTCTTTTGTTATTCTTCTATTTGCTAGCCATACAACATGAATATATGTGGAATGTAAGAATATACAAATTCTATCAACAATTCACCGAGGGACTGAAAAATGGAAAAGAGAACAGACCAAATTAGGCCATCTTTGCAGAGGACCTGGAAATTCCATCGTGTGGCAAATCATTCTTTAAAAGAGATAGGAAATGTGATGGCAAATATGAACCTATCACTGGTAAGGGCAAAACCCATCTCTCTGCTCTACAATGTTTACCCTATTATCTATTCTGTATTCAGATGTACATGCATTGCAGAATGAACTCAAGATACAGAAATCCACATTGCAAGACTTGATAGGAGACATTTTGCCTCTGTTAGGAATCAAACTATTGTACTAGACTATAAGAAATTCTTAAAGTTAACAGATTTGCACTGCTTATTTTTTTAAGATCTCCTTTAGTTTTAAAGCAAAACAAAAAAAAAGATCTGGTGCGGTAATAGATCAACTACAAGAACTATACTAGCTAGCCTAAAATGTAACACATTCATTTGTTGGTGTATTGTCTGAGAGTGAGAGGAGATGCATGCTGTATGACTCATGTGGGAAACATTTTACATTGTTAACATGAGGAGTGTCATAGCTAACCATGGAGCAGCAAAAAGCATAAATGCACAGGAATGGACCTCTGGTAGCTCAGTCCTTAATCTCTCCTTAAAGCAGCCACCAGAGGGGCTCAGACACTCAGCCAAATACACTGCAAGAGACACACTGTACTATTTCAGATTAATGAAATTTATTTTTTCAAAGACATGGCTCGTGCATGTGCATTACTTAATGAAGGTCTATTAGCTAATTTATGAAATCTGCCCAGTGTATAAAACCAGACCACTATGGTGACTGGGGTAATCCATGCTAGTTACCAAGTTAGTTCCTAGTCCCACAAAATTCCAAGACCTGAGCGGCGCTGAATGTCCTGAGCACTGGTCAGGAGATGCTCAACAGCTTGCGAAATCAGCCTTTTATCACAGAAGATTTGCTGCTGAACCTATCACAACTTGCTTGCTGCTCCCCTGAGCGGAAATGTCAGCCCCAAGCAGCACTGGCAGTCAGCATGATGCGGACCTTTGTGGGTAGCAATGGGGAAGAAAAACAAAATACGCCCGTCTGCTCAGGGAAAATAGATTTCTAAATAAACCAGATGGTTTTGCTGCCACCATCACTTGCCTGAAGCCCTAGGATGTCTTATTCTCTTTAGATCCACAAATTGTGTTAGGAACGGCATGAGGTTTATTAATAGCCTTTGCAAATCAAATATACCTCAGTGCTCCTATGATCTTTGATAATGCAGAACAACTTCATTCTCTTCAAAGGTGAGGCTGGATTGCAAGCTAAGTAAAGGCCATTCGTTATGAGCTACATGGATTTGCTGATGAATATGGCAAAGTATGACTTAACCTGTGGGACAGAATGCTGAGCCTGGAGACCTGGAAATTTACATGCATTCACTTATTGCATGTTTTGAACTTCAGTCTTTCACTGGCATTTTTCCTTCCCAGCATTTCCTTTCCCTAGGTAACTTTGAATTTTAATCACAATACAAGTGCAGACCAGGCTGGATAGCCAAATACTGCTACTTTCTCCAGCTTCATTCAGACAGAATAACGGGAGTTCTCCCTAACAAAAAGGGTCATATCTGTCCATCTTTCAATGAATTTATACCTCACCCATCACCTCATTAGTTGTGCATCTTTCAAAATTTCAATCGCCTTGAAATCAGTAAGGAGTTCTGCTTTAATAGTGATATAATTGGCCCCTTGATCATTTGCCTTCTTTCCATATCAAATGTGCATATCCTTTTTCTTGGTTTATTTTTCCACCTGCAGTTCATATATAGACCACCCCTCCAATTGCATTTGCATGTTGTTCTGAGACCACTTTCATGTGGAAATTCCCAGGTATTTTACTGTAGGGAGAGCACAAACCATAATTCATAGGATCACAGGAAACATTCTGTGGTTTGAACATTCAGACAGGAAGCACATTACTTCCTGTTGAAAAATTCCCCCCTAGTGAAGAATCCAAGTGAATAGTTTCATTACTGCAAAGCCCACAGTGCCACATATCAGGACTCAAGACTTCCAAAAAAAATCAGGAGATGGCTTAGAAAATCATGAAAGTTTTCAAAGCTAGTTTATTTTTTGCTTGTTTTGTTTGCCTTCAAGAGTCACATTTTCAGCTTTTCTCTGCAACCATGAAGGGTAGAAACTTGTTTTCAAAAAGTAACAGCTGAGATTCTCATGTATTTACATGACTCCAGAAACTGGGGCTTCAAGAGAAATGTCATGTATTATGATATCACCAGTAAACTTCATGATGCGTTTACTGAACCCAATAAAGGCATTAGAGATGTTATTCAACGGAAAACTAATCACTGCAGGCGCCCTTCTAGGTGCTAACACCCACCACTTCCATTTGACTTCAATGGGAGATTAAGGTGCTGAGCACTTTGCAGGATTGGGCCCTAACTCTATTTTCTTTTTTGCCATACAACTAGAGTAGCAAGCCATGCATGCAGGATGTTATCAATTGTAATAGCTGTAGACTGAATCCATCTATTGCCTGGCTCAACCTGCACATGACAAATCACACCTAGATATGCTCAAAGTGAAAAACAAGATGCAATTATAATGTTGTGCTTTGGATGTATGAGAAAGAGTCACACTGTAAATTGTCCAACACAAAAAGGTATTGCTCTGAAGGCAAACTGAAAACGTGTTTTTAAAAGAAAAGCAAAACTGATTAGAAAGATACACGATACTGGTACATTCCTCCCAAACCTTTACCAGTGGTGTATCAGTAAGCCCTGGAGTAGTGGATACTGCCCTCTGTCTTTTGCCGAGAACATTCAACTTTATCTCTTGGCCCTGGTAACCTGACTTAGGTTATGGTTACAAACACATGAAGTCAGGATCCACCACAACTGGGTGTATAAGGATTGTTTGCACTTTGGGTTTAAAAGCCAGCTAAATAGTGCAATAGTAGCATCAGGGTTTAGTTCACAGCTAACGTTTTGGTGCAGGCTGAGTTTTATAGAAGAGATCACGATTTCTCCAAGGAACTAAACATTCATTTGGAACAGGTTGGACATAGCATTCTATGTTCTGTTGGGTTTCACTCCGGGTCTATATGTTTTTAAAACACAATATTTACATGCTGAAGGAAAGGCTACATACAATCTCTGCAGTGGAGGAGGGCTCGGCAGCTACTCACTGGCAGCAGTGAATAGGAGCTCCTAGGGCTCCTTTGTTACTGCTGTGACAGGAGCAAATCCTCCAGTGGCCAGCTGAAGATCTTTTATTATGAGACAGTATGGAAAACTGGAGTCTTTGGCTTTAGGAGTGGCCAGTGGTACAATGCACAAAACACACCTGGGAAGATTCCAAATGACCACATGTAACATGATTTTTAGGGCCTGATTCTCGGATTCTAGTTCTCTGAAAGCATCTGCTCAATGTACAGCAGCACTCAAAAAAGCTAACAGAATGTTAGGAACAGTTAGGAAAATCCATGGTACTCTCACGTCTTGAATACTGTGAGCAAATCTGGTCACCCATCTCAAAAAAGATATATACTGGAATTGGAAAAGGTACAGAGAAGGGCATAAAAAAGGATTAGGCGTATGGAACAGCTTCCGTATGAGTAGAGATTTAAAAGACTGACTGTTCATCTTGGAAAAGAGACAGATTAAGGGGGGATATGATAGAGGTCTATAAAATCTTTACTGGTGTGGAGAAAATAAGTGTTATTTACTCCTTCTCATAACACGAGAGCCAGGGGTCACCAAATGAAACTAATAGGCAGCAGGTTTAGAACAAACAAAAGGAAGTATTTCTTCACACAATGCACAGTCAACCTGTGGAACTCTGCCAGGGGAAGTTGTGAAGGCCAAAACTATAACAGGTTCAAAAAGAACTACCTAAGTTAATGGAGGCTATCCTAGGTCATCAATGGCTATTAGCCAGGATGGACAGGGATAGAACATCATGCTCTGAGTGTCCCTAACCTCTCTTTGCCAGAAGCTGGGAGTGGACAATAGGGGATAGATCATTCTGGGTTCTTTGGGAGCTATTCATTTCAGTAAACATTTAATTATTTGCTATCCTGGTGCATGATTGCTCATTTCTCTCACAAGACATTATCTCTGTTCCCTTCAGGGAAGCCAAGCTTTCAAAACAAGGGTGGCCACTCATGGCACAAATTGGGCTTGATTTTGTACCACTGAGATCAAATGAGCATTTCAGCACGGATGCCAATGGGAGTCGGGATAGGCCTATATGAAAAACCAGTAGCCAGACACAACTGTTTCCCAAACATAATCACGAACAAGAATTCATTTGCCCAAATGTCTGTGTAAAAGTGACTTCATAAACAAACTGAGCTACTGTTTGGAATATGAACAGTGGTGAGTGCTGTTTTGCTACAGTTGCCTAGCTCTAATTAACATTAATGCCATCAAAAGTATTTTTATTTCCCATTAGACTCTGCAACCAAGACAAATGCAGCGTCATGAATAACTGAATGTTGCAAAACCATTTCTCTGCATGACATTAGCAACAGGACTTGATTACATGGTAACAACCAGGACCAAACACAATACAGTTACAATATTTGCAAAGCCCCTCTTTAGAATGTACTTTGGAGTTTCAACTTTTTAATAACTTGCCATTCAAATCTGCTCATTTTATCTCCAAAATTTGGAAGCCCTGCAGTTCAGCTTGGAATGTGAAAGCCAAGATGTTCTGGTCTGTGCACCATCAAAAATAAAGACTCTGTAGGTGGAACCTGGCTTGCAGAATTATTGATTAAACATGAGATCTAATAGAATCCAGCAGCTCCTTCTCCCTTAGCTGTACTGGTTCTGCAGCGCTAACAGTTTTTTTTTTTAAAGAGACTAAAAGCTTAATTCTCTAAAGGCAACAGCTGTGACCCTGAACACATACAGGGATCGGATCTGTTAAGTAAGAACGTGCCTTTGAAAACAAACAAACAAACAAAACAAATCACACAGACACAATATAAACACAAGTGTCAGAGGGGTAGCCCTGTTAGTCTGGATCTGTAAAAAGTGACAAAGTGTCCTGTGGCACCTTATAGACTAACCGATGTATTGGAGCATAAGCTTTCGTGGGTGAACACTCACTTCATATTCACCCACGAACGCTTATGCTCCAATACGTCTGTTAGTCTATAAGGTGACACAGGACTCTGTGTCGCAATATAAACACCGTGGCTCTTTGGAGCAAAGCTGCATTTTAAACAGACAGCTGCTTGGGGCCCTGCAGACCGGCCCTGATTCTTTGCATCAGCTGTATTGTAGAGGTAGGCAACTCAGAGCTCAGTCTCCATTCCAGCAGCTTGGAACATCCTATCATTTGAAACTTTTAAAACCTACACAGGACAAATCCCCAGAAAATACGTAACCTACCCTGAGGAGAGGAGCCGGTCTGCACTGGCCAAAGGGGTGGAAAAAGACCCAGATCCTCAAAGGCATGTAGGGACCTAATTCCCATTGATTTCAATATGATCTGGGCCAGGATGACTATTTTCTGTCTCTAGCGCCTATGATTCAGTGAAACCTCTTAAAAGAAAAAGGAGGAGATCAGAGTGGCAGAGCAATACGAGTTCAAGTTCAGGGTAGAGGAACTGAGAAGCTGAAAGGGATTATGGGTAAGGAGACACTTGTATACTATAAATTACAAAAAATAAAGCAACGATACACATTTCAAGGCAGTTTCTTTGTCTCGCCACTCATCAAGATTGGGATCTCACCAGAAGCCCTCATAGTCATTTGTCCATGATTACTTACTTCTCTTTTATTCTATTTAAAACTATGTGACATGATCATCACACACTTCTGCTTTTATTAGTAGGACTAATTTTCTCATCTTTGCCACTTTATCCTTCATATTAGAAACTTCTAAGATGGTAAAAATTGCCCATCTCACTGTTAAAGCACTTTAGAATCATAGACATTAGACGGGAGAAAGACATAGGAGGATAATACAGTCTGTTCTCACTCATGCAGGATTGTCCTTTATATATATTCTCCAGGGCACTTTTAAATGACTAAGGCAATGACTCATCCACCAGTTCACTTGTGAAAGTATGCTACAGTTTAATGCAATAGTTCACACCTTGGGGGCAGGAGTAGAGTGTAGCAGAGCAGACAGCACAATACAGAGAGGTGCAAGACACCAGCTTCACCCTGCCCATGCCTCACCAATCTATTAGAATTCTTTGAGGGGGTCAACAAGCATGTGGATAAGGGGGAATCCAGTGGATATAGTGTACTTAGATTTTCAGAAAGCCTTTGACAAGGTCCTTCACCAAAATCTTTTAAGCAAAGTAAGCTGTCATGGGATAAGAGGGAAGGTCCTCTGATGGATCTGTAACTAGTTAAAAGATAGGAAACAAAGGGTTAGGAATAAATGGTTAGTTTTCAGAACAGAAAGAGGTAAATAGCGGTGTTCCTCCGGGGTCTGTATGGGGCCCATATTCATAAATGATCTGGAAAAAGGGGTAAACAGTGAGGTGGCAAAATTTGCAGATGATACAAAACTACTTAAGATAGTTAAGTCCCAGGCAGACTGCGAAGAGCTACAAAAGGATCTCACTAAATTGGGCGACTGGGCAACAAAATGGCAGATGAAATTCAATGTTGATAAGTGCAAAGTAATGCACATTGGAAAACAATCTCAAGTATACATATAAAATGATGGGGTATAAATTAGCTGTTACCACTCAAGGAAGAGATCTTGAGTCACAGTAGATAGTTCTCTGAAAACATCCACTCAATGTGCATTGGCAGTCAAAAAAAAATGAGCAGAATGTTGGGAATGAAGAAAGGGATAAATAATAAGACAGAAAATATATTGCCTTTATATAAATCCATGGTAAGCCCGCATCTTGAATACTGCGTGCAGATGCGGTCGTCCCATCTCAAAAATGATATATTAGAATTGGAAAGGTTCAGAAAAGCGCAACAAAATGATTAAGGGTATGGAATGGGTGCCATCTGAGGACAGATTAATAAGACTGGGACTTTTCAGCTTGGAAAAGAGATGACTAAGAGGGGATATGATTGAGGTCTATAAAATCATGACTAGTGTGGAGAAAGTAAATAAGGAAGTGTTCTTTACTCCTTCTCATAACACAAGAACTAGGAGTCACCAAATGAAATTAATAGGCAGCAAGTTTAAAACAAAAAAAGAAGTATTTCTTCACACAACACACTGTCAGCCTGTGGAATTCTTTGCCAGAGGATGTTGTGAACGCCAAGACCATAAGAGGGTTCAAAAAGAACTAGAGAAGTTCATGGAGGAGAGGTGCATCAGTGGCTATTAACCAGGATGGGCATGCATGGGAGGCAAGTTTGTAGAAATTTTGGTGGTGCCAGCAGAACCTCCCCCCCAACTCCGCCCCCACTTGCCGAAGGCTCTGGGCAGGGTTTTGGGGGGGAGGTCTGGAGTGCAGGTCCTGGGCTGGGGATTAGGGTGCAGGAGGGGTGCAGGCTTTGGGATGGAGTTTGGGTGCTTGGTGCAGGCTCCGGGCTGGGGCAAGGGGTAGGTGTGCAGGAGGGGGTTAGGGGTGCAGGCGCTGGACTGGGGGTGGGGGTGTAGGAAGGGGGAGGTGGTGCACGCTCTGGGAGGGAGTTTGGGGATAGGAGGGAGTGCAGGGGTGAAGGTTGTGGGGCTGAGGATGAGGGTTTCATGATGTGGGGGGGGCTCAGGGCTAGGGAAGAGGGTTGGGCTGTGGGGTGAGGGCTGTGAGGCTGAGGATGAGGGGTTCATGCTGTGGAGGGGGGCTCAGAGCTGGGGCAGAGGATCAGGGTGCAGGGGAATGAGGGTTGGGGCTGTTGGTGTCACTAGGCATAACCCTAGGTAACTCGGGTGGGTGGAAGGCCATGAGTGTTGATGAAGCCCTCCTGTTCTAGGCCAAAGCGAACCAAAGCCCCTCCATGTTGAACTCTACTCGACCTAGAAAGCTATCAGTTGCAGCACAGTTCATACTGGTCTAAAGCAGTAGTGATAAGGCCTCCGTGTTGAAGGACAAGAGAACTGGCAAAAGGAAAACTTACTAACGAGCTGCCGCTGCCAAGATTACTTAATGCACCTGCACTTACGTAATTGCTACAGGGAAAGGAGGGGGGGGAAAGGAAAAAGAATTTAAAAAGGGAAAAGCCACTTGTGTGTGTGTGCAGGATTTGAGATTGTATTCTCCCTTGCACCTTATTTGAGCTCAAATAAACTTGTGTTTTGCTTCTCCACCCTGGTGTGTTTATTCGAGCCGAGCACACCGGGCCATGAACCACTGTTGCTTGGCCTCGAGCACAATCTGTGCCGGCAACAGGGCTGAGGAGCTCATGATGCAGGGGGCTCAGGGCTGGGGCAGAGGATTAGAGTGTGGAGGGATGAGGGCTGTGGCTGGGTTTGAGGGGTTCATGCTGTAGGGGGGCTCAGAGCTGGGGCAGAGGATCAGGGTGTGGAGGGATGAGGGTTGGGACTGAGGATGAGGGTTTCATGCTGCAGGGGTTTCAGGGTTGGGGCAGAGGATCATGGTGTGAAGGGATGAGGGTTGCGACTGAGGATGAGGGGTTCATGCTGCAGGGGGGGGCTCAGGACTGGGGCAGAGGATTAAGGTGCGAGGGGATGAGGGTTCTGGCGGGGGGCTCAGGGCTGGAACAGAGGATTAAGGTGCGAGGGGATGAGGGTTCTGGCTGGGGGATGAGGGGTTCATGCCGCGGGGGGGGGGTCAGGGCTGGGGCAGAGGATCAGAGTGTGAAGGGATTAGGGTTGCGGCTGAGGATGAGGAGTTCATGCTGCGAGGGGGGCTCAGGGATGGGGTAGAGGATTAGTGTGAGGGGGGATGAGGGGTGTGGCTGGGGATGAGGGGTTTAGAGCTTTGGAAGGGCTCAGGGCTAGGGCCAAATGGCAGGGTAAGGGTAGCCTGCCCTGCCATTAGCAGATGGCAGGCACTAGGACCCAGGGGCAGCAGACAGCAGTTCTGCCGAGAGCCCTTCCACTCAGGCAGCAGGAGCAAGCAGGGACGCGGCGAGGGGGGGGACGACATGCAGGGGGAGGGGTGGCAGGCGGAGGCCAGGACCTGTTCCAGGCAGAGATGGGGCAGCACGAGGGGGAGACCTGCAGGGGCCGGGGCCAATCCAGGCAGGGCCAGGGGAGAGACCCAGCTCCAAATATTGCTGGAGCAGGGCCCCCAGCCCTGAGTATTCCTGGTGCTCGGGCACCCCAAATATATATAACCTGCCGCCTATGTGGGCAGGGATGGTGTCCCTAGCCTTCGTCTGCCAGAAGCTGGGAAAGAGCAACAGGGGATGGATCACTCGATAATTACCTGTTCTGTTCATTCCCTCTGGGGCACCTGGCATTAGTCATTATTGGAAGACAGGATACTAATCTAGATGGATCTTTGGTCTGACCCAGTATAGCTATTCTTATGTTACGTACTCCTCACTGCAAACAGGCACCTTGCTGCAGATTAAGGGGTAGATGGCTCCTTGAAAGATGCCCACCTTCACTCCCATCTCTCCCAGTGGGCTCTAATGCAGTTCACCACAGGAGCAGCTCAGGTGTACAGAGCTGCTAGCTCAAGCTTCTTTTCTTTTCTCCTCCCATGGCATTCAGCTTACTCATAAGGGAAAAAACACAACTGGCCTTGCCCCTAATCCCTCGGCAACCTTTTACCTTTAGGGTAAAAGGGAAAGAAAGGGATCAAAAAACAAGAAGCAAAGAACAGAGAAAATGAAAAAACAAGGTTATCATTGAAGAGAAAAGGGAACAGAAGCAGGGAAGAGAAAAATGAAAAAAAACAACAGGAGAAAAAACAATGGACGAGTGAAGACAGAAAGAAAAAGTAGAAAGAGGAGCATAGAATAGAGTGAGGGGAAAAAAATCCCTTCACCAGAAGTGGGGTAGTTCAGACAGGAGGTGCTGCCTCAAGAACAAGTACAGGAACAATAAAGGAAAAATATGACAGGGAGAAGGAGGGTAAGGGGAGAACAGAGAAGTTGTAAGCAGATGGGATTTCACATTGAATTGCTTATAGGTCTAATTCATTTATCACCATTTTCTAGATGAGGCCTTCTACTGCCCTTCCCTCCCTTTCACTGTGCCTCATTTTAGTACTCAAAACCTCCAGCAATGCCCCTGTTTCTCTTGGCAACTTTCCTTACTGCCTGTTTCATTGAGTTGGCTGCATTGGCAGTCCAGTACCTGCCAAGGTTTTGCAGTAGGTTCAGTTGGGAACCTAAGCAACTTCTAGCATCCAGTCCTCCAGATCTACCCTTCTGTGGTTTCCATAGGAGGATCTAGACTAGAGCTCCTACACTTCCAAAGTTACTGCAGCATACAACCCTGGAGAAGAAACCAGAAATGGAAACAGCGGCAAGTACAGCTGGGTAGAATAGGGACTGTTCCTTATACTTGCCCACTAGTGGCTTTATTCAGCAACGCATGTGTGCACCTAAATTTTAGCACCTAAACAGTCCTATTAGAGTCACTGCGATGAATCACACGCATCATGTTATGAAAATGTGTAAGTTATTTGCTAGATGGGGCTTGGGAAAGGAACCAAGGAAACTGTTGACTTACTTAAGGAAAACCTATAATTCAACAAGATTTTTTAATCATTCTATCACATCACTAGGAGTCTCTCACATGTAACAAACAAGAACATTCCAACAATAGGCTGCCATCTGGCCAGAGTGATGATCCAGAGCAGAGCAAAGAGAATGCAGCTCTCATTTGGATGCATAGGAAAACAGGAGATGTTCAAAGCTGTGCTAAGGTAAGTTCAGCTATGGTTGAGTGTTAACAGCGCAGTTCACTGTAAGGGAGAAAATACTAAATCACCATTTCCCTATTATTTGTATTAAAGTAGTGCCTAGGAACCCTAACCAGATTATCAACACTCCACCCTCTCGTTGTGTTGAACACTGATCGTACTATGAAAAGCAATTTTGTAAAAATGGCTTCTTCCTTCACAGATTTGTGTGTGTCTTAGACTTTCATGAACCCAACAGCTATGGCAGAGTCAGCTGGATTCTTCTCTGATTCAGATAGTTAATAATTCTGCTGCTAAATTCCATCTTCAGGGCCACATGGACAATCCCATTCTCTTAAAGTTATAGCTTCAATTACACTGATGCAGCTCCAATTAGAACAGGCATGCACAGGTGTGTCTGAGGACAGCTAGGGAGGACAATTGGATCATGCAGGTGTAAAGGAAGGAAGAGTTTGGCTTACAGAATCTCTATTACCGATAATAATGCAGAAGCTAGGAAGTATCCAGGTTGACTTTGAGAGTCCAGTGCCAGTTGACAAGGCTATCCATTAGAGAAGTCATCATTTTACTTGAAGAACAAACAAATCTGACCAGGAATCATTGGGACACAAACATGGAACCCCATGATGTATTTCTTACAATGTCCCTTTAGAGAGCACTTCAAGAGATTCTAACTCATCAGTGCAGTTGTTTATATATAGGATTTCCATATGGAGCTCATTGATGACTGCTTTGATATCACCCCCTCCTGGGGATGAGTCTCATATAGAACAATTAGGAGCAGCTTCTTCAGACATTCGTTATCAGGAAGGATGACCTTTCTCTTTCACCCAGTTGCTATTGTTTGCTCTGAAAACAGCCAGTTAGATTCAGTGGATGTCTGATGAAATATGCCCCTGTATTTGCCCCCTGCACACTATTGTAATAATCTTTGTACAAGGTATCATTTGAAAACTCATAATTTGCTGGTCAGTATCATCCTGATAAAGTATATGTGGCAACACTGTGAAATTATAAGATTTCCCTGTATGATGTTATAACACATGTTCCACAATCCTAAAAAAGACAGGTCTCTCCTAAACAAAGAAATCATAGAATCATAGAACTGGAAGGGACCTCAAGAGGTCATCTGGTCCAGTCCCCTGCACTCGTGGCAGGACTAATAATCTAGACCATTCCTGACAGGTGTTTGTCCAATCTGCTCTTAAAAATCTCCTATGATGGAGATTCTGCAGCCTCCCTAGGCAATTTATTCCAGTGCTTAAGCACCCTGACAGTTAGGAAGTTTTTCCTAACGTCCAACCTAAACCTCCCTTGCTGCAGTTTAAGTCCATTGCCTCTTGTCCTATCCTCAGAGGTTAAGAAAACATTTTTTTCTTCCTCCTCCTTGTAACAACCTTTTACATACTTGAAAACTGTTATGTCCCTTCTCAGTCTTCTCTTTTCCAGACTAAACAAACCCAATTATTAAAATCTTCCCTCATAGGTCATGTTTTCTAGTCCTTTAATCATTTTTGTTGCTCTTCTCTGGACTCTCTCCAATTTGTCCACATCCTTCTTGAAATGTGGTGCCCAGACTGGACACAATACTCCAGCTAAGGCCTAATCAGAGTGGAGTACAGTGGAAGAATTACTTCTCATGTCTTGCTTACAATACTCCTGCTAATACATCCTAGAATGATTGCTTTTTTTTGCCACAGCATTACAGTGTTGACTTATATTTAGCTTGTGGTCTACTATGACCCTCAGATCCCCTTCCGCAGTACTCCTTCCTAGGCAGTTATTTCCTATTTTATATGCGTGCAACTGATTGTTCCTTCTTAGGGTATGTCTACACTACGGGATTATTCCAATTTTACATAAACCGGTTTTGTAAAACAGATTGTATAAAGTCGAGTGCACGCAGCCACACTAAGCACATTAATTCGCCGGTGTGCGTCCATGTACTGAGGCTAGCATCGATTTCCGGAGCGTTGCACTGTGGGTAGCTATCCCATAGCTATCCCATAGTTCCCGCAGTCTCCCCCACGCATTGGAATTCTGGGTTGAGATCCCAATGCAAAAACAGTGTTGCAGGTGATTCTGGGTAAATGTTGTCACTCATTCCTTCCTCCATGAAAGCAACGGCAGACAATCATTTCGTGCCCTTTTTCCCTTGATTGCCCTGGCAGACTCCATAGCATGGCAACCATGGAGCCCGTTTTGCCTTGTCACTGTTACCGTATGTGTACTGGATGCTGCTGACAGACGTGGTACTGCAGTGCTACACAGCAGCATTCATTTGCCTTTGCAAGGTAGTAGAGACGGTTACCATCTCTATTGCACCGTCTGCCATGCCATTGTAAACTGGCTATGAGATGATGGTTATCAGTCGTTCTGTACTGTCTGCTGCTGTCATGGGTGCTCCTGGCTGGCCTCGCTGAGGTCGGCCGAGGGCGCATGGACAAAAATGGGAATGATTCCCTGGGTCATTCCCTTCTTTATGTTTTGTCTAAAAATAGAGTCAGTCCTGCCTAGAATATGGGGCAAGTGTACTAGTGAACCAGAGAGCACAGCCGCTCCGTGTCAGATCCCCAGAGATCCCACAGAAATGATGAGCTACATGCCATTCTAGGGGGTGCCCTTGCAACAACCCCACCCGTTACTTCCCTCCTCCTCCAACCCTCCTGGGCTACCGTGGCAGTGTCCCCCCATTTGTGTGATGAAGTAATAAAGAATGCTGGAATAAGAAACACTGACTTTTTAGTGAGATAAAATGAGAGGGAGGAAGCCTCCAGCTGCTATGATAGTCCAGGCAGGACATTAAAGCATGGCGGGGGGAGAGGAGTCCAGCTTCCCGCTGCTATGGTAGTCCAGGCAGTACAGAATCTTTTCTTTAAACATGAAAGGGGGGGGCTTATGGAGCTCAGTCTCCAGTTGCTATGATGAAGACGGTTACCAGTCATTCTATACTATCTGCCGGGAATGACTGGGAGTCATTCCTATTTTTACTGAGGCCAGCCAGGAGCACTCATGGGCTGATGATGACGATGGATAGCAGTCATATTGTTATGCCACTGGGAAGGGGATTCTGGTGTTCAGCGCTGCAGCACCCCATCTAATAGCAGCATGCAGTAGACATAGGGTGACTTTGAAAAAAGGAGGGAAACTTTTTTTCCCTTTTCTTTCAAGGGGGGAAAGGTGTAAATTGACAACATATACCCTGAAACACCCGGGAAAATGTTTTTGACCCTTCAGGCACTGGGAGCTCAGCCAAGAATGCAAATGCTTTTTGGAGACTGTGGGGACTGTGGGATAGCTGGAATTCTCAGTACCTCCTCCCTCCCTCCATGAGCGTCCATTTGATTCTTTGGCTTTCCATTACGCTTGTCACACAGCACTGTGCTGTGGACTCTGTATCATAGCCTGGAGATTTTTTCAAATGCTTTGGAATTTCGTCTTCTGGAACAGAGCTCTGATAGAACAGATTTGTCTCCCCATACAGCGATCAGATCCAGTATCTCCCGCATGGTCCATGCTGGAGCTCTTTTTGGATTTTGGACTGCATCGCCACCCGTGCTGATCAGAGCTCCACTCTGGACAAACAGAAAATGAAATTCAAAAGTTTGTGGGGCTTTTCCTGTCAACCTGACCAGTGCATCTGAGTTCAGATTGCTTTCCAGAGCGGGCACAATGGTGCACTGTGGGATACCGCTCGGAGGCCAATACGTCGATTTGCGGCCACACTAACCCTAATCTGACATGGCAATACTGGTTTCAGCGCTACTCCTCTCGTCAGGGAGGAGTACAGAAATCAGTTTAAAGAGCCCTTTTTATCGATATAAAGGGCCTCGTTGTGTGAACGGGTTCAGGGTTAAATTGATTTAACACTGCTAATTTCGGTTTAAAAGCGTAGTGTAGATCAGGCCTTAAATGGAGTACTTTGCATTTGTTCTTACTGAATTTCATCCTTTTTTAGTTCATACCATTTCTCCAGTTTGTCCAGATCATTTTGAATTTTAATTCTATCCTCCAAAGCACTTGCACCCCTCCCAGCTTGGTATCATCCACAAACTTTATAAGTGTACGCTGTATGCCATTATCTAAATAATTGATAAAGATTTTGAACAGAACCAGATCCAGAACTGATCCCTGCGGGACCCCACTTGTTACGTCCTTCCAACATGACTATGAACCACTGATGATCACTCTCCGGGAATGGTTTTCCAACCAGTTTTGTACTCACCTTATAGCAGCTGCATCTGGTTGCATCTGGGGCTAGGTGTGCATTGGGATCAACCTGCAATGTAACCAAGGCTGGTGGGAGCCAGGGTGTAGCTGACAGGCTGTGGTTGCACACCGACACTCAGGGTGTGGCTTGCATGCTGGAAGGCTGTTTGTGAGCAGCCCAGGTGAGAGCTACTTCAGCAAAGCATCATAAGGCACCCATAGTTGCAGGGCAGGGGTCAAGCCCTCCATTAGTCTGAATTGTACCCTGGTATGTCACAGTTTCCCTGTTGTGCAGCATGTGTGTACACCTATACATACTAAGTTAAATGCTCTGTCTCTGTTCCCACCCCTGAGGTTTGGCCAGGGAAAAGCCTGCTTTTGATATGTCTGATCAATGCTAATTGCTTCATATTCCAGAGGCTCACAAGTGCCAGTCATCAATGACTAGTGCTCTGTCAAAGCTGGCAGCCTGTAGCCAAAAGCAGCAGACAAAAGAAATCTCTTTGAAAACTTACTGATGTTTTAAAAGTACTAGCTCCCTCTTCCGTGTCACCACTGTGTGAGTGACTCCCCTCATATTGAGGGAATTGGAGACCAGGCAGAGAGCTCCGTTCAAGGGTTACAATGCCATTAGTTCAGTTAGCTAAAATGACTAAAAGCAGTTAGACCTAGGCTGCAAAGTGGAGTTGAGGGAATTGTTCATAATGACACTGGAACTCAGCCTGGGCTCATTGCTCAGTTTCTTATACAAACCTGGGTGTAGGAAGTTTGCACAGCATGAAAATCTACTGCACTGCTCAAATCTCCTCCTTCCCTTCAAGACCCCTACTTACCTTTACCACCTTCAAAGGGAGCCTGACTAGTTTTCTTCCACCTTTTGGGTCCTTGACAGAGGCATCACTTTGCACATATCATTGAGGGGGATCAGGAAACCACATGACTCCAACCACAGGGCAGTGAGAGAAAGGAAAACTTTCTAGCTAGCTCTGCATTAAACAGCAGGGATAAGTATCATGTTATAAGGCATTGTTAGTAACTATGGACCCTGCAGGTGCTGCTGCTGCTGCTGGGAAGCTAAATTCAACAGGTCCTAGTGTACTGTTTGTGCAAGTCATGGGGGTCACCAATCAATTTTCTGTCAAATCCACCAGGGATTTGAACTAGTAAAAGGCTCATTAACCACATTAGTGATCCCCTAAGCTAGCCAGTCCTTTTCAATATCTGGTCTGCAATATCACATTCCCGGAGGCAGAGCCACAGTATGGTGGAACATACTGTCTGTCTCTAAATTACCTGAACCTGTCACTAGCAATTGGATTCAGTCTTGATTTATCTCAGATAATTCAGAGCAACTGAAGGCTTCAAATTAAATTTGGTTCTCTGAAGAGCTGGACTTTCACATTTTATATGTTGCTCTCTCACAGTTAAGATCTTGCCCCCAACAACGAATAAATTGGTTAACTTCTAAAATAGCTTCTTGACTGATGTTCCGTGTTGTTAATGAGCCTGCTACATCCCAAGCAGTTAAATGTTAAACATAGTCCTCTGTAATATAGTAAGGCCATGAGGTCAATGACAATTTGTAGATGGCTAGGATACCATTGTGCAAGATTTGAAATGAAAGAAACAGCATGTTTACTGGGTTATAGTGGAAATCCTCTTTTCTACTAGAATTTACAGGTAACCCATGACAGCTCTTTTCTGCCATTGAATGATGGCTCATATGCATCAAAATGTGCAATTGTGGTGTTTGCTGTGTAGATACAAACTTTTCTTAAGCATCTTACAATAATGATATCTATGGCTATGTTTATGTCATGGAGGTCACGGAATCCGTGACATTCATTTTCTGCTTCAGCCCCCGGAGCCTCTGGACTGGAGCTGGCAGCCAGTGGGGCCCCAGCAGGGTTCCAGTGATGGGCAACAGCTCCTCTGGGTCCCCCTGCAGGGTTCCAGTGACAGGCAACAGCATCCTCAGGGTCCTCCTGCAGGGTTCCAGCAACGGGTGACAGCCTTGTGGTGGGGGGAAGGGAGCCCACAGCTCCCAGCCACCATGGTGGCAGGAGAAACTTAGGAGCTGCAGCAGACAGGTCACAGCTTCTGTGAATTTTTGTTTATTGTCCAGGACCTGTCTGTGACTTTTATTAAAAATAACCATGACAAAATCTTAGCCTTACTGATACCACCAGCCACTATCTTCTCCAGGGATGAGGAGTCTCACATTCCAAAGTCCATCTAATAATTTTACCTGAGTACCTACAGCACATCAGCCCTACTTCATGACAAAGAACTCTAAAGGGTGCAAGGGCTGTGCTCCCTCTGTGATGTCTGAAGAGTTTCTCTTCTCTCACACAATAAAATAACGTTACATTTATAAAATAGCTTCTTTCATCCCTAAGGAAGATAAGTGCTTTACAGGCTGTGAGTGAAATTCCCCACCAAAGAGTCCAGCAATCTACTCAAGCCAGGGAGAGGTTATTGTAGTTGTGATGTGTCATTCCATATCTTTTGTGAAAATATGCTTATGATATGAATACGACATAACTGAGATATATTTTATGCTAGATGGCTCGTGAGATATCACTGGAAAGGTTATGATTTACTGAATGTGATCATCCTACTTGTAAGCCTGTATCATTTCTGTATCTGAAATTAGGAATATTGACTATGTATCCGTATCTAAACTATGCTACTCTGGGTGATGCCCACTGCCAACACTTCAGGTGCAACAATGGAAAAGCCAAACAGAGTGGATGGCCTGTCAACAAGGACAATGGACTGTAAAAGAGCTTAGTCTTCCTGTGAACATGTGGGTCAGCCTGTGAAGAATGGCTACCAGGGCCCTACAGAGTCAGGTGGTCTTGTCACCTAATACTAAAACATTATCTGGGACTTCTTGTCACTTTCCACTGCAAGGGAAGGGGGGTCAAACTAGGAAACAGAGGACTCCCACCTTATGCAAATCCTATTTAAGGGTGGGGAGTGAGGTAATCCTGATCATCAGTTCTCCCCTGCTACGCCACCCAAGAGGGCTGCTGGAAATAACTAAGATGAACAGGGGGAAAAAACTGGGCCCAGGCTGGAAGGGCATCTGGCCTGTGAAGATTATTAGAACCACATTTAGGTTGAGAACTCACATGTAAGCAGTTTCATTAGTGTATTAAGCTTAGATTGCATGTTCTGTTTTATTTTCTTAGTAATCTGCCTTGTTTTGTCTGCTACCTCCTTAACTACTTAAAATACACCTGTTATAGTTAATAAATTTATTTCTGGTTTATAATACAACCCAGTTTATGTGATTTCTAACTGGGGGCAGGGGGGCCAAGAAATTGTGTATACCCTCTCCCACATTGAGGGAAGAGGTGAATATAATATATCTGTTGGTCCGTACTCCATTTGTGTTCATTAACAGTTCTGCCATCTTTCTTTGAAAAGTTTCAGGTGCAAAGTTAACTTCTGAATTTGCCAGAATCATAAAATATCAGGGTTAGAAGGGACCTCAGAAGGTCAGCTAGTCCAACCTGCTGCTCAAAGCAGGACCAATCCCCAGACAGATTTTTACCTCAGTTCCCTAAATGGACCCCTTAAGGATTGAACTCACAATCCTAGGTTTAACAGGCCACTGCTCAAACTCTCCTCCCTGTTGGGCTGTACTCCAAGGGAGTTGGACATCTGAGTGCTGGAGCAAGTCCCTTGACTGAGTCTTCCCAGAACTGATCTGCAGCTGGGTGTGGCCCTGCCTGTGTGTGTGTTAGAGGAGGTTTTAAGAGTCTGGCTCAGCTAGACTGGTTAAAAGGGGCTTATGCTGACAGAATGGGCAGACTCAGTGATATCTCAGCACATCAGGTGACTTCCTAAGGGGTCCAACCCATCACAGTAGGGTGGTTAGTAAATGAAGCTCCACTTTCTCAGCTGATACAGGATACTGACTGGGAGATCTGGAACTTAATAGCTCTACTGGTCTCCTCCATCTTTAACATCCATCATTCCATTGTTTTTTCTCCTTTTTTTGCTAAAATGGGGCCTGGAGCCTAAACAGTGTTTGTACTTATATGCAACTAAAAATGCTGAAAGTTTGATAAACTAGAACTATCAATATCCTTCTGGCCATTCGTTGTAACAGAACTTCTGTTTAAAAATTCTCAGAATGCTAGGAACTAGGATTATCATTTCATAATAAATTCCCATCACTGTATGTAATCTCATTAGAAAGAAATCAAGTTAGTTTGGCAGGATCTATTTTCCATGAAGCCATGTTGATTTGCATTCATTATATTACCTTCTTTTGGTTCATTATTCATCAAGTCCCATATAGCCACTCCGTTATCTTGCCCAGGATTGGTATCAGTCTAACAGATTTATACTTGTCTGGGCCATCCCATTTACCTTTTAAAAAAATTGGCACAAGATTAGCTTTCTTCTAGTCTTCTAGAACCTCCCCAGTGCTCCGACATTTATTGAAATCAACATTAATGGTCCAGCAAGCTCCTCAGCCAGACCTTTTAAAACTCTTGCATGCATGTTATCTGGACCTGTTGATATAAAAATGTCTAATTTTAACAGAAACAATGAGGAGTCCAGTGGCACCTTAAAGACTAACAGATTTATTTGGGCATAAACTTTCATGGGTAAAAAACCCACTTCTTCAGATGCAACTGAAGGTGCAACCCACAAAAGCTTATGCCCAAATAAATCAGTTAGTCTTTAAGGTGCCACCGGCTTCCTTGTTGTTTTTGTGGATACAGACTAACATGGCTACCCCTCTGACACTTAACTTTAATAGCTTCTCTTTAACATCCTCCAGGGACACTAGTGGGATGGAAAGAATATTATCACCACCTAATGATGAGACTGCATCAACTCCAACCCCCATACAAAACAAAAATATTGATTGAAAATCTGTGCCTTTTCTGCATTATTGTTGATAATTCTACCATTCCCATCTAGTAATGGACTATTACCATTGTCACGATTCTTTTTGTTCCTGATATATTCAAAACAACTCCTTCTTATTGCCCTTAACTCTTCTGGCCTTATATTTCTCCTTGTGTCCCTTGGCTTTCCTTATCAATTTTTTACAATTCCTAACTTTTTATTTATATTAATTACTATCAGCTTCTCCTTTCTTCCATTTTTTACTTATTATTATTTTACAGCCGCCCTCACTTCCCCTCTAAACTAGGTTGTTTTTGAACCTGCACAGACTTAACCAACACAGAGAAAGATTGTGGCTTTTGGGGCATCTAGGAAGGTGTTCTTAAATGATTCTTCACATTTTTTTAATTAAATTTGTCCTCCCAGCTGATTTGGCTCATAATTTATTTTCAGCTTTGTGAAACTGGCCCTGTTAGATCACCACATGTATATACATTGCTGGTGTGGACTTTATTCTGTATGTACGTTATAAATGTGATCAAGTCACGATCACTGGAACCTAAGCTACCATTAAAGATGAACTGCTCACAGAACTAATAATCAGTGGTGCAAGTAGAAATAATTTCTTGCCGGTACTGCACTCACTGGAGGGACACAAGGAAGAGCACGTGACCTCCCCACATGACCCTCCATGTGACTCCTCCCCATCCCCTCTGACATCCTACTTACCTGTCTAAAATTTTACAATTGCATCTGTTCAACAGATGCAGTTGTAAAATGATGCTTTGGGCCCCTGGTGCCACCTATACTTCCAGGTGTCATTGAGGATCCAGCAGCACCTCAAATTGAAAACTTCTTAAATGAAAGAAGGATAGGAAGGACAATCACCCCACTTTCCCTTAACACATTATCAGTGCCTCCCTTATGTCCAAACTAAACTTTTGCCAGATTGCCTTTATCTAAGTATCACTCTCCGCCAGGCATTAGGAACGTAGGCATGTGCGCGGGGTGTGCCGGGCATGCCCAGACACACCCTAATGACCATGGGCTGGATCTGGCCCTTCAGGGCTTTGGATCCGTACTGTGGGATTTGCCCCCTTTGGTGCCTCAGGCCTTGTGCCACTCTCAGAAGCGGCCGGCATGGCACCATGTCCCCAGGGCCCCGGGGGTGAGGGAGGGGACTCTGTGCATTGCTCAAGGCACTGCCCCCCGCAACTCCCATTGGCCAGGAATGCGGAACTGTGGCCAGTGGGACCTTCGGGAGAAGTACCTGGAGGCGTGGCAAGGGAGCCCTGTGCCCCCACACCACCCCAGAGGCCACGCACGGACGTGGTGAGCGGAGCTGCACGGCATGGGGCCAGGGAAGGCAGGCAGGCAGGCAGGGAGCGCGCCACTGCAGGTAAGCGGCGCTGAGCTGGAGCCTGAACCTCTCCTGCACCCTACCCCCCAACCCCCTGCCCTGCACTCCTCCTGCACCCCATACCCCTCCTGCACCCCAACCCCCTGACCTGAGCCCCCTGCTTGCACCTTGCATCCAACCCCCTGCCCTCAGCCCCATCATACCCCGCACTGCTCCTGTACCCCAACCCCCTGCCCTGAGCCCTCTGCATCCCCATGCACTCCAGCTCCCTATCCTGAGCTCCCTGCCACACCCCATACCCCTCCTGCACCCCAACCCCCTGCCCTGAGCCCCCTGCCTGCACCTTGCACCCCTCCTGCACCCCAATCCCCTGTCCTAAGCCCTCTGCCACACCCCACACCCCTCCTGCACCCCAATTTCTTGCCCTGAGCCCCCTCCTGCACTCTGCACCCCTCCTGCACCCCAAACTCCTTCCCTGAGCCCCCTCATACACCCCGCACCCCTCCTGTGCCCCAATCCCTTGCCCTGAGCCCCTTCCTGCACACCACACCCTATCCCACACCCTGCACTCCCTCCTGCACCCCAACCTTTATGATGTTTGCTTTTAAAATAAGGAAAGAAAGAAAGAAAATTCCCTGGGTGCACACCCTAATGAAATGTGCTGTGCACGCCTATGACTAGGAAAGCAAAGATGCTGCGCCATCTGGGTTTGGTGGAAAAGAGGCATAGAACTGTGTGTGCCAGGTGCATCTTGATAGAACTATAGCCCAAATTGCTTTATTATTTTCCTCAGCATGACATACAGGAGGGGCAATCAAAATCAGCCTGGCAGAATGTGCATGAGAGCTGTCTCTGGACAGATAAGCAATTGATCAAAATCATATTCTCTGATCTCTTGGGGCCAAATCCTGTTCCTATTGAGTTCAATGGGAACAGGCTTTGACATTTGGAGAGGAAAGAACAAAACCACTCAAGCAAGGCCTATGTTGCTTATACCACAGGTATCAAAGGCTGCTGACTCATGTGAGAAAGTCAGCAGGCATCTGATCCTTGTCCATTGCAAGGGAGAAATCAGCAATCAATGAGGCTAGAACAATCACTGTACCATATCCAACTCCCAAAGCCATCTGTAAAGGATCAAGGAAATATGAAGGCTCCAGATTACCTTAAAGTCCTCAGTCCCTTGGTTAGAATGCTCCCATATGTTCATAGTCCAGAGGCTGGAGCAGGAAAGAGGCAAAATGGATGTTTCCAGGCCAGGGCCCTTTAGCTTCTGCCAAGTGACAAGTAAAGGGAAATCTGTTCTTACTGTGAAAGATGGTGTTTGGAGTCACATGGGCACATTACATGTCGATCATCTCCACCCATATTCTAGTCAGAATATTCACAAAAAGTCCATCAAGTGTACTTATTGGGTTTCTGGGAAGTGGGCGGGCAGAAGCCGGCCGACTGCTAAAGGATCCCCCCCCAGCCTAAGGGGAGGATCTACAGGCCCTCAGAACCCAACTGATTTCGGGGGACAACTAATGAAAGAACAGGGACAGGAGTGCGGTCAAAGGGTCATAAGGAGGGAGCCTGACAGGGACACTGAGCAGAGAACCCCGGACAGCGCCCACTGCTCCTCGAAGGCGTCAAGGGAACCAGTGGACGCCGCCCAGAGGAACTCCGCCCGGATACCTGAATGGACTAAGGATCGGAAACAAGCCCCACAGTTACAGGAGTCTCCATTGGCCAACCTCCTCTTCCTGGTTGCATGTAGACAGGCATTTTCCAGGGTCCATTGTGAGCTAAGTGTTACTTAATGGGCCATTCAACTTGACTTGTCCCTTCATGTGCTGGCTAAATACCTTGTGGGCCTTACCACAGGAGCAAACATGTAGTAAACACAGCTAATATTCATAACTTCAGATACCAAGATGAATATACATGCATAGAAATAGCATAATTGTAAGTACCAGCTATTTCACTTACATGACTATTCCCAAAAGAGATTCTGAAAAATCACACTACGTACCTGAGACCCTATGTGACAGCACCACGCCCCACTGGAGTTTTGTTATCTGTTATGTAACAGAGATGGAGCCAGTGACATGACTCCATTTAGCTTAAAAGGGCAAGGTTAATTTTTAGCTGTTCAGGTGTGATTGCACCTTTAGTCAGTGAGGACATACTGGCTAGCACACATTCAGGTTAACGGGCTTCAGTGTTCCTTTGCAGTTAACTTTTTAATGTTAATAAACCTGGTATGTGCTGAGGTGGTTTAAAGCATAAGATGAGTTTTTAGGTTTGCAAATCTGAACTTCTGCCTCTTTGAGATTTTATTATTAATTATTATTTTGCTGGTCATAATGTGGGAGGGTCTCCTCTCTGCGCTCTGCTCATGAGGTTATGTATGTGTCTTGTAGCACTTTTCTGAACACCAGTTGGAAGGAATTTTTTTTTCAGTGAGGACTGATTCTTTTCTCTTAGAAGCAGCAGCGGCTCCAGGCACCAGCTCTCCAAGCGCATGCCTGGGGTGGCAAGCCGCGGGGGGGGGCGCCCTGCTGGTCCCTGCGAGGATGTTAGTCAGGCAGCCTTTGGCTGCCTGCCTGCGGGAGGTCCCCGGTCCCACAGATTCGGTGACAATTCGGCAGCAGGTACGTCGAAGCCGCAGGACCGGCGGACCTCCTGCAGCAAGCTGCCAAATCCACAGGACCAGGGACCTCCCACAGGCAAGCCGCTGAAGGCTGCCTGACTGCTGTGCTTGGGGCGGCAAAAAAGCTAGATCTGCCCCTGCTTAGAAAGCATATAATTTTTTCAGGTTCACGCTGATTAGCACAGAAAACAATTGGGGCTGTTAAACGTTCTTCAAATTTCTTAGAAAATTAAGTTAAGCTATATTTTCCAGTACAGTGATGAAATGGGTATTTGTATATACAAACACCAACATGCTTAACTACTCACTTTCCCCCAGATATGTAGTATTTCAGTCTGTTTACATGGAATATGGGAGTTGGGTGAGGAGCCATTTCAGCATATGTATGACTTATTAAAAGGCAAATCTTAAGTAGAACTGTATCCTAAACTGCATTATGATATTGTACCCAAACATTACATTTCAATGGGAGATTCAACTTCCTTTATAAGAGCAGAGCAGACTCCTGAAACTTACCACAAAAGTGGTCCATAGATATGTATATAGTAAGAGTTTCAGGAGTCTGTTAGACCAGTTTGTCTGCAAAGAAGAATTCTAAGTACACTGGGGACAACACTTGATACCTGTCAGGCTGCAGAACTGGGTTGACATCAGAATCCAAATGTCCTCTGGTCAATGCAAGCAGAGGCATTCCTCTAATGATTTGGACTTGATGCGGTGCAGTATGAATGTCATGGATAATTCAGACCAATGGGGAGAAACAGAATCAAAAACATTGTTTAAACACCTTCAGTCCATCCTCCCCTCCCTACTCCCCTCCTGAGGACTCCTGACCAATTTAATAGCACAATACCTTTTAATACCAAAAAGAAAGGGTAAAAGGAGGGAAGATATGAGCATTCAGCACAAAAATCAGATGTTGAGAATAAAATTAATCAATGAACCCAAGGACACAAAAAGAAGACATTAACAAAAAGCCTTTGTTTAAGTTTGTTAGCATATGCATTGTGCTGTTAAATCCACGTAAAGAATGAATGCCCTCCCTAGCCGTGTTCTGCTGCCTTAAGGAGCAGAGCCAAGTCTTTCTGGTACCCCGTAGTCCCTAAAAATCTCTTCCCAGTACGGCGTACTGGAGAGTACCATCCTCCGTGCACTACTGCTAATAATTATCTGTTCGGACATGGTCTGATATAGAATTCTCCCATGTTTGGCTGCAACACTTTTTGAGTTAGGAAATTGTCACCTATAATGTTTAGAAATTACAAGGATGTTTTAGTACTGGCAGAATATGTCATTCAAATTAAAGTTCCCCCTCCCCCCCTACTATAGATAGGTACATAAGGAAGTGGTCATCCTGTTCACTAGTGTGATTTGGTGGTCTGTAGTGTTATACCAATTATATTAGACCAGTAAAAACCAGCAGGATCTTATTAAAGGGGACAAGACAAAGATGCCACATTTATTATGATAACAATTTGATTTATAACTAATATCTTAATTCTTATACACACACACATTATACCTAATACCTATACACACACACACACACATTCACATTATACCTAATACCTATACACACACACATACACACACATATTCACACCCACACCCACATTCATCAGGTGTTCTGCAGCTGCTGCATAGTTACCAGTCCTGAAGATAGCTTAAGTTCATGGCTTGATTTTGCAGCTTGGGTTCGTAGCTTGTGGCGGCTAACTGGCCAGTAAAGCCGGGCACAAGGCCGAGCTGGAGCTCTGTTGGGCCGGCACCGATGTTCTTCCATGTTGGCAGCAGAATGTTGCCCAGAGTCTCTCATCTCACCCTTCTTTTTTATCCTTTTCTTTTTAGGATGGATGCTTCTTACTTTGTTTAGGGCTGTTGTCTAGGTCTTCGACCGTTGGTATTTGAACTTTATCTCATCAGGACAGGCTGGGGCTGGAGGTTGATTCCGTCATTCATACATACCTCATTCACACATCTAAACTAAACTAATAAGATTACAGCAGGGTTTGCAAAAATGAGGGTTGGAGGAAGTTTTTACAAAATGGAGTGAGTGTTTTAAAATAGGGTTTGAATTACAATATGGAACAGAAGTTACAGTGTAGGCAAGTGTAGTGAATGGTGAACAGAAGTTACATTAATAAAGTGAACAACTAAAAACAATTTCATTTATCAGTTCTACAGTAGCAGACACCAACTAGTACACCATCTTGCTAGGACATTGATCCATAAGCATTTAAGATAATTTTCTTCTGAATCTCAGGAGTAAGACCCTAGAGCGGCACCTGCTCAGTCTCCTGACAGCTTAAGAAGTCAGCTAGGCTGCCTGATGGACTGCCCTGCCTGATTGGTTGAGGCAGCTAGCAGGCTATTTCTTAAGCCCCACAGTAGCAACTTGCGGGTGGCTCAGTGCACATGCCTGTGGATTCTCTGCCTGCCTGTGGTTGCCTCGCTCCAGGCCCTGCTCTTGCTTTGCTTCTCCAGCCAACACCTTGCTCTGTGCCCAGCCTTGTTCCAGGCCCATCCCTCCCAGCCTTTGATTCGGCCCTGCTCCTGCCTTCCCTGACTTCACTTGACCCACTCCTGACTTTCAGCGCCAAACCCCGGTTCTGACTCTGCTTTGACCTGGGTCTGACATTTGGACTCTGACCACTAGACCTGACTCCTGCTCCAACCACTAAGCTTGATCACCTATGACCTGGTCCACTGACACAAAGTTATCAGTGAGTTGGAAAGAGGTAAATCCGTTTTTCACATAGAGTGCTACATCCTCACCCCCTTTTGCCTATTTGATCCTTCCTAAACTAGTTTATAACCATTGATTTTAACATTCCAATTGTGGTAATCATCCCACCAGGTTTTGGTAGTTCCAACAAGATTGAATATATGCTCATAAATGAGCAATTCCAGTTCCTCTGGTTTGCTACCCACGCTCCTAGGATTGGCATATAGGTAATTCAAAAATGTCTTCTGTTTGTGTCCTTGGGTTCATTGATTAATTTTATTCTCAACATCTCAATATTGTGCTGAATCCTCATATCTTCCTTCCTTTTACCCTTTCTTTTTGGTATTAATTTAACCTTCTCCTGACTATTCTAGCCAGCCTGTCCCCAAAGAGATTGGTCCCCTTCCTACTGAGGTGGAGGCCATCCAAACTATACATCCCCCTCTCTTCATAGAAGGTAGACCAATGGTGCATAAAATCAAAATCCTACACCATCTATCTAGCCAATGATTTGCTTCCAGAATCTTCTACCTTCTGTCTTCCTCATGGGACAGGAAAGATCTCAAAGAAGTGTGCTTGGATATTCTTCTTCAGCATGCTTCTGAGTTTCCTGAAGTCATCTACTATCTGTGAGATATCCCAAGATGTAGTGTCATTAGTGCTGGTATGAGTCATTACCAATGGATCCTTGCCCTTAGACTTCAGACATCCATTTTTAGCATGACATCATGGGATGTCTGACTCATTGGAAGGCAGCACACCATCCTGTTGTTCAACTGTAACTTCACAGAATGTCCTTTCAATTCTTCTGAGTATTGAATCTCCAACAAGGACTGTCTGTCTTCCTTGGGTCATTGGAAAACTCTTTTTGTGGGTAGACTTGATTTTCTTACAGGTTGGGCTGCGGTGCCATCCACATCTGTGTCTCATACATCTCCCTGTTCCCTTGGACTTACTGGATCTTCAGAGGTATCTTCCACAGTCTACACATTGAGGACCTGATATCAATTTGAAACTTCTGTCTGTATGGCATTCCTCCTGCTTCTCTTCTCTTTGATTGTGTGTGAGTAGGCATACCCATGCTAGCTTTAGTCTAGCTGGTGCAAGTGACAGCAGTAGCAAGGACATGAAAGTGTGTGCTTCAGCATATGCTAGCCAACTCATGTTTACAGGGAACTCATACTTGTGTTGCTAGCTCACACCACCACGTCTACACTACTATGTTACCTCTGCTAGCTAGACTAAAACTAGCAAGAATATGCATACCCACGAAAAAAGATACTAGAATTGGAAATGGCATAAAGAAGGGCAGCAAAATGATTAAGGGTCGGAACCAACTTCCATATGAGGAGCTATTAAAAAGATTTGGACTGTTTGTCTTAGAAAAGAGATGACCAAGGGGGTGGATCTGATAAAGTTTTATAAAAACTTGAGTTGTCTGGAAAAAGAAAATACAGAAGTGTTATTTACTCCTTCACATAACACAAGAACCAGCAGTCACTCGATGAAAATGATAGGCAGCAGGTTTAAGACAAACCAAACCAAACATACTTCTTCACACAACAGACAGTCAACATGTGGAACTTGTTGCCATGGAATGTTGTGAAGGCCAAAAGTATAACTGGGTTACAAAAACCTATTACATAAGTTCAAGGAGGACAGGTCCATCAACAACTATTAGTCAAGATGGTCAAGGATGCAACCCCATCCACTGGTGTCCCTAAATCTCCACGTACCAGAAGCTGTGACTAGATGACAAGTGGATGGATAATTTGCAATTGCCCTTCCTGTTCATTCCCTCTGAAGCACTTGGCACTGTTAGAAGACAGGATATTGGGTTACATGGTCATATTCGGTCAGAGCAATGGGCCATTTGTATGTTCCCCATGCTGCAATCACACCTTCATTTGTGATGTAGACATACTATGAGATGCTACTTAAGTACTATATTCCTGAGATCATCCTTCTTGAAAACAGGCCCAGAAATACCTCTTTTTTAAAAGGATCTATTCACCACTGTAATAAGAGACCAGGTTCTAAAGCAGTGGTCCCCAAACTTTTTGGCTGGCAGATGCCAGCCGAAGGACCACTGAGGCGATGTAACACCCGCCGAAATGGTGCTGAATTTCAGCGGCATTTCGGCGGCGACGCCTCTCGATGATGTCGCTTGTCGACGGCAAGCAGCGTCAGTGAGAGGTGTCGCTGCTGAAATTCGGGAGTGACGCTGCTTGATGACAAGCATCGTCATTGAGAGGCATCCCCGCTAAAATGCTGCTGTGGCATTTCGGCGGGTGCTGTCCTGGGGATACCGCGTTGGGGACCCCTGTTCTAAAGGAATAATTGTTACTCAAATTGCCCAAGACCACCAGCAGTTATACATAGAGCTACTTTTATTGTGTGTGGGGGAACACCTAGTTTGAGAATATTTTCACAAATCAAAGCACCAAGATTAGTTTGCTGTGATCCCTGGGGTGCTGTCATGTGTGGGTATTGGAATCACCATAACCATTCATGAACATTTCCATGAATAGCCTCTCTGTCCAAAAATTTATACAAGATGTTTAACTTATTTGCTGTTCACTTTTTTTCCTGTTTAAAATGGTTCAGTCATCCAGTCAGAAGCAACACCATATGACTTGATCAACTACAGAAAACAAGAATTGACACACACTAAGCAGCTGAAGAGAACAGTTTGCAAGTATCACATAGTTAAATGAATATTGTTTTCTACCTATTTGGCAAACAACAGATTCCAGGACTATAGGATTGGTTGCAGATTACTCACTAACCAGAGGAGGGGTACATTCATAATGATTATTATACCCAATAAATAGTTCAACTAGCATTATATTATACATGGTGAACTAAATTCATACCTGATGCAATTCTACTGAAGGCAATGGAATGATACCAGAGATTGATCTAGCCCCTTTCTTAAAGTGATTTCCAACTAGATATAATGTTTCAGGTGCTTCAACCGTAGAATCATAGAATCACAGGGCTGAAAGAGACCTTGAGAGGTCATCTAGTCCAGCTCCCTGTGCTGAGTCAGGACCAACCAAACCTATAACATCCTTGACAGGTGTTTGTCTTACCTATTCTTAAAAACAGGGATTTGGAGCAATCAGATTTTTCAATTGCTCTGCTCCGGCTCTGCTCCAGCTCCGGGCACACAACTACTGCTCTGTGCTCCAGCTCCGGGCTCCCCTCCAAAGCCTTGCTTAAAAACGTCCAGTGGTGGTGATTCTACAACATTGGAAGCCTGTTCCAGAGCTTAAATAGCTTTATAGTTAGAAAGTTTTTTCATAATATGAAGGCCAAATCTCCCTTGCCGCAGTTTAAGCGGCTTATTTCTTGTCCTGCTTTCAGTGAACATGAAGAACAATTGATCACTGTTTTCTTTATAACCGCCCTTAATATATCTGAAGATTTGTCAAGTCCTCCCTCAGTCTTCTTTTCTCAAAACTAATCATGCCCAGTATTTTTAACTTTTCCTCAGAGGTCAGATTTCCTAAACCTTTCATCATTTCTATTGCTCTCCTCTGTACTGTCTCCAGTTTGTTCACATCTTTCCTGAAGTGTGGCACTCAGAACTGGACATAGTACTCTAGCTGAGGCCTCACTAGTGCTGATCAGAGCGGAACAATTACCTTCAATATCTTACATACAACATCTGTTAATACACCCCAGAATGAGATTAGCCTTTTTTGCAACTGCATCACATTTTTGGCTCAGTCAATGTGCGATCCACTATAATTCCCAGGTCCCTTTTAGTAGTACTACCACCTAATCTGTCATTCTCCTTTTTGTAGTTGGGCATTTGATTTTTCCTTTCAAGTGAAATACTTTGCATTTGTCTCTATTGAATTTCATCTTGTTGATTTCAGGCCACTACTCTAATTTGTCATGGTCATTTTGAATTCTAATCCCTCTCTCGAAAGTGCTTGGAACACCTTCCTGTTTGGTGCCATCTGCAAATTTGACAAGCATAGTCTCCATTCTATTATCCAAGTCATTAATGAAAATATTGACTACTACCAGACTCACAACTGACCCCGTGGACCCCACTAGATACGCTGTCCAATTTGATAGCAAACTGTTATGACCTTCTTAACAGTTGGTGCTCCCTTTGTTTTAGGTCTTTCGCAGTGAAAGAGTGATTGTCCACAATAAGGGATTCTTTCCATATACCTTTCAGTTGTAAGTCATCTATTTTTCTGGCCACATTTGCTAACTATTAAAGAAGTTCTGTGTTTAAGATATTTCCTCCTTCTCAGCTCATAGTCTCTTATTGGCTCTAGCCATGGGGTCATTTTGCTCAATGTGCAATATCCATTATTTCCATAGCAATGGGCTTTTGCGCTGGTTCATACTTTAGGTTTTAACAACATCATTTGCAGATTCAAATAGCAGAAGGAACTGGGCTGCAAAGGGAGAAAGTTCTTATTCAAATGCAAATATCTTCAATAATAGCTAAGTGGATGCAGAAAATGACTAGCCAAATAAGTTCCTTTCGATCCAACTGATCTCTTTTTGAGTTTGATCCAGTGTGAAAGACCTTCAAGTGATACTTTTGACACAAGAGACCATCATGTGTTTTTGGACCCCCTCAAACAATGCACATGCCCAGAGGCACTGTATTGTATGAGTTTTTTTCCTCTATTTACTGAAAGATGTTAGTTTATTTCAGCAGGAGCTTTGATCTGTTTCTGCCAATATCCCTATGGGGGATCCCTTGGAAATCTGTTTGAGGCCTGTTTCTCTTTAGAACCAGTTTCTTTATTGGGACAGAGTTCTAATTAGCTAATGATACCTCAGCCCAATGTTGACTCTGTTCCATTGCAGGAGGTTTTATTTTGCCAAAAAGAAACAAATTAAAATGTTGACTGCAGACAACAGCTGATAAAAGAGAAGCCACTAGGGCCTCCTGCACTCCTTCTCCATTCTTGCATCTCAAATCTTGATGGGCATTGTCATAAACAGATAGTTAAGGGTTAATAGAACAGGAGTACTTCATGTCTCTTTTGCCGGTAAAGGATTAACAAGTTCAGTGAGCCTGGCTGTCACCTGACCAGACGACCAATCAGGGGACAGGATACTTTCAAATCTTGAGGGAGGGAAGTTTTTGTGTGTGCTGTTAGTGTTTGGTTGTTGTTCACTCTGGGGGCTTAGAGGGACCAGACGCGCAACCAGGTTTCTCTCCAATCTCTCCGATATAAGCCCTTATATGTCCAGAATAGTGAGTACTAGGTAGATAAAGCGAGTTAGGCTTATGTTTGTTTTCTTTATTTGCAAATGTGTATTTGGCTGGAAGGAGTTCAAATTTGTATTTTGCTGAAAGGATTTTAATTTGTACTTGTATACTTAGGCTGGGAGGGTATTCCCAGTGTCTATAGCTAAAAGACCCTGTAACATATTCCATCTTAAATTTACAAAGATAATTTTTACTGTTTTTTCTTTCTTTAATTAAAAGCTTTTCTTGTTTAAGAACCTGATTGTTTTTTTTATTCTGGTGAGACCCCAGGTGACTGGGTCTGGATCCACCAGGGAATTGGTGGGGAGAAAGGAGGGAAGGGGGAGAGAAAGGTTAATTTCTCTCTGTGTTAGGATTACTTTCTCTTTCAGGGAGAGCCTGGGAGGGGGAAGAGAAGGAGGGGGAAGGTGAATTTTCCTCTCTGTTTTAAGATTCAAGGAGTTTGAATCGCAGTGATCTTCCAGGGTAACCCAGGGAGTGGAAGCCTGGGAGAGACAACGGTGAGGGAAAGAGTTTACTTTCCTTGTGTTAAGATCCAGAGGGTCTGGGTCTTGGGGGTCCCCGGGCAAGGTTTTGGGGGGACCAGAGTGTACCAGGCACTGTAATTCCTGGTTGGTGGCAGCACGACAGGTTCTAAGCTGGTAATTAAGCTTAGAGGAATTCATGCTGGTATCCCATCTTTTGGACGCTATGGTTCAGGGTGGAGATTTATACCATGACAGGCATGAAATTAATGTCCACTCAGAGGTAAAATATATGGGTGACATTTCTGTCTATGAATCTCTCTCCGAAAAACTCTCATGTTTGAATCCAGGGCTCTTTCATCATTTGTTTACCATCACTGAGAGATTATGGCGAGTCTTTAGACTCAGATTGGATGGAGCACCATGAGTCTCATTTACACTTTTCTCACCTTTGACAGCTCAAGTCTGTGATGCTCTCTTTACCAGCCATCCTGCTGGCTCTATTTTGGCTTGTGCAGTAGACAGCTGCTCAGGCACCAACACATACCAAGGGAAAAACAATGAATTTCCACACCTTGAATGTCTTACTTAGCTAGGAGTGAATTAAGTCTATACTGGGCCTGGGTGCTCCAAAACTTCACTTTCCTCAGACTGCAGCATGAGCTATGTATGCCAGCTGACTCAGTGACATGACCTGACACTTCCCCTCCCCGATCCTGCCTACCCTACTTTTCTTTGGGTCACATCATCCAACATGATATGAGAGTGGAGGGACCCAGTGCATTTCCTCATCCAAGTCCTTTGCCAGGATGAGGTGGCTGGCCAGAAGCCATGAACTGTATGTCAATCAGACAGCCTGATGCTCACTGACTTATTGCTGCAGCGAGGTTCCCTCCAAGCTCAAGGTGAGCCCTCCTCTGCTTCTGAGAGGAACAGTTTTTAAGGTGAAGTTAATATATACACTTGTATACGACCAGACTTTTTTAGGTCAAAACACAAAGGGAGGGGGCATGTCAGGAGGGGGCATGTCAGTTGGCACAAAGGTCAGTCCTGCCAGCGGTACTTAACTCCCCAGGACAAACAGAGCCCCGACCCCTTATCAGTACAGCCTTCAAAGAGGGAGGGGAAGGAATACTTGCTACACTTTGAAAAGGTATGCAACAGTGACTGCTCCCCCAATCTACCTTAGAGACAATGCCTCCAGGCTCTCCTGCTGAGGCAGTGCCCCTCCACGTCACCCACAATGCTCCTTTTGGCTTTACAGCCACACTCCTAACCACACATTTGCAAAGACTCTCAGATAGTTTGGGATGAAAAGTTCTGCGAGCTAGTATGAGCCAGTGTAGGGCACTGGGCTGGGACTTAGGAGGTCTATTCCCAGCTCTGCCACTGGGCTTCTGGGTGTCTTTGGGCAAATCTTTTGTACAAGGTACACCTGTGAAATGGTGATAGTGATACTTGCTTCCTTTATAAAATGCTTTAAGATCCACGGATGAAAAGTGGTACATGAGTGCCTGTAACACAATCTAGCATTGAATAGAATCTTACAGTCTCCACCCTCTGTTCATTGATCACTAGTTGGTGCTCTGTTCTAAAATATACCTGAAAACTTCTGAGTACTATGGACTTCAAAACAAGGGATTTAGTGCCATGATAGTCATTGCAATAGATATATTTCTTAAGGAATCTAATATCAGTTTGTTGCATGTTGTCTACAAACTAGTCTTTTTTAGTTAATTTTCACAACTGGTATCAAGGATGGATTTTTCCCTCTGAGGCCTCATTCAAGACCATTTATCCAGATCCCTCCAAGCTTTAATGGCTTTGATATACTGGTATACTCATCTGAGCTGAATTCAGCAAACCCCAAACCCATCCAGCCCATTCAATCTATCTTTATGTTCAATTGTGCATTTTCTGGTATTTATTTTATTATTATTAATTAGTTGTTCAAGTGCTCCAGGATTTTACATTTTTGGAACAAAGCACTCAGTGCATTTGAATATGCTATTTCTCCAAAAGAGCTTTCCCCCAAAACTGTTCTTCTCAAGTTGAAATTACAACATATGTGGCAGAAATGCCAGTTGGCTGCTTTTGTGAGGAACCTGATGCTGTTGTTTTGGAGCTGGTACATTCCTTTTGGCTATGACAATAGGATTTTCCAGTGAACTAGTGGTTTTCCTAATGTTTGGGAGATATCTGTCAGGAGCAGACATTAAATCCAGCCCATCTCTGAAAGGAAGCGAGTTACGATAGTACAGAAGAGATGAGTATTAAACATCTGCTGTAGACAGGATCTTTGGGAGACAGTGCTAGTGACTGGCTTTTCTATACTCACTCCAGTCCCAAGATGACAGGTGTAACAATGCGGCCTTTGACGGGACACTATCCAGAGTATCAATTCAGTACAAATTGCTTAGAGCAGGGCAGTTACAGCCCAAGGCTACATTGTTACAGTGGCATAGTTGGCAGGACTGAAGACCACTTGGAGGTGTTTCCAGGGCCTTTTATATCCTCTGCCACGTGGAAGGACCCCTTTGTTCTTATTGTGTAAAATCACAGCAGCAAGATGGAGTTTGGAGTGACATGGGCAAGTCACATGTCCATGCATGACTCAGTTTGCAGGCAGCAGCCATTGCTCACATGCTACTTTGAACATTCCCAGAAGGGTTCCTCAGCTGTGGACTGGAGTCTCCCAGGGTCCATTGTCAGTTAAGTGTTTCCTGGATTGAGCATTTACTCAGAATGTTCCTTTCTCAAGAAGCTGACAAAAAGCTTCACTGATGCTACTTAGAATCAAACACGTTGAGGTACAAGTACATAGCAATATTCATACTTCAAATACAAAAATGATCACACATACAGACAGCATAATTATAACCAGTAAATTACAATCTTTCCATAGATACCTTTCTTGCTTTCCTTTGTACAAAATTTGGTGCTACTATGGGACCTTGGTTGCAACAATGATCTATACGATCACAGTTCATGTCAATAATGTCACAACAGGATTGTGGGATATAACAGGCAGAAAAGCGCTTTCCTTTTTCCCTCTCCTGTGTCCTCCCCACATCGTGACACTTACCTCCATGAAGTCCCATATCTACACATGCACTTCAACCACTTTGGGACACCCATATTGATTCACTGCTCCCTCATACTACCCATCCCCCAGTGTTGTATGCTGCCCTCTCCACCACACATGCTATTTGAGTTTGGGACTTTTTTCACTTTAAATCTGTGTTTCCTGTTACAAATTTTGTTCATAGGGATTGTAACTTTTTCAAATTTTATTTTTGGCTGTTTCTTTAACCAGCATAACTTGTGAAATAAAACCCATTAAAGTCACAAAGACGCTGCAATGTAGACATGGTACACACAAGAAACAAAATGTTCCTGAGTCATAGGTTTTTTTACACAAGTATGAAAGCACAGATAAGACAACATAAAGAGTCCAAAAACATGCCACTTTAGCACCCATGAAAGCTGCTACAATGCACACAATCCAATCCAACTCCCTTTCTTGCTGGGATAACAGCTGGATGAACAGCTATGTGTTTTTAGGCCTCTGATTCAAAGTAAGAACAAAAGGCATCCCTCACAGATTTGTCCTGGTGGTTTACCTGGTGGTTTGTGAACGGACGCCTTGATGGCTAACTTGCTCACTGGTACAAGTGAACAAGTCTCCACACAAAAGCCTTCTGCCCAGTGTTAAGCCTTTCTCTCAAATATTATGCCAATCAAATACAACACACAGCTATAATCCTACACTAGTTTTGTTTTGCATCTTCTAACATAGCCAAAATACAGCACCACCTTGCTTTCAAATCAGGGGCGGCTCTATGTATTTTGCTGCCCCAAGCACGGCAGTCAGGCAGCTTTCGGCAGCCTGCCTGTGGGAGGTCTGCTGGTAACGCGATTCGGCGGACCTGCCACCAAATTGCCGCAAAAGCTGCGGGACTGGTGGACCTCCTGCAGAAATGCCACCAAAGGCAGCCTGACTGCTGCCCTCATGGCAACTGGCAGGCTGCCCCCCCCACGGCTTGCCGCCCCAGGCATGTGCTTGCTGTGCTGGTGCGTGGAGCCGCCCCTGTTTCAAATGGCCAGATACATGTGCCACTGTCACTCTGCCATTACTGAGCTGATAGCTAAACAGTTCCTTCCTTCTGTCTGAGTGGCCTGGGCATGGTTTCATTATCCAGGTTAATTGGAGCAATGTCACATCATTAATGTCCAGGGCGATCCTGAGGGCAAACTTTCCATTATTCATTAAAGTAAACAAAGCTGAGTTCTGAAAGGTTCTAAGATCATGGACCTTTCCAAACCACCCCGCATTTATGTTTGTATTCCTGCCACTGTGGTCAAGCAGGCCTTGGACCACCATGGATAAATACCCCTTTCGATTTATAACCTCCAAGGCCTGACATAGTAAGTATCTGGGTCCCTTCAATTGCCCCAGTACTATTCAGGAACCCCATGTGTGAAACGTCAATCAATCGAGCACTAGCAAGCTTTATAACCCCGTGCAACGGTCAAACTCCCCAAGCCAAACTGGTTGGCGATGGAGCAGTAACAGTCAGGAGTGGCAAGCTTCAGGATGACAACAGCAACACACTTCTCAAAGGGTATGGACTGCATGTTGCTCTGCTTCCCCTGTGGGTCCAGGTGCCAGGAGCCTGACAAGGGCAGTCAGGGCCAAGGGTCAGAGCATGGTCAAACCTCAGGCTGAGTAGCAGTGGAGTTCGTAGTCGAGTTCCAGGCTGGGGTTGATACCAAGGATCAGAGTCTTAGTCAGGTTTCAGGGTTCACGTCAGGAGGGGAGGCCCAAACCAAGCTGAGGTCAAAGCCAGGAGTTTAAGAGCAGGAATGGTCATGGCAGCTACAGGAGAATCTTGTTGCCTAGATGCTTCCTGGGATAACCCTTGGGTTTCTGACTGGTTTTCCACCCTATAGGAGTCATAAGGCTGCTACCTGACTGACACCTTGAGGTGGGACTTCCTGTGGTCTGTGTCCAGTGGGTTGTGGGTAGTGAAGCGTAAGCTGGCTACACTTGCTGCTGCTGGGTGGCAGAGTGGAGGTGTTTATCCCCTCGCAGTTCTATAGACCCAGGTTTGAGACCCACTAGGCCTTACACCACGACTAGTTCAGCACATGTCTCAGAAAAGGTTGCCTTAAGCCTCCTAAATTCCACTGCTGGACAGCAGAGAGGCAAAGGACCACAGGATACTTGCCTGAATGCCATGTGCTTGCTGTACTCCAAGGCCCTACCATGTGTACATAGTGATGCAAATTGCAAGAGGGCACGGTTGTGCTGCTTGTGTATTATGCAGTAACTAGTGTATGTCAACTCAATGCAAACTAAACCCCTCCATGTACACAAAGCCCCAAGTCATACTCAGGTGCTGCAGGAAGGATTACTAGTGATTCAGTACATAGTAGTGCACTCTTGCCTCTGAGGGCTTGTCTACACTTACAGCAGTGCAGCTACATCTCTGTAGCACTTAGTGAAGATGCTATCTACACCAACAGACCACTTCTCCTGTCAGTATGTTACTCCACCTTCCTGAGAAGCGGTAGCTATGCTGACAGGAGAAGCCTTCCAGTTGACATAGCACTGTCTACACCAAGAGTTTGGTCGATATAACTATGTTGCTCCGGGGTGTGGAAAATCCACTAAGTTTTTAGTGTAGACCAGGGCTGAGTCAGAGCTGAACCAATGCCTCAGCACAGAACTTAAAATGCTATGTGCTGCTGCTGGGGATGACTAATATTTTTGCATGAGAGATAAAGAAGAACAGGGTAGTTGTGGTCATTAAAACTCCTCTATCACTTTTTTGTGAGCGTTTCAAGTGGAATCCTTCATGTTCTGCCACAAAAAGCTGTGCAGTGTTTCTATGGGCTGTTAACAGCTTCCCTGCTGTACTCCAGAGGCAATTGCATTTCAGTATACAGTTTGTAATGTGCTTTGGGGTATGACTGGATGCAATGCTTTATGCACCTTTAATGTAAGTTATCATATGGCAATTCAACCCCTTCTAGAGCCTGCAAACAATACATTTCTCTCAGATAGAAAATCAGTTGCTTGGAGTACATGTCTTCTATTATCACTTACTTGAATGCGGCAAGCCAGTTTCTAAGCTCTCCAGGTGTGCTCAATCACTTTTGACTGAAACTGCTTCCCTTTCACCCTTACAAAATAGGCTTTGCAGAGTTGTAGCAAGAGAACATACAGAAAGCTTTAAAAAATGCATTCAGCACTCACAAAACAGCAAGAGAAGGGAAAATGTGGTGCTGAAGTCTGAATCCTTGAGGGCAACAAGATTTTCTTCTGGGAGATACCAAGAACAGGCCCTCTTTCTTGTAGCTTAAAAACTTGGCCTACAGGTTTCTTTCTCTTTCACAAGAAGCAGTGAGCAAACCCAATGGACATCATGAAAATGGGTGGCCAAAGCCATGTTATAATAAGTATTTGGCTTCCCTGACTCAAGGCTTTACTGGTCTGTTCAATTGATCTAGTTCCAGGATTTTCTGCTACGACAATTAGACTAAGCATCTCTTTAGTTACAAACCTGCAGTGGAAGAGACCATGAAAATTATGACATAATAAGGAGACCCTTGAATTTCACACCCTTCCTCACACCTAGTTTTATTATATACACACACAATAGTGCACATGCTGTCTGTTTTCAGTACCTTTGTTGGATTGGCTGCAATGACAACGTGCTGCAGCACTGACTAATCTTTACTGATCATTCATTACCCACTGGAGACTGTAAAGGCCTTTGGTTGACATGATCAGTGAATGAATGTATTTTCTGATAATAAAGAAGCACTTATGAGTCATGAGGCTGCTGTGTGTTTAAACTTGGCCTATGAAAAACCTAGCAACAGCCCAGAGGAAAAGCTATTGCAATTCTCCTCTTACTAAAGTTTATGCTGGTTGCAGCAGAATGTTCAAATTCATTTGCAGAGATTTTTTTGTATACTCTCATCTCAGCAAAACTAAACAGGAAAGATGTTTAATGTTACAACAATCCTGCCTCTGTCAAGTCATGAGTATTTCCCCCAGTTTTTGGAAATTTTTCTTTGAAAGTGCTGTTCAATTCTTCAGCTTCACTTTGCAAGAGAGGGAGAATCCATGATTACTCAATATTGGAGTCATTTTTTTGAATGGATGGAATTAGGGTTACTAAAGCAGGAATATTCCTTCTACTACAAAGTTAATGAGCTGATGCCTGGGGTGAAATCCTGGCCCCATTGACTTCAATAGCAAAGCACCCGTTGCCATCAATGGGGCCATGATTTCACCCCGGTCAGAGACTCACAGAGGTTTTTGGGGGCCCAAGGCAAAAGCTGAAACTGAGGCTCCCTCACTAATCCAAAAATATTGCCATTAAGGGGAGGCTCTGGGGCAGGGGGTTGTAGAGGTACCTGCACTGCATTCACCCCACATTTGAGGTTCCTGTCTCATGGGGCTGGGCTCACTCCCCACTGCGAGCATTGCAACATGGTATGTGGAGTCACAGCCACCCCACTCACATGACAGAAGGGCAGCTGAGTTGTGCTGCAACTCCCCGCACCAGGTCACACCACCACTCAGTTTGGGGGACCTTTCAACTGGCAGCCTGAGGAAACTGTCCCTTTTTACCTCCATCCCTGCCAAAAATTAGTAATGAATTGGGCAGGTTACAGGGCTGAAATGGCACTTCCCATGTTAAAGCAAATATGTTCTCCCTGTTTTGTAGTTTCCCCATAAAGTCTTCTGTTCTCAGCTGAGTTTGGCAATATCAGAGACTTTTTTGCTGATTCTCCCGAAGGAAAGACCTCTGGCCACAGGGGAAAGAGAATGGTGTATACCCCAGCTGACATCATATATCAATGGCATGGAGAAAGCTAGCATCCATCTAGAACAGGGACACTAAAAAATACAGAGACAGGGACCACCATCTGTGAGCAAAGGAGGACAAGATGACCCCAAAGATACAAGACTCCCTCAAAAGTCCTCAGAGTAGGAGTACTGAAAAATCCCAAACAACTGTAAGTGTTACGGTAGTATCCAGGGGCCCAATCAGAACTGGGTTCCAGCTGAGCAAACACAACTGCTGTTCCCTTGCTTTCAGTGCATCCCCCTTGCTAGAGAAACTCCCATTGTGAAGAGACTTTAAAGTCAGATTCTCTTCACCTTGATTGCCAGTGAGGCCTTTCCACAGCCACTCCCTTCTCTACTTCTCCCTCATCAGTATGTGTGTGCATGCACAGGCAGGGAGGAGCAATTCAGAGTGAAGGATACAAATCCTTCATTGTGCAAATCCTGGAGCCTTGCTGCCTAGAAAGTCAATTTCAAACAAGGTAGGTTGAGTCATCTCTTTTATTGGACCAAGTTCTCTTGGTGGGAGAGAAAAGCTTTTGAGCTTCCACAGAGCTCTTCTTCAGGTCTGTATGAGCTTGAAAGCTTGTGCTGTTCACCAACCATTGGTCCAATAAAAGATATGACTTCACCCACCTTGTCTTTCTAATACCCTGGGACCCACACGGCTACAAAAACACTGTAAATTTCAGACAAAGCTCTTTTGCCAGCCCCATTTTTTTTAACTACTTATTGAAACTTACCTAAAAAACAGCAGCAACATGCCCTACTTCTCCTATTCAGCCTAGGAGCAATAGGTTTATTTTCACCTTCGGCTGCCTCTTCCCAGGAACCGTGCTGGACAGCTCACATATGGAAGGTTTTCTTTGCAGCCACAATGGTTAGAAACAACAACAACAATAACAAAAAGTTAAAGCTTAAACTGTGCAGATGGCACTGAAATGGAGCATGTGAGTGTGCGTTCATTGGTGGAAGGGGAGTGGGTGGAGAAACAGCACGTGGAATTGTTTCCCCTTCCCTCCTGCCCTTCAGTTCATCAAGATTCTGAGCTTTATTGCTTTTTGAAGATCTCGCCAAACAATTATAACCTATTTTGTCCCAGATCTCAAAGTTAATTTGAGCTCAAAATAATATATTGCTAAGGTTAATTATTTTTAAAAGAAATCCACTTCAGAAGTTAAAAGGTGTGTAGCCGTACAGTACCATCCATTCCTCAGAGGCCTCTCAACAGCTCTGATGCATGTCTGCAACATGCAGCGTCGTTATGAACCTATAGCTCCTCTGGATTATTCCTTGCTTGCTGTTTAATTAGGCTATTAAGATTGTCCTAACTCAAGGAGACTTGGGACCTTAGAAAAGCTTCTTCACTGCCATAGAATCTTGTCTGTAATAAGGAGTCATTCCTTTTCTGCGGGCACCTAAAGTGAACTCACTTCCTCCTGGCCTCAGTTAAAATACTGGGTGTAAGAGCACTGGAGAGCTCTGAGAGTGATCAAACCAGGTACTGTGCCTTCTTTCTACCCATATTATCTGCAATCTAATTTATGTATATGTGGATGCCCCAGCAGGGTCCAACACTAATCAACTTCAAGGCTCAAACAGTCAATAGATATTATTATTATTATTTGTACTACCATAATGGTTTGGAGCCCTAGTCATGGTCCAGGACCCCATAATAAACAGCATTAAAATCCAGATTTACTGAAATGGTTAATTCACAACACACACCCTTGATTCTTGAGGGGTCACTATACCAACAGGTCTTGAGTTCAGAGCAGATTAAATACAGTATCTTTCCTTTCATGCCATTTAACCTTGTAGACAGCAGCACTCTTAGCCCAGGCAGAGACTGTTCTTCCCTAGAACTGAGGGTCTCGCTTGTAGCTCTAACAAATCCTTACTTTACTTCTAAGGCCCAGCTGTCACCCTCTCTTTCCAGACCTGGCAGCTTCTCATTGCAGGAGAGGGGGCAGGGTAGGTATGTTTCCTTCCCTAAAAGGAAATTTAGTAAGCCTTTCTTCCCTTTGTGGGGACAGGGTGCATGTGCCCCATCATGCAATAGCTTGCCCAGCTTCAGAATCCCAGACTTGGAAACTTAAGCCTTTGTATTTCCACCTGCAATTATAACGAATAAAAAAGCTGGGGCATTCCAACAAATTTTAAGTACTAGCCATTTAACCATGCTGCCCTGGAAGCTCTTGATCACTGTATTTTTGAGTCCTCACTCTATAATTAAATAAGAGCTAAGAGGTTAACATCCCTGATTATTTTTTTAAGATGTCTGTACAAAGCAAGCTTGTATTGGTTTGGCTTCTGTCTGCAAATAAACACTGTCCCAAAAGCCCCCTGTGGTAAACGTTGCCTTTACAGAGAAGAGTAAGATCTTGCACAATAAGCCAGAAAGTCTAAGTTATTGGGGTTCTTAGTATGACTGAATAAAATTTTCAAAAAAAAAAGGAAGAGGCAAGGTTTCATTTGAATACACTTTTCACTTGTATAGTGCCTTCATTCAGGGATCTAAAGAGTTTGTAAACAAGTAATACTCGTAGTTGTCATCACGGTTTTTGCAGATGGATAAATTACCAAGCTCAGACATGTTAAAGGTGAACTCCAAAACAAAGCAAAAACTATGCATTTCCCCTTTGTTGCTCTCTGTGTTGTGTAAAGCCAACCACAATGGTTTTATTTAAAAAAAACAAAAAACACTCCACACACCTTTTGTTTAACATAGAAATGTGAAGCCTTTACTGTCCTTTTTGTGCCAGAAGTTTTTGGTAAGTTCTTAATGATACTGAAGTCCTTTGTAAAGCACTTTGAGATTTACTGAGGAAAAGCAAAAGATTAGTGCAAGGTATTATTTGTAGGACCTGCATTAAAAGATGTAAGGCCTCAGCTACACTACAACTATCATGCAGACAAAACCCAGCTAAAACTTAAAGTGCAGATAACATCTACTTAGGTGTTCATATGCAGGCTAACAGTTTGAATTGTCCAAGGTTTAACACAAACAGAGTATGTCTCATCTACAGTATTAACATCATTATAAGTGGGTCCCCTTGGTTCTGGTTGTAGTTGGTCTGGGGCCACCTCATTTGTGTTAGAGTGGAAGATCTGCACCTCAGGCTACAATCTCATCACCTCTTGGGTTCTCCAAAGATCTTACCAAGGTCCTCACGCAATGAGTACTCCTGAGGGCATTCTCCGCCTAAAAATTCTGCGCACAATATTTTAAAATTCTGCAAATTTTATTTGTCAAATCAATGTGGAGGCTCCAGCATGGCATTGGGATGCACAGGCCAGTGGCTGGACAGAGATGGGAGATCATTGTGCAGCTGCCCCCAGGACACGGACTTAGCGGTGAGGCTGCACCCAAGCCTGGCAGTGCAAGGATCAGGCCTGCCTCAGAAACACATCAGGGCCCTGCCTCCCATGCCAGGTGCATCAGGTGTGGGCAGGCAGGCTCATCAATGCAGGATCCAAGTGTGAAGGGGCTGAGTGTGTGGACTGAGATGGTTCTGTGTAGGGCAATCTGGCTGCGAGTGCCTCAGAGAGGGATCCAGGTGCGGGGGTGATGTGGATGCACAGGGGCTTGTTAGTGGGTTCTGGGTGCAATGGTAATGGGATTCTGCAGGGGGGGTCCAGGTGAAGGTGGTTGGGGCTCAGCGGGGAGTCTGGTTGTGCAAGGTATAGAACTCTTCAGGGTGGTCTGGGTGTGGGGGGCTCATTGGGAAATCCAGATGTGGGCGGAGTGGGGCTTAGTGGGGTGGGGATCCATGTGCAGCTGGTTGGTGCTCGGTAGGGTGCTGATCTGCATGCAGGTGGCTCATCAGGGTGGTCCAGGTACAGGGGGAGTGGGGCTCAGCGGGGGGGTTCTGGCTGCAGGGGGGTGAGGATTGGTGGGAGGGTCTGGGTCTAAGGGGGTCTGGATGCATGGGAGTGGGTGGATGGGGGAGCATGGATGTATGGATGGGTGCAGGAAGCACCTGGGGGGGGTGGGAGGTGGGAGTTTGCAGAGCTTCCTACAGCCAGGGAAGAAATCTGGGGCTCGTGCTGACATGGCCCCAGATGCTGTGGAGGGGAAAAGGAAGATCCATGAGCTCCAGCCCAGCAGGACTAGTTGAGCCCGGTGCTGGGTAGGAGCCACCAGCTGGGTCTTCTCCAGTCCCACCCCCTGCCCCACAATGATTTACCTCTCTGCCGGCTGCCCTGGGCACCCAAAACAAACTGCTGGGGCGGGGGGGGAGGGTTGCATGACTGCTCTTGTGGCTTCCCTTTGCTTCTCTGTCAGAAAGTCATTTTTCTGCAGGGAAGGAATGAAATCTGTGTGGGACATAAATTCTGCACATGCACGGTGGCGCAGAATTCCCCCAGGAGTAAAAGAGAATGACGTGAAGACCTAATTTTCCCCATGTAAAAAAATCAAGCAGAAATATAAGCTATTTGAAAGAGAATTTGAGGTTATCTTTGTACATAATAAAGGAACAATAAAGGTCAAAGCCAAATGGTTTCTGACATTGCTTTGGAGTTCACCTTTAACTAATGAGGAGGAGAAGCTTCCCCCTTTTAGCGACTGCCTCCCTAAGCCTGAACTTGGTGAGATGATTCCCCTCTTGGGAGCCCAGTAGGCTCCCTCTGTTGGCCTCAGGGATATCCCCTGTTGGTGTCTCATCATACTCCCTTCTTTGTTTGCCTGAGGAAAGACAGAATTATTTGGCTAAATACAAATGGCTTAATATTGCTGACAAAGCAAGTAAAACAGAAACTTTGCAAAAGACACTTCTAAATCACACTCTAGTCAAAGCACAAGAAGTATACAGACTCAAGGAAAAATAACAAACACCTGCACACAAAACCCTCCCTCAGTTTTTTCATCCCTCTCAAGAGCCTTTTGGGTCTTAGTGTCCTTCAGGGAGTCCAGGATCTCTCTGCACTACTTCTCCTCCTGTCCAACCTCTCTTCTGCTTCAGATTTCCCCTTGCTAGAGAAAGAACAGCCATTTCTAACACAATATCTCTTCCTGTCCATCCACTGGGGTTTTTCCACGCTCTAGTTCTCTGCAGTCTGCCTCCCCCAAACCCTCTGTGTTCATTACAGCAGGTATGTGTCATTAGTACATCAACAGCCTTTTGCTGATAGTTCTCACCGACCTGTTAGAGCAAGATTATTCAGTTACTGATGGTCTCTGATTCTGGGATGGACTCCTAGGCCCCAGACCACCCATCCTTACCACAAGAGAGATAATGCAATCTGACATGACCATATATAATACAAGATATTAGGGCATAATTTTACAGGGAGTTCATAAAATCAAACTGGGATTCATAAGTTCACAGACAGATTCCAACACTGTCATAGGCCTATTTATCTAAAGGAAAAGAAAGAAAAGTCTTCTATAAAAAAAAAGCATGAATCTACTACATACAAAAGATTCAGCTTGCATTTTAGTAATGTAGGCATTTAATCTAAGCATGAAATTTCAGCTTCATTATTTGCGTACTTGTCATCAACCAAGTATGAGCATATGGCAGAGAAATGACACACACAATTCCCACGTGGATAAAAGCAACAGTCAAAAAGCCTGTTAATGGAACATGAATCTGCTGAACTGAAGAGACTTTTGTGGTAATACTGTCACAATATCCAAGCTTCCAAATTTCAAGGAACTGAAAATCAATAACTTCTCTGGACAAATGGTGTCAAGAGCAACCCATATAATCTATGTACGTATTTTTAAAGCATCCACCTAGGCACTGTAGAATTTAGCTATTGAGCTCAAATGCAAACAAGAAAGAAGTAGAAACAGACCTAAACCACAGCCTAAATACCAGTACTCCTGAATGTTGAGTTTGGCTTGAAGCCACCAGATCTGAACTCACTTGTATGGGTCTGGGGCAGGATTGGATCCAAAACTGGAAGGCAGCTGCTTTCCTGATCTAATTCAAATGCAACCCTAAAATGGCAGAAATCTCATAAAAAGAAACTAATCTCATGAGATTTTTTTCCATTTGAGCCAAAACCTTGGCTAAACAATTCATTAACTCCTAACTTAAACTCTGAATCCTACCTCTGCTTGGTGTCAAACCTGAACTCAGAACCTTACTGTGAAACATTATCTGTTTCTGGATCCAAACATTACCCTCTTGATCCACCTTTAGACCTAAGGGAAACATTGGAAAAATGTCCCCCATTGTGAAGTGTAGGTATGATTCATGGATAATAGTTTGTATCCCGTTGTGTTGGGTCTCCAGTTACTATGAGTTCCTTAAATAAGGCACAGACTTGATAATGAGGTACGTAACAATGAGCTTTACTGATCATGTCTGCTCTGTTTGAGTACCTCCCACACGAAATGGGCTCAGTATAAATGAAGGATTTGTTAGGGATAGTTTCTTCTATGTTTGTTTCAAAGTCCTGCAGCACACATCCCCTGGACATTACATCAGCTGTGAAAAAACAAATACATATAGTTAAAAGCAGAGGAAAACATTCCACATCGAATCTCCACTTCACAACAATCATGCAACAGCAAGGAAGCGAAGGGATGATGTTTTAATTCCTTGTGCAGACACTAAATACATTCTCTGTGGCACTGCTTTCTTCTTCTGTGCACCAGCAATCCTTACTCCATTTAGATACTTAGTCATGGCTAGAAGCCAACAAGGCAACTGGCAGTATTAATGCATTTACTTCAGCATTACTGACTAGCGAGGTAATTATTTCTTAAAAGCAATAGGAAAAAACCCACAGGAAACAGGAAAAATATGATACACATACAGAAGAGCTCAACTGTTTAGGCCAAAGGAAACATTTTAACCTCTTTACTTTCCCTGGTCAGCCTTTAGAGTAAGTGATGGAAGCAATCAAGACACTGAAAAACAAGCGATCCCAAATGATTATATTTTAGGGGGGCACCAAGTTCTGGCTTACTCAGGGCTCTCTTTGACCAAAGGTTGGCCCTGCTACCTAGATTGTGTTTAAATAGAATTTACTTTCAAACAAAACATTCTTTTTTCCACATGCTTTAAAGAAAAGGTCACTGTCAGGTATTTTTTGCTAGTAATTTAGTTATTGTTACACAAGGTTTATAAAACCAAATGTCAATAGAAATGTTTTAATTTTTTAAAAGAATCAATGAGTTTTTTTTTTAAAACCTCCCGCAGTAGTGGAAACTCAGACAAAATATCACTGTGCTAGTGTATGAGAATGAGAAAGTGAAAATGATTGAAAGGAAAAGAGCACCAGTCTAGTTTTATTGCCCCAAACACGTGAACTAATAATAACAAGACAATCAAGTAATCACTACAGTTGCTTAAAATTAAACTCAATATCTGACTTTTTTCCAGTTGTACTAATGTAAGGTGCCATTCTTCACACAGGTAAGGCATACCTGTATACTCGATAACAAACCGTAACTATCTAAACAAGAAAATATGTAGGGAAATGATCAGTTATACCTACTTCTAGGAGACTGTCTCATGTCAGTACATCACTAGACAACATATCACATTAGAGAACAAAAAAGGGTTTCAGTGGTCATTTTTAATATAGAAATGCTCAGAGATCAAACATTTACATCACTTCAACTACCTGAATCAAGGATCCTTTTCCATTTGTCATTAAACATCTCAATCAGTTGAGGATGATATGAAACTCATTTCATAAGGAGGAGTTCCTGAATCAGGCTTCTCCGTGTGGCCAAGTAATCTTTAATATACAGGATGAAACAACAGAAACCTTCAGACAACCTGTAATCAGAACCAGGCAATTATTAAATGTCCTTTCCCTGTTTGGTTCATGTGGAAAAAAGAGAAGACTCCAGGTCTGTATGTAGACCAGCCACCTTGACTACAGAAAATGTTCTGAAGAGCTAAGATACTATAGTGATTACTACATGCGTGGATGGGCAGATAGATATTCTTTGTGTATTTTCACATCATCCTTAGGAATATCTTTCTTCTACGCTTGTGTCAGCAGTGTTACACAGAAGGGCTAGAGCAACAATATTTCACCTAAGCAAACTTGATTCCAAATAATTTAGTTCTCCTCCTGCTGATCTGATTCAGTTTATTGTAAAGTAATATACAACGATTAACCAGCCTACAGATGTCACTAGATTGTCTCTGATCCAACAAAACATATTACTGGAAAAGTACAGGCCTTGAAACTGAACAAAATTGCAAAAATATGTGAGGCTGATAACTGACCTATAAAAATTTCCCTGGCTTGCTGCTGTTTCCTCATTTCTACCAGGAGGAACAAAGACCAGGAGGACTGGATAGTTCAATGAACTCATAAGGGGATATAAGCTTTCTTCCACTTGGACCCTCACTAGTGGGAAGGCATCCCGGATCAGGAGTGAGCTGTGATGGCAAGTTATCACATAATGATTGTTCAGTAATCTGTATGAAATTAATTTGGTGGTCTCCGTCCTATTCTCAGTAAACAAATCTCCATATCATTAAACCACCATCACCATCAGAACTGACACTACTCACCATTCTTGTTGGCAGTCTTAACAAAGAGCCCAAGGACTGAAGTGCATGGAGACTGAACTATTCTCTCACGTCTAGAAGTGTTCTTAATGACAAAGTTGAAGAGTGTGGGCACGACGATGTGGGGAAGCCTATACTGCCTATAGCTGTTCTGCCTATGGCTATTCTGTGGAGAAAGAGATAGTACTTGTCTTCAGGACTCTCAATATGGTACCTTACCTGAGCATCATATTTTCTAAAAGATTGATTAAAACATCCGTAAAAATACCTCAGAACTTTCTTATTAAATAGCAGCAAAGCATTGGCCTATGGACAGATGTGAGGAACAAGGCTCCTAAACTTAAGTTTCAGATTAAATCAACAATTCACTTTATTACTCAGAGGACCAGGGAGATACTGATGACCATATTGAGGAGATGGAACATTTGCTCTCTGGTGGAGGAAAAAAGCAACAAGCAGAAAGACTGTTTTTGCATCTTGCATCTGTGGCACTGAAGAGACCTTTGTGCTAAGTACCGCCACAGAGCTTCACATCACAACTGGCAAGCTTAAGTGGTTTTGGAAGTTAATAAACCCTGTGTGGACATATGGATCAACAAAATCCTCACACTGAATGTACAATATTACAGACTGAAATTTGGAGTTAAGATATGCGTATGCTAGAAATATTGTTATTTATACTGGGCTTTGTTATTGGGCCTGAGAAGAAAGAAGAATGTAAAAGTTAAGATATCATTAAATCCCAATTCATCACCTAAACCTGACCAAAAAGGTAGTGAAGGCAAAATAACTTAATTTGCTCCTTCTAAGCTGTTGTTAGCAAAGTCCTGACTGTGTGAAATATTCTAGTGTATTGGTAAAAAGTAACTAATGGCATAATAAAACAAAGTAACATTCTGACAACCTAGGGAGTCCCTTTTAGCAGAGCTCCTCAATAATGAGCTAGGATTAATACTAATGGATTGTTTCTACATATTTTTCATCATCATCAATCATCATCATCATAACAAATCCTAAAGGAACATGGCCACCTTACAAACTGAGCACCACCTGGATTGCGCCACTGAAGTTTTTGACACCCACATGATCGTTGGCTGTGTAGCGACTTTTTGGTACACAACACTTCTGAATTCATTGGTCTTCCATTCTAATATTACGTCCATACCCAGAAAGCCGCTGAAGCTGAACCCAGTGCTGATGAAGGCAATTGCGTGGTTCGGGTTTGAATAGCCTCATTTCTTATCTTGTCCTATCTCTTGATATGGGCAGCTGGGGAAGATGACAAGAACCAAAAACATCAGTCCAGGGTTCTTCAGCCCTTCACAGTACCCAGGTTTCCCTTCTGTGCAATAGAGTTGGTATGACTATGTTCTATAGATCCGCAGCTTCGTAGCAAACTTAATGTCACCACGCCCCCTCAGAGGCCACTTAAAGGGCCCAAAACATGGCAGCAGATGCTGACACGTGAGTGTCTGCATCTTTTGAGCATACTTTAGCATTATCTATGAAACTGCCAAAATATTTGATACTTGCCACTGTTACCAGAAATTGGGCCAACTAGTAAGCTTAGGGAGGACTAATGACCCACCAGAGTTTGGCAGAAAGCAGCACGTTTATTATATTGATAGCTAAGCTCAAAGGAAAGGAAGGGAGGGTGGTCACACTCACACTCGCCTTCCCATGCTCCCAGGACAGGCACGGCACTGGAGATGTCAGGATCCTTCAAGGTAAGTGTCCCACAGCACAGCGATGGATGATGTGACTAAGATAAGTCTTCCCAAGGCACAATAGAATGCAATGCAGCAAACCACTGTCCAGGCAGTCTGGGCAAAGTGCCTTAATGGGAGGTACAAGCTTGTGAGTGCCCAGCTGAGCACATGGCACCTTCCCCTTTTTAAGGACCTGCTCCTCATGGCCTGTGACTAGAGATGACTTGGCTGCATTTAGTTGGTCACACTCCATCTCAGCCAGTGTCCATGCATTGGGTGTGTGCGAGCTGCCTGATTAGAGTCCCAGACACCTTGTCTATCTGGGAGCTCTTCTGATCTTCCAGCTGTTTAAGCAGCCCATTCATCCCACAAGCATTCCAGGAGGGACGGGGGGGGGGATCAGTGAAGAGACACTTACAGCAGATGCACCTAAGAAACCAGCATGGCTACAATCTGCATCTTCAACAAAATGTTTGTTGAAAGCAAAAGTAAACGCTGAATGGGTTTGACTTGAAACATTGTCAAGTCATTGTGTAAAAAAGATAAGGAATCCTGGTGGTCAACTCAGGCAGCCAGTTCAGAACAGGCTGCCACTAGGCATGATCTCTCCAGTCCCTAGTCATCTTTGCAGTGTTTGTAAGGAAGATGGAACCAGCTTGACCAGTAAAGAACCAGGATGGCAGCATCAGCCAGAGTCTGCAAGGTCAGTTGCATAAATGGGAAGATCCTCTCAAGATGCTCTTCCATTGTCCATCAACTGCAGTTGTTCTTCCATATGAAGAGGGCAGGAAGTTCCAGAAGAGCCACCTTCCTTCAAAGAAGGAAAGAACAGGATCACAGTTCATAAGCAGAAGTCTGGGCAAGCACCAAGGGTTTATAACATTACCCCTGAGTTGCTGAAGACAGATGATGGTATTGTAGTACCATGGTTGCATAGGCTCTTCCAGATCATCTGGCATACTAATATCAACCCTGATGACCAGAAGAAGAAGGGGGTTATTCATCCTCTGTTCAAAAAGAGTGATAAGGCCAAATGTAGCAACTATAGAAGTATGATGCCATTGTCAATCCCAGGGGAAACCTTTGCTTCCATGTTAATGTCCCAAGTCAATGATGTACTTCGAGGCAAAGGCCAGGATACTCAGTGCAGCTTTAGACCAGGTCATTCCACTGTCAATCAGATTTTTACCTTGATACAGCTTTTTCAGAAGATGGCTGAATTTAATCGGTTGTATGGAGCACTTTTTGTACACTTCCATCAGGCCTTTGCTTCAGTGCCTTGAGCAAGGTTGTGGGATCTGATGAGTTCATTTGGCATCCCTGGTGTTATACTATTTCCCAGTAACAGTGGCCAAGTCCTTTACGTGGCTATCAGTGTCTCTATCACCTGGGAAGGTTAGATCTGAATGTTAAACCCTTCTCCCACTGCCCTCTGAGTTAAAGAACTAAAGAAAGACAGAGAATGTTGTGCTTCGAAAACAGAAAAGATAGTTTAACTGGGATAATTAAGAAAAACAGAGAAAAGGGAAGAATAAATGCATAAACCTTAAAATAACAATTGTGATTGCCCCAATACTAACCCTTGGCCTAAATAACCTAAATAAAACAAACTTGCACCCTAGAAACTGTACTGTTTCATGTTGGGTGATGGACTGGAATCAGATGTTGATTGTAAGTACCTGCTTCAGTTGCAACAGATCGCAGAACTCTGGACCTTCGACTGCCAGATCCAGACTGGCATGGCCAGAGGCAGGAACACAGAGTCTTCGTGGATGACTGGACCCAGGAACCACAACAGCTGGAACCAGGTAAGACTTGATGCTAGAAGCTTTTTTATCATTGGAAGGATCAGGAACTGATGAAGGATGTCCTCGACACTCGTGCAGACCTAACAGGTACTCTGCCACTTCTCTAACGGACAGCATCTGATGTCCATGTGCACAACTCTTATACAGTCTATGAATACGTGAAAATTCTAAGCAGTCAGTTGAGCTAGTTCCATTGGAGACCATTTATTCCTGGAGTTCCTTCATTAAACAATTGCATTAAGCACCTAATTAACAACAAACACTAATTTACCCATTACAATTATGCATATATTAAAACACAAACATATAAACTGGTAAACCACATTACATGGGGAGGATAGTGTCTACTTATCTTTGAATACTTCCATATGCAAAACATGCAAACTTCTCAGAGGGTGGTCAGGACCAGGGCTTATGATTACAGAATTAGAAAGTATTAAGTAAAAGGATTGTAGTAGACAGATGGAAACACATCACTACTTCCTGCTCTTTTAAGATGAGAAGATGCCTTCATAATGTTAGGATAGATCTGGAACATAGATTTGCAACTTTGTGTCAAAATGCATGGTTGGCATCAAATCCCATTTTAGAGTGTGTAAACACAGCCTCTGGTTTTCCTGCCTCTATGGTACACGTTAAGACCAAACAGTTCTGTCTGCAGGCACAAATGGAATTTCACTAGTAGTCTGTGACCTCACAATTGCTTGTCCTCACAAGGGGCCCCATTCTCCACTTACTTACACCAATTATACAATGGTATAATAACTCTGTTGACTTCAATTAAGTTAAAGCCCAATTCAGTACCCATTGAAGTAAATGAAATGACACTGATTGATTTCAGTGGATGCTGGATCAGAATTTTATTCTCAGTTTAGATCCTGATCCTGCAAACTGGCCTCACAAGGATCTGCTTATGTAAAGCAATTTGCAGGATCAGGAACTAACTGGTGTAAGGGGAGAATCAGGTCAAAGGTCTGTTGGATGGCATGTCATGCTCACTTCATGTTCCGCACCCATAGCTCACTGATATTCTAGAAACGGCTGAGAAGTTCACGACCAGTCACAGTAAGTAGTTAAAATCTGCCAGCTATATTGCACAACTTCTCTTTTCTCTCCTCTTGACTCTTGTGTTATGAGACACTGACTAATGCTTATTATAGGTAGAGGGGGTACAGCATATTCAAGTTGCTGATGCAGGAATTCCCCTTCCCTTACTGCAAAAAGTGGAACTGCAATGCTGCAGAATTCAAGGGGCCATGTTCAGATTTTCGTTACATTTCATTGCTGAGATAGACTGGTTCTTGGCAAGAATTCAGTTTAAGCTTGTCCTTACTGCAGAGGCTTTTCTGTTCTGAGCAATCTATTTCCCACTAGTCTCTCTAGTGTCTTGTTACTTAATCTATCTCTTTTTAAAAGAATCTGTCTAATTATTCTACTATGAAAAAAAAATTTTATTAGATTGTAAGATCTTTAGGGCAGATGAGAGCTGTTTCTTTTTGTGTATTGTGCAACACTAAGTACAGTGTGTGGGTTAAACAAAGGAATAATTAGTAATAGAAATGATAGCTTTTTATTGTACTTGATGAGTGCAAGGAGTGAGGTAGGAAGGAAGAAAAAGAAATATCACTACTGAAACTAATGAGGAGCAACCAGCTATTTAATCCTGCCAATTTAGAACAGTGCCAGAAAAAAAAAAAACATTTATAACAAACTGAACACACTAAAGCAGTTAGTGGCTGATTGGTTATGTCCTCTCCCTTTGGAATTAAGCTGGTGACAGTTTTACTTCTATTAGCACCAAAGCCCCCCTTGCTGCTTACATCCTCCACAACTTTAGGCTTTCCAGGTTTGCCTGCCGCTTAGTTCTAGCCTCCTCTGTGTTTGCTACCTCTACTATTTTGATATCATTTATCGTATTTGATCATGATTTAATTTGCAGCAAAGAAACACCTGACAAAAGAAAAGACATGGAGCAGGCAGAAGGAGCTTATGTTTTTGTTCTTAGTTGGCCAAAAAATGCTTCAGAAAATCTTAAAAACCTTGGACAACAGGACCAGGAAGTATCATTAATTGAGCACTGACTGATTCTTCACTTTTGTGATCAGTGGACCACAGTTTGCAGTATGCTGAATTAAAAGCAAACAGAATCAATAATGCCAGGATAGACTGCAATCCTGACAAAGTAAGGGAAATCAAGTTCAGCTCATGGCAGCAACCATAACTTGTCTCCCTTAAATTTATTCAGTATTTTGCATACCTGTGTATATTTTATAGCACATTCAGTGACAGAATTATGCTCATGCTGTAGGTAACAAACTTTGAATTTCCTGACTGCATTAACATACAAAAAAAAATTGAGAAGGGGGTAATTTTCTTGGCTTAAATGGAAAAAAGGGGATTGATAACATGAACAGGAGCAAATGCACAGGAGTATGAGATTCAAAGAAAAGCAAAACACTGACCCTTCTGTGGGCAGAAATCAAATCTTGTCTAGAGAGGGGAAGCTGCAGCATGGAAGCCAACAAGCATTTTAAACATTTACAACTATTTTAAATTAATTTTTTAGTAAAAAAGCAAAAAGCCAAACAAGAGAACATTTTTGTGATAATCCCTCAGCCTTCATAGATGTAGGTGTAGAACAGGGAGGAGAGGGAGAGTTCCATCCAGTGTATTCAGTTTAAATAAATTCAGAGATTAAAATTAATTACACTTGCTTTGCTCCATCATTTACACCCATTTTACAAAAACTCTTGACTAATATCTGCCGCCTTTATCTGGGGAATGATCCAGACATTTCTAGAAGTTTTGATAAATTCCAGCACCAAGATCCAAATTCTATTGTTCATCACATTTGCGCATTCCCACTGAAATCAATGGAGCGCCTCAGGAATAACTAAGGTTACAACTTAACCACATCTGTGAGAGCCAAGCTGATCAAAGAATATGGATATGACAGACAAACAAATAGAGTAAAGAAAAACAGGGTAGATTTAGAGGGAGGGACTACAGCTAGTATTTTGAAATATAGGTATGTATTGAGCTCTTTAAATCACTGCTGCAGCACTACCACCACTACCCCGATATAACAGCATTTCACCTATAACGTGGTAGGGATTTTTGGCTCCCCACGACCACGTTATATTGGGGTAAAGGTGTATATATCCTAGTGCTTTTGTCCAGGCTTGCTTGAAATGTGGGCTTTTACCACTTCCCTTGGACAGCCTTACAGGCCACACTGTTAGGAGACATGCCATATATGCACAGTGAATATTAACACAGCATGTGCATCTAGCTACAGAGGTGGCAGTATTTAAGAAGTTATAAAGAACATTTTTTAAAATGCCTGTCACATTACAAAAAGGTGCTTCTAGGAAATAAAAAACTGTATGATGTATCTTAACATCTATCGACATCACTCTAGGTTAACTGGACAATGGTTAGGCATATGGTTTGCTGTATCCACTGCTTTTCATGCTGACTAGTATTATCTAATGGTTTCCTTGTTCTCCCCCTCATCTGTTTGTTTTATTCACCTGTTTGTTCTCTTTGGTCTTACTCTTTGATTGTACGCTCTTCAATACAGGGACGGTTTATTTGTTATATGTTTGTATAGCGGCTAGCATAATGGGGCATTGCTGCTATTGTAATACAAATAAATAATAACAACAACAACAATCCATGACTGAAAGAAAAGCACCAAGCCACAGAAAAAAATATGTATAAATTTTATTAAAAATGTAGATACTGTATAAACTGTCATGAACAAATCTGAACATTATCATCCACACTTTTAAAGTTGAATAATAATTCTTACATATAAATAGCTATGAAAATGTCATGCACATATAAAAAGCAGAACTGAGCATTTACTTACAGTAGCATCGAATGCAGCTGCATAAAGCATTTTTTCTTGTTTTTTCTCCATAGGCTGTAAATAACCACTATAAGCTACTCTCTAAATTTTGTTAAAACGGCTAAGAAACTCTTGATTTTAATAACTTTAAAAAAAAAAAGAGGGACAAAAGAAGAATTTGTTAGTAATAAGTACATTGCTACACCAAATGTTAGTTTCGCTATGTATGTAATTGGCATTCTCAGATCTTTAATCACACAAAATAAAATGAACAGTGAATTGTCTTTGAGTTAACATCTTGTATCAAGAGGAACACATTAACTTTTTCTATGAATACAACAGTGGTTCAATATTGAAATAAAATACTTCACAACCCAGGCACTGCTACATCACAGAACAAGAAATGACTTGTCAGCTTTAGATGCACTCCACAAGTGTAAAGACTATAGATACTCAGGCCTAGTTTACAAAATACTTTTATCTCAGAATTTGCCATCACTGCTTCCACCAGTTCAAACTCGGAACAATTAACTATCTTGCAGTAACTTTAAAAACCAGCTAATACAGTTGATGCTGTGGGTAATTCTGTCCCAGAAAATGTAACCTGGACCACAAAAGCAGAACAATGCTTTATGTTTAAAATATATCCATTCCCTGATTCTTTTGCAAATATTCACTGTCTTGTGCTGTAAAGAGAAGTTTTAAAAAAAGACATATAAAAGCTATTGTGCTTAACTCAGCGGCACATAGACATTGTAAAATTGGAACAGTACAAAGATATTCTAGTTATAAAGGCTATATATCATATAATATTGACATTTTAAAAAGTTTAAAAAGTATAAAATTAGGAAACGTGCATAGGACACAGATTGTTTCATAGGCTTTGTCAACACTAGAAAAGTGTAGCTTTTGCCAGTGTAGCTAAACCACCAAACCCTCCTAGTGTAGCCACTATTTATGCTGGCATAAAAGTGTTTTTGCCAGTAGACTGTACACAGGTTATTGAGTGAAATAATCTACACCAGCAAAAGTATTTTTATGCCGATACAACTGCTTACACTAGAGCTTCTGCCAGTATAAAAATGATGCACAACATTATTCTATCAGCATAAGATTCTAGCATAGACCAACCAGCAAACAGAAAAAGTTCACTGTCTGCAAAATTCACTAGTAATATTTGGAAGAGGATAGGCAAACAATGAGAAATCCAGAATGTATTTTGGTAACAGTTCTTTTATAAGCCCACGTTGAGTGTTACACAGATAGTAATGTAGAGTTTCCTGAGTCACAGGCTTATACCATGATTGTCGTTCTGGGAAACGGATAAAAGAAGGTGCTTGAATATGTTCAAGAATGTAATTTGCATCCACAGTCAGTCTTTCATATGATCCAATGAAATCGTACCTCACCGCACAGGGTTGGCATAGGTTGTAGATGGGCATCCAGTGTTCATTCATTCTCTCTGCCTCTTCATCTAACAGGTATAGGAGAAACTCAGAAAAGGTGACATCATCTCCTGCAGATTTTCTGGTGCTTTTTCGGTATCTTTTTACTATTTCCACACCATACTTTAACTGGTACTCTTTGATCTCTCCAAATTTATTCCTATAAGCTGATAAAAGTCTCTCCATCGGGTCTCGAACAAATATAAATTTGTAGTAGTGCTTTAACCGGTAGCTGATCTCATCTGGCTTCATGTCGCCAAGAAAAACCAAGTCACTCTTGTGGTCCATTTTGAGCTTGACATTCACATTCTCCAGCGCTCCATCCAGAACTTTCAGTATTCGTTTCCAGTTGGAGCAGGCGACTTTGGGGACGTAGCAATATAAGAAACGATATTTATCATTGACCAGGATGTGTTTGAGCACTGTTTTCCTCTGACCTCCTGAAAGCTCCCAGATGCTGTGAGGCATGTTCTTTTGCCCACACATGGTGCGGATTGTCCGGTTACGAACATCTTGTAGCACCTGGTAATCCATGTCCTCGGGGTCCACTGCCCTGGTGTCACCGCTGCTCCTCCAAGCGTGGTCTCCATGTGGCGGATGGAGTGGTGGTGGCTTCACCTCTGCCAAAATGCCCCTCTCAATCATGAGCAGCAGGCCACTGGAAGCCACAATCACCCCAAACATGAGCATGGAGGGCAACAGCATGGTGCCACTGCCGCCCCGCATCCTGGCAGGCACCGCGACCCGGCGCACAGAGGGGGCACCCATCTCTGCACCCCGCACTGCCACCGGAGCCAGGGGGTGTGGGAACATGGCCCAGGCACTGGCTTGACGTCAGGGCCAAACAGCAGGTGAAGCCAGCCCCTACCCAAGGGGGGACGGGGTGGGGCAGGGCTGTCTCCTGCTGGATGGAGGCAGCCCCTTTCCCCTAGGGCCCAGGATCTCTCTGCCAGGCGCTGCTGCAGGCCCCTCACCCAGGCCGGGCAGCGGGACTCTGCATGGCAGCAGGGGGCTCCCTAGCGGCTGCCCCCCATGCTGGGCCCGCGGCGCGCCAGCCGGGCAGCACAGCGCGCAAGGAGAGGAGGCCAGGCCGCCGGGGAGTGCGGCGGGCTGGGCCCCCCCGGGCCCGGCGGAGTTCAGCGGCAGCGAGGGCCCGGATGTCCCGGGAGCGAGTGAGGGGGACACGGGGGGAGGCCGGCAGTGACGGGAGAGCGGCGGGCGGCTCCGCCCAGCGGCTCGGGCTTGGGGGCGGTGCGCTCAGCTCTGAGAGGCCGAGGGGCGCCGCCAGTCCCGCCGTGAGGAGGGAGGCAAGGGCGTCGGCTGCCGAGTTAGGGGCAGCCCCGCCTGCTACGCAAAAGGCGCGTGGGCTGACTGAGCCTGAGGGGCACTGCTCGGGGGGCTCTGTGCCCACAGGGGCATTGCATGGGAGAGCTTTGTGCACATGGGCACTGCACAAACCTAGGGAAGTGGGGGCTGTTTGCACACGGGGGCATTGCACCGGGAAGCTGTGTGCAAACAAGGTACTGCACCAGTGGTTTCCCTAGGAATTGAAATTGGGGGTGTGTGTTTGAATTTAGAGGAGGCGGTGTCAGGATCAATGACATATATAAAAGACATATCAATAAAGTAAATGTTTTGTTAGGATTATGCAAATTTAACATAAGAATAATTCAAGTTACACCAAAACACATAACTGGTCTAGATTTCTAAAAAATATATACATTAAAAAAAAGTATTTAATTTAAACTGACGGTTGAAAAGTAAGCCATCATGGGGTAAGAGGAAAGTCCTCTCATGGATTAGTAACTGGTTAAAAGATGGGAAACAAAGGGTAGGAATAAATTATCAGTTATCAGAATGGAGCGATAAATAGTGGTATCCCTGAGAGGTCGGTACTGGGACTATTATTGTTCAATATACTCATAAATGATCTGGAAAAATGGGTAAACAGTGAGGTGGCAAAATTTGCAGCTGATACAAAACTATTCAAGATAGTTAAGTCCTAGGCAGACTGCAAAGAATTACAAAGGGCTCTCATAAAACTGGATGACTGGGCAACAAAAATGGCAGATGAAATTCAATATTGATAAATGCAAAGTAATGCAGATTGGAAAACAATTTCAACTATACATACAAAATGAAGGAGTCTCAATTAGCTGTTACCACTCAAGAAAAATCTTGGAATCATTGTGGATAATTCTCTGAAAACATCCGCTCAATGTGCAGCGGCAGCCAATGGTTCCCAACATTCTGTTTGCTTTTTTAAAAAGACCAGGAGTACTTGTGGTGCCTTAGAGACTAACAAATTTATTTGAGCATAAGCTTTCGTGGGCTACAGTCCACTTTATCGAATGTAGCCCACAAAAGCTTATGTTCTTTTTGCAGATACAGACTAACATGGCTGCTATTCTGAAACCTTTGCTTTTTTAAGAAAGTGATAGATAAGACAGAAAATATCATATTGCCTCTATATAAATCCATGGTGCGTGTATACCTTGAATTCTGTGTGCAGATCTGGTTACCCCATCCCAAAAAAGACATGCTGGACATGCAAAAGGTACAGAGATGGGCAACTAAAATTATTAGGAGTATGAAACAGGAGGAGAAATTAAAATGACTGGGAATTTTCAGCTTAGAAAAGAGACGACTAAGGGGGGATATGCTAGAGGTCTATAGAATCTTGACTGATGTGAAGAAAATGAATGAAGTAAATGTTTTGTTAGGATAATGCAAACTTAACATAAGGAAAATGCAAATTACACCAAAACACATAACAGATCTAGATTAAAAAAATTTTTTTTAAATGTATTTAAATTAAATTGACTTTTGAAAAGTAAGCTATCATGCGGTAATAGGAAAGTCCTCTCATGGATCAGTAACTGGTTAAAAGATGGGAAACAAAGGGTAGGAATAAATTATCAGTTTTCAGAATGGAGAGAGATAAATAGTGGTATCCTTGAGGGGTCAGTACTGGGACCAGTACTGTTCAACATATTCATCTGGAAAAATGGGTAAACAGTGAGGTGGCAAAATTTGCAGATGATACAAAACTATTCAAGATAGTTAAGTCCCAGGCAGACTGCGAAGAGCTACAAAGGTATCTCACAAAACTAGGTGACTGGGCAACAAAATGGCAGATGAAATGCAATGTTGATAAATGCAAAATAATGCACACTGGAAAGCAATCTCAACTATACATACAAAATGATGGCATCTGAATTAGCTGTTAACACTCATGAAAGAGATCTTGGAGTCATTGTGGATAGTTCTCTGAAAACATCCACTCAATGTGCAGCAGCAGTCACAAAAGCAAACCATGTTGGGAATCATTAAGAAAGGGATAGATAATAAGACAGAAAATATCATATTACCTCTATATAAATCCATGGTACGTGCACACCTTGAATAGTGTGTGCAGATCTGGTCACCCATCCTAAAAGTATATATATTGGAATTGGAAAAGGTACAGAGATGGGCAACTAAAATGATCAAGAGTATGAAACAAGAGGAGAGATTAAAATGACTGGGAATTTTCAGCTTAGAAAAGAGATGACTAATGGGGATATGATAGAGGTCTACAAAATCTTGATTGGTGCAAAGAAAGTGAATAAGGAAATTTTATTTAATCCTTCACATAACACAAGAACTAGCAGTCACCCAATGAAATTAATAGGCAGCAGGTTTTAAAAAAACAAAAGGAAGTACTTCTTCACACAATATAAAGTCAACCCAGGGAACTCTTTGCCAGGGGATGCTGTGAAGACCAAAGCTATAAAAGGATTATAAAAAGAACTAGATAAATTTCTGGAGAACAGGTCCATCTGTGGCTATTAGCCAGGATGGAGAGGGATGCAACACCATGCTGTGAGTGTCCCTAGCCTGTTTGCCAGAAGCTGGGAATGGGCGACAGGGGATGGTCACTTGATGATTACCTGTTCTGTTCATTCCCTCTGAAGTACCTGGCCTTGACCACTGTCCGAAGACAGGATACTGGGCTATATGGACCATTGGTCTGACCTAGTCTGACCATTCTTATGTAAAAATTAATTATAATAATAAAAATGTTTAGTACAGAAACTCTCCAACATAATGACCTCTCAAGATAGCAACAATGTGAGATAACAACCTTGGCAAATAATGCATTTTAAAAATCTTGGCCTACTAGGAAACATATTTATATAAGTTTCCATTCCCAGTCACAAATCTAGCATTCTGGAGCAAAGTGACTAAAATATAGTCCAACAAACAAATGTTTATTTAACATGCCCCTCACTTTTCCCTCCACTGCACCCCACTCACTGGTGTTGTCCTTGCTCAGTGGAGACTCAGAGTTCAGAGGTGCTTTCATGTGAGTACACCTTCCAGGTGGGGGACAAGAAGGCACCTTGCTTGTTCCTCCAGCTGCTCACTGTTCGCTTTGGCCACGTCTGTTCGTTGTGCCACCGTTCACTCCACCGCTCTGTTGCCAATGGCCCTGCGCAGTCACCTTCTGCTGCCACCTGCCGCTGTGACCTCTGCGAGTTGGTCTCTTGAGGTTCCACCAGCTCTCAGTGATTTCAGCTGAGCTCTCAGTGAGAGAACCTCACTCATTACTAGTGCAGTCTAGGCTGTCTCTTACACAAAAACACTGTCCCCACAACAGGACCAAGCACTTAGACCTGATTGTCAGTGATTTCAGCTGCAGTGGTCACTTAACAGAACAAGAGACTATCTATGGAGCCTAATCAGCTCTGTCTTTAAACAGTGGAGAGGGACGGGTCCCACCCTCTCTCTTGATGCCTTCAAATCATCACAAGCTAAGTACAGTTCTACTGCCCTTTACTCATACAGTAAGAACAACATTCAAGACTCAGAGTTCATTCATACATTCAAGTGTTTGTAACCCAACCCCAGCCAAAATCTATCACTTGGACAACACAGCTCTGTTTGCTGGATACCTAGGTAAATTAGGTGTGAATGTAAATATAATCTGGCCCTGAAGCCTTTCCCCGCAGCCCCAGCTCATCACTAGCTGTCAGGGAGAGCTCATTTAGACTTTGCTTACAAATCATCATTTGAAATTATTAGGTTGGCCAACATCACTGAAATAAATGTACTGACATCATAAAAAACAACAGCTGTGTAAGGAAGCAAGGAAGCTAGTCTATGTTCATACTTTTCAAATCTATTATACTTTTTCAGATACACATATTTTATCATACACTGTATAAGCTTTTAAAGTGTGTATTAATGTTTCAGTTTAAATTCAGATTTCCAAACAGTCACTAAATTGGTATGTAACTAGATCACAAAACTGTGGGGGGTGTTGGGGAAATTCAGGGGAGATGTACACCCCCCCTGGGGGGGGATGTAGGGAAATCACTGTACTGCACAGCGCATGGGGGGCAGGGATAGAGTGATGAGACAGCAAGTGTGAAAAATCGGGAGGAGGGGGTGGGGGGAAGGAGCTGTGGTGCTGGGCACTGCACAGCGGGGGCTAGGGGGGAGCTGTGTGCAGGTAGGGGCATTGCACAACCTAGGGAAGGGGGGGCTGTGTGGTGGGGGGAACAGTGTGTGCCCAGAATGCGGAAGGGACCTGCACAGATTGCTTCCATGCAGACAAGGGATTGTTGTATAGGGGTTTCTGTGCAGATGAGGAAACTTTGGGTGTAGGTGGCTGGGAGGAGATCTGTGTGTTGGCACGAGGACTGTACGGTGGGGGGGGGGGGAAGGGGGAACCTATAGAAACAGGCTGGATTCACTGTACCCAGGAAGTGTCCGGGCCAGCCAATATAAACAATTTATTAATACAGATGGCACATGAACCTGATGAATTAAGCAGAATATTGGAGCCTTAAAGTGGAGTTACAGTAAAAAAAAAATCACTAAAAATTTTATGTTCTCTCAGAGCAGGTTTTTTTTTAGTCTGACTTGATTTCTTTGCTTAGAAAATTAAGATGTTACTACTTTTTATTCCTGTTAGTAAAGAATGGCTGTGGAAGAGGGAGCTGGATTCTGCTTGTTTAGCACATCATCAATAGTATTGCTAACTACCATGGAGGTGTAGAATCTTTTATTAATTGGTGATGGGGCTTAAACCAAAAAGAACCTATCTTGAGTCTCCGATTCCAGGGCAAATTTACAAACTGGGATTAGAAAAAACAACTTTTTACTTTTAAATTGAGAATGTTTTATCTAGCATCTTTGAAATACAATGGTATTTCAATGCTATTTTTACAGTCAGTATTCAGAACAACTGGCCTTGATCTTGTGGTCAGATTGACCAGAGCTGGGTGCTTGACACCTCTCATACTTAAAGAGCTCCTTTTTTATTTGAATGAGAAACCAATTATGAAAAGCAGTTAAAAGAAAGTTGCATTTGAAAGAGTGAAGAAAGGGAAGAATAACAACAACAAAAACACCTGCCTGGATTTTTTTCTGCATGGTTCACTTCTAATTTACACACTGTGCAGCATTTTGGGAGTTGCCCCACTTATTTTGAACACAAAATCCAGCATTTTTTGTAAATTTTAATACAACTGGAAATAACTTAGCTGGCTATTTTCAATTGGAAGAGTTGCTTTTATAGATTATCCAACTGTTTTTAAAGTAGCCTGATATCTAGGCATGAAATACACATTATAGGTAGCTGAGAAGTCAACTAAATTCAATCCCAATGCTCAACTCTTCATTCATGATGAGTCGTGTTTTAAAGTTGTCTCAAAGACGTGCCAGTGGTTTCGTTGCCCAACAGTTCATTTGTCGACATTTTAGGTTTACGTGAGACAAGGCGAGTTAGGCAATATCTTTTATAGGGCCAACTTCTGTTGGTGAGGGAGGCAAACTTTCGAGTTTACCCTGAGCTCTTCTTCAGGTCTGGGAAATGTACTCAGTGTGCCACAGCTAAATGGAAGATGGAACAGATGATAAAAATATCACACATGTTTATATCATTGCTTTTGTGGTGCATTTGTCCAGATATAATTCTTTAAGGTGGCCCATGGAGTGGTTGGTATATTGGGGAACCATCCTAGTACCCATGGCTATTCCCATGAGGTGGTGTACCTCATCACGTGCACTAAATGCCCTAGTAATAACTGTATGGGTGAAATGAGACAATCAGTATGCTCTCAAATGAACTCTCACAGAAGAATGATACAAAAAACCCATGATCCTGTGAGCGAACACTTTTCACAAAGTGATCACTCTATATCTGACCTTTTAGGGTATGTCTACACAGCAACTAGATACCCGTGGCTGGCCAATACCAGCCAACTCGGGCTCAGAGGGCCCAGGCTGCGGGGCTGTTTCATTGCTGTGTAGACTTCTGTGCTGGGCCTGGAGCTGGGCAGTAGAACCCTGCAAGGTGGAAGGGTCCCTGAGCTCAGGCTCCAGCCTGAGCCCAGAAGTCTACAGAGCACTGAAACAGCCCCTCAGCCCAAGTCCCGTGAGTCTGAGTCTGCTAGCATGGGCCAGCCATGGGTTTTTTATTGCTATGTAGTCACCATCCCCAAAGGAAACCTGCACAACACCTTCAAAAGATGAGCCTAGATACTAAAAATCATGGACTTAAGAGACACTGGATTTATGGCTTATTACAACAATCTATAACCCACTAACCTCCCACTGCCCCCCTAGCTTTTGCCCTCCTTTTTTTCCCCATGACTGAACAAGTGTTAACTTGCCACTTCACCTTGAATGATCCCTTGAAATATGTTTTAACTACTTATTCTAAACAATCTGTTCTACCTTCTATTTAGCTGTAACACTCTGGAGTACATTTCTAGAGCCCTGCATGGATACAAAAATTTGGATCCACATCCAATCCACATCTGCGATAATTAACTTGTATCCAACCCGTGAGCTGCACTCCACCTTTTATATGTATCTTCACCAGCCCCCTGTCTCACTTATTCCACTGCAAAATCTTCATGAGTTGCTCTGCCTATGCTGGAAAGAAGGCGAAGTACCACAAGAAATGAGAGACACCAACATCATCAACTCTATTAAAAAAAGGGTGACAGGAGCGACTGTAACAACTATCATGCCATTTCCCTTCTTAATATTATGGGAAAAGCCTTTGCCCAAGTTGTCCTGAACAGACTTCAAACCCTTGCAGACAGAATCCATCCTGAATCACAGTGCAGCTTCAGAGCTGAAAGGTCTACTACCAACGTGATCTTCTTGCTGAAACAACAAAAAAAGCCCCCGTACATAGCCATCATCGATCTCACAAAGCTTTTGACCTTGATAATAAAAGTGGACACGTCACATTTCTAGAAAAGCTTGGATGTCTCCCACCCCCCAAGCTCTTAAGCATGATTTGATCTTTCTATGAAAACGTGTATGGCACAGTCCAATATGACGGCTCAGTCTCTGAGGCTTTGCAGATTCATAGTTGAGTTAAGGAAGATTGTGTACTTGCCTTAACTCTGTTTGGGATCTTCTTCTCCCTGCTACTGAAACAAACTTTTATTCCTCAACTGAGGGAATCTACTTGCACACAATATCTGATGGAAAGCTGTTCAATCTTGCAAGACTCAGATCTAAAACCAAGACTTGGGAGGCCCTTATCCAACACCTTCTCTTTGCTGATGATGCAGCAGTGACAACCCACACAGAAGCTCATCTCCAAAACCTTATGGACAGTTTTTCCAAAGCCTGCCAAGACTTCGAGCTTACTATAAGCCTAAAAAAGATAAACAAGGAGTTGAGGAAGCACCCTCCATCAAGATCAACTATGAACTTGAAGTGGTGAATGAGTTCATATACCTGGGGTCCACTATTGCAGGCAATCTTTCACTTGAAACAGAACTCAACATCCTCATTGGAAAAGCTGCCACAACAATGTCTAGACTGAATAAGAGGGTATGACAAAGAAGCAAACTGATAGAACACACAAAGATCTGTGTGTATCGTGCATGTTTTATCGTGCATGGGAGCGAGACATGGTCCTTATACTCTCATCAGGAAAAGAGGCTCAACAGCTTTCATGTGCGTTGCCTTCATCGAATCTTTGGAATCTCCTGGAGGGACAGAGTCACCAACACTGAGGTGCTCAAATAGGCCAACATACCCAGCATGCAAATACTCCTCAAACAGAGACACCTCCATTGGCTTGGGCATGTGTGCCCAATGGATGATGGGCGCATCCCAGAGGACATCTGTGGAGAATTGGCATCTGAAAAAAAACCTAAAGGATGCCCAAAATTGCATTTCAAGGATTTGTGCAAGCGAGACCTGAAAGGAATGGACATGGATGTGGATGACTGGGAAGATCACACTCAAGACTGCAGTCTTTGGAAAGAAGAGTTCAATAAAGATCTCTGGAGTTACAAGAGGAAGCAGAGGAGAAAAGCACTTGCAGAAGGCAAAGCCCAAAGGGTTGAAACATCACCTTTGAATGTGAAAGATGTGGCAGAGATTGTCTCTCTTGAGTGGGTCTCTTAGCCATGTTCGCAGCTGCCATAAAAACCGAGTAAATTCTTTACCCCTCAGGGGCGCATACCCATAGTCTCTAGAGATTGAAGGATGCCTACTACTACCCTAACAGTTAGAGCCCTGCGTGGATACAAAAATTTGGATCTGCATCAGATCCAATATCTGCAAAGATGGTAAACAATACATCTGCATCCACAGATGCAGATATCCACGGATATAAAGCGGATAGCCACTGATCTACAGGACTCTATACATTTCCCAGACCTGAAGAAGAGCTCTGTGTAAACCAGGGATGGGCAAACTACGACCTGGGGGGCTGCATCTGGCCCTCCAGATGTTTTAATCTGGCCCTTGAGCTGGTCTGGGGCTTGCCCTGCTCCGCATGGCTCCCAGAAGCAGCTGCATGTCACGCCTCCGAGTCCTACATGCAGGGGAAGCCAGTGCGCTCCGCACGCTGCCCCTGCAGCTCCCATTTCAGCCCCATCCTCTTTTTCCCTCCCCCCAGTCTGGCTTTTTCCTCCTCTGCATTTGAATTAGACAGATTCCTCCTCCATGCTGCGTGGGTTCCATGGAGGGCTGGGCTGTGGGGTGGAATGATGATCACAGGAGAGACAGGCTTTCTGTGCTCAGCTCCAGTGCTCAGCCCCACCCATTGATGACATCTTCATCATCTGGACCCATGGGAAGGAGACTCTGGAAAAATTCCACCACGATTTCAACAGCTTCCATCCCATCATCAACCTCAGCCTGGACCAATCTACACGGAAGGTCCACTTCCTAGACACCATGGGGCAAATAAGTGATAGTCACATTAACACCATCCTATACCGAAAACCTACCGACCGCTATGCCTACCTTCATGCCCCCAGCTTCCATCCCGGGCACATCACACGATTCATTGTCTACAGCCAAGCACTGAGGTACAACCGCATCTGCTCTAACCCTTCAGACAGAGACCAACACCTACAAAATCTCCACCAAGCATTCTCAAAACTACAATACCCGCACGAGGAAATAAGGAAACAGATCAACAGAGCCAGACGTGTACCCAGAAGCCTCCTACTGCAAGACAAACCCAAGAAAGAAACCAACAGGACTCCACTGGCCATCACATACAGTCCCCAGCTAAAACCCCTCCAACGCATCATCAGGGATCTACAACCCATCCTGGACAATGATCTCACACTTTCACAGGCCTTGGGTGGCAGACCAGTCCTCACCCACAGACAACCTGCCAACTTGAAACATATTCTCACCAGTAACTGCACACGGCACCATAGTAACTCTAGCTCAGGAACCAATCCATGCAACAAACCTCGATGCCAACTCTGCCCACATATCTACACTAGTGATACCATCACAGGACCTAACCAGATCAGCCATACCATCACCGGTTCATTCACCTGCACGTCCACCAATGTAATATATGCCATCATATGCTAGCAATGCCCCTCTGCTATGTACATTGGCCAAACTGGACAGTCGCTACGGAAGAGGATAAATGGACACAAATCAGATATTAGGAATGGCAATATACAAAAACCTGTAGAACACTTCAACCTCCCTGGCCACACTATAGCAGATCTTAAGGTGGCGATCCTGCAGCAAAAAAACTTCAGGACCAGACTTCAAAGAGAAACTGCTGAGCTTCAGTTCATCTGCAAATTTGACACCATCAGCTCAGGATTAAACAAAGACTGTGAATGGCTTGTCAACCACAAAACAAGTTTCTCCTCCCTTAGTTTTCACACCTCAACTGCTAGAACAGGGCCTCATCCTCCCTCCTTGAACTAACCTCATTATCTCTAGCTTGCTTGCATATACATACCTGCCCCTGGAAATTTCCACTACATGCATCTGACGAAGTGGGTATTCACCCACGAAAGCTCATGCTCCAAAACGTCTGTTAGTCTATAAGGTGCCACAGGATTCTTTGCTGCTTTTATAGATCCAGACTAACACGGCTACCCCTCTGATATTTGTATGTTTGGTACTTGTTTCTGTGTTTAGAATCATAAAATATCAGGGTTGGAAGGGACCTCAGGAGGTCATCTAGTCCAACCCCCTGCTCAAAGCAGGACCAATTCCCAACTAAATCATCCCAGTCAGGGCTTTGTCAAGCCTGACCTTAAAAACCTCTAAGGAAGGAGATTCCACCACCTCCCTAGGTAACCCGTTCCAGTGCTTCACCACTCTCCGAGTGAAAATTTTTTTCCTAATATCCAACTTAAACCTCCCCCACTGCAACTTGAGACTATTACTCCTTGTTCTGTCATCAGGTACCACTGAGAACAGTCTAGAGCCATCCTCTTTGGAACCCCCTTTCAGGTAGTTGAAAGCAGCTATCAAATCCCCCCTCATTCTTCTCTTCTGCAGACTAAACAATCCAAGGTCCCTCAGCCTCTCCTCATAAGTCATGTGCTCCAGCCCCCGTATCATTTTTGTTGCCCTCCATTGGACTCTTTCCAAGTTTTCCACATCCTTCTTGTAGTGTGGGGTCCAAAACTGGACACAGTACTCCAGATGAGGCCTCACTAATGTTGAGTAGAGGAGAATGATCACATCCCTCGATCTACTGACAATACCCCTACTTATACAGCCCAAAATGCCATTAGCTTTCTTGGCAGCAAGGTCACAGTGTTGACTCATATCCAGCTTCTCATCCACTGTAACCCTGAGATCCTTTTCTGCAGAACTGCTTCCTAGCCATTCGGTCCCTAGTCTGTAACAGTGAATGGGATTCTTCCATCCCAAGTGCAGGACTCTGCACTTGTCCTTGTTGAACCTCATCAAGTTTCTTTTGGCCCAGTCCTCTAATTTGTCTAGGTCCCTCTGTATCCTATCCCTACGCTCCAGCGTATCTACCACTCCTTCCAGTTTAGTGTCATCTGCAAACTTGCTGAAAGTGCAGTCCACGCCATCCTCCAGATCATTAATGAATATATTGAACAAAACCGGCCCCAGGACCGACCCTTGGGGCACTCCGCTTGAAACTGGTTGCCAACTAGACATGGAGCCGTTGATCACTACCCGTTGCGCCCGATGATCTAGCCAGCTTTCTATCCACCTTATAGTCCTTTCATCCAGCCCATATTTCTTTAACTTGCTGGCAAGAATACTGTGGGAAACCGTATCAAAAGCTTTGCTAAAGTCAATGAATAACACATCCACCGCTTTCCCCTCATCTACAGACCCAGTTATCTCCTCATAGAAGGCAATTAGGTTAGTCAGGCATGACTTGTCCTTGGTGAATCCATGCTGACTGTTCCTGATCACTCTCCTCTAAGTGCTTCAGAATTGATTCCTTGAGGACCTGCACCATGATTTTTCCAGGGACTGAGGTGAGGCTGACTGGCCTGTAGTTTCCCATCCTCCTTCACTTTTTTAAAGATGGGCACTACATTAGTCTTTTTCCAGTCATCCGGGACCTCCTCCGTTCGCCATGAGTTTTCAAAGATAATGGCCAATGGCTCTGCAAGCACATCCACCAACTCCTTTAGCACCCTCAGATACAGTGCATCCGGCCCCATGGACTTGTGCTCGTCCAGTTTTTCTAAATAGTTTCGAACCACTTCTTTCTCCACAGAGGGCTGGTCACCTCCTCCCCATACTGTGCTGCCCAGTGCGGCAGTCTGGGAGCTGACCTTGTTTGTGAAGACAGAGGCAAAAAAATCATTGAGTACATTAGCTTTTTCCACATCCTCTGTCACTAGGTTGCCTCCCTTATTCAGTAAGGGGCCCACACTTTCCTTGACTTTCTTCTTGTTGCTAACATACTGAAGAAACCTTTCTTGTTACTCTTAACATCTCTTGCTAACTGCAACTCAAAGTGTGATTTGGCCTTCCTGATTTCACTCCTGCATGCCTGAGCAATATCTTTATACTCCTCCCTGGTCATTTGTCCAGTCTTCCACTTTTTTGCGTTTAAGATCAGCAAGGATTTCACTGTTAAGCCAAGCTGGTCGCCTGCCATATTTACTATTCTTCCTACACATCGGGATGTTTTTTTCCTGCAACCTCAATAAGGATTCTTTAAAATACAGACAGCTCCCCTGGACTCCTTTCCCCCTCATGTTATTTTCCTAGGGGATCCTGCCCATCAGTTCCCCGAGGGAGTCAAAGTCTGCTTTTCTGAAGCCCAGGGTCCGTATTCTGCTGCTCTCCTTTCTTCCTTGTGTCAGGATCCTGAACTCAACCATCTCATGGTCACTACCTCCCAGGTTCCCATCCACTTTTGCTTCCCCTACTAACTCTTCTCTGTTTGTGAGCGGCAGGTCAAGAAGAGCTCTGCCCCTAGTTGGTTCCTCTAGCACTTGGACCAGGAATTAGTCTGATTAATACTATTTAGTTTGAATTAGTTTGACTAATACTTCTGTGATTTAGTTAATTTCATCAGTCAATCTTTGCTCTACCATCTATTTTAATGCATTTAACCCCCCCCCCATCATCTCATTTTCTGAAATCAGAAATTTTCATCATGATGCAAGAAAAATGGTGCATGGAAAAGGACTGAAAGTTACCAGTTGACTATGACACTGCTTTGATCAGCAGTGTGCTTTCATTCAAACAGCAATTATTAAACTTGACTTGCAAACTGCACAGATCTTCTTGATTGTCCCCTTTTGTTCCTGCATAATTTGCATGCTGCAATACCATCTGATTGTCAGTTCCCTTTTCGCGTGCTTTGATCAGCAGTGACATTTAAAGCATTAACATTAGGCTTCAGAGTCAACATTTGATTGTGATGAATAGGGAACATAATACAAATTGCCATACAGGATCAGACCTGAGGTCCAGAAACTTTAGAAGAAGGTGTACGAACCCCACAACGAACAGATATGGTATAGTCTGTACCCTGTGTGAGGTGTTATCCTGATCTCTAATAGTTAGAGATTGTCATAAACCCTTTAATATAATTTCCAAAATGTTTATTGTCATTAGTTACAACTCTGGATGGGCTAGCTATCCGTATAACTTCCAGCCCTTTCTTTAGTCATGTTAAGTTCTTGGCCTCAACCATTTCCTGTGGCCATGAGTTCTGCTTTTTAATCACAAGCTGTTTGAAAAGTATTTCCTTTTATTGGTTTTAAGTTTCTCATCTTTTAATTTCATTGAATGTCCCCTTGTTCCCATGTTGTGAGACAGAGAGAGCAGGAGTTCTTGGTCTACTTTCTGTACATCATTCATTATTTTATATACTTTATTATCCCCTCACTTATTTGTCTCCTTTCTAAGGTAAACAATTCAATCTTTCAGTCTTGCTTCATATGAGATTTTTTTCCAGGCCCTTGATCATTCTCATCGCTCTTCTCTGAACCCCCTCTAGTTCTGCATTATCCTTCCTGAGCTGGGATGACCAGTCCTGTACTCAGCATTCCGGGGCAGCACACACCTTTTAGAATTGTTCTTTCAGGCAGTTTGCAAACTCAGGCAGACATGATATTGGTTTACATTCATTCATAGTTTCAAGGCTATCTTCACAATCTTATAGTAGTTAGAGTCTCCCCCCTTTCGCTCCCCAAATTAAATCTTTGATTCTGGAGCTCAACATGGATAATACCTTGGTAAGTGTGTCCAAGCTAAAGTCTCCAGTAAGAAATTACATGTGGCTTCCAGAAATTCCTACAATTTCAATTAGAGACAGCAGCATTATTCTTCACTTTTTGTCCTAATCTGTTGGGTGGTGTTACTTTGCAGTGTAAAATAGTTGCAATATTCCACCCCAACTGTGGCTGCAAATCAACAGAGGGACAATCACCCCTAAATATACTTTGCATTGAGTATGTGATGTTTGTCAAGATCTTTGGGATCCTTCATGATGAAAGATTCTGTATCAATGCAAGCTGCAGTCTAACTGAAATCTAAAAGTACATTGCTTTATAACAAAAAAATAAAACTAAAAAAAAATCACAGCCCACAAGAAAGAAAGGCACTCAACCAAATGCAGCCACTCCCCTGAGTACTCTCATGGCCTTTTCCTCCCCACACTCTTACAATTTTTAGTACAAAATTTAATTGCCTACGACAGCAGGGGACAGGAAGAAGAAGAAGAAAAGGCAAATGGGAAGGTGGGACTAACACAAGGAGAAGAAATTATTTTATTTAGCACCTATATTAAATAATTCCACCCTCTGCTCTCAAGATGGCACTGAGACTGTATAATTCCATTTTGCAGTTTCTGGCTAATTACACTTCCCCTTTTCCTACTGATGGCAGTCTAAAGCCCTTCATGAGATAACAGCCTTATTATGTACAATCTGAGCATATTATTCCTTATAACCACCTGCACCTTCACTGCATTGCTTTAGTGCTTAGAGTGCTATAGAGAGAGTGCAGTTATTTTCTCAGAGTGCAGCGTTTACAAGCTGGACGTGTCCCAGACTCCAGCCAACTGTTGTTATCTGCAACCTTTATTCATCCCAGACCATCACTCAAAGAGGAGCAAGTATCTAATTGAGAAAGCGTGGGTTTCAATCCATGTTCGCAGGGAACAGTACAGACAATGGGCCGTTGGCGATTGCTTCACAGAACGCAATAAACATGCAGGGAATGGAAGCTGATCCTAGGACTTGATTCATCTGCTCTCAAAAGCTGATGCAAAAGAAAAGGGGAACCCCCCCCCAATCTTTTAAATGAAGATTTAGCTCCATTAAATGTGGAATTTCTTAATGCTGTTAGTGCATAAAGATGCAGGCATGTTTGACTGTGTTCCTTTGGTATCCGGACAGATTAATCCTCAACTCAAGCATACTTTTTGGAATATAAGCAAACAGCACATCCCTCCTCTTGTGCTGAGAGCTCAGCACGGGTTGCCTATTAAATCTTTTATGACCGGGTCTATAGCAAGAATTCATACCATGATGCCACATGGAACCATTCACAACAGGCCCTCTGTACTGATGCCCAGAGTCATTTGTGTCAGTTCCAGAAGAGATGCCAGGGTAATAAGCTTTGTGGCTCAGGACGACTGGGCTGCAAGTGGTTGAGCAAGTCTACTTCAGCAGAAGACCAAATCCAAGCAAATAGGGACTGAATCATGACCACAGACAACTTGCCAGTAAGTTAAAGAAGTATGGGCTGGATGATTGGACTGTAAGGTGGATAGAAAGCTGGCTAGATCGTTGGGCTCAACGGGTAGTGATCAACGGCTCCATGTCTAGTTGGCAGCCCGTTTCAAGTGGAGTGCCCCAAAGGTCGGTCCTGGGGCCGGTTTTGTTCAATATATTCATTAATGATTTGGAGAATGGTGTGGACTGCACTTTCAGGAAGTTTGCAGATGACACTAAACTTGGAGGAGTGGTAGATACAGTGGAGGGTAGGGATAGGATACAGAAGGACCTAGACAAATTAGAGGACTGGGCCAAAAGAAACCTAATGAGGTTCAACAAGGACAAGTGCAGAGTCCTGCACTTAGGATGGAAGAATCCCATTCACTGTTACAAACTAGAGACTGAATAGCTAAGAAGCAGTTCTGCAGAAAAAGGACCTAGGGGTTACAGTGGACAAGAAGCTGGATATGAGTCAAGTGTGCCCTTGCTGCCAGGAAGGCTAATGGCATTTTGGGCTGTATAAGTAGGGGCATTGTCAGCAGATCGAGGGATGTGATCATTCCTCTCTATTCGACATTGGTGTCCAGTGGAGGGCAACAAAAATGATTAGGGGGCTGGAGTACATGATTTATGAGGAGAAGCTGAGGGAACGAGGATTATTTAGTCTGCAGAAGAGAAGAATGAGGGGGGACTTGATAGCTGCTTTCAACTACCTGAAAAGGGGTTCCAAAAAGGATGGCTCTAGACTGTTCTCAGTGGTACCTGATGACAGAACAAGGAGTAATAGTCTCAAGTTGCAGTGGGGGGAGGTTTAGGTTGAATATTAGGAAAAGCATTTTCACTCGGAGAGTGGTGAAGCACTGGAATGGGTTACCTAAGGAGGTTTTTAAGGTCAGGCTTGACAAAGCCCTGATTGGGATGATTTAGTTGGGGATTGGTCCTGCTTTGAGCAGGGGGTTGGACTAGATGACCTCCTGAGGTCCCTTCCAACCCTGATATTCTATGATTCTATGAACAGTTGACATTGGTCCCTGGGACAGCGCTGGGCAACAGCAACTGAGCCAGTATTCTGGTCACTGCAACTTTAATTAAACACTGCAGAACAGACCTTATTAAGAAGAACTGTGCCTTATTGGTGTTTGGAGCAGAGCTGGAAGGCTAATTAAGCCATTAAGCAGAGGATACAAAAAGTCACAAGTAGGAAGGAATCAGACAGAGAGCGAGCTTGCTTGTGAGCTTACTCGTTCTTCCCTGTTTGCTTCAGGAACTGAAGGCCCCCTAAGATAGTAGGAGTAAGGCTGTACAGGATACAAGGGTGCAGGGAATCAATGCTATAAATAAACTGTATTGGGTGTTGTCATAGTATCTTTCCCCAATCTGAACCTTAGAGTCCAAAAGTTGGGGTACCAGCATGAATTCCTCTAAGCTTAATTACCTGCTTAGATCTGATAAGCTGCCACCAATCAGGAATTCCAGTGCCTGGTACACTCTGATCCCCCCAAAATCTTCCCTGGGGACCCCCAAGACCCAGACCCCCTAGATCTTAACACAAGGAAAGTAAACTCTTTCCCTCACCCGTGCCTCTCCTAGGATTTCCCTCCCTGGGTTACCCTGGAAGATAACTTCTTGAATCTTAAAACAGGGAGGAATGTCCCTTCCCTTTCTCCCTCACCCAGAGGCAATACAGATTCAAGCTCCGTGAATCTAAAACAAAGGGATTCCACCCTTCTCCCCTCCCTTCCCTGTTAAGTACAGACTCAATTCCCTGTAGCCTCAACAAGGGGAAAAAATCAGACAGGTCTTAAAAGCAAAACTTTTAATAAAAAGAAAGAAAACGAGTAAAAGTTATCTCTGCAATTTAGATGGTAAAAGTTACAGGGTCTGTCAGCTTATAGAAACTGGAGAAAAAGCCTCCTCCAGCAGAAATACAATTTAAAATACTTCCAGCAAACTACACATTTGCAAATACAGAAAACAATCAAAAGACTATAACCCCCTTCTTTACTAAATACTCACTATTCTGAATATATAAGAGGCTGTAGCAGGGAGATTGGCAAGAAACCTGGTTGCACGTCTAGTTCCTTCCAGGACCCAGAGAGAACAAAGCAAAACCCAAAAAACACAAACAAAGGCTTCCCTCCACCGAGATTTGAAAGTATCTTGTCTCCTGATTGGTCCCCTGGTCAGGTGTTTGGTTCCCTGTTTGTTAACCCTTTACAGGTAAAAGAGACATTAACCCTTAACTATCTGTTTATGACAGGTGTTTTGCCAACATAAAGGTCTCTGAGGCATTTGTGGATGGGAACAGAGGCAGGAGCCCTGCCACAGCCCCCTTTGGAACAATGAAACACACTGACAACCACTGATCTATAATATTATATTGCTGAGCTTTTCCATGATGCATCAATGTGTCCAGCCTGTGGAAATCAATGGGATCCTTGCCACTGACTTCAATAGGGCCATGACTTCAATAGGGCTTTAAACTAGGTTCGACGGGGACAGGTGAGCAAAGCCCACAGGTAAGTGGGGAACAAGACCTGGGAGATGGGTTGGAAACAGGAGGGAGCACGGGCTATAATGGCAGAGAGGAAGGAGGGTCAGGGCAAAGCTGGGAGGCAAGATCAAACCAGTATCTTAGATGCCTTTATACAAATGAAAGAAGTATGGGTAATAAGCAGGAAGAACTGGAAGTGCTAATAAATAAATACAACTATGACATTATTGGCATTACTGAAACTTGGTGGGATAATACACACGACTGGAATGTTGGTGTGGATGGGTATAGTTTGCTCAGGAAGGATAGACAGGGGAAAAAGGGAGGAGGTGTTGCCTTATATATTAAAAATGTACACACTTGGACTGAGGTGGAAATGGACATAGGAGACGGAAGGGTGGAGAGTCTCTGGGTTAGGCTAAAAGGGGTAAAAAACACAGGTGATGTCGTGCTGGGAGTCTACTACAGGCCACCTAATCAGGCGGAAGAGGTGGATGAGGCTTTTTTCAAACAACTAACAAAATCATCCAAAGCCCAAGATTTGGTGGTGATGGGGGACTTCAACTATCCAGATATATGTTGGGAAAATAACACCGCGGGGCACAGACTATCCAATAAGTTCCTGGACTGCATTGCAGACAACTTTTTATTTCAGAAAGTTGAAAAAGCTACTAGGGGGGAAGCTGTTCTAGACTTGATTTTAACCAATAGGGAGGAACTTGTTGAGAATTTAAAAGTAGAAGGAAGCTTGGGTGAAAGTGATCATGAAATCATAGAATTTGCAATTCTAAGGAAGGGTAGAAAGGAGTACAGCAGAATAGAGACAATGGATTTCAGGAAGGCAGATTTTGGTAAGCTCAGAGAGCTGATAGGCAAGGTCCCATGGGAATTAAGACTGAGGGGAAAAACAACTGAGGAAAGTTGGCAGTTTTTCAAAGGGACGCTATTAAGGGCCCAAAAGCAAGTTATTCCGATGGTTAGGAAAGATAGAAAATGTGGCAAAAGACCACCTTGGCTTACCCTTGAGATCTTGCGTGACCTACAAAATAAAAAGGCATCATATAAAAAATGGAAACTAGGTCAGATCACGAAGGATGAATATAGGCAAATAACACAGGAATGCAGAGGCAAGATTAGAAAAGCAAAGGCACAAAATGAATTCAAACTAGCTATGGGAATAAAGGGAAACAAGAAGACTTTTTATCAATACATTAGAAGCAAGAGGAAGACTAAGGACAGGGTAGGCCCACTGCTCAATGAGGAGGGGGTAACAGTAATGGGAGACTTGGAAATGGCAGAGATGCTTAATGACTTCTTTGTTTCGGTCTTCACTGAGAAGTCTGAAGGAATGTCTAGTATAGTGAATGCTTACGGGAAGAGGGTAGGTTTAGAAGAGAAAATAAGGAAAGAGCAAGTAAAAAATCACTTAGAAAAGTTAGATGCCTGCAAGTCACCAGGGCCTGATGAAATGGATGCTAGAATACTCAAGGAGTTAATAGAGGAGGTATCTGAGCCTCTAGCTATTATCTTTGGGAAATCATGGGAGACGGGGGAGATTCCAGAAGACTGGAAGGGGGCAAATATAGTGCCCATCTATAAAAAGGGAAATAAAAACAACCCAGGAAACTACAGACCAGTTAGTTTAACTTCTGTGCCAGGGAAGATAATGGAGCAGGTAATCAAAGAAATCATCTGCAAACACTTGGAAGGTGGTAAGGTGATAGGGAATAGCCAGCATGGATTTGTAAAGAACAAATCATGTCAAACTAATCTGATGGCGTTCTTTGATAGAATAACGAGCCTTGTGGATAAGGGAGAAGCGGTGGATGTGATATACCTAGACTTTAGTAAGGCATTTGATACAGTTTCACATGATATTCTTATAGATAAGCTAGGAAAGTACAATTTAGATGGGGCTACTATAAGGTGGGTGCATAACTGGCTGGATAACCGTACTCAGAGAGTAGTTGTTAATGGCTCCCAATCCTGCTGGAAAGGTATAACAAGTGGGGTTCCGCAGGGGTCTGTTTTGGGACCGGTTCTGTTCAATATCTTCATCAACGATTTAGATGTTGGCATAGAAAGTACGCTTATTAAGTTTGCGGACGATACCAAACTGGGAGGGATTGCAACTGCTCTGGAAGACAGGGTCAAAATTCAAAATGATCTGGACAAATTGGAGAAATGGTCTGAGGTAAACAGGATGAAGTTCAATAAAGATAAATGCAAAGTGCTCCACTTAGGAAGGAACAATCAGTTTCACACATACAGAATGGGAAGAGACTGTCTAGGAAGGAGTATGGCAGAAAGAGATCTAGGGGTCATAGTGGACCACAAGCTTAATATGAGTGAACAGTGTGATACTGTTGCAAAAAAAAGCAAACATGATTCTGGGATGCATTAACAGGTGTGTTGTAAACAAGACATGAGAAGTCATTCTTCCGCTTTACTCTGCGCTGGTTAGGCCTCAACTGGAGTATTGTGTCCAGTTCTGGGCACCGCATTTCAAGAAAGATGTGGAGAAATTGGAGAGGGTCCAGAGAAGAGCAACAAGAATGATTAAAGGTCTTGAGAACATGACCTATGAAGGAAGGCTGAAGGAATTGGGTTTGTTTAGTTTGGAAAAGAGAAGACTGAGAGGGGACCTGATAGCAGTTTTCAGGTATCTAAAAGGGTGTCATCAGGAGGAGGGAGAAAACTTGTTCACCTTAGCCTCCAATGATAGAACAAGAAGCAATGGGCTTAAACTGCAGCAAGGGAGATTTAGGTTGGACATTAGGAAAAAGTTCCTAACTGTCAGGGTAGTTAAACACTGGAATAGATTGCCTAGGGAAGTTGTGGAATCTCCATCGCTGGAGATATTTAAGAGTAGGTTAGATAAATGTCTATCAGGGATGGTCTAGACAGTATTTGGTCCTGCCATGAGGGCAGGGGCTGGACTCGATGACCTCTCGAGGTCCCTTCCAATCCTAGAGTCTATGAGTTCACCCTCAGTGTACAGAAATCAATAACGGAGAAAGGCACAAATCCACTACACTAATTTGAACACCTATGAAATAGACCTTAACAAATTTTGCATTTTCTTAGCTGTGAATATAGAAAGGGATTTTTAACACACTCTCTTTCTCTCAGGCCCAGACCCTGCCCCTTGACTGTGGGGTCCACACACACTGCTCTAGTATGGGGGGAACCTAAGGTGCTCCTTGCACAAAAAAGCAGGAAGAGCAGCTGTATAGCACAGTACATACCACATATAAAATTCAAGCCTGACTAAAAGGATGCCCCCACTAGCACAAATCAGACCTTTAATTCTCCATCTTTGCAGTGCCACTGGTAGTTAGTGCCAGTCAAAGCTATAGTATAGGCACGGCTTAGGCATTTTTCATTTCATTTAAGCCTGCTATGGATGTAAAGTGTAATATGAAGCAGTACTTGGCACTTGTCTTTCTTGATTTTCAATTTATCAAATCTTGATGCCAAGAACAGAGGAAGCCCATGCTCGGATGCCAGGGATGGAGAGTTTGGAACAGAACCCAAGCCTTCCTGTGAAAAGAGCAAGCAAGAGTACTTCTCCTCTGAAGTTAAATGGGGAGCATCATGCCTCATCATCTAGAACCTTTCCCAGCCCTACCTTATCTGGCTTCCTGCTATGAATTTAGAAAAATAGTACACACATTCTCACAGGGAGAACATGCTCTTACACCTGGGATGGAGGATATGGAAGAGTCATTGGAATCTAAGCAAACAGTACATTTAAACTTTAAAAAAGAAAGCTGCACAACTCGTCTACAGTTCAGTTATTGCTTTTCTGACTCGCTGTCCCTTTTAGTTAATAAAACAGCTTTGGTCTCAGAGATTTCTCAAACATCAGCACTAAAGGAACATTCATTATATTCCCACGCCATTTGTAACCATCACACTCCCAGTGGCTTCTTTCATTAAGTCTAAAAATGTGGGTATTCCCAACCCCAAATCCATGCTAATTATCTCCCAGTGAAATATAATTTTCCTTATTTTCTTCTTGACACAGCTGCCTTTACATTTCACAGCAAAGAACTGATGTGATCATTAAGATATCTTCATTATGAATAACAGTATTTAAATAGCCATCAGTACTGCTACACTGACACTTCAGTCATGAGGAGAAGGAATAGTAGGAATTTATTGTTACAAAGCAGCATCTTTTATGAATAGCCTAAGACTATTCAGAGAAAACAAAGACCAATCAGAAGAATATTTTTGTTCCTTACAACCTGGATGATGCTTTAACATATTTTTGCTGGTGGTAACTCTCCTTTTTCCACAACTCTGAAGGCTCTAATTGAGTTTTGTGCTGCTGAAAGGCACTCTGTTAATGCTGATTTTTTTTTTTCTAGAAACGTGATTGAGGCCCACCAATTTGTTTCACACTGGCAGACACCAATCAGATGGTACATGGACAATAAAACTCTCATGGCAAGGACCATCACTGCTTTGTCTGTAAAGTGCCATACACACTCTTGTGTTACTGTACCGATATGAAAACAGCAAAATAATATAAAAAAAAGAATCTATCCTTAAGTTTATGAGGGATTTTTACTGGAAGTATATTGTACAAGGCCCTCTCCGGGCTATGCTGAGAAAATTTAAATCTTGACTTTCCTTTGACAATAGAGATGCATCTACAGAGCAACTCATTGCAGACTGAAAGACCTAGGTCAAAAGTCTCTCAGTGACTGATCTGTGGATCATTCTTGTGACAATCTTAATAGCGGTCTCAGGTCATATATATGGAGGATGGTCTTTTGGTAAAGGCCCTGGACTGGGACTCAAGAGACATGGATTCAATTCCTGACTCTGCCACAGACTTCTTGTAACTTAGAGCCAGATTTTTAATGTCATTTAGGTGCCTAAAGATGCAGATAGGAACCTAGTGGGATTTTCAAACACCCCGAGGCATCCAACTTGAATTGAAATCAATCAAAAATCCACTAGGCACCTACCTGCAGCTTTAAGTACCTAAATACCTTTAAAAGTCTGGCCCGTAGTCACATTGTGCCTCAGTTTCCCATCTGTAAAAGGGGGATAATAGCACTTCCTTATCTCACTGGGGTGTTGAGAGGATAAGTACATTAAAGATTGTGAGGTGCTCAGATACTATAGTGATTAGGCCACACAGATACCTAGATAGACTTATGAACTCAATCCCTGGATTACTGACATAGAATCATAGAACTGGAAAGGACTTTGAGAGGTCATCTAGTATAGTCTCCGGCACTCAAGGCAGGACTGAGTATTATCTAGACCATCCCTGACAGGTATTTGTCCAACCTGCTCTTAAAAATCCTCAGTGATGGAGATTCCACAATCTCCTAGGCAATTTAATCCAGTGCTTAACCACCCTGACAGGTAGGAAGTTTTTCCTAATGTCCGACTTAAACCTCCCTTGCTGGAATTTAAGCCCATTGCGTCTTGTCCTATCCTCAGAGGTTAAGAAGAACCATTTTTCTCTCTCCTCCTTGTAACAGTCTTCTATGTACTAGTCCAGGTGTTAGCAACCTATGGCACGTGTGCCAAAGGTGGCACATGAGCTGATTTACTGTGGCACACTACTGCCAGTCTGGGGTCCCAGCTGCCGGTCTGCTGGCAGGGGCTGGCGGACAGAACCCCAGACCAGCAGCAGGTCCCAGCTGCCGGTCCGCTCAGCCTGCTTCCAGTCTGGGGTTCTATCCATCAGCCCCTGTAAATGTGAAATGTATTACTGGCACGCAAAACCTTAAATTACCACAATAAATGAAGACTTGGCACACCACTTCTGAAAGGTTGCTGATCCCTATACTAGTCAGTTTCAGCATTCAGGTCCTCATGCACTTGCACAAGATTTCAACATTCTTTCAAAGCAAGAGAATACTTGGGTTTTAAAAACAAACGTGATTTTTTTATTTAGAAACATTTCAGCTGTCTTTACAATAGGAAAAGCAAAAATATCAATCCAGATCTGGAGCTTTTACATTATTAAATTGATTTATGTCTAAGAATTATTTGATAATTTGAATAGATTTGGGTTTTAGGAGGTTGCTCTTGTGGTGGTGTGGACAGAGCACTTTAGAGACTGTTTTTACACAATACCCCCCAGTGTGTGTGCTGCTCTTCTTATGAGTTAAAACAGACGGGTAAGGTCTAATATTAAAATTAAATAGGAAGCCTAAGTGGGGCTTTTATTCAGTATACTTGTTAATCCAATATAAATGGTTTCCTTTATTAAAATATCCTTTCCTCTTAAAAATGGATTAACCACTGTCACTAAAGGCACTGAGGGAAAAGCCATCTCATCACTATAGCAACAAGTTTCACGAATGTAACACTCACATCTGCAATGGTTACCTTTGCTAAGTAGAATTCATTACATTGTCCCATTTTAAATCCACTGCTCCCAAACATTTTCCATTATTATTCCCATTGTACCAATGCCCAGAAGCACCACTGTGATTTCAAGTCCTGTTCCCTTTGTAAAGTATCTTTGCTTAGTCACAAATGTGATTTAGTTTAATATTTGACATACAAGTTCCCGGTGTGGGAGAGAAGTAGGATTTTGTTTTATGCCAGCCCAGACCCGTAAACTCCATTGCACAGACTACATTATCCTTTCTTCCACCCTCGCCATTGGCAAAGGTTTTTAGGACAACTGCAAGCTCTATATGGCAAGATAGGAACTCATGTTTCAATTATGAATTGTTTGTAGGTTATTATTTAGAAGATTGATGCTCTATCTGTAAGAGAAGTAGATGGCAAAATAGAAGAATGGATGCATGAGAGAGCCCCAGTGCGTCATTGATTTTCCTCTTGTTGGATATTTTTTTTGTACACTTGTCTAAAGTTCTCATTATGAACAGCAGCTGTTCACATTGAAAACTTTATATGGTATCACTTAAAATGTTCATTGCAGGTGGTGTGACAAAGTTTCTCCTCTACTTCGGTGGGTCCTGCGCTTATTGGCAGATTTGCTCACCTCAGTGATCTTCCTCTCTGGTGGAACCCACAGTCTGGATCAACTCCTCCTGTGTCTGATCAGGAGTTGGGAGGTATTGGGGGAACCCAGGCCCTCCCTCTACTCCGGGTTCCAGCCAAGGGCTCTGTGGATCGCAGCTGTCTAGAGTGTCTCCAGTAATAGCTGCATGACAGCTACAACTCCCTGGGCTACTTCCCTATGGCCTCCTCCAAACACCTTCTTTATCCTCACCACAGGACCTTCCTCCTGGTGTCTGATAACACTTGTACTCCTCATTCCTCCAGGAGCAGCTCTCACTCTCACTCTCACTCTCACTCTCACTCTCACTCTCAGCTCCTTGTGAATCTTGCTCCTAGCTCCTCACACACGCACACCTCACTGACTAACTGGGAGGCTTTTAACTAGTTCCAGCCAGCCCTTGATTGGCTGCAGGTGTTCTAATTAAAGAAGCTCTCTCCACTGCCTTCTAGAAAGATCTTAATTGGCCCCAGGTGTCTTGATTAACCTGGAGCCAATTGGTTACCACTGGACCAGGGATTTGTTTAGCCTGGGGCTAACATACCTGTTCCTCACTACTTTACTGTAGCCATCTGGCCTTGCCCCATCACAGTGGCCAGCCCTCATGGTCATTCTCAAATGAAGGAGCGCCTAGTAGGCATTTGGCACTGGGGTTAGGGTGGAGGCCGAGAGCATAATTTCAATCTTTACACACTATCATTTCAACACAAAGCGGCTGGCATTGCAAGATTTGCTTGCCAGCATTTAAAACGCTAAGTGTGAGGGGCTGGTGTTGAAAACTTTAAACAGGCAAATCTTTCAAAGGTGGCTGGCTTCATCCACTGTGACTGAAATTATTATTTGTATTGTGAGAGCGCCCAGAGTCCTCATTCAGAGATCATGGCCCTATTGTGCTTGGCACTGTAAACACGTGATAAAATGAGACACATGGAGTTTATAATCTCAATAGTAATGGTGAGTAGTGTCAATAGCTTTAATGGAAACCAATTTTTGTCAAAATTAGACTAAGCATTCCATTCATTTAAAAAAATCCTTTAACTCCCTGGAAAGTTTGGCCTGTTAAAATCAAGCCATTTCAGATCAAAGGAGAACCCAAAAACACTAGACACTACCATCAAAAATAAGTAATTTTAAGGACTTAATGAAACTGCTCAATTCATTTTCATCTTTCCACTTTTTTCCCCACTCCTGCCAAAAATGAATCACAAAATTACTGAACAGCTCCATGATAAAACTGAGCACTTCTCATCCAAGGATCTCAAAGCACTTTACAATGGTAGATAATTATTTTCTACCTATGTTACAAATGGAAAAACTCTGACCTGCCCAAAATCTTCCTCTGCTCCTGACTCAGAATGAGCAATGCACAAGTCATCTCACTGACTTGCGCTGCCCTTTTCTGCTTAGCAAAAAGTGAACAGAGACTCATTCCCCCTGCCACCCTCCCTCTGAATGTCATCTGTAACAAAAATAGGAAATCCTAGTTAAAATCAAGGGACTCTGCTGTTCAAATTCTGTCCAAGGAACATGCAGTCCTCACCGTTCATCACCTCCCTGGTTCTGCAGTCACAGAGACATTCTAGTGGAAACTGTGCTTAATCTGGTCCCTGCCTGATGGAAAGGAGACAAAGAGGCCATTCAATATCCAAGAGAAGAATCCTAAGCATCAGTTTTGCTGGCACCAGCAGCAGAAGAAACTTGCATCAGGCTTTTCAAAATTAAAGGCAAAATTATATTTGCCTTTAAAATGCCTCCCATCCAAATCTCTAGAACAGCGGGAGAAATAGGAAAGAAGCCAGGATACACTGACAGAAGTGCTTAACATTTGCTTCCATTATCAAAACCATACAGGTGCTGGTGTGGGTATATTTTATTATTTACAGAAAATCATAGATACAAATGGTGCTTTCCAGAAGGAATATAGTGTCCCTGCCCCAAAGAATTTACAAACTCAGGGACTATCTAATTCCCACTGAAGTCAATTTTAGATTTATTTACTTCAAAGGGAGTGGGATTGGGCCATACATTTAGAGGAAGAGATGAGACGCACCAGAGAAAATCACCAGGGAGCAAGCAATAAAACAGAGGGTTGCTTGGCTGCAAGCTTCAGGGCTCCTGTTTCACATGGTATTTATTTTTCTATTAATATGTATGACTAGTTTATAAACCTCCAAGAAAAAATGAGTTTTGAGAAGGAAGAGTAATATAATTTTATAAATACTTACAGAGATGCTGTATTATAGATATCTATGAATGATGTACATTCAGTCAGTATAATGTATTAAGGAACCTATCATTTTGGCCACTTTTAATTGTATGATCGATAGATGAGCCGAAACTCTGGATCCAATCCTGCCTAAACTTTGCAAGAGGTCAGAGCTACATTTCTGACTTTGTGAGTTCAGAACAAACCTAAACTTTGCAGCTCAGAGTCACCTCTAATCCTCTAACTCAAGGTTTCTCAAACTGGGGTCCACGGACCCCTAGGGGACCATGAGGGTACTCCAGGGGGTCCGCAAGTCATGTCCAGGGCCACTGGCCCCATTGATCAACTCATCCCCTCCCTCCCAGTGCCTCCTGCAATTCGTGAAACAGCTGTTCAGTGGTATGCAGGAGGGAGGGAGAGGAGTGGGGAAGGGGCATACTCAGGGGAGGGGGCAGAAAGAGGTGGGGAAGAGGAGGGGCAGAGTGGATTGGGGGTGGGAAGAGGTTGGATGGGAGCAGGTTCTGGGGCTGGACAGGGGGTTTTGGGATCTGTGAAAAATTGTAATCAATCCTTGGTTTGCTAAAGCTTGAGAACCACGGCTCTAACCTGTGTTGGTTGTGAGGGATATATGCAGCTTGCTAGAGGGACAGTTAGATGGTGCTTAGTGGGGCTTGAATAGAGATGAATAGTTCCTCTACATACAATACACAATAGTGTAATACACACAGTAGAAGGACTAAAAAGGATGTTTCTCCTTGTTAAACGGGGCCTGCAAAGGGAAAAATTGCAGGGTTGTGCCCTTTATTTCTCAGTCTGGATGCCAAAGACTTGAAAAATGTTTGTTTCCCCCCCACCACTTTTCTTTTTAACATGAAAAATTAAAATCCTCTCTAGCCTGGAAGACTCTATGGTGATGGGAGAATCAGTGAAATGTTCACATTGTAAGAGTCAAAAAACCTGAAAATTAAGCGATGGAGAGGGGAGGGGATTTTTCGCCAGATAATTCAGAACTATTTCGGTTTTTCTTTGTTTTTACTAAACACATTTAGCTTCAGTAACTAATTAACATTTTGGATAAAGTAGGTATTTGTTAACTATCCTTATAGTTAGAAAAATGTCCTTAATATCTAACCTACATCTCTCCCTTGCAGCAGATTAAGCCCATTACCTCTTGTCCTACCTTCAATGGACATGGAGAATAATTGATCAGTCTTCTTTATAACAGTACTTAACATATTACAAAACTTATCAGGTCCCCTTAGTCTTCTTTTCTCAAGACTAAACATGCCCAGGTTTTATAACCTTTCCTCACAGGTCAGGTTTTCTAAACCTTGTAACATTTTTGTTGCTCTCCTTTGAATTCTCCAGTTTGTCCACTATTCTCAAAGTGTGGCACTCAGGGCTGGACGCAGTACTCCAGCTGACACCTTGTTAGTGCCAAGCAGAGCAGAACAACTATCTCCCCTGTCTTGTATCTGACACTCCTGTTAATACACCCTATATATTAGCCTTTTCTGCAACTGCATCACATTGTTGACTCATTCATTTGTGATCCTCTATAACTCCCAGATCCTTTTCAGCAGTACTACCAACTTCCACAGTTAGTCCCTATTTTGTAGCTGACTTTGATTTTTCTTTCCTAAATACAGTACCTTGTACTTATCTTTACTGGATTTCATCTTGTTGATTTCAGACCAGTTCTCCAATTTGTCAAGCTTGTTTTGAATTCTAATCCTGCCCTCCAAAGTGCTTGTGAACCCTCCCAGCTTGGTGTTATCTGCAAATTTTATAAGCATACTCTCCACTTCATAATCCAAATCGTTAATGAAAACATTGACTAGTTCCAGACCCCACTACATATGTCCTTAAGTTTGACTGTGAACCATTGATAGTGACTCAGTATGGTTTTTCAACCATTTAAGCAACCATTTTATAGTAGTTTCACGTAGACCACATTTCCCTAGTTTGCTTATGAGTATGTCACATGGGACTGTGTTAAAAATGCTACAAAACCAAGATATATCATGTCTACTGCTTCCCCCTTATCCACTAGGCCAGAAACCCTGTCAAAGAAAGAAATTAGATTGTCTGGCATGATTTGTTCTTGACAAATCCATGCTGGCTATTCCACATAAACTTATTATCCTCTAGGTGCTTACAAATGAATTAATGATTTGTTTCAGTATCTTTCCAGGTATTGAAATAGGCTGACTGGTACCTAATTCCCACAGTTCTCTTTGTTCCCTTAATGTGTTGGAGCTCATGATAAACATCCCTAAGGCTTGTAAGAAATCCTCCTGTAAAACCAGAAAAGAGAAAACTTGACATTCCTGATATTCTTAGGGTTAAAAGAAAAACAGATCTTATTTTTTTAAACATGGAAAAGAAAAATCTTTCAGACATTCTTTCTCCATCATAAACAAACAAACAGGCAAAAGCCCATTTGTAATAAATTCTTTGCAGGTCACTTTTAAAGTTTTACTATTCAAGCCATGGTGGGATGTGCTTTCTATCTTGGCGGGATGTCGGTTCTCGAGTGTGCTCATCCATTAGTTCTGAGGAAGCTCTGTTGATGGTGCTGCTGTTAGCTCAGAAAGGAACAAAGGAGGCATGATAGTAAACGCAATTGTGCTTCTCTTGAAAACAAGTGCTGGGTTTGTGAATAAGACTTTCAAGTTTCTAAAAAATTATTGATCTGGGAAAATGGTGTTGGCTGAAAAGGAGAGAGAAAAAGGCTACATACCAATGGCAGCCACTGGAGGAGCACATCTACCTCTATTCAAGCCATGATTTCTCTTTCTTGGCTGTCCCAGACTAGTTAATATGGGCCTATGCTAATACTCCCACTTTTTCCTGGAAGATTCTCCCTCCCTCCGAGCCTGATCCTGCCATCTTTAATTAGTCAAAACACTCAGACACACGTGCTGTTTTGTCTGTGGATCATTTTTCAGTAGTCACTTGAATGGGACAAACCTGTGGGAAACCTGTTAAGAGGATTCTGTCACTTTAATCTGACAGTCAGAACTGCTCCTGTCACTTCGCTGTGACACAATTACTGTTAGTTACAAGGACACATGTTGTCGCGGCAGTTAAACGTAACCAACACTTATGGCTTTTGCTCTCTGACTTCATAACACGATGGCATCCAGGAACTGTCTACTATCGAGATGAGGTGGTGGTCCCTTCTGGTCTTACCCCCTGTGAAATAAGTCCCACAAGTCACAGAGTTTATGTCTATGGAGGAAAAGCTGTGTCTGGGCTTGCCTGTCTGAGCTAGTTTGGGACACTGAGCAGTGCAGACAGCGCAGTGAGGGCTTCAGCACAGATCATACAAGCCTGGTGCAAACTCTGGCTCTATACTTGGCATGCTGGCCTGCACTGCGTTACCTTCCCTGCTACCATTACGCATGCTAACTGGAATAAAGCTAGCTGATGTACAGATTTTGCTCTGTAGAAATACCCAGAGTCTTAAGCTGCCAGAGATGCATTGGTAACCTGTATTTCTCCATTCTATCAGTGGGGGACATGTCCTAGAATCCATCACTTGCCAAAATAAGAAAAGCGTAAAACCATGAAGCAAATGTAAACAGAGTGTTGTCTTTGTGAGACTGCAGACAGTATGAAGCAATAGCTCTGAGGTCTGAACCAGCTCAGTGGACATAACTCTGAAACCTAAGATGACAATTTAAATGTCAACATCCATCTGATGTGCCATAACCCTAAACCACCCAGGTGCCAAATGCCCAAACTGTTCCTTCCAATGTACCCAAACCTCCAGCTTCCCCTGGCAACTTCTAAAAGGTACTTACACATTTTCACTATAGATGTGGCACACTGAAAATATAGAGCAGCATGCATTTAATATCGAAACAAGCAGCACATGGGGCTACTGCACTGGTTGTGCAGCTAATCATTGTCCTTTAGTTTGTTAAAACATTATATTTGTTATTTAAATGAAACCACTATGAACTCCTGAGCCTGCCACACCACAGTGCTGGAGAAATCACAGATCCTGCTGGAGAACATAGGTCCAGTTTGACAGAGTACATGTTGCCTGGCCTATTAGCTCATACAGTCCATCTCTCTTGCAATGCACAATTGTTACACCTGGTATAGTGATCATAAGAACAGCCATCCTGGGTCAGACCAATGGGCCATCTAGCTCAGTATCCTGTCTCTGACAGTGCCAGTATCAGATGCTTCTGAGGGAATGAACAGAACAGAGCAATTATTGAGTGATCCATCCCCTGTTGTCCAGTTCCAGCTTCTGGTAGTCGGAGGCTTAGGGACACCCAGAGCACGCAGCCACAAAGACCTCTGCAGCAAGCTGAACCCCTCAGGTATGTCAGGCCATAAATTCCGTACCAATATCAGGTTCACAGAAAGAGTTCATTTAATATAAATAGGAAAACAATTGAGACTAGGTCCAGTATTCCTCATGTTACTTACTTTGATACAAAATCCAATTCTTTTTTACATTGTCCCCATGGTTTCGATGTGCCATGGATTTGTGTTGGCAATGCCTAAGGACGCTAACAAGGGGAAGGGGGGGGGATTTGGCCTTTGATTAAGGCCTTGGTGGGGCTTTTAGCACTTGGGAAGGCATGGAAGATGGTTGGGATTGTGGGATAGAAACATTACCTGGCTGTTTCAGCTAAAATGATGCACAGTTAAATTGTTAATGCTGACAGTCTTGTCGTTGTTAGTTTTCAGTATTAAACAAGTGCTAGTCACACACTTCTCTTCGAGCTATTGCTTCAGGCTGTCTCCAGACCCAGGGAGATAAACAAGCAAGATATTGAATTAAAGGAGATTCACTTTTGCAAAGATCTCTTTGCAACCAAAATAATTCAAATAAAAAAATAAAAAAATCTAATAGCAATGATTCTGGAACAAAAGCCTGCAGTCATGGAAGCAGGAATACACAGGACTCTGCCTCCTGAATTTACTGTTCTGTGCAGTCCAATTTAAATGCTACATGCAGAAGTGCCTCATTTCCTTTGGGAGACTATTCACAGCTTAATCAATTTCATTGTCAAGAAGTCTTTTTTTCCTGATCTCACCCTACATTATTTCTCACTTATATCCATTTTTCTGGTTTACAGGTAAAACTTGCACCGAGTTTTCTGTAAGGAACAGCACTGGTAACAAGGATTCTTGGTAAAGAAATTGAGGGCCCTGTATCCTGTGGCAAAAAGCACAGTCCTACAAAGAAGCAGGTCCTGGAGCTTTTAATGAAACGTACCAGAAGGCTGGCAGGGGCACTATAGAATCATAGAATTGTAGGACTGAACAGGATCTCGAGAGGTCATCTAGTCCAGTCCCCTGCACTCAGGGCAGGACTAAGTCTCTTGCAGATGTTTGTCTAACCTGCTCTTAAAAATCTCCAGTGATGGAGATTCCACAACCTCCCTAGGCAATTTATTCCAGTGCTTAACCACCCTGACAGGTAGGAAGTTTTTCCTAATGTCCAACCTAAGCTGCCCTTAGTGCAATTTAAGCCCATTGCTTCTTGTCCTATCCTCAGAGGTTAAGGAGAACAATTTTTCTCCCTCCTCCTTGTAACAACCTTTTATGTACTTGAAGACTGTTATCGTGTCCCCTCTCAGTCTTCTCTTCTGCAGGCTAAACAAACCCAATTTTTTCAATCTTCCCTCATAGGTCATGTTTTCTAGACCTTTAATAATTTTTGTTGCTCTTCTCTGGACTCTCTCAAATTTGTCCACATCTTTCCTGAAATGTGGCACCAAGAACTGGACACAATACTCCAGCTGAGGCTTAGTCAGCATGGAGCAGACTGTTAGAATTACATCTCATGTCTTGCTTACAACCCTCCTGCTAATACATCCTACAATGATTTTTTTTTGGCAACATACACTGTTCACTCATATTTAGCTTGTGGTCTGCTATGACCCCCAGATCCTTTTCCACAGTACTCCTTCCTAGGCAGTCATTTCCCATTTTGTATGAGAACATTTCCTTTAAAAGCAGCTCAGGAGCTGCAGCTGCATCTTTCTAAAAAGCCAGGGAGGGCCTATCCACACTGCACCAGAGCACATCTGAACCTGGTTCCACAAACATGGCTGGTTGTCCACACAGCATTATTCCAGCAAGCAAAATTGTGTCTCAGCACTGCATGTCTTCACTTACCATGCTTCAAAACAGTCTCTGCCCCAGTGCGCTGTGGGAGTTTGCACATACTTGCAAGCTCAAGTTACTCTGATAATGTTTACTGAATTTTATTTGGATTCCATCAATATCAGGAAGTGTTCCGTAATTTGGAATTCTCTCTATGGATTATTTCCTACAACTCCATAACATTACCTTCACCCAACAACCTAGATAAAACGTGTAATTGCACTGTATCTGTAGGTGATCTAAAAACAAACAAAACCAGTATTCTTTACAACAGCACACAAATAGACAGCCCAGAACAGGGATCTACAACACCTAAAATGCAACTCTAAAACTCCACAGGTCATTGTTCAGTCCACGGACGTCTGTGCTGAGCTTTCACAGACCTGCAAGTTGTTTTTTTGTATCCTCTCTATCTGGCAAGGACAGTTAATATGTGAGGAGTGGGTAGTAGAGAGTGTATGGGCTACAGAATGTATGTGTATGGCCTCTCGTGGCCCTGATAGGTTAAAGATAGGATGCATCACTGGAGCTCTGGGAATGAAAGATGAGAGGACTGCCTTCTCCAGAAGCCAGTTACACCACCCACTGTAGTTATGACATGCGGGGCTGGGGTCTGAAACATTTTGCACATACTGTAAGTGGTTACTGTGTGTTACCCCATCACCTCTCCCACAAACCACACCAATTCACCCCCCTCTGTATACTTAGGAGCCAATTCAGTGTCAGTAACAGACATTGACTTTTTTCCCCATCCTCCCTCGTCTCGCTCCCAGGATTCATTCTCTCCCTTCACTTATGTACAGGGTCTCTCCCCCATTAATGAAACACAGTCCATCACTTCTATAAATTGCTCTTTCCATTTCTAAGGGCCTATGGAGAGGTCACCACATAATCCAAACTGCTCTGTCTCTGCTCATATGGAGGGATTCGGCTGAGCCTCATGGAGCAGCACTCAAGGCACTGCTGAGTTGCAGAGATCTTCCTGGTTCTTTTCATCAGACCTCAGGGTAAGCAGCTCAAGGGACTGACCCGTCCCAATGATCTCGGATCCCTGCTGCACTGACCTTGCCATCCAGCAGCAGTATTTCTCCATGGAGCTATGCTTGGTGGGTGTGTTACAGCTATAGGCGCTATGGGCCAAGCCTGTAGTCCTCAGTCCTTTTCAAAACAAAACTCTCTTAGGGAGGGTTTTGGGGGATTTTTTTTTTTTTGTAACTTGAGTAAGGACTCCAGGATTTGGCTTTTTTTAAAGTAATGCTGATGATAGCTAGATCAGTTCTTACCCTCATTATCATGCATAACACTCTGGCGATGCTTCCCAGTCACGAGTCTGCCACCAGATGGCAGACCTACCTAATAGTCAAGCACCCATCAAAAGTCCTATTTCTCCTCTCTTCTCTCAAATCCCAACCATATCAAGATATACAAAACTACGCCTGCCTCTGCCCTTTGGGGCCCTCTCCATTTGAGGCATTTTTCTTCCTGTTGAGCGTAAACCCATTTTTGATTGCTGTAGAGACCTTTGGCAGATGACAGCGTCACACTCCGCTGCAGATGTATTTTTACAGGTGGAAGTGGCCACTGAGGGAAAGGCCATGGGATCACTCACCAGTTTCCCAGTGAGGATGGCTCCCTGGCTAGAATGCTTCCTTGCCTGAGCCTGGTGCTACTGTCTGCAGGAGCAAGAAATGAAGGCACTCCAGAGAGTGCGCACACGAGAGAGTGAACGAACGAACACACAGGCTACTATTCCACTGTAAAAGAACACAGCAAGGCATGGCCAATATGGATTCATCAAGGACTAATCAGAGATCTGAGGTATAATAACAGCCTTCCTTGGAACTGAGACAGAAGCAAAAGAGAATATAATCAGTTAATACTGCAGAGAAAAGATAAAGGCAGCGAAAATGCAGAATTAGAGCAGCCAAAGAGGGTAAAGGGGTGTGTGTGGGGCGGAAAGGGGGAATCAGAAAGGTTACTACTAACATGGGGAAAGCCAGAAAGACATTAGGTCCATTACTAGTTGATGAGCGAGGATACCATGAATAAATGCTCTTTGGTGGTTGTGATGCCCAACGCTTCTCCAAATCTGTGCGTGAGATAGGGTGACCAGATGTCCCGATTTTATAGGGACAGTCCCGGTTTTTGGGTCTTTTTCTTATATAGGCCTCTATACACCCTCCCCCCACTCTGCCCCGGTCCTGATTTTTCACATTTGCTTCTGGTCACACTAGCGTGAGAAGGAAAATAAAGAGAGAGACATTTGAACAATTCAGAAGTAGTGAAGAGCTTGTGAACGCAGCTCCTGATAAACGGTTAGTATGACACACTTGGGAAATGGACCATGAACAAACTGGCAAGTCTGGAGATGTCCAACACTGCAGTATTTTCTAAATACAGAAATCAAAATAAGTATAGAGCTCTGTGGCTCGAGATGTTCACTAGCTAACTCCCTGCATGCATCTCCCCCTCGTGCCTTCACCGATTGCTGGTGGCTTTGCCAATAGATAGCGATGGTCTATCCCACATAACCGGATGGTGCACACCCACATAACCTGCAATGCCAAGTTTTCCCACCCGGCTAGTGGCCTTACAGACTCATTTCTGCAGCCACCTCAATCTCCAAGCTTTCTTCAGCCTGCTGCAGCGGATGAAGCTCTTCTCCAGCGCATCGAAATCCCACAGCGAACCTGCCAACAGCCTCAAAGAAAACACAATATTTAATTTGCGTAAAATAAACCAGCCCAATTTAGATACATTTAGATTTGCACACAGAGCAGTAGACAAAGAAAGCGAGTCCTAGGATGGTGCACCATCCTAAGAGTCAGAGGACCTGGCTTCTATTCCCAGCCCTGCCACTGACCTGCGGGGTGAGCACAGGCAAGTCACTTCACCTCTCTCTGCCTCTGTTTCCTCTGCACCCTTTCTTTGTCCTTTTTCAACTGTAAACTCTTTGGGACAGGGACAGACTTTCACTATGTGCATGTACAGAACCCAGCACAACAGGGTCTCTCTCTCATGGTTGAAGTCTCTAGGCGCCACCGTAATACAAATTACAGACACCTACTGATCTCCTGGTGATGTTGAAGGGACTTCCCACTCCCTCCCTCACCCCCCAAGGTGATAATCTGTCATCCCTCAGAATGCTTTGCTGAATGGGTCTGTTCCAGTGGGCGTTTCCGTCTGGTGTTCTGAAGGCACAGGCCTTGGAGGCTGAGGGGTTTTTGGCTTTTACCACTAAGAAGTCAACTTCTTTTTTATTTTTAATTCATTTGATTCCTCTCTCAGATACTCCTGGGATGGAAGCCACAGAAAACCAGATTAAAAAAAACAATGCCCTCATCTGGTGCTCACTCAGCATCTTCCTCCTTGGGTGGCTCTCTCGACACACACGCAAAGATACCTAATTATTTTCCCTATCCCTTTGTCGGCTCATTCTACAACCCTACAGATATCCACACCTCCATAAGTACTCCCCCCCCAACTGGAAGTTTACCATCAATCACACATACCAAGGTCACACATTAACATCTGCTCCTAACAGACTCAGGCCTTGGCTACACTGGCGCTTTACAGCGCTGCAACTTTCTCGCTCAGAGGTGTGAAAAAAACACCCCCGAGGGCTGCAAGATACAGCGCTGTAAAGCACCAGTGTAAACAGTGCCGCTCCCAGCGCTGCAAGCTAAACCCCATCAGGATGTGGAGTACGTGCAGCGCTGGGAGAGCTGTCTCCCAGCGCTGGCGCTGCGACCGCACTCGCACTTCAAAGTGCTGCCGTGGCAGGGCTTTGAAGTTTCAAGTGTAGCTGTACCCTCAATCTTGGTCGCTTCTGGTTCCTGGATTACTGGCCTCTACTCAGTTCTCCTCTTAAATTGTTCAAAGAGCCCCCCTGCCTGAAAACTGGCCAGAGCTCTAAGTCATATGAAATTCTGAGTGACAGCGAAAAATAAAAACTGCGCAAGACTTGACATTTGTTTTCTAAATCAATACAATTTTTCAAATTTATTTTTTAAGAATTACTTCTAATATATCTTTCTCACAGACGGAGGGTATAGGGAATGTTCTCATTCCATCTGTAAACACTGAAATACAGATCTGGGAAACCAGGGAAGAGACACAAAAAAGTGCATTTTACAAAATTCTCAACTAAAATATATTTTACATGTATTACATTTCAATTTAAATTCTACTGACTGCATTTTCAGTTTCAAAAAATATTTCCATATCTAATAGATTAAAAAAGCATGAAATAGTCTCATTATGGATAAGACATTTTGATTCATTTACATGCTGTTTGCACAACAGCATAAGCAACCATGTGAGTCTTGAACAATGTTCTTGGCCTGAAGCAGATTCTGACATAACATCAGAAGAGACAGGATTTCTCCTCTCTGGACAGGGGTGACAGCACATCCCAGAACATGAGTAAATACAATTTTTCCTCTCCCCTTTGGGCAAGCTGGATTTCTTTCCCCCCACCTGGAAAGGAGATAGGACAGGTGGAGGGGGAGCCAGGAGAAGTAAAATTTTCAACAAGTGACTGTGGTTTCTGAGGCTGGATAGTAAACGCTTTACTGACTTTGCAGTAGTGTGCAGATTTGAATTAGCAGGAAAGCTTGAGAAACCCTGTCACGACACCAGTAAATAAGGCTACTCCTTTTATAGAAGAGGATCCTCAGGCATCTTAGCATGGACTGTCCCTGACCCCATTGATCCTACTCAGGATGGCTGTCCAAGGAGTCCCAAATCTGACTCAGAACATATCAGCTTGTCCATATAAGGGTTCCTAAGACTTTCCCATATCATTGATCTGAGCTGTTTCCCCTGTATTAGTCCCGCCGCTCCATTTTCCTTGTGCGCCCCTCTCCACCCTGTAGCCACAACTACCTACCTCTCACCATGGGACCAGAAGGGCAGGCAGTAGGCTACAGAAACTACAATATTGCTCCACAACCACACCACTGTTTACTACAAGGGAGCAGGAACTACACCATCCTCCCATCTAGTGAGCATCCATCCCCTCCATGATGCTCTCACTTGGCCAATTGAGAGCTCTGAGGTTACCCCAACCCTGCTCTGACGCTGTAGTGAAATGCGTTCTGTAGTGCCAATGGCCTAACCTCCTTATTCCAAGTAATTGCTAAGGAGAAAACAGACAATTACTTGACACCAACAGTACCTTGAGGTATAAGTGGGATTAAATGCTTACATTATGGATTTGTGCTCAGGTGCCTAGGGTTAAATCTCTTGAAAATGAAGGCTTGGGAGTTTTCCCCTGGGGCGCATTGGTAGGGACTTTGGAATTTTTCATTGTTCTCTGGAATACTGAGCAAGAATTGTCCATTGAGATCAAGTGAACATGTGCCACACTTCCAGGGTTGGCCCTCATGGGCCTCAGACCTTCCCATCTTCCTTCAAGGTTCTCTTGTCCTTCCATAAACATTTCCCTCTTTGGTATGTAGAACAAATTTCTGGATAACGCCTGTGTTAACAGAAACACAGGCTGCACAATTTTCACTTAACAGAATTTAACGTGTTAGGGATATTTTCTCCAGGCCAGGTAGGCATAGCCTCAGTGATCAGAGCAAGAGGAAAATCTCCTTGATTGCAGCTCCATCAGTGTCCGTGGTGAGTAAAGGTAGTGCTACTTCCACTTAAAGGACAACAACATTAAAGCAGTATGAACACTTCTATTGTTTAACACTAGTTCAGGCACCCCCAAAACTGAAAATGCAGGTCCCTACTTTAAATGAGTGACTCCAGCAGTCAGCAGGTACATGGACCGATACAGTGTTGATTCTCATTCTTTAAATTAGTGCAATCTACAAATGGATTCCCAGCTGTGTGTGACTGATTCAATGGACTCTGTTATGCTGTCCTTTGGTTTTCTTTAGAATTAACTTCAATAGTTTGTGTTAAGATAAACTAAAGTATCTCTAGGATCTATACACATAAGGCAAGAGGCAAAAGTATCTGTAGGAATCAGGTAGCATTTTTCAACAACGCACACCTCTCATTGGTCAGTTCCTTTCAGAAGCCACAAAGCCACCCTGGTGAGCATGTTCAGATGTCAGTATTAGTAGTAGGGGAGGAGGATGGAAGGCAGTGCCAAGAGAGAGCACTGCTAATTTTCTCAGCAGTATGACCATGCCCAAGACCAAAACAATTGTGTCAGGTGTCATTTTTAGGATGAAATAGCCAAAGGAAATATTTTTCACTTCTTCCCCTGCCTCTAGCTTACCCACCTATGGTGGAATGTGCACATCTAGATTCTACAGGGACTAAACTACAGCAAAGAAAACTGAACTTGGAAGGGAGAGAATAAACCATTTACACTGTTAGGGAAGGCATCTGATGTCAAGGAGGGCAAGGAGATGAGTATCCTGAAGAGAAGAAAAGCATGGCTTTCACCTACAGAGCAAAGCTCATGTGTTCCATATCTTACAACAGTACGTGTCTGCTAGAGGTGTGCCTTGTTGGTCAAAGACCTCTGACAGACATGCAGCTTTCCATAAAGGCATGAGGTAAGGCCTACTATCCCTCGCCCTGTTTTTTACCTTGGAGCTGAAACAGAGTTCACGGCCTGCCTAAAGGCCCCAATCTGGGTGGTAAATCATAGACTGCAGAAAAATTGTACAGGAAAAAGGAGTCCCTCTCCCTTTACAAAGCAAAAACTATTCAGTACAGCAGACAGCCACTCTGCACTTGGCACAACTTCAAGAGGAATTATTGGATTTTGAAGTAGCGGTGACATCAAGAATCCCCACACCCTGCCTTTTCTGCTGGGCAAGCATGACTATCCTGCACCATGCAAATGAACTGGGCTTTGCCCTCTCTCTTCACATCAGGACATGAAAACCATGGACCTATCACAGCTTGACTCATACCTGCACCACAGAATCCCTCCTGCATATTCCAACCACCCCCACCAATGATGGCTTTGGATTTAGTATACTGACTTTTCTCCCCTGCAAAACCCCTCTCAATATATGCATCTCTATATACCTATATAGATATAGATTTACATATGCAAGTACCTATATCTATATACATATATTTATTTATAGGTATATATTTTAATTTATGCTCTTTAATGAAGTGCTGTGCTTTGAACTGCTGGCCTTCCTTGACATGGATCTGTTCCTGAATGCGGAAATCTTTTCAGTCTTTGAGGACAGAGTGCTTGGACGTTCCTTCTGGCCTGCAAGCAGTACTAAAAGAGTTGCTGAGCATGCATGGATGTCCCAGACGGTCAACCTGCCACTGGCTCTCTGGTGCCACTTGTCATCACCATAGCTGGACTGAAGAGTTTTGCTACTGCGGATTCTTCAAGATGCGCCCATGTCGAAAATCATAGACATGGCGGCAGAGAAAAACCAGATCAGGATCAGTGTCCTCTGGGACCTTGCGATGCGGAGGTGTGGAATACTCTTCTGATGGAGGAACCATCATTGTTTTCCTGCCTGGGATCCCCTCGACACGACGCTTTGCCAAGGCACAGAATCTGCAATGTAATTAAATAAAAAATGTCACAGGAAATCTTCATTTAGTGCCTTCACTGCTCAAGCTTTCACTATTCCTGCTAAGGCCTCCCGCTGGAAGAGACTATAATCTCCTTCTGCTCCTTAGGGTTACACCCATTACAGTACATTCCTGCCAGGCTACTGCAGGAGTGGGGAAGATAAAGTTATGGATTCTGGAATAGAACTATCCTTTCACCAAAAAGAGATTTAGAGGTTGGTTTACAAGTTATAACTACTCTGAGCGTTGCCAAGTAGCACACTAGTTTAGATTTCCTGGCTGGTAGATTCTCTACAGTATGGAGGATTACAACAGTTAATCTGCATTGTTTAACCACCTTTGCCTTATTTCTGTTGATTAGCACTGGAAAAAGATTATTGCTCAAATAAAGGTGATTAAGCATAAACATAAGCCAGGACACAGAACACTCCATTCTCTGAGTCAACAAGGCCTTTTACTGGTGCTACTGGATGACAAAAAGACTTAAATTAAGTCTGGAGTTGGATATTTTGCAACAACACCTGCCATTTGTGAGCCTGGTCCAGGAGGAGGAATATGCCCTAGTGGATTACGGTACTTTAAAACAATGACTGGACATTTGCAGAAATAATGTGTGCGTATAAAATGATTTGCCAGCCAGTCAACCTGATAATTATACCACAGTGTTTTAATTTATAAGCACTCATAGCAGAAGGCTACGGGGCACCTTAAAATATAAACATTTTAGTATGAATGGAGAGAACTTGCACAAACAGAACTGAGATCAGGAGCAGAACAAAGCATGCCGCCCAAACACCAAGTAAAATAAAAAACCTTGAGCCTTTCCCAGTGGGATGACACAGACATGCAGTGGGAAGTGTTGGGAGGGACAGCATTCCTGGTCCTGCAGAGAAGGTCCTGCCTTCTGTCCTTTCTAGAGTTTATTTATAGCAAAGCAGCTGTAAGAACCTCAGTGAGCTCAGCTGTAGCAGCACGACATAAGCAGAAAATACCTGATGTTGAAGGGCCCTCTTACATAAGGCTATATGATTATAACCATAGTGATACATTAGCTGCCTGCTCAGCAAGTGAGCAACCTATGGAATGTGGGTGTAAAACTTGTGGGCGAAGGCTCCTGCACAGTAGCCAAGCTTGTTCTGCAATAGCTGCAGAGCTGGAGTGGTTTAAGGGCACAAGTGTGCACATAACAGTAATCCAGCCTAAAGATCAAAGGCTGGCCTGTCCATGCTAAGGTCGGCATCAGGAAGAAAGAGCCTACATTTGAAATATTTTGAAGATTGAAAGCATACAAACAACTGTTGACCACTGATGAAACATGGGCTTTGGTGATCAGATTGCGATTGAACACGATTCTCATGGTGAGAACTCTTATCGTTGTGCTTGGTACATACCCGAGACACAGAGCTGCCAATGAAACAGCAAAATCCTTCATCCACTGGTAAGATCTCCTTCCTATCTAGCTTGAGTTCAAACATGTACTTTGCAACGACTGTGGTAGCATCGGGAATGGAATCACCATGAACAAGGCTTACATAATTTTGGCCATCTGCTTACTAACCCAGCTGGTTGAACTCTCACCCGAATAGAGGCACTTAAGAATGGGGGAGGATATCTGCAAGATCTCAATGAAATGGATACCACATATCAAGCTACCTTATCAGTTCTTCAAGTGGTTTCAAACACACATTGTGCAACAGTGGTATCTGAACAAGAATCTGTATAGGAGGTTCTTCTGAGCCAGTGAATTCAGCTTTGTTGACCAGTTTGTGAGAACACCTTCCCCACTGCCTGTGCTGATGTCTTTAAACTCCCTGAGCATTCAAACCAGTTTAGCACAGGTTAGCAATGGATCACTTGTATAGTGCGCAGAGAGGCATATTTCTAAGGAACACAGCCAGCAGCTCCAATTAGTACAAAATTTGTAAAGGCTCCACACAGTGCAATAAAAATATATAAACATTTGGCCAGTGAGTCAGGAATAGCCCCTGTGGGTTCTGAGATGGGTAACACTTCAGCATATAATAATTTATGAGGAAAGGCTATATTCTAATCACAGTAGCTTCATGTCAGAGCTGATTCAACTTCATAGGTTCAAAGTAATTAGAGTAGGAACAAACCTATCCTATTTTGCTGGTGGTTTTTTTCTGGACATACCAAGCACATTTGTAAGAACATCCTGGTTTCTTTTTTGCAGGGATTCACTGTATCAACAAGCTTTTCTTTACTACATTTTCATTCTATGGCTCACTTTATCAAGTGCTTCTGAAAGCGCAGTTATGCCAAGAGGAAAATGACAAAGTGGTCTTTCCAAATTATTTTAATTCTCCAATTACTCAGAGTGGATTTATTCCACTTTTATTGAAGTTCCATAAAGGCAAATTCTGAACAGTGCAGAGCTGCTCCAGTTGCTTTAATGTAACATCCACCTGCCTCTGTCAAGCCATGCCACAGGGAAATGGGACTCCTGTCCAGAAGTTTCAAACCAGTGCAGAAGTCCAGTGGTATATTATTCCCAGTCACTCATGTCTGCTTTTTTGGGAAGTGAGTTATTAAAAAAGCAGCAGGTAGTTCAGAACTAGGATGTACGTGGTGCTCAAAAGAACTTTTGTAAAAATCAGTATATGTTCGTTGAACTAAAAATAACTATTTTAGGAAATGACCTTCATTTTTAGAAACCCAGTGAAGCTTTGGAACGTGGCATAAGGACCAGTGTGAAACTGGCTAAGCTACTGCCCAAGATAAGCAAAGCATACAATACAACCAATAGCACATAGTAAAAGCACGTAAAATAGGACAGATTTTTAAAGGGTTATTTTCCATTTTAATAACCTATAGTCTGGACTTTAAATCTAATTTCTATTTTGCAATTGTTACTTTAAATTTGTTACTGTTAGAATACTGTTACTGTTAGAAAATACAGATTCTCTGAAGTCCTTGGTCACTAAGACTGATTAAAAATAGCAAAAATTAAACTGTAAAGTAGTTAAATATTTCTCTAGTCACTATATTGGGTGACTCAATTACTAAAACACCTGATACTATTGGCACGCCTACAAAGAGTGATAAGGACAGCAAACACATTAGGCATATGCATTTTAGCTGAACTTGGAGCATACATGTACATGTGGAGGAAATGTATGTACACTCCAGTTTTGTAACTGAAATGTTACTGTGTTTTACTGTGTCTACTGATGAGCATGTTCTGTAGTAGAAAGGTCATGCACATGTAAATACTTATAAACTGCTTAAAGTGTTTATAAAACACAAAGCAAAGAAAACAGGAGTACTTGTGGCCCCTTGGAGACTAACAAATTTATTTGAGCATAAGCTTTTGTGGGCTACAGCCCACTTCATCGGATGCATGTAGTGGAAAATACAGTAGGAAGATATATATATACACAGAGAACATGAAACAATGGGTGTTAATATATCTTCCTGCTGTATTTTCAACTGCATGAATCCGATGAAGTGGGCTGTAGCCCACAAAAGCTTATGCTCAACTAAATTTGTTAGTCTCTAAGGTGCCACAAGAACTCCTGTTCTTTTTGCAGATACAGACTAACATGGCTGCTACTCTGAAATAAAGCAAAGAGATACCCAAAGGAGCTAGATAGGGTGACCAGACAGCAAATGTGAAAAATCGGGACGAGGGTGGGGGCTGGGGTGGGGTAATAGGAGCCTATATAAGAAAAAGACCCAAAAATCAGGACTGTCTCTGTAAAATCAGGACATTTGGTCACCCTAGAGCTAGAGCATGACAAACACTCCTAGGTTAGCACAGCACTCTCATTCCCTAAATGTACCGCAGTACAGTTTAACTAGAAGAGGTAGGCTGCAAAGCACACACAGTTCTGCTGAATGAGATCAGGTAATAGAAATGTTGAAAAGAACTGGTGATACAGAGATAAGCTGCAAAAGCAACAGCAAGTTAAGAGCACCACCTACCTGCAGTACTCTGCAAAGGTCAGAACATAGCACTTTTCCTCAATGCAGGCAATACTGTTTTCATCCTGATGTCGGGATGCAAAGATCTCATTCTGCAAACGGATATACAAAAGGGACAGTCACTCAATGGACGGGAGCACTTAGAGAGAGAGGCAAGGCAGTCCTAGGTACTCTCTCCTTAAAGGAGAGAAAGGTATACACACATACAACACCACACTTCTTAAAGAGAAAGCACAATCCCCTACAAGTTACATGTTGCAATCAACCCAAACAATTCACAGTTATAATTTTATAGCCTAATTGTTTTAGTGACCAAAAGAACTTCACTGTTTAACATTTGACCAAAATGTTATAGCTTTCCCATCACATAAACTCACCGTCATTCTACTTTATATTACCAATCTCCACATGTATGGCAAATATCACTGTTCAGTAAGACAGCTGCCACCAGCAGGCAGCTCAGAGATATTGCTTATCCAAATCTCTCATTTCAAATGCAATTGAGAATCTGTGACTTATATTGTGATAAGTGCTTCTCACCAGGTGACCTTTCAGAACGCTGCATCGAGCAATATGAATGCAGCTTTTTCAAAAAGTGCTCTTCCAATACCAGACTCAGCAACTAGAAGACAGCTTAGAGGGGAAAATGTCCTGTAATGTCTGTCAGGGGAGATATTACAAAAGGCCCAAGATGCAAAGAAATCCAAAGTAAAGACAGGATTTTTCACCTCATCCAATCCCAACATCAGACCTCTAGAACGGTATGTGGAAAGACTGGAGAAATTGCACGGCAAAGAATGAACCTTCTTACAATCCACCACTTTGTTTAGCAACTTAGGCAGAAGGCAAGAGCTCTCTTCCCACCCTACTTCCTATACCCTGGGGGACCATCTCAGTTTTCTCTTTCCTGCACTGGAAATCTTTTCTGATTCATTTACACAAATAAATGATATGAATGGCACTTGGCCAACCTCTCCCACTAGCCTCTAAAGTACTGTAGTGATCAGTCTCAGAGTAAATAAATTGTCCCCTTTTCCTCTCCAACTCTCTCTCATCAACTGGAAGAGCTATTCTAAGTGATGAAAAAATGGCAGTAGCCTCTTCTCCCCAGTCTGGATCTTGAAAGGGGGCATCTGAAGCAGTTAGGGAGGGGTTGACATGTGCTGCCACTGGGCATGGGCCAACCCAGCTGGAGCTAATTTAGCATCAGGTGTGGTAATCAGAAGTGAAGAGGATCTGGGGTAATAAAGATGCCATTGTGTAAGTGCCAGCAATGCGCTTCAGGGTTCATTTTGCCTGGTGCCCCAGGGAAGCAGGGTAGGCAGAGGACAGGCTTCACTACAGCCTCAGGAGCAGGGTCAGAGTCTGGGAATGTGATCAACAACTAGAAAAGCAATAAAAAACTAACCAACAAACAAACCCCAACCCGCAGAGGTGTGTGAATGTTTTGGTTTCCTCCTTAAATCAAGTTTACCTGAGTCATCCTTGGCAAGCCTATTCTACCTACTCAGCTCAGTGGCAGCTTCTCCTTTTAAAGCAGTTTTTGTATAGCAAGACAGGTGTGGGAAGAGGAAAGTGAGGTAGTTCCTCCCTAACCTGACTTCTTGCTCTCTCCGCACTAAAATGCAGCAAGATACTCTCAGATTTCGTTTGTGGACTACAATGTCACAAGGTACCAAACTGGTTTCCAAAAGAAAATCTGGGGATCATACATGCGGCATGTACAACTACTGAATAGAATTTAAAAGCAGCACATTGTGAACTTTTTGTTGGATGGAAAAATGGCAGTAACTCATTCCTCTCTAATCTCTCTGCTCTTTTGGTTTAAAAATGTACCTTTTCCCCTCCATACAAAATTAAGCAAAGCAACAGGCCTGGGTTTGAAGACATATTGGGTCACAAGTTTTACTTTTAAAAGAGAACCCATTGTGCAGAAGGAGCACAGTATACTTCTTAAATTTGTTTTTAACCTCCCTAATAAAGCCACCCTTTTCTGCCCATTATACAAAATGGGAACAGGAGCTTTTGGTCCCATATGACTAATTTCAGGCTAGAGGGACTGGACTGATCCCCTAAAAGAGGAGTTTTTAATAAAAAGTCACAAATTCAATGCATAGATTTAAGGAAAGAAGGGACTCATTCGGATCATCTAAGTTGGATGCCCCGCATAACACAGGCCAGAGATTCTCACCCAGTAATTCCTGCATCAAGCTCATAACTTCTGGCTGAAACAAAGCCTATCTTTTAGAAAGACATTCAGTCTTGATTTAATATAAAACACAGCATCTTCTGATTCCCAAAACAGTGCACCTTCCCCTAGCTAAAGTCAAATAGCCTCTTTTCTAAAGTGGCATAGCACTGTTTTCAGACCACAGGAAATAGTAAATTTTAAAGCAAAGAAGATCCTGTGAAAGGTACAGATACTTCTGTTACCACTCATCCTTGCTACTTACAGCATCAGATTGCTCGTGTCCTACATGAAACACACTGGTTTTACTCATTCAACACAAAAATATGGCAGCATCTGTGGAGCAGCCAGGAGACCAGTGCGACAAGGATCCTGCCTCCATGAGCTATGAAAGGCTAAGCATGAATGCTGAGCAGGGATGTTCATTCCAGTCCCATCTCCCTGGAATAGAGTAGATCCTTGCCAAATATCCCCTAACCGTCCCAATGAGGTATTTGGGACTGCTCACCTGATGCATGCTGGGATTGCGACCTCCCTGAGTGTGCTCTGGTCTGTAATACCACAGGAGACTCATCATTAGCTCCCCTGGAAGGAGACAGGAGACATTTTAAAGTCAGTGATGAAAACATGCATTAAAGAGTACCACAAAATCTAGTTTCAGTTCTCCTGTTTCATCCATCAGCCCTTCTATTTCCATAGCTCTCACCTAACTGCAGCTATACCGTGATAAATATTTGATGCTGAGCTGAGTTTCCTTTTGTTATAGCAACTGACTAAGTAAAATAAGTGGCGTCACTATTCCATTGTACCTGCACCACCTAATAACTATTCACAGTCCCAGATGAAGAGATCACTAGTCAACAAAGCCAAACGTTCAAATATGAAATAGCAGCTGAACTGGGATTTGTCAAGTATATGGGTCCAAGGTCTGGTACTTGCAATATTTAGTCCTGGACAAATGTAACAAAAAAAAAGCACTGCTAGCATGGTCGCAGCAGTTGCCTTACCATCTTCAGTTTTGCTATTTCACAAGCTGTCGGGTGTGACTTGTTCTGTATGATTTGGCATACTAAGTTTCCAACTTATATAAAGAATTAGGCTCTAGCCCTGGAGATCTGTCAGATATCGGATCTTACAATCAAAATCACGCTATTCCAATTACCGTTTGGCTTGTCCCTATTACATGATTTTCAGTGCTAATATCAAGAATTTCTGCAGCTACAAATCAATGCTTCATCTCCCAGATTACAAACTGCCTAGAACATTTGCAATATTAGTGGTTCATGAGATACCTGCTCCTACAAAATCACATGGGAGAAATTGTTGCAAAGATCTTTGGTTGATAGATCTGTTGCAAATGCTTTCAGGATAATTACTGGTTCTGAGTTAATGACTAAAAAGATGAAATTTCAGTTCTTGTATCAGAGGTCACCATGCACAGCTATAGGGCTCTGATTACCTAGCTCCTCCCCTTTATCACCCAAACCTGTAGTGGTGAGTTATTCTGGTAAATTAGCATCCGCTAATCAATTCTGCCATTAACCCATTTCCACTCAGTTCTTTGGGATTTGATGGACAGAGGATGAACATAATGTACTCTGGTTTTCTACCCAGTACCTGTTTTTGGGTCTTCCCACAGCGCCGATATCTTTGCCACATAAGGCATAGATTTCTTTCGTGGTCCTGATTTCAAAAGGACCGTATCTCGTACCCGGATAATTTCCCCATCTCTCTCCACAGCCTGGTAGCTCTTACGAACAGCTGGCTCTGGCTCATTCTACAGCATTGGCAGGGGAAAGAGAGACAAAAAGTTAGGCTAGGAAATACTTCAGAACAACTAATATAAGCTGCCTTTAATCTTCCTGGTCTTGATTAAAACAGTTCACTAAAAGCCCTGTCCGAAGTGGTGCACCTTGGCTACAAGAGATCCCAGAGAGAAGTCACACAGCACAAACCCACTCATAGCATCTCTACATCCAGAGGGTAAATTTGAAAAGTGGGTGTGAACTATTTGCTAATGAATCTAGGAAAAAAACCCACAGAACATTCTCCTGGGTTCAGTAATCAAGTGTCTTCAGATCAGGTATGGCCACCAGTCTGACGTTCAGAAAAGCTATGGCGAAAACATACTGCTATTGCCTCTGTACAGTAGATTGCAGAATCTTCACCATGCCAGTTTAAGAATCAGTCCTAGTCTAAAAGGAAAAAATAGTACTTTGAAACCATCTCACCCATTGTATTTTAAATGGATCAAGAGTGAGCATTCCTACACCTGTGCACACACAAACCTGCTTTCAGTTAAGTGTTCTTGTGACAACAATTTTTTAATATTATCAACCTAGATATTGCAGGTTTCCAGCTGCTTATGCTACTGGTGCCATTGGAGACTAAATTTGTTGTTTGTTTTGAAATGTAATAGTTATGCATCCTAAGAGACTGTTAAAAACTATTTGTAAGAATGCAACAACATGTAATTTGTCCTCTTGAAAATACAGGCAAAGTGAAATCCACTTTACTAACGAAATGAAGTGAAGGGGTTGTGACAACACAAATTGGACTGGTGCAAAAACATTTGGGCTGTTACTTGATTCTTGGCTTCTCATTCTTCCTCCAGCACCACAGCAGCACATCCCCTTGTCTGCAGCATGACAAATGAGCAAAGAAAAAGCCTAAAAGGTGAAGGTTGCTTTTCTGCTCTGCTCCCACTTGACCTCTTGGACATGAGGAACAAGAGTAACAGGCTCTGCCTCTATTGGTACATCTACAGTACAAAATCAAACCAAACCCAAAGCCGACATTCCCACTCAGGCTGGAGCTTGGGCTGTGAAACTCAGCAAGGGGGTTGGTCCCAGAGCCCAAGCTCCAGCCCTAGCAGGAATGTCTACACAGCTATTTTTAGCTTTGCACTGCATGCCAGAGTGTGTAGACCTGGGGTCTGAGACTCTCTGCTACAGGGTTTTTTTTGCAACGTAGATATACCCTGATAAGAGCCACCTATTCTGCCCCAAGACATGGGATCGTTTCCTCCAGATTTTTTTTTTCCAAATTTGTGTGTACACTTTGATATTATGGATAAAATGAAACCACAGAGCAGGGTAACCCCTGATGCAGCAGAGTTGTCTCACAGGGACAAATCTCTACTCCTACAGGCTCAGAATGCCAGAGATCTGTTGGAAGGGGAAGCCTAGTTGGGAAACCCCCACAGAGAAGAACAGCTGGCTAGGGCCTATAAATAGGGCATAAAAGATGTGGGCTGGTGGGGCCCCCATTGGGCTGACTTTGTGTCCTTCCCAAGGCCGTGTACTGGGCAACGGAGGGGAATTATTGCTGGAGCTACAGGCACCACCAATGGCTGACAAGACGAGCTCAAGCACCTTGGCAGTTGCTATTTTTGCCTGAGAATAGTCCTTAGACTGCTGCTTCCTCTACTCCCTGTAGTGGTGATAGAAGGTACCACTTTCCACTTCCCTGATGGGGTTTACTGCTTTTCTGATCCAGCGCCTGTGTCCTGGCTTATGTGAGGCAGTCATCCCTCTCTGAATACAAACCCAGCAGCACTCATTATCAATTATCTGGGAAGAGGGGCAGGAGAAGCAGGTTTTCCTTTCAGGCTTCTTCTCTGCTTGTCTGTCATGCCAGACTGGAGAAAGAACGAGAAGCCAACGATCAAGTGGTTCAGCCCCAAAGCCCAGCAAAAATGTTTTGTACCAATCCAATTGTTCCCTTGTTAAAGAAATGCTGGATGACATCCATTGAGATCGTGCTGTTACAGAGCTAATAGCAGGAGTGTCTCTGGAGAATGCTCCTGTACCTGCAGGCAAGTCTACCTAACCTGAAATCCTGCAACCTCCCTTCCTTGTCCCTACTGGATCTCAGTTTACTGTGCAGCATGCTTGGAGGCATACATAGGAAAGCAGAATTTTTCCAGCACTTACCACAACATACACGGCCTTTTCGCAGGCTGCACCCACGGGGATCCAGCCATTGGTTGCTCTCCTCCTGCTGATGCGCTGCTGCTTTGGATGAGAGTGACCTCCTGCTACTTTGCTATCACAGGCATGTAAACAGCCCGTAGTATTTCGAAGACCAGATTTGGAGCCACTGGGGGGCTTGGAGCTCTGTGGACACTCTCGGGCCATGGTCTGGGGTTCCGAGTTGGGAGTCTGCAAGTGAGGAACTGGTTCTGCAGCTGGTGGCACACTGGGCACAGGGCATCCTGAGAGTGGGTGGGCAGGTGATGCGGGGTGCCCTGCCACAGGGATTGTGAGGCTCAGCTGGTCTAGAGATTTGCAACTTTCTAACAAGAGAGAGGGAGAAGGGAAGAGTGATATATTTGTACAGCAGTTTCTTGATAACGACCAAATTAGTAGGATGATGCTAAGCTAAGCAGTACTTTCCTACAGAATTCTCTTTATTGCACCTCTATTAGTAGCCAATACTTATATTTAAGGTAAACATGGGCCTTCTGTACTAGGAAGCATTTTGTACTGCTGCTTGATTCTAAAAGCACTTGAGCATGCTGCTTTGAAAAGCAGTGAAGTACATCCTCACTATGACAAACCAATTTGATATGCTCCTCGGCAGTGCCAGCCTATCATGTACAAAGGGCTGGGTTAGCACCCTAAGTGATACTAGACTTTCATAGATTCTAGAGTCAGAAGGGACCAATGTGATCATCTAGTCCGACCCCCACCATATATGTAAAGGTGACTAGCAGTAGGGCTTACGGTGTGAGAGGATGAGAACTCGCAAAGGACTAAACTACACATTAACCATCTGTCAGGGACTGTCTACACATACTCAACCCTGCCTCAGCTCGTGGTGGTGGACTAGATGACCTCGAGGTCCCTTTTAGCCTTGCATCTATCCCACCGTACTAATCCAAAAGCCAGTTTCCTTCAAGGTGCCAACGCAGACGCTAAGTTCAGTCGGTGGAAGTGAAGAGCTTTCTCTAATGAGATCCAGAGCAATGATAAAACATGGGGCGAGCTTGAAACAAAGCATGGGCTGTTGCCTTTAGGACAGCCCTATATCCCAGAAGCAGACAGATTTACTACCATACGCTAGCAAGTCAGCTGACAAAGCCTTCCAAAAGCATCCCAAAGCATTTTACAATGATAATACACAGCCAAAATCCCCAGTGCCTGAAGTGTTCAATCCATGAAATAAGCCTGAGTAAAAAAGAAAGAAGTTTAGATTGGAAGAAGTCTAGTGACACAGCATTATCATCTCCGGCAGGGAGAGAGGTCCCCAGCTTAACAAACAGCCCAGTACATACGAAAATCCCCATGCTTCATAAATCTGAAAGCATGCATCCTGGATGTGCCAACAGGGCAGCTTGAGGCAATCTCAGACAGCACTAAGGTTCATAAAGACAGTTGCTTTGATACATCTGCAGGTCCCCAAGTGGGCACCGCCTTAAAAATCAAAGCAGTTTAAGAGAATCAGCGTAATAACTGATTCAATTTACAGAGTGAAGCATGGCTGAGGCTGCTCCAGACAGCAGGAAACTGCTGCCCTCTGCCTCCCACTCAGTGAGCTGTAAAAGGTTATGAAACAATCACCATCCTTGGAGATAGGAGCAGTAACAAAAGAAAGATGCATTCACAGATTAGCAGCAACAGCTATAAAAACAAGTACAGCTAATAGAGCTGGCTGGAAAGATTCTTGATCTCTCTGCTTGCTCGGTTTGTAGCAGCATGGAAGGCTACAGATGTAGAGCTCTGTTCCCCTGGGAGGAGGAGTGTTTCCTGTCACTCAACAGTTTCCCTCCAACTCTTTAGCTGATGGGGTTAGTGGTGATTGTGATGGGTATTTAAAAGATGGTGAAGCGGGAAGAAGAACATTGGAAGGTGCAGAGCGGCACACAAGGAGAATGGAGCAGTTGTACTAATAAAGGGGAAACAGCCCAGAATGATGATGTAGGAAAGTCTTAGGAACTCTTAAATGGACAAGCTGATATGTCTTGAGTCAGATTTGGGACCACTTGGACAGCCATCATGAGTAGCTCTATTTAATGGGGTGAAGATTAGCAACTGAACTCTGGCACCCTATGGCCTAGACATCCAGGCTAATTCCACAGATGACCTGGTAAGTAATATAGCAGCCTCAAGGACACTGAGATCACAAGCTCTTTTCAGTTCCAAACTGAAGCATGACAAAACGGCTTCACACTAATACAGAGGTTCTCAAACTGGGGGTCGGGACCCCTCAGGGGGTCGTGTGGTTATTACATGGGGGTGGTCACGAGTTGTCAGCCTCCACCCCAAATTCCAGCTTTGCCTCCAGCATTTATAATGATGTTAAATATATTTTAAAGTGTTTTTCATTTATAAGGGTGGGGTCGCACTCAGAAGCTTGCTTTGTGAAAGGGGTCACCAGAACAGAAGTTCGAAAGCCACTGCTCTAATATCTATCCACCTTAAGAAAGGGAAAGACTTCATTCAACCAGTGCTCAATAGGACCACAAGAACTCCATCATGTCCTACATTCCCACCTGCCATGCAAACATTCCCACCACCGAAAATGATCTGCCCAGGTTTAACCTTTCTAGCATCCCTCCACCACCCATTAATTCATTGGCTTCAAGTACTACCAATAAAGCATCCCCCATGTCTAAAAATAGATAATCATCATGGCCAACTCCTCATCCAGTCTGCTCAGTCTTAACCTCATTACCCTGTGTGTAGTTTTACATAGCAGGCTGCTGTCACTGGAACACAAGAGTAATCCCTCTCTCTCTCTCTGCCGGATATGGCACACAAACACGGCCCACGGCACTAGCCTAATCCCTTCACCTGTATACAGCAGACCCCCATCATTCACCTACAAGTGAACACATCCTCCCTCGGGAATGAGACTGGCAGCTCATTCTTGCAATGCACTGTGCTACTCTGAGTACAAAATTAACACTTGGCCCCTGTAAAGAGAACACACCACTATCTATGAGTACCACTAACTAGACCCATCACTATCAGGATGACTGCGTTCAAAATTAGTTACCTCTACAAGGGCAGTTTGGCTTCACTCGGTACCCAGCTAATCTCTCTAACAACCAGGGGCGGCTCCAGGAACCAGCATGCCAAGCACGTGCTTGGGGCGGCAAGCCACAGGGGGTGCTCTGCTGGTCCCGCGAAGGCAGCAGGCAGGCTGCCTTCGGTGGCATGCCTGCAGAGGGTCCGCTGATCCCGTGGCTTCCGTGGACCTCCCACAGGCTGCCACCAAATTTGCGGGACTGGGGACCTTCTGCAGGCAAGCCGCCGAAGGCAGCCTGCCTGCCTGCCGTGCTTGGAGAGGCAAAATGCCTAGAGCTGCCCCTGCTAACAACAGACTGTAATCAACAAGAATATAGATGCAGAGCACTTGATATGTCAAGCTGGAAACACTGGGGGATCAACCTTATCCCCTCTTCTCTGCATATGACATTATTCAGGTTAAGTAATTCTTTAACTCACTGAAGCTGACCTTTCCAGGAAAGACTCAGATCTTTTTCACAAAGGCTCAACAAACCAGACCTAGAACATTAAACTTTATTTATGCTAGAAGAGACCTCCCTCCACAATTCACTCAGCAAAAGCAGAAACTCTAGGGTTTTCCAATTTTGCAGAATTCTAAATGGAAAATACTCAGCAAGGAAGACAAGAGGGCCTGGCCACACTTTTGAACACACACAATGCAAATGCACCACATTTAAGAAGTGTGCTACCTTGCTATTTGCCTTTAAAAAGAAAAATCTATAGCAGGGGAAGTCTGGAGGAATACAGCAGAATTGGAGAAATCCTACCTGTGGGACAGATTGGCACTACTCATGGCATCTTAGGTAATTATCAGCTTTACAAGAAGGGATGACATCAATCTTCTCCCTCTGCATAAGACATCAACTTTTCTCTCTCTACATAGGAAATCACTGAGAGCACCACCAAAACACCATCACACCCCTTTCATCTGAATGTTAAGCTAGCATCACTAAGGTGCCTGACCCAATTCCTTTTAGTACAGTATAGATTGGCATGACTCAAGGCAGTACGTCAAAGAGCAGTATTCTTATATCTGAACTAGTCTTCGCACAAGTATTATTCAGTTATGAAAACACAGAGCTATTACTGAGACTTTTATGTTACTGTCAAGCCCTCAGGGTGGGGTGGGGGCTTCCACACCAGGACAGCAGAGAGATATTTTGGAAAAAGGAACTCTACACTTTGCTCAAGTGCTTCTGAGTTACAGCACCTTCTTAGAACGGAAGGAGGCCATAAGGCCCATCTCATCCTGTACTCTTGACTTAGAAGATTCATCTGCCTACCTAAAATCCTCCAGCAGTTTTAATTGGATAAGTTATCCTTCCCTTTGAATCCTAAACTGTACAGCATTGCTGCATGTAGCTGCATCTTCAGAGACAATTCCATCTCAGAGGTAAATGAAGCAATCTCAGTTTACAGATTACACTGTATTTTGGTAATAGCAACACACACCTCATTTACAGTTTCGTGGCTTTTATGCTGAAAATATACTGGTATATGATTGCCCTGGCACAACAATTCTGGTAGCTAGTTTCAAATATTGTAAATAGACATTTTTCTACATAGTGAAGGCAAAGCTCCTGGATAAAAACCATAGTACAAAGTTGATGGATAACATAGCTAGAAATAAACCTGCACAAATACCTGAACCATTTATTAAACATATTATGCTTCTGGATTTCAATCTCATAGGCTACACATTAAAAAATCAGAGAAAGGGATCTAATGCAGTGTTTCTCAAACTGGGGTCGCCACTTGTGTAGGGAAAACCCCTGGCAGGCCGGGTCGGTTTGTTTACCTGCCCCATCTGCAGGTTGATCACGGCTCCTACTGGCTGCAATTCGATGCTCCAGGACAATGGGAGCTGCTGGAAGTGGCGGCCAGTATGTCCCTCGGCCCGCACCGCTTCCCACAGTCCCCACTGGCCCAGAGCAGCAAACTGTGGACAGTGGGAGCCGCAATCAGATGGAACCGTGGACGGGGCAGGTAAACAAACCGGCTGGGCCTGCCAGGGGCTTTTCCTACACAAGCAGTGACCCCAGTTTGAGAAACACTGATCTAATGGGATCTCAAGAATCCACTGACATTCAGTGAGTTAACTATTTCACTGCTAACATCTTTTGGTGTTTTTCCAAACTGGGTTGTGTGACAGAGTGCTGGGCAACAGCAGCTATACCAACACTCTGATCACAGGATCACCAGTTAAATCACCCTGGAGGAAACCTGAGGAGATAGATTGGGGATGGGCAGGAGAGAGCTACAAGGCTAATGAATCCATCAGTCCAGAAGTAGAAAACACACAGGAAGGATGTGCTCAGTGGGGAAGAGAGAAAGACTGAGAATGGCACGCCAGCAGGCAGGCTTTTCAGAGTCAGAGCCAGAACCAGGAAAGCTCTTTCAGAAGGAAGATACTTTCTGTCTCCCCCACTCCTTGGCTGAGAGAGCAAAAGAGCATGTGCTATTGTAAATACAGAGCTGCACAACTCTGGAAAGGTGGTGGGGAGAATACTGTAATATATTGCACAAGGTGTTTGACTAGAAGGCTCCGAGCAGTTTGTGCCCAGAGAAGGGATAGGAGCAAGACTGTACCCTGTACCTGGTAGCACCTGCTCAAATACTCAATAACTTTGGTGTGTTCAAAGGAAAGAAAAAACCCAAATAAGAGATTTTGTGAGAATGCAATAAAATGTATTTTGGGAATTTCATGGTTCGCAGATCAGATACAGTGCAGAAGGCAGTGCCAAGTTCCACACACTGCCCTACCAGCATGCCTGAACCCTTCATTAAAGGGACGAAAGGGTCATTCGATTTTCATATTCTAGATTAGCCTTTGGATTCAGATGGAACTATGAACTAGAGCTCTTATACACAGCAGTGGCCATTTGGGAAACTGGACCGCTCAGCCCTAGGAACTGAGAGGGATCTCTCAGAGGTTTGAACACTGGCCTACTAAACCCAGGGGGTGTGAGTTCAATCCATGAAGGGCCACTTAGGGGTCTGGGGCAAAATCAGTACTTGGTCCTTCTAGTGAAGGCAGGGGCTGGACTTGATAACTTTTCAGGGTCCCTTCCAGTTCCATGAGATAGGTATATCTTCACCCCCTCATTTCCCATAGATTAGACAGTCACTGTACTGTGGTTACTCTAACCTGGGCAGAATTCAAAGCAGGGACCACCTTTTTTCTGCCCCAAATCTTACCAGCCTTCTGATTCAAGTTTTCCATCCCCATACAACATTTTAATGGAAACAGCCTTCAGAGGAAAAGGAAGGAATGCCATAACATCTAGAGGTGTAGCTGAACGCTGCATCTTCCTCACCAACAGACAGTACATGTCCCAGATTTAGCTGAACCCAATACATAGGACGCATGCCTCTTACTTGGTCAGACCCAGGCAACGAGATACCCCGCTCTGCTGATCAGTGCACTAATCTAACCTTCTTTACTTAGGCATGCTAAGACCTCCATTTGTTACTTTGTCTTACCTGCTGCAAAAGGCATTTTGTAAGGGTAGCTGTTCCGTCCTGTATGCACACTGCTAATCCTGCTCTCCGGCATATGCATAACTCCACAAAGGCTGTAACTGTTAACAGCTGTTCCTTCGCCACAACAGTACGGAGAGTTACACCAGTGAAGTGGCTGGAAAGGAGTACCTGATGGTAAGGAAGTTGGAGATACCAAGAGCCCCTCACACGTAGACTGTGAAAGCTCATCCTTAGGGTAAACCGAGCAGTGAGAGTAGCCACTGTATCCACTTTGGCCATAATAAACATAAAACCCGTTCAATGGAGTCAAATCTGAAGATTCACAGAGACATCCACAATCCGTGTGATTTCCTGGCACAGGCAAGGGATGGAACTGCTGCACGGGGAAGGAAGGCTGATGAAATTCCTGTTTGGGAGTAGGAGATTTCTCCCCAGGTCTCCCATACTCAGGCTTCATGGAAGCTTGTCCACCCATAAGCAAAGGCAGTCTGTGATAAAAACCCTCTGTGCTATCATAGGAATTAGATAATGGTTCATAATTCAGAGATTCAATATTTCCATGGAGACTAGGGGAGTCCTGATGGTCTGCTTTCCTAAAAGCACTTGCAGGAAATCCTTGCCAGCCATGTGGACCCTCCATTTTTACACTGGACATTTCCTTTTTGGATTTGACACAATTCTTCCTATTGGCTTTGGCCCACTTGAGCCTTGATTTGGAACAGTGGTTCTCAGACTTGCCCTCTCCATCTGATTTACTCCTCGGCTTCAGAGGTTGGTCTTTTTCATGGGTCAGTTTCAAAAATGCCACAGCATTGAGACTGGCCAATCTCTTTGGGGTGGGATGATAGGGAATTCCACTATCCTCCCTCTTTGTTCCATCTTCAAATACGTCATCCAATGAATGGTCAGAGCTATTGCATTTCTGACTAGATCCACTCTGACTCTTTCCCTTAACTGTTTTTACAGATGGTTTTCCCAATGAGGGCCAGTTGCCACTAGCTTTGCTGCAATCTCCACCGGCCTTGACAGAGTCTTTCCGAAAACGCCTGCCAGATAATAAGCCATCATCTCGTTCAAATAGCAGGTTATTCACTGCCTCTGCATTCAGAGAGGCTAGTCTTCGTTTCCTGGGCTCCAAAGGAGCGGCACTGGGTTCCTGTTCTGTTCCAGGACAAGTTATTGTGCTCTCTTCCCCAGGTGGATCACTCTTCCCTGCTCCCAGAGTCTGAACTTGTTCTGGGAAACAGGGAGGTCTGAAGTCATCCATCCAACTGGAGAGGTCTCTTTTTGTGCCAATCTGGGTCTCTTTTGACAATGATCCAGCCACGTCCTCTAATCTGGTGAGAAGCACTTTGCACGTTTTTTTGTCCACAGAAGTGATCAGACGTTTCCTTAATGGGTACGTCTTTCTGATCTTCTGCAAATTCCTGCTTTTGTTCACACCCATAAACCCACTCTGCCAGTTTTGAATATCAGTGGTGTCTCCTTGCTCACTGCACCCTGCCTCAGTCCTATCCATTCTTTCACCATCTACTGGTGACAAAGCTTGGCCAGCAGAACCAGCTGGATGTTTTAGAAGGAAAAGTTGTTTCTTCCGGGCATGAGTCATAGGACCAGGTTCCACTCCTGTAATCAAACAGAAAAAAAAGTCTATTAATATCACCGAAAGGGACCCATCTCCTCCTGCGAAATAGGAAACATTTCAGGATGCTGGTTACTATACAAAATATAGTCTTTCTGGGTCATGGCCAGTTTAAACCAATCAGAAAACAAGATGTAATGAGATGTGGTTTAACATTAAACCACAGAATATGACAGTAATTAAATATGTGACTGACACTGAAAGCCTCAGAAGCCAGGAAAAATCAGGGTTAAAGCCAAAACTTCATCTCTCACATGCCCTATTATGTCTAATTACTTCCAAGTATGTTACATGAAAGTCCAGTCCCCAGTTAAACTGACATGATTTTTAATAGGTCATAGATTTTAAACAAACTAACTAAGGTTAATTTAAACCCATGCCCAAGGTGTATGATATAAATACATTCTAGGTATATTTTTGATTACTTGTGCGTTGTTACAAGCAGGGTTGTTTCCCAGTCATTTCCCTGGACAATTAGACAAAAGATTACTGGGTCATGTGAAAGCTGAACTTTAAAGAAAGACAAATGGACAGAGACTTACCAAATATAACACACAAACTTAATATATATACAAAACTTTGTGCAGGTAAGAACTTGTGTAAGTGCTTCTATTAACAATTAGTGTGAAATTTTAATTGTTTTAAGGACCAGCCACAACCTTTAAGTAAGCCATCTGATCTGTAGATAGGTCTGCATAATAACTGAATCCCAAGACTATGATTTTGGAAGGAAAAAAGCTTTTGTTCCACTGAGTTAAAGTCTAACCTTTCATCCAGATTTTGAGAGTCAAAAACGCTATTCAAAACTAAGCTAACACATAACAAAAATATAAAAGAGGAAGTTATAAGCATCTCTCTGCAGAACAGGAACAGGTTCTCCTACTTGCATGGTTGAGTGAATGTATGACTGGTGCTTTTCTAGGATTTCAGTTCCAACTTTTTGCTAGATTTGCATTGTGAAAATTATTTCTGAGTTGGGACTTTTTAGAACTGTTGAGACAATGTCTGTAGAGTGACTCATGACCTCAGTTGTCTCAAAATATCTATGGACTTGCCCACTGACTGGATATATTTTTGGATCCATGGTCTTTGTGTCCATAATTACTGAAATGGGGGAGGTTCTTAATTTGCATAAGGGTGACCTAATCAAACGCTTAAGGTGATGCCAGTGACTTTAGAAGGAGATTCAATTATGATCTGCCATGGGACTCCTGAGGACGGATTCCCAATGGGAGGAACCAGCCATACTATCATTCTCAAAAACTGGAGAAGCTAATATTTGTTACTTCAGGCTTGCTGGCCACAAACCGTGGCTTGCTTGCAATGGCTGTTGCAGTGGCTGCTGCAGACCTTGGCTGCTGGCCTCTGGCCATGAGATGCCACTGTGTCTGACCACATGGCCTGTGCTTCCTCCACCACCCAGGTGGCCACCAAGGGGTAAAAGTCCAGCAACATGCAACATCTAAGACTCAACATCTACATGCAAGTAACTTCTACCCAATGAGCAAGTCCGCTACTGTTAAAATCTGAGCCAACAAGAGGACTTGCTAATCTTTTCAACCACGTGCCAGCTTTCTTAGATTATCCACAAGAGTTAACACCCATCCTGCATATGTATCAGCCTTTCGGGTTTTGTTTTCTTTTCCACCTCTACCTTAACATTCTTCCACTTTTAACTCCAGCAGATGGCTAGTAGTGAGCAGGAGTGTGTATGGATAAAACCCACAGGATCTGAGAACTGCGCCTATAGAACAATTTTGCCAGTACCCGAAACAGCCATAGGTTAACCAACTTTGTTGACTGAAAGATCACACAATATTTCCTGGGTTAGAAGTTGTATGCTGACTCCTGAGAAATCATGTTACTTTCACCTAAATTTGTCATTCAAATTTTAAAAATAACGAGTTATTATCTTGAATTGTATTGGAACACTTCATGTAACCCTATGACTGGGGATGGGTGGTGTGCAAGATTGGCTATTACCTAACAATCATTAATTTTGGAAAAGCTCCCTTAATTGGCATCAAAGCTCAAACATTAACTTGAAGCTGGGAGGGATCATCAGATCCTTCCTGTATCAGCTACTTGGCTGAAAGATAAGTATACTGGCTGACATTGAGATTGATAATATCCTCCCATTCTGGGGGGCTCTCAGTTATGCCTGCCCAAATTATTAGATAAAGCTGTTGATTTAATCTGGTTTAAATCACCTGATGTATTTTATTTGATTCTTTCATTTAGTTAATAAAATATATAAATTAGAAACCTGTTTGGTTCAGATGTTTCTTTCAGATGTCAAAGTTCCAGATTTAACAAGTTCCAGGGTAAATAAGAAGCAACTCAGTCTCAGACCCCTATACTGGTGGTCCACAGAACTGCCTCAGAACCCTTCCATACTTGGTGCTGGAACAGGAACACTGTTGATTTTTGAGGGAAAGTTGATTCATGTACTGATCACTTCTTTCAGTAAGAGATGAAGGTTTTAGAACTTTTTGAGGGCCTGGAATGGTGAATACCAGCTGGCCAACCTACAGGCTGACCAATTCCCCTTATTTTCTCATACATCAGTGGGCAAATTTAACTTCAAAAACATCAAGAGCAATCAGAAATAGGCAACAAGATCTTCTGTCCCTCTATTTAAAATAAATGAATTATGTCATATTAGAGAAGAGTCTTCAACTTATCCACCAAACAGGTACAGTAGGGGTAGTGGTAGTGCAATCATCCTACACAACCCTGCCCTGGAGGTAGCCCTTCTACCAGATTGCACGGACAACTGATTTGTTATAGTATGGCTATTTCTATGATCCTATTTCTTCTTGTCCCCATCAAAAGGATAAGTCTCTAGCATAAGTGCTCTGCAGAGAATTATCTCCAGGTTGTTCAGAGAGAGTCCCTTGAATTTGACATCAGCTGTCCCCTTCCTCTGCTAGCCCCCACTATTCCTTTGTAGGACTTAGTCTAATCCCCCTTGAACAGAAATTTATTTCCAATATTTTAAAAATACAATTAATAAAACAGTTGTATTTTAATTACATCCAAGTCCAAAATGTCTGACTTAAATAGATGTTCAAATTTTATTAATATCCCTTTCCTCTCTATCTTTTCTAGTAGCCAGTTACGACAAATTTTCCCTGAAATGAAAAAGAGTGATGCAGACTCACAAGGAAGTGGATTTTTCTGACAGTAAATATTACTCCTGAGGAACTCTGTGAGAACAAATTAAAAATTCTGTGCACAATATTTTAAAATTCTGCAAATTTTATTTGCCAATAAATAAATGTGGAGGCTCCAGCATGGCAGAGAGCAGTACAGGCTACTGGCTGCATGGAAGTGGGAGATCACCCTGCAGGCCCCTCCCCACCCCATGGGACATGGACTTGGTGGTGAGGCTGCACCTGACTCTAGAGTGACCAAATGTCCTGATTTTATAGGGACAGTCCCGATATTTGGGGCTGTGTCTTATATAGGCGTCTACTAACCCCAGCCCTGTCCTGATTTTTCACACTTGCTCTGTGATCACTCTACCTGACTCTGACAAAGTGCAAGAGTTTAGTGTAGTGAGATCTAGGTAAGGGGGGAGAGGGTTCTATGTGGGGTAATCTAGGTACAGGTGGCTCAGGGTGGGTGGTCTGGGTGTGTGTGTGGGATCTGGATGCACTGGGGCTCGTCGGAGGGGGGTTCTGGGTGCAGGGGCAATGGAGGGAGGTCCAGGTGAAGGAGGTTGGGGCTCAGCATGGAGGGTCTGGGCATGGAAGCGGGATCTGGGTATGAGGTGCTCACTGAAGAGATCAAGTTGCTGCAGGAGTGGGGCTTGGTGGGGTAGTGATACGGGTGCAGCTTGTTGGGGCTCCGTGGAGTAGGGGTCGATGTGCAGGAGACTCATTGGAGTGGTCTAGGCACATAGGGGATGGGGTTCATTGGGGTGGGGGTTCAGGAGCAGGGGATGGTCTGCGTGCAGGGGTGGGGGTCTAGATGCAGGAGGTGCGGCTTGGCAGGGGGTGGTCTGGGTACAGGCGGGAGGGGTTCAGCAGGGGTCTGGATGTAAGGGAGTGGGGCCTGGCACAGAGGGCTGGGTGCGGGGAAGGCTCGACCAGTGGATATGGGGGGGGGGTTCTGTGTGCAGGGGGATGAGGTTTGGCCAGAAGGTCTGGGTGGTGGTGGTGGTGGAAGGAGGCTGTCCAGATGAACAGGGGTTGGGCAGACAGGGGAGCAGCTCCCTGTAGAGTCATCCATCAACCCATGACTGAGGAGCAATGGGGATAGGAAGCAGGAGTGGTTGGTGCAAAGCTGGGGGAGGTTTCTGGGGGTGGGTTGGACCAGGCCCCAACTGCTCTGTGCAGGGGAAGGGTGCTTCTCCCCCACCCCCAGCCCAGCCGGGACTAACAGCTGAGCCCAGCGCAAAGTAGGAGCCATCGGCCAGGGTGTCAGGTGCAGGGGGGCAAAACTCAGCGGGGGGAAGGGGCTCCGGATGCAGTGGGTGATGATCAGCGGGGTCGAGACTGGGTATGGATGCCTGGGGTTGGGCAACTGTGGGGTGGGTCTGACCTGGCACTGGCCGGGGCATCCTCAGCCCCACCCCACCCCGCAGTGACTTGCCTCTCCACTGGCTCCTCTGGGTGCCCGAAACGACACACCCGCGCTGCTGGGGAGGGGTGAGTGACCGCTCTTGCGTATTCCCTTTGTTTCCCCATTACAAAGTCATTTTTCTGCAAGGAGGCAAAGAAATCTGCGATGGACATGAATTCTGTGCACACGCAGTGGCACAGAATTCCCCCAGGAGTAAAATAAGGGAGCTGTTTACAGCCTAGGATACATCCCTTGCAGGTTTGGTGGCAGAGCCAGTGCTACCAAGAGACTAACTGCTTAAAATGCTTTTAAAAAAAACTATAAATATGAATGCTTAAAATCATATGCCACCACCCCTGAAAACATTTAGTAAGATGCCTTTCAATAGTAAGTATCACTTAGAATTCAGAAGAAAATTCACACACTCTCCCAACCTTGACTTTGAAATATATGTTCTACTGCACAATACCAAGGCAGAACATGGCAAGTTGTGGTTTATTTATAGCTAGTAGTTTAAAAAAATCATTCAGCATTGATGGACTCAAATCCCACAGATCAAGAGACTGAATTTATGGCTTATTAGAACAATCTATAACCCACTAACAATCCCCTCCAACTTCTCCCCTCTCCTCTTCCTTTCTTCCATTTGACTAGAGGGATGTTAACAGGACACTTCACCTTGAATGGTCCCTTGAAATATGTGTTTACTTATGCCAAACAATCTGTGCCACCTTGTATTTAGCTGTGACACTCTGAGTACCTTTCCCAGATCTGAAGAAGAGCTTGAAAACTGGTCTCTCTCACCAACAGAATTTGGTCCAATAAAACATATTACCTCGCCCACCTTATCTCTCTACATACCAAGAGAAGCATTTACAGTAGTTTATCATATGAAGAGATTGCAATAGGTATCTCTATAGTAGAAAATAACACATTAAAAGGTAAAAGTATCAAGAATTAATATGTATCCAGATTCCATGCAATATGTTCAAGGCAGACTAATTTAAATCATGGATTTTAATCATGATTTCAAGCAGCAAGCAGGAAACCCTTGATTTAAATTTATTTTATTTAGGTTTTGCATTTGTACTTTTTAGTTATTTTCCTAATGAAAGGTTGATTCTCATTGGTTGGTAACCATTAGAACACGTTGATTTGAAACTAAATATAGTTTTTACACTAAATTTTTTATTTCTTGTTGCTAATCCAGAGGATATACTGTATCTATTGTGACAAAGTTCCTCCTCTACCTCGGTGGGTCCTGCGCTTATTGGTGAATTTTGCTAGCCTCGGAGATCTTCTTGTGTTGGATCAGGAGTTGAGAGGTTTTGGGGGGAACCCGGGCCTGCCTTCTACCCCGGGTTCCAGCCCAGGGCCCTGTGGACTGCAATGGTCTAGAGCGCCTTCTGGAACAGCTACATGACAGCTACAATTACCTGGGCTACTTCCCCATGGCCTCCTCCCAACACCTTCTGTATCCTCACCATAGGATCTTCCTCCTGATGTCTGGTAACACTTGTACTCCTCAGTCCTCCAGCAGCACGCACACGCTCCCGCTCCCACTCCCAGCTCCTCACTCGCACACCACAAACTGAAGTGAGCTCCTTTTTAAACCCAGGTGCCCTGATTAGCCTGCCTTAATTGATTCTAGCAGCTTCATGATTGGCTGCAGGTGTTCTAATAAGCCTGTCTGCCTTGTTTCCAGAAAGTTCCCGATTGTTCTGGAACCTTCCCTGTTACCTTACCCAGGGAAAGGGGACCTACTTAACCTGGGGCTAATATATCTGCCTTCGATCACTCTCCTGTAGCCATCTGGCCTGACCCTGTCACACTACACAAAACTATTTAAGCAATTATATAGCTTAACTTACATTTATTCAGTCAGATTCTTAATTTTGACTATGTTAAAAACGGTGAATGAGGCATTTCTTATTTATTAGATTATTTTTTACAAGTCTGACATGGATGAAGATTCAAAGAAATTAAAAATGCCAAAAAAAAAAAAGAGAAAAAAAAAAACACTTTTAAAATTAAACAGACCTACCTTAAATGTGCTGGATAAATGAGAAAAAAGTTTATCAGAAACATTTAGCATTAAAACTAACTGATTTATTAAATAAAGGAAGTATTATTTGTGCTAAATAAATTGAACTAATTGTTTCATTACCATGTCCTTCAAGATTTTAAAAGTAGTAAATCTCACCCTCTCACACTGAGTTTTTATTCACAGAGAGGAGGAGAAGAAGGAAGAGAAGGAGAAGGAGAAGAAAGCTTGCTTGTTTTTTCAACTCCCAAACAGCATCTCTACTTTGAATGAACTCACAATTGAGCTGATGGATTGAAATTAATTGAAATTGAAATTGAAATTACCATGAAGAAGATATTGGCTCTGTATAGTACTTGCAGAAGAGACTACTGCTGTCAAAAGCTAGTTTAGCACTTCAACAAAATCCAGCTGCAGGTGCTTAGCCAATGACTTCCACCACTTCAGTGGTTGACTTTCTTTAAAACGTGGCAATAAACATATACTCCTTAATTTTTTTTTATTTAATTGAAATGATTTTAACATGCTATAAGTAGCTTAGGCCTTAATATAGGTTGTCACTTTCAAAATTTTAATGTTAAATAGGTTTATTTTTTAAAAATAAACTTGTATTTAATTTAAAATAATTTTTTTCTAAAAAAATCATCTGAATTTTTACCTACCCTGAATCTGTTTCAAAGGTTTCAATTGAATTAGTTAGACCTTTGATATGATGAGTGGTTATACACAGTACTTACACAACAATCACAAGAAGCTGCTTTTTTAAGGGGTCATGCATGCATATAATTCTGTTCTTGTTAACTGGCGTTATGAGAAAGCATCAACTCCTTAAACATTTCTCCCCACCTTTAGAAGTCAATTTCCCTTAAACATCACATAAGGCTAATCTATATCAAAAAACAGATATTCAGATTTAGAGACACAAAATGATTAAAAAACGCATTTTTGGCATTATTATTGAACCTCTCCTTTAAAATTTTGGTGAACAAAGTGGTATTTAACCCACAGATAATAAAACACTTTGAAATCTAGGTTTATACCACCAAGCACAAGGGAGATGATATGGAAGCACAAGTCAGAAAAGTATTGTAAGAAGTGTTACTGAGGAATTCCATATTTTCTACTTCAAAGATTTCTGCACCAAATTTACTCAGTTTAGAAACCAAAGAATGATTTCCCTGCCACCCTACTGTGGGCTTGGCTACACTTGTGAGTTACAGAGCAATAAAGGAGCCCCAGGCGCCCTAGCTCACTCCCTGTCCACACTAGCAAGGCATGTAGAGTGCTCTGACTCCAGAGCTACAGCACTGCTGGTACTCCATCTCGGCAAGAAGAATAACGTTTGCTGTGCCTTGGCTACAATGCACAGGCGTCAGTGTGAACGGGGTATTAACTGCGCCCTGATTGGCCTCTGGAAACATCCCATAATCCCTTTAAGTCAAGTGGCCACTCTTGTCATTGTTTTGAACTCCTGTAGGAATGCGGAAATGCCCTTTCAAAGCTCCGTTTCTGACAGCCAGCACGCAAGCCATTAGTGTGGAATGCTGTGTGTAAGAGAGAGAGGAGGGAACTCTGCTGCTGTCTGAACTTACAAGACAGCATGCTGACATGCTCTCAGCACTCCAAAAACTCACTCACTCTCCCCCCACATACACACAACACACTCCCTGTCACACTCCACCACCACACCCCCCATTTGAAAAGCATGTTGCAGTCACTTGCACGCTGGGATAGCTGCCCATAATGCACTGCTCCCAACGTCGCTGCAAGTGCCACAAATGTGGCCATGCCAGTGCGCAAGCAGCTGTCAGTGTGAACAGACTGCAGCACTTTCCCTACTGCGCTCTCTGAAGGTGGGTTTAACTCACAGCGCTCTACATCTGCAAGTGTAGCCATGCCCTGCGAGTACTGCATATCAACTTAGGACCCCAAAAGTCAAGAAGTTGTCTTTCTAGCTTACACGTTATCACCAGTATCCTAGACTGCAGTCAAAGCTTAGATTAATTTTGTTAAAGACGAACAAAGCAGATAGAATCCAGCTCATCGTATAACTGTTGCTCCACAGCTCCAATGCGAGTAATCTCATTTTTAAGTCACTGACTTAAATCTGCTCACTAAAGTAAGAGTATACCACTATATACCGGTAGGCATTTTCCTGAGGACATTGTCACCTTAAATAGGACCTGCTACAATATACAGACATTCCTGGAACAAAAGACTATTCTCAACAGTGCTTTCAGTGCTAAGAAGAATCCTATTACCATAGCTATGGATGCCAGATCTACTAGAGCTTGTTACAAATGATAAACACGTTATCCAAAACATTTCTGGAGACATACTGCATCTGTGGGTGCCGATGTCATCATGATGAATACAAAATGAAGAATCTAGAGTTAGTGACTTGCACATCTCAAGCATCATCACTAACTTAAATCCATTCAAATATATGGATTGTTCTTCTCCTGCCCCATCACCTCTCAGAAAAAAGTATTTTTTAATCTTTCCATCTAGGTCAATCCCTCATATCAATAATTTTTGCTGCATTTTTCTGAATTTCCTACAATTTGTCACATAAAAAAAGACACAGCAAGAGAAACTTCAAGGTTTTCACCTAGAGTTCTGTGTGACTGTGGATATATAACAAGATTGATATCAGTGGAAGAGCTATATCAAGATACAAGTGCAACGCATGACTGGATCATTAAACTGACAACATTGCCAATTTTGGTGGTTACTATTCTCAGCATGAAGAGAAAACTGGACTATTTTAGCAATGCAAACATCATCCCATATTCTGGAAAGAACACCCAAAAGCTAGCACCCAAGAGAACTCAAATAATTTAGCAAGATTTATTAGTAAATAAAAACACCAGAAAAAGTAGTACTAGAATCTACTGAGTCTACATTGTTAAAGTAGAGTTCTTAGTACTACGTGGGTTTTCTAAAATCAAGTTTCCTTTGGCTCCAAATTTGTGCTACACAGTTTATGAAAGCTACCTGGACAACCTGACTCAATATTTGGTGCCTAGTATTCTCCATCCCTCACCACATCAATACACAACTTCCAGAGCCCTATTCAAAACTAGAACAATGACAGCTGAGTATTATTTCACAGCTTAGTATCAAAGTCACACAGATTTATGAAAACACAAGCTTCTGACCCTTGGTATGAAATACATTTCAGTAGGGAAACAACATTGTCAGATTCTTCATCCCACTATAGTCCCTGCTAACTAATGGATCCATTATAATGAACCAAAGAATTCACACAAATGATGGAGGGCATGGCTACTCTTGCGAGTTAGAGTGCATTAAAGCAGCCCCGAGAGCATTAACTCACGACGCATTCACATGGGTAAGGCACGTACAGCGCCCGGACTCTGGGGCTAGAGCGCTCCCGGTACTCCACCTCAGTGAGTGAAATAACGTTTGATGCATCCCCGCTGGAGCACCGCAGCGCCAGTGTGGATGCTCTGGTCTGTTAATGCACTCTGATCGGCCTTCAGAAGTGTCCCGCAATGCCTGTTCTAGCCACTTTGGTCATCACTTTGAACTCTACTGCCCTGCCCTCAGGTAACCAACCATTAGACCTGCCCTTTAAATTCTCTGGGAATTTTGAAAATCCCCTTCCTGTTTGCTCAGCAAGGAGTGGTGTGCTCTTAGTGAATCTTTCCAGGTGACCATGCCTCCACGCGCCAGACGATCCCCAGTATGGAGCAACGGCGAGGTGCTGGACCTCATCACTGTTTGGGGCGATGAAGCTGTCCAGTCCCAGCTGTGCTCCAGCCATAGGAATTTACGATACCTTCGGGCAGATGGAAAGGGGCCATGACTGGGATCCACTGCAGTGCAGAGTTAAAGTGAAGGAGCTGCGGAATACCTACCGCAAAGCCCAAGAGGCAAACCGCTGCTCCGGTGCTGCCCCTGTGATCTGCTGTTTCTACAAAGACCTGGATGCGATACTTGGGGGCGACCCCACCTCCACTCCAAGGACCACCATGGACACTTCAGAGCCCAGTTCAACGACGCAGGAGGAGGAGGAGGAAAGCGGGAGCGAGGGTGCTGGGGTAGAGGAAGACACTCTGGAATCCCTAGAAGCACACAGCCAGGAGCTGTTCTCAAGCCAGGAGGAAAGTAGCCACTTGCTGCTGCCAGTGTTTGGGGAAGGACAAAAGCCGGCTATGTAGCTTTTATTTTGGGAAGGAAGTTATTCGGTGTGGGCTCTTGGGTTGAGGAAGGTTAAGGCTACATGCATGCCTAGACGTGGAATAGGGCGTTGATGTGCTGTCTCACATGGCAGTAATCGGCCTCAGTGATCTCTTCAAAGGTCTCATCCAGAACATGGGCAATGCGCTTGCGCAGGTTTCTTGGGAGAGCCACTGTGGTCCTTGTCCCAGTCAGGCTAACATGTCCGTGCCACTGTGCTGTGAGGGGCAGGGGGACCATTGCTGCACACAGGCAAGCTGCATATGGGCCAGAGCAGAAGCTGCATTGTAGTAGAAGACCCTCCCTTGCTTCCCAGGTCACCCTCAGCAGCGAGATATCTTCCAGGATGAAGCCCTGTGGAAAATGTGGGGCCAGTGTTGAGTATAGGACCCCCCTGCAGCTGTTGGCTCTCCCCAAGGCACAGAACAATCAGTCCCCTTTGACCTTATGCTTACTCAGCATTTTGGGGCTCCCATGGGTTATGTGCACTCGCTTTGGGATGGGCAAATTATGCTATTGTGTAGACTGTGCTTGCCCTTAAGTATGGGGGAATCATTGCTCTGTTTGGTGTGAACAATGCTGCCTCTGTTAAGTGTTGCGTTTTGCCTTTACAGTTGCAACCTTGAGATCTCAGCTGTCCATGTTATCACCGGCCGAGAGACTGCAAAGACTCAGGAAGAGGTCCCGCAGAAGCAAAGAAGACACGCTGCATGAAGTAATGCAGCAGTCACTTAACAAGAAGCTATAAGAGCAGGAGAGGAGGAAGAGTGAAAGGAGGATCTGACAACAGAATGCATATCGCTGGCACAAAAGTGCAGAGCTCCGGCAGCAATGCATGGATTGGCTGATAAGCATCATGGAGTGCCAAGCGGACTATATCCAGCCACTCATAGCCATGCAGGTGGAGCACTACAGTGCCCACTCCCACTGCAGCCTTTGTCCCAAATCTTTTCCCTTGTGCCCCCTGTCACCTCCAATCCACTTTCCCCAACATCCGGGTTCTTATCGCCACCAGCTGCCTCCAACACCTTTAGCTTCACCACCCAGCCCTGAAAACTATGGCCCTTATTCACTGCACTCAGCCCCCATCACCACGCAGTATAGCCATCCTAAAGTGCAGCATTCATTGCACAGCACTCCACACAGGAAGGCTGAGTATGATAAGAGGACATACACAAATTTGTGATTGTACCATTCCCCACTCCACTCCCTTGCCCTTTCTGTTTCCCAAGCAGTTGTGTTTCTTTTCAATAAATTGATTTTTTGGCTTTGAAAACATTCATTATTGCATAAAGTAAAAGATATTTTAGCCCAGGAAAGCAACAGGCACTGCAAGTCAGAGTAGCAAACACAGATTCCTACTAACATTGGAACCACTGCACTTCACTTCCATGCAGGGCACCAGACATTACTGGTGGCTTTCGGCCTCAAATTGCTCCCTCAAGGCATTCCTAATCCTTGCAGCCCCGAGCAGGGCCCCTCTAATAGCCTTGCTCTCTGGCTGTTCAAATTCAGCCTCCAGGTGTTGAACTTTCGAGGTCCATGCCTGAGTGAATCTTTCCCCCTTCCCTTCGTAAATGTTATGGAGGGTATAGCATGCAGATATAACAGCAGGGATGTTGTCATGGGCCAGGTCCAGCTTCCCATACAGAGAGTGCCAGTAGCCCTTTAAATGGCCAAAAGCACACTCCACAGTCATTCTGCACCGGCTCAGCCTGTTGTTGAACCGCTTCCTGCTGCTGTCAAGGCTTCCTGTGTAGGGTTTCATGAGCTACAGCATTAAAAGGTAGCGGGGTCTCCAAAGATCACAATGGGCATTTTGACTTCCCCTAAGGTGATCTTCTGGTCTGGGAAAAAAGTCCCGGCTTGCAGCTTCCTGAAAAGGCCAGTGTTCCGAAAGATGCATGTGTCATGCACCTTTCCGGGCCAGCCTGCGTTCATGTCAATGAAACACCCACGGTGATCCACAAGTGCCTAGAGAACCATAGAGAAATACCCCTTCTGATTAACTTACTCGGAAGCTAGGTGGGCTGATGCCAGAATTGGAATATGTGCCCCATCTATTGCCCCTCCACAGTTAGGGAAACCCATTTGAGAAAAGTCAGCCACAATGTCATGCACATTACCCAGAGTCATGATTCTTCTGAGCAGGATGTGATTAATGGTCCTGAAAACTTGCATCAACACAATTACAACAGCTGACTTCCCCACCCTTGGTTTGCGACGATCGGTAGCTGTCTGGAGTTGCCTGCTTCCAGACTGCAACAGCCACCCGCTTCTCCACCAGCAGGGAAGCTCTCTATCTCGTGTCCTTGTGACATAGGGCTGGGGCGAGCTCACACACAGTCCCATGAAAGTGGCTTTTCTCACCCGAAAGTTCTGCAGCCACTGCTCGTCATCCCAAACTTGCATGATGAAATTATCCCACCACTCAGTGCTTGTATCCAAAGCCCAAAAGCGGTGTTCCACAGTGGTAAGCATGTCTGTGAACGCTACAAGCAATCTCGGGTCGCATGCTTTACTCAAGTCAATATCATCGTTGGAGTCCTCACTGTCAGTTTGGATTTTAAGGAATAACTCGACTGCCAAACGTGACATGCTGGCGAGACTCATCAGCATATTCCTCAGCAGTTTGAGCTCCATTCCCGCAGACCGAAAGGGAAGACAGAGTGCGCAGTACAAAAAACGTTGAAAGATGATGCCAAATGTGGATGAAAGCACAGGGATTGCTGGGATGCAAACCGATGAATCACAGGGCACTGGGACAGGACCTAGAATGCCCTGCACCTCCCACCTCCTTCCCACAAACCACAGCACCAGAATGGAAAGAGGTGTTCTGTGGGATAGCTGCCCATAATGCATTGCTCCCAATGCCGCTGCAAGTGCTGCAAATGTGGCCATGCCAATGCGCCTGCAGCTCTCAGTGTGGACAGACTGCAACGCTTTCCCTACTGCACTCTCTGAAGGCCGCTCTTGTCATTGTTTTGAACTCCTGTAGGAATGCGGAAATGCCCACGCCCTTTCAAAGCTCCGTTTCTGACAGCCATTAGTGTGGAATGCTGTGTGTGTGAGAGAGAGGCGGGAGGTCTGCTGCTGTCTGAACTTACAAGACAGCATGCTGACATGCTCTCAGCAACCCAAAAACTCACTCTCTCTCGCCCCACATACACACTCCCTGTCACACTCCACCCCATGACACCCCCCATTTGAAAAGCACGTTGCAGTCACTTGCAGCGACATTGGGAGCGGTGCATTATGGGCAGCTATTCCAGCATGCAAGTGCCGCAAATGTGGCCATGCCAGTGTGCTTGAAGCTGTCAGTGTGGAAGACTGCAGCGCTTTCCCTACTGCACTCTCCGAAGGCTGGTTTAACTCAAAGTTCTCTACATCTTCAAGTGTACCCATGCCCTTATACTTGTTGAGCCCTCAGGGAAAACTTGATAATCCAATTGTTACAGTCCAGATCTAAGTTTAAGAGAACTGAAAATTAAGTTATCTAAGGTCAGAACAGCACTACTCTGTACCTAAGGGGACAGAGGACAGAAAGACATTTAGATATACTACTAATTTCAAAAAAGGAAGCATTTAATAACTAGTTCCCAGCTCGTCCTCATCACCCCGGTTACTCTAGAATTCATTAAATGGTAAACTATAGAACCACCACTTGCCAAAAAGTAAAATCACCAGAGAGTTAATGCCTCATTATCAGGAAAATAACCAAATGTGTTAACAGCTGCATTTTCTGTATATGCCCTGTTCATCCAGATAGAGCCCTCTCTCACACCCTGAACAATATCATGCTCAGAATTTGAATTGCTCAGCAGGACATTGGAATAGACAGTGGTACAGGAGGCTGGTATTAAAACATGCAGTTCACTATCTGTGTGACTTCCTGTTTGTGGGCATAGTAGATTTCGGAGTGTGCCGGCCTGCGGGCCTCATTCTAGGTTGGGAGTACCACTACAAGGAGAAAAGACATAGGACCCTCTGTTAAGCTGATCCCCTTAGGAACTGAGTTAGATCCACTGGCCGGTATCTCTAGACCCCTAGCAAATAAGCTGGCAGAACTTTTGGGATTGCTCCAGAGGGTCAGGGCATACAAAGCAGTTACACTGCATGAACTGCAGGCTATTATTCATCATCTTAATTTTGTATGCCAAGTCATGGACCCAGGACAGTCATTTTGTGCTCACTTCTCTGCTGCCACCTCTGGGATAACAAGGCGCAACCAATTTACCAAAAAAAGTGAATAAAGAAATGAAGGGGATTTATGGGTATGGAAACAGTTCCTGAATCATTGTAATGGAGTTTCCTTTTGGAAAAAAGAACAGACGCTAGAGGCAGACCTAAATATTCACTCTGATGCCTTAGGAAGTACTGGGCTTGGGTTTTTATTGTTTGTAAACACACATCAGGGAAAGTGGTGTTCTCAGAAATGGCTCACTGACTGGCTACAAAAAGGAATTGTAAAGGACATAACATTCCTGGAATACTTCCCATTTTAGTTACAGTGAGAATTTAGGGGAAAGAAGCTCATAAGAGAGTGAGATTTTAGAGTGACAACCTGATGGTGGAACCTGTTATCAATTGCCAGTCCTTTAGATCAGTGCTTCTCAAGCTATCTGATGCGGGGGACCAGCATTTTTTTTTCCAGTGTGCCAGAGACCAGTGCCATATTATTATCCTATTTGACACCCTTATGAGGAAACTTGCCGCGGACCAGCAGCCAATGGCTCATGGACCGGCACCGGTCCGCGGACCACCCATTTGAGAAGCACTGCTTTAGATCATTCAGTGTGATGAGGGCATTCATCCTGCTGTGTTTAACTTAACATCTGTTGTACTGCTAAATATGTGCCCAGTATTAATAATGGTGTAGGCGATGCTCTGTCTTGATTACAGGTGGAGAGATTCTGAGACTTGCTATTGGGAACCAAAAAGGAACCCAAACATATGTTGCTAACCCTTTGGAACATTGGCACATAACTGCTATTGGATTTCACAGAGATCAGTAGCACTGCAAACATTTAGGGTTTATGACAAGGGTTAATCAGTTTCAGATGGATGCCAATGTTGACCAATTCCTGAAGATCAGGTATATGGTGTCATTGATAACACCACATGCTGGCATCAAGCACTATCTCTTGGCCCTCATTGGGGATAAAAAGTTACCCTGGTTCTTGTAGTAGGTTTTTAAACAGTTGCTAGAGGAGTGGTCTCAATCCAAAGGCCCTAGGGAAGATCCAACAACTTGTCACTATTCAGCTATTTTGGGCTCTGGTGCGAGTTCTTCACCAGACATGCCAATGAAGCCAGGAGCGTTCTAGTTCTTGGTGGCATTTTTTTGGAGCATTTAGAATCAGTGATCTGGTGCCTGGGGTCAGCAAAGAATACCTCTGGTAGGGCTGTGGAGTTAGGGACTTATAAAAAGGTAAGTAATTAGCCATCTTAACTCTGAGATGTCAAAGACAAACCAAGTAAGGCAAGAGGACTCCTTCACTCTGCAAGAGGTAGCAAGGCAGGGATTAGCCCATTAAGGACCTATATAGCACTGAGATTGAGTGAGGATGGGCGATGGGAGGCACCTCACATAATACCAGTTTGAGGCAGTCTTTAAAGAGGGGCTTACAGCAGCAGGCTTCCTGCTGTGCATTCAGGTCCTAGTCACTGAAGCTTGTGGCAATGATAAGTGCAGCCCAACTGGCAACAGGGACTCAAGAGAGGCAGCTAGACACTGGCATTCCAGTAAATGAGAATCAGAGTCCAACAGTGTGAATGACTAACATCACTATGATTTCAGTTTTCAGGAGCAAGGGAGCAAGTCATGTGAACTGCTGTTTGGATCTGCGGATGAAGTATTGTACATTGGACCTACAAATGGGTTGCCGAATCACCTGTAGGTTCCCAGCTGGACCCTGATGGCAAGGCAACTGAATAGGGATGGAAGGACAGCTATGCTCTGGGACTAGCTGATTCCCATCTTATGCTCTTTAGCAGCCACTGAACATGATTATTGTACGCCTGGGTGAAAATGATTTGTGATTTTATGAGAGTGTTGACTCATTCTCCAAGGCAAAGAGCTTTATGACAGATGCAGGACTTTTTCCTGAGGGGAGACATAAACTGTCTGAAATGCTGCAGCAGAGGATATAGCGGGGAGCTGCCGAGCCTCCACTGGTTGACAAGGCCTCCTGATATGTGAATCAGGAGGTGGCTAAATCTGTATACAAATGGGGATGACTGGTAATTATCTTTCAGAAAATATCATACTGGGCAGATGTGTTATTCAGGGAAGACAGGATATACCTCTCTGATTAGGAAGCTGGTATATTTTTGGTCAGTGATAGGGAGGTAACTTAACTATCTGGGATGCCCGTCGGGGTGCAGTGGAGACAGCCAAGCTCATGGCTGGTGCTTGTTGGTGGCAGGTGTGCAAATGAAGGTACTAGTTTTACAGGAGGTGTGGTTTCTTCACAAATCAGAGTTGGACAACATTCTTTCTCCAGCCCTTTAACCTTCCAACCAGGGTAAAGTGGTGGGGTCGCAGCAGGCTGGGAACAGCTTTGGAGGGGTAGGAAGCTGATGGTAACCCTCAAATAGGTGGAAACAAGTGAGGAAGGAATGAAGACCTGTACCATGCATTACTGACAGAAGATTCCCAGATTAGTGAAGTTAATACAGTTGTAGCCTAATTAAGTCACCCCCCCCACATTATGATAGATAATAAAACAAACTATCCTTTTCGTAATGGTTCCTACCCTCGCTAGCTTTTTTTGATTGCTCTTGCACATTGAGAAGATATTTTCAGAGTACTATTCACGATTCCAAGATCTCTGAGTGGTAAAAGCTAAATTAGACCCCATAATTTTGTATGTCTAGTTGGGATTATTTTTTCCAACATACATTACTTCGTACTTATCAACACTGAATTTCATCTGCCATTTTTGGGTTTGTCTACAGTACAACTAAATACCTGCGCCTGGCCGTTGTCAGCTGACTCAAGCTCATAGGGCTCAGGCTGCACAGCTATAAAATTGTGGTAGGGACGTTGGGGCTTGTGCTGGAACCCAAGTTCTGGGGCCTTGGGACAGGGGAGGGTCCCAGAGCTCCAGCTCCCACCTTAGCCCCAATCTCCACACTGCAGTTTCATAGTCCAAGCCCACCCCAGCTGACACAGGGGCAGCAACAGGTGTTTAACTGCATGTAGATACATCTTTTGTTGCCCAGTCACCCCGTTTTGTGAGATTTACTTGTAACTCTCTGCAGTCAGCTTTTAACTCAGCTATCATGAATAATTTTATATCATCTGCAAATTTTGCCACCTCACCCTTCACCTCTTTGCCAGCATGGATTTGTAAAGAACAAATTGTGTCAAACCAATCTGATAGCTTTCTTTGATAGGATAACGAGTCTTGTGGATAAGGGAGAAGCGGTGGATGTTGTATATCTAGACTTTAGTAAGGCATTTGATACGGTCTTGCATGATATCCTTATCGATAAACTATACAAATACAATTTAGATGCGGCTACTACAAGGTGGGTGCATAACTGGCTGGATAACCATACTCAGAGAGTAGTTATTAATGGCTCCCAATCCTGCTGGAAAGGTATAACAAGTGGGGTTCCGCAGGGGTCTGCTTTGGGACCGGCTCTGTTCAATATCTTCATCAACAACTTAGATGTTGGCATAGAAAGTATGCTTATTAAGTTTGCAGAGGATACCCAACTGGGAGGGATTGCAACTGCTTTGAAGGACAGGGTCAAAATTCAAAATGATCTGGACAAATTGGAGAAATGGTCTGAGATAAATCGGATGAAGTTCAATAAAGACAAATGCAAAGTGCTCCATTAGGAAGGAACAATCAGTTTCACACATACAGAATGGGAAGAGACTGTCTAGGAAGGAGTATGGTAGAAAGAGATCTAGGGGTCTTAGTGGACCACAAGCTAAATATGAGTCAACAGTGTGATACTGTTGCAAAAAAAGCAAACGTGATTCTGGGATGCATTAACAGGTGTGTTGTAAACAAGACACGAGAAGTCATTCTTCCGCTCTACTCTGCGCTGGTTAGGCCTCAACTGGAGTATTGTGTCCAGTTCTGGGCATCGCATTTCAAGAAAGATGTGGAGAAATTGGAGAGGGTCCAGAGAAGAGCAACAAGAATGATTAAAGGTCTTGAGAACATGACCTATGAAGGAAGGCTGAAAGAATTGGGTTTATTTAGTTTGGAAAAGAGAAGACTGAGAAGGGACATGATAGCAGTTTTCAGGTATCTAAAAGGGTGTCATCAGGAGGAGGGAGAAAACTTGTTCACCTTAGCCTCTAATGATAGAACAAGAAGCAATGGGCTTAAACTGCAGCAAGGGAGATTTAGGTTGGACATCAGGAAAAAGTTCCTGTCAGGGTAGTTAAACATTGGAATAGGTTGCCTAGGGAGGTTATGGAATCTCCATCTCTGGAGATATTTAAGAGTAGGTTAGATAAATGTTTATCAGGGGTGGTCTAGACAGTATTTGGTCCTGCCATGAGGGAAGGGGACTGGACTCGATGACCTCTCGAGGTCCCTTCCAGTCCTAGAGTCTATGAATCTATGAAACTTTTTCCAGATCATTTTATGAATATGTTGAACAGCAGAGGTCCCAGTTCAGATGCTTCAGGGTCTGCACTATTTATCTCTCCCCATTGTGAAAACTGATCATTCATACCCATCCTTTATTTCTTATCTTTTAACCAGTTACTCATCCATGAGAGGACCTTCCCTCCTACCCCATGACTGCTTACTTTGCTTAAGAGCCTTTGGTGCAGGTCCTTCTGAAAGTCAAAGTACACTAAATCCACTGGCTCACCCTTGTCCATGTTCGTTGACTCCATCAAAGAATTCTAATAGATGGGTGAGGCATGACTTTCCTTTACAAAAGCCCTGTTACCTCTTTCCCAGCATATAATTGCCTTTCAGTACCTGAGAACACTTTTAAAAATAGAATAATTTTTTCAGGCTGAAATTGAACTTTCTTCTTCGTTTCAACCCAAAGTCCATCCCCTCACCCCAAAGCTTCACAAAAACCTCTTCAGCCATCTGAATAAGCTGAACACAAAAGTGTTTTTACAATGCCTTTTTTTTTTTTTTTTTTTTTTTTTGCTATAACTCAAGAATGGCTTGGTTTTATACCACCACACTTTCTATGAATTGAATCCTAATGACTTGCAAGCAAATTTCTGGAAGTTTGCAAATACTGCACTGAAGAATGCGCAGTACAGTTTAACTTCAGAAAGATGTACCCACTGGATATGGAGGCCGCTGTAGCTATCACAGAGCCAATGGAGGGAATTTGGAATTTTTATTCGGGGTCAGCACTGTTCACACTCTTGCCCCACAAAGGAAGTTTTCTCTAATTGTATTTTGAATGCTAATGCTAAAAACACTCACAGCACATAAAAGTACAAAATGTAATAAATTACAGGATTTAAAAAACATTGCAATTACTGTCAGCCACTGATGTACAATGGCTACATCAGTTTGGATGTAATCTCTGATTAATAGTTAAGCATGTCTGAGCACAGTCCATACTTGCATGGCTGACCAACTGAGGAGTCTATACTGGCTAATTCTCTGTGAAAACTACTGTTATTGTAATAATTATTTGATTTGCTTTACAGCAAGAGTGGCCAATCTGTGGCTCCAGAGCTACATGTGGCTCATCAGAAGTTAATATGCGGTTCCTTATATAGGCACCGACTCCGGGGCTGGAGCTACAGGTGCCAACCTTCCAAGGTACCGGGGGGTGCTCAATGCTCACCCCCTGGCTCTGCCACAAGCTCTGCCCTCCTCTCCACCCCTTCCTGTCCCTTCCCCTGATCCTGCCGTGTCCTCACTCCTCCTCCCCCACGAACTTCCTGCATGCCATGAAACAGCTGAGTGGGAGGCAAGCCTGGACATAGTCATTACTTGAGGAACCTCCGTATATTCCCGCCCCTCCCCCACATTTTTGCTGGCTTGGGTGATTTTAGTAGCATCTATCTAATGTACTTTTCTGAAAAATGTGGGTTTTTTTTGCCTCAGTCCCAATGGAAAATCTATGCCCTATTCTAGTTTGAGTGACCACCAACTAAGTTCAATATCCTACCATACCGTATTGAGGAACTGTTGGCAACAATAGAAATATGAGAATTAGGCCGAACAGCCAAATTACCAAAAATAGAAAAACTGTAGATGCAAAATTTGATTACAAAGTTTGGTCAAATAAAAACCATGCCTCATTATCCTCTAAGCCTTCATTTAACGCCTATGTAATTTTTAATGACATAAGCAAAAGGCCTGAAAAATCTACTTATTAGGGTGAATGAGAACTTAGGCTTCCATTTAAAAATAATCACATTTCTAGACCCTACGGATACAGCTAACTTTCCTGAATGTAAAGGAAAGGAGTGTGTTATTTTCCTCAATCTTCAAAAAGCTCCAATGCATCTTCTGTTGCTCATATCTTTGCCAAGCTACACAGTGAAATTCTAGCCAGTTGCACTGATGCTATTCAGAACTATGGGCAGCAGCGAAACTGTCAACAATCAGATCTGTTTCATACTGCTACCACTACTAGACAAAGCTATGAACTGAGGCAAGCACTGAGTTATTCACAGGGGAAGAGGAAGCCCCAAACCAAATGAGGCAAGGGATGACAGTAGAATTCTTCCCTCTCCATTCCTTTTGAAGCAGCTAGGAGATTCTGGTGCAAAGGGAGAGTACAGAGGCACTTCTCTCTCTCTTTGAAAGGGAGGTGGGGTGGTGGTGAGAGATTATGAAGCTTCAAATGAGACATCTAGTCAGAGGCCAATACAGGATATGGAGATCCAAAGCAGGGTCTAGGAACAGCCACTTGGCAGAAACCCAGGGTGGATTTGATTTAAATCACTGGTCAGGAAGACTTGATTTAATCATGGATTTTTACATAAGAGTTCATTCTTGTTGGTTGTTATAACCTTAATACATATTCTTCACAACTCAGATAGATGTAGGTTTCATTTTTAGAAGGCACATACTATACATTTTTAAGTGATTTATTTTGAAAACTTTTCAGATTAGATTTACAGCTATTATCAGAAAATGAATGATGGTTATTTCATTTACCTTTGGTAAATGAAGCAGATATCTATGAAGTCACTGGGAGGTGAACTATCTCCAGTTCAATGGGTTAATCATTAATATTTGGAGGATTTTCTTGCCATGTTGTATCAGGAGGAGATCACCACCAGTCATTTAAACTGTTTTATTTAACTAAAACAACATTATGTAATCTGGATTTTTTTTCAACAGCAAACATAATATTTTTACAAAACAAGCAAATGAATTTTTGAATTTAGGTAAATATTCAAGTTTTTTTTTAAATCAGGTTTTTGTTTAAATTGTTTTTAACTAAAATAGTTAAAGAAATATTTAAAAAAAACAAAAATTAAATCAACTGTCAGCCAAGTCAACATGAGAAACTTAAGATATTGGCTTCTGCAGCTAACTCAGTCATCTTCACCTTCATTTTCCTGTTTGCTCATAACCTGGAAAAGAAAAACAAGCTTTCCTGCTTTCTCAGGCCCCAAACGATTTCTCAGTTTGGAATGAATTAGCCCAAAGGAAGAAAATATTCTTTCTACACTGGAAGAAGCTACTGCTGTTAAAAGTGAGATTATCACTTCAGCAGTCTCTGAATCCAAGTGCTTAAGTGACTTCCATCAGTTCACTGAGGTGACTTTCTCTACAACATCATCGGCCAACATATATTTCTTGAATGGTTCTTATTCCCAAACTGGGTCTCTTTTATGGCCTGCTGCCATTATAGATTTTCTCTTCTAGTGAGAGAATGGTATGGTAGATCTCAAATCAGAAAGACCAAGACTTCTGGAATATGCTGCTCAAACAGTTTCACTTTTGTTTCTATTGCCTGTCCCTCCCTTCTCACATTTATCTCCGTAGACTTCTTCTCCTTGTCCAGATCTATTCTTCCCCCAACAATTTTCAATTCATTGAACTTTTTGAACTTTGCACTTTTAGAGAGAGGTAAGGGATTGACTCTATGTACACAAATTTGCAGAGGGACAATAGGATTATTTCTCACCTCTCTATATTATTTATTTTAAAACATTTTTGCTGTTAACAAGCATGTTACCTCTGGAGACAAATTCACAGTTTGAGAACTGCAAAACTAAGCCTCTCTCATGGTATCTTCTAGACTGAGCACTGAGTTCCACTGGGGAGATAGAAAGATTAACCTAAATCTATACAGAAGCCCCTGGAACTCCAGAAGGTTGGGTCCCTAATCCAGGAACTATTGGAACTCATTTACAAAACTCTTCTTAAACATTACGTGAATATATTGTCTCATACTATAGAAATAGAATGTATAATCACTGTGACATTATAGCTCAAAAAGATCTCATCATGGATCTTAATTAAAACTATCTTTAGATAGGTTTTTTCCTCAAAAAGCATTTTAAAAAAAAATCCAAATTTTCTTTTAAATCATTGATTTTTATCTACCCTGCAGAAATCATAGTAGACAAATTTCCCTCAATGACCGAAGGTGGTAAGGGGTGTGCTTCTTACAAGATACAGCCCTTTGTTCACAATTGTCTCTTCTCCAGGAAGCAAACTGAAGAGTTCAGTTTGAAATGCGTTCACTGATTTTTGGTACCCAATGTGACTCACCTTGGGCCTGATTTTCGGAGGTATGGAACACCCACAACTCCAACTGAAGTCAATGGGCATTGCAGCTGCAGGCACTCTGCACCTCTAAAAATCCAGCTCAAAGTCTCTCAAAAGTTTGGCACCTGTAAAATGAGGCCGGTATCCAATTTTAACATTTTGGCCTTAGTCGACCAGCTAGTGGGTTTCCGACATTTTTCAAAGCTCTGGTCATAATATCCCTCTGCAATGTTCACAACCCAACCATTGTAGTACTGCACTTAGGAGCCCTTAGAGAGTGGGTGAGTAAGTCCCTTCCTACCCTTCCCCAGTTTTGGGGGTGTGGATAATGCCACCTTCTACCCTTAGCCTGATCCTGCAGGGGTTCTAATTTTTTATTTTTATTCCCATTACTTAATCTCAGGGTGCATAAAAACAGATTCTTAAAAAAAAACAGCTTTTTTTAAATTGGATTTTTTATTTAAATTACATTTTTATATATTTTTTAATTAACCTACTTAAAAATCAGAGGGGTAGACGTGTTAGCTGGAATCTGTAAAAAGCAACAAAGAGTCCTGTGGCACCTTGTAGACTAATAGATGTATTGGAGCATAAGCTTTTGTGGGTGAACACCCACTTCGTCAGACACGTGTCGTGGTATTCACTCGTGAAAGCTTATGCTCCAATACATCTGTTAGTCTATAAGGTGCCACAGGACTCTTTGTTGCTACTTAAAAATAAAATTTCAAATTATGACAACGTATGTTAAGGCCTAAACTTATCATTGTCTACACAATCATTTAAATTAAATAAAAATAATATTAAGCCATACATGTGCTGTCTCCCCCAAGTGAAAATAGGAGAGGTAACCACAGGATTAGACAAGATTATGAAGTTGTCTGGCAAGTCTGCACTTATGAGAACACACACTGGAGCCAATGACACAGAATCACATGGAACTGCTCAAATTAGAGAGGACCTCAGGCACTTTGGAAGGCAGCAGAAGGAAAGGAGAGTCCAAGTGTTCTCATTGGAAAGTCTACAAATCCAATGAGCACGAGAAGGCAGAAAATACAGGTGGTGAATTTTGGATGCACAGTTGGTGAGAGGGTACAGGTATAGGTTTTGTGGAACACTGGGCCAAATTTCAGTGGAAGAGGGAGCAGTAAAAACAGGATGGCTGGCATCTCACAGATCGGGGGCTAACCTTTTCTGTACGAAACTAGCTGAAGCAGCTAGGAGGGCACTGAAATACCAACACAAGAAAAGGTGCTAAGGAGGCAAATGTAATACAAAACTCAAGACGTTATGAACAAATTGAATTGATGTGACAAAAATACATGAAGAAAATACATGTTTCCACTGCTTATATGCCAATGCTAATTGTTAACTGGATTCCTAAGAGGAATTACAAATTCTTATTGATGAGGAAAAATATATACAATTAGCAATACTGAAACCTGGTGGAACAATTCACATGATGGGTTATCACCTGTCGAGGAAGAATAGAATAGATTAAAAAAAGCGTGCATGGGAGGGGACTCTACATTACACACCGTTACCTGTTTTACAGTTATTGATAATTCAGAACCACAGGATCTAGATTACATATGGATCAATGTGGTAACTAACAAAGCCCAGGATGTGGTCTGGTGAGCGTGTGCTACAGGCCACCAAATCAAACCAGAGAACAGAATGAGTTATTCTTTACAGACAGGTGCTTAATGTATTGATAGAAATGGTGCTGTTATTCAAGAATTCAATTTAGGAGACATATGCTGGAGGTCTCATGGAGCAATCAATGTAGAATGCAATCAGAAGTTATGAAGAATAGAAAATGGATAAAGGAAGCTAAAGATATCAGAGAAAAATCCACAGCTGGCCAAGCTAAGGACAATAAGAAGGCACACTTTTAAAGAATATTAGAAACTAAATAATTCCTAGAAATGGTATAAGGATAAATGGCAGATTCTCTGTAACCTTAAGTCTTTAAATTGTAATCCGAGGACTTCAGTAACTCAGCCAGAGGTTATGGGTCTATTGCTGGAGTGGGTGGCTGAGGTTCTGGGGCCTGTGATGAGCAGGTCAGACTAAATAATCATGATGATCCCTCTGGCCTTAAAGTCTATGAATGTATGTTTATTGCCAAGTTTTAAAGAAAGTCAAATCACTGAACTGGTAGAAGCACCTGGAACCAGCGTTTATTGACGTGCTAACCCAGTTTTTGACACCATTAGCCTCTTCTACAGATGCAGACAGAATATTTTCTTCATTTCGGTTTATTTCAATTAGTTCAGTTCAATGACTAGTTCACTCAGTTATGAAAAAGCAGGAAAACCTGTTTTCTTCTTCCAATCTATGAATAAAAACTAGATGTGGGAGGGTCAGACCTACCAGGTCTAAAAACTTGGAGGATATGGTAACCACAAGCAATCAGTTCAGTTAATTACACACACAGTCTTTGTTTATTAAGTCAGTTTTAAATGTAAAAAGTGTTTTGATAAACTTTTCTCTTATGTATCCAGGACTTAAGGCAGTTGTGGTTAATTTAAAAAAAAAAACAAAAAAAAACCTGTTCTTGTGCATTCAAATTTGTGAAATTCCAGCCAGAGTTTGACACACAAACACAAAATTAATCTAGTAAATAAGAAATGAATCCTTCACCATTTTCTAACAATCCAAAAATGTAAAAATTAAGACTCGGAATAAATGTAGGTTAAGCTATGAACTGCTTAAATAAGTGTTTATAGATGTAGTGTATCTTCTGGTAGCAAAGAGCAACAAATTTAGCCTAAGTGCTATATTTAGTTGGGAATCAACATGTCTTAATGATTACCAACTAATAAAACAACTTTCCGTTTGGGGCTGTCTCTTATATAGGCACCTATTACCTCCCACCCTCGTCCCAATTTTTCACATTTGCTGTCTGGTCACCCTACAGAGGGCAGATAGTGGAGCACTCATAGGGATGCACATCTTGAAGAATGACAGTTATCACATAGGGTGAGTAACACTTCCATCTTCAAGGAACGGGGGGCTGAGCACCTGCAGACTCTTAACAGGTATAGCTACAACACAATAGCCATTTTGAAAATCTTAGCAGAAATGGGAGCACACACACACCCACATACCCCTTAGATCTACTGGCAAAGGATATGACGAGTCCAGACTATCTCCTGAACTGCTTAGAGAGTTCTTTACGTGCAAAGGGACTGCCAGCTGCCAAGGGTGCTACCACATGGCACAAAGGTGCATGCTGCCATATGACCAAGGAATTGAAGACCGTTCCTTATTGATGTCTAAGGACTTCCTTGAATCATCCTCATCAGTGCTGACAGAGTCGCAAATCTGTCTAAAGGAAGGTACACTCTGGCTGTCACTGAGTCCAAGTATTCTCCTACATAAACTGGATCCTTTGCAGCGGTACTAACATGGATTTCTTTGCATTCAGCAGTAAGCCCAAATCCCAGAACACAGGAAGAGCCTTCTGAGTGGATGAGAACACTGCCTCAAAAGAGTAGCCTTTGAGAAGCCAATTGTTAAGATACAGGAAGATGAGAATCACTTCCTGCCAAAAGGTAAGCTGCCAGTACTGTTAGAACCTTCAAAAACACCCTTGGGGTCAAAGACAGGCAGAAGGGAAGCACTCAATACTGGAAATTACCTTTCCTCTAAAGAAGTTCTAGTTGCTAGAGTCATCATCCTGAACTTCTGAGGGGGAAGGAGTGGAGTAGGGGTGGGGCATTGGGCACAGCCAGGGTTAAGCACCTCCCATCATATTGGAATGTCAGCACCGGGGCTTGTAGAGCCATTCTGCCCAATAGCTAACCCTCTGCAATAACAAACTGGAATTATTCCCTGCAGTCATGTGGCAGTTGCTCAATAAAGGCCACAAGCTTGTTGTAATTAGTGAAGTTATATTTGGCTATGACCACCTGATAGTTTGCAATCCGAAACTGCAGGTTTGTGTATGAGTAAGACTTTCCTCCAAAAAGATCCAGTCACTTTTGGTCCCTGTCATCAGGGTAGTCTTGAAAAATGCTGCCTCTCCCATTCATTTCCCGCATATGCCATGAGGGAGTTAGGTGGGGGATGGGAACATAAAGTTGGAATTCTTAGGGGGCATGTAGTACTTCTTGTCTGCCTTTTGCACATTGGTGGAATAGTGTCTGGCATCTGCCATACCATCTTAGCTGGATCCAGGAGAACCTCATCAATAAGTAGCACCACTTTGAAGCATGTTGCTAACTGCAAAATATCTAGCAGCTTACACTGCTGATTTTTGACCTCCTCCAGAGGGATCAGCAGAGTGTAAGCTACCCTCCCCTAATGAGGTCCTGGAACGATCTGAAGTCATCAGCAACAGAAGGATGGAGATGCATAACTGCCTCACTGGGAGACAATTGTGAAATGGGAGTTGCAGGGGAGACTCATCTGCCCTACCTTCAGGCTCCTCAACCATCTCCTCCTGCCATGGAAGAGTAGAGGGCGGATGTCAAAGCCTGATTTCCCTAACGGACAGCACCAGTGGTCTCTTGACCTGTCCATGGGCAGACCATAGGTCCCAAAATCGCCACTGCGGCGAGGAGGGGGAGGGTGGAGAAAGAACGGCATACAGGGTTGGTTCCATTGTCCTCAATGAGCAGCAAAGTCCTCCCTTCACAAGGGCAGATTCCCAAAGGGAACATCTAACAGAAATAGAGGAGATCAACTGGGAGTCTTCCTCGTCTTCCTCCACATCCTCCCAAGGGGAACAGCCAAGGAGGACAGAGGAAGTCCTGTGCCACTGAGTGACACTCAGACTGAGGTCTCAATATAGATATGCTCAGTACCTGACTACAAAGGGGACTCTGGCTCATCCAACACCAAGAGATCCCAAGTATGGGCACTCCTGTGGTACCAGTAAGGACACAGGTGCTGATACTGTAGCCAATGTCGCCATGGCTGGAGCCAACGATACCAATGACAGCGTACTGCAGGCTTTGTGGATGTCCAATGCTGACGCTTGCGCGGTACTGAGGACACAACTTGTACAAGCACTCTCAGCTGAACTATTGATACTGGTACCGATGGCTGGGTTAAGGCACGCATAGCAGCACTAACAGCTGAGTGAGATGCCTCAGTGCCGATGACAGGGTTGAGCTCAATGGTACCCTGTGCCTACTCTCCTTATAACAGATGGTACAGGTGCCCTATCAGAGCCATGCTTCCTCCCCCTGGATGTCTGGGGCTTCACTGGCCAGCAGGTACTGGAGGAAGGCCACAACGGTAGCCTCGGAGACAGAGGTCCTCAATGCACGACTGGTCTTTTTTGGAGCTGGCTTTTTAGATATAGTGTCTGCTCTCCTCTTTTTGGGAGTCTTCCCACTGTGCTCCAAAGACTTCCTTTTCTTAAGAGAAGCCTGCCCTGAGTTTGATGGGGGTGTTGGATGCATCCTGAGACAGATGTACAGGGGACCCTCCTAATCTGGCTCAGTGGGTGGTTGCAGGGAATGTTCCACCGAGAACAGTTTGAGCTTTACCTCTCTGTTCTTCCTAGCCCTAGACTTAAGGGCTAAACAAAAGGAGCACTTCTGGGAGATGTGGGATTGCCCCAGGCAGACACACTCACTTCAAGTGTCTATTACACACCAGTATAGCCCCCAGCAAGAAGTGGTGTTTGAAGCCTGGTGAATTTGTTATACCCAACCAGGAGAGGACAACTTTCTCAAGGGAAAAGAGATAGAAAAACAGTTCCCTTTCCTAAAAAGGACTAGCTATACTAAACATCATCAACTCTATGCTAACTACCTTTGATAGAAAAAAGGTAAAGCGAAAAGGCCAAGTGCACACTAGGCAGATATGCTAGTGTTCCATCTCGGACCAAGAAAGTAGAAAAGGAACTGAAAGCGGTTTGCCTGTGCACCCCTACATAGTCTCAGGGCTTGTCTACATCACAAAGTTGCAGCGCTGGTGAGGGGGTTACAGCGCTGCAACTTACGAGGTGTACACATCTGCAGGGCATCACCAGCGCTGCAACTCCCTGTTTGCAGCGCTGGCCGTACTCCCGTTTTGTCTCGGGTGTAGAGGATCCAGTGCTGGTGATCCAGCACTGGTAATCAAGTGTAGACACTTACCAGCGTTTTTCTTGACCTCCGTGGAATAAGCAGGTATCCCAGCATACCTGAGGAAGCCTCTCTGGTAATCAAGCAGGTCTCCTTCCCCGCGGTTTGCTCCGGTGTTCTCCGAATCCCCCCCCCCAAGCGGGTCTCCTTCCCCGCGGTTTGCAGGGGGGTTCAGGGAACGCGAGAGCAAACCGCGGGGAAGGAGACCTGCTTGCTCAGGGGTTCAGGGAACGCGAGAGCACACCGCGGGGAAGGAGACCTGCGTACACGGAGGTTCGGGGAACACTGGAGCAAACCGGGGAAGGAGACCTGCTTCCCCGCGGTGTGCTCTCGCGTTCCCCGAACCCCCCTTGAAGCCGCCCAACAGCGCTGCAGTGTGGCCACATCTAACACCACTTGCAGCGCTGGTTGCTGTAAGTGTGACCACTCTGCAGCGCTGGCCCTATACAGCTGTACTAATACAGCTGTAACAACCAGCGCTGCAAAATTGTAGATGTAGACATATCCTCAGTGTCTGCCACAAAGCGGCATAGGACACACAGGCTGAATGGGCACTGTTAGCTAGAAAGCTCTGATCAAGGGCTCCAGAGATGAATATGCACCTGAAGTGGAACACTCACAGGGACACCAAAGAAGTTTAAAATTGCAAAAACAAGCTTTTATTAAAAAATAAAATCAGATGAATTCGAGTTTTTGAAAAAATTTAAGTTTATTTTTAAACATTCTAACTCAATGTTTGAATCCTGAGTACTGCAGCACTAAGTAGTGAAACATCATTAATTTTCATTGTAAAGGATGAAAAAAGCACAGGTAAACAGAATAGTGACAACCGGGTTTCTAAGTTTAATTATCTGAAATGGTTTTTAGCAAGGAATTAGTTTAAATTATAGGTTGTAAGCAAAGTGATCCTTCATGACCAAGAAGGGAAGAAATAAGGATGAACAGGAGAAGGTAGGATGGTCATCTAACATTTTTAAAGGATGAGAATAATTTGGGTCTGGTTCTCAGATATAAATTAGCACAACTCTACCCTTTTTATTTTTTTGCTAGTTTAACCATTCACCTAGATATTTAAGATTAGTAAAATGTTTCAAGTTAAAAGCCTCAGTAACAGAGCTGTACAAATAATCAATTTTTCAGTTTTCTGACTGAAATGGAAAAAATAAGAAATGTCCATTTTGATTGACCCAAGAAGTTTTTCAGTTCCTCATAATACAAAAAAAACCAAAACAGGAACATATTGTTTTGAGTCGACTCCGTAGCCTTGTGGTTAGGACACTCACCTGGTGCGACACACCTGGGTTCCAATTGCTGCAGCAATTAAGGTTTGTTTATACAAAGTGGAATAGTTTCAGAAGGAAAAATTGAGAGACCCTCTCCAGAATAGCCCAGAGCTCTCATCCACATTGTGAGAGTGCCAACTTTTTGAATCCCTGCTCTGAATTAGGCAGAACAGGACTTGAACCTGGATCTCCCACATCCTAGCCAAGTAATCTAGCCACAGGCATAAGGAGGGCAGTACTACTACCACCTCGCTCTAGTGGTTTTGTGAATAGCACCTAAGTTCTCTTGGGAATTTAATCCAAAACAATATTTTTTTGATTTTGACTGTTTGGTCAATGTGCGTCAAATCTGCAAACAGTTTCAGTAAAAAAAAAAAAAAAAAAAAAAGCAGTTTGGGGGTTGACAAACCAACTATTCATTTGAAAAATTTCACCCAGCTGTACTCAGTAAGCATAATCACCCTGTGGATGGAAAATAGGATTCTCACTGTCACTTTTCTAATTCATGGAACAATATTTTCGGCCAAAATCCCCTTATCTGTATTTGAAACAGCAACTCATCTATGAGGCTACAGAATGCAGGGCCGGCCAGAGGATTCAGGGGGCCTGGGACAAAGCAATTTGGGGGCCCCCTTCCATATATAAAAGTTGCAATACTATAGAATACTATATTCTCATGGGGGCCCCTGTGGGGCCTGGGGCAAATTGCCCCACTTGCCCCCCCTTCTGGGCAGCCCTGACAGAATTATATTATCTGTGGGATTTCAAAATACATTATTCACAAGTCCAGGTAATTGTTCTCTTTCATGAGCAAAGTAACACTGCTATTACTCAAGGAAACAGTTAGTATTATTACTTTTTTCTATTCTTTTCTCTCCATCACCCAAATCACCCTGAAATAGTATGCTTACTCCATAGCACTGCCCCAAAATTAAAGAAAATCAGCACACTTTTTCATGTCTCCTGAATAACTCTGCACTTTTAAAAGTGCAGAGTTATTCAGGAGACAATTCATCTGAATTCCAGCTCAGAATTTACATTATTCAAAAAAAGCTTTCACAGAACTTAAAAACAGAAGGGATGCTATACATTTTTTTTTTAATCCAGTGGAAACAGTTTAACCAAACATACATTCTACCTTCTACGTTTGCAACTCAAGCAGCAGCTCTGAACTCCTGAAAGTAAAGATGAACTGAAACAAAACAAATTGACAATTGATTTTCAATCCACATGCAAAGAGAAATGCAAAAAATAATCTTCCATTATTTTTTCTGAGGTATTATAGCACAGGCTTCTCATGCTGGGTCTCAAATGAAACCGGGTAGAACATCCCTAGGTCATGTTCTTTGAGACCTGTTAGGTAGTTACAGTAGTCCTGTACACCACACTGCAACACACCAGTTCTAGCCACCACCTCAGTTCCTAGAAATCTTCCAGCCAAAGGCTACATTTCTGCAAGAGACTAACGCTCCCCATTCAAATTAGAGATAAAGATTAATAAAAATGGCTAAATACCATATTTTAAGACTAAAATACCAAAAGATATTCCAGTTTCTATACATTATCTAGACATGTGTCCGTATTCATATGTATATATGCAGATTATTCAACAGCTCAATTGTCACTGCAGGCAAAACTGCTCTGCTAATTCCACTGCAAGCCTTGTTTTAACAAACACCCCTGCTTCTTTATGCATATACACAATTTGTTTAAAGTGGGTGTAATGTAGGTGAAAAGAAGTTCCTCTGATAATTTGACAACTCTAGCTGTTTTCACACACTAGTCACTCAAAAATTAGCACAAAAGCTAGTGCAAATATCTCACTACTTCTCATTCTGTTTTTCTTGAGAGTATACACTTTTTAATTCCTAAATTAACACCAGTACCGTTTGGTCTGTATGCTCCAATATAGCATAGTTCAAGTTATTAAAAGAAACAGTAACTTATTAAACAGATACCCACCATCTCCTTTGGTGGGTAAAGATACATAGTCTGGTTAGCCAGAAAGCTCAACATTGTTTTGATTTTTATGGCCATTTGACAACAGAACATGCTGTACTCTCTAAAATTCAGCCACTTGTGCCTGTGAAGCAAAAGTTAACAGTCTTCATCGGATTAGAGCAGGGGTTGGGACCCCTCAGGGGGTTGTGAGGTTATTACATGGGGGGTCATGAGCTGTCAGACTCCAACCCAAACCCTGCTTCACCTCCAACAGTTATAATGGTGTTAAGTATATGAAAAAGAGTTTTTAATTTATAAGGGGGGGTTGCACTCAGAGGCTTGTTATGTGAAAGGGGTCACCAGTACAAAAGTTTGAGAATCACTGGATTAGAGGATCTCCACCAGCTTCAGTGACTACAGTTAATTGCCTAGTAATGAAAAAATTAATCACTAAGTAATTAGCACTTAACTGTTTAAGTGATAAGCACTTAACAGCATTCCAGAAATACTAGGAGTTAGGGAGTACAGCTGGTGGGGTTGGGAGGAACAGAGCATGAGCAAGGGTCTATAGGGAAAATGGGAAACTTCAAGTTTTGCCACACAGGCACCTTTAGCAGCTGGCAGACCTGCTAAAGCCTGATTAAGAGGAGTCCTGCTCTGGAGAACAACACGTGGTTGGAGCCAGGGCACCATCACTCCCAGTGTTTGGTGCTGGAGAGGTAGGTAGGCTGGGAAGCCAAGAATCCTTTTGGGCAGTAGCTCCAGAGCCTGCCTCAAACCCAGGGAGCAGGGTGGAAACTTCATTTTTTCAGATGAAATGGTAAGCACCATATTATAATCAGATTTACAAAAAAAAGGAGAAAATTCCAAAACAAAAGTTCAATTCAATAGTAAGCAAACTATGTAACTGTTGTTAAAACATTAACAATTATCAAAGTCAAGAAATTCAGAGAGCAACAAACAAAGTCTCAATACCAGCACCAAACAACCTTAACTCAGTTCCGGCATCTGTGTTACTCTTTGAGGAACCAATCCAGCTTCCATGGAGACTGGGATCTGACTCTTACATATCTAACTCTATAGCTAAAAGGTATTTGACTATGCATATATTAATTAGTTCTATATTATCAAGTTGGAATATTCATTGCAACACACACCCCTGTTTTAATACAACAGACAGTGTTTGGTGATGTGGTTTGGGATAATATTTCATGTATGTCCATATAGTTACTGTTGCATGGAATTCAGTCATTAAGAAGATTGCAATTTGGATGTACTTCTTCATAATTGTGATGGGTGCCCACAGGGTGGATTGATTTAAATCAAAGTGATTTAAAACACAGATTTTAATCAGCAAGCAAGAAACCTTGATTTAAATCAATTTTATCCAATTTCACATTTGTACTCTAGTTATTTTCCTACAGGAAAATATTATTCTCATTGGTTGGCAACCATTAAAACAAACTGATTTGCAACTAGATATAAACCTTCACACTGATTTTGATTCTTTTTACTAACCAAGAAAATACACAACTACACACACATTTAAGCAATTATATAGCTTAATTTACATTTATTAAAATTCTTTTTTTTTTACAATTGTTTATTGTTAAGAAATGCATCATTCACAATTTTCTATTTAGAAAGTGACAATTTTTTAAAAACCCTGTGTGTCTATCAAGCTGTATTTCAATGGAAACTGAGTTCAATTAAAAATGCACCAAGTTTCATTTAATAAACAATTTTAAAGTGCTATCTTAAAGGGGCTAATTTATAAGAAAAATTCAGCAAAACACATTTTGCATTTAAATATAACTGATTATTAATTAATAATACGACACACTATCTGTACTTAGTGAATTTAACTGATTGCACCTGGTCACCATGTCCTTCAAGTTTGTTTTTAGAACCAGTAGATTTCATCCTCTTGCTTAGTTTTTATCCAGAGATCGGAAGAGGCTACTGCTAGCAAAACCTAGTTTAGCAGTTCAGACTCCAGATCAAGGCGCTTAGCTAATACTTCCAATAGTGGAGTGGTTTGATTTTTTTTTTTTAAATTCAGCAAACATACTGCTGGAATCTTTTATTTAGATGATTTTAGTAAGTTATAGAAAATTTAGGCCTCAATATAGGTTTCTAAATTTGAAATTAAGGCTTTTTAAACAAATATTTAATCTAAATTTAAAAAATTAAAGTTGATTTTTTCTAAAGAAGTTTCAAGGAATTTTCAATACGACAATTCAGACTACCTGAATCTAATCAAAGTATTTCTTGATTTTGTCGGTCCTTTATGGTTGGAAAATAGGCCAGACTTCTCAAAAAAAACCAAAAAACCTCTGAATAAAATAAAGGTAGAACTATACATGAATATTTATGAGTGAAAGCTATGGGATCAATATTTTTGTTCTTTTATTGTGAGTCCTCTTAAAGAGCGAGTGTTAAGTTGGAGGGGGAGAGTTGCTCACTGAGGCTTTCTGTTCAATGATGTACATGCACTTGCCTGACTGGGTGTGATGTTGTATGGAATGAGAGCGACAACTTTGGGATATCATGAATACCAATACTGTAAAATTGCAATGGATTATGCTGTGTTAGGATCTGCAAAAAATGTTATAATTTGCCAAGTATGATAATCTCATTTGTGTTTGCATCACCTTTGTATTGTAAGTTTTATATGTACGGTGTGTCTGTAGTTCCAAACTTGTGCTGCGCATCTGGGTGACACTCCCAGACAGATTGCCATTAGCACTGCCAAGCCTGCTTGACAACCCATCAAGGGACACCAACCATACAACTGACCCATTGAGAGAAGGCAAGGCATACACTTTGACTCAGCAAGGCATGCAGGGGCATACCTATGGACAGAACTCTAAGGCTTCCAGGACATGTGCTAGGCAGCTTGTGTTTGGAACAAAGGAAATCAAGCTGTGGCAAAAGACTATAGAAGGCAGCTCCATCTTCTGCTTTTTGTCTTCAATTCCGCTTCTAAGCTCTGGAGTAACCTTCCTACAAACTAAGTTCTGAACAAAGGACTCAATGACCCATCCAAGCTGTGGAGGTGTTCCAGAGGGACTTTCAAGCCAGCAGACTCACCAATATTGCTAGGAACCTGATGGACATTGTAGTCTTCGTACGTATGTGACTGTTTTACCATTTAACACCTCTCTTCTTGTTCTTTATAATAAACCTTTAGTTTTAGACACTAAAGCGGGGTAGGCAACCTATGGCATGTGTGCTTGTCTGGGGGGGAGGGGGAATCTGCATTTTAATTTAATTTAATGAAGCTTCTTAAACATTTAAAAACCTTATCTACTTTACATACAACTATAGCTTAGTTATATTATAAACTTATAGAAAGACCTTCTAAAAAAGTTAAAATGTATTACTGGCATATGAAACCTTAAATTAGAGTGAATAAATGGACCACTGCTGAAAGGTTGCCAACCCCTGCACTAAAGGATTGGCTGCCAGCGCAGTATTTTGGGAAGATCCAAACTTATACTGACCTGGTAATGTGGCTGACCCTTTGGGGTCAGAACAACATTTTGTAAACGTGAGCAGAGTTTTTTAAATAACTTAAGTTCTCACTGTACTGGACTTAGGTGCTAACTGGGAGCCAGCAAACTGGAATGCAATAAGGGGCTGTGGGATTTCTTTTTGATAACCAGTGTCAGGGATCAGCAGCACACTCTGACCAGTTGGAGAGTTTAACTTCAGTGTTACTCCCAAGAACGGTGGGTATCTGGCTCTACATTTTGCAGCCTGCTGCCATTACCAGTGAGGGCTGCCCTTGGCACCAAGAGTCACACTGGGGACTTAAAGTTAGTGTCAAACTTTATGTAAGCTTAGATGTCTTTTGTTTTCAAGATGCATTTACTGGTATGTCATCTTTTGAACTGCACTTAGCAACCTTAACTATTTTAAAATTTTGGTTTGGAAGAGATGGTGATGTGGAATAGCAAAAGGGCTATTTCATGATTTCGGGATAGCAGCATTTCTTACAAGTGGTAGTGCCATAAATTAATCCTGCAGGTCAACAGGTGCTGGTAAAACCTTTACCATGCTATCATGTGGTATGTATGTATATGCCACGTTACAGGAGAACCATTTTAAGATTATTGAAATTTTTACTGGATTATGTTTTCCCTACGCCTGCAAAACCAGGTGCCTTCATTACCATGAATACAATTATACAGAGGTTAGAAGGAACCATACAACCTCTGAAAGTCAGATACAATCACTTTTCTGTACATAAGTTTCATGTTTTAACGTCCAATATCTCTGGCCCTTTGGTAAGAGGCCCCAGTGGGAAGTGCAGGACCTCTACTTTTCAATGGCATAAAGTTCCTGTTTCTAGATTCTTTAACAAGTGCATGAAACATCTGCCTTTAAATTCTGATGTTTATATCTAGAAAGCCATCACTGATGCAGTGCTAAATATTGCTGGCCAGAGGCTCAAGTAGGGAATGTTTGGAAGGAATTCTACATATGTAGGGACAAAAGGGAATTGTTTCTCCTTTGCAGGTTGATAACTGACAAGATGGTGTCTATTTGAAGCAGCTCAGGTGTCTGGAATGTTAGGATAAATCTCAGGGGAGATGGATTAGTGAAGCAGCTACAAGTGCATGATAAACTGTAGTCATGTGACAAATTTAATCACATAGACATCACCTCCATGTGATGCCTGGGAACATATGCATAGGTGTGATAAAGGTCCTACACCAGCATTAGTTTAATATTGTGGCATTATGAGAGAGGTTCTTCCACATTATCTGATCGTCAACAAAAGGATGTCAGAACACAGGTATGTTATTCACCGGGAGATCGCAGTCCAATAACTTAAGGTCTAAGATCACTAAGGATTCCACGATGGACTGCTGTCATACTGGCTTCCAAAAGAACCCAGAAAAGTCAAGATCCTCTATAGCTAAATTGCTGTTATTTGCTGCTCTGCATCTGGCTTCTGATGAGTAAGTCCTCATCAGTGAAATCAGTACTCTCTCCATATTCATCTACTTGTTTCTGTAGAAGTCAGAATGTTATGGTGCAGGCTGTAGAAGAAGAGTCCTTGTTGTAGGCACTGTGACCAGCTACAGAACCATTAGTGATGAATGTCATAGCTCCACTCATGCCAGTTTCTGATCTAAAAGACACAGGCATCTTCCTTGGTGCAGAAAGTGCTTAAAGATGCAAGACCACCACCAACCTGCACTGGGACTAGGACAGCTGCTTCATGTCAAAATGTCGCTACTTTCAAAGCAAACAGACATGAAACTGAAAAACTGTACATAGTCAGTCAATATACACCATCATTAAAAAAAAAATCAAGGTTCCACAAATAATGCTGCATCTATACATACCTACAAACAGGATTATTTGGAGACTCTTGGCTCCTCATACCTTCAGAACATCTGCAGAGGCGATGCCTTATCAAGGGAAAACTTGAACTTTGATATTACCACAACTCACCATGAAACAACCAGTAAAACATATCTGGTGATCCTTACTGATAACTGGATTTGTGCTCATTGGAGAGTGGTGCCAACGTCAAATTCAGATGCCCAACAAAGGGACATGACTAAGATTTCTGTGAAGAAGCCTTTAAGAATCATACAAGCAGGATTTATGGAAACATCTTGAGGGTGCCTTATGGAGAACCTTTAGGTATGCCCCTTGAAGACAGATAGCTCTGGGCAACATTGCCAAGCAGATCTGACACGTGTGCACATTATCAGAGCCCCAAGAACAAAATATAGCAATTGTATTCATCCGTGAAGGACATTTTATGGCCACATCAACTCTTCAAGAATTCACTGGGCTTCCTCCTTCTCAGGCATCAAAGGAAGAGGAAGACACCCTGAAACAGAAGAACTCAAAAGAAAAATCTAAGCCACATCAACTGCGGGAAAGGACAAATGCAGTGTCAGAGCCGAGGGTCCAGTTGTTAAACCTTGAGAGTGGTGACTGGGCAACAGAAGGTGTCATGACCAAAGTGTACTGAGATACAGAACACGTTGAGGTGGAAAAATCTGCAGTACACGATGTGGCAAGAAAATGTCCTCAAAACATTAAGGGCATTAATGCAAGATCACCAAGACAAACTCTCGGGGGCAAAAATAAAAACAGCTCAAATCTGCTAGCTCAAAAGGACCCCAGACGGTAGCTTATACTTTGTCTCTCGTTCTGTGACAATTTGTTAAAACTGACTGGAGAGAAGATTAGCAAAGGATGCCTGAAGCGGAAAGAGCTGCCAGGTGGAGCAAAGCCAGAGTGACTTTAGGAAACACTAGCAACTCCCTCTCTGAAAGTTTCTAGGAGCTGAGATACTGACAGCTGGTGGACCTGAGAACGCAGTGGCATGCTTTGCTTAGGAAATCATGCAGGCTATATGAAGACAAAGTGGATTTTAGCAAATTTTAGTAGTTGTGGAATCTCCTTATGTGGACTAGTGGTTCTAGTTCTAGTCAGGAACCTACAGGCAGCCCAGAAACTGCCCAGAATCATGTCAGTTTCCTACTGCTGCTGTGAAAAGATATGAGCAGCAGAGGAAAGCAATGGTATTTTGAGGAGTAGAAGCAAAACAATCGAAGCTGCGGAAGGTGGAAGAATAATGAAGACCAGCTCTTGCCCACACAGCCCCTCTTTGCAATAGGCTCTGGATGGGGAGACTAGATAGAGTTCCTTCATCTTCCTAGCAAATTTTTTTTTGGAGAGAAGGGTTGGGTCATGAAGGGGAAGGAGAATGTTTCAAATAGGTAAGATAAGGGGGGAGGGATAGCTCAGTGGTTTGAGTATTGGCCTGCTAAACCCAGGGTTGAGAGTTCAATCCTTGAGGGGGCCATTTGGGGAACTGGGGTAAAAATCTGGGGATTGGTCCTGCTTTGAGCAGGGGGTTGGACTAGATGACCTCCTGAAGTCCCTTCCAATTCTATAATGAAAATGAAATACCTATTTAGTCAGAGGTTTCTTTTAAAGTTGAAGCCCCAAGTAGGGAGATAGTACGCTGGCAAGAATCTCAGCATCCATCCTTTTCATAGAAATTGGGAATGGCAGAAGGCTGGGTTTTTCCACCAGGGAGCAGCCTGAGGACCTCATTAGCAGCCCTTCCTTCCCTGCCTTCTGTATCAATGGAATAAGTTTGGCTTTTCAACCAGTATGCAGCTGGAAATCCTCAAGTCTGTGTATAAAATACTGCCCTTTAAGCATGTTCTACTGGTTATGGCAGCAGTTCTCAACTAGGAGTCCGGGGCCCCTGAGGGCCGGCAAACAGGTTTCAGGGGGTCTGCCAAGCACATCAGGAAGCTGAAGCTCCATAGCATGAGGCTTAACTCAAGGCCTTGAGCCCCACTACCTGTGGTTGAAGCCAAAGCCTGAACAGTTTAGCTTCACTGGGTCGCCAAGCAATTGCCCTGCTTGCTACCCCCTAAAGCAGGTCCTGGCTTTTATATGCAGAAAACCAGCTGCTGTGCCACAGGTGGGCCGTGGAGTTTTTAAACAGCATGTGGGGGGTGGCCTCAGAAAGAAAAAGATTGACAACCCCTGGGTTATGGGATGCCTGATCCTGTACCACACGCTCAGTAACTTTCTAAAGCAGTGCATATACACACTATAATGTGCAGTAGAAGCAAGCTATTTTTCTCCTCCATTTAAAAGGATGCTGCCAACCTAAAAATCTTTCATCTGTCTAGAATATTTTACTGACTATTACAAGTACCAAAAAAAAAGAAAAGTCCTACATTGGTTACTTCATGCATTTAATCAGCTTCACTGTTTTCTCAAGTTTGTGTGGATCTTTCATAGAGCAAAGGTGGAGAAAGTCTGAAATACAAAAATGTGATTGTAAGACCACAAAAATAGGCAATGGCCTCAGAGGCAGTGGCAGTACTTGAAGCTATTTTAATTTTTTTAATTGAATAGATTTCATTTTAGCAGAATGCAGTCCCATCAAAGAAAAACCATCTCACGGTCACCTACTATATGGTTTTATTAGGGTTACTGCTGTTAACTAGATTTTAATAAAGCTCAAGTATTGAGATAGTAGGAATGCTTGTGTGCGTTCACTTTCCTTCCTCTCTATGGTCCATTTCTGCGATTGCCTCTGATGGTTACCTTGGAAACATGCAAGTTAAATTGTATTCGTGTCCACTTAGTGGTGGACAGATGGAGTTTTCAACAGGCCAGTGCATGAGATTCAGAAAACTGTAAGACTTGGAGAAGTTCACATTATCTATTTAAAGAAAAAGAAAAAAGCAAGCAGCCACACCCAAGGCCCCCCTACCCCAGCAAGTAGGGCAAGTGATCTATTATACCACAGTAGCTATGTGAGCTTAGCATCACAAACCCCAAAATCCCTTATAACTTCTTATACTTTTGTCTAGACAGCAAGACCACAGGTACCTTCGAAATTCCCACTAAAGTTTTAGGGTTGTGTGGGTGTTTGTTTTTAGGCAAGGACAGGACAGTTCTTAATATTGGTTAGTAGCTTCAGGCAGGAGAGCTGGTGTAAATTAAGGCTACATCTATACAGTGAGCTAAGGGGGCGATTCCCAGCTCTCATTCACATACTCACACTAGCTCTTATCTGAACAAGTGCACTAAAAATAGTAGCGTTGCTCTAGTGGCATGGGCAGCCCGTGCTACTGCTGCCCCTGGCTACCCCAAGGACATACCCAAGGACTGGTTATTCCAGGGGACAAGAGAAGTGAGAAAAATAGTTAAGAACTAGTTAAACATGGGCAATCATAGCTTGAAAGAAGGAAGCAGATTCCTCACTTTTGGCTGGGGGGAAGGCTGGGAGGGGAGATCATTCTGAAGAGGGAACAAGGATTACCAATATCTCTGGAAATAAGTAGAAATTAGTCTCTGCAGTCCTGAGGGCATTCTTGTAAAGAAAGCCACTTATAAGGTCTCCTAATGGCTGTAGAGAGAGGACAGCACTGCAGTTGTGGGTCAGTGTTGGTACATTACACTGCATGCTGTGAGACTTGTTCAGCAGTCATTAGAAATAACAGAGCATTACAGCAGTTATTTTCAATACCATTGGTATAAATACTGTGCCAGTGCTATGTCACAACCTGAGAAAAGCTCTCCTATAAGACAGGGGTGTGATTCCCAGCTTGCATATGCATACTCGCACTAGCTCTCATCTGAGCTAGCACATTAAGTACAGTAGCATTGACAGCAGTGGCACAGGCTATTATGCTTTAAAGTTACTTTTGATGCTGGTAATCCTTGTTCCCTCTTCAAAATGATCCCCTCCCTTCCCAGCCAGCCAGAAGTGAGGAATCTACTTCCTCCTTTCAATCTATGATTGCCCAGGTTTGACATTGTTTTCTCTAATTCATAACTGAGTTCTCTCACCTCCCTTGTCTCCTGGAATAATCAGTCCCTTAAGAAACCTCCCTTCTCCTCTAACCTCTTTTTGTTTGATTTCATCATTCTTCTGTTACTTCCTACATTACTACTGTCCTCAACTCCTTTTCCTCTGATACCTTCATCAACTTGGAGTCTGCTACAGCCCACCACTTTATTAAAAAACAATCTTTATTCCTGACAATACTTATCTTCCTACCGCTAACCTTTTCTTAAAATGCTTTGCAGTTCACCTGGGCAACAGGAGAAACAAAGAAACCTCCTCTCTCCTTAGCTGGTGATCTGCTTCCATTGTCCATAAACTTGGCTTCATCCTGGAGTATGAACTTTCTCCTTACATATTATATATCTGCTCACTGACACTTTTGCAACATTGTCTGCATACCCCAATGCCTCAGCTTTACCTCTGTTGAGGTACTCAGTTCCTCTCACCTCAAACAGTTAAACTCTCCTTTCTTAACTGTCTCCCCAAATCCCAGTTTGTCAGACTTTGGGCATCTAGAATAAAGGATGACCATATCACAGCCAGTCTCTGAGAGCTTCACTGAGTCTCCATTCGTTTCAGGATCTACTTCAACTTCCCCTTTGTTTTTAAGGCCCTCCATAGACTTGATTTATCCTCACAAAACTTATCTTTCATTCTGTTCCCTTCTCTACTTTTAGCACTAGCCTGTCCACTAAGTCCTGTCACATGATTTTGCAGTTGCTGGTACAAGGACTTCTGCAGAGCTCTTTCTGTATAACCTTACTTCATATCAAACTCAGTTGAACTGAGACTAACTTTTCTCCCTTGTCTATAACAAATATTTTCTTCTCTTTTGCAGTTAAAATTGTTTTATTTATAGGTATTCTACAAGCACTTGAAGATACAGTCTGTACAAGAGACACTATATAAAACTGTACTGTACTGGAGGACAAGCTAAGGAACACTTTTCAGTAAGGCATTCAGGGCCACAGCCTGCAATAATAGAAAGTCAGCATGCTTAGGGTCTACCTTTGTCTCTGCAGCTCTAAGGTCTCATTTAAAGAATAACATTTAGACTAAGATACATTTGTGAAGAAAAATGGTTTTACATAACTTAGTGTCTACAATTTTAATTTCAAAGAAGACTTTAGATAAATTAAAACATACTAAGTCACGCATACATAAGAGTTTACAAAAACCTCTGAGATATTACTTGATAAAAAATAGGGCTTTGGAGGGGAGCCTGGAGTTGGAGCGTGGACCAGTAGGTTTTTGCCCAGAGCTGGAGCAGAGCAATTCAAAAATTTGATTGCTCCAAATCCCTGGATAAAAATCCAGCCTACTTTGTTCAGGAGATGTATACTTCTACCCCTGAACATCTGAGATAATATTTTGAATAAATAAATACTCTAACAATGGGTGCAAGGAATCACCCTCATAGCGTGGCTCACAAAGGAAAACCACACAATTAAGCTGCAGCTAAACAAGGAACAAAAAAGGTCACAGCCCAAGTTAACATGAGAACTGACAGCCATGAACTAAAGCTATAATGTACCACATTCAGAAATAAGATACTGTAATAAATCCCATTTATTCCAATAAAAAAAATCATTCCACTTCAGCCATCCAGATGCTTACTTGTATAGAGAGCAATTTCTATGAACACTTGCAACTATCCCACATTAAACAATGCTACACCAAATACTCGCGTATACATCTGAGCGTAAAGAAAAATGCTTCACTGCGTTTTAGTCTTTCCTACTGGTGTAGGAAGAGACCATAACATATTCAAGTCCCAAGACATCTAATTTGTGTACCAATCATTCCCAACACCAGTCACGTATAATATTACACCAACTCTCTCAGCATATTACAATGCTGTACCAAACATATGCATGGTATCAGCTGATACTAAAAACTATGCCAATAATCTGTTTGGCTGCCATTTTCATAACATTTACCTGTTTGAACTTAATTGTGTGTCTGCCTATGATTATAACTGAACATTTAACAATGTACTTATCAGTAAATGGCACCAAACCATATATGGTTAAAAAAATTCCCTGAAGTGTTTTGGAACCAAACAGCCTTGCATTAACATTAGTATAGAAGAACCAGAAAATGAAAATGAATAGAACCAGTTAACAGCAAGAGTGAAACTGACCAGCTTAATGAAATCCAGAGGTAAAAATAGCACAATTATTTCCCCTCCAGTGTTAAGCTGTTAATTCATAGCTGGGAAAAGTATATTAGGAAAGTGAAGTTTCTAGCCCTGTCAATCACAACAACCTTAAAATGTAAGTCTCTGGAAGCACTGCTGCCATGATGAGTCTGCATCCTGATGCACCAGAGTATAAAAATATAGGTTTCTACCTTTTTGTCTTAATAGGTGTTTATTAGCTGCACTTCACCGCTAATAACATATTAGCTACAGACAAGTGCACTTGTTTAGTGCAGTTGGACCTATGGCACATTATGTATCCTGACATTCCATAACTACTTGCTGCCAGAACCACATTCACCCTTCCATCAGCTACAAAGGCAATTATACAGAAAGCTGGTATAACTTGGCTTAGTGCTCTTAGCAGTGGGCCCATGCAAAAATTTGGAGAGAGATCTGCATGTGCTGCTTAAGCTCAAGAGTTTTAGCTAAAACAGTGTAGCCTTTTATCAAAGGCTCACAGAATATTAAATCTAAATAAATGATTAACTGGACACACAAGCAGTAGAATTAGTTTTACCCATCAAAGTTTTCCCTCATTTCAAGAGCCCCTATCTAAGTAAATCTGTGTAACACAGAACATCTACTCTCATTCAGGGAGTTTCATTACAAAACCTTTAAAGAGACATCAATTTAAAGTATACTTCTACATGAACTTTTAAAACCTACAGTGGGGCTACAACGGAGATTGAATAGAAGTTTATTTGGTAATTTATTTACTTTGGGCAATTGAAGGCACTTTGTCTATTCAGTTTTACTCCTTTTCCCTTTACACTGTTTCCCCTATTTTTGGGGGGGAAGAGGTTCCCCACACAGCAATAGGAAAATGGGATTGTAAAAATCACAATAATTGGCAAAGGGGTAAAACCTGAACTCATTTTGAAACTATCAATAAAGACTCAATTTTGGTTTCATTTAAAATCGTTTTTCTTAAAATACGAGTGTATTTTGTTACTATGCCAATGGAAAAGTTATTTGAGAGAGCGAGAGAGAGAAAAACCTAGATACTCTGCTGAAGTGTTTGTGACCCAAACATTTCAGTCTTCCTGCACTAGCACAAGAATGCAAAGTGAAATTGACTATTTTGTCCAAAACACTAAAAATCTAACTATTTAAATCTTAACAAAAGTGGTATGAGTAATATTTGTAAGGAAATTTGTTTTCAAGCCCCCCTCCTGCATTTCAGATTTATTTTTACTCAACAGTACGTAACCAGTACTGAGGATCCACAATATGAACTTGAGTAGCGAAGACCACTATGGATTTAACTTTTATATTAGCACATACAGACTAGGCACAGATCAGCTGCTATTGTTTGTGTATTTATACATATGTAAATAGCATTGTTTTGCCCCAGTTAAGAATGGCAATTCATTGTGTTAGGCACGATGCACATCCTAAGATATCGCCCCCAAGTGTTTACAGTCTAAATCATGTTTTGATATTTACATTCTTTTTAAAGAACTGCTTACACAGCATTGTATCACAAATGCCACCTAAAACCAAGGTTTAAATAGGTTCCACACACTTGACAGTTTGGGGAAATATCCGAAGATACGTACTAGACTGGCATTAATGAATCATAGCCAGTTTACTTGCTGTGAGCAATAAATTGCCTTGATGCTGAATGACATTTAAAAAGTATGGGGAAGAGGGAAAAAGCCCTTCAGAAATCTCATGGAATGTAGAGAGAAATCTCAAAAAATTTTTACTAACATTTCCCTAATAGTCATATACAATATTATCCCTGATCATGGCATATTCTGTGGTATAAAACATAGAATGTTTATTTTAAAAGTTTGTTTTTTTTCTTGTTTCAATGTTTGTTGACATGCATCCATTTTTCTGCAGCATGCTTCCAAGCTGACTTCACCATTTTTCTGAACTTCTGTTTTCATTTGATCATTCACATAGAAGACACTTGAGACTTTTAATTAGTTTGATCGATTAATTGTCAAGTGGGTTCTCTCTCCATGGCGATTGTGTGTGTGCGCGTGTGTTTGTCACACACACACGGTGTGTTTTGTGGTGGCTTGGTGAATAGTAGCTGGAGCAAAAACCTGTGTGGAGATGTGGGTGTGTAAAATATATTTGGACATTTTTGAGGATTCTCTTAAAGTTCTGACATACTAAGTCTGATCATCGCAATAAATACACTAGTTTTCTTGTGGCCTGAATTTAATGACAATGTAACTGCATGCCTATGTTTGCCTAGGATTTCTAATTATTTTTTTCAATTGTTTATTTTGGATAGGTCTGCTGTTAAGGGCTTGGTTTCAATACTGAAGTATATCAGGTCAGTGTTTGGAGAAGAGTATACATTTCCCAAATAATTATTCATCACTGTCTCAGTAAAATAACCATGTACTGTACAAGCACATGAATAGCTGCTCACAATACACACTGCACAATGACAATTACTGCTAAGACATAATACTAAATGAATCCACTAGTTTCAACCAATGATGAAAATGAATAAAGGTAGCATAAAGATATCAGAGAGGAGACAGTGACAAAAGTTAAAATTTATTTAAAAAGAAGTTATTGTAAGCCACTTTAAATGCAATGATGCACAATCTCAACGGCTTTGAAAGTAACCAAATTCCAACTAGAAATCCAGTATTATCAGCCCACAATGCTGCTATATCAAATGCATATCAGCATTAATGCCAGAAATCTGAAGAGGGCTAAGTCATATTTTTTTCCTCAAGATTTGAGCCCCATATTCAAATGTGTCAAATTTCAACATCAAATACAGATTCAACCAAGCCAAATGCTAAAGTAAGTGTGGGACTATTTTAGTCACTGGTTATAATTGTCAATTTCTCAAATGACAAAATCCATCATGGCACAAAAGTATTTTACTAATGCAATGGCACTGTATTGTTCAGTATAACTGTTTTAGTTGATAGCAAACTGGATCATCCAGATAAGATCCTACACATGAAGTTCCACGGTAAATTATTCTTCCCTCAACAGTAGTGCTGGGTCTTTAAGTTAAATTGTACATCTATAAGCAAGGCTGTACTTCAGTGAGGTCAACCTAAATTCTGCATCAAGGACCTCTGATTCTGCAGCGCTCATCATACAGCAACCTCGAAATAGAGGCTGCTTCAGCTCCATTTGAAAAGAGAGTGATTACTGAATTAAATATGAAAATGAATACAAACAATTAATGCAACATTCCAGGTATTTAATCTAAGTTAAAAATTAAAATTAGTTTAACATAATTTTGTATTGAAGTTGCAAAACTGCATCACAAAAGTTGTAAAGGAATCTGAAGTTTTTGGCAGCTCAGCAGAGGACAGTTGGGGTATTTGGCACTTGAGAAAGAGTAGGGAATGATTTCAGATTGTGGGATAGGCACATTATTAGCTGGATATTTCTGCTAAAATGACCTGCAGTGAACTAGTTAATGATGGCATCTTAGTTATAATTAGATTTCAAAGGAAATGCATAGTGCCCAGTGCATCATATTCGGAAGGTTTACTTTACAACCATAATGGCTAGAAACTTACTTTTTAAATGAAAGTTCAGATTCTGGAGCAGTTTTGCACACAGAATCACAGAATGCAGTGAGCTCTGTTTAGAAGTAGTCTGGAATATTCTAATTCCATGACAGATTGATGGATAGGTCAATTAACTGTAGTATCAACTGCCCAGAAATGTTTTCTTAAAAGTTCATCTGCTCCTGATGATTATAACTTGAGATGTGGAATAAGTATCAGCAGTAGCTGTACTCTTAAGAAAAATCTGTTTGCAGGCTACTCTCTCTTTAGAAAAATGTACCATACAGGCAAAATAAGTTCTAAATTTAATATTTTCAAAGTTGTCTCATAAAATATCACTTGATCTTTTTAAAGAGATCGGGTTGCCATGATGCACCGTAGAAGGAATAGGAATAACCTGGGATTTTAGCATCTCCATTTATCCAGCTCACTGGTTCTCAAACCGTAGTCCAGAGAGCACTTGCTAGTCTACAGAGATCTGGCCAGTCACATGGTGCTGGCTCCTGTGTCTTGCAGAAGCAGCTGGAAAAAAGCAGCCAGTGAAGCTGCCTCTATTAGAAGCCACTGCTACACAAAAGAAACAAGCTTCTCTCAGCAATGAGAGCCACCAACAGGAGAGACAATATTCAGGACGATGGGAACCATGAAAATGGGTAGCATGTGTAGGGGAACAGGAGGAATGTTTAAAGTGAAGAGCAAAGGAGATGGTGGATTTAATCCACATATACCCCAAACAGAACAAAAGCCTTATTACAGTAAAGTCAGTTAAATGCAATAAATACTCTAATAATATTACTGTATGTAAACTATTGCCTTAGTTGCCAGGAAATTAATTCAAAACAAAGGAATGGTCCAGTCAGTCTATTCACACATGATCTACACCATCAGAAAGTTTGAGAACTTATCTACTTAATGAACATTTATTCTTAGTGTAGTTATTCTAATTTCTGGCATATTCAGAAAATCAATTTGCTCACAATAAGCCACACAAGCTAAATACCGACCATTATACACACACACACACACACACACACACACACACACACACCTTTCAAACTTCCATTCAACTATAAAACTGATTCAGTGCCTTAGATCTTACTTTAAAGATACCTGAAAATAAACACTACCATGAAACACCAAAAGCCCTTATACTTGCATAAGAAATTATATAGTGAGCACATACAATCTGCTCTCCATCTATTTAGGTGTTCCATCTAATGTACTCACAAATCCAAACTCAGCATATGGCCCTGGAATCATGTTAAGATAACCATAATCTTTCTTTGGAGGGGGAGACAAATGACACCTTGTTTTCATTCTCGGTAGGCAGTATACTACTTTAACAAATTCCTTCTCCATTTTTCTTAACATGGTGTTGCTTCAAAACACATGCACTACAGGATATACAAACTTAAGTTTATGCTTTCCCCCCTTGCAAACACACACCCCTTGAATTAATATCAAGTAATTCTGTTTCTTGCTCTTTCCAGAGAAAACCCATCAAGATTCATTTTCAAACATTTTTCCCTTTAAGACTGTAATGCTTAGTCACTTCTACAGTTTTTTTCCCCCGTTTTAAATTGCCTGTCAAGTTGCCCAACATCTAGGAATCAACCATTCTGTTTGTCTTTGTCCTTTAGAGCCATTTTAATAAGGACATTTGTCTCAGATATTTCCCTCCCCCCTCAGAAATAAAGTTTCTGTATAGATTTTGTAACCTTCTCCGAATGAGCAAATTGTAAAATATTCCTATGACTTTAGAGAGACAGAGGAAAAGAAAAAAAAATAGCTAGCCAAGGAGCACAAACCCCATTTGTGTGCTTCCCCCTGAGCCCATCACATGCCTTCTCCACATCATTTAGAGTTTCCAAGTTAATTGTTTTATTACATAACTTTAAACCTAAAGCTAATCCCAGAGCAAAACAGCCTGGTCACAGACATGATCTGGCACTGATGATACCAGGCACTCACAACCAGAGCTCAACCCACCTGCCACAAAGGCCATTTCCTCTACTCTCTGGGGAAAGGGAAGCCGCTCAGACAGCAGGGTGATGGGCGGGGTAAAATGGAAACAACCTAATGTGTCCTTCAGCTCGCCCAAGTGCCAGCCTGGAGCAGGATGCCCTTTGCGGTCAGATTGCCCCCCATCTCCCAGCCTAAGGGTTACAGACCCGCCCGCCCCCGCTTCGCGAGCTCAGGAAAGAGCGAGTGTCCGAGGGAGCAGCTCCTTACAGGGGCTGAGCTCTGGGAGGCCGACGCAGCCGGATCCCCCACCCCGAGCACACGCGGAGATCGCAGGGCAGGGGGTGGGGAGAAAAAGCTCCGCCACCCCAACCCCACATTGTCACCTCACGCCGCCGAGCACGAGCCGCCCGCCCACATCGGGCAGAGGACCCCCCCGCCCCCGGGGCTCGAATACCCGCCGGAGTAAACCAGCCCCCGCTTCCCCCAGCCGGATCCGGGCGGAAAGTTCCTCGTCTTCCCGACCAGACCCGGCGCCCTGGGTAGGGGCGTCCCGCAGGAACCGCCTCGGCGGCGGCGGCGGGAGGTGCATCCCCTCCCCTCGGCGGCACCTGTTCCCATCACCCCGCTCCGCAATGGAAGTTACCCCGGGAGACGGGGCCAGCCAAGCGCCACTGCCTCCGTCGTGCGGGATCCCGGGGCGGGCGGAGCCCCGAGCACCATCGCGTGGGACTCACCGCCGCGCTCTCCCGCGCTGCTCCGTGGCCGGCCCGGCCGGTCGGGGCCCAGGGCAGCCGGAGGCCCCGGCCGGGATGGAATCCAGCAGCTGGACCCCCCCCCCACCCCGGGGCGCCCGAGTCCCGGGCTCCACGCTGCTGCGTCAGCGCCGCCGCCGCCGCCTCCCCCTCCTCCGGAGCCTCCTGGCTGCGGGATAGGGATGGGGGCGGCCCCCCGGGGCGTCGCGATCAGGCTCCTCCCTCCCGCCGCGGCCGCCCAGCGCACACAGGCCGGGAGCAGGCGGCCACTACGGCTGGGACAAGAGGCTCCTCCGCCGCTGCCGCTCGGCTCTAACTCCCGAAAGCAGCAAGCCCCTCCGTCCTCCTTCCTGCTTCCTCGTCCGCAGCCAATCAGCGCCCTCCCAACCAGGCCGCTTCTCCACAGCCGCCAATCACACGGGCTCCTGCCAGCCAATCCCGGCTCCCGCCACCCCCCCCCCCAGCCGGGCTAAGCGCCCCCCCACCACAAGCGGGTCCCAGCGCAGGAGGCTCCCAGCAGCCACGGCATGGCCACCACCGCCCCAGGGCGGGGGAGGGGCCAGCTCCACACGAGCCTCAGCATCCCCCGCGGAGCATCGCTGGACCAGCCCCTCACCCAGCCCGACTGCCTGCGACCCCTCTAGAATCCCTTCCTCATCCCACACCCCCCTGCACTCCATCCCTTACTGTATTCCCCCAGAGCCTCGTCCCCTGCCCCTCAGCATCCCCCTACCACACCCCCGTTCCCATCCCAACCTGCCTACAAGAGCCCTACATCGTGTCCCACCCCCACTCAAGCTCTGCTGCACCCTCTCTTCCCAATCCAAACCATCTCCCCCATCGCTTGCCCCTCCCCATCCCACAGAGATCCTTAACTAGACCCTCATGCCTGACCCACTGAAAACCATTCCTAGCCTAGTCACTGCACCAGCCTGCCACCCACTCTCCTCCCTTGTGACTCTACACCTCGGTCTCCATCCCCTCACTGAGCTTCCAGAGCCAGTCTCCCACCGTCCAGCACTTCCCTTGCCTTGGAGGAGCTCTCTGCTGCACCCTCATTTCTTTCCCCTCCCAGAGTATGTATAACCAGGTCACTGACATTCCATGGAGCCTTCCGTTGTGTCTACTCCCCCTACACGACTGCCATATTCAGGTCACTGAGTCAACTTGTCAGTCAACCTCCAATACTTCCTCTCCAGCCGGAGGAGCCCTCTGTGCACTCTGCTTGGCAGTTTGTGATCTGGGATATGGTCTACATGTTAAACTAATCCTACCTTCCCCACCTGGATATTACGGAAGCGAGCTGAATTTAAAATTTATTAGCAATTGCTCTATTAACCTATAATCAGGCAGACTAGAAAGAGAGGAGATGATCATGTCAATATTTATACCTTAAATCAGATTCCCAAAAGGTGGTCTGGTCACATGCTGGCTTCTCTTTTCCACCTGTTAAAGAGCATTAAAAAAAAGTAAAGATACATGAAACACTTTCCTGTTTAAGGAACTGTAGTTGCCACAAAGATGTTGTGTGATTGTGAATGACAGTCCGCAAGACAGTCTTTGTATTAAGTGTGTCCCATACTATGAAAAAATGGGAACCCTTGGGTTAAAGCAATACCTGTTAACCACACATTTATCTAGTTATTCTATTAAATTAGCCCTCTCCAAATGATTACTGCAAATCATAAACAGGCATACTATTAAATGCAAGAATTACTGTTGATGCTGAGAATTCAAGCATTCACATATGAAGGAAACAGCCAACATTAAGATTCCTACCACTGTAATAACTTTGTATACCCTGTAAAATATATTATAGGTTACACAGTAATATGATAAGGTTTGCAATTCAGAAGGTAAACTACAATATAAAGTAGTATATTTGAATAATATGACTGCGTTAACACTGTGGTAAAACCTTAACTTTTGAAATTTCCTAAGGTGAGTTCTTGATTTTGTGACTTTAACATCACATCAATGCTCATTTTTGTAGTTGATTTTCTCAAGTGCTGAAAAAACCACCACCACCTCACAGCGCACTTTTACCTGACACCTTAAAGTGAGCTGGCTATAACTAATGGATTCTTTAATAAAGATATCCTTAATTGACGGCCTGCCCTATGCTTTGGTATCTTTACAGATGCATCCTCCCCAAATCACCAACTATTCAAATGTGTAAGTTAATCAAAGGCAAAGATGGAAAAAATATACTTTCCTTTAACTGAAAGTTGGAACAATTTTGTTTAAATTTTCTCCAAATAAACATTCATTTTTCAGCTGAGACCAATCTGAAAAATTTTGAAGCAGAAAGAGAAAAGAAAAGTTAGTTCAGGAAAGTTATAACCAATTGGAAAAAGCAACAATAGTATAGAAACCAGAACTCAGCTTTACCTATAAGTGATCACTACTAGCAACCCATGTAAAGATAAATAGCAGAAGAACACCTTTACCAGTATTTACATTGCAGTGTCTTCAATATAATCATGGTTCTTCAATGTTTTCCCCATTTACATTGTTTCCCCTTTCCATTCAAGGTGTGAGATCAGATTACTTTTCTCCTGGTACGCAGCATGGCAGAACAAATGAAGACTACGCTGCTGCCTCTACAGATATTTGTAAACTGGGTCATGCAATCATGAACATCTGATGGCAGGGATGGGCTCCTGGGTACTGTGGAGAAATATGAAAAATAAGAAGCGTTATAGAAAACCAACCCCTGCTGCCCTATCACCATCTGTAGGAAACCATTTTCTAGCTCCCCAATTCCCAGTATTTAACACATTCATAGCACAAACAAAGGCAAACTCCCTCTTTGAGAGATTAGATGGCAGGTGATTCTGACTTCTCACAGAAATGGAAGCACAAAGAAAAATTCCCCCTTATTGGTTCATTGGCACAAAACTGTTTACAAAAGGAGTTTGTAAGCCAGTATCAGCAACTTTCCTGTTCCTTTAGGAGGAGGCCAATTTTACTCATTAGCCAGGAGGGATCAATTGCCACAGAAACCTCCCACTCCTGTATTCCATACCTTCTCCCACTGAAGGGGCACATTAATAGCAACAGAGGAGAAGGGGATCACCCCATATGTGTATCGTGACATATGGGGCAGTTTCTTCTGCTCTTGCAGCCATTGAGACAATCATTACAGTAAACACATCAGTTAAGAGTCTGTGTCTTACATATTTTAGTGGAAGTGCTACTGTCACTAAGGGCTTGCTTTTGTAATCATCTACTGCCATTCCATAATAGGAGGATCCTACCACGCAAACCCTTTTCTGTTTTTAAGGAGAAAAATCTATTTTTTAAAAAAATGTACTTTATCACCAGACTCAGCACTCCCCCAACGACAGGGCACCAGGAACAAAGTGTTCTCTAGGACCATCTCTGGAGGCCAGCCATGGAACTGGCCATTGCAAGCAGAATGCTTCTTCAAAGCAGTGGTACTTAGCTGCACTATCCAGCCTAGATAGGCTGCAAGAAGGAAATGATGCCCCTAAACAGATAACAGGATGAAGTAGTGACTGGAGCCAGTACCAGGGCATTACCATTGATAGTCAAGTTTCTACTGATTCATCATCTATGTGTCTTTTCCCATTCCTGGCCACTAAGCAGAGAGGGTGGTATTTCCAAACAAGGCGACAGCTGTCTCCTGAGGAGCTGCAGTGAGAGCCACGTAATATGTGATTTACAAATTGGAAGTTATAAAAAGCAATATCCATTTTATCAAAGATAAAAAGGTGTGTTACTTTCACTGAAATTAGGGCAGGAGATACATGCTCCCTGATTTCCACCAACTCACCCCTATGCTAGCCATATATTGAAACTTATCCATCAGTTTTAACATGTTTTCCGTTTATTTCACTCCCACTACAGTTCAGGAGGACTTTGGGAAGCAAGCACATGCCACACAGGATAGCCCAATCACAATGTAAGAGTATGTCTAAATAGTAGGTGCACACCAATGAACAGACAGTGTCAACTAAGCCTTAAAAAACTAGGTTAAAATAACATTTTCAGGTCTGGTTGGAATTCAGCAAAACCCAAGGAAAGTTAAGTGGCTGAAATATTCTTTTTCCATTGGGCCTGGATACTGTGACCTACAGTAGCTGATCATGCATAGCGTGTTTTGAAATCCTTGCTGTGCCTGAGTGAATTGGGCTAAGAGGTAAAAGGGCACATTTCAACCAATTGGAGATACTGATCCACTTTCTAAACTACACCCCACCCTTCCTCCCCCAACTCATTATTTCCTTAGGCAGTTTGTGTAGATGTAAAATTTGTTTTAAGACACACCTCTGCAGTCTTCTGTTCAATCATCTACCTGCCATTTCAATGAGATAGTGCAACTCCTCTCAACAACCAGGATTTGTAAGCTACCTATAAAGTCTCCACATGATGGTAAGTAATTGTCTGAGTCTACCACACAGTTTACAGCAATGATTTCACATATGCAAGGGACCAGAGTAGGGTTCATTGATGGTATATTTTTCCAGGCTAGCCATCCCCAGAGCAAGTGGTCAGCCACTACTAGATGTTACTATGGTGAACATTGACACAGGCACTTGAACCTAGCACACTGGCAAATTACCATGAAAACTAATCAACATGCTTTTGGACTGAGCTATGATAACTGATTATATGAGGCCTGATTGAAGTTTCATTTGAAACCTGACCTCTCCAGCAAAGACATATACACTACCTGTGACAATGGTACAGAAGCTAGACATGAGGCTGCCGGAAAAATTTGCTACCATCTTTGATAAAGAACAACGCTCTCCTCCCTCTCAAGATTTATCAGCTATACTGCTGAGAGCCACAGGGGATTTACAGTAGCAATTGGCCTTCATCCAATTACATAACCACCTTTGTAAGATCCTCGTGTTTTGAGATGCTCAGAAGACAGGCTCTGTAGAAGTGCACAGCGCTAACACTAAATTTTCTCCTCCTTTAAGGTAGCATTAAAATAGAAAACAGTCAATTCACAGAAGTATATGGAGATGATAGTGCAGTCTATCTTATGACTATTTAAAGTATATGCAGACTATGTACTCTGAAGACCGTAATGGTTGTAAAGGAACACAGAGTCTCATGTAGATCTGTAAACTTACTAAAGAGTTGATTTCTAACGTGACAGCATGCAACAGCTCCTCAGTCAGATCAGACTTTTCAGAATCATGACTGCTCTCGGACCTGCTTCCCTTATGCTTTAGCAACTTTATTGCAGTCTGGCATTTAAAGAAAGATAGGGGGGAAAAAGAGGGAAAACATTCCCATTATACCTTTATTTCACCTCTTCCCTCAAGAGTTCTGTAGCACAGCAACATATCCTCGGGACATGCAGTTATCCTCCCCAAACCCATCAATGCTGGTGAGCATCAGCTAAAGGGAGTCACCCAGGGGAAAAAGGTATTCCCTGTCCCCTGGAGCTGAGTGCTGCCTACACAGTGCTCCCAACCTGAAGAGTGAGAGAGTCAACCTCAGAGTCAGCAGTATATTTTACCACTGGACTACCAAGCTGTCCTATACATTTTTAAAACAGGCTCTCTCTCTATCCAGTGAGCAGCAGCAATAGGTTAACTAAGGTACTAGCCAAATGCAGAGCACAGAATCTAACAGAGTTCTCACCTTACTCTCCAGAAGTGTTTTAATGACTCTGCAACCATTCCACCGTGGACTGTGATTTCAACTAAGGAGGATCACATCTGGTCAATACTTGGATTGGAAACTGACAGATTTGGAGATGCTCTGAAATAATTTATGATTATGAATACTGTATGTTGACTTCATTAGTGGGATGTATACTGTATGAATATATTGGTTTCATTTAATAGGGGGCTGTAAGGAAAAAACAAGCAGAAAGGAAAAAGAATGACTCAAGATAGGCCATTTCTCCACAAATGCTCAAGCAGGGCTGGCTTTAGCCAATTCAACCAATTCCCCTGAATCGGGCCCTGCCCCTAAGAGGCCCCTACACCCAAGCCCCAGTACAGTGTACTGGCAAAAGCCAGTGCGCTGTACCGGAGTGGCCCAGCTTCCCCAGGGGACAATTTAAAAGGCCTGGGGCTCCCAGCAGGGGTTGGAGCCCCAGGCCCTTTAAATTGCCACCAGAGCACCACTGCTGGAGCCCTGGGTTAGGGCTGTGGGGCTCTGGAGGCTATTTAAAAAGTCTGGGGCTCCCGTTGCTTCTACTGCCCTGGCCCTTTAAATAGCCACCAGAGCCCCACCGCTTCCCCAGGGTTCCCATGGCTACGTAAAGGGCTGGGGCGGTAGAAGAAGGGGAGCCCCGGGCCCTTTAAATACCCCCAGAGCCCTGGGGTAACAGGAGGCTCCGGGGGCTATTCAAAGGGCTGGGGCTCCAGCTGCCTCTGCTGCCTCGGTCCTTTAAACAGCTGCCAAAGCCACACTACTTCCCCAGGGCTCCCTCAGCTATTTAAAAGGCTGGGGCAGTAGAAGCAGGGGAGCCCCGGGCTCTTAAATAGACCCCAGAGCCCTGGGGTAGCGGGGGGCGCTTCAGCTGCCTCTGCTGCCCTGGTCCTTTAAATAGCCCCTGAGCCCCGGGCTGCTGCTGCTACCCTGGTGGGGGAGGGAGGAGGAGGGGGCACTCACCATACAGGATGGGCTGTACCCTCTGTACCTGCACCCGCTGCCCGCAGCCAGCCCGTCTCCAGCCGGCCCCGCACTCCCTGCCTTGCCTCCAGCCCTGCACCAGCTCCTGCCGCACCACCAGCCTTGCCCACATCAGCCCTGTCTCCAGCCAACCCCTGCCGCACCCCCCTGCCTGAAGCCAGCCAGTCCTGCACTGCTTTGTCTCCAGCCCTGGCAACCCATGCCGCATCCTCTGGCCCTGCCTGAAGCCAGCTAGCCCACCCCACACCCCCTGTCTCCAGCCTGACCCACACCCCTTGCCCAGCCTGCAGTCAGAACCTACCTCCAGCCCCTTTCCCCCCCCCACCTCCATCCAGCCCCATTTCCACTGATGCCCTGCAGTTCCCAGGGAAGTAACCCTGCACACCTGCTTCAATGCATCTGTATTTTCCTGGACATGTCAGGCTTTTTGGGTTCTTAAATCGCCATCCGGGAGGAAAATACGGACGTATGGTAACCCTATTGGTACAAAAAATACATACTGTGGCAGAACTTTTTATAGGGACCCAGTTGCTAAGAATGAAAGGCTTTTTTTTTTTTACATGTTTTTTTTTTTCAGTCATCCCTGCTGGGGCCCCGCCGAAAATGTTTGAATTGGGCCCCACACTTCCTAAAGTCGGCCCTGTGCTCAAGGGTTAAGAGACAGTGCCATACAGGGAAAGGAGTGCACACACCTTGAGATCAAAAGGACCATAGCAGTTTAGAAAGACTCTTTTGAGAGGAGATGAAGGAGATGTTTGGAGGAATTAGGATGAGATACAGGCACCCAATAGGGGGAATGAACAAATTAGCCCTACCTAGCTTGCCACGAGGCGAGGACAAACCTTTACGTAAAATAGACAAGCACAAAGATGGCTTTAAAATCCCTTTTCTCTAAAGCTTTGTTCCTACTGTTAGAACACAATGATTTGGTTTTAGGAAAGCTGTTTGGCCACTATATTCACCACTGGCCACAGAACTCCTGACAGGAAGAACCACAGGTGCCAGAACTCAGTCCAATCTGCTGGGTAAGCATGGTTCATACATAGTGCTGTAGCCCAGGGCCCAGTCAAAGTGTGCAAATTGTAGAATGTCATCACAGGAGAGGTAACGGCATGAGGTGTGTCAACTGTGAGGGTGCTCTCACAGACCAGAAAGGGGACAGAGGTGCATGACAGAAACTTCCAAGGAAACAGGTGCTAGCAGGAATTGGTGCTTATGATTCAGTAGATGGCACTCTTCCCTTTGAGTCAGTACTGAACCAATACCCCAACATGATGTTAGGGGTCACTGTGCTGCCGGACGTTCCCTCTTTCAAATGAGACAGAAAACTGAGTTCCTGACTACTTTTGGTCAGTGAAGATCAAGACACCAAAGAATGGGTGTGAACAAGGGTGCCTTGATCAAAGCTTAACTTGGGTAATTAAACTGCAATTTCTTAAATTCCCCCTTCAGTTTCAATTGGAGAAGTTATTCAGTTCCTAATACATATAACCCTTCTCCCCACCACCACATATCACACAACCACCTTTGTTGATTCACAATAGCGTGCGCATACACACACACTGTACGCAGTAGCTGCCATGCATTCTACCTCAGGTGTGGCTGCCTTTCAACAATGAATGAGATATCTGGATTTAGAATACATGAAGCATGGTGGGATCCTTCTCTCACTAACAGTGTCCTGCAGCTATCATTTTAAGACACCTTCTTGGGCAATAGTTTCTACGGGCTAGAGGGGCATATGTAAATTAATCTCACTTCCCACACAGTGACATAGTACGTTTAGAAATGAGGGAGGCCAAGGGACACAAATGAAAAAAGTTAGATTTCCTAACAGTTGCTTTATTAATCTATATCTAGGCATATCTGGAATTAAATTAGCTAAATTATCTCTATCCCTTAATAACCGATCAGTAATTGTTAATCAGAAGTTTTTCCAGTTACACTATTAAATCAAACTACCTCTACAAGAAATAAGCAAATCGTTAGACACTTGTTTCTCACTCAAACAGCAATACATGCACTTTCCAGCATTTAGAGTGCAAATTTTTCAGTCAAACTATTGCTTAAGAGAAACTTGTCAATGTACATGCTATTCCATTTACAATTAAGTGTCACCTCCTCATTCAAGGTGCAGGACAGGTAACTTACCTCTTTCAAGGATGCAGGATATCAGAACATCTGGAGACCAGGCCAAGACAGTAATATTACACACACACACCTCTGTATCCGATGGAGAAGTACAAGAACTGGAATTGACAGAGAAAGCAGACTTAGACCCTGCATCACCAGACTTGTCTCTGGCACGCTTCAGATAGCCACTTTCTCCTTTGGGACATTGACTATTTAAACTTCTTTTCTTGTCCCTTCCACAGCCATCAATTACACTCTCAAAGAAAGGGAGGTGGAGAGGAAATAGTGCAATCATTGGTTACAATACAAGATAGCTGGCTATCTACTAGTCCCTAACCAACATCACAGGAACCCCATGAGAGTGGTTTTTCTCATTAACGATGAAGAATGAGCTGCCAATGCCCAACTGTCACAGAACATTCTGATTCCTGTAAAGGGAACAACATCCAAAACATTCTGCTTGTTGTCTGAATAGCAGCAGAGGGGAATTAAATACCCCTTTGTTTGTTGACTCACCATTTGAAATGTGCTAGTATAGGCAGTAGCAGTGTTTACTAACCTGCTGTCACATTCACCTCCATAGCCAGTGAAGGCCTGGTTGTAGCTTCCTGTGGCCTCCCAGTAGCAGGGTGGCTCCAAGGAAGTTACAAAATGACAGGAATTGACAGAAGCTGAAGGCTTGATTCTCCACAGCTGTGCAGCTTATGCAGTCATTTATGCCTGTACAAAAGGGACAGATACCAATGAGAAAGAATGGAGACTGGGATGGGGCAGGAAAGAAAGGCAGTGGGAAAAAAAGACAACACTGATTAAAGGAAAGAAAATGATATGACAAAGAAAGAAAGAGGGAGAAAGAGAAGGGAGTTATGTTTCTTTTTTCTCCAATTACCCAAACAATTGTTCAGTTAACAGCTTTAACTGGATAAAAAGAAACAGACAATGGGAATATAACAAATGGATCAACTAAGTGTGGCTAGAGAGTCCTTCAAACAAACACTACAGCAGAGAAGAAGACACAAGCTGCCTGTGTGCCAGCCTCTAATTTCCCTCTATTTAAGGGACTCCCAGTCCGTGCAATCCCACATCCCTCCCTCATGCCAGGGGCTTGGTGCATCTGCCATGCCCTCTCCCCCATATGATATAAACTTTTTCTCTATTCCCCTTATGGCAGGGGCTCCATGTGTGCCCCCCAGCTCCCTATTTTGTTATCTCATCTCCACTCCCACCTCTCCAGGACCCTGTTTCTTCCCCACCCTGATTTTCCCTCCCTGTCTCCACTCCAGGTCTCTGCTTCTACACCCATCTATTCAGTCTTCCGTCCCAAGTCCCTGCTTCCCTTATCACCACCCCCACTCCCCTCCCCCCATTCTCTTGTAGATCTCTGCTTTGTCCCTCACACCCACTCTCCTGCCCACTTCCTTCCCCTCCCCCACCAGCTCCCAGTTCTCTCCCAGCCTCTGCTTCCCCATCACCATTGGCCCACACCTGTCCAGGTCCCTGCTCCCCCCCCCCACCCCAATCACCAACAGCCCATCTGTCTGGTCCCTGCTACTTCCCCCTACCATGGCTATTTCCTCCTCCCCCTCTGGGTCCCCATTCCCTCCACAAACACTCTTCCTCCTATTCCCCCTTGTCTCTGCTTCACACCCTCTATGTAAGGCAGTCTTATTTTTGATAGAGTCCAGACAACAATGTGCTCCCCAGCAAATTAAGCTGCCACCTCTAATATGTGTAGGCATCAGAATCCTCTGCCTGCAGCACCAGGCTGTCTTGCTGCATCGGTTTCCTGTGAATCAGTGTTCACATTTGCACCAAACTCACTAGGTTTGTGCCCACTGCTGCCCAGAACATTCCCTGAAATTTTGGAATTGATCTGATAAGGCATTACAAAGTTACCACATTATAGATAACCAGCTTCACTTGGCCAAAACTGTGGTTCCATATGCAGCAGTTGCTTCTGTGGCCTCAAAGCAGATAACATCCCTCTTTTTGTGCTATTAGCCTCAGGCCTAGTTGACCACTGCAAATTGACTTCTTAGGCTGGCCTATAGCAATCAAGTACATCACCCTGACCACACAGTCTGAGAGAGGCAGGAAGAAGTGTCTCTTCCTCCAAGAGCAGGAGATCCCATCTGAACCTGACCAGGACCACTAATGGGGAATTCCCGTTTAATTGCAAGCAGCAAGTGTATTAGGATCTATATGAAGTAGGACAACAAACTTAAAACTGTTGATAGCAATACACTAGAAGCAGCTGCTTAGAGTACTCTTGAGAACCCCTACTCTAACTCTTTCCTAGATCAACTTTACTGGGTTCCAGGGAAAGCCTTATCCAGCCTTCCTTGGCTGGAAGTCATAACATGGTGCTTTTGGAGAACAGGTAGGATCCTGACAAGATTTCTTCCTGACACCAAGCAGTTGCTGGGAATCACAAAAAAACTTGAATTAAGTAGATTTAGGGTGACCAGATAGCAAGTGTAAATCATCAGGACAGGGAGTGTGGGGTAATAGGTGCCTATATAAGAAAAAGCCCCCAAAATCGGCACTACCTATACAATCAGGATATCTGGTCACCCTAAGTCGATCCCTTCTGATAACAATATTTGAAATTATATCATTACCACACTTACATTTCAATGCATCAATTTGCTGTACTAAAGGGATTCTTCTTATTTTACAGCTTCAATAATCCCCCTCAGAAGTCACAGATTTCCATTGCAATCTATTGATGTGTTAGACGTTCATAAAATCCAACATCCTCATTTAACCTGGATTTCTGCATAGACTTGCAGTTTTTAAAAATCAACCTGTTTGCTCTAAGCAAGAATAATCTGGCAGCACATTACTCATCTCTCCATAAGGTTGGGGGTTCAAACAACACTGTACGTTGGAGAGAACCAGATCCTTCCACAAACATCATAAAAACCAAACTAAAAACTCCATGTACAGGTTAGTGCAGGGGGAGTGGAACTGAAAGGGGGCAGCACTCAGTAGAATTAGGACCCATACAATAAAATATAAAAACTACATTCCCAAGAAGCTTCAGTTTGAAACCTATAGAAAAACACAGTAACATATTCCCACCTGTGTGGAGGGATATAAAGTCCTATTCCTTACAGACTGAGATGTAAGTAACTATCAACCCCTTAGCAGATCAGTTTTATACACTGATAGGTGTTTAAATGTACTGCACACAGATTAATTTAACAGAAGACTTTCAATTTCATTTACTGAAAATAACAACCAACCCCACTCCCTCACCCCAGCCAAATACAAATAAATTACTAGCTTTCCCAGCCTAGACTGAGGTGCTTTTAAATTACAACTCCCCATACCCTGTGAGGGAATATCACAGTTATACACATGCTGCAGGCACCTTTATTTTCTATCAGAAACTCCTCTACATTTCCTGGGACTAAAATGAAAAACAGCCACTCAGTCAGACTTTTGTACCTGGTTCAATTTACCCAGAACCCCTCCCTTGTAAAGTTCTCCCTCCCCACCCCTTGTAGGGATATCTTTAAATGACCAGACTCTAAACCAGTGAGCATACAAATATCCAAATCAGCTGAGTCAGCCCTACCCCACCTGATGCGGAGCAGCCTCAGCATAAAAGGTGCTCACACTGCACCGGCTACTGCTTAAAGAGACAGTTTTCATTCCTTTTTCACAGAGGAATAGTGAGTAAATACTGCAGGCCAAATTAATTTGTGATAGAACTCTACTCACTTACTTGGAATTACATTACACTGAGGATAAATTTGGACATTAGTGTTTAGCTACACGATATATCACCTTTAGTTACAGATGCTTTTTCTTTTGAGACCTCTACTTAAACATCAACTTTTCTGTATTCTTTTCATAGCGATTTTTCCTCCTTTCCCATGAAATGTAATATAGTCTCTGCCCTGATGAGGGCATATTAGAAACAGGCTCAGTGTGGGAGATCTGTCAGCCAGCATGAAGGTGCCATATAAATCTAAGATATTTTATTTACCTGGAAAAATGGCAAATAAATAGCACCATGTGTGATTACTGGATAATTGGAACTCCAGACTTTACATCAAATAAGATCTTTAGTATAGTTATTGTGCTTTTCACCCAAAGGTCTCAAAGCACTTCACAAAGATGTATGTAAACTTCATTAGTCACATTTTACAGGAGGGGAAACTGAGGCACAGAGACGTGAAATGTCACAGTGGGTAAACAGCACAGCTGAGAATAAAGTCATGGATTCAGAAAACATGCTTAAGTAAATACTTAAAAGTGAAACACATACCTAAGAACTATCTTGAATTGCAATGGACTTAAACTTTGAACTGGTTCATGCTATCATTAGTGAAAATTCATATGCACTATCAGATGTTTAACCATCCCCAGATAACAATTATTTTATAAAGTGTGACTCACAAAAAACTGTAGCAAGGCTGTAGTAATATGAACATGAAACACATGTCCCAAGCAGACAACATAGTACATAAAACAAACAGCAGTTACATGATCTGCAAAATGAAATCTGAAATGATAGATTTGTAGTGGCCTTGGAATGCTGATGCAGTTGTTCCCAGGGCACAGATGAGGGCTCTATGGTATAAAGCCACAATCAGTAAAAGCCAGACCCCTGTCATTTGTTGATGAGTGCCAGTGGATACAATTGGCTCAGATAAGTCAGTGAGTTCAAAGACACAAAGGGTATGTCTGCAGTGCAATATAAGCCAAGGGTTTGAACGCAGGCCCAGGCCTAACCCCCCTTCCATCTACACACATATTGCATTAATCCAGGGGTCTGACTCAGGGTCCCAAGCCCCCATGGGATGGAGGGTCCAAGCCTGAGTCAAGATGGGGCCCAGGGTTCAAGCCCTACTGCTTTGCAATGTAGACACAGTCCCACTGGACTCATGCTCTGGGTGTCCACCAAAAGTATTCCACCATCCCTTGGGCTGACTTTCATTGACCTCTCTGGACAGTCAAGTTTGGTGGACAGTCAGGTTTTCCCACACTACCCCACCTTACAAATGGCTATAGTGGCCACATTTCAGGAGAACTCTAGAAAGTCTGAGATGGTTGGTTGGACTGAGGTTGATGAGCTGAGCCCCAGGTTCAGAAGCAGGTTAGAAAATTCTTAACACAGGGTTGACAATCAGTGTAGAAGCTCAAGCTCTAGGTTCTCTAACCAAGATCTGCTGACTCAAGTTCTACTAACCCTAGGCTTATACTGCAGTGCACATGTATCCTCTGAAATTAAGTAAAAGGTGCATGGGTGCAAGGGCTCAGTGCAACACATGTATGCAGAGGGAAAGCAGATGCAACACCAAGAAAGCCACATCTCTTTCCTGTCTTCATTTGCCAAGTACACAGGGACTCAGTCTGGCATGTGTACATTTCAATTATATTTACAGCTATTTCCAGGTCCCTTTATGCTGTCAGAGTGGAAGGATGGTCCAGTGGGTAGGTGCTAGCCTCAGACTCAGAAGACCTGGGATTCAATTCTCCACCAGAGACTTCCTTTATGAGGTTGGTAAGTCCCTCTGACCCATATCCACAAAGCTATTTCGGTTTCCAGCTTCCACTGAAATCATTGGAACCCTGAAATCAATGGAAGCTGGGATCCAAACTACCTTTGCGGGTTTGGGCCTCTGTGCCCTATCTGTAAAACGGGGATAATTGCACTCTGCTGTCTCTCTGCTGTGTTGTGAGGATAATTTCATTAAAGACTGGTTTCAGAGTAGCAGCCGTGTTAGTCTGTATCCACAAAAAGGACAGGAGTGCTTGTGGCAGCTTAGACTTAGAGACTAACAAATATATTTGAGCATAAGCTTTCATGGGCTACAGCCCACTTCATCGGATGCATAGAATAGAACATACAGTGAGGAAATATATATACACATACAGAGAACATGAAAAGGTAGGAGTTGCCCAACCAACTCTAAGAGGCTAATTAATTCAGATGAACTGTTGTCAGCAGGAGAAAAAAATGCTTAAAGATTGTGATGCTGAAAGTAATGATATTACCATAGATAGACAGAGGGTGGTATAGGGGGCTTAGTATAAATGAGAATCATGCCACAAGCTGAAATGAAATACCAGATCCACCCCATTCACTGTTATTAGATATATCCATTAACACAACTGCAACTACCAGTCAACTGTCCATGGACGTGAGGAAGAAAGCGGCTCAGTCAGGAGCCCCCAAAGATACTTTAGCCTCTACTGGTAATGTCTATGGTCTTGTCTACACTTACAGAGCTGCAGCAGCACCGGTGCTGCTGTAGCACTTAATGAGGACTCTACCTACACCCATGGGAAAGCTTCTCCCATCGGTACTCTGCCTTCCTGAGAGGCAATAGCTGTGTTGATAGGAGAAGCCATCCCACCAACATAGTGCTGTCCATAGTGCGGTTAGAATGGTATAACTACATTGCTCAGGGATGTGGATTTTCCACACCCCCTAATTGAAGAAGTTAGTTATACCAATGTAAGTTCCTACTATAGATCAAGCCTATGTTTACATTACCCTTTAGTATCCTGAGTGCAGAGGAATTCCAGGATTCTCTCAGGATGTAGATAAGACACACAGATGTATGCTCCGAGAAACTGCTCCCTTGCACTCCATGTACACCACTGCAGGTGTATCGGGAAACATTTTTGCCTTCCCAATTGAAACATCAGATGATGACCAAAGCTGAGGCAAAACACCTGATTTGACAGACCAGTAGCCTGATCCAGTATGGCAAATCACACATTCTCAGTTCCTAATTCTGCTCTCAGTTACACTAGTGTAAATCTGACCTAACTGCATTGACTGTGTTAGAGTTTCTCCAAATTTACCCCAGTGTTACTGAGATTAAAATTTATTCCTATGAAAGTAACACACAATCTGACAAACTGTCCAGGATTCCTACAGCTTCTTCCAAGGAAACCCTTTTGCTATTATGATGTACACCGATACACTATATAGTACACTGCTACATGCTATAGTGTAGAACCTCACTAATTTTCAGGGACACCCATTGCAAACTACTGAATTTTTTGAATTAGTGACTAAATGAACAAAATAGAACAAAAAAAACTTTGTTCTTTTACTTGGTCAATTATAGTTTAGTTTGATTTATGATAACACTTCATAGTAGTGTCTGTAGTATATATTGTGAAAATAATGAAATCTTACTCTCACAAGACCTCACTCCATTAAATCTTTGCAGAGAGATGGAGAGAGGCTGCCATTATTTTGTGCAGATTATAATAAAGTGTGCAGTTTAGTGGAGAATGGATTATGAGGTTCTACTGTAACTAAGACTGATTTATAGCTGTCATTCTATTCCCAATAGTTGCTGATAACTATCTCAGACAAATTCCTTTTGTGTTGAAATTTTCTATGCTTAGTCTCAGCCCCAAAGTGAATTGTTTTGAAAGTTTTGTGAGGTTTTTTTTTCATAGATCCCTTACTTTAAAGAACTTTAGAACACTAGACATGCATGGAATCCATTTATCATCAAATCACACTTGGATCACTATTAATTCTTCAGCCCTCAGCATTAAATCTGGCTCAGGCCTTACAATGTAATTCTACTCTGAAAAGTGCCAGTGAAAATTGTACTTTCTAACTAAACAGATCTTCGTCCTGGAGGCCTGATTTGTCATGGCCTTTCACCTTGTGGCATCATTTACACCTATGAAAAGAGGATGTTAGATACAAGCAAACCAGAATTCTCCACTCACTTCAGCAGTACGGGTCATACACCCATTCTGAAGAGATGTAAAAGTGGGATCCACAAAGGGACTTAGGTGGTGCAATGCTCAGTGTCATGGCACCTAACTTTTAGGTGCATAGGAAATCACAGGAACAACACAATGACCCACAAAGCCTGAGTTCAGCACCTAGGCTTCCTATACAATGAATGGGGAGAACTAGGCATTGTAGAATACAAACCACAAAAGCCAGAATGCTAGGTGGGGAGCTCCCTAAACTAGTGAATGGGAGATACAGTGAATGGGTGTGTTCTAAGCCCCAGCCCTCATTCACAGATAGGCACCTAATGCCATGCTACAGCGAGGCACCTATCTCTGCTCAGGGATCCTGGAATGGGAACCCGCTTCGTGAAATCAAGCAGCTTAGGTACCTAAAGCATTTTCTTGCTGGAATGGGTTAGATGCTTGTCTCACTCCACACAAAATAGAGGAGCCCAGTTTTAGCCCAACAGTTAGAGCTCTTGCCTGGGATGTGAGAGTCCCAGGTTCAGTTCTGCCCTCTCTGCCAGAAGGGGAGAAAGGTGGGAAACACCTGTTCAGATCCTGTCAAGAGACAGCTGCAATGACTGAGCTATGGAATATACTGAACTGGGGCTCCCTCATTCTCTCCTGTGGGAGCTGTTACACTTTGGATAACCAATGCAAGAAGGGTTGGAACTGTGAGATAGACCCACGGAACTCCCCCCTCAGGGTGGGTGCCCTAACCACTGGATTACAGAGTCATTCTCATTCCCTTTCTCTCTCTGACCCAATGATTATTTAGGTGTCTATCCACAGTGGAACAGTCACTGGAGTCAGAGAGCAAGGGACTGGGAATGACTGTAATCCAGTGGTTAGGGCAGCCTGCTTGTAGGTAGGACATCCTGAGACCACTCACCTTGCTCCAATCAAGCTTTCATTATTTATCCAGAGTGCAGCAGCTTCAACAGGAGAGACTGAAGGAGACCCCCACCTCAGAATATCCCATAGTTAGGTAGGTAGGGAACTCTCCTGAGAGATGGGAGACACCTGTTCCAATCTTTCTCCCACTCTGGCCAAGAGGGGGGAATTGAACCTAGCTCTCCCACATCCCAAGCAAATGCACAAAGTTATAAGGTCATCCTCCCCTCCTCATTTTTGAGTGGGACTTGATCCAGTAGGCATCCTCAAAGGCTGCCTACCAGATCGGGCCCTGCACATGATTTAGGTGGCTGAACACCTGTCTTCCCCCAGATCACAGAACATTCTGGGCATGGGTGGAAGATAGGCATTTGTACCTAGGGGGAGGTAGCAGTGCACATGCCTGGAGGCAGGAACATAGGTGCCATAGGGAAATTTTACCCTGAATAACTTACGCATCACATGAGTTAGGCATCTAAAAGGGACATGGGGAATTTTGTGGATCACAGTGGAGCCAAAATTGGAACTTAGGCACCCAAATGTGGGATTTAGGCACTTGGGTAGCTTCATGGATCCCAGCCTAAGTTACTGTATGAAGTGAAGCACAATAGTGAATAAGCAGCTGTGTGTATTCAGAAATACATCTGTTTACTTCCCTGAATAAAATAAGTTTTTACTACTTGTTATTCCTGCTAGATGTGTTGGCTCTGCTATGCTAAAAGGGAGGCCACTGAATTCTATTTCTTTTTATATAGCATCAACAGAACTTGCAGGGCCAAATTCTGTTCCGAGTGAAACTAGCACAGCGCTTCTCTAAACAATGGAGTAGCGCAGGTTTAATTGCAGGTAAGATTTGGCCTACAATCTATATTACTGGTGATGACAGATAGGCAGCATGACATTCATAACCCAGTTTGAGTCTGGTAATTAGGAAAAAAGTGTTTTAATTTTAAACTGAGCAAATATGATCTGAAGTCATTGAGACATACTAAACATGGAAACCCATGATACCATTTTTAAAGTCACTTTTCAGAGCAGAATCTTCAGTGCCTTCACTGCTGAGCTGCCTTAAGCATTTTACCTCTAATGATGCTCTTAAGCACTTACTGGTGCTGTTTGCTCTAACGCTTTAAAGTTAAAGGCATGCTTAAAGGGACCTGACTCTTTAAGATGCCTCTACACTAAAGAGAAAAGCCGTTGTTTCTGGCACCCACAAATCATGGAAATAGATTCTGTCCACACAGATAAGCACTCCTGACCTCACCAGTATCATGGTAAGTATACTTTCTTGAAGCAAGTGTTAACAATACCACTTCCTGAACCGTTCATTGCACAGCAGCGTAACACCAATGCAAATGTAAACCACAGGCTTTGCAGCCACACCAAGGTTGCTTGTCCTTTTGGCTTGGATCTACAGTGCTCTGCCACCCCTACCAATGACCATTCCCCTGCTCTCTGTTCCAGGAAGATTCAAGAGCAGCCCAGGTGATGCCGGTCTCTTCTCTGTTCTCTCCACCCCCAGGAGAGAGATATCAAATAGCACACATAATCAAAGTTTATTTATATACAGTTTTAACTGTGACAGTTACACATAATGAACAATAAAAATCATAACCAAAGCAGTTATCACTTCATTTACTCCTGTAAAACATGAAAGGGAGAGAGGTTTGTGAGCACAGACCACAAACACACACAGTACATCCATTAAAAAATACTATAGAACTGAACAGCATCAATAAAAAATGAACTTAATTTAATGGGGGCCAGTGTTTGAGTTACAATTTGGAAGCTGCAACAGTTTCACCTTCCAGGAGCCAGGTATTTGAAAAAAATAACCAGAGAAAAGGGACGTAGTGAAAAGTCACTGACATGACAGATCCATAGTCACTACACAAGGCTACTACCAACCTCCAAATAAATCCTAGCCTTCTACTTACCTTTCCACAGTGTATCAGTGCTACAAAAGGACCTCTGAAAACTGGTGACTGGGCAACAAAATGGCAGATGAAATTCAATGTTGATAAATGCAAAGTAATGCACACTGGAAAACATAATCCCAACTATACATATAAAATGATGGGGTCTAAATTAGCTGTTACCGCTCAAGAAAGATCTTGGAGTTATTGTGGATAGTTCTCTGAAAACACCCACTGCCAAACAATGTGCAGTGGCAGTCAAAAAAGCAAACAGAATGTTGGGAATCATTAAGAAAGGGATAGATAATAAGACAGAAAATATCATATTGCCTCCATATAAATCCATGGTACGCCCACATCTTGAATACTGCTTGCAGATGTCACTGATTTATCTTAAAAAAGATATATTGGCATTGGAAAAGGTACAGAAAAGGGCAACAAAAATGATTAGGGATATGGAACAGCTTCCATATGAGGAGAGATTAATAAAACTGGGACTTTTCAGCTTGGAAACGAGATGACTAAAGGGGGATATGATTGAGGTCTATAAAATCATGACTGGTGTGGAGAAAGTAAAAAAAAAGTATTATTTACTCCTCATAACACAAGAACTAGGGGTCACAAAATGAAATTAATAGGTAGCAGGTTTAAAACAAACAAAAGGAAGTATTTTTTCACAAAATGCACAGTCAGTCTGTGGAACTCTTTGCCAGAGGATCTTGTGAAGGCCAAGACCATGGGTGGCGGTGAACTCCCACTTTGGGGAGGCTAGCCAGTGACTGTGCCCCTTCCGCCTGAGGTCCCGCCCTACTCAAGCCCCAAATCCTACCCTAACAGGAGGAACCCTGAGGGCCCACCTCACGACTTGAGGAGCCCCATGGCCTGACCACCCCAGCCATGCAGCCCCCTCCTCAGCCCCTGCGTGACAGTCCAGTTCCAGCCATGTTGGGCCAAGCTGTCGGTCCCATCTCCTCCTCTACCCCACTCCAACCCCCAAGCCTCCAGCTCTGCTGAACAGCCATGTTGGGCTGAGTTGATGGCTCCCATGGAAAGCCCAAGTGCTGGGCTGAACTGTCCCCCAGAGCTGCCATGCTGGACCCAATTATGCCAGGCCAAGGTGCCCACCGGACAGGCCAAGCCCTGGACACGTCGAGGTGAGCCGCCATCCACGGCCCTGCCAAGCCGTCCTCAGCCATGCTGGGCTGGGCTGAGCTGCCACCGCCCCCTGTACCCGGCCAGCCATGCCCAGCCAGCCTCCTGCCCGTACCCTGCCAGCCGCACACTGCCAGCCCCAGCGTACAGCCAAGCGAGCCACCTGACTCCCCCGTTAGACCCTCCCACCCACCGCTGGCTCACCGCCTTCCCTCCTCACTCCCCCACCGCCAAGGAAGAGGGATGCAGCAAGCAGTGGCAGGCAGGCAGCAGCAGACAGTGAGGGCCTCGGGGAAATGGAAGGGACAGGGCCAACACAACCCAGGTGTCTGGCAGTGGGTCGGCAGCAGCTGCACCAGGGAAGGCTTAGGCCTTCTCTGGCCTATTATACCTGCTGCTCATGGCCAAGCCTATAATAGGATTCAAAAAAGAACTAGATAAGTTCATGGAGGATAGGTCCATCAATGGCTATTAGCCAGGATGGGCAGGGATGGTGTCCCCTAGCCTCTGTTTGTCAGAAGCTGGGAATGAGCAACAGGGGATGGATCACTTGATGATTACCTGTTCTGTTCATTCCCTCTGGGGCACCTGGCATTGGCCACTGTCGGAAGACAGGATACTAGGCTGGATGGACCTTTGGTCTGACCCACTATGGCCATTCTTATGTTCTAAAACAAAACTCAGGGCTTCTGAATGGAAAGCAGACTACAGGATTGGGCTCACATGGAAATTCATACCAAAGTATAAAACTTTATACGTATTTAAATTAATGTTAAAAGAATCAAATCAAATCCCTACCCCTGGAGAATTATTACCCAAAGTTGGGGATGCTCATCATAATATCTTGTAAGCCTGCTGTCTGTCACAATGGTTAACCGGCAATATTTGCAAGGGAACATCCTGCCAATCTTTAGCCATGGCATCAATATACTTGTGTGGGTATGTGGAAACTGTAATGTGCCATGGGTAAAGAGTCAGAGAAAGCATCATTTTCTTCTAACACTGAACAAGGGTCTTTATTAGAATAAGAAAAATAATATCATCTCTAAAGATATTCTGTCTCTTGAGGCCAGAGCTGTGAAGGTATTTAGGTGCCTAGAGATACAGTGACATGCCTCAGGGGGTTTTAAAATGTGTCTAGGTGCCTAATTCCCACGTACCTCCTAAAGATGCAGCTAGATGCTTTAAAAAATACCATTAGGCACATAGCTGCATCTTTAGGATCTAAGTAACTATAAAAATCTGGCCCTCTGTGTCTTTCTGCTTCATGACAAAACTTCTGCTTCGAACTTTTCCCAGACCTGGTTTCCTGCTACACATTTAAAGAACTGTACATATATCCTCACAGAAAGAGAAAGTGAAACACATGTCTGATTCTTCACTTTAAAAATCAAGCTCTACTTAATATTAACAGCTACAAGTAATATACTGCAAGTATGCACTTGCCACTGTGCCATACACCTGCTCCAGGGAGCTGTGTGACAGGCACCACAATGTACAAGGTACAATAATAACAACCGGGGCAAGTCCTGTAGATGGACATACTGCATCCACTTGAACAAACAAACAAACAAACAAAGGCAGGCTGGTTAGTGTAGGCACAATTAACCTTTGTAGGGACAGATGTGTCTGGCAATGGTTAACCACATCATTTCCCCGCTGAAATGAAATACTTCTATGGTGCAGATAGACCTTAAGAGAGTTTCAGGCCACCTTTACCTCTTTTGTCCCCCATTTGTTTCTTTTATGTTGTCTTTAAAAACTAACGTTAATGCAATGTTAAGGCTGAGCCATCATGCACACATAAGTTAGGGTAACTCCCACGATGCTAACTCTACCACACTGTGCACCTTATGTCATTTACAGTACGCATTAATAACACACAATAGTACAGTAAAGGAGATCTGCAAAAAGGCACAAACCCATTCTTTCCCCCTTTTCAGATCCCCTTTAAAGCTGACATTTAACAAGGAAGGTAGGAATAACAAATACTACATGGATGTAATATTATTATTATTTGCATTATCGTAGCACCTAGGAGCCCAATCATGGACCAGGACCTGATTCTAGTAAGTGCTTTACAATATGTATGTGGGGTTTAGCACTGTGAAAACAACTTTGAAGTGATATTCTACTCTGAAAAGTGACAATAAGAATTGCACCTTCTTACTCAATAGATCTGCTCTCTGTATATATTCAGAGGCATATCTGCTGACTTTAGTGTCTAAAATACATTTTTACTATTTTTTACTCCTGTTAGCACAACAAAACCAAAACACTTATGGCAGAAAGAGTTGGATTCTGTTCTGGTTCGTGCACCATCAACTCAATGTTAGCTAAGTTCTAGTTGCAGTACCCTTATAGTTGATGCTATGTGAACCCAGTTTGACTCTCAGATTCTGTGTTGACTTTGCAGGGCTGGCATTCAGAAAAAATCAGATTTTTACTTGTAAACTGAGCAGGTTTGATCTGGGAATCACTGAGAGACCATAAAGATGGAACCACACAACTATATTCTGACCAAGTCACTTTTCAGAGCAGAACAATATCTTACCTTTTGAAGACTCTAGCTTTCTCTGTTCTTTATTTTTCATTCTTAATATTGCAGTAACACAAGGTTATTAAAATTTACCATCCCTCTTTCTTTAAAGGAAAAAAATAAGGAACTATTTGGCTTACGGAATTTATAACTTTTGTCAACTTCTAAAGGTATTACAAACTCCACAACCTTGCAGCTTTAGCGAAACCATTAACTGCCCTTGTAAGTTCCCTGATATGTCACTATTTGTCCTGCAGAGTTTCCAGCTTAGTTGGTTTTAGTAAGACATCTGTAGCAAGGGGGCATGGCCCCCCACTGAGAAAAATGGGGCGGGGGGAAATGACCACAGACCCTTACAGCATCCTTAATAAACTTTTTTTAACCTGGTGTTTTTAGACTTAATGAAAGCTACAAAAACAACACAAAGGCCCAATTCTGCCGTCAGTTACATATGTGCAGTTTTCATTTATATAATCTGGAGCTTCACTGTTGTAACTATAGAGAGAACTAGGGCCTAGTTTTGATGCCACTGGACCCAACCTAATGTACAGCCTTAGCTGTGTCCTATGCTCACCAGAGTGGACCCACATACAGAGCAGAAAAGGGAGTACAGAACAGTGAACACTTAAGAAAATGACAGTAGTTATCAGAAGTGAGTCCTCCCCTGATTCCTCCTCTCTCTCATTTAGTTTTGGAAATGGCTTAGCTTCTAGTTTAGATGGAATAACAATGTTCCACCAGGTCTTAATCAAACTTTCTGTAACAAGAATGAAATTAGCAAAGAGTCCTGTGGCACCTTATAGACTAACAGACGTTTTGGAGCATGAGCTTTCGTGGGTGAATACCCACTTCGTCGGATGCATGCGCCCACGAAAGCTCATGCCCCAAAACATCTGTTAGTCTATAAGGTGCCACAGGACCGTTTCCTGCTTTCACAGATTCAGACTAACAGGGCTACCCCTCTGAAGAATGAAATTGGTTTTGTTCTATCTAGCAAACAAACCATTTCAAACACATTCATGGGTGGTCATCAGGGAGAAATGGTTTCTTTCCATCACTTTTGTCAGCAATGGGTGATGCTCCAAATGTAGAAAAAACATTTAGAGGTTAGTCATGGAAGTAAAGGCAGCAATGGCAGCAAACAAATGGCCTAGTAGGTTTCAGATTTTATTGTTTTATGTCTCATGAACTATAGGAGCCAGGGCTATGGTAAGGGGAAACATTACCCCTTGTGCTCTTGGAAATACACCTACACACACCCTTGCTCACTGCTCACACTGCTACACCATCTACTTCCTTAAAATCAAGTTCCTAGTCCTGTTTTTCATGGACACCTTTTTTGCACTCTCCTATCATCTTTCTCATTTTAACACCTTCCTTGTTTCCAGTTCATTTTAGTTCTATCAGCAGGGAGAGAGCCTGCAATGCAAATGAAGATCAAAGGGGAGGCATATTTGCAAAACAAAACAGAGTAGGGACGGGGGAAGCTTACAGTAGCCTAATGTAAAGCTCCAAACCCAGATACAGTTTATTTCTACTGCATCTCTCTCTCATACACACACTTGACAGGGGTGCAGGAGGGGGAGCACATACTGATACTCAGGGAAGGAAAGAACTGCACTGTTCTTTGAGAAGCAAAGCCCATCTGCGGATACACGTCTTGCTAGTGATTTTCCTAGTAGACATGGAGCATAGCCTATGCTAAAGCTGGAAGAGCTTCCACTGTGGGAAAGGTCGCTCTATCGGGGCAAACTAAAACCCGAGGCCAGATGCTAGCAGGGGATGGGGGGGTTGTTTTTTTGTAAACGATCTCTGATCTCGTGCCTCCTCCAAGAGAATTTATCTCCGAATCCACCTCACCACTCTTCTAAGGGGCTAGGGGGAGACGAGCGGGAGCTGCCAGTTCACTAACAAGCCGGAAATTGAGCACGGGAAGCAGCAGGAGGCTCATTAGCCAAAGTGCTCTGCTCCGCCAGTGCATTAGCCACCCAGAGAGAGAGCTGCTGCGGCTGCCCTGCCAGCACCAGCGCCCGGCTCGCACATCTGCCACGGGCCCGCGTGGGCTGCAGCTGGCAGGGCGGGAGAGGCGACGCGCTCTGCACAACGGGGCAGCCTTACAGCCCATTCCCCGCTGCGAGCGCGGCCAAACCGCTCCGCTCCGCCCCGCCCCCCGGGCGGCTCTCTTCTAATGGGCCCCAGCCAGCCGCAGCCTCCGCTCCAACGCGGGAGCTCCCCCTACGGGCGGCGCTGCCTCGTGCCCCAAACCCGCTGCCCCGGGCATGCGGCCCGCCCAGGCTGGCGGAGGAGTCTCGGGCGCAACTCAGATCACTGCGCCGCCCGGGGAGGGGCCTGGCTGGCCACGCCAGAGAGGGGAAAGGGATGGGGGAGAGCGGCGGAAGCGGGATCGGGGGGAGCGAAGAGAATTGGCCCCGGGGCGGGGAAGAGCGAGCAGAGGGGGAGCGGGTGTATGTCAGGCCCGGAGCCAGGGCGCCCCCTGCGGCTGGAGGCGGGCGGGGAGGTTTGAGGTTGCCGGGGAGGGAGATGGAGAGGGAGAGGGTCAGGTTTTAACCCAGCCCGGCTTCCTCCGCCTGGGGGCCCCTGCCCAGCCTAGCCCAGCCATGTGGCTACCCCTCGGCAAGGGCTGCACCCTTACTTGCCATTGCACTGGCCCTGGTCAGCAAATGTATCACTGCTGTGTGAGATTTCGTGAGGGGAGGGGAGGCGCAAATTCCAGTCCCTGCTCTTTGCCCTTAGCAGGCCCTGGTTCCAGCCTCCCACCCCGCATTGCCTCTTCCCCTCTCCCTGGCAAGGACCTTTGGTCTCCCTCAGCCAGGGGGTCTCCCCTCTCTCTTACCCACAGACAGTGTATGAACTGGTGCCGCCAGGAGTCAAGATCTTGGCTAGTGCCCCGTGCTCTGCCGTACAGGAACAGACTGCCCAAGCGCCTGGTGGCAATGCTCCAGTCCACTCCAGCAGCCCCATGCTGATTTAGTATAGGAGTACAGCTTAAAGGGGGCCTGGCCCTGCTCCCCACCCTTTGAGCAAGTGCAGAAACCTTGGGGGAAGCATTCACACACACACTCCAACCTACTTGATTGGCACCCCTGTAGGGAGGTGGACAGAGGTAAGGAGACAGTGTGTGAAACTGGCACTTGGAGCCATCCAGACCCAATCAGATTTTTGATGAATAAGGGGTGGGGCACTTGAAAACAAAAAGTTTCCCCTTTGAGCCTGCCACTTTCCGAGCCTGCCACTCTAGCTTAGGACCCAAGAAAGTGCAGAGTGGTCATGGGAAGAAAACAGGAATAGCTTTGTACTAGACCTGACCTAGCAAGGTGCTGAGTGTCCTCCACATCCATTAAGTTCCTGCAAGGTTTCCAGTTGTCCGAGGATAATTTTTTTTTTTTTAACTCTGAGGTTCGCTCTGCTGCAATAGTTAAAAGATCTTGTCAGGAATTTTATTTTAAATTCCCATTCTATTCTACATAGGATCTTATACTGTCCTCACCTTAGTAGTATTTGAGCACCTTCCAATCAGCCATCTCCCAGACTAACATCTTTCACATGTGGTTCTGCCTCTTGTCCTCTTCACAGGGGGGAGAATTGTGTGTACAATAGTATTTTGTTTCACTGGGGTTTTATTTTGGGGGTGGTTGTTTTTTTAAAGTTTATATGCTGTTCTGTTTTTGTTACAGAAGGCAGGTCAAAGCAATGTACCTTGCACTTGCAGCAGAAAGTGGCAAGATTTGTGATGATCCTTAGCTCTTGTGGGCGTTTGTTCTCCAGTCTCGGACTAGCCCCTGAGAAAGCTTTCTCCCCTGTACTGATGAACTTTACCATTACAACAGAAAGTTCCACTGAGCCTGAGAAGCACTGTTGTTGACAGTGGTCTTCTTTCCAGAGCTTTAGGTGACCTTTTAGATATGCTGGGCCTGGGCCATTAAACATCTAAAGGATTGAGACCTTGAACTTGACTTAACTTTCTATGGGAAGCCAGTGTAAAGAATGGAGGACAGATTTCTTGTGCTCGCTGCAGCCTGAGGAGATATAGCATTTTGTACTAGTTGGAGTTTCCTAAGTACTGAAGGGGTATATGACGTGGCTGTAGTTCAGCCGAGAGGCGATGAAGATGTGAATAACTGAGGCCATGTCATCCTCCATCTAACCCACCAGCCATGGGGAAAGCAGTACTAATGGATGCTGCTCTGTGAGAGCTTAGCATCAGTGAGGAATCCAAGAGCAATCCTAAACTACAGACTGAACTGACCAATTGTAGAGATGTGCCTTCAACCAAAGGGGACTGCACCATGACTGCAAACTCTGCAAAGCACTTGTCTCTACCCACCAGCATCACCTCTGTCTTGCTTGGGTTGAGCGTCAGCCAGTTGTTCTTCATCCATGAGCTGATCTTGCCCAAGCACTTGGCCCATCTTGGTGGTAATGGTATGGTGGAAAGTGGTGAAGGATAGGTAGAGCATTGTGTCATCTGCATATTGCTGCCATATAAGTCCATATCATCTGACTGGTTCACCCAGTGCCTGTATGTTAAGAGAGAATTGATCCTTGTGGAACTCCACAACTGAGTGGTGGAGGTGCAGTTTCCCATCACTACTTATTGGATGTGTCCCTCCAGGAAGGACTTAAAACATTTTTGTGCAATCCCCTGTACCACTGCCACCTGTTTTAGGCAGGACAGCTGTCTCCCATGGTTGACAGTGTCAAATGTTGCAGAGAGGTCAAGGAGGATGAGAATGGAAGTCTGCCCATCATTGACAGCAGGAGATCATCCATCTGACCATCCATTCGTCTCATGGCCAAAATTTTCAAATTTGGGCACCTTGATCCATATTTAGGCATTTAAATAGAACTGACTTGATTTTCAGAGGTCCAGAGCACTAGTAGCTCATTTTGACATCTGGAACTTGAGTTTGAAAATGTTGGCCCAGTTTTTAAGCATTTATAAATTGGACCGTAAATTAATTAGAATATGCTGCTGGCTGAAACTGTGTGGCAGTGCAGACTGACAGTGCTTTTTAATTTTTTTAAAACAAATTGCTAAAAATCTGTCCACTTTTAGTTTATACAGCTTTGAAGAATTAAAATGTAGTAGATTTGGAACATGTTTATGTGTATCTGAAAACTGGCAATTCTTTTAAAAAGAACTTTTCCATTATGCAGTTGAGACTTGTTTGTTTGTCTTTGAAAGTAACAAGCAAAATCATTGGTGTTGTCATTGTCTGTGGCCAGTAACTTATAACGTTGTAATATGCTATGTGTAATATCTCCAAGCTAACAATTTGTTAGGAATAGTCATAAGGTGTTCCTGTCAAAAGGCCATGCAATGGCGTCAAAGGGTCTAGTGGGCTTTTCACCTGTCAGATCAAAATTCACATTTATATATTCATAAATCACATAAATTCATGTTTCCCTTATGAGACATCTGAGCTCCAAAGGAAATTGCTCTCCTTTGGACAAATAATAAGAGTTTTACAAATTGTTTTTCTGTGCCATCGCTTTCCAATTCCATTAGACTGCATCTGTGGAGAAACAGACATTTTGCAAGCAGGCATTGGGAAAATTTCTTCCATATAGCTCTGCAAGTTTTTCTCAGTCCTGACCTGAAGCAGCTTCTGGACCACTACAGAACTATGATAATATACCTGAAATGCCCTGCAATTCCAGTCGTTAATTCCCACACAGCTTTCCTAGTGCACCTCCATAGCGACCTACTACATTACAGCTATTCCAAGCCAGGTCCTCTCACAGCAAGGAACATTAGTGATATCAAATTATGCCAGACTGGCTGCTAGGTTGTGTGATGGAGACAGATGTCCACTGGAGACTAGTCTGAGGCCATCAAACTCATTTTGCCTGTGACCTAAAATAAATTTGAATGTAGATCTCCGAATCCAAAAGGCTAAGTTACTTAATCATTACAATCTTTAACCACTGTATTTTTCTTTTCTTAGTAACTAACAAAAAAATCATGAAATACAGACACACACACATATCATGTTTGTGTATTATCCAAACAGTTCCCCAGAGATGCATGACATTTTATAGACAATCCTGGACCTTGCCCTGAGATGCTGACAGTCTAAGGGCTTGGGCTTGCTCTCATTGATATCATTGGTACAAAATCAGGCCATAAATTACACTTACCATGGATTAAGGGATGATAGACAAAAGCGATGTGAGTTTTGAGTGAGGAGGTCTGAGACTGCTCAGGAGTACAGTGTTAAGAGACTGAAGGATATATACACACACACACACACACACACACACACATACAGTGTACATAATATTACATATTTAATCCCATGAATGCTGCCGATACTCCTGGGCTGTGAATAGTGTGAAGCACACTAAAGCATTCTGAAGATCATATGATCTGAGAGGATATGAACAACTGGGCCGTGCACATGCCACTTTGGTGGCTGTATGTTAAATACCTGCAGATCAGCAAAAGAGTTAAGCTAATAGGGCAGTAAGCTTTACTGTGATGTTTGGATGTTTGCTGTGAAAATCCTATTAGCATTAACCGCAACTGTGTGGCTAAATCCTTGCATTTTGGAAAGAAAATGATCCTTTAAGGATCTGACGACTTAAACCATCAAATGCCAAGAGCATCAGTTAACACTGAAACTCCACTCATAAACAAGGTCGTGCTCACGTGCCCATACTGTGGCTCATATAATATGTAAATCAGCCATTGCTTGGAGTCTCAGCAATAAGGTAAGTCGGTGCCACACAATGCTAGTCCCATTAGTATGTGCCTCAGATCTCAAGGAAGGCAGTGTAATAGCTAGGGCAACTGACATGCCCAAGTGTATGATGCAGCACATACCAATTGGTGTCTAATGGAGAAGGGTGGGGCCCGCCAGCATTGACATTGACATGTATAATCAGCAATTGATGGAGCGAAGAGAAGAGGCTGAAAGAGAAAGTAGAAAAGGGATTGAAAGGAAAAGAAAAGGCGGCCAAAGAGAGGGGAAAGGGAGCAGAATATGGAGAAGAAGAGTGAAAAGAGAGAAAGGGGCCGGAGAGTGGAGGGGGCAGAACAGAAGGGAATAAAGAGAGAAAGATTCAGAAGAGAAGGGGAAATAATGGGGAAGAACAGGGGAAACATGGGGACAGTGGAAGGAAGAAAATGTCATCACAAAATTTTGTGGCTTTCTATCTGACACTATAAACATTCCATTTTTGACTCTCATGACCAAAAAGGCTCATCATCAGTGACCAAAGCCAAATAAGAGGAGTTACAAAGGGACTAGATTTCAACCTTACATTTCCATTTCATTTGATTCTGACAGTTTAAATGAGTCAGTGTAGGTTTCAGTATGTGTGCACAACTAATCTGCCTCTGTATCCCACCAGGAATTCAACTTTCAGTTTGAACACTTGTCCTTTAGATAAGAACCTTTTTTGAAGTTTCTTTTCCTTTTACTTTCTACATTACACTTTTGTTAAAACAAAGAGCCATAATTTCCTTCAAAGATTGTTTGAAATTTCTGATCAGTCAAAACCCTTGGGAAAAGGAAAAACAACAACAACCTTTTCTGTTTTGGAACTAAAATATGTTGACAAGCAGAGCTAACCTTTTGCTTCTGTAAGGTTAGCACAGTCCTTAGATATGGAGGCCTGCCCGGTGCATGAACTTTTGCTGTAAGTCATCTGTGTTCCTCAGCTCTCTGTGCTCTCTTCTGATGCCTGGACAGTACCCTGGCACTGTAGTAAGCCATACTAACACCTGAATGAACAGCTTCCTGTCTTCATTATGATTAAGCTGTGCTCCTCAGTTCCTTTTTTCTTTCGTGAGTTGTATTCTAATAGTACTTCACAACAAACGTCACTCGGTAACTTGGTAAACCGGAGATGCTGGGAAGCAGCTTGTTCAGCAGCAGGCCTTTCTTTTAATCAAACATAGAAGCTCGGATGTTACCACAGGTGACACTCAGCTCCTGATTTAAAATAACCTGAGGAACTATAACAGTAAGTGGAATAAATGTTAGATTAACTCTCATGAGGGGTTTGTGAGACCTTAACATGGCACAGATGCAGGGCTTTGGAGAGGAGCCCGGAGCAGTGGAACTGCAGGTTTTTGCTTGGAGCTGGAGCAGAGCTGGAGCTGGAGCACAGCTCCAAAGCCCTGCACAGATGTGCAAAAGAAATTTCAAGTGAGATAATGGATTTGTTTGTCTGTTCCTTTAAGTTCTTGGGAAAGAGCAGTTGTTCTCAGGCTGTGGTCTGTGGACCACAGGTGGGTCTGCAGGGAGCATGATGGCCACATAGTGCTAGCCATCCTCCTTGTTTTCACATGATAAATTGGGTTAAAAATGCATTAAATTTTCCCAGTAAGCAATTGCTAGAGATACAAGGTGGGTAAGGTACTATCTATTATTGGACCAACTTCTTTTGATGAGAGAGACATGTCAGAGAGGTGGTATAGGACTATCAATGGGAGGGGAAGAGACCAGGGCAATCACAGCGACAAGGGCAGGTGATCCATGAGATAATCCCTCTGCTCACCTGTGATCTATATTCTAAAACAGTGTGAGGACTCCTGCTATAGAGAAGCTGTTTCAGGCAAAGGAAGAGCCAAAATCCTTCCCAATTAGTAGTATTAACATCAGTCTTTCAGCATCCAGAATGTCTTGACAACCCAGTTCAGGATCCTGAACCACACCGACCTAAGCTTCTCGCGGAAACGTAGCTACTGCTGCTCATGGAGTTGGTTTTATTATGCTGACAAAAGAACTCTCTCCGTTTGGCATAGGACATCTTCACCAGACGTGCTACAGTGGCACAGCTGTATCAGTGCAGCTGCCCCGCTGTAGTGCTTCTAGTGTAGACTAGCCCTAAGAAAACTCAGGATAATTCAAGAAGTGGTGATGCAATAGATACGGGATGTGTGCCTGAGGCTGAAAAGGATCCTAGCGGGAGCGGGAAAGAATCCGTTGATTGTCTTTCATGTGGGAACAAATGATACGGCTAGATTCTCGCTGGAACATATCAAGGGAGACTATGCCAGACTGGGGAAGATGCTTAAGGAAATCGAGGCTCAGGTGATCTTCAGTGGGATTCTGCCGGTTCCTAGAGAAGGGCAACAAAGGTGTGACAAGATTATGGCGATCAACAGATGGCTCAGGCAGTGGTGCTATAAGGAGGGCTTTAGGATGTACGGCCGCTGGGAAGCATTTATGGACAGAAGACTGTTCTCTCGGGATGGAGTTCACCTGAGTAAGGAGGGAAATAGACTCCTAGGATGGAGGCTTGCCCAACTGATTAAGAGAGCATTAAACTAGGAATTTGGAGGAGATGGTTGGGAGATGTCCAGGTGATCTCCATGCCTGAATTTAACCTTGAGAGTGAAGAAAACAAAGTAAGAGGGGATACAGCCGTGGACAGAAGAATTGACATAAGGAAGAAGGGTAGTGTAGATACCAGATTAACAGGTGATGCTGGTGGTAGAATGTCTGTGCCTAACAGGGTAAAGAATGTCAATGAAGCCAAACGGCAAAAATTAAGATGTCTGTACACTCATGTGAGGAGCCTAGGTAACAAAATGGAGGAACTAGAGCTACTGGTGCAGGAAGTGAAACCGGATATTATAGGGATAACAGAAACATGGTGGAATAGTAGTCATGACTGGAGTACAGGTATTGAAGGCTATGTGCTGTTTAGGAAAGACCGAAATAAAGGCAAAGGAGGTGGAGTAGCATTGTATATCAATGATGAGGTTAACTGTAAAGAAATAAGAAGTGATGGAATGGACAAGACAGAGTCTGTCGGGGCAAAAATCACACTGGGAAAGAAAGCTACTAGAGCCTCCCCTGAGATAGTGCTTGGGGTGTGCTAGAGACCGCCGGGATCTGATTTGGATATGGATAGAGACCTCTTTAATGTTTTTAATGAAGTAAACACTAATGGGAATTGTGTGATCATGGGAGACTTTAACTTCCCAGATATAGACTGGAGGACAAGTGCTAGCAAGAATAATAGGGCTCAGATTTTTCTGGATGTGATAGCAGATGGATTTCTTCACCAAGTAGTTGAAGAACCAACAAGAGGGGATGCCATTTTAGATTTGGTTTTGGTGAGTAGTGAGGACCTCCTAGAAGAAATGGTTGTAGGATACAACCTTGGTTCGAGTGATCATGAGCTAATTCAGTTCAAACTAGATGGAAGGATAAACAAAAATAGATCTGGGACTAGGGTTTTTGACTTCTCAAGGGCTAACTTTAAAGAATTAAGGAAATTAGTTAGGGAAGTGGATTGGACTGAAGAACTTGTGGATCTTAATGCGGAGGAGGCCTGGAATTACTTTAAGTTGCAGCTGCAGAAATTATCAGAAGCCTGCATCCCAAGAAAGGGGAAAAAAACCATAGGCAGGAGTTGTAGACCAAGCTGGATGAGAAAGCATCTCAGAGAGGTGATTAAGAAAAAGCAGAAAGCCTACAAGGAATGGAAGAAGGGTGGGATTAGCAAGGAAAGCTACCTTAGTGAGGTCAGGACATGTAGGGATAAAGTGAGAAAGGCTAAAAGCCATGTAGAGTTGGACCTTGCAAAGGGAATTAAAACCAATAGTAAAAAGTTCTATAGCCATATAAATAAGAAGAAAAGAAGTGGAACCGCTAAACACTGAGGATGGAATGGAGGTTAAGGATAACCTAGGCATGGCCCAATATCTAAATAAGTACTTTGCCTCAGTTTTTAATAAGGCTAATGGGGAGCTTAGGGATAATGGAAGGATGACAAACAGGAATGAGGATATGGAGGTGGATATTACCACATCTGAGGTAGAAGCCAAACTTGAACAGCTTAATGGAACAAAATCAGAGGGCCCAGATAATCTTCATCCAAGAATATTAAAGGAACTGGGGCATGAAATTGCAAGCCCATTAGCAAAAAATTTTAATGAATTGGTAAACTCAGGGGTTGTACCGTACGACTGGAGAATTGCTAACATAGTTCCTAGCTTTAAGAAAGGGAAAAAAAGTGCTCCGAGTAACTATAGGCCTGTTAGTTTGACATCTGTAGTATGTAAGGTCTTGGAAAAAATTTTGAAGGAGAAAGTAGTTAAGGACATTGAGGTCAATGGTAATTGGGACAAAGTACAACATGGTTTTACTAAAGGTAGATCGTGCCAAACCAACCTGATCTCCTTCTTTGAGAAGGTGACAGATTATTTAGACAAAGGAAATGCAGTAGATCTAATTTACCTTGATTTCAGTAAGGCATTTGACACGGTTCCACATGGGGAATTATTAGTTAAATTGGAAAAGATGGGGATGAATATGAAAATTGAAAGGTGGATAAGGAACTGGTTAAAGGGGAGACTCCAACGGGTTGTACTGAAGGGTGAACTGTCAGGCTGGAAGGAGGTTACTAGTGGAGTTCCTCAAGGATCAGTCTTGGGACCAATCTTATTTAACCTTTTTATTACTGACCTTAGCACAAAAAGCGGGAATGTGCTAATAAAGTTTGCGGATGACACAAAGCTGGGAGGTATTGCTAACACAGAGAAGGACCGGGATATCATACAGGAAGATCTGGATGACCTTGAAAACTGGAGTAATAGTAATAGGATGAAATTTAATAGTGAAAAGTGCAAGGTCATGCATTTAGGGATTAATAACAAGAATTTTAGATATACATTGGGGACACATCAGTTGGAAGCAACAGAGAAGGAGAAGGACCTTGGAGTATTGGTTGATCACAGGATGACTATGAGCCGCCAATGTGATATGGCCGTTAAAAAAGCTAATGCAGTTTTAGGATGCATCAGGCGAGGTATTTCCAGCAAAGATAAGGAGGTGTTAGTACCGTTATATAAGGCACTGGTGAGACCTCATCTGGAATACTGTGTGCAGTTCTGGTCTCCCATGTTTAAGAAGGATGAATTCAAACTGGAACAGGTTCAGAGACGGGCTACTAGGATGATCCAAGGCATGGAATACCTGCCTTATGAAAGGAGACTCAAAGAGCTTGGCTTGTTTAGCCTAACCAAAAGAAGGCTGAGGGGGGATATGCTTGCTCTTTATAAATATACCAGAGGGATTAATATTAGGGAGGGAGAGGAATTATTTAAGCTTAGTACCAATGTAGACACAAGAACAAATGGGTATAAACTGGACACTAGGAAGTTTAGACTTGAAATTAGATGAAGGTTTCTAACCATTAGAGGAGTGAAGTTCTGGAACAGCCTTCCAAGGGGAGTAGTAGGGGCAAAAGATATATCTGGCTTTAAGACTAAGCTTGATAAGTTTATGGAAGGGATGGTATGATGGGATAGCTTAATTTTGGCAATTGATCTTTGATTACCAGCAGATAAGTATGCCCAGTGGTCTGTGATGGGATGTTGGATGGGATGGGATCTGAGTTACTGCAGAGAATTCTTTCCTGAGTGCTGGCTGGTGAGTCTTGCCCACATGCTGAGGGTTTAGCTGATCGCCATATTTGGGGTCGGGAAGGAATTTTCCTCCGGGGCAGATTGGCAGAGGTCCTGGAGGTTTTTCGCCTTCCTCTGCAGCGTGGGGCATGGGTCACTTGCTGGAGGATTCTCTGCAGCTTGAGGTCTTCAAACTACAATGTGAAGACTTCAATAACTCGGACATAGGTTAGGGGTTTGTTATAGAAGTGGATGGGTTGGATTCTGTGGCCCGCTTTGTGCAGGAGGTCAGACTAGATGATCATATTGGTCCCTTCTGACCCTAAAGTCTATGAGTCTATGAGTCTAATAGGTGGCACTCTTCCTTTTGAATGTATACTGAATCAGTTCCCTAGAGTGGGGTTAAAGGACATTGTTGATAGAGTGACTGTCTTTCAGGAGAGTCTTAAAATCAGTGTTTTGGCATTGGTTCTTTTTGCAAAAGCAGAGGTGTTAACCTTAGTGTCCTAGATCAATATATTCTGCCAGCCTAAAATACTTCTGCAATTTCAGCTGGATACAGAGTTCCTGTTTTCCCCCATATATGAGCAGAAGATTGTTTAATCTTATTAGACAAAGCTAAAATAAGATCCAGTGGCTGGAAGCTGAAACTAGATAAATGTAGGGTAGAGAAAAGGTACACAATTTCAACAGTTAGGGTAATTCAGTATTGGAACAATTTACCAAATTATGCAGTGAATTTCTCATTACTTGAAGTTTTTATATCAAGATTGGATGTCTTTCTAAAAAATATGCTCTAGTTCAGCCACAAGTTATGGGCTTGATGCAAAAATTACATGGCCTGTGTGATGCAGGAGGTCAGACTAGAATAGATCATAATGGTCCTTTGGGGCCTTTAAAAATATCTATGAATCTATTCATCTTTCCTAAATTTCCATTTGGTGTGCGAGGTGCTGTAAAACAACACTATTCCTCTCTAGAGGTGGCTGCAGTCTATTGAGGGGTGAAGGGATTGTAGTATGGATATTTTAAAACCAGAAAACTGCATTTAACAAGACAAGTAAGGTTGCTGATTGACAATAACATACATACCTATTGCATCATTGGCAAAACACAAGCATTTAAAAGCCAGGAAATGAATAGTTGAAGACATCACTGCCCACATAAACAGATTATTCTTATCAAGTTTAAAGTAATGCATATTTCACCACAACACAAGCACCCTAACTGTGATGCTATATGAATACTTTCTTTCAGAATCGAACGTAGAGAGCAGTGGAATTCTGGTCTTGAACTCTATGAATTAGTCCTCTCTGTGGGAACTGGGACAGCACATGCAGTAACAGCTCAGGCTTAGATCCTACCTCATCACTGTGACTGAACTGGGGGAACTATCGCTCTTAATGAAAGAATAGTTCAGTTTCTCTGTGCTGGTTCAGATCTTGGTGCCAATTAGTTCCAAACGTATAGACTGCGTAGACTGTCGGTCCTTCATCAGTTAAGACTGGGCCGATCATAACATGTCTTCCAATCTTCTCTCGCTCTGGCCATCCTTCGCCATGCTTGTCCATATCTCCTTGTTAGGAAATCATCCCACCTCTTTGGAGGCCGACCTTGTGGCCATTTCAGTTCTCGTGGATACCACTCAGATATAGCTGCAGTCCATCTGTTGTCACTGAGTCAGGCCACATGTCCCACCCACTGCATTTTGCTGATCCTGCTTTCAACAACATCTCGCACACCAGACTGCTGCCTAATTATTTCACTGGGGATGTGATCATGGAGCGAAATGCCCAAAAATGTTCGTTTCATTGCCCTCTGTGTGACAGACAGTTGAGTTCTTCAATCTTCATCAGCGACCATGTTTCGCTGCCATATAGCATCGCTGGAAGCACAGTCGAGTTAAATATCAGAGGAGTAGCCGTGTTAGTCTGGATCTGAAAAAGCAGCAAAGAGTCCTGTGGCAGCTTATAGACTAACAGACGAATTGGAGCATGAGCTTTCGTGGGTGAATACCCACTTCGTCGGATGCATGAGACATCCCCGAAAGCCCATGCTCATGCTCCAATACATCTGTTAGTCTATAAGGTGCCACAGGACTCTTTGCTGCTTTTAGTCGAGTTGAAAAGATTTGCATGAGTTGTTTTGCTGATCTTTCCTTGGAGGATGTCCCTGATGTCATTGAACGTGCACCATCCAGCTTTTTTTCTGCGTGACAGTTCGCCTTTCTGATCGTGGTGCATGTTGACTTCCTGGCCCAAATAAACTTATTTGTCGACCTCTTGGACCTGCTCTTCTCCAAGAGTTATTTAGGTTCTTGGCAGAACATCTGATCTCATATATTTAGTTTTCAATTGGTTCATTTTTAATCCGACTTGACTACTTTTCACATTCAGTTCTTTAAGCATTCTCTCAAGCTTGGCTGTATTTTTGGCTATCAGCACTATATAATCTGTGAACCTGAGATGGTTTAGCCGCTCGCCGTCGATATTAATCCCACCTTTCAGGTCTGCTCGTTGAAAGACCAATTCAAGACAGGCTATGAATAATTTTGGTGAAACTGTACCTCCTTGTTTCACATCTTTCTTGACAGGGATTCGGAGGGGAGTATCAAATAGCGATATATCCATGCTGCAGCCAGAGTTCGCTTCCTTTAATAATGTGATATATTTTGCGCTGATGCCCTGTTCTGAAAGAGCTTCAAGAATGGTGTTAGTCTCCATGCTATCAAATGTCTTCTCATAGTCCATGAAGGCAATGCACAAAGGGAACTTGTATTCTCTTGAACGTGCTAGTAGTCGATTTAGAGTGAAGAGGTGGTCTATCATGCTGTAATTTCTTCGAAAACTGGCCTGCTCTCTAGGTTGTTGTTCATCCAGGTTTCATGACAGTCAATTTGTTATTATTTTGGTGAATAATGTATAGACACATGAAAGCAGGCAGATCTGGCGAGATGGTATTGAACTCTTTCCAACTGGATGGTATCTTCTGGATTTCCAGATAATGGCTGAACTTTTGAGTGAAAGCTTTCCAGAGTTCCTAACCTCCCACCTTAAGCACTTCTGCTGTCAGACCATCCTTGCCTGGAGCCTTCCCCTCTTTCATTTGATGGACTGCATGACAGACTTCGCTGATGAGAACTGAGAGTATGTGTTCATCGGTTTATTGAAGTGATGGCATTGGGACATCTATATGGCATGCAAACAGCTGGGTATAGAAATCCCTGCAGATTGCCTCCATCTCTGTTCAATCAGGTACTGATTCTCCATCCTTATTCTTCAAAGCCAGTAACGATGACCTATACAATGCCAGTTCCCGTTTGCATTTTTTGAGACTTTTACGATCTTCAGCAGGCTTTAGGAGCTTTTTGGTTCAAAATTTCTTGAAGTCTTCCTTCAGCTTCATTCATATGAGCTTGCAGAGAAGGGAGTACTCAAGCCTGTCGCTGCCAAATGCAATCCTGATTTTTGTTATCTGTCCAGCAAAAACTAGACTGAACCACCAACTTATTTCACATGGTCATCATATTGTAGCTTTTAGTCTCTACCAGTCTGGAGGGGATTTGAATGGACAACCCAGAGATGAAAGGCTTTCTAGTCTATTACCAGTCCCTCACCACCATATTATTCTGCACCTGTCCCCTAGGAGGTCTTGTCCTCCAGAAGTGGGGTTACCTCTTTGATGGGGCCTTCAGTTGTTACCTAATAACATAAGTTATATAGTACTGAAAAAGCGTTTCCTACTCTGATGCAAAAATGTTGACCCTGGCCTCATACCATGCTCTAAATACAATAGCTGTTGGCACAGTTTTCTTGACCAGTATGGCAAGGGATTGTTTTTTAAAAACAGCGCTAGCTAAATCATGTCATAAACTAGTCTCATAGGGAGCAGTTTGGCTAGCACAGTGCTTTAAAAAACCACCACCAACACCACCATGTTCACACATGTCCTGGAAACCATGTTAGTATCTACCAGGTCTAAACAAGGTGGGTTATTAGCACTGTTTGGCCAGAGCCTTTTATCCAAAGCCACTTATTCTGCTAGTACTAGTCAATATTTCTGTCACCGTTACTAGTACTATTCACTATTCCCGTCACCATTACTAGTACTATTCATTATTCCCCTCAGTGTTACCCTGGCTGTTTAAGTTGGGATCTATATAATCCCACATAACCGAGCTTCTCCTTGTGCCAGAACCTGTAGTGAAGTCATAATTCTCATTTTGCAACATCACAATTTGTTGCTATGGGAATGATTGTAATATCACAGATTCAGCATTACAGTTCCACTATAAGAGTAGGTAGAAAATGGCTTAGAGTGGGGAGAGAGCCCTTGTTTGAACACAATACTCTTTGACAATTAGCCAGGGAAGTTACAAATCACACAGGCAACAGGACTGAATTTATGTTTAATTCGGATCTATTGGATAATTGTTGTAAGTGTAGAAACCCTTTTAAAATAAATGATGATGCAGTTTAGTCAGACTGACAAGTAACATTAAACACTCATGCTTCAGAGTTGAAGCTCTTACACCCAACAAACACTAGCTAATGATCGCAACATTGAAAAACCCAGTTTTTGTTTCCAAATCTGTAATTACACATTATTATTGATTGAGGATTTGACTGGGGATTTGACTGGGAATTTGATTACTAGCAGAGGAGCTGCCAATCAGCTAAAGGCACCAGCAAAACTGACCCACCACTTGCTCCAGATTCCGGCAGTTATGTTCTACCAACCCAGATTTTGTAGGCAGAGCAACTTTGATCTTTTTGAGTTAGTTGTGAAAATACTTTAAAAAATTAACAACTTAAGATACATTTTTGCACATGAGAATTCATAGCTGGCTGAATTTTAAAGTCTGAAATTTATTCTGTAGCTAATCCTCACCCTGGAATAATCCCGTTTAAATTTGGGGAAATAAACCTGATGATAATAAGTGAAGTTATGAGAGACTGAGAAAAAAAAATGGTTATTCACCTTCTCGTAACTGTTGTTTTTTGAGATGTGTTGTTCACGTCTGTTCCAATCAGCTGTGTGCATGCGCCCGTGCACAATAGCTGGAACATTTTTCGCATAACAGCCTCTATTGGGTTGGCCTGGGCGCCCCCTGGAGTGGCACCTTCATATCGCTCAATATAGAGCCCTGGAGACTTGCCACCCTATCGTTTCCTTCTTGATGGCTACTCCAACAAAGGGGTAGGAGGGTGCGTATTGGAATGGATATGAGCAACATATCTCGAAGAACAACAGTCATGGGAAGGTGAGTAACTGTTTTTAATTCTTCGAGTGATTCTTCATGTCCATTCCAATCAGGTGACTCTCAAGCCCAAGTTCAGGAGGTGGGGTCGGAGGCGTCCACTGATTGGAGCACTGCTCTTCCAAAGGCTGCCTTGTCTCTGGCCTGCTGGGTAATCACATAGTGCGTGGTGAAAGTGTGTATGGAGGACCACATCGCTGCTCTGCAGATTTCCTGGGTGGGAACTTGCACCAGGAATGCTGTTGAAGAGGCCTGGGCCCTGGTGGAGTGCATAGTGATTGGAGGTGTGGGTACCTTTGCCAGGTTGTAGCACTCACAGATGCAGGACGTGATCCATGACGAGATACGTTGAGATGAGACAGGAAGACCTTTCAGTCTGTCCACCACTGCCATGAATAACTGTACAGACTTTCAGAATGGCTTCATTCTCTTTATGTAGAAGGCTAGCGCTCTGCGGACATCCAACGAGTGAAGCCTCTGCTTCCTGACACTGGAGTGTGGCTTAGGATAGAGCACAGGGAGGAAGATGTCCTGGTTGATGTGCAACTGGGAGACAACCTTTGGGAGGAAGGCTGAGTGAGTTCTAAGCTGAACCTTGTCCTTCTAGAACACCATGTAAGGGGGCTCTGATGTCAGGGCTCAGACACCCTCCTGGCTGAGGTTATTGCTACCAGAAACACCAGCTTGTATGAGAGAGAGAGCAGGGAGCATATGGCTAAAGGTTCAAAGGGTGGTTTCATGAGTCTGGAAAGGACCATATTGAGGTCCCAAGCCAGGACAGGCTGTCGGATAAGTGGGTATAGCCTGTCAAGACATTTCAGGAAGCCGCTGACCATAGGTTTGGCAAAGACTGACAGGCCCTCTGCACCTGGGTGGAAGGCAGAGCTAGTGGCCAGGGCCACCCTACCCATATGCAAACTGCGCAGCTGCATAGGGCACCAGGAAATTGGGGGCATCAAATTGCCCCCAATTTCCTGGTGCCCTACGCAACTGCATGCTGCATCCAGCTTCAGCTGCCAGCCCAATCCCCCAAACAGCTGAGCTGGCCCCTCGTGGGCTGCACACAGCAGGGCCCAGGAAAACTGCCTCTGCCCCACCTCACCCCACCCCTTCTCCTTCTCCTTAGCCCCCGCTCCGCCCCTTCCCCCCCCAAACCTCATTCCCTGAGCTTTGTGTCCCAGGTAACTGCAGCAAGGGTCGGGCCCACCCTGCACTCACTGGGCGGAAGGAAGTTAAGCGAACCGGCCCCAGCCCTCTCCGGTATGTCAGCTCCCAGCCACACCACTGGTGAGTGCTGGGGGGCGGTTCCCTCCCTTCCCCCAAGCCTGGGAGCCGGGGGAGCAGAGCGGAGAAGGCTGGGGCCAGGTTGCTTCACTTCCCACCGCACCATGAGTGCAGGGATGGGCCTGACCATGCTGCAGTCCTCCAGGACACATAGCTCGGGATGGGACATACCATGAGACTCTGCTTTGGTTTCTGCTGCCTAAAAGATTGCAGTGAGAGAGAGTGGTATGTCCTGCCTCCCAAAGCCCTTGAGCGCAGCCTCCTCACCCTCCCGCAGAGGCCTGGGATGCCCTCCACCCATAGGTACCAACTCCATGGGTGCTCTGGGGCTGTAGCACCCACAGGGAAAATTGGTGGGTGCTCTGCACCCACCAGCAGCTCCCTGTCCTACCTCCCCACCCCAGCGCAGCTCTGCTCTGCTTCCTCCCCTGACCGCGCCGCGGCTCTGCTTTTCCCCCTCCCTCCTAGCGCTTCCCGCCGCAAAACAGCTGATTCGCAGCAGTAAGTGCTGGGGGGGGAGGAGGGGGAGTGCAGCACGCTTGAGGAAGAGGTGGGGCCAGGGTGAAGATTTGGGGAAGGGCTCCTATAGGGGCAGGGAGGGGGCGGGGTTGGGGTAGGGACTTTGGGGAAGGGGTTGGGATGGGGGCCGGGCAAGGGCAGGTGGGGCAGGGCCAGGGGCAAGCACCTACCAGCACCTGGAAAACGGAGGCTGCTATGGGAAAAATCTTCTGGCTACCGTGCATGTGCGTGCGCACACATCTGATTGGAATGGACACATCTTGAAGAACTAGTTTTGCACTATGAAATTTCTCCTCAGTGTAGAATTATTACACGGTAGTTTATGTGACTATGGAGCACAGTAAAAATAAATCAATCCTAATTTCTCCAAATATTTTTGTAATTTGTAAATATTTGCCAGAGTAGTTTAGACAATTTTCAGCCAAAGCGGTGTTTATCAACTGTTCACTTTGAATACACATAATTTTTGATGTGTGATTGGTCTCGGGGAAGGGGGTGTCACATGATTTTGTTTCTGATTCCTGATTGGAGGACTGAAAATTTTTAAAATGGGAGAATAATTACAGTCAAATAATGCGCAATGTGCTACCAGTACAAATATTCAGACAAATAAGTATTTGTGCTAAACATTTTGAAAATATCAGGAGTTGTGAACAACAAATACCACCTCGTGAATAGCAGCAGAGCAAAGCTGGTTTTTAAAGCATTGTTTGATATTTACATGAATGCGTATTTGTGCTGCTGTTTCATTGCAGTGTTTTAGAGCTGCAGCCATCTGTGGAAGTATGCTGAAAATCAGCAGAGATTAACCATTCATGTCTAAATCTCCTTTTCCTCCCTTTCCTTGTCTTTGGTTTTGTTTTTTGTTTTTAAAGAAGTAAATTAAGGGTCAAGTCCTGGGAAATGTAACAAAGCCCTTATTACAGAGCTTTGCACCTGGTGAAAATATCCCCTGCCCAACTGCACAGGATGTCAGTGCTGCTGGACTTCAGCTATGCCATAGGGCATTTGGGAAGAGGGCATAGCAGATGCAGCCTGCTCCTGCTCCGTGTGCATGTTTTGGCTCACTGGATCCATACTGTGCAAGCATCATCCATGGCCATGCCTCCCTTTATAGTGACCGGGAAGACCCACCACAGAAAGCTGCCTGCTGTGGAAGGGAGTGCAGAGTCCCTTTGCATAGAGTCTCCACTGCTTTTGCCCGCTATAGATTTCAGTTGATTTTTGGTCTTACATGCACAAATAGGGCTTTCCAGTGTTTGACCCTAAGGGTACATCTACTAGTGTGACCAGCTGAGATGAAGAAAATATCGAGACACATGCAGGGGGAGAGGTGTCCACCGGCAGAGCAAAAAACAAAAAGATGAGTGCTGCTGGTGGAGCAAAAAACCAGTGCTGCCGGCGGAGCAAAATATTGGGACAAATTGCTTCCTGACTGAAAATTGGTCAGGACGTGGGACAATCCCCCAAATATCGGGACGGTCCCGATTTTATTGGGATATCTGGTCACCCTAACATCTACACTAGAGCTGGAGGTGCGGCTTGGACTGGCTGCCAGAGTACGTACCTGAGGTCTTGGACAGGGTTGTACTTGGGCAGCTAGCTCGAGCTGCCACCTGTGCTGCGGCGGCCACATTGGGAATTTTAGTGCACTAGCTTGAGCAGAGCTAGCACATATATGTAGGGTGACCAGACAGCAAGTGTGAAAAATCAGGAGACTTTTTTTCCAGGGGCATAGAGTTGTGTACATAAGTCAAAGCCCCTAATGTCAGGATGTCTGGTCACCTTACGTGTACGTCTACCCAAGTTAGGAATCACACTGCCCAGATTCACAGCAGACATACTCTCAGGTTTAACAATGAGAACTGAACAACAAAATTAATGGGGGAGGAGAAGCAAAATATTTGGTCACATTTTTTCTGCTTTTCTTTTAAGTTTTGAAACATTTGAAATTTTCTGACATGAACAACACTAAGCTGCCCACTTTCCATGTATGCAGCATTTTGGATGATAACTCAGTGGGGGAATTCACATTGCTATGAAACCTTGACTTTTGCATCCCCTGACATTTCAGTGTTTATATTCATAACTTTAACGTTGCATCTGGGCACATTTTTGCCAGGTGCGGTTCTGCTAGCTCTGCCTCATGCCAGCATGCACAGCTATGCCTGGAAACCACATGGAACTGATCTTCAAGGCCTCTCTGTGTGGGTTCCTGGCATGTTGTCCCACCCTTGAACTCTAGAACCATAACAATCCTGCTGTATCAGGGGCTCTGCACACATGCAGAAGAGCGTTACGGTGTAATAAAAATGTAACACTCAGCTAAGCGACTGGTATTTAGTCTCTGGGCCCCTGTAACTTAACATCAGTCAGGGTAACGCAAAGTTGCTGGCTGTGATTTTCACAGGATGCCCAATTCCCATTGAATTTCAGCAGGATTTGGGTGCCTAACTCATTCAGACTCCTTTGAAAATCCTGGCCTATACCCTTGTCACACAGCAAGCGTCAGACTCCATTGACCCCCTCATTGGCTACTATTATAGGGGTGGGCAGTGACTGGCCCTTAGTGAGGATAAAAGTAGAATGCCTTTTCATTAAAGGGGAAGGAATTTACTCTCTCACTGCAATCTTTTAGGTGGCAGAAACCAAAGCAGAGTCTCATGGTATGTCTACACTATGAAATTAGGTCAAATTTATTTAAGTCGATATTTAACTTCTGATTTTACAAAGTGCTGCATGTCCCCACTATCCACATTCTGTCGGCAGAGCACATCCTCACTACCATGGCTAGCATTGACACACAGAGCGGTGCACTGTGGGCAGCTATCCCACAGTTCCTGCTGCCAGCTGGAATTCTTGGTTAGGCTCCCAATGCCTGATGGGACAAAAATATTTTCGTGGGTTGTTTTGGGTACATGTCATCAGCCTCCCATGATGCACGTTCCTCCTCCCTTCGTCCCTCCCTAAAAGCAACGGCAAACAATCATTTTCACTCCTAAGCCTGGGTTACTCATGCAGACACCATACCATGGCAAGCATAGACCCCGCTCAGCTGTACACTGTTGTGAGGATCGCAAATACCTCGCGCGTTGTCCTGCGGTATTTGCAGAGCCTAGCCAGGAGCTGCGGTGTGGAAGAATGTGATGCCATGCAAATAGCCGTGCTGGAAGCCATAGAATGGAGCAATTCGCACATACTGGCAGCAGCAGCCGGGCTTGTTGACATGGTGGAAAACCGTTTTTGGGCCCAGGAAACAAGCACTGACTGGTGGGACCACATAGTTATGCAGGTATGGTATGAGGAGCAGGGGCTGCATAACTTTCGAACGCGTAAGGCCACTTTTATGGAACTTTGCAAATTGCTTTCCCCAGCCCTGAAGCACAGAAATACCAAAATGAGACCTGTGACAGTTGAGAAGCGAGTGATGATAGCCCTATAGAAGCTTGCAATGCTAGACTGCTGCCAGTCAGTCGGGAATCAGTTTGGAGTGGGTAAATCTACCGTGGGGGCTGCTGTTATCCAAGTAGCCAGGGCAATCAATTCACTTCTGCGAAGAAGGGTAGTGACTCTGGGAAATGGGCAGGGCGTAGTGGATGGCCGTGATGGGGTTCCCTAACTGTGGTGGTGCGATAGACAGAATGCACATCCCTATTTTGGCACCAGACCACCTTGCTAAGGAGTACATAAACTGCAAGGGGTACTACTGAATGGTGTTGCAAGCGCTAGTAGATCATAAGGGCCATTTCACCGACATCAATGTGGGATAGTCAGGAAAGGAACATGATGCACGCATCTTTAGGAACTCCGGTCTCTTCAGAAAGCTGCAAGAAGGAACTTTCTTCCCAGACCGGAAAATTACCCTTGGTGATGTTGAAATGCCAATAGTTATCCTTGGAGACCCAGCTTACCACTTGCTCCCTTGGCTCATCAAGCTGTACACTGGCAGCCTGGACAGCAGTAAGGAGCAGTTCAACCATAGGCTGAGCAAGTGCAGAATGGTGGTAAAATGTGCCTTTGGATGTTTAAAGGGGCGCTGGTGCAGTTTACTCACTAGGTTAGACCTCAGCGAAAGCAATATTCCTATTGTTGTTGCTGCTTGCTGTATGCTACATAATATCTGTGAAAGTAAGGGGGTAAAGTTTCTGGCGTGGTGGGGAGTTGAGGCAGATCGCCTATCCGCCAGTTATGAACAGCAAGACACCAGGGAAATAAGAAGAGCACATCGAGGCGCAGTGCATCTCTGAGGCTCTGAAAACCAGTTTAATGAATGACCCAACACTGATGTGACAGTTCTGTGTGTTGTTCCTTACCAAGCTGCCCCCTTTTTTGCATGTACTGCCCTGTAAACTAAACGCCCACCAACCACTGTGTGCACAATGAATAAAGAGCCTCTTGTCCTCAATCCGTTCATTTTTATTATGCTAACAAACACTGAACAAAGACAGCAATAAAAAGCAAAGATAACCCGGGTTTAAGGTCCTGATAACACAGGGTGGGAGGGGCAAGGACACATAGCTTATTACAACTGCACTGTCTAGCAATCCAAGCTGTGGGAATAAGAGCCTTCTGCTCCATGAACCATCCCCTGAAGTTGAGTTCAAGGGATATCGGAGCTCCCCCTGCCCCGCATTCTAAGATATCTGGGAGAGGAGGATATGGAACTTGGTGAGGAGGGAAGCTGGTTCATCACTGGGTGCAGCAGAACTCTAAGGTCTAGCTGCCTTTCCTGCACCTCAGCCAGATGCCTCCACATGTCTGTTTGCTCACCCATAAGTCACAATATCTCCTCTTGTGTGTTATGCTCTTGTTCCCTGCATGTTTCCTGCCCTCTAGGTCAGTGCGCATGCTCTCCGATAGTGTGAGCCTCCATGCATTCAGCTGGGCCCTGTCAGTCTCTGAGGAACACATCAAATCACAGAACATGTCTTCCCTTGTCCGCTTTTTTCACCTTCTAATCTGGGACAGCCTTTGTGCTGGTGTGGAGAAAGCACCCTCAGATGAGGTTGCAGCTGCAAGGGAAAAAAACCCACAAGGATAGCCTTACAGAACATACATTGTTGAAAACAGAAGGTTAACTCTTGCAATGAATGAAACACTTCACAGCAGTAAATACATTCCCTGAGGTACACGGCCACATTTTGCCTTTTAAAAGAAGCAACTACCAGTAAGGTACAACACATGGCAGACTTTTGGTTTGCAGGCAGGCATGGTAAACACACAAGAAAGGGAAGGAGGTGTCAGGGCACACCCAGGGACTTTTTTTGGTGGGGAACTCTTGGCACATAATCAAGCTTTTCTGGGGAACACCCTTTGCGTGGCTGCACCGGCCACCACTGTATCCCAATTGTTTACCTCAGATTAAACATTAAACACAATTGCATTTAATCCTCATAGTGTGATTACAAGTGTGCACTCACCAAAGGTACCTTCCCTGCCATCACAGTCCCGCAACAATAGGCCCTGGGAGGGGATTGGCTCCAGAGTTAGGAAAAGGTCCTGGCTGTCAGGGAGAATGGATCCTTCACTTGCCTGCTGCGCATTCTCCTCCTCTTCCTCATCAACAATGTCCTCCTCGTTGTTGCCCAAGGCCACCTGGGGCCCCTGGGAGGTATCCACAGAGAGAGTGTTGGGTACTGGTGGAATCCCCACCTAGAATCGCATGCAGCTGTTCATAGAAGCAGCATATCTGTGGGCTTAGAACCAGGACGACTGTTCGTCTCCCTTGTCTTCTGATACGCTGGCCTGAGCTCCTTTATTTTTAAGCAGCACTGCTGTGTGTCCCTGGTGTAGCCTTTGTCCCCCCTTCCCTGCACAATTTGGCAGAGATGTCAGCATTTCCTTTGCCTGCACAGACTCTGCTCCTAGCAGTCAGATCCAGTGTCTCCTTTATGCTCCACGCTGGATCGGGTCTGCAGCCCTGGGCAGGCACGGTCAGCTGTGCTAGTGAGCTCTCCATGCTGATCAAACAGGAAATGAAATTCAAAAGTTCCCGGGGCTTTTCCTGTGTACCTGACTGAAGTGCAGTGGAGCAGAAAGTGCTGTCCAGAGTGGTCACATTGGAGCACTCTGGGACACCTCCCAGAAGCCAATCCCATCAAATTACACAGTGTTGTGTCTGCCCTACACCTAATTTGACCCAGGATGGTTGACTCTAGTGCTATGCCTCTCACCGAGGTGGAATACAGGCATCGTCTTTACAAGCCCTTTAGGTCAGCGGAAAAGGCTCAGTAGTGTAGACACACACATTATAAATTTGCCCTAATGCGGCATATGTTGACCTAATGCCGTAGTATAGATCAGGCCTCAGTTCCTCACTCTCATTTGATAACATCAAAACCTAAGGTTAGTCCCTTAGCTGTGAAGCAAGAGCTCGGAGGGACATAGAGGGGAGAAGTAGCTAGAAGAAACTTTCGAGTGATCTGGTTGCACTTGTCCAGGCAACCCTCTCCCTCACTGCATTCAGCTCCTTGAAAACTGCAATAAACTGGACTTCACTGGCACGGGACATGCTTAGTATGGGGAAAAAATGGTTATAGGAGATTAAAGAGGAATTTTTAAACTAAATATTTTCTTTTCAATGTACTATTCATTAGTTTTAAACACATGGAAACTTTGCTTGTAATAGACACATTCTAAGCGTGATTGTTACTCAACAGCAAAACGAGAGCTGGTGGGTGTCACAAGGAGCTGCAGGAGCTGTGCTTCCCTGTTATTTGAAAAGAAAATAATTATCCACGCATTGTGTCAGGCCTTTTCCTTGTCAGCTCGGCAAGGACTTTCAAAGTCAGTCATTTACATTTCACAGTGCAACAATTCCAGGTTGCAGGAGTCTCACCAGACAGCCAGCTGATCTATGCTGGAGTGAGAATTCACAGTACAAAGCTGCATATAACTTTCAAGTGCCCCATGACCAGATAAACTGTAATTCATTTGTTAATTACTGAATGAGGTTGTTGCTGCACAAAGCACTAATTGAAGACAAGCCCTCCCCTAAAGAGTTTACTTTCTAATAGACAAACAGAGACTATGGGATGAAGTTGGAAGCCCAAAGGAAGCCTCAACATTGGATCAAAGAAAGTTCCCATAGCCCAGCAGATCGCTGGTTCAGTTAGTCCAGCATCCTTTCTTCAGCAGTAGCCAGTACCAGATACTTCAAGAAGGTGCAAGAAGCCTGGTAATGGATAATTATGGAATAACCTGCCTGCAGGGGGAAGGTTCTTGAAAACCCCAGGTATTTAGGCACTGAAGCAAGAGGGTTTATATCTTGTATAGTGTAATTGTGGTATAGGAAGTATGATCAAAAGCCAGAGGGCACAGCCAGAGAGCAGCTGTGCTCCATGAGGTTAGGGGGAGCTGAGTTCAAGACAGAACAGCCCAGACGCTGGCCCCAGAATATGCTCTCCCCTACCCCCATTTCCCAAGCTGACAGGAGTTTGGGCAGAACTGAGAATTAGGCCAAATATCTCCTCAGTCTGAAATAGAGATGGGCTTGAACCAACCCTTCCCTAAAACTTGGGGAGGTCTGGATTAGAAATTGAGGGCTCAGACCCATATCTCAGCTAAGCCCTTAAGGCCTGTTAACCAGGCAAATTGACCACAACATGAGCTCCTGCTATGGTCAGTTTGCTTGTGCAGATGGGCTCTGGCTCAGCCTACTGGGGAGACACACGGTTAGCCATACTTGTTGTGGGTGGAGTACACAGAGAGGAACAAACTACACCCGGGGAATTGTGCTACCAGCCTCTGCTGTAGGCTTGATTCCCTCTCCCACTCTGGAGACAGCTGGGTTTTGGTGGAGGTGGCTAGAGGGCCACTCTCCTTCTTCCTTGTGTTGCTCCCAACATGTTTGGGACATACCTGTCCCCTTTGGTGCGCTCCTGCCCAAGACAACCACAGTGTGTACACTCCCCTGAAAGATCTGATCACTCCCCGCAAGAAACGTCCCATGCATGCTCCCGTCCTCTGTGAGACATCTGCTTCTCACACATGCAAGAGATATTGTGGCTAAATCAGCCCATGTGTAAGAGCCGAGCACTAATCCCACATCCTGTGGAGAACTAATCCCATCTCCACCACTGACTCATTCTGTGGCCTTGAGCATATACTTAATGTCTCTATATACCGGCTGAGTCTCTACCAACCTCTTTTGTGAAAGATTCCTCCACTGCTGAACCTAGTGCAGCTCTGGCAATGGTAAGAGCACTAGCATAGACACTGCCGTGGTGTTATAACCACCATGTTATCTCATCCTGCTCAGAGCAGGTGGACCCAATGGTTGGTGGCTACTAGGGCTTTGTCTACACTACAGCTGTCACTGGGGGAGGTGTGCAGGTATTAGCACTGGCAGGACATTTTTCAGAAAAAATAGGCTATTGTAGACAAGGCCCCTATGTTTCCATTTCCATTTCCCCATCTGTCACAAGTGAATGCTGCACATAGGTGCTAACCAATAACAACTATGTGGGTGCAACCAGGCAATCACTGCGCTCTCCAAAGAACTCATATAGGAAAATGATAAAAGGCAAAAACGCCCTATCACCTTTCACAAAGCGACCACTCCAATCTGACCTCTCAGTCTTCGTCCTCACAGGAAACCTGAACAGCACTTTCAAAAGACGAGCCTGGGAGCTTAAATTCATAACTTTGCTAGACACTAAAAATCATGGACTGAACAGACACACTGGATATATGGATTATTACGACAATCTATAACTCACTAACAACCCCCTCCAGCTTCTCCCCTCCCCCCTTCCTTTCTTTCCTCTGACTTGAGGGGTGTTAACAGGACACTTCACCTTGAACGGTCCTTGAAATATGTGTTTACTTAAGCCAAACAATCTGTGCCACCTTGTATTTAGCTGTGACACTGTGAGTACCTTTCCCAGACCCGAAGAGGAGCTCTATGTAAGCTCAAAAGCTTGTCTCTCTCACCAACAGAAGTTGGCCCAATGAAAGATATGATCTCACCCACCTTGTCTCGTTAATATCCTGGGACTGACACTGCTACAACATCACTGCATATCACATTGGTGCTGTGAGGATTATTTAGTAAATGTCTGTACAGTAACTCCTCACTTAACGTTGTCCCGGTTAACGTTATTTCATTGTTACATTGCTGATCTATTAGGGAACAAGCTCGTTTAAATCTGTGCAATGTTCCCCTATAATGTCATTTGGCAGCTGCCTGCTTTGTCCATTGTTCACAGGATTCTCTGGAAGAGCAGCCCCTCCTGTTGGGATTTGAACCAGGGGGGTCCAGCAGTCCCCCCCCCCATCAGTTCCCCTAAATTCCCTGTAAGGTATGTGGCTCAGCAGCTGCCCAGCAGCAGTTCAGGTGCCCCCCCCCCGCTTGCCTTGCTTCTCCTACCCTGCCCTCGAGCTGCTCCGGGGAGCTTCCTGGTTGCCGGGGAGGCACTGATATCAGGATGTCCCCCTGCTCCTGCCATGTTCTGTACCCCCTCACCACAAAGCGGAGAAGGGGAGACAGGGCTCAGGGACAGAAAGGAGGGAGCTTGCTGGAAGCTGTTGCTTCCTGTCTTATCTGCTTAAAAGGGCAACATAGTTGAAGTGGGGTCCGTGTACTTAAAGGGGCAATGCACATCTCTCTCTCTTACTCATGCATGCACCCCCACAGCACTATGGAAAGTCAGCACCTGTGCAGCCTTCCATGTGCTGTCAGGAGGAGGAAGTGTGTGCTCCAGCTGGATAGCGTGGGCTCATCATGTTCAGTTTTTGCAGGGAAGTGTTTGCAGCTACTGCCCTACATCTATTGTTTCGTCCCTCCTACCTCAGTCCATGCTGCCTTGTAGAGTGTGAGGCTACATTAACAACAGTGTATTAATCCTTGAGGGCTCAGCTGAGCACTAGTTCATCATTTAGCAGCAAGGCATTCCCTGGGAAATATTGCACCCTCTGACTCCACCACCTCAACCAAGCTTCACAATCATTCGTTGCTGTGTACAATATTAAACTGTTTGTTTAAAATTGTTTAAAACTTATACTGTATGTGTATATAATGTCTTTTGTCTGGCAAAAAAAATTTCCCTGGAACCTAACCCCCCCCCCCCATTTACATTAATTCTTATGGGGAAATTAGATTAGCTTAACATCGTTTCTCATAAAGTCTCATTTTTCAGGAACATAACTACAACATTAAATGAGGAGTTACTGTACTGTGCTGTGGAGACATACAATGATATGTAAATGCTGAGTTATTATATGGGCAGCTGCTCCAGATAATACACCTCCCCTCCCCATCATGTGCACCTCTGACACATATGTTCTTTACGCAGGTCAGCCTCTGCCTATGCAATTTTCCCTCCCTGCCATGCTTCAGGGGTGGGATAGCTATTTTTTCCCTGCAGGATGACTTCACAGAATTGCATGCACACAAGAAAAGGAAAGAATAGCCTCTCCTGGCCCAACCTCCACTCCGTGCTTACTCTTTCACAAAGAGGAAAACCAAGAGAGAGCAGCATCTCCAAGTTCAATCCTTTGGTGTCTTCTCTTGGCCTCTTCTCTTTTAGGGGAGGTGATATTTCTCCCCACTGTACAGCATAGAGTTGGTGTGGGAGTAAATAGGTTCACATACTAGATCCTCCCCACACCTTCATTGAAAAAGAGATAAAGCGAAGAAAGGCCTCTCACATCTTCAGAGATGGAACCCTACCCACTACATCCAGAAAGTGGCCTGAAACAAGACTTACCACTGTAAGGCCCAGTGCAAGAGTCTTCTCTTCAGCCAGGTCTTCCCCACAGTGGAGTTACATGATGGCTCAGCAATATTGCCTCTTGGAAACCAAGAGGAATCCCAGGCGACTCAAGAACGCTGTTTAAAACAGAGATGAAAGCTGGGTCCATCTTTAGGATACACAGAATGTCACTCTGCACTTTGTATATGGTACCTACATAATATGGTTATGGATGCATTAGAAATGGAGGGATAGATAGAAAAGAATAGATAGGAGAGGAAGGGTGTTTTTCCTTTGAGATCTGAACCAGGGGCGGCTCCAGGCACCAGTGTAGCAAGCACATGCCTGGGGCGGCAAGCTGCGGGGGGACGGCGTGCTGGTCACCATGAGGGCGGGAGTCAGGCGGCCTTTGGCAGCATTTCTGCGGGATGTCCGCCTGTCCTGCGGCTTTGGCAGCAATTTGGCAGAGGGTGCAGGACCGTCAGATCAACTGCAGAAACGCTGCCGAAGGCCGCCTGACTCCCACCCTCACGGCGACCGGCAGGCGTGCCGCTGAAGATCACCTGACTGCCATGCTTGGGGCGGCAAAAAACAGAGCTGCCCCCATCTGGACTCATGTAAACTGAAAAGATACTATTTCAGGGGAACAGGGCAAGGTCTTCCAATAGTTATATGTAATCTGAATTTTACTTGAAGAGGCAGAAAAACTCCAGAGTGGAAAGGAAGGGTCAGTGAAGGGTATTAGAGAAGGTGGGAGCAATGTTATAGCTACTCGTTACTGCTGAGATAAAATTTTCTCTCTCTTTTTGGGGTTTCTGTAGTGCTCATCCGTAATGAGCTTCCATTATCAATGCTTAGAACATTCACAAGCCTTATTTTTAGGAATAAAATTGCTCAACTTTGGTCTCATCCCCAACAGCAAAAACTACTTTGGATGGAAAGTTTAATAAAATGTTGTTATCCCTCTCCCCCACCCCTTTTTTTTTTTTTTTTGAGTATTACAGAAGTGGCTGTCATCAGTGGAAAGATGAGTCCCCCCCCTGCACACATGAACTTTTTTGTTCCTGCTGATGGCTGTTTCCAAACTGCAGACTTGGCACATACACAGTCCTGAATGAGGAATTCACCTTGTTGGAAAAAAATTTTATTAGCAGTAACAAAGCTGTTAATATTTGAAACTGAGCATGCCCAGTACACTTTCCTCCCTTGTTCAAGTATGCACCAAAGTGCAATGTTTCCAGGTGCAGAGAGGAACTTTGGGATCATCCTCACCTGTGATTCAATTCCATTTAAAACTGAGGCACTGGGGAGTAAGGATTGGTTTGCACCTGGCAGTCAACCCTAAAGAGTCTCCTCACATGTCTCCTTTGTCAATAAATGCATGCTCTGCAGAGCTTGGCTCTGTCAGGTTGAGTCCTGTTTAACACCCTTTCCCTGCAGTAACTATCCTCCTTAACTTTAAAACTTGCCATCTGCACAGTGGTTTATAAAATTTTAAAGCTAATGCTCTAACAGACTCAACTAGCACTCCAGCAGATGTTTAAGTGCGTGCTCAGATGAATAAATTATGGGCATCCACAGAAGTTGCTATTGAGGAGGCAGTAGGTGGATGTTTTTGACAGCAGATGTAATTGATTTAAATTATAGTGTCCAGAGCAATCATCTGGGATTGTCCTTTGGTGTCTGGGCAAAATGTGACCTGGAGCATTCAATGATATTGTGATAATAACAGCAGTGGTTTGAGTGCAAACAACTTGTACAAGAGAGGCTGTCTGCAATTATTCCTGCTTTCCCCTACTATATTTCTAATAGTGATGAGCCCCAAACTAAAACCTGATCCTAGATGCCTGCAAAATGTGGAAGGGGGCAGATCTGGAATTTGATCCCCAAACTGAATTGGCAGCTCCATCTCTATAAGACAAACCAAAGCTCCCAGATACGAACAGCTCTGAACTTCAGCTGGAGGATGAAATCCAGGTTTAAATGTGAATTTTGTTGCTTAGACCCATCACTTATTTTTATTTCTATTTAGGCCTTGGATTTTGTGCCTGTGCAATTGCATATCTGGACTACTGTATCAAGGATACCAATTCCCTGTGCTCTCACTTGCTATTTTGAATAATATTTTTATTGTATTTGTTAAAAAGAGCAGAGCGGTAGTCATTGGGACCTATGTGAGCCCACCCAGCGTACCCATTCAACTCCATTAACCTCCAGTGGAGTTTCTCCTGGTTTATATTGGTGGAAATGAGAGGAGAATCTCATGCCAAGAACCATACAGGTTCTTGTGACTCAGGTTGCTGCTTGCAGGCCCCAAATGGGAAGTAATGCACAGATATAAAGTAAATTCTCCCCTAGCTTTCCAGGTCATACATCCAGGAACAAAGAAGGTAGGCCAGACCAGGGGGGCTGTATCCTGGAAAGTAGTGATGCTGAAAAGCATCCCAGGGTCCTAGTGGACAGGCAACTCAACATGAGCTCCCAGTTCGATGCTGTGGCAATAAGAGCTAAAATGATCCTTGGATGTATAATCAGGAGAGTAGTGAGTAGGGGGTTGATTTTACCTCTGTGTACGATATTAGAGAGACAGATACTGGACCACTGCTTACAGTTCTGGTGTTCATGTTTTAGAAATGGAAGAGGGTGCAGAAAAAAAGACATAAAAATTATTTGAGGGCTGGAGAAAATATCTTCTAGTGAGAGACTAAAGATCTCAACTTGTTTAGATTTTTCCAAAAGAAGACTGAGGTGACTTAATTACAGTACCATCATGGGGACAAAATATTGGGTACTAAAGTCAGAACAAGAACCAATGGTTGGAAGCTGAAACCAGAGAAATCAAAATTAGAAATAAAACACAAACGTTTAGTAGTGAGAGTGATCAGCCAGTGGAACAAACAACCAAGGAAAGTGGTGAATCTCCATCGCTTGCTGTCCTCAGCCCAAGACGGGATGCCTTTCTCAAAGATATGGTTTAGCCAAACACAAGTTATTGGGCTCAGCACATGGCTAGCTGGGTGAAATTCTATGGCCTGAATTTTACAGTAGGTCAGACAAGTGGCTCTAGAAAGGAAGCACAGTCCTGTGGTTACAGCAGTAGCCTGGGATTCAGGAGACCCAGGCTCAAGTCCCTGTTCTACCACAGGCTTCCTGTGTGACTTGGAAAAATTACTTAAGCCTGGGTCTTCAAAGGCATTTAAGGCCCTGATTCCCATTGAAACTAAGACCTCCATATTTGGAATTGGGATGCAACTTCCCCCTCAGTAAAACTGGGATCATTGCACTTCCCTACCTCCCAGGGCTGTGGTGAGGATAAATACATTACAGCCTGTGAAGTACTCAGACACTATGATAATGAGGGCCATACAACTACCTTGGATGGATCCAATAGTCTCTTTGCCCTTAAAATCTCTGATCTTTACAGGTAGCCCTCCTGCCTTTAGATGCAGAAGTCCTGGATGCTATTATTTGCTGAAACAGATTCTTCAGCCATAATATGTTCACAGCAGCTCGGGCAGCGTTCTAGGACCTTCTGAAACACAAAAGACAGTAAGGGTCAGTAAGGGTGATCCTCAATTTGTTGTTCACTCTCTTCGATACCATTCTGCAGTCTGCAGTGTCCACATCAGGTTTGCAGGTTATATTTAGTCTAGCCAGAACTGTCTTCTTCACCAGCCCTTTCCAGTATGATGGCGCGTTCACTCTAAGTCCCTATTTGCAGCAGCCCAGAACTTTATGAAACAAGTGGTGATTGGGTAAGAGTCCCACAGGAGCAAACATTATTAAGCTGGAGCCTCACAAGAACTTCAAGTCTGACCCTCGGCCCCCACTTTGGCAGGTGTGGGCGGAAATCTCAGATTTAAATCCCTAGATCCAAATCCACCCCATGTTGTTGGTACTGGGTGGGATCCAAAGCTGGAAGGGGTCTATTTTCTAGTCCTGGTTGAGATGCAGCCCAAGATTATCACTAGTCACATGCCCAGTTGTATGTAGACACTTCACAGAAACACAGTCCTTGCCCGGAAGAGAGTAAGTAGTGGCAATCTTTTTGTGAGATCAGCTGAAATCTTGAACAACTGCACAGGTGATTTTGGTGCTGTTGCCTTAACCTATTTCAGATCAGTTCAGCATCTTCTGGCCTGCCTAACTATTAATGTTATTACCCTGGGGACTGAAATTTCTCATTAGTGTAACATTAGGGTTGGATTGCACAGAAGTCAGGAAAGGCAGGGCCCAGTCTTTGGGCCTGACTACACTGTTTGTCCCAGGACAAAGGGGGAGAGGGAAATGGGACACTGTGCTCCCCTTGCACTCTCCCAAGTTACAGCCTGCCAGGTCCAGTTTACCCCCAGCGTAAGGCAGAGCAGCCTTTTAGCTGCTCTAACTTCCTTTGGTTGATAATGGCCTCAAAGGGGACAATTCACCTGGTGATCTAGGGCTACATTTTATAGTGCAGGAGCCCTGCAGAAGTGATCTCAAGTTTGTAATTCTGTCATATGTGAGCTAGATTTTGGAGACCATCTTATGTGTGATGTCACCATAAGCTAAAACACTCACATTCAACACCAAACGTACGTTTTACCAGTTAATTGTATCAAATTGAATATCTGCTCAACAGAAATTATGAGGCTTCACACAGTATTAACTACACATACTGTATCAACATGAAACGTATCAACTGTTATGCACCCCAATGTAAACTGAGGAGCAAGGCACAGCCAAAGCACATGTCAAAAAGCCCATTGGCAGCACATGTAAAACACTGTTTGTCCAATATTAATATTCTCTGCAAGCTTCAAATAAGGGAAAGACTCACTGCTTTTGGGTCACTCCATAACCACAATTAAACTGCTGATCAGACCAGGTTGACAATTGTTTTCCACCAGCCCCCACTTAGCCTGATAGCTACCCCGCCCCCAGCAGCCCTAACAGACATCCCGCTAACTGCAGCCCCCAACACCTCAGCCCCACTTGCCACTGCCCCCAACATCCCCATACTCCAATAGCTCACCTACAACTCTCCCCCATACCCTCACCCACCACCTCTGGGACCTCCCTGGCTACTCACTGTGGCGCCCCCAGCTCAGCTCTCTGCTCCCATCCTGGGTTAGGGGAGTTGCTCCCAATCCTGGCCACCCTGCAGTTCTGTTCGCTCCCATTCCATTGCCCACCCCGCACTCACACAGCGCAGGAGAAATTTGTGTGATGAGTGGTGTTGCAACCTGGCACCCAGGCTTGCACTGCCACTCAGGTTTGGCCTGGTTGGCCACCCCCTATCATCATAGGGGGCAGCTGGGCCAAATCTGAGCACTGTTGCAACCCCATGCACCAAGTCACAAAGCTGCTCACTTAAATTTGGCCGGGCTGCCCTCCCCCCAAATCATGATGGAGGGGCAGCCAGACCAAATTTGAGTGGCATTGCAACATCATGTGCCAGGGAAGTGCTGGAGCACTGCTCTGTCCTGGATTTCAGGGGCCAGAGCAATGCTCTGGACTGCTCCAGCACCACTACAGTCCTGGTACACCAGCCAAGAACCTGCAGCAGCATTCTAATCATGACCCCTCCCAGTGACACACTGCCAGCATAACCCCTACACAGGAGGCAGCTAAGAGGGAATGCTGCAGCACGGGTTATGATAAGTCTACGCCAGCCAGGGATTCCTCCATATCAAGGCAAGTCCCAGCTGTCTTAGTGCAGCTGTACAAGCCTTTTATACCAGCAGAGCAGTGTCAAGGGGCCAGATTGGAGCCGAGTATCTGGTCGTCAGAAGTTAACGTTTTCACAGCAACGTTGGGCCTGATTGTGATCTCACTTACTCCACTACAGACCAGGAAGCATGGAAGCCAGTGTAAAGGTGGTGAACATGAGATTAAAAGCAGGCCCTGTGCTCTGCCTCCTTGCTTCTCACAGGACTTTCATCAGCTGATCATATAAACTTTGTACTTGGTATTAGTGACTCGAGAGAGGCTCTCCCACCTGCTAAAACTATTGAGATCAGTGCCCCATTTCCAGAAGTACACCAGCTGAGGACCTCAACACATTAAGGATATTTTTTCCAGGTACAAAATAAATGCATTTGCTTGAAATTAGTCTAATACAAGTTTGTTTGCCAAGTGGCAGTTCCTCCCTTTGGTTATGCAAATTGTTTTCCCAGCTAAACACAAACTAACAGATTCCAAGTGTCCAGCTTCTCACCAGTATGTTCACACCTCACGCATGGGGCTTAGCATTGGCACATGTCCCTGCCCAGTGCTCAATTTCCTCACAATGAAAATCTCAGTGTTAATGATATTCTTTGCGCTTCCCAGACGCTTGCCATCTGAGGAGCTCAAAGTATTTCACAGCTGTTAATTGCTTGATTTCTGCCTCAGTCGTGCTGGTGTAAATCTTGATATCAGCACGGTTTTTCCAGCTTTACACTGGGCCCATCACAGACCCTGTGAAATGGGCAAGTGTTATTTCCATTTTACATAGGGGAAACTGAGGCACAGAGCAGTTAAATGACTTATTCACACAGGGAAACTCATCTAGAGCTGGGACCAGGAGCAGCTATTCTCACTCCCAGCTTGCTGGTCTAACAATGGATGGGCGCAGAGGGACTTGGTTTGAGTGTAGTTTTTGCATCTCATAAATAGTTGAAACTCTAGTGCTAGCTCTGCCTTAGATATTACAGCTCAGCACCATGCATTGCCTTTGAATCAGTGTCCTCCCTCCAGCTGCTTACAGTCTGCTGGTAATGAGGACAGTCATACTAGTAAGAACACCTCCTCCAGATTGCTCTCCTCCTGTCTCAGAGGCAAGGAGCTCAAATAATGCAGAGCACAGAAGAATGATTCATACAGCCCAGAAGAGAACACCCAACACACCACAACAGCCAAAGGGGATGGGCTTATCCAGCTATAAAAATGCCCTTTCAGGCCTCAGAGCACAGATCCAGAGCCCAGGAAAACATTTGCCGCCTGTCTGCAAGCACAGCATGTTTACATAGCGAGCTGGAGGGCTGCACAAAGGGAAGGCAGGGAGAATGTGATCAGAAGGGAAGGGGCAGGGGGCGCTAGCACTGCAGGCTGGGGAAGGTATTGAGATTGAGAAACTCCCCCTTCCCTGGGATAGGGATATAAGGGGCCGGGAGGCAGACTGGAGTTAAATCCTTCGCAGCTCCAGGTTTAAGCAGTTGATGGGACTTTTGTTTTAAATGCATGTGTGTGTGTGTACAGTGCCCAGCCCAGAGGGGCCTCAATCCTGACTGGGGCCTCTGGGTGGTATTATAATAATGGCAATGAATGTAAGGGGTGTGAAGTGCTTAGAGATGAAAGGCGCTCCGTTATAACGAAAGCAGCTTTATGGAAAGCTGCAGCAAAACTTTGCTGCTGCGCAGAGATGCCTGATTTCCCGAATTATAGAATCAGTGTGAACAAAGATACACACCTCTGCCTGCTGCAGGGTTCTTGCACTTTCGTCTTAGCATCTGGTGTTGCTGGTCACTGTTGATGACAGGGTACTGGACTTATGTGGACCCCCAGTTTGGTAAGTCCTCCATGGACATGAGTAATTCTAACCCTCTCCCTCAACTCCTCTGAAAAAAACAGTATGGAACAGGAATGGCAGAGGCCATGAGAGAGTCAGGGACAGGTTTGGCAAAAGCAATATTTAGAGAAATACAAGAAACACGTTCTCATCTATGGGAGCTCGGTGAAAAAGCAAGAGTGGTCTTATTGGGAAATGGGACATACACTGTGTTGAGGCAAGGTCTTATGACTCATTGTTTCCACTGGGAAGTGGGATACACACAATGAATAAATAATAACACCTAGCTCTTTTATATAACTTTTCTTTAGTAAATCTCAGGTATAAGAAAGCCAGGACTTGATTCTTCACGCCACCAATAAGTTGCTATCACCATAGGGAGAACAGAACAGAATTGCTACAGCCAACTGTATGTTAGTACCATTCCAGAAGGAGTTCCATTCCCTTCTCAAATAACTGGTCCCCTCAGGTCAGGGGTGGGGTCCACTGGTGGTGTGCAGAAGTCTGGCACTGAATTCCCTGTGAAGACCACATGGTTCAACTGCTGCTGAGGATTTCAGACTACAGCAAAGCTCAGAGATAAATATAAACCTGGAGAGAGGAAACAGTCACAGGTGAAGAAGTGAAATCAGCTGAGCCTCTGAGCTGAAGGGGAAGTTAAGGGTAAATAAGAATTTGGCTACACACAAATCTACTCCTGCTGAAATGCAGGAGGCCAAAGGTCCTTAGAAAGCCCTGAAAGTGCCAAGTCCTCAGTGCACCCTATCCTGCTTTAAGTGGCACTTCCGAGTGCTGAGCCGGGCATTACACAGTGACTCTGGCCAACCCAGAAATCAAGGCCTGAGCTAGACCAAGCCAGCTAGATGCCTGTGCAGCAGTGCTGGGAAAGAGCCAAGATTTTTGGCCTATTAAGCAGCTATGCCCAGGGAAAAGCTGGACATGCCTGCGAACTGCCTGCGTTACAATAACCCTCTGCTTGTAGAACTCCAGTGGATAGAAGATAAAGGACTCTGTTGGGGGCTTATAGATATACTTACAAAATGCTTCATATTTCCCTAATGCTGTACAAATATTAGCTAATTAATCCATTTAATAGAGATCATCTCTTGGCCTGCACTGGAAGAGAGGAAAGAAGGCAGAGAAGGTTGGCACTGACCTGAATGAGGAGCACTGGCTGCACGTTGCAGAATGTCATTTTCAGACAATGGCCTGAGACAGGCAGGTTTCCATTTGTTTGTTTCCTTTTTAATAAATTCAGCCATTTCCTTGGCTTAGTGTTCTAGGCTATGGATACACCTAATCTCTTCTCTCAGGTAACTAACTGCCCACATGACTTGTGTTGGGATCACTTGCTGGGCATTCCTTTCCATCTCTCTGATAACCAGCATATGCTGCTCATCTCCAGGGCTTGATTTCACCCCCAGGGAGCTTTTCTTTGTGACTGTTCTTGTTTCAGTGGGCTTGGGAAGAATTCTGATCTCAGAACCCCAATTAGCTTGGTCTTTGGGCTGTGTGTCAATGGAAATCCTTTGGATGTTCTCTCCAGGAGATGGCATTGGGGTAGGGAATCCAATTTTTTTAAATAATTATACAAGCATGTGGATTGCAGTATTTTTTTTTTTTTTTGTAATTGTGTTGAAACTCAGTACCGTCAGGGTTGAGTTTATCAGTTTAGGGTTGCTCACAACTGACTGCTGGTTTTTATATAGACATTGTAGCCCAGGGGTCAGCAACCTTTCAGAAGTGGTGTGCCAAGTCTTCATTTATTCACTTTAATTTAAGGTTTCACGTGCCGGTAATACATTTTAATGTTTTTTAGAAGGTCTCTCTCTACAAGTCTATATATTATATAACTAAAATAGTGTTGTACTGTAAAAGAAACAAGGTTTTAAAAATGCTTAAGAAGCTTCATTTAAAATTAAATTAAAATGTCGATCTTACACCGCTGGCCCGCTCAGCCTGCTGCTGGTCTGGGGTTCTGTTCACCTAGGCCGGCAGCGGGCTGAGCGGGGCCTGCAGCCGGGATGCCGGCTGGCAAGGGTCCACAGCCAGAACCCCAGACCGGCAGTGGGCTGTGCAGGGCCAGTGGCCAGGACCCCAGACCAGCAGTGGGCTAAGCAGCTCAGCCCACTGCCACTCAGGGGTTCCATCCGCTGGCTCCTGCCAGCCCGCTCAGCCCACTGCCGGTCTGGGATCCTGGCCATGCCCACATAACAGTGGGTACCTACCGTCTCCCTGGTTCTGGCCCATTCCTTTCCTCTGTCTCTGCATTGAGATGAGGGTGGGAGTGCACTGAGCACAGGCCCGGGGGTGAAGGAGCAGGCTGGGGACTGGGGTGAAGGGTCTGGCCAGGAGCTAGAATGAGGGAGGGGGCTCAAGGTTAGGGCAGGAGGTTTGAGTGTGGAGCACTTACCTGGGGTAGTTCCCATTTGGTGCAAGGGGTGATGGTGGGACTGTTGGGGAGGAGGGGTGCAGGAGCTCCTGTTGGATGCTCAGGGTGGGGATGTGAGGGGTGCATGGGATGTGGGGGGTGCAAGAGTCAGGGCAGAGGGCTGGGAGGGGGGTGCAGGTGTCAGGGCATGGAGTGTGAGGTGTGTGTGAAAGAGTCAAGCAGAGGGCTGGGTGTGTGTGAGGGGGATACAGGGCTCAGGGCAGGGGCCATGGGGGGACTGCAGGACAGAGGGCTGGGTGTGTGTGAGGGGGATACAGGGCTCAGGGCAGGGGCCGTGGGGGGACTGCGGGGCTGCAGGACAGAGGGCTGGGTATGTGTGAGGGGCGTCAGGGCAGAGGGCTGGGGGTGTGGGCTGGGGTTGTGGGGTGCTCACGGCAGGGGGCTGGAGGGGATATGCCCCTATTCCACCCCCTCCCCCTTCACTTTCCCCAAGGCCCTGCCCTCACTTCTTCTCTGCCTCCACTGGGAGCAGTGAGCACACTGACTCCACTCCTCCCTGACCCCCTCCCTCGCAAGGGCGACCAGCTGATCAGCCAGCAGGGAGGAAGGGATGGAGAGGAGGAGGAGGGGCAGGAACCCAGCACACTGCAGGAAGAGGCAAGGGAGCTGGCAGAACCAAGCTTCTGCCCCCTACCCCTTGCCTCCTGCCCCCATGGGAGACGGTGGGGGAGTGGAGGGCAGAGAAGAGGGCCAGACAGGGCCGGGCAGGATTTTTAATGGCACGCTGCTGCCTGCCAGGACTCTGGCAGGCAGCAGCATGCCATTAAAAATCGCTCATGTGCTGTCTTTGGCACGCATGCCATAGGTTGCCAACCCCTGCTGTAGCCACTATAGATCTGGAGAGAGGTCATTAGATAATGACTATGACAGATTATCAAACAGCTGGCAGAACAGATGGAGATTTAGTGTTAAATGCACAGGTTCGGATACAAAGACTTGTTTTGTAATAACCCATATTTTCTGAGGAGAACAATAGACATTTCCTGGCTACAAACTTCCCCCCTTCATAATAAACTCCCAATGGCACATTTATCAGTGAATGTGTTCTTGGGTAAGGCAGATGATTTGGGGGCTGGGCGGTGGCAGTGGATTCTGCTCCAATAATGTTAGCTAGGTGTCTTTTCTCTTGCTTGGCTCACAGGCCAAGTGTGACTGGGAACTGAGGGATGCATGCTTTGGGTGCCATCATAACTTGGTGCTCTTTCAATTCTGTTTTTTGGGGAACAATTCTTTGCTTTCATGTGGTGTCTGCAGAGGTACAGTTTCTTGGAAGTCTGCCCATGTTCATGCTGTACTTTTGGTATCTCTGGTTGGCAGCCAGCACTAGGGAACCGATGGTTTACTCACATCAGGAAAATAGAGTTGGGCACCTGAGCTACACACAGTTTGTGAGAAGACATCTGCCTTCAAAGCAGAGATGGTCTCTAATGCACCTCTGATTTACTAGGAGCTCCTTTTAATCACTGCATTGAGACTTGAAAGTGAGGTATATAATTATGATTTGTATTGACCATAACTAGCCAGCAGTTCATGGGTATCCACACAATGCCCATGAAACTCCCTCTCCCTGGATACACTGGTTTCAAAGTAAAATTTGGGGCAGTTTCCTTTGGTTGCACCAACGTCCTGAACACACAGTGGGAGGGCTTAGCCCTGTATATATGTGAAGCTTAGCTTTGGAACTGGATCCTAATCCAAACTTCTCCAAAGTTCAGGGTTGTTCAGAGCCTGTTGTCCAGTTCAGCTCCATCTCTGCTATAAAGAGGCTTTAATGCTGCTGAAAAGAGAACCGTTGCTGCTGCTAGTTGCATTGCTTTTCACCTCTCATTCCTGCAATTTTGTGTGGTTAAATGTTTCCCTTCAGTGCTCCACTTCTCCTGTTGCTGGTCCCTTCACTGGAAGTATAACCCTGGGTTTATGACTCCATAACTTGTTGCCAAGGGAACAGCCATAATGTCACATTCACCAGAATGATCCCACTGCCTGCTCAACTATGAGAAACAGAGACTGGCTGGGGAGGCAACAAACCTACCTTTTTAGCCACAAATATTCTTACTTAGGAAAAAAGAAGTTCTTAAAAAAAGAAAAGAAGATCCATGTTTGGAAAAAGATGTCTTAAATAGAACTGGGGCTGAATCCGGAGGTTTTGAGATGGCTCCGGAGCAGACTTCCCCAAAGCTCAGGGACCTTTGGATTCCATGCCTCAGTTTGGGCCTCTCTCTAACATGAAGGTTTTCCAAAGAATGGCGGCTCCTCTTCAGGAGCCAAAGAGGTCTTTGGCAGCTCACTAGCTTGGCTCCTTAGTGCTTTGCATCCCCAGGCTCCTGGGTTCGAAAGAGTAGACTAGCCTCCTAAGAGAGAGGGCTGAGTCTGCTTTCTGACTGGCAGGCTTTGCAACAAGGATTAGTGTGAGAGAGTTGAGGAGTCCTGCCTCTAACCTCTCGCTGTGACTCACCCATAAAGCTGCTGTGACTTGGGCTGGCCTTTGTGGCTGAGGTGGAGGTGGGGAAAGCACTGGTCTTTCAGTGGTACGACCACGCTGCTCTGTCACAAGAGGCAGTGCAGAAGCCTCCTCCTGTCTTTAGTTTGTCTAGGTAGCAGATTTTCATTAGGTTGTAGGCTGCTTGTGTTGGACATTTACACTGTTCCCCACAGCCTGACTGTTCCTTTCCCTCTTCCACTGGTCAGCTCGAGGCTATTTGACTGTGGTGGGTGACCTCTAAAAATACAATCAAATCAAAATTGTAATCTTTTAATTATAAATTCTTGTACTGCAGCCCAAATGCCGTGGCAAGTGCTTAATAAATAAAACGATTACAGTCCTGCTAGATACAAAGAAGTCGTTGCCACTAAGTGGATGTTATTGTGTGCTACATGCTAGATCCGTGATATATGTGGACAGTGGCTTCTGATCTGGGACACTTTTGCCAACTTTAGATAAATACTATATTATTAGAAGCTGGCCTGAAATCCAAATCCACATTCACATCAGAATTGACCTCTTAAACCTCTCTGTAGAATGTTGCTCCCACACACCCCACTTCCCGCCAAAACCAAGCCAAAAACCTCAACCCCCTGATTTTGGGGAGTGCTTCAGTTTAGAGATGGATTTTCATCTGTGGGTTTGTAGAGCGCTTAGATTGAGCCTGGCACTTGCCAAACGTGAATAACTCTTCTCGTGTCGCCTGATCTGCTCATTTTTTTCTTTTATATACATAATGCCAGATTCAATCATTCACCATGGGGTCGAGCAGTCCCTTACTCCACCAGTAGTGCCATTGGAGTCTGTGGGGTTTGATCAGATTTCACTTACACCTATGTAAAACGGGTGTAACTATCTTGACTTCAGTGACATTCCGCCAGCATCAGGGAGATCAGAACGAGGCTGTCTGGGTCCGTTTGCAGAGCAAGGCACTAGTCAGTGTGAGTAAGGATGGCGGAATGTGGCTTGCTCTGTTGAAAACATCAACAGGAGGTAAAAGGAGTGACGTCTCTCGGATAGTCACACAGAAGGGATGGTGAGCCTCCACTTAATTAAAAAAAAAATTTCTGCGTATTTCCAGAGTTCCTCTGCAGTCACTTCTAGGTGAAGAAACTCTCTGCAGGCAATAACACGCCCACAGAGCGGACTACTGATGGCAAAAGTAGGAGGCTGACATGACCTCAAAGTGTGTCATTCTGAAGTAGGGACCCCAGCAGATGTTGGTGGATCCAGCCAGGCACAGTTCTCAACATTTGTTCTCTGGGAGAAGAGGGACAGAAGGGCATTGACTGGAAGCATAACTTATTTTAAGCTGGAAACCACTGGCTGTGCTGCTTCTATCAGAGCGGGAGAAGCCATTTCTTTGCTGCCACAGGAGCGACCCTACACTGGCACAGCTCTGCTTCAGGGAGAAGCAGACAGGAGGAGGAGCTCCTAGGCAGGATGAATGATGAGGCAGTTTGCAAGGAGCATTTGCAGCAGGACAAAATGAGCCAGAGATCTAACCCACTAACACAGGGATGGGATCTCACTATATTAGACACCCTGCAAGGAGACAAGTGCAAAGAAAAGCAGCCGGTGAGAATCTGCCCCAAGATCCCTCCAACTGGGCTTATATTAGAGAATTCAGTCTGATAGGCTTTCCTTGGCAATTCCTCCAGAGCAGAGCATTGCGTTACCTCAGCCTTTGCCATCAGGTTGTACTCTCTGCCACAAAGACCTTCCTGGGCTGAGCCGTAGTCCTGGCAGGTGCTCCTCAGGGTAAAGACTCAGCTGAATGAACAATAAGATATGACAGGCAACGCGTTTCCAGAGGATTGTTGCAGGCCTCAGGCAGTTTTATTGCATCCCGTAGGCCACTCCAGGCTAAATGGCCTTAACCACCCAAGAAGCGCACTGGGTGTCTGATTTCCATTAGGTAATGGGGTTTGCAAATAAAGATACAGCAGTATTAGGCCATGCACATTCTGGACAAAGAAGCTGGATTAGGGCACCATTTAGTGCCAGCTTGGGTTCAATGCTCAGAATCCAAACTAGATGATGGGGGAAGCACTCAGAGAGCCACTCTGCAGCATGGTCATGCTGCGTTGCAAACGAAGACCTGGCAGCATTTCCACAAAAGACAGACTGTGGATGCAGGAGTGGAGCATTCAGTCTGACCTGCTGTATAATACAGGGTAGAAAGGTCACTCCGGGAAATGGAACCATTTCCCAACGATAGTCATCAGCAGCAACCATTTGTGTTTTCAGTGCGACAGGAGCCACTGCACCCTAAAAGTGCATGAAGCAAAATTGTAGGGAGCTAGAATTGTGCAAGACAAGACAGCCAGTGTGAGTGGGAAGGTGCATGAAATGAGCAAGGGCCACTAATGCACTCTGTGGTCCTGCCTCGAGGGACCCTTTGCCATTGCTAAGGCTACCTGAGCCCCAGAGAGCACTGCCGGAGGCTGAAGCTCCAACAAATACTAGTCTCAGCCCCTGGGGATGCCAGGCTGCCCCATGGCAAAGGCTCAGCTCAGCTAACCCGTGATCAGAGAAGGCTGTCTGATTGCAAAGGCTCAGCTGCTGCTGCTGGTCCCTGCTCTTGAGGGGCTGTCCAGCCTGAAGGCACAGCTAGTGCGAGGGGGAAGTGTTCTCTACCCACGGCTGGAGGCTCCTGTTGATTATTTGTGCCTGTAATCTCTCCCCTGTCAGGTAGATTAGAGTGAGGGAGGTGAAGGCCTCTCCCTCCCACTGCTCCTGAAAGGCCCTGTGCGGTTCCTGTCGCTCCAGCCCAGCAGGACGCACAGATTTCGACAGCAGTAAAGTGACTTCCTACGGAGATGGGCTGCTTGCCAGCTGCGCGCACCACGCAGCTCTCCTGCTGGGCTGCAGCCCTGAGCTCACTGCCTGGTGTGGCAGCAAGCCTGGCTCAGCATCTTGCCACTCCAGCCACCAGGGCTTAGCTTTCGCAAACATGGTGCCACCAAGCTGCAGGGGGAATTGACAGGACAATGCCACCTCCACAGTTACTCATGCAGCTCACTTTGGAGTCCTCTGCCGGCCGCTGCACCTACTGAGACTTCAGGGCAGGGTGTGTCATCCTTGCTGCTGCCGGTTTTGCTTCGCTGGTGCTGCTCCTTCCCCCTTACTCAGCACAGCAGACCAAAGGCAACCGCCTTTGAAAGCTCTGGGCCGAGTGAAAGCTGCAATGATTGCAGGAACGTTTAACCCACACAGCCCCCTCCCACTCACATAGCAGCAGCAGTAGACAAGGAGGGTGTGTTTGGGATCAGCTTACCTGCAGCAAGAATCATTTCCATTCATCTCCTCTCCGCCCCTCCCTGTGGCTGGTCGCTGGTAGCAACAGGATTCAGGAAAGGGCTATTACTTCCTGCTCCTATTCCCTCTGTGCACCCCTCCAGTCAGAGTCTGGTGGGCAGAGGAGGAGGCCAGGGGCCTCTGCAATTTGCAGGGGCATGCATGTTGATCACCTGCTTTCACTACAGCAGTTAGGGTGATCCCCGACAATGCAGTGCCTGGAAGTGAAAGTCCTTAAGCTGCTGGGCTCATAGCCCTGTCAAGTGCCATTAGAATGGAGTATCTGGGGGTAGGTACAGGATGAGATTCCTTCCCAGCATCCCTAATTTCACTCTCCATTCGCTTTTCTGGAGGGAGCTCTCGTTTCCAGGGCCCCCCAGCGGTGCCAGGGCTCTGCCCAGCACAGCTGAGGAGAAGCAAAGCAAACGTAGCTCCACACAACCTTTGCACCTCTCTGATCCCTGCAGCAGATGGTTGGCCACTTGGCATAAATTAGAGCAACCTCAGGCCTGCAATTTACACCTGTTTGTAACAGTCTCTTAAGAGGATGTTTTGCTAGCTGGGAATTGCTGGAGTACAGGTGTTCTGCCTCAACACCTAACCTGCAGGAGGTGGGGAGAGGGTTGGGTGGGGATACGATAGTACTGGCTATATCTGCTCTACATCAGTCAGAGAAATCCCCAACTTCCCCTTCCAGGACTGTTTTACAACCCATGTGTGCTGTTAGAGCAGTGGAAAGGGTTTACAGAGCAAACCAGGATCTGACCTGGGGGGCCTGATTTCTAAGAAAGCCTCAATCCAGCCTTCAGTTTTACAGATGCAGTTTTGCACTCATAAATAACTGTGCCTTCAGTTTGGCACCTCGTGTAATAGTGGGTGCAAAGTTGTGTCTGAAAACCAGGCCCAAGTTAGGAAAAACTGCCCATGCTATATGCTGGCTATGTTAAGAAAGACATTCATCTGCCTAACAGGATTCTTACACAGTGAATTTAGTGCTAGTAAAAAGGTACTGGACTTAGATCATAAACAGGGGATCTCAGACGCTCATCCATGGACCAGGCCTTACAGCATATACATTACAGCAGCTTAGACTCCCTTAGACACTGATAAGTGGGTGCACCTGCCCCACGCTGATACAGCCTCAACTGGAGTATTGTGTCCAGTGCTGGGCACCACATTTCAGGAAAGACGTGGACAAATTGGAGAAAGACCAGAGAAGAGCAACAAAAATGATCAAGGGGCTAGAAAACATGACCTATGAGGGAAGATTGAAAAAACTGGGTTTGTTTAGTTTGGAAAAGAGAAGACTGAGATGGGACATAACAGTTTTCAACTACATAAAAGGTTGTTACAAGGAAGGAGAAAAATTGTTCTCCTTAATCTCTGGGGATAGGACAACAAGCAATGGGCTTAAATTGCAAAAAGAGTAGTTTAGGTTGGACAATAGGAAAAACTTCCTGTCAGGGTAGTTAAGCACTGGAATAAATTGCCTAGGGAAGTTGTGGAAGCTCTGTCACTGGAGATTTTTAAGAGCAGGCTAGACAAACACCTGCCAGGAATGGTCTGGATAATATTTAGTCCTGCCATGAGTCCAGGGGACTAGACAAGATGACCTCGAGAGGTCCCTTTCAGTCCTGTGATTCTATGACTGCCGAATTCGGCCCACAGCATATTATACAAGTACCTCAGCTATGCAAGCAGCAGCCTGGTGCAGGAGTAACAGAAAGGAAAATGCAATTTTCCATTTAAAGGTTTGTTGGTTCAATTTTTAAAAAGGGTTGTGTCATCGTCTTTGCAGCTGTTAAGGACAGAACTATTACTGACTTGGCCGGCCAGACAGCTGGCGCTAAAAACAACCTCGGCTGGATCTGCCTAGCCATGTCAGCAGATCAGGTTCGTCAGCTCTGAGTAGCAGGCGAGGGTGGAACTGTGTTTATTTATCTGGGTGTCAGTTTGCCTCAAGTGTTCTTTTTTTTTGTTAATTCCACAGATTTTGTGCATGGGAGAAGGTGTCAAATTAGAAGTCGGCATCTTCTGTTTGTCCACTAAAAATACACAGCGAAGTTGTTGGCTGTATTGGCTGCCTAAACACCCATATTGTAGGTAGGGTTTTATAACATGCTCATCTTTGTAGTAACTGACCATCCAAAGATCTCAAAAAAGATGTATTAGAATTAGGAAAGGTACAGAGAAGGGCAACAAAAATGATTAGGGGCATGGAACAGCTTTCATATTAGGAGACATTAAAAAGACTAAGGTTCAGCTTAGAAAAGAGATGACTAAGGGGGATATGACAGAGGTCTACAAAACCTTGAATGATGTAGAGAAAGTGAACAAGGAAATGTTATTTACCCCTTCACATAACATAAGAACCGTGGGGTCACTCGAAATTAACAGGCATCAGGTTTAAAACAAGCAGAAGGAAGTACTTCTTCACATGCATACAGTCAGCCTGTGGAACTTGTTGCCAAGGGATGTTGTGAAGGCCAAACACATAATTGAGTTCAAAATAGAATTAGATAAGTTCATGGAAGATAGTCATTAATGGACCTATTAGCCAAGATGGTCAGGGATGCAACCTAATGCTCCGGGTATCTCTTAAGCTCCAAGTGCTAGAAGCTGGGTCTGGATGATGGGAGAAGGACCACTCTAAATTACCCTGTTCATTTCCTTTGAAGCGTCTGGCACTGGCCACTGTTGGAAGGAAGGATACTGGGCTAAATGGAAAGAATCCTGTGGCACCTTATAGACTAACAGACATTTTGGAGCATGAGCTTTCATGGGTATTCACCTACGAAAGCTCATGCTCCAAAATGTCTGTTAGTCTATAAGGTGCCACAGGATTCTTTGCTGCTTTTACAGATCCAGACTAACATGGCTACCCCTCTGATACTGGGCTAGATGGACCATTGATCTAACCCAGTATAGCCGTTCTTAGATTCTGTTTGTTGATAATTAAGGCTATATTTTAGTCATGGGTATTTTTAGTAAAAGTCATGGACAGTAAACAAAAATTCATGGTCCGTGACCTGTCCATGACTTTTACTATATACCCCTAACTAAAACTTGGGCTGGGGGCCCCGCGGGTACTGTGGGAGAATGGTCTGGGGGTTCCACAGGTGCTGGGAGTGCTGGCCTGGGACCCCTGCTGGTGCTGGGGGAGGGCAGACGGTGGCGGCACACAGCCTGGGACCTCTGCTGCTGCTGTGGGGGGAGGGTTGCCAGGGCTGGCAGGCTCCCTATCTGGCTCCAACTAGTGTTCCTGCAGCTCCTAGGGGAGGGTGGCCAGGGGGGCTCTGCATGCTGCTCCCACCACAAGCACCAGCTCTGCAGCTCCCATTGGCTGGGAACCACAGCCAATGGGAGCTACAGGGGCAGCGCCTGTGGGCACAGGTAATGTGCAGAGCCCCCTGGTCCTTCTGCCTAGGAGGTGCAGGGGCCATGCCAGTGGGAGCCGGGGAGTCCCTACCTCTGAGATAAGTGCTGCCCTGCACCCCAACCCCCTGCCTCAGCCCTGAGCTCCCTCCCACACACCCAAACTGCTGTTGCTCACCATGGGGCTGTTCAGAAGTCACAGAGGTCATGGAATCCGTGACTTCTGTGACAGACGCGCAGCCTTATCCATAAACAATACACAGCAAGTTCATTGGCGCAGCCATATTGTAGTTGTGTTTTACAACATGCTCATGTCTGTAGTAACTGAGCATCTAGATGTCTCAATACACACCAGGAAGGACCAGTCCTATGAGTAAAAGAGATTCAGTTTCCATGTCTCAGCCAGGAAAAAGGGCCCACCTGATAGTGGAGCAGCATGCCAACTGGGATGACAGAAACCTGCCCTTAGGACTGGAACGAGGACTCTCAGCTCATTTCCCATAGCAATGACTTTTCATCACCACTGAACCAGGCCAGACTGAAATCTGGTGAAAAGCCTCTTCTTATCAAACACATGAGCCATCCACTTACCTAATCCCTTTAGCTCCTCTGAAGGGCAGTGTGATGCAATGACCCTAAGCTCACATGCTTCTGCAAAAGGAAATGTTTCCAGTTGCCATCTGCAACAAACAGCCCTGGATCAGAGGGGAAGCTGGTAAAGCAAGAAAGAATTACGCTCACAGAGTTTCATTCAGACAGTTCCAGTATCAGCAATTGGAATCCTCCTAAGGGATTTTTAAGATTCCCAGTTCTGCAAAAGGGCCATCGTTCAATAAATACCAGGAAGTTGATCCAAATAAAGGCAAGGCCCTGTGTACTCCAATACAAGTTGGCCCTATATCAGAAAATGAAGACATAGGACAACAATGATCAGAAAATGAAGACATAGGACAAAAATGCACATAAAACATAAAAGAAAGTTCAACCTCACAAAAAAATTGGGTATGCTGCTCGTTTCATTCCAAATCCAAGGATGAGTTTCACTTAAAGATGAGATGCAGTAGGATCTACTAAGAGTTGTTTCCTGTCCTGCACCAATATAGTTGCTATGAAGGTTGGTTCACTGTAGCAGAAGACCTACCCAGTAAAATACCCCTTGTCTTCAGCACAGAAGAGGTGTCAGGGCCTCCCTTCAGCACCTCTGTCGACATAAGAGGCATTAACACCCTCTGATAGGTCCCTGGACGGCATTTTCTTCGTTTCCCCAGTGGGAAACAGCTGTAGCAAGACAAGCCTAGCTTTTCTTCACTGCCTACCAAGACAGCTGCCCTGCAGCAAGCTCTGGGTAGGGACAGGAGACACTGTAGTAAACACCTGCCCAGTCTATATCAGCACTGCCACAATTGCTGCCACCAGTACAGAAGCACAAGGCAGGCAAATGGTGGGCAAAGTGTGGGAAATCCACAGTGTAGAAACAGCCTGAGTCTCCATTGAATCTGCTGAAGCAACTCAACATTCTCCCCACTTCCTTGTGAGTTCTACTTTATTTCCTCAGATGGCATTAAACATGCAGCCTGACTGAGCGGCTGATGGGGACATGCAGGCCACCTTTTTAGGTGCTCAGCTCCCACATAGGCCCCTAAATAAGAATCAGCTGTTCAAAAGTGTTCAGCACCCAGAAGCTCCCTTTGCAACATTTATGGCCAGATTCTCACGGGAGTACTGCTGAGCTCTTATGAAAGTCTCCCCCCTTAGATCCCAATGCAGTAGCGGTCAATCATCCTTGTACTGCACTAACTGGGCCCCACTTCAGCTATCTCAGCAGAGGCCAGGGATCCAACGTGAACTACTGCTAGGGTGACCAGAAATTTTATAGGGACAGTCCCGATTTTGAGGTCTTTTGGATATAGGTTCCTATCACCCCCCACCACACACACATATACTCTGTCCCGATTTTTCACATTTGCTGTCTGGTCACCCTAATATTGCATCTTCGGGAGGTTCCTGCAGCTCAGGAACAAGCCAGAGTGCGGGGGGGGGGGGCAGATTTGTGGTGTTGCTGTCTTGTATACTTGTTCCTCCTTCATCTCTGGGCGGGTCAAGCTAGCACCTTCACCAGCACAAAATAAGAATACAGAGTCCTGGTGGTTTCACAGAGAAATTCACTTGTCTATTTGAGGATTCCAATAGCTGAGAAAACGGGGGATGTTTTAAATTGGAGTTGAAAGGGTGAGCGAGAGCTCAGGTTTCTCCCCACTTCCTCTAGATCTGTTTGAAACTCAACATTCACAGCTCCACACCAAGGCAGGCCATCCCACTCATAGTGCCTGTCCTGCTGGTTTAGCCACTTATGAAGGTCTTCTGTGCTGGCGGTGGGAGAATCTAGCCTTGTGGAGCTCTTTGCTATCACAGCCATGTTTCTGGAGGATTCACTCACCCGCACGCCTAGCCTGTTGCATGTGGGTGTCTGAGTTATGTCTAAGCCTCGCACACATGTTCCTCTCCTCCTCCTGCTTGTGTTGAGGGGATGCCGGACGGGGCCTTTGGCAAGTGCACTGATCAGAGGCTTTTTTTTCATTCTGGCTGACAACTGGGCCTCAGCATCAGCTGCTTATCGCTCAGCATCAGCCTTTTCAGCAAACAGCAGGTGCAAGTGGCGAGCCCCTGGCACTGCTACAGTAATCCCTGCTCTCCCTTTCACCCCCCACAATATTGTCCGCTTTGCTCAAGAATGTTTTTGTCTCCTCTTCACAGTTGTGAATTCTTTTATATTGAAAAGAAATCGCCTTCTAATCTTTCTGCCCAGCGATTCCTCAGGAAGAGCAGGCCCTGTCATTGTAACCAGGCCATGGGAGCACAGCCGGCACAGCTGTGCCAGGCACAATCTGCCTCCTGGGCTAGGGATAGGAGCTGTTGCCCTGCGTGTCAGCTGCCACATAGTCCAACTGGCTTCCCTGGATTATGAGGATTGACATAATAGAGAGAAACAGCAGGAAAGTTTTGCCTTAAATGTAGACTGCTCCTTTCTTTCCCTGCGCCCATCACTCCAGGGGCAGCTAGAGCATGCAGCTGGATGGTGTTTGCAAAACAGCTGCAGTGGTTCTCCACTCCTCTCCCTCCCCCTCAATACATGAGCTGCATGACATGCAAGAAGTTTAAAAATAAGCAATGGCTTTCTGCTGCCAATACTTCACTCTGTGCCAGATCCTTCCATCAACACCAGTGTGGCCTGAATTGGAAGCTAAAGCCAAAAGCTCAGAAGACCAGAAACAGGCTGGATACACAAGAGTAAGGGCCCAAGCCTATAAACAGTACTAGGTACATTACTTGCTAGCATGACATAATCCCATTGAGTATGGTGGAGCTATTCATGCAAATATGTACTATGCTTGCTAATGATGGCAGGATCAAGCCCTAAAAAAGACTCCTTCCCCCCAAGGTCCCATCTACCCTGTGAAAACCAGCATTGATTATCCTTTTATTATGCATCACATTACTTTTGAATTATGCAGTGAAGCTCCTCACCCACTACCACAAGCCTCCCTCCCCTTCATTCATACCTCAGCCTAGAAACCACATCTCTCGCCACACGCACAGCCTACTGCCACAAGTCAGCTCTAACCAATCCTCCATCCCTGGGGAACATGCAGCAGGGAACAAAAGAGAGCAGGGATCTTCCAGAGTCCCGGCACAGCTGCAGCCGGATAGCTCTTAACAGTGACCAGGGGCAAGGCTTGCGGGAACTCTGCAGATCAGGAGTTCCACAGGGCAGGCAGAACGCCAGCTGGGGAGCTCTGAGGGTGCACAGGAGAGGAGCCAGCCCGCATGTCTGGCCAGGCTCCATCATGGTAGAGCTCCTACAGTGCACATCCAGAATCATCTCTCTTGTCCACCTTAGGAGCCCAGTGTAGAGCAGATGCCATTTACAGGATACAAAAAGGGGTCTCTGTGGCAGCTTTGCGAAGGGGACAGTTATGCAGGGAGCTCTCTGGCCAAACAATCCCATAGTGATGGGGTCTTGACTGTCCTCTTGGGAGACCCATTTACAATATGATAGCCCCCTGCAGGTGTATGGTTTGAGTTACAACCAGAATCAGCTTTGTGGTCACCTCCTGCCCTTAGGAAGGGTTCGCCTCCTCCTGCCCGTAGGATTGGCACGGTGGCTGTGTGTCCTGCTGCTGCTTCCTGCTGCGGAGTGAGAGGTGCTACAAAGCCTTGCTTGACACACTCTCAGGAGGCAGCACCTGGCAGGGGCAGGACTCACAGCTGCTGTGGTGCTGATTCTAAGGGCAGAAGGAGGAGCGTTGACCTGCCCTAAGCCCAAGAGGGTCCAATTGTTTTCCCGCCCAACCCGGACCCAAAACATGTAGTAGGGTCCTGTCAGGTTTGGATCAAGTTCGAATGCTCTAGCGTGATCATGTCAGCATAGACGGAATTTGTTCTTAACCACAGCCCCAAACCACACCATAGCTGGTGCACAGTTTGTAAATGCAAGCATGTCTGTAAAGCACAGAAACCATAGAAATGTAGGGCTGGAAGGGACCTCAACAGGTTATCTAGTCCAGGCCCCTGCATTGAGGCAGGACCAAGTAAATCTAGACGTTCTCTGATAAGTGTTTGTCCAACCTGTTCTTAAAAATCTCCAATGACGGGAATTCCACAACCTCTCCTGGAAGCCTGTTCCAGTACATAACCATCGTTAGTTAGACAGTTTTTCCTAATATTTAATCTAAATCTCCCTTGCTGCAGATTAAGCCCATTACTTCTTGTTCTACTTTCAGCAGACATGGAAAACAATTGATCATGGCGCTCTTTATAACAGCCCTTCACATATGGATGACTTTTATCAGCCCCCTTCCCACAAGTCGTCTTTTCTCAAGACTAACCATATCCATTTTCTTTAACCTTTTCTCAGAGGTCAGGTTTTCTAAACCTGTCACCATTTTTGTTGCTCTCCCCTGGACGCTCTACAATTTGTCCACATCTTTCTTAAAGTGTGGTGCCCAAAACTGGACACAATACTCCTGCTGAGGCCTCCTCATTGTTGAGAACAGGAGGACAACCATCTCTAGTCTCTTAAATTCAGTGCTCCTGTAAATACACTCCCAGAATGATATTAGCCTTTTCCACAACTGCATTATATTGTTGGCTCATATTCATTTGTGATCCACTATAACTTCCACATCCTTTTCGGTAGTATTATTGTCTAGCCACTACCAGTTATTCTCCATTTTGTAGTTGTGCATTTGATTTTTCCGTCCTAAGTTTAGTACTTTACACTTGTCTTTACTGAATTTCATCTTGTTGATTTCAGACCAATTCTCCAATTTGGAAAAGTCCTTTTGAATTCTAACCCTGTCCTCCAAAGTGCTTGAGACCCCTCCCAGCTTGGTGTCATCTGCAAATTGTATAAGCATATTCTCAATTTCAAGACATTAATGAAAGTATTGAAGAGTGCCAGAGCCAGGTACTGACTCCTGTATGTTCCCACTAGATATGGCCTCCCAGTCTGACAGCAAGGTATTGATATTTACTCTTTGTGTATGGTCTTTCAACCAGTTATGGATCCAACCTTATAATTATTTAATCTAGACCCCATTTCTCTAGTTTGCTTATGAGAATGTCATGTGTCAAAATGAAGCTATATCAAGTTTACTACTTCCCCCCACATCCAGTAGGCCAGTAACTCTGTTAAAGAAGGAGAACAGATTGATTTGGCATTATTTTTTCTTGATAAATCCATGCTGGCTATTCCTTATAATCCTATTATCCTCTAGGTCCTTACAAACTGATTGCTTAATAAATTATTCCAGTTTCTTTCCAGGTACCAAAGTTCAGCTGACAGTCTATAATTCTTGGAGTCCCTTTAGTTCCCCTTTTTCAAGATAAGTACCATGTTTGCCCTTCACCAGTCCTCTGGGACCTGACCTGTTCTCCAGAAGTTCTTAAAGATAATTGCTAATGGTTCAGAGATTGCTTCAGTTAGTTCCTTAAATATCATAGGATGAATTTCATCAGCACTTCTGACCTGAATACACTTAACTTACCTAAATAGTCTTTAACCCGTTTTTCCCCTATTTTGGCTTACCTGTTTCTTTACCATTGTTGTTAATATTGTGTTAAGCATCTGGTCACCATTAACCTTTTTAGTGAAGATTGAAGCAAAATAGGCATTAAACACCTCAGCCTTTTTGATGTCATCTGCTATTAGCTCTCTTTCCCTGCTAAGTAGTGGACCTATACTTCCCTTTGTCTGTCTCTTGATCCTGATGTATTTATAGAACTACTTCTTTTTGCCTTTTATATCCTTACTGGGTATAACTCTCCTTGTGCCTTAGCTTTTTTTTATTTTGTCCCTACACGTTTGTACTATTCTTTTATATTCATCCTTAGCAATTGGTCCGTTTCCACTTTTTGTAGGACTCCCTTTTGATTTTCAGGTCATTAAAGAGCTCCCAATGGAGCCATACTGCCCTTTTATTAATTTTTCTATCTTTCATATCAGGATTGTTTGCTGCTGTGCCTTTAATATGGTCTCTGAGAAACTGCCAGCTCTCCTGAACTCCTTTTCCCCTTAGGTTTCTTCCCCTGGGACTTTAGGTACCTGTTCTTCGAGTTTGTCAAAAGCTGCTTTTTGAAGTCCATTGTCCTTATTCTGCTGCTTTCGCTCCTTTCCCTTAGATTCACGATATCTATCTTTTCATAATCACTTTCACCCACATTGCCTTCCATTTTCATATTCACTACCAATTCCTGACTCCTTCACCTTGGCCCTAAAGGGCTGTAGTCACTGCTATCTGCTCAGGGTCATATCTGGCAGTATCATTAGTGCCCATGGGGATGAGCAGCATGGGGTAGCAGATAGAGTGGTCTCCTTTCCGTAAGGTCTCAGATACAGGCTTCAGGCAGGCAGCACACCTCCTGGGACGTCATGTCAGGTTGGCAGATAAATGCATCCACCCCCTCAGAAGGGAGTCCTCAACCTTTCCTCCTCTTGGGTGTGGTAACTGAAAGTCTCTCAGCCTTGGGGGCAGGGGGCTCCTCTTCACCAACCACTGGGGGCTGCTCCTCACCTCTTGTTGCCAGCAGAGAATACTAGTTATTGACCTTGATGGAAGGGGGACCTGGGTGGAGAATGGAGCGCTGTCTATAGCCTGAGGTGGTCAGGAGCCTGTCTCCTCCTTGCAGAGCGGCAGGGCACAATTGATCTGTGTTGTAGGCACATCCCTCAACACTAGCTTTATCCCATAGGTGAGATCTAAACCAAACATCCTTTTTGATGTTTGCAAAAGAAAACTTCCCTTCCACCGGCTGTTCCCTAAAACAGAGTGCTTGGTTCTGTTTAAAGTTTCAGTTTTGTCTGAGGACTATGGGAGGGGCTGAGGTCCTATTAAATTCTCCCTCCATCAGGAAGGGCATGAGACAGCTTATCATGGTAACTACAGCAGGGAGCTCTGACACACTGTCTGATCCACTTACATCTCATTTACCTTCTTACTCTCCCTCCCACTAACTGGAGGCTTATTCTCTCACACCCTTCCACTTTCCCTCTGTCAAGGTCTTCTGCAGCAAATACATCTCTGCATGTTCTCTTCTGGTGGTATTGTAGAAAAAAGCAATCACAGCAGGGTGAGGATACAGAGCCATGCCACAGTCTCCTAACTACAGCTATTTAAACCCTGCACCCATGGCTATTAACATAACCAGCTTCTGTTCCATAGGGTAAGTCCATGGAGGACCCAGTGAAGAGGCAAGGGCTCTCAGAACAAAGGAGGAACAATCAGGGATGTCTTAGATAGACATAGACACTAATAATTACTGAAATGTCTTGAAAACCATCTAGATTGCAGGTGCTGTTTCACTATTGTCTCACCAATTCTTAATCTTTATTGCAGAGCTACTTTTTCTATGACAGGATATTTGACTAATCCATTTCTGTGATCAGGTGAATGTCCCTTATTGGGCTAGAATGATTTCTATTACAAATTAAATGCAACAGATAACAGAAACAGCATACGCAGGGGCACAGCGCCCTTCTAGAATTTCTCCTATTAGCTGTGGTCTCTGGAGGCAGCCAGAGGCTTCCGCACCTGCCAGATCTACCACAAGCTTATAGAAAAACAATTAGAGGAAAAAAGTGGTTGGTGGAGAAGAGGGAGGGAGGGGAATAAAAGGCAACATCCGTTCCCATGCACACCACAAGCTCGAATCACACAGGATGTGCACTTTGGGAGGAGTCCAGTTCTCTATTTGAGTTGTAGTTAAGAACTAAACAAAATCTATATCTGCCCCCTGCTGGCAAAATCCAAGAAGCTCAGCCAGCATGTGTTTAAAGAGAAGATATCTTTATTGGCATAGTACATGTTAAAAAACAAAATCCTAATCACAGACTCTCCTCCACTTAGCCAGGAGATTCCGTGTCATTCACCACAGTGAGAACAGCTCAGTATGTGGAAAGAGCCCCTTGATCAATGCTTTTTGCAAGACAGATCACTCGATATTCACCACAGTGATGTATGGAAGTGTATGCAATTTGATTAATGTAACCTTTCCTAAGATTTATGGATCTCTCCTTCCACTCTATATGATGGTGAATTAGATGCAGATTCATTTTACCTTGATTTTGAGGTGCTGATCAGCCCAGAAAGTGGGATGTTATTTATTGTTTGTATCAAAACAAGCAATGCCAGGGCTAGAGGCAGGTTTAAAAGCCATGGTATATAGGTTCCATTCTGACTCAGAACATGGATTCTTAACAATTCTAGTCACTTGAAAGATCCTGAGGTTGTTTTGACATTCATTTCAGTGGGGTTCCTTTGGACCAAGCCAGATTACAAAGCTATGATTCAGTGCCAATGTGGGGTTTTGTTTTTGTCTTTTAAACAAGTCTTCAAGAAAAACTCAAGGAAATTCATTCTCATATCAAAGAGCTAGAGAACATATCAGTAAAAAGTGAATTTTCAATTATTTTTTTAAAAGTATCATGCATGGTCTCGGCACCTTCATTGCCATCAGTGCTGCTATTGGCTCCCTCTCTAAGGAGCTGCCATTTTAATGATACATCATGGGACTGGGCCTGAGATTTTCAAAGATGGCTACAGGAGTTGGATACCCAATTCCTACAAACTGTAATGGGAACTAGACATCCAAATCTTTTAGGCAGTGTAGAAAAATCCCACCTTAGATCTTTCTTGAGGCACTGGTCATGATGCAGTCTGAATGTAGGAGAGGGGATGACATTCATAATTCTGAGGTAAAGCTTAAGTCATTCTCTTATCTAAATGAGAACATATTTCCATTCTCATATATTCAGTACATAAATGTACTTGGTGTTTCACAACTGAAGCATATTTCACCTGTGCTTCCAAGTCTGCCCTGGATTCCAAATTATATCCAGATGCAAGCCAAGGTGTCAGCCTTGATCAAAGCCCTTTGTGCTTTGGGCCCAGGGTATCTCAGAGATCACCTCTCTGTGTTTTTCCCGAGTAGTAAAGCTCAGTTGGGATGCTTGAGATGACAATCCCCAGTCTGAGGGTTGGACATTCTAGGGGCAGACCCATGGCTCTGGGAGCTGCCTCTCCCCTTGGGCCAGAAGACCTTCCGTGCATACCGCATGACCTGTGTAGCTATCAGTATTTTTTTTTTCAGAGGAAACCGAGTAAGGTGGATTTTAGTTGGGTCTGGGCGTTTCTTATTATATTTTTATATTTTATTATATTGTTGGTTTAGATTATTAAATAGATGCTTTAAAAATACTGTATTGTGTGCTTGCTTAGAGTCACCATTTAGACAAACACCAAATATATAGAGAAAAATAAAAACTACAAGCTATATTGTTTTTAACCTACATAAGAAGGTCAAGATGGCAGCTGTTTAATTCATTGGTGTATTATATTCAAGAGATTTACTTTCTTCCTGTAATTCACTCTTTGAAGTTGTATTACACACTGCTGTATTCCTTATTAAAAATAGACCACACAAGATTTAAACTACTCCACATAATGTTTCCCTAACTCCCTCTTAAAACTGCCCCAAATTTTCTCACTAGGCTTTCTTTCTCCTTATGGCCAATTAAATTTAGAAGTGCAAGTGCACACACTCGCCAACAGAGAACCCTTTAATATAAGTCAACCTCCTTTTGTCTGATTCATTGACGGATGCTACAATACAGGGTCTGACATTTTAAAAGCTTCCAGAATGACGGATAGTGACATCAACAAATGAATCAGACAGCGGGAGGCAGCCAATCAGAAGAGTGAAGACTTCAGATTACATTCAAATATCTTGGTAAGCAGCAGGGATAGGAAAGGCAATGGGCAAAGAAAAATACATGACATCTTAACAGGGTTTTAGGTGACATTTTTTACAGTATTGCTTGTGTAGCTTAAATCCTTTGATGTTAACAGCAGACAGTAGCTACCACAAAGTTAGCTGGCATTTGGATTCCCAAAGCTGAAATTGTTAACTGGATGGCCACCAGGAGGTTAACATACTGGTGGAATGTCGCATTAGGAAATTACCATCTTCCAGCAGCAGCAAGTTAAAAATGCTACTTGTTCATGGCACTTGAAATTTTTAAAGATAAAATTCCATTCCCACTGTCCATTCTTTCTGGACTGAGCCAATGTCCATTCCCTCTAGATTGATCTAGATTGAGGAGAATGCTCAGTAACTGATTTTTCCTATTCAATAGTTCACCATGCAAGAAACATCCTGCTTTGACTATCATATACTCCTGGCATAAACTTCCTCCTCAACTCCTTAGATTTTAGAATCAAAATGGCTGCTGAGTATGATGAAGGAACAAATTCAGGCTGATCACATGAACACGTTTACTTTTGTTCTCCTGCTCAATTCATTCGGTCAGCAGAGCCCAGTTAAACTTAGCAGCATTTGTTCATCAAATGGATAATAATCAACCAGCAGTGACCGTGATATGAGAAAAAAAGTGTTGCAGACCACCATTATGATCAAAGGCTTCTTGGTGTTGAGACTGTTTCTCACTGAATGGTGGATGTTATTTAAAAGCAGCATTAAATGCCCGGCCAATGACAAGTCTCCGCACCTCGCTGGTTCCTGCCCCTATCTCATACAACTTGGCATCACGCAGGAAGCGACCCATAGGATAATCATTGATGTAACCATTTCCACCTACAATCACAAAGAGAAGAGATGAAAACCAAGAAAGAACAGGGTATAGGCTGATTCTGTACAGACACATTCACAGAAAGCTTCCCAGTTGAAGAACAGAAGTAAATAGTTAAGTCAAACTGCAGAAGGCATTTCTTGCCTACTGAACTCAATGACTAGGAGAGGGACAACAGAGAGCCTGTATTCCTGCATGCTTCAATCCATCACAGGTCATCCTTTCTAATGGTGGAGGAAGCAACATTCTTACCTAGACACTGAATTCCATCCAGAGCTACTTGTGTAGCACATTCTGCTGAATACAGGATCACTCCTGCACAATCCTAATGGAGGGACAAGATCATTTATATTTACAGCAACAGAATCAGCAAAGTTTCATCTGCACCGTTCCAATCATGCCTACTTTTCACCAAGTTTGTATACCTACAAACAGGCCTAAGCTTGTCCCTCTCAAGCACACAAGATTGTGCAGGGCTATACCCAGGGTGGGACAAGTGGGGTAGCTGCCCAGGGAACAAAGCCAGGGGGCAGACAAACTATGGAAAAAAAAAACAGTAGGGGGCAAAGGTGGCATGTAACTGGTGGCAGTGGGACGGGGCACATGACTGCCCCTCAGAGGACTTCAAACTGAGGGGGGTGCAGAGGAATGTTTGGGGATGAGTAGCAATGCCAGGCGGCTCAGTGGGGCCAGCCCCATGCAGCAGGGCTGGGGCTCGGCGGAGCTGGGTTGGGAGTGTCACTTCCATCCCCTGACTCATCTCAGTGGGCCACCCACTGAAGGGGGAGGGGAGGAATGTGACCCCGCATGCCACTCTCCCCACATCACCTCTGCTTGCTCAGACAGGGTGCTAAAAATGCCTAGTTATGGCTCTGACACACTGAGCCAAACGGGGTCATAGCAGAAAAACAGAAAAGTTTGTCTGTCATGCAGAGACACAAGCTTTCCATCAGATTTCACCATATCCATTCCATAAGGCCAAAAATAGAATGCAGCAGAGAAACTACACCCTCCTTCATGAATTTACATCATGCTCATGGAGGTTATATGCAATTTGACTTAGGATGTAAAACTTTTCTCCAACAGTTAGGCTCTTTCAGTTGCCTTCTTTGAACCAAGCATGCTTATGGTATCAGTGGTGGAAGTGATAACACCCTATAGTGACTGCCATAGCGACTTTCAGCAGCCTGAACATTTGGTATGGACTTACTAGGATGCAGCTCTGAATACTGTTAAATCTGCTGACATGCACAATTAAATTCTCTTTTACTTGAGGGGTACAAGGTATAAGATTTTCTGCAACTGATTCATGGACACCGACAATCTAGAACCTCCGCCCTCTCATGTGAACAAGCGTAAAAGATACATGGAGTGGCCTGAGCAGCCCATCAGGAACTGAGCTCACCTTTGCATTGAAGTGTCCTTGGTCACAGGCCTTTGCTACATTGTACACATACTGGCGAGATGCCATCAGCCGTGTGTACATATCTGCCATTTTACCCTGCATGAGCTACACAAGACAAAACAATATTCTTGAATTCAACAAAATCTTAACACTTAACATGAAATAAAGGGGAAGAGGGCAGAAATGACAACACTTGGGTCCAAAGCCATGGAAGTGACATTGTTTTACTTGGTCGTCTTATGCTACCTATTGAAAACTGGACAAATCAGTGATGCTGGATTCACATGTCATATGACTGACGCTGGATTACTGTTGGATCATAAGTTCATAGACGTTAGACTAGAGAGACCTGGGACTTCAAATCCTAGCTCATCCCAACACCAGCCTTGGGTTACCATGCTGACTAAGCCAGTGCCTTTCACATTCAGTGCGAGCAGCAGTGTCACTAAGAACTGGGCCAGATATCCAATTAGGCACAGTAGGCACGTGCCTAGGGGCATCGACGTTCTAGGCATGCCTTGCCTCTCTAAAACAGCGTGCAACGCAAAAGTCAGCTGTAGGCAGGGGAGAGGGGAGCTGACGATGCTGTGCCAAGGGGTGCGTAAGGAGTAAATCCAGCCCTGACTAAGAAGTGCAACTTCAGGAAAAATCCAGGATAGATTTCATCACCCTAAACTACAAAAATCTGAGGTTCCATCAGCATGAGACTATGTTCTCCAATTTTCTTATAACAAACCAGAAGATAAAAATTACTTCAGAGTTAAATATTTTCACCAGATTTGGGGTAATTCCAGGCTACAATTTTGCATACTGGTACAGAAATATGTAGTGTGATCATCATCATAATGGGACAACCCCACCCTCTAATGAAGAGTTCAGGATCTGACCGAAGATGAAAGCAGCCTGTTCTAAGGGTATCACTGACAGCTCTTTCCCCTCACTCTCACCTGGAAGTGGCCGATTTTCTGTCCAAATGCTTCTCTCACGTGTAAGTATGGAAAAGCATGGTCAAGAACAGCCTGCATGATTCTGAGAGAAACACAGACACGGATGAGGGAGTGAAAGGAAACAGAAAAAGGAGGAAGACAGTAATTAACAAACAAACAATAATTCAAATTCTGTATCTCAGTCTAAGGCAGTGCCCGGCATACAGTGCAATTATGCTGTCATGAAATTACACTTCATGAATTTACTGTATAATTGTATTCCAGAATCTAAGTTCTTGTTAAAAAAAGTTTCAACCCTTATAGTCGCAAAGAAAACCTTCCAAACATGGAGTTTAACCAATGCAACTGTGTCTGGCTGCCTCTGCAGATAGCCTGAAATAACAGTTCTGAGAGGCATGCACTTCCCCATCCATCCCAATGGGCCATTTACTCTGAAGCCTAATGGGGACATGTTAAATGGTCACACTGTTAACTGCTGATCATTTGAGCAAAGTCAAGCTACCGTACTTTAACCAGCACCTATGAGACTGGCTGTAGCAGCCAAAACTGGTGAAGTGTGCAGTGTACAATGAGACAGTAAACGTTTGCTGGGGGACGAAATGAAGCATTCAACTCCCTCTCCTCCAAATTTCTAGTCACCTCTTACCTTGCCCAAAAGGGAAGCTGCATTTCCTCCCTTGTCCAAAAGCCTCAATTGCCTTCTGGATTTCCAAAAACCTAAACCAACTTCCACTACCTCCTGGTGCCTGAAGCTCCCATTGTCCCCTGCCCAGATGTTAAGATCCCCATCCCACACCCAAACAACTTCTATACTGCAGTTCTGGATTTTGAACTCAGAAGTCTGCAGCATGTTGAAAACTTAAAATCTTGGGACAGGATAAGATTCATTACTTATTTTGATATGAAAGTTAATGTATCACCTAGAATTATTTGTACTGTATTGGTGGGATGTAAAAGAGTGGAGGAGAAAGCGCTAGTTCAGGTCCTTGCCACACACTTTAAGGCTAATATGTTACAGAGAAAACTAGGGCTTGGTTTTAAATAACATTTCACATCAGTGTGTGCTGGGCTGTTCCTTTGAGAACAATTCAGTGTTCAGAAAAGAGGATGCTTTAATGACAGACAGAAACACCTGTTAAAGATAAGGCTTGGTTTAGTGAGATACTTATGGCACCATCATTAGGGGAATTCAAGACATTGTTACATTAAGTTTATGGCTGGATTAATAAGTGCTCTACTCTTCGCTAGCTCCTTCCGGGGCGCTGCAGAGTCAGTAGCTCCACAAAGGTGCAGTGAGAATTCTAGTTTACAGATAGGTAAAAAGGGACATTGAGAACTTAAGCATCCTTCCTAAGGTTACACCCAAAACAGAAGCGGAGTCAGGAATAAAACTCAGGAGAGTCCTGGCTCCCTCTCATATGCTTTATACAATAGACAACACTGCCTGTCAGGGACATATCCTAGTGTCTTGTTTGATGCAAGGGGCTGAACTGCTCCTTCACTGAACAGAGTGTAGGGAAAGGCCCTTCAAGTTGGGCCAAGTCTCCAACCTGAAGGAGGCATCCTTATTGGGCAGTTTTCTCCTGCATTTCAATGCTGAACTGCCACTAGGGAGCCTGCATAGGACAACTGAAGACTAGGAGACAAGTCCCCCACACTGTGTCACTTGTTTAAAATTTAGAAAAAGTCCATATTCTGGTCCCTGGCACAGATGGATGGATGGGGAAGTGCAGAGAGATGTCTCTTTATTTATATTTGCATTTTTTATGATGCTGTTAGTTTCTGATGTTCATGATTATCTTATTTATTATGACCATATTATAAAATTGGGGGATTTAAAAAGCAGGTGTTACTGGGGGAGAAAATACAGTAATAGAAACTGTTACATTTAGAACATGTAGCAAAGAGAATGTGAGCACGAAGAGAATCCGAAGTTGTCAGAAGGGAGTTGCGGTGCAATGAAGTTTGAAAACCCCTGAACTAGAGGATTCAGCAGCTCCTTTACAACCTCAGCTAGGATTACTCTGCACTGCTGTGCATCTCATTCATTAATTGAGCAGCATAAAGCAGCCCAGAACTAAGAGAGGAGGAACTCCACCTTCCTACTGAAAGAGGGTAGTCTTTCTAAATAAAGGTTACCATTGAGCCCACTAGATGGCGATACAAAGATTTAAGATGAGGGATCAGTATGGAACCTAAGGACAGAATGAATAAGAAGAATTTATCCCTTTCTCAAGCAGAAGCACCTCTCTTGTGAGGGGGATTTAAGTTGTTATGCTGTAAATAAACTAATGCCACAAATTGGGACCACTGGTTAAACCAGGTGAAGTGATAAACAAAAACGATATGGGATTAGTAGAAAAATTAAAAGACCATTTACCCTAGTGGTCCACCAGACAGCACAAGTCTCTCCAGATCCAAGCCACTCATCAGAACATAGACTCCTTTACTCAGCTGCCCCAAGACATTCTCAGCTGCAATCAGCAAAGAGAAGTTAATTACTTGTAAGCAGAGCTCTCAGAAGGCAAGCTGTCGCCTATGGATCTACATTTTATGGGGAGAGTATTCAAACCTCTAGCAGTATTCTCCTTTTGCCTTGGGGCACAACCATTAAGGCAACACACATTCCCTGCCCCCACAACTTTTCTTTCCAACCAAAGCTATAAACAAAGCGGTAGTGTGATCTAAGGTGCCTTTACAGCCAGGGTTACCTTTTAGAAAATGCGGAACAGAGTAAGTATTGTCTATAGAGCCACAAGGCTAAAGATTAAAATAATTACAACAATGGGGAAGTGAGAGTATGGCTACATAGCAATAAAAAACCCCACAACAGCGCATCTCACAGCCTGGGTCAACTGCTCTGGGCTTGTGAGGCAGGGGCTGCACAGGGCTAGCAATAGTGGTGTAGACGTTCGGGCTCAGCCAGGAACCTAGGCTCTGAGCCTCTCCCACCTCACTGGTCAGGCTTGGCAAGTCTACCTTGCAGTAGAACTGAAGTACCTGGTCTTCAGTGTGTTTTACCTCAGGCCAGCTCATGCCCATTAGTTATCCTGAGGTAAAACACACACCTTTGTTAGCAATGGAGACAAGGCCTTAGTTGCGAGTTCAAATCTAGCTGAAGTTGATAGTGAATCAAGTGTGTTATTGTCAGATGGCTATTAGGTGACCTCTGTGAAAGCAGTGAGATTCCTGCTGTCCAATATATGTATGTCTCCATATCACAATGGGCATCTCTAACATTGATGCCTAGGATTAAATGTACAGTGAACCAGTACTCTCCTCTGACCCTGCAGGTCAGGGCTGGGACACAGTGGCAAGATGGTATTGGAAAATTTGCACTGCCATTATCCATGTACTCTGTGCAGGGCTGTCAATCCAGCAATTTGCACAAGTACTGCAATCATTCTTTAAAAAAAAAAAAAAAAAAAAAAAAAAAAAGAGAGAGAGCTAATGTTAGCTCTATGAAGATGAAACAGAGCTGGCACACTAGACAGCAGGTTAAAGACAAAAAAGGATTACCCTCCCCCCCCGTATGTTAGCTTATGAGGATGTGAAGAGCATGTATCAAAGTGTGCCAGCAAAGAGGGAGAAGCAGGAAAAGAAAGCTTAACCCCTCGGTGATGCTGTACAGTGATAAGAATGGGAGAATTGAATGCCTTGCAAACCATGCCTGGTAGGATTGAAGAAGATTGTTCATTGATGCTGCTGTAGTCCAAAATAAGTAAGCACTAATGTGCGGGCTTCAATAACAAAAGAATATAACTGCGCAAGATGCAAGCTGAAAACCAGATATGAATGGAATTTTTGGACATAGGCAGATAGGTTGGGATCACCTGAAGCTAAGACTCTGGACTTTAAGGTATGTCAGCACAGCAATTAAACACCAGTGGCTGGCCCATGTCATCTGACTCAGGCTTGCAGAGCTCAGGCTGTGGGGCTGTAAAACTGCAGTGTAGACATTTGGTCTCGGGCTGCAGCCTGGGCTCCTCCCCACTCGCAGGGTCCCAGAGTTTGGGCCCGAGCCTGAGCATCTATACCACATTTTTACAGCCCTTCAGCCTGAGCCTGAATCAGATGACAGGTCAACTGTAGGTGTTTAATTGCCAGGTAGACATACCCCATGCAAATTCTGTTCATTGTAGATAGAAACTGAAGGTCTGCCAGATGTCTAGCTCATTCAGGAATTGTGTTGATGGGCTCTGTGGGGAACTGCAACCAATCCTCCTCCACCAGAACGTCAGTCATCATGTCATAGGACTTTGAGTTCGAGCTGAAAAAATGCAGGAGAAGAGAAAGGAAAAATACTAATAGCAAACATCTTAAACATTTTGTCAAAAGAGAAATGTCCTCATTAGTCACAAGAAGCTAACAAGACAAAACTACGCACAAATAATGGAGTGTCACAGCTAAAGGGGACACTGAACAAACACAAATGCCCCCTTCGCAAATGAAGAAAAGGAACTGATAATTATACAACAAGTTGAAATATATATGCGCTCAATGCACAAGCGGTGCAGGGCTAATGGCTGTGTCTCAGGGAAAAACCTGAAAGTGCTCTGAATTGGCTTCTCACTCATACCATGTGTCACAAGAATGTGGATCCACAGAAGGTATCCACTATGGCAAAAAACACTCAGTGAAACACTGCTGACAGTGAAACCATGTACCTTAGAGTGGATGGGATCGTAGTGCTCGAGGACCCCTTGATCTATAAGGGTTTGTCTACTCAGGAATTAAAAAAAACCATGGCTCACCCAGGTCAGCTGACTGGGCTCAGGCTCCAAGGCTGAAAAACTGCAGTGTAGACATTTGGGCTCAGGCTGGAGTCCGAGCTCTGGGACCCTGCAAGGGTGGAAGGTCTCAGGAATTGGACTGGAGCCTGAGCCCAAACATCTACACAGCAATCTTTAGTCCTACAGAACAAGCCCCACGAGCCTGAGTCAGCTGACCCAGGCCACCTGTAGCCAAGAGAGAGGGCTTTTATCCCCATGTAGACGTACCCTAAGAGAAAGATGTCCTGAAGACATACGGGAAGATATTGAATTGGCTCAGGGCTTGGCTACAGTTGAGAGTTACAGCGCTGGTGGTGGCTTTACAGTGCTGTAACTTACTCCCCATCCACACTGGCAAGGCACATACAGCGCTGTATCTCCCTGGCTACAGCGCTGCATGTACTCCACCTTGACGAGAGGAATAAAGAGAACAGCACTGGTACTGCAGCACCAGTGTAAACAGTGATTAATCTTACTATGCTGCAACTCTGGAATTTTCCCATAATGCTTTTAACTAAAGAACTCTCTTTGTTTTGTTGTGATGCCTCTCTTTGTTTTGTTGTGAACTTGTGGCTCCTGGAGCTGCTTATCTGAAAAACAAACACAGCAATTGTTTGCTCGAGCAGAGGCAGGCAGGGAATGTCCACAGCTAGTGTTTGCTTGAGAGAGAAACAGCATGGCAGGGTGAGGGTAGGGAGTCCCTCGGAGCAGCTGCTTATCTAGTCTGAAGGCTATTTGCATTTAAGAGTGAATGAGGGAGGGGTGGGGGAAGTGGTCGGAATTTGCAAGGCAGGGAGCTGACAAAGTGTCGGCTCCAAAAATCTATTCTCTCTCCCCCCCACCACGCTCTCTATCACACTCCACCCCACCCCCCTCTTTTAAAAAGCACCTTGCAGCCACTTGAACGTTGGGATAGCTGCCCATAATGCACCACTCCCAACGCCGCTGCAAATGCTGCAAATGTGGCCACACTGCAACTCTGGTAGCTGTCAGTGTGGCCACACTGCAGCGCCTTCCCTACACAGCTGTACGAAGACAGCTTTACCTCCCAGCGCAGTACAGCTGCAAGTGTAGCCAAACCCTTAGTCTCCAAGACTGGAGATCAGACGCAGCAGTTGTAGCTCCCATGCAAAGAGTGTATGGTTTTAGCACTATCCTGATCTGCTTCAGTGAGTGATCAGAAAACAGGAATCCTGTTGCCATGAGAACACTGTTGTGTATGGATCAGAGCATATATGGAATGGCTGAAAGACTCAACCTAGGTTCATTGACCTTTCTGACCAGAGGTTGGGGATCTAGTAAAATTACAAATGTTGGCAGTTAGGGGTCTGAATCAGCCCCTGAAACTCCTCTGAAGTGATACCAAAACTTGTCCTCACAGATGAGATTTTCAGAGTCAAGAAAATGAATTTCCTCAATGTACTGTACACCGGTTTTTAATTTCCTTCCATGAAAAAATGGTCACAGGAATTGAACCAAATAAAGCATGTTGGACAGTGACTACAACCTACTACCAGGGGTTCTGGAAAAGTGGCGCTCAGGGACTCGTTAAGAGTTTCTCTAAAACCCCATTCCCAGAATCCAGACTGGAGGCTCCAAGATAAACAGCATCATCAGCAGTTTCTCCTAAAGCTTCATCCAAGCTTTGCAAAGCCAGTGGCTAAGTGTCATGTCCAATGCGGCTCAACCCAGAAGGTGGAACAGAAGTGACCCATCACTGGCAGACTGAATCACTCTAATGCACAAGATAGCAATTTCTTCTAGCCTCAATATCTCACCTGCAAGGTAGTCACCGAGGAGAGAAGTGTCTGAAAAACCTTCTACTCAGAATTTGAACGCACACATAAGTGATGTTTCAGTCTATATGAGTGAGGAGAGTGGAAGCCACTATGTGGATATGGTTAGGGGTTCTGCTCAGCTCTCAGAAGTCACTCACCAGGAATCTTACAGTCCTCAAAGATCAGTTCACAGGTATTGGACCCCCTCATTCCCAGCTTATCAAGCTTCTGAGCAGTGCTGAAACCAGGCATACCCTGCAAATCAAAAAGAGAAGCAGGTTACTAGCTTCTCTCTTCTGGAAGTTGAAACAGACCATGACAGAGAAATTAAAGCAAAACCTCCCCAACATAATAAACGAGCAGGGGGGATTGCAACAAGTGAGGTGTGCTGGAGGACTACCAGTGTCAAATGTCTGCTGTTGGAGCAAACACAAGTGTGAGTATTAGTGTGGGGGAAGCAAACACGTGTACCAGAAAGAAGTGTCTGAGACGACAACATGAACCGTGGGAGTGGAATTCGTTTTCTAACGCACATGAATCTGGAATGAGTAACGACTTAGTCAGAACACAGAACCAGATGTTAAATATTTAAATCAATACATGGTAAAGATAGCTGTGTGGGCCCAGTGGTTGTGTGGTTCCAGCCACTGACACTGCAAACTCCATCAAAAGGTTAACTGGTCTGAACCATTCTTATCAAATGACCACTATATTTAGCCCTTTATCATAGCTTCCTGCCCTCATGAAGACGTCTTGCTATTTTTTCTACAGTGTGATAGGTGTATATGGCTCTCTACAGTCAAATTAAAAGGAGAGAGACAGGTTCCTGACCCCAAGTGGCTTGCAAGCTAGCAGCCTGATTCTGCTCCCACTGAAGTCAATGGAACAGGATCGGGCTGTTGGACCAAGGTCTGCAAGGTATGACAAACAGAGGATGAGGAGCATGGGGATTACAGCAGAAGATCACAAGATATGTTTTATGGACACGTTTTGTAGGCTCTGAAGGCAGTGTGTGTGGGGAGGGGGGGTGGGGGGAGGTGAGAGGGTAGTGGGTAGGGGAGGGTTAATAATGAAGATTGTTTTCATGGTGATATACTGAAAAATTTGAGGGAACAAAAACAGGCATGAAGGTAGCAGTGCAGGTCAGCAGAGGAAGTAAGGCAGCATAGTGTACAGGCCCTCTGTGCATGTGGACAAGTGGGATGAAAGCATTACTTGTCTGGTTATCACTACCATATCACAATGTTCCTCTGAGCACGGGGCTACTAATTGCCAAGACTGACTACTTTAGAAGGCCAAGTAGTTCTATTTGGGAATGGACTGTAGGCTCAAAATAGGATAAAATAAGGCAGGGTGACTTACTCTCCAGTGACGTAAGGCCTACCTTCTCCATGATGAATGCTGTTATACCCCGGGAGGCTGGAACAGCATTGAGATCTGTTTTAGCATAAACTATTAGAACATCAGCGTCTGGTCCATTAGTGATCCAAAACTTGTTCCCATTCAAAACAAAGTAATCCCCTAGAACATGAGAGATGGAATCTGTCAGTTCACAACAGACTCAGTCAGGGATTCAGAAACAATACCTCTCCTCTGCCTCCTGACCCAATAAACTATAACCCAGGCTCCCTAAGGCACTCTCAGAAGTCCACAAAGCAGCCTTGGGTAAAATACCTTCCCAGACTCTGGGGTCTAAAGGATAAGATCAATAAGCCATTGTAGAGCCCACTCCAGGCCTCTTAATAAGGCCTTTATACAGCCGTCTCACACAAGCTGTTCTTCCCACCATAACCAACCCTCTGTGTGGAACAACAGACTAGAGGTGTCACAGGTGTGTCAATGTGATGTTTAACCCTTCTCCCAGCCAAAATTCCATATTTACATTTTCTGGGTCTGGAATCACTCAGTCTCTTTCATCATCATCAGTAATGGACCTGGCCCATCCCTCTCTATAACTTTTTTGTCAAACCCTTGAGTGAACCTTCTGCTTGCCTACTACGGAGTGGCATGTTGGAGTTGGTCCTGCTTTGAGCAGGGGGTTGGACTAGATGATCTCCTGAGGTCTCATCCAACCCTAATATTCTATAATTCAAGAAAGCTGATTCTGCCCAGAGCACAGCTGAATGTGTCGAGAAGGTTAAATCCAGATTTTAAAGGAAAGATGCTTAGGCTGGCCAGGAGAAGCACATGGGCAATTTCCCCAGTTGGCACATGAAATATTTTACCTTTTCTGTCTGCCTTGAGCTTCATAGAGACAACGTCAGAACCAGCGTTGGGTTCGCTCATTGCCAGGGCTCCAATGTGCTCCCCATTGATTAGCTGGGAAAAAACAAGACAAAAAAATGAAAGAGGAGGAGGAAATGTTTTTGTTGCATTTTTGAGTGGGGAGGGAAGGGGTTGCACTCAATCTCAAAGTTCATTGTGTTCCATATAAACTGTAAGTAGGAAACTTTGTCCCTGGAAGAATTCCAACAACAACCTCATGTGTCCTATTGTGCTGAGGGCATAGAACAGAATCAAGCCACAAGATGAGTCAATGCACACGTCAGTTACTGTTTTAAAAACAGAGTTTTATCCATCTATCTTCAAGAAGGTGCCAACAGAACCATGCTGACAGCCATATGCCTTTTTCCAAAATCCATGTTCCCCGATTGCCTTTTAAAATGGTTGATTGGCAGAGGCAAATATTTTATGAATATGCAAAAGAAAGCTCAGCTTGTTTAAAACTAGAATTGGAGAAAACAAAAAAGTCAATGAGGGGGACAGAGAGACTGCAGTGTTCACCACTAGATTAATATCATGATTCACCACACACTTGTGATGGCATGGCAGATGGACACCCTCCTTCTGTGTCCCCTCATGCCACGTTCTGACACAGCTGCTGCTGTCTCTTCTCTGTTCATGTTCTCCTGTCCTTTTCTCCTTCTTGCCCTTTACCTTCTCTGGGTATTTTTTGCACGTTTGTCCCCCCTCTTTTGTTCCCTTGTTTTGTGGAGAAAGGTTTAATATACAAAAATATATATGACATATTAAATCTGTATATTTCAACCGCATTTTTTATGATGTACTGGAAACTAGTTTGGTTTTATAAATTATATAAAATGACCAATGTAGTTTTCAGCCCATCATTAACGATTCAGTTAAAATTCAGGAATAATGAAAAATAAGGTGGTTTGTCATACTGCAAATCAGTGAATGACAATAATGTTAAAATACACTGAGAAATGACAAGGATACATGGAGTTTATGTACTGACAGACTGAACAAGATTTCTTTTGTTAAGTAATTGAACGCTTTTCTTGCTGCTGAATTTAAGTCCCTCATGTTGACCATTTTAGACAGCTGTGATTCAACTTATGAAGAAATACATCCAATATGTTTAGATATTGAAATCTGTTTAACAGAGGCTGCAGTCTAAAACACAGAGGTCACTTGAGTGCCAGAGAAGACTTTCAATCAGTTGATTAACAAACAAACGAAGCAACCAGACAACGGAATAAGAAAGCAATGAGTGATATTTAGTACACATGCAGCGCTTTTCATCCAGAAACATCAACGTGCTTTATGAAGGTAGAACAAGATTCTCGTCAAAGTCTTTTTGGGGGAAAACCAAAATTACTTCATAGCCACACACAGGAACTGAGGCACAAAGAGATTAAGTGACTTGCCCAAGGTCACCCAGCAAGTCAGTGGTAAAGGCAGATATACAAGAGCAAGGTTCCTCCCTCTCATGGTATGTCTACACTTTGAGCTAGGGTGTAATACTCAGCTTGAGGAGACATACCCACGTTCGCTCTAATCGAGCTAGCATATTACAAACAGAGCATAACTGTGGTTGTGGAAATGTCAGGAGGTGCTAGCTAGTCCAAATACGTACCCATCTGACATGCTAGGCACATACTCCTGCAGTTCACATCACCATAGCTACACTCTATTTCGAGTGTGCTAGCTCGATCAGAGCTGGTGTGGGTATATCTCCTCCAACTGGAATTTATACCTCTAGCTCCAAGTGTACCCTTAGTTTACTGTCCTATCCACTGGCCCATGCTGCCTCCAGAAATGACCCTGAAAAAAGCTCAAACAAGACATCTGTAACAGTTTAAAGTTCTGCAGGAACCTTCATCAAGATGGATTAGTCGGAACAAAACAGGATCATTAAGAAGCTGAAGAAGGGCAAGTTTGAAAGGTACAATCCTTTTCAAAGCTTGCTGCAGCAAGCTCACGTGATGTACTGGAAGATTAAACTCTGTGAAAGACAAACATGTCCGGACATGCACTTGTAATACGTGCCTCTGCTGCCTCATGAGCCATGCAGGGCAAAATGCTTTTGACACCTGAGAAGTGCGTATCCCATACTGCAACCACTCATTTTAAAAGGGTCAGCAGTTACTCCGGCAAAATGTGTGTAAGCAACACACGTTTGTTAGAAAAAAACAGGTCCATTCAATGTATGCAGCTGTTAGGCACACAAGGGGAGACAAAGTGCTAGAGCTCAGTTCAGCCATGGAACATCTGTGAAATGTTGTGAACTCTGTTGCTACTTCAAATGTCAAAAAATATGTAGTTTTATGCTATAACTAGACCTATTACTTCATATTTCTTCTTACTGCGCACCAGATACCAAAGGCACCGTGTAAACAGACATTCTCTCAGGTCCTCTGCCTCCACCAACTACATACCTTGGGTAGGTATTTCTCTTTCTGTGCTTCATTGCCATTCCGTACTAACTGGTTAATACAAAGGTTTGAATGGGCACCATAACTGAGTCCAACAGCTGCTGAAACTCGAGAGATTTCCTCCATCACTAACACATGGTCCAGATACCCCATTCCAGATCCACCATATTCCACTAGCAGGAGAAAAAAATTCATGATCACCTTAGATCAATAACCCTATGGTAAATAAAACATATACAGTCTTCTGCAACGTAAGAAAAGAGGAGACTAAGGGGGGATATGATAGAGGTATATAAAATCATGAGTGATGTGGAGAAAGTAGATAAGGAAAAGTTATTTACTTATTCCCATAATACAAGAACTAGGGGTCACCAAATGAAATTAATGGGCAGCAGGTTTAAAACAAATAAAAGGAAGTTCTTCATGCAGCGCACAGTCAACTTGTGGAACTCCTTACCTGAGGAGGTTGTGAAGGCTAGGACTATAACAGCGTTTAAAAGAGAACTGGATAAATTCATGGTGGTTAAGTCCACAAATGGATATTTAGCCAGGATGGGTAAGGAATGGTGTCCCTAGCCTCTGTTTGTCAGAGGATGGAGATGGATGGCAGGAGAGAGATCACTTGATCATTGCCTGTTAGGTTCACTCCCTCTGGAGCACCTGGCATTGGCCACTGTCGGCAGACAGCATACTGGGCTGGACGGACCTTTGGTCTGACTCGGTAAGGCCGTTCTTATGTTGTTATGCAAATTGAGTCCAATGCTGGACTTAAACTTCACTGGATGTCTCAGAAACTTACATTTGGACTTCTGCTTTAGACTGACTCTCACTGAGCTAGTTACTTCTGGGTTCCCAATCCTTCCTGAACCCCAACTCTCCTATCTTAAAGGCACAGTACGTTACTTATTCAGAACAATTAGTAACACTTTGTGCATATAAAAGCATAGTAACCACATATACACGTATATATGAATAAAACATTGACCCAACATCCAAGCATCGCAGACAACTGCATGATTCTGCATCTCTCATACTAACTGTATCCCAAAACTTAGCATTAATTTAATATTACCACAAAAATTAAATGGAGAAAAAGCAAAAAGGTACAGAAAAACAAGAGAAGATTTTCCAGAGGATAACTGATATAAGATGGAGAATCAGTAGGGCAGAGGGGAACAAAAAGGCTGCTCCTGACTAATAGCAGGAGCTACAAAAAAGACTTTCACGTATGGCCAACTCGAGAAGCAGAAGCCAATGACAGATGAGAGTATAGTAGAATAGATGAGGGCTTAGCAGACTAAAGAGAAACAAAGTGGGTGAAGTCAACTGGGGCATATTCCATGGATAGTTTTCAAAACAAGAATGGCAGCTTTCAACAGGATCCTGAAATGAATGGGGGAGTCAGTGGAACTGCATAAGAGTTGGGGGGTGATATGATCAAACTTTTCAGAAGCAGGATGGAGAAAAATTGATGATTAAAAATATTTTTATTTAACTAAAGGTAACTAAAAGGGTGACTAAAGATATAAACAGAATAGTCTCAAACTGAGGGTATATCTACACTACGGGATTATTCCGATTTTACATAAACCGGTTTTGTAAAACAGATTGTATAAAGTCGAGTGCACACGGCCACACTAAGCACATTAATTCGGCGGTGTGCGTCCATGTACCGAGACTAGCGTCGATTTCCAGAGTGTTGCACTGTGGGTAGCTATCCCATAGCTATCCCATAGTTCCCGCAGTCTCCCCCGCCCCTTGGAATTCTGGGTTGAGATCCCAGTGCCTGATGGGGCAAAAAACATTGTCACGGGTGGTTCTGCGTACAGCCTCAACCCACCCTCCGTGAAAGCAGCAGACAACCATTTCGCGCCTTTTTTCCTGGCTGAACTGTGCAAACGCCATAGCACAGCAAGCATGGACCCTGCTCAGATCAAGACCGCAATCGTGGACGTTGTAGACACCTTGCGCATTCTCGTGCAGTCTATGCTGAACCAGGACCTGCAAAGCCAGGCAAGGAGGCGGTGGCGGCGGCTACGGCAGCACGACGACAAGAGTGATGAGGACATGGACACAGAATTCTCTCAAACCGCAGGCCCCTGCGCTTTGGAGATCCTGCTGGTAATGGGACAGGTTCTAGCCATTGAACGCCGATTTTGGGCCCGGGAAACAAGCACAGACTGGTGGGACCGCATAGTTTTGCAGGTTTGGGACGATTCGCAGTGGCTGCGAAACTTCCGCATGCGTAAGGGCACTTTCATGGAACTTTGTGACTTGATTTCCCCTGCCCTGAAACGCCATAATACCAAGATGAGAGCAGCTTTCACAGTTGAGAAGCGAGTGGCAATAGCCCTCTGCAAGCTTGCAACGCCAGACAGCTACCGGTCAGTCGTGAATCAATTTGGAGTGGGAAAATCTACTGTGGGGGCTGCTGTGATGCAAGTAGCCAAAGCAATCATTAAGCTGCTGCTACGAAAGGCTGTGACTCTGGGAAACGTGCAGGTCACAGTGGATGGCTTTGCTGCAATGGGATTCCCTAACTGGGGGGGAGGGGGAGCGATAAATGGAACCCATATCCCTATCTTGGCACCGGAGCACCAGGGCACCCAGTACATAAACCGCAAGGGGTACTTTTCCAGGGTGCTGCAAGCACTGATGGATCACAAGAGACGTTTCACCAACATCCATGTGGGATGGCCAGGAAGGGTTCATGACGCTCGCGTCTTCAGGAACACTACTCTGTTTAAACGGCTGCAGCAAGGGAATTACTTCCCAGACCAGAAAATAACAGTTGGGGATGTTGAAATGCCTGTAGTTATCCCGGGTGACCCAGCCTACCCCTTGATGCCAAGGCTCATGAAGCCATACACAGGCAGCATGGACAGTAGTCAGGAGCTGTTCAACTACATGCTGAGCAACTGCAGAATGGTGATAGAATGTGCATTTGGCCGTTTAAAGGCGTGCTGGCGCACATTACCGACTTGCTCAGACCTCAGCCAAACCAATGTCCCCACTGTTATTGCTGCTTGCTGTGTGCTCCACAATCTCTGTGAGAGTAAGGGGGAGACCTTTATGGCGGGGTGGGAGGCGGAGGCAAATCACCTGGCCGCTGATTACGTGCAGCCAGACACCAGGGCGATTAGAAGAGCACACCAGGAAGTGGTGCGCATCAGAGAAGCTTTGAAAATGAGTTTCATCATGGGCCAGGGTATGGTGTGACTGTTGTGTTTGTTTCCCCTTGATGACCCCCCCTTGATTGACTCACTCCCTGTAAGCAACCCACCCTCCCCCTTCGATTACAGCTTGCTTAAGGAAATAAAGTCACTATCGTTTTAAAATCATGTATTCTTTATTAAAAAGTTATTATAAAAAGAGGGAGAGAACTGACAAGGTATCCCAGGTGTAGTTTGGGAGGAGGACAGGAGGGAAGGAAAAGGCCACTAAAAATATTTCAAAGTAATGACAGCCTTTTGGTTGGGCTGTCCATGGGGGTGAAGTGGGCGGGTGCACGAAGCCTTTCCCCACGCATTCTTACACGTCTGGGTGAGGATGATATGGAACATGGTGAGTGGCGAGGGTGGTTACACAGGGGCTGCAGCGGCACTCTGTGACCCTGCTGCTGTTCCTGAAGCTCCACCAGACATTGGAGGATGTCAGTTTGATCACGCAGCAGCCCCAGAGTTGCATCCCGTCACCGCTGATCTTCCTGCCTACACCTCTGATCTTCCTGCCGCCACCTCTCATCTCGAGCGTCTCTCCTCTCCTCATGTTGGTCCCTCCTGTCATCATGTTGGTCCCTCCTGTCCTCACGTTCACTGGCATCTTTCCTGTAATTTGATACCACGTCCTTCTACTCATTCAGATGAGCTCTTTCATTGCGGCTTACTTCCATGATTTCCGAGAACATTTCATCTCGCATCTTTTTTTTCCTCCGCCTTATCTGAGATAGCCTTCGGGATGAAGTAGGGAGGCTAGAAAAATTTGCAGCTGCATGAGGGAGGTAAAAAAGGGAGAGAAGCATTAAAAAATATACATTTTACAGAACAATGGTTATATTCTTTCACAGGCCACGTCCAGACTACCCGCCGTATCAGCGGGTTAAAATCGATTGCTCGGGAATCGATATATTGCGTCTAATCTAGATGCGATATATCGATCCCCGAGCACGCTTATATTGATTCCGGAAATCCATCAACCCCAACGGAGTTCTGGAATCGACAGGGAGAGCCACGAACATCGATCCCGCGCGATGTGGACGGGTGAGTAATCCGATCTTAGATATTCGACTTCAGCTACGTCGTAGCTGAAGTTGCGTATCTAAGATCGATTTCCCCCCCCAGTGTGGACCAGCCCACAGTGAACAACGCTATTCACCTTACATAGCACATGTGATTTCACTACAAGGTCGCATTTTGCATCTTAATATTGAGTGCCTGCGACTCTGGCGTTAGAGATCTCACAGACGCAGGTCCAGGCAGCAGAATTCAGCTTGCATGCGGCCATGGTAAGCCATTGTTTTTCAGCTTCTACAGCCTTCATATACATCGTGCCCTCCTTTCCCAAATACCAAGCAAAGCCCGTTAAGTGCTGCTTCTCTTCTGTTAACATGCAGCAGCAGAAACCACCCCCTTATCCAATTCTCTGGGATGATCGCTTTACCCTTCCCCACACTGCATGGCTGGTATCATGGAAGATCACTGCTAATCACCCCACTTCCCCCTGCACCGCGTGGCTGGTAGCAGGGAAGATCCCTGCTAGCCAAACGCAAAAAAGCTCAGCGCCATTACCCTCCCTCCCCTCCCCCTGCTTGGCTACCTGCAAGGAAGGATTTCTTTTAAGCAAAAGGCAGACAGGCCGGTAGGAATGGCCATCTCTGTCCCCTTAATTAAATTCCTGAATTTCAACCAGGTTACCATGAACAATATCACTCTCCTGAGGATAACACAGCGAGATAAAGAACGGATGTTGCTTGAATGGCAGCAATCACCGGGACCATACGCAGCTAGGCTTTGTCATGCAATGATACCAGATTACTTGCTACATGCATGGCGTGGTCAAGTGTCCTACCATGGTGGACGGAATAAGGGTGCCTTGCCCAGGAACCTTCTGCAAAGGCTTTTGGAGTACCTCCAGGAGAGCTTCATGGAGATGTCCCTGGAGGATTTCCGCTCCATGCCCAGACATGTTAACAAACTTTTCCAATAACTGTACTGGCCGCAAGTGCATCCCAACTCCTCAGGGCAAATCAATCATTAAAAAACGCTTGCTTTTAAACCATGTTTTATATTTACAAAGGTACACTCACCCGAGGTCACTTCCATGGCTTCACTGTCTGGGCTACTGGCTTGGGAGGGCTGGGAGGGTAATTCCGTCTGGGTGAGAAAAAGCTCCTGACTGTTGGTGCTAACGGAGTGCTGTGTGCTCTCTGCAAGCCTGTCCTCCTCGTCATCTTCCCCGTCTGCAGAATCCTCAGGCATGGCTGAGATTACCATCCCCCCCTCGGAATCCACAGACAGGGGTGGGGTAGTGGTGGCAAACCCCCCTAGAATTGCATGCAGCTCAGGGTAGAAGCGGCATGTTTTCGGCCCTGCTCCGGACCTTCCGTTTGCTTCTTTGGTTTTCTGGTAGACTTGTCTGAGCTCCTTAACTTTCACTCTGCACTGCACTGAATCTCTGGTGTTGTCTTTCTCCATCATAGCCTTGGAAATTTTTTCAAATGTTTTTTCATTTCGTCTTTTGGAATGGAGTTCTGTTAGCACAGAATCCTCTCCCTATATAGCGATCAGATCCAGTACCTCCCATGCGGTCCATGCTGGAGCTCTTTTTCGATTCTCAGGAGATTGCATTGTTACCTGTGCTGATGAGCTCTGCGTGGTCACCTGTGCTGGTGAGCTCTCCACGTTGGCCAAACAGGAAATGAAATTCAAAACTTCGCGGGACTTTTCCTATCTTCCTGGCCACTGCATCCGAGTTCAGATTGCTGTCCAGAGCGGTCACAATGGTGCACTGTGGGATACCGCCCGGAGGCCAATACCATCGATTTGCGGCCACACTAACCCTAATCCGATATGGTAATATCGATTTCAGCGCTATTCCTCTCGTGGAGGAGGAGTACAGAAACCGGTTTAAAGAGCCCTTTATATCGATATAAAGGGCCTCATTGTGTGGACGGGTGCAGCGTTAAATCAGTTTAACGCTGCTAAAATCGGTTTAAACGCGTAGTGTAGACCAGGCCTGAAGTGGTAGAAGATTAAAGCTGGAGAGGAAACAACAGAAACAGAGAGAGAAGATGGAGGAAAAAAGAGCAAAGATTGAGGAATATATATACACCCAGGAGTGTATATATATTGGCTTGCAGGCAGAGAGTGATTTTATAGGTAGCAACAGAACTACAACAGGAGGGAGGCAGAGATAGCTGCCTAGCTAGGGAGGGAATCCAGGAGGTTTGAATGGTCAACACCACTGAATGTTGCCCTATGGGAGCAACAGCCAAGAAGAGAGTAGAGGCTGCTTGCCATGCTGAGGAAAGTGAATGAAGAGTAGAGTGAGTGCAGAGCCTGGGGGGGTGTGCTACTGCCTGTAACTCCTAAAGCTAAAAGGGTGGCCTCTGATTCCCAGTGCAGCCCGTTCCACACCAACACTCATTTTGGTGGCAGCTGATCAATTTGTGCTCTGGATTCTCATCCTCCTCACCCCATGTCAGAGCCTGTATTTTTACTCCCAGCATGCAAACCGATGAGGAAAATATTAAACAGATTTGTGGGAACAGTAAGAATGCTGGGTGGGACACATACAACGCTATGGAGAGGAAACCACCATGTTAAACATTACTGTTACATAGACATTTTTTAATTCCAAAAGTTACCAGGTGAAATAAGACAGACATTTAAAAATATTGCCTTCAGTGCAGCCAGGATTTCACTTTAAGTGCTATTAAATGCACAGAGAAAACAAACGAAAAGAAAATAGAAAAAATATTTTCCCCCAATATCCATCAGAGTTATTGTAGAAATATGTTATTTGTAACACCAGTAAGTCAGTCTTTTAGACAAAAAAGTGTGATTCAAGATGGTGTCCCTTTAGAATTTTTATATGCCACATGGTTGCATTATGGTTACTGTAGAACCATATATTTGCATTTCCTAACTCTGATATAATGTTGTATTAACATAATTTATTTTTAAGTCCAGAAATTGAAAAGAGTGATCATCATTTAACACACTATCGAAGAACCATGATCCACTGGTACCTGAACATGTGGTTCAAATTACCACACATTCCCACAGGATCTCATATCACCAACATTATGCCCCCAAAGTTTGTACCCTGCACAAATAAATTTACAGACAAGAACCCTTCTCCCAGAAAACTTCCACTGGGACACCAACAAAAATCACAGGGCAAAAGCTCAGGCACAGAAAGGTGTTTGTGGGAAAATCCTTGAGGAACTCAGAATAGGAACAATTCATGGAAGAAGCATGCTCTGAGGAGGAATTTGGAGGAGAGGCAGAGATGGAGCTTGTGCAAAGTGGGGAACTATTGCAGCCTAGAGTACAGCATTAAAGAAGACAAAAAGGCAAGCATGAGAAAAAGTTGAAAGGAATTGTAAGGAGTTGGGAAGAACAAGGAGAGCGAGAGCAAGAGGAAACAAGGGCAGAGAGACTCACTCAAGCAAACTCAGGTCTGAGCACTGAAAGAAATGCAGGTGAATTATTTCAATGTATAACTAAACAGAAGGGCTCTACATGGGTTAGTCACGAGTACATAACCAGAGTCCTGGACAGGGCAGTCCAGCCTGCACTGCTGCAGCTTCACTATTGTTATCTGAGCTAGCTTTGATTTAGCTAACTAAATATGTCTACACATCTGCAGTCACCCCTCTGATTGCAGTTGTGATCAGCGCTACATCAGCTAACTCAACTCTTCACCATGCTGCTTGAACACGCTAATATTTTGTAACGTAGCCAGATACTTATTCTAATAAATTTTTATTTTTAACCTTCTTTCTTCAAACCTCATGACTGCATTGCTTATGATGAAGGATAACAAGACAATTTGAGAGTTATCAAACTGCAAAGTGGTAATAGCTGAACGTCCTTAAACTGTAAAAACGATTTTGAAGTGCTCAAAAAGGGATAAAGTGATGTTCTTAAAAGTTTCAACAAAGAGAAGCACCTTGAGAAATTTCAGCATAAAGATGGAATTCTCTGCATCTCTTCAGAAAAGAGGTTTAAATCACACTGAAATAGGAGTTTTGGGTGAGTGTGATGTTCTTTATTATACTTAGAAAAACCTGATCCTACCCCAAAAGGTCTGTATAATAAACTGTATCCCAATCTGAGGGACAGAGTCTGCTTACAAGACTGTGAGGTATGAATTAATGTGGACTAGCTTGTTAAAGGCTGAGACAGATGAGCCTAAGTGGCACTTCATGGAGGGAATCATTCAGTAGGTGTAAAAGATGAGAACAGACTCACCAGGAGTCGTAATTCCCAGAACTCCCAGTTCCCCAAGCCTCTTCCAGAACTCCTATGAACACAAAATAAAGCAGTTAATACAGCCTTGCCCAACCATGAAGCAAGAGCAGGACTCCTCACAACAATCCCCATGAACATATTAATTTGCATTCACTGCATAAAGATTCTGAAGATTAACTCCTGCCTGTGCATAACATTATAAATGCAAGTAGTCCCATTTGACTTCAGTGATATTAATTGTGTTATATATATGCTTAAGTCATTGCAGAATCATGGCCTAAGGCTGTAACTCATTCCCCAGTTTAAACCCAATTTTGACGTAACTCAACCTGCACTTCCTCCGAAAACTGCTTTTCTGACTAGATTTTCAAACACTGTCTCTTGCCAAAAATAATTTCCCATCTCCACCGCTGCCCCAAATCTTTTTTTTTGTGTGAAAAGTTTCCGGTTTATTGACTAGGGTGACCAGATATCCTGATTTTATAGGAACAGTCCCGATTTTTGGGTCTCCCACACTCCCGTCCTGATTTTTCACACTTGCTATCTGGCCACCCTATTATTATTCAGATACAGGCCATTTCTCATTTTTCAGAAGTTGCCATGTTATGGAAGTTGGATCCCTCAAAATGGCCTGCACTAGACATAGCAGTTCCATTTTACTCAACAGTCCTGGATGCTACCTGATGCGCTGGACCATATTTATAAAGGCTATGTGCAAAGCTTTGGAGTTCTTCGTTATGAAAATGTAAACACCAGAGATTTGTGATGTCTCAGAGATATTACAAGTTTCTTAGTCTTGTGGAGCTTATGCTCTCCAATGATGGGATCTGAATAAATCAAAAAGCTCTTGTTCACAGAACTTACAAGTTCTGTTGGAATGTGAATTTCACACTGGAAGTCAAATATCTGTTTGGACAGTGTCTGCACTGAGTATTTTCTTTAACAAATTTCACAGAGAACTCTAACATCAGAGAGCCTGCAAAGAAAGCATTATGCATCAGAGAGAAGTTCCATGCCTCTTTTAGCCAGGATGCAGAGGAGTGCAGTGCTCCAAAGTTGAGACACCAACTAGCCAAGGCCAGTACGAAAGATGGAGTCTCTGGGCGGGGCCCAGAGGCAGCAGCCTGATGACAGTCCCAGCAAGCAAGGAAAAGGCCTTATCACCAGACTCTCTGCCAATTTTTTTTAATGGTCTCTGGTTAGGTTTATTTCTCAGGCTTTTTAGAGCTTATTAACTTTACGAGCCCCATGCATTTCCTACCGTAACTCTTTCTTCAGGGTTTGAAAATAAACGTAAAGTGAATATGTTCATATGACATGGATTATACTTTCTCTTCTAGAGACAGCACATGACAGAGAGGGACCTTGACTGCCATCTCACTCCCAGATCACACAGCAAGGACCTACCCGCATGCCTTTAAACTCATTCTCCTGGTCGATTTCTTGGGCCTTTGGAGCCAAATGCTCCTGACAGAACTTGACCATTGTCTGTCTAAGCTGTAAATGAGGTAAGGAGGGAGAAAAAAAAATACACATTAAACCATAACAGTATATGTTCATTGTGTTTCCTGCCACATCCCCAACATGCCCCAATGGGATGTTTCCTATGCTCCTCAAGAGAGCAGGGCTGGCTTTAGGCCAATTCAACCAATTCCCCTGAATCAGCCCCCACCCCTAAGAGGGCCCCACGCCGAAGCCCCAGTACAGTGTACCAGCAAAAGCCAGTGCGCTGTACCGGGGTGGCCCAGCTTCCCCAGGGGGCGATTTAAAAGGCCTGGGGCTCCCAGCAGGGGCTGGAGCCGCAGGTCCTTTAAATTGCAACCAGAGCACCACTGCTGGAGCCCTGGGGTAGGGCTGTGGGGCTCTTGGGGCTATTTAAAAAGTCTGGGGCTCCCATCGCTTCTACTGCCCCGGCCCTTTAAATAGCCATCGGAGCCCCACCGCTTCCCCAGGGTTCCTGTGGCTACGTAAAGGGCTGGGGTGGTACAAGAAGGGGAGCCCCGGGCCCTTTAAATACCCCCAGAGCCCTGGGATAGAGGGGGGCTCCGGGGGCTATTTAAAGGGCCGGGGCTCCAGCTGCTTCTGCTGCCTCGGTCCTTTAAATAGCCGCCGAAGCCACACTACTTCCCCAGGGCTCCCTCAGCTTTTTAAAGGGCTGGGGCGGTAGAAGCAGGGGAGCCCCAGGCTCTTTAAATAGCCCCCCATAGCCCTGGGGTAGCAGGGGGCACTCCAGCTGCCTCTGCTGCCCTGGTCCTTTAAATAGCCCCCGGAGCCCCACCACTTCCCCAAGGCTCCTGCGCCTATTTACAGGGTTGGGGCAGTGGAAGCAGGGGAGCCCCGAGCCCTTTAAATAGCCCCTGAGCTTCGGGCTGCTGCTGCTACCCTGGTGGGGGAGGGAGGGGGAGGGGGCACTTACCATATAGGATGGGCTGTACCCCCTGTACCTGCACCCGCTGCCCGCAGCCAACCCCTGCTGCACCCGCTGCCCGCAGCCAGCCGGTCTCCAGCCAGCCCTGCACCTCCTGCCCGGCCCGCACCAGCCCGTCTCCAGCCAGCCCCTGCCAAACTGCCTGCCCTGCCCACACCAGCCCTGCACCCCCTGCCCTGTCTCCAGCCAACCCCTGCCGCACCCACCTGCCTGAAGCCAGCCAGTCCCGCACTCCTTTGTCTCCAGCTCTGCCAACCCATGCCGCACCCCCACTGTAGCCCTACTTGAAGCCAGCTAGCCCACCCTACACCCTGTTTCCAGCCTGCCCCACACCCCTTGCCCAGCCTGCAGCCAGACCCTACCTCCAGCCAGCCCCATGTCCACTGGTGCCCTGCAGTTCCCAGGGAAGTAACCCTGCTTCAATGAAGTGGGCAGGGAGCAGCTGGGACCTACACATGTGCACCCTAGCACACCCTCAGAGAGTGGCGGAGCTCATTTCTAGTTCAGGCCCATCTTTTTAAAAGAGGACTTTAGGTAAGGTTAACATACATCTGTATTTTCCTGGACATGTCAGGCTTTTTGGTTCTTAAATCGTCAACCGGGAGGAAAATACAGACATATGGTAACCCTATTGGTACAAAAAATACATACCGTGGCAGAACTTTTTATAGGGACCCAGTTGCTAAGAAAGGAAAGGCTTTTTTTTTTTCAGTCATCCCTGCTGGGGCCCCACCAAAAATGTTTGAATTGGGCCCCGCACTTCCTAAAGCCAGCCCTGCAAGAGAGCACAGTGAAATCAAGCAGCTCTGAGTTTCAGGTGATAGGACAAAAACAAAACCCCAAAGGCCTTTTAAGAGAAGTTAATAATAGGGTTGGATTTGAATCATTAACCTGCAAGTGACAGTCTTACACTAAAAAGGAAAAGGGGACACTATTTGGGGGGTTTTGTAGCTGGATTATTTCCAGCAAAGCGGTTCCTTCCCCACCTTTTCTGTCAAGAAAGTTTGACAGCTGATGCACAGAGACTATGGCAAAGCAGTGCCCACCAGGCAGAGTCTCCTAGATATATTTTTATAATGCACTGAAGCCTGTAATAAGCATGCATATAGACAAGATATTTACATTCTTATAAAGCCAGTAATAACACCACAGGAGAGTGATTCACAACCTTAACTGTATTTAACCTCACAGTGCCCCTGTGAAGTAGGGAAGTACTGTAATATCCATTTTTTCAGATGGGAACCAAGACACAGAGAGGGTAAGAGACTTGCCCAGGGCCACATAGGAGGTTTGTAGCAGAGCAAGGAATTGAACTTGGGTCACCCAAGCGCTAGGCTAGAAAGTTCCTTGTCTACTTAGACAGAGGTTGAGAACAGCAAACTCATTGCTGAAACAACTAGAATGATAATGACTTGTGATCTCTAAAAGCAGCAGAGTTCTGTGGCACCTTATAGACTAACAAATGTATTGGAGCATGAGCTTTTGTGGGTGAATATCCACTTTGTTGGATCCATGTCATCTCTAGTAACTTTGGTACAGATGGCAACTGGCAAGGCTAATGACTTTTACTGGTCACCTTCATCACCAATCTGTTGTTTTGTAATTTAATTCGGGGGGGGAAGGGCGACACTTACACTGACACCAGCCACCAATCAAAGTGCAAGGTTTGAACATTCCCTCCTCCCCAGCACTGAAAGCCAAGGAAGGCCTTAGACCAGTAGTTTAGGTCAGCTTCAAGGGTAAAGGTCTGGAGCTCTCCCTCGAAGCAACCTGGTTTCCTTGTGGAGGGCGCTATGCTCCGCAAGATCTGTCTCTATTACATCTCTCTCTCCTTCCCTCCGCCAGGACCCTGTCGCCGCTAAGTAGCTTTTTAGGCGTGTAGGAGGAAGGGGGGAAGAGATCCGGGCCAGCGGCTCCAGTCCCCCTTTACCAAAGCCCAGCCGGACGCACAGCGGTGGGGTGCTGCAGCGCCGCTGGACACTGGCGCTCTGCAGAAGGGGGGACGCAAGCGGTGCGGACAAGCCCCCGGGTAGCTGGACACGCCAGGAAAGCTGCACGTGACACACAGGCAGCAGGGGACCCGCGCCGTGGACCCAGCTGGGCTGACACCAGAGCGCAGCAGGCGGGACTGAAGGGGGCGGGGGGAACACCGCCGTGCGAGCCCCGCTGCAGCCCGCTGGCCGGCTCGGCCCCGGAGCAGCAGGCAGCCCGCTGGCCGGACGCGCCCAAGGCTCTCGGGGACGGCACAGCTGTACCTGCCGCTGCTCCTCGCTCAGCCCATTGACCGTGTCATCCACCGCGACCCCGGCGCAGCCCCGCCGCACAAGCCCCAGCAGCAGGCGGCGCCGGGCTCTGCCCACTGCCGCCGCTTTCCCCAGCACCGCCGCCATCTCTGCCCAGGCCTACGCTAAGGCTGGTCACGTGGCCCCCGCGCCCCCACCCATTGGCCAATCAGAGGGCAGGGCAGTCAGACGGCCCCCGCCTAGCTACGAGAGGGGGCGGGCCCGGGGAGAACGCAGCCTCGCAACGACCAAAGTAGGCAGCACTTGGGGGATGTCTCGCTCCGTATTCCCACGCCCTGGCCCGCCCCCTGCAGTTGAAGCGCAGCTTGCTCTGGGATGACACGGGGCAGGCAGTGCACAGCGGGACCCCGACCCACCCTGGAGTCTAACCCATCACACCAACTTCCTGCAGCTGCTTGGGGGGAAAGCTGCTGCTGGCAAGTACAGCCATGTTGCTGTCACTAGGCATAACCCTAGGTAACTCGGGAGGGTGGTAGACCACAAGTGTCAATGAAGCCCTCCTGTTGTAGGCCTCAATGAACCAATGTTCCTCCATGTTAAACATTTTGTGTAACTTAGTGTAACTTAATATGTTAAGAGCTGTAAAATGTAATGTCAGCTGTTAGTTTTCTAATTGTAACAGCCAGTTCCCTGCTGTAACACACTGGAGCTAAACTGAAGCAAGTGTCAGGGTCGCTTTTAGACACAGTATACATGTCTCAGCAGTGGAGAGGGGGGAGGAAGGGGGAAGACAAAAGATTGAGTGAGAAAAGATACTGCAGCTGGATGGGAAAGAATGGGTGAGTGAGAGATCAGCTAGACACCAAGAAATAGTTCTCAGAAAGCAACTGGGATATAAAAGGATGAAGCCGCTTGTGTAGGGGTGCTGGATCTGAGGCATGCCAAGTCTCCCAGCACCGCTTTGAGATCTCAGATAAACTTTGCTTGCTTCTCCACCCTGGTGTGTTTATTGGCGCTACGCACTCTGGGCAACGAACCACTGTTGCTTGCCTCCGGCACCCTCTGTGCCTGCAACAGTTTTGGCGTCCTTGGGTGGGCGGAGGCGAAAATTAGCCTTGCCCGGATCCCTCCTGGAGGTCAATGAATTGCGGTGACGACCGACGCCCAGTGTACACCGGTGACTTCACCGGGGGCCTCGGCGGAGACGCGGTGTGAGCGACCCCAGAGGGCACAACGGTGCAACGTGCTCGAGTAGTGGAGAAGCAGTTGAGGGCGACGGTGAGGAACCGGTCCCTTGGATATGGTAGGAACAGTCCAGTGGTCTGGATTTTTGCCTGCTAGGAACTGGGGACGCCCAGTGTCACCCTAGGATATGGGGCAGGAACAGAGTACAGGCAGGGCACGGTGTACACTCTTAGAATGCATTCTAGCGAATTGGGAAGTGCTTGGATCAGATCCACTAACTAAAAGCAAACTAAAAAGTTCTATATAGTAGACTGGCCTCAATATTAACTAGAGGGTCAGGAAAGGTGGCCACTGGAAGGATCACTTAATTATAACACGATCCTCCAATTACTCCTGTTTTATCAGCAAATGGGTAGCTTCTGAAGCTGTTTGTATGGAGAGCTCTTGTAAAAATCCCCCACCGTAGCTCCTGTTCTTCCCCGTCTGGCGGAGTGCAAGGATCCAAAAGCAGGTTAGGGATAGTGCAGGGACAAAGGAGGGACCTGTTTAGAAAGGGGAGACCCTATGTCCTAGTGCACTCTCTCCCTGTTGTAGCTAAAAAGCAAGATCAGATGCAGAGTGGTACTGGGGGCCAGTGTGAGTGACTGTTACTGGAAGACGCCCAGAGTACCCTGTGAAGCACAAGCTCGTGACCAGGACTACTCTAACGCAAGCCCGGTAAGACGGTTACTCACCTTTGTAACTGTTGTTCTTCGAGATGTGTTGCTCATATCCATTCCAATTAGGTGTGCGCACGCCGTGTGCATGATCGTCGGAGACTTTTTACCCTAGCAACACTCGGTGGGCCAGCAGGTCGCCCCCTGGAGTGGCGCCGGTATGGCGCCTGATATATACCCCTGCTGGCCCGCCCGCTCCTCAGTTCCTTCTTGCCGGCTACTCCGACAGTGGAGAAGGAGGGCGGGTGTGGAATGGATATGAGCAACACATCTCGAAGAACAACAGTTACAAAGGTGAGTAACCATCTTTTCTTCTTCGAGTGCTTGCTCATATCCATTCCAATTAGGTGATTCCCAAGCCTTACCTAGGCGGTGGGGTCGGAGTGAGATGTTGCGGACTGTAAAACCGCTGCGCCAAAAGCGGCATCGTCCCTAGCTTGCTGTACCAGCGCATAGTGTGATGCGAAGGTGTGTACAGAGGACCATGTGGCCGCACGGCAGATTTCTTGTCTGGGGACATGAGCCAAAAACGCGGCCGAGGAAGCCTGAGCCCGGTAGAATGGGCGGTAAGGGGTCCCGTTGGCACACTGGCCAAGTCGTAACATGTCCTGATGCAGGACGTGACCCAGGATGCGATACGCTGGGAGGAGATTGCCATGCCTCTCATGCGTTCCGCTACTGCCACAAACAATTGTGGTGAATGCCGGAAGGGTTTAGTTCTCTCAATGTAGAACGCGAGAGCCCTTCGGACATCCAAGGAGTGGAGCTGTTGCTCTCTTCGGGATGAATGCGGCTTTGGGTAAAAGACTGGCAGGAAGACGTCTTGGTTAATATGGAAGGCGGAGATGACCTTAGGGAGGAACGCCGGGTGCGGTCGCAGCCGTACCTTGTCCTATGGAACACCTTATACGGAGGGTCCACGGTCAGAGCCTGAAGCTCCGAGACTCGCCGGGCCGACGTAATAACGACTAGGAAGGCCACCTTCCAGGATAGGTACAGCAGCGAGCATGTGGCTAAGGGTTCGAAGGGGGGCGCCATTAGCCTGGTTAGAACCAGGTTCAGGTCCCAAGTAGGGGCAGGCCGTTTGACCTGAGGGTAGAGCCGCTCCAGACCCTTGATAAATCTTGACACCATTGGGTGAGAAAATACGGACTTGCCAGCCTCGCCTGGGTGGAAGGTGGATATAGCCGCGAGGTGGACGCGTAGAGAGGAGATCGCCAAGCCCTGCTGCTTGAGAGACCACATGTAGTCCAAGATGGTGGGGACTAGCACGGCGAGTGGGTCATGGCCGTGCTGACTGCACCAGCAGCAGAAGCGTTTCCACTTCACTAGGTAGGTTGAACGCGTGGAAGGCTTCCTGCTGCCCAACAACACTTGTTGTACTGCATCGGAACAGTGCAACTCGGACTGGCTTAACCAGCCAGGTGCCACGCAGACAGATGGAGGGACTGTAGATCCGGATGGCGCATCCTGCCGAAGTCCTGCGTGATCAGGTCTGGCCAAAGAGGTAGGGCAACCCGGATTCGCCAGGGACAGGTCGAGCAGCATGGTGTACCAAGGCTGCCGCGGTCACGCCGGAGCGATCAGGATGAGGCGGGCCTTGTCTCTCCGGACCTTGATCAGGACTCGATGGATGAGAGGGAAGGGTGGAAAGGCGTAGCAAAGACGACCCGTCCACGGTATGAGGAACGCGTCCAACAGGGAGCCCGGGGAGCGACCTTGTAGGGAGCAGAACACCTGGCATTTCCTGTTCGATCTGGAGGCGAACAGGTCTATCTGGGGAGACCCCCACCTCTGGAAAATGACATAGAGGACGTCTGGACGGATGGACCATTCGTGGGACAGAAAGGATCTGCTCAGGTGATCCGCAAGGGTGTTCCGCACTCCCGGGAGAAAGGAGGCCACTAGATGAATAGAGTGGGCTATGCAAAAGTCCCACAGACGTATTGCTTCCTGACAGCGGGGAGGACTGGGTCCCGCCCTGCTTGTTGATGTAATACATGGCCGTTGTGTTGTCCGTGAATACCGCAACACAACGGCCGTGAAATTGGCATTGGAATGTCTGGCATGCTAGGCGAATGGCCCGTAGCTCCCGCACATTGATGTGAAGAGTCAACTCTCTCTGCGACCACAGACCCTGTGTACGCAGGGTCCCCAGGTGCGCACCCCAGCCCAGCGATGATGCGTCCGTTGTCAGGGACACTGAGGGCTGTGGAGCGTGAAACGGTAGGCCTGCACACACTTGGGAGGGCGTTGTCACCAGCCTAGGGAGCCTAGAACATTCAGTGGAATCGTTACGATTGTGTCTATGGCATCCCTGCCTGGTCGATAGACCGACGCGAGCCAGGTCTGCAACGGGCGCATGCGGAGTCTTGCATGTCTGGTGACGAAGGTGCATGCGGCCATGTGCCCCAGGAGAGCGAGGCACGTTCGAGCAGATGTGGTCGGGAACGCCCGCAGGCTTGTGACCATGGACACTATGGCTTGGAATCGGTGCCGGAGGAGGCTGGCCGTCGCGAGATTGGAGTCCAGCACTGCCCCTATGAATTCTATGCTCCGCATAGGCACCAGAGTGGACTTGTCCGGATTGATGGTCAGACCTAGGCTCGTAAACAGCTCCGTGATGATGGTGATGTGCCCGGTCACCTGCGCTTCCGACGTGCCTTGAACGAGCCAGTCGTCGAGGTAAGGGAAGACATGGACACAACGACGTCGCAGGGCAGCCGCGACGACCGCCATACACTTGGTGAATACCCGGGGGGCCGAGGAGAGCCCAAAGAAGAGGACCATGAACTGGTAGTGGTCTTGATTCACCACAAAGCGGAGATACCATCTGTGCGGGGGGAAGATCACAATGTGGAAGTACGCATCCTTCATATCGAGAGCGGCGTACCAATCTCCGGGATCCAGGGAAGGGATGATGGTTCCTAAGGTTACCATGCGGAACTTGAACTTTTTGATGAATTTGTTCAGGCCTCGCAGGTCCAGGATGGGTCGTAGGCTCCCTTTTGACTTGGGGATTAAGAAGTACCGGGAATAAAACCCCTTGCCCCTTAGCTCCCTTGGCACCTCCTCTGTCGCCCCAACGGACAGAAGCTTGCGAACCTCCTGGACGATAAGTTGCTCGTGAGAGGGGTCCCTGAAGAGGGACGAGGAGGGAGGATGGGAGGGGGGTGGAGAAACAAACTGAAGATGGTAACCAAACTGCACCGTGCTCAGGACCCAACGATCCGAAGTCAGCTGGGACCATGACGGTAGGAAGTGGCGAAGGCGGTTGAGGAAATGAAGTGGATCCAGAGGGGGGATTGGTAAGCTGCTCTTGGGCGCACCTTCAAAAGTTCGCCTTGGGTCCCTGCGGTGGCTTTTCGGACCCGGAAGTGTTACCCCTTTGAGGACCTGACTGCCGTCTACGGTTTGGCCGGCCTTGCCTCCGGTTGAAATCTTGTCTGGGTCGAGGCGGGGGGTAAGTGCGCTGATGGTAGGGGCGGAATGGCCTTCTCTGAGTCTGGGGCGTGTGCATTCCCAGTGAACGCATGATGACCCGGTTATCCTTCAGGCTCTGTAGCCTGGGATCCGTCTTTTCAGAGAAGAGGCCCTGCCCATCGAATGGCAGGTCCTGGATCGTGTATTGTAGCTCCGGCGGTAACCCGGAAGACTGCAGCCACGATATACGGTGCATGGCTACACCCAACGCCAGAGTCCTCGCCGCTGAATCTGCGGCATCTAAGGACGCCTGTAGCAAGGTCCTGGCGACCCTCCTGCCCTCTTCCAGGAGAGATGAAAATTCCTGGCGTGAGTCCTGGGGAAGCAGCTCTGTAAATTTGCCGACAGCCTCCCAGGTGTTGTGGCTGTAACGGCTCAGGAGGGCCTGCTGGTTCGCCACACGGAGCTGAAGGCCTCCAGCAGAATAAATTTTACGGCCCAGCAAGTCCATGCATCTGGCTTCCCTGGATTTTGGTGCAGGAGCCTGTTGGCCGTGGCATTCCCGCTCATTGACTGATTGTACCACCAAGGAGCAGGGAGCGGGGTGTACGTAGAGGTACTCATACCCCTTGGATGGTACCATATACTTCCTTTCCACGCCGCGGGCAGTGGGTGGAATGGAGGCCAGAGACTGCCAAATGGTGTCCGCCTTCACCTGGATCGACTTAATGAAGGGGAGGGCTACCCTGGTCGGTGCCTCCACCGAGAGGATGCTTACTACCGGGTCCTCTACTTCCGGGACTTCCTCTACAGGAAGGTTTATGTTCTGGGCAACTCGCCTCAGCAGGTCCTGATGCACCCAGAGATCAATCGGCGGGGGCCCTGATGAAGATGTGCCCGCTACCGCCTCATCCGGGGACGAGGACGAAGACATCCCAGGGAGGAGTGGATCTTGCACGGAAGCCTCGTCCAGAGGGGCCTCCATTTCCCGGGCATCCTGCTGCACCAGGGGATCCGTGGGGTCTTCCTGCATACCTGAGGGGGGGGGCCGACTGACTGTGGCCTCTGGCGCACGACGCTCCGATGGATTGGAGCGAGCTTGTCCCGAAGGTTCGCCCTGGGCTTGGTGGTACGCCCAGGGCGTCCAAAAGGACCATTGAGGTGGACCCTGGTCCGTGCGGGCGTGAACATCCGAACCCCCGTAAAAGGCGCTGTCCATATGGGAAGAAGCGGACGAGTGCCTCGAAGGCCATGGAGGAGCCGTCGATGACTGTGGCAGGCCCCTGCGCATCCTGACGTTGCTGCGCGGTGCCGGTGAACGGTACCGGGAGTCATGGCGGTACCGCGATCTAGACCGTGACCTGCTACCAGCTCGGTGCCGGGAGGTCGACCAGTGCCGTCCACTGCCGTGCCGGGACCGGCTGCGGTAGGAATGTCGGTGCCGTGATCTAGACCGGTGCCGAGAGTAGTACGACGGCGACCGGGATCTTGAACGGTGCCGCGAGTACGACCGGTGCCGCAGGTAGCGGTCCCGGGACTGCGAGCGGCGTCTAGATCTCGAGCGGCGACGCTGGGAGTGGTCCCTCGATTTGGAGCGGGACCGATGCCCGGTAGTACCCGGTGAATGTGGCCGTACCATGGCGGGCTTGCCCATCGATTGGATAACCCGCACCGGCGGTGCTGGAGGTTGGGGCAGCTTGGGCTCTGTCAGTGCGATGAGGTCGCGTGCCACTGAGAAGGCCTCCGGCGTGGAGGGCGTGACAAGCTCGACCCCTGTCCTCACTGGGGAGCTGAAAGGCACCGGACTCAACGGTCTCTGAGGGGCCGGAGTCGACGGTGCGACGACGCTTGGTACCGCGGCGGATGACGGTGCCGGGCGGTCAGGTTTTGAGGCACGCTCTGAGGCACGCTCTGACTGTGGTGCAGTTGCAGGCACTACAGGAGTCCTGTGCTTTTTGCTCCTCGGGGAGAGGAAGCGGTGCCGGGTAGGGTGCCAGGCCGGTGCCGAGCGGGAAGTTGGAGCCTTCGCCGGCGCCGGGCGGTCCAGAGTGGAGGCGACACTTGGTCCTGGTGCCGGAGTCGGTGCCGACGGTGGGGGAGTCAGCGCTGCCTCCATCAGGATCTGCTTCAGGCGACTGTCCCGTTCCTTCTTCGTTCGGGGCTTGAACGCCTTGCAGATCCGACACTTGTCCACAAGGTGGGACTCGCCTAGGCACCTCAGGCAGGAGTCGTGCGGATCTCCTGTTGGCATCGGCCGATGACAGGCCGCACAAGGCTTGAAGCCGGGTGAACCGGGCATGGGCCCCGGCACCACGGGGAGGAAAAAGGGGCGAACCCCCGATCCTCAGTATAACTATTTACAACTACACTAAATTAACTTTATAACTACAACTATTGTTATAATAACTGAACTATATACACTAAACTGCAGAAGAGTGAAACGCTAGGGAGGTGGAGAACGGCTAGCCGTGCTCCACAGTTCCAACGACCGACACGGGCAGTAAGAAGGAACTGAGGAGTGGGCGGGCCAGCAGGGGTATATATCAGGCGCCATACCGGCGCCACTCCAGGGGGCGACCTGCTGGCCCACCGAGTGTTGCTAGGGTAAAAAGTCTCCGACGATCGTGCACGCGGCGCGCGCACACCTAATTGGAATGGATATGAGCAAGCACTCGAAGAAGAACTAGTGGATCTTTAGAAGGTCCGACCCATGGTGGGCTGACTCGGCCTGGCATCGTCCGGTGAGGAAGCTACCTGGGTCTAGGAGTGTGTGTACCCATCTTCCCTCCCCCTTTCCTTTCCGTGTGGGCTACTGACAGTCTGATCATCTCACTGGATGCAATCAGAGTAAGCGGCGCCTTCTCCCAGAGACTAGCCGACGCTCTTTGCTGAAGGGAGGTGTAGGAGGGTCATGGCCATCCTCGTTAGCCTCTCCTGTGTAAGTACCCTGTAGGGAAAAATCCTTAGTTTATGAGCCGCTAGCGCAGACAGGGCACCCTCCCTGTGTGTGTAAGTGGAAAACGGGTGGGGAACAGTCTAAACATTCCATCTCACCCCCTCAGGGTACCCCAGCATATTACATGTACGTACATTATGGTTCAACAACCTGCAGGTATTTAGAGAATTGAAATATTTACATGCGTGAAAATCCATCTAAACAATGCCCACTAGAAGGTACTTCAATCTAGATAAGATCATACATCTAAGAGGAGCGTTTAATCACCAAAAAGCCCTGACACAGCGTGAGCAAATTTGTCTATTGAGGAAAGAAATGGGTTAATTTAAAAATCATCTTGGCCCAGGGATGGAAGGGGGGGGGTTGCTCTGCGTTCAGGGTCAGGAATCGGCGCGGACTGTGCTTGGTGCAGGAAGGGGCTGCTTTCGGCCCCAGCTGGCTGTGAAGGAAAAAATATAGACAGAGCGAACCAAAGGAAATACAAGTTACAGAACTGAGATTACATTTGCAAAGCTTAACTATCCAGTAAGATCCAACAATGTGCCTTTGTGACCCTGGAGTCGGTGTGGCTTGGTGACACCAAAGAAGCCACAGGCAGCCGACCTGGACTGGAATCTCTGAAAGAGACACCGCAGGAGATTCCAGGGTGTAAGAGAACAGCTCTCCCAAGAGCAGAAGCATGTTGGAAATTCTGGACAAGCTGTATACAGGATAATCTCCTGTCCACCTCTCCCCCTTCTCTGAACATTATACACAGAAGTGGCCAGTCTGGACGTACGTGTATGAGTATGAAAGGGGCTTCGGGCTTGGGGCATTAATATTTTCCTGAGTAATGTGGGAGCATTCCCAACACTCTCCGTTGTTGTTTTATTATTTTATTAATGAAGCTTTAAAATTCAGTTATATGGTGTGTTTTCTTTATCTTCCCCCAACGATCCTGTAGTGTCAGCCTGATCACCTGTCACGAGGAATAGATTGGTAACAGAAATTTGTCACAGTCTGGTGAGCAATTAAGAAGGGGGAAGCCCTGCAGAATTTACACCATCTATTTGTTTTACCCTTGTTATTTTATGTTTGCTTTGCTTGGTACTGTTGGTGTTATATGTTGAGAACTGCATGAGTAAAAGTGAGTCCTAATAGAATAAGGAAATGCTGTTTGGTTCTGGTTCTGTTCTGTTTAACCGGTTACTATTGTTTTTCTGCTCTGTTCATTTGGGCGTTAGGAGTGTGGGCGGAACTGAACCTCTCGTTCGTAATTCCTCAGAGTGGAAGCCATGCGTGCGAGGAAGCTCTGAGGTCGAATTGAGATCCTTTTGTCCCGTCCCCTGTAGCGGTCAGTGTATAGAAGTGGGAAAGCCTGGCTTAGACTGTAATTCCCTCTGCTCTCTGTGTAATTCTCTTTTCTGTTTAAGTGTCAAACAGATGAATGAGTCTCTGGATAAACCCTCTAAGAATAGTCCTTCAAATTATATGTTAAGTAAATGGCCTTTGCCCAATGGGCCATGTGTTTTCATCCAGGTGACAAGCCTCACGAGGGAGGACTTGAGTAATCTTGTGAGTTAGAATGTTTAAGGGAAAAGACCAGGAGGGGTGGGGGCTAGTTAAGAAGCTCACCCTCCTAGCTAAACTGGTAGTGGAACAAGTTGGTGCCCATGGAAGGAACGGTTCAGCAAGAAAAGCAGAATCGGGCCCAGGCGGGCAGGCAACAGACAGAGAAATTGGAAAGCAGGTTGGAAAACTTTAAGGGTGTAGTGGAAGGAAGGAGTCAGTAAGTGTAAGCATGGAAATTTCAAATACCTAGGACTTACTTGGAATGGTGATTTAAGTTGGTAAAAGTGGCTGTTGGGAGACAAGCAAGTGATTTAAGGGAAAGTGAGAAGTTAACTCTGTAGTTGCTGGAGGAAACAGCAGTTGAACTTTGTAAAAATGCTAAAGAAAAAAGTTCTTGGTGTCTGTGAAATGTTTGTAAATAAATTCAGGCAAAGAAATTATTGGATTGCAATCATTTGATTTGGCTATGAACAATTTAGTTGAATTAGCTGAAGAATGTATACAGTGTTATGTAATTAAAAACCTGGGCTGCCTATGAAACAAATACAAGAAAATATGGGGTAATTCCTGTTTTGCCTGAAGTCAGCAAGGGTATTTGTATATTTTAAGCGATGATTGTCTGCATAGAAGGGGTAGACCTCTGTTTTTAATCAGAGAAAATTGATGCCAGCTGAACAGCATTCAACGTATCATGCATTTACTGGCACAACAGGAATTATGTTTTGTGTTCTATGTCCTGTCTTGTGGTGTTTGTCTCGTGGCCAAAGTTGTTGTGTTTAATATTTTCATAGGATAGTCTAGTTAAAATCAAATAGAAGGGTTAAATGCAGATACTTGTTTTATTCAACTTTGAAATACAAGGTGTTTGGATAAATCAGGAAAATGTGATATACTAAAGTCTAATACATTTGCTTAAGTAAAAAAAAGAAGCTTCATGGGCCAAAGTGTTAATTACAGAAATTGTTGTTAAAATTTGCATACCAACAGTCTTTGGAAGCAAAGACATGAAAAGTTAACCCACTCCCCATATTGTACATGGGATCTTTCTGGCTACCTCAAATTTCTAGCCAGAGGGCTGGGGATGGTGGAAGGCTATTGGACTAGAGGTTGTATTGAGTGAACTCCTCAAAGTGGGTGTGCTTGTCCTGGCTTGTTGCTCCAAAGCTCTGTAATAAGGTTATTTTAGTAAAAGGGTGTGTGTGGCATATATTAAATAATGAGACTAATGTACTGTATAACAACAATGTTTATGTCTTCATTGTTGGGAAAAAGGTGTATAAGTAAAAAGTGAAAGTTTCCTTTGCAGGTTAAAAGAAGCCAAGAGGGGAAGAAGGACAAAAAACAGAATGAATTAACTGAAAATAAAATAAAATAAAATAGCAAGCTCAGGCTATAAATAAAACACTGACTCCATTCAAGGACACTGCTCACAGTTAAGACTTGGCTAACAACCAGGAAAAGGAGGGCTTGAATTTGCTCACGCAGCTATGAGATTTGCAAAACACTGCCAGGCACTAATGAAATGTGTTAAGTTTCTTTTCTCACAGGTAAAGAAGCGCTACCCAAAGATCCTAGCAGCCCTGCCACTCCTTGGAACCAGGAGACGGGATTGATGTAAAGGTCCACCAAGGAAAGACTGCTCTAGCTCCACCCTGGAAAGGCTCTTATTAAGTCCTGCTGACTACCAACACCGCTGTGAAGTGCCAAAGACTGACTGCTTGGACCCAAGATTCTCACTGCAAAAAGACCCCTCCACATCGGGAAAATTCTCCTACTGCTGATTAGCCTATTTCACCTTCTAGCTAGTAGGGAAAAAGTACAAGGTGAAGTGCTGGTAACCTCTCCCTTGTCCACTGACAGATCTACTGTGCCTCTGAATTTTTCTAAAAGAATCAAAACCATTACAGGGTGATGTGCTAGTAACCTCTCCTCTGTAGGATGCTGCAACACGATTGTTTTGGGAAAGAAGAAGGAACTCTCAGAAATTGCCAAAGTCCAGGAATTCCTGACTAGAAAGGACATTAAGAACTGACCCTGCTAAAGAAACAAAGAATTATACACTGGCGGGAGAACATTTGTGGGACCCATGTTTGGGAATGTGGTATTAATTGGATTTTGGGGTTTATTCTACAGGCTGCGCCCTGTGTTTTGGATAAATCCTTCAGCATGTATAGCTCTCTCTAATTGAATTTTAAATAACAAGTACCCAAAAAGTTTGTTCTGCTACTAGAAATTTTACCCGTATTGAAACCATTCCAGTAACTAATAATGTATGCTATTAATGGAAATGCCTTTTGACAGTACCTGAGAATAGTTAAATAACAGGTGTATTATAGTACTACACCAAGAAAAGATGGTATTGAATATAACTGAGGCTGGGAAGGCATTGCAGTGGAATCTAGTATGTTTAGGAATTCGGGATTTCCTGAATGACCAGCTGATGGCCATTCAGAGTGATCTTGAGTACCAGACTTGGCCCACTGCCCTTACAGATGCATCAGGAATACCATCTGATCTGTGATCATGGAGACATACTTGGACACTTCCTCGGTGGTGTGGCTTCCCAGGGCGGGGTGTGCTCCCTTATAGGGGATGAATGCTGTACTTATGTCCCAGAAAGCGCACAGGATATTAACAAGCACATCCTGTCAGCCAAACAGGCTTTTGAACAGTGGAAAGCCCAGGAAAGGGAACCCACTATTTCTGATTCCCTCTGGGGCTGGTTACCCAGCCTGGGGGAGGACAAAGGGGAGGCATTGCTCGCCTCCTGCTCACTGGTTTGGTGTTGTGTATTGTTACTCTTCTCTTGCTTGCTTGCTGTAAAGCACTCCAGCTCCCTAGAGCTTAATCATATGTTATCCTTTAAATGTGAGAACACTCAGCCAAAAGTTTGTTGAGTATTCTCAAAGGAGGCAGTTGTTGGTGTCACTAGGCATAACCCTAGGTAACTCGAGAGAGTGGTAGACCACAAGTGTCAATGAAGCCCTCCTGTTGTAGGCCTCAATGAACCAATGTTCCTCCATGTTAAACACTTTGCGTAACTTAGTGTAACCTAATATGTTAAGAGCTGTAAAATGTAATGTCAGCAGTTAGTTTTCTAATTGTAACAGCCAGTTCCCTGCTGTAACACACTGGAGCTAAATTGAAGCAAGTTTCAAGGTCGCTTTTAGATACAGTATACATGTCTCAGCAGCGGAGAGGGGGGAGGAAGGGGGAAGACAAAAGATTGAGTGAGAAAAGATACTGCAGCTGGATGGGAAAGAATGGGTGAGTGAGAGATCAGCTAGACACCAAGAAATAGTTCTCAGAAAGCAACTGGGATATAAAAGGATGAAGCTGCTTGTGTAGGGGTGCTGGATCTGAGGCATGCTAAGTCTCCCAGCACCGCTTTGAGATCTCAAATAAGCTTTGCTTGCTTCTCCACCCTGGTGTTTATTGGCGCTACGCACTCTGCGCAACAAACCACTGTTGCTTGCCTCCGGCACCCTCTGTGCCTGCAACAGCCAGGTATTCAGAAGGGAATGGGGAGGGCTGGAAATGAGCTAGGAGAGCACGAACAGTGGGTTGGGAAAAGTGATTATACTTTCACTCCACCTAATCCACACCTGAGTTAGGGGTAATACAATGTTTACTAGAAATATGAAAGTACAGTTGAGTAATAAAAGGCAGGCATTAAAATAAGCCTAAATCAGAAGGTTATTTCCCCCCTCAAGACAAATCAATTTTACAGCTTAAAATATGTCTAAGCAATACACCTAAATTCACAAAGGTTGAAAGGATTTTTTTTTTAATAGATCACGTTTATAAAGAGTAAAAATGATTTTATATATATATATATATATATATATATATATATATATATATATATATATATATATATATATATATATAATGTTATGAAGGGGACCCTCCTATGGTAGAATAACTTTAATACATCTCTATTACGTTTATCTGTCCATTTAAGTCTCTGTGACCCATCAGTAACCTTTAATTCCTTTGTTTACAGTAAACTATGGTCCTGGATCAGAGTCACATATGTCATGAGAAGCTGATACGGGCACAAACATGACATGGATTAGTCCTTACTCCTCATGTGTCCAAGAGGAGCTCCACCTGACCAACAATGGCAGCATACTCTTCTGTTTCTCTCTGAAAGGATGTCTGCTTCTCCAGGAAATTGTTCCGGTCATTCTCTGCCAGTTTCCACATAGCTGTTGCTGTCTATATGGAAAGACCAAGTTAGTGCACAGTAGAGACTGTTACAAATATGTCTGACTCCACAGAGGTGGCAGAGCTAAAAGCACAAAAACTTATTTTAAGTCAAGTCAAGTCCCACCAGCAAGACCACTTTGCTTCAGACCTATTTCTTGTCAGCCCCTTCCCCACGCATCAATTTCTTACTGAGACATCCTGTTCAAGCTCAGCCCTTGGTAACTTCAAAACTCTCGCTGATCAAGTGAGAGCACAACTAAGCATTGTTTTTTTGTCTTCATCCAACTGAATCAAAGTTAATTCAGTAAAGACCACGGTTTAAGGAATCTCCGGTATTCTGAATTTACCATGCTAGCTGGCATAGTAGAAGTTCTCACCCCAAAGAGCCACTTCTGAAACACTGATACATAGCTGAAATTTGGCTAGGATGCTACCTGTGATAGTTATATGGGCATTATTGTAGCATCTGACACTTGGCAACCTAATTTATTTTTAAGACCCCCACAAGGTAGGTAAGTACTGTTCTCCTTGTTGTACAGATTGGAAAGTGAGGTATACAGACCAAATGACATGTCCAAGGTCACACAGGAAGTCTGTGGCACAGCAGAGAGTTGGACCCAAGTCAGAGTTCCAGGCTAGTGCCCTAACTACTAGACCATCCTTTTCCCCCATGAAGTCTAATGCATCATCCGTTGTGAATAGGATCATGAGATCTCTAGTGACCCTAAGTAGCAGAAACTTCTCAGTACATATGTAAATTTGCACTTCCAGAACATTGCTGCCATGCTTTCCCACCATTCTGCAACACTGGTTCACTGCTATTTTCAGAATCACAAGTGTCCTGATGCACCCTTCATTCTCACTTGGAGACCTCTCATTCCAGTTCTGACTACACTTAATCCTGATTATCCTTGATTATACTGGATCTTCCAAGTTAAATTGGCTGTTAATATCAGTGACATGATTGATTTTAACTGTAATACCTTCTCATCTCTTTGGAAACTTAATACCACCCAGAATGTCCTTACGACATGCATATTTAGAACCGAAGACAGGAGGCAAGGTAAAAGGCCTGCTACAGTACATTAGTTTGCTTGAAGAGAACCCAGGAAAACTGAAGTTCAGAATTTCAGCTAACCCCAGATATTCAATTGCCTGGTTTGGGATGAAGGAAAAGGTTGTCTTACCAGAAGCTCTTCCTGTTTTGCAGCCATTTGGCTGAATAGTCTCAGTTCTTCTTTAAGCTTCTCTGTCAGCAACTGAAGAAAAAGTCCAAAGCATCTAGTTTATCCAGATTCTGCACCACACAGCAATTGTCTCTATTATCAATTTAAACTTCTAATAAACAGTCTGTTTAACCCATTTCCACTCTGACAAGTTCTCACCATTGTCTGCTTCTGACACTCCTTCGTATCTTCTTCCTCCAAGATTTCGTTGTCTGTAACTGGTTTATAAATACTTTCATAAGTTTCTTTAGTAGTTACCCATATGATTCCCCGCTAGCTGTTAGACTTCACCTTCACCCACAGTATTAAGTCACTTGATTGCAGAATCAGCCTCTAAACTTACATTACGAGCAAATCAAGTATTCTGGGGAGTTGTGAGTCTGGTTCTTCTGTAGTAAGCAGAGAGCTAGATGGAACAACTTCTCCCTTTCAACCCAGAGTGATTAGTGTTATGCCAAAATCTCTGCTACACTGAAATCAAGAATGAATGTCACATGAGCTCCTTGGTTACAACAAAAAGGTCACACCTGAAGAATCGGGGTACCAATTATCATAATGGGTAGAGATGGGGGCTAGCTCCCCATCTTATGCTCAGAACTGAAATAGTTGGTTCTTACCTGGATCAATATTTCTGCTTTCTAAAATCACCATACAGTTGTCTTGAAATTTTTTCAGCTTTTGAACTTCTTCTTCCAGGACTTCATTCTTTTCTCTCAAGTCTTTTATAGTGCCCTGTCAATACCACACAAGTTAGAAGTCAATAGAGCCCCTAAAAAGATTCTTCCTGTTCCCTCCCATCTTCTTCCCAATTAGCAGCCATACCTGCTCCCAATACATTGGCGATAAGTTCTTGGACACTGATTTAGTGCTCACCACTTTTTAAAACTGACAGATTTGGAGCTGCCTGTAATAATTCTCTTGATTCGATTACTGTAGGCATGTGTTAATTCCTAACAATGTTGCTAATTAAATGCATCCCAAGGGAAGGGGGGAGAGGCAGTAAATCTTGTCCCTCAGCAACCACTTGATGAACAGTGCTGGAGTTATTTGTTCTGGAGTGCCAGCTAGACCCCTTATTGACTTGCTAAAACAGGTTTATCCAGGAATGTCTCAGTCCTACGAGGAGAAAGCAAAACCTAAGAAGGATTTAGAAACAGAAAGACCAGGTCTACAGTAGGAGCACTTGGCTGGTATAGCTATACCAGCATATTTTACCAGCAAAGCATTCCTAGTATAGACACAGCTTATACAAGTAAAACCACAACTTTTGCTGGTATAGCTTACTCAGGCACTGCCCCCCTGCCCTGCACAGAAATAAGCTATACCAGCAGAAGCCCAGTTTTGTTGGTACAACTGCATTTGCACTAAGGGGTTTTGCTGGCAAAGCTCTTCATAACCCTGACGGGCATAGCTTTGCTGACAAGATTTTATAGTGTAGACCTGGCCATGCTGTGGAGGAAGTCAAAATGTTAAGGGTCAGAGTAAGAGGGAGAGACTGAAGCAGAAACTAGTGAGTATAGGCAACAGACTGCTCCCCAAGAGGTCAGGGCATCTAGGGTAATATAGGCCTATTTAAGCTTTTAGGTAAAACGACTTTTGTTTTAATAAATCTGATAATTTAATAATTAAAATGTTTTGTTTTACTCCTGGGGGAATTCTGCATCATGCAGAATTTCACAGAAATTAACTAAATTAATGTGTGTGCAGAATTTCCTTTCCTCCCACAGAATTGGGCTACAGTGCTGCTGGCTGCCACTAGGGGCCATTGGACCCAGCAGAGTCCAGTTCTCACACAGAAGAAATGGCTGGGGGAAAGGCTTCTTAAACACTTAAAAATCCTTATTTCCTTTACATACAACAATAGTTTAGTTATATATTATAAACTTATAGAAAGAGACCTTCTAATTTAAGGTTTTGTGTGCCACTAAACTATTGTTGTATGTAAAGGAAATAAGATTTTTAAAATGTTTAAGAAGTTTCATTTAAAAATTAAATTAATATGCAGAGCCCCCTGGACTGGTGGCCAGGACCCAGGCAGTGTGAGTGCCACTGAAAATCAGCTTGTGTGCCCCCCTTCAGCGCATGTGCCATAGGTTGCCTATGCTTGAGCTAGAGGATTCCCAGCAGCTGCAGTTCCCTGCATGCCCGGAGGGAAGGAGACATGCCACACAGGAAACTCTACACAAGCTTGGGAGCTAGTATCAGGCTGTTTCTCCCACTGGATCCCTGAGCTCTGGAGGGGAGAGGGGCAAGTGTCTGCACGGGGTGTTTGTGTGGTGGTGCAGGTATCTGGGGCAGGTGGACCCTGCAACTGGACTCTAGGGGGGAGAAGGGGAGGGGTGTATTGGTGGGCGGGGGGGGGAAGATGACACAACCACAGCTGGGCTGTGATGGGGAGGGGTTGTGGGTGTCTGGCCTCCCAGCTAGGCTCTGGGGGAGGAAGGGGGCAGAGAAACAGGACACTGGGTTGTCATAGTGGTTTCTTTAACGGTATTGTTACAGGCATACTTGCTGACAGGTATTTTGAAATAAGTTACCAAAATAATTGAAACTGGCGTGATTATGTAGTGTTATTTTGACAAATAAAATCTGCAAAATTTTAAAATATTGTATGCAGAATTTTTAGTTTTTTGGCACAGAATACCCCGGGCGTATTCTTATGCCGTGTTCCCGCTGTTCAGATTTAAGAACACTTTAAAAGAAGGCTGTTTTGTGTCACTGTGTTCACCACTGGTCACAGCTCCTGAAGAGAAGAACTGCAGGTACCCAAATCCAGTTAGACCTACTGAGTAGTCCCACTTGGTATTGTAGCCTACAGCCTGGTCTAAGAGTGGAAGAATCACATGATTTTGCCTGAGATGTGAAGGGTCAAGGCCTAAAAGCTAGAAAGATCAAGAGGGGACAGAGGTGCAGCTAGCTCTGAATCTTGACAAATTCATTGCCTTCTATTCCACATACTAGCAGGCTTCAGTCGCAGCTTTAAACAAGTAAATTGGGAGTGTGGTACATCTGAACAGAACTTCTCGTTGGTTTTATGGGAACAGAAGAGATCTTATTTGGACTCCATGAGCCACAGCATTATTCCCCACACAGCTCTTAAAAGTATCACCAGATAATCTTCTAACAAGATGATCAGCCAAGTATTGCTTTTTACCTGTGCTCCTGCCAGCTTTGAGTGCAGTTGCTGTTTGGCTATTTCCAACAACTGGTTCTTCGTCTTTAGCTCTGTCTCCAGTCTGTATCGGCTCAGCGGTCTGTCAAGAGTCATACATCACCGAGGATTTAACAGATGCCAGTTTATGGTTAGTATTCAGCTAAGCATATGGTTAAGACATGCTTCAGCCAGGGAAGTATCAGACAATGTTCAGTGCACCTGCAATAGTGTAGCTTCCTCTCTTCAAAGATGGAGTGCACAGTGAACTAACTACTGGAGTGTTTTGGGCTTCATGTATCCTGAGTTTATTGTTGGCCATCAGCACATGAATTAGACCATACTGTTCATTGCATACAAGGCTGGGCCTCATCAGAAGAGCTACTAGTACTATTTGAGATAGGGATTTTTTTGCACCAACCTACCCTCGTGCAGTTGTTGCTGTCTTTTTAGAAAGAGGCTCTGCTTTCTTGGTAGACCTACAGAGACTAAAAAGGTAGATGTATTACTATCAAAGCATGTAACATTTTGCCAAATCAACAAAAACTTTAACAAAAGCCTGATTTTCTATGCATATTTTTTGCTACTGACTGGGGTACTTTTTGGACAGTTTTAGATTACCAAAAAACTGAAGTTTGTCAGTGCATGTATTTTCCATTTACCCTTGGTTTTTGGCTTTGAAGACACCATCCTCTGGAACATTTGAGCTAAAAGTGAAATTGGGATCTTTGCTGAATTCTGGCTCAACTGTTTTGTTGATACGTTGTTTCTTCGATGGAAATGGCGTCTGTGTGTCTGCAACAAGATACAAGTATCACAGAACAATTTGAAGAATTAACAAGAGAAAATAGTCCTCCAACTTCCACATAAGCAAAGAAATCTTGAACTCTGGAGGAATCACTGGTATGTTAACATCTCACTCTAGCAAGATGCTAGAGTGAGATGTTATGATGACTAAGTAGCATGCTGCAGTAATGATGACTAAGTAGCATGCTGCATCCCATCTCTACAGTCTCCAAATTCTGAACAAAATACAGGCTCAGAATGAAAAATTTATGTTACTTAAGCCCTGGATGGGGTATGGTAAGCAATTTTAGAATGTAGTTTACCATTCCAGCACTGGATGGGATGGCTTGACACCCAGGTTTAATGACTCAGACAGTCATTTCAGCATCAGACAGGTACACGAACACTGCTTTGATAGCAAAAGTTGTTCAGTGTTGAATGAAAAACAGATCTATTTAATCCTTTCAGGGTTAGAAGATCTAATTTGATGTTGCTTAACCAACTACAGACTTCTAACATTAAGATGAAATGTCACACAAGGTCACAAGAAAGCTTGTTCTCTGAATATACAGTCAGACTGTATGTCATGGTGATCTGGCCACTCTTTAACATCTGATATTTCCACTAATTACGTAGAGCCTTGTTCACACCAAGCAGTTTTGGAAGTTCAGCTACAGGCTAACAATAGGAGCATTAATGTAGAGCAGCCACACATGGGTTTTGGCCAGGGTATTGTTTTGACCTCCTCTGAGCAAAGTTAGGCAAAACTGTGGTTAAGATGACTGTACCTAGCTTACGCTGGCTCTACCAGTATTGCTTGCACTGTGAGTTGCACCAGTACTAGACCAACAGTAGGAGAATTTTTGAAAAAGCTCAGCAATGATGCAAACTGATTTTAAAAAAGAATAGCAAAATAACAAATGTGTGATAGCTATCTTGCTGTAAAATCCAAAGTGGAGCTGTGAGGTCAGCAATATATGCCCTCCTGGGACTGATCTCACCTAGTTAATCCAGTAGCAAAACTAACATGCCTTGGCTCCACTATGTTTTTACAGAGATAGTTAACACACATTTGTTATCGCACAAACAAATTAAAAAAACAGGGAATGAAGACAAACCTAGGAGGCCAAGCATGGAGAGTTTCTGCCCAAAATACAAGTTTCAAGAGATTATGAACACATGAGGATGGCATGCTAAGAGTTTTCTATTTATCACTTTTATAGTTAAGGATGCAGAATAATTACAGGGTTTAATATTGGATGAACTATAATCATTATTAGTAAGATTAAAACCATCCTGCAAATTAAAACAACCATGATACTCATGGTTTTACTAAAAGATATTGACGAGCATTTATCCCTGATTCTTTAGAGAACAAAGTTAATACTCTAGAAAGTTAAGACCTATGTCACCCTCTGAATCCAAAAGCCCCTCAATGCCATCTCTCATCAGCCTTCTGAAAAATCAAGTACCTCTGAGCCATTTTACTCCTAAAAATGGAAGGGGTTGTATTCTTTCCCACCAACCTACTTTGCAATAAATAATAAAATAAAAATGGACTCTTCTAGCACCCCTTCTCCCACCTTATGTTTTACAACAAACCAAATGGTTTTGAGACACAAACAGCTGCTCCGCCAATGAAAAAGAGGGGTCTTGGAAAAGTGCCATAGTAATGACACATGAAGAGAAGGGAGTACCTCTGCAAGTGGAGAACCAGTGTTGGCAGGGCCAATTGGATCAGGGTGGATGTGGTCCACTCCCAACAATAGATGAGAAGGTGTCAATTCCAGGAGAGGCATTTGCAAATGTAACATACTCGTGTTTCAGGATCTAAGAGACCGCAGGTAAGCAGAAGTAGGCAAGGACACTTCGCTGCGGCTCAGAAGGCTCTGTTGGCGCACCCTTACTCTAAGGAAAGAAGGGAGGCCGAGGACGATCAGCAGCACCGCGGGGACCGGATGAAGCCGGGACATCCCGCGCCGTGTCACTGACCTGTGGGGACGCCACGGGAGAGCGCTGTGGGGTGATGGAAGCTGTAGACCGGGATCCTGGAATGTTCGCTCTCCATGGCCGGCGGGTCTCCGCAGCGCGCGCCCGGGGTGACACAGGAAGGACGTACTGAGGCCGGGAGCTGCGTCCTCGAGCAGCCCAGCGAGCGTCTGGAAGACCCAGGGGCCGTTCCGGGGGGCTCGGCCGCTCCGACCGTTTCGCTTCGCAGCCGAAGCCCGCGCGTGTCGGACTGAAGGAAAGCGCCTCCCCGCCCCCACCCGAGCCTGACCCGCCCCCCGCGCTGCACAGAGCGGGAACGAAGGAGCCCTGGACCGGGCAGCGAGAGGTAACAGCGACACGCACCGCTCTAGCTGGGGGCCGCTCCCGCTGCCGTTTGAAAATGGGAACAGCGACGGAAAGGCGGGGCGAAGAGGCGCGCAGGCGCAAAGCCAGCTTGCGGCGTCTCCATAGGGCGCAGGTCCCGCCAAATGTTTGCACATGCGCAGTGGGGAGAGCGACGCCCCCACGTATTCACTGCCCTGAGCTGGGGCGGGCAAGTCAGAGACGTAGGGAAAGTTTCCAAGGGCACGGGCGGCACCTTCTACTCTGGAGGGCTCTGGGCTGCGGGCGGGGCGCCGCGCTGCTGCCTGATGGCTTGCGGGACGGCGGTTTTCCTGCTCTGTGCTGCCCGCGGCTGTGGGGGAGGAAAGGGCGCAGCAGCGCGGCCACCCCCACTCAGCCCTGCCCTGCTCCTCGACCAGCCTTGCAGTAGCCAGCGGTGCTTGGGGCTGCGTGGCGCTGTGGCCCCAGCGGTGGAGCTAGACATAGGTAGAATAAGCAATTGTTCAGAGCAGGACAAGCGCCCCCATCGTTTTTGGTTTGTGGGAAAGTGCAATTCGAAACTTATACGGGGAGGGGATATTCCTGGTATTGCTCCCACTGACTTAGCACTGTAGCTGCGTAGTATCGGTGCACAGCCGCCAAGCAGGGTAGCTGCAGGGAGGCAGGAGAAGAACTTGAGGGGTTCCATTTCACAGGAAAATGAGCATTTTGAAATTTGTTTTCATTCCAAATCGAAAGAAAACTGACTATTTTTGCAATTTCCTTCTCAGCGGATATTCTGAAAATGTTCCTTTTGTTTTTAGTTTCAATTTCAAATTTTATCTGTAATGTTTTCAATTGTATACTATTTTGTATTATTTAGACATTATTATGTGTTAAGAGGTGTGCATAGTAACTAGTGCATAACTTGAATGTCAATCTTTCTTTACACCACAAGCAGGACCTGAAGACCAGCTCTGTGTAGCTCAAAAGCTTGACTTTTTCCACAACAGAAGTTGGTCCAATAAGACAGTGGTTCTCAATCAGGGGTACCCATACCCATGGGAGTAGGCAGAGGTCTTCCAGGGCGTAAATCAATTCATCTAGAGCTTTGCGTAATTTTACAACAGGCTACATAAAAATCGCTAGTGAAGTCAGTGCAATCTAAAATTTTATGCAGTGACTTGTTTATACAGCTTTATAATGTATACACTGAAATATACGTACAATATTTTTATTCCATTTATATGATAATGAAAAGTAAGCAATTTTTCAGTAACTGTGTGTTGTGACACTTTTGCCGTTTGATGTCTGATTTTGTAAGCAAGTAGTTTTTAAGTTTGGTGAAACTTTGGATACACAAGATAACTCACACTCCTGAAAGGGGTACAATAGTCTGGAAAGGTTGAGAACCACTGCAATAAAAGCTATTACCTGACCTGCCTTATCACTCTAACACAGGCAGGAAACACTTTGATCATACTAAACTTAATGATTTCACAAATAAGAGACTATTTCAATTATTGTTTTATGCCATGTCAGCTATAGTGCATAATATGTATATGCACTACTATATATATGGTATATACACAAATATATTGTGAACTACTACTGCTGACATGCTAGGAAATAACATGCAAATAATAGACAATGAAAAAATAAAATTTGAAACAAACTTTAGAAATGTTTCCAAAATGAAATTTTTCATATTGAATATTTATGATGAAATTTCTCATAAAAATGATACGATTTTGGGGGAAAAAGCTTTGTCAAAAACAGCTTTTCCCAGCAAAAAAGCTTCTGATGAAAATTTTCTGATCAGCTTTTGTCAAGGTTTCTTTCCCTACTCTGAACTTATGGGTACAAATATGGGGACCTGCATGGACACTTCTAAGCCTAATTACTAGCTTAGATCTGGTATACACTGCTACCATGCAGAATTCCAGTGTCTGGGGCACTCTCTGTTTCCCCCAAAACTTGGTCCCCTCCCTGGGTTGCCTTCAGGGACTTCACCAATTCTCTGGTGAACACAGATCCAAACCCCTTGGATCTTAAAACAAGGAGAAATTTACCATCCCTCTCCTTTCCCCCCACCAATCCCTGGTGAGTCCAGATTCAATCCCCTTGGATCTTCAAACAAGAAAAAATCAACCAGGTTCTTAAAAAGAAAGCTTTTAATTAAAGAAAGAAAAGGTAAAAATTATCTCTGTAAAATCAGGATGGAAAATGCTTTACAGGGTAATCAGATTCCTATAGACCAGAGGCCACCCCGCCCCCCAGCCTTAGGTTCAAAGTTACAGCAGAGGTAAAATCCTTCCAGCAAAAAGAAACATTTACAAGTTGAGAAAACAAACATAAGACTAACATGCCTTGCCTGGCTAATTACTTACAAGTTTGAAACATGAAAGACTGATTCAGAAAGATTTGGAGAGCCTGGATTGATGTCCCGTCCCTCTCAGTCCCAAGAGCGAACAACAACAACACAAAGAGCACAAACAAAAGACTTCCCTCCACCAAGATCTGAAAGTATCTTGTCCCCCTATTGGTCCTCTGGTCAGGTGTCAGCCAGGTTTACTGAGCTTCTTAACCCTTTACAGGTAAAAGAGACATTAACCCTTAACTATCTGTTTATGACAGCTTTAGTCACGGGCTGATGTGGGGGAAAGACCCTTAAAGGGTACCAGTGCCGCAAGTATTTACCATATGTGACAACAATGGCCATCTGTTTTTTAACTATTTATTTTAAAATTATTTCAGCAGATACAGTAATATGCACAGTCCCCAAATAGTGGGAAATAATGGTACACTACTCAGGTATGAATATACAGGCATGAATTTGACCAATTAAGACTGAAGCACATTTTATGGACTCTAATACTTCTAAAATCCTACAAAATATGGTTTGTAATGGAAACTTAACACACCCAAAATTGCATTGTGGTTGCTGGTTGCCTCTAAAAAAAGTGTGCTTAGAGGTCACAGACATATAACTGTATTTTTGAAAACTCCCTACTTAAAAATGAGAACTTGATCAGATTTTTCAGATGTTTCATATTTTCTCTCTCCCTCTTTTTTAACAAGTAAGCCAATTTTTTTTCCCCAAACATCCTTTAGCTTATTTGCCTTTTAAGAGACTTACAAGCCCTTTGGAACTTGGAGCTTGTCCTCAATATTTGAAGAAGGGTGGATAGTTTTAGCTTTTGCTGCTATTTTTTATTTTTCTGAATATGTAATCCAAGGCATTTCCATATGTCTAAATATCTTGTTTGTCTTCCTTCTTTTACCCAAATCTGATAGATAAGCTTTTCTATTCAAGGATATCACATACTCTGGGATACCATTAGAATGAGTTACGTTTTTAAAGTTAAGTATGTACTGGTAAGTCTTTGCAGGATCAGTGCCTGAGATAAAACACAGAGATATTGATTTTCTCACCACTGATCCAAGACCAGCCTTGCTGCCACTAGTTTTATCAGGCTTTTGTTACAATTATAAGAGATATCTCTCACAGGGAGGTCTCATAGAACTGTTGCTGGGTCATTTGAAATATTACATTTAGTTATTAACTTTATTGTTCTGTAATTTTGCACTAGTAGATACTGCTAAAGAATAAGTTTTTACATAATCCCAACGGCCCAATTATGTGAGCTGATTTGTGCAGGTGTGTAACCTCTAGTTTAGATCAGCTTGCAGAACTAGGCCTTCATTTTATATTTCAATCAGATGATTCTCCTTTCTCCTCCTCCTTCCCTCCTTTCCCCGCACACACTTGTCCCACTTGCACAATGATATGAGCAAAAAACAAACTAAAAAAGGATATTTATAAAATCTGTCACTGACTTTCTGGAATGCTTAGATCATATTTGCTGACATCATTTTCAGATGTGGGCTATAAATCATTGCAAACAATTAATATGAGGTCCCAATTTACAGAAGAACAAAGTCACCATGTATTCTCAAGTCACTTCTTGTATTTATTACTGTACAGCTGAAATGCAAGTTGTAGGTGCCATCCATATGTGATATAGGCAAACATAAAATCAAATTGGAAAACTGAACCATATTAAGTACAAACCAGAAGGTCCAGTGTTCCAACTTGAATTTCTTGCTTTTTTGAATTAGCTCTTGCTAACCTGCACCAGCCAACCTTGGTGAGTTTCCCAGATAGCTAATATGAATGAATAGATAGCTACAGTGTGCATGTTGATGGATGGAAGGTCAGAGGTGCAAATTTACTCTTGCCGATGCCATAGGAAAACACATTAGGCATGTACAACATAAAGAAAATGAATCACAATATTCATAGCAAAGGCACAAGGTATCACGATGTTCAGGAAAGTTTGTCATAAATATTTATTTTTATGCTGACTTTTAGAGAGAAAGCTTTTTCTTATTGTAACAGATAAAGACAATGTTTGGTTTTTGTTTTTTTCTGATAAAGAAAAAAGTAAAATTCAAGATTCAGCAGATATGCCAACTTTAAAAATATTTTTACACTTTTGCCTGGGATAGAAACTAGCTATGAACATGAAACACAAGCTGCCCAAGTCACAGAGGACAAGGAGATGGCTTTCTGCCAAGGAAAACCCCACATTGAAGCAGTGTCAGAAAGAGTTTCCTCCAGCAAAACCAGCTGAAATCCTGACCTGAAAGATATTTGGGGATGGACTATATAGTCTTCTCGTTGAAGAGGAACAGACCATACCAGTTGAAAAACACTGGACAGATTTAAGCAAATATCTGGATACAATTCCTTTGGACTGCTAATAAAAACAGAGATCTGCTTCAACAGGAAACAGTTCTTTCTCCAGCCATTAGTCAGATTCCAATGATTAAGAATTATAGATATTTTTGTACATGGGATTTATTTCTTTAAATATTCAGAGCGAGTCACCTCTTTAATCATTACCCCCTTCTTTCTTGTACTTGGCAGGAGAACAAAATCTAATCACTGTAGGGAATGTCAAACAGTACAATTGTGAATATGGCACAGGCTAGTGGACAGTCAAAGATTTTTTTACTGCATTAAAATTCATCTCTAATCCTCATTTTTTCAATATCAGATTTGTTGACTCAGTGAAAATGTAGGCATCTCTGCAGCTGAAATATCTGGAAATATTCCTAGCTAAAAAAGGGAAGGGAGGAAAGATTTGATACTTACAGTGTAAATAGGAGGTTTATTTCCTGTTTTCTTCTGTAATTGAGTTTTGCTTTCTTGGAGATTTCAGCTGCTGTAACCAGAATTTTGTGCACTGGATCGTTTGATCCAAACATCAGGCATGTCTGGTTGGCTGTTTGGTAAAACAACTGGACCTTCACTCCCTAATCCCAGTCGGTTTTTCCAAGAAGAGCTGTTTTTCTGGGATGCTGGTAGAGATACGTCAAAGACAGTCTCTCTCAGGTCCAACCTCAGGGTGTCTCTCTTCCCATTCAGCAGGCCTCTTTCTTCTGCACAGCAGGAATCAGACACATCTAAGACATTGGGACAAGAACTGGCTGACTCAGCAAGTTTTATGCTCTGCTCAAAATCACTCAGCGAGATCTCACTGGAGACATTGAGCACATTGAAAGAACTGCTATGAGAACAAAGGCCTCTGTGAAATTTGTAAATTTCAACTTCAGGGAGATTACTATTTTCTGAGGTATAATCTGATTGTTGTTGAGCAGTGTCTCTAGAACACTGAGAGTTATTTAATTGTCCTTCATCTTTCATGCTGGCTGAATAAAGATAGTCCAGCATGTACCCATCCCAAGCTTTTGAACCATACTTCTGACATCTACAATCTCTGCAGAGTCTCTCTCTATGAATTTCTGCTTCTGCTCTTGTGCTGCTATGTTTGTAAGGAGAAGATGTTTGCAAGGCGGGACACTGACAAAGATTTACATGGTGGTCCATTAGAGTCTCCTGCAGATTCTGTCTGTCTGTTTCAAGAGAAGGATGGATTCCTATTCTGGGACACCTGTTGTCTTGGAGCTGTATGTCTTCAGACAGGACAGAAGGCCGATTAGACAATTTGCTTGTGGAAGTGCTGTTGTCAAAACTGTCACTAAGTTTTCTGGCCAAGGGCTGGAGCTCATACTGTTCATTTGCAGTGTTAGACTCTTGCACCTTCCGTAATCTGTTCTGCTTCTCTTCTCCCCCACAGTTAAAGCTTCCATTTGGCCTGGAGTCATCAGAATAGTCCTTCAAGGCATAGGTGTAAGGCCAAAGGATCTGACCACAATTCTTCTCTGGGCCAAAGAAGCAGCATAGAGACTGAAAAAAGAAGCTGGCAAATCCACAGCTGATACATTTGATCATCATTATAAATATCCCCAGCTTCCGGTATGCCAGCACTGTGGCAGGCAGCATGATGATACCTGCAGAAAACAGAGCAGATGCCACCATAGCAGTGGCACAGCTCATCTGCTTCAGAGAGAAGGCCACTCGGCTCAGGCGATCAGAATGTGGGCACAAGTGGTAGGAAATACAGTAGTTCACTGTAAAGTCAGTGGAGAGGCCTACTGCTGCTGAAATGAAGAGAGACTCCACTGCATTGAGCTGCCATTCCAACAGCACCAAAAGTCCAACAGTTACCAGGACAGTGCCTGTGATAGTTGTAACAGAGAATATGCTAAGAATGACATTCCAGGTGGTGAGCAGCAGCACCACAAAAGAGATGGTTATGGATAGCCCTATGACCACCATTGTCTCTGTGCTAAGACTGTGCTGTAGATTATATAGCTCTAGTTTACTGGTGTACCATCCATTCTGAAGCCCCATGGGGGCAGTCTTCATTTCCTCTGTTATCCAGTGGCCAATTTCATTGTAGAATTGTTTGGTTTTGCTGTAGTTGAAGCTGTAGTGATAAATAGTTTGAAACTGTAGCACCAAGGCAACTAGGTTTCCCTCTCCATCAAATCTAAGACCCAAGTCATAGGTTTCAGCTCCATCTCTGCCTTGTTCCATGATCATCATTTTGATGCAGTGCAGGAAGACTTCACTTCCATAGGGGAAGGGGAAGTGGTTACAGCAGAGATTGAAGCTGTGATCTTGCTGGGAGCACTGGCGACTGTCCATCCACATGTGAAACTCCTCCATGAAACAAACTGTATATTTCTGCTCCAAATCAGAATAGTAGAAAGTTTGATTCTTCACTTTTTGGCAGAATTCCAAGAGCCAGTTTTGAGCTTCAGGATTCTGGATTGTAAATGTGGTATCTTTCACCAGTGTGCCATTGCTTTTAGGATTGAAATGATCCCCGTTGTCCACAGGCAGTATTCCCCAGACTATAGTGATGGGCATGCGTTGTCCTTCTCCATGCTCCAGCCTCTCAAACATGAACTGGTGACAGTATTCTGCATCATATCTTTCAAAGGGATGGCTTAACCTAAACATCTGGACAGATGGCATCTCTAAACTGGGGAGTTTTAGTTTAGGATTAAAACAGGAAATGTAGGCACCACCTATTGCCAAGGCTGTAAACCAGCAGATCCAAATGTAACGAAACTTTATAACACCACATGGAAGAATCTTCTCAAACAACAGCTTGGAGGTTTCACACAAAGTATTCTGGAGACCCCTGAGTATATGATGGAGAGAGAAAATAACTCTTTTATGCCCACTATAGTTCCAGTAGTCCTCCGGTTTATAAATGCAGTTTGTTGCTATGTAGCGTTCATACAACACAACAGAAGATGGAAGCCAAGTTACCATGAATACTAAATTCACCAATACACAGGTGCCCATGTAGATGGCAAAACAACAGATGGCAATTATATTGCTCATATAGCTGGCATAGAAAGCTGCACCTGTTGTAAAGGAAGATGCCAACATGAGATACCCAAAGTGGTGCATGGTTTGGCTCATCCACTGCAGGAGGCCTGCAGAAGGATTCTGGCTCTTGCTGAGGCTCCAGAGATCAAAAAACACAAAGGTGTGATTGGCGCAAATGCTACTGAGAATGACAACTGCTGTCAGGTTTACAAAAGGGAAATAGGTGAATCTGAAGGCCACCTTATACAAGAAGAAGGAGATCATCAAAGAACTGACAACAATCATAAGAACCATAGAAGTAATAAAGATTGAGCGTAAATAAAAAGTCATACATAGAAACATGGCTAATATTGCCAGGACTGGATACATTGTATCCAGTAAAAGATAGTGCTGGAATAGTTTCTGTTTAAGACCCAGGTCCATTCCAGTGATTAACGTGTAGTTATCAAACAGGTCCCATGACTCAAGGTTGTCCAGGTAGATTTCCATCATAGATGCTCCTTTTTTTGTAGGCAAAAACAGCAGGCTGTATTTCAACGATGGCACTTGATATTCCATTGTCTGAAGACTGAGAAAGTCTCTGTCAACCAAGAAGTGAAGAAGCTGGTAAATACCACTGAACCGGGTACATTTTTCTGGTACTTTGGCACACTGAGAGTGTTTCTCTCTTCCAGTCCTGGGACCTATGCAAGAAGGAATAAGGATGCCTTTGTGGTAGTCTGGGGCACAGGAACGGAGGAGTGCCAGGGTGTGGGAGACATCTGCTTGAGTTATTTCCAAACAAGAAGATCTGTTGTGAAGGACAGCAATATAGTTACCCAGAGACCAGCTTGGGCAGCATTCATTGCCTTCAGTACGTTGACAGAGATTCCCAAAATGAGCATGTGAGCGTATCTGAAAAACAGCCAATAGGAGAACATCAGATTAGACTCTCTCAATAAAACTTTTTACCCCACTGCCTTTATACAGCAGAGTGTTTAAATTCTCACAAGAATTATTCTGTCCTCCTCATGTTTATAAACCCTGACTCCCCAATCTTTTGTTGACAAAATACAATATATTGTAGCCATTGAAACAAGATGTTTGGGCAGCACTTTTTCCAAAACTAAATTAATAGCCTCCGTTATGTATTTTTTGCACAGATTTAGGAATTGGGACCCTTCCTCAATTCATTGTCCTACTACTAGTGACAGCAGCTTTCCTCAATTTACATTAATTCTCTGCATTAGGAGCACTAAGATGAGAATTTTTACACCCTTTATCCTTTTTCTCTTAAGCTTTTTTTTTTTTTTTTGGGCACCACAGTGATATTCTGTGAAGGACATAAGTAGGAGGCATAATACTGTAAGGAGAAGGCCTTTTCCTGTAGCCATATTGTAAGACCTAAGGCCTTTGTCTGCAGCCATATTAGGAGAGCAGCAGCCATTAGCTAAGAAACAGGAAATCACATCCTCACATTCCATCTAAATTACATGAAAACAATGTAATGTTAAGAAGGCAATCCTGTCCTAATAGCACCCACCATCACCAGATACAGAAACAGATCTTATGATGGTTAAAGAAAACTTAGTTTGACAGCATTCTGTCTGACAAGAAATCACTTATCAATAGTTGTGGTTGTGAAATCCTGATTTCTTTATAGCTTTGTCTTTATAGTCCCCACTTCTCTAGTGTTTATCTGTATGATCTCTGGTTCTTTGATTGATTGTCTGTTCTATAATTAATTTTGCAAGGTGTAAATCAGTTAGGTGGTGGGGTATGAATGACTGGTTAGAGAATTTTGTTACAATATGTTAGGATTGGTTAGTAAAATGATTGGTTAAGGTACAGCTAAGAGAGACTGAAGTTTCACTATATAAACTAGGGTTCAAAAGGAAGTTCTTGGAAACCAACTCCAGGACACAGGCCCAAGATCAGAGCTGCCAGACCGCAACACCCTGCTAATGACACCGTGCAGGAACGGGAGTCCTCCGGAGGACCTGATCCTGACTGGCCATCAAGAAAAGTTCATCTGCTTTATTGGGACTGGGAGTGGTGAGCATTGTATGTTTAGCATATGCATTGGGGGTGGGGGATTGTTAATAAATAGAAGTTAAATAGGATATTAGTGTGTAAAGCGCTTTCACTGGTAAAAGACCCCGCAAACCCGCTGAGTATCAGGTTACGCCCTGAGCCAAAGGAAGGGTAAGGATGGGTGCCCAAATTAACAGGGTTACACCTGAGCCCTAGGAATAGGGTAAGAATGGGTGCCCCTACAGTGTGTAACAGAGAATTTTGTGCGGGTAACAGGTGCTACAGACTCTCTTTCACCATGATCTAATCCGAGGTGGGCAAACTTTTTGGCCTGAGGACTGCATCAGGTTTAGTAAATTGTATGGAGGGCCTATCTGCCCTCCTAGGACTCCTGCCCCATCCAATCCCCCCTGTTCCCTGTCCCCTGACCACCCCCGGACCCCCGCCGCCCTATCCAATCCCTCCTCTCATTCCTGACACCCCCTTCCCAGGACCCCTGCCTCATCCAACCACCCCTTCTCCCTGTCCCCTGACTGCCCCCGGAACCCCTGCCCCTGACTACCCCCTGCTGCCCCCATCCAACCACCCTCCTTCCTGACTGCCCCCCAGGACTCCTGCCCCCATTCAACCCCATGTTCCCCCCCCCAACTGTCCCAACCCCTATTCAGACCCCTGCCCCCTGACCACCACCCTGAACTCCCCTGTCCTCTATCCAACCCCCCTGCTCTCTGCTCCCTTACCGCGCTGCCTGGAGCACTGGTGGCTGGCAGTGCTACAGCTGCACCGCCCAGCTGGAGCCAGGCCACGCCGCCACCATCACCACGCAGCACAGAGACCGAGTCAGGCTGGGCTCTGCAGCTGTGCTGCTCCAGGAGCTCGCAGCCCTGCCACCCAGATCATTACGCTGGTGGCACAGCGAGCAAGCTGAGGCTGCAGGGGAGGGGTGGGGGGGTGAGCCTCCTGGGCCAGAAGCTCGGGGGCCAGGCAGGACAGTCCTGCAGGCCGGATGTGGGCTGCATGCTGTAGTTTGCCCACCTCTGATCCAATCAATGCTTAACACTGTTTCCCTGTTAATTGCATAGGGCAAATACTGTTCCCTTTCTTCTCAGGGGCCCTTTTGCCTGGCACTTGCACAGAGGATACATTCAAACATCTTTTTCTTTGTAAGGCTTTCATAGCCCTTCCAATTTTAACTCTTCAGGCACACTAGCTATTGGTATTTCTTACCATCACTGATAAACTAGCCCTAATTAATACTCCAATCTTCCACTCACTGTCCTGTCCTCTGCTATGTCTTTCTACTACTGTAGCAAGGAGCATTCAAGAGACCATGAAGCCATTCTTACCAGCCTTGGATGTAAAATATTGGCTATTTGGAAGATTAAGTCTAGTCACAACCAGAGCAGTCCTCTCTGGATAGAAGTCCATATTGCTGATCTAGCTCCATCTACTTACTTGGCACCTCTAATTTAGAGAGGATGTTGTGCTGTTAGAGGTGCCAACTTCCAGTGAATATGATCACTTATGTTTATTAAAGATCCCATGGTGCTTTTCACAAACTATCATAATCTAATCCAATCTAATCTTTCTATTTATATGGCCTTCCTCACTGTAGTGCATGGGGTGTTAGGCTCAGTATATGGGCCAAATTACTCTTTTGGTAATTACATTAACCACCCTAAATTCTGTAGTTTCAGTTCGATATACTATCATCAGTTTCTTGCCCAAGCTGTTGTGTACTATAAAACAGCTATGGCTCTTCAGCCTAGAGGCAGCTGCATTTCAGTGGTAGGTAAAGTTATTCTTTTATTTATAAGCCTGTAAAACCCACTGGGATTCTCCAGGATGAAAGATACTATATCTCTCATATGAGTTTTTTCCTGCTAGCTTTTAGTTAATGATTAAACCAGTAAATTGAAATGAGATTGCATGTGTATACATTCCCCATGATATTACTAACCTTATCCTGTTCAATTTGACACATGGACTGAATCGCTTGCAAGTTCCACAAGCTCCCAGCAGTTGTGGACATAAACACCAGCTGAGAATAAATCTTTCCTAAAAACCAGAAATGTAGTTAGGTAACCGAGGAGGAATCAGCCACACTGTTTGAAATAATTAGTCTATTTTGAAAACATAATGCTGTGTGTACGTCTACCACTGATGATTCTATCTGCTGAAATGGAGCAACAGAGCTTATGGATCTTGATGAATGATAGGGCTATAAAGTGTGCCAATTGCCTCATGTGACCTCTGTCCCATCACACTTTCCACATGTGTCAGGGTCCGGAAAGGGGGGACATAGGGTTCTCTCATTATTTTCACTTGTGAATTTCATTTCTCTACAGCAAAACTATTGTGGATCTGATTCAGGCCATTTCTGTTACCTCTTGACAAAAGTCTGTACAATCGGTCGTGGGGAGGGAGGGAGGGAGGGGCTGAGGCCCTGAGAAACTGGTGGTTTCTCCAGTGGTTGAACCATTTACTTAAGAGGATGACTTAAAGCAGGGGATTGGGAATCAGAATACCTAGGTGCTATTCCCATAAGTCCACTCACTTGTGTTATTTCTGGCAAGTCACTTACCCTCTCTGCTCAATTTCCCCACCCATCTGTAAAATGGAATACTAATGCCCCCACCAACAGAACAGACTCAGATTTATTTCTTCTTCTGATCAAAAATTTTCAAAAGAAAAATCAACACTTTCATTTCATTTGAATGTTTTTGTTTTTCAATTTCATTTCTGCTGAAAACATTTGAAACAAAATTTTCAAAACAAAATTAAGATTTTTCTTTTGAATATTTGGGATAGTACCCCCCCCTTTGCCCTCACTATTTTCCTCCATTTCTTTAATTTAAAAAGGGTGTATGGAGGGTTGTGGAAGTGAGAGAAAAAAAACCACTTTCTCTTATTATTTACTTTTTTCCACTGGAAAAGTGTAAAAAAAATAATTGTGGCAAAGTTATTTTCATTTTCTTACTTTTTACATACTGTTCCAGTTGGGAAAAAAGAAGGAGAGAAAAGTAAGAAACTGAGAAATAAAATGAGTACTGTCTCATTATTTCAATATAAACATTTTTTAAAATTTTCAATTTTGGAAGAAAATTTAAAAAAAAAACACCCTTCAACAATGATTCGGGGGGGCACAAAGGGAAGAATTCATTTTTCATGAAATCCAATAAAACCCATACCAAATTTCAGTCAGCTTTGCTCACCGATAACTGGGGAGGCTTAATAAATTAATGTTTGTAAAATGCTGCGAGATCACTAGATGAAATACAGAGGGCACAAAATTGTATTATGCCTGACTGCTTTCTTGGGCATTTTCTGAACACTTCCACACGTACCAGATGTTACATCTCTTTGTGCTATTGCAGTTTCCCACTGTCCCCTCTTTTTTGGTGGTTACATTTTGAAGGTGTATGTTAAAATTTCTCTCACCTGGGGGGCCACAAAAGAAACTGTCCTTTCCATAGTTTTGTTCTACCATCCGTCGTGTTCTTGCTTCTTGTTCACCATGGATAAACCTCTGCCCTCTGTTAATACCAACATCACCGTAGCTATCAAGAGATCACAGTTATCCTTCTATGGAACAGCTGGATTCAACATCTTTCTACAAGTCTTGTGGTTGACTAGCCATGGGTTGTCTGAGACATAATGCAATTGGAGCGGCCACTGACCTAAAATGAGGACATGGTTTGGGTCCCGAGGTTCAGTACTGGATTGTTGTGCAGGTCTGACTGAATCAATTTGCAGTCATGAGTGATTAAGTTAGATCTCACATCACTCCTTTTGGAGTCACTGAATTATCTCTGCAGCTGCTTAAAGCTGTTGAGTAAAATTTTCAAAAATGCCTTAGTGATTTAAGTGACTGTACTGCAATGAAAGAGCCATTGCATGGCAGTGGGTGGCCTGGGTCAGCTGACTCAGGCTTGCAGTCTTGGGCTGTAGGGCTATACAACTGTAGTGTAGACATTCAGGCTCAGGCTGGAACCCAGGCTCTGAGACTCTGTGAGAGAGGAGGGTCCCAGAGTCCAGGCTCCAGCCTCAGTCTGAATGTCTACATTGCAAATTTTTAGACCCACAGCCGATGCGCTACACGGCTGAGCCAGCTGACCTGGGCACTTGAGTTTCATTGCCGCAACTTTTTTATTGTGGTGTAGACATAGCCCTAGAAGCCTAATCCTATTTTGAAAAGTGATTTTAGGAGCCTAAGTCTCATTGACAACCAATGGATTTAGGCTCCTAAGTACATAACCGATTTTGAAAATGGGGATTTAGGCTCCTAATTCACTTTGAGATGTTTGAAAATGTTACTTATTGATTTTACAACCCAACTGCAACCAAACTAAGATGTCACATCATCAGTAAAGCAGTCTCATCATGGCATTGCAAGCACTGAAACCCAAAGAACTAAATTCAGATACCTGTTCTTTTCAGTGTAGGGAGAAAGCGAAAGGGTCTTCTGATAGCCTGTATGGGTTTGTACATTCTTCCAGACAATGAGTTTTCTGCCAATGTCAGTATCTCGAGGCTCAAATCCCTATAGCCAAGCAAAAGGGTTTAATTAACTTGTCAGACTTGTGCTTTGGCTTAACGTTCCTTAGCTCACCTCCTCCACAGCTTGTGTCAGACACAGCATGTGTCTGTGATTATTAAAAGCAGCAAAGAATCCTGTGGCACCTTATAAACTAACAGACGTTTTGGAGCATGAGCTTTCGTGGGCGAACACTCACTTCGAAGGATGCATGCACCCACAAAAGCTCATGCTCCAAAACGTCTGTTAGTCTATAAGGTGCCACAGGATTCTTTGCTGCTTTTACAGATCCAGACTAACACAGCTACCCCTCTGATACTGTGATTATTAGAATCTAATCACATTTTTTGAGGCACACACAAATTGAATTTCTCGTAGAAAGGGGGACATAGTCCATATGTGAACCTACAGAAATATAATTTATCCTTTCTTTTTCGGACAGTAATGAGATAGTTCATCCTGAACAGGCCAAGCAGGCTTTCTCTCTTCCTCTCTAGGTAAGGGGCATCAACCAAAATCAACAGCTGCAGAAGCAGGATTTATTTTCTTCCCACTTGACACAGTCTATCGTCCACACTGGAACCTTGACCTGAATGATTTTCTTCTCTCTCTCCTGGAAAGGTGTCCTTCATCTTATCCTAGAGCCTGTCTGAGTAGGATGGTATTTTTCCATGTTTTTTCTTACATAGAGGAAAAAGGGTAATCACCCAGGAAGGAGAGGAACTATTTAGGAAATACTGAAGGGGCACTACTAGGAGCAATATGTTGAAAAATGAGCAAAGGAACATTAAGACTGAATAATAATAAAAATGTTTTAATGAACAGTGAAATAGTCTCCGAAAGGAAGTAATGGAAGTACTTCACTAAAATCCTTTAAAACTATGACAGGCCAACGCACAGGCAAATACAGTGCAGCGAACACTCCTGTACTGAGTGAGAGAGATGGACTAGTTTACCTAACAGGTTTCTTTTCAGTTTCAATTTCTGTGATTCTCGTATCAAAAGAAGAGCAGGGAATGCAGATTCCCCTTGTAACCTAATAAGCTTTCTGATATTTCTGAGAATGAGGGGGTAGCAGATTGTCATCTAGTGGTAGATATTATAAACTGTTGTGCATTCTGGGGGAATGTGAGAGTGTCTTTAATGTCTTCATGTATTTATAGGCCTGCTCTCTTCTCCATCCAAAGGAGTAGGGAATGTGATAATTTTACACTGCAGGAAAAAAACATAATTGATTGTTCCACTGATTTTCCTTGCATTCATGGATGACATGCTTGCCCCATATTATCTGCAAGGACTTACCATCAACGGTTCTGAAAAATCTGGCAGATTTCCAACTAGCAGGCCAGCTAAAGTACAAACCAGAACTGTCACCGAACAGAGCACAAGGACAGCTACTGGCCACTCAGCAATCACTTGGGAATAACTGCAATGAACAAGAGAAAACAAATGCTGCTGTTAACGTGATTTCTAAGATTAACATAAAACATGCTGTAGTAGCAGCACACGTTAGAAGAAGAATATTTAATAGAATGAGGGCTTCCTGGTTTGGGCATTTATTTGTTGAAAAGCTCAGGAGGTAGGAGTTCCACTGAACACATTCTGTCTGCAATTGGATGCTTGTGTGCAGCTCTCATTAAATTGGGTAATTACATTCTGTATCCCTACACTTCCCTGTCTTTTCAATTGGAATTAGTAAAAACCAGGCACTTGCCTCCCTGGGCAAAATGTAGCTTTTAATATTTAACTGCAAAAATCCCTTTGGGAAGGTTGTTTTTCCCCTCTTATTCTTTTGTTCTCCTCCTCCCCCACATTGCACAATCCAAACTACTGACAGACAGTCTAGTCATTGTGAAACTGACAAGGAGCAGCATGAAGTTTGGGATCTCAACAGAAAACACAGGTAATTAGGTAATTAGCTTGTGAATCTGCTGCCACAAGATATTATTACAGCTAAGAGCTTACTAGGATTCAAAAGAAAATTATAAATGTATGTGGATAATAAGATCATTCATTAGATAATTATTTTTATAAGTGATATAAACCCTCATGCTTCAAAACATACAGCAACCTCTAAGGTCAGGTCTACATGAGAAACTTTTGCTGATACAGTAATGTTAGTTAAGGGTCTGTATGTTTGGGTTTGTGTGAGAGAACTAGCATAAACTGACAAAGAACAAGTTACGCCAGCAAAAGCACTCTTTTGCCAGTATAAACTGTATCTACACTAGGAGATTTTTCTGGTATAGCTATATTCGCAAGCATAGTTGCCAACTTTTACGAGTAAATAAGAACCCCGACTTTCACAATATGCCAAAAAGCAAGCTAATCCCATTTCAAAACGAGACAATCCCTAAGAACCCCAATACTCTATGTGACTAAATCCCCCCGGCATGCAGTCTGGTACTGAGGGGTATACAGCAGGCACACCAGACTCTCTACCCCTTGCCCCCCTTAGCCCCTGCTTGCTGGGAGCCGATCACAAAAAAGAAGCAAAAGCTACAAGCCCAACAAGCTACAGTAACTCCTCACTTACTATCCTCCCGCTTAACGTTGTTTCGAAGTTACCTCGCTGCTCCATTAGGGAACATACTCGTTTAAACCCTCCTCTCCCTCCCTTTCTCCCTCTCTCCCAGCGCTTCCCCTGCCGCGGCGGTTAGGACCTTCTGGGAGGGAGGGAGCAAGCAAGCGAGGAAGCTGCCTCAACCCCCCCACGGCAGAAAGGACCACCCGGAATGAAGGGGCTTTAGGGGCTGCAGGGCCCTGGGCCAACGGTGCCCCGGGGCTCTGGCCTGCAGCTCTAAAGCCCCTTTCGGAATGATGGTCCTGCGAGCACAGACCGGAGGGCTCAGGAAGAGCAGGGGCAACCGCGCAGCCAGCGGCCGGAAAGAGAAGCGGCGCTTTCCCCTTCAAAGTGCCGCTTCTCTCCAGCCGGCTTTGAAGGGGAAAGTGCCGCTTCTTTCCAGCCACTGGCTGCGTGGCTACCCCTGCTCCTCCTGAGTCCTCCGGTCCGTGCTTGCAGGGCTGCATTTCAAAAGGGGCTTTAGAGCTGCAGGCCAGGGCCCTGCAGCCCCTAAGGCTCCTGCGTTCCAGGTGACCCTGCCTGCTGGGTGGGGGCATCACTCAGAATCGCGGCCAAGGGGGCAGTGCTGCGCTGTGCAGAGCCAACTGCACACCCCCTGCACCAAACAGGAACTGCCCCAGGTAAGTGCTCTGTACCTCCTGCCTGCCCCAGCCCTGAGCCTCCTCCCGCACTCCCACCCTAAGCACTCTCCCGCACCCTAACTCCCTCACAGACCCCGCACCCCCACCCTGAGCACCCTCCTGCAACCTAACTCCCTCTCAGACCCCACACCCCACCCTGAGCGCTCTCCCGCACCCTAACTCCCTCCCAGATCCTGCACCCCCACCCTGAGCGCCCTCCCACACCCTAACTCCCTCACAGACCCACCCCGAGCACCCTCCTGCACCCTAACTCCCTCTCAGACCCCACCTCCCATCCTGAGTGCCCTCCTGCACCCTAACTTCCTCCCAGATCCTGCACCTCCACCCTGAGCGCCCTCCTGCACACTAACTCCCTCCCAGATCCTGCATCTCCACCCTGAGTGCCCTCCCAGACCCCAACTCCCTCCCAGACCCCACACCCCCAGCCTGACCACACTCCTGCACCCAAACTCCCTTCCAGACCCTGCACCCCCAGCCCTCAGCCCCAGGGGTAAGCCAGGGCCATCTCCCCACCACAGTACAGTCTGCCCTCCAACAAAATTTACTTGAATCTAACCTCCTGCCTTTATATAAAATCTTATGGGAAAATTGGATTAGTTTAACATCATTTCAGTTAAAGTTGCATTTTTCAGGAACATAACTACAACGTTAAGTGAGGAGTTATTGTACAAGCCAAAAATTAGCTAACAACCATGCCCAATTTCTGCATTTTTTTCATGGGTTTGGCATGTCTATTGGCAAGTCTTTCCTAATGTAGACCTAGCCTGGGGTTTCTTGTACCTTTCTCAGAAGCATTTGGCACTAGCTACTGTTGGAGACAGGATATTGGACCACAAGGGCTATTGATCTGATCTGGTTTGTTTCTAAATATTTCGGCCTTTGTAAGGTCTAAGGACTATTTGTTAGCAAACAGCTCCTGATGTATTTTAGATTTATGAAAGAATTTACTGTTTACAAGCCTAAGGAGCTGTGCCACTGCACTTCAATCCTGAATTGTAATGTTAGCCCAGTCCCATGCGTCTCTTGAGCCAAAGACTGTTAATTGTGACAAATAATGTAGCTTTTTCATAACCAGGGATAAGAATGAGCCCATGTGACTGAATCTGGAATTGAACCTATGACCTGATTTTTTTAAATTTAGACAGTTATTAAGCTTGCATGCACAAAGCAGGTATTTGTGCAAGCAACAGATCAGAAATGGCCTCTTGCACATTAAGTTATCTATTTATGTGTGGGGCTGGGGTAATTTGATGCCTAACTTTTTAAGCATCAGGCCCTCAACCTCCAGAGGTGAAAGATTCTTACACAACTCCACTAGAGAACCTAGCTGATAAAACCCAGTTTGGAAACCAAAAACTGGAAGTGCTAAGAGGTAGAGAACTACCTGTTAAAACAGTTTGTATCTTGCTGATGTCAGTTTAAATGGATGTTGTTAATTAGTTTTAGACTTCAAAATTTTATTTTTAAATGGAGTGTTGTGAAAGGAATTACAAAAATGTTTTCATTTTTTTATTTGTGCTTTTCAACAAAACCAGTTTTTAAAATTGTTACATTCCATTGCTGTGCTGGAAACCCAAATGTAACAGCCCTGTAGCAGCCAGAAAGGGTCCCTCCTGCATGTATTTTCATTCTCTGAGCTAAGTGTTCTCCAAGCATGACATTAAGAAGACTAGAAGGTGAAAAATACTGTAAATTAGCCATACTTTTAATTATTCTTTTGATCATTAAGTTATTAATTCTAAAAATTAAGTATTCCTTGAATTGTAATATTTTGTTATTATGGTTACACAAAAAAAGGATTTTAAAAAATAATTAGGTGTATTGACAATGTCCCTTTAAGTATTCTCATTCCTTTGGATTTAAATATGAGAAACATAGGGCAGGAGATAAGGGCAACAAGTCATTTTATTTATGTTTTCTCATATAACATTTCTTTCCTGAAGCGTGTCTAGATTGTCTATAATCTCCTTTCCATCATACACGATTCCATGCTGCCGCAGCATAGAGTTGCACTTTATACTCCCTGACCTCTTTTAAACATTTTAGTCATCTAAATTTAATTGTAGAGGATCTGGTGCATTAATACATGAAGAACTAGGAAGCACTACACATAACCTTGACAAACACATCTCCATCACTAGATACTATTGGAAAATGCAAAGCTCCGAGACTATTACTGCTGTTACCCTCACATCGAGCAATCTCGTGTCTAAAGATCTTCCAGTTTGCTTTAATTCTGAGATGCAGGATCCAGGAGAATCCACTACAGTCATTTAATAACGATACTTGTGTTGTGCTTTTCATCCATGGATCTCAAAGCATTTCACCAAAGTAGGTAAACATTATTATCCCTATTTTCCAAATATGGAAACTGAGGCACAAAGAAGTGTAATTACTTGATTTAAGGTGGCCTGGGAAGTCAGTGACTGAGTGGGGAATAGATCCAGATTTCCTGACTCCCAGGCCAGTGGATCTGGCTGGTTTAGACCAGTCAAGAAAAACAAATAAAGCTGTTGGCTGGACCAGAGAAAGCGCACACTCGGAGGAAAGCTAGCTAGACAAAGAAGCTCTTCATGAATGCAGGTTAAATTTATTACACAAACAGAAACAGATTTTTTCAGACAGATGGGAAGCCTTTAATGAGGAGCTCTGCTCTTGCCTCTGAAGCTGCGCCTGTCTGGAATGTCACCAGGAATAATACACTGTGTTTCCTAATAGCAGGGTAGGAGAGCAATGATAATAGGATAGTAGGACAGGAAGCATTTGATATTAAACATACCTTTTTGGCATCCTGAAAGCTTTGTCATGTCTGCAGACAGAAAGAGAGTTGTTGGTTTATTATTTTAACTTGAAGTAGCATGCTGTGGTGTTAATGAGCAAATTAACTCTTTCAGGAACTGTAAAACAAGAAAGCTGTATTTCATCAGTGCCAGCTGATGAAAGCTATCTGGCACTGCTCTAGATACATCTTGAGGTAGGCAGTCTAGTGACTAGTACAGCCTCTTCTCCCACTGGTATTTTAAAGAAAAACAACGAGAAGAGACATAGGTTTGAATCCCACTCCTGATCTTTTGCCTTATGGGGAAATCCTATAGAATTTAATTGGAACATAAACAATTTAGTTCTATGGAAATCACTCTATATTCTCTATACACTAAAATCTATAGATTTTAATAGAAAATTATATATTTTCAACAGATTTTTAACCATTCCATAGCATGGATATAATTTTACATTAAATTCTATAGGATGGTCCAAAATAGAGTATAATTTTCTATTAAACGCAATAGGACTTTTCCATCAAGGAACACATTTGTGCATTGGGCTCTGTTTTCTGCAGTTAATGCTGATGATGATTTGAGGGATATGGAACTGCTCATGACAATTTGCCACAAAACAAATGCCTTCATAGATGAACATTTGTTATTCATAGCTGCACTGTTCTAAGGAGTTCAGCAAACAAGCCTTCTCTGAGGGATTCCAAGGTCACTTTTGTTAACAAACCTTTGAGCCTGAGCTTTCCACTTGCACAATTAACAAAAGCTCCATTTCTGTATATCTTTCAAATCTGAAGAACCTTTTCTCCTCTCTCATCCCCTTTAAGTGTGTAGCCTTACCTCCTCCTCATTTAGGGAAGTCTCAGGATTGCCCAGCATAACAATTCTCTGTCACAGTGGTTCTCAGACTATGGGTTAGGACCCCAAAGTGGGTTGTGACCCTGTTTTAATGGGGTCACTAGGGATGGCGTTAGACTTGCTGGGACCTGGGACTGAAGCCAAAGCCTGAGTGCCATCGCCCAGAGCTGGGTGGCAGGGCTCAGGTTACAGGCCCCCCTCACCCAGGGCTGAGGCCCTTGGGCTTCACTTTTGGCTCCCTGGGGTGGCAGAGGGCTTTGGCTTTTCCCTCACCCAGGGCAGTGGGCCTTGGGTGGACTCAGGCTTCAGTCCCCTCTCCTGGGGTCATTTAGTAATTTTTGCTGTCAGAAGGGGATCGTAATCCAATGAAGTTTGAGAACCCCTGCATATCTCATGTACAAGTCCATGCTGCTTAAGAGACTTCCAGTTGTATATTCTTTTCAACGTTCCCTTATGGTACTTGTTGACTATCGGTCTCGTGCCAGTATTCAGCCTTAGATGGAGTTTACCACCAGCTGTTGTATGGTGGCAGCTTTTTCAGAGTGAGATGGATGGGAGAATTGCAATACAGAACAGTTCTGGTATTTGTTAAGCAAATGACGAGGGCCCAAACATTGTACTGTACTCTCCAAGGTAGTTAATGGCACACGTTCATTTGGTATAAATCACTTTTAGTTTTTCACGCAGCCTTAGCTCTCTCTGGATTCTGGAGTGTTGTTTACATTCTTTTTTAAACTGAGATTACAGTCAGAAGATACACTGTGGATCTCTACAGTAATTCTCTTTCAATAAATCTATCGCACATTTGCTCAGGTTACAAATCACAACTGTGTTTTATGGTGATGATGACGATTATGACTTTTCTAACTGCCAGCACTGCAAACTCTGCAAGCGCTTTGCAAAACCAGCTGAGTCTGTAGCTTAAATCACCTATTATAAAGAATTTAACTGATAATTTTGTTGAAGGTATATGAGCTAAAATAAGATCCTGATCACTCTCTGATAGCTGTGCAAATAGAGGAAAACAAAGGTTTTTTTTTTCTGTTGCTAGATATAGCTTAAGAAAATAAAGGGATAGAATGTGCTTAACCTTGTACCAGAGTGCAGGGATAGATTCAACACTAACTAATCTACCTCCATGAGGATCTTCTAAGGTGCCTGTCACTGTGATATTAAAGGGCGTGGGAACTTTTGTGCCAATAGTGGTCCTAAAAATCCATATGGAGGAGAGAGGGACAGCGCTTGGTGCAGGATGATGGAGAATGTACACTTCACCCTGTTAAGGGGTGTAACAGATGCCACTCCTCTGTGTATTCTTACAGCACTTCCAGAGACATGCCTACCTCAGGAGCAGTGTCACTGGCACCAGGCTTTTCCTCAGCCTCCACTTGCAACCAAACCAGGCAGTGGCTTTACGTCCCAGTTTAGTTCTCAGAGGGCAGCTATGTTGAGTAGAAGATCATTTTTACAATCATTTTTCTGACTATAACCATACTTTAAGAGAGAACACCCCAGTTCACATGGAATTTTCCTTCTACAAGAAAGGAAACCCTGGCAGCTATTTGGGATTCTCCAACATTATGATAGCCTCACAGGATGAAATGCACTCTTTGTCTCACTGAAATACTGAAGAACCAAAGGGAGTTGGGGTACTTCTTGCAATATACCCGAAGAAAATATGAGAGCTGCAAAATATGGGCCTGATAATGGCTATATTAGATATCTTGACCCCAGTTTGAAGAGCACTGGCTTTATCAAATAAGTCCTATTAGGATCGAAGTGTGGGTTGCACAGGGGGAAGGAACTAGGAACTGCTTGTATGCCCTACACAAGAAGCACTGCTCACTCCATGTGTCTATTGCCCCAAAGCAGAAGAGGAACTGGCAGAGCCTTGGTCCCCATCTCCATCCTCACCACCTCTCTAATTCACCACTTTCCCTTCCCAGCACATCCCAAAGCTCTAAGACAGGTTGAGAACAGAACTGTGTGAATAATGGATATTTTGTTTCACTGGCAATCTTGAAAAATTAGGGAACCAGTTGTTTCAGGTTGATGCAAAAATGATATGATTTTTAAATTTTCAGCAAATCAAAAGTAGGAAAAAAGTTGTTGAAACTGAATGTTTCATTTGACCTGAAATGAACTGTTTGGTTACATAGAATTAAAGGAAATTTAAACATAAAAAGTCAGTTCGAATAAAAAAAATTGAAATGCCTTGTTTAGAAAATGTCAAACAAAACATTTTTGATTTTTCAGATTTTTTAGGGGGTTTTCCCTCAATTGAAACAATTCAGTGAGATTGATATAAATTTGTGAAATATTTTGGTGTCACCAAATTTTATTTTTTTGCCAAAAAGTTTTAGTAGAAAAATTTTGCCCAGCTGTAATTGTGAGTAACCCTGTGACCTGTACAGACTTTGACTTACCTGACTGTTACAATGTGGCGCTGCACTGGTCGTGACTGCTGCTGGTCATGTGACCACTGTTTCCATTGACTTTCAGAGGTCTCGTGGTGGGCAGCTGGTAAAGAATCCCCACTGGAATGGTGGGAGCACAAAGTGTCCCTCTCTCCATGCCCTGGTAGTGGGGGCAAGGCATAGCTGTCTCTAGGTTCTTGCTGGTTGCAATGGTAATATAGGTGATGTTGATGTAAGTCCTGGGAGCTGGATGGCACCTGACCATTGGACTGAACAGACATTGGTCCAAGCATGCGGTTGGAGGAAGGCAGATGACCTCTCACCAAGCTGGGAGATGCAGTGATAGGGCACCGATGGACTGGACAGACTCTTTCCCAGGGAGCTCCACCATGGCTTGGTTCAGTCTTCCTGATCTCTGGCACATTAAGACAGGTTTGGCAAGATTCTGGGTTTACTTTCTCGCTGTGATAAAACATAGAACAATTGTATCATGTACTAGAGTGGTTGAAAGGCCCTGTATGGGATTACATCTCCCAATCTAAAGGATTTGATAGATTAATAGATTTTAAAGTCAGAAGGGACCATTATGATCATTCAAGGCCAAATCCTGGATAACATAGGCCATAGAACTGCACCCAGTAAGGCCTGCATCAAGCCTATATTTTGTGGTTGAGCTAGGGAGTCTACATTTTTTTCAGAAAGACATAGGAGATGGATTTAAAGACTTCAGGTGATGGAGACTCCACCACATCCCCAGGTAATTTGTGTAGTATATGGCAATTGGGTAGTAGTCCTTTTAATAGTTTGTGAGCCTGGTAGGGATGCTTATTGTGTTTTGTGTTTTAGAAACCTGGCAGAGTAGCATTGTGAATATGTAACTAAGTTTTCCATGTTGTGTCATAGTTATTTGGACCCCACAGTTCCTTTTTGGTTTCTTCAAGATCTTATTGTTGTATAAAGGGCAAAAGAGACAACAATTAATGACAAGGATGCGATCATAATCTAGGAATACACTGAAACAGAGAGTAACCAAGAGGCTTAATGAAACTGAAACTAAAGGAAGCTAACCTACCACCACTGCGAGTATGAGTGAACTATTCATTTAGAAAGGGAAAAGGGGTTAAAATGTCTGCAAGTTTGGGAAAAACACAACACATGTCTAAAAATGCTCCTTTGCACCCTTGGGTGTGGCCAAACCCTGTGGCAGTAAATCTACATAGACTATGCTATCCCATTTATGGGACATATCTTTTTGATTGCACTAGATGACCACTCTAAATGGCCTGAAATATGCTATATGAATTCAACTAAATCACTACAGATGGTAGAAGTGTTAAGACTCTTGTTTCCAAAGTCAGGAGTACCTAAAGAGACTGTCAGCAACAAAATAATTCAAATCACAATTGTGGAGGTTCAGTTGTTTGTCAGAAAGAATGGTATCAAACATGTCACATCAGCTCCTTACCATCTTGCCACAAATGGATTAGTGGGAAGACTTATCCAGACATTCAAGCAAGTGATTTGTGCTATGACTCCAGATAAAGGTACTTTGCAACATAAGAGTATGGATTTTCTATTGGCCTAAAGGAATGCTTGTGATTGTTTAATAATTTGTTCCAGTATCTTTCTGGATATTGAAGTTAGACTGACTGGTCTTTAATTCTCCAGGGTCCTCTTTGTTCCCCCTTTTTAAAGACAGGTACTATGTTTTCCCCTTCTCCAGTCCTCTAGAATCTCTCCTCTCCTCCATGAATTTTCAAAAATAATGCTTCCACTAATTCCTTAAGTACCTTACGATGAATTTTGTCAGGCACTGCTGACTTGAATACAGCTAACTTATCTAAATATTCTTTAACTTGTTCTTTCCCTATTTTGGCTTGCATTTCTTCTCCCTTGTTTTTAATATTAATTGTGTTAATAATCTGGTCACAATTAACTTTTTTAGTGGAGACTGAAGCAAAATATGCATTAAACACCTCAGTCTTCTTGATGTCATCCGTTACTAGCTCTTATTCCCTGCTAAATAGTGGCGCTCCTAATGTATTTATAGCACCTCCTTATTGCCTGTTATGTCTCACAAAGCAACTCATTTTGTGCCTTAACCTTTCTGATTTTGTTCCTACATGCTTGTGCTATTATTTTGTATTCATCCTTAGCAATTTGTCCATGTTTCCATACTTTGTATGATTCACTTTTTGAATTTTGGGACATTAAAGAGCTACTGATGGAGTCATATTGCCCTCTTTTTAGTCATCCTATCTTTCCTTCACATTGGGATAGTTTGCTGTTGTGTCTATAATATTCTCTCTTTCAGAAACTGCCAGCTGTCTGGAGCTCCTTTTTCCTTAGACTTTCTTCCGATGGGACCATAGCTACCTGTTCTCTGAGCTTGTAAAAGTCTGCTTTTTTGAAGTCCATTGTCCTTATTCTGCTGCTCTTACTTCTTCCTTTCCATACAGTCATGAAATCTATCACCTCACAATCACTATCAACTGCTTTCTACCTTAAGATTGGCAACTAATTCCTTGCTAGTATTCAGAATCAAGTCTGAAATAGCTGCCGCCACCTTCTGAAACAAGAAGTTGTCCTCAATACATTTTGGTGCTCTAACGCCTATAAGATATTTGGATTTTTCAAAAAATTATATATCCAGTGAAAATACAATTTTTCTTCCTTTAAAGAGCTGGTGCTAGATAGTGGAGTGGGACCAGAAACTGTTAATTGATTTTTCATATCTAGAGCGGCTTAATATCTACTCTGCCATGTCTGTCTGTATTACTGGAGAAGAAAAACATTGTCATGCACAACACTGTGAAGCCAACTGGGGAAATGAGGGAAACAAGCTGTGAAAAATTCCTCCTGACATGCTCAAAAAAGCAGTCAGCTACAAAAATGACTGATCATAAAAATGGACAGATAACCCTTTAATTTATTATTGCATCCAACTGTTGCTTAAATACATGAATATTCTTGACTCTAACACTCCTAGTGGAAGTCTATTCCCCCTGTTCACCACTCTGCCTGTAAAATAATGCCATTTTAAATTCTTCCTCCAGATGTTCCCTCCAGCTGATACACATGACCCTGGCCTGTCCAAGAACTTCATAGTTTATAATAAATTGAGCTAGTTTAAATCTTTCACTTAAGTCACCTGTTAATCATCACTCATGACTAAATAATTCCAGTTCTGTCAATCATTTATCGTATGTAAGCACCTAATTTCCATTCATCATCTTAGCTGCCCTATGCTGTACTCTCTCCAACTAATTATAGTGTGATCTTGGTTATCCAAAGGTCTTACAGGAGACCTGAAGCTTTTGGATAATTGTGGGTTGGTAATCACCTGTGTAAGCTTTGAAGATTTCAAAGTCTGCAGAGCCTACAATCCCAATTAGCTGTCAATCTGGCAGCCTCAACATTTTATATGCTGCAGTCCTTGTCTGAGTTGTAGACTGGCTCATGTCTGTCTGCCTGTACCAGGTCATAACATTATTATTTTGTGGCGTAGACAGGACCCTCTAATCATGTTAGAGAAGAGAGGATGAAGGAGTTTGTAGTGGTTGTTTATTGTGGCGGGGAAGGGGAGGACTGGCTAGATCAGTGCATTTATGAATCATCTGCACACATGCTTTAATGATACTGGAACTGAACAAGAAGCTAACACCACTGAAAGAAGAACATCTTCTGGAAGATAATTTCCAATCAGGGTGATGTGATATATTCAACAATTTTGGGGGTGTGTGAGCATAAATGTTCTCTCAGGCCCAGAAAAGTAGCAGCCTACAGTGGTGACCTCATAGCCTCATTTTGCCAAACCTAGCTGGAAGCAACCCAAGAGATAAAGAGAGCCGAGGGAGGCAGAGAGCAAGGACCAGACTGAAATTAACTGCTCCTGTTATCTATCATTGTTGGTTGTGTTCTTTACAATGTTTGCCTCCCTGAGAAGCTGGCTCAGAGCTCCAGGGCTGGCAGCTAGGCTTACCATGCATTCAGTTTTCGACCAGAATGCCCAGTCAAAAAGGGACCCTGGCGGCTCTGGTCAGCACCATTGACCAGGCCGCTAAAAGTCCGGTCGGCGGCGCAGTTGGGCTAAGTCAGACTCCTTGCCTGCCTGGCTCTGTGTGGCTCTCAAAAGCGACGACATGTCCCTCTGGCCCCCTACATGCACAGGCGGCCAAGCAGCTCTGAGTGGTGCCCTTGACCGTAGGTGCTGAACTTGCAGCTCCCATTGACCAGGAACTGCTGAGGGAGCACAGGGACATGCCAACCACTTCCAGGAGCCACCTGAGGTATGCACCACACAGAGCCTGAACCCCTCAACTCTTTCCGCACTCCAACCCTTGCCCCAGCCCCGAGCCCCTTCCTCTGCATTCCAAACCCCTTGGCCCCAGCCCAGAGCCCCCTCCTGCAATCCAATCCCCTCAATTCTGGCCCACCCTGGAGCCCTCACCCTCAGCCAGAGCGCTCACCTCCTCCTGCACTCCAACCCTCTGCCACAGCCTGGAGCCCCCTCCCACAATTCGAACCCCTCATTTCTGGTCCCAGCCAGAGCCCTCACCCCCTCCTGTGCCCTAACCCCCTACCCCAGCCCAGTGAAAATGAGCAACTGAGAGAGAGTGGGAGATAGCGAGTGACAGAGGGAGAGGAGATGGAGTGTGTGGGAGGCTGGGCCTCAGAGAAGAGGTGGGGCAGGAGTGGGGCCTTGGGAAGTGGCAGGGCAGAGTGTGGGGCAAGGATGTTCAGTTTTTGGCAATCAGAAAGTTGGCAACCCTACTGGCAGCTCAGAGCTCCGGGTCCCCCCACTGCCCACGGCAACTCAGAACTCTGGGTTCCACCCACCAGCCACGGTGGCTCAGAGCTGTGGGGGCACCTGCCACCCATGGCAGCTCGGAGCTCCAGGGCCCCTGACGGCTGACAGCTCCAGTTCCACTGCCCTGGGGCTGAAGCGGAAAATGTCATGGAGGTCTCTGGAAGTCACGGAATCCATGATCTCTGTGATATAATCTTACCCTTATTTATGGCACAACTGCTGGATTGGATTAAATGACCATCCTCCGGGAAGCAGTAACCTTATGAAAATGTGGTCTCCACTGGAAGTTTCCTCCTTCACTAAGATGTTCAGACAATTTTAAAATCAAATTTATGAAACTGTACTAGTCACCTTGTTACATTGCTTTTCTGAGATGATACCACAGCACAGACAACAAAATTTTGCACCACCTGAGGAATCAGAAACAGCAAAAGAACAAAGACTGTATCCTCCTCTTCCTCTGTGAAAATGTGCAGGAAAGCTTAAACAATTAATGACTCCTCACTAGACTCCTTTCTACTACTTTACCCCATCTGGAAGGTAGAGCAACAATGATGCAGACCAAGCAGAGGGTGTGGTTTATGCAAGGAGCAATGGCCATAGATCCATGAGACATGGGATTAGCAGAGACCAAGCCCACAAATCTTGGCCCATGTATGCACCTAGAGTCTGGATCTGTGCCATGCTGTCAAGCTTCAGCACCGGCTATACATGTGGCTGTGGCTCAGGCACTGTGTGGGCATTGACTGGCCCCCAACCTCCCACGCACACAGTGTAAAAGCTGCAGAGGAAGAGTTAGTGCTGCAAACATGCTGTGTAAATTGGCTGGTCCCCAATTCCTTCCCATTGGCTGACTACATCCAGTCACATGGAACTGAGCTCAGGCACTGTGGCAGAAGCAGCTTCATATGGCAGAAAAACGGTATCACATAGCTACCATCCCCCTCTGTGCAGTAACCCCATTTCTCCAGCAGTTCTGTAATTTTGCTTCTCTCTGAGCCATGCAGTGGGAGAGAGCATGTGGCTCAAACTGAGAAAGGAGGGGGGAACAAATCCAGCATTTTTAAGGAGAGCTATAATGTGGGTCTATGAGAACCATTCTGAAAACTATATGGGCTTCACTACCTCCTTGAGCTGCTGCATTTTCCCCATTGTGTATTTCTTATTTTGCTACTATCTCGATGTAATATTCCTCTGAAAATGTTATATGAATCAGTAACTTAGCCATCACTCACTGTTTTCCCAAATAATTTAAATGTCTTTGTTTATTATGCACTAATAATTTATATCATGGTACACCTTGAGGTTGAAGCCTGATTGTTCTAGACCAGGGGTAGGCAACCTATTGCACGGGTGCCGAAGGCAGCACGCGAGCTTACTGTCAGTGGCACTCATGCTGCCCAGGTCCTGGCCACTGGTCCAGGCGGCTCTGCATTTTAATTTAATTTTAAATGAAGCTTTTTAAATATTTTAAAAGCCTTATTTACTTTACATACAACATTAGTTTAATTATATATTATAGACTTATAGAAAGAGACCTTCTAAAAATGTTAAAATGTATGACTGGCAGGTGAAACCTTAAATTAGAGTGAATAAATGAAGATTCGGCACACCACTTCTGAAAGGTTGCTGACCCCTGTTCTAGACCCTGAACAAACAGATCCTAAATGACAATCCCTGCCTCAAAGAATTTACAGCCTAAAAGACAAGACGTACTAGGTGAATGAAAGAAAAAAGCAGGTGTGGAACAAGGAGAGAGGGGAGGTAACAAATATAACAGACTAGCTCTGTGGACAATTCTAGCCAATCAGTAGCAGTAATCACCATTCACCTACACTTAAAAATGGAAGAATTACAGTCCCAAGACAAAAAAAGCTAGAGTCAATCTGTATCTTTTTTCCCCTCAAAAGACCCTCACTCATATCGAGGACTAAATCCTGCAAAAATTCATTTTAAAAAAATCATTTTTTTATTGCAGTGGGTTTTTCCTCACCTAAAATATGGATTCTACCAATTTTCTTCAAAATAATAATAATAATGATTAATAAAAAATCATCCTGGGCTAAGACCTAATATTGTGTGCCAAGTTTCTGTCTAGACTTGCTATAATTTTTACTGAGACTTACAATAGGAGTTTTTAGAAGGGGCATTATAATAGAATTTAAAGAGAGGTTTATAATAGACATACTGACAGACTCTTTTCTCAAGCACTAGGAATATGACACCAGCAACATGGAAATGTGACACGATAGTTGAGAGGGAATGAGTTCTCTGATTTAACTTTTTTAAGGTAATAAAAGGACCATATTTTAGACACTGGGAGCTCACAGCTGCAAGCATTCAGAGACAAGGCAGAGATAACAGAAAAGCAGCACAACGCTATCAGAATATATCAAGCACTCAAGCTAAAACTGTCATCTAATGTTCTGCATAACAAGCAAGTAAAAATAGTTACAGGATACAAAATTAAATAAAAGAAAGCAAAACAGGAAGATGAGACAAGACTATCATAAATATGACAGGATCAAATATTGTTCAACAATTATGGTTTGTTCATATGTTGCTAGCATGTTTAAGAATGTTTTTTTTTTTAATCTTAGTATTGCACCTTATTAAATGAGGCCCTGCCTTTAATGGCCTTTAGATCAGGCTCTTAGACCTGGTCTACACTAAATAGGTAAGTCAATGTAGGCTGTTTTGAGTTGACCTAGCTGTGGAAATGTCTTCACTTAAATTTGGCTCCCGCCGAAGTAAGTGCCTCTCTACACCAATCTAGAACCCATTTCCCCGAGTGGCATAGAGCCACTGTCAATGTAATTACATGGGTGCAGTGTCAGTGTAGACACAGTGTTGCTTACATTGACTGTTACTGGCTTTCAGGAGCCATCCCACAATGCCCCACACTGACAATACAATCAATACAAGCGTTCCTGGTGAGGATGTGCACCGCCAGCACAAGGAGTCAAGTGTGTGCACACACAAGTGATTTAATAACTGTGGTGGCTGTATGCCAACATAAATTAGGTCAACATAATTTTGTAGTGTAGACATGGCCTTAGTTATTAGTGGAATCTGATAACATCCTGGTAAAGATAAGTATAATAGCCCAAAGTCATCACTAGTGAGATGTCATTGCCTTCTGTAGCATCACACCAGGATGAATTTGACCCAATTTATGTATGTCACATGGTTGGGATAATACAAGAAGAAATAATCTGGAGCCCATTTCTGCTCCCATTTAAGTCAATAAGACTTTGGGATTGTGTCAGTCCTGGCTCTTGGGATGGCATCTTTGATAATGTGTACATACAATATTATTAAGGCTTCTGATTTTAGGGTTTAACCAACAAACAAGTGAAAGAAAGAAAGAAAGAAAGAAAGAAAGAAAGATGGATCAGGGATTATCCAATAAACACCAGAAAAACACTGGAAATAGTTACTGGTATCTAAGGGCTTATCTACACAGAGTAGTTATGCGGGCTAGAGAGGTGTGATTTTGAAAGCACATGAATGTGTTGTTAATTGATTAGTCTGTGTAGACCCTGCTGGTGCACATTAAAAATCTCCTAATGAGCTTTAATATAGTAATTGCTAGGATACATAAGAAAGATTACCCAATACAGTATATACAAAGAGAAAGCCCCCCAAACCCTTACTGAAAATACTCCCCCCCCCAAAATTAACAATCCCCAAAAAACATAAATCCTCCATATCATGCACATTTATGGTGCCAATCCTGCATGGCTCTGAGGATCTCTTGTGAGACATTGAGCATCCTTAATCCTCACTGACTTCATTCACAGCAATATTAGGCCCAATTCTTCCTTCCTCTTATGCACAGAAAATGGACCAAATTCACCCCAAGAATAACACTGAAGTCAACAGAAGTAGAGGGTGAGCAGCACCTTTCTGGACTGGGCCTTAAAAGAGAAGATCTAAGAATTTTGTTATTTATTTAACTGATTAAAAATTTGTATAACAGAACAATTTTAGAGGGGAGCCCAATTACTTTCACTCTTTCCACTGGCCAATGTTTTGTATACTCAATATCTTATATACTGAAAAAAAATCTGCAAGTTTTTTCACTACAGCAACAGAATTTATCCTTGAGGAGACCTGCAATCTTTTTAATGGGACTCTTGAGTATGTTAAATCAGTATGAAGAATGAATGAGATGGCAAAAGGCTGCCTCTCATATTTGTACTTTCCACTGACAAGAAAAGTTTAGCTTTACCGTTCCTATCCTTTGATGCTACTAAACATAATACTGAATTTACTACCAAATAGCTATTGATGCAATTGTATTTAAACAAACATATATAAATATATGCGCACATAATAAACAAGACTTGATATCCAGAGCTGGATGCTATTCACCCAAGAAGGTGAATACTTAAAGAATTAGCTGAAGAAATCTCAGAGTCACTGGCAATAATATTTATAAACTCATGGATAACAGGAGATGTCCTGGAAGACTAGAGAAGTGCTAACGTAGTGTCCATCTTTAAATAGTGGGGGAAGGAGGAACTGGAGAACTATACACCAGTCAGCCTGACTTTAATACCTGAGAAAGTAATGTATAAAACATTCAATTTGCAAATACCTGGAGGATGAGGGGATAATCACTAGGAGCCAGCATGGATTTACCAAGGACACGTCAAGACATACCAGTTTCATTTCCTTCTTTCACAGAGTAATTGGTTTGGTGGACAAAGGGAATACATTGGACATAATATTCCTGGACTTCAGCAAGACTTTTGACACAGTCCCGCATGACATTCTGATAAGTAAGCTGGAGAAATGTGGGCTTGGTCAAACTACCATTAAGTGGATACATAATTGGTTTAACAAACAACAACAAACAAAGAGTAACTATTAATGGAATGATGCCAGATCAGAGGGAAGTCTCAAGTGGGGCTCCACAGGGGCCTGTTCTGGGTCTGGTGTTGTTTAACATCATTATTAATGACAGGGACGTAGGAATAGAGAGCACACTGATCAAATTTGCAGATGACACAAAGCAAGGGAGGGTTGCCAACACTTTGGAGGATAGAGCTACAATTCAGAGGGATCTTGATAAATGGAGAACTGGGCTATTATCAATAAAATGAAATTCAACAAAGACAACTGTAAGATGCTACACTTAAAGAAGAAAAAACAAATGCATAATTACAAAATAAGGGATAACTGGCTTGGTAGCAGCACTGCAGAGAAGGATCTGGGAGTTGTGGTGGATCACAGCCTCAACATAAGTCAGCAATGCATGCAAGTCATGGGAGGTGATAGTACCTCTCTACTCGGTGCTGGTAAGGCCTCAGCTGGAGTACTATGTCCAATTTCGTCACCAATATATAGAAAGAATGTAGAGAAGCTGGAAAGGATCCAGAAGCGAGTGACCAAGATGATCAAAGGGATGGAATGCAAGCCATATGAGCAAAGGCTGAAGGAACTGGGTGTGTTTAGTTTAGAAAAGAGGAGATTAAGGGGAGACAATCTTCAAATACTTGAAAGGCTGCCATAAAAATGTTCTCTCTTGCCACAGAGGGCAGGACAAGAGGCAATGGGTTCAAACTACAGCATAGCAGATTTAGATTGAATCTCGGAAAAAAATTCCTAACTGTAAGAACAGTAGGACAATGGAACAGACTGCCTAGGGAAGTTGTGGAAGCTCCTTCACTGGAGGTTTTCAAAAGGAGGCTGGATAGTCATCTGTCTTGTATGGTTTAGACACAACACATCTGCATCTTGACAGGGGGTTAGACTAGATGACCCTTGTGGTCCCTTCTAACCCTATAATTCTACAATTTCAAAGTATAATTTGCCCTGTGTACACTAGAGTTTAAAATGGGTTAGTTACAATGTTAACTAATACACTTAAAAAACAAACACCCCAAACAACGCCTTTATATTCTAGTCTAGAAAAGGCCTAAGGAAACTTATTCTTTTGAGGCATCAATAGCTATCTGATGGTAAATTCAATTGAATGTTCACTAAGTTCAATGGGAATGTGATGGTAAATGTTTTTTACACACACACACACACACACACACACACACACACACACACACACACACACACACACACACACACACACACACACACACACACACACACACACACACACACAGATCTGTACAGAAATCCACATACAAATCTCTAACTAAACTAAACTAACTATATATATAATGTGTGGGAGGAGCTCCTGTCTAATTGTACATTATTACAATACATTCTATTGTAACTGAGCATGAGACTATAAACCATAAGATAAAGCTCAAAGTGGAGTCTGACCTGCCAGCCATCTTTACTCACACATGTAATTGTAACTCACATATGTAGACCTATTGATTTCAGTGGTGCTGCTCACCTGAAGTAAGCAAATGTTGTAGGATTTGACCAGTCATTTCTATGTCACCAGATTCCCAAGATTTAAAACAAAAATTTGTTGTGAAATGGTTAAAGGAAGGGGTTTTTTTTAGAATAGTACGTGAGTATTTTATTAACCAAAACACACAGACTTCTTGCCTGAGAATTTCAAAAGGAGATCTGACTGCCCACTTTCCTTGGGCAGGTTGGAATAATCTCAGCACTAATGTAAAGTTTATTATTTGTATTAAGCAAAAGTGAAAATCGTTGCCTTTATGACTATATTTAGTTTAGTTTGATCTGCTATGCTCTGATCAACTAGAAAATCTAGGTAATTTGGAAGACCTATGCCTCCTCAATAACAAATGAAAATCTGTTTAAATATTTAGGGTTGCCTTTGCTCTATAATAAAATGACTATTGGGCTTCATAGGAAAATTACTGTAATGGTGCATATAAGCATAGTAACTGATTTTGTAAGCTATGCATTGGAACATATAGCATAAAGGACATGACCAAGGCTGCAGAGTTTTGTTTAGACTGTGATTAAAGTATTTGGGGGCAAGGAATGTGCCCTCTTTTGTGTTTGTGCAGCACCTAGCACATTATGGATGCTAAGAGAAGCATATAATAAATACTAATAATAACTTTAACAATATCATATTTTGTTACAGAATTTATAATTCATAAGCTAAATCACATACTCAGACAAATGCAGATCAGAATGATATATGGGACTCACAGTTTTGCAAGCAAAATCATTTGGAAACAGAGCAATCAGAATGGTGTATGCAAATAGCATTTGACAGCTAACTATCTGATTAGCTCTCTGTCACTCTGGTATAGATTTATCTCCATATCTACCCCCACAGAGGTTTGTAGTGTGTGTATGTCTCCTTATTTAAAGGCAGAAGCAGTCTAATTAAAAAGATAGGTATTCCCCGTGCTTTCAGGTCTCACATCCTAATGCCATATCACTGTCTTCCCATGACTATCTTTCAGCCTCCTTACTTTGATAATATCTGTTATTCCGTTGTGCCCTGCAGGAAAAAATACCATTCACAGATCTGTAGCAGTTATTAATAGCTTCTCTCTTGCTTGTTATAAACGTGGCGGTTACTGAGGATAGGTCATCCCCAGAATCATACGGAGGGCGGCTGCCCTTCTGTAGGACACCATCCACAGCCCACTTCAATAGCCCTGCTCATTGTTACATTGGAAGTGGAAATAAGTGCAAAATCTGCATATATTTCGCTTGTTTGTGCAATCATGAGGCAGGTAAATTAGGTATTCTACTCTGTTTGAGAAAATCCTGGCTGACGCGACAGGCAGCTCTCTTCAGGCATCTAGGGCAGCGTGTGCCGTTTTAATTTGAGGATAAACGCCAAACCAATCTGGAGACGGATGTGCAGAGGGGCTAGTCTGATAGCACCAGTGAAACCTGCTCAGGCGTTAGACCCATCCTCACTGAACTGGAAAGCCCTGTGTCTAGTCGCGAGTCTCTTCTTCAGGTGATATTGGATGATCAAAGCCAATCGCCGCTGGAGCCTGGCGGGTACTGTAGCCACCAGCTGCTGCTGCGACTCGCCCCGTGCTGCCCCTTAGGGAGGCGGGGAGGGGACAGGAGGCGGCGAGCTGGGGGCGTGACGGCTGGCGGCCCTGTGGGGAGCTCACTCCCTCCCCCCCGATTGCCTGGGCTCAGAGGGGCAGGCGCCAGCCCCGGCCCCGCGCTGCGGGGATAGCAGGGGGAGCACAGCCGCTGGGGGCAGGCGGGGCCGGCCTCAAGGGAAGCGGGGCAGCTGGCGGGAGGCAGCGGGTCCCCGGAAAGGCTGGGGAAGGAGCCTCTGGAGGCAGCGGCGCGGGGCTGGGGGAGGGCGCCGGGGCAGAGGGAGGGGACCCGCGGGAGGTGGGGAGGCCCAGGTGGCTTTGCAGGGACGCGCTACCGGTCATACCTGGGCGAGCAGGTGCCCTGCTCCCGGCGCCCCCCTTCCACCTTGGCGGCTGCCGGCTGCTCCTGCGGGGCCGGCGCTCCCTCCATGGCCCCGCGGCGGGTCGCCCTGGCTAGCTGCAGGCTCCGGCCGCGGGGGAAGGAGCTGTCCGCCGCTCGCGGGTGCTGAGCGCCCGGGCGCCCGACCCCCTCCCCACGGGCACAGAGCCTGCGCAAGCGCAGAGGGTGCGGGCCGGGAGTGGGAGGGGGGGTCGAGCCGGGCGCGTGGCCCAATAGCAGGGCTAGGCTGAGAGCGGGGCGTGGCTAGGACCAGTCGGGGGCGGAGCGCGGCGGAGGCGGGGCTGGGAGCCCGCAGCAGTAGCTGGCGTTGGCCCCAGGAGAAGGGGGCTCGGCATGGGAGACAAGTTTGTAGAAATTGTGGTGGTGCCCAGAACCCGCCCCCCAACTCCGCCCCCTCAAACTCTGCCCCCACCTGCCTAAGGCTCTTGGCGGAGTTTCATGGGGAAGGTCTGAGGTGCAGGTCCTGGGCTGGGGATTGGGGTGCAGGCTTTGGGAAGGCGTTTGGGTGGTGGGTGCAGGCTCCGGAGTGGGGCAGGGGGTGGGTGTGCAGAGGGGGTGAGGGCTGCAGGCTTTGGGACGGAGTTTGGGTGCAGGCTCTGGGCTGGTGGTGGGGGTGTAGGGAGGGGTGCAGGCTTTGGGAGGGAGTTTGGGTGCTGGGTACAGGCTCTGGGCCGGGGCAGGGGGTGGGTGTGCAGGAGGGGATGAGGGGTGCAGGCTTTGGGACGGAGTTTGGGTGCAGGCTCAGCTGGGGATGTGGGTGTAGGAAGGGGAAGGTGCAGGGCCGGTGCAACCATTTAGACGAACTAGGCGCTTGCCTAGGGCGCCGAGATTTGGGGCCGCCAAAAAGCGCCCCCCAATTTTTTTTAAATGGTTGACCAGCTGCTGCTGCTGGGACAGAGAGGGAGTCTGAGCTGCCGGCGGTAGCTGTCAGCCCAGGGTGTCCCCCGGGTCAGGGCGCCACCGCGGCAGCCCGCAGTCCAGGGTGTCCCCCGGGTCAGGGCGCCTCCGCAGCAGCCCGCAGTCCAGGGTGTCCCCCAGGTCAGGGCGCCACCCCGGCAGCTGGCAGCCCAGGGTGTCCCCCGGGTCAGGGTGCTGCCGCGGCAGCCCACAGCCCAGGGGGTCCCCCGGGTTAGTGCGCCGCCGCAGCAGTCCATAGTCCAGGGGGTCCCCCTGGTCAGGGTGCCGCCGCGGCAGCTGGCAGTCCAGGGGGTCACCCTGGTCAGGGTGCCGCCGCGGCAGCCGGCAGCCCAGGGAGTCCCCTGGGTCAGGGCGCCGCTGCGACTGCCCAGAGGTTCAGGCTGCAGGCGGCGCGCTGACCCAGGAGAATCCCTGGGCTGCTAGCAGAGGCTCAGAAATCAGAATCCCTCTCCCTCCCAGAGCAGGGGCTCCAGCCTATGCAATTTTTCTCATTGGGTGGGGAGGGGGACGGCGGCTGGGCAGAGCTGCACAGCTCTGCTTATCGCATGTGGTAGGAGCCCTGCGACGGCGCAACACAAGGGCTTCTGGAGGAATGCAGGGGCTGCCCCCTGGCTCAGCCTCCACATCAGCCCCAGTGAGGGGCAGGAGAAGAAAAGAGCCTTAGCGGTGGTCTGGTGGAGTGGAGGAAGAAAGAAGACCCTGACGCTCATGTGCTGGGCAAGGTAAGCAAGTGCTTCCCCACAGCTCGGCCTAGGCGCCTGTGCTCCTGCCCCCTTGGTCCTTGGCTGGTCCCTGCTCCTGCTCCCCTTGTATGTGGGTGGCTCGAGAGAACAGCAGCCTGCAGAGCTGAGCTGCCCCAGTGCCCCCAGGCACCCCCCTTGACCCCATCCCCCCGACAGCCCTGACCCCCAGCTCCGAGCCCAGCCCCTCTGAGCTGGACACCACCCTGACCCCATCTCCCCACATCCCTGAGCCCAGCCCCTGTGAGCTGGGCACCCCTGAACCCAGAGCCCAGCTCCCCACCCAGCCCTGGGCAACAACAGCACCACCCCCAGGCAGCGACAGCCCATTGGTACCAACCATCACAATCACCCATCATCTGCCTATTATGTAATTGCAAATGTATACAGACCATTACAGCTTTTAATGTTTTTAAATAATGTACTTAGTGTATTTTCAAATTATTACAAGTTAATTTTTGAATGTATTTCACTAGTTATTTTTTACATTTCCTAATACATGTTACTATAGTATTGCAAATGTTTTATGGAAGGGGCCCCCAATTTTGCTTTGCCCAAGGCCCCCTGAATCCTCTGGGCAGCCCTGTCTGAGTTTTAAGCCCTGCTGTTGTGTTTTGCCTGCAACAGGCAGGCCTAAGCCTGTGAGTGACCCCCATAGCAGCTGCCTGAAGAAGTGCTTGGGGGAATCATGCAGAAGGAGTGTGATATTTATTTGAGTTCTCTCCTCATGGAGGCTGTGCTCCATTTGGTGCAGGACAGCAGTCTCAGCAGGACTCTAGGCCCAGCACCTTGCCTCCGTTTGTGAACTTGTACTGCACCCATCACCGGGCTCAGTCTGGCACCGTTACCCCTCACCAGTGCCCAAGAAGCAGTCAAAAAAGTTGGATGGATTGGTTAGGTTAGTTGTCGTGCTGTTGCTTGGCCAGTGTAGAGACCACTGAATGCATAATAATCCTCTGTGATGTTCTGTCCTGAGCACAATTGGCATGTTATGAGGTAGTGCCTGTGAGGGACAGGTGTCTGTTTATGTCATCCAACCATCATGTCTTAGGTCTTCTGGGGGGGGGGGGAGCTTTTCCATCCTGCTTTCATTGGATCAAAGTCAAAGATTATTTTCACAGGGAAGTTAATAGGCATTTAGAGCAGATGAACATACCACCACAGAGAGAACTTGGCAACCATTTGAGTGTGTGTGACCTATTTAGTTAGAAAATGGAATTTTTCATTCAAATTGAGTTTGTACCATTTGATGTTTTTAATCATTTGGAGGTGCATGGCTAGTTAGGCAGAATGGGTTCCGCAGCACTCCCAGTCAGATTTTGATATGAAGGAAGGACCTATACGTGACTAAAAAAGGTGTATTTCTGATTACAATCAACATTGCGTAATTTTAAGGGAAAGTCATTTTGATCTCTTAATCAATATTTATGTCAAACAGTTGATGAAATTCAAATAGTTAATTATAGTAAGTGACATGTATTCTCTATCCTTTACTTTTAATAGTGAACAAGAAAAAGGACTGATAGGAATAAAATTTCATTTTTTTCATTTACAGTTGGTGCAGCCTCATGGCAGATAAAAAAAAAGGTCTGGGGCACAATTTCGTGACCGTGTATTGTGTATAATGTATGTGATTTTGGGGGGGGGGGGGAGTGCAAGATGGAAGTTTTGCCTAGGGTGCAAAATATCCTTGCACCGGCCCTGGAGAGGTGGTGCACGCTGGGGCAGAGGATCAGGCTTCAGGGGAATGAGGGTTGGGGCTGAGGATGAGGGACTCATGATGCGTGGGGGCTCAGAGCTGGGGCAGAGGCTCAGGGTGCAGGGGAATGAGGGTTGGGGCTGAGGATGAGGGTTTCATGCTGCGGTGGGGGTTCAGGGCTGGAGCAGAGGATTAGGGTGAAGGGGGATGAGGGCTCTGGCTGGGAATGATGATTAGAGTGCAGAGGGATGAGGGCTCTGACTGGGGATGAGGTCTCTGGCTGGGCCAGAGGATTCGGGTGCAGAGGGATGAGGGCTCTGGCTGGGGATGAGGATTAGGGTGCAGAGGCATGAGGGCTTTGGCTGGGGATGAGGATTAGGGTGCAGAGGTGTCATAAACAGATAGCTAAGGGTTAATGTCTCTTTCACCTGAAGCACCTGACCAGAGGACCAATCAGGAAACCGGATTTTTTCAACTTTGGGTGGAGGGAATTTTGTGTCCGAGGTCTTTGTTTTCTGGCTGCCTGCTTTCTCTGAGCTTTAGAGAAGTAGTTCTGTTCTCTAATCTTCTGTTTCTAAGTGTAAGGACAAAGAGATCAGATAGTAAGTTATATGGTTTCTTTTCTTTGGTATTTGCATGAATATAAGTGCTGGAGTGCTTTGATTTGTATTCTTTTTGAATAAGGCTGTTTATTCAATATTCTTTTAAGCAATTGACCCTGTATTCGTCATCTTAATACAGAGAGACCATTTGTATTTTTCTTTCTTTTTTTATATAAAGCTTTCTTTTAAGACCTGTTGGAGTTTTTCTTTGCTTCAGGGAAATTGAGTCTGTACTCACCAGGGAATTGGTGGGAGGAAGAAATCAGGGGAGATCTGTGTGTGTTGAAGTGGCTAGCCTGATTTTGCATTCCCTCTGGGTGAAGAGGAAAGTACTTTTTGTTCCAGGACTGGGAACAGAGAGGGGGAGTCACTCTGTTTGGATTCACAGAGCTTGTATCTGTGTATCTCTACAGGAGCACCTGGAGGGGGGAAGGGAAAAAGGATTATTTCCCTTTGTTGTGAGACTCAAGGGATTTGGGTCTTGGGGTCCCCAGGGAAGGTTTTTCAGGGGGACCAGAGTGCCCCAAAACACTCTAATTTTTTGGGTGGTGGCAGCAAGTACCAGGTCCAAGCTGGTAGCTAAGCTTGGAGGTTTTCATGCTAACCCCCATATTTTGGACACTAAGGTCCAGATCTGGGAATAAAGTTATGACAAGAGGCATGAGGGCTCTGGCTGGGGCAGAGGATTAGGGTGCAGGGGGATGAGGGCTCTGGCTGGGGATGATGATTAGGGTGCAGAGGGATGAGGGCTCTGACTGGGGATGAGGATTAGGGTGCAGGGGGATGAGGGCTCTGCCTGGGGCAGAGGATTAGGGTGCAGAGGGACGAGGGCTCTGGCTGGCGATGACGATTAGGATACGGGGGATGAGGGCTCTGGCTGGGGCAGAGGATTAGGGTGCAGAGGGATGAGGGCTCTGGCTGGGGCAGAGGATTAGGGTGCAGGGGGATGAGGGCTCTGGCTGGGGATGAGGATCAGGGTGCAGGGGGATGAGGGCTCTGGCTGGGGCAGAGGATCAGGGTGCAGAGGGATGAGGGCTCTGGCTGGGGCAGAGGATCAGGGTGCAGAGGGATGAGGGCTCTGGCTGGGGCAGAGGATTAGGTTGCAGAGGCGTGAGGGCTCTGGCTGGGGATGAGTATTAGGGTGCAGAGGCGTGAGGGCTCTGGCTGGGGCAGAGGATTAGGGTGCAGAGGGACGAGGGCTCTGGCTGGGGCAGAGGATTAGGGTGCAGGGGGATGAGGGCTCTGTCTGGGGCAGAGGATTAGGGTGCAGGGGGATGAGGGCTCTGTCTGGGGATGAGGATTAGGGTGCAGGGGGATGAGGGCTCTGGCTGGGGCAGAGGATTAGGGTGCAGGGGGATGAGGGCTCTGGCTGGGGATGAGGATTAGGGTGCAGAGGGATGAGGGCGCTGGCTGGGGATGAGGATTAGGGTGCAGAGGGATGAGGGCTCTGACTGGGGATGAGGGCTCTGGCTGATGCAGAGGATTAGGATGCAGAGGGATGAGGGCTCTGGCTGGGGATGAGGATTAGAGTGCAGGGGGATGAGGGCTCTGGCTGGGGCAGAGGATCAGGGTGCAGAGGGATGAGGGCTCTGACTGGGGATGAGGGCTCTGTCTGACGCAGAGGATTAGGATGCAGAGGGATGAGGGCTCTGGCTGGGGATGAGGATTAGGGTGCAGGGGGATGAGGGCTCTGGCTGGGGCAGAGGATCAGGGTGCAGAGGGATGAGGGCTCTGGCTGGGGCAGAGGATTAGGGTGCAGAGGCGTGAGGGCTTTGGCTGGGGATGAGGATTAGGGTGCAGGGGGATGAGGGCTCTGGCTGGGGATGAGGATTAGGGTGCAGGGGGATGAGGGCTCTGGCTGGGGCAGAGGATTAGGGTGCAGGGGGATGAGGGCTCTGGCTGGGGCAGAGGATTAGGGTGCAGGGGGATGAGGGCTCTGACTGGGGATGAGGGCTCTGGCTGACGCAGAGGATTAGGATGCAGAAGGATGAGGGCTCTGGCTGGGGATGAGGATTAGGGTGCAGGGGGATGAGGGCTCTGGCTGGGGCAGAGGATCAGAGTGCAGAGGGATAAGGGCTCTGGCTGGGGATGAGGGGTTTGGGGCATTGGAGAGGCTCAAGGCTAGGGCAGAAGGGCAGGGTAAGGCAGCCTGCCTTGCCATTAACGGATGGCAGGCACTAGGACCCTGGGGCAGCAGACAGCAGTTCTGCTGGGAGCCATTCTCTGGCAGCAAGAGCAGGGACGCGGCGGAGGGGGGGATATAGGGGGAGGGGTGGAAGGTGGAGGCCGGGACCCGCTCCAGGCAGGGACACGGCGGGGCGGGGCGGTGGGGGGAGACCTGCAGGGGCTGGGGCCGGGACCCGATCCAGGCAGGGCTGGGGGAAGAGACCCAGCTCCAAATATTGCTGGAGCAGGCCCCCCAGCCCTGAATATTCCTGGAGCCCGGGCACCTCGAGCCCATATAACTTGCCGCCTATGGGCTCGGATACTGGGAAGCCACCAGCGGCTGGGACCAGGTGTCCTGGCAGCACAGGGGAGCGAGCCCCAGCATGGAGACCTTCCCTTGACCCAGCTGGTAAGCGGGCCTGCTCCAGGGATGGACACCCCCTGCCCCCGCCCTCCCCCACCTCAATAGCTTGGCCTTCCCCAGAGCAGTGTTGCCCCGGCTGCACACACTTTAGCACAAGTGGAGCAACTCTACTTCCTCCTGTCTGAGTGCAGCTGGGATGAGGCCCTCTTCTAGCAGTTGAGCAGTTTCTCCTCCCTTGGTGTTCACATCTCAGCTGCTAGAGGAGGGTGTCATCCTCCCTGATTGAACTAACCTCATCTATAGACTGAGTCTTGCCTGCATATTTATACCTGCCTCTGGAAACTTCCACTACATGCATCTGGCAAAGTGGGTATTTACCCAGGAAATACATCTGTTAGTCTATAAGGTGCCACAGGACTCTTTGTTGCTTTTCACAGATCCAGACTAACACGGCTACCCCTGTGATACTTGTAATACAAAGAATATGAACAACCGGACTGTTTCCCTTTCCCAAAAAATGTATCACTAAGTATGTTTATTTATGGGTAGAAAAGATTCAATAACATTTGTGTTGCATGGTGTCAGACAGGTGCCACTGACCACAGTTTGGGCTGAGAACAGGAAAACTTCACTGGATAACTGTAGAAGATTAATTTGCAGAAGCTCACTCCAGAACTTTATTCTTGGTATTGGCCATGACCCTGCCTGTGATTTTCACCATGGTAGTGACCTTGACCTTTTTCATGACAGTGAACACAGTCATGACTATGGCATCCTCATGGCTTTACTTGCTGTGAAAAAGCCAAAGCAAAAAGGATGAGTATTACTGTGCTGAGTATCCTGGCAACTCCCACTAATCCACTAGCTGCTTAGAATAAGCCTTTCCTGCTTTATTGCTCTAGATTTTTTAGAAGGTCTAAAAAGCGTACGTCTTTCCTTGATAGGCGATGAAGTGCTTTTATAATCCAGCGGAAGAGGAGTCCCAAGAATAGGGTATGGAGACTATCAATGTCTCTAATAAAATATTGCCTGACCAGGTTGAGATGTACTGGCTGCATAGTGAGGAAGGAGTCCCCTTTACTGAATATCAGCTATGAATCCTATGAAGTGAGTTTTAGCTCACAAAAGTTTATGCTTAAATAAATATGTTAGTCTCTAAGGTGCCACGATTACTCCTCATTCTTTTTGCTGATACAAACTAACATGGCTACCACTGTGAAAGCTATGAAAATATTTCTCTGCTACAATTAAGCAAAGGGCTTGCTCAATAGAGTCGAATAAATTGCAGTTATTAGATCTAGAATAGCTTATGTTGCCTGCCTAGAAAAAAATAAAACTTTGTCTACTGAATAGATTGGACAGGATTTATTTGATGGTAAAGTCTCTACTTACCATTTCCTTTCCCTTTGTCCTGTCTCCTGCTACTATAAAATAAAACAAGCAATAGAATATTAAAGAAAGATTTAGAGATGGACTTTTCAGACCCTATTATAAATATACTGCTAATTTTATAGCTAGCAATTTCATATAGGCTATAATCTATTACTGTGGCTTTATTTTTATGAGTTGGGTTAGTGCTATTGTAACTAGAAAAGCTTAATCTACTCCTTGTTCTATGCTCTTGATTTCTGCAATGTTGCTGGGGCAATACAGTCTCATATGTAGTACCAATTTGAGAAGAAGTTAGGTCTTGTGGTTAAGGCAGTGGATTGGACTTCAGATGATCTGAGCTCAATTCTCAGCTATGCCACAAGCCGTCCATCACTTAGGGTATGTCTATACTGCAAAGTTGTCGACAAAACTTTTGTCTTTGTAGATAAATCTCTGTATTAAGCATCTTTGCATAATTGTGTATCATTTTCATATGACTTTGTATTATGCCTCTTCATATAACCTCTATTTTCATACAACTTTGTATCAAGTCTGTTGATATAGGAACTTTGTATCAATTCCTTATATAGAAACTTTGTATTGAGCGTTGGTATAATGTTATAGCCCCTAAGGATAGTTACGGTAGAAGAAAAAATTCTTTTCACTAGGAGTAGAATAATATCTCCCCCCTTTTAATCAATTGCCCTGTTGAATGAATGAGGTGTGAATGAGTAAGGCATGGAAGGCAAACAACTCCAGACAGCTGCAACAGTTGGAGAGGGGATGTAAGCCAGACCCAAGAACAATAAAACTTGTCAAAAGCAACAAAGAGTCCACTTGTCAAGTGGACTTATTAAAGAAGATCAGACATATTGAAGGCCTTGGGAGCGAGCACCTTCTCTTGAAAACACCCTCTTTGAAAATAAATGTGGTCTTAATGCTGCAACACCCAGAAGGAAGCACCACCAATGACCAACTGACACAGACACAGATTTTGCATCTGGTGGAGATTTGCATGAGAGGGCAGCTGCTATAAGTGTGAGATGTCTTGCAGAGGATCCTGGGTCTTGTCTTGTCAACACTGGAGCATTGATCTGGATCGACAAAAGCCTGGCTCCACCCCTGGCCCATCTAACTCATCTGGCCAGTGAAGTTAGGGAGAGCAACTAGTTGGTAACAACAAGAAGACAGAGTGTGCTTGTGTGTCTGTGTGAGTGCATGAGTGTAATATATATCACATACATATGATACAGTGTTGATTGATATGTGTATTACCAATAAATGTGGCACTTTGCCTTATCCCCCCTGAAAAGATCCTGTGCAGTACTTTAAGTACAACATCTTTCACAGGTACTTAAAAAAGCCCCCCTGTGAAAGAAAAAAGTTTTGCCGATGCAAGTGGCAGTGTGAATGCGGCTTTGTCGGCAGGAGCACTCTCCTGCCGACAGATGCCGCTTACAGGGCTGGAAATATTTTGCCAGCAAAAGTGCCGACAAAGAGCGTTTACACACACTGACTTAGCGACAAGGCTGTGTTAACACAGCCTTGTCACTAAAAGCTGCGTGGTGTAGACAAGCCCATAGTTTGTGCCTCTGTTCCCCCTCTGTATTAGGTGACACATTGGAGGGAGACAAAGGGGAGCACCAACTAAAGGTGTTTAAAAACTAAAAAATGAGACACACCCCAACATGATCTGCACATTAAGGACAGCTACACTATTTAGTTGCATCTGTCCCACTGATGACTGGAGATAATTTTTAAGTCTTCTGAAGTTGGAGAATGAGTTCAGGATGATACAGGCACAGTGAGAAGGATTCATAGGGTATGTCTACACTGGAAATTTCAAAACGCTGCTGCAGGAATGCTCCCGTGGCAGCGCTTTGAAGTGTGGGTGTGGTCTTGCACGAGCGCTGGGAGAGAGCTCTCTCAGCGCTCCTGGTAATTCACCTCCATGAGGGGATTAGCTCCGAGTGCTGGAGCACTCAGAGCCTGTCTACACTAGTGCTTTAAAGCGCCCAGACTTGCTGCACTCAGTGGGGTGACCCCTGGAGACAGCAAGTTAGAGCACTATAAAATGTAAGTGTAGACAAGCCCTTTTACATTTACAGTACTCTGGAAACAGTGCTTCTAGAGTACTGCAAATAACTCCAAGATCTTTCTGGGTGGGTAACAGCTAATTCAGGCACCATCATTTTTTATGTATTGTTGGGATTATATTTTGCAGCCTGTTTTTGATTTAATTATCTTGAGTAATTTTGTGTCATGTGCAAACTTTGCTGTTTCACTGTTTACCCCTTTTTGCAGATCATTTATGAATATGTTGAACAGTACTGATCCCAGACCAGTACAGACCCCTAGGGGCATCTCTATTTACTTCTCTCCATTCTGAAAATGGACCTACCCTTTGTTTCCTGTCTTATAACTGGAGTGCATGGGAATGCTTTCAGGATCATCTAATGATCTTTAATTTAATGACAAGCCTTTTGTTATCTTAATCACCCTGCCTCTGTTTATAAACAAACTCCCTGCCCCAAGGGTGGAAGTCGTTAGCAGTAGCTGGGCCCTTGCCCCCACCCAGGCGATTGGGGAGGGGCATGTGACCCTTGCCCCCCCCCCCCACATCTCCCCCTTCCTCCCACCCTTTGACAGTCTTGTCTATTTAGGCCTTGGCTACACTCACACTTTACAGCGCTGCAACTGGGGTGTGAAAAAACACGCCCCTGAGCGCTGCAAGATACAGCGCTGTAAAGCGTCAGTGTAATCAGGGCAGCAGTGCTGGGAGTGCGGCTCCCAGCGCTGCATGCTACACCCATAAGGGATGTGGTTTACATGCAGCGCTGGGAGAGCTCTCTCCCAGCACTGGCGCTCCGACTACACTCACACTTCAGCGCTTTGAAATTCCAAATGTAGCCATGATGTTAGACTGTAAGCTCTTTGGCCAGGGGTGTTCTCCTATTATGTGTTTGTACATGGCCTAGCACAGTGGGGATCTGATCTCAGTTGGGGCATATAGGCATTACCATATATATCAAAGTCCCTTTTACAGCAGTTATAACACACCCAATGCTGGAACAGTTGTGTGTGAAGTCACTCGTCCTTCCTTTGCTCTTTGCCGTTGAGGTAGTTGGCTGTGCTCCATGGGATCACAGCCAAACCACACATCCAAGGTTTGTCACTAAATTAGACAGCTCCAGCTGTTCTCTGTTGTCCTTCTGACCTGAGCGAAGGTATTAAGCACTGGGGGTGGAAAGAGAGAGGAAGAAAAAATAAAAGTGAAGGGAAAGATTCCTTAGCTAAAATAGAGAAATGAGGTAAGAGATGAGAGACAAATGGAGAAGTGAAAAGGGCAAAAGAGAGTAAGGAACAGACAGTAAGGGAAAAATACAGATGAGAAAGGAGAGAAGAGAAATAAAAGGGGTGTATGAGATGAAGAGGGGATCAGGGAGATGAAAGAGGCTTTAAATATACTCATAGGTGGTGGGTGGAGCCCTCTTCTGGGGAGGCTAGCCCCCAGCTCCACCCCTTCTGCCCATGCCCTCCCCATGGCTGGATCCCTGAGACCCCCCTCTCCCCTTGGCCATAGCCACAAGCTGCACCAGTCCCCTATCCCACCCCCGCCCAGAAGAGGCCCTGGCTGGCTGAAGCCTTGAGGCCACCCACCCCCCACCTGCCTAAAGGAGCAACTGCAGCTCGGAGCATCCCCGGCTGGGCTTGCCAAAGCCCCGAGCCTCTCTCCTCCACATTCCCCCCACCCCAAGGAGCTCTGGCTGGGCTGGCCAAAGCCCCGAGCCAAGCCAAGCTCCCTCCCGTCTGGAGGAGCCCTGGCCAAGCTGGCCGAAGCCACACCGTGCCTCCTCTGCCCGGACCCAACCTGCCACCGCCCAGGGGAAAGTGTCTATAGAAGATGTTTTTGATATGCCCCATGCAGGTTCCAGGGCAGCTGAGGAGGCAGTATGTGCCTCCTGGAGCATAATGAGCAAAAACTTTGCCTCCAAACCCTGCAGCCAAGGGTCTGGTGGCAGCGGCTGGAGGAGTCAGACTGCACGACACTTCCCCCTTCTCCTTTGGATCCACGTGGCCTAGCTGGCAGTTGAGGCAGGACATAGGGAATGGTGGGTGAATTGCATTACAAAGCCCAGTGATTAGGAATGTGTTTATTTACTGCCAAATAATGAGTTCTCTTACCTGTGGCATTTTGGCTGTGAAAAAGAGAAAAATAACCTTGCATTTGAGCTTTGAAACAGTATTTGATGTGGACATATAATATTCTTTCCATACTTACCTATCTCCCTTCTCACCTCCACTACCACTACCAGCACATGCAGGTGCCTTCACGAAGAAGAAGAAAAAAAGCTGTAAGATTCCTGGTTAGAAAGTTCTGAAGCATCAAGGACTCTATTCTACTCCTACTGAAGTGAGTTTCAAAGTTTCCATTGTCCTCAATGGTACAGGATCACCCTCCAAATGTTTGCTGATCCCTAGGATCTATAGTTAGGAGATTCTTTAGGGAGGGACAAGGAAAACTTTTTTCCTTTTTTTGTCTGCAGTGTGGTAGCCGTGTTGGTCCTAGGATATTAGTGAGACAAAGTAGATGAGGTAATATCTTTTATTGGACCAACTTCTGTTGGTGGCCTGAAGAAGAGCTTATGTAGCTTGAAAGCTTGTCTCTTTCACCAACAGAAGTTGGTCCAATAAAAGATTATCTCATCCATCTTGCCTCTGTAGTGTTTTCCTTGGCATCTGTATGGTGGATCAGGTCGAGTGATGGAAAGCTCTTCTCATGTTTTCTTAACTTATTTAGTTCACTTCAATGCAGCTCTGCACTTTTCAGTATGAGTCATCTCAGAACATCCCATCTTAGTTTGGCTACATTCAGCAGTTTATTTTAGTTCACTTCAAATCCAGTAATCCCAATCCAAGATAGCTCAGTTCATAATGTCCTGGCTCTGATTAGCACAACTCAGGAAAGTATATTCCAGTTAAAATTGGCTCAGCAAAACACATCCAACACCAGAGCAGGATACATACTCCAGCCTGGCTCAAAGCTCAGACTGGTTCAGTTTAGCACTTTCCTAATTCATCACTGTAGCTCTGCACATACCATTTTGGATCATATATTATCAGTTCTTCTGTAATCTATATTTAATCTGGCTCATGATTTCTCAGCTCAATTCTCTTTTGCCTGGTTTTGGATTAAGAAAAGATAGACACATTTTCTGCTTGGTTTATGGGGATTTGGCTGGGTGACTCCTGGGAGTTACCTAATTAAATTGCTGCACTTTGCACTGAAAACTTATCCTTAAGCGTTGGGCACTGAAAAGAAAATCTAAACAGAGCCAGAAAAGAAATCTGGGCCTTGGACAAAACCTAGCAACATTAAAAAACAAAACCATCCCCCTATCCCTCCCCCCCCACACAGTGCACATGCTGTAGTAAATGATATATGGCCAGACAGGCATATACACACAGAGACACACCAATTTGGATAAATACCCACTAAGCTGTATACGAGTATAGAGTCACATATTTTAAAGCCAGAAGGAACCATTATGATGATCTCATGTGACCCCCTGCATAACACTGACCATTGTATTTCACCAGTAATTTCATCAGGTCCAATAACTGGCACTGATAGACAAATGTACACAGAGAAGTTCCTATCCTAATACAGAGGCAGACTGGAGTACAAATCCCCAAGCACAGGCATGCATGAGATGCAAAGACAGACAAAACCAGGCTGGCACACAAAATAAAAACAGAGCTATCTATGCAGACACACAAAGCTCAGTGCCAGCTGCCAGGATGGAGCCAGTGACTAGAGATGGGCAAAAATCTTTAGCAGTAAATTTTTTTTGGCATCACTGAAATGTTTCAGGTTTCAGAGGAGTAGCTGTGTTAATCTGTATCAGTAAAAACAACAAGGAGTACTTGTGGCATCTTAGAGACTAACAAATGTATTTGGCATAAGCTTTCAAATTCATGTCAGTTTTGTCAAATTGTTTCAGACAAAAAGATTCTGAAAAAAAGTCAGTGTTTCATTTTGACATATTCAAAATGAAATGTTTCAATTTTTTAGTTCCAAACAACTTTTACTGAAAAATTTCCTTTAATAAAAAGCAATCAAAATATTTAAAAAATGCTTGAAATCAAAAATATTTTGCTTCAGGTTGAACAAATCATTTTGGTTTTAACTTTTTGATTTGCCAACGACTATGTAAAAATTGTTGAGGGGTTGATCCAAAATGAATTTAATTTTGGATTTTTCAGAATTGCCAGACAACCAAAAAAAATCCATTATTTGCCAAGCTCTACCAGTGGAACAGTCATGTATCCTTTGCCTTAATAAACTCTTTATTGCTCCAGCCCACTCAGACCAGGTCTGTACTAGAAAATGTTACTGATACAGTAATGTTGGCTAGGAATGTGATTTTTTAAAATGACATATTTATACCAGCAAAAGCCGTAGTGCAGATGCAGTTATACTGGCATACAAGTGCCTTTGCTGGTATAGCTTATTTTTGCTTAAGGAATTGGTATAAGCTACACTCATAAAAACACTTCTTTGCTAGTATAAGCTGCAGCTACACGTGGAGGGTTTGATGGTGTAGCTCTACCAGCTTAACTAAACTGGCAACCTTTCCTAATGTAGATCTGAAGTGACACTATTCATATCTGGCTACCTGACCCTGAGGAACAGTCCCTGCATGGCTGCAGATGTGTGAGCTCATTACATAAACTACGCTTCACTTCCTCTGCGCCAGGCTTATTTTACAGCAGCAACACAGTCAGTACCATTCACCCTTTGCAACTTCAGAGGTGTCGAATATACACATGGCAATGCATTGCAGTCACAGTTTAAATGCCAGGAGCTGAATCAACTCATTCTCGCTAAGAGCCACCTTCATAAAGGTGGACACATGCCAAACATTTCAGCTGGGTGTCTGAAGTGCCTAGATCTTATTTAATCTCCTAAATAGAAGTGTTCTCTTTTTCAAGGTGCAGAGTATTTTCAGCTCTCATTTATGGGTGCACAGAGTATTCAATTACTTGGGTCTGCACAGATGCATATTCTTATCAGAGGCTCACCTTGTCTACTTATAGCATGATTTAAAGCAAAGCTATATTGCTGTTTTTCAGATTTGTTTTTCTTGTTTGTAGCAGTCTGTGCTGTATTGATAATTCACTCAGCAATATAAACATAGAAGCATTCAGATATCTTGGTATTTTTTCTTAGATTTCTATGTTATAAATATACACACATGCACACACACAGTGATTTACACACAGCTGATTACTTACATCTTGCCCTCTGCTTGTTCAGGTATTTATGTATGTACTTACACAGTTATATACATGCACAGTTCTGCATAGCCCACCACACCCATTAAAGGTATGTCTGCAAAAGGTGAGCTTACCAGAGGAAGATATTGATGAAAGGTGGAAGGACACACAGGTGCATTACTATGATTTAGGAGAGAGAAAGCAGATTTCTAGAACCAAAGGGGTGCTGTAAAACAAAAGGAACATAGAGTTAGAGCACGCCACCAGGAAAACTGGACAATTCTCCATTACTTTCCAGAAGGTGACTGGCGGAAGCAGCCAGCAGAAGGCAGCAAGCTGGCAGGGCAGTGAGTAACAGTGGCTAGCGGGGTGGCCAGCGAGAGCAAGTGCTCAGATGCTGGAGCAAGCCAGGAGCCTTCTTCCCCGGGTGGGAGAACTCACACAGATGCACCTCTGAACCTGGGCCTTCACTGACCAAGGACAATCATTGTGAGTGGGGTATGGTGAAGGAGCAGAGGGAGGCACAGAAAAAGAATTTTTGGTTGTAGAGCTCAAGATCATGAGGCAGAAAACTCTGCCCCATGCACTCTGGGGTGGGTGTCCTACTCACAGTTTTATATTTATGAATCCTGCTTGTGGCATTTTTCCTAATTAATGTCAGCTGACTTTTCTCCTTTCATTAAAAGTTTCTTTTCTACACTCAGACTCTGTACTGTACTCTCAGAGGCACCTGGGGTGGGGGCTCAAGCCAGTTCTGTGTTGTATCGTTGAAAAGGAAGCCCTAGATATTGAACCCGGCCCTGGCTGCTGCCGGCTCCACCTGGCGGAAGGGTTACAGTTATAGCTGTTAAGGTCTCAACAAATACATGGGTCTTTGTAACCCTTAACTAACATTTCCAGTTGTAGTTTGTCTAGTGTTTTTACATAGGCTGTAAATATTATAGATTCATAGTCAAGGTATTATCATTCTGGAAAGGAATCTTAGTTGTACTCAAAATGTAAGTTCTGTATGACTATTTCAATGTAACAAAGACCTTCCTTTATAAATATACAGACACCTCCTCCTTTTATTATGTCTCTGTCACATCTGATTACATTGTATTCTGGAAATAAGTCCTCACGAACCATGTTTCTTATGCCCATATCACATCAGGTTTGTTTTCCATTTCAAAAACAGTTTTCTTTAATTCCTGGCCATGTGTTACCAAACTATGTGCACATTCCAGCAAAAAAAATGTTCAAACCATGTTGTTTAAACTACATATTACCTTCCTTTAAAAGTGCATGAATGTGGTCTATTGAGAGATTGCCTATATGCAGATACTTTTCAGCCACAATGTAATTTTTACTCTTTCAGCCTTTTATTGTAAATGCTATCAATTTCTTTGCCTATAAACAGTATGTTGTCTTTTATTCCCCTTATATTATCTTTCCTGCCCTGAACTGTGTTTTGTTGTACCAGTAGCTATTTTCCCTTAGTGGCGTTTTTCTCCTTCTCCACTTTCTACTGTGAATGTCTTTTGGTAGCTTCTGCATAGGATATTTTATGGAGAGTTTTAATTTTGTGCATCTCTCTAGCTCATTCTACTGCCATGCAGCCTTTGTATGCCACAATGTGCTTTTCCACACAATCGCTGCAGTTTAGTTCCATTCTTTCCCTAGGAGTGTTCTCCTCTACATTTACCTCACCTCATTTTCCCATTACAGACAGGCACCAAATGCCCAAACCTTTGACATTTATAGCATCTCTCAGGGGCTGGGATATATGGTTTAACTCAAAAGAGTTGATATCCTTCCCTTCTTCTGAGACAGAATGCATTCTATACATTGCCCTCCTCCAGAGAGATTCTCCGAACTGCCTGGAAGAGAGGGGAGCCCTGCCTCACCTTACACTGTGGGGCTCTCGATCACAGGTCCTTAAAGGAATAGTGTCTTGCCAGCCCTCACACACCAATCCTCAATCCAATTCCTAAGTCCCCAGGACTGCTTCCTTTCTTCAGTTACCAGGCCATTTTCTGGGACTTTGTTTATTTTAACACCTGGAATGGGGTCTTCTGGCTCTCTTTAATCTTAAAGGGCAAGTACACCCCATTATGGTGCTATGGAGATAATGCAGTGGGTTCTCAAACCTTTGTACTGGTGACCCCTTTTACATAGCAAGCCTCTGAGTGTGACCCTCCTTATAAATATATAAAAACACGTTTTTAATTTAACACCATTATAAATGCTGGAGGCAAAGCAGGGTTTGGGGAGGAGGCTGACAGCTGACGACCCCCCATGTAATAACCTCGCAGTCCCCTGAGGGGCCCTGATCCCCAGTTTGAGAACCCCTGGGATAATGCATTCAAAACTGCTTTCTTTGAAAAAGGCAGCTAAAGAAACAGTCCATAACCATGTTTGTGTGTGTCTAAACACCTATCACTTCTGAGGTTATCTGCAGTGTTGTTGTAGTCATGGTGGTCCCAGAATATTAGAGAGATGGGTGAGGTAACTTTATGGGGCCCATTTCTGTGATGAAGAGCTCTAGGTAAGCTCGAAAGCTTGTCTCTTTCACCAGAAGAAGTTGGCCCAATAATATATATTACTTCACCCACCTCATCTGTTCTGCAGTCAGTGTCATGAACAGGGAGTAACCACAGAGGCTGGGGATAGCATGCAACAGCAGAGAGATGTGTGGCTATATAGTCGGTGGGCAAAACCTAAACTAAACTCAGTCATGATACTCCCACATGGAGATGCCTTTCCATCAGCACCCTCCTGCCTGCCCCTGTTCCTCTTAAATCTGCTCAGAAAACTCACTCCCCTAAATCCAAAGCATTTTCTACTGTTACCTGTAGGCTAGCAGGATGTCCTGCCTTCTGTAGGGGTGGAGGAACAGCCTGACTGTTCTGCGTCTGCCACCGTCAATATGTCTTAACACAGTGGCAACCGTAGGCAACTATCCAAAAAAACAGCCACTCCTCCCGACCCCCATGTCCTACTAAACACATGATGATGTCACTCTCTAGTCTGTTAACACTGATTGATGCAAAGGTCCCATAATCTAATAAATGTCACATTGCTCACGGATCCCTGGTGTCTGTGTGGCTATTGAGTAAAATAATGGGAATTTATTATAAAAATAAGTAACATGAGGGATGCTGTACTGATTGGAGTGGAAGTAGTGAGGGGGAAAGAGTTTGCAGGACCAATGCTGCATAATTCCAGGGTCAGTGCCACATACTTGTTTTCAGTGCCGCACATTAGGACCAATGGTCTCGCCTGCTTTATAGGGGTGTTGTGAGATTTATTCTTTCATTTTTGTAAAGCATGTTGAAGAGCTAAATATTAGTATTATCTAGAACTGGGTAAGAAATACTTTTCTGTCGCATGTGACTTTGACAGATTCCCCCCCACCCACTCCTTTCCTGAATCAAGATGAAAAGAAGTACAATCTCAAATTTCAGATCAGGTCAGCTGAAACATTTTGTTTAGATTCTGGCCTTTTAATGTTTTCCCCCATTAACGAACGTAAGTTCTGAAACAAAAACTGAGTTAGACCTGAAAAAACAAACCTTTTCATTTTGCCCATTCAGTTTTTGACCTGAATGCTTGGTCAAAAACTTGGCACAGCTGACCGGGCTGCTAAAAATCTGGCTGGCAGCAGTGCTAGTGGGGTGGCAGGCTTCATGCCTGGTTCTGCATGGTGCCCAGGAAATGGCTGGCATGTGTCTCCAGCTCCTAGGAGGAAGGGCGGCCGGGGGGCTCTGCGTGCTGCCCCAGTCTGCAAGCACCACCCCAAGCCCTGGCTCCACAGCTCCCATTGGCCAGGAACCATGGCAAGGGCAATGCCTTTGGGCAGGGGCAGCACATGGAGCCCCCTGGCTGCCCCCTGCCTAGGAGCTAGAGGGACACGACAACTGCTTCCTGGGAGCCACATGGACTTCCTCTGTCCCTGGGAAATGCTGGGGCTGCCTGAGGTCAGCACCATCCGGAGCCCACACCCTGAACTTCCTCCTGCACCCCAACCCCTGCCCCAGCTCTGAGCCCCCTCCTGCATCCCAAACCCTTCTCCCCAGCCCCACCCCAGAGCACGCATCCCTAGCCAGAGCCCTCAACCCCTTGCACCTCAACCCTCTGCTCCAACCAGAGCTTTCACCCCTGCACCCAAACCCCCTGCCCCAGCCTGGAGCCCCCTCCTGCACCCCAAATGCCTCATCCTCAGCCCCACCCCAAAGCCCACATCCCCAGCTGGAACCCTCCCTACTCCAGCAGGGTAGGGGTGGGGCAAGGCTGTTAAGCTTTCTGCAACTGGAAAGTTGGCAACCTGTGACAGGGCAATGACTCACCGGTGCAGTGCCTCCTGCTGGTTGTCTAGGGAATTAGCTCTTTTCCAGCTCCAGAGCGCCCTCTGCTGGCTGATATCTTGCCTGCCACTGGCCCCATGTCCCTCCCGGACCCCAGTGCCCTTTGCCCAGGGATTCTGCCCACTGCAGTACCCCCTCTGTCTGGGTCTCCCCTCCCAGAGGGGCCCCCACCCCATATCCTCACCTTGCCTCAGTGGCTACTGCCATCTCCATTTAGCCCCTGCTAACTGGGGCAGATGGCAGTCTGTAAATCACTCATCATCAGCATGGGGGGTTCGACCAGCTGCCCCTGCCTATTCCTGGGCTGCCCCTCTGCACCCCTAGTACCCTTTTGTGGGCCTTTTACTCAGCCTACAGCCTGGGGCTTTGCTCTAGGCTGGAGCTCCCCAGCTCCCTCTGCCCTTCCCTAGCACTGCTCCATCCTAGATATTCTCCTCAGCTTCCCAGGCAGCCAGGTCCTTCTCTCTCTTGAAAGCTAGAGAATGTGTATGTGTCAGTCTCTGGCCCTCAGCCCCCTTATAGTGCCAGTTGTGGCCTGATTGGGGCATGGCCCCACCTGTGGCTGCTTCCCCCAATCAGCCTACCATTTCCCCCCCACTACAGCCCTCTCCAGGGCTGCTTTTACCCCCTCAGGGCAGGAGCGGGGTGACCACCTTGCTATACAACCCTAAATGGAGATGTACCTGTAGCCAGCTCCAGCACGGGTACTGCATAGAACAGATATGCACTACCCTATGCAGGTTCCCTTGCACATCCCAGCCTTGCTAGTAGGGGGCAGATGGGAGCTTGCCATAGTGCAGAGCATTACAGAAATTCTGGGGCAACTCCAGACTGCAGAGCAACCTAAGGGCAGGCCATGTAGGGTTGCTGTAACTTAGGGTACATCTACATTGTACACTCCTTATTGTGACATCCCCCTTAGTGCACACGGGTCCCTAGCACAGGTATAAATATCAGTGTAGATGGTGAGGCACAGCTTAGTCGAGTTCCTGAACCCTTAGGGTATGTACCCTACACAGCTCTGTACACACCCAAGCAGCCTTCCCTGTCCACGTGGTTGTTCTTTGCAGTATATAGTGTTCCGCTGCCTTACTGCTGCCTCAGTCTTTCCCCACGGCAGTGCAAGACCACCAGCAGTGCGAGAAGTCTCTGGCTAAGGGAGGCAGTGGGGAAAGACTCTAATCTCCCTGCTGCTGGAACCTTTCCCCAGTGCTTCCCGGCCCTGTCAGATCCTTTCATTGCCATGTGTAGCTACACACTGCAGTGTGGACACAGCCTGCTTTTCATTTTGGTAACTTCGCATACCCTACATGCTGCCACTAGTGGTGTGCAGTGTTGATGTACCTTTAGAGTACGCTGCCTAAATTATGCCTGGGACTGTTAAATCCTGGAGCATCCCAGAATCCCAAGGGTGCAAAGGTCACTTAATGCCACCTTTGCGTCCCTTCCTTTTGAGCTGCAAGTTCTGTACCATGCCTCCTGCAGAATCCCAGCCTCTTATTTTCTATTTATCCCCCATACAGCACAGCAAGTTTCCCCACCTTGTCCCACCAGTGTGTCCCTCCTTTAATTTGAAGGGACCACATCTAGGGGTGAGAAGGGAATTCACTGACCGTGCCTATTTGTTCCTTTGCCTCTCTGCTCAGACTCTCCACGAGGGTCACGTACCCACATAGACACCTAGACTTACGATGTGTGTTAATAGGGCATGTTGCATGGCTGAAAGATGGAAGAGTTATGGTTGCATGGGCAACCTTACTGTGGCATTTCCTGGTTTTCAGACGTTTGAGTTTTGCTCAACTCAGCATTCCACAAGGCAGTGACATGCCACAAAGCAACCTTATCTCTGCCCTAACATATTTTTTTTGTCATTGACTTTACTATTTTTTTGAATGGAAAAAGAACATTGTTGGTAGAAGTTAGTCATTTAGGCAGTTGTACATATCATGTCCTAGAATTAGCATACTGAGCCAGATGCCCCTTCCTTGCCTGCCTACACCAGCTAGGCCTCACCAGTCCTGCTTCAGCACTGCCCAAGCCATGCTCCTGACCCATTCAAAATGTTTCCCCCTCCAACTTGGTCCCTCCCCATGACTGTACCCAGGCCTCCTCATTGGAAGCAGGGAATGGATCTCCCTGAAGTTCTCTCTTCCTAGTATACAAATGTTTCTATTGTTGTAACTTCTCCCCTCCTATAACCCAACTCACATGCAGTGCCTGGAGCAAAGGACAACTATGTTACAGTGGAATAGTGCTGGGGTGCAGAGAGCTTGGGGTGAACTGGCAGAGCTGGGGGGCAAGAAGGTTGGGATGCACTGGAAGAGTTGGGGGTGCAGGACATTTGGGTTGCAGGGTATTTGAGGTGCACTGGCAGAGCTGGGGGGTGCAGGAGGTTTGGGCCACTGGCAGACCTGTGGAGTGCAGGGGGTTGGGGTGCAAGGGTAGAGCTGGGGCATGCTAAGGAGTTGTGACATTTCCCAGAGGAACTGTTGTGAGGCACCTCACTATCACCTGCCCAACCGTGAGGAAGACTTGTCTGTTCCTGCTGGGTGGCAGCTCCCTGACTCCACTGACTACAGGCAACACAAGCACTCTCCCCTTAGCCTACGTAAGTTCCGCTGTCCCTCTTCAGGTTAGCGATAGACAAGCTCCAAGACCTGAGACCTCTGAGCATCTTCCTGGAGTGTCCAGCCCCTGGTCCACTGGGCACTCAGAATTCACAGATTCGCTGTGTCTGAAGGAACAGTACACCCAGCACTTGGTTACTTACTGGTTCCACCTCAGAGCACCATGATGGTGTACACACAGCACTTGGATACATTTATAGCAAAATCAAGCAAAAGTTGATTGAGCACAAAGAACTGAGATTTGAAGGAAAGCAAGTGGAAATATTGGAAACGGTTACATATAAAATAAAAACATACTGTGCATTTTAGAACCTAGACGGACTTAACTAGTTACTGCCAGGTCTTATAAGGTAAAGCTCACTCAAAATCCTGATTCCTTCCAATGTATTACAGCCAGGCATAGTTGTGACCTTCCATTCACGAGACAAGCCACACTGTTAGCTTGCTCCCTCAGTGGAAAAGATCCACGAGGTCTCCTTATGCCCCAGTTATACTCCCCCAGACCCATTGTATTTACTCAGAAACAGGATGCCCCCCGACTGGTAATTTTTTTCCTACGTGCCTCTTTCTTGTGGATTTTGCAGTCTGCAGACAGGCCTCTGTCTTGAAGCAGACAATACACATATGGCCAGCCAGAGAGAAATAAGTGTCTCTTCCCTCCTATCTGACAGAAGCATGTTTATCACCTTCTGGTGACCTACCTTAACAACGTAATTTTAAGTACTGAGGCATAATTTCTTAAATATCTGTGCATGTGCTTCACAAGTGATTATAACAACCAGTAGGCTGTTGGTTCTTGGTAGAGATCTCAAACACCACCCTTCGATAAACTTAGTATTCATACATCTGACCCAAAGGATCCCTGTAGACCCCCATGCACCTCCGGGGCCCTCTGCCAGTTGGCACCTAGAGGTTTCTGTGTCACAGGGGTGCAGAAAGATTAGGGTCCAGGGTGCTTGGGGTGCACTTGCAGAGCTGGGGGATGCAGGAAGTTTGAGGGACAGGGTGTTTGAGGTACAGTGGCAAACCTGGGGGTGCCATGTGTCCCTTACCTGAGCCACCAACTTCCTCCGCCTCCCCTGCCATCCATCCCCAATTATCTCCCTCACTGTAGCCACCCCACCCCCCCGCAAACCATCCCCTAACATCCCTCCCCTCCCAGGAAGCCTTCACATCTCTAGTTTTTTTCCAAAAATATTTTGATTAAAGTCCCCCCCAAATGAAACTGCCACCCATGATTCACAAAATTCCAGCCGCTCAGTCCTAAACTCCTTTTGTCTTCGGTGAGGGCTTGTGATTAATTTATCCTTAGTTCTGTTAATTGAATTGAAGGGTGAGCACAGGGCCATCAAGAGGTCTGTGATTCATCCAGTCATTAGTACTGTAAAACTGAGAGGTACAAGACAATTAAAGGAAACGGGGGTGGTTTTTTTGGAGGGGGAGGGGTAGTGTAATTCAGGAACATCTCAGTCAAAGAATCCCAAATTTGGATCACTAATGCCTCTTTGCACTCCCATGAGGAACACAAAATGTCAGGCAATCAGGGTAACCGTTTGGATTCTAGAACACTTACACAAGCTGAGCTTTAAAGCATATAAAATGGTGGGAAGAGAAACCCTCTAGTTGTTTTTCTGTGAGTGAGACCATTTTGATTCACATGCCATCAACAGTTTGATCTCTAGCTCTGGGCAAAAATACAAAACAAAACACACCACTGCCACAAAAAGCATTTGGAAACTTTTGAAAAAATGGGTTATTTTTTCCAGAGATCATAGCTCCAGAACCCCTGGCTCCAATAACCCAAATTTGGGTCACTAACTTCTGTCTGAGACACTAAATTGTAAAGAAACAGGACTAAGCACGTTGTTTTCAGAGGACTTAGAAGTCCGTCAAGGTCCACCTTGAAATGGATGTTGTGATGCAATGGTAACTCTAGTAGTGCTGGCACACCCCTATCATCCTGTCACTCTTGGCTCACTGCTGAGCCTCTGCCTAGAATCTTCTCCAGCCCCCATCCAGCCTGGCTTCCCGGTACAGAGTTAAAGAAACAACCCACATATTATCACAGTTTCAGGTTTAGACTTTGTCAAAAAGATAAAGTCCAAGTGCTCAAGCCCATCTCTCTTTCATAATGGAACTACTGGTTGGGGGAGTGTTACAAAGAGGTCACCCAGCTGTGCGGTGTATGCTTCTTGCATGACAGAAGGCATATTAATCATCTCTTCCCTTCTGTAGGAAGATAGTCCCTTGAAAAACCAAACTAAACTCTGTAGCCACTGGGCGTAAAGAATGGTCTCTGAGAGATATGACTAGAGCCCAGACCTATGTGTTGTTACAGTGAACTGGTCTGCAACAAGTGTTTTGTAGTCTGCCCTAAAGTGGACCCTGAGCCTCTCCCGAGTGTAATGATATCTGATGTTGTCTATAAAGGTGATATCATTACACTCTGGAGAGGCTCAGGGTTGGCTTTAGGGCACTGTGCAGCAGCATAGAGATGCACACTGCTGGCTGACAGGGGAGCGCAGCAAACTCACAGAGGTAATGTGTGGAGGGGCACCCAGCTTTCTCCCTGCTTCCTTCCTTCCAGCAGAGAAGTGGGAGGAAGCTGTGACGCACAGATAGTTCTCGCCCTCCAACGTTCCTCTGTGCTCCCGCCTAGGGGGTTGTGAAGTGGGGAGCGAGGAGCAACACCAAGTGCTCCGTGCATCCAAGTCACTTTCCCAACCTGGCCTGTGCTGTGAAGAGAGCATCAGGAGATGCTGCGCTCCTGCCCTCCCCTTATGTAGACTAGGTTGGGGGGAGCGAGCAGCAGTGTCACCTGCTCCATGCATCCAGGTCAGTTTTCCCATGTAGGCGCTGATGGGGAGTGCAGGGTTAGGGGCATAGGAGGGAGGTGCAAGGGTTGGGGTGAAGGGGACACAGTGCAGCACAAAGTAAGGGTGCTAATACACCATATACCATGCCACCCTTACTTCTCCGCTGCTGCTGGCGGCGGCACTGCCTTCAGAGGTAGGCATGCAGCCAGCACCCATCTCTCTCCGGCCACCCAGCCAGTTCTTACATTGTGCTAGGGCTGAGCCCCAACACCTCTTTCAGTACAAATTAAGCACTGGGGGGAGGCGGTGGAGCCCTGAGTGGGTGGGAAACCAGGGGAGCACGTGGGGACCAGAGTTGATGGGGAGCCTGGGACACCAAAATACAAGTTTGCTCAGGGCACCATTTTCCCTAAGGACAGCCCTGCACCCTCTAAACTGTAGAGTAAATTGGGATGCAGATTAGTCAATGCCCTTTTAGGAGTTGTATTACAGTCAGAGATTGCCTATTCCCTTACCTCCCTCTGGTGGTTAGAGTATGTCAGTGCTGGTGAGCTACTTAGGAAAATAACTGGAAGCTCTATCTCCATGACCTTGTCTACACTAGGAAAAAAAAATCATAGTAATTCACATTCCAGTAGTGGTACAAATTGAGGAAGCTTTAGCACAGATAAGGCACAGGCATTTTTACCACCATGTCATCTAATTCTCTTCAAATATAGGTTGTGACAAAATGTAGACCCATAAGACCTGTTACAAAAGGGGGATCCAGACTGAAGTGTTACCGATAGCATTTGAACCTCGATAAAACATGGATACAGCAGCCTTATCATATGAGGATGAGAACAGAACTTCAATCCCATCTAATGACTTCAGTGGGATCAACACACACATAGCAAAGTTACCTCTGTCCCAGAGCGACTTCACTCATGTAGAGGTTCAGTATTCCTGGAACTGAAGCTTGCAGATTGCAATGCATTGAAACCATTTGGAACCTTCATTCAAATGCTTTATGAACAGAGTTTTGCTACAGCAGAGTTCAAATGGGTTCCAATGAGTGTGTATATATATTTGCAATCTAGTTGCAGTAGGTAATGCCAGGTTTTGTGTGTGTGTGTGTGTGTGTGTGTGTGTGTGTGTGTGTGTGTGTGTGTGTGTGTGTGTGTGTGTGTGTGTTGGCAGGGGGGGGGCGCTGGCCTTTATGGGCAGAGTTGAGTTGACCTTCTCTGTGATATCATGTTAACTGGCACCCCATCTGGTGTCATCAGTGAATAGTGGTTTTTGTAATGGGTCCTCTCAAGACACAGTACGCCCACAGTGGACTGAAGAGCTGTCTTGTTTCAAGGTTAAATGGTCCAACAAAATATTATTACTATTACAAGTGTTTGTCCCTGGTTCACTGTATCCACACTGAGCAGCTTGCATTGTGTAAACCAGTCCAGCATGTCTATGCCTGCAGTTCCTCCAACCATTGCAGTACTAGTGCTTTGTGTTTCTTCTGAGACACCTATCTGTCAATCTAGATAGCTACCCATAAAGATACTAGTGGTGGTGGGGTCCCTCAGGTGTAGGCAAGCCGTGCTTCACAGCTACAGCCTTCACATACTAGATGTTACCTTCTTGTGGGCCAGACTATCCCTTGCTGGAGCACAGGTGGAGGGAACTCAAGGAGCGCTCCCACTCTGTGCCCCTGGGATGCAAACCATCCTAGTTGGCTTGAAGTGGAAGCAGGGACATGGCCTCACTTCCCCTCCATATTGACTGGTCCACAGAGCTGGCCAGGGCAGTGAGGCCAAAAGGTTCCACCCTCCATGGGATGTCATATTATTTACACCCCACTGAGCACTGCTCGGGGAGGTTGTGCAGGGAGGGATCGTGCTTCTCTAGGCACAAACCTGCAGCACTCTTGCTGGGGTGCTCCCTCTAGTGAGTCAAGTTACTCACAATCCTAAGAATTTGCTGTACTGGGCCTTTGGGGGGAACAGAGCCTTAGATCTGCATTTATGTGTGATAATCGCACCAATTTCTGTTTAGACAGTCTAGAAATAATATCTCACTTGAAAAGAATGAGCCTGATTCTTACCTCATGCTAGGATAACTGCAATGACCAGTGTAAGTGAGAAGAAAATCCAGCTCAGTGTGTCTGAAATCATAATGATCACTGGGAAATGGAGGGAGAGGGGTGTTTTCACCAGTGACAGGATTTTTAAATAAATCCTTTGATTCATGATTTCTATTCTGCCGCTTTGCAAATAATCTGCACTTTCATGAGGTCTCTACCAGTTGAACATAGTCTTCAGGCCAGCTGGGCAACAGATTTCTGCAGCATTTCAAGCTAAACATACATCCAACCTTCCTGCCCTCCCCCAAGAATTAATTAAATATTAAAGAACAAATCAATTCAGCAATAATCCACAGCCTCAATATCCCTTTTATCTCCTTCTTTCACAAGCATCTCCATGCTTTCTTCTAGCCCAGCCGCTGTGCTGGGAAGGCATTTTCTATAGGAAGGCATTTTCTATACCTATTCCCCAAGCCAGCTCCCTCAGCTCACCCAAATCCCTCCTGAAGGGCACAGCCAGGTGTGAGATATCTGCGTGCAAACTGAATCAATCCAATGTAAATCCAGAATTACACCACAGAAGTTAATGGAGTATCTTCATTCCAGATTTATGGCAGTGTAACTTAGATCAGAATCTGCTCCCTTAGATTTGCTGCAATGTCATGAGGGAAGAATTCCAGATTCCAAGGGTGAAGGGAAATTATGGAGTTTGTTAGGCCTTCAAATGAAAGGAACAGGAGTACCTGTGGCATCTTAGAGACTAACAAATTTATTTGAGCATAAGCTTTCGTGGGCTACAGCCCACTTCATCAGATACATGCAGTGAAAAATACAGTAGGAAGAGACACACACACACACACCATGAAAAAATGGGTGTTGCCATACCAACTCTAATGAGATTAATTGATTAAGGTGGGCTATTCTCAGCAGGAGAAAAAAAACTTTTGTAGTGATAATCAGTACAGCCCATTTCAAACAGTTGACAAGAAGGTGTGAGTAACAGTAGGGGGAAAATTAATATGGGGAAATAGTTTTCAGTTTGTGTAATGACTCATCCACTCCCAATCTGTATTCAAGCCTAATTTGATGGTGTCCAGTTTGCAAATTAATTCTATGGCAACACCCATTTTTTCATGTTCTCTGCATGTGTACACCCCCCCCCCCTTCCTACTGTATTTTCCACTCCATGCATCCAATGAAGTGGGCTTTAGCCCACAAAAGCTTAGGGTCAAATAAGTGTGTTAGTCTCTCAGGTGCCACAAGGACTCGTTCTTTTTGCTGATACAGACTAACACAGCTGCTACTCTGAAACGTGCCTTCAAATGAGGATGCTTCTGGAGATGGATGGCTCAGGGGGCAGGAAACAAGATACAGAGCTTGTCACCTCTAGATCCTTTTTTTGAACCTAGACCAGGCAGTAAGAACAACTGATAGTTGTTCCCATCTGAACAGCCCTGTGATGGCTTGTGTGAAATGAGCTGGTCTCTTTCCAGTTTCCTGTGGACAAATAACCACAGCACAAAACCACTACCATGACTGGCACTAACAGGCAATCTAAGCAGAAAGGCTGAGTTGTAGGCAATGGCATGTGAGCTATTTTCTCCCTCTTATGTCAGGGCTCAGGGCATTAGGCAGGTGGGAAGCTTCTGTTGCTGCTACCTGCACTGTGTGTTGCCCATGCGCAGAGGTCAGTCACCCAGGCTGTCAACCCGAGTGCTATTTACACAAAAGAGAGAAAGAACCTGCCTTGGCAGGTGCCCCATCTGGTGAGTCCAGATATACTTATCACAGTGTGGAGTCCTTCTGACAGCTGGATATTGAGCTATGTGCTGTATATGAGGGCTTAACTATTGCATGAGATTGCTCCATCTGCATTTGGCCCTGCTGCAGATGTCTGGAAATCTGATGAGTCAAGAGATCTGTGCTATTAGCAATTCTTTATAAACACTCCACTGAAACATGTTACCACAATCACACATTTCAGTAGACATGAGAAATGTCAGCATAGGGATCAGCTGAGACACAAAAGAGCAGATGCAAGACCTAGTGCATTAAATCAAACATGGGGGCAAATCCACTCCCCAAAAAGCTGGACACTGGGGAGATTCACAGGGAAGTGAAGAGGAGGAGGTAGAAGCCTCCCAAATGGGCACACAGCTTCTGTGCAGAGACCAAGGCCTTGTCTACACTAGGGATTTACTCCTAGTATGGATTGGTGTAGCTGCACCAATACAAGTGCCCACTGTAAACAGACAAAACCATAATAAACTGCGATCTTCAGTGGTTTCAGATGGGGTGAGCTGATCTGGTACAAAACCCTGCTTTGCCTCTTTGCACTAGGAGTTTGCACCAATAAAGGCGCTGACTTTTCAAAGTGCCGGGGGTGCTCAACCCCCAGCTCTGACCTAGGCCCGGCCCTCACTCCACCCATTCCTCCAAGGCCCCACCTCTTCCTGCCCCCACTCCACCCCTGCCCCTCCTCCTGCTGCCCAGTTCTGCCCCTTCCCGAGTGCACCGCATCCTTGCTCCTCCCCCACCCCAGCCTCCTGCACACTGTGAAACAGCTGTTTGCAGCTGGAGGGAGGCCCCAGGGAGGAAGGGGGAGGCGCTGATCAGCAGGGCCTATCGGCAGGTGGGAGGTGCTGGGAGGAGCTTATAAGGGGGCTGCCAGTGGGTACGCAGCACCCACCATTTCCCCCTAGATGGTGCTCTACCCCGGAACACCCACAGAGTTGGAGCCTATGTGCACTAACGCAGCTACACTGTGGCTAGCCACTGATGGCTGCAATCCCCAGCATGGAGAAGGCCTAACCTAGTTTAACACAATGCCTGTGACAGCCTTCATTGCTGCCAGAGTGCTCCTTCTAGCCCCACTCCAGTATCCCCAGAGACTCTGCCATGGACAGCTTCTGTTCTATGGGAAGTGACTCCCTTTCATCTGGTCACACTAGCTAGGAGCCACTACAAATAGCTGGAAAAGAATGGTTAGATGCACTTCTTAACTATTTTATAATTTATCTCAGTATTATCCATCAGAGAGCCCAGCTCTGTAGTTGTACAATTAAGTCAATATTAAATTGTTTATTGAGATAAAATAAAGTTCACTCTGGCTCAAAGACTATGTGGCAGCCTGGTGTTATGGTAAGCTGATCATAACAGCAATTCACATGATAGGGAAATAGCTTGTCATTAGTAACATTGCATGGGATGATCCCTAGAGCAGGGGTTCTCAAACTGGGGGTTGGGACCCTTCACAGGGTCACAAGGTTATTACATGGGGAGGGTCACGAGCTGTCAGCCTCCACCCCAAACCCCACTTTGCCTCCAGCATTTATAATGGTGTTAAATATATTTTAAAAGTGTTTTTAATTTATAAAGGGAGGGGGAGGTCGCACTCAGAGGCTTGCTATGTGAAAGGGGTCACCCGTAAAAAAGTTTGAGAACCACTGCCCTAGAGTATTTTGCAGGATATTGTCAGAGACTGGCATCCCTATAAAGTAAACTAAAAACTGTTAAGATAGGAGAGTTCCCATATCCTGAGCTATGTGTACTTGTGGTAAGTGTCACGAGTCCCTGACTCCCCACCAGGTGATGAGTGGCTGCTAGGTATGTGGGTTACACTTACAGAGTCCTTCCCCCATTTGTGGCACCCCAGAGATTCTCAAAAAAAAAAAAAAAAAAAGGTTCTTTTCCCTCCCAGGCAGAGGGAGAACAAAAGTAAGAGACAAAGGTGGCCAGTCTCTTAGGCAGGTTTTTGGTCACCTTTATGGGGTTCAGCTTGTCTGCAGGTTCTAGTGTCTTTGATCCAGTTTAGGGTCTGCCTCCACCCCTTCTTTTTGGTCATTTGGTTCATACGGTCTCAGGGGCAGCAGGATCTGCAACTGTCTTCCACTTTGTTGATTTGTCTCTGTCACTGGCCCAGCAGCCTTCCCCCTAACCATCACACCTTTCTGGCTTTTCCTTTCAAGCTTCCTCCTCTCAGGCAGAGCAAGCCTTACAGGTGTGTCTGGTTAGTGCTGGCTGAGCCCATAAAAGATCATTAGCCTCCTCTCTTCTAGAGTGGGGTGTGCCTCCTCACAGGACTGTAAAGGAAACTTAAACAGCCCAGCACTTGACTATGTTTATAAATTGCAGAGCAGGTTTAGTGACAGTGTCACAAAAAGGCATTCTGTGAGGGGGAAAAGGAGTTTCGTGCCTTGGTTGGGTTTGTTTTTGTAAGAGTGTGACTCACTACCAGAATGCACCTCTATGGCTTGGCAAGACATTGCAAAGCCTTCCTCTCACTCATCTCCAAACAGCCATGTAGGCCTGCTGATTGTCCACCTGTTCTTGTGATTCAACCCTTCTGGCTTAGGCCAACAAACAATAGCCTGCCAACTTCACATTAGATCTTCAGCCTCACTCCAGACATGCTAGTCTCTACCCCTTGGGTCAAGGGGTCTCAACAGTCCTTACCCCTTGGATCAGGGGGATTTCCAAACCGCCTTCCTTGCTGGGCCAATGTGGTGCCCAGGCCCTCCCTCTCCTCTGAGTTCCAGTCCAGGACTCCTTTAATAGGCAACCAAGACCAGTAAATGCAGACCCCTTGATGCCTTCATGGACCACTGCCTACCTTCACTGGTTTTAGCCTTTCCCACAGTCTCTTGCCCAGCTCATTGTGTATCAGCATCACTGTCTCTAAGCCTCTCCCCCAGGCTCATTGCAGAGCTTCTTAGCACTCTCCACTGCCCAGCTGGTTCTGCTGCAGGAGAGTTTTCTCTGCTGCCTTCACAGGGCAGTCCCTGGCCCAGCAGGAGTCTCCCTGATCCCCATGGGTCTCTCCACCAGCATGGAGAATCCTGGGCCAATTCAATTCCTCCTGCTTACCTTCCCCACTGCCTCAGGCTCCAGTTACAGATGTACCTATAACATAAGAATTGGAATTGGAGTCAAGGACCCATATGCCCTGGAGGAACTGTTATTGATAGGACACCAGTGGAAACAGGGAATGTGGGGAGTAGGCAGTGCTCAGGGTTTAATACAGTTCCACTCATTCAACTTAATGTGCATTCATCTGCGCTCTGTGCTAATGAAACAGTACCTTCCTTCAGGGAGCTTCTGTCCACCAGCAGCCCAACTCAGCTCCCTGGCTCCAGCCAGCCTTCGTTGTCTGAGCAAGAGCTAGAAATCTCCTCTCCTTCCCTAGCAGGTCCTCAGCTAAGCCAGATTCAGCCCTTTTAGCTCCTCCCTCCAGCCTTGACACCTGCTGTAGGCATACCAGGGCAGGGCTGATTGCACCCATGGCCTGTCATTCACCCAATGTGGGGTTTCTACACCGCATCACATTTTTCTTTTGTTTCTCCTTGATGTGAAAAGAAAGCAGGAAAGGCTGGTTGCTTTGTCTTTGTTATTCATAAGGTGGTGGGGGAAGAATGTTTGTGTTGTGCAGAAATATCAGGCATGTTAAGTCTGGCCTTCCCTAGTTGTACCAGAAGACTCATTGGAGATCAGAGAGATGTGAGCTTTCTCAGCCCTGATCTTAAGGGACCGGAATGTTGAATCTGTAACAAAGATATTTTTTTCTCAAGTTTTTGAATTGAATAAATATGAACCTAAACAAGGAACACAGAGTTTAAGTCGTCCACATAAATACTTCCTCTCTCAGTTAACTAGGCTTCGCTAGCACGGTTATCCAGAAATCATAGAGTTTCCCAGAAAAAAAAGAGTAGACAAGATCAAATTTCTAATGTGAAACACAAGTAAAAATAAAACTCACTGAAATAAACAAAACCAGACAATCTTTCAGCCCTTCTGAGTTTAAATCTATTTTCTTTATTTCCTTTGCGTGTCTTTCCTTTTTGAACATGTATTCCCTCTGCCTGTTTTAGCTAAAGCTCTGGCAGAAATGGATAAACCCCAAGTCTCAGGACTGTGTTTTAAAAACTAGAAAACACCAACCCATACATGTATGCATGTTACTGCTGTGCACTGTGGAGCTGGATAGCTATAATTATTGTAATAGCTGAGCTGGTAATTGTTGAATGAGGTGACAGTACTGGAGAATGTGAGCATCATGGAATTGGTTGCAAATTGCTTAAATGATTTCCAGACTGTAAAGAAACCTTTATTTTAGACTCAGAAGTGAATGTAGATGGTGTGTCATAATTGGTCATTGTTGTAACTCTCTAGTTGGCATTTCTACCAGTAGATGGTGTAATTGAGCATTGTCCATTGATAAAAGTACACCAAAGGGGGCACTGTCATTTTAAGAGGTGTGCTGGAGGTTGCACTTGAGTGGAACACTGAGTGAAGTTTCGTGCAGTCTCAGTTGTGGATGTTCCAATCGGCATGCGTGACACAATAAAACAGCAGAGAGCTTCCTCTGGAAAATATTCTAAACTGGGCAGAACTTAGATTAATGAAAATATTTTTGAACAAAACTAGGCTTGCTCTTGAAGGAGCTGGTCTTTTCCAACTCTAATTCCTACGATTCCACAAGTCAGTGGATAACTGGGGCAAGGCATTCTGAATTTTCTGTAAAAATCCTTTGAAGATTTTCTGGCTGATGGGTCTACACAAACTCACCAAGCTCTGAGGTGGTAGGATCAATACTATCAGGGCCCAATTCTTCATCACATTGCAGCTCTTGTGCCCCGTTGGGACTGACAGAACTGATCACCAGTGACTCCTCCCAGCATCAGAGGCTTCCCCAGACAGCGCAGAGTCAGGCAGGCCCTTGCTGGGCTGGGAAAAGGGGAAGTGCAAAGACAACTTAACGCCATCTTCATTCACTACTACCATTTCTGGGCCAAGTGTAGCTGAGCCAGAACAGAGAGTCTAGCCCCTAGTTTAGATTCACTATGGAATGCTTGTTACCATCTGGTGATAAAAAGTGGTCGTACAGGAAGTGGAAGACCGGCATGCTGGGGGACTGGAATCAGGAAAGGAGGAGATATTAAAAAGTTTTTAAGGAGTTTCACAGAATGGAACAGAAAAAGAGTGGAGAATTTCAAGCAAGGCTGTGTGTATAGATCCTGCACTGGTGATGAAGGGCTTAAAGAGCTGCTGTGGGCTAGGCTGGCCCCTTCCATCCACACTTGTCAATCATGTCAAGGGTGGAATAAGGACTTAAAAACAGGCTGTTTCCAGAAGTTGGTGGTCAGCTCTGGGAGAGAGTAGATGGTGGCTCTACTACACCTCCCAAAGGAGATTCCTGGAAGCCTTCAAGGGAGCTGCCCTCAGGAAGGCTATTTGCCATTTGTCTCTGTGTTTACAGTTAGACAATGACCCTGCTATGGTGGCTGGGTAGGACAAGTTTGGCAAACCTTGAAGCAAACTGTTTAAGTGGTTGATGCTGCTTCCCTCTACCCTTTCAGGGTTAGACAATCTGAGGACAGGCCCAAAGGACTAGGGGAGTGGGAGCCAAAAGCCCCACCTCATCAACCCCCCAAAAGACTATCTAATGTAATTTGTGTCACAGAGACTCTAACTTAGGCAGATGGGGGATGCGCTGAGGACTTTTCAGTGTCCATCCAGTAGGAGGTACCCCTCAGCAGCCTGAGAACTGTCACACTGTGTTAGCATAAGGAAGCGTTGATAAAGGAGAACGAATAATGTGTCTATATGTGGGAAATGGAAAGGGTTATATAGTTTAAGTCCACATAATAAAGATTTATGCTCCATTTAGTTAGTCTTCTTTGCATGAGCTAGAGAGAGAGGAAATTGTGGGAGGCTCTGTAACTTGCTGTCAAATTTGGAACAAGGTCAGGGCTTGTCTACACAATCTGTATTAATCTGTATTAAATCAAGTTAACTTGGTTTCAAAATGCTTGCATACACACAAGGCAATCCATCACAGCGCACTAACTGCATTTATCACAAACTCTGGAGTCCTTTTGCAAAGTGGACTAAGTTTACTGTAAATCAAATTAGTTTGATTTATTGTTTGTGTGCACAGTGTTGCTGTGCACCACTTTGGCATGCCTCCAATGGCTATCCCACACTGCTTTGCAGGCAGTCATTAGTGACCTGTCTGTTTACCTGTGTGCCCTCCCTCACAGTGGTATCAAGTTGCCAGGACATCCCCTCCTCTATTTAAAAGCTGTGCGGAACCAGATTTTACCCATTTGTTCAGGGATTTCAGTGTATCCGCACTGCTGCAATACTGCTGCAATAGTACTCCAGAAGCCCCACAACATGACTCGTGCAGCTACGTGAAGCTGTGCATCACCATCTGGGGTGAAGCATTAATGCAGGAAGCTCTTGTGGCCAGCCATTGGAATAAAGATCTCTTTGTGGACATTGGAAAGCAGACATCCAAGAGGAGTCATGACCAGGACACCAAATAATGCTGGATAAAAAGCAAGCAGCTCAGGAGGACGTCTATTAAAACCAGAGATGAGAGGAAAAATTCAGGAGGGGACAAATAACCTGTCCATCTTTTGAGGAACCGGACTGGATTTTGCACCACTACACAACCACCCCGCCCTGGGAGACTGTGGAACCAACTGCCTGTTCCACACCTCCTCCCATGGCTCACTGGAAGATGATCATGAGGAAACCAGCAAGAAGCTGTCCCCTAAGAGCTAAGATCTCTTTGGGACTCAGGCCCCTGATGCTGGCCAGGTAGAAAGCCAACCTAATTCCTGCCCTGCAACAATGGAAGCCAAGCCCCAGCCAGAAACCCAGCCCAGGATACAAGGGACAGATTCTCTGGAGGGAATTTTGGCAGGTAAGTACCTATCTTTAAATTAATTATTATTGTGCTGTACTGCCGTGCTGGCTTCTGTTACGGGTGTCCCATGGCCACAGCCATTTTAGGCAGATGAGAGCTAGGAGCCTATCTGAGTCTCCAGCCCCCACCTCCCTCAGCCCATGCTATCTGCTCATGTCCCCCACCCCCATACACATTTCCAAGTTGGCAACTGCTCTGCCTGGGTGATAGACCTCTGACACATGCTAGAGCCTTGACCATGGACTGTTTTCAGGCCATGCCACAGAGGGCAAATGCCCATCTACCTTTCTCCTCCCCTCATCTCTCCAGCCTAACAAACCCCTTCCCTCTCTGAAGCCCCTGTTTGCACATCTAGGGTGACCAGATGTCCTGATTTTATAGGGACAGTCCCAATATTTGGGCTTTTTCTTATATAGGCCCCTATTAATCCCCACTTCCTGTCCCAATTTTTCACATTTGCTATCTGGTCCAGGGCCGGCCAGAGGATTTGGGGGGGCTGGAGCAAAGCAGGGGAGCTGTGGCGCTTGTACTCACCTGGCGGCGGTCCGGGTCTTCGGCGGCATTTCAGCATTGGGGGCCCTTCAGTCGCTCTGTGTCTTTGGCAGCACTGAAGGGCCCCCTGCCGCTGACATGCCACTGAAGACCCAGACCGTCGCCGGGCCAGGGCTCGCGGGGCCCCTGCAAGGCCCGGATCCTGGGGCAAATTGCCCCACTTCTCTCCTCCTCCCCCCCCGCAGGTGGCCCTGATCTGGTCACCCTACTGCCATCTCAAAAAGGCAGCTGGCAGCACGGTGGAGCCACAGCCTCCATCCCACCTTGCCCCCCTGCTGCGGCAGATTCAGATAAAGAAAACATTCATTTGTGCAAAATTCAACAGTTTATGGAGACAGCAGTTACAGGAAAAGACGTTGGGTTAGTATTCTCAATGGACATGAGGTACATATGGACATTGCAGGTAGGGTGACCAGACAGCAAATGTGAAAAATCGGGACAGCGAGTGGGGGGTAATAAGAGCCTATATAAGAAAAAGACTCAAAAATTGGGACTGTCCCTATACAATTGGGACATCTGGTCACCCTAGTTGCAGGCCAGTAAAGGTACAAAAAATACTGCTCCCCATTACTGCCCTGTAACAAGCTTTCGGACAGGAAAAGACGTGACAATCATTGCCGAACCCTGTTTTGCTCTGCGCTTTCTCCATGTCTGCAGGGGAGATAAAGCAGAATCTAAGACACAGACATTTCTCCATTTTTGTCTGGACGTTATGGCAGATAGTCACATGGTGATGCCCCCTAATATAGCTCGCAGCTCCCTTCCGTTCCTGCAGCACTCCTGTGGGGACCATCTTGGTGAACAATGTCACAGTATATCTTGCTGGTCTGCCCTTTGCCTTTATGAATAAAGCCATGTTCTGCTTCCTAGTCACCTGCCTCAGTGTAATATCATCAAGAGTTAGGACAGCCTAGAAGGGGTTACTACCCAGCTTTCCCCAGTATGCGCCCCTTAGTCCCTTCGACACCATATAAGCACCTCCAACACACGACAAACTGCAAAGCCAAACCAGGAACTTAATTCCCCCTCCTTGTCCTCTTTCCCGCGCTCCTCCCCAGCCTCCAAGGCACCATGGCAAAACCAAACAGCATGTACTGCACAGACAAAACCCCCAATGTGCACACCACTTACCAACTCTGAGATTCCCCCAAGACTGGAAAGAATTTCAGGGAGGTAGAGTCACAAATGCATATAAAAATGCTATCATAGCTTATCTGAAATATGAACAATAACTGACTGTGTTTTTTCATACTCCCACAGCCGCAACAGCCAGACCTTCAAGAACAGGGCATCTATGAACAGCCAAGTGGCTGGCCGGCCTGAGGGGACGAAAATGGAAAACTCAGGATTCAATGTTTGCAGTCCTCATCACAGAATGTTCCCCCCAGCCCCGCAAAAAAAATCAAAATAGCGGAGAGGTGAAGGCAGTATTATCAGATTGAGAGGGAAAAAGACAGGGAGCTCTCCCAAGAGAATGTGGCATGGCCAAGGAGAGCAAGGTGGTTGCCAGGGAAAGCATCGCCGTGACCAAAGAGAGCATGGAAAGAGACAGGAAGATGTAGAAGCAACTCATGGATTCAATACTAAGTCAAAATGCTCTGCTGCAAAGCATGCTGTTGGTAGGGCAGCAGGCTCTGCCGTCCTGTCAGCCAGGACCCAGCCATGTTCTTCAGACCTTGGGCAATAAAGGCTACTGAAAATACGAGCAACTCCTCCCTGCTGTACCCCCACAGCAGTATTCCCAAGTGCCACTCCCTTCACAAAGCCAACCTCTGGGCACAGGGAACAGTTGCACCTGGGAGCCCAGCTCTTTTGAGCCTTCCAACACCACATGTAACTTCAAGCCACACCACTCAACCCCAGAAGTACCCACAAACAAGAAGGGGCAGAGTCAAGGTGTAAAGTCACCTGTGACTTGAAACCCATCCCCCCCATATTTTTCTTCTGCGCTGTTGTACTTTCAGTTGTGGCTTCACTGTTGTTTTAATTAAAGGTTTCTTTACCATTGTTAGTTAATATATTCTTTTAAAAATGTATTGGTTTATACTAAAAAAATTTTTTTATTGGTTCAGTCGAAACTCTTTTTTGTTTGTTACATAATTACTGTTTAATAACAAAATGATAAAAATTCATTCCTAGTGGGTGATCACTGCATTAATCACAGAAAGCCCTTAAAAGTGAAATAAATCATAGAGTTTCACAAAAATATGTAGGCAGAGACACATGGTAAAATAGACGTTTTGGAGCATGAGCTTTCATGGGTGCATGCATCTGACGAAGTGGGTATTCACCCACGAAAGCTCATTCTCCAAAACGTCTGTTAGTCTATAAGGTGCCACAGGATTCTTTGCTGCTTTTACAGATCCAGACTAACAAGGCTACCCCTCTGATACATGGTAAAATAAGCATTACCACAGTGCTCCACTTCCACCACCCAGAAACCAGAGTGTCCAGTTCACATTCCATCCCAGCCTCACCCCCCACATAGATTAACACTGGATGGACAGCTGCACATTTTCAGGTCTGAAACTCCCAATAAGAACAATAGGCTTCCCTGGCGATATTGTCCTGGCCATTTCCCTTTTCTGTGGGATGAGTTGCTGGCTGCTCGATCTTCTGAACATGCATCTGCCCCTCAGTCTCCCACCCATCACTTGGGTTTTTCTCCCTTACTCTCACAAATATTGTGCAGAATGCAGCTATAATAGTTGGAATGGAGTTTTTTTCTGCTGTTTGCAATCTATTCCATAAACAGCTCCACCCTCCTTTCTAACAGCCACATGCACACTCCACTATCATTGTGCAACTGCTGAGTCGGTAGCTAAAAATGTCCTTCCTTCTGCTCAACCAGCCTGTGAATGGCTTCATTAACCAGGTAAGCAGAAGATAAACTGAGTCTCCACACCTTTAATGTCTGGAGTGATCACGGGGGCAATCAGTCCTTTCTCCATGAATGTAACCAGAACGGAGTCCCAAAAAATCCTAGCATTGTGGGCCCTTCCAGGCTACCCTGCATTAATGTCCTTAAACCTGTCACAGCTGTCAACCAGCCTTGAAGCACCATGAAGAAATACCCCTTTCTATTTATAAATTCTGTGCCTTGGTGGGGGGAAGGGGCAAATTATAGGCACATGCCCAATGGGAATGGGAACCCCATGCTTGCAAAACCATCAATAGTCTCCTGTTAAGCTTTTTAACTCAGTGCCACAGTACCTTTTCCGTGGCATGACACGCCTGCATGACGATAGGCCCAACAGTTGATGTTGCTACACCAGATTGGTTGGCTACAACCAGTAGCATGCAGGGCTGGCCAACTTCCAGAGAACAATGGTGACCCACTTCTCCATGGACGTGGGGTATTGCATGTTGGTACACTGCTGCTGCAGCTCCAGCGTCTGTTCAGCGCAGATCTCAAAAAAGATTGCTTTCCTCAGCCTGAAATTCTCTTGCCACTGCTGGTCATCTGAGGTCTGTAGAACAATCCTTTCCTACTGATCCATGCAGGTTTCCTGAGCCCAGAAATGGTCCTGCATGGTGTGTAGCTGATCCAGGAGTTGGTCCCCTAGCATACACCACCTGGTGAACTCCTCTTTTTCATTTTCCTCATCCCGCTTTCTCCACTGCTGAATCTCCTCCTGCTGCCAGAGGAGTGACTGCTGCCATCACATCACCTGCTTGCATGGGTGTAGTTTGGAGGGGCAGGAGGGCATTGCCTTCCCAAACTGCAAGCCTAGGGCAGGTGTGGAATTTTTCCACCTCCTCCATGTGCGGCCCCATTAGCCTGACTGGAGCTGCTCCTCTCCAAATATAGAAGTCAAACTATGCCTATGTCTGTTTGGCGGTGCGATGGATGAAGTCCACAGCTGAATTCAGGTAGTCTCTGTGTATTTGCAGTTTCCAATACAGCAACACAGACCATTGCTGGATCCATGCTAGCCAATAGCAATGCAAAAATGGCGCTAGTCTGCCCAAAAAGGAAGTACAGGGTGGTGACATGGAATTAAAAAAAAATTGAAATCTGCCTGGCTTTCCGAAATTCATAATGCAAAAACTCCCAGGATGCACACTGCTCAGCAGCAAAGCAAAGGAGCCTGGGATCCCCTCCAAGAATGCCATGCCTGTAGCACACAGCAAGCCAACACTGTGTGTATCCTCAATTTGAATTGAAAGATGGAACCAGGCACTCCATGTGCACACTCTTGGTGTGGTTTCCGCACTGCATGTTACCCGATGTGCAGCAAAAAGCTTCAGGTTAAATCTCCCATGTAGACAAACCCTTAATGTTTCTCCAAAAGTGCTGAACACATTTTTTTTTCAATGAGTAAGTCAGCCTTATGCAGCTGCTAGAACCCATTGCTGTCTGGGTCAAAATATTAGCAAGGAAAATACAGTGGATGGTTAGAGAAAGGTGCTATTTGGCAATAGCAGGGACAGTATGGTAGTGCCACACAACCCTAACTTCCTTCCCTGGCCAGTACAGTCCCAGATGGTCACGCAGCTCTCGTCTTCCCCCATGTGTATCTCACTGCCACTCAGCAACTGAGAGCTCCAACTGACACAGGAGCTGTGGGAAGCAGCATTGATGATTCAGTAGGCAGAGTGCTTTGCTGTGGATGTGGACCAGTACTCCTGCATGAAACTATAGGGGGACCTGACTGCTGAAGGTGCAGACTTAGGGATGTTGGATCAGATTCTGTGCTGTGTATCACTGGAGCTGCAGCACAAATGGCTCTAACTTTCAGTAGCAGCCCATAGCCACTGATGGGCAGTCCATAGGCACTGATGGGCAGTCACTTCCTTCCTTCCTTTCCCACCCTCAGACACCTCCCAACATGCCTATTCACCAGCTGCTGTGTGACCAACCTACAGCCATCTATGCCAGCCACGCATTACCCCTTCACTGGGGTGTTCCTCAAGAACTGGTTAAGCACCTCAGCCACCTGAAAGGGGCATCAACAGAGCCCAGAATCAGACCCAAGACATAAAATGGACCTCTTGGCCATTAATGTTCATTAAAGATCTCCTGACACTTTATAAGAGCAGGTGTGTTAACTCAGGTGTCTTGGCCAAATTCCACTTTGGAGAATTAGATTCTGCCTTCTGAAAATACTGATGCTGTTTCACAAAGACATAAGATTTACTTCCATACTTTAACTGCTATGTAGAGTTGCTGTGTGCTGTTAAATAGCTGCCACATTTTGCTTTACAAATGGCTGCATTTCAGCCCTTGGTGAGGTGAAGGTCCTTGTGAACAGTTTGCAAACTGTTCTGGGGATCCTTTGGGATGAAAGCATCTATCAAAATGTCAGCAATTATTAAGGTAGTTCTCTGTGTAAACACAAGCAGTTGACCAGTATCAGAGGGGTAGCCATGTTAGTCTGTATCCACAAAAACAATGAGGAGTCTGGTGGCACCTTAAAGACTAACAGATTTATTTAGACATTAGCTTTCATGGGTAAAAAAAAAAACACTTCTTCAGATGCATGGAGTGGAAATTACAGATACACACATAAATATACTGCAACATGAAGGGAAGGGAGTTACCTTACAAGAGGAGAACCAGTGTTGACAAGGCCAACTCAGTCAGGGTGGATGTGGTCCACTCCCAATAATTGATGAGGAGGTGTCAATACCAAGAGAGGGAAAATTGCTTTTGTAGTGAGTCAGCCACTCCCAGTCCTTATTCAAGCCCAGGTTAATGATGTTAAGTTTGCAAATGAATTGTAGCTCTGCAGTTTCGCTTTAACGTCTGTTTTTGAAGTGTTATTGTTGAAGGATGGCTACTTTTAAATCTGTTATTAAGTGTCCAAGGAGATTGAAGTGTTCTCATACTGGCTTTTGTATGTTACCATTCCTGATGTCTGATTTGTGTCCATTTATTCTTTTACATAGTGACTGTCTGGTTTGGCCAATGTACATGGCAGAGGGGCATTGCTGGCACATGATGGCACATATCAGATTAGCAGATGTGCAGGTGAATGAGCCCCAGATGGTGTGGCTGATGTGGTTGGGTCCTCTGATGGTGTCGCTAGAGTAGATATGGGAACAGAGTAGGTAACGGGGTTTGTTACAGTGATTGGTTCCTGGGTTAGTGTTTCTGTGGTGTGGTGTGTAGTTGCTGGTGAGTATTTGCTTCAGGTTGAGGGGCTGTCTGTAAGCGAGGACTGGCCTGCCTCCCAAGTTCTGTGAGAGTGAGGGATCATTGAGTCATCTTCAGTTTCTCTCATTCAGTCATCTCAGTGTCTTCATCCAGATGGCTCACAGGGCACCCAGGGCTTCCAGCCTTCTTTCCCCCAACAGTGTCTTATGCAACCCGCCACAGATCCCTCCATTTGCTCTCCTGCTTCATAAGGCCTCATTTCACAGGCACCATTCTCCCTGCTGCAGCCTGCAGGGGATTCCCTTTATCATCCATAACGTTTGCCGCTGGGCAATGTGAGGCAATCCTTCCGCCAAAGCACTGTCACTAAGTCACTCTGCCAGCTTCACTCTGGCTTGGGCTCTGATCCAAGATAGTTATGATGACTCTGCAAAGACTATGAGCCTGATCCAAAGCCCATTGAAATCAGTGGTAGTCTTTCCATTGACTTCAATAGGTTTTGGACCACGCTTCAGATGAGCATAAGACAATAACACACTCTGACCTAACCGTGCCTGTGTCTTTGTGATGCAGTGAACCACTCAACAACATGTGTGTGAGGAAGTTGTCGGAGAAGACTAGGATGTTAGTGCTGGGGCTTCTCCATCAAAGGACACAAGTACCTTTTGGCTGTGACCTGTCATGTGGAGATATTGTGGACGCCAAAATAATCCCCTGATGGTGTTTCTTTCTCTTGTTAGCCTGCAAGGACTTCTGCCAGGGCAAGATCATTCAGAGGGTGAGAGAGAGGATAGGCTGGCTATGCTAAAGGAGAGCACAGCAGGACCAGGACAATAAGCTGAAATAATATTTTCAGCATAGGCAAACAAGAATGGGGATGGGAGGAGATGTCCTAAGTATCGACATGAGGGTGTCTGTAATGGAAGAGTTGGGTCAGAGCACCAATGCATTCTATCCATCCACCTGCTACTGCCAATATGTGAGCTGGGAAATGGCAAACCTTTTCCATCATTATCACAAGGCCTCTGACCATTTCTCCATGTCTTGCAGGAAGGTCACTTTGAGGATGCTAATAAACTAAAACTACTATTCCCATCAAGGGAAAATGTGATCAGGAAAGATTGGTGCCTTCACTCTCTCCTATCTCTTCTATCTTCTTAGTAGCTGATCTTAAGAGGCAGTCAAATTATTCCTTGCCAAGAATATGCCTAGCAAATACAGGCCTTTTGCTGCTTGCAAATCATTTAGGAACTAATCCTGATTTCAGCAAATGTATTAGTTATTTATGATCTATTCGCTGGATTGTTTGGATGAACAGTTTTCACCCTGTGGGTTGCTCGAGAACCATTCATCTTAGCTGTTTCCTATTTGTTATTCATGCTGTATGCTTGGTCACATACGTCAAATGGTATTGTCTGTAGTACCAGATTAGATGAATGAAACATTTAAACAGCAAAATATCAAAAATAAAATACAGAATAAGGCACCTCTTATACAAATTTTCAGATGAAGGGTCCTTCATGCTAGAATCGATGAAACAGTCAGGATTCAAGAACATTTTCATGAATACCTGCCAGGCTGCCAGTCATCCAAATAGCCATGCAAGCCAAATAACATGACCACTGTGAACAGCCATGGAGTGAAGTCAGGCTGTTTGTTTGCAAATCCGTTTTTCACTGTTCGCCACGGTTTACACTTTCCCATGTGGGGTTCTGGCATCAGCGAGTTAAAGGAAGTCATCGGGGGGGTGGGGGAGAGGGGAGTGTTTCTTTTAAAAAAGAGAGTGAGATTGAGAGGAGGACACAGGCTTTCAAATACCTTGTCTGTGCTTGGTATATTAGGCAGCCCGTGCTCTTGGCTGGGAGCCCAGACGAGGCTTTTGTAATCAAAACATGATCTCGTATGCTGTGCAACCAGTGCTGAGAAAGGCCGTCTGATGGCTCTCCTCTTTTAGCTCTGCTTTGGAATCCACCAGGCTTCACCGCCGAGGTCCAAAATGCAGCGATCTGTGAGTGCTGCCTTTGTTGTTACTGGGAGGGGAATGGGGGGGATTCATTTCTCTTTTAAAAAAGCCAAGAAGTGACTTGCGCTCACTCTCTTTTTGTTGTTGTTGTTTTGGGGGTTGTTTGTTGCCAACAGCTGTGTATCTAAAATGATCTGAGACGCGTGGGAGGGAGGGGAGTGGATTTCATATGCCGAATTTCATGTACTGATCACTGGGGCAGTTTGCGGTCGCTGGCTCAGGATGATGTTCTTATCCAGAAGGGTGGGGGCATTGGGAGGAAAAAACCCATAAAGCCAGGTCATGCTGGACGTTACTCATCCTGGTACTGGGAGTCAGGGGGCCTTCAGCTACAGCTGTCAGATCAGAGGCAGAGAATATTTCTTAGAGAGCTTGTGCACTGGATTTCATAGAGAAATGCTAGTTTAGGGGCCTGTCCCTCCCTCCCTTTCCCTTCCCCCACCTTTTCTCTCTCTCTCACCCTCATTCCCTTCTGAGCTCTCTCACTTCAGAAACAGCCGATTGTGAAAGTCTGCAGGGAAAGATGCACATAGAAAGATGATTCCTGAGACAGGAGGTGCTCTCAAGCACCGATGAGTTGCATAATGGGGTGCATGTGTTAGGAGTGGGGGGACAGAATGCGACATTGGCATGTAACTGAAACACATCGCCTCTTGCTTCCCTCGCCTCCTTTTGTTACATTTTCATTTTTAATAGAAAGAGGTCTTTCTTTACAGTGCTCGCTCTCTGTCTCTGAGGCATCAGGCTCTGCTTTCTGATTCATAGCACGCTGCACACTTGTTCTGCCAAACCCATTTATAACTCCCTGCTCTAGTCACTGTGACATACGGGTGCCTTGGTTCCCCGGAAGAGCTTTATGCCGGGTAGGGTGAAGTGTAGCCACTTTTCATCCTAAGTGGCAGCGCAGCCAGCATTCTTCCCAGCAGCTCAGGAATGGGCACATACCCTTGTTATCGACTCGCTCAGAGCAGCAGCTAGTAAGAAAATGCTGACCATGCTTGGGCGTACAATCAGTGCTCCCCAGAGAATCAATGTCAGGGCTCAAAATGCTGCTCTGCGTTTCTGTGGACAAGTTGTTTTTGTTCAGTTGCTATGCTTTTCTGAGTGGGGCGGGTGTGGATTTCCCTTTGCTTCCCCCAAGTATTTTGATGAAACTGAGCACCCCTCCCCATCACCCAAAAATAGGCTGAATAGCAGCAAAACTTTTCTAGCAGGGACATCTATCAGGCTGGAATAATCTCCCCAGGGAAATGGTGGAAGCCCCGCTGCTAGATTCATTTCAAACTGGATAAAACACTGACAAATATACAATAGGGAACAATCTTGCACAACCAGGGGAGGAACTAGATGACCTAACAGGTCTTTTGCAGTCCTGATTTACCTTCTAAAAAAATCTGGGTTTGCAATGGCTTTCCTGGAATGCAGCTCTGCCGTTCTCCATTTTTGTGAAATTAAAAGTTGAAGGTGTATATTTCAAGGAACACAATACACTGATCCCACCCTGAAAAAGGCAACACACCCACCACTCTGCAAATACATAACCTGCCAACTCAGCACACTCAGAACAGAGTCTGTTTAGGGTGACCCTAAATTCAGATTAAACCAGTCTTGCAAAATTATCATAAAATGTACCTTCCCAGGTGCAAAATCTGCTCACCTGCCACTAGATGATTGATGATAATGAAGAAAGAATACTTCAGTCACCTGCAAAAATAAAAACAATTAAAAATGGCCCATTAGGAAAATTTTGCAGGACTGGCTTGCAAATTGTGGGTATTTATGAAATACTGTTACAGCATCATTGAAAAAGTATGACTCTGTTACTGATAGAATTCATATTCAGTCATGACACAAATGAAAATATGTTGAAACAGAATAGGAGGTACATTTTAGCAAACCAGTTTAGCTATCTTTCCCTCACTGGCTTCTGACTAGGGACACATTCACTCCTATTCCTCCATCCCATCGCATCTTACAGTCTAGGTCCTGATCCTGCAATGAGCGCTATGCACAGGGCCGTCCTTAGGATTTATGGGGCCCTACGCAGTATTATTAAACTGGTGCCCCTATGCCGGATGGCAGCCCAAGCTCACAGCCTGGTGGGGGTGGGGGAGGAGGGACTTGACAGCAAAGGATAATGAGATGCTCAGCCTGCCTCATGGTGGCGGAGAGTCACAGTTCCCCGCAGAGACTTCCATGCACTCTCCCTCATGCAGAATGGACATAAAGAAAGTACCTAATTAAAAGCACTAAAATTTGGGAATAAAAAATGTCAGTCACAGGTTTTTTGATATGCCCTGAAGTTTGTCAGAGATTTATTTGCAAAAACTTCATAGTAAGGGTGAGTCAGCTGTCCTGCTGAATACAACATTACATATAATGGAATACATGATGCAGCTCTTCTCTGTTTTACATTTTCTTCATCAGTATTTCTAAGTTGAATTTATATTTTAAATGTACTCAAATCTTAAGGCAGCATTCCAGATTACTACATATTTAACTCACTGAAACAAAGACATTCTTTTAAATTAATCAGAGAGGTTTAGTGTGTTCATAACAATGTTCATTGCTTTTAGAAAAACGGAACAGTAATTTACTTTGTGTGATCTCCATAACAAGAGACGTGGTTATGAAATTTCACCAACTTTAAAAAAAATATGTTTCCAAAGATTTTAGGTGTAACAAGGATTTTGTCTTACTAAGGTACTGATTTTGCTGGAGGGTTCTTTTAAAACTAGTTTGTTGGATAGTCAGAAGTAAAGAAAGGGAACTCTTTGTCCAGCTATCTGGAAGAGAAGGACTGTTGTCCCTTTAAGGGCTCTCTTCAGTGGGGAGTGGGGGGAGAGGTGGTGAAGGGATGGACAGAAAGGACAGGAAGACTTGGAAGCAATTTTTTTTAACTATGGTAATTAAAATGTGTATTTTAGACAAGGGAGGTCTTTTGAAGGATTTCTTTAAAAAACTATGTCTGAAGATCCACGCATTTAAGGCTAAAGATGATTGTGCATCTAAAACTCTATGCAAGCATTTTTTAGAAATGTGATTTTATAATCTTCACCAGCTCACTAATGAAATATTTTTAAAGCAAATTTTAAACTAAGGTCCTGTAGACCGACATGTTCTGTGTAAATATTACATTAATGCACAACTGTTTTTGTCAGTAAAGTCAGAAACTGACAGTAGAAAAATTTATTTGGGCATAAGCTTTCGTGGACATCTGATGAAATGGGTTCTAGTCCACAAAAGCTTATGCCCAAATAATTTGTTAGTCTTTGAGGTGACACAAGGACTCGTCCTTGTTTTTGCTGATACAGACTAACAGGACTACCACTCTGAAACCTGTCAGTATATACCTTGGGGTTGGCAAATGCCTGTTAAATGGCTTTATTACCCCTTGAATGTCTCTTTAACAGTTTCAATGTTGTGCTAATAGGTCTGGCAGGCTGGAGGTTTTTTCACTTTTAACTACTAGATTCCCTCCCAAGGAAGACTCACCAGGCTAGAGCAGCCATCTGTGGGAGCCTGCAGGAAGGGTCAGAAAAGGGATAGGAAAACAAGAGGGTGGACACTAAGACCCAGTGGTGCCCCAAATTTTCAGGTGCCCTACGCAGCTGCCTATGTTGCCTATGCCTAAGGACGGCCCTGGCTATGCAGTCAGATCTCTGTGCCCACAGGGGAGCCCATTAATGTCAATGAGGCTCTTCTTGGGGCCAAGGAGTCTACCTGCATGGAGCTCATTGTAGGATCAGGGCCAAAGCACAACTCAGTCAGTACTAGGATGGGAGACCCCCAAGGAACACTTACGTGCTGCAGGAAGTGGGACTGGTGACCTAGCTGGCACCCTTCCCCACTGTGATGTTAAAAAAAATTGTGGTCCTGGCCCCCTCTAATTACTAACGATCTCATAGCACTTTTTAAAAGAGCAGTAGTATTAAATTCTGGCCAAATTCTAGTCTGGTAATTATTATTACTTGTTTTGTATTATCACAGTATTTAGGCTCCGTAGTACTAAGTGCTGCACAAACGCAAAACAAAAAGACAGTTGCTGCCCCAGACAGCTTACAATCCAAATATTCTGTTTGATCTGATCTATCACGGTGCTTGTATGGTGACCTTCTCATAGGTATCTGAATACCTCTCCAAATAATATGGACATATAATGAGTTAATTCTTGTGGCTTACCTAAGGTTCTCCCTGCACTTTCGAATGGGCCTGGTGTTCCTCTTCACTTTTGTGATGTTTTAGGGGGCTCACCCAGACCAGGAAGGGGTTGTGTCACTGCCTGCCCAGTAACACTGGGTGCTTCTATGCTGTGCTGCTTTGGCTCAGAGTCCTGACACCAACAACCTCCTCCCAGCACAATGGCCTGACCCTGACTCCCACCAGCCTGGTTACTCTGCCCCTCCAGTCCTCAGGCTCTCCAAAACTGTCTCCCCTGCAGTACCCAGTCCCTCTCTCTGCACCCTGATAGAAATGATGAAGTTTGCTGCTCCTGGAAAGAGAAAATACACTGCAGGCTGTTGGCTTCACTGGGGTTTACATGCCCTCCACTTCAATGCCCTGCGCCAAGTTGGTTTATAGTAAACATGAAACAAGTTTATTAACAAAACGACATAGGCTTAAGTGACATGGAATTGGGACAGAAATGGTTACAAACAAACAAGACTTAAAATATGCTTTCAGCATTACAGTCTAACTTAACAAACTAGCATGGGCAGCACATGAATCACTCATTGGGGGAGGCTACCCCTCGGCTCCACCCCTTCTACCCCCCGGCCTCTCCACTGCCCTCCCCCACCAGATCCCAGAGTCCCCCGAATGTGGCTGCCGGCCTTTCTGCTCCAGCCCCAGGCTGCCCAAATGCCCCCAACACCACAGTGCTGATGGGATCGCATCGTAACGCAGGCATGGGATGACAAGCAGTGGCTGCAGAACTTTAAGATGCTCAAGGCCACATTCCTGAGTCTGTGTGCTGAGTTTGCCCCAGGACTCCAGCTCAGGGACAATGAAATGGAGGCTGCACTGGCAGCAGAGAAATGAGTGGTGATCACACTGTAGAAACATGCAACAGTGGATTGCTACAAATCAGTGGGAAAAATTATTTTGGAGTTGGAAAATGCACTGTGGGGGCCATTGTCATGCAAGTGTGCAGGGCCATTAATCATCTCCTGCTATGTAGGATTGTGATTCTTGGCAATATGCAGTACATAGTGAATGGATTTGCAGCTATGGGGTTCCTGAACTGCGGTGGAGTGACAGATATCGAGCACATCCCTATTAGGGCACCAGACCACCTTGCTACAGAGTACATCAAACAGAAAAGGCTACTTTTCTATGGTTATGCAAGCATTGGTGGATCACCAGGGATACTTCACTGACATCAATGAGGGCTGGTCGGAGAAGGTGCATGATTCTCCCATCCTTAAGAACACAGGACCGTTCAAAAAGCTACAGGCAGGGAATTTCTTGCCCAACCGGCAGATTATCATTGGCAATGTTGAAATGCCAATAGTGATCCTGGAAAACCCAGCCTACCCGTTGCTCCCCTGGCTCATGAATCTGTACACCAGTCACCTTGACAGCACCAAGGAAAGATTCAGCTACCAGCTCAGCAAATGCAGAATGACAGTTGAATGCGCTTATGGTAGACTGAAGGGATGCTGGCGCTGTTTACTCACAAGATTTGGTCTCAGTGAGAAAACTATCCCAATGGTTATAGCTGCCTCATGTGTCCTGTATAATATCTGTGAAGGGAAAAAGTTGCCACTAGGGTGGAGGTGGAGCAGCTGTCTGCTGAGCTTGAATAACTAGATGGAAGGACTATCAGAAGAGCTTGGTGTGGAGTTATACAGCTCCGGGAGGCTTTGAAAGAACACTTTAACAGAGAACCACAGTAATGGGTTATGGAGTACTGTGCTCTACCTGGCCCTGCAGTTTGGGGGCCTGTTAGGAATTGTGTGGTGCTTGCTGTACATAACTATTACACTATTTGTCACAGATCCTGTTTACAATCACAAAGTTTACAATCACAGGTGAATGGGTGCTTTCAATACCACCAGCCATACTGCAGAATATGTTAGGAACCAATAAAGATGAATTATTTTAATTTTACTGCGTAACAAAAACATTTCAAATAATTTTGTGCAAGTTAAAAGCAAATACATTAAAACCTTAACAAATGTATGGAACATAATTTAAAGAAGGGGAAGGAACATTTATGTCCATTTTAGCTACATATACATCAACCATGGCTCTTATTGGCCAATGTATGAGAAGTTGTGGTTGTCAGTGTCCCCCGAAGTGAAGTGGTGGGTTATGGATGTGTCCTCCAATGCCATGTGGAATGTTGAGAGGATGTAGGGAGGTGCTGCAGTGGAGTTTTCCATAAGTCTGCAGCATCTTGTGTTTGCTACCAGAGAAGACCCATCTCCCAGTCTGACTTCTGGGCTTTTCTCCTGTCCACTCTTTCATTCTCCACACAGTCTGCAATGTTCATCCCTCAGGGCCTCTGTTCAGTCTGATGCAGCACTGGCTTGCAGGAATTTACTGAACATGTCAGTCTGAGTCCTCTTCCATCTCCTCCTTATCTGTCTCAAGATTTCCATGGATCTAGAGGAGGAACCTCAAGGCCACAACAGCAGCAGCTTCAGATAAAACACAGAGAGTGATGGTCAGTATAGTCACAATGGAAAATGAAAGATAAGATTCAGAAGTCCTTCCCTTGCTTCCCTAAAGTTTTAAACACAACATACTTATTGCAACTTCTGCTTTGGAATGCTCGTGCATGGTGCCACTCACAGCAATAGCCATAAGTATGGTTCACCAGGGGTGAGAGAACTGTGCATGGAATTGCTCAGTTGCATGAAATATGATAGGGCAATGGCACTCAATGCTGCACCATTTTCCACAGGCAGTGGGGATTTTAGCTGAGATCTCACTCCTGAGTTTAACAAAAGCACAGACAGCACAGCTGCTGCTGCTGTCCAGAAACTGCCTGAGCCCAAAGACTGCTAGTCTGTTTACTGCAATGGTGCCTGCTGAAGTTATCGCTGACTGGCATGGGAAAGCGTCCTACCACAGAGGGAGAAATAAGGTTGCCCTCCCTAGAAGCCTTCAGCAGAGGATTGCAGAGTACCTCCATGAAAGTTTCATCAAGCTCAGACAGGAGGATGCAAGGGATGTCTCTGTGTACGTAAACAAACTGCTCCGCATCCCACCCCCACAGGGGAATGACATGCAGATAACAACTCTACCAGTGTTGTACTTATACCTCTTCTAGTATGAGTAAAATAATGAAAAGTCACTAGATGTGTCCTGTTAAGTTAGGGGTACCATCAGTACATCACTGTAACTGGAAATAAATTTACACACTTACCCAAGGTTACTTCCCCTGAATCAGGCTCGCCCATGTTTGACTGCCAGGACTGACTGCAGTGGAGTCTCAAACAGCTTCTGGCTCGCAGCACAGCTTGACCCTCCTGTTGCATGTCCCCCATCCTCCACCTTCTCCTTGTCGGCACCAGGGCCTGTGACAAAAACCTAGCCCAATGATGGACCTGGTGGAAGGAGGAGTTCGAGCTGTTCATAGGCCTGGCCATACAGGATGACACAGCAGGAAAGTAAAATTGTTATTTGACCTCACTGGGGAACAAGGCAGAGAAGCCTGCAGCACTCTGAAACTTGCCCCTGCCTCAAGCCTCACAGTAGTACAGCTCTAGGAGCCGTGGGGATGTATTGCTCCCCAAAGCAGAATGAAACTGTGGAGTGACACAGGCTTTTCACTAGAGACCATTCCAAAGGGGAGGGAAAAGACCCCTTATGTCACTGACTTACACACACTGGCTGCTACATGAAATTCTGGGGACTTGACAGACTTCCTAATTCAGGACAGGGTAGCCTATGGCACTTGGGATCACCACCTGTGGGAGTGGCTGCTCCAGGAAGGCAGTCTCACATTAGACACATGCGGCGTAGCCAGGTTCTAACAGCAGGGGGAGCAAGCAAACATAAAAAAGGTCCCCCTTGGCTCCTCCTCTGGCCACGCCCCCCCACTTCTCCGGCCACACCGTGTCCCCTCGCACCCTTGGCTGGCTCCTCTGGCCACACTGCGGCCAGGCTGCACCCCCCTCCGGCCACGCTGCCCCCCCATGGCTGTACAGGGAGGCTGGCAGAGGACGGAGGTACGAGAGGAGGTGAAGGAGAGGGAAAGACGGGCACGGGGTACATGGGAGGGGTACATGGGGTATGGAGCTTGGGGAGGGGTTACTGGGGATGGGAGTGGGCTGGAGTCCCTGGGGCTCTGTGTGCAGAGGGGGTTGGAGCTGTCCCCAGGACTGGAAGAGCCTGGGAGGGGCTTGCCGCGCGCAGCACCAGCCCAGCTCAGAGCTGGCCCTACCTCTTGGGGGTGGGGGAAGAAGGCAGCGAGCCCTGCCAGGCGCGGTCTGAGCGAGCTGCTTCCGCACTGACCTGCCGCAGCCACCCGCCCCACGGCTCCTTCGGCCATGTTGCTGGCAGTGCTGGCCAGCAGGCACCGCTTCCGCCCTGCAATCAGCTATCTCCCTCCTGCTGGGAGACACAGCCGATTGGCGGGGGCGGGGCGGAAGCCGGGCAGGCCGTTCAGAGCGGACCCCATGAGGGGCCACTTTTTTAAAAATGTGGGGAGGAGAAGCAGCTGCTTCTGATGCATCCCACTAGCTATGCTACTAGACATGGGCTGCAGTGGAAACATCAAGAGAAAGGATGAAAGCCCTAGAGGCACAAACACCTCCAGAAGTACATGGAGGGAGGCAACAACAGAGGCGAACTGGTGACCAGTGGTCTGTACCCATAGTGAGATGAATTTACTATGTGAGACAGCAGGAGAAGGTAAAGGACGTGCAACCTGCACAATGACAGCACTGCAAGGAATGTGGCAAGTTGAACCATTTTAGCCGTGTGCGAACAAGCAGAGGAAGGTCCCAGAAATATTCAGTCAGACTTGTCCAAGAGGGGGATCATGGGCAGGGGATATCAAAGGCAGGTGAATGCTCAGTCTACCCAAACTGCCTGCATGGCCACACCCATACTCCCCCCACCCCCAGGTTCCCTCCTGCTTCCCGCTGTGCTCTGCTGCTACACTTGGCCAGGGCCCCAGGCCAGCGGCGCTGGAACTGGAGGAGACAGGGGGCCCTCCTGAGTCCCCATCCCCGGCCAGACCAGCTTGGAGCCCGAACTGGGAGCCCGGGCAGCTGTGGGGAGTTGTGACAGACCCTCCACCTACCCGGGGTAGGGGTGGGCTGAGAGCAGTCCCTGGCCCGTGTCCCTACTCCCCGGGCTCTCCAGCTGCCCAGGGCAGGAGGAGGGTCCATGACTCCATGCTGGCTTCCCACAGCTGCCTGTGGGGGAGGGCCTCAGAGCTGCAGCCCAGCCATGGTAAGACCTGTGCAGGCACTGCCCCAGGCGGGCGGGGAGCCTGGGGGGCTGGGACATGAGCTGGAGGCTGCTTGGGCCCCCGCACCGTGGACAGGTGGAGGGTCCATGGCTCTCATCATATCTGGGCTGTGGCTCTGAGGCCCAACCCTGGCTGCAGCCGAGTTGGGGAGAGCTGCATGGGCAGCTGTGGGGAGACTGGGTCCCTCCACCTGCCCTGGGCGGGGTGCCTGGGACACAGGCAGGGGCTGCCTCCGTCTCCCCCTCCGGCGGTGCCCCCTCCACACTTTTGGGGAGGCTCTAGTGCCCTTGTCTCAAGCTGGGGCTAGTGGGGACTGGCCTGCAGTTAGGGACTCTGGGCAGCTGGAGCCAGTGCTAATGCTGCCTGGCCACCCAGCGCTCCTGGCTGGGGGTGTGGGCCACACTCAGCTGCCTGCCCGCCCACCATTCTGGGGCTTGGGTTGGGGCCGCGCTGCCCGCCCACCCTCTGGGCTCCAGTAGGAGAAAGGGGGACGGAGGGGTGGGGCCCTGGGAAGAAGGGGTGGGGTGGCCAGGGGCTAGCCTCCCCAAGCCTGCGGTTCACCCACCACCCATGAGGGGGGTGGCGCCTCAGACAGTGTTGACATCTTGACCCTGTCCTTGAGTCTGAGAGCATATCAGGTTCAGGCTTTTAGAAAGGAAAGCAACAAGGGACAACACCAACCTCAGTGCAAGCAACAATGTTAACAGGGAAATGCCCTTTGTGAGTTCAGTTGGATAGCAGGGCCTCCTGCAATGTGATTCCTCAGGGTGAATTGGACCTGAACACACCCATTACAAAGACCAAGCAGAATCTAATAATGTACAATGAGATCATAATGAAGCCTGTAGGAAAATGTGACTGTGACCCTAAGAGAACCACACTGCCAGATGGCAAGAAGCTCCCTGGTATGTAACAATAAATCTCAGCTGGTCTGACTAGCTCAATACACCTCACAGATTGTTGTCATGATATCCACATAAGAGGTGTCATGTAATATATCATTTGAAAACTAACAACATAGTGGTCATTAATATCACTGTGAAATGTATGTAACAACACTGTATGTGAAATTCTGAATTCTCTCTGATATTATGTTTTGGAGTGACAAAGATTTTTTTCCAGACAAAGGAGGAAGCCAAACACCTCTTTGGCTCAAGTCCACATCAAGCCAGGTTTAACCAGACACAGGGACAGTGGGCAATTCATTTGCATCAGATATTGCAGGAAGATCATTTGCTTTGTAAATCACAGAAGACTGCAAAATTGGTATGGGCTCCATGGTGAACACAGAAAGCTGAGCTTTCTGACTTTGAAGGCAAAAATAAATTTTGGGAATGTATGGAAAACGCTGAAAAAATTTGGGGATTCATTGCCTGAGAGAACAAAGAAGCCAGAGTTTTGCTGCACATTTGTTCGTATTTTACTAGCCTAGAATTGGCTACTGACAAATTATTTCAGAATTTTCAGTAAATGCTGTAGGGGCCTCTGGTCTTGTCTTTTTTTGTTTGCTTGTTTGGGACTAAATCTTTATCTAAACTTGTATAAGGTGTTGGAAACTGCATCTGCTGCGTCACAAGTTGTGGAGCGAGGACTTGGACCCTCCCATTGTATTTATATTGTCTCGTTACAGCTGCCCACAGCCTCCAGCTTTTGTCTGAGTAGCTAAAGACCTGACAAGGAGATTCCTGTTTACTGTTCATGCAGCCGTTTATAAAAATGCTTTGGGATGCAAGGTGCTATAGACATCTAAGAGACCACTAGAGGAGTATGTCATTTTATATTTATATAGGGCCTTGCATACTACCAGTCTCTCAAGGCACTTTACACATCAATGTCTGTTAGAAACTGGCAGTCGGTGACTGTGTAGGCAGGACACATAGCAGCCAAAATGCTCTCAATAGTTGCTCACACATAACCATGGATATCACAAGAGATTTAACTACCAACCTGAGCGTTATCTATTCCCAGATCTGAGTCCAAATCCTTTTTATGTCTGAGATCAGTTCAGTATGTTACAACTCTCTCATCCCCTCTGTCTCTTCCCACTGTTTCTCCTTTCCTGACTCCCTGAGCGGCCCGTAGCACCTTTCCCACAAAGTACCAACAATCATCTGGTTCTATCCCTCTTTGTAACCTGTTCCAGCAGGTCCTGACTCCCTATGGCACTTCCGTTGATTGTGTAAAATTCTGTCCAAACCTTGAAATCAGTGGAGTTGGACAGTGTACATCAGGGCAGAATCTAGCATCTACAAGATGCTACTGCAGGGCCCTGCGACTCTAGCAACTTCTGAAGTTGGCCCAGCTGCCCTTGTGTTCAAATTCTGTGTGCTTCGGAGGGCAGCAGCTAACTAGGGCATGCTCTACTGCACAATGGTGATGGCTGAAAGAAGAGGCATTTTTGGCTAAGGACACAGATAAACCCTGACTCTTACAAAAACTGTCACGGGACTGGTAATGTCTATTTAGAACAGACAGGACCTGAGGTTTGAAGGCCTTTTTTGAAAGACTCCCACACAGTAATGTGTAGAGAACTCATCTTATTTACCTCCAAAGGATACAGGGATGAGTCTACCCAACTGAGGGGTGAATCTGTGTTTCCAAGGGGCCTGAGTATTTCAAACTCAAGCCTTAGACTGTTTCTGTAGCCATTAGTTAGATAGGTGCCCCTTGTATAATTATATTCCTGTGGCTATAAAGTGAACCTGCTTTAGACTGGATCCCTAAATTTTACTTTTTCCTCCGAGAGACTTTGTGCTGGTGCCCCATGCCTTGAGCTTTTAGAGGGTCTCCTCAAAGGGATGTGCATAGATGTGACTCGCAGAAAGCACTTTCAACACTGATCTGAACTAATGTGATTCCAGGGCCGGTGCAAGGAAGTTTCACGCCCTAGGCAAAACTTCCACCTTGCACCTCCCCCCCCCCAACCCTGCAGCAGCTCCCTGCCCACCCCCACCCTGAGGTGCCCCCACCCCGCAGCAGCTCCCCCCCCAGGGAGCTGTGTGGCACCTCCCCACCCCAGATCACCTCTGCTCCACTTCCTCCCCAAGCCGCCCCTGCTCTAATTCTCCTCCCAGGCTTGCAGCGCCAAACAGCTGATTGGCACCGCAAGCCTGGGAGGCGGGAGAAGTGGAGCAGCGACCACACGCTCGGGGAGGAACGCTGTAAAAAAAAATTGGGGGTGCCGCTTTTTGGCGCCTCTAAACCTTGGCGCCCTAGGCAACCACCTAGTTCACCTTAATGGTAGCACCGGCACTGTGTGATTCTGAGGGGCAGCATTGCCAGAACTAACACTAAATGCTCTAGTGTTAGTAGTGCAGCTCAGCCTGGTAATGACTGTTATTGTTCTAAAGGGCACTCTAAACTGAGGGCTAATAGTGAGCCAAGGCAGTGATTTGCATCTTACAGGCTGGGAAAACCAACCACATTGTGGTCTGTAGTTCCCAGGACCCTTTCTATATCATAGGGTAGGGAATGGAGAAGTTGTGACCAGAGGAAATAGGAGTTTAGTTCTACACCTTCTCTTCAGTGAATATGTTAAATGTGAAACCTTCACCAGCTCAAGGCATAAGGAATGGTGAGTGTTGGTCTTGCTACAACCTGGCTTTCTTTTATTATAGAACAGCAGTTGTGAAATGTTGCCCTAAGCTAACACCTGCTTAATGAGAGGTTGGTGATAGTTTCGTTAAATGCATTTCTAACTCCCTTAAGACTTTTCTTATTCTATCAGTTATTTATTATTGTTACACATAACAGAATGCATATAACATATCTGATGACTCACAAGGCAGATCTACAGAATATGATCAAAGGGAATAGAGTCCAGCCTTAAAAAGCAGATTGATGCCAAAGCAGTAAAGTGGTGGCACTGTACACTCAAGCTTGCAGTGCCCACAAATCCAACACAGTCAACTTGCTATGCCCACAAACCCAATATTCCCATCCCTCCCCTTTGCCCCTCAGCCCTTGTTACTTGGTTGTGTGTGTGAAAAGAGCAGAACAGTGAATTTGCCATGATCTCTGAAGCATTCAGATACTCTGGTGACTGATAAGCATTATAAAAACACCTTTTAAAAAAGCAAACTGATGTAGCACTTCAGAAATCTTAGCAATTTCATCTGGCTGCTTCACTCAAACACAGACTAGAGCAGAGTCTAGAAAAATGTGCCAGTATAGTATATTGATGTGTACCCATAACAGTCAAATTGGACTTGCTGTTGTTGGCTCACTGAGTCAGCACTTTGTTCCGGGGGTTGCTATCTGATACTCCAGAATTTTTCAAATGTACATCTGTAAGCCCTGTGGTTGCCAAGATACCTATCAAAATGCAAACAGAATGGGGAGTGTGCTTGAGAGAGACTGACATAATAATTCAAAGAGTTGTGAACTACCCCATTCAACTGAATAGGGTGTTAGTGCGGAAACCTAACAACGATGATTTAACTACTTCATTGCTGATCAAAACATATAAGAAAAGTGAGGGACGACTCTGTTATGATGAATTCAACCTACTGTGAGTAGCCTCTTGTTTTGGTCTTTTAAGTAGACAGAGCTTGGTTGTGGGCAGAGCTTGGTGAAGGACCATTCCTTTTTTCTGCACAGTGTGACCCTCTACCTCTCGTTGATAAAAACAGAATGAAGGGGCATTGTGGGCTGTAGGTGAAGTCAGAAAAACTATCCTTGTATCATCAGGCTGCCACAGTGGATGATGCCGTGCTGCGGAAGAAAGAGCAGAAAGATGCTGAACTGGATAAGAAAATCCTGGCTTTGCGGAAAAAGAATGAAGCTCTCATACGAAGGTACCAGGTAAGTTTGCCCCACTGTCTGCTTAGATTTTATCTTCTTCAGCCCCATGTCGGAGCCATCTCCCCTAACACTAACCAATGTGTCTGCTGAATGTTGCCCATTTTAATAAATCCTGGCAGGGATGTGGAACCTAGCTAGATAAGTTCCATCACACTGGAAAGTGTTCAGGTTCTGCCCTTGGGTATGGCTGCTTAATGGCAACTGACTTCGGAAGGAGTTGTGCATGACCATGCAAGGGCATGTGTTTAGGAAGACAACATTTAGAAATATGCATGAGCTCATTGGATCACATCCTCAGTTGCCATGAATGAGTCTAGCTCCATTGACTGCACAGGAGTTTTGCCAATGTACAGCAGTTGAAGATCCGTCTGACTATTGGAGTTGGGTTTACATTACCAGGCAGACCTTTACTTCCTCAATCCCCCATCTCTCTCTCTCTCTCTCTCTCTCTCTCGCCCTTCACCCTCACATCTTTCTTGCATCTCTTTTTATTTCTTTCCTGTCCTTCTCTGCTCTTTCTGGCGTTACCCCTTCTCACACTATGGCCACCTACATATAACTTGCTTTCTCCATTCATCCCCACATGGGGTTCTCTCTGGCTTTCTATTCCCCCTCCTTCTCCCATCTATCTTGGCTTCTCCCTTTTTGCCTCTTATCTTTCCTATTGCCTCAATCTTGTTTTCTTGTGTATCTAGGAGGATCTAGACTCTTCTGAGCCTCCAAAAAAATCTTTTGCAATCTCCTCTTCCCTTGATCACAGGGGATCCCTTATCCTTTCCATTTCTGCTGGATAGGCCAACAGACTACTCCATATTTTGTTGTCTCTCTTCTTGCATTCTTGCTCTCCATTACCATGCTCTGCATTAAATGATCCAAGTATTCATGCCAAGCACTGACACATTCAGCAGAAGTGCCAGGAGGCAAGGTAGGAAAGAGGTGTTGGCTTTGTCAAAGAGCACAGCTGGGATGGGGCAGTCTCTGTGTGCTGGCTCCCGTACTGAGATAGACCTTTAAAAATTAGCTCTGTTTGTGGTGCAGTCAGCATCTGCCAATGTTACAGCGAACTGGCTGGGGCCCTATGCCAGGCCATATACTAAACATAGGCTTTATTAGCCCATTGGTTATTTCAGCCCTGGTCACCTAGGTAGGAAAAAGAACTTCCGGCCACGTCTTATTTTTCTTGCTGGATAAATATCTTGTGTGCTGAGAAAGTCTGAAAAAGAAGAAATATTGCTCACCATGGCAGAAGCCTCCTCTTCTTGGCTGAAGATGTTCCCCCAGTACGAGAGATGGTCAGCAACCAAGGTCCAACACCTTAGAGCTTGGGAGTAATTCAGATTTGACCTGGACCGAAATCCAAATTTGACAAGTAGCCTTTGGTTCAGCAATCGGCTGAACCAAACCCCAAGATTAAACTTTGGGGTGTTTGAAATTTGGATCCAGATTTGAATGATTAAGAGTGATTAAACACCGTGCCTTTCCTCAGCAGGCATCCATACTTTACCTCCTTGCCACATAAAGCCTGCATGGACTCCCCCTTCCTTCTGACAGCAAGGAAAATGGGCACAATGAAAGGCTATGGGAAGGCTTAAATGTCACGCATGGTCAGGGAAAGGAACTGACAGCCATGTGTCAATCAATTCCCTAACCTCCATCACTTGTCTTGTGGAATAGGAATCCAGGCCTCAGTTTCCCTCTCTAGGCTCACCGAAAATGCCCCCTCCTACTCATTATGTGGTTCAAGTAACATTCCCATCCTTGGGACCTGGTTCATAGACACAAGGTCATTAGTAAAAGTAGCTCCTCCCCTGGGCAGCAGGGTTCACAAACTGGGCATAGTCCTTTCTGCCCCCTTGGCTTCGGAGCTTGTACAACTCATTAAACATAAACAGTTCCCCTCTCTTCCCCTGGAGCCAGGTCTCACAGCCTCCTCCAGGTTCCATAAGCAATCAGCCCTCTGCTTGGCTCATAGTCTCATTGCCTGGTGCAGGATGCTCTCCAGCTCAGCCCCATCTCGGTTTTCTAATCCATCAGCCTCTCTGCCTGGCTGCTATGGAGAGCCCTATACTTCCACAGGCCCAGGTCTCTCTCCCCGGCTACCCACCTTGTCCATGTGGTAAGCCCCTTCCAGGTCATTGCCCAACCCTGGAACTTTCATCTCTGCTGTTCCTTTCTGAGGGTACCTCTACACTGGAGCTGGGAGCATGTGTCCCTGCTTGGTTGAACAGACACACACTAGCTGTGCTCAAGCTAGTGCACTAAAAATAACCATGTAGTCAGGGGTAGCACGGATGGCAGATTGGACTAGCTGCCTGAGTACAAAACTGCCTGGACCCGCTGCATATGTACCCTGCCAGCTAGCCCAAACCGCCCTGCTACACTGCTATTTTTAGTGAGCTAGCTCATCTGTCTACTTGAGCTGGGAAGCATGCTCCCAGCTGCAGTGTAGACGTATCTGGAGCAGAGGCGCTGGAACAATTTGTATAGTGGGGGTGCTGAGAGCCATTGAACCAAACTGTAAAACCTGTATATGATGGAAACCACTTCAAGCCAGGGGATGTGGCAGCACCTCCCGAACTTTTAGTTCCATCACCTATGACGCAGAGAGACAGGAAGCCTTGTCCTATAGATCACATGCTTGTTCCTTGTCATATACCCTGGGACTACAGTTCCCAGTTCTAAAGGCCTGGGGCTGCTAACAGATGACCAGGGAGCAGATGCACTCAAGGAACAGAACTCTGGTACACCTTTCTTGGAGAACAAGCTGTGCTGAGAGTGCACTGACAAAAGACGCACAGCAAGTCAACTTTCTTTCAAAATGTTGGTTGGCCCAATGTACTCCCAGTAGGAATGCAAAATAGGAAAATGGGCCATGACTGTACCTAGCCTGAGGTCCCAGTAAGCATAAAAATCACCTGGCCTTTGCTTCTGTGGTTCATTATGGCGGCTCTGGCCCCCTGATGTTGTACATGCAAAGCTCACGGCCCTTTTCTCTCCCTGCCTGAGTGGGTTTGATTCACAGGCCTTTGGAAGATCTGATGTTGGATGTGGACTTGCCTGTTTCAGGAAATAGAAGAGGACAGAAAGCGAGCAGAGCAGGAGGGGATGGCTGTCACTTCCAGGAGACCCAAGCAGGATGGTCTGACTATTACTATCACCAAGGCCCATAACGTAAGTCTTGTTTCCCTTTTAGTACAAGTGAACTTCTCACTAAAGAATCCCGCCCTTACGAACACAGAGCTGCTATCTCTGGAGTAGGCAGCATGTACAACAGACATTCAGAGTATCAGGAATCAGAACCTAACCACACCCCAAAAGACTTAAAGGTTCTGAATAGATTCATGCACAGATATACATTAGCCTGCACTAGGGTGACCAGATGTCCCTATTTTATAGGGACAATCCCGATTTTTGGAGCTTTTTCTTATATAGGCTCCTATTACTCCTCACCCCCATCCCGATTTTTCCACATTTGCTGTCTGGTCACCCTAGCCTGCACACACAAACCTGTTCCCACAGATGCAAGCATGTACACAAATACAAGCAAGCAGATGTGTGTGCATGTACATATGCACACTCACATGTATATGAACTCCCAGACATGAATAAAAACATGGTCGCAGACATATTTCCAAAATAGATGTGCTTTATATCTGCTATAGGGTGAAAAATAGGAGTTCCAGATGTGTGTCAAGGCATGGATTTAACTGCAGAACACACATAAGAAGAAAATATCATAGGTCCAAACAGGACATTCTCCCTCCTTCCCTTAAACAACCTTAAGAACAAACGAAACAAGTGGCCATTAGGGATTCCCACACATGGTTTCCCATAGGGTTTCCCATGCAAACTCCAACTCATGGGCTGTCCCAGTCCTTTTTTTTAATATGTCTGGGTCTATAGGGGGATTAAACAAATCACCAACAGACAGTCCTCCCCATTCACTAGCAGCAGGATTAGACAGGAGGCAATTCATGGCCTGATCCACCCCTCCCAGCATTTTAGGCCCAACACATCACAAGGCCAGTTCTCCTTGACACACTGCATGCAGCCCTGTGTTAAAGGGAATGCAATGACAGCAGAGCTCATGGAACAAGTAGCCCAAATGTACCCTTGTTCCTTTTCCCTGATGTGGGACTGTTCACACAATTACTTTATTAGGTTCATTTGTAGACTGTCTTTCCCTCATTCCAGCAACCCACTGGCCCATGCTTTACTGTTGGCTTGCACTGCTGCACAATTTTTCCCTTTCATACAGGAGATGAAAGATGTTATTAACCAGAAACTGAACATTCTGCGGACTAGATTGTCCAATTCTTATAATGGTGAGCACTTACTCACACCAGTAGTCTGCTGGTGTCAACAATAAATGATCAGCACCAGGAGCTAGGGTTGCACAATCTAGCCGTAAGCGTTAACAAGAAAATGACGACATCTGTTTCCTAAACCTTTGACATTTTAGTCTGAAATGTCAGATTTGTAAATGCAATGGGTTTTCCGGACCCACTTAGATTTGTGGGTTTCACTACTAATCAGACAAAGTGCCTGTTGTTTTGCTCTTTGGAAGAATGTCATGGTATTGTAATGGGAGCAAAAAGCATCCCATGGAGCAAGTTCTAACATTTCCACAGCTGCCCTCCCCCAGCTGTTGAAGCAGAGGTTTTTCCTAAAATGGAAACACACTGGTAACCCCAAAAGGACCTGTTCTCAAACCAGACCGATTGGCTTTTCAGGAGAAAAGGGTGGTGAGTGAGAAATGGGGAAGCAGCTGCCCCACCAGCCCAGGGTTTGGAGTCAGCAATGAGGAGGAAGATGAGGAGGAAGCAGATCATATGTTTACATTCAGGATGGGGAAGAGGATGCAGCTGGCTGTTACTATGGACAACAAAGCCAAGGTGGGTCTTTAAAATGATGCATCACTCAAGACTTAATATATTGCTTTCTCTGTGCTGTAAGGGGTCCCTGTTCTCATTCTCTCAACTTGGAGCTTGTTCAATGTCTTCCTGTTTCTTACTGCACTGATGCTTGCAATTACTTGCTCGATGTTTGTATTGCTGTCAAGTCCAGGATTAATACAGGAAGACTCCCTATTTAAATACACTCCTGTGATCTGTGTGTACATGGTGCTACTCTGGATTCCTCCTGCCAAAGGCATCCTATTTCCAAACCTAGTAAAGCTGACAGTAATTTCCATACATTTCCCCATTTTATACTCATGGCTTTCTCTCAGAGATGAGATACCATCCGTAGTCAGTTGCAGCTGCAAGTTAAACTGGACTTGAAAAACATTCAGGTGCTAACTTGAAGCACAAGTTGGTGCCTTAACAAGGGAAACTTTTAAAGCGTGTCAGACTTAGACTTTTGCTTCTAGGTCACTGGGTTGAACTAGAAATAGACCTGAACCTCACACTTTAGGGAAGTTCCAATTTGAATGTGGATCTGAAATTCACAGCTTGGGCCCATTTCTAGTTAGAATCCAACCCAGGTGGGTGGAACCAGAAGTCTGATGACTGGTTTGTGGCCTATTATTTTTATATATTCCATTTATAAAATGCACTCATAGCATCCTCTAGACATACATTCAGACTATAACAACAGCTAGCAATCTCAGTCCAGTTCCCAAAGGACAGATGTCCACATCACTAGTCACCATCACAACTGGCACTAATTGGCACCCTTGCTAGCAATCTCTGCAGAATGACTAGGCACGGAAACTGGCCATTTGTTTCAATTTTAGGTATGGTCCCTCCAAATCGTGGTTGAGACACATGAGGAGGGTTACACCCTCACAGCCCTTTCTGTGCTTATGGCTGTCAATGCAACACCTCCCACCAGTAAAATATATTTAAAAGCAAGAGAAACAATTTACATTACATTTGAATCACATTTACCATTAATGTGTTTTTACATCTTCCTACCTTTGCTAATTATTGAAGATATTTGTGTTTTTAAAAGAGCAAATCCTTCCCAATCCACTTCTCATTACTTGATCCTGCAGTGAATGCTTATTCTGTGTTTCAGGTTGCTGCCAAGCCAGGCACTATGGGTTTTCCTTTCCATGTCTGATTAACAGGCAGAAGTCACCAATCCTGAACTTTCTGTGCCCTCAGGAGGTCCAACAGCTGCCTCCAGCTGCATAGAGTCAGTCTCTTTCCTCTGCCTCTGAACTGATCAGTCACAGCAGTGCCCCTTCTGCTGAGAAGAGTCAAAAACAGAGTTGCTAAATTCAATACATTTGCTATGGAAATGAAAAAGAAACACTGTAAGTAAAATAAGGACACCAGTCCACCAGCTGTGATGAAACTATACTGTGCTCTCCAGACAGGTAGTTATGCCCAATAGATGAACGTGGTAACACTTCTCATTCTGATATGGTACCAGACCCTAATTCAGTTCCACAAAGTTCTAAACATAAAGAGAAAAGTAGATACCTGGATGTCCATTGCATACCAAGCACTTGAAAGTGCAATGACTACCCAATGTCAAAGCTGACGAAGTGGGACCCTCATCTTTCCCACAACTTTCTCCATATTACAGCATTGCTATTGTGACATTACAGTTAAGGTTTAGATGGGGTTTCTCTACAAACCCCTCATCATCAATCATGCATAATCATGGCAAACTCAGAGTATTAATCATTTGGATGTACTACTGACCACAAAGGCAGTAAACATCTTTTCTTCAGATGAAAATGAACTAAACCTCAGTAAAGCACTATAGATATACAATCACAGGGAAAGGTATCAACTGATGGGCTGGTCATATCCTACATGCCACTGATTCCTTGGGACCATCTCCATTCAAGACTTGTTTATGGACTGACACTGGACTCATAAAAACATACCCTAGGCCAGAAATATCTTCTTCCAATGAACGTGGAGTTCATTTTATCATGGTGGCTGAAAGAGGAGACCAATGAAGCAGGCACAATATTTTGGGACTCTGGAAAGGTAAACCTGAAGACAGATGCCAAACTTTCAGGGTGATGGGACTTGCCAGGAATCTTTTTTTACCCTACCTTGGAGCAAATGATGTTATTGTGAGAGAAGGGATCCTGTTTCTGGGCAGAAATCCCTATGTCCTGACTCAGATTTTACTAGGTTTCTTACGCAAGCAAGCTTGCGTGGAAGTAAAACATTAAAGTGACTACAGTTGCCACTGAAATCAGTTTGAGTCTGCCTGAGCAAAGACTGAATAAAAACAGAGCAAGGACCTCAGGTTTTGGCCCTTTATTCTGGAATTATCTCGTTTATACAAAACTAGGTGTTCATAGGATGATATAGATGGACAATATAGCTGCTCTAGCATACTGTATATATCAGGGATCAAGATACTTTCCAGGAATGAAGGAGATGCTAAGTCTAGTCATGTGGCCAGCAAGAATGCTATAATGGTGTTTTGTGTCCCAGGGATACATATTGTTAGAGATGATAAGTTAAGCAGAACTAGAATTCTTCTTGGGAATTGGTCTCCTCGCCAATAAGCCTGCCAGATGATTGTAAGAAAATGGAGATTTCCATTCGTCTGCTTGTTTGTAGCCAGTAGCCAACTTTCAGAGCAGTAAATTCATAACAGTTGGACATTTCAAATAGCCTAAGCATTTCTATCAAACCCTCCTTTGTGTAAAGAACTAGAACTGGTAACAAAAATACGATGCTGGGTCATCCTGGTGGCTCCCAACTGACCCAGAAGAGCTGGGTATACCGAACTAATTGGCTAACCCCAGATGCAGGGCTCTGAAATTCCCTTTTCTTCCCCAAATGCTGTCACTGCGAAAAGTATTACGTCTTCAAGCTTGATCAGAGGTTGTTAGACAAGACAGAAGTCATCCAAAAGGTTACCTCTTCACTTCTGAACACTTGTGAAGTCTACGTGCCCATGTGCAAAGATGAAAAGAATCCCAGCTGTGTCTTCTGCTCTGTCAGAAGTTACTTGCGAAGAAGGGCTTGATAAAGATCTGGCAGTTAGTATTGTAAGGATACAGGCGTTGGTGCTCAGTTGCGTGAGGGTCTGATGTACCCTGTGGGTCTGATCCTGTTCTCATTGAAGTCAGTTATTTTGCCATTGACTTCAGTGGGAGCAAGAGTAAACCCTCTGAAGGGACTCACTAAATAATAACTTGAATTGAGTTATTTAAAAGCTACCTTTTCACCTTTAAAAGCTTTAGAACAGAGAGATACTAAGTTTTTCCAGTGAAGATGGGCACTTAATTCACTCAGAATGGTGTGTCATGATATTGATTAGTAATCATAATGAAACATTTATTATTAGACAACTAGCACATAAGGCCTGACTCACCGGTGACTGACACAGCCTTCACATGCATCCGATGAAGTGGGTATTCACCCAGAAAAGCTCATGCACCAATACGTCTGTTAGTCTATAAGGTGCCACAGGACTCTTTGCAGCTTTTACATTAGGACTCTTTTATGTTGGCAGAGTCAAAGCTGCATTAATGGACCCCAGTAAATGCCCCGAGCATAGGAGTCATCCCAGGATGGCATGGGTTTGGCAAAGCTGACCCTGTGTGAGGCTCCTGCTGAGCCCTTGTGGTGTAGGGGGCATGCCAGAACAAAGGAGCCATGGCCAGGCTACACCTCAGCTATTACTGGCTGATGGAGTGGCCCATCAGGACTGTGGTCAGCCAAGCGCAAGTTAGGGAAGCCCCACTGGCTGTTCCAGCCTGTGCCAGACAACCCAGCATGGTGGAGGCATAGAGGTGACAAAGTTTTGCCTTATTGGGACTTCCTGGTGCCTGGCCCCAAGCTCAGCTCTGGTACAGGGATGAATTTGGCTCATAGTATCTGGGTCCATTTACATGGCTTAGCTTAAAGCCAAAAACATTTTCCAAGTATATGAAGCTAATACCCCACAACTCCCACTACACAGAGATGAAGAAAACCTTGCGGGTAGCCTAAATGCACATAGAGTCACTTAGAATGACCAGATAGCAAGTGTGAAAAATCAGGATGGGGGTAGGGGGTAACAGGAGCCTATATAAGAAAGAGACCCAAAATTCAGGACTGTCCCTATAAAATCGGGACATCTGGTCACCCTAGAATCACTTCTCCTTTATGAGGTGGTTTGGAAAAGCTCTCCTGGTTTTGTGCCTCTGGTGCCTTTTGAATTCCATCTCTCCCTATTGTGTTTGCCCTTCTCCACAAAGGAGATGTGGCTGCAGTCACTGTTATTATAGAGCCATTAAATGTTACCTTAAAGAAACCAGATCATTTAGGAAATAAGATTTCTTTCAAAATTATTTTTCAAGGGCATCAGAAAGGATTCAGGCCCCTCATTATATTCTTTACAAATAGATTGACAGTTGCATTAAATATGCTTCTCCCCTTCAAATGAAATCACATTCCACTACAACCAAAGCCCCTCATGAGATGAAAAAAAGAGATGCTTCTGATCTTGAACTATGGAGTGTCTACATGTAAATCATTACATCCAGTATTTACTGAACATTACAAATGAAATATTTCAACCTCCATCAGAGCCTCTTTTGGCTACATACTTCTGTTTGTGGTCTTAGATGTGGATTAATAACATTTTCTTTGTATATGGATCTTCCACCTAGGCGCTAGCCGCTGGAGCCCAGAACATGACCTACGGCATAAAATCCAAATTCTCATCCTGGTCTCCCACATGTTAGTGTGAAGCTGTGACCATTAGCCTGGATTGGTGCTGGAGGAAAATCAGTTTGTTTTATGTGTTTCAATGGCGTCACTGCAGAACCCTCATTTAGTTACATTCAATGTAATTATTAAAATGGGAATTGGAGGAGTGTGTGTATAAGTGAGGGACCATGTGTAGTGGAGGAGGGAAAAGCAATTGTGTAGAATCTTGGGCTAAGTTGTATATTATTTCAGATCAGCTGCTGACTTATCTACTACTGCTGTCCTCTTAAGGCATTTATTGGAACTCTGAAGGCCTGAGAAGTTGCTAGATGGCAATTAGGCTCCACTGCCTAGGAATCAAATGTGGACTGGAAAACCCTGTTGTGTCTTGGATGGTGGCACTGAGATATAAACCACAGTTATTAAATTAAATCACTTTGTTAAATCATCTTCCTTCCCACGGCAAACGCCAGGGCCCTTGCAAGGGGAATATTTTCATTCAAACATAAATATCTAAAGTAACTATAAACAGAGAATGCAAGGAAGGACTGGCTGAGCAACGTATGTAAACCATACAATGCTCAGTTTTGTTTGTGTTTGTCCAAGCCTGCTCCTCTATGAAACTTCCTCCTAAATGGGCAGTTTTTAAACCTTGGATTTTTGTTGATATATTAAAATACACAGGTTGCAGTGTGTACATCACAAGTTACAGTATAGCAGTTAATCAGTATAAATGATGCGACTGCAGCTTCTCTGACTACATCTAAACATCTAATGTCAGAGCCTCTAATCACATGTTGTCAGCTTCAGTCACAGAGAAAGATGTGAAGCCAGGAAAGGGCAGGTAGGGCCAATAGAAGAATTCTGCAAAGGCATAACTGGCATTTATTATTGGTTCATTATTCCAGTTGGTGCTTCAGTGGGCTTTCTTCTTGCTGTGACAGCCTCTTCATGTAAAAACAAGAAGGAGCCTTGTGGCACCTGCTTTTTGTTTTTGCTGATACAGACTAACATGGCTCCCACTCTGAAACCTCTTTACTGTGAGAGTCCATGCAGAGTCAGCTTCTACAAGCTTTCTGTGGGAGAGATTCCCATTGAAGTCAATGAGAAGTCTGCACATGGAGGGCTTGCAGGTATGAGGCCTTGGACCACAGACATTCAAGAGTCTCAGATATGGCCAAAGAGATAATACCCTGATTCATGCTCATTTGTTTAGTGATTCGTCCCTGCAAATACTAAATTTACAACGCCACTTGATTCACCACCCATTGAGGTCAACAGAAGCCTTTCCGTTGACTTCAACGGGCTTTGGATCAGGCCCTGTTATCATCAACATCTGTGAATAAGTGAAAGTGTTGGTGGCTAACTCCTGGGAGGCTCAAAGCAGTTGAAACACAGCAGACCCCAACTGGCTCTCCACAGCCTGCAGAGATTTTCTGAGCGAGCTGAAGTCCTGCAGGTGCACTACTATATTTAAGCAGGAAAAGACAACTGGGGACTCTCTGTTGCTGAGTGCATATCGTGGCCTGGGTGTATTGTTCAGCCAGAGACTGAGAGGCAGAAACTCCTGGGAAGTGTCAGTATCCCCCAGGGAGCACACTCTTACTGTGATTAAAGGATCCCTCTGGATGCTCGAGATTAGAAGCAAGAGACTAATGAAGTAACCGATACTATTCTGCCAGGAAAAGGAGTTAAAGAAAACACATGAACATTGAATCAAATGGTTGGAATGAGGATATTGTGAATTAGTTTGCTGGAAAGGATGCCGGGAGGGAAAAATTTCCAGAAAATCCAGTCAATTTTCTGTAATCTCCATGTCTGACTTTTTTTCAAAACTAGTCATAATGCTACTAAGTAGATCTGTCTCCTGTGTTCTTCCTTAATAAAAGCATCACTCCCCCCAAGCCCAGATAATCTGTGCTGTGCTTAATTGCCTCACTTGTGCTCTATATCCTCCTAATGATACATTTAATTCTAATGATAAATTGTCTAGATGTGCTGTATCTGCTGCAAATCCATTAAACACTTTTCAGCACTCACCCCAATTGGTTAACTTTATTTAAATATTGGTTTCTCTTTGATTGTCAGGTTTCACTGGCACTTTGCACAATTCCTCTCCCATAGCCTCTCACCACCACTTCTGACCTTTCTAACTCTTTGGGTATTAGAGAGGTTACATTCACAGAGTTTCCCAAATCTGCTGTGATCCATCTGGAGTCAGCTGGAAATCTGGGCCGCTTCTCCACTCAGGGAGGGATTCTCTGTGGGCACAGCTGGTAGCTGTCACTTAAAAAGTGAAATTGCTCAATTGACAGGCCTGAGAGCTCTGCTACATACCCATGGAAAGCCTGCTCCTGCTCACCTGGTCTTCAATGGGAGCAGGGTCAGCACAACTATAACCCAGGCACCAGCAGTGCTAGCTTTCATACTCAGTTCCCTCCAGTGAGTCTCACCCTTATTCTGGAGCAGTGTTCCTCAAACTGGGGTCACCACTTGTGTAGGGAAAACCCCTAGCGGGCCGGGCCGGTTTCTTTACCTGCCCTGTCCGCAGATCTGGCTGATCGCAGCTCCCACTGGCCACAGTTCACCACTGCAGGCCAATGGGAGCTGCTGGAAGCAGCGGCCAGTAAGTCCCTTGGCCCACGCTGCTTCCAGCAGCTCCCATTGGCCTGGAGCAGCGAACCGCGGCCCCTGGGAGCCGCGATCGGCTGGACCTGTGGACGGGGCAGGTAAACAAACTGTCCCAGCCCGCCAGGAGCTCTCTCTATACAAGCAGCAACCCCAGTTTGAGAAACACTGTTCTGGAGGGACTACCAGTGGGAGGTTAATTTATTCTCCATGCCCATTCAGTCCTAGGGCAGGTCTACACTACAGCTGGGATCAGGGCCAGCTCCAGGGTTTTTCCCTCCCCAAGCCGGTGGAGGGGGAGATGTCATGATCGGCGGCAGCTCCACCACGCCATTTTCTTCTTTGGCGGCAATTCAGCAGCCAGTCCTTCCCTCTGAGAGGGACCGAGGGACCCGCCGCTGAATTGCTGCCGAACAGCCTGACATGCCATCCCTTCCCCTTGGCCGCCCCAAGCACCTGCTTGCTGAGCTGGTGCCTGGAGCCTGCTCTGGCCGGGATCCATGCTCTGAGATCAATCCACCAGCAGTCGATTTAGTGGGTCTAGTGAAGACCGGCCAAATCAACAGCAGATTGCTGAGTTTCTCCCATCGACCCCCCGCAATGTAGACCCCATGCTAACTCGACCTAAGGTATGTCAACTCCAGCCATGTTATTCACATAGCTGGAGTTGCAGTGCGTAGGTGGATGTATCGCAGTAGTGTAGACATAGCCCTAGGCCTCTCTTCTGAGTGCCTATTTGTGATGGTGTTATCTGTGTAACAGGAACTGGACTGAGATTATTTGCATAGACCACTGACTGGCACCAGGTATCAAATACTGATGTAGACTGGACTTGAGTGGTTGATGTAGAGGTTATAGGTTAGTAGCTCATTATTAGTACTCTGAGCCATCGAAAACTACTAGGGACTCCCCCATGTCCATCCCCAAACTGGCCTTTTTTATAAAAATGATGCCCACAGTGCTGAGCAGCTCACATCAGTGCATCACTCAGGGCAAGGAACCCCAATTCTCCTGCTCATTAATTAACCACACCGCTTACTGTACCAGATGGGTTTGTTGGACTTAAGGGTGACAAAATGTACTTCCAGTAGTGTCCCTCACGCTAGGTTAATCACCAGTGGAGCATAGATGTTCTGTGGCAATATTGATACTTGAGAGAATGCTGACAACACCAGCGAGACATCAGACTCGAGCAATATCTCATGGTTAGTAAAGCTGAGTTAGAAGTTCTAAGTCATCCTAGACATGGGACAAGGACACTCAGCCACAGGTAGCACTTTAAAGGTCCTATCCTGCAAGGTGCTAAGCAACCCACTAACTTCAGTAGGCACCAAGGGTACTCAGGGATATATCATGACCTTGCAGGGTCTGGCCCTAGAAGACAAATAGAATCCATTTTGAAAAAGAAATAGTCACTGCTGTGGTTCCCAGCAGTTCTTCATGGTGATGGGAGAAAATTATTGTCCATTTCTATTAAAATGGTGATAAAGAAGGGATCTAGTATTTTGGATGCAGTGTTCTTTAATAGTGGTATGTAACTCACTCGAGCAGAGTGTTGGTGGTGGGATGCAGGAGATGGGTAACTGAAGGAGATACTGATAAATTTCTGCCTTCAGGAAAGCAGCTGGGGACCCAAAAATAATAGTTTTTAAAAGGGGGAAATTAGGGTAAAGGAGGGAAAGGAAAGGGCGAAACCTTGCACCTCTTTTACTCTATACAGAGGTGTCATTTGGTGCCACAGGGCAGCCCCTCCTAGCTTTTCATAGGTTTTTATGCTCCATTATGTCTTCCACTCCTCCCACCAGGACCCTTTCTCCCCCAGCTTTGCAGGATATAATATAATCACACAATGTTCTATATGCTGACATGACTTTGCTCCCTCCCCTTGAATTTTTCTGAAATGTTGCTCCTGATTCCAAAGCATGTAAGCCATATTTATCCTGATGTAACTCCACTGACTTTAGTGGTGTTATACTATGGCTGCAGCTGACCCCTAATTAATGCATATGTGCCTCAAGATTATGATGAGCATACTTTTTTAAGTATCAAAAACCAAATTAGAATGTTAAGGCACTTTATAAAGGGAGCCTCATGAGGCATATTGAGACTCACTACATGGGTTTTGGCTTAAAAAAAATGTAATAAGAACATAAAGCTGAGATTTTTCAAAGCCACCAACAGGATTTAGAATCCTATTTTCCAGTAATTTTTATGAGAATTGGGCATCCAAATTCTGTTGGTGACTGAGGAAATCTCACTATAAGTGTTTTCATGACACTTTTTCCAGAAAAACAAATATAGGAGAATTTTTGGCTATAAACACTGCCCCATAGTAGTGTGAACCCAAAGATAACAGCAGGTGGGATTTTCAGAATTGCCTGTTCATGTTCACTCTACAAATGCAGAATCTAATTGCACTCTACAATTTGAGTAAAATTGAGAAAGTAAACACAAACACATAAATGGTGAAAAGTAAGACAGATTTGAAAGATTTGTTTAGTTATAAAATCCAAGGTATTACAAGTATATATCACATTATAAGAACATGAACAGAGGAGTGTGACAAAGGTCCTCCTTTATCTTGGTGGGTCCTGCGCTTATTGGCGGATTTGCTCACCTCAGTGATCTTCCCCTCTGGTGGGACCCACAGTCTGGGTCAACTCCTCCTGAGTCTGATCAGGAGTTGCAAGGTTTGCAGGGAACCCAGGCCCACCCTCTACTCTGGGTTCCAGCCCAGGGCCCTGTGGATTGCAGCTGTCTATAGTGCCTCCTGTAACAGCTGCATGACAGCTACAACTCCCTGGGCTACTTCCCCATGGCCTCCTCCAAACACCTTCTTTTTCCTCACCACAGGACCTTCCTCCTGGTGTCTGATAATGCTTGATTGTCTGATAATTCCTCAATCCTGCAGTAGCACACAAAAATACGATGCTGGGTCATCCTTAACTTTCTAGATGTTTGAATGGTTGATGCTAAAAAAGATTTGGGGTCATGGTGAATAATCAGCAGAACATGAGTTCCCAGTGCAATGCTGTGGCGAAAAGGGTTAATGCAATTCTCGGATGAATAAGCAGAGAAATCTCAAATTGGAGTAGAGCGGTTATTTTACCTCTATACTGTGGTGCAGCCACTGCCAGAATACTGTGTCCAGTTATGATGTTCACAATCCAGGAAGGATGTTGACAAATTGGAGAGTTCAGAGAAGAGCCATGAGAATGATGAAAGGATTAGAAAACATGCTTTATAGTCATAGACTCAAGGAGCTCCATCTATTTATCTTAACAAAGATACAGTTAAAGGGAGACTTGATAACAGTCTATAAGTACCTACATGGGAACACGTATTTGATAATGGGCTCGTCAGTCTAGCAGAGAAAGGTATATCATCATCCAATGGCTGGAAGTTGAAACTAGACAAATTCAGACTGGAAATAAGGTAGAGTAATTGGAACAAATTACCATGGGTTGTGGTGGATTCTCCATCACTGACCATTTTAAAATCAAGATTGGATGTTTTTTCTAAAAGCTCCACTGTAGGAATTATTTGAGGGTAGTTATCTGGTCTGTGCTACATGGGAGGTCAGACTAGATGATCACAGTGGTTCCTTCTGGCCTTGGAATCTATGAATCTGGATCCTGATCTGCACTGCCTGGCTGGTCACTATTGTAAAAAACCCATGTGCTGCAGACAACTGGTAAATTTATTAATTGCATGCACAGTGCTAGGTCTAGACCCCTGTTCCTTCTGCTCCAAAACCGTGGGCTTCTTGTCCTTTAACTAAAGAAGAATATCCTTACTTTGCAATTGTAATAGCTGTAGTCAGCCGACTCTCAACCTGGGATCAGTTGTAGTCTCTTTGAATCTGTTACCCATGGGTCCCCTACATGCACCCACTGCCGAGCAATCTGACTGTTTCCAGCAGGAGTTCAGCTTACTCTCAAGGTCCGTTCTGACTCTTGAGTCTGGTTATGTTCACTTGCCTCTTGTCCCTTGGCAGCACTCCCCAGGTCCCACCGCAGCTCACTGGATGCAAGGACCCCTTTAGCATCCTTTGTCCATATTAGGCTCATAATGCCAGTCTGCCCCAGACAAGGAGGGAGAGAAGGATGGGCTAGCAAGTGCCTCAGACTGAGTTCCCCTTGCTAGCAGTCCCTGGCAGCTTCCCTGCTCCTAGGAAGAAAACAAACCCAACCATCTAGTTTGTGTGGCCGGTCTCACCCTTTTAAACTCCACTTCTCCAAGCGGAGCATGTTCTGCAGGTGCACCTAACTGGCACTGCCTCAGGGCAGGAATGCTTGTTAGCTTATCGGTAAGATGGGGGGGCATGTCCCATCACATAGTCCCTGTGGGCTAGCCACTAGAGGGCAACATTATATATACACCAAAACCCAGTACATTGCACTACAGAACTGATAGAATGCTAACCTTGGATCTGACAACGGGAATTTTGGAGGAGTTTGGATCCAGATTGGAACTTTGTGGCTCAGGCCCAACTCTAATAAACCCAAGTAAGTTCCTGTCTGTGGAGCTCTGCCAAGATATCAGAATGGCCATCAACCAGCCAATACACAGGACTTCCAAAAGCCTTTAACATGGTTTATATAATTTGTGAGAATGGAGATCTCTACAGCATTCAGTTCTCCTAGGCTCAATATTTAACCTGACCCTGGATATCTGACTGCAATGACCTCCAAGACAGTTTGCATTGTGCATTAAAATGACTGCTCATTCTTTTGACTGTCAAATTGGATTCTTAATTAATGTTAATCTCTTATGAAAAAGATCTAGACCTGTGATACTCAGATTGACACTTGCAAGCCGCTCTTTAACGCGCCTCTTTGCAGCACGTGATATTGAAACACTGTGTGCTTTAATTATTAACCAATCTAAGTTATTAACCAATCAGGATGCTTTTACTATGTTATTAACCAATTGTAGTTGATAAAATAATAATACTTGGTCAGTCATTTTGCGGTGAGAATATATATATATTTCCCTATCATACCGTTTAAATATTAATATACTGTATAGTACTATAGTAAATGAAACAATGAATTCACACTACTGTGACTCTTTGGGTAATGTTGATTGCTAATTTGCCTCCTGAACCACTCTTTATCATTGATCTGGACATCCCTGGGGATGGCTCACTGAAGACATCCACTCAATTCACAGCAACCGTCAAACTAGCACATCAAATGTTAGGTTGTGTTGACATGGGGATAGAGAACAATGCAGAAACTATTAGAATGATGTTCAACTGATTGATGGCGGAACCTCACCTTGTATACAATATTTGTTTTCAATGAACAACTCATCTAAAAAAGGATACAGTAGAAATAGAAAAAGTCCCAGGAAAAGCAACAAAAATGATTAGAGGCTACAACTGCGTGAATGTTTGCTATGAAATTTGAAAGTAAAGCTGTGTCTACACTAGGAAATTTTACAAAAAATTCCCACCACTGTTAGAACAGGCTTTGGATATTAGAACCAGCAGGAGCCCTCAGCCCTGATTCTCATCTCACTTACACCAAAATAAATCAAGAGTAACTCCTATGAAGTTAATGGAGGTATGCAGAGTTAAACCAGTGTAAGCAAGAGGAGAATAAATCACTGGTGTAGAAAAAGAGCTTCCAGAATTTTTATCACGTTTTAGTTAAACGTGCTGAATGGCTTCATTGAAACAGTTGAGAAAAATTGGTCTGGCTGAAGGAACTTGTCTGCACTTGGGCATGGGGCTACATCTGTTCAGCTGAACCTCTGGCAGAACCTAGTATTGATAAGGCTACAGTGAAACATGTTTGGTTTCAGGTGTCATTACAAATTCAATGGAAGCACTGCTGAGGTTTGCAAACTTTTTGAACAAACCTGGGCCCAGTTAAGGTTTTACATGCAAATCATATGAAATTTGCTGTTATAAAGGAGCTCTCTAATTTCAACTACATTTTGTTTTGAAATTTTGAGTTAATTCACCACATTTACTCAGATGTGAGTAAAACCCCCCAGATTGACAGTGAAGAACATGCACCTCCCCTTGTGAAATGAAACAGCCGAGTTCTGCACAGCACTGTTAGAGGCGAGCTAAGGACGGCATCCACATGAAGAGAGAATAAGGAGACATAAGGTAACATTTTCAAAAGTGCCTATGTGATTTAGGAGCATACGTACCATTATTCAGGCTCCTAAGTCACTTACTTGCTTTTGAAAATTTTACTCTAGAAATGATTTGGAAAGAAGAAAACTAAGAAGAGATATGACAGAGCTATCTATAGAATACTGACTAGTATAAAGACGACCTGTCAAATTCTCCAGTTTACCCATTCCTGTAAGATGAGAACAAAATGGCACACAGTGAAACTGAAAGATAATGTTTTTGTACAAAAGATATATTTACTCTGTGGAACTCACAGCTGAGGAAATTACCAGGAGCTGAATTGACTGTGAAGATAATAATCAGAATAAAAGCCAGATGTAAACAGATGCAGCAAGTGTTTCTGAATCAGCAGACAGCCTGAAGCAGTAACTCTGAAAGGTGTGAACTGCCTATGTCATCTGAAGCTCATGACAAGAGTTTAAATGTCAACATTGTCAACTATTTCATTATTTGATCAGTAGTTCAATTGTTCTACTGTTGATCAAATCATTCAAGAAAGGAGAGGGCCAATGACATTATGAAGATCACAGAGTCTCAGATGACAAGGGCATGGTTTGTGCGTGGGTTTAGGGGAGTATCACTACTCTGACTTCCCCTTCCCTCTCCCCCATTTTAACCCTTGGATTTTATGGAGGCAAATATCTTAGTAAGAGTCAAAAGAGAATACAACTAGCAACACCTGACTATAATTCACAATAAAATAAAAACGATAAAGGCGGCCAATCAATACTCAAGTTTTGGAGCAACGAAGACAAGAAGAAATTTTCCTCATTGGATAGTTGTACACAATAAGCCAGTGTTTCTCAAACTTGTTCCATCGCTTGTGCAGGGAAAGCCCCTGGCGGGCCGGTCTGCTTTGTTTACCTGCCTGATCCACAGGTCCGGCTGATCGTGGTTACCACTGGCCACGGTTCACTGCTGCAGGCCAATGGGAGCTGCTGGAAACAGCGGCCAGTGAGTCCCTCGGCCCATGCTGCTTCCAGCAGCTCCCATTGGCCTGGAGCAGTGAACAGTGGCGAGTGGGAGCCACGATCGGCTGGACCTGCGGATGGGGCAGGTAAACACACTGGGTCAGCCCACCAGGGGCTTTCCCTGCACAAGCGGTGATCCCAGTTTGAGAAACACTGCAATAAGCCAAGTGAATTTATGTGAACTTTACATTTTCCTCCGAAGTTCCCATTGTTTGCCACTTTCAAAGCCTGGAGGCTGAACTGGACTGGATGGACCATTGATCTGTTCCATTATGCCAATTCCTAAATTCACTACCAGACCCTCTGTGTCTACGATTATAGTGATAGGCTGATACAGGAAGGAGGATGCTTCTAAATTTTGTGTCATTATATGTATGTTGCTCTTGCTCTGTTGTTTCCAGGGGAAGCGGATTGTCAGTGAGAAACGGAGTTCAGATGGCCTCCTTAGTCAAGGTGGGGAACCAGACCTGAGTGAGGAAGAGGTGGACCACCTGGTAGCTTTCCGCAGAGGGAGACGGATGCAGATTGCCATCACTATGGACAACAAGGAAAAAGTGAGTACATTCCGGCAGCAGGCCAGTTGGAGATAGTGTTTTTTAGTAGTGTGGGAGTTATCAGGGCTAAATCTGTCTAGCTATCCTAGCTCAGGAGACAAGGCCATAGGCCCTGATCCACGTTCCCTTCTCCGTTATCCTAGCTCTAGCTATCTCCAGATTTGTTCAGCTTTGACCTCAGCAGATTCTTCAACATGCTCCCCAAAGGAATCTCATATGATGCTTCTTTGGGGGGGAATAAGGGGAGGGGCAGGCATTGCCATGTACTTGCCTTGTATTTAAGAAGGAAAGAATGCAAAAGTTATCATCATTTAAAGCCGTGGGCCTCATGGACACCTAAAGCCAGCTTTCCACCCAGGGCCATGGTGTAGGATACGGTCAAAGAGCCCTATCCTAGACAAACAGACAGTACAACTTAAAAGTTAATTGGAGTGGGCAATATCCATGTCCAAAACAAACTGATGTCACCTGTGGGGCAGCACATTTGATGATTTTGTTGAACCTTTTAGATTTTGGAAACACGGACCAAATACTCTATTGCAAACTCCTTCCTCGCAAAAATGATGTATTTCAATACAAGAGAATACACAGCCAAGCTAGAGTGTGCCTCCAACACCCAGTGCTCAGGATCATGAAAGATAACAAGAGAAAACAAAGTTAAAATACACAAAACAAGGTTGTACATAAAGGTCAAAGGCAATTTCCCTCAGTGGGACTGCAGCCAAGGTGTACTGCTAATTGCCTAGGGTATTCTCCAGCTTTTTCTCCTCCCACTGAGAGTTTGACCAGAGATACAGGACCCTACTATCTGTTTCCCTATGGTCACTTTACCCTGAGTGTCATAAAGAACCAGATAAGTCAGCAGATTGAGCAACCATTGAATACTCAGCAGTGCAGGGGGTTTCCATGGTAGCACAGAGCTAGTGTAATAGTTCTACAACACAGCCCCTGCCAATGGGGAATTGTCAGGGCATGTTTGGAGGATAGGGGATGTAGCCTGGGCACCAGTGTGCTGCGGCTATTCTTGCCTGCTCAAACAGCCCTTGGAGTAATTGAAAACCAATGTATATGTTAGAGCAACCTCAAGGCTGCTCTATCTTATGCCACAGGGATTGGTAAAAGCCATGTTTCCTCTCCCCCTATTCCTGCCCAAAGTGTATCTCCTGAATATCTAATAATCAGAGCCCTAACGTTTGAGAAAAGGGAGCTGCATTCACAACGCTCTATCTCCTCCCCATTCAGTGCTCTACCTGCTACCTACAAGCTACACTTTCCCATAGTTAAAGCTAAACAGAGGACACTTAGAAAATTAGTAGGAATTTGGGGGGGGCATGCTCAGTAGGGATCATTGCTGCTTTTTAAAGGGAGCCTGCCTTCAAATTCCTCCAAAATGTAAATATGTGCTGCAATTCAGTTTTCAGGCAGACTCAGGAGAAAGTCCATAACAGCCCAAAAGGCTTGGTTTTCCCACCCCTCAAATAACTTTCTAATCACACAGTTCTACCACACTTTAAAGACAATGTTCCCAATTAACTTACCTAACTGGGTATCCCAGGGAGAGGAGCCAACATTTCCCTGTCACTGCCTCCTATTCTCCATTTGCAAATGCCCACAGTGTATTCAGTGGACTTTGTCAAAATTTAATCCAGTAATCCCCAATTAATGCTTCTCTGCAAACACTCAGCCTGTGCTGTCCTCTGACACCAGCGTTCATGTTTGAATTTTGAAATTGAAGCAAGTGGTCTGGGTAGGGAAGGAGAGAGAAATTGCACTCCTGCATTCTGGTGGACACATGCGCACGAAGAGGTGGCCATGAGAAATGACAAAGTGGGTGCCATTATCCACCCTGAGAAGATTTCTACAAAGTCATTTGGTCACATTCACCGCTTCACTGTGCAGCAGCAAAGTGTAAAATGCATAGGATGGATGCAGAATAAAACAAAACTGGAGCTTAATATAAGAGAGTCTAAATACTGCACTTAGTGTACAGAAGCAAGAAGTACATCACTAAGCAGCGTTTAAGAGTCTGAAGGCAATGAAAAGGAAGAATTAAGAATGTTGTATGATTTCACCATCTCCTTATTGGTGGATTAGTGCAGCCAGACTGAGTCCTGGACTAATGACACTGTCATGAGCTCACTTTAATAAAAAAGCCACCTCTATTTATTACTGGCAGAGAGTACAGAGGCAGCGCCCCTCCTGCTGTTGGTACAAAGAGCTTCATTCTCTCCCCAGTCAGAGTTTTCTCAGAGTTACTTCCTGAGACAGGCATCCAGCCCCTGTACAAAGAGCCATGCTCTTTAGGAGACGTCTGTGGATACGCTAAAAAACACCCAGTCACTCAGCCAGCAAGCAAACAAGGAGCTAACATTCTGACCCTCAGAGAAGGGAGAGTGGAACTGAGAAAACGAAGGTCCTAACAGAAACCACTGGACACCAGATTCTCAAACCCTGCCCTCATTTTAGTTAAATAGGTTTTTTAAAAATGTTTTTGTAGATTGACTAGTTGTTAAATCAGCCATAATATAAAAAAGGTGATTGAGCTGACCTCTGAAACCCTAATTTCCAATAGTTATTAGTTGAACCTCAATATTCTACATTCCAATCCGCCTCATGAGATTGGCCCACCTATTGGGAAATACAGCGCTGTCTCCTCTACCTTGTTAATTATTAGTATTTGATTTGTAACGTGGTAGTACCTGGAGGCCCAGGCCCATTGTGCTGGATGCTATACTGACATACCACAAAAAGATGGTTCCTGTTGCAGAGAGCTTAGAACCTAATGCTATGTGTGTACTGCAGCATGGTGTAGAATATGGGTGTGTGACTTGCAGCATGCACCAAAGTGCTGTGCTGCAACTGCCCTGTATGGATGCTGCTAGCATGAACTACAAGTTTGCAAACAGTTCCCTAGTTTGCATTAATGTCATCCTCTTCAAACAGGACTATGTTAATGTGAACTAAGCACCTATTAGTTCACACCAGCAGCATCCCCACAGGGCAGTTACAGCACAGCACTCTGGGTGCAGCAGTTCTCACCCCTGTAGTAGTCCAAATTGCAGGGGCATGTAGACAAGCCCTAAGTATGAGATGAGAGACAACAGATTGCTCTGGGTATGTCTACACTGCAATTAAAAACCCGCAGCTGGCCCGTGCCAGTGAACATGACCGATGAAGGAAGGCTGAAAGAATTGAATTTGTTTAGTTTGGAAAAGAGAAGACTGAGAGGGGACATGATAGCAGTTTTCAGGTATCTAAAAGGGTGTCATCAGGAGGAGGGAGATAACTTGTTCACCTTAGCCTCGAAGGATAGAACAAGAAGCAATGGGCTTAAACTGCAGCAAGGGAGATTTAGGATGGACATTAGGAAAAAGTTCCTGTCAGGGTGGTTAAACACTGGAATAAATTGCCTAGGGAGGTTGTGGAATCTCTATCTCTGGAGATATTTAAGAGTAGGTTAGATAAATGTCTATCAGGGATGGTCTAGACAGTATTTGGTCCTGCCATGAGGGCAGGGGACTGGACTCGATGGCCTCTCGAGGTCCCATCCAGTCCTAGAATCTATGAATCTATGACTCAGGTTGCAGGGCTGTTTAGTTGCAGTGTAGTCTTCTGGGCTCAGGCTGGAGCCTGAGTTCTGGGACCCTCCCACCTTGCAGGGTCCTCGAGCTCAGGCTCCAGCCCAAGCCCAGAAGTCTACACTGCAATGAAACAGCCCCACAGCCCACACCCTGTGAGGCTGTGTCAGCTGGCATGGGTCAGCTGTGGGTGTCTAATCGCAGTGTAGACATACCCAAAGGGAACACAAGGTACTACTGAGACAACTGCTTGATAAGCAGTACTCAGCCACAAGCAGCCTAGAACCAGTGAGTCACGGATTTGGATACAGCATGGTTAAAGTATCAGAGGGATAGCCGTGTTAGTCTGGATCTGTAATAAGTGACAAAGAGTCCTGTGGCACCTTATAGACTAACAGAAGTACTGGAGCGTAAGCTTTCGTGGGTGAATACCCACTTTGTCAGACACATAGTTAAAGTGTGTAGCGTCGGTGGGACCTCACCAAGCCCAGTCTGAGGGATATGGGTAGGTTCCTCACTATGCTACAGATGTTAAACATGTGGTAACTAGAATCAGTTAGACATGCAGTGCAGATGGTGCCTAAAATGACAGCTGCCCCTTGTCCACTTGCATTCAGCTTGCACCTGTTACACCTAGAAACATTTTCTGAAATGGTTTTGTCCAGCTTACACTGTCACTTCAGTCATTTCTGTTACAGATTTGGGAGGGAGCATTGTCAGCAATGCATCCATTTATTAGTGCTGACAGGACTCTGAAAAGCCAAAGACATATACATCTGTCTCTCCCACTCTGCCGCTGATTAACCTCCCTCCTGAGAGCACTGGTGTGCATCAGGCTAATTAATAGTAAGAACATAGGAATGGATTCATTAATATTTTTCGGTCTGACTATCTCAGAGTAGTTCACAGAGGTGAATAAGTACATTAATCCTTTTTGCAAATGGGGAAACTGAAGCACAGAAAGTTTCAGTGACTTGTCCAAAGCCACAGAGCAAGTCTGTGACATAATCAGGTTCCAATGACTAGGGTGCTAGTCTGGAACTCAGGAGATTTGCCTTCAATTCCCTGCTCCCCACAGACTTCTTGGGTGATCCCAGGCAAGTTATTTTCTCTCTCTGTTAGTAAGTTGGGGATAATAGCACTTCCCTACCTCACAGGAGCACTGTGATGATAAATACATCACAGAGTGTGAGGTGCTGAGATCCTGTACTAATGGGGATGGTTTAACTACCTCAGGGAGAGAGAAGAGATCCTGATTGGCAGTCCCTGTTTCTAGGCTTTAGAAACACTGCCTCCTCCTGTACCACACAGCCCAGGCGGGAGGCACAGGGCTGGCTTTGTGCTTGAAGGGGCAGCTGCATTATTTGTGTTCTCTAGTGGAGATTAAATGTAGCTTTGAACTGCGCTCTAGCAGCCTGAGATTGACAGAGCCTTGGCTACATTCTGCTGATGCAGGGGGGCAATTAACTCAAGCACTGCACAATTCAATCCGCCTTTTCAGGAGGCACTGATTCAGCAGCAGCTCTTGCACTCTGCCCTCTTCTCAGCGTGGTATCTGCAGGAAGAAAGCTTATCTCTGTGCTGTCGACACGGTTCTGCATGCCAGGAGTGGGGGCATGGGAGGGTCTTGCACAGTAAGATGGGCAGGTCTGTTCCTTTTCGCCTGCACAGCTCAGGGTGTAGAATGGTTGACAGGACAGCAGGGAGCACAAAGAGGCAATGAAATTGAGATTGTAAATCATGCTGGGAGAGTTGGTAAGCACGGCTGGCAGAGTCGCTTAGCTCTCACGGGTAGTGCCTGCCTTTGCATTTCCATAACACCATGCCGTTTGTCCTCGAGCCCGGGAGCCACTCCACCTCACAGCATGAAATAGATATTGGGATTGCTGAAGCATTTTAAACAGTGCTTTTTGCTATAAAGAGCTTTTGTTTTAATTTGAGTGTGACAGAGCTCCCAACTTTCTCTACTCCTCACACAAGGGAGAATTGTTCACATTAAAAGAGGGGGGTGCCCAGAGCTAGAGAGTGGTAAAGAAGAAGGGGCTCCTTTCTATTTAGGGCCTAATCCTGCTCCTCCTGACGTCATTGCAAGGTTTGCACTGAGTCTATGATTATGTGGTTTATGCTTTTTGAAAAATATCATAAACACCATCCCCCCCCCCAACCGATTATATTCCTTTCTCTCCTCTTCTTCCCTTGCACATGCTTCCTTCCTGCCTGGTCTTCCTATTCCCCTGCACCAGCTGCCACAGCCCTGGTCCCCTGCTTTTATGCACTTGCCCATGCTGGCCTGCCATGTGGTCTCCCTGCTCCCTGGCACATTCTGCAGGACACTCTTGTTCTTGGTTCCCTTCTCTTCTGTTCAACTGGCAGCTTCTGGGGGATGGCTGGTACCGCCACATGTACTGCTGGCTCTAGTCCTCAAGGAGTAGACAGTTTCTTTCCCCCCTTTTTCTCCTATGCAGAAGCAGTCAGTAGTGGAGGCAACTAGGTTGGCTCTTCCATTTCATTTCCAGATGCTTCTGCAGACACTCAGTCTCTTCATACCACTGTTTCTCAACCTGGGGATGGACCATCCTAAGGGACAAGAGGGTAATTCTGCTTCTATTCCCATTCAGTCCAGGGCTTTTTACTGAGATTACTAGCAAGGGTGCTAATCCACACCAATTGTGATAGTGGTTTTTGTGGTGTGAATGCCTGTCCACAAGGAACTGAACTGAGCTGCCATCTCAATATACAGGCAGCCGAACAGATGGTGATTACTGCCAGCAATTACCAGCCTCATCTAGATTGGCAATGATGACCTATAAGCAAAAGGCCCTCCCCTTCTCTTCTGTATCCCCTTGTCCTGAGCCATCCAGTCTGTCCAGGCTAACAATTTCCACATTCACTCAGCCCCGGCTACTCATGCTCTCCTCCTTCACTCTCTTGCACATTCACAGATCAATTCATACCTTGCTCACTCTTTAACACCCAGGGTCTTCCTCCCTCAGACAGATGCAGCGCTGTGTGGGGTGGCTTGGACTGTCTAGAATGCCCTGTGGATGGCTCAACAACTTTGACACCCTGTCTTGAGCTCTCCAGACACTTGGTCCTTTTCCTTTCTCTGGTGGCTGTGGTGTAGGAGTTGCTTTCAGATCTCCAGGCTCTCTTTTAGAAGCGAGTTTGCATGAATCCTGTTGACATTTTGCTGGATTGAGCAAGTGACTAGAACCTTACCCAACCTATCACAGGGTTGTATCCAACATTTTAAGAATCAATATGGGTGTAAAGTGCTTATCTTGTCTCTCCTCCCAGAGAGCCATGGGGTTGTGAGACAACAACCCCTCTGGGCCACATGTAGCACAGCAGAAATCTTCATCTCTTGTAAGTTTTTCCGTAAACAAAGACCAAACAGCACCTTTCATGCAGAATCATGTTGTCTTTTAGAATAACAAACCACGCAAGTACGAAAGTAAAGTCTCCATGAGAGAGCACGGTGTGATCGTGTTTCCTCCCTAGTAGGCTGCAGCAGCTTTGCCTCTCAAAATGTCTGCCTGGCTCTGCAGACAGTAGAGTTCTTAGAGATTTAAAGGTGCAGCACTTAGAAAGCAAACGCAGAACACTTACAGAGCTAACTAGACCACAGGCTCCAACTTAAAAGTGATGGCATAAAATTAAGAAGCCACATTCATAAACCTTTCACTCCCACTCACTGTTGCCATGACAGACCACAGGATCTCCATCTTGGACTCCCCACGCTGCTGCTCTCACTGACAGGTTGCAGCCGGGGAACCCACCAAAAGCCAATCGGACACTAATATGCTTTTCCCTCTTGGGTGATGAGTGAGGTAGTGCTGTGCCTGTCAGCCTGAGAATGGGGCAGCAGCATGGGAAGGCTGAGCATGCCAGTGTCCTCCTGTGGTCTGGAGGTGGACATGGCTCCCGTGATTTTTCATCAACTGCAGTCTAGAGCTGAAGTGCAAGATTTCTGGTGGGTTAAGTAGCTTTACCATGGTAACTGCCTAAGAGCCCACAGTTTAGAAAAGGTATAGGACTGGATCCCACCCTCAGGATCTGTGCATGGAATGGATGCTGCATGCAATTCTCCCCGCCATACAGAAGGAGAAATTAGCTGCCTCCATGGCAGCAGTCCTGTGTTCCCTCAGCCCTCACTGAAAGCTCTCGAAGGTGTCTGAGGATACCCAAGTGATGAGGGCTTGGGAACTGGCTGTGGAGGACCCACATTTCTCACACCTTCATTTCCTGCATCCAGCAGAAACAACAGAGAAAAAATTGAGCCAAAAGCCATAGTCCTGTTCCTACAGAACACTCTCTGTCCCTCTGAGCTGAGCTGGAGCACTGGGGAGCTGGAGTAGGGACCCAGAGCCCATGAAGAAGCACTGGGACTCCATCCAGCTGGCCCTGTGCGTCAAGCATATGCTTGAGTTCAGAGTGGACATCAGAGTTCCTGATCCCTGTGCAGATGTTTCCACAATGGAACATGATCTGGTCTGCTTGGGGGAGTGGAGCCCTTTGACCCTGGAAACTGAGAATTCAGCTCTGCTTTACCCTGTGTGCAGAGACAGAAATGAAATCAAACAAGGCTTCCACTCCCACAGAAACTAATAAAATCAATTCCCTCAGCTTTTGTAGGAACTAAAAAGCAGCCATGTTTTCCCCTCCCCTTGCTGTCTGTATCCATGACTTTCCCCTGGTTGCAGAATTCTGATTATTATCAGTAGGGCTGAGGGCAAGTCTCACTGGCTGTGTGTTTGGTAGCAGTTTTCCTAAGAGGCCCCTCTATGCTCTGGCATTTTTCATGGCTATGTTTCAGGAGAATCATTTTATGCATTAGAGCTGTGAGCTGGCACACCGGAACTACTGGAGCATGCCTGTTAATTAACATCTTACATCTTGCAAACAGACAGGTAGGTATATGGCTTCTGGGTGTTTTACACTGCCTATTTATTAACAGTGTTTCCCTAGGTAATATATCACAAGTGAAGCCATTTCCAGTCTGGAGATGGACGAACTGCCCTCACTGGCTCAGCTATACGTGTCAGAATATATGTCTCCCCTCCCCACAACAGAGAAAAACCCACTGCCAAGAACAGAAGGAGAGAGAAAGTGTTTCATTTGACACTGCAGATGTGGTTGCCCAAAGAACTCAGCTCCCATATGGGCATCACAGTAGGTGGTCAGAAAAAATAATTCACTCAATATGCCGAGCTCTTTTGAAAATCTGGCTCCAGTTGTGGGTGCTGAGCACTTGGAAATCTGACTCTGAGCTCCTTTGAAAATCTAGCCCCACATAACTAGGGTTTTACTCACATGGACTAGCACCTTCCTCTGCAGTTACTCCCATTCATTTTAGTGAGACTACCTGTGAAGTAAGAGTAGCAAATCTGACCCTGAAGAGAAACCATATTAATGTATCTCCTCCAACCAGGATCTACAGATGGCATCTGCTTGACTGAGTCATGTGATTTATCATCTTCATTTTGAAAATAAAAATTCAATGAGATGGTCTAGGTCCCAGAATGAACTCATTTAATCTTACCTACCTGTGGGGATCTTACCAAGTGTGGGATTTGCATGTACTGTGTCAGTGGCAGCATTTGAAAACGAGGCTTCTCGAGTAATACTAGCCTGAAAGATCCCAAACAAACCTAGGGCGTGGTCCTTCAGCTGCCTGTCCTCTTCCTCCTGCAAGGAGGTCCCACTGAAGTCAAATGGACTCTGTGAAGGAGCGAAGTTCAAGCATGCAGATCCTTTGGCAGAACTGGGCTCCTAGAAAGGAGCAGATGCAAGACTTTCGCTCCTCTCCCTTCCTCCGGAGAACAGCATTTCTTCTGAAAGCCAACCCTCAGAAGCACCAATGCTGCCATCAACATCTATGTGACAATTCTTACTTGGGGCATAGGCTTGAGAGGCAGAATGATCTGGTGATCCGAGCACAGATCCAGGCTTAAGCGCAGGGATTTCTGATCCTGGTGCAGTGATTGTCTCACTGTTGGATGTTAACCTTTCTGTGCCTCAGTTTCCCCATGTGTAGCAAAAGAAAAAGTTAAGGAGTTATTAGATCCTGGCTTTGATTAACACCCCATTTCTTATTTGTTGAATCATGTCATGAGTAATATCAATAAACCTCCATGAACACACACAGTTGGCCAGTCATAACACAGGATGTTTGAATGGGATGTAATTTAGTCAGGCAGAGGAACCAGAGGAGAGGAAGCACGTGTGAGAAGCTGGGAGCAAGAGGTGCAAGGATCTGAGACTGAGAGGGTGTGCTACTGAATGTTTTAAAGGGATACTGTCAAGATAAAAAACATGTATTTATTTTTAGTTCCTTTTTTTTTATTCTCCTGTGATGGGGCAAGGCCAGATGGCTACAGTAAAGTACTGAGGAACAGGTATGTTAGCTCCAGGCTAAACAAATCCCTAGTACCATGGTAACCAAATGGCAGTTGCTCCAGGTTAATCAAGGCACCTGGGGCCAATTAAGATCTTTCTAGAAGGTCAATATCATTATTCACCTCACAGGGGCATTGTGTGGAGCAGGAAGTTAAGGTTCGTAGAGTGCTTTTAAAATAAAATGTTATATTAGTGCCAAGTGTCAGTAGCACACAGAAGATTCTGGCTAGGGTTTTTATTGCATCCAAGGACATGCAAATGCCCTCTCTGTGGCTGGACTTGCATGATCATGTTTGGCGCTAAATCAGAGGGAAAGGTCTGGCAGCATGGGAAGCTTTCAAGCTAGAGTGGTCAGACAGAGGCAGTGATGGTGGCAAGGTTGAATTAAGGCAGTCTGGGGCTTTAGGCACAACCCATATGGGCCCCTCATGCCCCTCCCCCACAATGTTGTAGCACTGCTCCTCCTTGGGTCAGCAGCATCCATGAGTGGGGCAGTTCACATCTCTTGGAGCTACAGGTTCAAGCTGTCTGCAGACTCAGGCAGCCATCAGTCACACTTGGGACACATTTTCAAGCTTCGCCTTGCATCCCTGAGAGATAGAATCATAGAAGATTAGGGTTGGAAGGGACATCAGAAGATCGTCTAGTCCAAACCCCTGCTCAAAGCAGGACCAATCCCCAGACAGATTTTTACCCCAGTTCCCTAAATGCTCCCCTCAAGAATTGAACTCACAACCCTGGATTTAGCAAGCCAATGTTCAAACCACTGAGCTATCCCTCATCATCATTTTAGAAACTTGAAAGCTGAGATTCTGATCTCTTCATGTGAGTTTGGGAGCTGGTATGCTAAGTGTAAGGCCAATGGGATGCCTACGCCTTAATCTGGCCATAGGTGGTAGATCCTGTGCAACACCAGAAATGTAAACTGCAGATCATTGCTGTGTCCCTAGATGCTCAGGGCTTCTTGAATCAGAGTCCTGATAATGAAATAACTCTGTCAGCACTGAGTAAGTATTCACATAGTGCTCTAACTAGCTAACCTCCTCTCTTACCATACTGCCTCCGGGGATGGCTTCTCTGGGAGCAGAGTCTTTTCCACAACAGCACACACAACACCTTCCTCATTCACCTGCACGTCCACCAATGTAATATACGCCATCATATGCCATATGCCATCAATGCCCCTCTGCTATGTACATCGGCCAAACTGGACAGTCTCTACGGAAAAGGATAAATGGACACAAATCAGATATTAGGAATGGTAATATACAAAAACCTGTAGGAGAACACTTCAACCTCCCTGGCCACACAATAGCAGATCTTAAGGGGGCCATACTGAAGCAAAAAAACATCAGGACCAGACTTTAAAGAGAAACTGCTGAGCTTCAGTTCATCTGCAAATTTGACACCATCAGCTCAGGATTAAACAAAGACTGTGAATGGCTTGCCAACTACAAAACCAGTTTCTCCTCCCTTGGTTTTCACACCTCAACTGCTACAACGGGGCCTCATCCTCCCTGATTGAACTAACCTCGTTATCTCTAGCTTGCTTCTTGCTTGCATATATATACCTGCCCCTGGAAATTTCCACTACATGCATCCGACGAAGTGGGTATTCACCCATGAAAGCTCATGCTCCAAAACGTCTGTTAATCTATAAGGTGCCACAGGATTCTTTGCTGCTTTTACATCTTCCTATTGTTATTTCTGAGTGTCTTTTTAAAACTCTATTAGCCAATTGTGATCCCACTTGCCCTGATTGTGCAGTGTAACTCCAAGTAATCTCAGTTACAGTGCTCCTGATTCTGTGTGCTATAGAAACTTGTGGAGATAGATTCACTGGAATGCCATGTGATTTTCACCAGCATAATGAAAGCAGAATCAGGCCCTATAGTTTCAACATTTTGATTAATTCCTCATCACCCTTTGCCTTGTTTCAGTAATACCCTTTAAGGCATCTAAGAGTTTTGATATTTGGCTAAAAATCACACTAAGCAACTAGCCAGAATAAAGGCTGGTCTACACTAGGGGGGAAAATCGATCTTAGATACGCAACTTCAGCTACTTGAATAATGTAGCTGAAGTCGAAGTATCTAAGATCGAATTACTCACCGTCCTCACAGCGTGGGATCGATGTCTGCGGCTCCCCCTGTCGATTCCGCAACTCCATTCGTGTTAGTGGAGTTACGGAATCGATATAAGCACGTTCGGGGATCGATATATCGCGTCTAGATGAGACGCGATATATCGATCCCCGAGCAATCGATTGCTACCCGCCGATACGGCGGGTGGTGAAGACGTACCCTAAGATTCCTGTTTTCAGATCTGACCTGACTTCACAGAGTTCTCATTTCCAAGCTGTTTGTGCTGTGAATTTTCTCTTTGTATTTTTGTTTTCCTTTGCTGTGCAAAGCTCAGGTGAGCTAATGGCCTTGGGCCCACACGCATCTTTCCAGTAACACTCCCATGGGGGGGGAGGTTGGGTGCAATTTTAGAAATCCCTTGGCTATGATTTTGCCTTTTGCTGTGCCACTCCCGAGGGGGTTGTTGGTCTCCCTGCTGCAAAATAACAAGTTGCTGGATCCGCATGGAATTTGTGCAGTCAGCCCCCACGCGGCCATGTATGGTTACAAAACTGGAGGTGACAGCAGTGATAAATGCTGTGTCATTTGGCAGCAAAATGTGCGGAAGATCATGTGATGCAGCAGCAATCAGTGGGCAGCAGAGGCAGCTTGAGTAGGGATATAGCAGCCCCTGTGCGTAGTATACAGAGCAGGATGTTGTGGCTGTGCCATCGTCATCAGGACAGTGGAGTTTGCTGCAGTTTCTTCAGCTGATGGGTCACCTACTGGAGCTGCTTTTTCGTCTCATTGGCAGTTCTCCATTCCAAATGCTAGTTGGTAAGAATGAAGCAGTGATCCAGGGATCCCACAGTTTGTGTAATTCTCCAGTGAGGGGATGCAGGACCATTCCCAGTTAGGCAGCAGGCAGGGTCTCATAGCAAAGAGCAGATACAGGTGAGGAGCCTTTACCTTCCTGAGCCCAAGGGGTTCAGGGCTTGTCTACCTGGGGAAGTTATTCCAGAATAAGGCAGGGGGTGGATTTAAAGCAGTAGAGTGTTCCAGAGTAGCTCCCCATGTGGACACTCTTGCTCTGGAATAGCTCCAGCACTTTAAATTCACACTTTACCTTGTTCTGGAATAAGTGTAGACAAGCCCTCAGCTTGTCCCAGCCATTCACGTGATTGCTGTTTATAATAGTGGGGTCTGAGGAGCACGGCTGGCTCTGGCTTTTTTGCCACCCCAAGCAAAAAAAAAAAAAAGACAAAACCTGCAGGGCAGCTGGAGCAGCGAAGCAAAAAAAAAACATGTGGGGCAGCTGAAATGGTGAAGCAAAAAAAAAAGAACCCTGCGGGGCGGCTGGAGCCAGGGTGCAAACTTTCAGCAGAGGTGCCCTGTGCAGTGGGAGTGTGCGCCTCGGCTAGCAGGGGTGAGCGGGAGGGAGCGGGGGTGAGAAAGAGAGGGAGGGCGGCCAGGGCTTCCTCCAGCCAGGACGCTTACCTCTCGGCCCCTCCTGCCGCACCGCCTGCCGGGAGGACTCCACACCACTCCGGTCAGCGGGGAGGGAAGGACGCAGGCTGCCGGGCTTGCTGCAGACCTAGCACCGGCTGAGGCAGATGGAATGCGCAGCAGGATCCCAGCAGGCGCTCCCCTCCTCTGCACCATCGCCCCCTACAGGGCAGCCAGAGCGGTGAACAAAAAAAAAAAAGGGCGGCCATGCTGCCCTAGGATTGGGTGAAATGCCGCCTCTTAGAATCTGCCGTCCCAAGCACGACTTGCTTGGCGGATGCCTGGAGTCGGCCCTGCTGAGGAGTTGAAGGGTAGGAAGAATAGGAGAGGCGCATCCAACAAGCACAATCTCTTTCCTGCCTGCCCTTCCGATTTTATTTGAAAGGCACAATAGATTAACATTGAAAGAAATTGACACATGAGGGCCGATGGTTTTCACTCTCCCTGCTCCTCTGGAAAGTGGGTGCTAACCTCCCTCTGCCGTATGCTGTGCTCCTGTCATGAGCTTCTGTGAGCGTGACACACACAGCTGTACACTCTATGATTCTGTGACTGCACTTGAGTGTTTATCTGAAAGTTTTCCCCTTTCTCCCCTCTCCCTCCCCCCTGCCCCCCGCATGCTGTATGTTCCTGCTGCTGCCTGGAGGCATTAAGAAAGTCATGCAATTCCCTACCTTACTGCCTCCCCACCAAATGTACTCTCTCAATGGTACTAGCAGTATGTTTATACATCATGAAGTTTATACATCATAAGCTCTGATTGTCCCTGGAGTAGGTTTCAGGAAACAGCACTGGATCTCACTATCAAGCTAGAGTTGTGAACAAGCAATGTGGAAAAGCTTGTGCTCCTACCGGAGGTTACTAGCTGCTCCATCGGTGTCTCTTGCAAGTAACACTGCACCAAGTGACACTGCAATTTGCTTTGGAGAAGGGCATGTTTCTGCCTTCCTAGTTAAAAATAAAGCACAAGTTCTGCAGTCCACAAGAGAGAGGGAAGAGTGTATGGGGAAGGAAAGGGGTAGGGGAGCCTCAGGACTGCACTGGGGCCAACCGGAGCAAGTGACAACCAGTGATCAAAGAGAACCAGGTGGGGGTGGAAGGGCACCACAAAAACAAAATGTCACACTGAAAGGAACCAGCAGGAACTGCATCCCCAGAAAGACAGTCCGAGAGTCAGGAGCCATGAATTCAATTCAATCTCTACCACAGACTTCCTTTGCGCCCTTGGGCAAGTCATTTACCTATTCCTGCTTCAGCTCCCTGGTTTCTGATGATAATGATCAGTGATACAGTTAACATACAGATAATGATACAGTTCAAGATAGTGTAGATGGGACCTAGTTGTGGCTTGCTAAGCGTGTTAGAGAGCTGGACTCTCAAGACTTTAGCCTGGATACAGGGACATGGGCACATCCTGTTAGGAGTGCTAGTGCCAATGTAGGTTCCAGGCCTGTAGTTTGGTCTAAAATAGTATTTTAATTTGCTTGCCTGTTTGATTTTTAATATATATACTTGCTTACTAATATGCGTGAACAAAGGGATCCTTAATGAGGACAAAGCCAGGCACTATATATGTTGCTTTTGCCTAAGCCAAATGGGTTTGTTAGTATAATAGGAAGAAATAAAAGCAGTGAAAGCATTACTGGGCATGGTGAAAGTGTAATATATAAATGCACACTTAAAAACTGTCTCAACTCCTTATCTCAAGGCAAGGTCAAGCAACCAGTCAGAAGGGGTAAGGAGGGTTGGGGTGAAAGGTAAAACACTAAAAGATAAAAAAAAATGCCTGCCCCTGACCATAGCACAACCTCACTCCTTACCCCTCCCCTGGGGTACACAAGGAGTGGAATAAAGGCCCCAGACCTTTTTAATATATATACTTTCTGCCTGGAGGCAAAACCAAATGGGATTTCTCAGGAGACAAAAGGCAAACAGAAGATGCAGTGAGTCAAACCGGCGCTAGCAAGGAAAAACGGGGCACCCAGACACAAGGAGAACAGCAGCGAAAGGGGACACATTCCCGTTGGGGGGGAGGGATAGCTCAGTAGGAGTGCGGGACACACATTCCTGTTGCAGGGGAGGGATAGCTCAGTGGTTTGAGCATTGGGCTGCTAAACCCCAGGTTGTGAGTTCAATCCCCAAGGGGGCCATTTAGGGAACTGGGATAAAAATCTGTCTGGGGAGTAGTCCTGCTTTGAGTATAGGGTTGGACTAGATGACCTTCCAAGGTCCCTTCCTACCCTAATATCCTATGACCCCCCTGTCATAACTTTAGTCCCAGATTTGGACCTTAGCGTCCAAAATATGGGGGTTAGCATGAAAACCTCCAAGCTTAGTTACCAGCTTGGACCTGGTACTTGCTGCCACCACCCAAAAAAGTAGAGTGTTTTGGGGCACTCTGGTCCCCCTGAAAAACCTTCCCTGGGGACCCCAAGACCCAAATCCCTTGAGTCTCACAACAAAGGGAAATAATCCTTTTTCCCTTCCCCCCCTCCAGGTGCTCCTGGAGAGATACACAGACACAAGCTCTGTAAATCCAAACAGAGTGACTCCCCCTCTCCGTTTCCAGTCCTGCAAAAACAAAAGCACTTTCCTCTTCACTCAGAGGGAATGCAAAATCAGGCTAGCAAATCCAACACACACAGATCTCCCCCTGATTTCTTTCTCCCACCAATTCCCTGGTGAGTACAGACTCAATTTCCCTGAAATTTCCCAGAAAAGAAAACTCCAACAGGTCTCAAAAAGAAAGCTTTATATAAAAAGAAAGAAAATACATACAAATGGTCTCTCTGTATTAAGGTGACAAAATACAGGGTCAATTGCTTAGAAGAAATATTGAATAAACAGCCTTATTCAAAAGAATACAAATCAAAGCACTCCAGCACTTATATTCATGCAAATACCAAAGAAAAGAAACCATATAACTTACTATCTGATCTCTTTGTCCTTACACTTAGAAACAGAAGACTAGAAAGCAGAAACTACTTCTCCAAAGCTCAGAGAAAGCAGGCAGACAGAAAACAAAGACTCAGACACAAACTTCCCTCCACCCAGAGTTGAAAAAAATTCGGTTTCCTGATTGGTCCTCTGGTCAGGTGCTTCAGGTGAAAGAGACATTAACCCTTAGCTATCTGTTTATGACACGCCCCCCAAATTGCAGACAGTGGGGAAGCTCACTGGCGGCGATTTTCTTCTAGAACTTTAAAATAAACAGATTACTACAACACATGCACCTTTACATATACTACTAAGTATATAAGTAACAGACTTCTACATTTTAAGAACACTTTTTAACTACTGAATTCTGGGAAACTCTCACGGGAGAGAGCATCAGCAACTTTGTTAGAAGCTCCTGTGATGTGTTGAATTTTAAAATCAAAATCTTGGAGAGCTAAACTCCAACGAAGAAGTTTCTTGTTGTTCCTCTTGGCAGTATGAAGCCACTTTAGTGCAGCATGGTCAGCTTGTAGTTGGAACCGCCATCCCCAAACATATGGGCGTAGCTTTTCCAGGGCGTACACAATGGCATAGCATTCCTTTTCACTGACTGACCAGTGACTTTCCCTCTCAGACAGTTTCTTGCTGAGAAACACGACAGGATGGAAGTTGTGATCTGTTGCTTCCTGCATGAGCACTGCTCCTATACCACGCTCAGATGCATCCGTGGTTACTAGGAATGGTTTGTCAAAATCCGGGGCCCTGAGTACAGGGTCAGACATGAGCGTTGCCTTAAGTTGGGTAAAGGCCTTTTGACACTTATCAGTCCACTTAACTGCATTTGGCTGGGTTTTTTTTGGTCAGGTCGGTCAATGGGGCAGCGATTTGGCTGTAGTGTGGTACAAATCGCCTGTAGTATCCGGCCAAGCCTAAGAAGGATTGGACCTGCTTCTTGGACCGTGGGACAGGCCACTTTTGGATAGCATCCACCTTGGCCTGTAGGGGGTTTATGGTTTCTCGACCCACCTGGTGCCCAGGTAAGTTACTCTGTTTTGGCCTATTTGACACTTTTTGGCCTTAACAGTTAGTCCAGCCTGCCTGATGCACTCAAAGACCTTTTCCAGGTGGAGTAGGTGTTCGGGCCAGGAGTCTGAAAAAATGGCCACATCATCGAGGTAGGCAACTGCAAATTCTCCCAGTCTTGCTAGTAGACCATCTACCAGCCTCTGGAAGGTGGCGGGTGCATTTCGAAGGCCGAAAGTAAGGACATTGAATTCATACACCCCCGCATGGGTGACGAATGCTGACCTCTCCTTGGCAGGTTCATCTAGCGGTACTTGCCAGTACCCCTTGGTTAAATCTATTGTAGAGATGAACTGGGCACGTCCCAACTTCTCCAATAGCTCATCGGTGCGTGGCATTGGATAGTTGTCTGGACGAGTTACCGCATTTAGCTTACGGTAGTCCACGCAAAAGCGTATTTCCCCATCTGGTTTGGGTACCAGAACCACTGGAGATGCCCATGCACTGGTAGATGAGCAGATTATACCCATCTGTAGCATGTTCTGGATCTCCCGTTCTATAGCAGCTTGGGCATGAGGAGACACCCGGTAAGGTGGGGTTCTGATTGGGTGAGCATTACCTGTATCAATGGAGTGGTATGCCCGTTCAGTCCGTCCTGGGGTGGCTGAGAACAATGGGGCGAAGCTAGTGCACAGCTCCTCGATTTGTCGCCGCTGCAGACGTTCCAGGGTGGTTGAGAGGTTCACCTCTTCCACGCCACCGTCTTTTTTCCTGTCGTAGTAGACACCGTCAGGCCACTCAGCCTCATCTCCCTGGACTGTAAACTGACAAACCTGTAAGTCTCTGGAATAGAAAGGCTTGAGAGAATTAATATAGTACACTTTAGGCTTTAGTGAGGAATTGGGAAATGCTATGAGGTAGTTTACAGTTCCCAGGCGCTCTTGGACCGTGAATGGCCCTTCCCATGATGCTTCCATCTTATGGGCCTGTTGCGCCTTCAAGACCATAACCTGGTCTCCTACCTTGAAGGAACGTTCTCTGGCATGTCTGTCATACCAGGCCTTTTGCTCTTCTTGAGCATCCTTTAGGTTCTCTCTAGCAAGGGCTAAAGAGTGTCGGAGGGTGCTTTGTAGGTTGCTTACAAAGTCCAGAATGTTAGTTCCTGGAGAAGGCGTAAACCCCTCCCATTGCTGCTTCACCAACTGTAATGGTCCCTTAACCTCGTGACCATACACAAGTTCAAATGGTGAAAACCCTAAAATGGGATGTGGTACAGCCCTGTAGGCAAACGGCAACTGCTGCAACACTAGGTCCCAATTATTGGAGAATTCGTTGATGAATTTTCGTATCATGGCCCCCAAAGTTCCATTGAACCTTTCCACCAGGCCATTGGTTTGATGGTGGTACGGGGTGGCAACCAAGTGATTCACCCCATGAGTTTCCCACAGTTTTTCCATGGTCCCTGCCAGGAAATTAGACCCTGAATCTGTAAGGATGTCGGAGGGCCAACCTACCCTGGCAAAGATGTCTGTTAGGGCCAGGCACACAGTGTTAGCCCTGGTGTTGCCTAGAGCTACTGCTTCCGGCCATCGGGTAGCAAAGTCCACTAAAGTCAGTACGTACTGCTTTCCTCTGGGCGTCTTTTTTGGGAAAGGACCCAGAATATCCACAGCTACTCGCTGAAATGGGACCTCAATTATGGGGAGTGGCTGGAGAGGGGTCTTGACCTGGTCTTGAGGCTTTCCCACTCTTTGGCATACCTCACAAGACCGGACATACTTGGCAACGTCCTTGCCCATCCCCTCCCAGTGGAAGGACTTCCCCAACCGGTCCTTGGTTCTGTTCACCCCAGCATGGCCACTGGGATGATCATGGGCTAAGCTTAAGAGCTTCCCCCGGTACTTAGTTGGAACCACAAACTGTTTTTGCGGCTGCCATTCTTCCCGGTGTCCACCAGAAAGAATTTCCTTGTATAAAAGTCCTTGGTCTATAACAAACCGGGATCGATTAGAAGAGCTGAGAGGCGGTGGGGTGCTCCGTGCTGCCGCCCAAGCTTTCTGAAGGCTGTCATCTGCTTCCTCCTCAGTCTGGAACTGTTCCCTTGAGGCTGGGGTCACCAGTTCTTCCTCAGACTGTGGACTTGGGCTTGGTCCCTCTGGAAGCGATGTAGGTCATGGGGTTGTTTCCGTTGCTGGTGAACCGCTCTCCGCTGGTGCACCTGAGGGTATTTCAGGCTCTGGCTGAGCCTTTTGGGTATGGCTGTCTGTTGTTTCTGCCAGTTCTGGCTCGCTGGCGCCCTCTGGCGTTGAGTTTGAAGATGTGGTTGCAATTGCTGGTGCTGGTTGCTGTTCCAGTTCCGGGCCTGGGACTGGAGGTGCTGTGGCTGTTTCAGTGGTTGGCCTGGAATCCGGGTCCACTACCTCTGTCTGGGTCTCTGGTAACACAGACGGGGCCTCTGTGGATGGCTCAGGAACAGGAATAGGTCTGGAAGCTTGCCTGGTTTGGCTACGTGTAACCATTCCCACTCTCTTGGCCCGCCTCACCTGGTTGGCCAAGTCTTCCCCCAGTAGCATGGGGATAGGATAATTGTCATAGACTGCAAAAGTCCACATTCCTGACCAGCCTTTGTACTGGACAGGCAGTTGAGCTGTAGGCAAGTCTACAGCTTGTGACATGAAGGGGTAAATTGTAACTTTGGCCTTTGGGTTGATGAATTTGGGGTCAACGAAGGATTGGTGGATAGCTGACACTTGTGCCCCCGTGTCTCTCCACGCAGTAACCTTCTTTCCACCCACTCTCAAATTTTCCCTTCGCTCCAAGGGTATTTGAGAGGCATCCGGGCCTGGGGATCTTTGGTGTGATGGTGGTGTAATGAATTGCACTCGCATGGTGTTCTTTGGACAGTTGGCCTTGATATGTCCCAGTTCATTATACTTAAAGCATCTTCCATCTGAAGGGTCACTGGGCCGAGGTGCGTTACTGGAGACTGGTGTGGTGGAAGAGTAGGGCGTCTGTGGCTTTACTTGGGTTGTATGTGGGGTCTTTGGCTGTCCTCGGTTGTAGGGTTTATGGTCTGTGTGCCCCCTGGGGTATTCGTTCCCCTTGACAGTAGCTTTCTTGCTTTCTGCCACTTCCATCCATTTGGCTCCAATCTCCCCCGCCTCAGCGAGATCTTTGGGTTTTCCATCTTGTATGTACCGTGTGATGTCTTCAGGAACACCATCCAAGAACTGCTCCATTTGTATGAGGAGGTGCAGTTCTTCCAAGGTTTGAACGTTGTGTCCTGTTATCCAGGCCTCATAGTTTTTTGCAACGTAGTAGGCGTGTTTGGGAAATGACACATCTGGTTTCCACTTTTGGGTTCTGAAGCGCCGACGGGCATGATCTGGGGTTATCCCCATTCTGTATCTGGCCTTGGTTTGAAAAAGTTTATAGTCATTCATTTGCTGCTTAGGCATTTCAGCTGCCACCTCTGCTAAAGGTCCACTGAGCTGTGACCTTAATTCTACCATGTACTGGTCTTTGGGGATGCTGTACCCAAGACAGGCTCTTTCAATATTTTCCAAGAAGGCCTCGGTGTCATCCCCTGCCTTGTAGGTGGGAAATTTCCTGTGCTGTGGAGCAATAATTGGCGCCGGGTTGTTAGGGTTGGCTGGCACATGCAGCCCAGCTTTTGCCAAGTCTAGTTCATGTTTTCTCTGTTTTTCCTTCTCTTCATTTTCTTTTTGTTGTTTTTCCATTTCTTTTTGTTGTTTTTCCATGTCTCGGCGGTGGGCCACCTCTTCTTCTTCTAGTTTTCTTTTGTGTGCTGCCTCTTTGGCTGCCTGTTCTCTTTGGTAGGCTGCCTGTTCTCTTTGGTAGGCTGCCTCTCTGATCTGTTCTTCTCTTTCTTTCATCTCCATCTCTTTTTGTTTTATTTCCCGTTGTCGCCTGTGTTCAGCTTCTCTGAATTGCTCTTCGGCCTCAATTTTTGCCTTAGAAGTCATGGTTCCTGTTTTCTTGTGTTGGGGTGCCCTCCGGTGTTTCTCTTCTGAACTGCAGGCTCTGTTGCCTCCTGGAGTCAGCCTAGCAACAGAGCCTTTAGCTAATCTTCAATGTAAAGTAAACCTGAAAAACCACTTTATTTGCATGTATATAGTGCTGGTAATGACTCTCAATGGGAGTGCTATTGTGTGACAAAAGACTCTTAATAGCACCTTAATGGTTTCTTGCTTAAGATGCAAGCCACAAACTGCCAGAGAGAGCAGAAAAAAAAAATTCTCTCTGGTTCCCTTTTAAAACCAAACTGTTTCTCTCTGCTAAAAAGCCCTTAGCAGAGAAAAGAAAAATATAATATTCCTACTGGCTTCTGGATTTTGTCTATCCCGTAACCGCTGCACACCATGTCATAACTTTAGTCCCAGATTTGAACCTTAGCGTCCAAAGTATGGGGGTTAGCATGAAAACCTCCAAGCTTTGTTACCAGCTTGGACCTGGTACTTGCTGCCACCACCCAAAAAAGTAGAGTGTTTTGGGGCACTCTGGTCCCCCTGAAAAACTTTCCCTGGGGACCCCAAGACCCAAATCCCTTGAGTCTCACAACAAAGGGAAATAATCCTTTTTCCCTTCCCCCCTCCAGGTGCTCCTGGAGAGATACACAGACACAAGCTCTGTGAATCCAAACAGAGTGACTCCCCCTCTCCGTTTCTAGTCCTGGAAACAAAAGCACTTTCCTCTTCACCCAGAGGGAATGCAAAATCAGGCTAGCAAATCCAACACACACAGATCTCCCCCTGATTTCTTTCTCCCACCAATTCCCTGGTGAGTACAGACTCAATTTCCCTGAAATTTCCCAGAAAAGAAAACTCCAACAGGTCTCAAAAAGAAAGCTTTATATAAAAAGAAAGAAAATACATACAAATGGTCTCTCTGTATTAAGGTGACAAAATACAGGGTCAATTGCTTAGAAGAAATATTGAATAAACAGCCTTATTCAAAAAGAATACAAATCAAAGCACTCCAGCACTTATATTCATGCAAATACCAAAGAAAAGAAACCATATAACTTACTATCTGATCTCTTTGTCCTTACACTTAGAAACAGAAGACTAGAAAGCAGAAACTACTTCTCCAAAGCTCAGAGAAAGCAGGCAGACAGAAAACAAAGACTCAGACACAAACTTCCCTCCACCCAGAGTTGAAAAAAATTCGGTTTCCTGATTGGTCCTCTGGTCAGGTGCTTCAGGTGAAAGAGACATTAACCCTTAGCTATCTGTTTATGACACGCCCCCCAAATTGCAGACAGTGGGGAAGCTCACTGGCGGCGATTTTCTTCTAGAACTTTAAAATAAACAGATTACTACAACACATGCACCTTTACATATACTACTAAGTATATAAGTAACAGACTTCTACATTTTAAGAACACTTTTTAACTACTGAATTCTGGGAAACTCTCACGGGAGAGAGCATCAGCAACTTTGTTAGAAGCTCCTGTGATGTGTTGAATTTTAAAATCAAAATCTTGGAGAGCTAAACTCCAACGAAGAAGTTTCTTGTTGTTCCTCTTGGCAGTATGAAGCCACTTTAGTGCAGCATGGTCAGCTTGTAGTTGGAACCGCCATCCCCAAACATATGGGCGTAGCTTTTCCAGGGCGTACACAATGGCATAGCATTCCTTTTCACTGACTGACCAGTGACTTTCCCTCTCAGACAGTTTCTTGCTGAGAAACACGACAGGATGGAAGTTGTGATCTGTTGCTTCCTGCATGAGCACTGCTCCTATACCACGCTCAGATGCATCCGTGGTTACTAGGAATGGTTTGTCAAAATCCGGGGCCCTGAGTACAGGGTCAGACATGAGCGTTGCCTTAAGTTGGGTAAAGGCCTTTTGACACTTATCAGTCCACTTAACTGCATTTGGCTGGGTTTTTTTTGGTCAGGTCGGTCAATGGGGCAGCGATTTGGCTGTAGTGTGGTACAAATCGCCTGTAGTATCCGGCCAAGCCTAAGAAGGATTGGACCTGCTTCTTGGACCGTGGGACAGGCCACTTTTGGATAGCATCCACCTTGGCCTGTAGGGGGTTTATGGTTTCTCGACCCACCTGGTGCCCAGGTAAGTTACTCTGTTTTGGCCTATTTGACACTTTTTGGCCTTAACAGTTAGTCCAGCCTGCCTGATGCACTCAAAGACCTTTTCCAGGTGGAGTAGGTGTTCGGGCCAGGAGTCTGAAAAAAATGGCCACATCATCGAGGTAGGCAACTGCAAATTCTCCCAGTCTTGCTAGTAGACCATCTACCAGCCTCTGGAAGGTGGCGGGTGCATTTCGAAGGCCGAAAGTAAGGACATTGAATTCATACACCCCCGCATGGGTGACGAATGCTGACCTCTCCTTGGCAGGTTCATCTAGCGGTACTTGCCAGTACCCCTTGGTTAAATCTATTGTAGAGATGAACTGGGCACGTCCCAACTTCTCCAATAGCTCATCGGTGCGTGGCATTGGATAGTTGTCTGGACGAGTTACCGCATTTAGCTTACGGTAGTCCACGCAAAAGCGTATTTCCCCATCTGGTTTGGGTACCAGAACCACTGGAGATGCCCATGCACTGGTAGATGAGCAGATTATACCCATCTGTAGCATGTTCTGGATCTCCCGTTCTATAGCAGCTTGGGCATGAGGAGACACCCGGTAAGGTGGGGTTCTGATTGGGTGAGCATTACCTGTATCAATGGAGTGGTATGCCCGTTCAGTCCGTCCTGGGGTGGCTGAGAACAATGGGGCGAAGCTAGTGCACAGCTCCTCGATTTGTCGCCGCTGCAGACGTTCCAGGGTGGTTGAGAGGTTCACCTCTTCCACGCCACCGTCTTTTTTCCTGTCGTAGTAGACACCGTCAGGCCACTCAGCCTCATCTCCCTGGACTGTAAACTGACAAACCTGTAAGTCTCTGGAATAGAAAGGCTTGAGAGAATTAATATAGTACACTTTAGGCTTTAGTGAGGAATTGGGAAATGCTATGAGGTAGTTTACAGTTCCCAGGCGCTCTTGGACCGTGAATGGCCCTTCCCATGATGCTTCCATCTTATGGGCCTGTTGCGCCTTCAAGACCATAACCTGGTCTCCTACCTTGAAGGAACGTTCTCTGGCATGTCTGTCATACCAGGCCTTTTGCTCTTCTTGAGCATCCTTTAGGTTCTCTCTAGCAAGGGCTAAAGAGTGTCGGAGGGTGCTTTGTAGGTTGCTTACAAAGTCCAGAATGTTAGTTCCTGGAGAAGGCGTAAACCCCTCCCATTGCTGCTTCACCAACTGTAATGGTCCCTTAACCTCGTGACCATACACAAGTTCAAATGGTGAAAACCCTAAAATGGGATGTGGTACAGCCCTGTAGGCAAACGGCAACTGCTGCAACACTAGGTCCCAATTATTGGAGAATTCGTTGATGAATTTTCGTATCATGGCCCCCAAAGTTCCATTGAACCTTTCCACCAGGCCATTGGTTTGATGGTGGTACGGGGTGGCAACCAAGTGATTCACCCCATGAGTTTCCCACAGTTTTTCCATGGTCCCTGCCAGGAAATTAGACCCTGAATCTGTAAGGATGTCGGAGGGCCAGGCACACAGTGTTAGCCCTGGTGTTGCCTAGAGCTACTGCTTCCGGCCATCGGGTAGCAAAGTCCACTAAAGTCAGTACGTACTGCTTTCCTCTGGGCGTCTTTTTTGGGAAAGGACCCAGAATATCCACAGCTACTCGCTGAAATGGGACCTCAATTATGGGGAGTGGCTGGAGAGGGGTCTTGACCTGGTCTTGAGGCTTTCCCACTCTTTGGCATACCTCACAAGACCGGACATACTTGGCAACGTCCTTGCCCATCCCCTCCCAGTGGAAGGACTTCCCCAACCGGTCCTTGGTTCTGTTCACCCCAGCATGGCCACTGGGATGATCATGGGCTAAGCTTAAGAGCTTCCCCCGGTACTTAGTTGGAACCACAAACTGTTTTTGCGGCTGCCATTCTTCCCGGTGTCCACCAGAAAGAATTTCCTTGTATAAAAGTCCTTGGTCTATAACAAACCGGGATCGATTAGAAGAGCTGAGAGGCGGTGGGGTGCTCCGTGCTGCCGCCCAAGCTTTCTGAAGGCTGTCATCTGCTTCCTCCTCAGTCTGGAACTGTTCCCTTGAGGCTGGGGTCACCAGTTCTTCCTCAGACTGTGGACTTGGGCTTGGTCCCTCTGGAAGCGATGTAGGTCATGGGGTTGTTTCCGTTGCTGGTGAACCGCTCTCCGCTGGTGCACCTGAGGGTATTTCAGGCTCTGGCTGAGCCTTTTGGGTATGGCTGTCTGTTGTTTCTGCCAGTTCTGGCTCGCTGGCGCCCTCTGGCGTTGAGTTTGAAGATGTGGTTGCAATTGCTGGTGCTGGTTGCTGTTCCAGTTCCGGGCCTGGGACTGGAGGTGCTGTGGCTGTTTCAGTGGTTGGCCTGGAATCCGGGTCCACTACCTCTGTCTGGGTCTCTGGTAACACAGACGGGGCCTCTGTGGATGGCTCAGGAACAGGAATAGGTCTGGAAGCTTGCCTGGTTTGGCTACGTGTAACCATTCCCACTCTCTTGGCCCGCCTCACCTGGTTGGCCAAGTCTTCCCCCAGTAGCATGGGGATAGGATAATTGTCATAGACTGCAAAAGTCCACATTCCTGACCAGCCTTTGTACTGGACAGGCAGTTGAGCTGTAGGCAAGTCTACAGCTTGTGACATGAAGGGGTAAATTGTAACTTTGGCCTTTGGGTTGATGAATTTGGGGTCAACGAAGGATTGGTGGATAGCTGACACTTGTGCCCCCGTGTCTCTCCACGCAGTAACCTTCTTTCCACCCACTCTCAAATTTTCCCTTCGCTCCAAGGGTATTTGAGAGGCATCCGGGCCTGGGGATCTTTGGTGTGATGGTGGTGTAATGAATTGCACTCGCATGGTGTTCTTTGGACAGTTGGCCTTGATATGTCCCAGTTCATTATACTTAAAGCATCTTCCATCTGAAGGGTCACTGGGCCGAGGTGCGTTACTGGAGACTGGTGTGGTGGAAGAGTAGGGCGTCTGTGGCTTTACTTGGGTTGTATGTGGGGTCTTTGGCTGTCCTCGGTTGTAGGGTTTATGGTCTGTGTGCCCCCTGGGGTATTCGTTCCCCTTGACAGTAGCTTTCTTGCTTTCTGCCACTTCCATCCATTTGGCTCCAATCTCCCCCGCCTCAGCGAGATCTTTGGGTTTTCCATCTTGTATGTACCGTGTGATGTCTTCAGGAACACCATCCAAGAACTGCTCCATTTGTATGAGGAGGTGCAGTTCTTCCAAGGTTTGAACGTTGTGTCCTGTTATCCAGGCCTCATAGTTTTTTGCAACGTAGTAGGCGTGTTTGGGAAATGACACATCTGGTTTCCACTTTTGGGTTCTGAAGCGCCGACGGGCATGATCTGGGGTTATCCCCATTCTGTATCTGGCCTTGGTTTGAAAAAGTTTATAGTCATTCATTTGCTGCTTAGGCATTTCAGCTGCCACCTCTGCTAAAGGTCCACTGAGCTGTGACCTTAATTCTACCATGTACTGGTCTTTGGGGATGCTGTACCCAAGACAGGCTCTTTCAATATTTTCCAAGAAGGCCTCGGTGTCATCCCCTGCCTTGTAGGTGGGAAATTTCCTGTGCTGTGGAGCAATAATTGGCGCCGGGTTGTTAGGGTTGGCTGGCACATGCAGCCCAGCTTTTGCCAAGTCTAGTTCATGTTTTCTCTGTTTTTCCTTCTCTTCATTTTCTTTTTGTTGTTTTTCCATTCTTTTTGTTGTTTTTCCATGTCTCGGCGGTGGGCCACCTCTTCTTCTTCTAGTTTTCTTTTGTGTGCTGCCTCTTTGGCTGCCTGTTCTCTTTGGTAGGCTGCCTGTTCTCTTTGGTAGGCTGCCTCTCTGATCTGTTCTTCTCTTTCTTTCATCTCCATCTCTTTTTGTTTTATTTCCCGTTGTCGCCTGTGTTCAGCTTCTCTGAATTGCTCTTCGGCCTCAATTTTTGCCTTAGAAGTCATGGTTCCTGTTTTCTTGTGTTGGGGTGCCCTCCGGTGTTTCTCTTCTGAACTGCAGGCTCTGTTGCCTCCTGGAGTCAGCCTAGCAACAGAGCCTTTAGCTAATCTTCAATGTAAAGTAAACCTGAAAAACCACTTTATTTGCATGTATATAGTGCTGGTAATGACTCTCAATGGGAGTGCTATTGTGTGACAAAAGACTCTTAATAGCACCTTAATGGTTTCTTGCTTAAGATGCAAGCCACAAACTGCCAGAGAGAGCAGAAAAAAAATTCTCTCTGGTTCCCTTTTAAAACCAAACTGTTTCTCTCTGCTAAAAAGCCCTTAGCAGAGAAAAGAAAAATATAATATTCCTACTGGCTTCTGGATTTTGTCTATCCCGTAACCGCTGCACACCATGTCATAACTTTAGTCCCAGATTTGAACCTTAGCGTCCAAAGTATGGGGGTTAGCATGAAAACCTCCAAGCTTTGTTACCAGCTTGGACCTGGTACTTGCTGCCACCACCCAAAAAAGTAGAGTGTTTTGGGGCACTCTGGTCCCCCTGAAAAACCTTCCCTGGGGACCCCAAGACCCAAATCCCTTGAGTCTCACAACAAAGGGAAATAATCCTTTTTCCCTTCCCCCCTCCAGGTGCTCCTGGAGAGATACACAGACACAAGCTCTGTGAATCCAAACAGAGTGACTCCCCCTCTCCGTTTCTAGTCCTGGAAACAAAAGCACTTTCCTCTTCACCCAGAGGGAATGCAAATCAGGCTAGCAAATCCAACACACACAGATCTCCCCCTGATTTCTTTCTCCCACCAATTCCCTGGTGAGTACAGACTCAATTTCCCTGAAATTTCCCAGAAAAGAAAACTCCAACAGGTCTCAAAAAGAAAGCTTTATATAAAAAGAAAGAAAATACATACAAATGGTCTCTCTGTATTAAGGTGACAAAATACAGGGTCAATTGCTTAGAAGAAATATTGAATAAACAGCCTTATTCAAAAAGAATACAAATCAAAGCACTCCAGCACTTATATTCATGCAAATACCAAAGAAAAGAAACCATATAACTTACTATCTGATCTCTTTGTCCTTACACTTAGAAACAGAAGACTAGAAAGCAGAAACTACTTCTCCAAAGCTCAGAGAAAGCAGGCAGACAGAAAACAAAGACTCAGACACAAACTTCCCTCCACCCAGAGTTGAAAAAAATTTGGTTTCCTGATTGGTCCTCTGGTCAGGTTCTTCAGATGAAAGAGACATTAACCCTTAGCTATCTGTTTATGACACCCCCAAAATGGAACATGACCATAAGTTGTAAGGGATGGAACTGTGGGTGTGCATTACAGGTATAATTATGCCCCCTAAGAAGAGGGAAGTTGGAAACACTGGAAAACAAGGCTCTGTTATGGGACACAGGTTTGCTGAAAATTAACCCTAATAAACATAGCATTGCCTGCACTTCGAACTTCTGGTCATCTGCTTTCTGTCTGCATAACAAGAACCAGGGGAAAGACACCCCAACTTTACCATAGCAACATTTAACCAGGTTGCAGTTGGTTCCCTGACTCCACTACAGAGCCTCAAGGCTATTTAGGCACCTAACCTCAACTGAAATGCCTTTGAGGATCTGGTTTTTGGTGCTTTAAGCTTTCTCCAGGTCAGCTTTCCTCTTTGGCAGCATGGTGGAGTAGAGAGATCAACAGGAATGTGTCCCCTTTTGCTGCTGTCCTTCTTGCATCTTGGTGCCCCTGTTTTCCCTTGCTAGTGCCGGTTTGACTCAGTGTATCTTCTGTTCGCCTTTTGTCTCCTGAGAAATTCCATTTGGTTTTGCACAGTTGCTCAAAGGCCTGGCACTAGTTCCTCACTCTAGAGTCCATGCACAATTGTGAATCGTGTCTCTTCTGTATCCCTACAGGTGGATGAAAGGAGAACAGTGGAGAGGAGGCGATCAGACACTGATAAGTATTCAGAGAGTGAGCACAACATAAAGGTGAGAGGAGTCATTGGTGCTGATTGGTGTTTATGCAAAGGGGGTGGTGATGTAGTGAACTGTAGGCCCTGATTGTCAAGAGGGACTGACCATCCACAGCTGCCATTGAAGTTAATGGGAGCTTTAGGTGCTCAGCCTCGCTGGCAATCAGCTCTCACGGCATTCTTGGTAGTGCCTGTCTTCATTGAAATAGTGACTGCTCAGGTTGCCTTGAGTATGAGTGGTATAGCGAATCCTCTCCCTGACTGCCTCTTTCACCACTCACCATCCCCATCCCAAAGGAATGGACAAGCTAGTTCATAAAACTGTAGACCTTAGAGATGGAAAAGATGAACCGAGTCACCTGGCCCATCCCCCCATTGATGGAGGATTGTGTCCCAGGGTATTATCCAGAGCTTTATCCCGGCTGGCTATAAATTATATGATCATGAGGAAAAATGCGAACTACTGAAGAACTGACATGCCTTTTAACTGTGTGGGTTGTTTGGGAGCATTAGTGCTGGAGCAGTTGTTAGCCTGCTATGCAGGGCCCAAAGTACCTTCTCTCCAGTCACCAAAGGTTCTCCTTGCCTTTGTCCCTCTGCTGTGCCCAGTTCTCTGTGACGATGGGCAAAGTATAAATGCATAGACTGACAGAAAGGTCCTGAAGCACGCAGCTTTGAGATGGCCACCACAGTAGAGATTGGCTGCAGAGTGACATATAAAGAATCTCCAAATCGTGCTGAAGTCCTTTTCCTTAGTGATAAGCAAGACTACACATTTTTACTGCACCAGCCAGTTTGACTTCAGCTCCGTGACCTGAGATTCCTCCGAAGAGTTGTACCTGGAAATAAAGCAACATTTCCTAATTTTCCTTCTGCTCAGTTGGAAAATCCTTTTGCCACGTCTTGATGCCTTTGGCCCTTCCCCCCTTCGCCCCATGGTCTTTTCTTTGTGATCATGCTCACCTCAGGCTGTGTGAAATGGAAATCCAGTGAGAGTTGAATCCTATCTCAGTGCTGTTCAGTAGAAGGGCCAGCAGAGGGTACTCTAAGAACAGCATGACCATAAACAGGTGACCATCATCTTTTCACAGAGGCAGGGCACAAAAGGCAGAGGTGGCTGTCTAAGCCTAGCATGCTAGTGCTGCTGCCAGAATGCTTGCTCAGCCCCAGGACGAGTGCCATTGCATTAGCTGTTTTCTCTATGGCTATCATTTGCTTGTGGGTTGAAAGATTCAGGCTGCATTAGCCACAGTCCCTTGCTTTAGCAGGAGCTGGACAGGGTTGTGGTAAATTAAAGTTTGTGCCTTCCTGCTGGCTGTTTAATGCAAACCCTGGAGGAGGCACTGGCTCCCCTGATAACAGACACTCTTAATTAATGGAGCACAAATTGAATAGCCCGCTTCCCCATGCGATTCATTAGGAGAACACAGATGGGCTCCTAAGAATCAATCCCAGTTGCGCCCAGCAGAGTGGCAGAGGGCTGCCTGATTGGACTCCCACTTGGTCCAGCAGACACAGCTGCGTCCAAGCTGAGCAGAGCCCTAGGTTGGTAAACAGCTCCTCACCCTTGCACTTTGCAGGCAGCAGATGTACATCTTCTCTTTATTTACCAGATAAACAGCACAGATACTCGGTGAGAAACATACCATCTGACAGCTGCAACAGCTCTGTCATTCACTGGTTTGGAGCCACCAGCAATTTTGCTAGAGGATCCAGTGACAAGGTGGACGAGGGCTCTGGCCTTTCATCTCTGCACAGCCGAGATCAAGTCTTATTTTAGGTCTCCCATAGAAATTAATTTTCCAGATCTTGCCTAATCTTCATTTGTGTGTGCCAGGCATCAGGGTGGTCAGTCTCTGCTCAGGAGAGGTGTTGGGGTCATAAGTCAGGTCTGAGAGGTGCATTGGCAGTTGGGGAAGCTTGCGCAGAGCCCTCCTGTAGCATGTATGGCTCACACTGCTGCTGCTGCTCCCTGCTCTCGGGAGCACTGAACTCGCTCACCAGCCATGGCATGCCCCTTGGGATATGTATTAAGCAGTTAGGGGAGGGGCTGGAAGCTGCAGGGAGTGTTTCAGAACCACTTTCTTCTCAGTCTAAGAACAGGCCTTCTAGGACCACAGCCTGGCATTTCTTCGCCCACGGATGGAGGGCTGAGCATCTTTCCTACCCTTTTGCTCCTGGCTGGGCTTGCCGGGTCCCTGACTCTCTTTGGTAAAAAACTAATGAGCTGTTGCTCCCTCCCCCAGTCTCCCTGCACACACAGGTGGGTCTCCTTGGCAACAGGTTTTTCAGTCACTCTTTTTCCTCCAGTCTATTTTGATCTGCAGTGAAATGCCAGGGAGATTAATTCCTGTTTTGGAGAAGGGGGGAGGGGGAGGGTGGGCTCTGAAGGTGGGAAATGTGGAGTAGTGAATTATCCACCAAAAATTACCATCCCAGGACTCACTTTGTGTGAAGCTATTCATTATACAACTCTACTTGATAGCAGGCCATGGTCAGTTGGTTCTCACCTCCAGTGCAACGCTGAAATTCGTTCCTTTTTCCCAGTTCCTTAGGTGTGGTATCAGTTCTTTTTTCATGGGTCCCCAGTTTCTTATTCAAAGGCCAAATCTATTCAAAATATATCAATGTAAGTCTCAATTTTTAGAAATCTCATCAAATTCATGTGTTTGAATGTGATAAAGAATTAAAATACTAATTACTTATTTATTAATTAAATAATCAAATAAGGAGCTCAGATTTGAGTGTCTGTACATGACAAAATAAGTCTTGGGTCACCCCAAATGACAAATCCCTGCAACCAACAGACTGTTCTGAAGGATCTGGGACATACTACTTGCAATCTGAAGCTTTGTTCCTGCGCACGCTGCCATCTGTTAGGTCCTGTCCCACTTCCATATTGTACATAGAGCTTAAATACGGAAGAGGGTTTTGACAGACTATACATGACATAATGCATCTCAGGTCACCCCATGTGCCATCCCATCCCCCTGTGATCATTATTTCGTTATGAAGAGATGTTATGCTACTTCCTTTCTGGTCTGATAAATATATTACCCCAGTTTTTATTTTGTTAGTTAACAGAGAAAATGCATGTACAAATCAACAAAAAGCCATATGCAGTCAGTTTGTTGCAAATCCAGCTATAATGTTTTCACAGAAATTATACGATAGTTAAAAATGAAGACGTCTACAGGAACCTTGGTTTGTTGTTAGATGAATTAAGAGGAGAAAAAATGGCTAAATTTATCAACATTTCTTTAACTGTGTTACAGATATAAAAGCATTTGTTGTTGTTTTGCTCATTACACAACAAATATAAAATGAACACAAGGCTTGAGATCAGTGAGCTCCCAAATAATCTTGTTTATTAACTACATGTAAACATGCAAGTATGCTGAATGCATACTGCGGTTCTGAGTGGTTTCTGATAGCTTTTAAAATATAGAAAACAGTGAACACCATTAGAGCACTCACAAACGATTAAAGGAATACTGCCCTATTCCTATATACTACAATTAGCTGATCCAGTCTTCAGTGCTGCTATGGGACTTGTACAACAGCAATGTGGCTTGGTATACTTTAGAAGATTTTGGAGAACTCTATCTGCAGCTAGAATATCTGCATCTCCTTTCCTTTTTAATTGCAAAACTCCAAACTAGAAATGCCAGACCTCTGTTTGTCCAAGTTTGTGGAAACATATAAAATGTTGTATAACAGCAACTTCATACCTATAACGGTAACACCTTTGTTTAAATAAACTCTACTGCAGGGATCGGCAACCTTTGGCGTGCGGCTCGCCAGAGTAAGCACCCTGGCGGGCCAGGCCGGTTTGTTTACCTGCTGCGTCCGCAGGTTCAGTGGATCGCAGCTCCCACTGGCTGCAGTTTGCCACTCCAGGCCAATGGGGGCTACGGGAGGTGGAATGTGCTGGCTGTGGCTTTTCACAGCCCCCATTGGCCTGGAGCGGCGAACCGCTGCCAGTGGGAGCCATGACTGGCCGAACCCGCGGACGCAGCAATTAAACAAACCGGCCCAGCCCGCCAGGGTGCTTACCCTGGAGAGCCACGTGCCAAAGGTTGCTGATCCTTGCTCTACTGTTTATGCAAATAATGTTGCTGACTTCTGTTGAACTGATCAATATTTGAACATTATTTTAAATATTGTTATAATTAAGTTACATGGAAAAGTACTATAGAGAAGCAGGTGAAGGATTTTTCTGTGGTAGGGACATTTCCTTTTTTGCTGCAAATGATATTAGAGAAGACATGAGTCACTATTTTGAGATGCAGCCACAAAAATGCATCTTGGTTTTTTCCTGTTTATTTACTATCAGACCCAGAAATTTCTGATGGAAATAGCTGAGTGTCAAGTTTTTGATTATTTCCACGATTAGACTTAATTGCAAATGAAAAGAATAAGATGCATGGTTCACCATTAAAGAAATGGTGTGTACTCAATTGACATAGTATTTGCTCACTTTGACTCTAAAACTGTAAAATGAGTAAAGAAGTTTCAATGTCTTATTATAAAAATACTTTACTTGAGCAATTGGTGCTGCTGCTAGTGCTGATCACTGGTGACCCCTGTATTTAAGCATTCCTAAGGATTTGTATGCTAAGACCCCTGTTTTGCACAGATGGGAAATTTCTTCATTAATTTCTCCATAAAATTGCTGCAGCCATCTCCAAATTATGCCTCTCCTTAAGGAGGTTTTTATGGTCTATAATCCTGACACAACCAACTAGTGTATCAAACATCCACCTGGAGGGGGAAACTTTGATAAAGGTGCATGTGCCAAAGGACCAGTAGCAGCGTTTCATAGATTCAGAGTTTTTCAGGTCAGAGGGGACCATTAGGTCATCTAGTCTGACCTCCTGTGTATCACCATAGAATTTCTTCCAGCTGCCCTGGTACTGAGCCAAGTAACAATTTGTGTTGGACTAAAATGATGTTTTCTGGAATGGCATCCATGCTTGGTTTGGAAACATCAAAAGCTGGAGAATCCATCACTTCCCTTGACCATTTGTTCCAATGATTGATCACCCTCACTGTTAAAATTTGGTGCCTAATTTCTAATGTCAATGTGTCTGGCTTCAGCTTCTAGGCTGTGATAAATAAAGAGGGGGATAGCTTCATTTGATGGACACCTAGCCAGCCAGTTAGCTGTAAAATCCCTCTTGGTAGCTGTTCTTTACTTGCTGTACCTGTAAAAGGTTAAAAAGTCCCCCAGGTAAAGAAAAAAAGTGGGCACCTGACCAAAAGAGCCAATGGGAAGGTAGAACTTTTTAAAATTGGGAAAGAAACTTTCCCTTTGTCTGTAGCTTTCTGGGCTGAATGCTGTGTAACGTTTGAACCAGATATGATCATAAATCATCAGATCATGCCTAGAAATACTTATCTGAACTCCACATGTGTAAGTAGATCCGAATGTTTAGCTAGACGCGATTATGGTTATTTCGTTTATTTCATATTGGTTTGTGGACCCATCTGTGCTAACCCCAGATGCTTTTGTTTGCTTGTAACCTTTAAGCTGAACCCCCAAGAAAGCTATTTTGGGTGCTTGATTTTTGGAATTGCTCTTTTAAAATCTAGCAAAAGCCTAAGTTCCAGATGTATTTCCTTTCTTTTTGTTTTTAATAAAATTTACCATTTTTTAAGAACAGGACTGGGTTTTTGGTGTCCTAAGAGGTTTGTGCATGTTATTTGATTAGCTGGTAGCCACAGCTAATTTCTTTTGTTTCCCTTCTTAGCTCTTCCCCAGAGTGGGGGAGGGAGTGAGAAAAGAGCTTGAGGGTACCACACAGGGAGAAATTCCCAAGTGCTCCTTCCTAGGTTCAAAGGGGGGTTTGTTGCATTTGGGTGGTGGCAGCGTTTACCAAGTCAAGGTCAGAGAAAAGCTGTAACCTTGGGAGTTTAATACAAGCCTGGCAAGTATTAACTTTTAAAATCCTTGCAGGCCCCACTTCTGCAGTCAGAGTGACAGAGTTGGGATTCAGTCTTGACACAGCCATTGGTTCTTTTTCTGACTTTCTCTGCTAGATTAATGAGCCCTTCAGTAACCAGTATTTTGTCCACTTAAAAGGTACTTAAATGCTGTAATCAAGTCGTGTCTCAACTTTTTTTTGTTTTTTGGATTAGCTAAACAGATTGAGCTCTTTCACTCTCTCATGTCTGGCCTTTTCTCCAGCCCTCACATCATTTTTGTGGCTCTTTTCTTTGCCCTTTACAATTTTTCAACACCCTTTTAAGATATGGATGCCAGAACTGGATGCAGTAGTCTAATATTGATCTCACCAAGGCCATAAACAGAGGTAAAAATCACCTCCTGCTCCTACTCTTTACTTCCATTTATACATCCAAGGATCACATTAGCCCTTTTTGCCACAGCATTGCTCTGGGAGCTCATGTTCAGTTGCTTGTCTCCTTCATTAATGATTTGGATAATGGAATGGAGAGTATGCTTATAAAATTTGCAGATGACACTGAGCTGGAAGGGTCTACAAATACTTTGGAAGCCAGGATTAGAATTCAAAATGACCTTGACAAAGTGGAGAACTGGTCTGAAATCAGCAAGATGAAATTCAGTAAAGAAAAGTGCAACATACTACACTTAGGAAGTCAAAATCAGACACACAAATGGGGAATAACTGGATAGGCAGTAGTACTTCAGAAAACGATCTCAGGGTTACAGTGGATCACAAACTGAATATGAATTAATGTGATGCAGTTGCAAAAAAGACTAGTATCATTCTGAAGCCATGGCTACACTCACACTTTACAGCGCTGCAACTTTCGCGCTCAGGGGTGTGAAAAAACACCCCCCTGAGCGCTGCAAGATACAGCGCTGTAAAGCGTCAGTGTAATCAGGGCGGCAGCGCTGGGAGCGGGGCTCCCAGCGCTGCACGCTACACCCGTAAGGGATGTGGTTTACGTGCAGTGCTGGGAGAGCTCTCGCCCAGCGCTGCCGCTCTGACTACACTCACACTTCAAAGTGCTGCCGGGGCAGCGCTTTGAAATTCCAAATGTAGCCATACCCTGAGAGGTAGTGTGGTATGCAAAATATAATTGTTCTGCTCTACTTAGCACTGGTGTGATCTCAAGTGGAGTACTGTGTCCAGTTCTGGGCGCCACATTTTAAGAAGATGTGGACAAACTGGAGAGAATTTAAAGGAAAGCAATAAAAATGATATAAGGTTGAGAAAGCCTGCCCTAACAGGAAAGGTTTTAAAAAACAGGCATGTTTAGACTTGTGAAAAGAAGACTGAGGGGGGACTTGATAAAGACTTCAAGCATCTCAAAGATTATAACGAAGATGGTGATCTGTTGTTCTCCTTGTCCACCGAAGGTAGGAGTAGTAGTAACGGGCGTAATCTGAAGCAAAGGAGGTTTAGTTAGATATTAGGGGAAAATGTCCTGAATATAAGGTAATTAAGCTGTGGAAGAGACTAACAAGAGAGGGTGTGGAATCCCCATCATTGGAGGTTTTTAAAACCAGGTAGACAAACATTTGTCTAGGTATACTTGGTGCTGGCTCAACTCAGGGGGATGGAGAAGATGACTTTGGAGGTCCTTTCCAGGCCTACATTGCTATGAATCTATGATCCCTAAATACTTTTCAGAGTCATGCTTCTCAGGACACAGTCCCTCCTTGGGCTGGTATGGCCTGCATTCTTTATTCACAGATGTGTTAGAACGTACTTTATTTGAATGCAGATTACTCTGAAGGACTGCTTTGTCCTCACCATTATTTACCACTCCCTCCAATCCTTGTCTCAGCCACAAATTTTATCAGCAGTGATTTTATATTTATTTTCTGGCTGTTGGTGAAAATGTTGAATAGCATCGGGCCTAGTATTGATCCTGGCAGATCCCATTAGAAACACACATGCTCAATGATAACTCCCCACTGGCACCTGCTTTTTGAGACCTCTCACTTACTCATTTCTTAATCCATTTAACATGTGCTTTGTTGACATTGTATAGTTCTAACTTTTAAAATCAGAATGTCATGTGATATTAAGTAAAACGCCTTATAAAACTCTAAGTATTTTATATCTATTCTGTAGAGGTTCTTATGCCGAGCTTATCAGTTTCGGGGCACCTTCTGAGCATTAATGCACCTTCCAGTAGTGTGACTACACATCTGTCATGTGGTGCTTGTTCTCTCATCCTCTACCCAGGGATAGAAGCATGTGTAGTGGAGTGTCTTGTTTTGGCAGGGTTTGGGATTTATTTATTTAAATATGCATATTGCTGTGTGTGTGTTAGAGAAGGCATGGTCACAGAAATGAGCCTTGCATGTGGAGCAGAAGGTGGTTAGGTTCGTGACTGTCCTCAGTCCCTGGGGGAGTTTATTGCACAGTATGGGACCAGCTCCCCAGAAAGCTCTGTCTACTGCCCAGACAGACATTACCTTTATTGTAGAGAGTTCCATTGTGCCTGAGGAGTGGAGTTGTCGATCACGGTCTTTGTTCCGGAATTTAAGAAATCTTTGCAAGAACCTTGGCTCAGGCCATTCCATGCCTTGAAGATAAGGATGATACTTTGAACTTGATCTGAAATTCTGTGTAAGCCAGGATAGAGAGCAGAGGACAGGTGTGACGTGTCTGTGGTAACCTGTGTTGCTGAGGAGATGCACTGAAGCAGTCTGTAGTAAATGAAGTTTCCTAAATGCTGACGGTTTCATGCTCAGGTGCAGCACAGTGCTTTCAGCCAGCCAAGAGGTAACGAAGGTGAGAACAACTTAGGCCAGGTTATTGTTCACCAGGATAGGAGAGAGTATCATAGCCAACCGGAGATGGCAGAAAGTATTACTCTTGGCTTCTGCTATGTGAGAGCTTAGCATCAACAGGGAATCGAAGAGTACCGTTGTATTAATTTAGATGGAATATATGGGCCCAGAGAGTCAAAGTGTTAAAATGACCCTCTCTCTATCCAACATTAAGCAGTTATAAAAAGGTTGGGGGGCTGGTCCACAGAGACCTCAGCCAGTTTAGTGCCATGAGAAACATACCATTAAAATGTTTTTTTCCTTTAATTAAAGAAAAAGCAGGACAAACAGTTAAAGCATTTGACAGTCTCCTGGATGGGATTAACGGTGGTAACAATTGTCCTTTTTGGGAAACAGAGAAGAAGTTAGTTGAAATGGACTAGAGCTGTTGTTGTTTCTGTAGCCTGAACACATTTTCTAAAAGCCTGGACAAAACACACACAAAAGAGGAAAGAAAAGAACAGCAAAGATAAAATATGCAGTTTGTCTCTGGTGTTAATTCTCACTTGCAACCTCACTGCTAGAGAAATACAGACTTGACAGACAGTCTTATTAGCCACCCCAAAACCTGGGAAACTTGTACCAGAACTAGATTGTTTAGGGAATTGCTTTTATCTGATTCTTGGTCATGAATTTAAAGCAGTGTTGAAAAATAATCAGCCTTGACCAACTAAGCCAGACTCTTATTAGACTGAAGGAAAAAGGAAACGGACAGAAAAGAAAAGGTGGGTAAGGAAAAGGACACATGGGCCGGGGTGGGGGGGCGGGGGATGTGTGTGACAAAGTGAGAGTTAGCCAGAGCCAGTGGAGGTCTCAGCAAACCGGATGTTCAACAAATTGGTCTCTCTGCCTCCTACATGAAGTCTGTGTCTCACTTATGGACACAAAAACATCTTTGTGCTGAGACAAAATTCAGGATCTATCTAAATATTACCTGTTCTGCTATACAGGTCAGAAAATTGGACCTTTTTACTGGCAAACTTGGAGTGGCTAGAAGCATTCCATATGCCCCATCAGTGCCAAATCCTGAGCATACAGTGGTTTCATTTTGCGCAAAATGTCACAATCTTGCAAAGATCTTGTTTTCCTTGTCACTCAATATAGTCAAAAGCAGCATTGCATGCTCTTTGGCCAAGTCTCCAGAATGAACAAAAACACCCTGTGACTGGTTCACCACACCTCCCTGGGACCCACTTGGAACTGGGGTACCATGGAGCCCACCTGATACACCTGCCTGGGCTCCCTTCATACTGTATTGCTGAGGCAAGCCAGCCGTGCCCTCCCTCAGGCTTCAGACTGCATTTTACCAGCACACATGCAGGTAGGGACACATCCAGTTGCAGCTATACACACAGATGCTGAGATCAGCTCTGCATGGGAAGGCTCCACTAAGACACTGGCCAGTTACTCAAGTGCACCTTCCCTCCCCCCACCCCCAAGTGTAAACCAAAAATTGTACCATCTTGCACTGCTCATGAAATTTGCCCTCTCCCTCAGTGTGGAGAAAGATATACACAGCTTTCTGCCCCAAGTTATAAATTCCATACATTGGCTTTTAGATAAAACAAAACAAGTTTATTAACTACAAAAGATAGAGTTTAAGTGATTATAAGGGATAGTAAACAGATCAGAGCAGATTAGCCAGCAAATAAAACAAAATGCAATCTAAGATTAATATACTAAAGAAATTGGTTACAAGTACCAAATTCTCACCCCAAATGATGTTTTGAGCAGATTACAGAGACTTGCTTGAAGCTTAAAACTCCAGATATTCCTTTCACAGATCAGACACCCTCTAGCCTGGGACCATCATTTCCCACAGTTCAGTCTTTATTCCTCAGGTGTTTCCAGGCGTGTTGTCCAGGGAGAGTGAGGTACTCTTATGATGTCATTGTTCCCCTTTTATATCTTCTTTTCAATTGCTGGAAAGTTCTTTTGCTATGACCTGGGTCAAACAGATCCCATTATGTAGTGCTATCTCTGAGAGGTTTCTGTTGTACACAGTTCCTGGAGTAATCCTTGTGCTTGTGTGCATGTCCTCAATTAGCCATTAGCATTGTTTGGCCTTTTTACTGTTGTACCTGAAAGGCTGTTTGTGTGTGTTTTTAACCTCACAACATGTTTCAGTAAAACATACATAGCCAAATTTCATAACGTCACATACGACGGTAGCACATACAATCCAATGATATATTAATGTCTAGCAGATCAAGACTTTTAGAATGATACCTCACAAGGCATACTTTGTACAAAACATATCCTAATACATGACAGTGGTGAATACTGGGGTGCCAGGATGTCACACACCCCAGCACACCATGCTTTCAAACTGTCCATAGACGCGTGAAAGGGGTGCATGCCCTCATCTTACCTGGCACCGCCCTCAGGGCTGTCCTAGAGATTTGTGTATTTGCAGGATCGAGTCAGATCTGGGAACTTCACTACATGAAGAGAAGAGTTAGGGGGGATTTGATAGCAGCCTTCAACAACCTGAAGGGGGGTTCCAAAAAGGATGGAGCTAAGCTGTTCTGAGTGGTGACAGATGACAGAACAAGAAGCAATGGTCTCAAGTTGCAGTGGGGGAGGTCTAGGTTGGATATTAGGAAAGACTATTTCACTAGGAGGGTGGTGAAGCACTGGAATGGGTTACCTAGGGAGGAGGTGGAATCTTCATTCTTAGAGCTTTTTAAGGCCTGGCTTGACAAAGCCTTGGCTTGGATGATTTAGATGGTGTTGGTCCTGCTTTGAGCAGGGGATTTGACTAGATGATCTCCTAAGGTCTGTTCCGACCATAATATTCTATGATTCTATGATGCCTAGAGTGACACCATCAACTGTGGTGGCAATGGTCCTTAGTAGACTGTGCGTGTTTGATAAGCAGAGGTGAGGATGTCATCTGGGTCCCTTTCTTAGCCCAGTCATCAGGACATCTCAGGATTAGGATGATGAATGCCCAGCAGAGTTACAGTAGATCCCTGGGTCCCTGGAGACAGTACTGGTGGCAGCCATGATGGTAAAGCTCAATCCTTCCCCTTCTTTCAGTCAACAATTGACACCTTTGCTCTGCTATTGCTAATTTTCACTCCCCAAATTCTCTTTGAAAACCCCAAAAGGGAGTGATGGATGGAATAATTTATCCTCTCATTATTTTGTCCATCTATTAGGTCTAATGTCCAACAAACCAAGTTTGGTCCGTTGATTTCTGGTCCCTCACTTTTTTAGTTTACCAGGCATGATTTTCTTGTTGTATCAGGAGGCTTTTTTGTTTGGACTAACTCAGGATGTCTCCGTTTTCCATCTTTCCTCATCAATATTTATTGTTATAAGTTATTGTAACATTTAATGAACTTTCACTCACTTCTTACAATTGAATTTAAAATTGGGTAAATTTGTAGGACAAACTATAGCAACAGTACTCCTAAGCTAAAGATCTAACTGACTAATTATGGGTGTGTCTCCTTCAACCAAAGGAGACTGCACTGTAGCTGAAAAGGCTTTACCTTTATCAATTAAGTCTGTAATGTCAAAGAATGAAATCAGGTTTCTTTGGCAAGACTTGTTTTCCATAAAACCGTGTTGTCTAGAATTAATTATATTCCTAGTCGTTAATACTGTAGCAACTGAATCTGATATCAGATTTTCCATATTTTTCCCGGGTATTAATGTCAAGCTAAGTGTCCTATAGTTATCTAGTTCATACCGCTTGGAGTTTCTGAATATTGGCACAACATTAGTACTCTTCTGGTCTTTTGGAATTTCTCTGGGATGAAGATCTCCTTAGCCAACTCTTTTAGGACTCTTGGGTGCAAGTTATTAGGGCCTGCTGATGGGATGGAAAGAAATTAATCAGCCTTGTATCATACGAATACATTATCCTGCTTCTTTCCAAATACAGAACAGAAATATTTATTGAATGCTTTTTACATCATTATTAACAATTTTACCATCTCCATCTAATAATGTGCTTATATCTGTAAACTTATAGACCTGAAGGACAGAAGGGACCATCATGGTCATCTAGTCTGACCTCTTGCACATCACAGGCCACAGAACCACATCCACCCACTCCTGTAATAGACCCATAACCTCGGGCTGAATTATTGAAGTCCTCAAATCATGATTTAAAGACTTTGAGTTACAGAGACTCCACCATTTGACCCACACCATTGCTGGTATTTATTAGATTCTTAATATTCTTTAAAAGCTCCTTATTGTCCTTAGACTGTCCAGCCATGGAGTTTTCCCCTGATGTCTTTAGCTTCCTTTATCCATTTTCTACACTTCAGAAGTTTTTATTTACATCTGTACATCAATTGTTGCATGAGACCTCCAGCATGTCTCCCAAACTGAACTCCTCAATAAGAACACCATTTCTGTCAACACACTAAGCATGTATCTGTAAAGAATAACTCATTTTGTTTTCTGGTTTGATTCAGTGGCCTGTAACAGACCCCCCACCAGACCATATCCTGGGCTTTGTTAGTCACCACATTGATCCATATGTATTCAAGATCTTGTGGTTCTGAATTATCAACAGGGTCCAAGTTTTCCATGATAAAAACCCAAAATTCTACAATTAAAAAAACCCAAAAATCCGTGTTTTTCTGCAATTAAAATGAAACACTGAACTTTGGCTTCCCTAGTCACAAGATATATAGGTATCAACTGAACACAGTGTTTTACTAATACAGTGAAACCTCGTTTATCCGATCTAATTGGGACCAGGGCCAGATTAGATAATCAAGAATTCAGATAATCTGGAGAGCTTCACCTGCGAGTGGCCGGGCATGGGCTGTCAGCCCTGTTTTGGTTAATACAGAGAACCAGATAATGGAAGCTCGGACAAATGGGGTTCTATTGTATATGTTCTGATTTTTTCATAAAAAGTAAAAACTAAAGATTCTCTCTAAAAATGCAAATTTTGTGTTTTTCCAGGGAAAATGGATTTCTAGGATCCCTGATTGTCAAGCAACAGCGACTAATGTAGAGTGCCCCCGCCCCCAACACACACATGCACCCACACCTTTTACCCACTCTATTCCTCCTGAAGAGGTGATAATCCATCATGTGAAATGTCCCACCAGGTTTCAGTATTGCCAATTCGATATATTTTTCTCAATGAGAATTTCTTAATCCTCATAATTGTTAACCAGACTCCTAGAATTGGTATAGAAGTGACTGAAAAATGTCTTCTCTTCACATGTTTTGTCACATCAGTTCAATTTGTTTGTGGTGTCTTGAGTTTTAGTTTTGTACAGCATTTGTCTCCATAGCACCTCCTCTTGTGTAGGTAGCTCAATGCCCTCCTAGCTGCTCCAACTAGTCTTCTACAGAGAAGATTAGCCCCTGATCTGTGAGATGCCAGCCATCCCATATGTACAGCCTCCACTCCCACTGGAATGTGGCCACAAAACCTATACCTTCAGCCTCATATCAGTGTGCAACCAACAGTTCACCTCCTGTATTTTCTGCCTTCTCTTGCTCATTGGATTGGAAGGATCTCTGATGAGATCACTTGGACTTTCCTTTTCTTCCAATCCCTTCCAAGGTGCCTGAGGTCTTCTCTAATTTGAACAGTTCCATGTGATGCTGTGTCGTTGGCTCCAATGTGTATCATCATCAGTGGACAAAGAACTTCATAATCTTGTCTAGTCATTCAGTTACCTCTCATATTTTCACTCCCGGGAGACAACACAGTCTTATTGTCCCTGTGTCCCTTCTTCTTAATATTGAGTTACCAGTGATGATTGTCTGTATTCTTATGATGGTTGACGGACCTCACTTGGTTGCTGCCCATTTCCTACCACAAGAACACCCATCAGGTATGTCCTCAGGTATGTTCCATTCCTCCTAGAGACAGGTTCTTCTGTAGCTGACTGGCTGAGCCTCTGAAAATGCTTTGATACTTCTGGTGAAGTTGTGAAGTTGAATGACTCTTGGCTTTCTTTCCCCCTCTTGTTAAAAATCACCTATCCACTTTGGTTTCTACTCCCTCCAATTGCCTTATTGCTGATCCATCCCCTTGTGGCATCTGACAATGGTTTCCAAATCTGGTTGTCCAAGAAGTCTTTGCTGTCTCAGATGCTGTACAATATTACAAATTATGCTTCCAGACAACATGTCTGCTCCTCCAGTACAGCCACCAGCTTGCATTTCATACACTAGAAATCTATTCTCTCTTCTGGCAGAAAGTAAAACATAGCACATCCAAAGTGGATCACAGCACTTGTTCTCTCCTAAGCCATATCTGCTCTCTGGTGTAGAGCCAAACCTAAAAGAGGAATCACACTCCCTCTCTAAACTCTCACCAAAACTCATCCAGTATACCATATCCATTCGCCTTCCAACTGACTTATACCAAACCTCACTACTCAGCTCCCACCCTCACAAACAAGGAGTGAATAACCACACAAATTTCAAAAACTGGTTCTGTTCAAAGCCCCACAAATCACAGCAACAAGGCCCTCACTTATACACAAACAGACCCATCTCACCTGGCCATTCAGAGGCCCCCAGCCCAACAAAACCACCCACCCTCCCAAAGAACAACCAACCAACAGATGCAACAAATACAACATGCACCAAGTCCCTCTACCTGCAAGTCTAGGATCCATAGCTTCATCCTCAGACTCTCCTGTTTACTGTTCCGGTTGCCCAGCTAACAGGTGTGTATGTGTTTGAGGGTGAAGGAGGAGGGCTGGTGACATGGGCCACAATTTTTTGCAAAGAAGTTCCAAATAAGGGAGTTCCAATGTCTCAGCTACAGCAAAACCCAGTTCAGTCACCATTTACAATATGGAAATGGGAGTGGTGGCATAACAGGTGACAGCATATTGCTCATAAACAGCTTTGGTCAGTAAGTGGCATGACCCAGTCCTTCAGAGCTATCTGATGCTTGCAGGGATGTGTCACTTGGGGTGACTGAGACTTATTTCATCACATACAGTCACTCAAATCCCAGCTCCTTATTTGATTATTTAGTTAATAAGTAATTAAGGAATTAGCCATTTAATTTTTATCACATTAACTTATTGTAAGATTCAATTTTTAGAAATCTCATCAATTTAAAAAATATATAATTTTGGCCTTTGAATAAGGAACAGAGAACTCTGAGTAAGGAGTTGGTACCACAAATAAGGAACTGGGAAAAGGAACCAACTTCAGCCTTCTCCTCCAGTGGAGTCTATTAAGCTGTCACTGTGTTACAAACGTCTCCCTCTGATATACTCAGCTTTGTTTTGCACTGTCTCTTTGTTGAGAGTTTAAATACTTGAACAACAATAGCACTCAGCTCTTACAACATGGCGGGGGACACAAGCGGTGAAAGGAAACAATCCCTTGCTCAAAGGATATTGTTCTGACTTATGCATGTGATGCTCATTATACAGTGCACTCTGAACTAGGTGTCAGCATCAGCCAGTCCATCCTGAGCTACAGAGCACTCACCAATGGTTCCCTACTTCCCAATGTTGGAGGGTGAAAGAATTGGGGCAAAAGATTGTGCCTGTTACCTTGGACCCATAAAGAATTCCAGGGTCTTTTGGAATTTTTATTCCCTGGCCTTCTGTATTCACACAATGTAGTTACTCAGAAATTGTTCTCTACAGAAAAAACATTGGTGAACTCTGTTCCAAGCACTTCTAGGACTAGCTAGATACACTAGACAACACTGGGCTGCTTTGGATGAGTGCCTTTTCCGGGAACAGCAAGAAGGGTGTGATTTTTTTAACCTATTAATCATGAAGTTGCGGAGACACAGTGCATGAATGACTGCTGCCTAATTTATGCATCTAATTACTGGGACTTAATACAGAAATCAGGTAAATTGAACATGGGAATCAAGTAACATTGGCCATTTGCACACACAAGCACAGTAACATGTTTTCAAAATGGTTATAATTCAAGTCATATATCTAGTCAGAGAGTATTTAGACAGAAAAGTCACTTTTCAGAGCAGCTGTTACCAGTTTCTAAAAGCAAGTTGTTTAAAAGGCTTCTAATAGAATTCGCACTGGCCTAATGCGGAAATCTTGTTGGACACAGTTTCTGGTTGATGATATTGTATTAATGAGTTGCCCATTTGTTTCCACTAGGAGGGAGGGAAACCTCTCCAGAAGAGTCCAGGAGACATGGGTTTCATCATGACTGGACGGGAATGCTCAGAATACGTGAGATGGAAGAAAGAACGAGATCAGATTGACCTTGAGAGGCTAGCGCGCCACAAGAATGCAAAGGGCGAATGGCGACGGGCTTGGGATATAGAAAAGTCAGAACATATGTAGGTCATCTACACCCCTGAGGTGCCTAGCATGCTACAAGCCCTATTATGGCAAATGATAGGTTCTGGCAGTAGGTCTGTATTCTGATGGGACATTGTGAACTGGCAAACTGTGAAACATTAAATCCCAGAGGCTGATCAGCATGGGTTCTACAGGGACTCTGAGAGCTGTAAAAGGGGTTGAATCACATCCCATTCTCTCTACCTCTATAGAGGGGTTAACCCCCAGTTAATTCCACTAGTCCTCCACAATTTCAGGCATATGGGACTGATGGAGGCAGGAAGAAGCTGGGGCTGTTCCAAAAAGGACAGTTGGGCAAATCCGCTTTGATATTTCAAACTTTGTCATCCAGCCATCATGATTTCTCCTTTTCATTCCCATAAAAAGCCAGCCCACCTACATCATCATTACCTTATAAAGTAACCTCCTGCAGACATTCCAGTGTACTCTCTGTCATGGGCAGGGCCATCCTGTGTCAGATCAATGACCGGCACGGTGTATAGTACTGTGGGACAACTCTCATCATGGTATTGCTGAGTAATGAGGTAGCCTCTCTTCATTTACATTCTGCCTCTTTAGCAACCCACACCCAGCTGAAATGCACTGGCCGGGTGGCTTTTGGGAGTGAAACACACTGGTCCCAAGGGCTTTGGAGTACAGCTCGTTACAGACACTGGATTGAAATTCGTACCATTATATGCTCTAGACCAGGGGTCGGCAACCTATGGCACGTGAGCCAATTTTTAATGGCATGCTGGGGCCTGCCGGGACCCCAGTGTGCCATTAAAAATCCTGCCGACTCGGCAAGCTGCAGGGTCCGCGCTCCAAGGCTGGAGTGCTGGGCCCAGCGCAGCAAGCCGCCGGCCCCTCCCCCGCCTTCCCCATGAGCCATGCCGCCATGTACAGCGCTCTGGGGGCTGAGGTTGTGTGGTCCCGCAGGGCAGCATTTGGCTCCATGGGGAGGGAAAAACGCTCCTCTTTCATCCGGAGCCCCACCCCTCAGAGCGCGGCTCACGAAGCGGCAGGGCTCCGGATCAGCGGGGAACCTCATGGTAAGGGGTTTGGGTCTGGGGCGGGGTTGGATAAGGGGTGAGGGCACTCAGGGGACAGGGAGGAGGGTGGGTTGGATGGGGGACGGGGGTCTCTGGAGGGGACCGGGGGGTGGATGGAGCATGGGAGTCCTGGGGTCTGTTTGGGGTGGAGAGTGGATAGGGGTCAGGGCAGTCAGGGGACAGGGAGCAAGGAAGGTCCTGGGGAGGCAGTTAGGGAGGGGGGGCGTCTCTGGAGGGGATGGTCAAGGGACAAGGAGCTGGGGGGGTTGGGAGTTCAGGGGGGCTGTCAGGAGGTAGGGGTGTGGAGAGGGGTTGGGCAAGCAGGGAGTAGGGGGGTGTTGTATGGGTCTAGAGTTCCGGGGGTCCTGACAGGAGGTGGGGAGCGGTTATATAGGCATGGGAGTCCAGGGGGTCTGTCTGGATGCGGGGGTATGGGTAAGGGTTGGGGCAGTCAGGGGACAAGGGGCAGGGAGGCTTAGATAGGGGGTGGGGTCCCAGGAGGAGGTAGTTGGGACAAGGAATGAGGGGGGTTGGGGGTTCTGGGGGGGCAGTCACCCAGCCCTCTGCCCTGAGCCCTGCACCCCCCCCCAGGCCCCTGCCCTGAGCCCTGTACTACCTAGCCCTCTGCTGACTCCTTCATCTCTCCGCATGACCCCAGCCCTGTCTCTGGCACCCCCACACATACCCAGCCCCCCCCCACATGTGCCTAGCCCTCTGCCCTGACTCTTGCACCCCCACATCTCCAGCCCCCCCGCCACATCCCCATCCCCACCCTGAGCACCAAATGGGAGCTCCTGCACCCCCACTCACATTCCCACCTGCACCCCTCACACCAAATGGGAGCTGCCCAGGTAAGTGCCCTCACACCCCAACCCTGAGCCCCCTCCCTCATTCTAGCCCCTGGCCAGACCCTTCACCCCCAGCCCTGTGTTCAGTGCACTCCCACCCTCAGCTCACTGCAGAGAGAGGAAGAGAATGGGCCAGAACCAGGGAGAAGGTACCCATTGTATGTGGGCAGGGTCAGGACCGCGGGCTGAGCAGGTCCAGCAGCTGGGATCCCGGCTGGCAGGAGCCGGCGGATGGAACCCCTGAGCAGCAGTGGGCTGAGCCACTCAGCCCACTACCAGTCTGGGGTCCCGGCTGCTAGCCGCGCACAGCCCGCTGCCAGACCTTTCCCAGCTGGGGTTCCTGCTGCAGGCCCCACTCAGCCCATTGCCGGCCTAGATGAACAGAACCCCAGACCAGCAGCGGCTTGAGCGGGCCGGCGGCGTAAGATCAACATTTTAATTTAATTTTAAATGAAGCTTCTTAAACATTTTGAAAAACTTGTTTATTTTACAGTACAACACTAGATAAGTTATATAATATATAGACTTGTAGAGAGAGACCTTCTAAAAAACATTAAAATGTATTACCGACACGTGAAACCTTAAATTAGAGTGAATAAATAAAGACTCGACACACCACTTCTGAAAGGTTACCAACCTCTGCTCTAGACAGAGTGGTTTTCCTGGTGCCAGACTCACATCATGCACTATACAGAGGGCTTTTACAGGACAGGTATGGGGGATGGTCCTTTGGTTAAGTCTTAGAATGGGTAGCTAGTAGATCTCAGTTCTATTCCCACCTCTACCACAAACTTCCCATGTGATCTTGAAAAAGTCACTTAAAGCTTGATTTTGCAGAGATGCATTGGGAGTTGTGGGTTTATAACACCTCTGAAAATATGACTCTTAACCTTTCTGTACCTCAGTTGACCCATTTGTAAAACAGGGATAATACTCACCTAACTCACAGCCAGTTGGTGAGGCTCCATTTATTAACATTAGTAAAGATTTTGCAGAGATGCATTGGGAGTTGTGGGTTTATAACACCTCTGAAAATATGACTCTTAACCTTTCTGTACCTCAGTTGACCCATTTGTAAAACAGGGATAATACTCACCTAACTCACAGCCAGTTGGTGAGGCTCCATTTATTAACATTAGTAAAGTACTTTGAGATCCTCAAACAGAAAGTTCTATGAAAAATTAATACTTATTACTTTATTTATTATATGTAATAGGTGGCGAGCTTCTGGGGGTAGAACTGTGCACAGGGCAGAAAGCTTTTGGCAAGAAAGATCCCACAGAGAAGTTTTTTACCATTCACTATTTCAGCAGGTGTCCTATATACACTGTAGAAAGCCATATGATAAATTCATTTATCATGCACCCTTGACAATTTCACCTGTACTCTGCTGACTAACCCATCTCCCTGGGACTTGCTGTAATGTTCCAAGTCACCAAACAGCTTCCAACAGGCTCTCACCTTTTTAAAATAAAGTCTCCCTGCCAGGATAAAAGAGGTGGCTAGCAAATTTGTTACATTTTACCCCCTGGAGGAGTTGGAGGGCTCTTTTTACCTCTAAGATTTCAGTGATTATATTATTTCAGCTGTCTTGTGACACTGTCATGTAAGATGGAGGTCTTTAAAATGAAACAATTAAAAACAAACCCTCAGTCAGCCATAGATTTGTTTCCTCTGTCTCCCCCAAATGTGGAACGTCCACGCCCAAAATTACCCTGGCTTGAGGCCTAATTAATATTCAGACAGGTTGTAATGATGCTGCCAGTGGGAGCCAGCTGAGGTCACTCAATTAGGGTGAATTGCAAACAGAACAGGGCAGACAAACCCCAAAAGCTGGTGGATATTCCAATACTTACACCTTGTCTACACTACAAAGTTGCAGCGCTGGTGAGGGGGTTACAGCGCTGCAACTTAGGATGTGTACACACCTGCAGGGCATTACCAGCGCTGCAACTCCCTGTTTGCAGCGCTGGCCGTACACCCGGTTGTGCCTCAGGTGTAGAGGATCCAGCGCTGGATCACCAGCGCTGGTCATCAGGTGTAGACACTCTCACCAGCGTTTTTGTTGACCTCCGTGGAATAAGCAGGTATCCCAGCATACCTGAGGAAGCCTCTCTGGTAATTAAGCAAACTCCACTGCCCTCCAAGCAGGTCTCCTTCCCCGCGGTGTGCTCTGGCGTTCCCCGACCCCCCCTCCAAGCAGGTCTCCTTCCCCGCGGTGTGCTCTGGCGTTCCCCGACCCTGCCTCCAAGCAGGTCTCCTTCCCCGCGGTTTGCTCTGGCATTCTCCGACCCCCCCTCCAAGCAGGTCTCCTTCCCCGCGGTTTGCTCTGGCGTTCTCCGACCCCTCCTCCAAGTAGGTCTCCTTCCCCGCGGTGTGCTCTGGCGTTCCCCGACCCCCCCTCCAAGCAGGTCTCCTTCCCCGCGGTGTGCAACAGCGCTGCAGCGTGGCCACATCTAACACCACTTGCAGCGCTGGTTGCTGTAAGTGTGGCCACTCTGCAGCGCTGGCCCTATACAGCTGTACTAATACAGCTGTAATAACCAGCGCTGCAAAATAGGAGATGTAGACATACCCTTAGATTTGCCAAGCCAGCACAAAACAGCTTCTGTGTTACCTCACTGGTTGCTTGGAACTCCAAACAACGCAGTTCCCTTAAAGTGCCCAGCCTCAGGCCTCCATCCAGACACTCATGTCAAACATATTATGATTACTGAAAATCTTATCTCTTCATATAAAAGAAAAGATTCTTCTGATCCCAAAGGACCAGCCACAGCCCTAGGTCAATATAAAACTTAGATCTTATCCCAAATACATACTTATAACCAATCCTTAATAACTAAACTAAAATTTATTAAAAAAGAAAAGAGAAAGTGTGTTGGTTAAAAGATCAATATACATACAGACTTGTATTCAATTCTTGAGGTTCAGATATATAGCAAAGATGAGCTTGTAGTTGCCAAAAGTCCTTTTAGAAATAGTCCATAGGTTATAGTCCAATGTCCATCAGTGACTGGTGATCTTAATCCTTATGGCTCAGGGTTTCCCCTTCTTGAAACCCAAAGCAGATCTGAGATGAAGAAGGATCATGTCCCAGGGTTTTTATATCTTTCCTGCAGTCTTTTGGCCTGAGAAAACAATAGGCTTAACTCTCCTTCTCTCAAACATCATGGCAATTAGCACAGGATAGTTTATCCATTAAACAGTTCAGATGCAGGTTACCACAACCGTCAAAGAAACATATAGACAATAATACTATTTCACTTCCTAAATATCACTACTCCTTTTTTGATCGTTGAATCAAAGCCATGGTAATAGACAAGACTTGTTTGCTCCGGTCTTGTGATGTAAGCAAACATCTACCCTTCTATCTCTAACAATGCAGGCTTGCATTTCAAAGCTCTATTCATTTACATATCTTCCTAACCAGTCTCTGAAGTTCAGCCATGGGTCAGGTCAGTCTGTGAGTTAATTAACTCTTTCTGGCCCTGTCACCTTTCAGTGAGATATTATATTACACTCATAACATCACACAGGTCAATAATAGGCTTTCTATACATAAAGATATCACAGCTTTAATGTCCAGTATCTTCCAGCTGTATGGGGATAGAATCGGGTACTTTATACCAATGGAAAGGAGAAATTCCCAGCTTCCTAACTGGAGGCACCGCCAGGAGGAGCCCACGATATTGTAACCTTTTAAGTTTATTGTCAGAGACTATTGAACTAGATGGGTTACTTCTCTGATCTAGTATGACAAACCCTATGTTCCTAGAGAACAATTTTAGGTCATTTTTAGTAGTTTGTGTGGCTCTCCCCTGCACCTTGCATAATTGGGCTCATGGGAACAAGGGCACCTGGCTTTACAGGTGGATGATACAAAAAATAAATCCTGATTAAAATCTTGACATCTCCAATAGATTCCTAAAATAGTTTCCCTGTAATACATGTGTCATATACAGAATACAAGATGGTCTGTTGTGGGTATAAGATCTTTAGAAGGTCTCCTTTGGGGTAAGTAATGTGCTCAGTAAAATGTGCCTTTTGAAGTTCTCCTTTGCGGTGGAAGTGTATGTGATTGGTGGATATGGCTTCTCTAGGTGCTAGTCAACACTTGCAGCTGAGCTGCTGAAGTATTTCAGTACTTCAGTGTAGCCACTCACTACAGTGACGGGCGGGGTGCTCATAGACTTTAAGGTCTGTTAGCACCTTCCCAAGAGAGGGAAGCTAGGTCAACAGAAGAATTAGGTGGATAGGTCATCTTAATTATGCCACTCAGGTGTGGATTTTTTATACTTCTGAGCAATGTAGCTGGGTTGACTTCACTTTTGAGCGTAGATCTGCCTGCTGCTTGCTTATTGAATTGTGTGGGTTTGTATCTGACAATGGCCTGTTTTTACTTGCAGGTTTGAGGAGGACTTTACTAAGGATGGGGAGCCAGTCTTGGATAATCTCAGCAGTAAGAAAGGTGAGAAAGGGAGACACCGGTCCTATTTTGACATTTGTTAGCCATGAACATGTGACTCACTGGTCCATGTCAGGTGTGAAAGATCCAGTCCTGGGATGCTTTCCTATCCATCAGGCCTGCACAGAAATGGCTCTAAAATCAGTACATAGGTCTTAGCACTCTCCGCTTTACAGAGTACTCAGTGGATCTGAATTGTGTGTGTAGTCTCACTACTCTCCGTTCCCCAGAGTGCAGCTGTGACTAATTCAATAACTTGGGCTCAGATTCTCAGTGGGTGTTGAGCACTGAAATGCCTTTGAGGATCTAGCCCTTGAACTCTCTGCTCTTTATGATGTTATAGCATAGAGAGAAGCTTAGAATTGGCTCCTTTCCCAAGTGCTAGTTTCACAAGGAGTCATATTGCCAAATTCTCCTGCCGCTCATCTTCTGTGCTCCCAGGGGCACATGCCAGCTTCTTAATTAGGATAAATCCACCACAGTTCCCATTCTCAGGAGATATACTGAGGGAGTGAGGCTTTGCTGCTAGAACACATTACATGAATAACATGCTCTCCATTGTGCTTTCATTATATAACCCTACTGCCTATTTGTGCATGCTGTGTCCGTTCAGGGGGAAGAAATGCCAGGAAATTCCAGCACAGGTCCTTTCCTTCTGAAGGGAGAGGTGAGTAGAGCCCGTGATTGGCCTTAAGTTGAACTACTGAGTGCTCACTCTCATTAGCGGTCCAGGGTCTCAGTGAGGGAGTTCTATGCAAGTGGGAGTTGGGGCTGGAGTACCGTCTCAATAGTGGACATGTTGGATATAAGGAGACCTGGGAATACAAGGTCCATGCATGCTTCAGATTGCATTTTCCTAGTGGCTGCCTCTTTTAGCCATGTTGCTTACCCTTCTCTGTAATGGGACTGATACCTGCAGAAGGATCCTGCGGGGCAGTGTGGTAGCTAAGTGACACTAAACTGAAACAGAGATAATGGGGGATTGTGGTCAGGGGGAATTTTGGCTTTGCAGCTTTATATTTTCCTCCCCTCCCACATAGCCCCCTTCTTTAGGAAATACATGCACAAACTCTGGTGATAAAATGAGTCTGGCCCCCACTACGTGAGTACAGAGCATAAAACCACCAGACAGACTTTACTGCTATGACTTTCTGCTATCCCTTAGCTCAATGCCAGGCAGCAGAGTTGTAGGAGGAGAGGTGCTAGGACAGTGCCAGTTTCCAGGGCAAACCAACTGCTGGATATATTAGCCCCAAGCTCTTTGTACATCCTGTCTTTCAGGTGGAGGACAAAGCACTACGAACACAAGTGAGCCTGTTTCCAAAACAGTACCAGTTGTGAGCAGTAAAGCCAGAGGAAAGGATAGACTGACTGGCAGAGCCAGAAGGTAGGAGGACAGTAAGCAGGACATTATGGAAACCATTTTGTAACCATTGCTAGAGGTCTTGCTGTGGAGTTCCTTGCTTCATTTGGAATGACTGAGCTGCTACGATCCATGGGGAGTGCTTCAGGCCAGGGATTACATCATTAGAATTGCATCTCCATTTTTGTGACAGAGTCTGGTGGGACATCTGGTGGGACATCCAGTGAGAGACTTGGGCTCCCTATAGAAGGGTTGTGTCTCCCTCACATGCCAGCTGCACAATATTCATTGATGGGGCACAAATAACTGATAGATCAGACAAACGAGACCTGACAGACTGGGCAATACTTGCCCACTCCCAACCCCCAGCCAGGGCCGGCTCTATAGTTTTCGCCGCCCCAAGCAGCGCGCTGAATTGCCGCCACAGGCGGCGGGGGCAGTCCATGTGCCCTTAGGGCGGCAGGTTTGTTTCCGCGGCGGCGGCAATTCGGCAGCAGCTTCTATGTTTAGCTGAAGCCACCATGGACAGCTAAACATAGAAGCTGCTGTCGAATTGCCGCCGCCGCGGAAACGCCCCTGCTGCCTTAAGGGCACACGGACTGCCCCCGCTGTCCGCGGCGGCATTTCGGTGCCCTGCTTGGGGGCAAAACAACAGGGACTGCCGCCCCTTGCAAAATGCCACCCCAAGCACCAGCTTGGAATGCTGGTGCCTGGAGCCGGCCCTGCCCCCAGCCTGCTGAACATGTCCTCTCCTGTTTTCTGGCTTTGCTGGCCCAGGGAGCAGGCCTCCTGAGATTGTTCTCAAGGGAGTAGCTAGTAATTAGTATGACTGACTCCTTCTAGAGACCGTCCCCTAGCACTCAGCAGCTTTTAAGAATATGTATATATACATGTTGTATTTAAAAATATTGAGAGGGACTCTTCCCTCAGCTCAGCCCAACCCCTTGTATGTGATTGGAGTAGTGTAAAGGGACCATAAAAGCCCTGACTGAGCCAGGGCAGAATTCTCCAGCACAGGCACATTGGGCTTGTCTACAAGGAGACTTAGTGCAGAGCCAGCCAGGGTGTAAATCTACAGTGCACTAGCCTGCCTCAGACTACGTTGCCCTGGGGTCCTGCTGCTGTGCACTACAAGTTCCATAGTGTGCTTTGGCATACTGCTCTTTGAAACAACCTCAGTTAGTAAATCAAGCCAGGGTGTTCTAAGGATAGGGAGCCCAGCTGTGTGAAGGGCATGTTGGGAGACGCAGGGCCATACTACGTAAAGATTTCAGATAATGCTGCTACCCATAAACACCTCACAGGGCACTACCCCAAGCTGCAGAAATCCTCAAAATCAAAAAGGGCATGAAGCTACTTACAGCTATCTTAGCCCCTACTCCCCCTGGGTTGCAAGTTTTGTCCTGAGCTTCTTAGAGGTACAACACAAAATGTTACCCATCAAGGAGAAATTGCTCGTAACTGCAGAGTTAAGATCACACTGAGATAAGCAGGACTAAAATCCCTGGGCCTTATTCGCCTATTTCAACAGTTTTGCTCTGATCTATTTCCACTGACTGCAGTGAAACATCTATTGATTACACTGGCGTGAGGGAGAGGAGAATCCAGCTAGCCACGTCTGTTTTATACTTTAATGATTCAGTTTAGCTTCCAAATTTGGCAAACTCCAGGCTTCCAGTGCTACGCTACCTAATGGTTTAATAACAATTCTAATCTTCAGACTACAACCATACTGTGTACTAGCCAACAAGAGAAGTCTAAGTTGATTATATACCCAACACTTAACACAAACAAAATTCTACTATATGTTTACAGTGTGTCTTTAAAATAATCAGGTCAGTCATGCAACAAACACACAGCTACACTGATGCATAAACAGATATGTTTCCTATGTACGCCTACAATATGTTACACGTTGGTAAGCTGGCACCTTGCTGTGTAGTATTCATTTCCTGATATGTGCACTGAAGGTGATAGCACTCTTGAATTGACACTGAATGTGTTAGAGAGGCTGATCATGTGAAGTATGGTGACATGTCATGATGCTAGTGGGACTGGCATTGTCTTGTATATGACTGTTTTAACTTACAATTTCCCTGCTTTTTAGTTTCTGCATTGTGAGGAAAGACATTCAAGCAACCGTAACTCTATGTTAATTGCATTTTGTGTTGGAATACATTTATAACAGAGAGATGGGTCCTGTTATGTCTCCTCAAATCCAATCAGCTAATTACATCTTAAGTTAATTACAAAACATTAATTGGGTAAGAATAACATCAACAGCAAAAAATTATCAAGTTATCACAGTCTTTATTTATAAGCTACATTAAGCCCCACTTCATTCTGAGGTTCCGTCTCCAGTCAGCCACAGTAGCAGCTGTTTCCAAAAGAAAAGGTGCCATGCAGCTCTGCCACACAGACAGTTCTTGACCTCCAAAGGGAAAGTAACTACCCAATGTCACCCCAGTTCCTAATGCTCAAGCCCCCACAGACCCAAACCAGATTCCCAGATCTGAACAACTCCAAACTTGAAGTGTGTGATTTAAGGCCATCTGTAATATATGCACAGGAATTACTTCACCCAATGAACTTCAGCCACCTCTAGGGTGGAGTACCCAACAGTGTATAATAGGAAGCAAAGGAGACTACTGTATCCATCTGAAACTACTGGGGAAATTTAGAGAGGTCAAATGTAATTACCCAACTGACAAGGGCACTGGGGCTAGCACCCCTGCTGTTGTGAGAATGAAGGTACTATGGACTTATAACCACAGGTGATCATGACCTTAGTTTTCCATCTCATATGAAAGACAGCACTTTCACAACACAGTGTCCCCGACACCATACTGGGGTTAGGGTGACCACCCATCCCGATGGGTGGGACAATCTAGAAATGCAGAGTTCAGGTGCCGGTCTCGAGCTGAATGACTCCAGGACAGCATTTGTCCTGGATTCCCTGTGGTGCTGCTCCATGCCTGCCTGAGGCTCAGGGGCAGCACCAGCCTCTTCCCAGTGTGTGTTGGGGGTTGTCATAAACAGATAGCTAAGGGTTAATGTTCTTTTACCTGTAAAGGGGTAACAACAGTAACCTGAAACACCTGACCAGAGGACCAATCAGGAAACAAGATTTTTTAGATCTGGGTGGAGGGAAATTTTGGGTGTGGGTCCTTTGTTCTTGGTCTGTTCCTTTTCTCGTCTCTGAGAGTGATCTTTCTATCTCTGGCTTTCTAATCTGCTGTTTCCAAGTTGTAAGTACAAGGATAGTAAGACAATAGGTTTATATTGTTTTCTTTGTATTTACATGTGTGTAGTTGCTGAAATGTTTTAAATTGTATTCTTTTTGGATAAGGCTGTTTATTAATTTTTTTCCTTTAAGCAATTGACCCTGTATATTGTCACCTTAATACAGAGACTATTTTTAATGTCTTTTTCTTTCTTTTTATATAAAGCTTTCTTTTTAAGACCTCTTGGAGTTTTTCTTTAGTGGGGACTCCTGGGAATTGAGTCTGCAGCTCATCAGGGAGTTGGTGGGAGGAAGAAGTCAGGGGGGAAATCTCTTTGTGTTAGATTTACTAAGCCTGACTTTGCATACCCTCTGGGTGAGGGGGAAGAGAGATTCGATCTCTCGGTACTTGTGTTTCCAGGACTGGAAGCAGGGAATCTCCTAGGGTCGTCCAGGGAGGGGAGCCTGGGAGGAAGTAACAAGGAAACAAGGGGAGGGGGTTATTTCCCTTTGTTGTAAGACTCAAGGCATCTGAGTCTGGGGGTCTCCCAGAGAAGGTTTTGGGGAGACCACAGTGCCTAGCTCTGTATAGTTCCTAGCTGGTGGCAGCGATACCAGGTCCAAGCTGGTAACTAAGCTTGGAGGTTTTCATGCTAACACCCATATTTTGGACGCTAAGGTCCAGATCTGGGACGAACTGTTATGACATGGTGTGCAGCATTGTGGGAGAGAGAGAATCCAGAAGCCAGTAGGAATATTATATTTTTCTTTTCTCTGCTAGGGGCTTTTAAGCAGAGAGGGTTTGGTTTTAAAAGGAACCAGAGAGAAATTTTTTTTCTGTTCTCTCCTGGCAGTAGCTTGCATATTAAGCAAGGAACTATCAAGCTGTGACAAAGGGTCTTTTGTTAGACAATAGCACTCTGATTGAGAGTCAAGTACCCAGCACAATGCACATGCAAATAAAGTGGTTTTTCTGGTTTACTTTACATTTAAAAGATTAGCTAGAGGAAGGAAAAAAAAAAGGCACTGTTGCTAGGCCAACCCCAGGGGACAACAGAGAGCCTGAAGTTCAGACAATAAACACCAGACGGCACCCCAACACAAGAAAACAGGAACCATGACTTCCAAGGAGAAAAGGGAGGCAGAGGAACAAATCAAAGAAGCAGACCACAGGCGACAACTGGAAAAAAGAGAAAAAGAGGTGGAGCTGAAAGAAAAGGAAGAAAACATCAAACTTGCAGCTTACAAAAGAGAACAAGCAGCCAAAGAGGCGGCCCACAGAAGGAAACAAGAAGAAGAAGAGGCGGCCCACAGAAGGAAACAAGAAGAAGAAGAGGCGGCCCAGAGAAGACAGATAGAACTCCAGAGGGAGACCCACCGACAGGCCATGGAATTAGAAAAGGCTAAGCAACAAAACACAGCCAATCCTAACAACCCTGCACCAATGATTGTTCCACAGCACAGGAAATTTCCCACCTACAAGGCAGGTGATGACACCGAGGCCTTCTTAGAAAATTTTGAAAGCGCCTGTCTTGGGTACAGCATCCCTGAAGACCAGTACATGGTAGAATTGAGGCCACAGCTCAGTGGACCTTTAGCAGAGGTGGCAGATGAAATGCCTAAGGAGAAAATGAACGACTATAAACTTTTTCAAACCAAGGCCAGATACAGAACGGGAATAACCCCGGATCATGCCCGTCGACGTTTCAGAACCCAAAAGTGGAAACCAGATGTGTCATTTCCCAAACACGCCTACTACGTTGGAAAGAATTATGAGGCCTGGATATCAGGAAACAATGTTAAATCCATAGACGAACTGCACCTCCTTATACAAATGGAGCAGTTCTTGGATGGTGTTCCTGAGGACATAGCACGGTACATACAAGATGGAGAACCCAAAAATCTCACCGAGGCAGGGGAGATTGGAGCCAGATGGCTGGAAGTGGCAGAAAGCAAGAAAGCTACTGTCAAGGGGAACGAAGACCCCAGAGGGCACACCGACAATAAACCCTACAACCGAGGGCAGCCAAAGACCCCCCCTACAACCCAAGGAAAGCCACAGACACCCTATTCTTCCACCTCACCAGTCTCCAGTAATTCACCTCGACCCAGTGACCAGTCAGCTGGAAGATGCTTTAAGTGTAATGAACTGGGACATATAAAGGCCAACGGCCCAAAGAACCCCAACCAGGTGCAAGTCATTACACCACCATCACCCAAAAGATCCCCCGGCCCAGATGCCTCTCAAATACCCTTGGAGCGAAGGGAAAATTTGAGAGTGGGTGGAAAGAAGGTTACTGCTTGGAGAGACACGGGGGCACAAGTGTCAGCTATCCACCAATCCTTCGTCAACCCCAAATTCATCAACTCAAAGGACCAAGTGACAATTTACCCCTTCATGTCACAAGCTGTAGACTTGCCTACAGCTAAACTGCCTGTCCAGTACAAAGGCTGGTCAGGAATGTGGACTTTTGCAGTCTATGACAATTATTCCATCCCCATGCTACTGGGGGAAGACTTAGCCAACCAGGTGAAGCGGGCCAAGAGAGTGGGAATGGTTACACGTAGCCAAACCAGGCAAACTTCCGGACCCATTCCTGTTCCTGAGCCGTCCACAGACGCCCCGTCTGTGTTACCAGAGACCCAGACAGAGGTAGTGGACCCGGATTCCATGCCAACCACTGAAACAGCCACAGCACCTCCAGTCCCAGGCCCGGAACTGGAACAGCAACCAGCACCAGCAAGTGCAACCACATCTTCAAACTCAACGCCAGAGGGCGCCAGCGAGCCAGAACTGGCAGAAGCAACAGACAGCCATACCCAAAAGGCTCAGCCAGAGCCTGAAATACCCTCAGGTGCACCAGCGGAGAGCAGTTCACCAGCAACAGAAACAACCCCATCATCTACATCGCTTCCAGAGGGACCAAGCCCAAGTCCACAGTCTGAGGAAGAACTGGTGACCCCAGCCTCAAGGGAACAGTTCCAGACTGAGCAGGAAGCAGATGACAGCCTTCAGAAAGCTTGGGCGGCGGCATGGAGCACCCCACCGCCTCTCAGCTCTTCTCACCGATCCCGGTTTGTTATAGACCAAGGACTTTTATACAAGGAGATTCTTTCTGGTGGACACCGGGAAGAATGGCAGCCACAAAAACAGTTGGTGGTGCCAACTAAGTACCGGGGGAAGCTCTTAAGCTTAGCCCATGATCATTCCAGTGGCCATGCTGGGGTGAACAGAACCAAAGACAGATTGGGGAAGTCCTTCCACTGGGAGGGGATGGGCAAGGACGTTGCCAAGTATGTCCGGTCTTGTGAGGTATGCCAAAGAGTGGGAAAACCCCAAGACCAGGTCAAGGCCCCTCTCCAGCCACTCCCTATAATTGAGGTCCCATTTCAGCGAGTAGCTGTGGATATTCTGGGTCCTTTGTTCTTGTTCTGTTCCTTTTCTCGTCTCTGAGAGTGATCTTTCTATCTCCTGGCTTTCTAATCTGCTGTTTCCAAGTTGTAAGTACAAGGATAGTAAGACAATAGGTTTATATTGTTTTCTTTGTATTTACGTGTGTAGTTGCTGGAATGTTTTAAATTGTAGTCTTTTTGGATAAGGCTGTTTATTCATTTTTTTCCTTTAAGCAATTGACCCTCTATATTGTCACCTTAATACAGAGACTATTTTTAATGTCTTTTTGACCGTGGTGGTGGGGAAATGCCACCTCACCTCTAAGCCCTGTCCCTGCTCTTCCCTCCCTCCCCCCCAAAAACCATGCCGAGGGCCAGGTCAGAAGCTGGAGCTGGGCCATGGTAAGAGCTGCCCAGGAAGTCCAGATTACTGTGGGGAGCCCTGGACCCACCACCTGCCCTGGGCAGCGTGCACCGGGGGGCTCCCAGGCCCTCTGACTCCCTGCTCAGGGCAAGTGGAGGGGCGGTGCTACCCACAGCAGCCTGGGCTCCCTGGATGGCTCTTACCATGGCCTGGCTCTTCCAGTCTGGACAAGGGGTGGGGGCCTCAGGGGAAGAGGAGAGGAGGCGCAGGGGCAGAGCCATGGAGGGGACAGGGCTCCCGTGTGTGTCCTGCTTTTGCCTTTTGACAAGGTGGCCACTCTAACTGGGTTGTTGGTTCAGCCCTGAATCAGAGGAAAGATTACGAGCTCCAGAAACACCATCCCTGGTTCCTCCAGCACTTCAGCAGTTAAGTTAGTATCACTGCTCAGAACAGCACGCCAAGCCGAGTGTCCAAAACTTGTTTTATAATGGACCATGATCCATTCCTTTTAAATAAACACTAACAGCCCCCACCTCTGGAGAGTTTGCTGGACAACTTCTTGTTCCAAGAACAGGCTGTGTCTTGCTAAGGGAGATGTACATAAGTCCCCCAAGAGCAGCTACTCTAGGAAACTGAACAGAACAAACAAATTGTGTTTTCCCTGGCTGGGCTGCCCTGGGAATGTGAGCTGAGCCATTATAAAGATGATTTCCTTTCTTCTGTCTTTTTTTATTCCTCCTTCCCTTTAGAATCTGCTAGTTTTCAGGACTTTTTGTGAGAATGGGATTGCGAATGGGTAGTTTAAGTTTGCTGAGCATGCAGTAGCTGTGAATTCTCCTTAGCCTGGGCCTCCCACCCTATTCTCTAGAATGATGTCCGCTAAGAGGTGCTGGAATGGGACTGGGCTCGGGGTACTTGCTTAGGAATCACATCTGCTTGGGATAAGTGCCTCAAAGAGTCACATAAAAGACCCCTGACAACTGCTCTGGAGCTCATATTCTGGACGATTGGCTGGGAGGGATGAATTGCAGGTGCACTTTGCCTTTTGAAACAGTCTAATGCCTCATGAATAAAATGCTGTGAGGTGACTGACAGCTGTATTGCTGCTGCTCCTAAGGGTCTGGAGATACAGAGGGGGAGAACGGCTTCCTAAACAGCTTCATACACAGGGAAGGGTGGTTTATTTTGGTCAAAGTTCAGTTTCACATCTTTGGCTATGCACCACTTTTCCCATGGAGAGAAGGCTAGGATATGCCTCTGGGCCATTCTGGGAAAGGCAAATGCAGCCAAGATGATGAGAACCATGAAGTAAATTCATCAGCAAGTGGTTTATCTGCCAAGTGTTGGCTGCTCTGATTCTGGTCCATGCCTTCTCTGTGCTCTCTCCCTGCTCCCAATCAGTGAGATATAAGGAGCTGGTTTAGGAAGAATGACGATGTTAGAAAAACCTAACAACATTAGGCCTCATCCCCTCCAAATGTTTAATCTTTAATACAGCCTAATTTTAGTTGGTTCCTAGGCAGTGAGCTAAGTAGTTGATGTATTCTTGTCTGATAGATATTTTAGCAATAAAATTAGGCTCTGTATAATTAGTTTTGTATGTAATTATCATTAAAATGCTGTGCACTAAAAAGCAGTCCAAGTTCTTGAGCTGCTTATTGGAATTAACAAGGAGCGTTATTTGTTTCCATTTGAGATAGGGCTGACTGACAACAGCATGTTATACAATGCTCCATGCTGGCTGGAACATAGCAATGGCCATACTGCAGTAGGCACAGGTGGGATAATCTGCCCCCCCCAACCCGCTGTAGATCTCCTCTTGATCTCTGATAGTTGGAGGAGACTGGCTTTAGCCCTGAAGCATGAGGTTTGAAATTCAGGGCAGGGCTGGCTTTAAGCCGAATCCCCCGATTCTCTGGAATCAGGCCCCACACATTACGTGATTTTTATTTTTTTTTTTTTACTCACCTGGCTGCAGTGGGGAGGCCGCGGGGGGGGTCCGAAGCAGACTCCATGCTGCCAAAGTGCAACAAAGCCCCAGATGACTGGCAGGTATTCAAATCGGGCCCTGCCATTCATAAAGCTGGCCCTGATTCAAGGTGCTGGTTAGTAACCATAAAGCTTTAACTGGTTCCTGGACCATTTAGTTAGAGATAGTGTCTTTTGTTTCCATACAGTCAGGCTTGTGCTCAGCAGGAATGCTGTGGCTATCTGTCACAAGGCTAAAGTTCACAGAAGCAAGGGTGTGTTCCCAGTGTCAGGTCCTTATCTCTGGAATCTTATCCCGGTGCATATACAGATGAGCCTGAAATTGGCCAGTTTTAGAGTGAGCTGCAGAACATCTTGGTTCTTGCTTCCCACCAACAGCAAGCCTGGGAATCTCCTCACACCAGAGCAGGTTTTTTGCCTCTTCTGATGCTTCCAAGGAAGATGGGTCAGTTTTTGCAGAGGACATGCTCCCTGCTTTGGGGACATGATGCATGGTACCATTCTTAACTATGTAGAGTTGTACCAGGTGACAGGTACCTTATAAAGGCTTGTAAAAATATAGCGTTAACTTGCGCTACCAGAGCCCCACTTATGAACAGCGATCCAAACAAGCTAAGATCCTTTGTGTCTGGGACATCTCCTATGATGGTCTGGCTGTGCTTTTTAGAAGTCCACTACCACTGCTTTGGTCTTAAGGAAATAATTATTCCTGTTATACGTGATGCGGTCACTGGTGGGTGTGTAATGCCTGCACACTGCTGGCATTCCTTTTGCGGCAGCCCAGGCCTTCTGAGCATTGAAGCAGCAGGTTGTCATTCCTGAGCATTGGGCTTCAACCAGTTTGCACATTCACACGGACTCAGCTCAATCAGTGGCAGAATCAAAACAAGCCTGTTCTGTGAAGGTTTTCAAGCAAAAAGATCTTCCCTGTGGTGATAGCATTCCCCATAAACCCTTCTCTGTTCTTCTGCCCCACCCTCCTTTTTAGCCTCCAAACCTCAGCTAGTTTCTGCAGCACAGTTTTTAGAACCTTCTGATGAAGGGTTCAAAGCATGTGCTTCAACGAGTATATTTGGCCTGTCATTATTATTCCTTTTTTCTATTATTGTAGAAGCTAGGATCCCTAGTCATGGGCAAGGACACCATTGTGGTAGGTGTTGTCAGACGCTACCGGTGTGGTGCTCTTCTCTATTCAGTGTTGATGTCAGTCGGTTGCGTGCGTGTGTTCCCTCTGTGTGCTGCCCCGGCTTTGTGCAGGTAGCTGACACAGCAGACCCCGAGAGAACCCCTAATGACCACAGACTCTGTTAAAGTACAAAGGTACCTGGGCCAGGTTTATTGCTGAAGAGAAACACAGTCTCTAGCTCCCCAGATTAGATATCCAAGGTGCTGCTAGCCAATACATATGTGCTTCCTGGTAACGGACTGACTCAGTCAGTTGCGGGACTTTCCACTGCCCTCTAGGCCGGACAGAGACATCGCCCCAGGGATGCATTCTTATACACAGGTACAAATAAGTTACATACCACTCCTGATGCAGTGAGGTGCAACCCCTCTACCTAGCAAGGTGCTGCCTCTCACCTTGTACTTGTTGGTTCGAACAAAACAACTCTATCCAGGGCTGGCTTTTTTTTTTTTTTTTGCTTGGGGCCGCAAAAAACCTGGAGCCGGCCCTGACTCTATCCATCATAGTACCCTTTTGGCCCTGTCATTGGGATGGTTCAGCCTGTTGCTTGTTATCTGTGTGGAATGTACAAGTATGCGAATGTTCTGATCTCTGGTGTCCAGTACCTTTTAGGTACATCTCTTTTTGCAGCAGCAGCCCTTTCCTTGCCAGCTTCTGTGAGCAGGGCCTGCCTCTGGCTCACAGCTTAACTTTGCTTTGTGTTAGCAAAGTCTTGACCATTACTTTAGTTCAGGCCTTAGGCCTCATACCGGGCCTGTGATAAGGCTTTATGTTTCAAGGCCTCATCTTATTACAGTAGGTACCATCCAGACACAGAACGTAGTGGCAGTCCCTGTCCCAACAAGCCTGAGAGCCTCTAACAGCTTGTTCCTTCTCTCACAACAGGTTTGAGAGGAAGTACATTTCTCTGACTCAGATGTAGTGGCTTGATCGCATTCTAGTGCATCTCAGAGAGGAAATTAGGGCTCCTGTAGGTATATCAGGATCTTATTCAGGGCGATTGAAGGTATTTGGATCCTACATGATATTATCCCCACAAATACATCACTATGTTTTTTTTTTCCTTTTTCTCATCCTTATTATCTCGTTGCAGCTCTCTTCCCTTCCTCCCAATCTCTCCATTTTCACTTAAGGCTCCAGTAAATCTGGACTTTTCGTCTTGCTTATCAGCTACAAGGTCGAGAAAATGAGATTTGTTTTAAGCTAAAAAATGGGACCACTGTAACATCTAGCAGGAGCATGTGGCATAAATGCTAATTCCCTACCCTCCGGCTGGCAGGGCCAGATTAACCATTAGGCTAATAAGGTTATAGCCTAAGACCTTCCTATTTTTTAGGCCCCACTGGTCAGGCAGAAGGTGCAGCTGGGATGGGGCAGTAGGGGGGAGTGAGTTTGCTCATGCAGCCCTGTGGGAGTGCTCCTGCCGCCAGGAAAGACAAAGCAGCCCCTGTGGCTTGCAAGGAACTCAGCTGGCAGCCTGCTGCTTCCGCTCCCTCCCGTCTGCATCTCCCTGCATTGCAGGAACACACTGTCAGTTATCCTGTTAACACTGGTGACTGGACACTACAAATCCAGTTACCACAGGAGGGTGTAGCGAGAGCAGGAATTGTGGGTGTAGCAGAGCAGGAATTGTGTCCCGTCCTCCTCCAACCCCGGAGCTCCCCGCATCTCCTATTTCTTCAACGCAACTGTTGTAGGTTTCTCCCTCTCCTCACCCTCAAGGATTTTCAATCCACTTCTTAGCAGGCTATGATAGAAAGACTGACTGAATAGGCTAAAGGCAGGTTTGGTCCATTTGCAGTTCAATCCATCATAAAAATACCTCACATTTGATTTCTTTTGAGTTTCATTCCAAAAGCTTAACGCTAAATAAACCTGACGTTAGTCCTCATTTGTCTGCACCAACTCAAACTAACTTCTTTCCCAAGAGGAAAATGTTGAGTAAGCCTGGAATGTGTAAAAGCAGCAAAGAATCCTGTGGCACCTTATAGACTAACAGACGTTTAGGAGCATGAGCTTTTGTGGGTGAATACCCGCTTTGTCAGATGCATGTAGTGGAAATTTCCAGGGGCAGGTATATATATGCAGGCAAGCTAGAGATAATGAGGTAGGTTCAATCAGGGAGGAATGTGTGTGATTCGAGAAGGGAATGAGAACACAGGCTAGTTCCTGCTGACAGTTACACCTGTGTAGCCGTATTGATCTCAAGGAGAACAGATTTTTGCACAAGAATAGATTTTGGTCCCTTCTGCTTTTTCACACCTGGTATAAGCAGAATCTCATTCGCTTTCCTCCCCTAAACTGTGAGCACTTTAAGGAAAAAAAATAAGCAAGGTCTGCTTGATTTACACATGAAAATGAAACAGGAAGCTTTCCCTTCATTCCACACCCGCCTTAAACACCAAACCTGATGTAACAAGGGTGTCACTACAGCAGCCTTGGTTGGACTGTTCCTTTGAAAGATCCTTAATGGTTCTTTAAAGATGCTGCTTTTCAGTGAAGTCTTTTTGTTCAGGGGGGTAGAGAACACAACAGGGAATAGCTCTGTTTTGTCGGCTCCTAGTCATTCAAAAGCTGAAAGGCTTTAGATTAAGTTTGTTTAATGTTTGCACACAGCTAACATACTACACAAGTGCTAAATATTATGACTGGGCAACTCTCTAAAAATCTGTGTCACTTCTAGCTGTTACCGTGTTCTTACAGAAAGCTTAAAGCAAACAAATGCAAACCGTAGGGGGCTGGTACACACAGAACTCATGATTAAAAACATCATGTCAGAGCTGCTAATCACACATTCTAGAACAGATAATACTTAGTCCTGCCATGACTGCAGGCGACCGGACTAGATGACCTCTTGAGGTCCTTTCCAATCCTATGATTCTATTCTATGATTCTGCTTGGGGTTGGTGACAGAATGGGCTGATGTGGTGAATCATCGGAGATTAACTACACAAACTGGCTATCATCCCGCAAATAATCTTTGGATTCAATGTGAAAACAGTAATTCATTGTCCTCAGCCAGGGCAACACTGGGAGGCAGCTGTCAGAGCAAGACAGCCTAAAATACAATGTCACCCAATGCAATTTCCCCACTACTACTGCCTCCGCTTCAGTGGATTTTACACCTGAGTGGTTTTCTTGTACATAATAAAAGCTGGCTGCCTCCCAGACTGCAGTCAGAGTGAGATAGGGTATGTAGTGTGGAGTCCAGAGCTTGGGGGAAACACCTGCAGGGCTTGGCTTTGCACTGTGCCATGTGGAGAGCCCAGGGTAGAAGCAGGATGGGGAATGCTGCAGTGTTCATCCTCATACAGATGAGCACTCCACTACCTAGGAGGAAGGAGGCCTAAGAGAAGGACAGCAGAGCATCCCTCGTGCTACCTCTTACTCAGAAGTACCTGTTTGAAGAAGTGAGAGTAGAATAAACTTGTTAATTTTACATAAATAAATAATATGTAAAGAAATGTTTGATGACTTCATTTTTTTTTTTTTGCAATATATAATTCATACTTACGCCTTCCCTCCCATTAGCCTTAGGCCCCTTATAACCTTAATCTGGCCCTACCAGCTGAGAATGTTAATGATGTGGAATCAAAGGATTTGTCTGTTGAAACATCACCACAACCCCAGCTAGTTCCGCTCGGTCTCTGTTCATTTCAGGAGCTTCTTGTTTTTAGCCCTTCATCCTACCTCATGGCTCTTGTCTAATTCCAGTTCCCTCTTCACTGCCCCTGCTGCTCTCTGTTCACCTCATGGTGGCCTGTTCTCTGTCCCTCCAAACACTCATGGCTCTGGTGCTGCAAGAGCCTTCTCCTCTGCATTGTCTTTCTTCAGGACCAGTCAGCTGTTCTTGAGTATCTCATCTAATTTCAAAACACAGCTGAAAAATGCCTTGATTTATCTTCTCCATTTTTTTTTGTTTGTTTTTTGTTTTTTGTTTGGGCTGCTATTTTTCAGTATTTACCACTAGCTAGCAGGGCCAAACTCTAATCTCTATTATGTCCCAACAAAGCCACAAGGGTTGCATGCGTGCAACTAAGAGCAGCATTAGCCCTTGTAACTTATCTTACTGTGTGAAGTGTTGGGGAACTACAGCTTGCATGAAAAAATAGAATGACTATATCATGCTTTAAATGCAGAGTGCTTACAAACAAGGCCGAACCTGCACAAATACCCCTTAGAGGCAGCTAAGTAAGGAGCTGTTATCCCTGTTTGATATATCAGGAAATTGAGGCAGAGAGCTTGCAGACCAAAGTTTCCAAGAGCTTTCCAGTTTTTGGTGGCCATCTTTAGAACTTAAGACCAGATTTTCAGAGATGCTGAGGACACTGTGGATTCACCTCTGACAATCAGATCACAGGTGTCCAAAGATGGCCACCAAAAGCTAGAGGTCACACTTAAATTTAGTCTTTAAACTCACTGCCTTGGTTTCCCTATATATAAAATAGCGATGAAAGCTACCTATATAGCTGCTTCCAGATTAGAAGTTGTTTTTTTCAAATGTGTGCCTTAGGGCCTTATTTGAGGCCACACAGCAAGCCAGTGGGAGAGCTAGTATTAGAATCCAGTACTTAGCATTCCCTGGCCTGTGCACTAAGTACTAGATCAGATGGCCTCTCAGTGTTGTATTGGATGATTCAATTTACAATCAAGTATTTAAAGGATGAATGTAACTCGGATGAAAAATTGGATGCATCTACATTTCCCACTTAATTCCATTAGAGTCTGATTCAAAACCATCTAAGGCATCAGATTCAGTGCTTTTAAGTGCTTTGCCACATTACTACCTGAGTGCTGTGACATTTAGGGTATGTCTTCACGAGCAATGTTAAAACGCTGCCATGGCAGCCATGGCAGCGCTTTAATGTGGCTGTGTAGTCGTGGCACCCGTGCTGGGAGAGAGCTTTCCTAGTGCTGTAAAAAAACCACCTCCATGAAGAGTGCAGCTACCAGCACTGGGAGTGCGGCTCCCAGTGCTTGTGCACTGTCTAACGCTGCCACTTTACAACGCTGAAACTTGCAGCGCTCGGAGGTTGGGTTTTTTTCACACCCCTGAGTGAGAGAGTTGCAGCGCTGTAAAGTGGCAGTGTAGACAAGGCCTTAATCTCAGCAAAATCCACATTGGGACAGTAACTCAATAGCTGCTGAGAAACCACCCTTTATGGTTGCACCATGGTAACTTTATGACCATTTCACTAATATTATGACAAGTAGGTGACATGCATAGCAAACACATGAGAGAAAAGTAGTCAGTGAAAGCTTACATCCAGCCAGGTGCATGGTTCACATAACTGACACAAATTTTCTTTGTCATTGTTTTTACTGCTGTGACTCTCTAAGAGAGAAATTAAACTACCATTTTAGGCTCAAACTTGTGAGACTACTTAGTTCTGGTCCTCATTTACATTAAGGCTACTTTCTACTACTCTAGTTATGCAAGAATGCTTTAAAATGGATATAAATATAATTGATTTCCACTTTAAGGCCTCTTCACGTCATGGCCCACCCACTTAGCATCCAAGCCCACCCCCCAGCCCTGGCTCTGCTCTGGCCCCAGCACTTGCCCCACTCCACCAACTTGCCTGGCATAGGCACGGGAACTAAGGGTGCTGGGGGTGCTGCAGCACCCCCAGGTTTTATGTGGAGCTCTGCTCCCGGGATCCCTGTTGCCGGCCCCACACCCTCCTCAAGCTGTGGTCCCAGCATTGGCTCCCTTACCCCTTCTAGGTCCCCCGCCTCCTGGAGACACGACTCTTCTCCCAGCCCCAGCTCTGGGGGGGAAGGGGTAAGAGGGCTGGCTTTCAGCACCCCCCCACTATTTAAAGTGTCCCAGCACCACTGCTGCCCAGCGCTCCTGCCAGGCAGTGGGGTTGGGGCGCAGGGGCTTGTCCCGCTCTGCCTGCCCAGTGCTCCAGCCAAGGAGAGGGGTCAAGGCACAGGGGCTTGCCCCGACCCCATGCTCCGGCTGGAGAACCAGGCGGGCAGGCAGAGCGGAACAAGCCCCTGTGTCCAGATCCCACTCCCAAGATGGAGCGCCAGGCGGGTGGGCAAAGTGGAGCAAGCCCTCGTGCTCCCACCTAATCTGCCACTGGGAAGAGGGCGAGCAAATGGGCTGCAGTAGAGGAGATCATCAAAAAAGATAGGCCCACTGCCTGGGGGAGCCAGGCCCGGTGTGGGGTGGTGGGACCTGGAAGGGAGCCAGAAGCGCAGGAGAGCAGCATCTCCTCCCAGAGCTGGGTCTGCATCCGAGGCCTTGGGGATCCCTTGGCCAGAGGGTCCATCTATCACTCCCTGCAAGGCCAGCTGAAGGGGGTGGAGGAGGCAGGCCCCCATCCCTCCTGCCCTCACAGCCACCCCTCTTTCCTCCCCGGTAATTGCCTGCCCACTAGAAGTCAGGGGCCATCCAAATACCCCATGCTGGCTTTGCCAATGCTTCACGCTACCAGAGTACTGTAAAGTGGCTTTAGTTTAACTGAGGGTCAGGGTCCCTGAGTATAATTTGCTCACACAATTATCATTACTGCACACACAGTCACTATAATTGTGCGCATGCACTTTTGAAAATTTGGGACTTTGCATGTCCTAAAAAAATGCCTTTTAAGTTTTCGTATTTTGGCCCAATTTTATCAAGAGAGACCAAGCAGCTAGAGGCATTATTTACCCCAGTAGAATTACATCAGGGATGAATTAAGCCAGTGCGCATACTTCCCCTCTTTTTTCTAAATGAGGGGAGGGGGCAGCAGACCCTGCATTTCTATTAAAAATTGATACTAAATTAACAAATAATTCCAGCAATAACTACTAATTTCTACAGGTATCGAAAGCCTAGACTATCCAAATACCAAGCTGTGCTACTCTCTAGCAGAAAACCTTAAAAAATAAAAGCCAAGACTACATGGTAGGTTTTCTAGTCCATCCCCAACTGATTTAGGATAATTACTCTAAAGTTCCCTCTGATATATATGTAGGGCTTCACCCAGTCTAGTCTGAAATGATTCATTAAGGGGGTACATACTTGCTCTCTAGAAATACAGAATTAGACTTTTCACCACATACAAATGTTACCTATTTTTGAATGCTAGAGGCCAATGTCACTTATTTCATAAGCATATCTCCTTATTCTTTGGTCTAGCCCTGAGTAATCTGGGCTTCTCCCTCCATATATGTAGTAGGTGGCAGAGTTCTGAAACATATGGGCCCCATCAGTGTTAGTACAGTAAAGCTGAGACAGTGGCAGACATCAGAAGAAACAACTGGTATATGTGATTAGTCTAGTCTAATGACAGGTGTCTGTTCTGGAAACTGGATTGTATGATTTCATTAGATTAGAATGTTTAGATTTAGTGGCCTCAGAAGAGTTCCTCCTTGTCAGGAGAAGTGCTTTGCAGGTGTCATCAATATACAAGTAAGTATGGGAGCAAGTCAAGTGAATCTGAGCCTATTTAGAAGAAAAATTGCTAGAAGAGCTAGTGACTTTAGAAGATGGTTGGTTCCCCACCCCCCACATCAGTATTTCACAGTCGCACCATTCATCATCATCTGCTTTATCAAGATGCTTTCCCACAGTGATTTGTACCATAGCCAGTCTGCATCCTTGCCAGATGACCAGTCACATTTTCTTTCCTACTAATTAGTTATTCTCCAAGGAATGGCCTAGTGGTCTGGACCAGATCTCTGAGTTACCTAGTGTATCTGGGGTGGGAGTGCGGTGTTTGGATGGAATGAGAGTCAGAGTCCCAGATGCAGTGTTCTGTTCCTCAGGCCAGCTGGACTCAGGTATTTTGTAGACATGAGATTTGCAAGTTGTGACAAGGTTCACCTCCATGTGGCCCAACAGAGCCCTACTCACCCTGTCATGGGATCTCAGTTGGTTGCCGCCTCTCACAGGTCCAGTGCTATGGTGCTTTAGTCCTCTGGCTAAGACCCACTTGAGTCCCAGGCCCTGAGGGGTATTAAAGTCCAAAACTAAAGGAATGCTACAAGCTCAAAACAAGGTAATCCAATGTGTCTTCAGACAAGACTCCACCTGCCTACTCAGGGCCTGTCCTCTTGCAGCCAGTGCTTTTTGTCAGTCTCCGGGGGCCCAGTGATTCTGCCACTGGGAGGCTTGTCCAATCCTGGCTGAAACCAGGCTTCCCCCACTGAGGGAGAAGCAGAGCTCCACTCTCCTTTCTGGCTAGCCTCAGGCTCCCCTCTCCGCTCCTGACATCTGTCCTGTGTGTAGCAGAAGGGAGTCAATTTCCTCCAAAGGCCTTCATTAACCTTCTCCTTGCCAGTGTGGGGCCTATATGCCCCATCACACAAATCCAGATTAGCAATCTGAACCATTGCAGTAGAAGCACACTGTGGGCAGAGGCGTAGCGAGCGCCCTCCATACCCTCCGACCGGAGGGGGCCCCACAAGGAAGGGGGCCCCTAAAAGTGGCAAAAAAAATGTAAGGTATAACTAGATAAGTGACATTTATTGATGCTATTTCACAATCTATGTCGGTTTTACTGACAAAACCGTGAAGTTATTGTGATACATCATAATGCTATTGGCTACATCAGTTGTCTGTCGGTCAGTTTCGAATTTTAGTTGGACCCATTCAAAGAATGTGTATTTGCGTTCATAATGGCGGTCGGCGGATAAATGTTATTAATTTAGTTGTTTAGTTTTTTATCGTTTCCAATGCAGAAGCGTGCTTTGTGATGTCTAAGAGAATGTATAAGAGCGGAGCTAGTAAACGAAAGGCAGCAAAAGATGCTGAAAAGGAACTTGAGAAAATTCTAAAGTTGTCAACGTATTTTGTGCTGCAATCCAATGTACAGGTACAGGCACATGAAACGGACAGTGCTAGCAGCGACGAATCGTATCCAGAAGTATCCAGAAGTGCTTCAAGTGAGGTCGAAGGTGAAGCCAGTTGTTCTGCCAAACAAACTGTGACAGATATTTCAGCTGCTGCCGGGAAAGAAGTATCTGAATCTGAACCACTGACTGATGATCCAGGAGATTGGCCGTCTATAATATCGGACAGACAAGTGTGTGACATTGTTGCACGTGGCCCACCGCAGCAGAATGAAAGTTACAAATTTCCATTTAACGAGGAAAGACGGAGGTTCACAAGTACTCATTTCTATCGAACCATGGCAAATGGCGAGAAAATAAGACGTTCATGGTTAATGTACTCAGTTCAGAAAGATGCCATTTTTTGTTTTTGTTGTAAATTATTTGGCACTGGCAACATACCACTATGTCGTGGAACATCTGCTTGGAAAGCACTGTCAAAAAGACTTCAGCAGCATGAAACAGGCAAAGGTCATCAAGACTGTATGGTGAAATGGTTTGACCTTTGGTCAGGCATAGTAAACCGTACATCTATTGACCAACTCGAATTGCAGGCTTTTCTGAAAGAAAGAGATTTCTGGAGAAATGTTGTCAAACGCATGGCTGATGTCGTTATTTTCTTGACCAAAAGAAACTTGGCATTTCGAGGAAGTAATGAAAAGCTCGGCAATCCTTCGAATGGCAACTTTTGGGGACTGTTTGAATTGCTTGCAAAGTATGATACTGTCCTCAGCGAACTTTTACAGAGGATTAAGAAGGCAGAGACACATGTTCAGTACCTCAGTCCACAGATCCAAAACGAGCTTATTCAACTTGTTGCCAGTAACATTCAAGAGGCCAACATAGTGCAGCTTAAAAAAGCAAAATATTATTCAGTTATTTTGGACTGTACTCCCGACGTGTCACATGAAGAACAGATGTCTGTGGTGTTATGCTTTGTTGAATGCAACGGTGAAGATAGTGTCAATATTCGTGAAGCGTTTGTTGGTTTTCTTAATGTTCATGATACAACTGGCGAGGGCTTATTGGAAGCGTTTCTTGAAAAGGCAAACAACTTAGGAATAGACATTGCTGACATGAGAGGCCAAGCTTATGATAACGGTGCAAATATGAGAGGAAAGAATAAAAGAGTTCAAGCCCGCATGCTAGAAATAAATGACCGTGCCTTGTATGTACCATGTGGAGCTCACACTTGGAATCTTGTGATCTCAGACGCTGCAAAGTCATCGAAATATGCCGTTGACTTTTTCGGTCTGATTAACAGAATATACGTTATCTTTTCTTCTTCACCTTCACGTTGGGATGTACTTCAAGAACATATGCCAATATCTGTTAAAGGGTTATCGGACGCTTGTTGGGAGACGAGAATTGATGCTGTGAAGCCATTGCGTTATCACCTTGAAGAATTGTGCAATGCTTTGTCATCTTTGCGAGAATATGCGCTCAAAAAGAAAGATGGCAATACAGCAACAGAAGCCGGTGCGCTTTTAGACCATGTTACTAAGTGGCCTTTTGTTCTGATTGTGTACACGTGGTATGGTATACTATTTCACGTCAATAAAACCAGCAAATTAATTCAGTCACCAGATGTATCAATTGACGTACTGCAGGCAGAAGTCAGTGCTACAATGAAGTTTTTGGAAGACTATCGAAATACAGGATATAATTCTGTGGTCACAAATGCACGTGAAATAGCAGAACATATGGGTATTGAGCAGGTGTTTCCAGAAACCAGGGTGCGACGTAAGAAGAGAATGTTTGATTACGAATGTGATGATGATTCGAGTCGTCTTTCTGCCGAAGAAAAATTCAAATCGCAGTTCTTTCTTGTTCTCACTGATCAGGCCATATCTTCTGTTTCGTCGCGATTTGACCAATGGAGTGGAGTGGTATAAGTTGTTTGGATTTCTGTACAATGCTAACAGCCTGAAGCAGTGTCACAGAGAAAATGAACTGGAGAATCACAGCAAAAATTTTGAAAGAAAAATGGGAGACATTGATGCCAACGAACTCATAATGGAATTGAATTGTTTTATTTATGTCATTGAGAAAGAGAGAGGACTTGTCACGGCAAACAATTTTTTAACATACATATACAAGAACAGCCTTCAGGAGATATATCCGAATCTTTGCATTTGCATCAGAATTCTTCTGACCACACCAGTTACTGTCGCTGGTGTTGAAAGGAGCTTCAGCAGAATGAAACTGATCAAGAATATCCTGCACTCAACCATGACAGATGACAGGCTTTCTGCGCTTGCAGTTATCTCAATCGAAAACAAGATTGCCAGATCTCTGGATATGACACATTGATTAACCAATTTGCGGAGAACAAGGCTCGAAAGAAGCGCTTTGCGTAAATACGGAATACATGTACACTGTAGGCCTATGTATACATAATATGAACCCTGTATATTGTATAAAATAAATACCGCATTCCAGTTTCTGCATTGTAAGGGGCCCCGGACATATGTTCGGAGGGGGCCACGTTCTTTGTTGCTACGGCCCTGACTGCGGGTAAGGAGCCCTTTTCTTCCATCACAGACTAGAATAGTGCAATGCCTCCTGGGAGGACTGGGATCACACTGATGGAGTATCTACATAGCCTTATCAAGAAGGAGGGACTGGTTGGGTGGGGCAGGTAGGAATGTTAAGGCAGGAAAAAGTTTGTGCCCCAATCAGCACAATAAACTCCTAGACCGAATAGGCCTTGGATCTGTGTCCAAGCCTGCCAAAGCACTAGTACAGCAAGAAGCGTTTGGGAGGGAGAAGAAGGATGTAGAGTGTGAGTGTGTGGGGGGTCCTCCAGGATAGAAGGGAGGGGAAATGTCCGCCTTCCCTTGCCATAACAAAAAAAACCACTTCTGTGTGCAAGCAGTAGGTTGAAGAGCTGCGTGGTCATGTATCACATGCTCTATGTATGATCAGGAATTATGAGGACAAAAGATCGACACATTCTGTAGTTAGTCGAGGCCCACCCCTACTATTTCCTTGGAAGCAAAGTCTTATGAGTCAGTTTTCTCCTATACTATGAATTTAGAGGTGAGCCAACAGAAGGAAGTCAGCGTCTCAATCCTCTAGAAAGGTTCTGAAACACCTCCTGTATTGACTCAGCAAAGGTAACTAGGAAGCACTGTAAAGTCCTACTTTGTAGCATTTTATTTAATAAATGAATCCACTGGATGAGTGGCTCTTGCTCTTCCCTGCCATAGAGCTAAGTTCATTCAGCTTCCAGTCTGTCTGTCTTGTTCCCTGGCTCAGGAGCACTTTCTATCGCCCAGCAGTTCATCCTTTTGACCACTTATTGATTCCGTAGGGATTCCTGTCTATGCCCCAGGATGGGAGGGGTGCTTTGTCATCTGAAGAGCTGATGGAACCAAATTCTGTGTTTTATTTTGACAGATGGGATGCGAAGGAAGGTGAAGACATGTCCTTTCTAAAGGATGACTCTGATAACCAGGTGAGTTTAAAGAAAATCTGCTCAATTCTTGCAGTTAGTCCTGAATAAAAACTTGCAGTCTCAGGTAAATTGGGATCTATTGGTTAGAGTACAGAACTGAGAGATAGGAGACTTGGGATGTACATCTAACTCAGTCACAGACCTCCGCCTCTCCCTCCTTTGACCTAGGATAGGTCCTTATTCTTCTCTATGGTTCAGTTTCCCCCTCTGAAAAATCAGGATAATACTTATTTAGCTTTGGGAAACATATGTCTTCAGAGGAGAAGTACGATATAATTGCATATTGATATTTTAAATAAACCGAACTAAATAGTTCTCATTCTCTCTTTTCTCATTCCAGGGATCCACCAGTGCTGACACACTGAAAAGCAAAGTTCCAGCTGGCAGGGAGGTGACGGAACAGAATTGCACAGCAGATCAGGAAGTGAACATGGAGCAGCAAAGGCCCCAAGACCCTGGTTTCTTCTCATCACAAGGGGAGAGAGGTGGGAAGGTTCTGTCTGCACAGGACATTCAGAGGGAGAAACAGCAGGCAGGGAAGCGCCTCAGCAAGGAAGCGGCAGTGTCCAGTGTGGGTGACTCAGAACCAGAATCCAAGCAGAGTCAGGAAGGAATTCTGGAAGCTGACACTGAGAAGCCTAGCACTACCAATCTCTTCCAACAGGGCAGCTGCATGAACAGCAGCACTTCCCAAATCATCACTACAAGCACTATGCAAGCTGCTGGCCCTGGCAGTAAGGGAAGCATATCAACACCCCTGGGAAATGGGTTAGAGAAAAATGCTCTGTCAGAAAAAGAGCCCATTGAGGACTCTTCAGAAAGCCTTAGCGGAAACCTGGAAGAGGCAGCACGTGGTAGATGTGATGGAGCCAAAGGACTGTCACTGAGGAGACTGGCTGAGGTGTCCCAATACACTGGTTCTGAGGGGCAAAAAGTCACAGTGAAAGGAGGCAAGGTAGCCACATGCCTTGAACATAGAGGGGATCCTGCATCCCCAAGGAAAGACGTCTCAGACAAGATTGGGGTCTCACAGAACAGGAAAGGTGACCAGCCTGAGAAGTGCAGTTATAAAAACAGTGGGGACGGTCAGAACTCAAGGAGAATACACTGGATTGCAAGAGATTGAAGGTGAGTGCACAGTCCATAGCTCACTCTGAGGTATTTTAATAATCCCAGGTGCACTTAGTTGAGTGCAGACTTGAGACAGGTCCACAGCTCAGCTTTTTTTTGGGACAGCAGGGCAATTTACTAAATATTTGCCCAAATATGCTCATGAATTTTAACACTGAGTAGACAGTATCTGCACCCAATTTGTCCCATCCCCATGGTTCCAAATTACATGAATCAACTGTGAAAATCTAAATCTCCACACCACAATTACTTGCCCCTGGAATACAGTGAAGAGAGAAACCTTAGAAGGTTTCCCCATGGCTGTTTCCTGCTGGTGGCATGTAGTATTCAACAATTCAGGGGGCTCAGACTTTGAAATTGGCTACTTGTTTCAGATAGTCTCTGAAATTCCAGGAAGAAGTGGCAACCCCTTGCGTGGACCTTTCCATCTGACTATGCAGTGATCACAGGTAGAAAAATTAGTGGCCTATTGAGTGCCATTCCAACAACATCTTTCTTCGTATTATAGGCCCCTCTTGTCTGCAATAGTTTGAACATCAGGCTAGAGGATCAGGAGGATTATGTGATTCTCTCCCCAGCGCATGAAGTGCAAACAAACGCCTAATAAAATTATTTATATGGCAACACTAATGTATATGGCACTTTACAAACATAAAGGATGACAACGTTCCTTCTCCAGAGACCTTTTAATTGAAACAGAAGGCAGAAAAAATCCACTCTGGTTAAATTGAAAAGCTCAGGATATTAGTTAAGCCAACTATGCATCTTCCAAAAAAAATTGAAATCCCACCCAAGTGATGACAGTCGAAAAGAACATAAACTGTGGCAGGCAAAAACAAGATGTAAATTAGGAGAATGGCTTAGAGGAAAGTTGAAAAGCTAAAGACATAAAACAAAATAATAAGAAATTCCTTCAGTAGCTCAGAAGCAGGAAGCCTGTGAGAGATTCGGTGGGTCCCCAGGACTACCAGGGAGTGAAGGGAGCAGATAGAGAAGATAAGGACATTGCATAGAAGCAAAATGATTTATTTGCATCAGTATTCACCACAAAGGCTGTCAGGGGAGATCTGCTCTTTTCAGGTAATAAGGACGAGGCATTGTCATAGAGTGGTGTGTCACAGAGACGGTGCTAAAACAAACTGATAAATTAGGGCCTGAGCCTGAAGCCCCATCCACAGCACCCAACTTTTATATGTCTGGAAAGTCACTGGAATAACAGTGTGATCCACAGAGCCTGAGTTAAGCACCTAGGCTCCCTATACAATGCCTAGGGAGAGAGAGATGCCTTACAGTGAGACCCACAAAGCCGGCATGCTGGCAGGGGGACACCTAAACTAGCCAACAGAAGATGTAAATGAGGGGGGTGCGTGCCAAGTCCCATCCTACTCTCAGCTTTCTCCAGACTTCAGGTAGGTGCCTATCTCTGCTTGTGATTCATGAACTGGGGCCACCTAAGTCACATATAGGGCTTGATCGGTAGTCATGATTAGAGGCTGTCTAGTGCCACACAAAACTGCTGGGTGTGGGAGGAAGAGGACTTCCCTTATAACTTTTAGCTCAGGGGTGGGCAAACTACAACCCTGGGGTGCGGGATCTGGGGCTTGCCCCGCTCCGATACTCCAGCTGGGGTACAGGGTCAGGGGCTGCACCTTGTGGCTCCCGGCAGGGGCAGCATGGCCCTGCTTTGGCGCTCCAACCAGGGCACAGGGCTGGGGGCCGCTCCACGAGGCTCCTGGAAGCCGCAGCATGGCCCCACTCTGGCTCCTACATACTCCAGTGGCCCCCTCCGGTGCTCCAATGGGAGCTGCAGGGGCAGTGCTTGGGGACGGAGCAGCATGCAGAGGTGCCTAGCCATGCCTCCATGGTAGGAGCTGGAGTAGGGACATGCCGCTGCTTCTGGAGACCCTTGAGGTAAGTGCCACTCGGAGCCTGCACCACCGAGCCTCTCCCCACACCACAACTCCCTGTCCCAGATCCCCCTCCCACCTTCTGAAGCCCTCAATCCCAGCCCAGAGCACCCTCCTGCACCCCAAACCTCTCACCCCCCGCCCCACCCCAGAGTCTGCACCCCCCAGCCGGAACCTGCACCCCTTCCTGCACCCCAACTCCTGCTCCAGCCCAGAGCCCCCTCCTGCACCCTGTGGCAGGGGGAATCCCCACTGCTCCCATGCACCACGGGTGGCAGGGGGAATCCACACAGCTCCTGACTACTGCGGGTAGCAAGAGAGACCCCCAACACTCGGATCCCTGCTGCCATGGACAGCAAGAGGGCGCCACGGAGCTCAGCGGCAGGGGGACCCCCAGCAGCTCCCAGCTACAACTGGGAGTGGGGGAGGGGACCCTGGAGCTCCCAGTCCCCCTCTCCCCCAGCTGCCCAGGCTACCCCCATTTTGTCATGGGTGTTTTTATAAAAGTCAAGGACAGGTCACAGGCTTCCATGAATTTTTCATATTGCCCGTGACCCGTCCGTGACTGTTACTAAAAATATCCATGACAAAAACATAGCCTGTCATAGACACAAGGAGCTCAAGCTATTTAGCTTGACAAAGAGAAGGTTAAGGCGTGAAATGGTCAGCCTCTGAGTACCTACATGGGGAACAAATATATGATAATGGACTAGCAGACAGAAGTATAACAAACTCCAGTGGCTGGATACTGAAGTTAGACAAATTCAGTTTGGAAATAATCTGTACTTTTTTTTTAAACGGTGAGGGAAATTAACCTTTGGAACAATTTACCCAGGGTTATGGTGGATTCTCCATTGCTAGCAAATTTCATGTCAAGATTAGATTATTTTTTTTAAACAGATATGCTCTAGTTCAAAAGGAAATATTTAGTTCTGCAGTCTGTGTTATACATAAGGTCAGAGTAGATTATCACAATGGTCTCTTCTGGCCTTGGAATCCATATGAAATGCAGATTAGTTGATACAATCATTAAAAATAGACTTAGAAAACATCTAGGTGTACATGACATGAGAAACATAAACCAGTATGGCTCAGTAGATAAAGGGGAAGTAGCTGACATACTTTATTCAGCCTTTCAGAAGTCTTGCACAAAGTCCCACGCAAGAGGTTATTAAGGAAACTAAGTTGCCATGGGGTGAGAAAAAGTACATTCTTGGATTAGACACTGGCAAATTGGAAACAAATAGTGGGAAATATCTATTTTTTTCAAGGCAACTGGTTAGTGCTAGATTCACTTAACACATCCTTGATGCTATCCCTCTTTGGCAAAGTACTTAAGCACATGTTTAAAGTTAAGCACCTCATTAAATCCAACTGAAGTCAATGGGAAATCAGTGGTACTTAAGCAAATATTTAATCACGTACTTACATGCTTTGCTGAACTGGGACATAAGAAAAGTATTGTTTGATATACATAATATGTTTATGATTTGGACACAGGCAAATGTAGTGATGTGCAGGGGTGGCTCTAGAAATTTCGCCGCCCCAAGCAGGGCAGCATGCCGCAGGGAACGCTCTGCCGGTTGCTGGGAGGGCGACAGGAGGCTCCGGTGGACCTCTCGCAGGCGTGCCTGCGGAAGGTCCGCTGGTCCCACGGCTTTGGTTGACCGCCGGAGCCGCGGGACCAGCGGACCCTCCGCAGGCGTGCCTGCGGGAGGTCCACTGGAGCCGCCTGCCGCCCTCCCGGCGACTGGCAGAGCGCCCCCTGCAGCATGCCGCCCTAAGCACGCGCTTGGCATGCTGGGATCTGGAGCTGCCCCGTGTGATGTGGCACTATTTGCACAACACAAAGTTATTTAGGTTATTCAATTATTTAAGAAGACTAAATAATTTCAGAGGGGCCTAACAAAGATAGGAGACCTGGCAGCACAATGGCAGGAGACATTCAGTATTGACAAATTCAGGGCAATGCACATTTGAAGTAACAATCTGAAGTACAACTACACATTGCTAGGTTCTAAATTAACTGTAACCATTCAGGAAAAAGACCCATGTAGCTCTATAAAAATCTCTCCTCAGTGTAGTCAGAAAAGCATGCAAAACATTTGAATGATAACCAGTGTGATAGAGAATAACACTGAAAATAACGTATTGCTATTATACAAATCAGAGGTGTGATTTTAACTGAGAATACTAAACTCGCTTCCTCTGAATCAGAGTCACCTGACACGTATAAAACAATTTGTCATTGAACTCCATAAATCTAATTAATTGCCAGATTGGAATGCTGAGCTTGGATACACAAAGAAGAGAGATCTGGTATCAAGTTGCAGTGTGTCTTTCTCTCATCCAGGCTTGCCATTTCTACTATCGGGACGTGAACATCAGTGACACCCCAAGGGGTTGGCCTTACACAACTGTTTATAGGAAGGCCGTTTTGTTTAATGGCTTGTTGGGGTTTCACAGCACACAGTTCTTTCCTCCCAAAGGCTGACTCCACCAAGGTCCGTTCATCTAGCTTGTAGTGCCCGGCTAACGTGTGAGTGTGACATTGTACACCTCCTTATAGGATCCATATAGTTTCTCAGTCTGAGATCAATCAAGCCTTAGTTGGATGCGTTTATTTGTCCTGCAGGAGTTTAATCTTTTGTCTCTTTTGCTTCTTTAAAACACAATCTTTTAACCAATTCTTGCTGAATGATGCAGGCCAAGCTAAGTGTTTGATTTTCTACATGCTTGAATTCTCACCAGATAGATCTCAACAGCTCTTTGGACAGCCAGCACGTGAGTTTTAAATAGGCTTTTCCTGTGCTCTGTAGAGGAGGAAGTAGCAGGTGTGGAAACTGTGCCACTTCAGTGGGCAGCAAGATTGGGGCTGGTTTTCCTGATGGGGAATTGCTTGGTGACTGACAGGTTTAGTCCCACCTCCTCAACTGCAGAGTAGAGGGAATGCCCAGCACTAGGAATGAAGGGCCTGGATAGTAGAGAGAACAAGGGGACTTTCAAAAGACAACAGATAAAATCCTGCCTCCACTGAAGTCAATAACAAACCTACCACAGACTTCAGAAGGGCCAGGATTTCTCCCCGCATATTTAGAAGGGGTAAAGGGACATTTTAATGCCGTGCATAATTGGCTCTGGAACTCTTGATGGCAAGAGCCAAGTAAGGCTCAGAAAAGGATCAGACATTTATATGCATAACAGGAACACTCACAGTCATCTCAGACAAGATGGAAATACAAGGTCTTAAAATCAGAAGCATAAACCCTCACGTTTCAGGGCATGAGCCTATCACTAACTCACTGTAGAGTCTTGAAGAAACTTCCTCTCTTTGCAAATTATTCAATAGTTGTCCAGTATGGAGTTTCTTGCCCCTAGCCCGGAGCATCTGGCAGTGGGTGCTGTCAGAGACAGGATGCCTGACTGGAGGGGGCGCAGGTCTGATTCTATATGGCAATCCCAGTGTTCTTTAGCACAGGTTATTTGTTTTTATCTTTTAAATTAAAACAGTGTTTAACTAAATTATTTTTGATTGCTTGGAATTGACAATTGCTTGATTGTACTTCTTTAGTGACTTAATAGACCTGTGATAGTGACACTTCAGACTAGTCACATGTCACTAGTGAGCCTCAGCACATATTGCTATGTCTTTGCCCCAGCATCCATGAATGTAGTTCCCCTGTCAGGGACAGATTTCCCATTTGCAGGTGGTGTGTAATTTTGCCATGGTTTATTTAGGGTGAGGAAAGCACAGAAGCGAGAAAGAAAGAGTTCTGCCTTTAACTCTGTTTCCCAGCTCTGAATCATCAGTAACAAATGAGCCAGCCAGTATGTATTTCTAACATCTAACTCAGCAGAATCAGAATTACTTCTCTGCGTATCCTGGTACAGATGCTGCTAAGAGTTTAAAAACAAGTCTTAACTCAAATGGTCAGCAGTCAATGCATTTGGAGCAAGAAGGTTTCAGTTCTACTCCAGCTGTTGCTTTCAAAGTCCCTATATCAACATGGTAATGACATGCGGAGTAATGACAGCCCTGGCATCCTTAGAACAATCATGGGCTGGTTGCAGTAGCTTCCCTGCTCCCCCAACCTCTGTTTTTCGGTGGTCTGCACACAAATGATTTGCTAGACCACATTACACAAAGCTCTGCAAAATTCAATTTTATTTCCACAGGAGTTTGGGCAAAGTTTTGTTGTTTCACACAAGCAGCATACCCCGGCTTTCCCTGATTAGCAGGTTGCACAACAGGATTATTTTTGCCTTTAAAAATAAAAAGAATGGACATTTTGCATGTTTTCAGTGGAAAGCCTTGTGCAGTGAACAAACTGGTCAGGTTTTGCTCAGGAGCTGGCCCAGTTTTGCTTGAAAACAGACCCATTATTTGTCGGAAAATAGCCCTGCTTTTGCTCCAACAATCACATGCCTCATCCAAATTTCCTGCAGGCATGGGCCCATTTCCAATTTGTAACCAAATGCAAAAACCCGAAGGATTTTTGCATTTTATCTGTCACATACTTGGGCAATTACAAAATGTTATTACCATGGGTACTCGGCTATAAAACCTTTAGTTTCTGTGACGTCTTTCCCTTCTAGGAACTTCATATCATTGGTACCTTGGTCAATGCTGTTTAAAATGCTATTAACATAGATGCCAAGATAATGTGGCTCCTTTTACACAGGAGCATGGTGCAAGATTTTCAGTACTGACTAGGGATTCTGGATCCTTAGTCTGAGATGCCTTTAAAGGGGACTGATTTTCTGAACGTGCTAAGGAGCCACCCTCTGAAAAAAATCAGCCCTCTTTAAGGTTGTCTCTGGTAGGGCAACAAAACGCAATAGCTGATTTTGAAAATTTAGGCCAAAGAATCTGCCCTATTGAGCTTGCAGGGAAAGAGATGTAATGAGCCAGCCAGATCTTGTCCTCGCAAGGCTGGTATCCTGCCTCTAGCAGTAGCTAGTTCAGAGAAAGGCAACTCCCGCCTCTTTTTCTCCCCCAACCCCCTCCCACAGAAAAACCACCATATAACCTATAACAAAACTAGCCAGATGTGGATTACTGGTGAATTTGCCTCTCTCACTATGAGTCTGCTAAAAGAGCCAGCATTACTTCATGGGTTTCTGCAGGAGCCAAGATCAGAGAATTGTTCAAGCAACCAAAAGAGTGATAATCACCTCAGCTGTTACATCAAACAAACAGTGGCATTTCCCATTCTTTTATTATGATGTAAAAATAAAGGTCCAGTGTCCAGGGGCACCTTTACCAGCCACTGCTTTCTTATGGCCATGCATGGAGTTGTGGCAACTCTGCCTCAGTTCCCTCACCACAACAGTCCTTTGTCTCTGTGTGAGATGGCTGCTGCTTCTTAGGACTCCAGCCAGGTTGTTAATAGCCTCTCTCTTTCCAGGGCAATAAAGAGTCCAATAGACCGGGATTCCTATGACTGTATCGAAAAGGCAACAATCCCAGGCCCACCCACTCTTCTGGGTTCCAGCCCAGGGATCCTGCATTAAACCGCCGGAACTGGTTTGTCCCACTCCCTGGCTGCTTCCCTGCACCTTCTCCCTTGCCTCTCTAGTAGCCCTTTTCCTTGCTGAGTCTCTTTCTCTGGAAGTCCGGAGAGGCTTCCTACTAGTCTGCTACTGAAAGACTTTCCTCGTGGTAGTCTCTGTGGCAGCCAGCCCTCTCCTCTCATCTGCAGACTTCTAATGCCCCAGTTGTTACTGAGCCAGCAATTAGCAGCAGCTGAGGAGATAGCTAAGGGAGCTATCAACCCCTCAGTGGCTGTGGTCTGATGGGGTCTATATTTCCCATGACATCCAGTTATTTCTCCAGTTTGTAGACCATAAATCCTGATACCAAAACTGCCTTGATCATTTGCCTCCTCTAACTATTTGAAGAATTGGCAGCCCTGAATGCATGGGCCCTAATGCATTCCAGGGGCTGAAGGCTGGGGCCTTGTGAATAGCTTTGAACAGTTTATGTTTATATTGTCTTGCTGACGTCAATGATCCTATGTCAGGCCAACACAATTACAAGATTATCCTTTTACCACAGGGAGACTGGGTGTTTTTCACCATTTGGTGTATCAACAGCAACAGAGTTTGTACTTTTTAACACAAAAGATTTTATTTCTTAAATGGGCTGCAATTATACAAGTAACTGTCTCCTTGGGAAGGCAGTCATGCCGTCTTGGTGACTCCAGCCCAGCAGGAAGCTTCTATTATCTTCTGCATCGGTGTTTAGCACCAGGAATCACAGGTGCTGGCCCCAGGGAGTTTAGTCAGAAGGTTGATTTGATAATGCACCCAGAGTCACACATGGGTTTGAATACTGTGCTGTGGAAGACCAGATTTCAAGCATAAGGCAACACTGGAAAAGGAATGTGTATTAAAAAACTGGCAGAAGTTTTGAGATCCGCAATACTCAGGATACTAAAGGGGTATGAGCGAGGGCAGGTGGGGCATCCTAGAATGTAGCAGAAGAGGGGGAGTGCAGTAGTGAAGTGGGAAGGTAACCAGTGTAACAGGGAAGGCAGTATGGGGTATGATCTGAATTAAAGGGGGAAATCTGCATGGGACATAATCCTATGGACTAATGATACTCCTCTAAACTGCTATACTGCAGACTCAAATTCTTTTTGTTACCAGTCTCTCACCCCTCTCTCCCTGGGAACACTGCAAAGGTATTGTGCTAAGCAGTTGAAGAGGCAAGGTCCTGCTTAGACTTGGTCAGAAATTTTCCAATGGAATAACTTTTCTGTCAGAAAATGCTGAGTCGTCAAAAGTAAACATTTATTTTGACAGAATTTCATTTAGGAAAAAAAGTGGAATGGCGCATTCCAATCAGGTCAAAATAGAACGGTTCAACCCTTTCAGAATGGAAGATTTTGATTTTCTGCTTTGAAATCGCTTTTCATTTCAATGTTTTTTAAAATAATCCAATATAAACATTTTAAAAAGTCAAAATCAGAACATAGTATGTTGACTGCATTGAAATGAAACATTCCAATTGACCCAAAGTGAACTCTTCTTCAGAATTTCTTATGTTCTGTTTCTGTTCCATTTCAGAACGGAAAAAACATTGAACTCACGGAATTCAAAATAGAAAATCTGGTTCCTGCCCAGTACTAGTCCTGCTAGCTCTCAGTGAGCCCTTCCATGGCTAAAGGAATGACACTGATTGTCTCTGAAAGGAGCCCCAGCCAGTCCCATTGAGCAGAAGGATGATGGCTGTAATGTGGAGCTTAGGCCAGATGAAGAATGCAGAGTTGGCATAAATGAGATCATAAGGGATCTAAAACTCCAAGGAGGATTCCCTGAAGGATAAATTTCTTTCTGAAAATCTCTGGGCCATTGAATGGATGCCCCATTCCACCCACCATCCTTTAGACATTAGCAATATTAGTAACACTAGATACTCTGGAGGGGCTTCTATCTGTCCCTTAACACGTCCTTTGTTGGAGTGGCATTAACTTTAACACCCACATACAGTTTCCCACAGCATAAGCAATCTGTACATCCTGACAGAACACCAGCTCCATGCAGCACTCACCATAGGCACAAGGCTGGCCACTGGAATCTCACAATGTCCGCTGTTAATGTCTGTTTAATTGCCCTGCAAAGAACATTTAAACCATACCCTTGGCCCAATGGGAGAGGCTGTTCAAAGTGCCTGTGGGGGCTTTCGTCCTCTCCTTCAAGGAACAAAAAATAAATATTTACCCAAACTGCAGGCCTGGAATCCCCTGAAAAGTCCCAGAGAAATAAATGATGCAAAAAACCATTACAGAAATTTTCCTTCAATTCTCTTGAGAAAATTAAGCTTAGCCTTTTAGAGTAAATGCAGCTGGGGAGTTTCCAAAGCAGCAACAGGGATCTGACCTTGCTGCTTTCACTGACGTAAACAGGAGCCAAAGCCCTGTATGCTGCAGGATTGAAAAGGACATAGGTAGTCACGTTTCTGATGCAAACCAGTGCTAAAGGGGTTACAGCCTCAAGCAATGTATGCAGAAACTGGCACTTCTTCTCAATACATTCAGAGAAACATTGGCAGAAAGAGGGCTTCAGTTTTCTGTGGACCTATAGGAAATAAAGACCAACTGCCATCAGCCTTCAGAGGTGTGATAAATTGGGGAGCCTATGTAACTGGCTTGAGTGGTGCCCATTGCAGATCTCTCCTTGGCTTTGTGGCCCTTGGGGGTCTACCCATGTTCCAGACAACATGCGTGAGGCTCTCCTCCTGGTCTGCTGTAATGCTGGCTTCAGGGTTGAGTCCTGAAATGCCACCCAAGTTTTGAATTCACCTGCACTCTCATGCAATATATTATGGAGTACTACAGATCCCAGAAATACATCCTACACAGTGTGCTGCACAGAAGAGTGGGAGAATTTAGTACTCCAGCAAAATTAGGTAGTGCAGCAATCAAATACAGAGCTGGACAAGCCATTTAAGAGAAGGTTTTCAAAAGTGCCTAAGTATCAGAGGGATAGCCATGTTAGTCTGGATCTGTAAAAGCAGCAAAGAGTCCTGTGGCACCTTATAGACTAACAGACGTATTGGAGCATGAGCTTTTGTGGGTGAATACCCACTTCGTCGGATGCTTAAAAGATTTAGGAGCACAGGTCTTTCAGTGGAACTTCTGCTCCTACATAAATTCAGCACTTTTGAAAATCTGGCCCTATTGCTTCTTTGATACATCATGATGACTTATGAAGGCAGAGTATAGAGAAGAAACATCTAGGAGCTACTGAATTATTCATGATAGACAAAGGGTTACATTCAGAGGCAATGAATATGGATATATTAATTGGCCCACCTTACACCCTCTTAGACATACTTACTGATGTATAACAGTATCTTAAGTGTGATTTAGATGCCAAGGAGCCAGAAGGTACAAAAAGCCATTGTTATACAGTAACTTACACCTTCTTCTGACTCCCTAGTGCGTAAGTTACACTACCTTAGACACTTTTACCTATTGTTAAAATGGGTACGTCTAAGAGAGGAAGTCTGAATATCTAACTTACACTTCTTAGACATTACTTCTGAGTTTTACTATATGATGTTTCACAGGACCAATCAGCTGAGTGGTTCACTGTCAAAACAGAATGTTCACCCAGAGATTCAGGAACCTTGTGGGTCCAACTATCGCCAAGAATGTATCAATAAACTAAGTCCTCCAACCTGATCAAATAAAGGATAAGCCCTGACCTCAACCCAAAGGAGGTAATGACCTAACTGTAACAAGCTGTCAGGAGAATTTTGTACCAATACAGGACCTGCTGCATCTACCAGCCAGGTGTTGGGTTATGCAAGCGAGATAAGATGCACTGTAATATAATAATGCCCAACTCTTATATAGCACTTTTTATCCCTAGATCTCAAAGCACTTTACAAAGGAGGCCAGTAACATGATCCCTGTTTTACAGATGGGGAAACTGAGCGATTCTAATCACTGCATCATTTCACCCTAATAACTGAGCCCTGCGCAAATACAAAATTTGTATCTGCATCCGATCCACAAACAAGGTCCATGGAAATCAGCAGGTTTGCAGGGCTCTACTAATTACTATGTTGAATTACAAAGATGAATAAATAACTTTTAAAAAGTCAGTGTTTTAGTAAAGAAGAATAGTTAACAAAGAGTAGGAATGTGGCTATTTTGAAAGGCTGATGCTACAGAAAAGAGAGAATTCAGATCCTACTTGAAAGCACAGGAAATCAAGGGGCTTTCAAAATGGCTGGGTTTTGTTTGTTTGTAACTGACTAATTGGATATAATCATCTGTTAAATTACTAAAAATTGTCAAAAGAAAGAGAGAGCTAGAACTTACGTATCGCAAACACAACTATGAAAATCTCTGATTTCCAACCCTTTCCAATAGGAGCCAAGTTCTCTACCTTTATGCCTGGCCTCTTCTGGGAAGCACATTGCTGCATCATTTAAAGTGGCATCCTCCTTGTGCAAGAGAGAGAGAGAGAGAGAGACCAACCCAACTCATTGAATGTAGATACCCGAACAGCGACAAGTGTTTGCAAGAACTGTTTTGAAAATTCTGATTAGATTTAGTAACTGTTTATTTTTGTATCTAAGGTATTATTACAAATCACTGACGTGCAGCCTCTTATCCAATGCGCATGACTATGTTCTTAAATGCTTCTCAGTGTGTTTCCTTTTTTTGTCCGAAGGCTATTTCTCTCCTTCTTTCATGGTACTTCACATGCCTGTCTCCTTTTATATCCCTCCCTTCTGTCATCCTCACTCTTTCTTGTGCACACTGGGTGTTAAAATCTGCATCAGCAAAATGCAGGTCCATGGATTTAAACACAGATGCCTGAAAATGCTAATTCAGTAACTCTGCTGGGCACTGGAGCAGCCAGTGAAGGAAAAGAAAAACTGTCTTTTCTTGTTAAAATCAATGTATCTAGGTCTGGAAGCTGCTACAGGAAAAGGTCCAACACATGGGAAATACCATGGTATGTCCAGTAAAGAGCTGATATACCCCTCCTCATCTACACTTGTTGCTTCAACACCAAGCCACATGAACCTCATGGGATCAAATTTATTATTTACTATTTATATTACAGTAGTGCCCAGAGGCTCCAATCCCCATTGACCGAGGTGCTGTACAAGTACATACAAAGACATAGTCCCTGTAGTGAAGATATTTAGCTCTTGCTGGTCAAGACAAAAAGGTAGAGTATTATCAGAAAGAAAGGAGGATTCAGTCTCTATGTTTTATGTAGACATTAACACCAAACTTATCCCACTGGTGTCTGCTGCTACCATAAGATCTAGACAGGGTTAGATATTTTTATATACATAATTTGAACACAAATACTGACAAATATTTATAAGCATCTTTTCTATTTTTATCTATTTCAATTTTCAGAGTTGGGGGGAAATTATGCAGAGGTCAGACAATAACTATTTAATTATAGTAAACAGATTCAAAAAGTTAAAACTTTATAACCATTAAAACACAAATTGTCAACATCAAATGTCAAAATATACAAAGTAAACACCCTTAAATCAGACTCTAATAAGTTCTCAAGCAGCATACTTTGCCTATTTGTACATTTTTATGATTGATGGAAATATTTTTTCATTGGTTTGTGTACGTATAGTGAAATTGACATTTACTGACATTTCCCAATAAACTCAGCCTTCCCAGCCTAGTTATGCTGGAATCCTGTGGGCATCGTATCTGTGCAGGAAGATCACATTAGCACTCAGTAGACACTTTAATTTGCTGCTCAGCAGTTCTGTACAGGCTGATAATTCTGGCATTTTTTGTTTTGATTTTCCAGGACAAAGTGCTAAGGGGTGGTTGATGAGAAAGGAAGCTGAGCACAATCTTCTTCTCACTCTCAGAGCTTGTATGAAATCAACTTTGGGCACCAGGCCTTCACCTTTCATCATCCAATATCAACATTCACCTAGATCCCACTGGTCAGTAGCCATTCACCTCCCTGAAACTGACTGTTCTCCATTTTGGCATCACCTCTCAGTACCTGTCTCTGTGCCAAATGACAGAGAAACCTACAAATCAAGTTGCTAGAGGGGAGAGAAGATGAAACAGTCACTTTTATTTTGTATTTGTTTTTCTTACATTGTGAGTGTGTGGCAAGCCATGACTTATATACTGTATGCACTTTATTTTATTTAATAACCAGTTCTATTTAAAACTGAGGTTTGGTTTTCAGTGCCTCCCTCCTGCTTAAGGGCCGACAGAATACTGCACCCTCCAGGAAACGGTGATAGAAGTGTTTAAAGGTTTATGGGGAGCACTTATCTTGTAGCTTTGAAGTTAATGGGCAACTGTCAAATTAGAAGGTATTAGGATGGGGGTTCTTGTCTCCTCATGAGAAAGGGTGACGGACAAGATGGGTGTTTTGGGGAGGTGTTAAAGTGTAGTTTTGTAGGTGGTTGAGAAATTGAAGGGTGTTGGGTAAGGCGGTTTATACTAGTGTCTCAAAATGGCTGAAGAGTTGGCAGGGATGCCAGGATGTACTGTCATACTGTCATCCTCTAGACAACAGGGCAACATTGAGGAGGTAGAGTGTTAAGGAGTTACACTGTGGTTCACGAATAATTTTGAAAGACTCAGAACGACTCATTGGTGCCACTATGTTATTCAGGAGGTCACCATTTCCTCCTTTTGGATTTAGCAGGCACAAGTGGCAGGCAGCACATTAACTCTGTGGAGATTAGGCTTTCCTGAGTAGGATACTGGATTGAATGGATATGAGTGCCACTTGAAGCGATCCTGGAAAAGTGCCAGGTCTGCTTCTTAAAACCCTGTATCAGCTGGCACTTACTTGGTCAAGTGAGCTAATGGCACCTAAAATCACATGCATCAGGCCGGGTTAGGAGGGGCATTCGAACATGGTAATCCTCCTTCTCTACCTAACCCACCAAGAATTTGCTAGGACACGTGAGGACATTTGTGGAAAGACTTCTGGGCTAGTTAAGGTTGAACATCCAGGTTTCCTCTGAGATCCTTTCACTTTCCTAACCACACCCTCTGCTCTCTTAACCTTCCAAAGCCTTCTGCTTGCATAAGCTGGCACAGTAGTGACTTCCCAGGAATCTGCCATATTAAGTTTTGTTTTAGCCTTAAGACAAGGCACCTTTCATAAGGAGTTGACTAATCCTTTACTAGGGTAAATCAGAATAGCTTCATTAATTTCAGTGGAAACATGCTAATTTACATCAAGGACTTGGCTCAAAAATGTCATCCAATTAAAGAAAAGATGGGAAGTGGGCTTGAGAGATAACATTACATATTTTCAGACTGATGATTTACAGAGAAGGGGTACTGTCCTCATTTTCAAACCTGGCCCTGAGACGTGAAGCAGTTTCATCCTCTCCATTGAAGGGAGATGTGAATGTGTGTGTGGATGTGTGCACATGGGCATGGAGATTTATTTGGTTTCCCCGCAAGAAGTGTTGCTAATCCAAATGGCAGACTGCTTTACTGAGGAGGTTGGCATGAGTGCACTGGAATGCTGTTTTAATAAACTAATCTTTGCACAGAGAAATGTTCTGGTTTTCCCCATAATTCAGAGCCAATGCATTTAGCTGGCTTTCACTCAAGAGGACAGAGTTAGGCAATCTCTTCTGTGTGCCAAATTTGTGATAGTTCACTGACCCACCCTGAGGCTGTTAGCAAGAGAAGAAGCAGAAGATAAAACATGATTATAGTATGCTATTAGAAACAATTTTCCTGCCATTTAGAGCTAAAGTTACAGATGAAGTAGGTTATAAAACTGCTTCAATTCCTGGAAGTTCTTCTAGCTCATTAAAGGGTGAATTTCCTCATACCGTAAAATACTGGGTTGGAGGAGCAGCTGGATTAGAGGACTAGCAATTTGGCTACAAACTCATTTATATCTAGCATGCTGACCTCACTCTGAACCAGATTGGAATTTTAAAGTAATTAGCACTACATAGCTTTATAGTTTGGTAGCCTATGTAAAAAGGAGATGGCAATCTCCGTCAAATTCCCAGAAGGTTCACAACCAAAATATTCCCTTCTTCCTGGAGGGTGTTCCTCCAAGTCAGAAGTAAGGCACCGTGGATGGAGTATTATACAAAAGGTTTCACTGCCACATGACCCCACTTCTACAGCTAAAGAGATGAGTTCAGTTTCGACTGTGGTACACTTAGCATCTTGTGCTAGGCTAAATTCAGCATCAGGAAAAATTGCTGCTTAATTCCCCCTCTTCCTTTCTTTCCCACAAGCTCAAGCAAAAAGTAGTGCATAAGGAGGAACATGATTATGGACTTCATGGAAGGTACTGTACAGATGGTCCATGCTATTAATGTTAAGTTTCCTTAATTAAGGACAGGCTGTTTATTCTGTTTGAAAACAGTTTGTTCCAATTGTTGGAGAATCATGACTAGTATTTATTTCTTCGGTACAAGGGTTACATATAGGGGAAGGTTGAGGTGATTGAAAAATTGAAGTGTAAGGATTATTTGTTAAATAAAAGTTGGAGGAAAAGACAAAAGTTCCAATTTGTTAACATTTCTCTCGAGGATGGCCAGAAAGGTCTTTGAAAGAGAGTCATAACCTTTGGCTTCTCTATCAAGAGCAGCAGAGCTGGAGATGAATTTTATTTCTTGTTCTCCACCTTAGTCTTCCCAAATCCACCCTACTCTTAGTAGGAATGTTAAAACCATCCCATTTAACAGTGATTCACAGTGAGGTTGAGGAGTCTATGAAGAATTTGGCTCATGTCCACAAGTTCTATCCTATGCCTTGCAAGTCAAGGCTCTATTTAAAAACCGAGCTTACATATTATTTTAAGGAAATATACAAGCCACCACACTCCTCTGTGCTCTGACTTAGAGAACCTGACCTATGGGAAGTTTGCAGGGATTACCTAGCCTAATACCTACATAGTAAACTGACGCTGGATCCTTTCCATGCTGATAACAAAGACCATTCATTTCTGTTTGCAAGAATAGTCACACAAATATAATAGGTTTTAGAGTGGTAGCCATGTTAGTCTGTATAAGCAAAAAGAACGAGTACTTGGGGCACCTTAGACTAAAAAATTTATTCAGACATAAATATAATAGAAGCCTATGAAGGGCAGTCACTATAAGTCATCTGCTTACAGAGGTATTTGTTCTCTCTCAACACTGGCTGACAGCCCTGTGATTCTTTCACATTGGACTTGGGACATCCAGTTCGAGGGAAAGCAGTGGCAGGACCGGCGCTAGGGTTTTGAGCGCCCTAAGCCGACGGCAATTTCGCCGCCCTGAACGCTGGTCCCACGGCTCCGGTGGAGCTGCCGCAGTGGTGTCTGCGGGAGGTCCACCGGAGCCGCGCAAGCAGCCGACCGTCCGCAGGCACGACTGCAGCAGCTCCACAGGAGCTGCCTGCTGCCCCCTCCGGACACCCTCGACTGCCGGACGCCGCCGCAGCAGCCAGCAGCCCAGGGTTTCCCTGGGCCAGGGGACCCCCGCTCCTGGGCTGCCGCAGTGATGCCCTGAACCAGGGAACCCCCTGGCAGCTCAGACTCCCTCTGTCCCAGCAGTAGCAGCTGCTCAACCATTTAAAAAACATTTGGGGGCGCTTTCTGGTGCCTTCAAATCTCAGCACTCTAGGCAATCGCCTAGTCTGCCTAAATGGTTGCACTGGCCCTGAGCAGCGGGGACTCTTTCAGATGGAGTACAGTCTTGCTACCAAGAAACCAGCTTATCAGTGGATAGTTACTGCCACACTTTGAAATATTTAGCACCAGCCTGGTGAGCTAAGCACTGCAGTTAAAACCACTACTGAAAATGATCTCTCAGGGTTCAGTGGACAGAAATCTTGCCTCTGAGATCTGCTGACAAAGAAAACTAGGTGTGGCAATGGTGAATCAGCCCTCAGAGAAAGACACCCCCACACACAACTCAAGTGGAATGGTCAGATCTGTTAGTGCAGGGGAAAGAAATGAGAATGCTAAATAGCAATTCAAGCTCAGTAGCCCCAGCTGTAATGATAGTAATACCTAGTTCAGATTTTCCACACCAGTTCTCTGCCCTGGACAAATAGGTTCAGGCTCAAACAAATTGCAGCCAAAAATGCCCTTCAATGAAAAACATTTTTATGTTGTTAGCTCTTACATTTTGTACTTTAATTTAGTTATACGGTAAGGGAGCTAGGTACAGCTAATTACAGACACAGAGCTAGTGCTGAGTATGGAAATATTGTACTGTTTAAAAAGCAGCCAGTAGTCTTCCTTAACAGACTCTGCACAACAATGATGGATTAAACAATTCACCTATGGAGGTAACTCCCCTCACACTGTTGCTGCATACAAACCCATCGACTTCAAACAGGGATTTCTACAGCAGTTACACGAGGCTACTGTAACAAACAGGTGAGGTTAGATTGACAAAAGGATTCAGGTGCCTGACATTTTAGGCACCTAAATCCCAGAATCAGACCTCACTGGAATTCACAACCCTGACACCCACTCTGCTGCCCCCAACTGCAGTAGGTGCCTAACTCACCTGTAGGACCCAATCCACTAAGCATGTCCAAACCTCACCCACTAAAACTGGCCCCCTATAGTTGAGGAGCAGCAACCATCACAGCCCATAACTTTTAGCCCACTTGTTAGGATACTCCCCAGCAATGTCGGAGACACCCCATTTGAGCGTCCCTGCTCCACTTGAGGGGAAGAAGAAATTTGAACTGGGGTCTGCCACCTCTCAGGTGAGTGCTCTAGCCACCAGGTTATGGGATATTCTGATGTGGGACTCCCTCCACCTCTGATGTGAAGGCTTGTACTCGCCTATGAATTTTACCAAGTGACCAGATTCATTATTTTAGTTTTGCCAGCTGCTTTTGATACAGCTGAACAGGCTGTAGGCCATGTCAGGCATTGACAGAGTTGTGTCTCGGTGACTCCATTTCTTTCCTTGGAAGAAAACCATGAGAGGAGTAGTGATTGCTTTCAGAATTTTCTCACATAGTAGAAAAGGATCACGGCTCTAGTCCACAAAAACACAATATAGTCAGAATTAAGGGCTAAAGCAACGTGATGTTGTCCCTGAAAAGAAAAAAAAAGTGTTAATATGGTCTAGAAGAGCAATTTAGCAGCAGCTGGGTATTTGTTTTTCCCTCAGTCACCATATTAAATTTACTCTTTGTATATGCACCTTTCAGCACCAAGCTAGACTTGATATAATAAAAAAAATCTGTTCTCTGTTCCATACAACAAAACATTTTTTGATCAGAACAAAGCTGACAGTTAGGTTCTTAAAACGAGAGACTAAAATAAAGCTTTAATCTCTACAGCTGTAGTATTGCAGGCTCATCTGTAACCAACAGCAGCAGCAAAGTCAGATGGCTATGCTGTAGCAATGGTTGTGCACAGAATGGACTTTCATCTTGAAAGGTCCCTTGCAAGTCTTCTTCCTGCAGCAAGTGTCCATATGGGTGGATTCAGGCTTTCTAAATGCCTCAAAATTGCATCTTCCAACCCCATTCATAGTTGGCCTCATGCTCTGCTTTCTTCAACCTCAGCTCTATATACCTTCTGAATAAGCATACCTCCTTCTGCACACTGGACATGACACCACCACTGCAGTCATCTTGTTCTTCTTAACTGGGGCAAGACTGCAGCTCAGTGGGATTATCTAAGCATCTCCTAGTTTTAGACAAAAATCAAGCCAATGTATGATAAGAACATGCTGTAACTTTGACACAGAAAATTGTTTAGTTTCCTCTCCTGAGCAGTTTTTAATACTACCATGTTGAATGTGTCAGTAACCAACACTCAGTAAATTAAAAATCACAACAGGATATGTCAGGAGATATAGCAGTCTCATTCTTATAACGACCACATTTTTAAAAGAGGACACTGCAAGGTAAAAGGCTATTTGGGAAGAATGTTAGTTATACCACCTTTGATTATTAAAACAAAGCATTTTAAGATTTAACTTAGCAGAATGGGTGAAAAGTTTACTTTTTGAAATTCAGTTTGGGCAATGAAGATAAACTACTCACCTCCACTCTTGGGTTTGCATACATTAGAATTTAAACAGAAAGCTGGCCTTAACCTTTACAGCAAAGATGTTGCTCTGCTATAATACCACTTCAGTGTTTGGGCTGGAAATAGTGCACAGAAATGTCTTTAAAGAAACTGATTCCACTGGAATTTCTAAAAAATTAAAGGAACTATTTCTCGGGAATTGAGGATTTGTAATTTTTCCCCTCAGATGTAAACAAGTCTGAGGCTAAATCTGACCTGCTAGTGTTCCTTTAACCAGTATGGTTCTTTTCTAATTTGTGCAACTGATTCTTCCCTCCCCTACTTTTTAATGGCTGGGAAGGGAAAGGTTGAAATGCATTATAACTGGCCAGAGTCAGTGCTGTGCAGATCATCATTTGGCAATGTAGCATGGATTTAAAAAATAAAAAAATATGATCTGTCAAATTGAACAAGCTAGTGCATATGCTATGTAGTTAAGGAATTAATATATGAGATTCTAGACACAGATGACTCAGCTTCAGCCCAAAGACAGCACAGCATGGCTGTAAATCCGGAGAGAGTCATGACCCAATATATTAGCAAACCAGCTATTATACCTTGTGCAGTAAACCCAATTCGTAAGAAATCCATAAAATTTTGGATGAAAATGTTAGTGCACATAGAAACCAATTATGACAAGTCATTTCAGTTATTTTAAGTATTCTTAAGTGTACCTAGTAAGAAGATACCTTATTTCTTAAAACTCTCAGACATCAAAAGCAGTAAGAGGACAGACAGACTTACGAACTTGCTCATTCCTGCATTGCATTGCATTCCCAGATGAAGAAGCCATTGCATCCTGTGTACCACCTGATAACTTCTAAATCTGGTATTGGATTCCTTACTCCTGTTTGAAGATTTTTCAAGTCATCTATAAGGCTTTTTTAAAAAGCCAAATGAACGTATTAAAGCTACTAAAATTGCCCTGACAATCATGACCGGTCTCTTGGAAATCTTCTATGACAAGGCTGAATCCGAGCAGCTGCTTTGGAAGCTTTAAACACATTTTCTCTTTGTATATTTGGTAGCATAGCAGTAAAGTTAATGAAATGCTCCAATAACCATTTTTAACAGCTTCAGAGATAAAGGTCTCTGCTTTGCCTCAGCCTTATTCCATCAGCAAGCAGGACATCACTGGAACAAACTCTGTACAAGAACAAATTGCATTCATTCACACTTCATGCAAGAATGCTGAAGATGGTTTTGTCCTATTTATTAGGATAGCAATTCAACCATATTCAGCACCAGTTCGGGGAAGCTGAATTGTCAGCAATGGGTCAATTTTCATAGAGCAGATGGGGCTTACCATATCAAATTACTACTGTACTATACTCTAGACATTTTCACGTAAATGCCTCTGAACAGATGAAGAGCTTTAAGTTGGCAACACTTGGTACAGGGCTTCCAACAGGACAGGTTGGAAAGTGACCACAAAGAAGGGGAAGTGAATTGAATTAAATAGGCTATCTGCTTTACTGAACAGTGCCTTATTAATCTTCAGAGAGCAATTGTTTTTAAAGAGAAAATACTAAGCTTATGTATCTCCAAAATACATTCCTTGTTTCACTTGAGACCTCCACCACAATTTCTGATCAGAGCAGCAGCCAGACATGCCCTATTAGTGAAGCTCAGATCTATGTAGAAGTCCATCTATCTAGTCCTTGTTTTTTGCCTCTGGAGGCTTTTTTTTTTTTTTAATTTAAAAACAAATTCCCTAACACCAGCCTTGTCCTACTGGCCTGCTTTCAGTGCCACATCCCAGGAACAGTCTAAACTCTACTGGCACCAAGGAATGAGTGTTTTTTCTCCTCCACACCCATCTACCTTAGATTACTGAAGACAAATTCCAGATCAAACTAGCACACAGGCAGCATTTCAAATAATCATTCTCCAACCCCATGGAGAGCTGTAATTTCTAACAGAGGCCATCCCTGGTTAGTGAGAACTATAACTGGGAAGAATTACAAGTGTTTCCCTCCCCAGGATTTGGGGCTTACATCTCTGGGTTTGCCTGCAGGAAACGGAGAATACAATCCTCATGTCTAGTTACAGGTCAAGTGGTCCAGCAAATGAAAACAGCCAAACTGCGGAAACAATGCAATCTGAACTAAAAGCCACACCTCAGAACTGTCTGTCTTGGCTACAAGTGAAAGTGTTGCTGCCAGACCCTCTGCCACCCCATCTCCCCACCACCACAGCCCATACAAAACTGGAAAATTATTCTTTGCTAGTTTAATTGTCCATTCGCAGGGTCAGGCATATTGTAATAGCATTGCTCTGGAGATAATTATCGAGTTCTATTTCCAGATGCAGAGGTTAAACTTGCCTGTAGATGGTAAGCACCTGGTCTCCTCCCCACCAAAAACAATTATACTCTCCCTCTTCTGTCAAGTGCCATTCAAGGCACAGGCATTCCCACCTCCTCCTGGTCCACAGAGGTAAGTTAAACACAATGCCCTTTCCCACCTATTTTCACCTACCCCACATGGACCACAAGGAAAGTCGATCTCCTTCCGTATGTTAGTTAAGTCCCTTTCCTCTATTCCTCATCTTCACTCATGTTCTCAAAATGTTTGGCAAGATCAGTCTAAAGCATACAAGTTTAGGCAGAAATCTCTATTTTTGTTCCCCTTAATTTTTTTCCTAAATATACAGGTCTTTTGACTACAGATATAGCTTACATGGCAGAATTATATAGATAATATAAGAGCACATTTACAACTTTAAACTTAGCTGCTGAAATTTGAGTTCCAGTGGCAGCTTCACAAGGGCTTAGTGGCTCCACAGCCTAACATTTAAGTTGTTTGCCAAGTTCTTTTGTTTGCAAGGTGACGATCTGACAGTTCAGAACACTACAAAATGTCATACACTTGCTTGTATGCATTTGGAAGGCTCATGGGCAATCAGATTTAAATTTACAACTTGTTAACAAGAGACTAGTAAGCTCTAAACTCAAGTTCTTTTTGCTATTTGCTAAACCTAGGCATTTCACAGTTTCTCAAAATGGCCCCACGGAGTTACTGACATGCCAAGAGAGGTCTAAAGAACATGCCTAGCCCATCACAGGTTTAGTTGTCACCAGATTACATCAATCAACTTTGAAAGTTCAGCTGTTTGGCCATGAGATGAGGCTACACTGCAATTACTGGCCTGTAAATTTGGTTAGTTTCATGCTGGCAAGGGAACAGGCCCTGGGGCTTCGACTGACACAGCATTTCAGCTGCCTTATGCAGCAAGTTCTCAAATGGAAACTCATCTCTCATCACTGCATACAGGGAGCTAAACTCCCAAAACAGTGATTTCACCATCCCCAACCAATGATGTAGCACATATGTAGTTTTCACTTATGCTCCTCCCAATTTCCCCCCCTCCCAAAACAAAATGCCATATTGGAGAGAGATTTTCATATGCAAAAAATATTTTAATATAGTAAACAAGTCAATTTACCTTTCACATGTTTTAAATAAGTTTGTTCGTTAGTAAACAAAGCTATTTTTCCAAAACAATGGAACACAGCTTCTAAATTCATATTCTGCTCCCAGTTGATCCTATAAGTGGTGAAAAATTTGAACACCAGTATCATTTCACAGGTAACGGAGTGGCATAAATGGAACAGAGCAGCAACAGAGAGTCAAAGGGAAAAGCTGACCCTGGTGATGGGGAATATTAAGCCACAGAATTCTCTTGAGGGAAAGACTAAATATTAGTTAAGATTCTATTGGTATAAGTGTTCTCTTTCCATGCTCATCACTCATGTTTGCCTCTAGGGTTAAAGTTCCCTAAGCCATGCCTAAATTAAGGGAAAAGGTGCTATGAAGAAAAAAAAACAAAAAACACCAAGCTAGGAAACAGATTGAAAACCCTACTTAACTCAAATGCAGACACCGCTGTACAATTCATTGTTTTTACCAAGATCAAAAGTAGATGTAGTCACAAGTCAATATGTCTAAATTTGTGTTAAATAGGGTTTTCAACTGAAGTATTCTAACTGGAATGGAAAAAACCCACCTTGTCCCCTAATCTAAACCAGGCTCTACTGAAGCATACAAGGAGAACCAAACCATAGATCTGGAGGTGCTAATCAGAAGGCGGCAGCCCTCTAGAACCACTCTTGATGAGCATAGCAAATAAAAGAGAATAAGCTGCACTCTTTCCCTCCCTCAGCCTAGAAATCCAACACAGCATAGACTTGTCTTTACTAAATGAAACTTAGTAAAGCTGGGGGTCACATGCACTGTTCTGATGGGGTCTGTATGGCTTTAGGTATCCTTTAGCCACCAGGATCATTGCAACTTTCAAACTTGGTTTCCTGCGATAGCCCTTTAAAACCAGTCAGGGTGTGCTCACTGTGTAGTTTACATAGCATATATCTCACTTCTATACAGTTCTCCTCTGAGTGTATCTACAAATACATACACTGATATAAACGGAATGGATCTGGGTACATTTCAGCTAGGCTGACATACCTGAGCTCCACTCTCTGTGGCTTCCCAGTACCGTTTACACCGTATTAAAACTAATAATTACAATTCGCTGTGCCCGAGTCCAGCGCAACCCGATGGACGAGCAAGCAGGGCAGACAGAGCATCTGGCTGCGTGTCCGTGCCACTGTCCGCAAGGAGCAGACGCCGGAGCGAGGGGCGATGGTCCCGCGGCCCCCAGGCGGCTGCGAAGCCGAGTCAGGGTCGGTGGAGGCCGGTAGCTGGCAGAGGGAGCAGCTGTGCCCCTGTCCGGGTGGGGTCTCTGGGCTGCGCCGTGTCCCGAGCTCGGCCCCCGCTTCCCCGCGATCAGTGGCTCTGATGCACCCGTTGCAGCACGGTGGGGTCGGGGGCTGGGCCGGGCTCGCCCCCTGGCGATGGCGGCGGCGGCGCTGACGAGGTGGCAGCGCGCTCAGTCCCGGCAGCCCCTTGGCCGGAACCCGGCCGTGTAGACGGCTCGGTGCCGGGCCCGGGCGTCGTCCGGCCGGCGGCGCTGGGCCCTGTCGGCGGGCGCGTCTGGGGCGCGGCGCCGCCCCGCACCGGCTGCCAGATGAGGCTGTAGTAGACGGCGAGCACGATGGCGGCCAGCGAGACGGAGAGCACGTAGGCCAGCACCGTGGCCAGGCGCACCCACTTCTTGTTGGTCTTGGCCGCCATCCGCGCCTTCTTGTCCCCGGTGTAGGTAGCGGGCTTGCCCCGCTCCGCCGGCGGCTCCTTCTCCTTCATGGGGGCCCGGCCCTTGCCCCGCTGCTCCACCGCCCCCTCCGTGGTGGGGGCTCCGCGCCGAGCCGGCCCCGCTCAGGACATGCCGGGGGCCCCGGCCCCAGCGCGAGGGAGGGGCTGCCGGCCGGCCCCGCGGCTGCTGCCGCTGCCCGCCTGAATGCGGGGCCCGGCGGCTGCGACCCAAGCGGCCGCCGGGGCAGGAGGCCCCGTCTCCGCCGAGCTCCCCGCGCCTCGCGCTGCTCTGGGGCCTGCGCGCTCCGTGTCTCCTGGCAGCGGTGCCGGTGGTCGCTTCGCAGAGTGAAACACGCGCGGGAGGGGGAGGAGTAGCGACGGGCGGCTCTTAAAGGGGCAACAGGGATGAGGGAGTGTCCTTAAAGGGGCAATGCCCGCCCGTGCAGCCACCTGCCAGCGCCGGGCAGGGCAGACCGCTGTCTCGGCCCCGCCCGCTCCGAATCCACCAATGGGCACTGATCTGTCAACAGCGCCACGTGCCACGCTGCTCCGGGCCCCGCACAGACCCGCGGCGGCGCGCGGCCCTACCCACGTGTCTGGCTGCTGCTGGCCGTGTCCCGCTCTGCGCAGTAGGCCCGCAGCGCTTCTCTGCGATTGTCAGTACGGCCCGGGGACGGCGCCTGCTCAGGATTATATCAGTTGGCAGGACGAGCACGGCTGAGGCGGCTGTGCAGGCGGGAGGCGCCGGGTTCAGCAGCGTGTCAGCTAAGCTGTGCTGGCACAGAGTGTCCTCACACTCATATTTACACCACGTGTCATCACCCAACTACCAGGCTTTGCCCACGGCAGTGCAACACCACACAGATATAGAACCAGATGGGAGGCAGGCGGGAAGAAGCAGGCCACAGCTGTCCAGCACCTGAGAGGGAGGTAGAGGTGAGAAATACCTAACACGTGGGTTTCCTTGTCAGGGGATGGCTAACTTTATAGTGCCTTAATGGCAATGGGTGTATGGCCCATCTTGCAATCCTAGCAAATGCTAGAGGAAATCACAGCTAACCTGGCAGTCATGGGAATCTGGTGAGAGACAATTTTGGCACCCTTCTACTGAGGGCTGACCCCTAATAAAACACTTGTATAGAGCTTATTATCCTTAGATCACAAAGAGCTCTAAAGGAGACCAGCAGGGCTTAAATTCAGCAGGAGCTGTCTGGAGCAGAGCTAAGGTAAATATTTTCAAATCTGTGGGGCAGAAGCTTCAGCCCAGCTCTTCCCATGGGACTGAAGTCTGGAGCCCCAGAGCTCCAGGAAATACTCTATGAGACTTTAAACTCTGGAGATCAGTGTGAGTACCCTAATTTCACCTGAGAAAACTAATGCATAGAGAGAAGAAGTGACTTGCTTAAGGTCACCCTGCAAGCCAGTGGTAGACCCAGAAATAAAGCCCTTTTCTCCTGCAGGCCCAACCAATGGTCTGTCTCCAGAGCCATGCTGCCCTTAGTGAGGCTTCCCATTGACTTCAACAGGCTTTGGATCAACGGTCAACTTATCACATTTAAACTCTTGTAAAGTCAAACCCAGTTGCATACGGTCTGCCAAAGACAGCTGAAACCTTAGATGGCTTTAAACAAAACAAAGCAAAGTACAGATTTGCCTAATCTGAGTTTTTGTTGGGAGGGATTTTCTCAGTCAATAAAGAGTAACTCCCCCTGAAATCTCTGCTCCTTAAGATGTGTTGCCACTGTAGGTGCAATGGCTGCAGATATTGCAACTGTGAAAGGGATGAAAATGACATGAAATGGTATAGAGCCATGATTCTCAACCTTTTTTCATTTGCCAACCCCTAAACAATTTTAAATGGAGGTGGGAAACCCTTTGGAAAACTTAGACCTAGTTTGTGGACCTCCAGGGTTTGCAGACCAGAGGTTGAGAACCACTGGTATAGAGGGAGTTAGAGAAACTAGTGGTGCCCTGACAGGCCATGAAGAAATTAGCACCTATGTGAGATTACCTTTCTGGAAAAATATAAGAGATTTAAGTTTACAAAATATTTAATTTTTTTAACTGAAAAGGGTTAAAAGTTTTTAAAACTCTTAATTTTTTTCAAAATTCTTTGCAAAAATTGACCTGTTTTGATCTGAAAGCTCAGCTAATAGTTTGCATACTGATTTGCATAGCAAGCCACCTCCACCCCAGCTCTTCTTTCCTTCCTTCCCCCTTATAAGTCCTAGACAGGCTACTGGGAAAGGAAACAACCTTCTGGTGTCCAAGGGATAAAGAGAGTCTTAAAAGGGCAATGAAACCCCAGTGCTGAGCTGGATGGGGGATCCAGCAGATTCTTCTTAAAAGGGCAATGTTAATTCATTTCTGTTCAAGGCTCATTGTAGTAATATTCAATGTGGATGTACAAGTCCAAATACGGGATGGCAGATTCTTCTGTGGTTCAACACTAGACCCCCAGCTGGCAAGGATAACAAAAAAATCATCATCTAAATTGGGGCAGAGTGCTCAAGATCAGTCCAGTCAAACTTAAAGGTACACTTAAAACAGACAGTATAAAACCATATTTTATACTGTACCTGCTTTTTTATATTATTTTATTTTTGTATCACTAGTAATAGTATTTTAGAAACTGGGAAATGAAATATTTGTTCTTTTCCATGTGGCAAACAATGAGCATTTCTATTGTGATCTGAAAGGAGCAAAACATTAACAGGACTGTTCTATAACATAGACAACTTGCTAAACTTCAACTTATCACACACCTTATCATTTCAAAATATTATTTCTTGGAATGCCAGCATCACCCACAATGTCAGTTTATGTCTGTGGAAAAATGTGTTAACGGCTGTTACATCTTCATACAAGCACCTTTTCTATTCTATTCTATTCTATTCTATTCTAGTTTTTATACTACACCTGTCACTGTGGTACCTGAGCATTTTGCCCTAACTGAAGTCAGGTTCCAGGGACCTGAATAATTATAAGATCTGATTTACAATAGTTAACCTTTCATGAACTGGAGAAATAAGTTGTCATTGTTTTAGAAATTCTGTAACACACAAGGGTTTTCCTGGTTCATAGACTTTGAGTTTAATTAGATGGAAGCAATTTTCTCCAACAAAATTAATTTTTAATTGACCCTAGTTCTCACAAAAGCAGAGTTTTGACTAATTCTTCCTGGCTGGTTTCTCGTAACATTTAATGATAAACTCATCCCTGTCTCTTTTTTTTTTAATTCAACTTCTCAGTGGCTTTCAATCCTGTCAACCACTTTGTCCTTCTTTAGCATCTCAAGCAAAAAATCAGACACACCAGCATACTCTTCTCCTGCTTTGAATATATTTTTCTGACTCCTCATTTTGGAAGGAGGCTTTACAATTTCTCATCAATCCCTGTGCTACAGAGTATCTCAAGGCTCTGTCTTCGGACCTCTTCTCTTCTCCACCTATCTCCTACCTTTGAGACATTTTATTGCTATCTTCAGTCTTGGATACCACTTCTGTACAGGATAAACCCACATTTATATCTCCCTCAGCTTACTCACTGATCCCTCTATCTTCCATCTATCTTCTCATTGTGACTCAACTCTTGGCTACACCATAACTTCCTACTATTGAATGCTACAAAGGCTGAGGTCCTTCTTCTAGGGAAAAAAGTCTTGAGCCCCTATCAACCTCAATTTAATGCCTAACTTCCCTCTGAGTTTATATATCTAGGAATTAGTCTGCCCCAAATTCATAAATTCTTCTTAGTCACCCTCTTCTTGCATTGCCATCATTCAGATTACCATCATCTTGCCTCTTGTGAATCATGGTTTGTACCCAAATGACTTACTATCTCAGTTCTTGTAATTCATAAAGTGCTTCCTTAAGCCCTGCTCTCTGAATTTCAGGGTGTAAAGACTGACAAAGCTGGTCTACTCGCTCCCTGCAGGATTGGGAACCATTTCATCCCCAATCTCTCTTCTTTCCAATAGATTCCTCTACAACATTGTCTTCGTCTTCAGAACTCCCCACACATGCATTCCCTCTGACTTTATAATTATTAATTTTGTATTCTGGTGGTGCCTAGGGTCCTTCATGCTAGGCACTACACATCACAGGCCAGGGCTCAAGTCCTGATGTCACATTCAGGAACACCATTCAAGCACTAACTTTCAGAGTTGGAGCAGCGTTCCAGTACTGTCAATTAGTGATAGTACCGGAAGTGTGTTTCAGCACTTCTGTTTTTAGGACTCAAGCACTGCTAGACGCACGTATAACAAAAAGCAGTCGCTCCCCCATGATTTTACAATGTACATATAAGAGATAACAGGTGGATATATCTAAGAGGTAGTGGGAGCACAAGGTAAGAGTGAGATGATTATGATTAGTGTCATAAGAAGCAGTCACAGCTGCCTAGCGTAATCTTACTTCTCTGACATCAAATCGACCTACTTCCCAGCAGCCCATTCCACTCCTCCTATTGGTTTCTGTCCTGTCCCATTTCTGACTCTCCACAGTTGATGGCTACTCCTTCCCTGGCGCTGCCCCATCTACCTGGAACAATCTTCCCATCCTTCCCCTGAACCACTGAGTCAAATCCTTTTTTAAAAATCTCATCTTAAACCATTCCTTTTCCTTTCAGTTTTGGATTGACTTCTTGCAGTGCATTTTATGAGACTGTGTGTTATACAGATGCTCTGCAGAAACACAATCAACTACCATGCCAAAAGGGATTTTAAAAACTGTCACAACTAAAGGTTAATTGAAAGAAAATAACTCCACCAAAATGTTGAGAGGAATTAGATGTTGTTAAAGGTTGCCCTCCCCCATGCCAAGGCCTGGCTGCCTCTGTGCTCGATATGACGAGCTCAGTTAATTACGTAAGAAATTGTTGACGTGCGTACCAGTCAGGCATAAGCTTTTCTTTTCACCACCAGCAAATCAGTGTGGTTTTCTTTTGATATCCCTTTGTTAGAGTGCAGCCAGCTAGCTGAAGGGGTGTTCCCTGTGTTCCTAATCTCTTTAGTACCCTGTTAATAACAACTTTTAAAGCAACACACTCAGACAAATGAGAGCCAGGAAGCCAGATCTACTTTAATGATACTTTCTTTTTATCCCTGACATTTTAGGAAAAGGATCAAACTGTGCATTGAATAGTCTCCCATAGCTTGAGGGAAGATCTGCAGGGGTGAAGAGAAAGCAGAGGTATTTTGTAGCCAATGAACATGTCAGGCACACAAATAGAATGTAGCTTACTGGGTTGCCACTGTCACACACTGTGGTGTAGGGAGTGCAATCTAGTGGTCAGAGAAAGACTGAGGCCTAATGGTCAGAGCAGAGCTGGAAGGTGGAACTGGAGCCAGGAAACAAGCCAATGGTGGGAGGCAGGAATTTCAGAGAAAGGTAGAGTCTCGGGCTGGAACAGGAGCAGCTGTGGGTTGGGGCAAGGATCAGTACAGGAAGCAGGTCTGGCATAGCTGCAGACATAGAATGCATTGAACAGCCACTGTGCTGCAATTGCTACAAGGTTGAAATGATCTGCTGGCTCTTCTGCCCACTCTGGGAGCAGCTGCGTTGCCAGGCAATGGTGCTAAGAAGCAGCTGAGTTCTAGACAGCCACGTGCTAAGTGTCCTCAATGCCCACAGAAGACAGTAGGAGTTGAGGGTACTCAGCACCTCACAGAATTGGACCCTCTATATAATAAGAAGGAGCAAGGCCCTTGAAATCCTTTGGCTTTTATGGCATTCTGTGCCATCTGTTTATTTTTAACAGAGAGCTACACTCTCCCTTTGAGACAATACTGTTCATTAGCTGCTGGTTGCTGAGCTCCACTCTTTCTTGGGCTTCTGCTTCCTCTAGAGCAGCAGTTCTCAAGCTGTGGGTTGGGACCCCAAAGTGGGTTGCAACCCTGTTTTAATGGGGTTGCCAGTGCTGGTGTTAACTTGTTGGGGCTCGAGGCCAAAGCTCAGGCTTCGGCTTAGGCTCAGGCTTCTCCCCACCTTGGGGGTCACGCAGTAATGTTTGTTGTCAGAAGGGGATTGCGGTGCAATGAAGTTTGAGAACCCCTGCTCTAGAGCCTTGCCCAGTCAGATGGGTCCTACTATTTGCCTGGCCTTCAGGATTAGTTTTAATTCCTAGTTGCTGACATGGACTCACTGTGATACAACCTCCAACCTGCATTTTAGAATCCTGTTGCTTAGACCTGGCTGTGGTCTGTTGTCCTGAGAGGTTTTAGTCTGCTCTTTTAAGTGCCCGGTAAGAATGTAGTTGACAGACTGACTCATACCATTGACCTGATACCAAGTTCTGTGAACACAGGAAGAATATTCTTTGTGACCCCTGCAGGTGATCAGCTTTCACCCCAAGCTATGAGTTTTGATTATCCTTATTATTGTAGCTTGCATAGTTGCAAATGTTATGCATTACTATAAAATTATACAATCCTTTTTTAAATCCAGCCACAGTTTTGTCTCGATGCCCTCCTGCTGTGGTGTGACTTCTACAGGCTGATTACAGACTCTGTAAAGAATCATTAATTTGTATTGGTTACACTTGTGCTGCCTTTAAATTTCACATTGTTCCCTTGTTCTTGTATTATGGATCAGGATTTTAAAAAAGAGGAGACTGATGGTTTTCACTATATACTTCCTAATCTTAAACAAGTCTAGCCCATCCCTTTACATTCATTTTTTTTCTAAGTGGAAGAGACCTTGAGTAATTGCTTGCTTACTTAGCCTTGAGCTTTTTGTCATATCACCCCAAGATCCCTAAGCCCTTCATGGTAAAGGTAGGATTTCTGACTCTGCCCTCTTTCCCTTATTATGAAGCATTCCTCATTTCATCTTCTGATTCCCTTTTCCCACTCCAGTCCTGGAGATGGATGGAGCCTGCTCCCTCCCTCCCCAGCCATTTCTCCTATTCATTATAGGGACATTTTCATACATGCTTTGGCATTGCCTATGGCTCATGTGGGAAGACTCAGTCTCTGTTTCTCCCAAGCGTCCCATGTCAACTTAAGAGTGAAGGATAGGTGGTCTTTTAATCTTCTTTGTTTCTGATTAAGCTGCGGTGACAGCAGCTTGCACAACACAGGGAACATTCTCTACTGCTTTACACTCTGTGCAATCCCCGTGACTTCACTAAGGTTACATGGGGGGAAGCCAGCGCCGAATCTGGCACTAAGTGTATGAGAAGATGTATTTTTCCAAGGGCAGTACCCTCCGATGGAGACAGCCCTCTGTTGCTCAGGGAACTGATGCCTCAGCAGCCTCCATGTCATTGTGGCACATTAGAACACTTTTTTTTTATTTACATCTTGCAGAAGATCCACAGAATGAGAGTGTATTCTACTGCAGTGTGTGTGTAGAGGGAAAACAACCCCCAGGGGTCCAAAGGGAGGTGGGAGACAGTGACAGCTACTGTGATGGGTTGGATCACAGAAACCCCCTTGGGAGCTGCCACCCGATGTGCCAAGACTACTTCTATCCCTGTTTTCCCTGCCAGCTCAGGACTTCAGCACCCCATCTTGCTGAGCCAGACACTCTTGTCTACTTCAACAAAGACTCAGCGTCTGAATTACCTGCCTCAAAGCTGCAGGTTTACCTGAAAACAGCTCATAGAAGCGTGCTTGTCTTTATCACCCAGATGCCCAACTCCCAATAGGGTCTAAACCCAAATAAATCCGTTTTACCCTGCCTAAAGGTTAAATTCATAAGTTGTTCACCCTCTATAACACTGATAGAGAGATATGCACAGTTGTTTGCTCCCTCAGTGTTGTGAGACACTATTCTGGTGAATTTGTTCTGAAGAGATTTTTAAAGCATTTTTGAAATGCATACAAATGGAAGAAGGTTGAGGGTGAGTCCAGGCTCTGCAGTGACTGAAAACAGTCTAGCTGGGTTTATATAAGGCAAAGTTCACACAGCTTGGGAAACCCTGTTTTATTTTGGAATTAGCTGGGGGTTTGGCACAATGTCAGGGAGAGGTGGGACACAGCCCCTCCCCCCAACAGAGGGAGCAAGGAGAGGCAGCACAGCCAGCAGAGACAGAAGGGAAGAGGCGGGGCCAGAGTCTCTTCACTTCTGGCCAGGCTGCTCTCCCCCAGCCTCTGAAGCTGCTGCAGCCAGGACAGGGGGAGGACAGGCATAAAGATGAGGTCACTGACAGGGACTGGGAAAGTTAGAAACATGGGCTCTTACAAGGGAGAGATGGGAGTGAAGAGAAGGGCCCTGACAGAGAAGCAAAGGCTTGGGGATTTGGAATCATATGGGTAAGGGATGGGCACAAACAGAAAGAGGGATCTTGCAGTAGAATGACCGACACGGGTGTGAAAACACTGTTTAATTGTTCTTTAAAACAGTTTAGTTCATAGCAGACTTGATGGATTCAGACATTTTCTGTTTCAGTCCTTTATAAATATCTAGCCTCACTGAGCTTTCCAACAGAGCAGCCGTTCCGCCGAGACAGTGCAAGAAAGGGGAAACATACCCAGAAATCCTCTAGGAGCTGAAAGGGGGTTGTGCTTCATAAAGAAGAGTTCACAAGAGTGAAACTCACCCCTGGGCAGAGTTCCAGAGAGCCTCAGTGGAACTGATGTGTTGCATAGGGTCATGCTGGCACACAGAATTTCACCACAAAGGAGCAAAAGCTAGTAGGACATGAGCGCTTCAGCTAAAATAAGAAAACCCTCTCACCTTAAACTTTCCCCCAAACTCAAACCAAACCCTGCTTGCGGCAAGAAGAAGGTCTGTCGATTTTCCTTTCTTTTCATTGTCATTTTCTTCAGCCTCTGCACTTCCTTCTTCTGCTACGACAGGGAAATGACAATGCATCTTGTGAAAGCCTGTTCCCATGCAACCAGTGTAGCAGAGGTTTGGAATGGCTGAGCAACCGAACACATGGGTATACTAGGGAAAACTACCCATTTGTCTGCGGGGATCTGTTGTGTCCCTCCCACTCCAAGGCCCATGTGCAGCACAGTGTCAACATTTAACGATTCTAAATCTCTTCATTTACTCTAGGCGCTCATGCCGAGGATTCCCTTCTGGCTCTGTTCCAGCTCCTGCTTCTAGTCCTGTCTTGTTTATGGCTCCCCTCCTCCTGTCTGTGAACTCACACTTCCTCCGGGGTTTTATGTTCTTTTGTTTCCTCGTGTTTCTTTTTTCTCAGTCCAGGCCTACACTTACTTTTAAATTGACATAGCTACATTGCTCAGCAGTGTGAAAAGTTATACACCTTTGAGTGACGTCTGTGTGCTGGCCTAACCCTGGTGTAGATGCAGCTGTGTCAGTGGAAGCATTCTTCCCTCAACCTAGCTACCTCCGCTCAGGGAGGTGGAGTTACTAAAGCAATGGTAAACCCCCTTCCATTGCTGCAGTGTGTGTCTACACTAACATAAGAACATAAGAACGACCACACTGGGTCAGACCAACGGTCCATCTAGCCCTGTATCCTGTCTTCCGACAGTGCCAGGTGCCCCAGAGGGAATGAACAGAACAGGTAATCATCAAAAAAAAAAACCCAACGAGGAGTACTCGTGGCACCTTAGAGACTAACAAATTTATTTGGGCATAAGCTTTTGTGGGCTAAAACCCACTTCATCAGATGCATGGAGTGGAAAATACAGTAGGAAGATATATATACAGAATACATGAAAAGATGTGGGTTGCCTTACCACTTCTAACGAGACAATTCAGTTAAAGTGGGCTATTATCCATCAAGTGATCCATTCCCTGTCACCCATTCCCAGCTTCTGGCAAACAGCTAATAGCCATTGATGACCTCTCCTCCAGAAACTTACCTAGTTCTTTTTTGAACCCTGTTATAGTCTTGACCTTCACAATATCCTCTGGCAAAGAGTTTCCCAGTTGATTGGGCATTGTGTGAAGAAATACTTCCTTCACTATGGGGTTACTGTGGCCACTGTAGTGTGGACAAGCCCTCAGCATGTTGTTCCTCGCTCAAGCTGAGTTTACTGCAAATCAGTGCTGCTCTAGGCTGGAAAGATTTTTGAAATGTTCCCTTCTCCTCTTTCTTTCAACCTTCCTATAACATCTCCTCCTTATCCTAATTCTCTGCTCCCTCTCTCCCCATATGGTTTCCAATAACTGAGACACTGGGGCACTCTCTCAAAGTCAGGGCCTTCTACCAGCCAGTACAGACCTCCCTTCAGTACTGCTCCTAGTTAGGTGTCTCTACTGAATGAGACAAGACACAGTCTCGTGGGAGCAGAACGTGTTACTCTCCCAATGCATCCACTCCTCAGGAGCTAGCCCAGAAAGCCAGAGATCAAATCTTGAGATTTGAACTTGAGTCTCTTTGGCTTTTTATTTTGCAATCACAGGAGGCCCATCCTACACGAACATACTCTGTGAACCATAGCAGAGGAAAAGAAATTTGAGATAAATTATGCTTGAAGGACTACTGCTGAGCTGTTGAAACAGGCCTTTTGCTTTAGTTGGTCACTGATCCATCAGCCATGTTTTCATGCAGAGGGAAGGAAGCCTCCATGTACAATAGGGAGTGTGAAACTAAAGATAAGATTTGGGTTTTGCAAGAGGAAGTGAGGCTAGAGTTTCTGGTCATCTCCACACAGAGGGGATTTTAGCTGAAAGCAGGTTGAACGGCTGAAACGTACACATCCTCCTAGGATAGTTTCCAACTCCGTCACATTTTTTCTTCAGCAAGGAAAACTGAAACGCTATGGGGTGTTCTCGCATTATGTTAGGGGCAGTCATAGCACAGTGAAAGAGAGGAGATGCTTGGGGGCAAGGTCTTTGGGGATAATGGAAATATCTGGCTGGCAGCAGGAAAAGGTGCTCTCACTAGCTGGGGGGAGAGTGGTGTATGGACAGGACATAGGGAAAGCAGCCACGTCTCTAGGGTTAAGTGTGTGGAGGATGGAAGTGTCTCTGGCACTAGCAGGAGGCAGACAATCTCACAGTGAGACACCCTCACTGCAAGGGACATAGATATTGCCAGAACTATGAATAGGATGAAAAATTGGATCTGCCTTTTTGCACCCAGAAGGTCCCGAGCTGCAAGCTCCCAGCTTTTCACTTCCCGTAGGTGGCAAAGCTAATCTCAGCTTTCCTTTTTTTCAAAAGTATGGATCAGATCTTCAAGCCTTGCCCCTTTCCTCCCATGGCACAAAGGGCAGCCGGGGGGATTCCCAGGAAATCCCACCTCCTTCCAAACCTTCCATCGTAACACACTGTGCTCCAGAAAATCTGATCAAGTAAAATGACCCTTAGGGAGCCATTACTGCCAGCATAAGATACAGCAGCCCTGTGACTCTTCTGACTTATGCAGGTGATCGGGTGAGAGTGAGGAGGACTTTAAGCTATCATTGCATCCCTCCAACTGCTCCTGCCCCTAGCATAGCTCACCTGGACCTAAAGATCTGGTCTTGTGTTTCTAGCCTCTTGCAAGGTTAGCTTTGAAAATGTAACCCCAATCACTAGTGCTGAATATTTATTATTGTGATTTGCCCTAAAAGTCCCAGTCTGTTAATGATGTTTCTTATACTCACCCCATTCTGGCCTTTGGGATCTGTGCAGTCACAAGTGCCTTGATTTGGGAGAGGATGACACTGCACTAGTAAAGGAAGCGCTGTCTAGACTGTTGCCAGTGGAGACAGGAACATCACAAGCTCCTTCCCAGGTGGCTGCCTGAAGCTGAGCAGCTAGTGTGACCTCTGAACACAATGTGGGAGAAGCTTAGTAGCATGACAGACTGAGTGGGCTAGTTACAGGGCCCGAAGTGAGGCCTGGTCTACACTACGCATTTATACCGATTTTAGCAGCTTTAAGCCGATTTAACACTGCACCCGTCCACACAATGAGGCCTTTTATATCAATATAAAGGACTCTTTAAACCGGTTTCTGTACTCCTCCCCGACGAGAGGAGTAGCATTGAAATCGGTATTACCATATCGGATTAGGGTTAGTGTGGCTGCAAACCGACGGTATTGGCCTCCGGGCGGTATCCCACAGTGCACCATTGTGACCACTCTCGACAGCAATCTGAACTCAGATGCTCTGGCCAGGTAGACAGGAAAAGCCCCGCGAACTTTTGAATTTCATTTCTTGTTTGCCCAGCGTGGAGCTTTGATCAGCACGGGTGGCCATGCAGTCCCAAATCCAAGAAGAGCTCCAGCATGGACCATACGGGAGATACTGGATCTGATCGCTGTATGGGGAGACAAATCTGTTCGATCACAGCTCCATTCCAGAAGACGAAATGCCAAAGCGTTTGAAAAAATCTCCAGACAGAGGCCACAGCAGGGACTCAGCATAGTGCTGCGTGACAAGCGTAACCGAAAGCCAAAGAATCAAAAGGACGTTCGTGGAGGGAGGGAGGCGGTACTGAGGACTCCAGCTATCACACAGTCCCCGCAGTCTCCAAAAAGTATTTGCATTATTGGCTGAGCTCCAAATGCCTGGAGGGTCAAACACATTGTCCGGCATGGTTCATTGTATAGCTCGTCAATTTAACCCCTCCCCTCCCCGTGAAAGAAAAGGGAAAAAAATCGTTTATTGACTTTTTTATATGTCACCCTATGTCTACTGCATGCTGCTGGTAGACACGGTGCTGTGGCAATGAACAGTAGCGCCCTCTCCTCTCCCCTCCTTGGTGGCAAACGGTACAATATGACTGCTATCCATTGTCATCATCAGCCCGTGAGTGCTCCTGGCTGGCCTCAGGTGAGGTCGGCCGGGGGCACCTGGGTAAAAATAGGAATGACTCCCAGTCATTCCCAGTAGATGGTACAGAACAGCTGGTAACCGTCTTCATCATAGCAACTGGGGGCTGAGCTTCATCAGCCCCCTCCTTTCATGTCTAAAGAAAAGATTCTGTACTGCCTGGACTATCATAGCAGCGAGATGCTGGGCTCGTCTCTCCCGCCACCGTTTAATGTCCTGCCTGGACTATCATAGCAGCTGGAGGCTGCCTCACGCTCATTTTATCTCACTAACAAGTCACTGTTTCTTATTCCTGCATTCTTTATTACTTCATCACACAAATGGGGGGACACTGCAACGGTAGCCCAGGAGGGTTGAGGGAGCAGGGAAGCAACGGTTGGGGTTGTTGCAGGGGCACCCCCTAGAATGGCATGCAGCTCATCATTTCTGCAGGATCTGACACGAAGCGGCTGTGCTCTCTGGTACACTGGTTCTCTAGCACACTTGCCCCATATTCTAGGCAGGACTGACTCTGTTTTTAGATAAACCATAAAGGAGGGAATGACCTGGGGGGTCATTCCCATTTTTGTCTTTGCGCCCCCAGCTGACCTCAGCCAGGAGCACCCATGACAGCAGCAGACGGTACAGAATGACTGATAACCATCATCTCATCGCCAATTTACAATGGCATGGCAGATGGTACAGAACAACTGATAACCGTCTCTGCTGTCTTGCAAAGGCAAATGAATGCTGCTGTGTAGCACTGCAATACTGCCTCTGTCAGCAGCATCCAGTACACATACTGTGACAGTGACAAAAGGCAAAACGGGCTCCATGGTTGCCATGCTATGGTGTTTGCCAGGGCAATCCAGGGAAAAAGGGCGCGAAATGGTTGGCTGCTGTTGCTTTCACGGAGGAAGGAATGAGTGACGACATTTACCCAGAATCACCCGCGACACTATTGTTGCACCATCATGCATTGGGATCTCAACCCAGAATTCCAATGGGCGGGGAAGACTGCGGGAACTATGGGATAGCTACGGGATAGCTACCCACAGTGCAACGCTCCAGAAATCGACACTAGCCTCGGTACATGGACGCACACCACCAAATTAATGTGCTTAGTGTGGCCGCGTGCACTCGACTTTATGCAATCTGTTTTACAAAACTGGTTTATGTAAAATTGGAATAATCCCGTAGTGTAGACGTATCCTGAGAGACTGCTGTGATCTAACCCCAGCTCTGAGATGGAGGATCTCAATTGCTCTGGCAAGTCATTTCCCTGTCTTAGTTTCCCCAGCTGTACAACAGGGATAATACCAGGCATCTTGGATGATTAATTAAAGGACTGTTTGGAAAGCACTATCTACAGCTAAAATATACTAGAATGTGCCCAAAGCCCAGCTGCGGCTGGAGGTCTAGAATCCCAACTTGCAGGAAGAATTGACCCTTGCAACATGCTTTTAAAAGATGTTAACTTTGTTCAGACTGCTCTGCTTCCACTGCGGGAACCTGTCTGAATATTGTTCCCATCTTTGATTTTCATTATAGCTGGATCACTAGCTACACCTTGAGTTAATGTCATCTAATGGTTTCCAGACAAAATGAATCAGCAAAACATGAGAATGCCCCACAGAAACGTCTGACTGACCTTCCCCAGAATCTTCGGCTGGCCCTGTGCATGGTGGCGGGATGACCAGGTAGGGGTGGGTTAGGTTTGGGAAGGCAGGGGCGAAAATTTTGTGTCAGGCCCACTTCAAAATGCTGAGGCTGCCTCCATGACTAACAGGAATGTCAACATTGGCATACTGCCCATTTTTATCACCTATCCTTTTCAGATAAACTTTACTTCCTTTTATATTCTTCTCTTCTGCCCTTCCGTGAACAATGTCTGTGCTAGGTGTAGATCACAACCACAATTGCTACAGCTTGATTTTCATAGAAGGGAACTGTTATGAAATCCCAGCTCAGATATGGAAATCCTGCTAGGTGGGGTGTGTGTTGCAGTAAACCTGCCATTTATTTTATTTAAAAAATGCAAAATGCTGTCAGTCCCATCCATTTCAATCTGTGTGCACTTCTCCTCAGCTGCCAATGCTTCTGCATCTGTCCAGGGAGATGCCCCTCCTTGCCTGCAGTTAGCACACAGACAGTTCTGCCCTCAGTGCACTCAACTGTGTTTGGGGGTGGCGGGCGCCTTTTGTACAATGGTGTCAATGTACTTGTACCCCAGTCTGGTGAGAGCAGCCCGTGCAGTTAACAGAGAGACTGTTATCCTTACCTTCTGTCCTATGTATCTCCCAGACACAGCACTCTTCACTGAAGTCACAAGAAACTTGGAGGTTTTGCCTTTTAGGCACTCTGGCAGATCTTCCTTTGGTTTTGATCTATGGTATTTGCATCTACTCTGTAGATCTTCCTCTGAGCTTAAAGTTCAAAAGCCCCTCAAAACACAAAGCAAAACTCCATGAAAGTTGTCTTGCTGTCCCCGGTTTTGCATCAAACCCATGAATTTCACATGCTTTGGATTCAAATCTAGGGCCCAGGTTGCCATGAAAGGTTAATTAACTGTAATAAATCTTTCACTCAACCTGCTCTGCAGTTTTGTCTATACTTGGGATTCAGCCATTGGTGACCAGAAGCTGGAGCAACTGCAGTGGGGCAGCCCCCCTAGTGTAGATAAAGAAAGTTGGGATTTGCACCAGTGGTACTTATCCCTGCTTGAAAGTGAGGTAACCTGAACTGGGAAGGATGACCTAGTGAATAATGGTCTTCCTAAGGACTCAGATGAGTTTAATTCCTGGTTCAACCACAGATTTCCTGTACGACATTGGCAAGTCATTAAATGTACCCTGTCTCAAGTTCCTCCTTCTGTGAAATGGGTGTAATATTTCTTTACCTCACAGGGATATTGTGAGGATAATTCCATTAAAGATTTGAAGTGTTCAGATGCTCCATTGATGAGAACCATATAGGTAGAACATGCACTGTAAAATAAATACATCTCAGGTAGTTGGTTCCATAGTGTTGAGGGGGCTGATCACATGTGGCCAGGCTCACTGGTGCTCTTGTGCTGGTGTCTGTTGAAATTGATAAACAACTGGGTGGTTCACTGGCAGAGACTGCACTTGTTCTAAAGAAAAAAAATTAAGGAAGTTCTGTCCGGAAGTGTCTGCTGAACGTTACACTTCAGTAGTGCAGAGTTCTTAGGAGTAGATCTCTCCTAGAGTGGGTGCATGTGTGTGTTTCTCTCAGCCAATCCCAGGCTTTCCTCTTGCATAAGCTTCAACTTCTTCTCCCTGTGCTGGGACCCACCTGCTTGTTTGGAGAACTGCTGATTTACAATGCAGATGAGTGGCTGTTTGCTTGTCTGTGCTGGTCGTCCCTAAGTTTCCCTGGCATATAAGAGGTTGTTTGGTGCCTGATGCCTAGGGCAGTGGTGGCAGAGAACATGATGTGAGAGGCAGAGATCAAGAAGAGGGGGGCCAAGAAAGAGCGAGCCCTGCAGCTGCCCTGTTGGCTGAGGGGCAGATCCGTGGGACAGAATGTCGATACTCACACCCATCCTGACGTCCCCCAAGGTAAAGGAGTATCTATCCAAGGGCGAGCGCTTCATCAAGTGGGATGATGTGAGTACCTGGGCTTTCACTGCATGTGCTGGGGGCACGGAGGAGGCCGAAGTCCTGCTGGAGGGCTGGGAGTGCCTGCTCGTGTGCATGTGTGTGTGGGCAGCCTGTATGTGAGAAAGTAGGAAGGGGCAATGGGAAAATGTATGTCTGCTGTATGTGTGAGCACCTGATGCATGGAGAGGGATGGGTGGATGAGGGGGATGCTGAGTGAGTGCATGTGTGTATGGATACGGGGGGTGGGTGATTGTGCCTGTGTGTGTGGGGGAGGTCATGGCAGTGCACTCTGACCCCCATGGGCACAGACAGCTGTGTCCTAGGTCCATGAAGGAGATCTCTGGTGGCATGATCAGGGCCCCCCTTCTGTCCCATGGGTCAGCCTAGGGAAAGATGGAAAGTCAGTGCAGCTCCCCTCGTCCTCCCTAAGACAAAGGAAACGTGTCCTTGGTGCTGCAGGTGTCCCTGTGCCGACAGGGTCACTCCCTGCACTCAGAGATCTCCAACGAGGTTGTCCAGGGTATGAGTCTCAAGCAGAAGGGCTCCCCAGTTTTGCAAAGGGAGGGGAAAAAATCAAATCAGGAGTTGCTTCCCCTTCTGGTCCCATTGCTGGAGGGTGTGGCAGTGAGCTGTTTCCTTCTCTCCCAGCCTTGTTCACAAACAGGGAAGATGTGGTTAGTCTGTGAGCTACAGAACTTGCATGGGATATAGGAGCTCAGTGGCTGCTTAGTCCACGCTTTCACCAGTGTTAGGAAGGGGGCTCAGGTACAGGCTTATTTTCCCACCATTCTGGATTGGGCTCAAGGGCCTGCTTTGGTTGGTTTTTAGCTGAGGACTGTGAAGAGCTGCTCGCTCATCCATCTTCTTGTGTTTGCAAAGTGACTGGCTTGAGATATTCATTGAGTACCCATGACAGTCTGGGGGAAGGGGTTTGGAACAGGAGTGAAGGAAGAAATTCATTTGCTAAATATTCCTCTGAGTCTAAGAATCCGTGCTCATTGTCTCCCAGGAAGGCCTCCAGCATTGCCCCAGGCAGGGATATGGGGCAGCTGTCCATGTCTTTATTTTAGAGCCAGATCTCTGTGCCTTTTAAGATTTACTCATCACTAGAGGTAAGAGTCAATAGACCAGGGGAGCTATGAATATATGATAGTTTGCCTGGATCTGGGGGAAGCTTTTACAGAGTATGACAAAAGAGACACATTTTAAAGGTACATAAGTGGCTACGTAGTGGGTGATGGTGAGCTGCTCAAGTGGATGCAGATCTAGTTTGAAGACAAAAGGCCTTCTTTGTAGAAGCAGTATGGGATGAAGGAGGCGACTGGGACATGCAGTAATCAATGATCTGCAATGACAATCTAGCAGTGATCAAGCCAGCAGGTGATGTAGCATGCAGATAGCAGAAATGGATGGTGCTAATACAGGTCAAAATGACACTGGTAGCTCAGCAACATGGGCAGATGCGCCTCCTGACTTGTATAATTTGCTGTAGAAAATAAGTGAAGGAGTCCAGAGCTGAGTGGAACACAGATATATCTGTCTTCAATCATGATTGCTGCTAGCAGGGTTCTAACGTGGCTTCCTTAGTATTTTGTTTCTGAGAACAATGTTGGCCAAACAGGCATAGTCTAAAGCTGGCATTTTCAAGTGGACACCAATTTTCTGTCCCTGTTTTTGGGTGCCCACCTTAAGAGAATTAGAATCTGATTTTTAAAGGCCTTCCCTTGGAAATACTAGGTGCTCAGCACCTCTAAAATCCAAGATGTCTCAAACTGATCATCTAAGAACTGAGCCCGCTGGTCTCCCCAAAAAAACACTGTCCACTGCTGAAAATGATGGCCTTAGTCCTTAGGTAGTCGACAGCATGGCTTTCCAGCAAAACATATCCTTAATTAGGATTTGGTTATTCCATTCATATTTCTCCATCTTGTCATGCTTCCTGTCCCACATGTATGTGTGTGGGAGGGAGGGGTGCTGCAAAGGGAAATGGTGAGATATCTTAGGCTGCAGTGTTGTCAGTGCACTGGCAAGACTCGACTCTCCTTTTCCCTCTCATTAAACTGGATTTTGGGATCCCTTTGCTTTCTCAGCACCTGACCAGATTAGGATCCTGACAAAAGCTAGCTGCTTTAAACGGTATCCAGATTAGGTGCTGTTGGCGGGCAGGGGGAAACATTTTGATGAAATGAAGGATATTATGTCTGCTTCATCCAGCAAGGAGGTGTTCCCTTTGCAGTCTTGGAGTCGTACTGGAACCATCACTGCTTTTGGATTCCCAGGGAGCAGCAATGGCCTATCGGGCCTTTAGCACCTTCAACTGGCCCAGGAATTGGAACTCTACCTCTAACGGAGGACGTCCTCCTCTAGACTGACTTATTTTAATGTCTTTTATTTAATTAGATTGAAACTTTTAGGGGGAGAGATCATCTTTACTCTGTGTTTGTACAGCACCCAGTTCAAAGGAGGTGCCATCCAGAGTAGAGAGTCTGGATGCTACTGTAATATAGATGATACCTAATCATTATAGCCACCTTGAAGACTGCTCCAAAGCCTCAGCTAATGCAGAATATGTTTCGCCATCTCTTAAGTGGGACAAACAGATGTAAATATAGCAGTTGGGATATATTACCAACCACCTGACCCTGGATGGTGATAGTGACTGTGAAATGCTCAGGGAGATTAGAGAGTCTATAAAAATAAAAAAATCTCAATAATAATGGGGGATTTCAACTATCCCCATATTGACTGGGTAGATGTCACCTCAGAATGGGATGCAGAGATAAAGTTTCTTGACAACTTAAATGACTGCCTCTTGGAGCAGCTAGTCCTGACACCCACAAGAGGAGAGACAATTCTTGATTTAGTCCTAAGTGGAACACAGGATCTGGTCCAAGAAGTGAATATAACTGGTCTACCTGGTAACAGTAACCATAATATTATTAAATTTAACATCCCTGGAGCAGGAAAAACACCACAGCAGCCCAACACTGTAGCAATGAATTTCAGAGAGGGGGACTACACAAAAATAAGGAAGCTAGTTACACGGAAATTAAAAGGTACAGCGCCAAAAGTGATATTCCTGCAAGCCGCATGGAAACTTTTAAAAGACACTATAATGTATACCCCAAATTAAAAAACATAGTAAGGGAACCAAAAAAGTCCCACCATGGCTAAATAACAAGCTAAAAGAAGCAGTGAGAGGCAAAAAGGCATCCTTTAAAAAATGCAAGTTAAATCCTAGTAAGGAAAATAGAAAGGAGCATAAACTTTGGCAAATGAAGTGTAAAAATATAATTAGGAAGGCCAAAAAAGAATTTGAAGAACAGCTAGACAAAGACTCAAAAACTAATAGCAAAAAATATTTTAAGTACATCAGAAGCAAGAAGCCTGCTAAACAACCAGTGGGGCCACTGGGCGATTTAGATGCTTCAGGAGCACTCAAGGACAATAAGGCCATAGTGGAGAAGCTAAATGAATTCTTTGCATCAGTCTTCATGGCTGAGGGTGTGAGGGAGATTCCTACACCTGAGTCATTCTCTTTAGGTGACAAATATGAGAAACTGTCCCAGATTGAGGTGTCATTAGAGGAGGTTTTGGAACAAATTGATAAACTAAACAGTAATAAGTCACCAGGACCAGATGGTATTCACCCAAGAATTCTGAAGGAATTCAAATGTGAAATTGCAGAACTACTAACTCTAGTGTGTAACTTATCATTTAAATTAGCTTCTGTACCAAATGATTGGAGGATAGCTAATGTGACGCCAATTTTTAAAAAGGGCTCCAGAGGTGATCCTGGCAATTATAGGCTGGTAAGCCTGACTTCAGTACCTGGCAAACTGGCTGAAAGTATGGTAAAGAACAAAATTGTCAGACACATAGATGAGCATAATTTATTGGGGGCAGAGTCAACATGTTTTTTGTAAAGGGAAATCATGCCTCACCAACCCACTAAAATTATTTGAAGGGGTCAACAAGCATGTGGACAAAGGGGTTCCAGTGAATATAGTGTACCTAGATTTTCAGAAAGCCTTTGACAAGGTCCCTCACCAAAGGCTCTTAAGCAAAGTAAGCTGTCATGGGATAAGAGGGAAGGTCCTCTCATGGAACGGTAACTAGTTAAAAGATAGGAAATTAAGGGTAGGAATAAATGGTCATTTTTCAGAATGGAGAGAGGTAAATAGTGGTGTCCCCCAGCGATCTGTACTGGGACCAGTACTAATCAACATATTCATAAATGATCTGGAAAAAGGGGTAAACAATGAGGTTTCAAAATTTGCAGATGATACAAAATTACTAAAGATATTTAAGTGCCAGGCAGACTGCGAAGAGCTACAAAAGGATCTCACAAAACTGGGTGACTGGGCAACAAAATGGCAGATGAAATTCAATGTTTATAAATGCAAAGTAATGCGCACTGGAAAACATAATCCCAACTATACATATAAAATGATGGGGTCTAAATTAGCTGTTGCCACTCAAGAAAGAGGTCTTGAGTCATTAAGGATAGTTCTCTGAAAACATCCGCTCAATGTGCAGTGGCAGCCAAAAAAGCTAGCAGAATGTTGGGAATCATCAAGAAAGGGATAGATAATAAGAGAGAAAATAGCATATTGCTTCTATATAAACCTATGGTACACCCACATCTTGAATACTGCGTGCACATGTGGTCACCCCATCTCAAAAAAGATATATTGGAATTGGAAAAGGTTCTGATAAGAGCAACAAAAATGATTAGGGGTATGGAACGGCTTCTGCATGAGGAAAGATTAATAAGACAAGGACGTTTCAGTTTGGAAGAGACGACTAAGGGGGATATGATTGACATCTATAAAACCATGACTGATGTGGATAATGTAAATAAGGAAGTGTTATTTACTATTTCTCATAACACAAGAACTAGGGGTCACCAAATGAAATTAATAGGCAGCAGGTTTAAAACAAACAAAATATTTCTTCACACAACACACTGTCACTCTGTGGAACTCTTTGCCAGAGGATGTTGTGAAGGCCAAGACTATAACAGGGTTTAAAAAAGAACTAGATAAGTTCATGGAGGAGAGGTCCATCGATGGCTATTAGCGAGGATGGGCAGGGATGATGTCCCTAGTCTCTGTTTGCCAGAAGTTGGGAAAGGGCGACGGGATGGATCACTTGATGATTACCTGTTCTGATCATTCCCTCTGAGGCACCTGACCTTGGCTGCTGTCAGAAAACAGGATACTCGGCTAGATGGACCTTTCATCTGGCAAAGTATGGCTGTTCTTATGTTCTAAATATGGCCAGATTCAGTTTTAAACATACTTCTACTTTATTTATTTATTATTTATTCTAGTGAGAACAAATTATAAGCATCCTGAATGTACAATCCTTACTGTCTTTGGCAAGTTCACACAAGTAGCTTCATTCACTTCAGTACATTGTGATCCAAGGCACAGAAGTAAGAGGTCATAAAGCCTCTGTGTGGGCTACTCCCATCACAGACCACAGTGCATGGATTAAATAGCCTTCATGAAGCCACGTGTTGGGGCTTGGAGTGTGCAGGGCCTTAACTCCATCCATAAAAAGCAGCAGCCAGTGCAACTGAGCCAGCACAGAGTGGAAAGTAAGCTGTGCCAAGTAAAGGGATGGAACAACTTACTTTCTCCCTGGAGCAATGGAAAACCAGAAACCAAACTGTGACTGTCTACGTCACAATTATGTCCCAGGGCTGTTGCAGGGCAGCAAAGCTACAAGCTGTCCCTTACAGAAAGTAACTTCTCAATTGATCCCTAAGTGATTATTAGAAATGGATCCCTTGAACAGGAAATAGGATTTCTAAGGTGAAATTCTGGCCCCCTTAGAGTCAATGAGAGTTTTGCTCTTGATTTCAGTAGGGCCAGAAATTCACCCCAAGTGAGGTTTTGATTTTTGCATATCTCTGCATATAGGGGGCAAAGTTAAGGTGGGTGAGGCAGTATAAGTCAAGGGAAATTATGGTGAATGAGAAAGGATTATTCCACAAAGGAGAACAGCCTGGCTCCCCTAACTGTTCATTTCCAGACATTTTGGGATTTGGGGTTTCTTCTTCTTTAAAGTGATGAATTTTTGCAAAGAAAGTACTATAGGTTTGGGGTGTGAGATGAAATTAATTGAAACATACTTGTAATTTATAATCACAAACCTTATATAATCCATGCTCTGCTCTGGCTTCCAATCCACCCCCAAGAGCAAGTGAAGGATTTTATTATCTACAAAGCTCTGAATGGTCTGGGTTCCCACATCCATCTCACCTGCTATGCCACATCACAACAGTTGTGTTCCACAAGACAGCCCTTGCTCTCTGTCCCTGGGGTTGAACTCCAGGGCATGGGCAGCAGGACATTCTGATGGAAGATCCTCATCTCTGGAATTCACTCCCTCCTGCAGTCTCTCACAGACCAACCTTGATGCATGTGTTTTAGGATGTGTGTGCTCAGTCTGTTTTTTTCTTCATGTGGACCTATAGCCAAAAGGGAGGAGCCTATCCTGTTAAGAAAAGGAGATAGAGGCAGGTATGACCATGGTTTGTGCCAGTTCTCAGCAGGAGTTCATGATAATTCGTGCAACGTCTAAGATCTCACAACATTGGGTGATTGAATAAACTTTGAACCCAGTTGTAGCTAGCATAGATCTGTTCCTCATGTGGACAGGAAGGAAGGAGGTCCTTCTGGGCTCTTCTACACTGAAGACGCTGCTTGGTTTTAAAAAGCTTGATTTGGTGGGAGAGTGTGGGAAATCTAGAAATGTGGCCGGTGGGATCCTCATTTGCATGTCAATGTCCAGAATGCTCTTCCAGCTCCTAGCAGTGAGCTCAGGGAACTAACTGAGAACTATGGGGACATGGGTAGGTATGTGTATCCACATGATCTTTCTACCTATTGCAGAACAGGAGACAAAGTGGCAGTGAAAGGAGGGAGTGGAACGATGAGAGGGAGAGCATGACAGACAGATGGTTATTGCAGTGTTTAGTTCTCACAGAAGGTGCCAACCCTGGAGATTTAAGTCCCTTGGATACTCATAGCGGAGGTACAGGACACAGTGGCAACATATCCTTCCTTCATACTTTGCTGCCAATGTGCCTTGGCTCAGCATTGATCTGGAGGTGGGACTCACCATTGGGGTAGCAGCAGTATATGTTAGTATAGCTTCCATAACCCTTGGCTCTCGCTTGCTGGAGCTGAACTCAAACCAATTAGCCATTTTACACAGACCACAGAATAGTTGAAGGTGATTCACCAAGTCTGGGCTGCAGGGGAAACTACGTTCCCTTACAGATTCTCCAAAGCTTTAAACCTTCTTTCTCCTGGTTTTGTCAGGACACAACGAATGCTTCGCCTGTGATTCTCCGGGTAGATCCAAAGGGCTTTTACTTATATTGGACATATCAGAATAAGGTAAGTGCTGAGCTTTCCAGCTGTGTCTCTGAATTGGAATTTGTAAAAGTACCCAGAGCAAGGAGGCTTGGTCAGCAGCCAGGCAGCTAACCACAGAACACATCCCGTCTTAGAAGAAAGCACCACACAAGGGCCTGTGGACTGCCACTTGTTCTGTGGCAGGTGCTCCTGCAGCAATTTCCTCGGCAATTCCAGGATAAAGCAGGGAATCAGAGGAACTAGGCTGCAGGTGTTGATGGGAAATGAGTGCTTGCTTTTTTGTCACAGGTTTTGTTTGCGCTGTATAGCTCGTTAGTTCCTTGCATCTCATAGCACTTTACAAACGTGAGTAAGCATTAATATCCCCATTTACCAGACAGGCTGAGTGAATTGTCCAGAATGAGTAAATGGCAGAGCTGGGGCTACAACTCAGGACTCTTGAGTGAGAGCCCTGTGCACGGCCTACTAGGCCAAAAGCTACAACTATTACATGCCTGAAACATGTATGGACTATGCTTGTAGCTAAGTCATGTGCTGATGCTTCCAAGAGCTATGTATGACATTTATCCAGGCATGAGCTGAAAAAAGGGAGGAAGGAAGGAAGATGGAAGACAGCACACCTCAGTTCGAGAGGGAGATATTGGTTCCTCCAGTGCTAAACTGGAACACACAGTTGTATATCTACATTTGAGCTGGGCGGTGTGATTCCCAGCTTGCATAGATGTGCTTGCGCTAGCTTGCTAAAAATAGCAATGTAGCCAGGGTAGCATGGTAAGTGACTCATGCTAGCCACCCAAGTACATAACCGCTTGGATCTGTGGGTATGTACTTGGGTGGCTAGCCCAAGCAGCCACCTCTGCTGCCCTTGACACATCGCTATTTTTAATGTGCTTGCTTAAGCAGAGCTAGTGCAGGTACATCCACACAAGCTGGGAATCACACCTCCCAGCTCAGATGTAGACATACCCAGCAAGGGAGAGGCAGACTGGAGCATGAAGACTCTCCCATAGCTGGAGCGAGGAGCGGAGAGGAGCAGGGATACTGGAACAGTTTGTATAGTAGGGGTGCTAAGAACTATTGAACCAAACTGTAAACCCTGCATATAATGGAAACCACTTCAAGCCCATGTGTGAGGCAGCACCCCTAGTTCCAGCACCTTAGCAGGGGAGATGCAGTGGGTAAGGAGAAAAAATCCAATTCCCTAAGAGGCAGAGTGTGCTGGGAGATGGCAGGTGGGAGGCTGGGCCTACATGCTTCCGCTTTCTAGTCCCCTGTGGTTCAGCTTCACTTCCTTCTCATGACCCACATACTGACGCATTGCAGATAAAGAGACAGCAGCAATAACATTAGCAATAACAATAGCTGGGACAATTTGGGTACTATTAGTGACATCTTCACTGTGATGGTTTCCTCATAACAGTGATTGCCAGTGCCAGCTGGGGCTCCAGCATGGTGAACTCCCTCACAACGGTGCCACAATAATGCTTGTCGGCACAGCAGTCATGTGAGATAAGGAGCTGTTAGCAGCAGCATCTTATGCCGTTATATTCCCCTGAAATGTCTGCAGTCCCTTCTGCTGTGTGTCTCCTCCTGAAACATTTGACATTCTGCTTGAGGGCACTCTAGATCTACTCATCCTGGTTGCAGGAGTGGAGCTATAGGGAATGCTATAGGGCAGGGGTGGCCAACCTGAGCCCAAGAAGGAGCCAGAATTTACCAATGAACATTGCCAAAAAGCCACAGTCATATGTCAGCAGCGTTGGTCATTCCCCCCACCCAGCTCCTCCAGCCACCAGCGCCTCCCGCCCATCGTCAGCCCTGCCAATCAGGGCCTCCCATGCCTCCCGCGCACTGCAATCAGCTGTTTTGCAGTGCACAGGAGGCTCTGGTGGAGTGGGGGGAGGAGCAAGGGCATGGCAGGCTCGGGGGAAGGGGCAGGGGCCTTGGAGAAGGGGTGGAGTGGTGGCAGGACCTGGGGCAGAGCAGGGGGTTGAGCAGTGAGCACCCCAGAGCACATTGGAAAGTTGGCATCTGTAACTCCAGCCTCAGAGTCAGTGCCTATGCAAGGAGCCCCATATTAATCTCTGAAGAGCTGCATGCGGCTCCAGAGCCACAGGTGGGCCACCCCTGCTATAGGGTGTCTGCTTCCTCCTGCAGCACAGCGGAACAAGTGGGCAGCTCTGGAACAGACTTACAAAAATCAGGAGACACCAATTTTTGTAAACCACAGACACTGTGACCGCCCCGTCCCTTCTCCCTAAAATAGCAGATGTGCAGGGTACGTAACTGATGCGAGGTGTTCAGAGCTGGAGACAAGGCCTGCTGCTATTTGGGCAAAGGATGCTGAGTCTGTGGAAGGGTGTGAGCAGCAGGCCTGGTACTGGAATAGTGGAGCTGTGGGAAGCAGGCCTGCTGCTGTGGGTGGAGACACAGCTCAAGTGCCTAATTTTACTGGGAAATGCAGTACTAGTTGATTAGCATCTAGTACAAACTGTAAGCAAATCTGAGAGCCACAAGGCACATTTGCCTGCTTTATATCCTAGGAGAAGCATTTGTCTGGCATCTTTCCCACTCTGAGAGAGTCTCTGGGTGTTGTGTGAGCTGACAACGGCTGCTGGGTGTAGCTGATAGGCAGGCTGCTGGCAGTATGGGTTGGCATGGGCCATGGGTTGGCCAGTCTGGAGAGTGTGGCCATGGCAACGAGTGGGCGGATGCAGCCACAGAACAGGCTGACCCCACTAGATTATGTGGGTGACATGAGTGATTAGCAGAATGACACCGGTGGGGGCAGTAGGCAGACTGATGACATGGGTAACAGGTGAGGAACTGGGGTGGACTGTCACACTACTTTCTGTGGCTGGGCTGGTAGCTGATTCATTTGCCCTGCACACACACCATATTGCTGATCCCAGGTCCAGTGGTAACTGCTTGGCCCTGACAGGCCTTGAGGGCACCCATATGGGAGCAGGATGTCATGTTATTAGGGGAGGAGCTATGTTAATTATTGTTTTAAACCTTTGAGTCTGCCTTTGTGAACTAGATGTTTCCACAAGTGTGAGCAGACTTGGCCCAAACTGAGTGCTTGTTCAGTGAGTTAGGTGCTGTGTCTTCCCTCCTGAGTGCTCACTAAGCATTGCACATCCTGCCAGATGTTTCCAGGACTCTGTGCAGAGTCCCTATTTTCACTTCAGAGATACCACCCTGTCTGATTAACTGGGCTTTACTGAACAGCAATCCACCCCTGCTATAGCCTCTTGCCTTCCTCCTTCTTAGGGCAAGTTTGTGGCATGCCCTTTGGTGGGTGTGCAAGGTGCTCTCCCTCAGAGCAGGAGCTTGATGGAATTGCAGCCCTCGTGCTCTGTTGCCCCAGAAACTGTTCCCTGCCCGAACCTCCACCCCAAAAAGGAAGGAGGTGGAGCCACTTATTACTGTTCCTCTGCACTGACCAGGGGAGCAGCCGGGTTACACAGGGTGCCAGCAGGTGCTGTCTCTGTGTGGCTGGGAGTTGTGCCATTGTTCCTGCTCTGGAAGTGCAGCTCCACACTGACCCCAATGCAGGGCTGTGAGTGGGAGCCACCAGAGAGCCCTGCCATTCCCTTTCTAACCCTTCCCTCTCTTGCTGTCCTTCCCCTTCCTCCTCCAAGTGCCAGCCTTCTCCTTGTTTTTATTCTTTTGCAGGAAATGGAATTTTTGGATATAACCAGCATCCGAGACACCCGAGTAGGAAAATTTGCCAAAATCCCCAAGGTGAGTCTGTGGCCCTTTTCTGTTCAAAGCCGAGCCCTTGCTGGAGCATGTGCCACATGTCTGCATAGATAGTATCTTTCATACTGCCCTGAAGGTATCTCAGAGCACTACACAGAGCTCTCTCTAACCAATGGATTAGAAACTAGCAAAGCAGTGACTGTGGAACCAGTATCGCACTTCTTATGCAGGTAACCAAACATCTCGGATGAAGAGTGCCATATCCTAACAGTCCTAGTGCTACGTTGCATATGAGCACAAGCCTTGGCCTAGGACTTGAACCGCCTGTCATTTTCAGGCTTGGAAACAAGAGTGCTACCACACTGGGCTTCACCGGCACTTCTATATGGGAAAGGGTGAGAAGCAAGCATGGGTCCATTGCCTGTAAATTCATGTGGGCTTAAATTGCTGAATGAGAGATTTAGGTTAGACCTTAGGAAAATAATTTTTAACAGTACGGGTAGTTAAGAACTGGAACTAATTACTTAGGGAAACTGTGGAATCTCTGTCATAGGTATTTAAGAACAAGTTAGACAAATACCTGTCAGGGATGGTCTAGATGATACTTAGTCCTGCCTCAGTGCAGGGGACTGGTCTAGATGACCTGACAAGGTCCCTTCCAGTCCCACAGTTCTGTGATTTACAGATACATGGGGAAGAGGCAGGGAGGGAAAGGCTCAGTGCTTGGTAGGGGTGCCTGTCTGGCACCCTGGGGCATGGAGCTGTCTGGCCCCCACTCCTGTAATGTTTAGTTTTATTTAGGAATTAAATTTTATACTAAAATGGCAAAAATGACTAGGGGCAATGAGTGCGGAATCCTCCATTAAAATACATGAATTCTAGTTCAGCCAGACATCAGGAAGGTGTGCCCCATGCTTCTGTGTCCCACTGTGTTCCCAATTCCCACATGGTCCAAGTGATTTTCTCATGGACAACATCAAGACCTGAGGGAACTTCACCTGGATAACTCCTCTCCCTCAACTCCTTGGTAGCTACCTGTGCTGCTCAGAGTGATGGGGTCTTAAATCTTGTGAGAACTGGGAGCTGTAGAGCCCTCCATGCACATCAGCAGAACGGCCCTCACAGTCGTGAGAATTAGAGAATGCTCAGCAGTAAGCCTTGTCCTGATGTGTAGGGATAGGGCAGGGCTAATAAGAAAGTAAGCGTTACATCTTACTATTGGGCTTAGATTTTCCTTAGACATGTTCAGCAATCATACTCGCTGCCATATTGTGGAGCTGCTGCCTTATAACAACTCCATCATGTTGCCAGCATATAGCACTGGAGTAAAAGCTGACTACCATTCAGTTGCCAAAGCTTTTCGATGTTGGCATTGTGTTTGAGGGTGAGGAAAGGCTGCTTTCTCTCCAACTCTAGCAGTCAGCATGGGTCTTTGCCTATATTTGCATAGGAGAGTTTGTTTCCTTGGCTTCTGACTTTGGTTTGTTCAGGTGAGGCTATTAGGGAAATCAAGGGAGTGGGAAAAGAGGGGAGAGCTGAGACTAAAGCTGAATCACTGGGTTGCTGGTTTATAAAGTACATTTCTATTGTCCCATTTTGGCTGGGGCATGAATTATAGGACTGATACTTCTGCTTTTTAATGATATCATTCCTGTTTTTACATGGAAATCCATGGCTGCCTAGAGGATTCAGGAGACCTGGGACAGGGCCAGGTCTTCTGTGGCAATTCAGCAGTGGGTCCCTCTCGGAGGGAAGGACCCGCTGCTGAATGCAGCCGAAGAATGAAGCAGTGGCGGTAAAGCAACCTAAGTGCCACCGATCGCAGCTTTTTTTTCCCCGCCGCATGCAGTGCTTGTACTCTCCGGATGGTGCTCCCAGGCATCAGCAGCACTTCAACGGCGGGTCCTTCACTCGCTCTGAATTTTCCGCTGCACTGAAGGACCTGCCGCCAAAGACCCGGAATGAGTGAAGGGCCTGCTGTGAAAGTGCTGCCGAAAACCCGGAGCAGCTCGCGAGGCCTCTGCGGGGCCCAGGGCCTGGGGCAAATTGCCCCACTTGCCCCGCACCAAGCGGCCCTGTGGCAATCTCATGTACAATGGCACCGTGTCTGATTGTGTTGTGAAATTGCAGCATGACAGGTGGAAAGTGTCATGATATAATAAGGGAGAGTGGTCTGAGCTTTAGACTGGGAGCTAGAATTCATGAGTTCTGTCTGCAGCTCTGACTCTGTGGGCTGGTGCAAGCAATCTTTATGTATGGCAGCCACATGGCCTCCTTCACCACAGTATCTGAGCACCTCACAAATGTGATTGAATTTATCCCCCATACCCCCCTAAGTAAGGTCATTCCCATTTAACAGATAAGAAATGGAGGCACACAGAGAGTATGTGACTTGTCCAAGGTCATATGTGAATCTGTGGCTGGGAGTTAAAGCCAGTCCAGAGCCTTAACCAAAAGACCATCCTTCTTCCCTATTTAAAGCCTTTCCATGCCTCAATTTCCCTATCTGTGAAATGGGGATAACAATTAATTTTATGGAGTGTTGTGAGGCTTTCTTAGTTAATGTTTATAAAGTGCTTTGAGGATAAAAAGCCGCAAACATGGTTATGTCAGGATGAGATGACCGTATCAAGATATTGCCAGTACTGAATGTGATGAGTTTGTCTAGCAGAACAAACTCAAAGGTAGCAGTTCTAGATGGCAGCTTTCAGACTGTCAAGACTCCACTGTGAGCAACAAAGGGACCTACCTGCATGATAAGCAATACCAAATAACAGAAAAGGAAGGGGAGGAGGAGACAGCTTCTAACAAATACAGGAAACTTCTTCAACATAAACCACAATTTCTCTATTGTCTCAGTTTCATGGTGTAGTATGTGGGACATAATTTGGACAACAGCCAGCAGGTCTGTAGGATGAAGTTAAATTCAAGACTAAAATCATATGACATGAAGCCTTTTGTAATGAGGATCAGTAGGGTTGCCAACTTTCTAATCACACAAAACTGAACACCTCTTCCCTGAGGCCCTGCCCCTTCTCTGAGGCCCCCTCCCCCACTCATTCCATCCCCCTCTCCCTCCAACACTCGCTCTCCCCCACCCTCACTCACTTTCACTGGGCTGGGGTAGGGGTTTGGGGTGAGGGCTACAGCTGGGGATGTGGGCTCTTGGGTGGGGCTGGGGACGAAAGGTTTGGGATATAGAAGTAGGGGGGGAGGGATAGCTCAGTGGTTTGAGCATTGGCCTGCTAAACTCAGGGTTATGAGTTCAATCCTTGAGGGGGTCACTTAGGGATCTGGGACAAAAATCAGTACTTGGTCCTGCTAGTGAAGGCAGGGGGCTGGACTCAATGACTTTTCAAGGTCCCTTCCAGTGCTAGGAAATTGGTATATCTCCTATTATGATTATTATTATAGGGGGGTCTGGGCTGGGACCAAGGGGTTTGGAATGTGGGAAGGAGTGTGGAGTGTGGGCTCCAGGAGGGAGTTTGGGTGCAGGAGGTGGCTCAGGGCTGGGGAAGGTGATTGGGGTGAAGAGGTGGTACAGGCTCTGGGAGGGATCTCAGGGCTGGGGTAGGGGGTGCAGGGTGCAGACTCCAGTCACGTGGTGCTTATCTCAGGCGGCTCTCAGTCAGCAGGGCTAAGGCAGGCTCCCTGCCTGCCATAGCTCCACACAGCTCCTGGAAGCAGCCGGCATGTCCAGCTCCTAGGCGGAGGGGCCAAGGGGTTTTGCATGCTGCCCGTGCCTGCAGGTGCCACCCCTGCAGCTCCCATTGGCTGTGGTTCCCAGCCAATGGGAGCTGCAGGGGAGGCGCTGTGGAGGCAGGGGCAGCCTGCGGAGCTTCCCTGATTGCCACTCTGCCTAGGTGCCACAAGGACATGGCAGCCACTTCCAAGAGCCGTGCAGAGCCTGGGGAGGCAAGGAACCTGCATTAGCCCTGCTGCGCCGCTGACTACACTTTTAACAGCCTGGTCAACACTGCTGACCAGAGCCGCCAGAGTCCCTTTTCGATCGGGCATTCTGGTCGAAAACTGCATGCCTGGCAACCCTAAGGATCAGTGAAGTCTGATTTGATCATACCAGGGGGCTTGCTGTGTAGGCAGAGGCGAAAAGGGAAGCATATGCTAGACACATACTCCTCTGCATTGGTCAGAAATCACAGAATAAACCTACAAGACTGTGCGAGAGATTCCTACTCTGTTATAAAATAAAAGTCTTGTGGGTGATTTTTTTTTAAGAGTCTTTGTTCCAGTCTTTCCCCTCCCCTCCAAACACTTCAAATGCATTCATGTTATGTGAGCTGTTCGAATCACCCTACGAGAGGTCTTGGTAGACACAGCTGCTAGTTTTATAGTCCTGGGGTGGTATCTACCTTTTCCTAAAGGTGGATGTTTCCCACAGACTCAACTATCATTGAACTCTCCAAAAATATAATGGAAAATGCCTGAAAATAAACACCTTGTAATTTATAGCATGCCCTTGGGGGTACATTGCATTTTACAAGCACATAAGAAGTTCTGAGTGCTGAGCTGTTTTGGAAATCTGGCCATTTACAATCCAAATGTGAACAGAAAACTCAGTGACAGGAGAGGAAGAGCTGGGATTTGAATTTTAAAATAGAATACGAGCATGGATTTGCATGTGTTTTACAAGGATATAACTTCACTGTAGTTAGTCCAGCCAATAGCCCGGGTGTTGCCCTAGCCCCCCCTTCTCTCCACATGCAAGGGGACTCTTGTTCCCTTGCAATGATGCTGCCTTTGGTGGGACTCTTCTGAGAGTGTCAATTCTGGACAAATTGCTTAGAGCAGGGCAGTTACAGCCCAAGGCTGGGGTTCCTTTGCACACCAAGGCAAACCAAACCAGCCACACACAGAGGACTTCGGTTTTACCCTACTCCAGTTTCCCAGTATCACCATCAGTGCCACTTCTTATGGGAACGAATGGTTATGAAAACCAATACCCCACTAAAAGGAAAAAGGTTCTCCTTATCCCAAAGGACCAAACCCCCAGCCAATATACAAATGAGATCTTACCCACAAATCATGCTGTGTCCAATCCTTTAGAATCTAAAATCTAAAGGTTTATTCGTAAAAGGAAAAAGATATAGATGAGAGCTAGAATTGGTTAAATGGAATGAATTACATACAGTAATGGCAAAGTTCTTGGTTCAGGCTTGTAGCAGTAATGGAATAAACTTCAGGTTCAAATCAAGTCTCTGGAGTACATCCACAGCTGGGATGGGTCATTCAGTCGCTCCAGAGGCAAGAAGTAGGATTGAAGACAAGATGGAGGGGTTTTCAGGGCCTTTTATATTCTCTGCCAGTGGAAGGTAGAGTTTGGAGCCACATGGGCAAGTCAAAGGTCCATGCATGACTCAGTTCTTTACAGGCCAATGCCATTGTTTACATGTTAGTTTGAACGCTCCCAGGAAAGCTCAGATGTAGATTGGTATTTCCCAAAGTCCATTGTCAGTTAAGTGTTTCTTGATTGGGCACTTACTGAGAATAGTCACTGAGGGTATGGCTACACTTGCAGATGTAGAGCGGTTGAGTTAAACCAGCCTTCGTAGAGCGCAGTAGGGAAAGCGCTACAATCTGTCCACACTGACAGCGCACTGGCTTGGCCACATTAGCAGCTCTTGCAATGGCCACAGAGAGCAGTGCATTGTGGTAGCTATCCCAGCATGCAAGTGGCTGCAACATGCTTTTCAAATGGGGGTGGGGTGGGGTGGAGTGTGACAGGGAGTGTGTTGTGTGTATGTGGGGGGAAAGAGTGGGTTTTTGGGGGGCTGAGAGCATGTCAGCATGCTTTCTGGTAAGTTCAGACAGCAGCAGACCCTCCCGCCCCCCTGCCTCTCTCTCTCACACACAGCATTCCACAGTAATGGTTTGCTTTATCCCAGAGCAGATAAGCAGCTGGCTGTCAAACGGAGCTTTCAAAGGGCATATCCAAAACAATGACAAGAGTGGCCATTTGACTTAAGGGGATTATGGGACATTTCTGGAGGCTGATCAGAGCGCAGTAATGCAATACCTCGTTCACACTGATGCTGGGGCACTCCAACAGGTGCGCATCAAACTTTATTCTACTCGCCAAGGTGGAGTACCAGCAGCGCTCTAGCCATGGAGTCAGAGTGCTCTACGTGCCTGGCCAGTGTGGATGGGTAGTGAGCTAGTGCGCACTGGGCTCCTTTAATGCGCTGGAACTCGCAAGTGTAGTCAAGCCCTGAGGCTACTTAGAATCAAAACACTTTGAGCTACAAATACAGAGCCAATATTCATAACTTCAACTACAAAAATGATCACACATACAGATAGCATAATCATACCCAGCAAATCATAACCTTTCCATAGACACCATACACAACAACCTTTGTACAATATTTGCTGCAAATATATAATAGTGGTTGCAAGCATGATCTATACAGTCACAGGATATCAGTAACGTCACACACAATGTAAAAAAATACAGTACTTTTTTGTTCATTTAAAGTTAAGATTTTTCTGTACATTTTTAAATTTACATTTTTTATACATTTTGTAAAATTTTATATAAGTTTATAAACCTGAAAGCATATAACATTTAGGAACTTATGTCACCAGTCACATCTTCACATCATCCTAGAAAAATGTTTACTTCTACAAACGTTAAACTTTAGTGCATCGTTTTTATATTGGCACTACCACACATTTATCATTATTCTATAGAGTGAATTTCCTCATTTGCTAGCTGTCCATACTCGAGTAAAGCTTAGTGGGGATTTTTGGTTGGCCATCTCCCCGTACCAAAAGAAAGGGGAAGGATCGATGGGAAATCAGGACCCTGAGACTGACAGTCCCCAAGAACAATGGGGAGAGACCAATGCTCCAGGTCAGCCTGATTGACAGATGGGCAGGCTAATGAGGGAGTCAGGAGGTTCCATCCTCCATGAGAGCTGAAATTGCCTGGAACAGACTACAGACAGAGTGGGGCCAAGCTAAGGAGAAAGCAGGAGCCTGAGCTGAGCTGGGGAGCAGGGTCACGCCAGCCAGAGAGAACCAGAGAAGCAGCCCACAGAGCAGCCCTGTGCTGGGAGCAGAGCTGCAGCAACCAGAGCCAGAGGGGCCAGAGAGGCAGCCCAGGGAGCTGGAGGCAGAGCAGCAGCAGTGCTGAGGCAGAGTGGAGCTAGGGCTGGAGCTGGAGCTGGAGCAGTCCAGAGCGGGGTGCAGTGAGCAGCTCCAAAGACCAACAAGGGAGCTGGGCAGCGGGCCGAGTGCAGAGAGACACCCCAACCACCGCCAGCTGCTGTAGCACAGCCCGGGCCTGAGAAGGGGCCTGGGACATGTGAGGAACAGACTGTGAACTTTCCTTACATTCCAGAGATGCTGTTTGTGATGTCCCCTTCCCACAGAGCGGGGAGACGTTTTCCTTTAATCTTTCCCATTATTCCTTATTTTTTCAAAATTACTTGCTGTTTATAAATTGTATTTGCTTTGAACTGTATGGAATGATCACTGGGTCATGGAAGCATCCAGAGCAGAGAGAGCACCCAGGAGTGGGGACACCCAAGACCTTGACCTAAGTGACCACGACAAGGTTGGGGATTTGAGCCCCAGGAATTCTAAGCCCTGCCTTGTTGGAGTTACAAGGACTCTGCCACACATGAGAGTGGAAAGGGAGCCCTCAATCTTAGGGAGGCCTCTGGATAAAGGGAGTGGGAGCGAAGACTCAGATCTTTTCGCTAGCCTGTTTACCAGGGTAGTGTATACCCCAGGAAAGTTCCCCACAATAGCGAGACCATTCCCCTGCTTACATATGCACAAAAACCTCTAACCCTGGCTAAGAGGGTGCTTTAAGCCTGAGCTAGCAAGCACAGCTGAGGGCATAGCCTTGATCTTGGGTTTTGCTTCAGCCTGAGTGGGCAGCCCACCCTACTTTGTGGTGAAAATACAGGATAATCAAGCCCTGGTGCTGGTAGACCTCCAATCCTATCCCACAGCTCAACCTGGGGTGTACTTTCTGATCTATCTTCTCCCTTTTCTGCACTAGCTTTTTGACTTCAGGTTTGCCTGTTTCATTTCTGCTGTACTTCCACAGCATTTGAATGGAGGTGCTGTCCAAGAAGACCACCTCTTGTGCTGCCAGTTGGCCAGAAGGTCTGATGTCAGTGAGACCCATAATTTGGGGGAATTTTTATGATTAGTGGACAAGAGAGAAAAAGAGCAGTCTCAGTCAGGTGCACTACAAATCACTTTAAAGTTTGCAGACTGAATTCCTTAATGACATTCTCATTAAAAATTCTTGCAGCCAAATGCTGTTTGCTTTTGCCTTCAAAGCTGTCTGCAGTAATGAGAAGTATTTCCCCTTGGAAATTATTTACTTAAAGCATTGTTCTCCTGTTCTTCCTACAGACAGCAGCTCCATGCTAGGTAAGAGAGAGCACCAGGCGAATGAATTAACAGAATGGTCCAGTTTAATGTATCACTAAGAACTATAGGATAGCACACCAGAAATTCATCCCAGTACATGGGCTAGTACAGCACCAGTGTGGATGCAGTTACATGGGTAGCACTTAGCATGGATGGAGCATCCCCACTGCAAAGCTAGCCACACCAGGGTAGGCTAGCTTGGGCTTACTGTGAGGTGAAGACATAGAATCACAGGACTGGAAGGGACCTCGGGAGGTCATCTAATCCAGTCCCCTGCACTCATGGCAGGACTAAGTATTATCTAGACCATCCCTGACAGGTGTTTGTCTAACCTGTTCTTAAAAATCTCCACTGATGGAGCTTCCACAACGTCCCTAGGCAATTTATTCCAGTGCTTAACCACCCTCACAGTTAGGAAGTTTTTCCTAATGTCCAACCTTGCTACAATTTAAGCCCATTGCTTCTTGTCCTACCTTTGGTTAAGAAGACCAATTCTTCTCCCTCCTCCTTTTAACAACCTTTTATGTACTTGAAAACTGTTATAATTTCCCCTCTCAGTCTTCTCTTTTCCAGACTAAATAAAACCCAATTTTTAAAATCTCACAACACTCCTGCTAATACATCCCAGAATGATGTTCACTTTTTTTGCAACAGTGTTACACTTTTGAATCATATTTAGCTTGTGGTCCACTATGACCCCCAGATCCCTTTCTGTAGAACTCCTTCCTAGGCAGTCATTTCCTGTTTTGTATGCGAGCAACTGATTGTACCTTACTTGGGCCAAATTCAGAGGTGAGTGAAAGTGATTCTAAGAGACTACCACTTACACTTTCCTCAGCTTGTAAGTTACACTAGTGTAGATTCAGCCTCCCTTATACACTCACTAGACATCACCTCTGAATCCTAGAAGTTTAGCCACACATATGCAGCAAGAAGTCTTTGGGCCTGCTTCTGCTCCCACTGAAGTCAATGGCCCTACTCCAGAGCCCACATCCCTAGCTGGACCCCTCACCCTCCCCACACGCCAACCCCCTTTCCCAGCCCGGAACCCCCTCCTGCTCCCTGAACCCCTCATTTCTGGCTCCACCCTGGAGCTCACACCCCTAGCCCAGAGCCTGTATGCCCTCGTGCACTGCAACCCTCTGCCCCAGCTTGGTGAAAATGAGCAAGTGAGGGTGGGGGAGAGCAAGCAATGGAGGGAGGGGGATAAAATTAGCAGGGGCAGGGACTCAGAGAACTGGTGGGGCCTTGGGGAAGGGCTGGAGCGAAGGTGTTAATTTTTTTGAGATTAGAAAGTTGGCAACCCTAACTGGAGATCTTGCAAGAAGAAAGTTTCTCCTGAGATCTCTTGGTCAGATCAGAAATGCCAGGCTGCTCTAGTACTTCTTCATATTCCCACTGGACCCAGGAAATACAGGGGCCCACAGTGAAAATGAATAATATAAAAAGTTTTCTAAAAACTTTTCCCAGCTTCCATAAAGGTTGAATGCAATTTTGGATAAAGGTTTGGGTTGGGCCTTGTTTCCCTGGTGTCAGTTTACCCATCCCCCTTCATTCAGATCTTGTTTCCCTTTGCAGAGCCAGAAGCTCCGAGATGTTTTTAACTTGGATTTCCCAGACAACAACTTCCTGCTGAAGACTCTGACTGTTGTGACTGGCACCGATATGGTGGATCTCACGTTCCACAACTTTGTCTCCTACAAAGAGAATGTTGGCAAGGTATCCGAGACCTCAGGGGAATGGACCACCAGGGACATCTAGGAATCGCAGTATAAGCAGAAAGAGAGAGGGTGGGAATTCTAAATCTATGCTTCTTGAGCATGACTGACAAGCTCGCCAGCTGCAAGGGACAGGAATCCGGTTCTAAAAGAGAGGGCGATACAGTGCTCTTGAGCCCCTGCAAGCACAAGGAGGGAATTGATGTGCTGCTGCTGTTCACTTCATCCTTCTCCTTCTTGCAGTTAAAGTGGACAAAGAGAAGGATAGGAGGGTAAGTGCAAGGTCCCACTGTAAGCAGGTGTAGAAACAGGAGCTCAAGACTAGGCAAGTGGCAGGAACCGGAGGGTGTGCACTGCTCCTCAATGTAGCCAGACTGTGAGGACAGGATGGGAGGTCAGCGCCATTCAGCGTGCAGATGCCAAGTCCTGATTGGTGCCATTTCTCTAACTTCTGTTTGCATTTGTTTTTTCCCAGAGCTGGGCTGAGGATATCATGGCCATCGTTAGAAACCCACTGACATTCAATGCATCTCGCTACACTTTCCTGGAGAAAATGTAAGTGGCTTCCAGTTAATGTTCCTCTTTAAAACTCCAACTCATTGCTCTCTCTGCCTATCTCCATAGGGAATGATGCCAGGGTGAGCTTCTTGGGAGCAAAGAGCTTCTGCAATTCAGCAACAAACCTTGTCTAAACTCAGTTGCCCATAACAACAGGTGCAATGCCGGTATCTGGGCTGTATGTCACTTTGGGTGCATGTACATTGCACCCTTCCATTAGCAGTGTGTAGGGTGTATACATGCATAGTCTCCGTAGAATGGGTATAAATAACAGTGTAAACGGTGAAGCCTGGCTTAGGCGAGCAGAGTAAAGACATTCTTGAAGAGTGTGTGTACATACCTGAGTACATGCCCTAGATGGTTCTCTACTCAACCAAGCCATGCCTACCCATTTACACTGCTGTTTTTAGCAATGTAGCATCCTGCTGCCTCCCTATTGATTGAGCCCTTCCCCCACTGAAGGAAAGGCTCTGGCAGTGGTGAAAGGGTGTCCATTACTTGCAATGATTGGCTGTGGTCAGTTTGGAATCCTTGAGTCTTCTTCTGCATCTGCCATCTGTAGTTTGCTCTGTTGATTGTTCTTTCTGAGAAACAAGCTGTAGATGTTGATGGTTTCTGTTGAAGTCTCCAGTGTTGGTCTCAATCACATATGATCTGGGTGCTGAATTCTTTTTCTTTATGACAGCTGGAGTTGTTCGTTCTTTTCCCCCATCCAGTTTGACATGACCATGGTCACCAGGTTCTAGACCTGGCAGTTCTCTGAGTGACATCTGTTGTAAAAGTATTCATAAGCTTCGTTAGCCTTTTTATCCAATTTGGCTACTCTCTTCGTCCTGGCCACTTTGGAAATAGGTTCTTTTCCAAAGTTGGAATAGTAGTTCTGAGTTGTCTTCTCACCAGGATTTGTGCTGAACTATATCCAGTAGCAGCTGTTGGTGTTGATCTGTAACACAGAAAAGCAAGGAAAGGCTCTTCCTGCTGTAAGATTTTCTTAGCCAGCTGTACAGGTCTTTCAGCCTCTCCATTTGCTTCTGGGTAACACCGGCTGCTAGTAATATAGTCAAAATCATATTTCGTTTGGAATGACTTAAACTCTACTGCAGTGAATTGTGGTCCATTGTCCAGCACTAGTTGTTCTGGAATACCAGAGTGATCAAAAATGGACTTCAGTTTCTCAATAGCACTGGGGCATATTATGTCTTTCAAATACACTATTTCTATGTATGTGGAAAAATAGTCCATGATGACTAGGTAATGATGTCCTCTGAATTCACACAAATCTGCAGTGAATCTCTTCCAAGGTCTGACTGGTAGAGGTGCTGTTATTAAAGGTTCCTTGTATTGTGTTGGTCTGTTAGTTTTGCAATGTTAATGTGCAGATACTTTATTCTTTATGTCCTTGCTGATGCCTGGCTGGCTTGTTTTTTTTTTTTTTTTAAATAGAATATTGGTGTTGGAAGGGACCTTAGGAGGTCATCTAGTCCAACCCCCTGCTTAAAGCAGGACCAATCCCCAGACAGATTTTTGCCCCAGGATCCCTAAATGGCCCCCTTAAGGATTGAACTCACAACTCTAGGTTTAGTAGGCCAATGCTCAAACCGCTGAGTTATCCCTCCCTCCATTCATGGCCTTTAATTAATCCTTGATGTCCTTCATGAATGAGGTTTAGGATTTCCCCAATCATTTGTTTGGAATTATGATGCAAATTGCCTTTAATCACAAATCCATTTGACTCACTTAATTGTCCACACACCAGAAAATAATCTCTTATCACTTCCTTAGTGTCCTTTAAATACTTGAGTCAGTCGCCTCATATGTAACTTAGAACTTTCTGAAGTTGAGTGGCTGTCGAGGTTGGGCTTTTTTTGCTGGAAGAGTCCCTTTTCTGACACTGGTCTGTTAGGCTCCCTTCTTATGACCCTTTGACCGCGCTCCTGTCCCTGTTCTTTTATTAGTTGGCCCCTGAAATCAATTGGGTTCTGAGGTCCTGTAGATCCTCCCCTTAGGCTGGGGGGGGGGGGGGAACCTTTAGCAGTGGGTGGGCTTCCGCCCGCCCACTTCCCAGAAACCCAATAGGGACACTGGTCTGTATGCATCAATAGCATCCATATATGCCATTTTCAAGCTCACAGTTTGCTGAGTGCGATGCTGGGCTCTTTGATAGAGTGTCTGCTGCCACCAGATTTTTCCTAGGAACATATTTTCAACTGGGTTAAATTGCATTAACTGTAGCAATAGTTGGCATCTGAGCGGTGCTTGATCCAGGTCTTTTCCACTGATGAGGGTTACAAGCTGTTTCCTGTCTGTTATCAGTCCACACAGATCTCTGTAGAAGTTCTCACATGCCCATATACTTGCCAGGCACTCTTTTTCAATCTGTGCATATCATTTTTCTGCTTCTGTAAGTGTGCGAGAGCAAAATGCAACTGACCTCCACTCAGAGCCATGTTGTTGCAACAATGCCCCACCTAGGCACTGACCATTGTGGGTTTGTTCACATTATAATACTGGAGAAATGGAGCTATTGAGATCAATCCTTTTACCTTTTTGAAGAAAATGTCTTGATTTGGCCCCCATAGCTAAGATGTGTTGGATTTTAAGGGTATGTACTACACTGCAACTAAACATCTGTGTCTGGCCCTTGACAGTTGACTAAGGCTGCAGGGTTGTTTTAAGCAGTGTAGACATTTGGGCTTGGGCTGGAACCTGGGTTCAGGGATTCTCTCCCCTCATGGGGTCCAGGAGTCTGATCTCTAGCCTGAGCCTGAATGTCGACATCACAATTTAACAGCCATGCAGCCCAAGCTCTATGAGCCTAAGTTTGGTGACATGGGCCAGCCACGGGTGTTTAGTTGCAGTGTAGATATACTGCAGTAATTCATTCAGTGGTTTTCTAACTGTAGAAAGGTCTTGTAGGCACTGACCAAGGTACTTTACTAATTCAGTGTGTGTATGTGTATATATATCAGTTCTGGTTCATTAATTAGCGCATTCCAATTTCCAGATTGTCATAACCTTAGTCCCAGATTTGGACCTTAGCGTCCAAAATATGGGGGTTAGCATGAAAACCTCCAAGCTTAGTTACCAGCTTGGACCTGGTACTTGCTGCCACCACCCAAAAAATTAGAGTGTTTTGGGGCACTCTGGTCCCCCTGAAAAACCTTCCCTGGGGACCCCAAGACCCAAATCCCTTGAGTCTCACAACAAAGGGAAATAATCCTTTTTCCCTTCCCGCCTCCAGGTGCTCCTGGAGAGATACACAGACACAAGCTCTGTGAAACTACACAGAGTGACTCCCCCTCTCTGTTCCCAGTCCTGGAAACAAAAAGTACTTTCCTATTCACCCAGAGGGAATGCAAAATCAGGCTAGCAAATTCAACACACACACAGATCTCCCCCCTGATTTCTTCCTCCCACCAATTCCCTGGTGAGTACAGACTCAATTTTCCTGAAATTTCCCAGTAAAGAAAACTTCAACAGGTCTTAAAAGAAAGCTTTATATAAAAAGAAAGAAAAATACATACAAATGGTCTCTCTGTATTAAGGTGATGAAATACAGGGTCAATTGCTTAAAAAAATATTGAATAAACAGCCTTATTCAAAAAGAATACAAATCAAAGCACTCCAGCACTTATATTCATGCAAATACCAAAGAAAAGAAACCATATAACTTACTATCTGATCTCTTTGTCCTTACACTTAGAAACAGAAGATTAGAAAACAGAACTACTTCTCCAAAGCTCAGAGAAAGCAGGCAGACAGCAAACAAAGACCTCAGACACAAAATTCCCTTCACCCAAAGTTGAAAAAATCCGGTTTCCTGATTGGTCCTCTGGTCAGGTGCTTCAGGTGGAAGAGACATTAACCCTTAGCTATCTGTTTATGACACAGATAGCTTTTACTTTCTCAAAGCTAGGACTGATTCCATCCATCTCTGTTTGTGGTCTGTCTCAAAAACAAAATTTGGGATAGGCGGAAATGCATTTTTCCTTGTTTAGCATCAGTCAAGACTGATTAGGCTTAGGACTTCATTGAGGGTTTTGTTGTGTTGAAGATCCATATATCAGAATATCATCCATGAAAACTGTAACTTCATTTGTGTTCATTAACAATTCTGCCATATTTCTTTGGAAAACTTCACGTGCACTGGAAATTCCTAAAGGTAATCTTTGAAAGCAAAATCTCCCAAAGGGTGTGATAAATGTAGCACTTGCTTTAGCTAAAGAAATTTGCCAGATATCCGCTCGAGGTATCCCTTTCACTTTGGGGAGGAAGTCTTCCAGTGTTGGAGGATATATTTTTTTCTCTCACAGCTGCTTCATTTAGTCTTTTAAGATCTACAGAGTCACATTTTCCCATTTTTCTTTATAACTGGTATCACTGGCACACACCAGGCTGTTGGCTCAGAAATGTTCTCGAACATGCCAATCCACTCCCTTTTCTTTAGCTCAGTTTCCACTTTATGATGTAATGGGGTAGGAATCCTTCGAAGTGTATGTCTGTATGGTTCAGCATTGTCTCTTAAGGTTATTTGTACTGAATCTCCTTTCAAAAGTCCAATATGACCAAATATTCCATCAGGTTCTTCCACTTGTCTCACTAGACCCATCAAGGCTGCCACACTGCAGCTGAGAAGGCTGCTGGTCTGTGGTCCTTAGATTACATACAAAGACAAAAGCTATGCATCCAGAGTGTAAGTTATTTCTGTGGTAAACTGGCCCATGCAGGTAGAATACTGTCAGAGCTGTCTCAGGTAACTTCAGCTTTGGGAAGGGTTGAAGGTGATTGTAAATCCTTCTGAAATGACTGTGAGGTCAGCTCCTGAGTCAATTTTAAAGGCAATAGTCTTGCCATGAATATTCAGTTTCACTCTCCAGACAGGTTCTCTGTCATCACAAGTGATAGATCCCAGAAAAAATGGCTCTTAGTTGTCTAATGTGAGTCAACGTCCTGATTGTTTTGGTGCAGCAAACAGCTGCAAAATGTTCATATTTCATGCATGCATTATGCTGTTTGCCTGTGACATCATCATCTCTTGGGATATGACTTTTTCCACTCCTTTTGCATGTAGGTTGGAATTTGTCTCTCTTGGGGTATGTCCACACTGCCCATGTTACAGCACAGCCGCACTGTGACATGGCAGTATAGACATGCTTTATTGCCAGGGGAAGAGCTCTCCTGGCGATAAAAAAAACCCCACCCCGAACGAGCGGTGGTAGCTTTATCGCTGGGAGTGCTGTCTATGCTGGCGCTTTTCAGCGTTAAAACTTTTGTTGCTCAGAGGGGTGTTTTTTCACACCCCTGAATGACTAAAGTTTTAGCGCTGAAAGTGGCAGTGTAGACACTGCTTTAGACTCAGCATTCTCTCTCCTTGCCTCAGGGGTTTTATGACAATGACTTTTAACACTCAAGTGTCTGTTTATAGCTTAGCTAGCTTCAGGGTTTTCAAATTGCTCCTATCTTTTGTTATATTGTTTGACTAATTCTGACTCTTTTGCTATCTGTATAGCTGTCACTAGTGTTAAATTTCTCTTCAATTGTAGCTGCTGTGAAAGGTTTTTATCTTCTAACCCAGTAATTACTAGCCTTTCTCTGATATTTCCATTTTGCATTCCCAAAAATCAATTTTCAGCCAATGTATGCAGAGCTCTTATAAAACATTCATTATTTTCCCCCTGGTTCTTGAAGTCCCTTGCTCTTTTATAAACCACATTTCTGAGATATGAAGAATGCATCGAACATAGCCAGAACCCTTTCATAGTCATCTCCGTGACTGTCTTCAGTAAAGTCAAAGGATTTAAAGATATGCTCTGTCTGCTTCCCTGTAGCATATATTAGAGAAGATTGCTGCATATCTCCAGTTTCTTTGTGGAGTTTTTGGAAATTCAAAATCTTGCAAAATACTGCTTCCATTCTGTCCACTGGGGAAGCTGAAGTTCGCTGGGGCACTGAAGAGTGGCATATTGATGAGATCCTGGAACATTTGTTGCTGTTCCTTTTGTCTGCAACATCTGTTGCTGTTTTTCTTTTGTTTCTATTCTTAGTTTACTACTGACACCCTGTCATGCGTCTGTACCAGATGTAGACTGGTCACAGAACTTGCTTATACATACCAGCTATGTTCATCATAAGATCCTTTAATGCTCTGCCTGGTATGGTTGAGGGTTGTTAAAAAAGGGATTTTTATGCACAATGCCACCTAGTGGCTGAACAGGATAATACAATTTAATTTAGCATGCCCATTACAGCGGGGAAAGGCTCTGTCAGCTCTCCATTTCTAGTGCCTTTACCGGCAGCCGGGAAAGGCTCCAGCAGCAGGGAAAGACTCTAGTGGAGAGAGACTCAGGTGTGGTGTGCTCTTCACTACGGCATGCAGCTACACCTACACTACATGCCTCTGCTGGTGGTATGTAGTGTAGACATAGCCATAATGAGAATGACTGAAACCAAAGTACATAGTGAGCCAATTAAGCATATGCTTGGTATTATACAAAAGCAATTAAATCCAGAGCCCCAAGATTTATATCCAGGAAAGATCCCCTCCAGCATCACATTAGCCCTGACAAATGCTGAGTCTTTCTTTCCAGGACTGTGTCATATTATTTAACTGACCACAAGGATCATTGTAGAGCAACAAATACAAACACCTCTCTTGAGTGTTTCTCAGGCATTTTCTCACTGTGGTACCTAAGTATTTATATACTGTGCTGACTGCCTAACTTTTTCTGCCTCCTTCCCAAAAACTGAGAGCAAACCTCTGCTGTTGAGGAGCATCTCAAAATCTGCCAGACCTAAAGAAGAGCTCTGTGTAGCTTGAAAGCGTTTCTGTCACCCACAGAAGTTGGTCTAATCAAAGATATGACCTCATCCACCTGGTCTGTCTCATATCCTGGGACCAATGCGACTACAGCAATGCTGCAGACAGGACTCTATTTGGGAGTTAACATCTGAGTTTCTTTCCCTCTCCCTGAATCCTGGCACATGTGGTCTGGAAAGGTTATACAAGCATGTTCTTGTCCGATCTGCTCTTTTTCACAGCCTGGTGAAGCTGAAGATGCAACTCAGTGCTGAAGGAAAAATTCCTGTCAGGAAGTGAGTACAGGCATTTACATCTCATTGTGCACCAAGTCAGGTCAAAAACAGAGCAGATGGGTGAAGGGACGAGAGCCCAGCCTGGCTTTGTCTGCCTTGCTGCACCCAGAGCAAGTCATTACCTCCTTGGGGTTCTGGTCCTTCCCCCAAGAAGAATGAAAGGGACTTCTGTCTCCTCTGGCTGTCCCCAGAAGGGGATTAGGCCATGGGGGACATGCCTTGGGTCTGGAGAGCACATTAGCAGGGGCTGTCCTGCTACTGCAGTAAGAGGAACCCTGGGATTAGCCCTCTGGTCTCAGAGTAGAGATCAACAACCGGGCTGGTCCAGGTTGTATAAAGCCTCATTTGATGGGGTTTTGTTTTGCAAATTCAAGGCTGGGTAAAATCCAAATCTCATTTTAACCACACTCCAAAAGCTTAAGGGGTTCTGGTCCTGGTCCATCTCTAAATGAGCTTTCTGCCTGGCTGGCAGCAGTGCTGGCATGCCTGTGTTTCTTACTGACATCCAGGAATTCTGAGCTGATTGGTTCTTTAATTGTTTTCCCATTATCTGTGTATAAAATCTTTGGGTCCTCTCCCCAGTTTATCCCAGTTTAACACCAGTGTATCTCCACTGATTTCAGCAGTTACTCTGGATTTACACCAATGCAAGTGAGAGCAGAATTGGACTTGAGGCCCTATTCTCCCCTGTGCTGGTGCTTGTGCAGGCGCAGTGATGGAGGAGGTGGTTTGCACTCCCCTTCTACAGAGCGGGGCTACATTAGCTCCTGATCCACACTTGAGCAGCCACTGCAGTAGTATAGAAATACTGGGATACAGGGCAGGGAGTTGGGGTGCAGGAGGGGGTGCAGAGTACAGGAGGGGGCTCAGAGCAGGGGGTTGGGGTGTGGGGTGCAGGAGGGGTTGAGGATACAGGCTCTGACCCGATGCCGCTTACCTCGAGCGGCTCTGGGGTGGCAGCATCGCGTAGCGGGGCTAAGCCAGGCTCCCTGCCTGCCCTGTCCCCTTTCCGCTCCTGGAAATGGCCAGCAAGTCTGGCAGTGGCTCTTGGGGGTGGGATGGGGCAGGTGGCTCTGCTGTGCACTGCCCTCGCCTGCGAGTACCACTCCCAAAGCTCCCATTGGCCACAGGTCCCCCTTCCCAGCCAATGGGAGCTGCAGGGGGCGGTGCCTGCAGGCGAGGACAGCGCACAGAGCCCTCTGCCCCCTCTCCCCCAGGGGCCTCAGGGACATGATGCTGGCCGCTTCTGGGAACAGAGCGAGGTCAGGGCAGGCAGAGAGCCTGCCTTAGCCCTGCTGCGCCATTGGGATGGCAATCCTGCAGGCCAGATTGAAAGCCCTGACGGGCCAGATCTAGCCCGCAGGCCGTAGTTTGCCCTTCCTTGTCCTATAGGGTCCCCAGCAGAAACTAAAGTTACCCTTGGTCAGGGCCACCCAGAGGATTCAGGAGGCCTTGGGGGCCCCCGCTGCCGAATTACCGAAGAAGACCCGGCACTTTGGCGGCGGGTCCTGGGGTGGAAGGACCCCCCGCTGCGGGTCTTCGGGGCACTTCGGCGGCAGGTCCCAAGGTGGAAGGACCCCCTGCTGCCGAATTGCTGCCGAAGACCCGGAGCGGAAGAAGCTCCGGGGCCCTGGGCCCCGTGAGAGTTTTCCGGGGCCCTCAGAGCAAGTGAATGATCCCTCTCCAGGGGACTCGAAAAACTCTCATGGGGGCCTAGGGCCTGGGACAAATTGCCCCACTTGCTCTTCCCCCCCCCCCCCCCGGGCAGCCCTGCCCTTGGTTGGAGAAACCTCTGAATTGAAGCAGCAGTGGTATTTATGTATTGATATCAATGGGAGTTAGGCCCCTAAATACCTTTAAGCATTTTGTACATAACATCTCTCCACATATCTGTTCTCTTTCTCTCTGTGACCCAGTTCTGCATGCACACTTTTGTCCCTCTCTCTGATTGTAGCTCCCCACTACCCCACCCCATCTTATCCCACCCTCTGACTGCACCTGCCAGCAGCCCCAAAAGACGGTTACTCACCTTTGTAACTGTTGTTCTTCGAGATGTGTTGCTCATATCCATTCCAGTAAGGTGTACGCGCCGCGCGTGCACATTCGTCGGAAAACTTTTACCCTAGCAACTCAGTGGGCCGGCAGGTCGCCCCCTAGAGTGGCGCCACCATGGCGCTCCATATATACTCCTGCCGGCCCACCCGCTCCTCAGTTCCTTCTTGCCGGCTACTCCGACAGTGGGGAAGGAGGGCGGGTGCGGAATGGATATGAGCAACACATCTCGAAGAACAACAGTTACAAAGGTGAGTAACCGTCTTTTCTTCTTCGAGTGATTGCTCATATCCATTCCAGTAAGGTGAATCCCAAGCCTTACAAAGGCGGTGGGGTCGGAGTGAAATGTGGCAGAATAAAACTGCTGAGCCAGAGGCTACAGCCTCTCTTGACTGCTGAACCAGGGCATACTGCGAAGCAAAGGTAAGGACCGAGGACCAATGGAGCTTCGCGACAGATCTCGTGGGTAGAAACACGAGTCAGCAAGGCGGCAGATGAAGCCTGAGCCCTGGTAGAATGCACGGTGATGTGGCTTGGGGAAATATGAGCCAAATCATAACAAGTGGGGATGTCCGCCATCACCCAAGATGAGATCCTCTGAGAGGAAAACAAGCAAGCCCTCCCTTTGGCCCGCTACCGGGGCAGAGCTGGGGGCCCTTAGGAAATGATTCTGTCAGCACAATATAATGCGAGCACTCCACAGATGTCCAAGGAGTGCAACGGTTATGCCCATTGCGTTGAGCTATGGGTAACATGAAAGGCCAAAACACCTTAGGGAGGAAAGCCGGGTGCGGTCATAACTGCACCCTGTCTTTGTGGAACCTTCGTAAGAGTTCTGATCTCAGAGACCCGTCTGGCCAAGACTAGGTTGAGGTCCCAGGGCGGGGCTGGGCGGCGTACCCGAGGGTGCAAGCGCTCCAAGCCCTTGAGGGACCTCGAACCCATAGAGCGTGGGACACTGAACGTCCATCTTAGCCTGCTGGAAGGTAGGGATGGCTGCTGAGAGTATCCTCAGTGATGATACCGCCAGATCCTGCCGCTGAAGGCCAGAGGCAGGCCAAATAGAGGGGATCGAGACCTCAGCAGGAGCAAGATCGAGCGTACTGCAGCTGTAAAGGAAACGCTTCCACCTGGCCCGGTACGTTGACCAGGTGGAAGGCTGCCTGTACCCCGACTCAGGTACGCAGGAGCCACCGTGAGGCGAAGAGGCTGCAGGTCCGAGTGACGAAGCCTGTCATTGCCCTCAGTGATGAGGTCTGGGCTGACAGGCCGAGCAACGTGGTATGTCAGTGCTGCCTGGACCACTCTGGAGTGATCATGATGATGCGCGCTCTGCCCCTGCGGAGTTTGAGCAGGACCTAATGAACCAGTGGGAACAGTGGGAAGGCATAATGCAGTTGGCCGTTCCACGGCATCAGGAATGCGTCCAAGATCGATTCCGAGGAGAGACCTTGGAAGGAGCAGAACACCTGGCATTTCCTGCTCTCGCGGTGAGCGAACAGGTCTGTGTGAGGAACCATCTCCACTTCCGGAAAGCGGGACGCCTCACATGGGGCAGAGTGATCACTCGTAAGACAGGAAAGACCTGCTGAGTCAAAGAGTTAAGACGTTCCGAACGCCTGGGAGAAAGGACGTCGCCAGCTCCATCGAGTGGGCCATGCAAAAGACCCGGAAATGGATGACCTCCTGACAAAAAAGGGGGAGGACTATGTCCCCCCTGAATACTTATGAAGCACCTGGCCATTGTGTTGGCTGTAAACACCGAGATACAACGGCCTCGCAGCTGCCGCTGGAACCCCTGGCATGCCAGGCGGACTACTCTCATTTTGGGGCATTAATGAGGAATGCCAGCTCCCTAGAAGACCGAAGGCCTTAAGCTCGGAGGTGACCATGAGCACTCGAGCAGAGAGATGATGCGTCCGCCGTCAGGGGCAGTGAGGGCTGGGGCGGATGAAACCGCATCCCTGTCCACACCAAGGAGGGAGTTAGCCACCACTCTAGGGAGCCTAAGGCGTTCGAGGGAACGGTGACTACCATGACCATTGGCTCCCTGTCCAAGCGGTACGCCGAGGTGGGCCGGACTTGGAAAGGACGGAGGCGGAGCTTGGCGTGTTTGGTTACAAACTTGCGGGCAACCATGGACCCAGGAGACTGAGACAAGAACGAGCTGAGGTCGTTGGGAAAGCCTTCAGACCTCAGATGATTGTTGCCATCGCCTAAAACCGCAGTTGTGATAAGCAGGCTCCGGCTAGGTAGGAGACCAAGATAGCCCCTAGGAAGCCCAACCTCTGCGTGGGAACCAGAGTGGATTGCTCTATAATAAACAGCAGGCCTTGACCTGTGAATAAGACCGTGACGATGCCCACGGGCTGAGTGGTTCGTGTCTCAGAGTCTCCTCGGATAAGCGAATCGTCCAAATACGGAAAAACGCATATCCGACATCAGCGACGGTAGGCGGCGACTATGGCCGTAAACCGGGAGTATTCACCGCTGGCTATAAAGCGGAGGCATCTCCCGTGCGGAGGGAAGATGGCATTGCGAAAGTACGCGTCCTTCATATCCAGGGCGGAATAGTAGCCCCCAGGAGGCAAGGATGGAACAATGGTTCCCAGGGATACCATGCAGAACTTCAACCTTATCCCAAACCGGTTGAGTCCATGCAGGACCAGGGAGGTCTGAGACCTGTGTTCGAGTGGGGGACTAGGGCATAACGGGAGTAAAACCCTTTGCCCCTTTCGTCCGCTGAAGGAGGACAGGGCTGGAGCAATTTAAAGGTGGTACCTATGCTCCATCGTGCGCAGGACCCAGCGATCTAAAAGTAACTGGGGCCATGTCAGGAGAAAGCGGGATCGGGATCCCGTCCTGCGACTGGTACACCGCCCTCCGGCGAACCTTGGAAGGTCCGTCTTTGGTCCCAGTGGTAATTGCGAGGGACCTTGACTTTGGCTTTTTAGGGGGCCTAACGTTTGTCTGCGACCACCTTGGCCTTGTCGTTTTCCAGAGTTTTGCCTCTAGCTAGGCACAGAGTATGGCGGCTGGGGCCATAAAGGCCTGCGTTTGGTCGCTGGCGTATACATGCTGAGACGCATTAGGACCCTATTGTCCAGCAGGCTTCGCAGTCTGGGGCTGTCTCTGCCGCGAAGATGCCTTTACCAACAAAGGGTAAATTCTTTCCCCCGTCCTCCAAGACGGCAGCGAACTCCAGGTGGGAGTTTTGAGGGAGAAACTCCTTCACCCAGGTGCTATAATTATCGCAGCTAAGCAAGGCTTGTTGCTTTGCTACCCAGAGCTGCAGGGCCCCTGCAGAGTACACCTTGCATTCGCCAAGGCTCTTTCTGCTTCGGGGCTGGCGCCCGCTGGCCATCATATCAGGATCGTGGTCCTGAGCATAAAATCTGCGCATATGGGATGACACGGATGCGTGTCCGGATGGCCATGGAGGTACTAAAAGAAGGCACGGGCCGAGTCTCTGACTCACTCGGACCTTGCCCAACTCGGCACCGGGGACCGGCATCGGGAGGCGTATCGGTACCTGGAACGAGATCCAGACCCGCAACCAGAACGGTGTCGGGAGGTCGACCGAGATCTCGAGGCTCGGAGAAGAGCTACAGGAGTCAAGGTACCTGCCCCGGTGCCAGATGTCGGAACGGTGCCGATAGCGGGTCGGCGAACGGGATACCGACCGGTGCAGCGAGTGACCAGTACTGAGGAAAACAGCACCGGGACTGCCAGTGGTGTCCGGCGTGCCGACAGGACTTGGAGTGTCTGCGGGACCGTGATCATGAACGGTGCCGCTCTGCTGTACTGACAGGGGACAGTCCCCTGAAGAGACCGTATTACCCGTACCGGCGGTGCCCGGGTCAGGCAGCACTGACTCTGTCATGGCACTGAGAGCCCTCGCCGTTGGTAACATCTCCGGCGTGAAGGGAACAGCAGGCTCAACCACAGTGCGTACTGGGGAGCTGTCAGGCACCGGATTCGACGGCCCTCGTGGGACCGGGATCCACGGTACCGAGGTCATCAGAGCTTCGGTAGGTGCCGGTGCCGGGCGAATCGAGTTAGATAAGCTGTCTGGCTGCGGTGCCGTCAGCACTGAAGCAGCGGGAGTAATACGCTCAACCACGGCACGTGCCGGGGAGCCGTCGGGCACCGGATTCGATAGCCCTTGTGGGACTGGAATCGACGGTGCCGATGTTGTCGGTGCCTCAGAGGCTTCGGTGCCGGGCAATCCGACATAGACTAGCCCTCTGGCTGCGGTGCCGTTGGCATGGAAGCAGCCGGAGCAGGAGCTCAACCACGGCGCGTGCCGGGGAGCCGTCAGGCACCGGATTCTACGGCCCTTGCGGGACCGGGATCGACGGTGCCGACGTCATCGGTGCCGCAGCAGGTGTCGGTGCCGGGCGGTCCGACTTAGACTAGCCCTCTGGCTGCGGTGCCGTTGGCACGGAAGCAGCCAGAGCCTTAGCTCGACCACGGCGCGTGCCGGGGAGCCGCCAGGCACCGGATCCTACGGCCCTTGCGGGACCGGGGATCGACGGTGCCGACGTCATCGGTGCCGCAACAGGTGTCGGTGCCGGGCGATCCGACGTAGACGAGCTCTCTGGCTGCGGTGCCGTTGGCACGGAAGCAGCAGGAGCAGTAGCTCAACCACGGCGCGCGCCGGGGAGCCGTCAGGCACCGGAGTCTACGGCCCTTGTGGGACCGGAATCGACGGAGCCGACGTCATTGGTGCCGCAGCAGGTGCCGGTGCCGGGCGATCCGACTTAGACGAGCCCTCTGGCTGCGGTGCCGCTGGCACGGAAGCAGCAGGAGCAATACGCTCAACCACGGCGCGTGCCGGGGAGCCGTCAGGCACCGGATTCTACGGCCCTTGTGGGACCGGGATCGACGGTGACGACGTCATCGGTGCCGTAGCAGGTGTCGGCGCCGGGCGATCCGACTTAGACGAGCTCTCTGGCTGCGGTGCCGCTGGCACGGAAGCAGCAGGAGCAATACGCTCAACCACGGCGCGTGCCGGGGAGCCGTCAGGCACTGGATTCTACGGCCCTTGTGGGACCGGGATCGACGGTGACGACGTCATCGGTGCCGTAGCAGGTGTCGGCGCCGGGCGATCCGACTTAGACGAGCTCTCTGGCTGCGGTGCCGCTGGCACGGAAGCAGCAGGAGCAGTAGCTCAACCACGGCGCGCGCCGGGGAGCCGTCAGGCACCGGATTCTACGGCCCTCGTGGGACCGGGATCGACGGTGCCGACGTCGTCGGTGCCGGGCGAGCCATCTTAGACGAGCTGTCTAGCTGTGGTGCAGCTGGCACAGAAGCAGCAGGGGCAGTAAGCTCTACCACGGCGCGAGCCGGGGAGCTGCCAGGCACCGGATTCCATGGTTCTGGGGGACTGGAATCGACGGAGCCGAAGTCATCGGTGCCTCTGCAGGTGACGGTGCCGGATAACGCAACTTAGGCGAGCTCTCTGTCTGCGATGCAGGTGGCACGGAAGTAGCGGGAGCAGGGGGCTCAACCACGGCGCGTGCCGGGGAGCCGCCAGGCACCAGCAGGAATCGTAGACTCTCTCGACCTCGGAAGAAGGGAGCGGTGCCGAGTCGACATCGGTGCCGGCGACGGTCGGTGCCGAAAGGCCTTGGTGGTACCGGCGGGGTCCGGTGCCGAGGAGGCGCTTCTGCCCGCCGCTTGAACATCGCTCGGCGCCCAAGGTGGAGGGGTAAGTGAAAGTCCCGCACCTTTTTGTTCTCGGCTTAAAAGCCTTGCAAATGGGGCACTTATCTGTCAAGTGTGACTTCAAACAGGAGTCATGTAGATCTCTCTTCGGCCGCGGCTTCTGGCAAGCCGGGCCCCTTTTAAAACCCGGTGAGCCATGCATGGCTCCGGCACTGGGCTCATGGAAGGGGCTACTTCCTGAACCCCGCTAACTAAACTAACCATGTTAGCCAAGAAACACGTATAACATACAAATATATATATAAAAGTGTTATAACTGCATAATTATATACGAGAAAACGAGTAGCTAGGGAAGTGGAGGTCAGCTAAGCCGCGCTCCACTGTTCCAACGACCGACACGGGCGGTAAGAAGGAACTGAGGAGCGGGTGGGCCGGCAGGAGTATATATGGAGCGCCATGGTGGCGCCACTCTAGGGGGCGACCTGCCGGCCCACTGAGTTGCTAGGGTAAAAGTTTTCCGACGAATGTGCACGCGCGGCGCGTACACCTTACTGGAATGGATATGAGCAATCACTCGAAGAAGAACCTCTGTTCTTGCTCACTGCACTTCACAAATTGTCATTTTGCAGGCCTAACTGCTCTTCTCTCTCTCAGTATTTTTCAGATGTTTCCTGCAGACAGGAAGAGGGTAGAAGCTGCATTACATGCTTGTCACCTTCCAAAGGGCAAGGTGAGTGACTTCTTGGGATATTCAGAGGTGTCCAGAGCTCCAGGACAATTTCTTCTCTGGTCCTGACCTCTTGACCATGATGATGCTATCCCTAAAACAGCCCCAAAGAGGGAGTCTTCCTGACCACCATTCTAAATTACTGTGAAAGTGTATAATCTGTACCATGCTGGAGCTTTACCTCGCTCCCAGCCATGATGACATCAATTATTATTATTTCTATTACAGCGTCACCTAGGGCCCCAAAGAGCTAACAGTCTCAAGAGATAAGATAGACAAAAGGGAAAAAGTATCAGAGGGGTAGCCATGTTAGTCTGGATCTGTAAAAGCAGCAAAGAGTCCTGTGGCACCTTATAGACTAACAGATGTATTGGAGCATGAGTTTTTGTGGGTGAATACCCACTTCATCAGATGCATGAAAAGGGAAAAAGAGGCACAGAGACTTGCCCAAGCTCACTCCGCAGGTCAATAGTGGAGTCAAGAATATACCCCAGATGTTCTGAATCCCAGGTCACTGCTTTATCCACTCAACAACTGCGCCTTCCCAAGGGACAACTCCCAACTACCCCATTGAAATAGTTTCCCCCAAAGCATCACAAACTACTTGCCCTGTTTCTTTAAGCAACATCTGATGCTCGGTGTGCTATTTCACCCCACCAAACAAGGATACTCCAGGCACTACAGAGCAGGGCAATAGGAATATGGACTACGGGCTCTAATAAGGAAGTGAAGGCAGACATGGGTTTGCAGTACTTGCGAGCTGCGGTTTCTTTTTCAGAATGATGCGATCAATCCAGAGGACTTCCCTGAGAAAGTGTATAAAACCTTCCTGATGAACCTGTGTCCCCGTCCAGAGATCGATGAGATATTCACCTCTCAGTGAGTCTTCCTCATGCTGCAGGGGCAGGCTTTGTTTCATGAGGGGAAAAGACAAGCAAACGGGGGACAATAAAGGAGGAAGATATGCTACAACTGAAGCAAAATGACTGGGGTGTATGAGGTGACTTCAATCTTAGTCCTGCTCCTAATGTGCAGGTGTCTGTGTCACCAATGGAATTGACATGCTTACTGACAGCCTCAATAGAGAGGGCAGGCCTGGCTAGGGTATGGAGACTGATCTACCCTCTTCGTTGCCAGAGGCGGTCACAGGTCAAGGCTGAATCAAATAGGTGGGAAGTGTGCACTGCACGTTTCTGCACTTGAACCTGTTCAGTGGACAGGTAAAGAACTTTAGACCATGATTTTCAGAAGTGACCAATGATTCTGGGTCCCTCTGTGTGCAGGTGGCCAAACTGGTGACAGCTTAAAAGGGTTTGATTTTCATAGGTGAGTTCTCAGCTCTTCTGAAAATCAGGCCCCTTGATAGTGTCTCAAGTTGGGCACCCAAAATTTGAGGCACCAAAAACCACTGATCACTTCTGAAAACCTTGGCCTTGGTCTCCAATCTGTGTAACCTTTCACCAGCACTAAATATGCAGAAATAAGATACAGAAATAAGATACAAAGAAGAGGGAAGGGTGCTGCAAGGTAGAGGAACTGAGAGAGAGCTGGAGCCTTCAGAGAAAAGAAAGCCTTCTAGGAAACGGTGGGAGTCCAGAGAGATGGGCATGCACAGCTAGCTGCAGAAAGGATTAGCCTGCGTCCCACTGCTGTAAAAGGGGTTTTCCAGTAACACTTAAATACATTCCCTCTTCCATTCCTTTCCAATTCTTTGCCCTTAGCCATTCGAAAGCCAAGCCCTACATGACCAAAGAGCACTTGGCAAAGTTTATCAACAAGAAACAGCGAGATTCCCGCCTCAATGACATCCTTTTCCCTCCGGCCAAACCAGAGCAGGTTCAGGGCCTGATCGAGAAGTATGAACCCAGTGGGATTAACATCCAGAGAGGTGAGTCTTGTTCAGCGCACTGCCTCTCTGTCTTTCCAGTGCTATGGAATCATCTCACACTGCACATTACTCTGATACTTACTAGTGTGTCTGGAGCAACCTGTCTAATTCCTGCCGGCCCCTGTGTTTCAGCATTACCCACCTGCAAGGGAGCCAGGCCTCGTCATTTCACTTCTGTTAATAGCTTTGTTTTCCCTGCAGGGCAGTTGTCTCCAGAGGGGATGGTCTGGTTCCTCTGTGGCCCTGAAAACAATATTGTATCACTGGACAAAGTGGTGCTGTACCAGGACATGACCCAGCCACTCTCACATTACTTCATCAACTCATCACACAACACCTATTTGACAGGTATCTCCACTGAATGAAACACCAATTACAGGGATCTTCCCCTAGCTTCGAAGCAGGTGTGTTGTACCAAGCATGTGTACTGACACTGGAGATGGATTTTGCCCCATGTGCCATGTATGCTAGGCAGCAGTCAGGCAGTTTGTAAGGAATCAACCCATTGGTAAGGGTTTGAAAAGAAAAAGCTTACTCTGCTGTTCTGTAGAAAAGTCACGCTTAGGTGATGCCAAGCAAGGCAAAAGGACTAGGGAGATCAGCCTAAATGCTCAAGACAATTAGTCACAGTCCCCTTGTGTCTGATGGATTCGTTTTTGGGATAGCCTGTAGCCAGGGTGTGATAGGGCATGTATAACATCTGCAGTGTAGGAAGGGTGAGCAACTCCTTGCCCTCAAGCTCATAGCCAGGATCTTTTCCCATCACCAGCTCCATCGCAGTGCAAGATTACGGCTTCATCATCTGTCTATATAGACAGGCATGGGTATTCTTGGGATGTGAGGGCAGGTTCCTGTCTTTCCTAAACAGCTGGCAAGGTGTGTGTCTCTCTCAGGAGTCCCTAGGCTGAGCAGATGTGTGCCACTCTTCACTGACTGGGCATGTGTCTATCCCTGGATAGATGCATTAGCCTGCAAAGTGATTGGGCAGGTATATATGCTCTAAGATTTCAAGTGAGAAGCAGGTTTCCTCCCCAAGAGTCAAGCAGGTATATAGCCCCATAGACTTGAAGGCAGATCCATACCCCTTCCCAACAGCTGGTCAGATGTAGATCCCTCAGGAATTCAAGAGCAGGTAATTGTGTGTCCCTCTCAACTGACTGGGCAGGTGTCTCCCCCAGGGATTAGTGGTAGGTGGATACCATCACACCTCATCCCTCAATGTGCAGAAGGTAAACACAGTATAGGCCATGCTTTGAGGGAGGAAGAAGTGTTAGATAGGGCTCCACTGCCCAGTTACCTAAAATCTCTCTGCAGTGTGGAGTGCACACTTGCCCTGGGTGTGCACAGAGCTGTTTCCCCTTCTTATTGCTCTCCATGCAGAATGCACTCTCACAAATAAATGGCAAACCAGAGTCTCTTCTTCTCCTCCTGCCTCTCCAGCTGGCCAGTTTTCTGGCATCTCATCTCCTGAAATGTATCGTCAGACCCTGCTGTCTGGCTGCCGTTGTGTGGAGCTGGACTGCTGGAAGGGTCGTCCACCAGATGAGGAGCCCATCATCACCCATGGATTCACCATGACAACTGAGATTCTCTTCAAGGTGAGGGATTGTCTCCACAGATTATTTGTCCTGATTTTGTACTTATTTCTATGTACCGAGAGTGAATGGATGAAGAATGGGCAGGGGGACCCAGGTATATGGATAGATGAGCATCTATTCAGCAGGATAGCCTGATGTGTAGGTTAATTGGGGGAAAGTAGATAGATGGGGGAGAGCAACGGGGCTGTTGTATGGATGAGTCTGAATAAATGAGGTGAAATACTTGTGAATTGTCAGATATGGAATCAGAGAGGTGGTTGGGCTGCTGGAGAGATGTATGGTTGAATGGATGAGTGCCTAGTGGTTGTAGGGTTGTGTAGGTGGATGGATGAGTGAATGAATAGCTGTGTGAGTTCAGACAAACAACAAGCACCGGGCATCTTTTCAGAAGACCACAAGGGTTAAGAGAAAGCCTTGTTGTCTTCTACGGGTTGATGCCTACAGCAGGTTTGTAATGTTAAATATCGGCATTGTGAGGGTAATTCCTTTTGTCACGACCATGCCATGGGAGTACATGATATGCATCCAACAGAGCAGCAGCCATCTGGGATGTTGGTCATACAGCTTCCCTGACTATTCACTCAAAGGCTCCACGGGGAAAAGAGAGCCAGCCCAGAGTCATGCGCCATTGCCTAGTGAACTTGCTATTTACGCTGAAGGTTTTGTTTTAGTGCATTTAACCACATAAATGACAAACACCATGCACAGTAAAAATCACAAGACTACACTCACTTCCCCTCAGTCCACTCAGGCAAAGCTCAGATCCCACCAGACAGAAGCCAATTGTTAACAGACCTCTTGTACTTAGTCTGTGTTCCCCCCTTCTCCCATTCCTGCACTTCATTATTACCAAGACATATGAAAAAATAAACCCTTTCTCCTTCAGTGCTCAGGCACCTTGACCTGCCTGTAATAATTAATGCTCGCAGTTTCCCAGGCTCTCTCTTTTAGTATCATGGTTGCTTTTGCATAGCAGTTCACTACAGATAGGGCATATAATAGCGCAACTGTGTATTATGGAAGCTATAATTGCCCTGAGGGGTTCTGCTAAACCATGTGAATGAACCTCAGGATGGAATTATAGCCTGTTAACACAGCATGAGCCTGGTTTTTAGTTTATATAATACACAGAACCCCCGTCTCCTGCTCCTTCCCTTCTCCAACCCCCATCTTTCTAATAGCATCTTTTGCACCCTCTCCTCCTCTGAACTTGTAGCAGCTTCCTTTGAAATGCCGCTCAAGTGGCCCCCTGAAGTGGTACTGGAGCCGCCTTCCTTAGAGAAAAACTGCTTGTTGAATCAGGGTTTGGGGGTTGGGGGCGTGGGTTGCATAGGTTGAAGTCCTTGGGCCATGTTCATCCCTGGCATTATGCCACTGTTTTCCTTAGGCTTACACCAGAGCTGAATTTGGCCCAATGGATTGAACTCTGCAGTCCATGTACTATAATGCAGTATACAATGGGTTGTATGATATCACTGAACGAATGGAGCAGGAGTAAGCGGGGGCAGATAATTATAAAGGAGAAAAACTATGCTCCTGTAACCTGCCAGTTAGCAACAATGGGAAAGAAAATAGAGAAAAGTTCATTGCCGTTTAATAGGGGCCTGAGGAAAATATTATTTTAAAAAATAAATAAATATTGTTGAGACTAGTTCCATGGCATCAGCATCTGGAATGTTAGTAACTGCTGGTTGCTGAGCAGTTCTGTTTGCTGTGCTAGTAGATAGTCAGGATCAAGAAGGATTTTACAGGCAAATAAAATGACAGACAAATGGACAAATTCAGAGGAAGTATGTGTCGCAGTAAATCTTGAGAGTTTAATCTGGCGTCACTTACACCTTTTTTTCTGGCCCCCTCGGTGAATCTTACACCAAATGTAGTCTCCCTTTAGCACATTTATTTGAATCACACCCATGTAACAAGATATACATTGGCCCTCCTATGCCTTCCTCATCACCTCTGAATGTGAAGTATTGAGTATAAAACAACCTAAGAGAATCCAAGTTGTACCTCATGCTGAGAGACCAGATGAGAGGAGTGTTTGAAAAGGAAGTTTAGTCACGCCTGGGAGAGCCACTGGACATGATCAACTCAGAGATGTGAAAGCTGGATGGCTACTTGTCTCAGGACACTATAATAATGCTCTGTCTGTCTGTCTGTCTGTCTGTTCTTGTTTAGGATGTCATTGAGGCCATTGCAGAAAGTGCTTTCAAAACCTCTCTCTACCCAGTTATCTTGTCCTTTGAGAACCATGTTGACTCGTGAGTATCCAGTGGCTGCTGGTGGACTCACATCTGGGGAACTCGTGAGAGAATTCATTTTTTGCTGTCTGAGAGGGGAGGTAGAGGCAACACAACCTCTCCAGCACATGGTTGCGATTTCCTGGGTGTCTGAGGCTGGGGGTAGCAAGGTGAAGCACTGGAGTTGCAGTGTTAGGAGTTTTTCTTGGAGGGATCAGAGGTGGTTAATGCTGAAAGATGACATAATTAAACCAGTGAATTCCATCCTGCCACTCCCATTCAACCTCCCCCAAAACGCCTACTGTTGGGGAGGTGATGGAGCAGGGCAGATGCTGTTAGTCCTGGAGAAGGGTTTCAGAGAGCCTGTGTCAGAGATCAGGATGAGGGGAGGTTAGGGTTAACCCTTTGGGTGGGAGGGGGCAGGGCACAGTGCATGGTGGAGGAGGGTTGCTCATGCTCTTTTCCAGACTCAATAGGTTCATGTCTCACTCTTGTTTTATTGCATTATTCCTTAGGCCCAAGCAGCAGGCTAAGATGGCTGAGTACTGCAGGACCATATTTGGGGACATGCTGCTGACAGAGCCACTAGAAAAATATCCAGTAAGTGGAAGATGGGGGAGAACTTTTATTGGGGAGAGGGCATCATACACACAGGGATCACTCCCTGATGCTGTCTGGCTCTGCCACCTGTATGGTAATTTGGGGGATCCTTTGTGGCAAGTGGGAGGAGGCTTATAAAGGCATTAAAGTCAGTGAGCCTAGAGACAGAGGCAGTGAGAGGAGACAGCTGGAAATGGGGCTGGGTGCTGAGCAATTTGGAGAATGAAGGGTGAACTTTTCAGCTTCAGGGCCAGATTTTTTGAAACTAGAGGCCTGATTCTGCTCTGTTATACCTATGTGACTCCTTCGACTTTAGAATCAGACCCCATCTGAGTTGTGCATGTGAAATACATATGTACAGGCATAGTCAGGTAAGTAACATATGCAGCTGCATGCACAGAACAGTGGAGTGCATGTCCAGATAATTGATTGCACATGCAGCTCCCCAGTTTGCATGTACAAATGCATATCACCTTTTTGTAACCCCCATGCACATTACTACTGCTGTGCCAGAAATATACATGGTGCTTTGCAGAAAAATTAAAAGACAACAACATCTGTGTCCCAAAGTGCTTACAGTCCACAGTACAGCAAGGCACAATGAAGGATGGCATGTGGAGTGTTGGAGGGTGGACAAGGTCTACAACAATAGAATCATGCAAGCATGCAGTGTCTCTTGGGGAGAATCATGGTAGGCAGACAAGGTAGAGCACCTGGAAACTATCTTGGATGGATACAGAAGGATATTTGGGTGACCCTTTAAATGGTGCTGAATGTAGGCAGATGTGTGGCTGGAAACAGCATGGCACAAGCAGGGACAAAGATGGAAAAAGTGTGGGCAGTAGATGGAGAAAGGTATAAAAGTAGTGTAGCTGCCAATGTAAAATTAGCAGCCAGATGGCCAGGATACAAGATGTGGCTGGCACTGTAAGCAGACAGGTGGATACAGGTACAGACAGGCGGATGGAGATGTTGAAGGATGCAGATGGTGCAGTGTGGAGGCAGACAGATGGACTGAGATGTTCACGGATACAGATGGACAGCTGAGTGTATGAGCTCTGTCTCTTTGTAGAGGAAATTCAACAAGGACTTTTCTCTGTTACAGCTGAAGCCGGGCGTTCCCTTGCCAAGCCCTCAGGATCTCTTAGGGAAAATTCTGATTAAGAACAAAAAGAACCAGTCTGCATCTGAAGATAGGCGGGACTCTCTGAAGAAAGAGAGGAATGAAGCTACTGACCAGCCTGTCACTGTGGATGGTATTGATACTGGTACAATATGAAGTAGGGGAGGGGACTCATTCCACTCAGATGGGGTGGCCTGGCACTTTGGAGAATGTCCAAACTGGCCAGGTGTTATTTCAAGAGATCTAATATACATAAGTTCAGGCACTTCAGAGTGAAGAATGAGGGGGATCAGCTCCTCAGAATAGAATTATGTTTTCAGACACCATATAGCACTAATAGTGATACCAGAGCCTTAAAAGATCGTGTTACCAATACGTTGCTTGGTTATCTGCCAACCATTCTGCTTCTCCAGAAATACACTGCTGCATATACTGGCTGTTGATTTGATGTGTGCGTGGACAGGCTATATTGCCCTTGATTCCTGTCCTGTGTTGTCATCGAGTAGCTCTATGGCATCCAGCAAATACACCATGACATATTTCCTAACCATAAACATTTTGAAGACTTATACAACCTGCAGCTCCCCCAGATCTTTCATCTCTTTTGCATCTTACATTTGGAGACCCCAAGACAGAACAAGTGAGATTTCAGCCCATGGAGTCTCCATGCCCCTGTTACAGAAGGCGCACAGAGGGCTATGACAATGCAGGAACAGCTCCTCTGTAGAGTAGTCAGGAATCAGGATCTAAAGTAAATCCACTCCCAGATTTGTCCCATTAGGTATGACCCTTGGTGGGGGAAGTGGGACTACAGCCCACTTCTGATGGGAGAAGGCTATGAAGGGAGGCTGGAGGCTCTGGGGATACAGCCAGCTTAGATCCTGTTACTGTTATTTGGGGCTAAGGAGACCGGCAAGAGGAAGAACTGAATTACTTGAGTGCGCCAACCCAGAGTGGTGCCTCTCCATATTTGGATGCAGCCATTAGAGCAATTTCGTAGCCCTTTTGTGTTCCCACGTTTACACTGGGAGGAATTTCAGTTCAGAAAAGTGGCATGTTTCCCTTGCTAGTGGAGGCAGCATTAGAGGACATATCAGCAATCCTTCATGCTAGCCTGTCTAATTGTGCTGCTGGTGAACACTGTGTATGCTTAATCTGGGCAGGTGATGTGACCGAAGAGGGCCCAGAGGAAGAGGAGGAATCTGGAAACTTGGATGAAGAACAGATTAAAAACATGCAGTCAGATGAGGTAGTGCCACTGACCTTTCCTCTCTTGATCCATTTGCTTCTTCTGGGCAGTGACCATATGACAGCTTGTTGTGGGGTCCCATCGTACTATTTAACCTAAAGCCTCCCCTCCTCTGTCCCCCACAGGCTTGAGAACTCAAGCTCTACCCCAAACCACAACCTCAAAGCAACATCTACACAGCTATTCTTAGCGTACTTATGTGAGCTCTGCTAGCCCAAGCCTAGATCTGGACTGGGACGCTTGCTTCCAGATCTAGTGTAGCCATAACCTTAGAGACCCAACTGTGAGTGTGTTGTTTTTCTGGGAGATGTCTCCATCTGTCTGTTCTCATTTTGCATAGGGCACTGCTGGCTTGGAAGTGACAGCTTACGAGGAAATGTCCAGTCTGGTTAATTACATTCAGCCCATCAAATTTGACTCCTTTGATACCTCAACAGGTAAGAAGAATTCTTGTCTTTTCACTATTCTAAATGTTTTCATTGAAACAGCTAGTATGAATGTTCACATATTGACAATCTCCAGCTATTCTGACTGCAGCTGTATTTGCAGTCGCTCTGTTGCCCCATGCCATCTTCTGTTACCCTCCTTGCTCTCTCTCACTGTAGCGAACATGGACATGTGCAGCTCACACATCCCTTTGTAGTCAATGGGTCAAATGCTGCTCTCAGTTACGCTAGCGAAAATCAACACCACTACCACTGCAATCCATGGAGTTGTTCTTGTCTTACACTGGTGTAAATGGGAGCAGAATTTAGCGCAGTCTGTATCAGTAAAATTGACTGGTCTTTCTCTTCAGTGGGGATTCCCCCTGCTGGGTGATGGAGAAAGCTGTACACCTGTAACCATGTGAAATGCACCTGGGGCCAGTTTTGAGTGAACTGGGTTGATTCATGGTGTCAGTGAAAAACCTGGTAAATGCAGAACTTTTCATTGAGCTTTGCTGTCAGTGTTTGGGTTCACTTGAACCGACAATGCAAACTAAGGGGAAACAAGACAACTCCTGCACTGACACCATGGAAACAATTTACATTGCACACATCCCTGCCATGTGAGCCCCACTCTATCTGTGAGATTATAATGTGTTGTTTGAAAACAAAAATTAAAGGGCTGTAATTGTTACTATGTTTTCTGTAAAAGAAAAGGTGTACTTCTTAAACACCCCTCCCTTTGCAAGCTGATCCTCTGGATGTGTTCATTTGCCTGTCCCAGATAAACCCAATCCAAATCCCAACAGCTCAAATAAACCTTTATGAGTACTCCTCCAATTCCATTTCAGAGGGCCAAGCGAGGATGGAGGTGTCTTGATCTGATCATGGGGTCCATGGGGAAAGGTATGGGTGGGTCCACAGGGAAAGAGACAGGCTGGGTGTTTCTTGGTCTGAGGCGCAGCATGAATGTGTCATGCTTTGATTGCGGCACTTGGCAGAGTTTGAGATGGGGTCCTGGGAGTGCCTGTCTTTTAAACATTTCCCTTTTCCATATTCCCAGAGCAGAACCGAAGTTATGTCATCTCCTCCTTCACCGAAACGAAGGCTTATGATCTACTGACCAAATCCACTGAGCAGTTTGTAGAGTATCCTTTTTGCTAGATGAGCTCTTAGGCAGCATTGTCCTGTGTACCTGGGTGATGCATTTTAAGCGGAATATGAAAGCATTACTCCCTATCATATAGTAGCATTCTGATAAGCTGTATGACAATGCACAGTCCCATGAGTGCTTGCAGGCTCCTGGGATAAGGTAAAAACAGCACAATTTGCTTCAGCTCCTACTCACACTCTATGAAAGGCCCAAATTAAACAGAGAACTCAGATATGGTACTATTATCTGGGGAACATGTAGGTCGTACTGGTCACATGGCTTCCGGATAGGATGCCTGCTGCCCTCTAGCAGGTGCAGTCAGGACTACCAAATGTTTGTTGCTAAGCATAGAGCACATCATGTTATATAGGAATCCAGGAAAGGGTTCTCGTTTTGATACCGTCTTACAGCCTCTGGTGTTTATAACATGGGATGTTACCAAGGGATGCAGCCATTTCAGACCTAAAGAAGCTCATGTAATCTGCAACTGGAAACTAGTCCCAGGGCACATGGGCAGCAATAGGCCACTCCAGACCTGTTTCCTATGGAGTAACTGCAGATATAACAAGCGACAGATGAGCCGGATTTACCCCAAGGGCACCCGAATGGACTCATCCAACTACATGCCTCAGATGTTCTGGAATGTCGGCTGTCAAATGGTGGCCTTAAACTTCCAGACAATGGGTGAGTTGCAAGCTGTCCCATGCTGCTCAATAGATGGGGGTCTGTTCACACCCACCCTTATTTCCCCTCTTTCCCTCACTGGGATTTCTCGGTATTACCAGGTGCCTCTGAACATGTGTGCTGTTTGCTTTGCCCTTGTCTTGTCGAATTCAATCTACCCATGGATATCTCTCTGTCTCCGACTGAGCCTCTGTCTCTTGCAGACAGAGCCTTTTTCAGCAGCACTGACAGAATTAGCCCTGCATGACAATACCTTTGAATTCCAACCTCCCACCTACTATCCATGCAGTCCAGCATCTGCAGAAATCATCTCAGGCCAGCCTAATTTCATTCTTCATATGGTGTGGGGAGTGTAGTAGTTAACACAGGCTGTTGGGAGGCACAGCTACACCTAAGCCACATATGCTGTTGTAGGCAGCATGCACAACTAGGAACCTGCTGCACTCTAGCACTTTTCTTCCCCACTGCTAATTCCAGTGTTGTTGATCTGGGGTGGGCAGGAAGGGGCTCCAGGGCTCCCCCTTCCCATGTCCACTTCAGGTACTGCATGCCCAGAGTGAGAAAGCGGGGAGGAAGGGCATCTGTCTCTCACACACACGTGCGTGAGGGTGTAAAAGAGTTAGAGGCTGGAAGTTGCAGCTAGACAAATTCAAACAGGAAATAAAGTGCAGATTTAGAACAGTGAGGAAGGATAATTAACCATTGGAACTGTTTACCAAGGGTTCAGGTGGATTCTCCATTACTGGCAAATTTACATCACGATTAGGTGTTTTTCTAAAAGATGCACTCTGGTTCAAACAGGAATTATTTGGGAGAAGGTCTCCGGCCTGTGTTGTACAGGAGGTTGGACTAGATGATCACATGGTCCCTTCTGGCCTGGGAATCGATAGGTGGGCTGGGGAGAGGGAAAGTGGGAGAGAGGGGAAGGAAAAGTGAAAGTCAGAGAGACTGGCGAAGAGGGGATTGTATGGTATATGAGGCATAGAAAGACGAAGGAGCAGAGTGAGTGAATAGCAAAGGAGGAGGAGAGGGCAAACATTAATAGCGGAGCAGACAGATTGAGAAGGACTAGATCAGTGGTCTCCAACCCTTTTACGCACAAGATCACTTTTTGAATTTAAGATCAACCCAAGATCTACCCTGCCCCTTCCTTGAGGCCCCGCCCCGCTCACTCCATTCCTCCCTCCCATCATCACTTGCTCTCCCCCACCCTCACTCACTGTCACCGGGCTGGGGCAGGGGGTTGGGGTACGGGAGAGGGTGCAGGCTCTGGCCTGGGGCCGAGGGGTTTGGAATGTGGGAGGCAGGGGCGGCTCTAGCTTTTTTGCCGCTCCAAGCACGGCAGTCAAGCCGCCTTCGGTCCTGTGGATTCGGCAGCTTGCCTGCGGGAGGTCCGCTGGTCCCACGGCTTCGACGTACCTGCCGCCAAATTGCCGCCAAATCTGCGGGACTGGTGGACCTCCCGCAGGTGCGCCACCGAAGGCTGTCTGACTGCCGCCCTGACAGGGACCAGCATGGTGCTCCCCGTGGCTTGCCGCCCCAGGCACATGCTTGGAGCGCTGATGCCTGGAGCCGCCACTGATGGGTGGAGGCTCCAGGCTGAGCCTGGGGCAGGGGGTTGGTGTGCAGGAGTGAGGAGTCCAAGCTCTGTGAGGGAGTTTGGGTTCAGGGTCATATGGTCACACTGCACCTAACCTCATACAATACACTGGACATTTAATTAATTTTACTTTGTATTAGTGTCATTTGTGGTTTATAGACCCAAAAACCCTTCAGGGATTGTCACAGATCAGTGTAACATTCTCTACTGAGGTGTGTGCATTGGCTGAGCATGGAGTAGGAGGTTGGGGTGTAGGAGAGGGTGAGGGGTCTGGGAGGGAGTTTGTGGTGCAAGAGGGGACTCTGGGCTGGGGGGGGTTGGGGTGTAGGAGGGGGTTGGGGTGCAGGCTACAGAAGTTCAGTCTCTACAGCTCCTTGATATATACAGACCTTACTGCTGCACTCCCACAAAAATTCCTCTCTCTGTGTCCCTCTCCCTGTGTCTCTCTCCCTCAGATGTCCCCATGCAACAGAATATGGCCCTCTTTGAGTTCAATGGACAGAGCGGCTACCTTCTCAAACACGAATTCATGCGACGCCCAGACAAGCAGTTTGACCCTTACTCTGTGGACCGCATTGATGTGGTGATGGCAAGCATCCTGTCGATAACGGCAAGTACAAGCCCCTGTGCTGTTTCTCTCCTGACAGAGCTGCACACTCGCAGCAGGGAGATAACTAGCACCTATAGCTCCTCTATTTGCCACCCAGGAGGGCTCTTAATGGCAAATGAACCCATAACTTCCTGCCGGAGAGTGTTACTATGGCAACTCCCAATCCTTTCAGTGTTTAAAATTAATCATAATCACATGAAAACAGAAAATTAGCATCTGCCACATGGAATAATCCCGCCACATGGAATAATCCCGCCACATGGAATAATCATGCCACATGGAAAATTAGCATCTGCCACATGGAAAATTAGCATCTGCCACATGGAATAATAATAATGGTGATGGGGACGGAAGATGATGGGGGGGAGGGGGGAGCACTAAAGCAAGGAGCACAGGGGAAGGGAAACAGGAATTAGACATGTTATAGGGAATGAATGGACTGGAGGACAGCAGTGACCAAGAAAAAAGAGGAGACAGGCAACAGAAGAAGTGGCCCTAACCCTAATTCTAAGGCTGGAGAGGGTTTTGCTAGCCATTGCTAGTTTTATTTCTATTTGTTCTTAGATCCTTTCTGGCCAGTTCCTCTCAGATCGCAGTGTGAAGACATATGTAGAAGTGGAACTGTTTGGTTTGCCAGGGGACCCAAAACGTAAATACAGAACCAAGCTGACATCAAGTGCCAATTCCCTCAACCCAGTATGGAAGGAGGAGGCTTTTGTTTTTGAAAAGGTAACAATACTTCACGGTAACTCAGATAAAGGGCCACTAAAGAGACCAGTGACCATGAGCATTTTCTCTGGGGATTCCAGGGCCACATGAAAGACTCTTTCTTAGATCCATAAAGATCTTTGTGGAGATTCCATGGGCCAGAGATTCGAACAACCACAAGTTCCCCTATTGATGAAGGATCATTGGGAACCCTTTCTGGACATCCCAGAGGCCAAAACACTCCTCTCTGAGCATTTTCAAACTGAATTTGCTAATCAAATGAGCCTTGGGAATCTCCAGCCATGAGGAAGCAGAAAAGATGAGAGTAAATATGCCCATGTTGTTGTATCACAGAATCAGAGGCACTGTTTTAGGGACAAATGGTAGACTAGTGAGAGTCTCATGTGAGTCAGATCATAGGATCCATGCAACTTTCCCTGGAAGAACCGATTTGCTTGTTGCTACTATTCCAGCTGTGGAGTTAGGGGACGTAGCAGGCGCAAGGTAATAATAATGCTTAGCACTTACATACTGCTTTACATGTTCACCTTCACAACACCCTTGGGAAAGCCGGGGAAGCTTTCACCAGCTCATGAGGCGAGGTGGGTATTATCTCCATTTTAGAGGATGGTTCTGAGACACGGCCATGTGCAGTGACGTGCCCAAAGCCAGGGTTAGACCTCAGAAACACCTGATTCCCAACCTGGAGCTCATTCTTGTAAACTATGGGGTCACAAAGCAGCTCTTATTGGGCAGTGTGTGCGTGGGGGGGTGATTTCCTTCTTGTGTTTACATTTTTACTTAGTGACACCAATACCCTGTCAGGAATCATAGTAAGGCACCTGAGGCTTGAGCTCTGTGTTTTTCTCCCCAGATTCTGATGCCAGAGTTGGCTTCTCTCAGAATTGTGGCTTTGGAGGAAGGAGGAAAGTTCATTGGTCAACGCATCATTCCCATTATTGCTGTGCATTCAGGTAAAGTCAGACCTTTCTGTGGAAACTCCTTCTGTGTCCTTCATCACTGTCATCTGCTGTCCTGTGCAGTACAATATTAAGCTGAGCTATGCTAGGGGTTGGTGTTAAGGAGGTGACCCCATGCGCTGATGGAGTTGATGCAAGTAGCAGTGCTAGAAACGGTGGTCCAAAGTGCAGTGGTGGGAATGAAGGAAGATGTTGTGTTGTTCTCTCTTGAGCACAGGAGATCAGTCAATGTTGCATTCCTTTGTGTTGTGTTTGAGGGATTCAAGCAGCAGAGACCCTCCAAACTCATTGCAGTGGAACCCATAATGCCCAAATATGAGTGCCTTCCCTTTCTCCTCCATGTCACTCACAGACTGCAGTGTTTCCTGTTGGGACATGAGGTGAGGGTGGGGTGAATGCCCTCACTCATTCTCTCCTGTTTTCTATTATCAGGCTATCACCACGTTTGCCTTCGCAGTGAGAGTAATATGCCACTCACTATGCCCTCCCTCTTTGTGTACCTGGAGATGAAGGACTATGTCCCTGACACTTGGGCAGGTAATGTACTTGGAGTGCTTGATGTGGTATGTCCCCGCCACCCCCCAACTCTAAAATGCTGGTATACGGAAATGGCCAGAGAAGATGACCGACTCTCTCTGTCTGTGGGTTGGGATGGTTTTATTTACCAAGAAGAAAATTACCCTAGTGTGTGAGGCTGGAAATCTCACCCAGTGAGGTGATGGTGGGGTTGTCCTCAGTTTGGAGGTGAATTGCACACAGAGCACAGGAGAGGAGTGTGACTGGCAAGTCTCTCCAAGCGCACCTTCTACTTGTCTGCTGTTCTGGTTCTGCCACAGCCTACAGGTCCCACTAGTCACTACTTAAGCAGTTGTTTCAACTCAAAATACCACACACCCTAGTCAGGGCGGGTTTATTGGTCCTTTTACCAGCCTTAGTCTGAGCATCATATTTGGGAGCTTCACATGGTTTTTCCACCTCATTGCCAACATTTTGCACAGCTCTAGTTAGGGCTGAGGTTCAGTGGGAAAACAGCATTCCCAGGAACAGAGTAGGCAGAATGGCAGTGTCTCCCTGTAACTTGTCGAGAGTGCTCACCCCAAGATGAGGTTGAGATGAAAAGACAGCGGAGTGGGAGAGGACCCATCCGAGAGAGGGCTGGGAGCAGGGAGAATGGAAACACACTCTAGTACTAGGAAAGGGAGCGAGGGATTTCTTCAGGCTGCAGTACATCTCTCAGGCAGTTAGTGTGGAGAATGGCTATTCCCAGAAATAAAATCTGAGTGGCAGGGAAAGGGGAAATCTGACGAGTCCACTGACAATCTGGACCTGTTCTTTGTTTCCAGATCTGACTGTTGCTCTCTCCAACCCCATTAAGTTCTTTAATACCCAGGACAAGACATCAGTGATGCTGAAACAGGGTTCTGCAGAGGTGAGTGCTTCTACACATTCTGCAACGTGCTTTGTGGGTTCAGTCTGAAATGATGCAAGGTGCTTGTCCTGATCCTTCTTCACCCTGCCAGGAGCAAGGAGAGTGTAGCAGTAGTTCAGTCTTTGAAGGGTAAAAGGAGATTCAGTGTCTATTTCAGAAAGCCTTGTCTAATTCCTTGAGGCTGTGGATAGCTCCTGGTGCAACAACTGTAAAGAAAACAAACTACCAAAGGGGATCCTGCCTGGTGTCAGGAAAGTCATGCCCACAGATTGCAAAACTAAGCAGATTATGATGTTAAGCTCTTGGGAGATTCCATTGTCTCAAATGGGAAAGCATTGTACTGTTTCCCTCAGCGGCTTTGCTAGGATTTATGCTTATATCAGTTGCTCTATCAGTCTCCACATCTATTTCCTGGGTCTGTTTTGCTGTAGCATTGATTCACATCTGATCTTTGTTTTAGAGACCTGACATGCAGAAGAAGCTTACAGCAGCTCAAACTAATGGGATGCCAAATTCTTTTAGTTTGCATTCTTCAAATGGACCTGCAGGTAAAGCTGTAGATGTGGGTGGGACTAAAAGAATGAGGAGGGAGATGTACGTTGCTCGAACATTGAAAGAAGGGGTGCTAGATAGCCCTAGAGAGTGGTAATGGGATCAGAGCCTTTCACCTCTGGGTCACTTGTTTAAATTTTGGACTTGTTCAATAGTGAACAAAAGTTGTAACCATCCAGTCACTCTTCGTGTGTGTGAGTGAAACGAGTGGGTGATTTCACTCCGTTTCCAAGTGTACAACATTATAAAAATCACCATCACAATTAGCACAGTTGATAATCTCAAAAGATAAACCAAAGGTCCAGTGATCATGGAAACAGAACTGTCTTCTTACCCCTAGAGGGGGTCACTCCAGGTCAGAGTAGGGGCATAATAGGTGCAGCAGTATGGATGAAGATTACATTGCCATTGCTTATGCTGTACCGTTCCTGTACTGTGGATAAATAGGGGAGGTCACTTCCCAACATTGATAATGCAGCTCCTTTCACCAGCACTGAAGTCACAAGAAGATAACATTTTGGAAAGGAGCAGAGATATGGTTAAAAGAGAAACACATAACTGAGGGTGAGATAGTTCGTGTTATAAATTACCAGCAGGTGCTAAAGAAATTTCTGTACATTAACAAATTGAGCACCAGCCTTCATACCCTTTCCTCCTTACAGTCAGACATCCAGACCCAGGGAAGGGTTTCCAGATTAAAGCTATTCCTTCATATCCATTCAAGCCTGTGGCACCAGGATTTGTGTGTCATGTGCCGTGGATGTATAGGTCCCAGTCCCAGTCATCTGAAATGAGTCCCACAATGACTGAATCAATGCAAGGATGTAGAATCCTTTTCTCTCAGAAATATATAAACACTAAACTAATTCTCTCATTTACCTTATTTTCACATTGGTCTAAGAAGCCACTGACTTCAGCTGAATTACTCCTGATTATGCTAGTGGTATGAGGGGAGATCAAGGCTACCGTAATCCTCACCAGCATTGGGGGCAGGAAATGTAGCTTGATGGATTTAATGGATGACTTGGTTCTAGTCAGTAACACCTCAGTGTTCCTTACTTATGTTATTTTTTGAAGCATAATTTTGTGAGGTCCTGATTGCCTCTTTCAAAGTTCTGGGTGCATCAAATCCCACTGAAGCCATGTTGAGGGCACTCCACGCCTGGCAAGATTGACCTTACTGAAGTTCTGTTCCATTGTCTCTGTTGAGTGCTGATGAATGTTAGACACTACATTGATCAGCTGAGCTGATCCCTGAGTTCCTTCTGAGGCTTGTGGCAGCTTCTGTGTGTAATGTTTCTCCCCAAACAGCAAAAATGGCAGCAAGGGTATTTGATGCAGGAATATATTCTGCCCCTCTCACAGCATCCCTTATACCAGCGTAAGCAAGAGTGGGAATGGGGCAGAGTCCCCGCTCCCCATTCTCCACTGCACCATTTTCAGCCCAGAGGTAGAGTATGAACAAGAATTTCTGTTCTGGTTTTAGGAGCTATGGCCCTGGGGAAGGAAGAAACTAAAAAAGAAGTTGCAAAAGAAGGTGCAGGTAATTACACCAATATTACTCTAGAGGGCTCAGGGAGAAGGGATACAAAGATAGCTTTAAGCCACCTTTGTGACTCCCCTATCCTGGGCCAACTGGGGCACATTTAGTCATCCTGCATAATTTAGAGTAGCTTCAGGGCTGCTTTAATTTGTGCTCTGCTGCCTATGGCCCCAAGGGGACATTGCAGCAGCTGTGAATAGCTGAAGCACAGCAGCACTTCAGCCATGTTCTAATGCCTCCCAGCTTGCCCTCAACACATTGTACTAGAGTTTTCTGAAGGAGGCAGCAGAGAGCCAGCATCGCCGGTACCCCAGTCAGAGACGCTCCTATGTTAAAGGAATGCTACAGTGGCCAGATCTGCCGGCTTTAAGGCCCGTTTACACTGGCAGAAGCAGCACAAAGAGGGCTACAGGGCACCTTAAGCCCCCCTGTGGACTGAGCTCTTCATCTGTTGATTTAATACATTATTATTTGCCTATTTGTCTGCATCATAATGCTGTGTGATAAAACCAATACTCAATATTAACATCAAAATAAAAATCCAACATGCCGGAATATACCACCAAACAGGGCACAAGGATGAGTTCACCTGCCCTCAGTCAAACTATCCCACTTCCTGCCATCCATCTGCTGCAAATTTCCACACATCACAAAGACGAATAAATTACTCAACAAATAAAGGATATTCATAAATTAAAAAAACATTGTTAGAATGGAGTTATGATTGTATAAGGATGGTTGTTAATACAGCAAATAGCTGAGTCATTACTTTAGAAGGCAACAGTTCAAAGAGCCTAATTTTCTGACTCAAACATTTGTGTTTGCACATTGTCCCTGAATTTCCTCACTTTCAAATGGTCACTAGAAAAGACGGTTACTCACCTTTGTAACTGTTGTTCTTCGAGATGTGTTGCTCATATCCATTCCAGTTAGGTGTGCGCGCGCCGCGTGCACGTTTGTCGGAAGACTTTTTACCCTGGCAACACTCGGCGGGTTGGCCGGGCGCCCCCTGGAGTGGCGCCGCTATGGCACCAGATATATACCCCAGCCGACCCAGCCACCCTTCAGTTCCTTCTTGCCGGCTACTCTGACAGTGGGGAAGGAGGGTGGGTTTGGAATAGATATGAGCAACACATCTCGAAGAACAACAGTTACAAAGGTGAGTAACCATCTTTTCTTCTTCGAGTGATTGCTCATATCCATTCCAGTTAGGTGATTCCCAAGCCTTACCTAGGCGGTGGGGTCGGAGTGAGATATGGCAGAGTGCAAAACCGCTGAGCCAAAGGCTGCATCATCTCTAGATTGTTGGACCAGAGCATAGTGCAAAGCAAAGGTGTGGACCGAGTACCAGGTAGCTGCGCGACATATCTCCTGGATTGGTACATGGGCCAGGAAGGCGGCTGATGAAGCCTGAGCTCTGGTAGAATGTGCAGTGAGATGGCCCGAGGGAACGAGAGCCAGGTCATAGCATGTGCAGATGCACGCCATCACCCAAGAAGAGATCTTCTGGGAGGAGACAGGTAGGCCTTTCATCTGGTCAGCCACAGCAATGAAGAGTTGGGGCGATTTCCGGAAGGGCTTCGTCCTATTGATATAAAAAGTGAGTGCCCTACGGACATCTAAGGAGTGTAACTGCTGTTCCCACCGAGATGAGTGAGGCTTCGGGAAGAAGACCGGAAGGAAGATGTCCTGATTGGTATGGAAGGCTGACACCACCTTAGGGAGGAACGCCGGATGCGGTTGCAACTGTACCTTGTCCTTGTGAAAGACAGTATATGGTGGGTCCACCGTTAACGCTCGAAGCTCGGAGACTCGTCTGGCCGATGTAATGGCTACTAAGAAAACTGTCTTCCAGGACAGGTATAGCAACGAACAAGTTGCCAACGGCTCGAATGGTGGAAGCATAAGCCTGCTTAGGACTAGATTGAGGTCCCAGGTAGGGGCAGGGCGGTGTACTTGGGGGTAGAGGCGCTCCAGGCCCTTGAGAAATCTAGTAACTAAAGGATGGGAAAACACGGAGTGTCCACTCTCCCCTGGATGGAATGTGGAGATGGCCGCCAAGTGCACCCTCAGAGATGATATCGCTAGGCCCTGCTGCTTAAGGAACCAAAGGTAGTCCAAGATAGTGGGGATCAAGACCTGAGAGGGAGTAGTATTCTGCATTTCACACCAGCAGGAGAAACGTTTCCACTTGGCCAGATATGTTCACCGAGTGGAAGGCTTTCTGTTACTCAGGAGTATATGTTGTACCGGAGTGGAGCAGCGTAACTCCGACCTGTTTAGCCACGCAGGAGCCACGCCATGAGGTGGAGGGCCTGCAGGTCCAGGTGGCGAAGATTGCCGTGGTCCTGCGTTATGAGGTCCGGGTGGAGAGGCAGGGTAATTGGACAGGTTGAGCAGTGTGGTGTACCAGTTCTCTCTGGGCCACGCTGGCGCGATCATGATTAGGTGTGCTCTGTCCCTGCGGAGTTTTATCAGGACCTTGTGAACCAGCGGGAATGGAGGGAAGGCATAGAGCAGCTGGTGCTTCCACGACATGAGGAATGCGTCCGTCATGGAGGGGCGGAGAAGCCTTCTGCAGATGTTCCAACGGACCTGGCTCCCCTCAGTATAGGGGACCAGTGCCAGGATGCATATCGGTACCGGGATCAAGAGCGGGACCTGCAACCAGATCGGTGCCGGGAGGTCGACCGAGATCTTGAATCCCGGCGTCATGAATGGCTTCGGGAGGCACAGTGCCTGGAATGGTGCCGTGAACTGAAGCAGTGCCACGGGTAATGAGCCAGTGAACAAGAGTCCAACCGGTGCCGTGAGTCTGACTGGTGCCGTGTAGTAGAATGGTGCCGGGACTGCAATCATGAACGGTGCCGGTCAGCTGCACTGACAGAGGGTGGTCTAATCAAGGTTGGCTTGCCTATGGATTGGATTACCCTCACCGGCGGTGCCGGGGGTAGAGGCAGTGCCGAGTCTGTCAGGGCGATCAGGTCCCTCGCCCCTGAGAACGCCTCTGGCGTGGACGGCATGGTGAGCTCTACCGCGGCACGTGCCTGGGAGCTAACAGGTGCCAGACTCGACGGCCCTTGTGGGACCGGAATCGACGGTGCCGATTTAGTCGGTGCTGCAGCGGGTGTCAGTGCTGGGTGATCTGACTTAGGCATACTCTCTGGCTGCGGTGCGGTCGGTGCCGAAGCAGCAGGAGTCTTGGCCTTTCTCAACCTCAGGGAGAGGGAGTGTTGTTGAGCCGATTTCAGTGCCGGTGATGTTCGGTGCCGTGAGTCCTTGGGCGTACTGGTGTGGTCCGGTGCCACAGAGGCGCTTCTGCTCACCGACTGACCAGCGCTCGGTGCCGAAAGTGGAGGGGCGAGGGCCGCCTCCATGAGGAGCTGCTTAAGCCTGATGTCCCATTCCTTTTTTGTTCTTGGCTTGAAAGCCTTGCAAATAGGACACTTAGCTGTCAAGTGCGATTCCCCGAGGCACTTCAAACAGGAGTCGTGCGGATCTCCTGTCGGCATCGGCTTGTGGCAGGCCGAGCACGGTTTGAAACCCGGTGAACCGGGCATGGGCTCCAGCACCGGGTGCGGGGAAGGGGTTAGTCCCCGAACCCCGCTAACTATTACTAAACTTACTAGTAAAGAAAAAACGTATAACTATATATATATATATAACTATATATAACTATATAGATAACTATATATATATATTTTTTAAAAAGAATTATAACTATATACACGATAACGAACGAGAACTACGAGTAGCTATGGAAGTGGAGGTCAGCTAAGCCGCACTCCACTGTTCCAACGACCGACACAGGCGGTAAGAAGGAACTGAAGGGTGGCTGGGTCGGCTGGGGTATACATCTGGTGCCATAGCGGCGCCACTCCAGGGGGCGCCTGGCCGACCCACCGAGTGTTGCTAGGGTAAAAAGTCTTCTGACAAACGTGCACGCTGTGCGCACACACCTAACTGGAATGGATATGAACAATCACTAAAGTTCAGAACGTTCTTACAGATTCCCAAGCACAAACCATTACTTTCCTTAGCACCCCAATAACCTTTTAACCACAGATTCCAGAGTTCTAGTGACTTGCTGCCCAAAGATAATGGAGTCTCGGTAACATTTCCCTCACACCCTTCCCCATAACCCTTCATCTCTCCTAAAAGCCATTAGCAAAACTCTTTCCTCACGCCTTGGAGGGGATGTCATACATTAGAACTAGAGGCCATTATTCCCCAGACAGTGTACGACTATACTGGTCATAATTAGGGCCCTACCTAATTCATGGGCCATTTTGGTCAATTTCGTGATCATAGGATTTTTAAAATAGCAAAATTTCATGATTGCAGCAATTTAAATCTGAAATTTTACAGTGTTGTAATTGTTGGGGTCCTGACCCAAAAAGGAGTTGTGAGGGTGTTGCAAGGTTATTGTAGGGGGGAGTTACTGTATTGCCACTCTTACTTCTGCACTGCTGCTGGTGGTGGCGCTGCCTTCAGAGCTGGGTGCCCGGACAACAGCCATTGCCCTCCAGCTGCCCAGCTCTGGGACCCCCCTAAAATAACTTTGCGACCCCATCCCAATATTTTCCAACTAAAATTTGTCCTAGCTTGTGGGACAGTTAATTTTGTGAATTTGTCTTGTGCCTCATGACATCCTGATATGTCCCAACACAATTAGGATGACCATCAGGACAAAATACAGAACTGGCAGCTCTACGGGCATGTACCCAGACCATGAATCAACCTGTTGCTAACTGACCTTGCAGTTACCCTGATGAAAGGGAGGAGGTGCTGGAGGCAGTGTTGAAAAACAGCCTGAAACAAAAGGAAATTAGAGTATGGAAAGAATGTCTGCGTGAGAGATGTAGGTAGGTGAGCTAGATAGCCAGCCAGGACACTTTTTATATTGTATTTTAGAGCTCCAAACAGCCAGCCTTGAGGAACTGCAGAAGATGAAGCTTTTTATGAAGCTGCTGAAGAAACAGGAGAAGGAGCTGAAGGAGCTGGAGCGAAAGGGAAGCAAGCGCAGGGAAGAGCTGCTGCAGAGATATTCAGCCCTGTTCTCAGAGTTGGTCACCCAGTGTGGCAGGAAGAAGATCACATGCCCTCGGAAAACCCAGAAAAAGAAAAGGTAAAATACAGCATAAGAAGTCCCCAGATGTGCTGCATGGCACTCAGGCCTTGCTGACTGCACGCACAAGACGCGCAAAGTGCTTCTCTCAGAGGAACACAAATGAGCCACACACTTCCCCTGTCTTCATGCCTACCCTCCAAAAAAGAGGCATGGAGGGGGTTGCCTTCCACATATTTCCATAGGTGTGCACATTCGTTTCTGAGAGGTGTACGGGAGGACTCTTTGATATGGTGCAACACGTAGAATGGATTACCTTCTGTGCTGCACTTAGCATTCCTCCTGTGTTCCTCCTGTTAACAGGAGTTTGACTGTAGAGGAGGTCAGTGCAGAAGGGAATCCAGCAGAGATGGCAGAGAACGCTGACAGCCGAGTCTTGGAGCTGAAGGAGAAGCTGGAAATGGACCTAAAGCAAGTGTGGGAAGAGCAGTATGATGGGATTCGGAAAAAGAAAGAGCACTATGCCACAGAGGTATGGACTGCATGTGTACTGCACCTAGGCACTCACAGACTGCGGGTGGCCCACAGAGAGTGTCACCAACCAGGTTACACCTTCACTGACTGCTACCATTAGAGCATTGCAGATGCAGCCAGGCACAAGAATGCCCAATGACACAGCCCTAGTCACCAACATTGCTGTATCCTTGCAGATGATATGCTGGAATAAAGCCGCTCCAGCATGTTTCACACCAGCCATAATCAAAGCAATGCCTATAGATGCAATGCCCGCACACAGCATGCCCCCCAGGCTGAGTGCTACTCATGGGGCCTGATCTTGTTCCTGTTGGAATCAGTGTATTTTCTGCATCTGACTTCAGTGGAACTAAGATCAGGTCTATATACGTGGTGCCATCAGACACAACATATCCCACAGAATGCTTTGGTAGACACAGTGCCCTCAGACTCATCATCACTCACAGGGAGAATGACAGCCAGAGAGACTATACCTGAAGATAGGGCACTGCCCAAATCTAGTGCTAGCCAACGAGTCACCCTCAGCTCGATGACTGCCCACCAGTACAGTGCAACCCAGAGCCCCAGTGTAACAGAGGCACTTGTATCTGCCCACACAAACTAAAGAGTAGGAACATACACACATGGTACACCCTACAAATATGTGCTGTGACCCACAGGGATAGCTCTGGTGCCCTGATGCACTCCACCAACACAGCTTGGCCCACATACTCAAATCACAATTTACAGACACAGTGTGATATTTCCAAAACCATGCTGATTAATTGACTGCTGTAAGTAAGTGAAGGGTGAAGTCAATGGCAGGAGAGATAAACCTGAGTCGGTTAGCTCCTGACTGTGTACTCTTGTTTGATTTTTTTGTTTGTTTGTTTTTTTTGATCCCTTGAACAGCAAATTGCCAGACTAATAGAAGTAGCAAGGGAGAAGCAGGCAGCTGAGCTGAAGGCATTGAAGGAATCATCAGAAAGGTAAATTATGATCATTTGAATAACAAAGTAATAATAGTATCGCACTTCATTGGTAGATCACAAAGTGCTGTACTGAGCTGGGTAAGCATCACTATCATACAAACAGGCGAACTGTGTGACTCATCCAAGGTCATGCTATGAGTCAGCAGCAGAGATGGGAGGACAACTCTGGTCTCCTGACTTCCAGAATGGTGCTCTGTGTTGCACCTCGGAGCATAGTAGCAATGAAGTTAGAGCTGCTCTAGCTGGTCAACACTCTGTTTTATATAGATAGCAGCTTGGGATATTGTACAGCAGGTAAAATTGTCTGCAAGATGATTGTAGTTTGTGGATCTAGGCATATGTACATTGCCATACTGGATCAGACCAGTGACCTCCTAGTCCAGTGTTCTTTCGCCACCAGTGTCCAGTGCCAAATGCATGAGAGGAACATGCAGGAAATGCTTCAATGGATGTTTATAATTTTTGTGAGGGTAATTAATCATTAGAACAATTTACCAAGGGTTGTGGTGGATTCTCCATTATTGGCAATTTTTAAATCAAGATTGGATGGTTTAAAAGATCTGCTATACTTCAAAATGAATTATTTTGTTATATATGAGATCTGACTAGATGATCACAATAGTCCCTTCTGGCCTTTGGATCTATGAATTTATGGAGTAAGATGCTCAGAGGGGAAATTTCTTCCTACCCCAACCAGGCTTATGTCCTGAAACATGAAGATTTATAGACCTTATATTTTATCCTGTTTAGTGTAATTGACGATATTTGCATTGTCAGTATAAATGTCTGACTCCTACTAAGTTCTGGGCTTGGATAGTATCTTCTAAAAATGAATTCCATAGGTTAATAATTACATGTTGTGTAAAAAGTGTTTTTATTTATCAGGTTTAAATTTACTGCCTTTAAGTTTCACAAAAAGAAATCCAGGTCTTTTTCTTGAATGGTTATGGTTAAATTAGAACCCAACAATGTGTACGAGTAATTCAAATTGTACATTATCTCACATTTTTTCCAACACTAAACTGTATCTGCTCTCTGAAGTTCTTTAGTCTTTTTTAGTCTTGACTAATACATAATTTTGTGTCACATGCAAATGTTGCCAACTAACTATTCAGCATATTTTCCAGATCATGAATAAATATATTAAACAACACTAGTTCTAGTACAGAACATTGGGGCACCCAGTTCTTAATCTTTTGCCATGTTGAACATTAACTGTTTAGTCTTATTCTTTTTTGTCTCTTAGTTTCTGATTCAGTTGCCTCACCCTATAACTACATAGTTTCTTTAGTAGACTTTTTGAGTGATTTTGTTAAAGCTTTTTGAAAGTGCAAATAATAGCAACCAGTTCTCCTTTATCCATTATTTTGTTGACATACTAAGCCATGTACATCTAGATGTTTTTAATTAAAAGCAGAAATATACTTTCCAACAAATTTTCCTAGAACTAAAGTAATGCTCACTGGCCTCTAATTCCCAACATCACCCCCATGCTTTTTTAAAAGATGAGCATATTTGTTATCGTCAAGACCTCTGATATAGTAGCTGAGTTTAATGGGAAATTAAATTTTTTTGTGACCAGCTCAGCCATTTCATTCATTCTAAAGGTCCTTTGTCCCTCTTGGATGAATACCATCCTGACCTGGAGAATTTTTGCTTTTGAGCAATTTATTCCCTAGTGGGCCTGCAAGACCCATCAATTCACTTGCACGTTTCCTATTTCTGATATACTGAAAGAATTTCCTGTTATTTGTTTTTGTCTTTGCTATTTGCTCTTCAATTCCCTGAGCCTTCCTAATTTCCATTTCACATGTTATCTGCTATAGGTTATGCTCCTTTCTGTTGACTTCATGTGGGCTGGATTTCTACTTTTTCACAAATACTGGTTTGACTCAAATATCCTCTTTTAACTTTCCCACATCATCGTACAAAGCCATCCTGCTTCTTTTTACTTAGGGTTATGAGTACTTTTTGTGTCTCTAATCAATCAATACTCTAGCAGAGACAAGTGTAGCAAAGTGTTAAGAGTATTCAGAATGGATTTGCATGATGTAACCCAGGTATAATGTCTATGTGTATTTTGTCCTAGCCCCCTGAGATCACTCACCTCGGGTAAGGTACATTTTAAATCCAGTAAACAAAGGGTCTTATTTTAGATCTCTTCTGAAATTTTCCCTTGCTACCAGGTTTGCCTTTCTTGTATGAAAAGCTCTCCAAGGTATGTGTTTTTAGAAACCAGTTGCTCATATACAGAGAGTGTCTGATGGTTATTGGTCCCGTCATTCATGACATCTTCATCTCTGCAGTGATACTAAAGAGATAAAGAAGAAATTGGAGGCAAAGAGACTGGACCGAATCCAAGCCATGACTAAGAGTACCATTGACAAGACTGCTCAGGAGAGGTACTGGATGGAGATCCTAGGGCTTGGTCTACACAGAACAGAGAACAATCCCAGGCAGAGAACTCCATTGCACTATGGTCTTTATCACCACTAGGCACTCAGTAACCACCACTAAATTGGACATGGAAGGCAAACCCATATACCTTGCTCCCTTATCAGCCTAAATTTCAGGTACTCTCACAGGATGGTATTGCTCCAGCTTTGGTCTGTCTTCATGTGGGCTGGATTTCCATCCCTCTCCCTGTTGCCATCACCTTCTGGTAAACAGGCACACATGCTCTGAGAGGACAAATTTCTAGACACAGTAGTAAGGGCACTGCTGCAGTCTGCATTCAGCTCTTGCACTGCTCTGCAGCGCCTTCCATACACGTAGTGTTATAGGGGAAGATCAGCTCCACATAGTACAGCTTCAGTGGTTTGATCCTGAAAGGAGCTGACCACCTGCAATTCCCTTTGAAGTTAGTAGGAGCTGTGGATGCTCAACGTCTCTCAGAATCGAACCCAAAGAGTCCGTATGAAACCCCCCTAAGGTCATTACAAATGGATAAAAGCGTTCTGCTGTAGTTCTTAAGGCTGGAAAGCCTTGACTAGAGCCATGTGCTTGCATGGAGAAGAATCTCCCTATGGACTTACCACAAGTTGGTACCTTTATTTTGGTGTTTTCCACTATCCTAGAGGCTCTGCTCTCTTATTAATCTTAGTCTCTTAATCATTAAGGTAGCAAAGAAGCCTCAATATCTTCCAGACATTTCAGTTTTTTCAGATGAAGGCTGGGAATGCAGCCTTTGCCTAACATTCCTTACCTACGCTACACATTTATATACAATGTAATATCCTTCCTGGTTATAAATACAATTCAGTCTTTCTATATGAACCCTATCTTAAACATGAGAATTTATGGTAATTTTACTGACATTGATTAACTGGTGCCTTGGATAAAGATAACAGATAGACAGGATTTGTTTTTACTAATATCTGCTGTTGTTGTGTTTTTAAAGATTAAAGAGAGAAATTAATAATTCACACATTCAGGAAGTGGTGCAGATGGTCAAACTGGTAAGTGTCTCCGTGGAAACCTTCTGCAACATCTTTGTTCTCTCCAAGGTGGTATTTGTTGTCTTGTGTACATACTGTGTGCGCGTCACTGGTTTGTGCAAACATTGAGCTCTCTTAAGTATATAGTCCTGCTGCACTGGATCCTCAAGGTATATGCAGATCCAAATCTTTAGTGACTATGCTTTCTGTGATAGTGTGATGACAGCTATAATCTTGCTAAGGATTGTAGGTCCTTCCAGCTGGAGACAGTGCATCACAAAAAAGAGATTTCTCCAGGGTTAGGAGAGATTAAAGAGAGATTAAAGAGGCTAGGACTCTTCAGCTTGGAAAAGAGGAGACTAAGGGGGGATATGATAGAGGTATATAAAATCATGAGTGATGTAGAGAAAGTGGATAAGGAAAAGTTATTTACTTATTCCCATAATACAAGAACTAGGGGTCACCAAATGAAATTAATAGGCAGCAGGTTTAAAACAAACAAAAGGAAGTTCTTCTTCACGCAGAGCACAGTCAACTTCTGGAACTCCTTAGCTGAGGAGGTTGTGAAGACTAGGACTATCACAGCGTTTAAAAGAGAACTGGATAAATTCATGATGGTTAAGTCCATAAATGGCTATTAGCCAGGATGGGTAAGGAATGGTGTCCCTAGCCTCTGTTTGTCAGAGGGTGGAGATGGATGGCAGGAGAGAGATCACTTGACCATTGCCTGTTAGGTTCACTCCCTCTGGAGCACTTGGCATTGGCCACTGTCGGTAGACAGATACTGGGCTAGATGGACCTTTGGTCTGACCCAGTACGTCCGTTCTTATGTTCTTTTGTTCAGGGTTCTGTAAATCCACCTAGCAGGATGCTGCAGGGTAAGAATTATCTAGCATGGCTATTCAGAGACATGGCTTTATGTCCCAGTATTGCTGGGATTATTCATGTGCTTAAAGTTAAGCATGTGTGAAAATCTTTGCAAACATGGGGCTCTTCTGAGCACACTTCCTACAGTATGTGGAGGAGCATCAGTTGTGATGAGCACATCCAGCCATGATATATATTGTGTGTTCATGCAATAATCTCCCCACCACTGTAGGTCATCATCAGCTTTTGAACACAGCACCTTGAGCACTAATGGAGTAACTCCAAATAGTAGAGCTAGACAGGGATGTGACACACACTTTATAAGCATGTTACATACAGCTTTGGCCATACTGAACTTTCTCTGCAATGTTTATACAGCTCCGCTAAGAAATGTCTCTTTTAAAACTTAAATTTGTTTTTTTATTCCTTGAAGATGACAGAAAAGATGACCAAGTATCTGGAGAAACTGGAAGAGAAGCAGGCAGGTTGTTTAGAACAGATCAAGGAGAAAGAAAGCCAGGTAAAGAAGAATCCAGGATTTAGTATGGTCACTCTGTACAGTAAATCCAGGACTTAATGTGAAAGCCAGTCCTCTTTATGAACTCCCTTCTGATAACACCACCCTGTATAGTATCAGTTCCATGTACACATATCGCATATGATTAGTCTCCACTTCAGACACATCCCATACAAGTTATACAGAAATGGTATGATTTGGAGAACATGAAGCTTATCTCTAGGTCACTGCATCAATGTCAACCTATGCAAGTTGATAGAGACCAAAAATTATTACTATCTGGAATGCTTCTTGATGGCCAATGTGAAGTGAGTTAGTGATCACAGTTCAATTTTTCAGCAGACTATGGTACAAATATAAAAAATACAATTATAACTGGCACCCCTATTACAGTCCCCACCAGAGAGGCCAAGATTGCCTCAGCTATGGACAATAAATTGCCCTCTCCCGTCATAAGATGAGCCTCCCAAAACAGGATTGAGACATGGTGGGACTCTGATGAGAAGTTTACACAGTCACTGCCTTAATGTATGTGTTCTGTGATTAAAGAATTTCAGCCTCCACTGCTAAAATCCCAGCCCTCTCAACAGCACTAAATTCACTTTTCAAATTAAGAATTCTATAAAAACCCAGTTTGGAACGAACTTTACATTGCTTCTTCTGTGTTCCAAGTGTGACACCAGGACACATGCCTCTCATTTACTGAGTGACTGATTTTTTTTTCCTATTTGCAGCTCCAGAAGGAGGCCTTGGCAGAGTATGAGGAGAAAATGAAAATTCTTAGCATGGAGGTACAAGATTTGGTAAGGAACTGTGTGAAGGTCTGCTTCCCTCTGGAGGCTAATATCAAGAAGGAAGAAGCCCTGAACACTAGCAGTGAAGAAAAACAAGGCTATAAGGACCAATCAGAAGGAAAGGTACCTGTAACTGAGATATCAGGGCTTGAGACATCCAGGCCTGAGACCTCCATAGCTCAGACCCAAAAAGTTGAGTTGTCTGACCAATATCGGGAAAGCAGATTATGAGAGATGCTTCTCCTAACCTTATTCTGCTTCTGGAAGCTTATTTCAAACATTAATAGGGGCTACAGTAAAGCTATGGACATGAAATAAACTTAATCTACTCAGAAGACTACCCAGCCAGGGAAGTTCACCAGAAACTTACTACTTTCTTCGCTGTCTTTCAAAATATGGAAGAGAAGAGATTTTATGGGATCACCCGTAGATGGGAGGTTTGGTCTGTAGGAAACACTTTACCTTCCTCTCCAGTTTAGTGTCACACTACCAAGGCTCCCTCCCTCTGGGGGTCCCCTGGGAAGGCAGATCTGCACTGCATATTGCTAACGCTGTTGCAAGCACCGCAAAGCATTTTGGGGAGGGTCAAAGGTGTGAGTGTGGAGTGGAAGATTTCTTTGCAGGCTGTGAGAGGGACTGGGCTGTGGGGGTGTGACATTAGCAGCAGGTATTTCAGGAGCATTAGTGGCTTCATGACTGGCAATTCTGACACAGCTTGCTTGTCTTCATTATCTCAGATTTCATCAAATTTGGTCTGTTTATAGGAGGCCCTTCCACAAACTAGAAGCGAGTTGGAATGTCACTTTAAAAAACCTCATGCCATTAGTGCAACATTTTCCCTCTCTCAAACAGACTAGTGCTGTCTCCATGGATTTCTCCTATTGGCAGAGGAAAGAAGAATCTCAAAGGGCATTAAGTTGGTGTTCACACAAGATTTTAGATAAATTGCAGTGGAAAAAAACCCCTAGGAAATGGAAAGAGAGTACTCTATGATCAGTTTTCTAGATTTTTTTAAAATGTCTTCTTTTTCCTAGTGACTACTTTTCACTTCTGCTGTATCTTTTGGAAGCTGGTGGTTCTACAGACAGGTTTTATGGGACCCATTTAGACTTGGGTTGACCCCTCATAGAATGTATAGACAGAAAATCTGTAAGGGCTTTCTAATACCTGTAGAAATTATGCCGAGAAATGCACAATTTCTCCCATTTATTACTATACAATAACCTAAAGAACTCCTGTCCAATTCTCTGTGGACATTCCATAAAGTTTTCTACAGAGCCCCATCAAGATTCTCTAATGAAGCTATGATAACTCCACATTTGGGGCCCTTATAGAAGCATATAGTCACAATTTTGAAAACTTAATTTATTTTAAGGGTAAATAAACAGCGTTTCCATGAATGTTCCTCATAACATAAGGCCACCTGTTCCCTTGGCTGGCCTACCAAAACGTACAGCAATTTGTTTCAAAACCTGCCTCAAAATTCTGTGCGCAAGCTAAAACCTCCTATTCACTATGCGTCTGTACCAATGTATTAGAACAAAAGCTCGGCAAACTCTCCTGCAGGCGGTGCAGTCTGAAGACATATACAGTGTGGGAGGAATAAGGGAAGAGAAACTCCTTCAGTACATACGCTACACAGGAGGTTTGTGGCCTTTATCTCAGCTTGCTAGGGGCTCGAGGAGGTTTTTTATGCTGTTTACACTTTGGCACACATGCTGCCATGCACTATGTGTAACAGTGCAGTCTGTAGAGTCTTCCCTACAGTAGCTGCAGATTCCTGACTTCCTCAGTAGTTATTTCTAACTGTAATTGCAGACTGAAGGGCATAATACACATCTTCAGTTACACAGCTTAATTCTGAAGTATGTTAGTTCTGATCTTAAGACTTCCTGCATTTTTGACTGGAAATGGGAGTATGTGACCCTTAGATTGTCTGAGACCTGGTGTCCATTTGCTGCTGCTGCTCTTGGGTAATACCCAAAGATGAAAGTAAGCCAGTCTGGTATGGTATGGCATACCGGCAAGAGCCGCTGCACTGTGCTGGACCAGACCGGCTTCTCTGGCGATGATTTAAAGGGCCCAGAGCTCCAGCTGCTGCAGGGAGCCCTGGGCCCTTTAAATAACCGCCGGAGTTCTGGCAGCCGAAGCACTGAGGGATAGCAGCTGCAGGGCTCCGGCAGTGATTTAAAGGGCCAGAGGCTCTGGGCCCTGCAGGGAGTCCTGGTCCCTTTAAAGCACCGCCCAAGCCCCACTGCCGGAGCTCCAGCAGCGCTTTAAAGGGCCTGGGGCTCCCTGCAGCGGCCAGAGCCTCTGGTCCTTTAAATTGCTGCCAGAGCCCCGCCACCACTACCCCACAGTGGCAGAAGCACCAAGCCTTTTAAATCCCTGCCCAATCCCAGCTGCCAGAGCCCCAGGGTCCCGGCAGCCAGGCTCCGTCAGGGATTTAAAGGGCCCAGGGCTCCCTGCAGTGGCAGGAGCACCGGGCCCTTTAAATCCCCACCCAAGCCCTGCTGCCCCAGGGTAGCAGCAGCAGGGCTCCCGCAGTGATTTAAAGGGCCTGAGCTCTGTGGCAGCTGGAGCCCCGGGCCTTTTAATTCACCCCTGAGCCCCAGGGCTCACAGCTGCCTCTGTAGCTGGTAGCTCCAGGATGATTTAAAGGGCCTGGGGCTCCCAGCCACAGCCGGAGCCCCAGGGCCTTTAAATCTTGAAAGGCCCCACCTCTTCTGGTTGAGCCCACACCTCTTCTGCTTGAGGCCACACCCCCGCTCAGGACTCCAGCGTACCAGTAAGTTCTTTAAGTTACTTTCACCCCTAGGTAATACAAAGCTTTCTAGCATACGGTAAACAAAACCAAACATCATGGGCCATATTCCCAGTTACTCATTTCTGCGCGTGGGGCAGGAGGAGGGGGAGGGGGGAATGTGTGGAAGGTGACCTTTGCATGCCCTGTATTCTACGACTGTTCAAGGCCCTGCCTGGTCCTCAGTGTAAATTCGAGCAACCTCCTCAGCCTCTGGATGCTGGAAAGCATAGAATAGCATAGTTCAGTGCACGCTTGTCATGCCCCCTCTTTGCCGACACAACCCCTACACCAGGGACTGGGACAGTGCTAGCAAATAACCCTAATGCCAGTTCTACAATGGCTGTTTCCAGGATTTCTGCATGCTTGCCGCCAATTCTTTTCCTGCTCCGTACAGCAATGAAGTGGGATTTATGAACACTGCTGATTTGCTACACGTTATCTTGTGAAAGCAGTGCAGCTGATGCTATTGGAAGCAATAATCTTTACATTATTACATGATAACGTGTTAATGCTACTGCATTTATCTCTTGAGAAGTCATTCAGCCCCGCAAGTCATTCATTTGGAAACAGTGAGACTTAATGAAAGGAAGTGGGACAAGCATACACTTTCACATACTGTTTCTGTAGGACTGCTACTTTTCCCCATGTTCTGTTTTTTTTTTAATGACACCAAGTGCTATCCCACAACAACATTTCTACACTGTTGCTTTGTAGAAATGTTCTCTCCGGATCTGTATCTTGTTTGGAGAGGCAGGCTTCGTTTTAGTGGTTATACAGAAAATGGTGGTTATTATACTGGATACTCCCGTGATGAATGCATTACAAAATGTAGATGGACATGAAATTAGCTCAGATTTGATACTACAGAGAAGTTCTAAATCTGGTTTAATGGCTGGGTAAGGGAGATAATGTACCTTCTCTATAGCACTGCATTTGCATGAGATGTGCATTGATATTATTAAATAACAGGAGTGGGATTGTGTATAGTAAATTTGTGACATATTTATTTTCTGGAAAATAAAACATTTCTATAAAACTTCTGACACACTTTTTTCTTGAGTGTGGGGCAAACTAGTGGGAATGGAATAGACGACAGTACAGGTGTGTGACAACGAGAACATTAAGCTTCCATTGTCCTCAGTTATATATGTTCACAGCTCTGTTATTTTCCATGTTGCTGGCTGAGATGCTGCCCCCACTGTGCATTTCTTAAATAAAGTTTTAGTTAAGTGGAAGGCTATTCTTAATGTAGTATGTTTCTCAGGCATGTAATCCTTCCCAGATAGCAGTGGTCCACTGACTTCCACACTCTATTGATAACTCTGTTTACATCAAAGCAATTTATACCACCAGAATGTCATTCTTGACCCTTAAATCAAGGGTCCAGGGTTATCCTCACCTACTCTTTTTCTTGCTTCCTTCTCATGAACCTGAGTAACGAGAGAACTCCAACAAAGACGCACAGTTATATTTAATTAAAAAAGGCAGTTCCAGCTGGAGAGGGCATCCCAGAACTTGAAGGATTTTCATTATCTGGATCCAAATTCTGCCTCTTGGGTTCATCTCTAGTTATACCAAAAAAAGGGAGTCCCAAGAGACGGAAGGATCTTTCTATTGATGTGCCTACAGAAATGACTGTAGCAGCAATACTAATCATGGGTGAATCTGGAAATGTGCTGCAGTTGGCCAGTACCAAAGCTTAACGAAACCCAACTCAGTTTACTTCGTCACAGTTCATATCAAACAAAAGTAGACTGAAGAAGTTGGAAAAAAAGTTGGTATAAACTACGCTGAAATCACTGCTGTTTCCCATGTTCATGACCAGCTACTTGATATATGTGTGCACGTTAGATACATGTACAGCTACTGTCAGCTCAGCAGCAGCAAAAACCAAACCTTGTTTAAAGTCTTCATGGTCCCTTCCCTGGATCACAGCTAGGCCCGCCCAGAACCAGCACCTCATTCATCACAGAACCAGCTCCCATGCACGTTCAGGAACTAACTGAACTCACCTAAAAATGTAGCTGCATCACTGGCCAAAATCATTTGTTTTTCAAAACACTAAATTGTGCTAGGCTGAAAATATGTCCATTGCATGGTCCAGTTCATGAACATCAACAGCCCTCAAGCCAAAGTGGGCTGTGGAAGGCAGAATTTTTGGTTTGCAGGCCCAAATATGTAGAGAAAAATTGTCTGGGCCATTAAAACAGGCCTTGTGCCATAGCCAAACATCTCAGCCAACAAATATAATGCACCACGCTAAGATCTCACTGTACTGATATTGTGAATAAACTAAATGAATTCTGACTTTCTTTATTGGCTTGTAAAGATGGCATAATTATTGATCCAATTTGTTAATAAACAGCTTAGTAAATCATGAGCTAGGTTAGCCATAAAACTTATGGGTATTAAAATAATTATACTTATGTCACTTACAGAGACATGGCTACTTTTTAATCAGATACATTGACAAAATCTGTAATGTGCACAAACTCCAAACCTTGCTGCCTTTTTTCCCCAATAGTAATAGGTATTTGTTATTAGCATCTCATTTATATGTATATATTTTAATTTATAATACTAATTATTGGCTGCTCATTAGAACTATGTACTAAATGTGCAAGTCAACATGAAATTGTAAGCTTGTGCTTACTTTTTAAAAATGTTTTCAAATAAAAACAACCAGCCACCAGTATTGTCTGATTTTTAAAAAAACTATATATTTATTAACCAAAGGAGTTTTGTCATTATAACCAGGGCTTTAGAGCAGAGCCCGGAGCTGCAGCGTGGACCAGTAGATTTTATGCCCAGAGCGGAACAATTGAAAAATGTGATTGTTCCAAATCCCTGATTATAACTAGAACTTACATATGACTAACCAGCATTGTCTGCATTGCACTGTTAGATATCAAAATATGGTGCAGTGGGGCATTCACGAAGTCGTATTCAGCTGTCCAAATGAACGTAGGTTTAAATACTTTTATACACATTAAACTGCGCCCCCCTCCCCAACTCATATACATACACTCTGGGGGTAACAAGAAGTTTGGCGGCGCTAAGATAACTGAGGCCCATGCTGTGACAGTGTATGTGAGAGGTGCCTCCTGTTCTCTCAGATGTAATAGCTGCATAGCTAAATACAGATATCTTGAAGCTAAATGTTCTGTGGCAGATCCTACTATGCTAACCCCAATCTGTGTCTTCCTATACTTCATACACATACAAATACAATTCATAGACTAACCTGGTATGGGAATACTAAAAACAGACTGCTCTTATATGCTGATTGGAGCACTCCAGAGAACTGAGCCAATAAACATTGACCTGGATGAAGATGAATTTTCTGTCAGAATGAGCAGTGGGGATCCACCTCTGACTGCACTGTCATAGGGAGCTGTGCACCTGGGTCACAGCTATTCAGTAAGGGAGTTCACAAAAGAAACATTTTAGCTGATTCCATATGTTGGAACATTGATTATCAACACTACGTCAATAAACTCAGTATTTTACTCCATTTTCTCTGCTTTACTCCAACGTTCTCTGCATCACTAGTTCACAGGAATAGCTGCTGGGAAAGACTGGAATTGGATTTCTCTGTTGCTGCCTTCTCTTCCCCCCCCCCCCCCGCCCCGAATTACAAAGCACATCTGATGCCAATGTAGGTACGTATCACATATTTATTATCCCTTCATGCTGCATCATAGTGGCTTAGCAGACTCCTCCATCAGAGTGGACCTCCAGGCACTACAAGTAATAATAATAATAAATAATAATAATAATAATAGCTCTACTCCTCCTGAGACCAGTGCTTTTCACAATCCATGGTTGGTACCTCATGTTAATATAAATAAAGCAGTAACATCATTGCTTTCCAGTCAGACCAATTCCTTTGCTTTTCTGGAACGATTTCCCTCTCATCTGCTGGAACCTCACTCAACCACTGAGGCTTGAGGACCTAAGGCACACCTCAGTGGAGTGGAGCTAGAGCCAGGAAGCAGTTTATTATTTTCACTCAAAAATCAGCTCAATCTGAGAGCATCAGTTGTTTTGAAATTAGGAACATGTTAATTAGTCCTCTGCCCTCTACATCTGGGGCTAGACCTGGAAATGGAGAATTCCACCGGTAAACAATGGGACTGCCACAAGAGACAGGCCAGATTTACTAAGCATGCCACAGATTAGCAGTTTTACTTTAGAGCTCTCACTCCTGTACCATTCATGAGATGGAAGAACAGAGGGTAATAAATCCACATCTATAGACGCACAAGAGTGAGAAGCCAGGACTGGAACACTGGCCCTTCAGTTGTCAAAATACAAGCTTCTACCCCATGAACTAAAGGAGAACTAATTCCTAAGCTAGCAGAAGCAGCAGGTCACTTGTCCTTTGTACGGGCCAACGTCACTCACATACACGAAGAGCCAGAACAGTACAGGAGGGGCAGCAACTCTTCTTTTTTTGTCTTTCAAGACAAAAGTGAATAGAACAAAACAGAACTACCTGCTGGTCCCTGAGAGACTTTCCATTCTCTTCACCATCAGTCCCAGGGATCTTTCCAACTACACTGACAGTGTTCCCCAACCACACCTTATCATTAGTACAGTTTCCACAATACTATTCACATGGAGCCCTGAAATTAGCTGCAAGATTTCTAAGGGTAAAGTTGCATGGTCGAAACATGTAGCCAATACCCTCCTCTGCTTTTCATTTAATTCCATTAGTCATCATATCCAAGTTGCTTATTAATTCCTTGACAAGTTGATACAAGGCTGGCGATGACATTCTGCTGGAGTGGCAACACTAGGGAAAATGACAAATTTTCTTTGGTATTATTCTGCTCCTTGCCACAGCCTGTCTCGCTGAGCTTTCTTGAAGGAGGAGCTTTCTGCCTTTCCAAACAATCAAGGCTGAAGGAGGATATGACTGCTCAGTGATATATGAGGAAGTAATTTTAGGAGTTATGTTTAATGTTATGGGATACAAATAGCCCTTTTCAAAAGCAGAGAAAAAACAAGAGCATGACTCATGTCACTGCACTGCACAAGTTTCTACTGTGCAACTTCAGTCATAAAATGAAGCAGCAACATAGCTTCCCTGACAGCCAGGTTATACAGAGAGCTGGATGAAACACAGGGAATGCATTTAAGGTACACTGTTGCATCCCTCTTCCAAAAAGATCCAAATGCGCTTGGCAGACTGTGTATATTAGGATCACTTGCTTATTATTAACATGACACTACATCTGAGGCAGAATGCAAAATACATTCTGCGTCAGCAACACCATATAACAGTTCTTAGGGAGAAAAGTAAAGCAACCTAGCTACCATTGTGACTAGGCATTTTATAGTATTCTATCTGGTAATGCGTCTCCAATTGAAATTAGCCAAGTGGGATGCAGCCAGGACATAGGCTAATAGATCTACTTGTGTAAAAAGTGCTATACAAACTTTAATTATTATAAGTGACAAGGAATTTTCTTTTATGCCCTCTCTGAGAGGTGATACCATTAGCAGCACAGTGTCCCATAGTATCACAGGACACAGTTTCAAAAGATTCTGTGGAAATAATACCATCTTCTGAATTGCTAACACCACTTATTCCTGCAGCATTCTTGCAGCTCTATCCAAGTATACAGACCAGCCCAGACCCTCCGTAGTGTACAGGGGTTCTCAGGACAGTTTTTTGGTGGGGGCCTCAGAGTGTGGCGATGGCTCACACGCTCACACTTTTTCCTAAAATATTTAATTAGCATTAGGAAAAAAATAAATACGTATATACACAAGTCCAAACCATTGTAATGTATTTATTGCTAGCTAGTAAATCAGTTGTGAAAAGTGATGTTAACAAACACACAAGTAGCATTTTTCACAGCAGACTTACTCATCCTTGCAAAGACTGGAGACAAAGACTGGATGGGGGGTCAGGAGAGGTAGCAAGCGTCTAGAGCCCAACTCCTGCAGCCAGAGCCCGAAGGTCCATGGCCAGAGCCTGGGGCCTGCCACTGCACAGCCGGAGCGCAAAGCCCCTCAGCAGGAGCCTGCTGCCCCACCACCCCAGAGTGGAAGCCCAAAGCCTGAGCCCAACCATCCCTGGGATAGTGGGGAACTCACCAGCTGCCTGCTCCTGCAGGTTGTGCCTCAGGTGTCTCCAGAGGGGGGGGTAGGACCCAACCCCTGCTGGCAGCCTCAGCAATCAACACCAAGGTAGAGCATCCATGAGCAAGGGGGGGGGGGAGACTACTTCCTCCCACCCCACCCCCCTGCCATCACAGCCCAGATTGCTGTGGCGGAAAGAAAAGCCCCTGGTGGCCACATTTGAGAAATGCTGGTGTAGGATATCTGATGAGATTATAGCGCAAGGTGGAATGGCAGTTGGCTTTCTTGAGGCTGGTGATGGAAAAAGAGAAATTACTGATAACCAAGATAAGACTAAGTAAAAGCCTATTTTACATAGTATATAGCTGGGCCTAGATCTTTAGAAAATTTTTAGATTCTCTTCATGCTCATATTCTCTTTACTACTCTGTGCAAGAGACCAGAATATGGACTTTTTCAAAAGGTAAATTCTAAACAAGTGACACAGTGTGGGGGACTTGTCTCCTAGTCTCCAGTTTTCATATGCAGGCTCCCTAGTGGCAGTTCGGCATTGAAGTGCAGGAGAAAACTGCCCAATAAGGATGACTCCTTCAGGTGGGAGGCTTGGCTCAAGATCAGTCTCTCCCTACACTCTGTTCAGAGAAGGAGCTAGAGGTTGGTCTGCTCCTTCCTTTCCCACCCAAGAGCTGGCTGGGAAGGAGCAGCTCCCTTTACAGTGCATTGGTATTGTTATCTTTATTATTTGCACTGCCACTTCACATTTTCAAAGCACTTTACAGACATTAGCTGGAAGCCTGAAGCTAACCAGCTTCATTTAGCAATGACCATCACTGTGATAAAGAGATACACATCTTTATGCATATGCAGTCAACCAAAAATTCAGAAGCAAATACCGAGAAAATGCATGTAATTTGCTGATTTAGCCTTATTTCTGTTGTCATTCTCTAGGCAGGCAGTGACTTAAGGCTTCCATAGAAGCCTTCTGTAGAAGCATCTTCACAGTTTTAAAATGAACAACTATATATAACCCTATATATATAAAATGAACAAAATATTCGTCTTTAGGGCCCCCAGTGGGCTAGCTTTCCAGCCATCATTTATAAGCATTGTGACATAGCATGGCCAAAGGGCTGCAGGAGAGTGATAGGTGGGAGATATGTAAGCCCCAGGATAATGAGAGCCAGTGGTTGAACATGAAAAGGAAATCTATGCCTTTTGTAGTGCCAATGATTTGGAGAGAGCCAACAGATCAGACCAGCAATTGTTACTTCCGCATGGTGCCTCCAGTTGGGAAAGGTGTGTCAAAGAAGAAAAAGTGGACTGTGCATTATCCAAACATTCCATCAGCTATACGCCCAGTACCCCACGGAGAAGGACTGCCGGTTCCTGATGCACCAGAATCATTCTCACTTGAGTCAGACGAGGAAGAGGAAGAGGATGAAACTTCTGGTCCTGAACCATCAATGTCACAGGACCCACATTTTCCCCCATCCTCCTCCTCTGAACCACACCTCATAACACAAGGTGAACTGAATGACCTTGTCAGGGATTTGGAACTACCCAAGAGTAAGGCAGAGCTGTTGGGCTCCAGACTACAGCAGTGGAATCTCCTGGCAGGTTATCAGGGCAAATGGAGCCCATCAGTGTTTGCAGACTATTGCTGGACAGTGACAAGAGATGCTCCATTTAATGAATACAAGAGACAAGCCAAGAAGCGCCGAGTAGACACTGAGTAGGACTAAACTGTGTACATAATAGTTTTTTGCCTTTTGTTTCATAATAAATTTTATTTATATAACCCTTTTGCTGATTTTTAAAGTGTCACATAAACAGGACAGGTGAAATATTATCATGTAAAGCAACCATAAACACATGAAAAGACCTAGGTTTTCAATTTATGATTAAAACTCTACTATCTACACAATATACCTAGACATAAAATGTAAAAACTTAAATATCTTAGAAACAGTAGCCAATCAGTTGTTTTAATTGTCATATTTGAATTCAGCACATCAAAATACATAATAAATATCACATTTTATCTCTGAAGCAGACGACTTCTCAAAAATTGTAGGCCAGTGTTATTAGTATATGTGTGTGTGTGTGGTGGGTGTAGGGCCCCCAGTGGGCAGGCACCAGCACAGGTCAGTGGGACTCCTGGCCAGTTCAGCTAAGAAAGGCGGGGTCAGGGGTCAGTTCCCAGGGGAATGGTAGGACTCTGGCCTGGCATCACCCGCCCAGGGAAGAGGGTAACCATATTTCAGGTTCCCCAAAAGAGGACACTGGGGAAGAGGGAGCTGGAAGGGGGTATGGTTGGGGGTGCTGGAGGCGTGTGTGCACACTGGGTTACCTAGGGGGTGCTGGATGGTGTTGCTGTGGCATGGATACTCACTGGAGGTGAGGGGCAGTGTCACTGGCTCTCACAGTGGTAGGCGCAAGCCCAGAACCCAGTGCCAGCCGTCAGTCAGTGACTCCCTGCGGGACCCCCTTGCCAGGGCCGGAACCCAGGTTGCAGGGGAATGGACCAATCAGCTTCTGCAGATGCAGCGGCGGCACCAATCCGGGCTCTTTCTGAGCAGCAACTGTCAGCTGCGAAAGCGGCCTGGACTTGAATTTTAAAGTGTGATTCTCAGAACGTGCGGTGCAGCTGACTGCAGGAGGAATCACATGGTGCCTAAAACCGGCCCTTTGGACTATTCAGCCAGCCCCAGCCCCGCCCTCTCTCTAGCTGCAGGCCAGGCAGCCAGAGTGAGCAAATGGCAGCTGGAGAGAGAGCCGGGAAAAGGCAGCTCTCCTTGGGCAAGGCCGCCTGCATCCTCACTGGGGCATCCCGGGGCTTCGGCCGGAGCCTGGCCCTGCTGCTGGCCCCGAGGCTGGAAACTGGCTCCATCCTGATCCCGGTGGCCCGATCGCAGGGGGGCTTGGCCGAGCTGGAGGCTGAGTTGCGAGCCAGTTTCCCCAGCTTGAAAGTGCATTCCGTGCAGGCTGATCTGGGCACGGAGGACGGGCTACAGCTGGTGCTGCAAGCAGTCCAGGACAAGCTGCCGGGAGCTGCTGATCTGGAGCGGCTCCTCGTCATCAACAACGCGGGATCACTTGGAGACATCTCCAAATCCTTTCTGGATTTCACCAGCCCAGCCGAAGTCAACAGCTACTTTGCCTTCAATGTCACCTCGGCCCTCTGCCTCACATCCTCCATCCTGAAGGCCTTCCCGGGGCACCCTGGCTTGTGCAAGACTGTTGTGAACATCTCCTCACTGTGTGCCCTGAAGCCCTTCAAGAGCTGGACGTTGTACTGCACTGGGAAGGCCTCGCGGGACATGATGTTCCAGGTGCTGGCCCTTGAAAACCCGGAGGTTAGAGTGCTCAGCTATGCCCCAGGGCCGCTGGACACGGAGATGCAGCAGCTGGCCCGCACCAAGTCCGGAGACCCGGACGTGCGCCAGCAGTTCCTGCGCATGAAGCAGAGTGGGCAGCTGCTGGACTGCGGCGTGTCCGCCCGGAAGCTAGTGGCTCTGCTGCTGGAGGACACGTTCGCCTCCGGGGCACACGTAGACTTCTATGAAATCTAACCCGCCAGCCTGCTGCTCCCCCCACGCCGCGGCCGCTGCTTCTGCAACTCAGCTCCTATAAAACGCCCTGGGCTTTCAGAAGGGAACCAGCTGCTGGCCTGTGACTCTCCTTTCAGCGGACCGCCCACCAAGCGGGGCCTTGGCCGGGGAGCTGTGGTAACTGGGCTTGCCGAGCCAGCACTCCCCGGACAGGTCACAGGGGCAGCAGCACGGGGTTGGGAGGCGGCGCACACAGCGCGGTCACCCTGGCAACCGCCGCTCAGGGCTCCCCCCACTCCCAGCTGCCTGCCCGGCCCGGCGGCGCGTCTCCCCCGCCTACGTGGCTCGGGCCCCAGGCTACCCCTCCCCCCGCGCGGGGAGCCGTTGAGCCGCGAGCGGTGAAGGTCGTTGCTGCAGATGTTACCGCGCATGCTCAAATGTCCGGCCCCAGTCGTAGCGAGGTGGCTCATCCCGGGGGGGGGGGGCTACGCCGGGCGCAGTGACCAGGCCCGGGCCAGGGTCTCGGGCTTGGCGGCCGCCGGCGGCGCTGGGCAGGACCCTCCCTGGGCGGCCCTCGCAAGGTCGCAGCTACCTGCAGCGGTGATCGCCGAGCCCCGCCCGCTGTCGCGTTACCTCGGCTCGGCAGAGCCGGGGCCAGAGCGAGTAGGTGTTTAAACGGGCAAGTGAAATGTCATTGATTATTGGCGGTTATTCTTGTATCAGTCCGCGCGGCAAAGGGGGAGCACGTGCGTGCTGGGGGTAGGCTGGGCCGGGCCATGTTCATGGCAGGTTGCAGGTCTGGTTAACCCAGCAGCATTCTTAGTAAGGGGGGAAGTTGACTGGCCATTCCCGGGGCATGAACTTTGTACATCTTTGAAACACGATGCACCCCAGGGCTCCTGTGTTTGCAAGGGAATACCGGCTAAAAGCTACACGTATTGCATAAGCGACAAATTGTGTTTCTTCTGGCTAACTGTTACCCAGGGCTTACCCTGTATGTTGTTCAGGGTAGGGACTATATGTTATGTTTGTACATCACCTAGCCCACAATGAAGCTAGAGCATGTAGATGCTTCGGCAATACAAATTCAATAAGCAGATTTATCGTGGGGAGTGCTTGGTCCTTCTGGCTTGATGCTTCCTTATTAATGGGAAAGTTGGTATTGCACCCAGAGACTATGATTTTAAGTTTTTACAAACCAGAATAAAATTTTATTATATTGTGCTTCTCACATTCATAGTATCTCACCTACTTTACAGAGCAATGAGTGGGATGCATGTATACAAGAACTGTGTAGATAAACAAGAATCAGATGCTTACGGTGCCTTGAATATTAGAACTTTTGTGTTTTGTTTTAGGGCGGAAACTGGAATTCATCTTTTCAAATAGTGCAATGGGTTCTTTGATTTCATGTCCTGTCAACATGTGGCCCTACTAAAAGTTCAGCCTCCCTTCCCTCTACCTTTTTTTAGACAGCATTGGGCTGCAGCTCAAATCCTACTGTGGAATTTGAACTCTCCAACCTGTGTCCCATCAAGCCCTCCTTTCAAGCTCCAGCTTTCTTGCTATGGTCCCCCCTAGTTATGAAATCATCCCCTCTAAAGTAGGTGAGTGTATTTAGAACAGACTTGTGGCTCAAACACTTACCTGCTTCCTTCCATCCTAAAACTATAAGCACCTTTTTAAAAGATCTGAGAAGTGCAACTGCTTAATGAATAGCTCAAGGTCTACTTTATTTTAAAACACAAGTTCAAACAATTCACAAATATAGACAGTTTCAAATTATAAGCCTGTTTAAAAAGGCTCTGCTCTTTTGCATAAAAAGACAGGATACCTGGAAATACAGAAATTTTTTGCATCAAAGTTTCATCCAGGTGGCTAGATGATTTCAAGTTATTTATTACAGCTAAAAGTCTATAGCAAGATCTATAACAGGGAAAGTGGTAGAGGGAAAGAGGAGGCTAAAAACCTCCTAATTCAATAATTAGGTTAATTTTTTAGGCAGTTGGGGTGCCCTAAAAGAATCCTAATTTCTATGATCTTTATGATTTGGCTGCAAAATGGGATCCCAGTTTCACAGATAAGACTAAGTTCCAGATATCTGCATGACTTTATACACATTACTGTACATGTTAAAACCTGACCCAGGAGTCAAAATGACCGTGACTATCTCACTGATAAATGAGCTTATACAAAATTCTAAATTTACTTTAAAAAAAGATTGAAGGGGCTCCTTAGACAAACAGAAATCTTCAGACATATCAGCAAGGACATGCCAATAACAAATCACACAGGACCACTCCCTCCCCTCCTCACTCTTCACTGTAACAAAACATGAAAGGTGGAAGCCAAACATTCTCACCAAGAAAACAAACATCTTCCAGTGGAATTGACAGGACATCTTAATTTTATTGAGCCTGTTACAGTATTCACAATGGCACAAAGTGCTACCTAGCAGTTGTTTCAAGGCAGCATTGCTTGATATGAATCCAATGTACCCAGGGGGACCTAGACCCTGCCTCAAGCTTTCTTAAACCCTTCCTGCTGAGAACACCATTTTGCCTTGCATTTGAGTCAGTGTTGGAGAAGGCAGTGGTGTTACATGTTATGAAGCTTCAGCCATAGGATTCTGGTGGCAGGCAGTACATTCTCTATAGAGAAGAGAGAGAGAGAGAGAGAGACACACACACTTAGAGAAGGCCTGTGCCAAGGAGCGTCATCTCTCCACACATCTAAGATCATGCAGTCGACTCAAGACAGACCACTTTTTTGTCTTGTTAAACCACATATATTCTCCATAGAAATGAAGCAGTTTGATGCAAAGAAGGAAGTTGTAATGTATGTTTGGTTGGTTTCCATCTGCCCTCCAGGTAGCTTTTTCAGGCCCAATGATGTTCACACATGTGGAATGAGATAAAAAAGTAAGAATCTCAAAGCGTTGAAATCCTTGTGCATTGTTAAAGATAGGATTTTTTAGAAGGCTGGTGCCCCAAAATGAGTTTCTCTTGGGTCAGCTCAGGACTCCAGTGTACAACTAATATTAAAAAACAAAGATCACATTTCTGTTTGGGGAATATAGTTCCAATTTGATAGCCAGTAGTAAAACTTTTCCAGAGTTTGCAGACCCTTCAATATACAAATTCAAACATCTTTAAAATGCCATTCTTGTAAGAGAAATACGAGATTCCAGAAGCCATGTAATGCCTCTGTTTTGTTCTTGAGAGATAATGGGTCTGACTTGATTGTCTTCAGCAAAAGGGAAGCAGCTAAAGGCTGGGGGGAATTTTCACATTCATCCTTCCAAAAAAAATACTGACAAGTTCTAAGCACTGTTCGCAGAGTGACACTGCTTGAGTCTTGGTCAAGTACAACAAGTATTTCCAGTAGAGAAATTGCATTTCCAGTGCTGGGATACTGGCTTTTCCCCCATGTGCAGGGTCAGCAGGTGGAGGTGCGCTTCCTGTACTGCTGAATAAGGGGGACTAGGCACTCTGGAAGTCCAGTCTGGAGCAAGAAGGGGTGATCCAGAAGCTCTTGTGCTGTTGCTCTTTCTAGGGGATCTCGTGTCAACATCCGTTCCAGGAAGTCTCTCAGAACTGGAGAAGTCTGTGGAAAAAGAACCAATCAGGTCAAGCGACATATGGAGGCAGGTCAAAGATTATACAATAGTAGGTTTAAAAAAAAGAAGATTCCTGCGCTTGATTAAGTGAAAAATCAGGTGTTCCCGAACAAAAATTTAATGGGGGAAGGACTCCCTTGTGGATATTCTGCAGTACTTCATGTTAACAGTAGGTGCTCTATTTGCACATTCGTGTACTGTAGGTCATCATTTTTATTGGAGTTGGCAAATGGGGAGTATGGGATTGTCTCTCCTTGTCCCCGGATTTATGTTAGTTTTTGCCTATCTTTCTGTTCTTTGCTGTGTGTGGTTTGCAAGAAAAAACTCATCAGAACTCTTTTTTTCTGAAGAGACAATAAATGTCCCTTCAGAAATTAAGATTTTAGTAAATTAATCCTTGTTCCTACTGGTCACGGAGAGGGATTGGGGAAAATGGCCCAAGGCAGCAAATTTAAAAAAAATTCAGAATGAATCTCCAATGTTTGGAGTGGAAATCTGGTACAGCTGGTATTTGAAGATGAGTAAATCTGCACATACTTAAAAACATTAGATCTGAACACCATTGCAATGTTTTAATCATTTTTAATGGGACGTTGTATGTACAGCTCCCATTAACAACGGGATCTGGATGTCTAATGTCACATGCTGGACATTTATTTCTCTATATCAACATCAAAAGTAGGTAACAAGTAATCACAACTTACACCTCTATTTTAATGTCACTAATTAAATTTGTTTTTGTATAGGGATAATTTTCACAGTTTGAGTTCACTTACAGCCAGATTCTGCCAGGCCTGTTTGCATTAAGTAGTACTTTATTGCATGAGTAATTTCACTGACTTAACTGGGGCTACTTGAGGGGTGAGGCATTACTTAACTAAATACAGGTGGCAGAATCTGGCCATTAGTACTAAGTCTGTAAAACTGTCTATATTTTGAAAGAAGAGGTGAATTCTGCTTAATCTGGTCAACTCAGTACTGCACTAGTTGATCATAGTAACAGTTAATTGTAGTAATGGAGCACTGAATCCTCTGTTGCAACTGAGCTGAAGTCACATGGGTGGAGGGAGTGCTGATCATAGGTACTTTTATGGTCCACATTCTGGTCCCAAGGTCTGTAAATCAATTCACTCCCCCATCCCAAGATAATTTAGAGAACTCAAAGGCTATAAATTGTGCTGGTTGATAATTGCCCCAAAGGGGTCACCTCATCAGCCATGGGTCACTCTGAGGAAGGAGTGCATACACAGGGAGCAGGGCAGAACTGGCTCTATGTCACCTAAGGATTCTCTGGGGCCAAAATCTGGTCCTGAGATTTTAATATTAGTATTGCAAAGACAAAAAAACCAACAGCAATTTCTACTCATTTTATCCTGTTAAATTAACATTGCACTCTTAGTGGAATAATTCAGTTTTAGTAGTGAAGATCAGATACACAGGAAGAACATGATAATTCACAAAGCTATAAAAATGATTTGGTTTTTCCAACATCTGGAATGAAATAAAAAGAAAAATGTAATTTGTGACTGAAGAGGAAATCACTATTTCTGAACATTAGTGCTAATTTTCTATAAGTAATAATCAAGGTAGGTTTATTATCTGAGTGGCTGCAGTTCATTGCATGAGCCATCATTTACCTAGAATCATTCCTTTCTTTTAAATGGAAGGTGGCTTTGCAACTGAGAGCCATTAAAATGGAAGATTTCAAAACACCAGGTGCAAGGACCCTTGCATTTGCTACTGTGATGACTTTGCCCTGTTGAATTCAGCAAAATTTTTGCTCATGACTTTGCCAGGACCAGGATTTGATCTAATCCTATAAGGCAAGCAGTTCTACAATAACCGAAGACATTTTACTAGGGATAGTTTACACACTAGCCACTAGGTGTCAGTACCTTGCCATGGCATTGAGAGCTGAAAGAGACACTTGAGTAGTGTCTACTGAGTTTCATGGAAGCTCTGAGATAAATCCACCAGCCTGTTGCCTCCAGAGAACAGGAATGAAAGTGCCTTCCAAGAAACAATGTTCTGGTGTGATTGAGATTCCATAGCCAGATGTGATATATTAATAAACAGTCTATCTGGGCCTCAGCTACTTAGTCCCTACATGGCAATCAATTATTCATCAGGTGCCAAAGTGTCTGCAGACATACTGACCTTGTGAGAATTTTTCAGTTTAGGAGGAGAATTGTCACGGAGTCTTTTCATTGCTTGGACTGGTGAGTCACTGAAATAGGGGGGTTCTCCATCCACCATCTCTATCACCATGATCCCTAGAGACCAGATATCCACCTGCAGCAGCAGAGTTTTACATCTGTGAACACAGTCAATAGCAGTAGTCGACTGCTCTCTACTCATGATCTCTTTGGGGGTGAAGAAAAGGTTGCATCTCTAAAACAAGTGCTATAACATCTCAGACAGCTCTTTGTTCTTATTGAAAAAGTGAAATATTAAACCAGATTAGCACTAACTGGACCCTTTGCATGCTGTCTTAGCATAGATTGTGAAGACTGAATGGACTATGGAGACTGGCCTCCCTAAGAGGCTGCTCCTCCCAGGCTGGGACTCAGACACAGTGATGATGTTGTTTGGAGATGTCTGAGCAATGAATATGCAGTTTATCTGTTGTATGGATAAATAAAGGCTTATCAATCTGGTATCTGTCACCTGCCCTGCTGTTTCATAAAAATGTATGTGCATGTTTGTCAATGTTCCCTTTCCCTCATCTCTCCTCCTGGAAAATAGGATAAATTAATTCAGTGATTCCAATTCATGTTCCAAGCTTCTCCTTGCTAGAGTCTGTCCATGCATGCAGGGTTGTAGCAAGATTCAGTAACAGTTTAAATTTAGTTACACCCTGTTTATATTAGCAGACTAGTCAGGGAATAACTGTTGTAACCAAGTTTTCTGTCATAGTTGTATTTATGTTGATATGGGCGCTAACTTTCTCCTCAGAAGAGGAACAGATTGTTATCTCAGTGAGTCCCTGTAATATCTCAGGCTGTTATTTGCTAGCTCTTGCATTAGGAAAGCGGTAGATTACCTCAGTAGTGTATGGGGCCCTTGAAATAACCTCCGGAGCCATCCAGTATGGAGTTCCTACCAGGGACTTCCTTTTTGGTACATCTTTACTGATCTGAGCGCAAAAGCCAAAATCTGAGAGTTTCACCTGTGTGAGAGGGGGAAGAAGGAAGATCACTGGAATCTTTAACAAAGAAGGGAGTTGACAAAGGGACAAAGATAAAGACCAAGTGGAAAGAGGCAAGATGACTGGATAAGACAAAGAGAGAAAAGCAAAAGACGAGAAAAACAGAAGGGTAGGAGACTAAATAAGGTTACAGCAGCAGAAGATAAAAGAGAAGGTGAGACTAGGAAAAATGAGAAAGGGAAGGAGAGACTGATGGGAAAGGTCAAAAGCAAGAACCTGGGTGAGTTGGACACTGAGGAAGTTAAACAGAGGAAGCCTACCCTTCCATCGAGGGTCAGGAGAATGGAGTCGCTCTTAATGTCTCTGTGAATCACGCCCTGGGAATGCAAGTATGCAAGGGCTTGCAGCACTGACTCACACACTGTTGCAATTTGTTCCTCATTTAGCCTGAAATAAAACCCAGAATTATAAAGCTACCTCACATTTGACTGTACAGGTTAAATGAATAACAATCTCCTAAAAGTGCAGTGTGACCCTTCAATCAACTTCCTTTCTATTATCAGTAATTTTTCAAGATGTTTACTTTTAGTTCACAATGACTAAGTGTCCATATCACAATAAAACATGAGTGCAATCGGAAATGAGTTGTACCATTGTGGGTAATTTTTGAAAAAAAAATAAATAAAAAAGCCAAGAAGCAGATGAGCCTGGAGCCTCAACTACTTTATAATTCATCCCTATGTGGTTCCTTCAGCTCAGAGTTGAAGCAGAGCAATGTAGGAAAGCTTGTACTGCCGCTGCCCTGTTGTATTGATAAGTAGATTTTTGTGTCAAGGGCTGACAATTCAGAATCTTTCACAAGTATTAAATTCAGACAAATCATGTTTGTAAAATAGATTTTAGATTTAAACAAGAGCCGTGTCCCCAACTTCAGATTCCAAGCTGGTATGCTAAGCCAGTGGTTCTCAACCTGTGGCCCAGTCAGAACACAGCAGTGGCCCAGGCAACATCCTCAGTGTATGTATATTATGGTGACCAGATGTCCTGATTTTATAGAGACAGTCCTGATATCAGGGACTTTTTCTTATACAGGTTCCTTTTACCCCCCACCTTCTGTCCTAATTTTTCACACTTGCTATCTGGTCATCCTAATGTATATATAGGGGTGTGTGTGTGTGTGTGTAATATATTACACACACACACACACACACAAGCACAGAAAGTTTCCTTACCTCGTCAAATTTTTTTTAAACTTTATTTTTTATTTGTTTATGTTTAACATAGGTTTTTTTTTGGTCTCTGCTGCTTGATTGCTTCTAGTTCCAAATGAGGTGTGTGGTTGACCGGTCAGTTTGTAACTCTGAGGTTCTATTATATTACACTCAAGTCTAGTTAAAGCACAGAGTTTTTATATGTCCAATATTTCAAATACTGGGTCACCAGCAGAGAAAGCTTTGGGCCTTATGAACCTAGGTGCTTCCCACTTCCTAGGTCAGAGGAACCACCACTTATTGCAAAGGAATTGGTGGCTTCAGTTATAAAATTTGACAGTTACAGGGCATTGCAATCATGATCATTATAAAATCTTTGGAGAACAAAAATGAATTTCATGATGCAGGTCTTACAGTCATGCTATTGCCTATCGGGTAGCATAATTCTTTTCTTTGTACTTCATACCTGATTTGAGAGACAATGTCAGTGAGGGCTCCTCCCTGCAAAAATTCCATGAGCACCCAGAGTTCCTCTCCCACCAGGTAGCTTTTATACATCTCCACCACATTGACGTGCTGATAGTCTCTCATTATCACCACCTGAGAAAGTAGGAAATATGTTTCACCACACAAGATCACCACCCATAACCATAGAGCAAAAACCTTCCCCAAAGATCTAGGTGGGCTCCATTCGTCTTTCTGTCTCACATGATGTAGGCTCACTGAAACACTCTCATGCCCCCTCTCATTCTTATTATCAGACTCACTTCATTAAAAAGGAAGATGGTCCTTCTCTTTCCTCCTTTTACTATCCTCATCTCCTTACCATCTTTCCTCCATGAAAAACAAAGATGAGCCTATTGCTGGCCTTGCTTCATTACAGAAAGCACAGTCCACTGCTCGCCTGTTACCATCCTCACCTCATTAAAAAGAAGTTCCCGTCGCTGCTGCTTTCTCAGGTCCATCATCTTTACTGCCACCTGTCGCCCTGAATGCTTCTCACGAGCGATGCAGACAATGCCTGTGGATCCTTCACCAATCTTTACATAGTTCTCCAGCAATGTCCGGGGATCACCCTGGTCCACCACCATTCGGAGTGCGGCCTTGAACTGCTCATGAGTCACGACCGCAGGGTCTTCATTGGCCAACTGTCCTTTAGTGGAAGAGTCTTGGGATAGGTGAAGGTTGCTGGAACTGGTCTGAGTGTGTCTGTTTCGGGGGGATCCTGCTGGTGATGGCCTGCCCTGTGGCAATGTAGTTGCCCTCTCAATTGGGCTCTTCTGGGGGGTACCAGCTTCTGAAATCATCCTGGTTAAATCTGGTGCTGGCTGATCAGGCGGAAGAGACTGGGCTTTGGTTGAAGGGCTGCGTGGAGAACCCCATTGCTGAGGCCTGAAGAAAGCATTAGACTGAGAAGAGTGGATTAAAAAAAAAAGTGTGGATTAGATTAGTAAGAAACAGAAGGCTGCAGAGCTCAGAAGTATGTTATGCCAGTGTGGTCCAGTGAATAGTGCACCAGATTAGGAGTCAGGAGAGCTGGATGCTATTCCCTGTTCTGTCATTGACCTACAGGATGATTTGGGACAAGTCGCACAGGCCGATAATTTCAAAAGTAACAAGGGATTTCGGTGTCCATCCTGAGACACCTTCAAGGGGCTGAGTTTAAGAGGATAGGATCTAAGCACATTCTGAAAAAAAAAAATCAGGCCCCTAGAAAGTGTCTTAAATTGGACACCCAAATATGGAGGCACCCAAAATTACTAGGCACTTTTGAAAAATATGGTATGATCTGTGCCTCATTTTTTTCATCTGTAAAAATGGGGGATAATGAGTTGTACACACTTTGTCAATCACTTGAGGTTGATGGATGAAAAGTGCTATGTAAGTATTCAATTATGGGTGCAGGGAGAGATTTAAGTAGGCAGAATGTAATTCCCCAAATTGGAATTTGGCCAAGACAACAGAGTTAACATGCTTTGTTTTGGGAAAAGTGCCATGGGATTTTAATAGTGTAAATGGGCAGTGTCTCATTGGAAAGGTCAGACCTCCAGTAGCACAGAGCCATGTGACACCTTACTATGCCACTGGTTCAGGTCTGACTCAAAAGGAATCTGAATTACCAACACTCTTTCCTGCAGTACTCAGGACTCTCTCTGGAGACCTCCCACTCAAGTACTAAATAGGCACAACCCTATTTAGGGTACGAGAGCTAAAAAGATCACAGCTTGCAGTGAAAGAGCTTCAGAATACACATACTCTCACTCACACTAATAAAATGGATAGAGCTCCAGAAAGGATAAATCCTACAGAATTTAAGATATCTAAGCATCAGCGCTCACCTAGGCGATGTTGACTAAGTGAAATTCAGCATAAAGTGTGGTCAGCTGCAAAAGGAGAGAACCTGTTCCAGCTACACTCCACACTATCAGCTTCACCGGAAAGAGCTTAATCAAAACACTTTCCATTGCCAATCAGCAGCAAATCAATCATTTATAATTTATAGGTAAACAAATATTCAGTGGGAACAAACCTTTATCTGTCATTATTTAGATTGAGAGTTGAAGCTGATGGTGCAAGCGGAGAGGGAAGCGCAGATAATAGTTACTGCTGTAGAGAGAATTCTTCACTTCAGAAATCTTTTTGAGATACTGAGAGAGAGACTAAACTAGACCTTAACTATATAAGCCTGAATTTGTATTAAGGATTTCTGTTGACAATAAAAACTATAGACGTGTAACATCTCCATACACTCACTCATTATCAGGCACTCATATACAGATACGCGTTTGTGCAAACATGGCTATAAAGTCATTGGCACAAATAGAACGCAAATACTTACAAAAGTAACTGCCTGTTAGAAATGACTTCCTTCTCCCATAGCAGCTCTACCCCTGCATTCCAGCACAGACATGCTCCTGACAGGAAGGTATTTATTTCTGAACTGTTGTTTTGTTGCACAAAAAAAGGAGTGGGGTGTTTTTCTTTTTATATATAACCTAAAGCGCACAAAAGGCCTTTACATGCACACAGGCTCATACATGTCTGTCTAACCACATGCAAAGACATTTCCTGCTCCAGCCCTCTCACACCATGTATACACACGTTCCTAGGTTGATAACTGTGGGTGTTCCCTGGTCCATCTGTGTGGAGGATGACAAGCACACACTGTTCCATCCTTACACATTGTTCCCTGTCTGTTTGTCTAGGCATACCTATCCCCATTTTTATCCAACTGTGTTCCCAGGTCAGTCTGTCCAGGGTTACACATTTCCCTGTGTACATGTTATTTTTCCCCACTTCCACACACACACACACTTCTGTGAGAATATAGAGCAAGGTATCTCAGACAGGTCCTTTTTCTTGCTACAGGGGAGGGCAGACATGGTCATTCCTTACAGAGGCTTAGGGCCAGATCTTCAGCTGATGTAAATCAGCATAGCTCTATTTACTTCAGTGGCGCTAGTTTGACTTACACCAGATGAAGATCTGTTTTGCTTTCAGTGCCACTCACAGACAGGCAGAGAGACTTGTGCACAAAATGAGAAAGAAACAGGCCCAGAGACAGAGAGTTCTGTAAAGAGACAGAGTGAGGCACAGAGAAAGCAAGAAACACAGAGCTGTATTTGAAAATTAAGCGTCCTTTCTTTAAGGAAATGGAAGAATATTCCTGTGATTGTTCTCATTTGATTAAGGGCACCACCCTCCGGCATTTTATAGCAAATCAGTTCTGCTGGGTCAGAGATTCCAGTCCCCACCTGTTTTTGTCACCTTCCTTAGAATAAAGGGACATAGCAATAATTAGGAACTGACCTGCAGGGAACCAACCCATCTTACAGAAGGCACCAAACAGTTATTAGATGGTAATGACTTTTGAAATGACCTCAGTTTAATTGAAAACAGTGATCTAGAGGTTTTTTACTCTATAGCCATTATCAGTGCCATGAGCCATTGCACTAGTTGCTTTTTATTCTAGTTATACTCTCAAAACAAAGAGGCTTCCAGGGAATGGAATAGTTGTGAATCATCTCATCCCCATCAACAGTAGGGCTTAAATAGATTAGAGTCAGAGCTTAAAAAGTCAGAAGAGACCACTACATCTTCCAGTCTGACCTCCTGTATATCAAAGGCTGCCACTAAACCCAGCAATGGAAATCAGACCAAAGCAAGTGAGACCCACAGGAGACTAGACTATTATGTGCCACAGGCAGAGAACTGGAGGGACCAAGGTGCACCAGTGCCTGAGGCCCCTACAATGGCAGGGAGATGATTAAATGACATATACCACATAATCCCAGTAAGTGACCCACACCCTCCAGAGGAAGGTGAAAAAATACCAAGGTCATTGCCAATTTGACATGCGGGAAAAATTTCTTCCGGACCCCACATATAGCCACCAGTTAGATTCTGAGCAAGTGACATCAGCCAGCCAAGCACCTGCGAGAGAGAATGTTTGGTGCCACCTCAGAACCCTGGCCCACCACATCCAGTGTCCCATCTCCAACCATGGCCACCACTGATTCTTCAGAGGAAGGAGATAAAGAAAACCTCCCAGAATACACTGCGGGGGGGAATCCCTTCCTGACCCTTGGTGGTGGCTGGCTGACACTCTGAAGCACGAACTTCAGGAGCATAAGATATAAACCTGATGTGAGCCCTAGGACTATCGAGCCCTGCCCAATACTCTTGCCGGAAAGGGTCAGTTTGCATCTGTAAGCCTACTCTACATTTAGGGCTTGTCTGTATCAGTGTGTGGAAAGCTAGGGTATAAATGTATCTTGCACTAGTCTGCTGCGCACTAAGTGTCCAAGTGGCCCCTACTGCCATGCGCTAAAAGTTTCCTAATGTGCTTTGATCTATCCCATTTTAAAATGGAGTAAATTAAAGAACACTAGGGAACTTCCAGTGTGTGGTAGCAGTGTCAACTCAGAAAGAGGTGGGCACACTATTGCAAGGTTGATTTACACCCCAGCTCCCCGCACACTAACTGTTCAATTAGACAAGCCCTGAGAAAGGGTTTGCAAGTATAGATATACCAACATAGCTATCCTAGCAAGTCCTCCTTGTAGATATAGCTCCTAGAAGAGTGCTTTTGCCGGTATAAATTATGGCCCATCAAACTAAGTTATACCAGGCAAATGCACTTTATACCTGGTATACCTGGCTGTAGTTTTGAGCTATGCTTAGCAGCCTATTTTCTGAGGAACATTATCATTTGTCTTTGCATGGACTAAACTGCCCTTCCACTCTGGGTCTGTATTTTTGACCAGCACTTCTTTGACTCTGTCATTAACCTAGCTGGAAGTATGTTGTTTGAATGTGAAAGTAAACTGCAGCACTATAAAAAAATCATCAGTGTATTTAGGTTTAAGCAGTAAATACATGTACCTTAATCTGCAAGGTGGGGCCTGACTTATTTGAGTCACTGGATGAGGAAAACACACTTCGTAACAGCCTCCGTTTCAAGCTGTTTTCCCTCGATTTGGGACAAGGGCTGCCCTCCCAAGAAGGCCTGGGATTCACTTGTGCCACCAGGCAAGGCTGGGGCCAACATTCTGAGCTTCTTCTTTCAGCCTTATCACTCTTCCCAACCAGAACACAGGCGTGCTGTTGGTGCTGTGAAACTGAAGTGAGCTGGATGCAGCGCCCATCCTCACCTTGGAATTCTGAAGGCCCAAGGGACTTTGCTTTCATTACCATACCATTGGGATGAGATTGCCCATCCATCCTGGGTTTATAATCTGGCCACATAGTCTGCCTTCGGGCTGCTTTGCTTCCACCGTTGCAGTTGAGGTAGTTTCCATATTTGTCTTCCCAGTCAACCTCAGGGCTCTGAAGATACATGTCTGGGAGCCTGTCCTCTCCCAAAAGTCCAAGTGACTGGGCTCTCCTCCTGCTGGTCGGGCTCTTTCCCCTTAGAGTGTTGGAACTGATGACAGAAAGCTTCTGAATATCATTCAGTATCCCAGAGATATATCCCTCCACTTCGATGCTGTTGCCCCTCACTACAGTCTGTCAAACACACAGAAACAAAAGGCAAAGTTAGAGCTTTAACCCCTGAGGCTGAGAACGTCAAGGGCAGGGGCTGAGCTTTGTGTCTGGCTACTCATTGAAGTTCCGAGTAGGGGGGAATGTTTGGCTTCTTCATTGTTTTTATTTTTTTAAAGTTTGATGAACCGTATACTGCTGTGATAAAGAGTGGGACTAGCTAACGTAACAGAGCAGGGAGGCACTGTGTTCCTCACACTGCTTTTCTAATGCACCTCAATCCTGACCTGCAACACTCCTACTAGTTCCAGGAGTGGGCATCTACTTCAGTCCTGACTTTTTTATTCCTGCTGGTATTCTGGGCTCCACTTCATTCTGTAACCACACCTCACTTTTGACCGTCAGCCAAAGAAGCTATGAACACACACATGCACTTTTAAGATATCCTTGTTGGAAAAATTTTGCATTGAACTAACAATGAGTCCTGAGAGTTGGGTGTTAAGAACTTTGATTTTGAGTGCACTAGACAAGTTTCCTCTTTATTTATTGAGGTACTACTTCCAAAACTGAGTCTCCACAAATCTCAGTGCATCTTAATCTCTACCTACTTCCTGTTCCAGTACAAGGTCCTCCTCTTTTCCTACAGCTCTGTCAATGCATACATAGCTTAGCACCCACCAGCAGCCAAGCTGCCCCCCAGCTCTGGCAGTGCCTCCTGCCCACTGGCAGTCCCACAAATTAACTCCTCCCCCTCTCTTCCAGCACCTCCTGCCCACTGAGGAACAGCTGTTTTGCAGCATGCAGGAGGCACTGGAAGGGAGGTGAAGGAGTGGGGATGGGGCGCACTCTGGGGAGAGGGCAGGGAAGAGGCGGGGCAGGGTTGGAGCTTTGGGGAAAGGGGTGGAGTGGGGGTGGGAAGAGGTGGGGTGGGGCCTGGGGCTGAGCAGAGATTAAGCACCTCCGGGAAGAAATTGGAAGCTGGCACCTGTGAATGCACATTTAAATCCTGCCTTTCTTCATCTGCTTTTAATTTTGGTTACTCACAGTTTTTCCTAATGCTTCTTAATCCTGGCCTGTAAAACCTATGCTGTTCCATTTCTGGGTCCCTCCTCTGTTCTGCCAAGCCACTGCAATTATAAATGGTGAACACACTACTGGAAACAAAAGGATTGCAGCAGTTCATAACTGCCTTGTAGGCAAATGATGAAGGATAAGGCATCCATCCAAACAACCACTAGTACTATATGAGTGGCATGCCCTATACACTCAATATTCTATACAGCAGTCTAGCCATCTTGTTTATTTTGGAAATGAAAAGCTTAAGTGCTAAGAACTCATCATCTATTCTCCAGAAGAAGACATAGTATCAGGGCCAGCTCTAGCCATTTCGCTGCCCCAAGCACGGCGGCACGCCACGGGGGGCGCTCTGCCGCTTGCCGGTCCCACGGCTCCGGTGGATCTCCCACAGACGTGGCTGCGGAGGGTCCGCTGGTCCTGTGGCTCCGGTGGACCAGCGGACCCTCCGCAGGGACACCTGCGGGAGGTCCACCGGAGCCACCTGCAGCCCTCCTGGCAACCGGCAGAGCGCCCCCCATGGCATGCCGCCCCAAGCACGCGCTTGGCATGCTGGAGCCTGGAGCCGGCCCTGTATAGAATAATATCACTCCTACCCCTTGTGTGAATCTCAATCTGTATGAGGAAACCTTCCTATGGAGGGAGAAGTAATCTCCTGTTTGCTGTCTCAACTCTGGGGTTCTTCCAACCATGCTGAATTAATTACCCTGGGCCAGATCTTCATCTGATGTAAACTGACACCGCTTCAGTGGAGCAACACTGACTTGCACCAGCTGAGAACCAGGCTCACTGTGAGTTAAGGAAGGAAATGCAGGGAAGAAAGACCCTATCAACTACAGGTGAGTTGAGGCCACTCACACTCATTTAATTGTGTGTCCAATATCTTAGACACGGGCAAATTCATCTCTCTACTCCTGCTGTGTTACATCTTCTCATGTGTATACATGCATCTCTTGTTCTGCCTTCAGTTTAAACTGCTCTGTCAATCACCACTTTGATTGGGACATTGACTGCAAACTGGTTCCACCACATTTACACGAAAGTGATGAAAAGGAAAAAGCCAAAAAAAAATAATAATAAAGGATCAGAAACCCAGCCCAGGAGCCTATTCAGTAGGGTGAGTAAGCCTAAATTACTATTCTAGTTCACTCCTAAACCTCAGCAGTCTGTGTTTATAGTTTACCTCAGCAATGCAAACTTGGATAATAGTAATGGTTTCTAAATGATCCACTAGCTTAAGCTGTGGTCAATGTAACCTCACCTCCTCCTCCTGACTGAAGCACAGGGAGGACAGAACAAACTCATCTCTCATGCTTGCAGATGGGGCAGTAAGATATGGGGCTTGCTCATTCATCCCTTTCAGATTCATAGGTGGTTCACTAATTTGTTAGGCCAAACCTAGGATCATATTCCCTATGGATATGCTGGGAGCTCTCCAAGGTCCATTTCTTACTGAAGGCTAGTTGAATGACTGGTTCAGTGGTTCTCAAACTTTTTGTATTGGCAAGACTTTTCACAGAGCAAGCCCGAGTGTGACCCCACTTATAAATTAAAAACCAAATGTTTTATATTTAACACTATTTTAAATGCTAAATTTATAACCCTATTGCTTAAAATGAATTTACTTTTTCCTCACCGCTTTTAAATTAAGACTAAAACACATTTATCAAAATTATTGTTATAAGCAGAAAAGATTTTTTAAATAGTTACTGATTAATACTGGGAGAGGGTGCAAAGAAACTTTGTCAATGTCACTGTTCACAGCAGACTTGGTGCCCCATTGCCACCCTTACTTCTGTCCTGCCGCTGGCGGCAGGTGCTGCTTTCAGAGCTAGGTGGCCAGAGAGCTGTGGCTGCTGGCTGGGCGCCCAGTTCTGAAGGCAGTGCCACCACCACCACCAGCAGTGCAGAACTGCAGAATTAAGGGTGGCAATGCTATACCATGCCACCCTTACATCTCCGTAATGTTTGCCCTTTATACTGTGGGGGGAGCTAAGGCAAATTTTGGGGTGACTATAGCCCCCGCAAGCCTCCCCCATCACCACCCCTGCCTGTGAGTCTGACTGTTAGATTATAAATTACGTGGTTTTTTTTGGCCAATCTCAATGTTCTGACTGATCTGCAGTTCAATGTAGCTCTTCAGCTGCTGAACAATCAAGCCCTCTGATATCTCATTCCCAGGAATGGCCTTAAAGAAGTTTGCCCAGGGTGCCATTTTCTATGTTGTCACCTTTCCTTTGGAGCCAGAGAGGTTTTACTCTGCTGTCACAGAAGATAAAACTTGGTCAAAACCTATACCTTAACCTCCCCTGGACTCCTTACAGATCATCCTGTAACATAAGAGGACATTTTTATTCTGAAGAACATAGGAGGTGTTGCTTCATTTGGGTTGCATGCATTTGACAGAAGCGGAAGGATTAACTTTCCTCTCTCACCTTCATAGGTTGAAGCTGCATCCTGGTGATTCTTGAAGGGTCTACAACTGGCTTTGGGCGTTTTAGGGTGTCTAGAATATTCTGCCATTGAGGGGGCAGGCCAATGAATTTACCCTCCTTTGGATCAAACGAGGTGTGGACCCGATGCTGGAAGTTCTGCGGAGCAGAGATCTCAGGTCGTTTCTTCTTCTTTTTGCGAAACATGATGCCTGAATCAGAGAGATCAAATGCATTAGATCTAGTCATTTATCTGGTCTTCACAGTAGTTATTGTACTGCTCCAATTAGGGTTGCTAATTGTGGCTGGACATATTCCTGGAGGTTTCATCACATGATATAATCTTTAATTCCCAGAAGCTCCAGGACAATCCTGGAGGGTTGGCAGTTATAACTGCATTCTAATTTCTAGTCTAACCCCTCTTTTTCCATTGCTCATACAAATTCCTTTTAGTCTGAGTTTTTCCAACCTTGGTCTTAGCCTAAATAGCTGAGCTTACACTAGGATCCATAAATCACCACTGATGTAGCTACCCTGTTGGGAGTAATGGGGGAGACTGTAGATAGCTATTTTTATGACTTCTCATTTAAATCTACTCAGAATAAGCTTAGATAACAGAGAGAAAGAGCCTGAGCCCTATCTATAGCTGCCACCATTGCCATCACCAGAGGACCTGCATAGGCAGATAGTTATGGGTCCTACTCTTCCTAGAGCAGAGAAGGCCAAAGAGAATTTTTTTGGAAAATTTAAGCAATGTAGGTTGAGCCAATTTTTTATCTGCAGCTAACTTTAAAAGTTGATATAGGCCTGAACCAAACGCTCAGTTTTATTAGTATTTTTAAAAGGGCTATTTTGGATGTGGGGAGGTAGGGTATTAAATCCAAAGCTGGATTTTATTTTTGTGAATGGCCCCTACTTTTATAATAGACTGAGACTAAAGCCACAAATCCAATACATTTGAAACTTTGAGGTGTTCAAAAAGCTGAGTCCCAAACTTGCAGCTCATGGCCACCTCAATACAAATAGCTACCGAAGTTAAACTTGCTGAAGAGATTTTATCAAGCCTGGAAAAAATTAGTGGAAATTTAGTTCTTTGGTTTCAAATTTATAAATGCTTAAAGTCAGCAATTTCATGTATCTGACCTAGAATGTTTTCTATTTGTGGTTTTAAGGGCACGTTTAGCAGGGACACCTTACTGTCCGCCTAAAGCTGCTTGAGCTGTAAATTCCATAAATCAACTATCTCCAGTTCAAGAAAGTTGCCAACTGTCAAGAATGCCACGGTTAGAATGATACTATTAGAAATAGCAGCTTGTGAAAGGTCATGATGAGAGAAACGGCCAGGAAGCCTTCAGCAGGAGTCTAGCATTTTAGATAGCTCAGTCTAGGTAAAATGCTTCAGCACAGGCTCAGTGCTAAAGCTCTGTAGCATAAACTGAACAGCCCTAATTTAAGCAATTTATAATCCCCCCTCTAGAAAATTCTTGCTTTTGTCCCCTTCCTGTAACTTCTGTCTACTTGGCTATCTGTCCTTACATTGTGAGTTTTTGGGGGGCAGGGATGTCACTTTCTGAATGTCTAGAAAATGCCTAGCACACAGTAGACTCTGTCATGAAAAAATAATAAATGGGTGAAGTTGCTGCCAGGTTCCTCAACAAAGTTCCTGAGGGTTACTCACCAAAACACAAACTTGAGCCTACACTTTCTCACCAAGCTTCACTGTTTCTAGGGTTTCCGTGCAGGACTTCCTCTGTCCTGGTCCTCTGCCTTCTTCCCTCAGAAAGACACTCCAGTCACTCTTGTATCCCATTTAGAGCTAACAAGCATGAATCAGAAGTAATTACTCTGTTCCTTTATTCAAGGTATTAACACCTGAGGTTAGGGTGACTCAGCAAAGGAATACTGCATTCTTATGCATGATTCTAGAACCTGACAGACATTTACAGTTTCTTAAGCCAAAGAACTCCAGATCTAGTTATTTTATTATTTCTTCACTTTTCTAAATTAAAAGGAAAAAATAGTACTACTACTATGTTAAGATGGAAAAATCAAGCACTCAAAAGGACAGCAATCCTGCAAATTAAAGTTATTCCCAGAAGTTGATTATGTTGCATATGTAGAATTTTCTCTCTCTCTTTCTCTTGTTCAGTTTAAACTTTAATACTGTATATTACTGTTTGTTGATAATACATATAGGAAATACATAGGATGGGGCAGTTACCATCTTTTACTTATGTGTTTGTATAGTGCATAGCACATGACTCGGGCACCTAGATGCTACTGAATTACAATAAATAAATATTATTATTATTAACATTGTGGGAGAAAGTTGAGATTCTGGATTTTCCTAAATTTGCGGTTCAATTTCCCAACCTTAATATTACATTAATGCTGGATTATCTATACAGAACCACTGGTGTACATAGACACTTCCTGATCTTTCCCTCTATGCAACAGCAGATTTTGGACCCCCACCAAGCTCTTACACTTCAAGAAGATCATTTTCCCTTCCCAGTACCTCAGTTTTAGATTATTTTGCTGCATAAATATTTCATGGGCCAAAGACAACAGTGAACATAGTGAAAATAATTTCTTTCACAGTAGAGACACATTTCTGGTGATATTTTCCTTACATGCTATACACTTCAATATCATGCTCTCTTAATGATATAATGCTGTACATAATTCATGTTGTTACATTTAGAGCTACAGTTTAAAGCAGTGTACAGTGATTAAAAAGTGATTATTTAACATACTGCTGTATTTCCTGTCCTTAGGGCCTGGATCCTGCAAACACATATGTACATGCTTAATTTTACTACCATGCATAGTTCCCTTGAAACAGTAGGGAGGGGATGGAATCAATCAATTTACAGTGGTTAAGTTAATCATGTGCATTAAGCATTTGCAGGATCGGGGCCTTACATTGTATATCACAGCAGGGCATTTATACGGACTTTTCAAGTGCAAACACAGCATTACTGTGCTGCATCAAAATGCTCACAATGAGACCCCAGACTTATTATTCCATCTGAAAAATGGAGAAACAACGTAGAGAAAGGCCAGATAAATAAAAACCCATTTAGAGAAGCACTATGAGGCCACACTTCTGCACCTGAGAGGGTGCACTGCCAGAACCATCTTTGCTTTGGAGGTAGTTCCAATGGCACCCAGGGCACATATGTTCTAATGGTGGGCTCAGTGGGGCAGTACTTGTCTTTGTTCTGTATCTGTATAGAGCCCAGCACAGTGAGGTCCTGGTCCATGAGTGGGGTGCCTAAATACTAGTGCAATTCAGATAATAAATAATGAGAAATAATCGTGGAGACAATTGTTGAAGGAAAAGAACTGCAGATTTCCTTGGAAAGGGAAGTGACCTGCTAGCTACTCCTTTTGGCACTGTTCAAAGGTCAGGTGGGGCTACTATAATAATAATAATAATGGAGATATACCCATCTCCTAGAACTAGAAAGGACCCCGAAGAGTCATTGAGTCCAGCCCTCTGCCTTTACTAGCAGGACCAAGTACTGGTTTTTGCCCCAGATCCCTAAGTGGCTCCCTCAAGGATTGAACTCACAGGCCTGGGTTTAGCAGGCCAAAGAGGGGCTCCACAGCATCTGACAAAAACCAGGAAGTGGGAAGCACTGGATAAAGTGCTGTACATCTCAACTCTCTGCTGGGGCAAGAAGTGTGTCAATAATTATTAATTAAAACCTCTTCATTGAGCCATGAGGATGGAAACATTCCTAAACTGAGTAACCAAGTGATCTTATTGTTTTAACCCTTGTTCTTCCTCATCCACCCCCTCCCTACTCTTTGTAACTTCCCTCATTGCATCCCATTCATAATTATACTTAGGGCCCTACCAAATTCGCAGCCATGAAAAGCGTGTCATGGACCGTGAAATCTGGTCTGTTGTGTGCTTTTACCCTATACTATGCATGTTTCACAGGAGAAACCAGTGTTTCTCAAATTGGGGGTCTTGACCCAAAAGAGAATTGCAGGAGGGTCACAAGGTTATTTTAGGGGGGTTTCAATATTGCCACCCTTCTACACTGCCTTCAGAACTGCACGGCCAGAGAGTGGCAACTGTTCGCCAGGCACCCAGCTCTGAAGGCCGCGCCCTGCCAGCAGCAGCACGGAAGTAAGGGTGGCAATACCATACCATGCCATCCTTACTTCTGTGCTGCTGCTGACAGTGGCTCTGCCTTCAGAGCTGGGCTCCCGGCCAGCAGCTGCCGCCACTCCCCAGGCTTTGCAGCAGTGCAGAAGTAAAGGTAGCAGTACTGCAACCCCCCTTTCCCTCTACAATAACCTTGCAACACCCCCACAACTCCTTTTTGGGTCAGGCCCCCTACAATTACAACACTGAAATTTCAGATTTAAATAGCTGAAATCATGAATTTTATGATTTTTAAAACCCTATGACTGTGAAATTGACCAAACTGGGCCATGAATTTGGTAGGGCCCTATTTATACTGTAAGATCGATAGGGCAGGGACGATGACTTTCTATTTGTTTTGTAAAGCCCCTAGCACACTTTGGGGTGCTGTAAAAATAAATCCATAAATAATAACTAGTCGTATTCCTTTATGATTCAGTATGATTGGATTTATATGCAAATTACTGAATTAAAATGTTCAATTTTCCATTCGGGGCCAAATTTTCAACCACTCTTCAAAAGTAGATCTACCCCAGCATATAACTTTGCATGCACATCTACAAAACATGGGTGCATTCACATTAGATAATTGTGCTTTCAAATCACCATTTAGAAAGCACTTACCCCATCCGTATACACAAAAGTATGGTTCACATATGCAGAAACATGTATCCATTAAGTTCATGGTCACATTTACAGCAGCAGGCTGAAAATTTGGCCTTTGTGTCTTTTGGCTAGTAGTATGAGTATTCTGATGATAAAATGCATCTAACCCTGTACACCTACATGTACCTCGGGGTTTCCAATGACATTTGCTTTACGTTAATTGCTTTGATTATAAATATAGTCTGATATTGGATAGGTAGTTGTAGTTTAAAGGGACACTGTCAGGATAAAAAATCATATACTAAAAATAGGTATTTAAAATACCATCAGCTTTAATAACCTTTTAGGTTTTACATTTCACTCAGCTTGGACAGTGAAATGAGAATGGTCAATTATACTTGTGGTTCTCCTGTATTGGCTATAATACTTGAGTTTCCAACAGGAGAATGTTTAAATAAGAAACACTAAAACACGCCCTTTGTTATCCAAATACAAATTAATAAGAATATTTTTATCATATAAGACTTAGATTTTGTAAATAAACACAAAATTTACACTTAAGCCTTAAACTATTAGACACATCCCCTTAATCTGTCATACATATCCTGCGACACCGACACCATAGTAACCTACTAGACCCTGGTCTTTTCATTCATGACTGATAGCCGTACTGTAAGAAATGTCATAAACATAAGTAATAAAAGTCACTGCCCTGAGACAAAAGCAGCTGGAGATTTAAATTCTCTCAATGGTCCATTTCTGCTGCCTGGGAAACCACGTCAGATTTTTTAACACTAGATATAGTTTTTCATAGATAATATAGTTTCAAAAGCTGTCACATCTGCTATTGAGCAGAAGAAAAACCACAGATGGCAGATTCAGAGCAATGAGAGGGATCAGCTGGAAAGGAGGGGCAAGGAGAGAGAAGGGTTAGACTCAGATGAGAGGAAGGGGGAATTAGTGAAGAAGGAAAGGAAATCAGAGTTGGAAGGAGTGACTGGGAGACATCAGAGAAACGGGCATAGAAAATGATCAGCTGGACAGAAGAAAGAAGGAAGTAAATGGTGGCAGGAATTGTTCTTTGTTATCACACAGTATTTCAGATCCTAAAGCAAATTTGCTCATGTGATTTATTTCATCAGCTTCCCTGATATAATTATAGTTTCTCTGCATAGAGCAGGTATATAAGCTCTGACTATGTCATTGTGTGTATGCATATGTGTATACACACACACACACACACACTCTCAACGTGAGTGAGGGAGGGAGGTAGCAGGGTGTCTGAGGCTTACTTGATTATTTTTTATTTAAAACAGTTTCTTATGGCAACTGAAACACCACTGTAGCTGAGTAGTTCTACCCTGTGGGCATCGCCATTCTGCTCCCAAGCTTGGTGGGTCATGTCCTCCCTGGACTAAGAGTACAGCACTCTTAGATACTGGATGGGAAAAAATATCAGCCCAGTGTCCCCAAGTGACTCCTCAAGGTATGTCTACACTACGGGATTATTCCGATTTTACATAAACCGGTTTTGTAAAACAGATTGTATAAAGTCGAATGCACACAGCCACACTAAGCACATTAATTCGGCAGTGTGCGTCCATGTACCGAGGCTAGTGTCAATTTCCAGAGCGTTGCACTGTGGGTAGCTATTCCGTAGCTATCCCATAGTTCCTGCAGTCTCCACCCCTTGGAATTCTGGGTTGAGATCCCAATGCCTGATGGAGCAAAAAACATTGTCACAGGTGGTTCTGGGTACATCCTCACCCTTCCCTCCGTGAAAGCAGCAGACAACCATTTCGCGCCTTTTTTCCTGAGTGAACTGGGCAAATGCCATAGCACAGCAAGCATGGACCCTGCTCAGATCAAGACTGCAATCGTGGACGTTGTAAACACCTCGTGCATTCTCGTGCAGTCTATGCTGAACCAGGACCTGCAAAGCCAGGCGAGGAGGAGGTGGCTATGGCAGAGCGGCGACGAGAGTGATGACATGGACACAGAATTCTCTCAAACCGCGGGCCCCTGCACTTTGACGATCCTGCTGGTAATGGGGCAGGTTCTAGCCATTTTACGCTGATTTTGAGCCCGGGAAACAAGCACAGACTGGTGGGACCGCATAGTTTTGCAGGTTTGGGATGATTCGCAGTGGCTGCGAAACTTTCGCATGTGTAAGGGCACTTTCATGGAACTTTGTGACTTGCTTTCCCCTGCCCTGAAACGCCAAAATACCAAGATGAGAGCAGCCCTCACAGTTGAGAAGCGAGTGGCAATAGCCCTCTGGAAGCTTGCAACGCCAGACGGCTACCGGTCAGTCGGGAATCAGTTTGGAGTGGGAAAATCTACTGTGGGAGCTGCTGTGATGCAAGTAGCCAAAGCAATCATTAAGCTGCTGCTACGAAAGGTTGTGACTCTGGGAAATGTGCAGGTCATAGTGGATGGCTTTGCTGCAATGGGATTCCCTAACTTTGTTGGGGCTATAGATGGAACCCATATCCCTATCTTGGCACCGGAACACCAGGGCACCCAATACGTAAACCGCAAGGGGTACTTTTCAATGGTGCTGCAAGCACTGGTGGATCACAAGGGATGTTTCACCAGCATCCACGTGGGATGGCCAGGAAGGGTTCATGACGCTCGCGTCTTCAGGAACACTACTCTGTTTAAACAGCTGCAGCAAGGAAATTACTTCCCAGACCAGAAAATAACAGTTGGGGATGTTGAAATGCCTGTTATTATCCTGGGGGACCCAGCCTACCCCTTGATGCCATGGCTCATGAAGCCATACACAGGCAGCCTGGACAGTAGTCAGGAGTTGTTCAACTACAGGCTGAGCAAGTGCAGAATGGTGGTAGAATGTGCATTTGGCCGTTTAAAGGCGCGCTGGCGCACATTACTGACTCGCTCAGACCTCAGCCAAACCAATGTCCCCATTGTTATTGCTTCTTGCTGTGTGCTCCACAATCCCTGTGAGAGTAAGGGGGAGACCTTTATGGTGGGGTGGGAGGCTGAGGCAAATCACCTGGCCGCTGATTACGCGCAGCCAGACACCAGGGCGATTAGAAGAGCACACCACAAAGTGGTGCGCATCAGAGAAGCTTTGAAAACGAGTTTCATCATGGGCCAGGGTACGGTGTGACTGTTGCGTTTGTTTCCCCTTGATGAACTTCCCCCTTGATTGACTCATTCCCTGTAAGCAACCCACCCTCCCCCTTCAATTACAGCTTGCTTAAGGAAATAAAGTCACTATTGTTTAAAAATCATGTATTCTTTATTAAAAAGTCATTATAAAAAGAGGCAGAGAACTGACAAGGTATCCCGGGTGTGGTTTGGGAGGAGGATAGGAGGGAAGGAAAAGGCCACTAAAAATATTTCAAAGTAATGACAGCCTTTTGGTTGGGCTGTCCATGGGGGTGGAGTGGGGGGGTGCACGAAGTCTTCCCCCACATGTTCTTACACGTCTGGGTGAGGAAGATAAGGAACATGGTGATTGGTGAGGGTGGTTACACAGGCGCTGCAGCGGCCCTCTGTGACCCTGCTGCTGTTCCTGAAGCTTCACCAGACGTCGGAGGATGTCAATTTGATCACGCAGCAGCCCCAGCGTTGCATCCCGCCACCGCTGATCTTCCTGCCTACACCTCTGATCTTCCTGCCGCCACCTCTCATCTCGAGCATCTCTCCTCTTTTCACGTTCTCACGTTGGTCCCTCCTGTCCTCACGTTCACTGGCATCTTTCCTGTAATTTGATACCACATCCTTCCACTCATTCAGATGAGCTCTTTCATTGCGGCTTACTTCCATGATTTCCGAGAACATTTCGTCTCGCATCTTTTTTTTTCCTCCGCATTATCTGAGATAGCCTTCAGGATGGAGTAGGGAGGCTTGAAAAATTTGCAGCTGCATGAGAGAGGTAAAAAAGGGAGAGAAGTATTTTAAAAGATACATTTTACAGAACAATGGTTATACTCTTTCACAGTGAACAACACTATTCACCTTACATAGTACATGTGATTTCACTACAAGGTTGCATTTTACATCTTAATATTGAGTGCCTGTGGCTCTGGTGTCAGAAATCTCACAGACGCAGGTCCGGGCAGCAGAATTCAGCTTGCATGTGGCCATGGTAAGCCATTGTCTTTCGGCTTCTGCAGCCTTTATATACACAGTGCCCTCCTTTCCCAAATACCAAGCAAATCCCGTTCAGTGCTGCTTCTTTCCTGTTAACATGCAGCAGCAGAAACCACCCCCCTATCCAATTCTCTGGGATGATCACTTTACCCCTCCCCCCCACCACGTGGCTGGTAGCAGGGAAGATCCCTGCTAGCCAAACGTGAAAAAGCTCAGCGCCATTACCCTCCCTCCCCTCCCCATGCTTGGCTACCTGCAAGGAAGGATTTCTTTTAAGCAACAGGCAAACAGCCCAGTAGGAATGGCCATCTCTGTCCCCTTAATTAAATTCCTGAATTTCAACCAGGTTACCATGAACGATATCACTCTCCTGAGGATAACACAGTGAGATAAAGAACGGATGTTGCTTGAATGCCAGCAATCACCGGGACCATATGCAGCTAGGCTTTGTCATGCAATGATATGGAACATGGTGAGTGTTACTTGCTACATGCATGGCGTGGTCAAGTGTCCTACCATAGTGGATGGAATAAGGCTGCCTTGCCCAGAAACCTTCTGCAAAGGCTTTTGGAGTACCTCCAGGAGAGCTTCATGGAGATGTCCCTGGAGGATTTCCGCTCCATCCCCAGACATGTTAACAAACTTTTCCAATAACTGTACTGGCCACAAATGCATCCCAACTCCTCAGGGCAAATCAATCATTAAAAAACGCTTGCTTTTAAACCATGTTTTATATTTACAAAGGTACACTCACCAGAGGTCACTTCCATGGCTTCATTGTCTGGGCTACTGGCTTGGGAGGGCTAGGAGGGTAATTCTGTCTGGGTGAGAAAAAGCTCCTGGCTGTTGGGGAGAACGGAGTGCTCTGTGCTCTCTGCAAGCTCATCCTCCTCTTCCTCCTCCTCATCTTCCCCGTCCGCAGAATCCTCAGCCATGGCTGAGATTACCACCGCCACCTCGGAATCCACGGACAGGGGTGGGGTAGTGATGGCGGACCCTCCTAGAATTGCATGCAGCTCAGTGTAGAAGCGGCATGTTTTCGGCCCTGCCCCGGACCTTCCATTTGCTTCTTTGGTTTTCTGGTAGGCTTGTCTGAGCTCCTTAACTTTCACTCTGAACTGCACTGAGTCCCTGGTGTGGCCTTTCTCCATCATAGCCTTGGAAATTTTTTCAAATGTTTTTTCATTTCGTCTTTTGGAACGGAGTTCTGTTAGCACAGAATCCTCTCCCCATATAGCGATCAGATCCAGTACCTCCTGTGTGGTCCATGTTGGAGCTCTTTTTCGATTCTCAGAAGACTGCATTGTTACCTGTGCTGATGAGCTCTGCGTGGTCACCTGTGCTGGTGAGCTCTCCACGCTGGGCAAACAGGAAATTAAATTCAAAAGTTTGCGGGGCTTTTCCTGTCTACCTGGTCAGTGCATCCAAGTTCAGATTGCTGTCCAGAGTGGTCACAGTGGTGCACTGTGGGATACTGCCTGGAGGCCAATACCGTCGATTTGCGGCCACACTAACCCTAATCCGATATGGTAATACCAATTTCAGCACTACTCCTCTCATCGGGGAGAAGTGCAGAAACCGGTTTAAAGAGCCCTTTATATCGATATAAAGGGCTTAGTTGTGTGGACAGGTGCAGCATTAAATCGGTTTAACTCTGCTAAAATCGGTATAAACGCGTAGTGTAGACCAGGCCACAGATGGACACTGCCCTACATTCACAGCCCCATTCCATTTACAGTCCCTGGGGTGCATCCAAAAATGGAGATGGATCGTTTTCATTTTTAAAAAATCATGTTTTTCCACATGCTCTCCACTTGCCATATAACAGATTGCTCATTAATTCAAGACACTGTGGAGACATTTGCCAAGCTTGCCCTTCCTTGGGACTCAGTATATAAGGGCAGGGAAATCCCAAGCTCTGATTCTCCATTGTCCTGCACCTTGCGAAGTCATCTACATCTGTACAAAGGGGGTGAAAAATGCTACCAAATCAAAATGGTAGCATTTTACACTCACTGTGCCCAGATGTAAGAGCCCACACAAGGTGCAGAGCAATGAGGAATGAAGCCCCAGGATTCTTGCCTTAGCAATGTGGTGGAAATGTGCTGAGATGGCAGGAGCATGCCACCTGATCATGACGATACCAGCAGCTTGGCTAGCAAGGTTTTGGAGACAATTTTAGCTGCTTCCAAACAATAATAAAGACAAGTTGATTCCCTACTTATCATAATGTAGGTAATAACACATTGCTTTGCACTCATGCAGCTCAAAGTGCTTTATGAAAACATGAAACCTGCCATCAGCCTGTGAAACTGGTCAATTGTATTATCCCCATTTTACAGATGGAGAAACTGAAGCACAGAGACATAAAGTGACTTACCGTAAACCTAGGGTGACCAGGTGTCTGATTTTTGACCGGAACACTCCATCAAAAAGGGACCCTGGTGGCTCCAGTCAGCGCCACCAACTGGGCCGTTAAAAGTCCGGTTGGTGGTGCTGCGCACTATGGCAGGCTAGTCCCTACCTGTCCTGGCTGACACTGCGCTGCACCGCAGAAGGGGCCAGCAGCTCCGCTCTTAGGCGGGGGGAAGGGAGGGCACAGGGCTCCACACACCGCCTCCACCCTGAGCACCAGCTCTGCACTCCCATTGGCTGGTTCCCAGCCAATGGGAGCTGGAGGGGGCAGTGCCTGCAGACGAGAGCGGCACGTGGAGTCTCCTGGCTGCTCCTGCCTGAGACCTGGACCTGCTGGCCGCTTCTGTGGCATGTTCAGTATGGTGCTAGGACAGTCAGGCAGTCTGCCTTAGCCCCCCCCGCTGCACCACTGACCGAGAGCTAGCCATGCCCCAACCCCAAGCTCCAACCCCCTGCCCCAGCCCTGAGCCCTCCTCAGCCTGGAGTACCCTCCTGCACCCCAAACCCTTCATTCCCACCCCCAAGCCTCCCCAAACTGGACTATCCTCCTGCACCCCAAACCCCTCATCCCTGGCCTCACCCCTGAGCCCTCACCCCCTCCAGACCCCAACACCCTGCCACAACCAGCAGCCCCCTCCCACACTCCAAATCCTTTGGCCCCACCCCCAGCCTGGAGCCCCCTCGTGCACCCCAAACCGCTCATCCCCACCCCAGAGTCCACACCCTCAGCCAGAGCCCTCACCCTTCCCATACCCCAACTCTCTGCACCAGGCTGAAGCCCCCTCCTGCACCCTGAACCCTCATTTCTGGCCCCACCCCAGAGCCTGCACCCCCAGTTAAGGCCCTCACCCCCTCCTGCACCACTACCCTCTGCCCCAGCCCAGTAAAAGTGAGTGAGGGCATGGGTGGCAAGTTTGTAGAAATTTTGGTGGTGCCCGGCACCCGCCCCCCAACTCCACCCCCCCAAACTCCACCCCCACCTGCCTAAGGCTCTGGGCGGGGTTTCGAGGGGAGGTCTGGGGTGCAGGTCCTGGGCTGGGGATTAGGGTGCAAGAGGGGTGCAGGCTTTGGGATGGAGTTTGGGTGCAGGCTCTGGGCTGGGGGTGGGTGTGTAGGAAGGGGGCGGTGGTGCATGCTCTCGGAGGGGGTGCACGCTCTGGGAGGGGGTTTGGGGATAGGAGGGAATGCAGGGGTGAGGGCTGTGGGGCTGAGGATGAGGGGTTCATGATGCGGGGGGCTCACGGCTAGGCCAGAGGGTTGGGATGTGGGGTGAGGGCTGAGGATGAGAGTTCATGATGTGGGGGGGCTCAGGGCTGGGGCACAGGATCACGGTGCAGGGGAATGAGGGTTGGGGCTGAGGATGAGGGGTTCATGATGCAGGGGGGCTCAGGGCTGAGGAAGAGGATTAGGGTGAGGGGGGATGAGGGCTCTGGCTGGGGCTGAGGGGTTTGGGGCGTTGGAGAGGCTCAGGGCTAGGGCAGAAGGGCAGGGTAAGGGCAGCCTGCCTTGTCAATAGGGGATGGCAGGCACTAGGACCCTGAGGCAGCAGGCAGCAGTTCTGCTGGGAGCTACTCCACAGCGCAAGCAGGCAGGGGAGAGGCGGGCGCTGATTTCTGTCAGGCAGGGACGCGGCGCGGCGGGGGGGGGACGCGCAGGGGGAGGGGTGGCAGGCGGAGGCCGGAACCCGCTCCGGGCAGGGACACGGCGCAGCGGGTGGAGACCCGCAGGGGCCGGGGCCCGATCCAGGCAGGGCCGGGCGAGAGACCAGCTCCAAATATTGCTGGAGCAGGGCCCCCAGCCCTGAGTATTCCTGGTGCTCGGGCACCGCAAATGTATATAACCTGCCGCATATGAGTGAGGGTGGAGGAGAGGGAGCTATTGAGGGAGAGGGAATGTAATGAATGGGTGGCAGGGCTTCAGGGAAGGGGTGGGGCTAGAGTGTTCGGTTTTGTGAGACTAGAAAGTTGGCAGTCGTACCCAAACCACACAGTGAGTCATATAAACTGAGCTTAGAATTCAGACCCTCACTGACCCCCAGCCCCCTGCTGTATCCATTACAGTACACTGACCCTGCAGTCACAATTCAGTAACATCAGGTCAGACCACACCTCCTCTCAGCTATCAGTTACTTTGTCACCCAGTTCTCAGACTGTAGAAGGGATGGGAATGGGAGGAGCCTCTGATTTGCAAGGGTAATAGCATCATCATACATAAGGCTAAGAAACATTTCTAATAACAGGTTTTGAAGGGAACAGGAGCCTGATTTTTATTTTATCCAACTATGTTAATGTTTGACTCTTATGTAAGACCAAGGCAATCAATCTAAAACCAAAAGTAATATCAATACTGCTTAAGGGTTAATTCAGCAGTGTAGCAACAACAAACATGCTGCCACCCAGGAACCTGAGCTTGCCCTTTAGATACCATACAAGAGCCATGTTAAATGGCTATGGCCTGATTATCCCCTCCATTATATCTGATTTACACTATAAGCTATAGGATAGTTTGGATTAAGAAGTAAGTAGAAGTTAGGCTAACTTGAGTCCAAAACCTAGATGTAGAGGAGTAAGGGAAACTGAAGTTGCTAGAGTGAGAAGAGGCAAAGATGAGTTGGAGACAGAGTGTTATGGGAAAGTAAGAGTTAGCAAGGATGTGACCCAGGGCTTTGTTACCATTATGATTGGGTTATAACTGGTTTAAGCAACATTTTTAATAAGTGTGTATGAAAATTGTGAATGGTTTATTAAAAAGTTATCTATATTGCTAGTATGCCAAGGCCATTTTTGGTGCAGATGTTAATTTAAATAATGTGTAGTGTAAAGAGCCAATAAGAAGATGAAAGAAATATAGTTATGGTAAAGGACAGTTTAATGTTAATTAGTGTTATAATAGTGCAGGGGTCAGCAACCTTTCAGAAGTGCTATGCCGAGTCTTCATTTATTCACTCTAATTTAAGGTTTCGCATGCCAGTAATACATTTTAATGTTTTTAGAAGGTCTCTTTCTATAGGTCTATAATATATAACTAAACTATTGTTTTATGTAAAGTAAATAAGTTTTTTAAAATGTTAAAGAAGCTTCATTTAAAATTAAATTAAAATGCAGAGTCCCTGGACCGGTGGCCAGAACCCGGGCAGTGTGAGTGCCACTGAAAATCAGCTCATGTGCCGCCTTTGCCACATGTGCCATAGGTTGCCTACCCCTGTAATAGAGTATAAAAGGAGTAGTTTTGCTGAATTGCAAGGGAGAGCTCCAGTTAACATCCAAAGAGTACCATTCAGTTCCAAGACTATAAGGCTGTACTTCACTCTGTTGTCAGTGGACTGATCACCCATTGACACACCAGTCCATCTTGGACTGGGAGTACAATAGTAGCATTTGTGTACATAGTATTTACATGCCTGTTTGGCTTAACTAATCATTTTTCTAATAAAGTTTGGTTGTATCATTCAAAGTGTTGCCTAGTGATCCTCTACTAAACAGTTTTTTTGCACCCAATCTAGAAGCTTGAATCTGAAAACCAAGTTGGGTTTTCATGGACCCTTATGTTTAACAACTCAATATTAATTGGAAACATTTCAGCATAAAGGTTAACAAATGTTTACAACATCGATATAACCCATTCATGTCAACAGAGATACACAGGAGCAAAAGTGATGTGATAGAGTGGAGAATTGGTCCCATAGTTTAAATCCTGATCTGACATGGTCTGAGATTGCTGTGATGATACATGTGCTCTTCCCTAACCCCTGGGCTGAGGAGGGTAGCATCTTATGTTAACCTCCAGAGATTCTGTCACTGACTGAAGAGGAGTGTTAACTGGACTCCCAGGGAGTTATGTCTGATCCAGACCCAGGAGATGACATGGAGCCTTAGATACCATCCTTCTACAAAGATAGATAGATAAACCTTGATTATCAGGAGCAAAAATAATGCAGCGTAGGTTTGAAAATAAAATATTGCATGATCCAGGAGAATGGGAAGTATGTAGTTAAATGCATTTTAACTTACATTTAGAGCTTATCCGTCCAATTGTTTTAAACAGTTTACTCAACATATTTAGCCCTTTCTCTCTGCACATGAATTGTCTTTGAACAGATTGTGATTTTTACGAACACATCAAATAATTTTGACAAAGATGTTTGACCTGTGGGTTGTTCACAAACTGTTCACAGCAACTATCCATTTAGGTACTGATACTCAGAATTCGTTATTTGATGTGTGGGACTGGTCACCAAGCTCACATGCTATTGTTTCTGTTCCATGATAGGATGGTTGAACTTTTACAAAGTACATACACTTTCCTCTGGAAGGAATTTTGTTTGGTCGTCAAAACAAATTTTGTTTCTCAGTTAACTGAATCTCACCTGCTGGGCCCCAAATTCTCTCTCATTAACATTCTTACACACAAAATTTTGTTCACATGAATGTTCACAGGCAGCATACCACAGAGGGGCACAAACAGGCTGCTTTGAAGCCAAGCTGCTAATTTCACAAACAGGTCTTTATACTAGTTGACCAGATCTATATACTATTAGCTTATTTATAAGCCATTGTTCATACATATCAATGTGCTGCACAATGTGCGCATCAATTCACAGCCTTACCATGTGATTAATAACTAGACTGCTTAGGGGAGAGAGAATTTATACAATGCCAGGACAGCAGCACCCCTTTCACAAGCAGCAGTTTAGGGATTCAGCTGCACTGGGCATTGTCTTATGGATGGACTCCAGAAAGGGGGATTGGCCATTTATCTTTTCAGCAAATGCCTCGTTTTGCATAGATCCCCAAGCCCCACCTTTGAGCACTCACTCACCAGCTAGGTGCTTCTCTTCTTCTACTTCTTCTCAGACTACTTCACTGTTCGGTACTCCAGTACATTAAGTCATTAATATCCTGGCAAACAAGAGGACAAATGGATCAGTAAATATTACTGGACAATTGCCACAGACCTACCTTTTTCTTGTACTCTGTGTGTGTGTGTGTGTGTGTGTGTCTGTCTGTGTGAGATCACTTGGTTAAAAGAGATTGTGTGTACATTGCCAATGTCATTTGACAAATGGTTTTCAAATAGTATGAAGTTAGCTAGTTCTCTGACACTCCAGATATACACAGTGTTTCAATACGATATGTCAGTAGCTGTGCTGAAAGGGTCTTAGTTGAAATAGCAAGGGAGAAATCCAGGGATATGGGCATGAGGGGTTTTAGCTAGTCAATCAATAAGTATCTTTGATAGGTATGGTGAGGGTCCCTGCAGATATAAGGGTGCTCCCTGGAGATATTGTTACATCTTGCATACACCAGCAAGCAGGCATGTTCCTGACATGGGCTGTCTGCTTTCCCAAGCATCATCGGGGTGACTTTAACCTTCTTCACCAACTGCCAAGTCCGGCAAGGCATTTTCATTCCACTCTCTGCATTGTTGACAGCTTACACTAACAGGTCCCAAATGCCACATCCCCATAAGAGACATGCATTCTTGCTTGTCTGAAGGGGATGGGGTGGTGAAAGAAAGGAGATCTCACTGCCTGTCCCACTGTGCGAGTGCCAGTAGAGGACAATTCCGAGTGAGAAGAGAGAAAGGGCTGCAGGGAAACCACCACTGCCATCCAGCAAAGCCAATTGGTGGACGGTGTCACTGGGCTGTAGGAGCAAAGATGGAGTAAATTCCTTCCCAGAGCAGCCCAGCTTCCAGTTTTCTTTCCCTTCCAGAACCAGACCGGGAGGAAAAAGCTCCTCCACAACCCCCAAACTGCTTCCCTCTCCCATTGCTGTAAAGTGGTGCTGCCAACACACAAGAGCTCAGCACGTGCATTCCTGGCACTGCTAAGATTGAAAACGTAGCTCCGAAGAGAAGGGGTTAACCCATAGAAGCACAGCCCCGGGAAAGCCGAGATATTAGTTTAAACTGACAGACCTAGTCCTCTGTAAACAGAGGAAACAAACCACAGGAAACAGCAGCCATTAGACGGTTGTTGTTCTAAATACAGAAAGCAAACCCAGTGACCGTCCCCAGACCTGCCATCTGATGCTTACCCTAGATTTCTGACTGCTCCGGAACCAGTGGAGAGGTGGAAATATTCTCACGCTGGAATCCGTTGACTCGCCAAGAAACTTGAGAGAGAAAGGAGAAGGCAAGAGAGAGCGGGAGAGAAGGGGGCGGAGGCAGCTCTGACATGTTTGTACAATGCCTGGTTCACCTGGCTGTGAATTTGATTTCAGGGTGTGGTGGTAGATGAGACATAGAAATGTTCAGCGCTGGAAAGTCTCAGGCTCTCATTGCAAAGAGCATGATGAAAGCTGACACTGGGGCCTCATGGGATCCTCCTTCCTCCTCCTCCTCATCATCACCATCTCCCTTTGGACTCTGGAAGGGACAGGAGACAGAAGGTGCTCAGAGTTGCACCAGAGCACTGAGGTTTGCTGGGCCTCAGACAAGAGCCTCTGCAAGGTCGCCACCTTGCACCCCTCCTCACTGGCTGACCTATTAATGCTCCGACTTGCTCGTTACTGTGCTTCTCTTGTTTCCACTGCCTTGGGGCCTAGAGCTGCTGCAGTTCCTAATGAATCCTGACATCTCCCGCTGTGTTGTGAATTTCAGGACTTGCCACAAATTCCTAGTCATTCCTGGCAGCAGGAACTTTGATCATTTGATATATGTCCGGATAGATGATAATTAATTTGCATTGCAGATGTGCAGCACGTGACCTGGTGCCAATCCTTTTCCTCTGTAGCTTGTTATGACTCAGTGCTGTGTGGTCTACTGTCTAGTATCACCCTATAATCCTGTTGCTCCAATTGTGCTGTGGCTCGGGGCTTATTGACTCCTGGAAATATATATTTCTGCATCAGTGACTTCTGTCTGCTGGAACATCAGTCAGCAGCGGGGGATGGGAAGAGGTGGAATGTGGATGAGGAACAGGAGGAGGTCAGAGTTCATGTCTGCCAAAGCCATCAACAGCAATTTCCCTAGAGCAAATAAAGGGGACTCTTGCCTTATTGCAACAGTCTATTGCAAACAATGCCAGCCTAACTGATTAGGTCCAAAGAGCAAAGCTAAAAATATCCCCACCTCACACTGTGAAATTTACTCCCTTTTGTTTGTGTGTGTGTGTGTGTGTGTATGTTTTGCTAACATAGTATTTAAAAAAAAAAATCCATGATGTAAGTAACCCTGATCAATTAAACTGAGATGGGCACCACAGACAGACATTATGGCCCAGTGGATGGGGCAGAGAAGTGGGACTCTGGAGATCTGGGTTCTAATCCTGACCCTGCCACTGACTTTCTGTGTAACCCCTCGGGTAAGTTACTTCACCTCCAAATACCTCAGTTTCTCCTCCCACTACTTCTCTTGTCTATTTAAATTACAAGCTCTTCAGGACAGGGTGTCTTACTATCTGTATGTACAGTGCCCAGCACAATGGGCCCAGGGTCTCAGCTAGGATCTATAGGAACTACTGTAATTCAGAGAATCGTGATTATAATACTGAGGGCAGGTCTACACTAGAAGCGCTACATTGGCGCAGCTGCAGCATGTCTGGTAAAGACGCTTTATGCCAACAGGACAGCGCTCCTGCATTATTCTACAGGTCCTTGTCTGCTGAGGCCTACCAAGGAGATTTCCTACTGGTTCTCTACAGCAGCCTCTCTGGGGTCTAGGAAGTAAAGTTAGCCAAGACCCTTTCTATCTGGGGGTTGGTCTGCCTGTTCCTATTGGGGCATGTAAAGTTGGTGTCCCATGAGCAGTTATATCCAAGAAAGGAAACATTTTTATTAGCGATGGCAAACACCAAACAGTGCTCAGAAGAGAGAAGGGCCAGCATTAGCATCCCAGCAGCTCTCCCTTCAGAAGACTGCAATTTGAGCTGCAAAGTGCTGCCATGTGGAAGATCAGAGCATGAGCCTTTGTTTGCCAGGTTGGCAAAGGATGTGCGTGCTGCTGAGATGTGTGTTACACTCTTGCATACTGTCATTCATTAGCATCTGCTTCTTCTATACATTTCCATTGTGCCAGGCCATGAAGGTTGGTCTATTTGAGTAAGTTTGGAGGAGTAGCACAAAGAAATATCACTTATACTGTACAGGGAGTCACCCAGGTTTGGGACGGCCTTTAAATCTACACAAGAATGGTCCTCCATGGCTTTAAGTGTTTGGGAGCATTGCACAAAGCCCTCTAAAACAAGAGGCACATCTTAGTCATGGAGACAGGCTTTGCCACAGATGGAAGGGCCTGGCTCTACTTGCCAGAATGAGGACTTTGAATGGAGCCAGACAAGCAAGCCAATAGCAATTCCGGGCCCCAGGACAGAACAGTCAGTGGGCCCCCAAGCATGCACAAGCCGCGCCCACGAAGACGGTCTGCGTGACATTTGGGTGGTGCTGCACCTGCACTGGCAGGTGCCCAGTGAGCTGCTGGGTGCATTGCTGGGCACACTCCTCCCCCACAGCTAGGGCTTCCACATGCCTACCCAGTACCGTTGCCAACTGTCTAATCATGCAAACCCCGCCCTTGCCTGGCTCTGACCCTTCCCTGAGACCATGCCCCTGTCCCGCCTCTTCTCTGAGTCCCCACCCCCTGCTCACTCCATCCCCCTCCCTCTTCCATTGCTCACTCGCCCCCACCTTCATTCACTTTCACCAGGCTGGGGTAGAGGGTTGGGGTGCAGGAGGGGGCCAGGGGGTCGGCGCTTACCTCACATAGCTCCTGAAAGCAACCGGCACACCCCTCTGGCAACAGCTCCTAGACAGGGGGCCCAGAGGATCTCCACATGCTGCTGCCCACAGGCACTGCCCCTGCAGCTCCCATTGGCCACAGTTCCTGGCCAATGGGAGCTGCGGAGTCAGTGCTCAGGGTGGGGGCAGCGCACAGAGACCCCCTCCCCAGAGGCCGCAGGGATGTGCCAGCCGCTTCCAGGAGCAGCGCAGAGCAAGGGCAGTGGAGCAAAGCACCCCTTTGCCCTCCCCTGTCAACAGGCCTGGAGCCAGAGCAGCTTGAAGCCTGAAGTGAACCTCAGCAGTCTGGGATCTTAAATGAAGACCTGGAGCACCATTTAAGGTGGGAAGGGAGGGCTCTAGCCCCCCTCTGAGTTTTGTAACCGAGGTCTCCTCACAGTGCATGCCATACCCCAGCCGGAGCTCTTAATTGCAACACATCTTGAGTGTGATATGTGATGAATTCTGTACTGCTCCCAGCTTCTGCCTTTGAGGCAGGGAGTTTGTTTATAAACAGAAGCAAGGTGATTAAGATAACAAAAGCCTTGTAATTAAATTATGGCTAGTTAGATGATCCTGAAAGCATTACTAAGCACTCCAGTTAAAAGATTGAAAACAAAGGGTAGGAATAAATGGTGAGAGTGGAGAGAGGTAAATAGTGGTATCCCACAGGGCTCTGTACTGGGATCAGTGCTGTTCAACATATTCATAAATGATCTGGAAAAAGGGGTAAACAGTGAGGTGGCAAAATTTGCCAATGATACAAAATTACTCAAGATAGTTAAGTCCAAAGCAGACTGAAAAGGGTTACAAAGGGATCTCACAAAACTGGGTGACTGGGCAACGCAATGGCAGATGAAATTCAGTATTGATAAATGCAAAGTAATGCACATGGCAAAGTATAATCCCAACTATGCATACAAAATGATGGGGTCTAAATTAGCTGTTACCCATCAAGAAAGAGATCTTGGAGTCATTGTGGACAGTTCTCTGAAATCATCCACTCAATGTGTAGTGGTAACCAAAAAAGCTAAGAGAATATTGGGAATCATTAGGAAAAGGATAGAAAATAAAAGAGAAAATATCAAATTGCCTCTACATAAATCCATGGTCCACCCACATATTGAATACTTCATGCAGATTTGGGTCACCCCATCTCAAGGTACAGAGAAGGGCAACAGAAATTATTAGGGGTCTGGAACACCTACCATATGAGGAGAGATTAAAAAGACTAGGACTTTTCATCTTGGAAAAGGATGACAAAGGGGGATACAATAGAGATCTATAAAATCATGAAAGGTGTGGAAAAATTGAATAAGGAAATGTTATTTACTCAGTCACATAACACAAGAACTAGGGGGCACCCAATGAAATTAATAGGTAGCAAATTTAAAACAAACAAAAGTATTTCCTCACAGTTAACCTGTGGAACTTTGCCAGCTGATGTTATGAAGGCCAAAACTATAACAGGGTTCCAATAACAGAACTAGATAAGTTCATGGAGGATAGGTCCATCAATGGCTATTAGCCAGGGTGGGCAGGGTCCAACACCATATTCTGCATGCCCCTAGTCTCAGTTTGCCAGAAGCTGGGAGTGGATGACAGGGGACAGATCACTTGATGATTGCCTGTTCTAGTCATTCCCTCTGAAGCACCTGGGATTGGCCACTGTTGGAAGACAGGATACTGGGCTAGATAGACCATTGGTCTTACCCAGTACGGCCATTCTGATGATCTTATATAGAACCCAGATGTTCCCCCCTCTCCCCCGCTGTAACCCACTAGGAACCCTCTCCTCTCCCAGAGCCCAGGAGTCCTAATGGGGTCTCTCTCTCCGCAGAGTTAGAAGCAAAGTAAGAATATACTTACTAAAATATACATTTTTAAACCTAACCAGTGTCCCTTAAGTGACTTACCACAAGATGTCAGAACATATTAATATTAGAGCTGAGTGGGTCTAATATTTATTTAATTTTCTTTCTTTTATATAGGAATTAGATACAACGCGCCTGTCAGCTAATTGCTGTGTTATCTGCCAAAAAACTAGAGTTTTCAAGTGTCTTAATAGCCCCTGGAATCATGGTTAAAGTTGCCCTCTCCCCCCCCCGTCAAAATCTGAAGTGGCGCCCCAATGAAGACTAGGCCGTCTTCCAGGCTTTTTAGGTAAGACTTGGATTCCTAGCATCCCATGCACTTTTGAAAATACAGACTTTCCCTGTGAATCGAAGCTCTCTAGATTTTCCTTCCAATTACAATTTGCCCCTTGCCTCTTTCCAACACATTGCTGCTGCTCCCCAGCCAGCTGCTTCTTGGGGAGAATTACACACGAACAAAAAGAGAGATCACTCTTGCCACAGTTGCTGAATTGCAAGTTGCTCTTTCAGACTACTTCTCCCAACCCCAGGACTGCCTCCCCTATGGCAGCCATATGTGGGGAACAAGAAAGACTGCAGAGCGTATTGGTCACCCTCACTGGCTGAGCCTGGTTATTTGATTTATAAATACAGCAAATTATTTGAACTACCTCACACCGTGTCTCCAAAAGATATAAACTTGTTGCCGTATTTCAACCGGATGCTGCGGGTCTCCTTTCTATCTCTCTCCCTGCTTAGCCCAGCACAATAAACAGCACCAGTACTCACCATCTGCTGCCGCTCCCACACTTTCATCTTCCGTGGATCAGACTCAAGGACCTTTCTATTGGAGCAGGCCCCCATTAGACAGATATGTGCTGGAGACTGGGAGAGGGCAATCCAGCAGCAGGTTTGGCGCTCAGGTGCAATTTAGATAAGCACTCTAAAGTTTAGGTGCTTACCCAAGGTTTATCTGAACCATGCAGACCTTGAGTCTGTATAGCTGACAGGGAATCTTACAAGAAGAGACTCTCACCTTGTTCTCATTTATTTTACTTTATTATATTATTTTTTGCACATTTGCTTTCAGTTCTAGCTAGAAATAGTGAAAGAACAGCCTCTCCCAGGCTATTTCAGCACCTGCATCTAACTAAGCAAGACAACTCCCATCTTATTCTTTACTATTTGTATTACAGTGGTGCCCTGGAGTCCCAAGCAGGACAGGGCCCTGTTTGTGCTAGATATAGTACAAACACACAGAACAAGGCAGGGACTGTTGCTAAGAGTTTACACTTTAATCCTGCTTCCATGCCTTGAAATGCAGAAGGGTGTAAGGATGGGGGTTGTTTTAGTCTAGCAGAGTTTGCTCATCCCTGTTGAAGAAATGAGTACTGTCTGGAGACCACAACGCACCCACATTCAGCAGTCTCACAGGCTGGGGCCCCCCAAGGTTATTTACAGAGGAGCTGGAACCCCTGACTACTGAGAGTTATTCAGGCTTGGGTCCTTGTACTGACACAACAGGACCCCCATCAGGAGCACAAAGCATGTAGATAAGGAGACAGATTTGCTTCAGAAGGGACAAGAAAGTATCCAGCTTTATTTTAGAGCTGTAACTCCATCCAGCCTGGACATGACACTCAAGCAAAAGCTTGAGACCATCACTAGGGCAGCATATGTGGCATTTTGCTATTGGTAAATTGCCAGTGGCTCGGCAAATGGTCCCTGTACATAATATGGCCCCCATTTGATTCTAAATCACTTCCATGCACTCGTTCAACATCTTTTTCCTTAAAATAAACTCACAGGCTGGTTGAATTGCAATAGAAATAATGTAAAGTTTAATCCCAAAAATGTTCCAGTAGGTCTAACCACATCAGTGCTGCCTTACACGCCAGATATGGGTGGCAGGAGTGACACTAAAGGCACATCTGATGCTTCCTCCAAGGCCACGTCCAGACTAGATATTAAAATCGATTTTAGATACGCAACTTCAGCTACGGGAATAACGTAGCTGAAGTCGAATTTCTAAAATCAAGGTACTCACCAGTCTGGACGGCGCTGCATCGATGTCCGCGGCTCTCCGTGTCGATTCTGGAACTCTGTTCGGGTTGATGGAGTTCCGGAATCGATGTAAGCGCGCTCGGGGATCGATACATCGCGTCCAGACTCTATGTCTATCTTAGGGCACCACTACACTGGCAAAGTTACAGTGCCAGCAATTACAGCGCCACTCAGAGAGCACAGAAGGGAAACCGTTGTTGTGTGTTCACACTGACAGCTGCCTGCACAATAGGATGTTCATATTTGCAGCACTTACAGCGGTATTCAGAGCGGTGCACTCTGGGCAGCTATCCCACAGAGCAACTCTTTCTCTTCTGCCGCAGAGACTTGTGGAAAAACTGAGAAGGGGGAGTCATGGGGGTATCCTGGGTCCTGTCCCAATGCTCTGTGATGCATTGCTTCGCATCCCAGCAATCCCCATGCGTCATCTTTCAACGGTTTGTGTACTGCGCACCCTGCCTCTTTTGGGCAGCAGGAATGGATCCTGAACTGCTGACCAGTATGCTGCTCACTCTGACCAACACGTCACTAGTGGCAGTGGAGTTATTCCTTAAACTACAAAGACAAGAGGAGTGTGACATTGATCTCGCCACGAGTAGTAGCTACGACACGCAATTGTTTGCATCATTCACGGAGGTGCTGACCATAGTGGAATGCCGCTTTTGGGCTCGGGAAACAAGCACTGAGTGGTGAGATCACATCATGATGCATGTCTGGGATGACAAGCAGTGGCTGCAGAACTTTTGCATGAGGAAAGTCACATTCATGGGACTGCATGATGAGCTTGCCCCAGCCCTGAGGTGCAAGGACACAAGAATGAGAGCTGCCCTGTCACTGGAGAAGCACATGGCGATTGCAGTGTGGAAGCTGGCTACTCCAGACCGCTACCGATCAGTTGCTAACCAGTTCGGAGTGGGAAAGTCGACCATTGGACTCATGTTGATGGAAGTGTGCAGAGCCATTAATCGCATCCTTTTGCGAAAGACTGTGACTCTGGGTAACGTGCGTGACATTGTGGATGGCTTTGCACAAATGGGCTTTCCTAACTGCAGAGGGGTGATAGATGGCATGCACATTCCAATTCTGGCACCAGACCACCTAGCCACTGAGTATTAATCGCAAGGGATATTTCTCAGTGGTTCTCCAGGCGCTTGTGGATCACCGTAGGCATTTCACAGACATTAATGCAGCCTGGTCCAGAAAGTGCTTGATGCACACATCTTTCGGAACACTGGCCTGTTCAAGATGTTGCAAGCAGGGATTTTCTTCCCGGACCAGAAGATCACCATGGGGGAAGTCAAAATGCCCACTGTGATCCTGGGAGACCCCACCTACCCTTTAATGCCATGGTTTATGAAGCCATACATGGGGCAACTTGACAGCAGGAAGGAATGGTTCAACAACAGGCTGAGCAAGTGCAGACTGACTGTTGAGTGTGCATTTGGTCATTTGAAAGCCGCTGATGATGCCTGTATGGGAAGCTGGACCTTGTTGATGACAATATTCCTATGCCTAGAACCGCATGCTGTATGCTCCATTATATTTGTGAAGGGAAGGGTGAAAGCTTCACTCAGGGCTGGACCACAGAGGCTCAGTGCCTGAAGGCTAAGTTTGAACAGCCAGAAACCAAGGCTATTAGAGGGGTGCAGCACAAGGCCATAAGGATCAGGGATGCCTTGATACAGCAATCTGAAGCTGAAAGCCACTAATATTTGTTGCTATGCTCGGGACTGCAATGCATGTAATGCTAGGAGGTGATTGGTGCACATGATGCAAGAAGGGGGCTTAACATAATTGTCTGTTGCTTTGCAGTGTTCTTTTTGTTTTCACTTAATAGAATAAAGATTGCTTTCAAACCAACACAATTATTTTATGAAAAGACAACCACCAGAGGAGAGAGTCAAATGAAAAAATTCATCAGCAGGGAGGGAGATGGGAGAAGGGGGAAAAGAAGGTTTCAAGAGGAGCCGAGGTTCTGGGACAGCTACAGATTTGTGTATGTCCAGGGATCATACCCAACCTTCTCCTTTGGAGAACAATGCAGCGGGTGCTATACTTCAGCAGGGCCAAACTGCAAAGGGATGGGAGTTGAGTGCAGTGGGTAGTGTGAGTCCACACTGCTGGACTGTGAGAAGGGAGGAGTGGGATGCTGCGGGTAGAGAGTGGAGCCAAGAGGTTGATAACAGTGTGTTGGCAGTGTGTTGGGAGCGCATGGGAAAGAGTTTTTTGACAGCGGCTGCAGAGGAGGGCGGGTGCTTGGTTTGAAGAGCTAGTATCTCCTGGAGCGTGTCCACTTGGCACTCCATAACGTTTAAGAGCCACTCCGTGGCTTCTTTTTGGTGTGCCGCGTTCTCCTTTCGGTCCCTCTTCTCACTATCTCACCACTCCTTCAATTCCTGTTTCTCAGCAGCGGAGTGCATCATAACCTCACGGAGAAAGTGCTCCTGAGTTCTTCATGGCCACTTTCTAATTCTGCACAGCCGTTCTGCTGCTGATAACAAAGAGGGAGGCTGGGCTCCCCAGGTCAGCTCTGTGAAGTTTAAATACAACATTTTACAGAAGCAGTATTGTTTGCAACACAGACAACACTGATTCAGTGCTTTAAAACATAGCCAGTACTCACACACCTGTCACTAACTGGCTGACTCCAGGCAAGTACACATGAGCCACTAGACCTCCAAAATGGTGAGCAGCCACAGGGCCAGGGTAAATCACTCTTTCCGGACCCTGCTGTACACTGGGTACATGGCTCTTGGGAGAGAGTCAGCACTGTAGGAGGGCTTGATAATCATTCTTGTCCCCACACTTTCCACAGGATGTGATCATTATGGAAGGTATCTTGCTGCTGAGGATGAACAGGGAATCCAGGGAGGGTCTTCTCCAAGCCTGTGGCTTCTGCCCTGGTCCCTATGCGGCTCACCTGTGTGCAGCAATGGTCCGTCTCGTCCCCCAACCCATGACGGCAAAGTAGCGTGGGAAAGTTACCATTAATGGGGCAAGAAACAAAGCAGCTCTGCCAAGGAACCTGCAGTAGCGGATTGTCCAGTATCTCCAAGAGAGTTTCCAGGAGATCTTGGAGGGAGATTCCCATGAAGTGAGGGAGTCTATCAACAGCCTGTACTGATGCTCAGACTAGACATGCAGTGAGAGACAAGCCTGCTTTCTGCAACCTGCCCCCAACAACTCACTTCAGCGAGTCCCAAAATCAGATCCACTTACCAGAGGCCTCCTCTCCTGTTTGCACTTTGCCAAGATCCGACTGACGTGATTGGCTAGGCTCCTCCGAGGTAGAAAAGATCTCCTGACTGCATGCGTCTCTGACCTCCAACTCATCCTCTGCCTCTGGATCCCCCTCCCTGTCTTCGTCCAAGATTTCCTCCTTCTGGCTCAGTCCACTCTCAGCTGGCATGCGAGCCAACGAATTATTCACAGAGACCTTTGCAGTGGGGGTGGGGTCACAATCAAGTATCACGTCCAGCTCTTTGTAGAACTAGCAGCTTGTGGGTGCAGCACCAGAGCGGCAGTTTGCCTCCCATGCCTTGCGGTAGGCATTGCGCAATTCCTTCACTTTGATCCTGCACTGCAACTTGTCCCGGTCATGGCCCCTTTCTGTCATGCATTGTGAAATCTATCCATAGGTATCATGATTCCTACAGCTGGAGCACAGCTGGGACTGGACAGCCTCCTCTCCCCAAATGCTGATGAGGTCCAGTAGCTCGGCATTGATCCAAGTGGCGGGTCGCCTGGTGTGTGGAGCAGGCATGGCCACCTAGAAAGATGCACTGAGACCACTGCACGCATCACTGAGAAAATAGGAAGGGGACTTTCAATTTTCTGAAGGAATTTACGGGGTGGGGCTGACAGTTGGTCACCTGAGGGCAGGGCAATAGAGTTCAAACTGATGACCAGAGAGGTGAGAACAGGCATTGTTGGACACCTTCTGGAGGCCAGTTGCAGCACTGTAACCACCACAGTGTCTATACTGGCACTGCAGCCCTGTAGCCCCGGCACAGAAAGCTGTAAGCCTCTCATGAGGGTGGTTTTTTTAGAGCGCTACAGCTGCTCAGTTTCTGCGCACTAAGTGGCTTAGCAGTGTGTACACCTTGGGCTACAGCGCAGAAAGCTGCATTATTGCACAGGAACTTGCCAGTGCAGACAAGACTTTAGTCGGTTTGAGATCACTCCCCGTATCTCTAAGAGAATACATTTTAATTCAGTAATGTTAGGTCTGCAAAGGATGCATCGGCTGCACTCATCACTTAAAGATTTGTATATACAATTACATTTCAAGGGGCTTTTGTACACATCTTTTGTCTGCTCTGGAAACTGCTACATAAGATCTACGTAAAACCTATGTTCTTTATATGAAGTTTTGGTCCTTGCAGCAAATATTTTCTCCTCCATTGTAACTAAGGAGTTCTCAGTCTCAGCTTGGAGCCCTGAGAATCCCTTTGCTTTCTTTTTACCCTCTCCCTTCCTTTCTTCCCCAACTCCCATCCAAGCAGCCAACTATAAAGTCTAAATCCTGGAATAAGGCAGACATTGCTTACTCCAGGGTCCATTACTTTAGCGGAATACTGGTTGTTGCATGGTCAAGTTCTAACCTAACCTGCGCCAAGACAAACACAAAGACTCTCTGGCACCTTCATCTAAGGTGTATGTATTGTCAGATTCCATAGACACAGTATGTGCATACAGGTTATACAGAGTATGTCTGGATGTTGTCCCCAGTTGGTATGGCCAAGAATCGAGTACACATATTCATGAGCATTGCATTCTGCTGAGCGGGACAAGACTGAATGCACCAATGCTAGTTGTTGATTAGCTATGAGGTTGTTGCAATCACTGTTTAATGCCTTTAGTTGCTCCTTCCCCCAATAGGCAAAGTATTCTTCCTTTGCAGCAATTCTGGACCCTGTTGGCCTACTGTGGGGAGAGAGGCTAGGTACAGGAATTGAACCAGTATCTCCTTCAGGACAATGCAGAGCACTACCACTAATCCCCCTTGGATTCTTTTCAGGTCAATATTTATATTACAAGAACATAATCAGGTTCAGAATAAATCACATTTGAAAACACCTGTGGCAGCTCTGAAAATGTCATCAGTGTGAGTTATGAATGGGGACACCTGCAACGTGTTCTGCTGATCTAGAATTTCTCATTGTGGCTAATTTGTACTAAATACTAATTTAGTTAGGAGAGTGATAAAGTGTTTCACGTAATAAGTACATAACCATTTTTTAAAATTCATGTTAATTTGTATATCCTCGGTAGCACTCAATATTATAAAAATATATTCACAAAAATTGGTTTAAATTAAAAACATGTATGAGCGTCAGTGGTATTTGTGACACTTTTAAATTTGTTTGTCACTGGCATTCATAACAATTGAGAGATTGTTTTGTTCTGCAGAATGTTCATGGGAAGTGAAAATCTGGCAAAAAATCATGGATTATATCCAAGTATTGAGCAAAGATTCCCTCTAGAAATATTTGGGTGGCCATCTTGAAAATTCTTTTTGAAATTTGGCAGTACTGATTTTAAAAATGTGTGTGTTAAAGTTGGGAAATTTCTCCAGTGACAGTCACAATCCAGATACTTTTCTCAGGCTACCCTGTAAGCATAGTCCTAGGGCTAGTTTAGGTATCTTAGGTTCCAAAGTCCCTGTAAAATTAGGCCTTGTCTACACTGCCACTTTACAGTGCTGAAACGTTCTCATTCAGGGGTGTGAAAAAACATCCCACTGAGCAATGGAAGTTTCAGTGCTGTAAAGTGGCAGTGTAGACAGTGCACCAGCGCAGCGCTGGTAGCTACTCCCTTCGTGGGGGTGGGTTTTCTACAGTGCTGGGAGAGAGCTGGTGCCGTGACTACACAGCCATGTTAACATTGGTAGTGGAGACATTCACAGATATATAAAGTAAGAGTATTTAGATTGCGAGTAAAATATACAAAAAGACATTTCTCTGTCACTTTTAGGGCTCCAATTTTCAAGAGTGGCCTCTAAATTTGTGCATACCAATTTTCCATACCCACTTTTGCATGCACAAGAACTCTGATTTGTGCATGCTAATTACATTTGTGTGCCTAAATTGGGCAGTTTACTGTAGCAGTTAAAGCTCAGGAATGACTGTTCACACAAAGAGGTACTTCCTGCCACTGTCTACTCTGAGGGCATGACCCAAAGTCCATTGAAATCAATGGGAGTTTTCCGTTGACACCTCAGTGAGCATTAAAACAGGGATCTCTAGTTTAAGATGGATGTGACAGGGAGGAAATCTGTCTCTATGAGCTCAGTGGGACTGTCCATGTGCTTAATATTAAACATGTGCTCATCTTTCCTCGCTCAAGGCCAGGGCCACCATCTTGAAGAATCAGCTCCTATCCAGCTGTCACTGAAGTCAATGGGAAGACTACCACTGATTTTAACGAGCTGGCCCCAGGTAACAAGAAAATAGTACAAGGCTGTTAGCTCTTAAGTGTAGATCATTTGGATACTAAAAATAACTGAACTGCACGTGTAACCTATTGATTAGTGTGTCTGATCCACAGAGGATGCAAGTCTGCTATAGTCCCCAGTTGTTTAGTGCAAGATATAGAGACTTTTTTTTTAGTCTGGAGATTCCTTGTTCAATTGCCAGTGTCTGCCAACATGTCAGCCAACACACACAAACACAAACTGAAGGGTTGGGGCCTGGAAAGCAAACTATGCCCACAATGTGGGAGGCTGGGTTGAGCTCCCCTTTGAAAAATATGACCTGTTCAACCATTCTTTCTATGCATATGCAATGTTAACAGGATCAAGCACAGATTACAGAGTGGAATTCGTTCTCGTTCAACTAATTAAAAAGGCAACAGAGGGTAATAAAAACAAAAAACTGCATATTAGGAGGCACTGTGTATCAGAGAGATGAAAGTCTGAAAACTAGAAGATTGTCAATAAGACAACACAGATGCTACAGACAGTCTAATTTAGCCAGATTCTGAGGGGAAAAGCAATTAAATCCACAGCCATCAAATTGCCATTATTAGCTTATAAAAAACTGATGAGTCTCCTGAACCTGCTTTACATTTTTGCTTTCTAGTTTAGAAGATGCTACATTGTCAGAATGAAAACACCTTCATATATATTTGTTGCAGTACTATCTATAAAGAAACATTTCTGTCTCTAGTGAATTCACCGCAGTGGGGATAACAAATCCCCCACAAGTTCGTTCCTGATTCTTAAAACAGCTTTTAGTTGATCCAAAGAACAAAAAAATCTTTTAAAAAACCCTGACCTATAATGATTTCCTTGAAGGAGCTCCATGGAATTGTGCTTTCCAGATAGCCAGTGTTAGAGTTTCAGATCATTTTTCTGCCATCATAGACCAGGAAAGATGTTAGGAATTTTTTATTGGAGTTTTTGTATCAAATCTTTTATTTTCCCCTTCCCCTCAATGATTTTGGAGCTTTTTTGATGCTATTAGGGGTGTGGAAAGAAAAACAATAGAGGGATACTGGCATGCAATTCTAAAGCAAACAACCTGCACAGTCAACAAAAATATACCTGAGTGTCTCTTGCTTGGAGATTTTAGTGACGCCTGAACACACATGTATCAGATTCCAGGAGCTAATGCTCACATTGCTTTGATTTTTCACATTGGTGATGCTTTCTGATTGATTCTAAGTCACCTGCTGATGTTATTGGAGGAAGGTTACTTACAAATATGGCTGTTCGCTCTCCTATGGGGCTCAGTTCTGCAAGGTGCTGATAAGCATTCTGACCTCAAAGCAGCATAGCACCGAAGAAGGTGCTTAGCTTTAAACACATAAGTAGTCCCATTAAAGTCAATGGGATTGAGCCCATGGCCATCATAATATATTTTAAAATGTGACTTTACTGCTAATGAAACTTTCAAGACCGACAGCCCTAGAGACTCAGAACCAGACCCAAGCCAGATCTCAGCCATTTTACAGGGCTCCAGAGGCACAAAACAATCTGAGAGATGGGGAACTCACCCTGAGCATTACTACAACATGGGAAAACCTCAGGGCCACCATAGTGGCTCCTACACCAGCCCTTCTGTCCTAGGGTGACCAGGGGTCTGGTTTTCAACTGGAACACCCGAATGAAAACGGATCCTGGTGGCTCCAGTTAGCATCACTGACTGGGCCATTGACTGTCTGGTTGGTGGCACTGCGCAGCTGGACTGGCAGGCTCCCTGCAAGTCTCTGGCAGCTCTCAGAAGGCAGCCAGCATGTTCCCCTTCCAGATTCTATGCATAGGGGCAGCCAGAGGGCTCCGCCTGCTGCCTCCACCCCAAGAGCCACCCCTGCAGCTCCCATTGGCTGGGAATCTCAGCCAATGGGAGCTGTGGGAGTGATGTCTGCAGACAAGGCAGCAGGCAGACCTGCCTGGCTATGCCTCTGCATAGGAGCTGGAGGAGGGTCAAGCTGCTGCTTCCAGGAGCGGCCTGAGTTAAGCGCCTCCCAGAGCCTGCACCCCTCATCCTCTCCTGGGCCCAAACCCCCTGCCCCAGCCCTGATCCCCCCTGCTGCCCTCCAAACCCCTTAAGTCCCAGCCCAGAGCACCCGCCTACACCCCAAATCGCTCATCCCCAGTCTGGAGTACCCTCCTACACTCCAAATCCCTCATTCCCAAGCCCCACCTCATAGCCCATACCCCCAGCCACAGCCCTCACCTTCCTCCCTCCACACACTCAAACCTGTGCCCCAGCCCAGAGCCCCTCCTGCACCCTGAACCCTCCCATTTCTGGCCTCACCTCGGAACCCACACCCCCAGCCCAGAGCCCATACCTTCCCCCACACCCCACACCCCTACCTCAGTCCAGAGCCCTCTCCTACATCCCAAACCCCTAATTTCTGGCCCTACCCCAGAGCCCAAACCTGCAGCTGAAGCCCTCACGCACTCCCACATCCCAACCCAGTGCCTCAGCCTGGAGCCCCATCCCACACTCTGAACACCTCATTTCTGGTCCCACCCCAGAGTCCACACCCCCAGCCAGAGCTCTCACACCAGCCCCCTGATCCAGCCCAGTGAAAATGAGTGAGTGAGTGAGGGTGAGGATTTTAAGCGACTGAGGCGGGGGGGATGGAGTGAGCAGGGGTGGGGCCTCAGCCAAGGGGCAGGGCATGGGTGTTGGGTTTTGTGTGAGTAGAAATCTGGCAACCCTATTCTGGCCCCCAGCATAAAGGGTGTGCCTGAGAGAAAGGGGGTGTGGCATAGTGTCTCTACAGGCAAGCTGTTGGCATTGCCCAGCACAAAATAGGGCATGATGGTGGTGATTTATTATTTGTATTACTGTTGTACCCAGAGGCCCTGGTGAGGATCCAGCACACCATAGAGAGGATGAAGGAGGGGAGGCAAGAGTAACAACAGGAGCACAGAGAACAGGCATAAACCAACTGTGGGAATAATTTGCAGATTTTGAGGTTATGTTTATACATTTTACACACACACACACACACACACACACACACACACACACACACACACACACACACACACACACACACACTTAATGAACCTCTGCCACCCATCTCTTTGTGGGCATCATGGTTGAGGTGGGTTTGAGACTGAACTTGAAGAAGGGCAAAGCAGCTCTGAAACTGCCCTGTTTTATGCCAGGGAACAGCCTGGTGGTCCCAGGCTCAGTAGGTTGCAGGGAGGAGGGAAAGGTAGTATAGAGGTGGCTTAATACCACTACACATCCCAAGTTGCACCATGCACAACCCAGGACATGGACTTGAAATCATCTTTATTTTAGCCACAGAACATGTGCAGATTGCACTTCTACTGTTCAAGCTTCTCTATAGTGCTCCACTAATATATCATACTTCTGGGACAACAGGACAGCTGCTAGGGCAAGGGAGGAGTTCAGTCCCCATGGCCCATTCAGTCTTTGGCTTCTCTTCTGAGACTGCTAAGTAGGGTGCCATTTCTGGCAGTGGTTTCAGTGATCCAAACAACTGTTTACAAGGAAATGGTCTGGGGTCACCAAAGAGTCATGAGATGTAACACATTTCAATCCCATTTTTGGCCTGGACCATGTTTGAAATTAGCTGTGAAAAGCTCTGTCCCATTTCTATTCCTCTGAGCCATTGCGCACATACCCCTTTTATTACATTTGTGTAATTGTGTCTCTGATGTTCAAGGTCCTTACGTAAGGAAAAAAGGATAGTGTTAAGATAATCCTGTACTTTTGAACACGCTTGGTCCCACTGCAATGCCTTTCCTGATGTGGCAACCTGGTGAACCATTTGCTTAAGTAGGTCCTGGGTAACAATACTTAGTGCCGAAATAGTATGGAGTGCGCCTATACCGGCCTTCTTCTCAGTTATCTGAGCCCCGGAAATAAACCCCTGAGCTTGGTTTAGTTGTCCCAGATGACTGTCATGTTCCTGCGTTTTATATAGAGTCCAGGCTGACGCTGCAGTGTTGGCACCATGCAGTAGAGTGTCAACAATATCTTTCCTTTTTCCACGACAAGAGGTATTCCTCAAGTCCTGTTATTATTTACTTTAACTATTGGACTGCCTCATTTTTCGTAGTAGTTTTAATTGAGAAGGATGATCAGTATTTAATCAGAGGACACTTTTCCAGGCTTACCACAATTTATATTCCCTAGAAATAGGATTCTTTCCTTCTAATTACTCTAGCTCTTTCAAAACCTGCAAAAGGCCCAAAATAAAAGCTGGCACCAAAAACAAAAATGTAGAGAGAATTTTGTAAAATAAGGGAAATCTCGCATGGAACATAATGCTGGTGCTGGAAATTAATTATACAGATTTCTAGTAGGTTTAAAATATGTCAAGTAATAGAGTAAGTGATGGTATCTACCTTCTATACTCTCCCTCTGACTGACTGCTGTTGTCAGTGCTCCCCTGCCTTCTTGCCACCAGTATGCTCCTGGTGGCATCTACAAAATATTCTATTATAAAGGAAATAAAAAGATTACTGGGGCAGAAATCCTTTAGGTGTTCCAAGCACACCCAACAAGGAGATACCCTGAACATCTCTGCTCTTCTGAAATCTCAGCTGCCTTATGCCAACATTCTGCCCTGGCTTATTTCTAACCAGTCTTCAAGTGAACAGGATACTTGGAAGCGGCCTTGGATTAATGCTTAAGAGTATTCATTCATTCTCCCCCAAATAGACTCTTCCTGACACTAATGTTGGCAGTAATTACTATGTCTTAACTATGGGCATACAGTGGAATCAAACTGGCAAGCAACAGCATCCAAACAGACATCAGGCTCCCTATCAGAAAGCTGGGCACAAGATTCCTTCCCTGGGCAATCTCACCCAACGGCCTCACACCGCCATACACAACGTGACTGCGCACAGAACCTTGTCTCGGGGCAGTATTCCCTCTCTCACCACACACAAGCTGGGGAAAAAGAAGTGGGAAAGAAGAAAGACTCTGATATTAGCCCACAGAAAGAAGACTACAAAGCTGTCTCTCAGGATGTCCTTTTTTAGCCTTTTTCTTCCATCCCAACTCTAGCTACTGTAATTGCCAATTATACTAACTTCTTTGGATCTAAACTGTTTTTGCTCTTAAGAGTACATTTTCCTTACTGTGTCCAAGAGCAAAATTGGATCTGTTTGCAGATATTTGTGTGTGCAGAGATCAAATCCATAGACAGGAAAAACAGAATGCTCCTGCACTTCGCTCTGTTTCCAGGCTCAGTGAGTGTATTCCTTAATGGCCCTGACACCTTGAAAAAGTGCAGCAGAGCATGTCATCTCATCCAGGATTATAATTTATGAAAAGGCAGCAATCAACCACATCCCACAGCATACATTTCCCAGCCTGTCTTCTGTTGTAGGAGAGCTTTCAGCTTTTAGGTTTTTTTCTTTTGGTTGTGAAATACTTTTCCTAAAAGCATATTTTGTATTTTAGAGGTAAAGTACCATTACTTAATAGTTCTTCTTTGAGAGTTATCTCTGTGCATTTAAAACCTATTTTTTTCCATACTGAAATGAGGATATGGGATATTAAAACAGATTGTCCCCTCAAAAGCCCCCCTGCTGCTGGGACAGAGAGATCTCTAGGGTTTACTGGCCCCTCCACAAACAGTTGTCAACACAACTAAAAGCTAAGTGAGGTGTAATTCAGATGCATGCTTTACAAATATGTATTCTCAAGATCTTCATTTTATCATGTTATAGTCTCAAATTAAGAATCTTATGTTATAAGCATCACAAAAATCTTTTAAACATATGCTCCCAGGGTAGGGACCATCTTCATTCTGCAGAGCACCAAGCACCCTGTCAGTGTTTAAAAAACACAAAATACAATTAATAAACAAAAATTCTGAGCTTGTCTCTGTTTGCTGAATTTCATTTTCTCTCTGAATCCTACAGTGCCATAACCCTAGTATCTAAATCCTGGTACCTTGCATTTGAATTAGAAGTGTAGTTAGCCAGTATTGTTCACCGTTTTCCCAGGCTGAAGGTAGACACTCTAGGGTTAAAAGTCTTTCCCCGTTTGTGCCTGAAGCCCAGAGAAGATGGTTTCTATTGGTTGATTTAAATTTCCAGCCTGTAAAGGGAGTGTCAGACAAGGGCTCAAATCTCTCTCAGTATTATGATCTTCTAACCTCCTCAAGCTTTCAAATCATCTCATCACACCCAGTGTTCATATGTGGGGGAAGCTCATGCTGGACCCTCTTGCCCACTTCCTCCTATAGCAGCACCCAAAGGGGTCTTACCTTGAGAAGATCTGTGAGAAGTCTCTCTTCTGGACTGACTTTGGCCACTGCTTCTTTCTGACTGCAGGCTGCTGCTTGTCTTAGATTAGGGAAACATCCCTCGCTTCAGGCAAAAATTCTCAGCAATTTCATCTCAAAGCTTCGTCAGAAAGATCCTGGTTCAGTGTCTCACACACATGCAAACACACATCATCCTTGCAGCTGCTTACTCACCAGCACTAGCCTGATGCCAGCTGCTGTGGAGGAGTATATGAAAGTGCCAGACGCTCCCTCTCCCTGGCAATAAGCAGAGGTGTTTGAAGTATATAAGGAAGTTATAAAGTCCTCACATTGGAGCATGGATGATACCACAGTGACAAATTCCATTTAAGTCTTGCAGCTAAAACTGATTGGATCCCATTGTAGATATGTGCTCCTCTTAAGGTTTGTATTACAATGAATAGACATTTTTGGGGACTCCTTTATATTATGTGCTGATTCTGTGATCTCAGAAGAAAGGATGGGAGTAGGGGCTGAGTGACATTTTGTGCATCAGGAGGAGAATATTTTAATCAAGATTCACGGATATAAAGATTATTCATGCATCTCCATTCAGCTAAGCCTTGAAATCAGGAGATGGCTGGCTTCTGCTCCACTCGAAGTGGAGGAGGGTTAATTGGTGGAACATGACCTCACACTTCTAGAATACGTGATTATAGAATCCTTTGCCTTGCATATTGGAAAAGTGGAGAACGTAAGCACTTGTAGCTTGCTCTTCTGAAACAGAGAATGGGGCTCCATTACCCTCCTTGGGCAGATGCTGGTTTCTTTTCATTTCACTAAATGCTCCTGGGGTCTTATATTCAGGGAAAGACATCATGGACATCAGCTCTTGCGTAACTGTCCTGCATCTGACCCCAGCAATTTTTAAAATCAGACACGCAATATGGAGTTGACATTTCAGGAAGTTGAATTTCAGCAATGAAGCTTGGAATGTCACAAATCTGCAATATAAGGAAGGGATACTTTCCCAGGGTCTTAGACACCATGGCCCAGATCCTCCACTGATGTAAAGCAGAACAGCTCCATTGAAGTAACTGGGGAAATATTAATTTGCACCAACCTGAAGATCTGCTTTCACATTTCAGTTGAAGCCACTACAATCCCGCTATAGGAGGCCCAGTTCAAACCCAACACAATCCAATTCTCTAAACAAGGCTCCACGTAGAACAACTTCTACTTAGAGCAATTACTCTAACAATCAAGGTAAAACCAGTAGACCTGTGACTGGGGCAATCACGTATTTTCCACAGGTAGGTTTACAAAGAAACCTTTCAGTTCTGTTATGTGTCCATATTGTTTTTAATAAAAATGTTGCTGCCAAGAGAAAGACTATGATTAATTTTCTTGACATTAAGGTTTGGTTTTACTTCCTCACCTGTATACCCACAAGCTCATATTTTCGGGAACATTAGGGAACAATAAAGCTTGCTGCTAATTCTGTCTCACTGGGGCCTGGGGAAAAAATATAAGCTGCGGGCCAAAAGGTAAGAACAAACAACAATAAAAGAGAGAGAAAGAGAAAATAACTCAGGAGTGAGTCAGTCTGGATCCTGCTGCTTAGTCACCTGTAGTGTTTTTCTCCAGGCCACTGGAGACAGAAAAATAAGATGTCCACCCACCTGCTTCTTTTGACAGGGATAGTTATAAAAGGAAGAGTGACTGGGCAAGCAGAGTTCTAAAATGCACCCACAGATGCAAGCTTCCCAGAGGATTAGAGCTGAGAGAAACCCATTTTCTCCCATCCGCACCCCCTCCCGCCGCCCCCTGTTCTGTTTTATTTTCAATTAGAACATCCTGAATCAACCTGTTCATTTAGAGATTTAAGCTTCTCAAATTGTGCCTGGAAATTTTGACATCGTATGGAGTTGCCATGGAGAAGGAGGGTGATGTCAGTGACACAAAAAGCACTAAATTTACAAATACGACAGGAACAGAGCTATTTATAAAGATCTGCTTTTTTCCCCGTCTGTGCGGGAGTGGAGGAGGAAGGGCAGGCAGCAGTTCCATTCTACATGTTCCTGTCAGCAAATCTCAGAAATGAATTTTCTCATCAAAAAAATGCTCCAAGTCCCTGAAACTGCTGAAGGCCGTCAGGTTTCGGACTTCACTCATTCCACATTGCTGGATTTAGCTTCCCAGCTCACACCTGCTTTCACGTCCTAAATAGAGGTCAGATCGTATTTTATATTTATCCAGTATTTTTCACCTAGAAGATCCATACAGCACCACTAAAAGGTAGCCACCTCTGAGCGAGGGGCAGCAGCTAAATAGCGCACTGCATGTTACACAACAGTGAAGAGAAAGGAAATTTCTGAGAAGGCCACTAGGGTATACATCTTCTCTTATCCAAAAGCATCACGGGATCTTTATAATCTTTTCATTTATAAAGTAATTCTCTACCCTAACCTATTTGTGTGAGGTGCTATCCAATATTTATATAAACCAATAGCAAATTAAAACAATATTTAAAAAATAGAGAGAGAGGATCCTAATACCAGGATGCCAGGGAGAAAAGGATGGGAGGGTAATACATTTGGGGCATGACAGAGTTCATTTTAAAGGACGCTGAGGTGTGTGGGAAGGTATAAGAGATAATTTGAAAACAGGAAAAAGGAAGGAGGGGCTAAGACGGATGTCAAGGGGCTGAGATTTATATACCTCAGGCTTACAACAAAAGTGCAATCGCCTGCCAGCTGCATATGTAACATGATGGTGGGATCCCTAAAAGTTGGACGTTGTCTGAGCAAGGATACTGACCAGGATATCAAGATCTTAAATTTAGCCTTGAATAATATGCACTCAAAGCAGATAGGAGCTCTGATTTTAAGGTCTCAAAGTTAGGGGGGGAACACTGCATGGAACTTTATAATGAATACAACAGTAACATTCAAACTCATGCAGACAGAAGAGTTAATGCTAGAGAATCTCTCTGCATCTCCACCCCTCCATACCAATGATCAAAATCCTGAACACCGAAATTTACATGAGAAAATTCTTCCATATGTATATATAATCATACTTACTTTTTCACTCACACACACACCCCTCCACCTCTTTGGTGAGGGGAAGGAGGAGGAGGTGACTGCCCCATCCCAACTTAGGGATACAATTCAACCTCCCAAAGAAAAAAAGCACTTGATCTAATGAGCGGGTGCTCTCTATCAAATGTCAGTCTAAATTAAGAGTTTCCAGTTGTTGAGTGATTTGTTCCATTATGTAACATTTATACACGTGGAATGGATGAATTTTAGAAGTAAATTCCAATAAATGAATGAAATCAACTTAATTTCAGGGCCCTGGGATAAAGTGTACAAAACTGGGGTGGCCTGGCCTGATGTCATTGGAGCACCTGAACATCATTCATATACCTTTAATCACAAAAAAAAAGCCATGCTTCAATACCAACACACGAAAAAAGTGCTACAGAGGGTAACAGAACGTTAAGCCTTGGAATTTCTTCTCTGGATATTAAGTAACATCACAAGCAAAATACATGGCTGGTTGTGAAATGTCACTGAATGTGCTGCACATGCAGGGCTGGCTCCAGGCCAGAGCGTGCCAAGCGCGTGCTTGGGGCGGCACGCCGCAGGGGGCGCTCTGCTGGTTGCTGGGAGAGCGGCAGGTGGCTGCGGAGGAGCTGCCACAGACATGCCTGCGGCAGCTCCACCAGAGCCGCGGGACCAGCTGACCGTCCGCAGAACGGTCCACCGGAGCTGCGGGAGCGGCAGAGCGCCCCCCGCGGCATGCTGCCGTGCTTGGGGTGGCGAAATTGCTAGAGCCGACCCTGTGCACATGCTAATTGTTCAGCGGTTCTGTAGTGTTAGGAGCAGCAGAAACCAAGCCTCCAGAGGAGGACTAGAAAATGAGCATGTACATATCGCTTTTTACCCACAGAGGTTGAAGCACTTCACAAAGGTGGGTAAGCATGATTATTCCAGTTTCACACGAAAGAAAACCAAGAGGTTAAATGACTTATCCAATGCCACCCAGAGTCAATGTTGGTAAAAGAACCAAGGTTTCCCAATTCCTCATCCAATACCCTATCCATTGGACTATGTTGCCTCCCAATAATAAGAGTTTAACTCAACTGCATGTGCTGCAGACATTAGGTAGGCTTGTCCGAAACACTCCACTTGCCACAACTCTGATATCCAATGAGAGCTCTTACAACCAATGAAACATCAAGGTGATTCTGGCTGAATATTTTCCCAACTCTTGTTGCCTGATCATATGAAGAGGATATGACACAGCTTCTAGCTACTTCTTAAAGTTGATTTTTTCAAACTAAAATTTCATGTGTGTCATTTATACCACAGGTTCAATCCAGAGAAATCCCCGCCCCTAAGAGCTTACAATGGATGTGTGTCTGGAATGTACCCTAGTATTGTCTGTTGCATAGTAGTCTGTCCGTGCTTCAGGTAACAGGTTTATTCCTTTACTAAAAAAAAGAGCATGGCCCTTTATCTCAAGCACTGTTGGACTAATACAAAGCAGCCAAAAGGGAGTATGCTCTAGACACAAAGCAAGTGTAAGCTCTTAGGGCAGGGCTTTGCCCTCCTTTGTTTGGAAACCACCTGCACTAGTATTCACAATGTGCTATCTAAATAACAAATAGTTTATTAGAATAAAAGATACATGCTATACAAATAATGGACTAGATTTTTCATTTTGGCACAGCTCTAAGTGAGGGATGGCACATAAACTGCACTACCCCAGGAAGCATTGTGACTCAGATATGCACCTTTGAGTCCAGTTCCTTTTTGTTCTGGGCTAGCAGAAGGTAATAATTTGCTGCTAACCTGTTCCAGCAGTGGATTACGATACCCCTCTGTATCAGCTCAGAAGTGGTGGGTGGAGCCAAGGCACTGCAAGTTACAACCTATCCCAATATTCAGATCAAAAACTTAAAGCCAACTACACACTGAGTGCTCAAGGACGGGTATGGAAGCTAAAACAAGGTCACAGAAAAACATGCAAGACTCTTTTAGCTGTGGAAGAAGGTTCATGGTGTTTTAAAGGTTGCAAATCTCCTTCAGTGACCACAAACACCATTTCTTCCAGTGGAACATGACAGCTCTTATGACCAGTTCATAATATTATTCAGAGATCCAGTTATATTTGAGACTATGGAAGCATACAGAAAGAGGAAGTTCCTTTTCTTCTTGCAACTGAATGAATGAGAAGGGATGGCTTGTTCCTTGGAAGGTGGAGAACGAAAAGCCATAGAAAGTTAATTGCCTTCAGGTTTAACCCAGTTATAACAGGGATAATCAGAGCAGCACTGCTCTGTGCTGATGCTACAAAGCACTAAGGGTACCGCTGCTCATACAATGGCCTGGGGCTATGGGGTTCTGTGACTAGACAGGCCAGTGTGGGGCACTGTGGGATAGCTGCTGGAAGACAGGGCACCATAACTAACAGTGTTTGCACTCACACTGCATCAACCTAAATACATTAACCATGACGTTACTATGTGGGCACAGCGGGGTGGTTACGGCATTGGGAGACCAATTTGAGTGTTGGCACCTACACAGCTAGGTTGATGTAAGCTGCCTTGTGTTGACCTAATTGTATAGTGTAGGCCAGGTCTTACTGTTTAGATTCATAGATTCATAGATTCTAGGGTCAGAAGAGACCAATGTGATCATCTAGTCCGACCCCCTGCACAAAGCAGGCCACAGAACCCTACCCATCCACTTCTATAACAAACCCCTAACCTATGCCTGAGTTATTGAAGTCTTCAAATTGTGGTTTGAAGACCTCAAGCTGCAGAGAATCCACCAGCAAGTGACCCATGCCCCACGCTGCAGGGGAAAGCGAAAAACCTCCAGGGCCTCTGCCAATCTGCCCTGGAGGAAAATTCCCTCCCGACCCCAAATATGGCGATCAGCTAAACCCTGAGCATGTAGGCAAGACTCACCAGCCAGCACTCAGAAAAGAATTCTCTGCAGTAACTCAGATCCCATCCCATCCAACATCCCATCCCCAACCAGTGGGCATACCTATCTGGCGATAATCAAAGATCAGTTGCCAAAATTAGGCTCTCCCATCATACCATCCCTTCCATAAACTTATTAAGCTTAGTCTTAAAGCCAGATATGTCTTTTGCCCCCACTACTCCCCTTGGAAGGCTGTTGCAGAACTTCACTCCTCTAATGGTTAGAAACCTTCGTCTAATTTCAAGTCTAAACTTCCTAGTGTCCAGTTTATACCCATTTGTTCTTGTATCTACATTGGTACTAAGCTTAAATAATTCCTCTCCCTCCCTAATATTAATCCCTCTGATATATTTATAAAGAGCAAGCATATCCCTCCTCAGCCTTCTTTTGGCTAGACTAAACAAGCCAAGCTCTTTGAATCTCCTTTCATATGACAAGTTTTCCATTCCTCGGATCATCCTAGTAGCCCGTCTCTGAACCTGTTCCAGTTTGAATTCATTCTTCTTAAACATGGGAGACCAGAACTGCACACAGTATTCCAGGTGGGGTCTCACCAGCGCCTTATATAACGGTACTAACACCTCCTTATCTTTGCTGGAAATACCTCGCCTGATGCATCCTAAAACTGCATTAGCTTTTTTAACAGCCATATCACATTGGCGGCTCATAGTCATCCTGCGATCTACCAATACCCCAAGGTCCTTCTCCTCCTCTGTTGCTTCCAACTGATGCGTCCCCAATCTATATCTAAAGTTCTTATTATTAATCCCTAAGTGCATGACTTTGCACTTTTCACTATTAAATTTCATCCTATTACTATTACTCCAGTTTACAAGGTTGTCCAGATCTTCCTGTATGATATCCCGGTCCTTCTCTGTGTTAGCAATACCCCCCAGCTTTGTGTCATCCGCGAACTTTATTAGCACATTCCCGCTTTTTGTGCCAAGGTCAGTAATAAAAAGGTTAAATAAGATTGGTCCCAGAACCAATCCTTGAGGAACTCCACTAGTAACCTCCTTCCAGACTGACAGTTCACCCTTCAGTACGACCCGTTGTAGTCTCCCCTTTAACCAGTTCCTTATCCACCTTTCAATTCTCATATTGATCCCCATCTTTTCCAATGTGACAAATAATTCCGCATGTGGAACCGTGTCAAATGCCTTACTGAAATCAAGGTAAATTAGGTCTACCGCATTTCCTTTGTCTAAATAGTCTGTCACCTTCTCAAAGAAGGAGATCAGGTTGGTTTGGCACGATCTACCTTTAGTAAAACCATGTTGTACTTTGTCCCAATTACCATTGACCTCAATGTCCTTAACTACTTTCTCCTTCAAAATTTTTTCCAAGACCTTACATACTACAGATGTCAAACTAACAAGCCTATAGTTACTTGGATCACTCTTTCTCCCTTTCTTAAAGATAGGAACTACGTTAGCAATTCTCCAGTCGTACGGTACAACCCCTGAGTTTACTGATTCATTAAAAATTCTCGCTAATGGGCTTGCAATTTCATGCGCCAGTTCCTTTAATATTCTCGGATGAAGATTGTCCGGGCCCTCCGATTTTGTCCCATTAAGCTGTTCAAGTATGGCTTCTACCTCAGATGTGGTAATATCCACCTCCATATCCTCATTCCCGTTTGTCATCCTTCCATTACCCCTAAGCTCCCCATTAGCCTTATTAAAGACTGAGGCAAAGTACTTATTTAGATATTGGGCCATGCCTAGGTTATCCTTAACCTCCTTTCCATCCTCAGTGTGTAGCAGTCCCACTACTTCTTTCTTTGTTTTCTTCTTATTTATATGGCTATAGAACCTTTTACTATTGGTTTTAATTCCCTTTGCAAGGTTCAACTCTACTTGGCTTTTAGCCTCTCTCACTTTATCCCTACATGTTCTGACCTCACTAAGATAGCTTTCCTTGCTAATCCCACCCTTCTTCCACTCCTTGTAGGCTTTCTGCTTTTTCTTAATCACTTCTCTGAGATGCTTGCTCATCCAGCTTGGTCTACAACTCCTGCCTATGTTTTTTTTCCCCTTTCTTGGGAGGCAGGCTTCTGATAGTTTCTGCAGCTGCGACTTAAAGTAATTCCAGGCCTCTTCCACATTTAGATCCACACGTTCTTCAGTCCAATCCACTTCCCTAACTAATTTCCTTAATTCTTTAAAGTTAGCCCTTTTGAAATCAAAAACCCTAGTCCCAGATCTATTTTTGTTTATCCTTCCATCTAGTTTGAACTGAATTAGCTCATGATCACTCGAACCAAGGTTGTCCCCTACAACCATTTCTTCTATGAAGTCCTCACTGCTCACCAAAACCAAATCTAAAATGGCATCCTCTCTTGTCGGTTCTTCAACTACTTGGTGAAGGAATCCATCAGCTATCACATCCAGAAAAATCTGAGCCCTACTATTCTTGCTAGCACTTGTACTCCAGTCTATATCTGGGAAGTTAAAGTCTCCCATGATCACACATTTCCCATTAGTGTTTAGTCCTTAAAAACATTAAAGAGGTCTCTACCCATATCCAAATCAGATCCCGGTGGTCTGTAGCACACCCCAAGCAGTATCTCAGGAGAGGCTCTAGTAGCTTTCTTTCTGTCATAAACAGATAGCTAAGGGTTAATGTCTCTTTCACCTGAAGCACCTGACCAGAGGACCAATCAGGAAACCAGATTTTTTCAACTTTGGGTGGAGGGAATTTTGTGTCTGAGGTCTTTGTTTTCTGTCTGCCTGCTTTCTCTGAGCTTTGGAGAAGTAGTTTCTGCTTTCTAGTCTTCTGTTTCTAAGTGTAAGGACAAAGAGATCAGATAGTAAGTTATATGGTTTCTTTTCTTTGGTATTTGCATGAATATAAGTGCTGGAGTGCTTTGATTTGTATTCTTTTTGAATAAGGCTGTTTATTCAATATTTCTTCTAAGCAATTGACCCTGTATTTTGTCACCTTAATACAGAGAGACCATTTGTATGTATTTTCTTTCTTTTTATATAAAGCTTTCTTTTTGAGACCTGTTGGAGTTTTCTTTTCTGGGAAATTTCAGGGAAATTGAGTCTGTACTCACCAGGGAATTGGTGGGAGGAAGAAATCAGGGGGAGATCTGTGGGCGTTGGATTTGCTAGCCTGATTTTGCATTCCCTCTGGGTGAAGAGGAAAGTGCTTTTGTTTCCAGGACTGGAAACGGAGAGGGGGAGTCACTCTGTTTAGATTCACAGAGCTTGTGTCTGTGTATCTCTCCAGGAGCACCTGGAGGGGGGAAGGGAAAAAGGATTATTTCCCTTTGTTGTGAGACTCAAGGGATTTGGGTCTTGGGGTCCCCAGGGAAGGTTTTTCAGGGGGACCAGAGTGCCCCAAAACACTCTACTTTTTTGGGTGGTGGCAGCAAGTACCAGGTCCAAGCTGGTAACTAAGCTTGGAGGTTTTCATGCTAACCCCCATATTTTGGACGCTAAGGTCCAAATCTGGGACTAAAGTTATGACACTTTCCCAGTGTGATTTTTGCCCAGACAGACTCTGCTTCCCAATGGCCATACATCCCAAAGCCCTCCTTATAGCACCACTGCCTGAGCCATCTGTTGATCGCTGTAATCTTGTCACACCTTTGTTGCCCTTCTCTAGGAACCGGTAGAATCCCACTGAAGATCACCTAAGCCTCGATTTCCTTAAGCGTCTTCCCCAGTCTGGCATAGTCTTCCTTGATACATTCCAGAGAGTATCTAGCCATATCATTCGTTCCCACATGAAGGACAATCAACGGATTCTTCCCCGCTCCCGCTAGTATCCTTTTCAGCCTCAGGTCCACATCCTGTATCTTAGCACCTGGCATACAGCACACCCTTCTGTTCTCCCGATCAGCTCTAGTCACAGGCCTGTCTATTCTTCTCAGTAAGGAGTCTCCAATCACGTAGACCTGCCTTTTCCTGGTGACAGTGCGCTTCTCCGATCTATCTCCCACACCCACCGACTGCAAGCCCTCTCAATTCCTATTCCCCCTCGCAATCCTCCTGGGGCTCATATTTGGTGTTGCCTCCATTGACTCCTCTCCTCCTCTTGCAGGACTATCAGCTCTTCTCTTTTTCCTTGCCCTCTCTCCTTTAGCGACCACCTGCTGTGCCCCTTCATTTTCCAACTCTGCAAACCTGTTCCTGAGTTCTATTTCTCCTTCACTGGCCCGTCTTTTCCTCTGCCTGGTTCTCTTAGTCACATGCTTCCACCGTCCACTTTCCTCCCCCAGCAGTCTCTCCTCTGAATTCTTTGGTCCTGCTTCCATCTGCACATCTGAGCTTATCCCTTCAGCCCCCTCCTGTCTGTGCTCCATCGTCTGCTCAAACCCCCTTCTGAACTCAACCAGAGTTTCCTCCTGCATCTCCAGTCCTCGGATCTTCTATTCCATCAGCTCTATCAGGCGGCACTTCATGCAGACAAAGCTCTTTTCAGGCGCCCCCTCCAGGATCATGTACATGCCGCAGCTTCCACATCCAGTCATCCTCATTGCTGCCTCTGTATCAGTCATGGCCTTCCCACCTGACGCCTGGTAGTCAACCCAACACAAGCCCCCAGCAGGCACCAGACCACCACCCTATCCCTTGACTTGCTTGTCGGTTCCTCTGTCTTAGTCTCCCCTGCAACCTCCCCCTGGAAACACAATACAATCTACAAACTACACACTACACAATACAATCTACAAACTACAAAAACCTGCTCCTCCAACAGAACTCCCACTGAAACTCCCCTGTTTACAGCTCTGTTTGCTGGCTCCTGTGCTGCTGCAGCTGTCTGTGCTGTTGTGGCATAGAGTGCTATGCACCAAACACTGGAACTTAGCCCAAAGCCAGTTAGGCATATTTATTATTTGGGAAATCAGCTGCAGTGCTGAGGACAGGTTCAGAATCTTTAGATAGTTGCACAGGCAGGGACAGAAGATCATTGTATAGGAAGTGAAGCCCCTGCCCCATTTTAAAGTTTTCATAAATTTATAAACTAAAGAAACAATTTGATTTAGGTCCTATGGTTAGATTTTTTTTTTTTTTGGTAATTTTATAAATAGAATATATTTATAGTAGGGTTTTTTTTTAATGTCAGTGAAAATGTTTTATTGTACACACACCGTGATAGTGTAATGAACCAAAACAGAGCAGCGCTAATGCATGAGAACTGGAGGTTACTTACTTGTACCCAGAGTGCTTCGAGATGGGCTCTGCAGCCTAGGAAGCAGAACATTCTTGTAGCAGTGCCTGGTAGAGTGCTCATGCACCCCTCCTGCTCCTTCCTTTGGCATTAGAAACGTAGATAGCTGGGTTTGTGATGACCGGGAGAACTGTATGGTGACTTGCCTGCCTGGTACGAAGGTTGCGGATCTCTCAAGGCATCTAGACAGACTTATGTGTTGTGCTGGGGAGGACCCAGTGGTGGTGGCGGTACATGTAGGTACCAATGACATAGAGAAGGATAGGAGAGATGTCCTGGAAGTCAAATTTAGGCTGCTAGGGAAGGGACTGAAATCCAGGACCTCTATGGTGGCATTCTCAGGGTATGTCTACACTACGGGATTATTCCGATTTTACATAAACCAGTTTTGTAAAACAGATTGTATAAAGTCAAGTGCACATGGCCACACTAAGCAGATTAATTTGGTAGTGTGCGTCTATGTACCGAGGCTATTGTCGATTTCTGGAGCGTTGCACTGTGGGTAGCTATCCCATAGCTATCCCATAGTTCCCGCAGTCTCCCCCGCCCATTGGAATTCTGGGTTGAGATCCCAATGCATGATGGTGCAAAAACAGAGTAGCGGGTGATTCTGGGTAAATGTCATCACTCATTCCTTCCTCTGTGAAAGCAACGGCAGACAATCATTTCACCCCTTTTTCCCTGCATTGCCCTGGCAGACGTTATAGCATGGCAACCATGGAGTCTGTTTTGCCTTTTGTCACTATCACCATATGTGTACTGGATGCCGCTGACAGACGCGGTACCGCAGAGCTACACAACAGCATTTATTTGCCTTTGCAAGATAGCAGAGACAGTTATCAGTCATTCTGTACCATCTGCCATGCCACTGTAAATTGGCGATGAGATGACGGTTATCAGTCATTCTGTACCGTCTGCTGCTGTCATGGGTGCTCCTGGCTGCCTCGCTGAGGTTGGCCGGAAGCGCAAAGACAAAAATGGGAATGACTCTCCGGGTCATTCCCTCCTTTATGTTGTATCTAAAAATAGAGTCAGTCCTACCTAGAATATGGGGCAAGTATACTAGAGAACCAGTGTACCAGAGAGCACAGCCGCTCTGTGTCAGATCCCACAGAAATGATGAGCTGCATGCCATTCTAGGGGGTGCCCCTGCAACAACTCTACCCGTTGCTTCCCTCCTCCCCCAACCCTCCTGTCATAAACAGATAGTTAAGGGTTAATGTCTCTTTTACCTGTAAAGGGTTAACAAACAGGGAACCAAACACATGACCAGGGGACCAATCAGGAGACAAGATACTTTCAAATCTCAGTGGAGGGAAGCCTTTGTTTGTGTTTTTTGGGTTTTGCTTTGTTCTCTCTGGGCTCTGAGAGTGACCACACGTACCTACAGGCTCTCTAATCTTCTATTCCAATTTTGTGAGTATAGAATATACGGTGGATATAATTTACCTAGATTTCAGTAAGGCGTTCAACACGGTTCCGCACGGGGAACTGTTAGTCAAATTGGAAAAGATGGGAATGAATATGAAAGTTGTAAGGTGGATAAGGAACTGGTTAAAGGGGAGACTCCAGAGGGTCGTATTGAAAGGTGAATTGTCAGACTGGAAGGAGGTCACTAGTGGAGTCCCTCAAGGATCGGTTTTGGGACCGATCTTATTTAACCTTTTTATTACTGACCTTGGCACAAAGAGCGGGAATGTGCTAATAAAGTTTGTGGATGACACGAAGCTGGGGGGTATTGCTAACACGGAGAAGGACAGGGATACTATTCAGGAAGATCTGAACCACCTTGTAAACTGGAGTAATAGAAATAGGATGAAATACAATAGTGAAAAGTGCAAGGTTATGCACTTAGGAATTAATAATAAGAATTTTGGATATACGTTGGGGGGCGCATCAGTTGGAAGCGACGGAGGAGGAGAAGGACCTTGGGGTACTGGTTGATAGCAGGATGACTATGAGTCGCCAATGTGATACGGCTGTTAAAAAAGCAAATGCGATTTTGGGATGCATCAGGCGGGGTATTTCCTGCAAGGATAAGGAGGTGTTAGTACCGTTATACAAGGCGTTGGTGAGACCACATCTGGAATACTGTGTGCAGTTCTGGTGTCCCATGTTCAAGAAGGATGAATTCAAACTGGAACAGGTTCAGAGACGGGCTACAAGGATGATCCGAGGAATGGAAAAACTGCCTTATGAAAGGAGACTCAAAGAGCTTGGCTTGTTTAGCCTGGCCAAAAGAAGGCTGCGGGGGATATGCTTGCTCTATATAAATATATCAGGGGGGTTAACGTTAGGGAGGGAGAGGAATTATTTAAGTTTAGTACTAATGTAGGCACGAGGACGAATGGGTATAAACTGGATATTAGGAAGTTTAGACTTGAAATTAGACGAAGGTTTCTAACCATTAGGGGAGTGAAGTTCTGGAACAGCCTTCCGAGGGAAGTAGTGGGGGCAAAAGACTTTTCTGGCTTTAAGACAAAGCTTGATAAGTATATGGAGGGGATGTTATGATAGGATCGTTAATTTGGGCAATTGATCTTGGATTACCACCAGATAGGTCTGCTCAATGGTCTGTGGGGAGATGTTGGATGGAATGGGAACTGAGTTACTGCAGAGAATTCCTTCTTGGGTGCTGGCTGGTGACTCTTGCCCACATGCTCAGGGTTTAGCTGATCACCATATTTGGGGTCGGGAAGGAATTTTCCTCCAGGGCAGATTGGCAGGGACCCTGGAGGTTTTTCGCCTTCCCCTGCAGTGTGGGGCACGGGTCGCTTGCTGGTGATTTCTCTGCAGCTTGAGGTCTTCAAACCAATTTTGAGGATTTCAATAACTCGGTCCTGGGATAGGGGTTGTTATAAAATTGGATGGGTGGGGTTCTGTGGCCTGCCTTGTGCAGGAGGTCAGACTAGATGATCAGATTGGTCCCTTCTGACCTATGAGTCTATGAAAGGCGGTATAGTCTTTTTATTTGTTTTCCTTTATTTGCAAATGTGTAGTTTGCTAGAAGTATTTTAAATTACATATTGCTGGGGGGAGGCTTCTTTCTAGTGTTTATAAGCTGACAGACCCTGTAATATTCCATCTTGAATTTACAATGATTTTCTTTATTCTTTTTTCTTTTATTAAAAGTTTTGCTTTTTAAGACCTGTCTGATTTTTTCCCTTGTTAAGGCTCAAGGGAATTGAGTCTGTACTTAACAGGGAAGGAGAAGGGTGGAATCCCTTTGTTTAGATTCACAGAGCTTGAATCTGTATATCTCTCCAGGAGCCTAGGGAGGGAACACCTGGAAAGGAGGAGGGGGAAGGAAAATGGTTTATTCCCCTTTGTTGTGCGACTCAAGGAATTTGGGTCTTGGGGGTCCCCAGGGAAAGTTTTGGGGGAGACCAGAGTTTATCAGGCACTCTACTCTAAGTCCTGATTGGTGGCAGCACTACAGGATCTAACCTGGTAATTAAGCTTAGGGGAATTCATGCTAGTACCCATATTTTGGACACTAAGGTTCAGAATTGAGAATTATATTATGACACCTCCTGGGCTACCGTTGCAGTGTCCCCCCATTTGTATGATGAAGTAATAACGCAGGATAAGAAACACTGACTTTTTAGTGAGATAAAATGAGGGGGAGGCAGCCTCCAGCTGCTGTGATAGTCCAGGCAGGACATTAAACGGTGGGGGGGAGAGGAGCCCAGCATCCCACTGCTATGATAGTCCAGGCAGTACAGAATCCTTTCTTTAGATATGAAAGGGGGGGGGGGCTGATGGAGCTCAGCCCCAAGTTGCTATGATGAAGACGGTTACCAGCCGTTCTGTACCATCTGCCGGGAATGACCGGGAGTCATTCCTATTTTTACCCAGGCACCCCCGGCCGACCTCACCTGAGGCCAGCCAGGAGCACTCATGGGATGATGACGAGGACGGCTACCAGTCCTGCACTGTACCGTCTGCCACTGGGGAAGAGAGGGGAGAGGATGCTGCTGTTCAGTGCCGCAGCACTGCGTCTACCAGCAGCATGCAGTAGACATATGGTGACATTGAAAAAAGTCAAGAAATGATTTTTTTCCCTTTTCTTTCATGGGGGGTGGGGTAAATTGACGAGACAGACCCTGAACCACTCCAGACAATGTGCTTGACCCTACAGGCATTGAGAGCTCAGCCAAGAATGCAAATGCTTTTCGGAGACTGCGAGGACTGCGGAATAGCTGGGATCCTCAGTACCCCCTCCCTCCCTTCATGAGCGTCCATTTGATTCTTTGGCTTTCTGTTATGCTTGTCACACAGCACTGTGCTGTGGACTCTATCTATCATAGCCTGGAGATTTTATTCAAATGCTTTGGCATTTTGTCTTCTGTAAAGGAGCTCTGATAGAACAGATTTGTCTCCCCGTACAGCGATCAGATCCAGTATCTCCCCTATGGTCCATGCTGGAGCTCTTTTTGGATTTGGGACTGCATCGCCACCCGTGCTGATCAGAGCTCCACGCTGGGCAAACAGCAAATGAAATTCAAAAGTTCGTGGGGCTTTTCCTGTCTACCTGGCCAGTGCATCTGAGTTCAGATTGCTTTCCAGAGCGGTCACAGTGGTGCACTGTGGGATATCACCCGGAGGCCAATACCGTCGATTTGCGGCCACACTAACCCTAATCCGACATGGCAATACCGATTTCAGCGCTACTCCTCTCGTCGGGGAGGAGCACAGAAAGCGGTTTAAAGAGCCCTTCATATCGATATAAAGGGCCTTTTTGTGTGGATGGGTGCAGGGTTAAATCGGTTTAATGCTGCTAAATTCGGTTTAAACGCGTAGTATAGACCAGGTCTCAGAAATGCTCCCAGTTCCACGCACAGGGCCAGTTAGGCAGGCAGAGCTTCAGAGTCTCAATGCGTGGATGAGATGATGGTGTAGAGAGGAGGGGTTTACATTCATTAGGAACTGGGGAAACTTTTGGGATGAGGGGAGCCTATACAGGAGAGATGGGCTCCACCTAAACCAAAGTGGAACCAGACTGCTGGCACTAAACATTAAAAAGATTGTACAGCAGTTTTTAAACTAGGAGATGAGGGAAAGCCCTCTGCTGCAAAGGAGCATGTGGATCGGATAGAGACTTCTCTTAGAGGAGAGTCTAATGATAGAGAATCTCCAGGTTATAGTCAGGAGCAGAGGATGGAAAAGGATAATGTAAGAGCCAGATCAGATGATAAACAGTCACATAAAAAAGAATCTGACACATTAGAAAAGGGCAGACAAATAAACAGGGACAAGTTTTTAAAGTGTTTGTACACAAATGCTAGCAGTCTAAATAATAAGATGGGTGAACTAGAGTGCCTTGTGATAAAAGAGGATATTGATATAATAGGCATCACAGAAACCTGGTGGACTGAGAGCAATCAATGGGACATAATCATTCCAGGGTACAAAGTATATCGGAAGGACAGAACAGGTCATGTGAGGGTGGGGGTGGGACTATATGTGAAAGAAAATATAGATTCAAATGAAGTAAAAATCTTAAGCAAATCCCCATGTTCCATAGAATCTCTATGGATAGAGATTTTATGCTCTAATAAAAATATAACATTAAGGATCTATTATCAACCACCTGACCAGGACAGTAATAGTGATGATGAAATGCTAAGGGAGATTAGAGAGCCTATCAAAATTAAGAACCCAATAATAGTGGGGGATTTCAATTATCCCCATACTGAATGGGAACATTTCACTTCAGGACAAAATGCAGAGATAAAATTTCTTGATACTTTAAATGACTGCTTCATGGAGCAGCTGGTACGGGAACCCACAAGGAGAGAGGCAACTCTAGATTTAATCCTGAGTGGAGTGCAGGAGCTGGTCCAAGAGGTAACTATAGCAGGACCACTTGGAAATAGTGACCATAATACAATAGCATTCAATATCCCTGTGGTGGGAAGAACATCTCAACAGCCCAACACTATGGCATTTAATTTCAAAAGGGGGAACTATGCAAAAATGAGCAGGCTAGTTAAACAGAAGTTAAAACGCACAGTGACTAAAGCGAAATCCCTGCAAGCTGCATAGGCGATTTTTAAAGACACCATAATATAGGGCCAACTTCAATGTATGCCCCAAATTAAGAAACACAGTAAAAGAACTAAAAAGAGCCACCGTGGCTTAACAACCATGTAAAAGAAGCAGTGAGAGATAACAAGACTTCCTTTAAAAAGTGGAAGTCAAATCCTAGGGAGGCAAATAGAAAGGAGGATAAACACTGCCAAATCAAGTGCAATAGTGTAATAAGAAAAGCCAAAGAGGAGTTTGAAGAACGGCTGGCCAAAAACTCCAAAGGTAATAACAAAATGTTTTTTAAGTACATCAGAAGCAAGAAGCCTGCTAAACAACTAGTGGGGCCCCTTGATGATCGAGATACAAAAGGAGTGCTTAAAGATGATAAAGTCATAGAGGAGAAAAAGACGGTTACTCACCTTTGTAACTGTTGTTCTTCGAGATGTGTTGCTCACATCCATTCCAGTTAGGTGTGCGCGCCGCGCGTGCACGTTCGTCGGAAACTTTTTACCCTAGCAACTCCAGTGGGCCGGCAGGTCGCCCCCTGGAGTGGCGCCGCCATGGCGCCCAATATATATCCCTGCCGGCCCGCCCGCTCCTCAGTTCCTTCTTGCCGGCGACTCCGACAGTGGGGAAGGAGGGCGGGTGTGGAATGGATGTGAGCAACACATCTCGAAGAACAACAGTTACAAAGGTGAGTAACCGTCTTTTCTTCTTCGAGTGATTGCTCACATCCATTCCAGTTAGGTGACTCCCAAGCCATACCTAGGCGGTGGGGTCGGAGTGAGAAGTCGCGGCATGGAGCACTGCAGTTCCGAAGGCCGCATCCTCTCTCGACTGCTGGACCAGGGCGTAGTGGGAAGCAAAGGTGTGGACCGATGACCAGGTCGCTGCCCGACAGATTTCCTGGATGGGCACACGGGCCAGGAAAGCCAGCGACGACGCCTGCGCCCTGGTAGAATGCGCAGTCACACGGCCCGTAGGGACATGGGCCAAGTCATAACAGGTCCTGATACAGGACGTAACCCACGAGGATAACCTCTGGGAGGAGATAGGAAGCCCTTTCATACGGTCCGCTACCGCCACGAAAAGCTGGGGGGATTTGCGGAAGGGTTTGGTCCTCTCTATGTAGAACGCGAGAGCTCTACGGACATCCAGCGAGTGGAGCTGCTGCTCCCTGCCTGAGGAGTGAGGTTTTGGGAAAAAAACCGGGAGGAAAATCTCTTGGTTGACGTGGAAGGCTTGAGACCACCTTGGGTAGAAAGGCAGGGTGTGGTCTAAGCTGCACCTTGTCTTTGTGGAAGACCGTGTATGGGGGGTCCACCACAAGGGCTCGGAGTTCCGACACCCGTCTAGCTGAGGTGATAGCTACTAGAAAGGCAGCCTTCCAAGAGAGGTAAAGCAGGGAGCAAGTAGCTAACGGCTCAAAGGGGGGCCCCATGAGCCGGGACAACACCAGGTTAAGATCCCAGGTTGGAGCAGGGGGACGGACGTTAGGGAATAACCGTTCCAGCCCCTTAAGGAATCTCGACACCGTCGGGTGAGAAAAAACGGAGCGACCGTCCGCACCCGGGTGAAAGGTGGAGATAGCTGCCAGATGGACTCGCAACGACGATAAGGCCAGACCATGTTCTTTGAGGGACCAAACATAATCTAAGATTTCGGATACCGAAACTTCCATAGGGCGGAGATTTCTCTCTACGCACCAACAGGAGAAGCGTTTCCATTTCGCCGAATATGTGGCTCTTGTGGATGGTTTCCTGCTGCTCAAGAGCACCTCTCTCACAGGCGTGGAGCAGCGCAGCTCGGAACCAGTTAGCCACGCAGGAGCCACGCCGCTAGGTGCAGCGACTGCAGGTCTGGGTGACAGAGGGACCCGTGGTCCTGGGTAATCAGGTCCGGATGAAGGGGCAGGGGAACTGGGTCGGCTACGGCCAAGTCTAGCAGCATGGTGTACCAGTGCTGTCTGGGCCATGCCGGGGCCACCATGATCACACGAGCCCTGTCTCTGCGCACCTTCAGGAGGACCTTGTGAACCAGAGGGAACGGAGGAAACGCATAGTACAGGTGGGTCGCCCACTGGATGAGGAAGGCATCCGCTATCGACCCCGGCTCCCTGCCCTGAAAGGAGCAGAACGCTTGGCACTTCCTGTTCCCCTTGGACGCAAAGAGGTCCACCCGGGGATAACCCCACCTCCGGAAAATGGAGAGAGCGACGTCCGGTCGAAGGGACCACTCGTGTGACAGGAAGGATCTGCTCAATCGATCCGCCAGCGTGTTCCGTACTCCGGGAAGGAAGGAAGCCCTGAGGTGAATGGAGTGGGCTACGCAAAAGTCCCAGAGACGTATCGCCTCGAGGCACAGGGAGGAGGACCTGGTGCCGCCCTGCTTGTTGATATAATACATGGTCGTCGTGTTGTCCGTGAACACGGCTACACAACGACCCTGAAGCTGATGACAAAACGTTTGGCAAGCAAGGCGGACCGCTCTCAACTCCCTCATGTTGATATGTAGCCCCACCTCCTCCTGGGACCATAGGCCCTGCGTCCGCAGGGTCCCTAGGTGGGCCCCCCAGCCTAGATCTGAGGCATCCGTTGTCAGGGATACCGAGGGCTGAGACGGGTGAAAGGGAAGACCCGCACACAATACGGACTGGTCCACCCACCAGCCGAGGGAATCTAAGACCTTCTGGGGGACTGTGATTAACATGTCTAGCGGTTGCCTTGGTCTGTAATGACTGATAAGCCACAGCTGGAGAGGCCTCATGCGGAGCCGAGCGTAGTCGGTCACAAAAGTGCACGCCGCCATGTGGCCTAACAGGGTTAGACATGTCCTCACTGACGTCAACGGGGCTGACCGCAAGCGTTGAACGATCGCCGCCATGGTCTGGAATCGCTGCCGAGGCAGCGAGGCCCTGCCCACAGTGGCGTCCAGGACGGCCCCGATAAATTCCACCTTCTGAGTGGGCCTCAGGGTGGACTTGTCTGTGTTTATCAAGAGGCCCAGACTCGCAAACATGCCGGTGATCACGCGGACATGGCTGTACACCTGCTGTTCCGACGTGCCCTGAATCAACCAATCGTCCAGATAAGGGAACACGTGGACACGGTTGCGCCGAAGATGCGCCACGACAACTGCCATGCATTTTGTAAACACCCTCGGGGCCGTGGACAGGCCAAACGGGAGGACCGCAAATTGATAATGACGAGCCCCCACAACGAAGCGGAGGAAGCGTCTGTGGCGTGGCCAAATGGCAACGTGGAAATACGCGTCCTGCATGTCGAGGGCGGCGTACCAGTCTCCCGGATCCAGGGATGGAATAATGGTCCCCAGGGATACCATGCGGAACTTCAACTTCACGAGGTATTTGTTGAGTTCTCGCAGGTCGAGGATAGGCCTGAGGCCCCCCTTGGCCTTGGGGATCAGAAAATAGCGGGAATAAAACCCCTTGCCTTTCTCGTTTTCGGGAACCGCCTCTATAGCTCCTTTGCTGAGGAGCGTCCGCACCTCCTGCCGAAGGAATTGCTCGTGAGAGGGGTCCCTGAAGAGGGACGAGGAAGGAGGGCGGGAAGGAGGGAACGAAACAAACTGCAGGCGGTACCCCGTCTGCACCACGCTCAAGACCCAGCGGTCCGATGTTATTTGGGACCACGCCGGGAGGAAAAACGAAAGGCGGTTGGAAAACGGAGGGGAAGGATCCGTAGGGGAAACTGTTACTGCGCCCTCGAGCGCACCTTCAAAATGAAGGCTTAGGACCAGGCGGGGGTTTTGAGGAGCCTTGGTTCTGCCCCCCCTTGGTTCCCCGACTGCCTGCGCCTCCCGTTCCTGCCGCGGCGCCTGTAAGGGTCCTGCCGCTGGCGGAACTGGGAAAACGGCCGACGGTGCTGCTGTTGCTGCGGCCTAAAGGGTCTACGCTGTGTCACGGGGGTGTGCATCCCGAGGGACCGCGCAATGACCCGGTTGTCCTTTAAACTCTTAAGTCTGGGGTCTGTTTTATCGGAAAACAGGCCCTGGCCTTCGAAAGGAAGGTCCTGTATCGTGTGCTGGAGCTCTGGCGGAAGGCCGGAAACCTGCAGCCAGGAGATGCGACGCATCGTAACTCCTGACGCGAGGGTACGGGCAGCCGAGTCCGCAGCGTCCAAGGAGGCTTGCAAGGCCGTGCGCGCGACCTTCTTGCCTTCGTCCAAGATGGCCGTGAACTCTTGGCGAGCATCCTGTGGCAGCAGCTCCTTAAATTTGTCCACTGCCACCCAGGAGTTAAAGGCGTATCTGCTCAGCAGGGCCTGTTGGTTAGAGACCCTGAGCTGCAGCGCCCCAGCCGAATACACCTTACGGCCAAGGAGGTCCATCCGCCTGGCTTCTCTGGATTTGGGGGCCGGAGCCTCCTGGCCGTGACGCTCCCTATCGTTCACCGATTGCACTACCAGTGAACCGGGAGTCGGGTGAACATGTAAATATTCGTACCCCTTAGAAGGGGCCATGTACTTCCTCTCGACTCCTTTCGCTGTCGGAGGGATGGAGGCCGGGGACTGCCAGATAGTATTGGCATTGGCCTGAATGGTCCGTATAAACGGCAGGGCGACCCTGGTGGGAGCATCGGAAGAGAGGATGGTAACAATTGGGTCCTCTATCTCCGAGACCTCCTCTGCCTGCAGACTCAGGTTTTGAGCCAATCGCCTGAGGAGGTCCTGGTGCGCCCTGAGATCCAGCGGGGTGGGACTGTTGGAGGAGGTACCCGCCACCGCCTCATCCGGGGAGGAGGATGATGAGACCCCAGGCACAATAGTGTCCAACTGAGGGTCTTCCTCAGCCCTCGCCTCTGTCTCCGGAGCCGCAGCGGAGTCCTGCTGTTTGGACCCTTCGTCCCCTTCCGGGGAGGGAGGGGGGCGAGACAAAGAGGCTTCAGGGGCCCTACGCTCCGCAGTCGCCGGCCTAGCAGGGAGCTGCTGGGGGCCCTGGGCCTGATGGTACGCCCAGGGTGTCCAGAATCCCCACTGTGGGGGGCCTTGGTCCTGCAGCGGCGGATCAGCAAACAGCGCCGCCTGCCGGTCGGTGCCCAGCGCATAGCCGCTGTCCGTCTGGGAGGACACGGACGGCTGCCTGGAGGGCCACGGCGGGGCCGACCCTGGATGGTACGGGTCTGCGCGGGCCGGCACGGAGGATCGTCTCGGTGCCGGGGACCGGTGCCGGGAGTCATAACGGTGCCGGGATCGGGACCGGGATCTGTCACGGTGCCGGGCGCTGCTTCGGGACCGGGATCTGTCACGGTGCCGGGCGCTGCTTCGGGACCGGGATCTGTCACGGTGCCGGGCGCCGCTTCGGGACCGGGATCTGTCACGGTGCCGGGCGCCGCTTCGGTGCCGGGACCTACTACCAGCTCGGTGCCGGGAGATCGACCGGGACCGGGACCTGCCACCAGCTCGGTGCCGGGAGGTCGAGCGAGATCGGGACCGGGACCTGCCACCAGCTCGGTGCCGGGAGGTCGACCGGTGCGGCGAGTAGCGTCGGGACCTGCTCCTGGAGTCGCGGTGCCGGTGTCGACTGGAGCCTGACCGCGACCGTCTCGATGCCGACCGGTGCCGCGAGTGCGACCGGTACCGCTGAGGGGAGCGGTGCCGGGACTGCGAGCGGCGTCGGGATCTGGAGCGCCCAAGACGTCGGGGCCTGGATGGCGAACGACTGTCCGTGGGCGGTGCCGACATCATGGGCTTGCCTCTGGACGTGACCCGCACCGGAGGAACCGGGGGTGGCAGCCGAGTAGGCTCCGTCAGGGCAATAAGGTCCCGAGCCGAGGCGAAGGTCTCCGGTGTGGATGGGACCATTATCTCAACCCCAGATCTCATGGGGGAGCTCGGCGGCACCGGACTCAACAGACCCGCCGGGCCCGGAGTCAACGGTGCTGACGGTGCCGGCGGCGCCGCGGCCGATGTCGAGGCCGGGCGTTCAAGCCGGGTCTGCCTGGCCGGAGTATTAGACTTCGACGGCCTAGGCACTGATTCCGGTGCCGGAGAAGGTCGGTGCCGAGGAGTCTTCTCGGTGCCGGAGCGATCCGGTGCCGGTGCCGAAACCACGGTCTGCGAAGTCGACGGGTCAAGTGCCGCCTCCATTAGGAGAGTTCGGAGCCTCTGATCCCTCTCCTTTTTTGTCCTCGGCTTAAAAGCCTTACAGATGCGGCACTTGTCAGATCTGTGCGATTCCCCGAGGCACTTCAGGCACGCTTCGTGGGGATCGCTGGTAGGCATGGGCTTCTTGCAGGCCGCACACTGCTTGAAGCCTGGCGAAACAGGCATGAGCCTGGCGCCCGGTGCCGGGAAGGGCTAAGCCCCCGGCAAGAAACTACTTAACAGCTATTTACTAAACTATCTACTTAACAATACTAATTAACAACTATATAGAACTAGAGATAAGCGATAAACAAGCGATAGAAACTAGGAGAGCTAGGGACGTGGAGGACAGCTCCACAGTTCCAACGACCGACACGGCGGTAAGAAGGAACTGAGGAGCGGGCGGGCCGGCAGGGATATATATTGGGCGCCATGGCGGCACCACTCCAGGGGGCGACCTGCCGGCCCACTGGAGTTTCTAGGGTAAAAAGTTTCCGACGAACGTGCACGCGCGGTGCGCACACCTAACTGGAATGGATGTGAGCAATCACTCGAAGAAGAACTGAAGGCTTCAGTCTTCACGGCTCAGAAATGTTAGGGAGATTCCCAAACCTGAGCTGGCTTTTGTAGGTGACAAATCTGAGGAACTGTCACAGATTGAAGTGTCACTAGAGGAGGTTTTGGAATTAACTGATAAATTCAACATTAACGAGTCACTGGGACCAGATGGCACTCACCCAAGAGTTCTGAAAGAACTCAAATGTGAAGTTGCAGAACTATTAACTAAGGTTTGTAACCTGTCCTTTAAATAGGCTTCAGTACCCAATGACTGAAAGTTAGCTAATGTAACACCAATATTTAAAAAGGGCTCTAGAGGTGATCCCAGCAATTACAGACTAAGTCTAACGTCAGTACCGGGCAAATCATTCGAAACAATAGTTAAGAATAAAATTGTCAGACACATAGAAAAACAAACTGTTGGGCAATAGTCAACATGCTTTCTGTAAAGGGAAATCGTGTCTTACTAATCTATTAGAGTTCTTTGAAGGGGTCAACAAACATGTGGACAAGGGGGATCCAGTAGACATAGTGTATTTAGATTTCCAGAAAGCCTTTGACAAAGTCCCTCACCAAAGGCTGTTACGTAAATTAAGCTGTCATGGGATAAAAGGGAAGGTCCTTTCATGGATTGAGAACTGATTAAAAGACAAGGAACAAAGGGTAGGAATTAATGGTAAATTCTCAGAATGGAGAGGGGTAACTAGTGGTGTTCCCCAAGGGTCAGTCCTAGGACCAATCGTAGATTCATAGACTCTAGGACTGGAAGGGACCTTGAGAGGTCATCGAATCCAGTCCCCTGCCCTCATGGCAGGACCAAATACTGTCTAGACCATCCCTGATAGACATTTATCTAACCTACTCTTAAATATCTCCAGTGATGGAGATTCCACAAGCTTCCTAGGCAATTTATTTCAGTGTTTAACTACTCTGACAGTTAGGAACTTTTTCCTAATGTCCAACCTAAATCTCCCTTGCTGCAGTTTAAGCCCATTGCTTCTTGTTCTATCATTAGAAGCTAAGGTGAACAAGTTTTCTCCCTCCTCCTGACGACACCCTTTTAGATACCTGAAAACTGCTATCATGTCCCCTCTCAGTCTTCTCTTTTCCAAACTAAATAAACCCAGTTCTTTCAGCCTTCCTTCATAGGTCATGTTCTCAAGACCTTTAATCATTCTTGTTGCTCTTCTCTGGACCCTCTCCAATTTCTCCACATCTTTCTTGAAATGCGATACCCAGAACTGGACACGATACTCCAGTTGAGGCCTAAACAGCGCAGAGTAGAGCGGAAGAATGACTTCTCGTGTCTTGTTTACAACACACCTGTTAATGCATCCCAGAATCACGTTTGCTTTTTTTGCAACAGTATCACATTATTGACGCATATTTAGCTTGTGGTCCACTATGACCCCTAGATCTCTTTCTGCCATACTCCTTCCTAGACAGTCTCTTCCCATTCTGTATGTGTGAAACTGATTGTTCCTTCCTAAGTGGAGCACTTTGCATTTGTCTTTATTGAACTTCATCCGGTTTACCTCAGACCATTTCTCCAATTTGTCCAGATCATTTTGAATTTTGACCCTGTCCTCCAAAGCAGTTGCAATCCCTCCCAGTTTGGTATCGTCCACAAACTTAATAAGCGTACTTTCTATGCCAACACCTAAGTCTTTGATGAAGATATTGAACACAGCCGGTCCCAAAACAGGGAAGGTTAGGACTATAACAGCGTTTAAAATCCTATTCAATTTCTTCATAAATGATCTGGAGAAAGGGATAAATAGTGAGGTGGCCAAGTTTGCAGATGATACTAAACTGCTCAAGATAGTTAAGACCAAAGCAGACTGTGAAGAACTTCAAAAAGATCTCACAAAATTAAGTGATTGGGCAACAAAATGGCAAATGAAATTTAATGTGGATAAATGTAAAGTAATGCACACTGGAAAAAATAACCCCCAACTATACATACAATATGATGGGAGCTAGTTTAGCTACGAGTCAGGAAAAAGATCTTGGAGTCATCGTGGACAGTTCTCTGAAGATGTCCACGCAGTGTGCAAAGGCAGTCAAAAAAGCAAGCAGGATGTTAGGAATCATTAAAAAGGGGATAAAGAATAAGACAGAATACATTATTGCCCTTATATACATCCACGGTACACCCATATCTTGAATACTGTGTACAGATGTGGTCTCCTCACCTCAAAAAAGATATACTGGCACTAGAAAAGGTTCAGAAAAAGAGCAACTAAAATGATTAGGGGTTTGGAGAGGGTCCCATATGAGGAAAGATTAAACAGGCTAGGACTCTTCAGCTTGGAAAAGAGGAGACTAAGAGGGGATATAAAATCAAGAGTGATGTGGAGAAAGTGGATAAGAAAAAGTTATTTACTTATTCCCACAATACAAGAACTAGGGGTCACCAAATAAAATTAATAGGCAGCAGGTTTAAAACAAATAAAAGGAAGTTCTTCACACAGCTCACAGTCAACTTGTGGAACTCCTTACCTGAGGAGGTTGTGAAGGTTAGGACTATAACAGCATTTAAAAGAGAACTGGATAAATTCATGGTGGTTAAGTCCATAAATGGCTAATAGCCAGGATGGGTAAGGAATGGTGTCCCTAGCCTCTGTTTGTCAGGGAATGGAGATGGATGGCAGGAGAGAGATCACTTGATCATTGCCTGTTAGGTTCACTCCCTCTGGGGCACCTGGCATTGACCACTGTCGGTAGACAGATACTGGGCTAGATGGACCTCTGGTCTGACCTGGTACGGCCGTTCTTATGTTCCTTTGGCATTCCTGAATGCCCTGGCAGCAAAGCTATAAGAGGCGCTATCATGTTCCCTAACACCTCGGTTCCTTTCACCTCTTCCTCAGAGTCAGGATTTGAGAGAATGCTGAATAAAAGAGAAGGTGAGCAGGGGAGTGGGAATATGCAGAATTCATCTTAAAGAACTCTGGTTACAAATAAGCAACCTCTAGCTTTTCTTCAAGTATCTTCTGCATATTCCTACTCCTGTGATGGTTTGGCAAGCAGTACTCCAGGACTGGATGGTGGAACTCAGAGTCCTAACTGAGGAGGGATTGGAGTACTGCTCTACCAAATTGAGCATCTGATCCAGATGCCAGATCTAGGGAACAGTATGTTGTAAAGATATGACTAGAACTCTATGTGGCAGCCTTACATCTCAACTATTGGAACACATCTAAGGCATGCTAAAGAAAAGATAGTTACCTGTTTTGTAACTGGCGTTCTTTGAGATGTGTTGCTTATCTTCATTCCGTTGTAGGTTTGGGTGCAGGAACCGTCTATTGTACATCAGATTCCTTTACAACAGAAGAAAGGAGCAGGACGGCTTCTGCACCCAAAACTACAATGGAATAGACATGAGCAAGCACTCGAAGAAGTTGTCCTTACATCAGTTGAGTGTGTTCTGATTCCAGAAAGCAGAGGAACAGATGCAGTCCTATACCCTGTTCAATACATTGTCTAGCCCATGTACACAGTGACTGTGAAGAAATAGCATGACCTTTGTGGTTGCCAACACAGAAAATAAAACTTTTAGGGGACTTTAAAAACTCTTTAGTCCTATGTAACTTTGATTCTCCTTTATAAGCACGAGGTCAAGGAAAGAAAACCAGCAAATTAATCGTTTGATTAATATGAAATTCCTATGCCACCTTGGGAGGGAATTTAGGTTAGGCTAAAGGACTTTCTCTCTGTGAAACATAGCCAAGGGTGGGTCTGCCATAAGGGTCTCACCCACTCACCTGGCTGATAGAATGGCTATTACAAAAGCAGTTTTAATAGATGAATGAAAAACAACAATCTGGCATGGGCTCTGAAGGACTGTTCATGAGCTGTGTTGAAACTAAACTGAGGTCCTATGATGCATCCGGGGCCTTTATTGGGGGATATGTATTAATCAGGGCTTTCATACATTTAACTGTACCATGTGCAAAGAAATTAATATCTATTAGCACCTGATGCACCACTATTGCTGCTAGGTGTACTCTCAGAGTACAAGCAGCAAAGAGTCCTGTGGCACCTTATAGACTAACAGAAGTATTGGAGCATGAGCTTTCATGGGTGAATACCCACTTCATCGGATGCAGAGTAGAGAAACTCAAAATCTTTTACTGAAGTAAGTATTCAAGAACACATTGGATTGGTGCTTGTACTGGATCTATGCTCTTGTTGCTTATCCACTTCACAAACGTAGACCATTTAAGATCATAACATTTTCTCAATGACTTTTTAAAGGTGCATCAGGTTCTGATTAATGAAAAATCTTGCATTCTTCAGCTAAAGTCCTGGAGCCCAAAGAGCAAAGTATAGTGAAAGAGGGTCTATATGATACATATTTCCATCCTGTTGAGATAATAGGGCTGGTAGCACTGGAAGAAGTTTGTGTACTCACTTGGCACGATGAATATCTGTATATCATTGTCATTTTTTTTAAAATCACCCTCTGAGGGGGATTGAGGGAAGAGCATAGACAGCCTCATTCCCCAATTTAGCAAAGCATCCAGTGTGGACTGAGTGTCTGTCCTCCTGAGTAAAAATAGACACACATTCTGTGTGGTTGTGAAGAGTTCTATGTCCAGAAAGCCACACAGAACGGAAGTGTTTTATATCATTGCCTCCTTTAGAGACCATATATGTAATTGTATGAGATCTCTGATGAAATGATCTATGTTGGCCTTGCCTGCTAGATGCAGGACAATTGGAATGATAGTGTAGTGGATACACTAATCCCATAGCTATCGCTTTCTTGCACAGCTGGGATGAGTGAGCTCGTCCCTGCTTGTTCAGGTAGTGCCCACTGCAGTCATGTTGTCTCTGACAACCTGCACTGCTTTGTTCTGAAAGTGAAATGGGAAATATTTAAGCTAGACAGACAACTCTCACCTCCAGTACATTCATATGTAGTGCCTTTCTTAGAAAATGTCAATGATCATAAACTGATAGACTGTTCAGATAAACTCTCCACCCATTCTTGGAAGCATACTAAGCTAAGGCATTACTAAGCAGAGGATCGGATCTAAACAGGTTTGGGCCTACGTGCTGTTGTGGTTGGAAGGAAGTGAGATGATGGAGAGTGCTATGCTGATGCTCCCTTTTCCAGCCACACGCTCAGAATGGAGGGGTAAGAGGTGTGTGTGTCAGAGTGTTCTAACAGCACTACTATGTGAAGGCTCCCTTACGTAGGCTGCACATCCCATGAGTGGAAATATGCAGAGGACATGCAAACAACCACCACCATTAAAAGGGCCAGTCTAGTCTTATTGACCAAATTGAGTGACATGTGAAATGTAAACATATCATGTAATAGATTAAAAAGTAAATTTTATAATTGTTTTAGCTTTAATCTAAAAATGGGACTAGTAACCCACCTAATTTTTTAAGGTTTTTATCATTACTTTACTGTAATGCTGCAATTAAGATAGCAAAAATTCAGTGGTGCTGATGAACAGACTGTGCTCTTACAAAAGACAATTATTGTACAGTTTGGTAAATGAAACTCAATAGGTAGGAAATGGAAAAATAAAGAAGTAATTAATAGTTAGAGATATAATTTAGAGGAAACTGAAATAATGTCTCTTTATTGAATTCAAAACTGTTTTACCACAGACTCAAAATAAGTACCAGCATTTGTGATATCCAAAATATGTCTCTTTCAAAACAATAGAAAGCGGCCTCTAGTAGATTAATCCAAACAGGGACTCTTTGAGGCATTGATCCTGCTAACGTCTTAAATGTGTGTAAAGTTACACAGGTTCTTAAATCTTTGCAGGATTGAGGCCTGAGAGAACAATGAGCATAGTGGTCGTCTTTGGTTCTTGGCTTGAGATGATTTTACTGATCACCTTCGTATACTTCAAGCTATTCTCATAATTTAGTCAGCTGAATTAAATTAAGTTAGCAATAGATGAAGGTATTTTAATTTTTTTACTGAATAGACTACCGGAGTTACAAGAATCTATAACCAAGGCTGTAAACAAGAGTGTATACAATTACATCATTCTGTAAGAGAAACTGTTTTTGCGTGACATGGGACTTTATGCACCAACCCTCACAAAATGCAGCCTCCTTATCCATCAATAGAATTTACACACTAGGCAATGACTTAGGTAACAGATGAATAGGCACTGAGCCTAGTTTTCTTAACCTTTTTAAAGCTTGTTTGGTAACTAATCTGATTTATTCCACAATATCAAGCACAGCAACACCTGGCAAAGTATCAATCAATAGCTGCATGTTTCTGCTGCTGAATTGCTTCATTCTCTCTTCATTTTATACTCCTAAATCTACTGAAGGTCTCAAACACCAGTGTTTTTAGAACACTGAGTTTGTGCACATGACAGAGGGTCAGAATTTGCAGCTTTATCAAAATCTCAGTTTTTGGTGTGTGTATTACACACTTGAACTATACCATTTCTTTTCAAACCATGCAACAGATAAGTACTACTAGCTAAACAAGATTTTTTGTTTGTTTTTGAAGTCTTCTGAGATAGGAAGCATTAATTTAGTTTCTGGGGTTGCTGCAGGCTCTCTGAAAAGTTCCATTTCAGCACTCTTACACTCAAACTTTGTTAGACAAGTTCTAAACTCTTCCACCCTGTTGTCTTAATACAGCTCCTTTTAATCTCTTTTCTCTTCTGCTCCTTAGTAACGGCCAATGTTTTTACTCATTCATACTGAGATTATCAGATGGAAGTCATAAAATACATAACACCATACTGGGATTTTCTGCAATATTTGTATGTTGGCAAGCTAATCTGTTCAACATCATTTCCCCTGGTTGCAAATACAAGGATATAATCTTGATAGGTCCTAGAAAGGGTGAATGCAGCACCTTTTAACTCAGCTGCAACTGCCTAAATTTAGGACCAACTCAAACAATAGCTGAGCAGATTCAGAGCACACAGAGTCCAAATCAGTTTTCAAGAGGAAGCAACAGCTGCAAGACAGCTAGCTCAGTGAGATGGTATCAAGATTGTGGCAGTCATGTAGTTTCAAGGACCTTACTAAAGCATCAAAGTTCCAGGAAATAAAAACCATCCTTGTGGTTTTAAACACCGAAGTCATTTTGTACTCTCTCAAAGCCTTGGCACCAGCTCTTTAAAGCCTCCTTCAAATCCACTAAAAGAAGAAAGTTTAAGAACTGTTATTGCCTCACAACAGCTGGAGATGTTTTGTCCTTGTGGATCCCACTTATGGGGCATATGCGCTTCAGGAACTCTAGATTGGAATCTTTTGAACTGCAGTGTCTATTGGGGCTGTGCCTGCCTCTGCCTGCCCTCGTGTCCTCCCACTAAGGACATAAAGGCTAGAATGGCTCCAACTTAGTTCCCTCATTAATTCAGAATCACTGCAGAGAGGGACTCTGAAGGAACAGGGATGGAGGGTGGGTCATGGGATCTACATGGACAAAATGTCTCAGAGAACCATGATTACTGAGGAGTAAATGTTTTCTTCAGTCTCTGTCCACGTGGATCCCACTTAGGGGAACTGCTAGCTAGTCACCCAATTACCATGGGAGCTGAGCTACAATTACCTAAATATGGACTGCAAAAGCGCTCTCTTGAATTTGATCTCCGAACTAGTCACCAAATCCAGGGCATAATGCTTGAGAAAAGTATGGTCTGAGCTCCAAGTGGCTGCCCTGCAGAGCTCTGATACAGGAATATTTCTTCAGCATGCTGCAGAAGCTGACTGGGCTCTCATTGAGGGATAGTTGGGAGGACATTGCAAAGCACTGAGAGATCTATTTGAAGAACTGCTAGGAAGGGATGGCTTATCCATTCACAGCCTTCCCTAATACGACAAACATGATTTCCTGAATGGCCTTGTCCTGCCTAAGTAATAAAGGAAGGCTCTGGAGGCATCTAAAGGAGCTTGGGTTTCTCCAGGTTTGTGATTGATTTGGGAAAGAAAACAGGGAGTTTGGTTTGAGTGGGGAAAAAACAAACATACATCATCTTGGTGAGGAATTCAGAGTGGGGTCTCAGCATCATCTTATGTGGAAGACAGTTTGAAAGGGGTGGGGGTGGATGTTTGCCATTAGTACTTGAATTTCACAAACTCTCCTGGCTGAGGTGATAAACCATCATAAAGGCAGTTTTGCTTGCAAAATGCAGTAGAGCACTTAGGACAGAGGTCAAAGAAGGACTCCATGAAGGCCCAGGAAGAACTACAGTAAGGTTTCAGGATGGGGGAGGTTCCTGAACTCGGGGAGGGGGGGCATCAATTTGTAGATTTTTAAAACAGTCAGATGAGAGAACACTCTATATGTTTGAATAAGAGGGTGGCAAGATGAAATAGCATCTAAACAGAGTCTGATAGAACTGATGGTGAAGCCTGATAGCTAGAGCTGGAGGATGTAATCCAGAATCTTGGGGACAGAAGCTCGCGGTGGGTCAAGACCTTATGAAGCCCAGGTGGAAAAATCTCTTCCACTTTGATCTGTATCAGGATCTCCTGGATTTCTGTGGAACTCCATGTGGTGTAGCCAAAGCCTAGGTCGTCAGGTGTACAGATATGAAGTTTGGGTGAAGAATTTGTCTTTGATTCTGGTAGAGTAAGTCTTGCAGATTGGGTAGAAAAGTTAGCAGCTGTGTAAAGAAAAGCCAGAATGCACCCAGGAATTACTTCATGAGAGAACAGCCTAAATGCTCCTTTAACATCAATTCCTTAGTCAGAGATTAGGGCTTCTGCTTCCCCTAGGTCTCTGGCTGATTCCTGCATGCAATATGGTGCAAGTTTATAGTGGACATGTACATAGGCTGCTCCCTGGGGCTGTCTCCCAACCCAGTAGGTCAGATTCTAGGCCTGCTGCATTCTTGCAGTATCAACACATATCCTTTCCCTGACTCTGAAGTCTTTTCAGTAGCATCTCCAACCTATAAAGGAGAAGAGTGGGATTTCTGCCTACCAATGAGCGCAATGGAAGGAGATACCTTGATAGAAATCTGTCCAACCTCTAATCAGGGCTCAGCAGGTAGGGCTGGCATTAACAGCACTGATACAGACATGTGGAGTAAGGATTCAACATGAGAAATCCACTTGTCATCGCTCTTTCCACCATTGCAAATAATTCCATAGCACCAACCTGTTATATCAAACACTTATTATATTGTTGAAAGACTTAGGCAAGCAGGGAAGTAGAACAAGAAAGTGATGTGTAAATATATAACTATCATTGGCTAGCAAGGCAAACAGAAAAAGGCATTAGTTAACTAGAATTTAATATACAGTAACTCCTCACTTAACGTTGTAGTTATGTTCCTGAAAAATGCAACTTTAAGCAAAATGACGTTAAGCGAATCCAATTTCCCCATAAGAATTAATGTAAATGAGGGGGGGCACGGTTAGGTTCCAGGGAATTTTTTTTTGCCAGACAAAAGGCATTATATACATTTTAAACAAGCAATTTAATCCAAGTATTAAACAGGCTGGCAGCTCCCCTATCAGCTCCCCTATGCCCCCCACGCACCGGCAGACCCTGCAGATCAGCGCCTTCCCTCTGCTCCCTCCGCCTCCTACCTGCGGCAATCAGCTGTCTTGCGGCATTCAGAAGGCTGGGGGGAGGAGCGAGGCATGCAACCTCCTCCCTCCCTCGCTTCCTGAAGGCTGTAAACAAGCTGATTGCTGTGGGCAGAAGGCGGGGGAGGGAAGAGGAAGGCTGCGTGCCATGTCCCTGCCCCTCCCCCCAGCCTCCTGAATGCGGCAAACCAGCTGATTGCTGCAGGCAGGAGGTGGGAGGTGTAGGAGAGCTGATGGAGGGCTGCCAGCTGTGGACAAAGTAGGCATCCAAACAACGTTATAGCAGAGCATTGCACAACTTTAAACAAGCATGTTCTGTAATGGAGCAGGGACATAACATTGAAACATTGAGCAAGACGACGTTAAGTGGGAGTTACTGTATTTATTGTATAGTAAGCTACGGAGCAGACAATTGCAATGGCTAGATTCTCAGGCAGGCTACAACCTACTTTTTTGCAGACAAGGGAATTTTGCCAATTTTAAGGAATATTTTTGGAGGGCCTTTAAAGAGTCAAAAACATTATTGATTTTCCAAGAAACTCAAACATTAGCATTGCTTCTATCAGCTTGTACCTTATTGTGCAAGACCACAGACCACACACAAAAAACAGCGTTCACAATCTGAAATTTTACCACAAATTTACCAGATCCAATGGATGTTTTCTGCTTATGTGACCTTTCATCCAAAAGCCTCAAATCAGTTAAGCCTTACCTCACATATATGGGCCTTGATGTAGTGGGGAGAGAGGAAGAGAGGTATGGTGAAATAAGTGAGTGTCAGTGACTTAGTCAAGATCATATAGCAAGTCAGTCAGTGGTAGAAATGGAAATAGACCCAGAATCACTTTGAACACTATTTCACTTTCATGTGCAGCATACAGTTCGTAGCTGGAGAACCCAACACATTACATTACTACTCCACAGGAGATTTTTAGACTAGACTAATTTACTTAACTAGGTTAGCATTAAGATAAAAAATAGAATTAAGCAGAGTTGGAATTATTAGATTTTGAGGTCTTTACCTCACAGAGAAGGGTGGGACAGAATGAGGAACGAAGGGGAATGGTTGTGTCAGATTTACATTGCACGCTATTTTCCTGGGGTTATGAGTCAACTTTGCCACTCTAGTTGGAGGCCAATGGCATTAGTCACCAGTTTACACATAATATTGAAGTATTTAGGTGAAAAAAAAATTGTTCTTGCTGAGTGTTGCCAGACTGATCCACCTCCAATTCAGAGTCCTGAATCTTTGATTTGGACATTAGCCATTTTCCGCTATCTGACCCACTCAAGGTCAAAACACTACTGAGACCTTGACCTCAGTGCCAGTCAAATGGGTCCTAAGCACTTCCAATGCACAGGAGTTTGAGGCAGTCATCACAGCACTTTTAACTACAGGTGGTGAAAGACAGAACATGCTGGGATAGGTGCCTCATCAAGACACCACAGATCAACAATAGGACAGGCTCAAAGCAAGAGAGCACCAGTGTTGCCAGTGGTGCTTCGGAAGCTGAGCAAGCCTCATACTTGAAAAGGGGTGTGGGGGAGGGAGGGAGGGAGACAGACCCAATGGAGCCAAGTGCCAAAGCAATATCTGCAATGTCCAGGGAAGAGCAAAATCTCTGAACAGGAAATCTAACCATGAACTTTATTAACTTTTAGATTACGGTAGTCATCTTGCTGGGCATTCTACAAACATGATGAGAAGGAAGTGAGGCTGCTTTATAATAATGTACAAATTCTGTATTTTAACCTGGTAAGTGAGATGTTTACTGTATGTGAGGCATTTCTTCCACTCCAATGATCCATGAACGTTTCTGACTGGGATATCAGCTCAAGTTAAAAAAGCCCTGGGTGGCTGTGAAAGCCACTCAAAGGATAGAAATCTGCATCTAGTAAAACCATGAACAATCCCCCAATTAGTCAGAAATGTCACTCAGACTCAGCCCTACGACTCCAGAAACCAAGTCAAATACGTTCTGAAGGCCATTTGGCATTAAAATATCATGAGACAGAGTTGCTTACAAAAAACATAGGTTTATTATTTAAACAAACAGTGATTAACAGCAGGTGTACAAAACAGAACAAAAAAAAGACAGGACAAAGGTGGAGGAATTCATGAATGTGCTTTAGGTATTAAAACATACATTTGGCAGTCATACATGAGGCTGGTTGGCACAGAACAGTTCGGTAAAGAAAATGGGTAAAATATCTGTACATATCTAGTTAATGCACCAGGTTTAAGAGACATCTAGACATTAACTCATAATAAACATTTAACAAGTTCTATATAAAGTATTGAAGAAATAGTTGCAATCAATTTCCATGTTTAGCACTGAAGATATATTGCATATTCAGTATTCACAGCAAATTCCCCCTGGAATGGATAAAAAGGGGCAGCTGGTTGCCCTTCTACATGGGATCAGAGAAAGTTCTCCACATTGAAAGTTTCTCCCAATTTTGCTAAGGCGCCACAAAACCATTCTTGCACAGAGCAGTTACAAATGCCACTCATTTCCTCTCTTAGTTCCCTCAGCATAGGCACTGTGGACTTACCATCTGCGTTCAGAATCCTCCTAAAGAATTTATTCCACAAATCACTGCCAACAGTCCTAAAAACACAAAACAGTTTTCAATGAGAACAGCATCCACCCACATGACAGCTCCACCATGATTCCTGCTTCAATTCAGCTCTGCAAGCCCAGTGGACGCTCAGCAGTCTAAAACAATATTCAGCTTCACTCTCTGATGAGCATGTGTAAAGAAAAAGTGAGGGGTGCTGTCAAGCTTGTATATGCAGGCCCTTTACCCTTCACAAATGGACTTACGTGCAGGAACTAGATAGAGACAACCTTAGCATTTCTGTGCATGCCAGTGAAACACTTTCATCACCACCTACCCCAACATAGCTAACACCTATTTACCATTTTACAGAAGGCTAGCCAGAAGATTTTAGGAAAGATTAGCAAGATAATTCCTTGACGCATCACCAAACTTGGCAGATCTCTTTCATGGAGACAGGCTGGACGTGGATATTGAAGAACCTTAAAATATTCCCCAGCTCTCAGTTATAGGAGCAGCAGAGCCCAACTAGGTCTCTGTATGATTACTAGCATTTAAAAAAAAAAAAAAAAAAAAAGAGCTTTGCAAGGGACAACTGTCAAAGTAAGCTTGTGGGGCTTGGCTGCTGCTAGAAGCCTCCATTCTGCCTATCTACCAAAACAACATGTGTGCATTCTATGCAGCCAATTGTTTGTGAAAAACACTAGCTGTCACAAGTTCCCTGTGGGAACTTAGCCCTGAAGAACTCGGTGGGGGATGGGAATGCACCTCCCCAGAACGTACAGAGTCCCGGTTAAGAACTGCACTAGATAATACTGCCTCAAGTAGGCATTTTTTTTTCCTTCAAGCTAGAAATTACATTGGCTGTTCAAAGGAGACAGGTCAGCTGTAAGCAGTTGGCTAGAACACAGTTTATAGCCACCATATCAGCAGCAGTAGTCTGAACGGCACTACACCAGACAACTGTGAATTGATATGGGGTCTTCTAAAACCGAAAAAAAAAAATCCACCCCCAAATTAAAAAAAAAATCGACAGGCAGACTGAGCCCAGGAGGTAGGGCTGAGGAGATTAGATAACTTGGGATCTTTATTAAAGAAAAAAACAAAAACAAAAACAAACAAACAAACAATCAGTGGCAAACATTCAACCCTAATGATCCATTTAACAGGTTTACATGACAACCAATATCAGCCTGGACATTTCCCACTATGGCATTCTGGCAAACTGGAAGACAAGGTACACACAATTCTGTGAGATTTATAGGCCCCAAAGATCAGCTCCAGAACTAGAAATGAAATTGAAATATGCTTTGAATAAAAACAGCACCAACTGTGCTTAACATAAGGGCAGGAGATTTTAGTATGTTAATAGTCAACTCAAGGGATTCTTAAAGATGACAGGAGAATAAATGGTTTCAAGCCTCTAACTCCTTATCTAGACAAACACTCTAGCAAAATAATAGGATTCCAGCTTTTCCTATACCTTTGTTACTAAATCAAGTCAGCAAGTTAGGAATTCAAGTTGTCTAAGTTTTCAGAGATTTCTACTTTATGTTTAAATCTCCTCTTTCCTCCAAATCTAAATTCTGCCTCTGGTCCTGGAATTCCAAACATCTCTGTACTTTGAGAAAGTAGCTCCATCAACTCAACATTTTTACCACCAGTCACTCACCCATTTATTCAGCCCAAAATTTTCTTAATCAAAATAGCTCTCACAGTGAATTTTTAAAAGGAAACTAAACTGAGATTTTGCAGAGCCACCGTTCCAGCATTCACCACAAGTTTCATGTAAGAAAGTCATTTTCCCCTTTTACTTCCTACTCCCTTACATCCCAGAGTACTTTTCCCGGAAAACAATCCTCTAATTATTTCTCTCAAGTAGGTTCTAAAATCATTTATGGCACCTTTCGTAGACAGGACAGAATTAATAATGCCTTCTTCTTCAAAAAGCCACATGTAACTGCTAAAATCACTAGCATAAGCTCTCTCCTCATAGGAATTACACGCATCACTACCACAGTGCTCCTGACCCACGCCTGGATGGGCACATGGGACCATACTGAAGACTAACCAATATCCCTCTGCTGAAACTTACTAAATGGAAGTTTCTCCATCTGTGCAATATCTTCTGAGGGCAAAGAGTCCCTGCAGTGGGAAACTGGTGTTGTCAACAGCAGTCTGCAACCATAGAATGTGTTGCATGGCCCAAATAACCAGAGAAAAACGTATGCAGTCTGTATGCAAGAGCGGTACACACTAAAAGCTGAGTCTGTCTTCTCTGGCAGATCCTAACATCCAGACTCACTGCAGATTCCTCACTCCCACACTATGAGCCGCACTTCTGAAGGTATGTTGCTGCTACTGATGTAATACTTCATGTTAAAAATATAAAATTAGTATGGTTTAGAAAAATATTACTGTAATTCTTGTTTTTGGAAGATACATAAATGCAACAGATCACTTGTCCACAAGTCTCTCTTGGCAGGTCAGATTTAATTAGCTCAAAGACCTGAACTGCCAGAATTTCTGATAGCAGAGAGCAAAAATCAACCTGCATCAATGATTCAGTTGGCAACTCCCTTTGGGTTCCTTCTGAAACTAAAACATCCCAAGTAGTGAATTCATCTCCAACTGAAGGAGCAGTGGGTGGGTATATGACACCCATAGGTCCACAGTATGCCTCTCTCTTCAGAGAACAAGAATTCCAAGTAATAGTCTCTTGCGGAAACTGGGGCAATAAATTGCCACTCAGAAGAGGTACAATGTGAAAACACTAATATATATGAAACCAAAGTGTTTGAAATGTATCAATATATTGACAAATCACTATATACAAAGTAAAGAAAAATAAAACTTTTTTCTGCTGTACAACTCAACAAAAAGGACAGATTTTTTCAGCGTACACTAAGAGGCATCACAAACAGAATCTAGTTGGCTACAGGCAACTCCCAACCTGTGAACAGATACTTCAGTATCTGTAGACTAGATGTGAATTAGCACGGCAATACTGCTTCTAAGCAATAGTTGTGTAAACGTATGCAGAAACCCAAGAGATAATTGATGCAATGAGCAGAGGATGTACTTTCAGAACAGAGAAAGTGGGCAAATGAAGGAATAGCTGTCTGTCCACAGAAGTGACTTCTCCAAACTAATCATTAAAATAACACAGGAGAATGAGATATTAGGAGGGGGAAACTCTTAGTTCACCAAAAATTGTAGCATACTGGTATGAATGGCTACCTCTAGTCATTTTTGGTGTGCCTTTTGAAGATGCCCAGAAAAGGACACAATCAAGGTATAGCAGAAAAAATCCTTTCTGGATCCATTTTAGTGGAAACAGTCAAGAATGCCAAGTGGATAGCTGCTTATTAGCAAGATCTGCAGAGAAGATAGTAGAATCTAAGGGAAAAAGGTAGACTTAGCCATCAGGCAATAATTTAAGTATCCACTTTAGTTACAGAAAATGGTTTTTCTGTTGCTGCTTAGTTACAAGCAGCAGCAGTAGGGACATTAAGTCTTCTGCCCACCTGTGCCCAATTCTCATTAACAATTTCTTAAGCAGCAGGGAGATGAGAAAAAGGTAACTGAACTGTTACTGGTGGCTCTACAGAAACAGAGGGAAAAAAACGTTGGGTCAACCCCACAAATGAGGTCCAAATAAAAAAGAAGCAGTGTGAGCTGGGCACTGTGCATGAGGATCTATATTTCCTCAGTGGTCACTAATTCATCTAATTCTTTGAAGGGTCAGATGGATTAGCATTCCACTAAAGGTCAGGGACCAAAGAGTGACAAACTAGAAGTCTGGAGTCCGGGAAACAAACTGTGTGTGTCTAACAGTAACCAGGCCCAAAATAGGAGGAGCAGGACAAGTCACTGAAAAATACTGGGGAGGGATAAGGTGGAAGACTAAAGAAAAACATTATAGACTTTGGTTCAAAATGTTGAGAAATCTCTACTCAGAGACAGTACCTAGGCAGGAAACCATAGCTGATGCAGAAGACTGGAAGTGACAGCCTGGGACCAGCTCCAATGCGCATAAGACTGAATGGCTGGCTCAGCAAGTTGGAAACTCCCCTGAAGAATCGAAGGCCTTAGCATAAGCTGCCCCTTTCCCAAGATGCTTGACTACAGGAGATGAGGAGGAAAGCAGGTTCTTGCTGTCTGGAAGTTAACAGGTAAGTGTGCAAACAGCAGCTGCCCAAGCAACCTTAATTTTGCCCCTTGTATGTATGCATGATGCAATCTTTAAATTGCATCATATTATTTCCTTCCCCAACAGGACCCCTGAATCAGTCTCTTTCATCCTGCCCATGCTACAGCATAGCACACAGCACAATGTGAAAAACTGAAAAACAAAATGATCACACACAGAATCATGCTCACTTATTAATGTGTAATCTCTCCCCTCCAGCTCCAAATTTGCCTGCTGACTCAGAGGGAATCTAAGACAGTGTACCTCATATTAAAAGCACAGAAAAGGGTTATAAAATAATGTAACAAATTAGGCCATGCTCTAATTTACACACTCTTTCAGCACCTTGGTGAATAAATTACTAATGTGTGAGGGAGTCTAAACTGTAAGTGGATGTAAATAGGTGTAAGAAAGCATCAATGAGACCAAATAATTCTATTACAAACAAAAGATTCAAAACCAAATCTTCAATATAATGCAGCACTACTGTTACCAACTAGGAGCACTGAATTTATGCTCCAGCTTTGACAAAAGCTGCACCACAGAGGTGAGGGAGAAAGCTAAAGCTGCCTTTACCTACCCAGAGATTCCTGATGAAACACTTACTTGGAGAAATTCTGGCTGATTTTCCAGAGGGAATCTTCTTGATAAACCTGGAGGTGCTCCCCAAACAGCATCAAATGCACTATTTCTGCAATACCAACCAAGTCTATCTGAAACCACAACAATCAATATTAGAAAACTGCTTCTGCTAATCTCTGCAGCCATTTCACCATTCCTCCACATCCATTCAATACAGCACAAAAGCATTTTTAATAGCAATCGTGCCACTAGAGATGTCCCACAACACCTTCTGCATCCAATAACCCTGTATTGTGGTGTTTGTGAGGAATTAAGCTAAGCAAAGGAAAGCAAAGCAAACTACTATAGGAAGCAAAATCCTTGTTTAGCATTTCAGATTGAGACACGGTCTAGCTATTTATAATGAACTCTAGTTGTCAGATGAATGTAGGTACACAACTGCCCCAGATTAACAATGCCAGTTTCTTCAGCTAATGTAGAATACACAGGGTCCAGCTGAAGGGTTTTTGTTGGAGTTATGGCTGTTGTGAAAGATGTTGCTTAATTAGATAAGATCTATAAAAACAGGCCACATGTCCAACGACATTCAGCTTAGAATATTAGCTCTCAGTCTCCATCTCGGTTCTTCAGATAAGCTACAGACACTTGTCAAGGGGCACTTATAGCAATTACCCTGGGTTAATATGTACTTACCTGATAAGGAAGAGAGCACTTGGCTAGGATCTGTTGTCCATACTGGGTCTGAGCTATTGGGAAGCTGTTGAGTAAACTCATTCTAGGCTGCAGTCTCACATCCAGGCTGTAAGAGAAGTCCACTATCTTCAAAGCACTGGTAATCTCATTATTAGCAAATGGATCACAGATCCTAAGGAAAGAATTCCAAGGAAACATAAAAGACAAAGAAGCAGCAACATTTCCTTTTATTATCTTGCGCTGCAGGTAAGAATCTTAGCCATGCCAATGGCTCCCTCTAATGGTTAGTTTAGGAATGGCTTAACCCTCATATCATGTAAGTTAAATGATAATATTGGCATCTCCAAGCTTTGCTATGGGAAAGTTGCTTTACAGAGATAATCCTATCTTGATATAAGTATCACAGCTAGGGAGTCTGAAATAAGAGATGCCGTGAGGAGGAAAATTTAATATAATGCTTTGAACTTCTTTATCTCATTCTCGCCAAGGATCTCAAAACAATTCAAACATGAACGGGGTACTGTGAAGTTTAATCCATTAGATATAGCCTGTTTTACAGTTAGAGAGAGACAGACACCGACAGTGACAGATTAAGTGATTTACCCAAGGTAACAATATGTAGCCGTGCCAGGAACAGAATCCAGGTCAAGATCCCCAGTCATTCTCTTTCAATACTTGTACATTGTGGGCCTACTTCATAATTATGAATGCCTTTTCTTTTTAACTTTAATATTAATGATGTTGTTTTAGCATTAAAAGGGGGATCAGTATTTTCCCTCAAATGTCATGGATTAGTCTGTGTCTTATATGCAGACAATATAGTTCCTATATCACAAACAGTGGGATTGAAGTGCTTATTAAATGTGTTTGGTTTATAGTGACAACAGGAGGCCCTTTTGATAAACTACTCCAGAACTAGATAACTATTTTTAGTCAAAGACTGAGGTTGCACAAATTCAGGATTTATGGGCAATATATTGAACAAGTTAGTTCTTTCCTTTACCTGGGTATCCGGTTCTTATAAAACAGGTTGTGAGATAAACATATTTAGGTAGCAAAAGAGAAGGCTTCAAAATCAATGCAAGCTGTTTTACTTTCACCTGGGCTCATGAAAGCAACTTAATTGCACCAGCCCTTAAAATGTTTGAGGCTAAGGTATGCACTCAAATTCTATATGGCGTGGAAATATGGAAATGGAATGATCTCACACGAATGGAAGGGATTCAAAACAAAAATTTCTTTGGAAGATTTCTTGGTTCTCTCAAATAACATTCCAGCTGTTCTTCTTAGAGCCGAGACCTGCATGAATTCTATTTTGTCCGAAGTGCAATACCGTAGTATCAATTTTTGACTTTGTATTTACAGTATGCCAATGTTTGCCAAGGCTATGCTTAGAGGAACAGCTCAGAAAGGCTTTTTCATGTAAGTTTCATTGGTTAAAATTCCATGTATTCTCTCTAGGCTTCTCAGAATTGGAAATGATTAGATTTAAATCCCTAATCAAGTTGAGATTAGAGGACATTAATAAGTAGCTAGACACAGCAGTTGTTCCAACTATAGGTATGTCAATCTGTTAAGACTCATGGGCACACCAGATATTTAGAAAGTTTGTACAATAACAAGTTAAGGAAGGCTTTTACAGCTCTCTGATTTCAATCTATGCAGACAGCTTACTTAGAGGGCTGATATTACTGGTATTGAGAATTGTAACCTCCTCTTTCCTTGTGGCTTGGGGAAGGTGGAAGACCTACCCCATTGTTATAGTGTAATTGCAATTGCTACTTAAAGGTCAAAATGGCTTTCCGTGTTTTTGTCCTGGATCTCTTTTTCCTATGACCTCTCAGAAAATAAAACATTTATTAGGAACTGACAGCACATTTGTGACCTGAGCGATTGCCCTGTTTGCATGGCTAGCCAGTAAAATAAGCAAAAGGCAAGAGACAGTGATTATATGGTTTAATTGGTTTGGTTTTTTAATTTGTATTTGTGTATTTTAAAATTCTGGATTTAGTTTAAGTTTTATTGTAATATACTGTGGTTTTGCTACATTGCCTATAGCAATGTTACTATTAATAAAACATGACTAGTAAATTATGAGCTCACTTGCTTATCCTAATGACTTGTCAGTTGGAGTGACAGAGGAGAGGAAGACCTGGGTGTATTGATTGATCGCAGGATGACTGAACCACTACTCTGATGTGGCTGTTAAAAAAGCCTGAGCATCCTAGGACTGCATTAGCCGAGGTATTCCAGTAGAAACAAGGAAGTGTAGTACCATTATACAAGACACTGGTGAGACCTCATCTGGAATACTGTGTGCAGTTCTGGTCTCCCATGTTTAAGACAGATGAATTCAAACTGGAATGGGTGCAGAGAAGGATGAGCAGGGGAATGGAAAGCCTACCTTATTAGAGGAGACTCAAAGAGCTTGGCTGGTTTAGCCTAACCAAAAGAAGGCTGAGGGAAGATAGGATTGCTCTCCATAAATACATCAGATGGATAAATAACCCCCCCCTCTCTCTCCTCCTCGTATTTAAGTTAAGCGCCAATGTGGACACAAAAACAAATGGATATAAGCTGGCCATCAATAAGTTTAGGCTTGAAATTAGGTAAAGTTTTCTAACCGTCAGAGGAGTGAAGTTCTGGAAAATCCTTCCACAGGGAGCAGTGGGGGGCAAAAAAAACTAACTGGCTTCAAGACTCAACTTGGTAAGTTTATGGAGGGGGGTGGTATGATGAGACTGCCTACAATAGCATGTAGATGACCTGTGACTGCTAGCAGCAAAATATTTCCAGTGGCTGGTGATGAGACACTAGATGGGGAGATGTACCCCATAGTAACACCCTGGCACCCCCAGATTCATCATTGTTATATAAATTGCAACAATTTTGCATAAATGTGTCTGGAGATGTCAATGGAAAAGTTAGGGTTTGCTGAATATGATTATCCTATTTGTATACATGTATCATTTTTGTATCTGAAGTTATAAATATTGACTATGTACCTGTATTTCAAACGTGTTTGCTCCTGTGGTAACAAGGTAGTTTACATCCAGTCAAGCCAGCATATTGTGAATGGATTTACCAAGTTGATGGCCCATCAATGAACACAAGAGGCCATGGAAGAAGCTTATCCCCACCTGATGGACTTTCCTGTGGACAATCTAGCCAGAATATTGATAATGGCTAAGGCTATGTTTCAGTTATGGGTATTTTTAGCAAAAGTCATGGACAGATGCAGTAAACAAAAATTCATGACCTGTGACCAGTCCATGACTTTTACTATATACTCTTGACTAAAACTTGACTGCTCTGGGGCAGAGGACGGCCCAGGGGCACCATGGGTGCTCTGGGGCAGGGAGCAGCCTAGGGATGCTGCGGGGGGCGGCCTGGGGTGTGCAGCCTAGGACCCGTGCTGCTGCTGGGAGGGGTGGGGGTGGCTGGCAGACTCCCTACCCAGCTGTGCATGGCTCCCGGAAGCGGCTGGCATGTCTCAGCAACATGTCCCTCCCTAGGTGGACTCTGAGGCGTGGCAGTTCTGCACACTGCATCCACCTGCAGTCACAGCCCTCACAGCTCCCATTGGCCAGGAACCACAGACAGTGGGAGCTGTGTGGGGCCGTGACTGCAGGTGGATGCAGTGTGCAGAACTGCCTGGCCATGCCTCTACCTAGGAGCCAAGGGAGGGACATGTTGCTGCTTCCAGGAAGTCCCCCTCCCCACCACCCGAGGAAAGTGCTGTCCAGAGCCCTCACCCCCTCCTGCACCTCATCCTCTGCCTCAGCACTGAGCTCCCTTCTGCACCCCAAATTCCTGCTGCTGCTGGAGGGGAGGTGCAAAGTGGCCCAATACTGACCTAGCAGCAGTCGGTGTGGCTGGCCGGGGGCTGCCGGAGCTGCTTAGGTGGCCCCCCGGCCAGCTGCACTGGCTGTTGCAGAAGTCACAGAGGTCCCCGAAAATCACAGAATCCGGGACTTCCATGACAGACTCTCAGTCTTAGTAATGGGCCCTGCTATGACTCAAAGCATGCAAGGGCATGTGACCGGCTCATGTGACTCTGAACTCCATCTTGTGCCTGTACTTTTTCTACTAACTGTGCTGGGGATTTGTTTGGACAATGAAGTTCCCGCCACATGGCAGAAGCTATAAAAGAGGGAAGTGACATCATCACTTGGCTTTACTTCCCCCACAACTGAACACCTGGAAATATGGCTAGAGGATAAAGACTGACTGGGGAGGTGGTCCTAGGCTAGAAAGGAAGAATCCCAGCCTGCGTATGGAAGATTGGTGAACTGTTTGTACTATCAGAGACTCCGGTTGATTCAAATCCTGTCTAGTTTATAGAACTCAGATTCAGAGTGGTAGCCGTGTTAGTCTGGATCTGTAAAAGCAGCAAAAAGTCTTGTGGCACCTTACAGACTAACAGACGTTTGGAGCATGAGCTTTCGTGGTGAATACCCACTTTGTCAGATGCATCCAACGAAGTGGGTATTCACCCACGAAAGCTCATGCTCCAAAATGTCTGTTAGTCTATAAGGTGCCACAAGACTCTTTGCTGCTTTTACAGAACTCAGATTGCGATTTTGTTTATTTCTTAGGTATCTACTTTGCTCTATACACTTAGTACTTATAATCACTTAAAATCTATCTTTTCTGTAGTTAACAACATCTGTTTTACATTTAAACTAAAATAGCGTGGTGCAAAGGGAAATCTGCTCAGGAACAGGTGCAGGTGCATTGTCCTCTCCACATTGAGAGAGGGACAGACTGGATAATAAACTTACACTGGTCAGGCTTTTGACCAGGGCAAGATGGTACACATGCTCAGGGTCCAACTGATTGCCATACTTGGTGTTGGGAAGGAATTTTCAGCTAGATCAGATAGACAGAGACCCTGTGATTTGTTTGCCTTCCTCTGCAGCATGGGGCACTTGCATGTTTAAACTAGTGTAAATAGTGGACTCTCTTTAACTTGAAGTCTTTAAATCATGATTTGAGGATTTCAATAACTCAGCCAGAGGTTAGGGGTCTATTACAGGAGTGGGTAGGTGATGTTCCGTGTGCAGGAACTCAGATTAGGTGATCATATAGTCCCTTCTGACATTAAAGTCCATGAGACTTGACAATAGCGTGGTTTTTTGTTTTTGACCCATCTGTTTTGCCACTAAGGGAGGTTTAAAAAAAAAAGTTGCAAGTATGGGGTAAATACAGACATGTTTTTACTGGGTCCCATTATTAGTCACTGAGCCAGATTCTGATCTCCATTATACCAGTTTACATCCAGGATAACTCCACTGAAGTCAGTGGAGTTAACTTTGTAAAATTAGTGTAGCTTGAGAGTTACTATTCAGGATTTATGCTAATACAGAGATCATTATCTGCAAAAAGAGTTCCACCACAAAACACAAGGCTACTCAGTTCACAGGTGAACTTGTGTTTCAGCAAGGACACAATCCTAAAGAAGCTGGAGAGGAGAGAAAGGGACAAGGACTGAAGTAGCTTGTATGAGTCATTTTAAAAGTACAGATGTTGCTCCTTAGCTCCCTGCTTTTGAGTTTCATGTGGGATCTAGACAGCAAGGCCAATGACGGGGATGAGCTGAGCAATGTGCAAGAAAGCAACCGCAGCAACAATGTGAAGGAGCTAAATATTTGTAAAGAGGCTTCCTTCATCAAAGCCTGAGGAAGAAAACTGATGATGTCCTCTGAATCAAGTTAGGCCATGTCTACATACTACAGTGGCAGAGTTTACAGCTCTGTCACTGTAGCATTGTAGTACAGATACTTCCTACGTCAATGCAAGGGATTTTTCCACTGATGTAGGTAAACCCACCTCTCCGAGAGGCGGGTAGCCAGGTCAGCAGAAGAATTCTTCCACTGACCTAGCTGCATCTACATGGTGGTTAGGTCAACTTAACTACATTGCCCTAGGAACAAAATTTTTCACATCACTGAGCGATGTAGCTAGGTTAATTTAATTTTAGGTGTAGGCCAGGCTTTAGAAGCTGGCTGCAAAGGGGAACCGATTAATCTGCTTCCAGATTAGAATATTCACTTTTTTTAAAACCTCAGCCTTCTAAATTTCTTTTCAGATATTTAATCTCCAATGGCAAGTTACTTTACATCCATTGCTGTCGTGTTCTAATACATTTGTATGTGAACTTGCCAATTTTAAAATAGTAACTATATAATGGAGTATTTTCTTCAGGAATACCCTCTTCCTTCATATATGCCTTTTATAGATTTCCACATCAACTTTCCTAGCCTGCCTGCCCTCTTACCTCCTCAAATAGTGAACCATGTCACTATAACCTGCACAGGCTCAGGACAGAGCTTGAACAGAATGCATTTTTCCAGGTCTCTGAAAAGAGGCTACCAACCTGTCTCCCAGGAAGAGAGCCTCTGGACAAAGTTTCCATTGACAATCTCTGCTTTGTGTAGCTTCTGCACCACATCCAGGATATTGTAAACAACCAGCATATCACTTCTTCAGGGATGGCTTTACAGCACTGGATGATATCCTGAAGACAGAGAGAACAAATATATCCACTGTGGAACCATTCTTCTGCCAAGAGATAGAGCAGCAGACAGGAACAATTCTATGATACAAGCTTTCACTTTTTCTAGACAGCTCTAAGGAGAAACCAGGAAGCTTCTCCAATTCAGCCCTCCTCGTTCAGACACATACATGATCAGTTTTCCACCTAGACAACAAACCCATCAGAATTCAAGTGACTGCAAGTTCTTAGTGGACTCTGCTGATAAATAGCTGAAGAATCTGGGTGGAAAAAAAAAAGTTTAATTGAAGGTTGAAGTTTGCCTTTATTTTTTAAGCCCTGTATATGCTAAAGCTCAAACTATGTTAAGTCAAAACCGTATTTAAACACAAATCTTTCTAGCAAAATGCTAACGCTACTCCCCTGTGGCCAGAGCAGACTGGAAATCTAGATTAGAGAATTCTCAGGGCTGCAGTTAGAAGACCTGGATGACACATAAACACTAGTTCTGGGGGATTGGGGTGGTGTGATTCATGCCTCAAGTCACTACTGATGCCTCTAGGGACCAAAAAGTTTTAGGCCACATCTACACAGGGACATTCAGGAAAGTTAAGGCAAGGTCAATTAAAAGTTGTGAAGTTATTGTGCATAAAATTAAAGTGTGATAAACTTTGCTCCTGAATGAGAGCACCTACACAAAGTGGCCTTTGCAGGGTTAAGCTACAGCAACCCGCCCCCAACTTTACTTCTGAATGAGGGCATCCACACCAGGGTTCAACACACTTCAAATTTATCCACATTAGCTTCACACCTTCAGCTGACCTGGCCTTTACTTTCCTAAGTGTCCCTATGTAGACAAGCCTTTTGAAGTTAGGGAACTCCTTGTCTCATACTCGGAAGCACAAAACCCAGGAGTGAGAATGCTGCTTAGATACCATCTTTATAGCAAAAATGCTTCTTGCTAACATCAAAATTGCATTCAGACAGGGCCCTATGTTTAATCAAACATTCCAGGTCCCTTGAATATGCTTCACATCCAGCAAGAACCAACATTTCTAACTGCAAGTACAGGGATCGGCAACCTTTGGCCCGCGGCCCACAAGGGTAAGCCCCCTGGCAGGCCAGGCTGGTTTGTTTACAGGCCGCGTCCATAGGTTCAGCCAATCGTGGCTCCACTGGTTGCAGTTCACCGCTCCAGACCAACGGGGACTGTGGGAAGCGGTGGGGTCCGAGGGATGTGCTGGCTGCTGCTTCCCGCAGCCCCCATTGTCTGGAGCAGTGAACCATGGCCAGTGGAAGCCGCGATCGGCCGAATCTGCGGACGCAGCCAGTAAACAAACCGGCCCGACACGACAGCGGGCTTATCCAGGCAGTCTGCGTGCCAAAGGTTGCCGATTCCTGTGCTAGTATCTATGCTACAGTTCAAGTCTTCCTATGTCATACATAGATTGTTTGCACTGACCCAGAGGGTAAAGCGATTTATCTCTCTATGCAGAATAGCACAGCCATCCAGGTATAAGAAACAGCTGCAGTTCTCACTGAAGCTTTGGTCAAAGTCATTACTCAGACGCTCTTGCAACTGGAGTGTGATATAGAAATCCCAAGGCACAGGCTTTGAAGACACCTATAAAAAAAGGTACATAAAAAAAGATATGAGTTACTGTTGGAGTAAACCTAAATACTCATCCTCACATACAGCTCAGGAAGCTCCTCTCATTTCACTGAGAAGTCAGACTACACAGGGCCAGAACTACTATTCTATTTCAAGAGCAAGGTGCAAGATCTTAAATAATTCTATACTCCAAATTCACTCAGCTGCCATGACCAGATTTTACCCTGCTGAGCTGATAGTTTTTAACTCTGTACTGTTCAGGTGTGCATATGGTGACAGGTCCTACCTTTATTGCAAACCCCTTTGCATCCAGCTCGGCAAAGCTGGACAGAACACCAAAGAACATCTTATACTCTTCACTGGTCCAGTATTCCCGTTTGATGCAGTAAATCTCATTCCCTATTGAGGAAGTTTAAGTTGAGAAGAGATCACAGGAAGTACATGTATACAGAAAATGGCAAATCTTTATATTATATTTATATTATATTTATAAAAAATATGCATGGCATATGGCAAATATGGCAAATCCTTATATTATCTTTATAAAAAATATGCATGTTTGTTTCCCCACTCACTTTTGAGTTTTGACCTACCAGAGACTGCATATCTGGGTTGTTGTGAAAGAACTGTGAACATATGAATGGGAGTTATAATGGAAGACCAATGACAGGACATTAACCAAGGAAGGAAGACAATGTTTCAAGCTCTAATTATGATGATCTAGGGTGTCTAAACTGTATTCAGAATTCTGCTGCCCAGTGAAGTGGGAGAGATTTGAATCCTGGATGCTTGGGCAAGAAAGGCGGTTTGGACTGCCAGCAGAGAGATGCACATACGTTTTGCTTTTTCATTCTAATCTAAGGACCCTAAAATACTTTCTTGCAGTTGACTAATAAATACGGGCTTATTTTGAGAAGTGCCCTGCAATGCTGAAAATATCTGCTGGTTGCACATAAGGTGGACAGAAAGCTGGCTGGTTCGTTGGGCTCAACGGGTAGTGGTCAATGGCTCCATGTCTAGCTGGCAGCTGGTATCAAGCAGAATGTCCCAAGGACAGGTCCTGGGGCCGGTTTTGTTCAGTATCTTCATTAGTGATCTGCAGGATGGCGTGGACTGCATCCTCAGCAAGTTTACAGGTGACACTAAACTACGAGGAGTGGTAGATTCGCTGGAGGGTAGGGATAGGATACAGAGGGACCTAGATAAATTAGAGGATTGGGCCAAAGGAAACCTGATGAGGTTCAACAAGGACAAGTGCAGGATGGAAGAATCCCATGCACTGCTACAGACTAGGGACTGAATGGCTAGGAAGCAGTTCTGCAGAAAAGGACCTAGGGGTTACAATGGACGAGAAGCTGGATGAGTCAACAGTGTGCTCTTGTTGCCAAGAAGGGTAACGAAATTTTGGGCTGTATAAGTAGGAGCATTGCCAGCAGATAGAGGGACGTGATCATTCCCCTCTATTTGGCACTGGTGAGGCCTCATCTGGAGTACTGTGTCCAGTTTTGGGCCCCACACTACAAGAAGGATGTGGAAAAATTGGAAAGAAAGAGTCCAGCGGAGGGCAACAGAAATTATTAGGGGGCTGGAGCACATGACTTTTGAGGAGAGGCTGAGGGAACTGGGATTGTTTAGTCTGCAGAAGAGAAGAACGAAGGAGGATTTGATAAGCTGCTTTCAACTACCTGAAAGAGGGTTCCAAAGAGGACAGATCTAGACCAGCGATCAGCAACCTATGGTATGCATGCCAAAGGCAGCACACAAGCTGATTTAGCGTGGCATGCTACTGCCAGCCTGGGGTCCCAGCCACCAGCCCTGCTCAGCCCGCTGTTGGCCTGGATAGATAGAACCCCGGGTTGGCAGTGGGCTGAGCGGGGCTGGCAGCCAGGATCCCGGCTGGCAGGGACCGGCGAACGGAACCCTAGACCGGCAGTGGGCTGAGATGCTCAGCCCGCTGCCGACCTGGGGTCCCAGCCACCAGTCCACTCAGCCCTCTGCCAGTCGGGGGTTCCATCCGCCAACCCCTGTAAATGTTAAAATGTATTACTGCATGCGAAACCTTAAATTATCGTGAATAAATGAAGACTTGGCACACTACTTCTGAAAGGTTGCTGACCCTGCTTTAGACTTTTCTCAGTGGTACCAGATGACAGAACAAGAAGTAATGGTCTCAAGTTGCAGTGGGGGAGGTTTAGGTTGGATATTAGGAAAAAAACTTTTTCACTTGGAGGGTGGTGAAGCACTGGAATGGGTTACCTAGGGAGGTGGTGGAATCTCCATCCTTGGAGGTTTTTAAGGTCAGGCTTGATGAAGCTCTTGCTGGGATGGTTTAGTTGGGGATTGGTCCTGCTCTGAGCAGGGGGTTGGACTAGATGACCTCCTGAGGTCCCTTCCAACCCTGATATTCTATGATTCTATGAACAGGAATAAGTCTCTGATAGGAGTCTAAACTCATTTAGACCTGCTGGAGGAGCAACGGTGAGAAAGAGGTGCTGAAGCTGAGCTGTGGATCTCTCTCTTGCAAAAAGCAGGGGGTGTAGGGGCTAGTGCTAACAGGGTACACTTCCAGAGAGACTGCACAAAAGACAGAGACAAGCTTGCCCTTTGGATCCGTGGCATGTCCAAATTAAGCTCTCTAGAGGCAACATGCTACCACATTAACTGCAATATCTAACTCCCAAGTTATTTTTCAAAATGTACAGTTTGGAATCCATTCTGAAGGGAAAAACCTAAGCCAGTCTGAATAGAATGCCAGCACACTAGGGTCTCTTACTGCTTACCCAGCTCTATTTCTTTTTCCAGCTCCATCACAGGCATGGGCCCATTCTCTGAACAAAAACTTGGAGAATTACTCAGTGAATCTGGCAGAGGGTCCAACAGCCTTCTGCGCTGCTCTGCACTCCACAACACTTGAGGTGGGTCATCTAGAAACAAAAAAGTAATAGAGTTACAGATGGGCAGGATTCAGATGTGGATTTGGTCTCTGAAGCCAGCATGTGTGATTAGATTAGCACGTGGATATCATGAGACGTTGCTTGTATTCCCATTCTGCTACTGATCTTCTGCAGTATCACTTTGGGCAAGTCCACTAACCTCTTATTTATGGTTTCTTCTTTTGCTAAGTGTACAGAGTAACATTTACTCACCTTTGAAGATTCTGGGATGAAAGGTACTGAATAAGTGCAGATCATTTAAACCAAGGCTTAGTCAACTTTTGTACTTCTTAAAAAACAAGATTTAAACTAGCAGATATTTGGGTTTAGGTGCATTTATCTGAACACCACAAAATCCTGTCAGGACATGTTCCAGTTTTGACCCATTTCTAGAGCAGACAAAATTTGTGAGGTTTTTTTTTGTTGTTTTTTTTTTTTTACTAAAGACTTACTGGGAATGTAACCCCTCTTCCAGGCCATGACAAAATTAAAAAGGTTACAGATGAAGTCATCCAGCCACATTTACCCATAACAGTGTTAATCTGTTTATAATAAAGTTGGGGCCACTAAACTACTTTGAATGGTCACAAACAAGGCTACATTTTAGTCACGGGTACTTTTACTAAAAGTCACGGACAGGTCATGGTGTGTAACCTGTGACCTATTCATAACGTTTACTAAAAATACCAGTGAATAAAACTTGGGGTGGTGGGCTGCCTGGGGGACTCGTGGGTGCTGGGGGGCACACCCAGGCAGCAGCGTGCTGCCTGGGACCCCCGCTGGTGCTGGGAGGGGCAAGAGGCTGGCAGGGCCAGTAGCGAGAGAGGGGGGCACAGTGGCCTGAGACTGCCCCAGCAGCTGCCGGTGCACCTGGCACAGGGGCTGCCTGAGTCTTAGTCATGAACCCACAGCCTGAGTCATGAATCTTAACATTTTTCATTCTACAGAGCAAGTATACAGGAGAAATACAAAGATATGAGCTGAGATTCCTCCACCCACTCCTGTTTACTAGAATATAAAAAGAGTAAATTCTGAAGATAAAAAAAAAGAAAAAAGAAAACCCATTAGTCTTATTCAATAGTTCTATTAAACTGGAAGAGAAATAGTTTTGAAACCGTTTGAGAGAACGATGGAGAGAAAAATTGACCTTCTGTGATTAGGAATAGTTCTATACAGCAGAAGAACTAGACAGAACTAGATGGTTTTGAATATAGTTGTCTCTCCTGATAAACATGCATAGATCCAACGGCCTCTGAAATATTATACTTCAGAAGGGCATTCAATATTTTCCAGTGCTCTGCTGAGCTCACTGGCACCAATTCTAATTTATGCTTCCAAAAAAAATCAAACTAACTATCTTTGATCACTCTGAAATTAGTGTGTCAAAGAAAACTATTGAGGCCCAATTATAGGAGTATTAAACTTCAATGCGAATGATTGGGTTTTTACTCAATAACTATTCAATAATTATTATAATTCAAATGACTGAGATGTGGTAGCTCCTGGAGTGAGATTCACTTTTTGTACCTTCATTATAAGGCAGTTTTTCCAGAGAAAGATATAAAGATTTAGGCTCTGATCCTGCATACTGAATGTGCATGGATGAGCCCCTGTGCCAGTTCAGACCCCCCATCTTCACCAGGGATTCCACACAAGTGTGGACTCTAATTTGCATGACTGTGGCTTAAAACAGTATCCAGCTTTAAGTTCCCAAGCAAGCCTTGCAATCTTTGCATTTCTGTTCACGTAAGTACAAAAGGTTTTCCTTACAAGAAGGTATTTCGTGGATCCATTTGAAACATTTCAAAAATATTTCATCCTGACAGGATTCTTTTTCGAGCCACACTTTCATCTCACATCCCGGGGATGCCTTTTAAACAGTGATGCCTAATTCTAGAAACAGACAGTTATCACAAAAGGCTTACTGGGAACAGATTTTAGGTATGTCTACTCTACAATTAAAAACCTGCAACTGGCCTGTGCCAACGGACGTAGGCTAAGGAGCTGTTTAATTGGGCTGGAACACTGGCTCTGAGACCCCACCAAACATACCCTAAATGATCTATGCTAATGAAGGATTGTTTCCAATAGTATGCTAGTAAATTTACTATCCACTAACAGTCAACTTACATGCTTCTTCCTGAAATCAAATGGGAGATATGAATGCTCAACATCTTTGAAAATATAGCCACTTAATATGGATTTAAGTACCTAGCTATACACACCCACCATTTTGCAAGTTTGGGCTTATTACAACATATGAGATAACTCTGACTCTAGAAGAAAAGTGTAGTTGTAGACATATCAGCCCCAGCATATATGAGACACAAGGTGGATGAGGTAAGCTCTTTTAGTGGCTCAACTTTGGCTGTGGGGGATGGAGGAAGAGAGAGAAGATTTCGAGCCACACAGAGCTCTTCTTCAGGTCTGGGAAAGGTACCTGAAGAAGAGCTCTGTGTGGCTTGAAAGCTTGTCTCTCCCACCAACAGAAGTTGGGCCACTAAAAGATATTACCTGATCTACCTTGTCTCTTCTAGAAGAAAAATTTCTTTCAATTACAGCAGCCATTTCGACTAGAAGAGGAAAACAATCAAAGTGAAGGAAAACAATCAAAGTGACTTTACAGAATCAGTCCTCATAGTTTGTGTTTTCCATACCAACAAGGGAGGAAAGACATTCAGAAAAAAGAAAGTTGTGATTGTAAAAGCAAAAAAAAGTTGAAGCAGAACTTAAAGGGCAAGTTTAAGACATTTCCAAAATATGTTTAGATTTCGAGTTCAATGATGGCCTTTTCAATATCCCACACTATGGCACTTTGACTACTTTCCTGTGAAGACTGTTCTAGAGCCTAAAAGATCTTTCTGTAAGGAAGCTTTCCCTGCCATTTAACCTAAGGGTTGTCTACAGAGAGTTAGTCCAGAATAAAAATGTCCATACAAGGAGTTAATCAGGAATAGTTAATGCACTTTAAATTCAGACCCTACCTTATTCTGGATTAGTTTTCATGTGTACAAAAGCCCTTATTTTTCTATTTCTTAATTTCATCCCATTACTCTTAATTATATTCCATTATATTGCCTTAAATGATCCCTCTCCCTATTTAATATTAACATCCTTCAAAATTTGTTTTATTTATACTCCCCACACTGTTACTCAGCTTAGTTATAAGACAGGATACCACAGCCCACTGCATAGACTTACACTTATAAAACCATAAAACCAATGAGATGTTGACACAAAGTACAGCAGAATACACGACATACATACTGAAGAGACTGCAGCTGAGCTCAAATCTAAGACACATTGTCTCAAGTAAAATTCAGACTTGCTACTTACTAGTACTGTCTTCACTGCCTCCAGCGTCGCTAGCCATTTCAACAGGCAGGCTCTGAGCCAATTCCAGTTTCTCAGGGATATGCAGATATTTAATAGTGGAGATATGTGTAACAGAGGAAAGAGAGGAGGCTGAGGAAACAGATGAACCAGAGGAGTGGGTGTCTTCCTGACTTGCTTCCATAATTGGGCTGTAAATGAGAAGACTATCAGCTACTCAACCTTCCAGCTGCTGTGGTGCCTGATGCCAATCCCTGAGCTACAAAAATATGCCAGAGATCACCAGTAAACACAGTGAATTTACAATCCCCTTTTCATCCTGAAATGGAGACTGGACAAGCCCTCATGAGCCAAACCATTAATATATTAACAAGAAAGTAGGAAACGCTGAAATATAACCGGAATTGGTTATTCTCTCTAATCTTTTTGGCTAAAATTTTTACTCAGCTTTAATCTTTAGATACACAGAGCACATTGCAGCAAAGCTGAGACTGTTGGCTGAACAATGAATTCTACTTTATTGGTGTAACATCTCGAAGAATGACAAAATGCAACCCAAATCCTGGACTGAGCTGGAAAAATGATGTGTTAAGTACACCTGGCTCTACTAACAACATTCGCTATATCTAATCTTGGGAGAGAGACGCCCAGCAACCAAAGACACAAATAGGAAAAAAGAGCACAAGGTATTTTGCTCTTGATGGAGATGTGATCCACAGAGAATTACCTCAGCTTCTTAATGCAAAGAGTTTCATTGTAGATACCCTCACAAATAGGGATTTGCTGGCTCAGAGATGTGCTCTTAGGCTCTGGACACTCTTCCTTCAGGGTACTCTCTGGATTGGTAGGAGGTTGGATTCTCTGTGCCACTACACCATGAAAGGGAGTTGATGCCAAGTGGGCTGCCCTAACAAAGTCACAGGTATCTTCTGGGCTGGGGCAAAGGGTTTTGTTCTTATAGGAGCCAGTCAAAATTGCATCTTCAGCTAAGGGTTCAATTCCATGGAGCTCATCCTGAAACAAGTAGAAAGCAGAACAAAATTAGATGACAGCTACCACCCAGCCTCTTGATTTTATTTTATTTTTGGTCTTGAACAGTTTCTATTAAAAAGCCTGTCACACATAAAAAGCCTCTGAAGATATCTACCTTCCCCTACTCTCCAACACAAAAGCAACAACTTGTTTCTCATTTTTAGCTTCCTTCCTGAAAACTTCCAGATGGCAGACTACTGGATGTCCTTGGTATTTATGCTGGTTAACAATGTAAATTGTACATAATTCTGCTTTCTGACAGTTTACAGTAGAACTCAGAGTCACGAACACCAGAGTTACAAACTGACCAGTCAACCACACCTCATTTAGAACAAGTAGTATGAAAAAAAATCAGACAGCAGCAGAGACCCAAAAAAGCAAATCAGTACAGTACTGTGTTAAACTACTAAAAAAATAAAAGGGAAAGCAGCATTTTTCTTCTGCATAGTAAAGTTTCAAAGTTTTGAAAGAACCACGTTTTGTTCAGTTATGAACATTTGAGTTACAAACAACCTCCATTCCTGAGGTGTTCGTAACTGAGGTTCTACTGTATATGCAAATATACAACTAAAATTGGTCTTCGCTTTTTAATTTTTAAACCCATGTCACCTCCTCCAATGATCTCTGTCCCCTTTCTCACTCCTTTTCCAGTTCATACTATTCCCATAGTCAGTACAGTCATCTGATCATCCCCTTCTTCCCACCGCACAATCATCAAAATTTGTATTTCTCTTCCCTTCTGGCTCTTCTCATCTAGGATGAAAGGTATCTCTGGCATAGGCTTCACATGCTCCTCCTATATCATACTGTTAGTTTTAGTTGGGTAACTGAGTTCTGCCTACCTAGAATTATATCATTTTCTTTCTGTCCTGAGCCATTATTTAACATACTGTTGCTGAGTACTGTTTAAACTAAAGCTTACTACCATTCACCTCAGAAGTGGGTGAATTTCAGGGTACGTCTACACTACAGGATAATTTCGAATTAACTTAAACCGGTTTTATTAAACAGATATTATAAAGTCGATTGCACGCGTCCACACTAGGCACATTAATTCGGCGGTGTGCGTCCATGGTCCAAGGCTAGCATCAATTTCCGGAGCGTTGCACTGTGGGTAGCTATTACTATAACTATCCGGCCAATAACTTCGATTTACGGCCACACTAACCCTAAATCGATATGTTAATATCAATTTTAGCGTTACTCCTCTCGTTGGGGAGGAGTACAGAAATCGATTTTAAGAGCCCTTTAAATCGATTTAAAGTGCATTGTAGTGTGGACAGCTACAGCGTTAAATCGATTTAACACTGTTAAAATCGGTTTAACAGCGTAGTGTGGACCAGGCCTCAGTGACTAGTAAAGTGATAACCGAATAAAATTTATTTCCATCTAAATCAGTGTATGTTTAGTAGGCACATTATAAAAACTTAAAAATCAAATCAAAAAAAGTGCAACAAACATTAAAATTCTTCACAATTCAAGACAGTCTTCAAAGCCACTAATGACTTCCGAATTCCAAAGTCCTAAAGATCTCTTCTCAATAATCATTCACCTGCAATACTCTGAACCTTTGACACAACCACTCTCCACATTTCTCCTTGAGACCCTCAGTGGTTTTTTTGGACTTCAGGACTGTCCAATTCTTAGTTCTCCTACCTTGCTAATCAAGCCTTCATAATTAGGCTTGCCTCAGGAGAAAGATTTCCTCAGTCTTCCCTTTTGGACATGCCCTAAGGCAGTGGTTCCTAAACTTTTTAATAAAGGTGACCTACCAAATGCATTTTTGTCTTTTGAGGGCCCCCACTGCTCCTACTTCCTCATCTCCCCTCCTCCACCCTCCTTCACAGCTGTCCCCACAACCCTTTACCCTCCCAACCCTCCCCCCACCCACAGCCCCTAGCTGGACCCCTCTCTCTCCCCATGGCCAGGCCACTGTCCCCACTAGCGTGTTGCCTGCTTGCTAGCTCCAGCTGCTTCCTCTGTACTGTTGCTGCTTCCCAGATCCTGCTCCCCACTCTGCTGCCTAAGGGAAGTGAGAACAGGATCCAGGCAGCAGCAGCATGAAGGAAGCGGCCTCCAGGCAACGCGCAGGGCAGAGAAAGACTGCTGACTGACTGTTCACTGGCTCTGGCTGCTTCCTCTGTGCTGCTGCCGCCATCTGGATCCTGCTGCCCTTGTCACTGCCTGATACTCAAAGTAAGTGGGATCAGAAGGGGACACACATGACCCATGATGTGGGAAACACTGCCCTAAAGGCCAGTCTTTCTCCTTTGCATTAGCCTTCTGGCTGCCTACATGTACAACTATTGTTATTTTTACCCTTCTACCCCCCATTCTGTACAGGCCCCCCATACCTCCTCAGAGATGTCTCACCACTTACACATGACAAAAACTGAACTTCTCATCTTCTTTTTGAAACTTCCCTGCCTACTTTCTCCATCATTGGTGACAAATCCACTCTCATTCCTATCACTTAAAGTTGCAACTTTGAGCGTCTCTTTTACTCTTCCCTTTCCTCGACATCTTGGCTGTCACCAAATCTAAATGCTGCTGCTTCTTCTATCACACTGGCTAAAAAAACAAAAACGCCCCTACCTCATCCTCTCTTCAGTCAAGCCATGGTTCACATCACCGTTACGTATCACATGAACTACTGCAGTCTTATCTACTCAGTTTTCACTGATATTCACCTTTCTCCACTTCAATCTATCCAGAATTCAGCCTTAATCATATCTCTGGCCATCCTAATTATATCTTCCTCTCTCAAATCCCTTCATTTGCTCATTACCTATTTCCTCATAAAATTCAAACTCATCTTGACTGCTAAGACTCCGCTCAACTCTGCCCCCTGCCTTGTTATCCCTCACTCCCCATTTTGTACCTTGTCTCTTCTTGCTTTTTTACTGTTTCCCGTCTTGCCCTCTCACCTTAATGCCTTTTCCATTCAGCTTCTAACCACGCATCAGCTGTCTTCTCTCTGCTCACTTTTATAGCCTTGTTTTCTGTCACCAACTTCCATTTCTGTGCAGTGTCCTCCTCCCCCCATCTCACTTCCTACTTTAAAATCATCAGAACTTATGATCTGCTTGTTATACAAGTGATTTTTGTTCACTTCAATCCTCCTTTCCTTTTGTCTACATTCCCTGTTTGTTCAAATTACAATGTAAACTGTGAAGCAATGACTAGGTCTGTTCATGTTGTATAAGAAATAGTCATTAATACGCCATAACTGCATTACGCTTTAGTGTTTTTTAATGCATCTCTCCACCCCAAAAAAAACTGCACTCATATCCTGATCAGCCACGTCTCAAGAGAAAGCTAAAAACAAACAAGTCTTCCAGTGTGATCTGAAGGTCACTCCAATGGCTTGCAAACTAAAGAGAAAAGCCAGGGATCCCTTTTTGAAAGTATGGTTCGGCTAGTTTCCATCAAGGACTCATTAGTCCTTCTATCACACCATCACCAAGTTCAGCAATAGCACATTCTACACCTCCTCCTCTCCTCCAAGAGCTGATAGAGGAAAATTCTCCTTACACAGACTTCGGGTGATATATTTTCTTTGGCGGTGATACTATCTGAACGTTTACGAACAGCAAGGGGACGTCGGGCACTTTTCTGTGGGCGGCCTGCAGGATGACTAAACAAAAAAGTGACATTACATTAAATATTTACAAATATAACTTAAGTCTCTATAGGAGAGCAATTCACTCAACACTTCAAGACCACTTTGCCTCCTTTTTAGGTCAGAATTACAAACCAATACAATAAACTACTTACTAAGAATGAAGACAATCTTGTTAAGGTAGCATGTGTGTGTGTGGAGGGGGTGGGGGGAAAGAGAGGAGAAGATGCACTGCGAGAAGAGAATAATTATGTGGAATTAATAAAGGAAAGATTTAGGATGAAGACTGGGAAATTATTTTCCTGACCATGAGGCTGTGGAGTCTCCCAAGAGCAAGGAGACAAAACTAGACAATGCAAAAAAAGGAATACTATCATGAATAATTGTGCTGTAAAGGGAGTGGGTGGGGGTAGTCTGGGCAATTTATTATATATACACATTTCAGTGATTCTATAACCTGACATTCTGGTTTTCTGAAGCAGACGATTCATCAAATATGGAGAAAAACGTAGTAGGATCCAGTGAAGGAGGGAGATCTGCATCTGGAATTAAAAACAGAGATGGGGTAATACAGACAGATACTCCTGCGCAGCACACACAATAGTGCTTCAGACCCATATAAAAGACAGCTCAAAGTGCCTGTCATAGCAGGAAGTATTTGGACTCATGCTTAAAAACATCCCATTTAAAACACAATAGTGGCTCACTGTGTTAAGATCATTTGGTTTAGCCATGTTAAAGTAACTCAGAGTAAAAGGATGGTTCTTAATGAGCCAGTGTGCTGTGTTTGGAATTTTCTTTATAGCTTGTACCTTTTTTCTTAAGTATGGTCTCAACTTTCTGCTCATCCTGGTCATCCAAAAACACACTGTCTCTCCAGATTTCTGAGCACACAGCTAGAGGCTGGGTTATTTCTGTCAGTAAGGAATAGTAATCTCATGTCTGACCATCAAGAAGAATTTTGTCAGCCTACACCCTTTCAGGAATGAGTAGAGTACACAAGGTCTGAAAAAAGGCATTCTCAGCTACAGCAGTCCAACTGTAGAACACTGCCAGCTCCTCCAGAGACTCTAAACTGATAGTCTCAAAGAGAGAGAGTATGAAACTCTAGAACTGTGCTCAGGAAAAAGGAGGAAGGATCCTCAGCTATTAAAATTATTAGATTTGCAAGTCTCTTTAAATAATCACACCTCTTAATCAACAGAACACTGAGCATCTGAGACCCCTGAACAAGACCAATGCCAATTAAGCATGTTCTTTTTGCTATTCTAATCCACACAGTTCTGCTATTCATTTGAATGACTTTCCATCAGCACAGCCTTCTCTTAGAATGGTATCAATGCAAACAGAACTTACCCTTGGAGCACGGCTGTTCGTGCTGCTGAGCATTTTCTGCCAACTGGGACTCACTGTGAACAAAATACAGGCAAGTTTTTAATACATGCATGCAGCCCCTAAGTAGACTTAGTAGACGAGCAAGCTGAACTCAGCTATGGTATAGCACACTAAACATTACTCCTCTCAGATAAATTATTAAAATCCTCTGAAGACAGATACCTGATTCTGTTCAGAGGCCAATACAGAGATCAGGATATATTTTGATGTATGATAGTTTTTCCAAAAACATGAGGAAAAATTAAAAAACAGGCTTCCCAGAAAGTGATCCATACTAAAAAATGCAAACAAAACCACATTGAGGCAGAGCCTCTCCACTGCCTGCTCCCGGAGCAAATCTTGCACTACCTTTGCAATCCAGTCAGTTTCTTCTCAAGAGACCCTGTAGTGAGTGCTACTATGCTGGAGAAAGCAACTTGTCCTTGTGCTTCAAGAGGTTCTGAATCGCCCACCAAAACTGATTCCATTCTTGCAGGCTCCCTCTCCTCTGTTGGCTGTGACCATGAAAGGGGAAGTGGGCAGAGAGAGAGAGAGAGAGAGCACTCAGTGAGTGAATTGCAAGCCATACTACCAACTTCCAAAACTGTACAGGATAGCATTCTGTGTGTAGTTAAAGTCAAGGTAGATTGATCACTTATTTAAATCACTGGTTTTAACGATGATTGAAAATCAGAAAGCGGATAACTTAATTATTATTTATAATTATATATAGTTTTTACACTTAATTTGGTACTTGGTTAGCCAGGAGGATACAGCATAACTACACACATTTATTTGAGCAATTACATTGCTTAATATAGAAATTAAGACTAAATAAATGTAAGAAAATGCATGGTTAGAAAGTGTATTTACTAGATAATTAACTGTTTATTCATAAATTTGTGTCTAGCTGTATATGGATGGATGTTAGAATTCTGTCTGGGCATTTTTAAACAGCATTTTTATTTCTAGTTAAAAACTACCGTATGGATGCATTGGATACATAAGAAAAAAGTATTTCTGCTTAACTTTCCAGCAAATTACTAACATTTGGAAAAAATGTAACATCAACATTCACTTCACTTTTAGGACTGAAAATTATATAGAAATGTAGTGCAGCATATGACAGACTGTGCGACATTTATAAAGGTTTGACATCAGAAGTGAAAAATGTTTTCTTCCAATTCAATATGTAAAAAGCAGCCTTTAAGTAAATAAGTTTGAGGTGGGCTCTTGCATTTAGTATATTTTTATTTACACAATTTCAATAGAAGCTCAGACCTTAACATAGGTTGTCAAATTTAGTTTTAAAAGAAAAAAATTTAAATAAAAAATCAGATTTAAATAAGTCAGATTTTTTTAAATCCATTAATTTTTATCCATCATAGTTAAGATAAACTGGGGGAAAAAAACAAAACACCTATAGAAAACAATATTTCACCCATCTTTCAGTTATTAGGGTGGTGGCCTTATGACTTGTTTATACCAAAAATTTAAATATCCCTTCAGAGTAAGAGAGAGGAAACTGTACTAGCCAGATAAAAACAGGAGTCACTGTTCCATTAGAACTTTCATCTGCCTTTATACAGGTAGGCCATTAGCACAAACGAACAGGAAAAAAGATACCTGCTCAGATGATCTCTGCTGCTGGTCATCATCTTTCTCCTTTAGCTTCTTCTCCAGCTCTTCAATCCTCCTCTGCATCTCTGCTGTCTGCTGTGCTATGGCATGAAACTCCTCTAAAGAAGGAAAGCGTAATTAAAGTATTATGTATTCCTTGTAAGTAACCCTGTAGCTAAGCCCAAATTATGCACACCCTCAGTAACAGACAGAAGATCCTCTTGTAAAGAAAAAGTTTCCTCATCTTACTTCCTTGGGAATGGTATCTATTTAGACTATTAACTAGGGCTATCAAGCAATTAAAAAAATTAACCACGATTAATCGCACTGTTAAACAATAATAGAATATCATTTATTTAAATATTTTGGGTGTTTTCTACATTTTCAAATATATTGATTTCAATTACAACACAGAATACAAAAATGTACAGTGCTCACTTTATATTTATTTATAACAAATATTTGCATTGTAAAAAATAGTATTTTTCAATTTACCTAATATAAGTACTGTAGTGCAATCTGCTGTGAAAACTGAGCTTACAAAATGTAGTTATGTACAAAAAAAATGCATTCAAAAATAAAACAATGTAAAATCTTAAAGCCTGCAACTTCACTCAGTCCTACTTCTTGTTCATCCAACTCACTAAGACAAGCTTGTTTACATTTGCAGGAGATCACGCTGCCCACTTCTTGTTTACCATGTCACCTGAAAGTGAGAACAGGCGTTCTCATGGCACCGTTGTAGCAAGTGTTGCAACATATTTACGTTCCAGATGCGCTAAAGATTCATATGTCTCTTCATGCTTCAACCACCATTCCAGAGGACATGCGTCCATGCTGATGATGGGTTCTGCTCAATAACGATCCAAAGCAGTGCGAACCAACACGTTCATTTTCATTATTCAAGTCAGATGCCAGCATGAGGTTGATTTTCTTTTCCGCTGGTTCAGATTCTGTAGTTTCCGCATTGGTCTTTTGCTCTTTTAAGACTTCTGAAAGCATGCTCCACACCTCATCCCTCTCAGATTTTGGAAGGCACTTCAGAGTCTTAACCCTTGGGTCGAGTGCTGCAACTATCTTTAGAAATCTCACATTGGTACCCTCTTTGTGTTTTGTCAAATCTGCAGTGAAAGTGTTCTTAGAATGAACATGTGCTGGGTCATCATCTGAGACTGCTATAACATGAAATATATTGCAGAATGCGGATAAAACAGAGCAGGGGACATACAATTCTCCCCCAAGGAGTTCGGTAACAAATTTAATTCACACCTTTTTTTAAAATGAGAGTCTCATCAGCATGAAAGCATGTCCTCTGGAATGGTGGCCAAAGCATGAAGGGGCATACGAATGTTTGGCATATCTGGCATGTAAATACCTTGCAATGCCAGCTACAAAAATATCACGCAAATGCCTATTCTCACTTGCTGGTGCCATTGTAAATAAGAAGAGGGCAGCATTATCTCCTGTAAATGTAAACAAACTTGTTTGTCTTAGTGATTGGCTGAACAAGTAGTAAGACTGAGTGGACTTGTAGGCTCTAAAGTTTTACATTTTGTTTTTGAGTGCAGTTATGTAACAAACAAATCTACATTTGTAAGTTGCACTTTCATGACAAAGATTGCACTACAGCCCTTGTATGAGGTGAATTAAAAATACTCCATCTTTTGTTTATCATTTACAGTGCAAATATTTGTAATAAAATATACACTTCAAAATTCAATTACAACACAGAATATATATGAAAATGTAGAAAAACATCCAAAATATTATATAAATTTCAATTGCTATTCTATTGTTTAACAGTGCGAATAAAACTGCAATTAATTTTTTTAATCATGATTGATTTTGTTGAGTTAATCGTGCGAGTTAACTGTGATTAATCGACAGCCCTACTATTAACAGAACCAAAGAGGATCAGATAGGTAAAAAGGCCCATTTGCCAAACAGATCCAATTTAATTCCTTCTGTTCCTGGATAAACCCCTATAGCTGAGGCAGACAGCATGCATTCCTTCCTAGGAACAGTTTGAGGAGTGCTGTCATCCACAATGGTTCACCTATTAACACTGATGAGCCAGTGAACCTCTTTTTCCCCTCCCCACCCGTTATAGACCTCCACATAAGTCTTCTCAGTCCTCAGTTTCTGGTTTTCTACTCTTAGTATCAACAGGTGCTAAGCAATAGTCCTACCTGATGCTTTGCCTTCAACAGTAGCAATAATGAAGGCTGCCACACCTAATGGAAACTGCAAATGTAGTTTTCTGAAGCAATCTGAAGAAACTTCCAGTCACCCCATTTTGATGCATACCTTCCCTTCTCTTTTTTGCTTTCTTTCTGTATATTTCAGCTCGGATCTCTTCCAAGGAGAACTCCTCTACTCCAGCATAAACTCTCTCTTTACCATACATTGCAACCTCTTTCTTCTCCTGACTGTCCTGTTGATGGTTTTGCACCCGTTGTAATGGATCTTCTTCCTTCCCAGGCTTCCGAGCACTTAAAACATGATTTATGCTGGGCTCAATTTTGCAGGGAGTACTAAGAGAACAAAAGATAATTAACATTCAGCACACAGTCCCCAGAGAGGGGAGCATGGGTGGAAGTATGGATATCTCAAAGGATCCAATTAAGTTCAGGACAGCCTATGGGCAACATAAATCAGCTCATGAAACAGGAAAGGCAACAGAAAGGAATGGAATGGCAGAAAAATTATAAGTAGACACCTATGGGTAAGTGGTAATGAACAGAAGCACCAATAAGGCCTAGTCAAATAGCATACACCTGCTATACAACACGCATGTTCTAGAGTGGGAGTTTTTGCCTTTAGCCCCAGAGACCCTTATGGATTCGTTTGCCACCTGCAGCTTCTTGTCACCAATCACCTCCCCCCACAACTCATTTTGTTATCTAAGCAAGAAAAGTAAGCCTGAAGACAACAGTTCCAACTGTCACCACTCCCAGTCAATGCAGACTTGTGAACAACTGAATCTGTGAAGTCTGTTTAACTCTGTGCAAGATGATGCTTATTGAAATTCTAATGTAGAGTTCTGTGGAAAAAATCCTAATGCAGAAAGTTAAAAATTTATGTTTTCACATTAAGAAAATACTGAGACACAACCCTGAGGCCAGCATGAAGATTTTGAAGCATGAAAGATAGAGGCCTCACAGTTGGGTTTGGGAAATTTGTTAGAGTCAGCTAACTCTATTTAGGACCCTTCTACCCCAAGCTTTCACATTCTGTTTTTCACTCTGTAAACATGGTTCCAGTTAAACTCTTTCAAGCATAGTTTGGGGTGAGCCAGTGCCCACAGCATGGACAGGACAGGATAGACTTTTCTAAACTGTTCCCATAAGGTATAGCCTCATCCAAAACTGACTGGCCAAACCACTTAGAAAGCTAATTTAGGTGGAACCATATTTAAAATGTTTCTCAATTCCCTTTAAATTTAAGTGTAGACAGGACCACACTGTGCAAACAGCAAAGGTTCAACCTATACGGTAGGAAACAACCATGTCAGGGGACCCAACTATATAGCATGAGGCAACTCCCATAACAGGTGAGATATTTTTATGTCTTTAGCATAGACAGGACCTTGCCTTGTTATAAACATGTTCCTGGATTATGATACACTTTTGGACACAGCTAGGTAGCATGGTTCCAGGACATGGCTTAAATTCCATGCACAATATACAAAACTATGGGCTTAGCTACACAGTGCAATAATGCACAACAGTGGGGTGTGAATTCTAATGTGCATCAACATTTTGTGCATGGAATCTAACTGGCCTGTGTAGAGACTGATGGAGGACACTAAAAGTTCCCTAGAGAGCATTAATGCAGCACTGTTCACACTGTGTAGACAAGCCCTTTAAGTAGGGAAAATCTGTGCTGCAACCAAGCCCTTGATGTTCTTGCTTTTGTATTTTATACATAGTCAAAAAAGAAGCAATGTTCCACTCATTTTCCCTACTGCAAGATAGTTATTCTTGCCACAGCTATCACCAGTCACCTTCTCCAGAAAGGGGTAAACAACCTCAACATTTTTAAATTTTTTTCCCTGATGTATGAAGCGATATAAAAACATCAGAGGAATTTACAGGCATTTTAGTGAGCAATGCACAAGCAGGAAGCTAGGTTCAAGCCAAGTAACATATTCCTCCATACTTGTCATGGAAACTTTTTAAAAGCTTTTCTGAAAAGAAAATCCCTCTTTAAGCTGACTCTAAAGTTCCAAAAAATACTACGAAACATAGGTACAAACCTGGATCACACTTAGCTACTCCCTACCATCACACAGATAAGAAGGCCATAGACTTATGAAGTAGACTTCTGAGAATTCAGGGCAGCTGTGTTCTTCTCCCTAACCCTGCTAGCTCCCACTACAAGCCTTCTGAGGCGACAAACTCACATGACTTGTTGCTGTGCAGACTCTTCCACATATGGGGTAAAACTGGGCAGCATACAGGGCACCTCTATACCAGAGTTCATGTTACCAGGAGGATGCTGAGGGAGCAGAAACTCCATGTTAGCAGCTTAAAGATTCATTCTTAAAACACACCCACAGGCTGATTTGTTCTCCTTCTCTGCCCAGACTTTTTGATGTCCGCAGTGACAACTCATTCCTTAGTTCTTAAAAATCCTGCCTCCATAAAAACCCATATTTCTCCAGCACTTCAGTTTCCTTCTGCTATGCAGTCAAGTTATAAAATTTCCAAATGGCCATCAGACCAACATACCTTTCTTTTCGACTCCTATCTCATTTCCAGAGATGGTGATAATCGTCACTACCCAGTCAATATCTTTTTCCTCTTCCACTCACTTTTCGCTTAAGATTGCCCCAATACTTCAGAAGCATAATCTCTACTCTCAGCTGAATGCTTCCTGACTTCCCTATTTTCCTCCCTTGCAGATTATGAACAGGAAGTCAAAGGAAGCATCAAGTTGGCAATCCTTGTTCCTTCTCATTCCCCTTGACTTAATTAAAAATAAGGCTGTCAAGTGATTAAATAAATGGTATTCTATTGTTTAACAGTGCGATTAATAGCGATTAATTTTTTTAAATACTTTCGGATGTTGTCTACATTTTCAAATATATTAATTTCTATTACAATACAGTGTACAATACTCTGTTTATATTTTATTACAAATATTTGCTGTAAAAAAAAGAAATAGTAGTTTTCAATTCACCTTATACAAGTACTGTAGTGCAAGCTCTTTATCATGAAAGTTGAACTTACAAATGTAGAAGAATGTACAAAAAATAACTGCATTGAAAAATGAAACATAAAACTTTAGCACCTACAAGTCCACTCAGTCCCGCTTCTTGTTGACAATGTCACCTGAAAGTTCAACCAGGCATTCACATGGCACTGTTATAGCCGGCGTCGCAAGACATTTATGTGCCAGGTGCACTCAAGATTCATATGCCCCTTCATGCTTCAACCACCATTCCAGAGGACATACGTCCATGCTGATGATGGGTTCTGCTCAATAATGATACAAAGCAGAGTGGACTGACGCATGTTCATTTTTATAATTGGAAAAAGTCATGCCACCAGCACAAGGTTGATTTTCTTTTTTAGTGGTTCGATTTCTGCTGTTTCCGCATCGGAGTGTTGCTCTTTTAAGACTTCTAAATGCATGCTCCACATCTCATCCCTCTCAGATTTTGGAAGGCACTTCAGATTCTTAAACCTTGGGTTGAGTGCTATAGCTATCTTTAGAAATCTTACATTGGTACCTTCTTTCTGTTTTGTTAAATCTGCAGTGAAAGTGTTCTTAAAATAAACATGTGCTGGTCATCATCTGGGACTGCTATAACATGAAATATATGGCAGAATACGAGTAAAACAGAGTAGGGCACATACAGTTCTCCCCACAAGGAGTTCAGTCACAAATTTAATTTTTCTTTTTTTTTAAACGAGCATCAGCATGGAAGAATGTCCTCTGGAATGGTGACCAAAGCATGAAGGGGCATATGAATGTTTAGCATATCTGGCACATAAATACCTTGCAACGCTGTCTGCAAAAGTGACATGCGAAAGCCTGTTCTTAATTTCAGGTGACATCATATAAAAGAAGCAGGAAGCAGTATCTCCCATAAATGTAAACAAACTTGCTTGTCTTGGTGATTGGCTGAACAGGAAGTAGGACTGAGTGAACTTGTAGGCTCTAAGCTTTTACATTATTTTTGTTTTGAGTGCAGTTATGTAACAACCACCAACAACAAAAATCTATATTTGTAAGTTACACTTTCAGAATTGCACTATAATACTAGTATTTTTCAATTCACCTCACACAATTTCTTTTGCTTATCATTTTTACAATGCAAATATTTGTAATAAAAATATAAAGTGAGCACTGTACACTCTGTATTGTAATAGAAATAAATATATTTGAAAATGTAGAAAAAATCCAAAAATATTTAATTTCAGTTGGTCTTCTAGTGTTTAACAGTGTGGCTAATCGCAATTAATTTTTTTGAGTTAAGCACATGAGTTAACTGCAATTAATCAACAGCCTTAATTAAAAACTTCAGGTACTGTGAAACACACTCCATTCACTTGGGACCAACATGCTAGCGATGCAAACACATTTCATTCTCTTAATCAAACTGCCCTTTAACTAGTGGCAATTCTTTTCTCAGGGTTTCCATAATTTGAGTCCTTTGCTCTTTCCTACTTTTCCTTCTCTGTTTGATTTCTAACCATTTTCACTCTCATGAAACTCAGGTGGTCATATTTTCTACTGCCCTTCTTCCACATCTATTCTCTCCATTTGCTCTGACTAAATCACTCAGGTATTGGAGCGATGGAGGCCAGAAGTACCTATATAAACAAACTTTTTACTTAATTTCAGCTGCTCTCAGCTAACATCTGAGACTAAACTGCTTCTTGTCAAAGAGGAGCAGCCTGAAGCACAATCTCTTCTCCCCCAGCCTTTCCCTGTCTGTCTGCAAGCCTCTCTACCTTGCTAACGTATTGCCTTGATGCAACTTCTCCTCAACACCTTCTTGATGCTTTTGGTGTATCAACTTAACTGCCACCACTCTCAAGTCTCAGTTCTCCAGCCACCAGACCTGTGGAATGTTACTGATCCCCTTCCCATGCATATAGAGCTGCACAACCACATCCTCAAGCTGTTGCACAAGCTGTGCTGAACTAAGCCAGTTTAGCTGCAGCTAATTAATCTTCTGCTTTGCTCTCATCTCATGTCACTGGACTAACACACAAAACCACACCCACCCACACCTTCCCTCCCATCCCTTTTCCTACTCCACCCTTGGCCAGCTTCTCTCCTTTCCACCCCACCCTAGCTCCATAATAGGGTACGAGGTCTCTTCTGTTGCACCTTCTCGTTAGCAAGAATTAGACTCAGCAGACATATCCGTTGACTTCACAGTGGCAAGGGGAGCTTTCTTATAAACCAGTGGAGCTAAGGGGCTGGAAGCAGAGATGTGGAGATTTTTCAGGAAGTTATAGAAATAGCTTGGCTTAGGAAGAAATCTTAGATTGAGGTTTTTGTTACACGAGTTACAATAAAGCTAAATCCTACGGGAGGAAGGTAAGTTTTACTTCATATATAGCATGTGTAGACTTAATTTGAAAGAGACTGGGAAAAATCACCTACTCTTATAACCTCCCTCCTCCTTTTTTAGCCAACCAGCCTTGCCACTCCTTACCCTGCCCAAGTTCCAAGGTCCTGCCTTCAGTTCGTTCTCTTTGGCCCTTCTTGTTGGGGGTGCTGCCCATGGCTGTGGTGTAAGTATAGGAAGCTCAGCTCTGGAGACTGAGGCTGCATTCTCATCAAATACAGCAAAATTTGGGCCATTTGACACCTGTTGAGATGTTGAATTCTGGAAGCTTCGGCCTCGGTTTGCAGCTAGATGTGAAAAGGAGACAAGTTGTATATGAATAATGTTAGGAAGTTATTTGCATACTATACTCAAGTGTATTTTTGACATCACAAGATTACTGTTTTTCAATAAGCATAAGGATTGACCAGCCGAACTTACCTTTAAGAGCATCGCCTACACGACTGATTGGGGCTCTCACGTTTTTCTTCCCCTTGCCTTTCAGTTCTGCCAGTGAGCTCCTTTGGGTTTCAGTTATAACAGGAAGATCCAACTCCTCCTCCTCATCTTGCTCAAGTCCCAGTAGGGTCTGTCGAGAGACACGGGCTTGAAACTGCCTGAAGAAATGCAAAAAAGTTAGTGTGAATTTCACTACACAGGTTGCCTACTCAGAGCTGTACAAAACAAATCCATTTTTACTCATTCTACAGGCTAGTTTTACCTGTGATGGGACTGTAGTTTGTCTTGAGGCTCAGCCCTGCGCTGAAGCCCTTCCTGGAATATTAAATCTGCTTTCTTATAACTACCTCTCGCCTCAAGCGCCTCTGCCCATGTGATGTAGAATAACGCCAGCGATGTGCCAATTTCCTGACTGTGTAGATAACTGTAGAGGTCCAACGGTTCACTACAGTAGTTTCCCTGAAACAGCCCAGAAGTTTCAGTGATTTACTGCACCAAGTTAAAAAAAAAATTAAATAAAAATAAGACTCTGGGTCAATTGCTGCCCTATGATGCACCTGCAAGGCTTCCATTGTTTTCAATTCAAGTTCCACAAGAGCAGACCCAAGGTTAGACATAATTCTTTGCATGTAAGAGAAATATCAAGAGTTCACAAGATGAGGAAAGCAACTGATAGAAATTCAAATATACTGCTACTAAGCAAGACTGCTATTGTTACCTATGACTCCATGCATATACTTCATGAGTGGTAGAAAATTCCAGCCCATAAACTTACATATAGGTATTTTCTCTCTTTAATTTTTCTTTATAATAGTGTTTAAGAATTGTTTAAGATGCCAGACTAATGGCCCTGGAGGAAAAAATCCTGTTAATCCTCAGAACAGGTATACCCTACATTTGGGGAATGGGAAGAGAAGCAAGAAGAAAGACTACCTCTAGCATCCAGAAGGCAATTTAGGATTTAGGGAATTCATTTAGTACCAAACTCAATTTGGTACCAACTAAGATGAAAGTTAGTGGTAGTTTTGATGTGGAATTGAATGAGCATCCTATATCATCAACTTTAAAATCACTCCTGAACCAGGCTAGATTCAGAAGGGTGACCTACAAACCACCATTACTAACCTCAAGCCATCCAGATCCAGTTCGTCCAACAAATGCACCTTGTGAAACCAGCACAACAGTTCTAATCAACATTTATTATGTTAAATTATTTCAGGTCTCATATTTTATAACTTGGGTTAGAGAAGTTACATTAAAACTAGAACCCTTCCTTCTGCCTCAGAAGCAAGCAAAGCTTTACACTGGTCTGATCTTCACTGGAAGGAAAGCAGAGTGGTTAGTATTACTGTAATACCTAGGAGACCTAGTTATGGACCAAGCCCCCACTGTGTTAGGCACTATAGTTACAGAACAACAACAACAACAACAACAAGCCTCTGCCATAAAGATCTTCCAATTTTACTTTATTTTTTGACTGTTACATTAGTTTTGGAATTAGCTTCTTTTCACTGTAAGGCAGGTGAGTGGCAGCAGGATTCTCACTTCATCTTAACTACAGATGTGAGACAGTTCAGGATCACCCATTTTCCTACTTGAAGGGACCAATGAAATCACCACTCTGAGGGACAAGGAAAAGGATATGAACTTTATGAAGTGTCCAAGTGTGATAGTAGCTAGAGAACATTATGTGTCTTCCAGGAGTAACAATCCTGGCTAACAGAAGACTTAGTCTCCCCCTACCGGGGCGATGCAGAAGAGAGGGTAATAGGCAGAAGGAACCCGGTTCTGGGAAGCAAAAAGTGCTTCAAAAGGATGTGCTGCCTCTTAGCAACACACAGGGCATATGCAGTGGAAAATGAGCCCCCTAAAGAAGCATGTGGACTGCTATTGCATATGGTGCACCTGCGCCTTTAAAAAAAAAACAAAAAACACGTTTCTGAAATGTTTTTGCCTGCTATTGTTATGACATTTAAGACAACTAAGAAAAGATTACAAGAGAAAATTTTCTTCTCTCCATTTATGCTGTGTACTCAGTTTCACTGTCAGTTTCCTCTGTTTGTGTCTGTCTTCCATGCAGCAACAGGGGAGAGAAGAAAAACATCAAAGGATGAAAAACCATGAGCCATTCTGAGGCTTAGGGGCAGATATAGTAGCTGACACTTCATTTATCCCTCACTGTTTATATATTTAAAAAAAACAATTGGCTAGATTTCAAGTCAGTTGCATTCCTTTAAGCTTATTCTGCTCTGTTTAACTGATCAGAGAATCGAGCTGCATCAGTCTGAAGAAATATGTAGTTTTTCAAATGAATACTTCTGAAGAAAGCCAGGTACAATTTTTGTCCAGGCTGAATGACACCAGAAGACTCCTGAAGATTCCATTGGCAGAGCAGTCTTTGAATGACAGATTGGTATATGAATCCTATATTGTGAACAGCTGTTACGTGCCTGATATAAGTGTAAAGAATTAATCTTAAATTTGCACTGGTAGCAGTCACAAAATGCACTGTACAAAGAAAAGCAGTTCAGTAACATCCAAAAGCTTCAGAAAATGCTTAAGAAAGTACCTAAGAGAACATCAAAAGGATACTTACAAACTTGAGCCAGAGACTGAGATAGCGAGGGTCTTTGTAATATCTCTGCTGCTCATTCAGTGCTTTTACAGCTCTCTCCAGAACAGCTGAGAGATTGCTCTCTTTTCCACCTTGAGGGAATGTTTGCTCTGTCCATTTGATGTACCTGTAGATGGTATAAAAAGATGCATCTTAATTTCTATATATTATGAAGAGAAAAGAAGAAAAATTTGGTTTATAGTACTGAGAAAAGATAGATCATAGATTACACTGCTCTACAGCCAAAATGCTTCTGAAATAAATGTTGTCCAACTTTACTAATTCTGGGTCACTGAGAACGAAAATGATGCTTAAAATTGTTGATTGGCTCTAGTTTTCAAGATATACTATTGGGTCAGTATATATGACCCTTGACTTGGGAATGGTGGAGGATAAGTGAGTTATAAAGGGAAGGGATCTCAGTTTAAACCAGAAATGACTAAAATACATCTTTGACTGCATCTATGAATAAAGCTATGACTGGGTTTGGACAGTACTTGCTTTTTAGGCAAAATAATGAATGATGCAATCTGAAGCTGGTATTGCGTCATACATGATATGAATTGCATCATGTTATTCCTAGAAGTCATAGATGATGCAATCATAACGAAGCTTACATCACTCTGCTGAACAAATTCCCCTATATCAGCTCTAGAAATCACACAGTGTTGTGCTCTCTTATTTGTCAGTGTTTGATTTTGCAAAGGGACACATTTCTGTTTAGCCAAAGTGAGCAGAGATGCCTCGTACTTGTGTGAACAGTGCAGATAACTTCTGCTATGTTTGTGGTGAAGTGACTTCTGCATCACAAAAGCGCAGTATAACCGCTATGGTTAAGAAAGCCTATCACCTTTATTTTGGCTGCAAAATTGGAGATCAGGACAAGAGGTGGGCCCCACACATATGCTGCAACACTTGTGCAACAAATCTTCGCCAGTGGTTGAACAGGAAAAGGAAAATCTATGCCTTTTGCAGTGCCAGTGATTTGGAGAGAGCCAACAGCTCATACCAGCAATTGTTACTTCTGCATGGTGCCTCCAGTTGGGAAAGGTGTGTCAAAGAAGAAAAAGTGGACTGTGCATTATCCAAACATTCTATCAGCTATACGCCCAGTACCCCACGGAGAAGGACTGCCGGTTCCTGATGCACCAGAATCATTCTCACTTGAGTCAGATGAGGAAGAGGATGAAACTTCTGGTCCTGAACCATCAATGTCACAGGACCCACATTTTCTCCCATCCTCCTCCTCTGAACCACACCTCATAACACAATGTGAACTGAATGACCTTGTCAGGGATTTGGAACTACCCAAGAGTAAGGCAGAGCTGTTGGGCTCCAGACTACAGCAGTGGAATCTCCTGGCAGGCTATCAGGGCAAATGGAGCCCATCAGTGCTTGCAGACTATTGCTGGACAGTGACAAGAGATGCTCCATTTAATGAATACAAGAGACAAGCCAAGAAGCACCGAGTAGACACTGAATAGGACTAAACTATGTACATAATAGTTTTTTTGCCTTTTGTTTCATAATAAATTTTATTTATATAACCCTTTTGCTGATTTTTAAAGTGTTACATAAACAGGACAGGTGAAATATTATCATGTAAAGCAACCATAAACACATGAAAAGACCTAGGTTTACAATTTATGATTAAAACTCTACTATCTACACAATATACCTAGACATAAAATGTAAAAACTTAAATATCTTAGAAACAGTAGCCAATCAGTTGTTTTAATTGTCATATTTGAATTCAGCACATCAAAATACACAATAAATATCACATTTTATCTCTGAAGCAGGCGACTTCTCAAAAATTGTAGACCAGTGTTATTACAACAGAAGACATTTCTCCTTGTAGACCTTAACCCGTTGATCAGGGGGTTTCTGTTAACAAAATGAAAGCACTTTATTCACTTCTTGTAACATTCCTACATGAGCAGCAAAGAGTCCTGTGGCACCTTATAGACTAACAGATGTTTTGGAGCATAAGCTTTCGTGGGTGAATACCTACATGAAACTCTCTACAATTTCCAACTATTAGAGATTTTACTGTCCCATTCTAGCAAAATAAAGATTGCCTACCTGTCCCAAACATCCAATGGATCATCCCCAGAATAAAAGCGGATTTCAGATTCAAATCCCCTAGAAAAAATACAACATGATATGTAAACAGTAGTTCAGTAACTACAAAGATATAGTTAACATGGCAGAAAACAAGATCTTCACTCCTATTCAAATCGCTGAGACTATTTCTTCGGAGACAAACTTGTTTATTTCTCCAGCAGCAGGACCCAATCCTGCTCCCACTGGTGTCAAAGGAAACAAATTAGGCTCTTAAACCACCCTTGGACACAAAGTTTTCTAGTACTCTGACATTTATCAACAAGGAGGGATTGGAACAGCCTTTCAGTGCACATTTCCAAGTTACTATCCTGAGAGTCATATGGTCCCATCAAAGAGGATTCTTGTACCCTGCTATGGGAAGTTACCAGGGAGGGAAAGATAATCAACTGACAGGTAGCCCATTTTGATGGATTATTATAGTGGAGAAGTGTTTTTCCCTGACAAGTAGCCGCCCTTACTAGATTATTATGGTAGGAGTTGCGCACTCCCTGTTCAGTACTTTCACTTGGAAGATTATTATAAAGCAAAGGGGGAAAAAAGGAGGGACATCCTCCTGTAATATTTGTATATTCCTCTTTAGAAGAATATTCAGACACAAGAGATTCTCCTTAGTCCAGTGTTCTCAAACTTTCTTATTGATGACCCCTTTCACATAGCAAGCCTCTGAGTGCGACCTTCCCTTATAAATTAAAAACAACTTTTTTATATATTTAACATCATTATAAATGCTGGAAGCAAAGCAGAGCTGTGGTAGACGTTGACAGCTCATGACCCCCCCATGTAATAACCTCGCAATCCCTGAGGGGTCCCAACCCCCAGAGTTTGAGAACCCATGCCTTAGTGCTTGCAGTTTAAACGTTCCACTATTGAACCATGAAAGAATTCTCTCTGGCACCAGCCCTTCATCTATACATTGCATAAAAGGCAAATTCCTTTGACACCTTTAGTTTGCTACAACCATACACAGCAGCATTAGTAAAGACTCAGACCGTACTTCTACTCCCTACAGTCTTCTTATAGCCAGGAGACTAATGGTGGAAACTCAGCAGAAGGTACAGAAACACTGATGAAAATAGGTCAATATTTTACTCACTGTTTTTGTTGCTGAATAGCTGTGTGGCTGGAAGTCTCCTGCTGAGCCAAGACTTCCTGCAGGGTAGACATGACCCGCCCCTGTCTCAAGGGTTGCACATTCTCTTTACTCAGCTCCCACTCATTCCACTCCTGTGACATGGTGACCTCTCCTGAAACACTGCACAAGAAAGTAAACAATAGAGAAAGGGCTGTCCAGAGCTTCAGGTGCTAGCCTGGGACTTACTTGACGCACCCAATTCTCTGCTCTGCCACAGACTTCCCGCAACCTCAGGCAAGTCACTTAGCTCTCTCTCTGCCTCAGTTCCCCATGTGCAAAATAAGGATAACAGCACTTTCCTGTGTTGCAAAGGTGTCATGAGGATAACTGCATTAAAAATTGTGAGGCAATTAGATGCTACAGTAAAAGGGGGTGGGCCAGACAGATAGAATACCATGGACTCCTGTTATACTCTTATTAAAGCTACAACTTGAGAAGAGTGAGGATGAGAGAGAGACCTTTGATGGAGTATTAACTAAATGAACCACCAACTTTTAAGTGTTGGCTGAAAGATCACAGCCACTGGGGCTCTTCCATAGACTTGGAAGAATTCTATGTTTTATAATTTTGACAGATAATATAGATGCTTATTTTAAACATTTTTCCTATTTACATGTTCAATTGCATTAAATTATGGGTTTTAAGCATTTTGTTTCATTTTTATCAATTTACATTTTCACAGTTGCAGGAAATTAGGGTGACCAGACAGCAAGTATGAAAAATCAGGACGGGGGGTGGGGGTGGGGGTGAATAGGAGCCGATATAAGAAAAAGACCCCAAAATTGTGACATCTGGTCACTCTACAGGAAATGATGCGGGGGGGGGGAGAGGAGGGGAGGCAATAAGTACTGACTGTCAGCAGAGGTGGGGATTCAAAAAGGTAACGCTTTATAGAACACAATCTCTCAACATCACAGAACAAAACTATACAAACTAAACCTCTTTCAATCAGAAGCTCTGGAGCTGTGTTTTTTCTTACTTTGCCTATGGGTAAGGGGCAGTAAGGATGGACAGAAACGTGTTTCTGTGGGTTTGCCGGTGCAGGGTGAAATCCTGGCTTTGCTGGCATTTACCAATAACAATCTAAACCTGCGGGGGGGGGGGGCGCAGGAGCGGCCCCCATTGCGCAGGGCGGGCGGGCGGGGCTGGTGCATCTGCCACACGGTGGTTTGTAGACCCCCCACCCCTCCTCACGGTGAAGGGGGAGACCGAGGTTCTGAGATCGCTGGGGCACGTCCGAAGGCCCAACCCTTCCTGGGACACCCCGCTGAGCCACCCCAGCGCCGTCCTGCCCTCAGCGCTCCCCGGGCCGCCCCGCAGAGCCCACCCAGGGGCGCCTCCCCTCGAGCCGCGCTCGCTCGCTCACCCACCCGGCGCGGCAATCACAGATCCACGGACACCGGCTCGGCGCCTCTAAGTCCTAACAGCAGCCAGCTCGCTCCGTTCGAGAGTTTAAACTTCAACCGCCACCAGCCTCGGCGCCATTGGCCGGTCCCTAGTCCCACGGACACATCTGATTGGTTCCGCAGCCCGCCGGAAGCTCCGTGAGCAGAAGGGTAGTTTTCGCTGGGCCCATTTGCTACGGCAGAGCCTGGGGTCGGGTCGGGTCACGCCCCTGCGCAGGGGGAGTCCGAGTGCGGGTTCTTTCTACGTTCTGCTGGCCGCAGCATGACAGGGTTCAGGCTGACCTCGGCCCTTCATTAAGCTCAAGCCCCACAAAATTGCTGGTCGGGCTCTGGCCCTCAGCCGGCAGGGACAGCATCAGGGTTGCCAACCAGCTAATCCCACAGACTCCCGTGCCCGCCCCCGCTCACTTATTCCCTTTCTGCCGCTGCATGCTCTCTTCCACCCTCACTCACTTTCACCAGGCTGGGGCAAGGGGTTGGAGTTCAGGAGGGGGAATGGGCTTTGGGAGGGGGCTAAGGACAGGGGGTGAGGTGTCCTGGCTCTGGCCGGGTGGTGGTTACCTTGAGCAGCTCCCGGAAGGGAAAATGGGAGAATTTCCAGAGGCCTGGAAAAGGGACAAATATAATGTCCAGCTATAAGAAGGAAAATAAGGACAACCGAGGAAATTACAGACCAGTCAGCTTAACTTCAGTACTCAGAAAGATAATGAAGAAAATAATTAAGCAACCAGTTACAAGGGATGCCTAATAATCCACAGGCACAGGAACATTTATCCAGCCTTCAACAGAAAAACAATATGTGGACATTCAGAAAAGCTTGGCTAAGGTTACCCCACCCAAAGGATGTCTCAAGATGGGCCTACATCCTCCAATCATACCTTTGCTCTTCTTAACTTGCAATGGCATATCTTGGAGGAAAAGAGGAATGGGTAGGTCTCGGGGACAACTATACCACCTAGTGGTCGGTTAATCCTCAGTCTGACTGAGTAACCAGTTCCCTTCATTCATGCTCATAGTTAACTACTGAGAGTTGCGTTCAAATCCCTCCTACCATGACAGAACCATTAAGTTATCTTTATGGAAAAGTGCCACGCTATTCCTGCAAACAGTGCTGCATCTCGCAACAGTGCCACTACAGCATGTGGGGTAACAACTGAGTAGAATACTGTCAGATTTTTTTAAATAAGAGTTGAAAGGGAAATTTAGAGAGAGGGATCTCACATGGTTGAGATTTTCACCTTGCATTAAAAAGTATCAGACCAAAAAAAGTCACCGGGGGTGCTGCTGCATCAGAGCAGGCCAGTCCTCACCAGTTGATGAGTACTGATTGGACTGTAGGGGAAACAAACTGCTTGGCTAAGCCCAAGAGAACCAGATCTCTCAGCTGGGGAGTGAGATACCCCTGGCCCAGGGCTGGGGGGAGCCCTCTCTCCTCACTGCAGCCTCAGAACTGGGAGAGAGGCCCTGGGCTGAGGGGATTCCTCTCTCCGTGTCACAACCCACACTGGGAGAGAGCCCTCTCTCCCTGCCACAGCCCTGGGGCTGGGTGAGAGGTGTCTCGCTCTGCCACAGCCCCAGAGCTGGGGGAGAAGTGTCTCGCCCCGCCACTGCCCCAAAGCTGGTGGAGAGATGTCTCTCCCTGCCGCAGCCCTGCATGCCCCAAGCTTTCCCATTGCTACCCCCCACCTCACCCCATTGCTCCCAACTACCCCTTATTACCCCCACCTCACCCCACTGATCTACCTACCTACACATTCTCAAGGCCCACCTGTGGCTACACCCCTATGTGCGCACCTGCACGGCTGTACTAATCAGCTGCACAGCCCTTGATGGCCTCTTGTGTGGCTGTTCAGGCACGCAGCTTAGAGGGAACACGGGTTGCAAGTGCTTTGGAGGATAGGATTAAAATTCAAAATGATCTAGATAAACTGGAGAAATGGTGTGAAGTAAATAGGAAGAAATTCAACAAGGACAAATGCAAAGTACTCCACTTAGGAAGGCTCAATCAGTTGCAGACATACAAAATGGGAAATTACGTTAAGGAAGGAGTACTGCAGAATGGGATCCGGGGTCATAGTGAATCACAAGCTAAATATGAGTCAGCAGTGTAACACTATTGCAAAAAAACAAACATCATTTTGGGATGTATTAGAAATGTTGTAAGCAAGACACAAGAAGTAATTTTTCCGTTCTACTCTGCACTGATTAGGCCTCAACTGAGTATTGTGTCCAGTTCTGGGTGCCACATTTCAGGAAAGATGTGAACAAATTGGAGACTGTCCAGAGGAGAGCAACAAAAATGATTAAAGATGTAGATAACATGACCTATGGGGGAAAATTGAAAGAATTGGGTTTGTTTAGTCTGAAAAAGAGAAGACTGAGAGGGGACAGGACAATAGTTTTCAAGTACGTAAAACATTGTTACAAGGCGGAGGCAGAAAATTTGTTCTTGTTAACCTCTGAGGATAGGACAAGAAGCAATGGGCTTAACTGCAGCAAGGGAGTTTTAGGCTGGACATTAGGAAAAACTTCCTAACTGTCAGGGTGGTTAAGCACTAGAATAAATTGCCAAGGGAAGTTGTGGAATATCTATCACTGGAGGTTTTTAAGAGCCAGTTAGACAAACATCTGTCAGGGATGGTCTGGATAATACTTTAGTCCCGCCATGAGTGCGAGGGACTGGACTAGAAGACCTCTCAAGGTCCCTTGCAGTCCCATGCTTCTAACATTCAAGACAGGTAGCTTCATCCTTCTCCATACTGCCTGTGTGCCAGCAGGAGGAGCACTGAGCACCAGAGAGTCATCTTGCTCTTAGTTCAAGTCCACAGTAGCTGAGAGGAACAAAAGGACAGTTCTGATCAGCATCTGCAGCCTCGTGGTGGAGTATGCTCAGCCCCACTGTGGGGAGGCAGCCACATGCATAGGCTGATCAGCACAGGGCACTGTAAGGGGATGGAGCACTCTCAGTGCAAACAGAATCTGTGGAGAATGTAGCTCCCAAAGTCTGTACTTCATAAATACATGTAAATTGAGGGGTTTTGTTTGTTCGTTTTTGAGGCTTATGACTTGGCCAAATATAGGTGAATTTTCACTGGGGCAGCAAAAGGCACATACCTGACATCAACTGCCCTGCCAAATTTCAAGTCCCTGATCCAAATCCTGGAGTCACTAAAGCTTCCCACCAAAGCAGTAGAGAGAATATTTTAACATGGGCAAACACTGTTTTTTTTCTCTAACCTCATTCTTGACAATGGCTGTATCATTTGTAGCTGAAACTTTCCAAAAAAATTCAAGCTTAGGCAGACACCTGGCATGTAGAATGTCAACCCAAACATTTTATGTTTGGCAAAGTTGTAGGCAGCTGAAAGCAAGTTCTTATCATGGAAAGTGTTGGGCAATCTAAACTAGAGGTGTCGCTACCTGTGCTGCCTATAAAAATAAGTGGTCTTATTAAATCAGATAACGTTGGGAATTGAGAGAAGCACACAGAAGAGCTTGCAATTATGGGCCTAATTCATCACTGTATTAATCCATTTTTGCACTGGTGTAACCCATCATAAAACTGGAGTAATATAGTGGAGAATCAGGCCCTGTATCTGCACCTCTTATGCTGGGAATGTGACTTCCATTTGGATCATTAATTTGTCCTTTGGATGCCTTATTAGATATTGGGTTCTTCTGGGTTCCTAACTAGCAGTTGGTGCCAAGGGCCTTTTGCTCCAGCTGGCATAAAGAGTGCAGCTTTTCTTGACAGAGGTGGAATCTTGCTACGATTATCCAGACCTTTGTCACCCAAATTTAATTTATTTTAATGCACTTTATATGGGGCTAGTGTATAGTGGGTCTGCCTGCTAATTAAGCATTATGCCACACAGAGAGCACTTCACACTGGTGCTTTCAGTGGAGTACATGTGTTTCCACCAGCTAGGAATCTGTCCCAGTTTCTCCTGCTTTTGCATTCACATAGCCCAGTATATCTACTTTTCATTATTTCCCAAATTTTACTGCCATTTTAATGTTTTGCCCATAAGACCCAGCAAAGCACATTTGGCAATCATTCTATCTAACCTCCTGTCCCCACCATCCATGGGGTTCAATTAAAAACATATATATTGGGCTTCCTTACGTTGTCCTGAACTAGATATCTCCACTGTCATTTCTCTGGACAGTAATTGTTGGGGAGAAATGAAAATCAAAGTCACGTGTTCCCTTTATATTCATGAGACAAAGGAGCAATAGCAAGACAGTTTGCCTGTGATGTGAATTCATTAGGATTATTAGGAAGGCTATCAAGTTTAATTCTGGAGAAGATTACAACACAAAGATGGTTCCCTTGATTTGGTTTCCTGACTTTAGTCTCTATTCTTAGCATAACAGGCAGCTCAGACTAACACAGTGGTCTCCAACCTTGTCTGATTGGATCCTCCCCTTTGTGACAGGTTGGCACCCGGCCCCAGCCAGACCTACCCATATCCCACCAATCCCACATGCTCTGCTCTGATCACTTTTACTTTTACTTCCTGTCCCATGTTTTCTCTTCTGCTTAAAATTTGACTGTACTTTCTTCTACCGGTCTGGCTGTGCTCAGGGCCAGCCCTAGTCCAAATAGCGCCCCAACCCCCATTTGTTAAAACTTTTGAATACCTTATTTTTTATTGCATTTGTAACCTATTTCACGACTTTGATGCATGATTTGCATGCATGATTTATTCCTATCATATAAGACAATAAATTTGCATGTTAGGATTTGTAAATCTGTATTTATTCATGCCATATATAAGCAAATACAGAATGCCTGAACCATGTTACTTCAAACATTCTATTTTCCCTTTTGTTGCTAATAACATAAACAGCACCCCGAGCCCAGCGCTCCCCAAGCCTGGCACCCCAGGCAGTTGCCTAGGTCAGCTGCCCCTAAATCTAGCCCTGGCTATACTAATCCACCAAGAAGTAAACTGCGAGGTCACATAATACTGTACGCTTCGCCATACCCAAACATTGGGCCTTATTCTGCAAATGCTTACTTGTGTGAGTAGTATTATTAGCCCAGATCCTCAGGTCTGGCCAAGCTGTGCTTTGCACGGACACTGGGGCATCAGGCTGCTTGCTTCTTACACCCTCTGCATGACCCTTTTATATTCCTTTGCTGAAATTTACCCCCCTCTCCCATGATATAGGGACCCAGCACAAATCTCTCCAGACCCTTATATGCAATAGAAAAAGCCTCCACATCCTCTGGGGTAGAAGGCTGGAAGGGGGGGAGGCACAAGCAGGCCATGAGAGGGCCCGAGTGATCTATGTTTACATGGATCCTTTGGCCCCAACGCTCCATGGGATTGGTGTAGAAGGTTTGTTGTGGATGCTATTCTAGTATAGCTGAGGGAGGTGGAGCAGGGCAACAAGGAGCCACTCCCTGGATCTAGATTAGGATGGTAAAATTCTTTTCCCCAGCTGCCCTACGTTCCCCCATGTGGAACCTACTTATTATGGCTTTCTGTGGATGGAATGGATTTGACCATCCCAATTAATATTCCATCAAGCACCTCTCAGAGAACAGTTCCCATGATAAACCCCATGTGAGTGTAGCAGGGCCGTAGCAACAAAGAACGTGGCCCCCTCCGAACATATGTCCGGGGCCCCTTACAATGCAGAAACTGGAATGTGGTATTTATTTTATACAATATACAGGGTTCATATTATGTATACATAGATCTACAGTGTACATGTATTCCGTATTTACGCAAAGCGCTTCTTTCGAGCCTTGTTCTCCACAAATTGGTTAATCAATGCGTCATAGTCCAGAGATCTGGCAATCTTGTTTTCGACTGAGATAACTGCAAGCGCAGAAAGCCTGTCATCTGTCATGGTTGAGTGCAGGATATTCTTGATCAGTTTCATTCTGCTGAAGCTCCTTTCAGCACCAGCGACAGTAACTGGTGTGGTCAGAAGAATTCTGATGCAAATGCAAAGATTCGGATATATCTCCTGAAGGCTGTTCTTGTATATGTACGTTAAAAAATTGTTTGCCGTGACAAGTCCTCTCTCTTTCTCGATGACATAAATAAAACGATTCAATTCCATTATGAGTTCGTTGGCATCAATGTCTCCCATTTTTCTTTCAAAATTTTTGCTGTGATTCTCCAGTTCATTTTCTCTGTGACACTGCTTCAGGCTGTTAGCGTTGTACAGAAATCCAAACAACTCAACGAGTTGGTCAAATCGCGATGAAACAGAAGATATGGCCTGATCAGTGAGAACAAGAAAGAACTGTGATTTGAATTTTTCTTCAGCAGAAAGACGACTCGAATCATCAGCACATTCGTAATCAAACATTCTCTTCTTATGTCGCACCCTGGTTTCTGGAAACACCTGCTCAATACCCATATGTTCTGCTATTTCACGTGCATTTGTGACCACAGAGTTATATCCTGTATTTCGATAGTCTTCCAAAAACTTCATTCTAGCACCGACTTCTGCCTGCAGTACGTCAATTGACATATCTGGTGACTGAATTAATTTGCTGGTTTTATTGACGTGAAATAGTATATCGTACCACGTGTACACAGTCAGAACAAAAGGCCACGTAGTAACATGGTCTAAAAGCACACCGGCTTCTGTTGCTGTATTGCCATCTTTCTTTTCGAGCGCATATTCTCGCAAAGATGACAAAGCATTGCACAATTCTTCAAGGTGATAACGCAATGGCTTCACAGCATCAATTCTCAACTCCCAACAAGTGTCCGATAACCCTTTAACAGATATTGGCATATGTTCTTGAAGTATATCCCAACATGAAGGTGAAGAAGAAAAGATAACGTATATTCTGTTAATCAGACTGAAAAAGTCAATGGCATATTTCGATGACTTTTCCGCGTCTGAGATCACAAGATTCCAGGTGTGAGCTCCACATGGTACATACAAGGCACGGTCATTTATTTCTAGCATGCGGGCTTGAACTCCTTTATTCTTTCCTCTCATATTTGCGCCATTATCATAAGCTTGGCCTCTCATGTCAGCAATGTCTATTCCTAAGTTGTTTGCCTTTTCAAGAAACGCTTCCAATAAGCCCTCGCCAGTTGTATCATGAACATTAAGAAAACCAACAAACGCTTCACGAATATTGACACCATCTTCACCGTTGCATTCAACAAAGCATAACACCACAGACATCTGTTCTTCATGTGACACGTCGGGAGTACAGTCCAAAATAACTGAATAATATTTTGCTTTTTTAAGCTGCGCTATGTTGGCCTCTTGAATGTTACTGGCAACAAGTTGAATCAGCTCTTTTTGGATCTGTGGATTGAGGTACTGAACATGTGTCTCTGCCTTCTTATCTTAATCTTCTGTAAAAGTTCGCTGAGGACAGTATCATACTTTGCAAGCAATTCAAACAGTCCCAAAAAGTTGCCATTCAAAGGATCGCCGAACTTTTCATTACTTCCTCAAAATGCCAAGTTTCTTTCGGACAAGAAAATAACGACATCAACCATGCGTTTGACAACATTTCTCCAGAAATCTCTTTCTTTCAGAAAAGCCTGCAATTCGAGTTGGTCAATAGATGTACGGTTTACTATGCCTGAGCGAAGGTCAAACCTTTTCACCATACAGTCTTGATGACCTTTGCCTGTTTCATGCTGCTGAAGTCTTTTTGACAGTGCTTTCCAAGCAGATGTTCCACGATGTAGCGGTATGTCGCCAGTGCCAAATAATTTACAACAAAAACAAAAACTGGCATCTTTCTGAACTGAGTACATTAACCAGGAACGTCTTATTTTCTCGCCATTTGCCATGGTTCAATAGAAATGAGTACTTGTGAACCTCCGTCTTTCCTCGTTAAATGGAAATTCGTAACTTTCATTCTGCTGCGGTGGGCCACGTGCAACAATGTCACACACTTCCCTGTCCGATATTATAGATGGCCAATCTCCTGGATCATCAGTCAGTGGTTCAGATTCAGATACTTCTTTCCCAGCAGCAGCTGGAATATCTGTCACAGTTTGTTTGGTAGAACAACTGGCTTCACCTTCGACCTCACTTGAAGCACTTCTGGATACTTCTGGATACGATTCGTCGCTGCTAGCGCTGTCCGTTTCATGTACCTGTACGTTGGATTGCAGCGCAAAATACGTTGACAACTTTGGAATTTTCTCAAGTTCCTTCTCGGCATCTTTTGCTGCCTTTCGTTTACTAGCTCCGCTCTTATACATTCTCTTAGACATCACAAAGGATGCTTCTGCATTGGAAACAATAAAAAACTAAACAACTAAATTAATAACATTTATCCGCCGACCGCCATTATGAACACAAATACACATTCTTTGAATGGGTCCAACTAAAATTCAAAACTGACCGACAGACAACTGATGTAGCCAATAGCATTATGATGTATCATAATGACTTCATGGTTTTGTCAGTAAAACCGACATGGATTGTGCAATAGCGTCAATAAATGTCACTTACCTAGTTATACCTTACATTTTTTTTGCCACTTTTAGGGGCCCCCTTCCTTGCGGGGCCCCCTCCGGTCGGAGGGTACGGAGGGCGCTCGCTACACCTGTGGAGTGTAGCCAGCAGCTTGTAATATTTTTCAAACTACTGAATAATGTACTGTTAATTACACAGGCAGCAGGACCTGTAATCAATGGGAAGAAAAGTCTCACCTCAAATGTGGGAGAGCTGTTCTAGGGTTTTTTTAGCTCAAGTATTTTTTACTGTATCAGTTGTCTCTACTCAGTAGGATGGACCCATTAATTTACCCAAATATATATCAAAGAAAGGGTTAGAGTGGTGTGAGGTAATCCCAAGAACTCTCACAGGCAGAGATCAAAGCAGCTGGAAATGTTGCAACTAAAAGACCAAAGCTGCTGCCTCTTTGGAATGGAGAAGAATCTAATGGGGCTGGAGGTAGCATCTATAAAGTTCATAGTTGTGGGGGGAGAGGATGGTTTATTTAATTGCTTCTCAATGACATGTCTATCTTAGGTGTTTCTAGGATGCCCATCCCAGTAGTATCTGAGCTCCATCTCAGCTGTCTGGGAGCTAGTAACAGAAGACTGCTATTTGATCTCACTCCTTCTCCTTTATCTAATCTCATCTCTCAATAGCATGCGCAGCAGCATGGTATCTGAGTACCTCACAGAAATGACACAAAGTCAACAACCTTCCTTGGAATCTTCTTTCTGTGTTGAAATAAAAGTTAAGGTTTAAAGAAAAGGGAAATCCAAATGGGTACTTTGTGATTCACCTATACCCACCCCTGCAGCTGGCCAGAGGGTGGAGGTCATATCCTGTGTGCAGAAAAGGAACACTGTTTTATGTGCAAGAGTTCTAATGCTAATATAATAATAATTCATTAATAACAATAATAGCATTTATATAGGGCTCAGCATGTTCAAAGCTCTGTGCAAATACTAATTAATCTTTACAGAACCCTTGTGGGACAGTGTAATGAGGTATACAAATCTCACACTGGAAAGCAAGGGGTTAAGGAACAACTCTGAGCTCAGGAAGCCGCGCCCAGACGCATCTGCCAAACCTGCATAAGCAGAAGGCAGGGCTTTAAAAAGGTGAGAAAAGCTCAAAGTGGGGGTAGGTGGGTGGAAGGGAGCAGATGGCTGCTCTGAAGTGAAAGTGCTGCCCAGGAGCTCATTGCCTGAGACTTGACACCACAGACCTATACCAACCTACATATGAGAGGCCCAGGACTGAGTGTGCAGGTCAGAGACTAGAATGAAGTGATTTACTCTGGAAGCTAAAGGAGGCTGGGGCAGGAAGTGGTCTGAGAGGTGGCTGATTAGCATCCCAGTGTGCCAACTGGAGACACCCAGACATTGGGCCCTGGACCAGAGCCTAGTGGAGAGGGTAGCCTGGCCTCCCCTATCCATTCCAACAGGACATTACAACAACAAAGAGCTTTCACCTAGGCTGAGAGGTCAGCTGGAAAAGATTGACTGTTCAAGGGCCCAGTCCCCCAAATTCTTGTGCTATGGGGGGGATTGGAAACCCTTGGGGTTGACAAGTTGCTAGAAAGACTGGGAGCAGCCAAGTTTATCTCCACCCTAGACCTCACAAAGGGGTACTGGCAAATCCTTTGATGTCAGAGTCTCGGGAGAAGACTGTTTTCTCCACCCCATTAGGTCTGTGCTAATTCTGAACTATGCCATTCAGCCTCTATGGGCAGCAGCCACTTTCCAGAAAGTCATGGACCAAGTGCTGCAGCCACATGGCCAATATGTGGCAACATACATAGATGACATAATGATTTACAGTCATAATTGGGATGACTATATGTGCGACATGTCATGTCCACCCTACAAGCCCTTGAGAGTGCAGGACTCAAGGTGAACTTGATCAAGTGTAGAATGGCAAACTGGGAAGTCACATACCTTGGCTACACTGTGGGATGGGGCAGATTACGAGGACTAATTGGCAAAGTTCAGGCCTTATAACTTTTCCCATCCCAACAACCAGAAAACAGGTATGGAGCTTTTTGGGTCTAGTGCGCTATTATAGATGATTCATAGCAGATTTTGACACTATTTCAGTGCCCCAAACAGATCTTGTGAAGGTACTAGTACCCAAAAGGTCATTTGGTTGGAAGAGTGCAACAGGGCATTCAGGACTCTAAAGAACCATGTGTGTCAGGACCTGGTACTTTTTCACCCAGACTTTGAAAAAAAGTTTGTTGCAAACTGATACCTCTGCAGGAGGACTTGGAGCGATCCCTTCCCAGGAAGTTGAGGGAGAGGAGCAACTTGTCCTCTATATATGCAGGAAACTGTTCCCCTGGGAGATAGCTTATTCAATCATAGAAAAAGAAGCTTTGGCTGTGAGATGGGCTATAGATATTATTTAGTGGGAAACCCCTTCTCATTAGTGTTGGCTGAATGACATGAAGGACATCAACCTCTGGATTATGCAATAGTACCTTTCATTACAACTGTATAGTTTTCAGGTATTTCACCATGCTGGGAGGACCCACCAGAATACAGATTTCTTTTCCCACAAGGGTGGGGATGCAGGACTGGAGAACAAGATGCCATGTCCTGTTTTAAGGGGGTGGGTATGTGATGGGGTATACAAATCCCACATTGGAGATCAAGGGTTAAGAAACAGCTCTGGGCTTGGGCAGCCCCTCTCAGACACACCTGTCAACCCTGCACAACCTGGAGGCAAGGCTTTAAAAAGAGGAGAAAAGCTCAAAGGGGGAAAAGGATGGAATGGAGCAGACAGCTTCTCTGAGGGGAAAGTGCTCCTAGGAGCTGATTGCCTGAGACTTAACACCACAGATCTGTAGCTTACAAAGGAGAGGCCGGGGACTGAGTGTGCAGGTCAGAGACTAGACTGAAGTGATTTACTCTGGGAAGCTAAAAGAGGAAGTGGTTCAGGGGAGTGGCTGCTTAGCACCCCAGTGTGCTGATTGGAATCACCCAACCACAGGCCAGTGGAGAGGGTAGCCCAGGCTCCCCTACCCACTCCAAGAGGACGTTACGGTGATAAAGAGCCTTTACCTAGGGTGAGAGGCCAGCTGGAAAAGACTGACTGTTCGAGAGCCCAGTCTCCCAAATACCTGTGCTAAAGGGGAGGACTGGAAACCCTTTAGGTGAGGCACTGAAGGACAGGACTCTGTTTCCACAGGGAGACGACCTACCAACCCCTGCATGATCACTAGGCAGCACTGTCGGTGGCTGTGCACCTCCTACAGGCAGGTAGGAAAATATCATCCTTATTGAACAGATGGAGTAACTGAACTATCGGTGAAATGACTTCCCGAAGTCCTTAACTAGTCAGTAGCAGAGCCAGGGTCCCAGTCCTTGGGCCTGGATAAGCTGTTGTCAGTACAGGTCCTGAGGGGAGAGGGCAAGGTGGTTTTATGCTATCTTAGCACTTTCTCAATCCCCAAGTTTTCCACAGGGACCAGTTTGGCCCTCCACGTAAGTTAGAGATGCCTCAATGTTACTCTGATGGCCACGTGTCACAGCCCCCAAGGGGTGGTTGTGGCAGCTGTGAATCGCCAGAGGAGAGCACTCCCCATGCATCCTCTAGACCAACAACTCTGAGAGTTGTGGTGGCCTAGGGCCAGGGAAATCTCCAGCTGCCTGCTTAAGCTAACTCCAAGACTTCTTTGTGTTGCTGGAAGGGCGCAAAGGAGCTGTCAGTGGGCTGAGGATCTTGTTCCAGGGCTTCCATATACTGATGTACATCAGGATGCTTGCTTGTTTCATCTCCTATTGCAGCTTCCTTAACCTGGTGGTCTTGTTGGACAAGGAAGGGGTCACTCGCCAGGCAGTGTCCCACCATTTTCATGGTTCAGATTCATTTTAAGCTCTTCCATGCTAGTGCAGTGGCAGACCCCAATGTATTTAAGCCTCATGAGAAATAATAAAACCCTTGCCATATACCCTTAGTATTCCCTTTAAGAGTGGTCAAAGGATTTGAAGAGGAGCTCTCATTGGCAGAAGCTTCTGTACAGTTTCATGTCCAGACTTCATATCACATAAACTTTAATACACCTCTACCCCAATATAACGCTGTCCTCAGGGGCCAAAAAATCTTACCACATTCTAGGTGAAACTGCGTTATATCAAACTTGCTTTGATCCGCTGGAGTGTGCAGCCCCACCCTCCTGGAGCGCTGCTTTACTGCGTTCTGTCCGAATTTGTGTTATATCAGGTTGAATTATATTGGGGTAGAGGTGTATTTCTCTTTCTGAAATGGGTTCATCAATATTTCTGTGGTATTACTTACTTCATTACTTGCTGCAGCGTCAGCCAAAGGTGCCTGGAGCCAGCACTACAATATCTCAAGTCAGGCTAAACTAACAGTGCCTGCAATTAATAGGGGATAATGTGCCCAAGTCCTATAAATAAATGAAAGGGACAGAGTCATCCTTCGGAGGCTCGTCACCTTTTAGGCACTCATGCATACCTTAGACGCACTGGGCCAGCACGACAGCTCAGGAACAAAATGAGCAATTAATTAAACAAATGTACAGTAACAGAGGTAATGGAGTAACTATCTACACAGTGGGAAAGTTTCCCAGAGCCACGTCATCTGACTAGAGAAGGCTGGAAGAGGAAAGGAAAGAGTAAAAAAGAAAAGAGGTTCTGATGAGTTGAGAAAAGACCAATACAGTTATGTCTCGAACATAGAAGGGCCTGATTTTGACCTCACTTAGGGTACGTCTACACGACAGGATTATTCCAATTTTACATAAACCGGTTTTGTAAAACAGATTATATAAAGTCGAGTGCACGCGGCCACACAAAGCGCAATAATTTGGCGGTGTGCGTCCATGTACCGAGGCTAGCGTCAATTTCTGGAGTGTTGCACTGTGGGCAGCTATCCTGTAACTATCCCATAGTTCCCGTAGTCTCCGCTGCCCATTGGAATTCTGGGCTGAGATCCCAATGCATGATGGTGAAACAGAGTAGCGGGTGATTCTGGGTAAATGTCGTCACTCATTCCTTCCTCTGTGAAAACAACGGCAGACAACCATTTCGCGCCCTTTTTCCCTGGATTGCCCTGGCAGACACCATAGCATGGCAACCATGGAGCCCGTTTTTCCTTTTGTCACTGTCACTGTATGTGTACTGGATGCTGCTGACAGAGGCGGTACTGCAGTGCTACACAGCAGTATTCACTTGCCTTTGCAAGGTAGCAGAGACGGTTACCATCCCTATTGTACCGTCTGCCGTGTCATTGTAAATTGGCGATGAGATGACGGTTATCAGTCGTTCTGAACCGTCTGCCATGCCATTGTAAATTGGCGATGAGATGACAGTTATCAGTCATTCTGTACCGTCTGCTGCTGTCATGGGTGCTCCTGGCTGGCCTTCGCTGAGGTCGGCTGGGGGCGCAAAGACAAAAATGGGAATGACTCCCCGGGTCATTCCCTCCTTTATGGTTTATCTAAAAATAGAGCCAGTCCTGCCTAGAGTATGGGGCAAGTGTACTAGAGAACCAGTGTACCAGAGAATCAGAGAGCACAGCCGCTCCGTGTCAGATCCTGCAGAAATGATGAGCTGCATGCCATTCTAGGGGGTGCCCCTGCAACAACCCCACCTGTTGCTTCCCTCCTCCCCCAACTCTCCTGGGCTACCATTGCAGTGTCCCCCCATTTGTGTAATGTAGTAAGAAACACTGACTTTTTAGTGAGATAAAATGAGGGTGAGGCAGCCTCCAGCTGCTATGATAGTCCAGGCAGGACATTAAACGGTGGTGGGGGAGAGGAGCCCAGCCTCCCACTGCTATGATAGTCCAGGCAGTACAGAATCTTTTCTTTAGACATGAAAGGGGGAGGGCTGATGGAGCTCAGCCCCCAGTTGCTATGATGAAGATGGTTACCAGCCATTCTGTACCATCTGCCAGGAATGACCAGGAGTCATTCCTATTTTTACCCAGGCGCCCCCGGCCGATGTCACCGAGGCCAGCCAGGAGCACTCACAGGATGGTGAGGACGGCTATCAGTCATTTTGTACTGTACTGTCTGCCACTGGGGAGGAGAGGGGAGAGGATGCTGCTGTTCAGTGCCGCAGCACCGTGTCTGCCAGCAGCATGCAGTAGACATACGGTGACATTGAAAAAAGTCAAGAAACGATTTTTTTCCCTTTTCTTTCACGGGGTGGGGAGGAGGGGTAAATTGACGAGATATACCCTGAACCACCCCAGACAATGTGTTTGACCCTACAGGCATTGGGAGCTCAGCCAAGAAAGCAAATGCTTTTCGGAGACTGCAGGGACTGTGGAATAGCTGGAGTCCTCAGTACCCCCTCCCTCCCTCCATGAGCGTCCATTTTATTCTTTGGCTTTCCATTACATTTGTCACACAGCACTGTGCTGTGGACTCTGTCCATCATAGCCTGGAGATTTTTTCAAATGCTTTGTCATTTCATCTTCTGTAACGGAGCTCTGATAGAACAGATTTGTCTCCCCATACAGCGGTCAGATCCAGTATCTCCCGCACGGTCCATGCTGGAGCTCTTTTTGGATTTGGGACTGCATCGCCACCCGTGCTGATCAGAGCTCCATGCTGGGCAAACAGGAATTGAAATTCAAAAATTCGCAGGGCTTTTCCTGTCTACCTGGCCAGTGCATCCGAGTTCAGATTGCTTTCCAGAGCAGTCACAATGGTGCACTGCAGGATACCGCCCGGAGGCCAATACCGTCGATTTGCGGCCACGCTAACCCTAATCTGACATGGCAATACCGATTTCAGTGCTACTCCTCTCGTCGGGGAGGAGTACAGAAAGCGGTTTAAAGAGCCCTTTATATTGATATAAAGGGCCTCATTGTGTGGACGGGTGCAGGGTTAAATCAGTTTAACGCTGCTAAATTTGGTTTAAACGCGTAGTTTGGACCAGGCCTTACATCAGTAAGGAGCTGGGGATACTGTTTTGGGTTCTACTACATAGATCACTGGTCAGTTTTTGGCTGTCTTGACAGCAGTTGTATTGGTGACCCAAACTCTGTACCTCAGTGGTGGTATCTTCATCCCAAAGAAATCCTGTTATTTAGCATGATGTGCTAGTTCAGCCACAAGTTATTGGCCTAGAGACAGGAATCACTGGGAGAAATTCCCTGGCCCGTGTTATGCAGGAGGTCAGATTAGATGATCATAATAGTCCCTTCTGGCCCTAAAAACTACAAATCTGTGCATTTTATACTGGTATAGCTCCACTGACTTCAGTGGAATGCCGCTGAGTTGCACCAGATTGAGATCAGAATCAGACCCCATAACTTCAGCCGTGCAGGCCAGGTCTAAAGTACTGAGGTGTATGTGTGAAGAAATGCCAGCTGAACCCCTTTCCACATTGCTTTCAGGGACATGGATTAACAACATTTTGGCTTGCAAGAAAATACTCAAGGCCTCTTACAACACTTGGGCCTTTCCCACAGTGGGAAATTGGCAGTGTTTGAAAACAGGTTTCAACAACTGATTTTTGAAAATAGTCAGTCTCTGGATTGATGATGCAGGCAGGGCTCAGTAAGCAAGAGAATCATCTCTATTTATTACTGGCAGAGGATCCAAAGGCAGTTCCGCACCTGCTGCTGGTAGTACTGCTGTACCAGCAATTCCTCTTTCTGTATGTGCAGGAAACACATACTCCCGCAAACATCCTCTCAGAGGTACTTCCCTCCGCCAGCAGGGAGGTGCCACACCTTTAGGGAGCCAAGAAACAGTTGCTCCCCCAACCAGCACAGCAATTCCATTACAATAGTAAGGCCCCCATCCACTCCAGAGTACTGCAGAGCTCTATTTCATAGTTGTATAGCATGGGTATCTCTCATATTTTAATCTGTGTAGCAGGATGCAGGCATTTCCAATGTCATGTCAGCTAGCCCTGCTCAAGGTATGTTCAGATGTTCAGGGGATTCTCATGTCTTCTGTTCCATCTCTGTCTCAGAATTCCTGGCATCCTTTCCTCAGGGGGAAGCTTTCTGGCTGCCCTTGGCATTGCCAATCAATCGCTTTGTGAGGTGTGTTTAGGCCTTGGACTGGTGCCTGGTTTTCAAATCCCATATACTTGGTGTGCTACTAAGGGGTGCTTCTCCTGACCTTGACATCTCTGTTCCACAGTGGACTGAGAATACAGAGCTTTGGGCCTGCAACTTCTCCATTACCTCTCAGATAACAGTCAGTTCTTCCGATCAGATGCAGTCTCCAGAACTCCCCGATAAGATGGTGTGCATTCCAGATTCCACTTCAATTATTCACACCGGGATTGTACTGCAGTATCTTTCTCTCAGATAGTTTCTCTCTCACTTCTCCTTTAAATAAGACCTGGTCTAACCACAGAGAAAGGCTTCCAGGACTGACATGTATTTACTCTAAGTGGCACTCTGTTTCGTACCCTTTTTCAAAAATACCTCCTGGAACTATAAGGGATCAGAGACAATTCCTATAATGTTCCTAAGGATGGTTTGGTAAGAACAGCTAGAGAAGAGACTTGCTCCATTTCACAGTATTTAGCAGTTAAATGGGAGTAAATCTTCAACTCTCTATAACCCCAACCTTTGGGGACATGAGGCTCCATATTTGAGCTTTGAGGCTTGGGCCCAGCTCTACATTTAAAATAATTGTATAAAATCCTATGTCCATAGAGCTTCATTTTAGATATGAAGGATTAATCTTCATTTACCTGAAGGTTCCTAACAAAACTCTTCTAAGTTCTTTTTCAGCAACCTGAGGATTACTTCTGAACCAATATAACAGTGTCACACTCACACTCACACAGAATGAGCAAACATTCCCCTGACCAGAGAGGATCCATAACTCATACAGCTGATTATAAGCCAGAAGTAGCAGATTCCCCAAACCTAGACTCTGAGTAACACTGATGGCAGACAGAATCTGGGGTTTCTGAATGTATGAATAATCAGATGAGGACTCCTCCTTGACTACTAGATGTTGAAGGTCATAAGGATATATTAAAGAGGTAAGGTGGGTGAAGTAATATATTTTATTGGACCAACTTAGTCCACCTTGTCTCTCTAATATGCTAGGATCAACATGGCTAAACAACACTGCATATAGGGATATGTGACATTCAAAAGCAGATTTTCCATGGACTCCCTGTGAATTCTCAGATTTGACCTACAGTGTTCTTAGTTAGCTAACGTGACACTGAATGCAATTTGTCCAGGTCTATATTGATCATTCAGTCATGGGCATCATCATGTCATCTCATCTGAATTCTTCACAATTTCATTCATACACTAAAAGTTTGTAATGCAGACACACCTCTAGCCCTTTCAGCTGTGCAAGACTAATTGGTAAAAACTTTACTCCTGGGGGCATTCTGCACCAAAAAATTAAAAATTCTGCATACAATATTTTAAAGTTCTGTAAAATTCTGCAAATTTAATTTGTCAAAATAGCACTACATAATCAAGTCAGTTTCAATTATTTTGGTAATTTATTTCAAAATACCTGTCAGCAGGTATGTCTGTAACAATACACATACACACAAATTCCCCCATGAGTAGAGAGTTCAAGAAACCCCTATGACAACTCAGTTCCTGTTTGTCTGCCCCCTTTTCCACCCCGAGTCCAGTTGGGGGGCCAGACATCCACAACCCCTCCTCCCAGAGCTCACCTATGAAGGGCCCCCCCAGCCAATACACCTGCACCCCCTCTGCCCAGAACCCAGCTGAGGGGCCCCCCTGGACCAGACACCCCTCCCCCCATCCCAGGTTTGCATGGAGTTTCCTGCATGTCACCCTCTTCTTCCTTCAGGGCATGCTGGGAACTGCACCTGATGGGAACCCTCTAGTTCTTTCTCCCTTTCTACAGCAGTGTCTTCTATGTGCGAGGTGGGCTCTGCTGAGTCCAATGGCCCCTAGTGGCGGCTGTCAGCAGTGCAGCTCATTTCTGTCTGGGGAAAGGAATTTCTGCATGCACAATGTTAATTTCTGCAAAATTGTGCATTGCGCAGTGGCACAGAATTTCCCCAGGACTAAAACTTGCTTTTGTCAGTGAAGTAAGTCTCATGCAAACTGGGATCATATTCTGTATACTAAGAAGGTGTATTTCTACACATAAAAGCTCCAAGTAGAACAGGGATCACTGAGAGAATTGATTTGATGGAATGTCCAGTTCTATTCTAGATGAACTCTGTTGTTGAAGGAGAACAGCAGTGTGACCAAGGATCCACTTCAGATCAAATCACAGATGTCAATAAGAGGACAGGATTGTGGGAGCAGCTTCTGAGGTACAGAGAGGGTAGATTGAAGCATATGGTCCAATGTGCTTGAATCCCAGCAGCACACATTTGCTTCACAGATCTGGCACAGCCTTAGATCTCCAACCGAAGTTTGTTTTAGCTCCCATGAGAGTAACTTAGAAGAGAATCCAGTAAAAGTAGAGTTCACGTCAAACTGTGTATAGACAATGATATTGGAATAGCATGAGGAGCAGCAGGAATTTTCCTGTATTTGGAACAGAAATTCTTACTAACTCAAAAAGCAGAAAAGAGTCCTGTGGCACCTTATAGACTAACAGACGTATAGGATCATGAGCTTTCGCGGGTGAATACCCACTTCGTCAGATGCATCTTACTAACTCAGTCTTCCCAGACTAAGTTAAGATCAACCCTCATATACACCTCCTGCCTAGCATTACTTGAATTTGCCCAATAACTGAAGGAATGTTGCATTTGGTAGAAACCTGGGATTTTTAGAGCAACTCTTTCTAAATCTCCAGCCTTTTAAAGTCTGTGCACCGAGCCCACCCTGCCTGCTTTGGACAGAAGAATAAAAAACAAAACATTTTATAACACTCATGACTCATGTCTTGCTCACCCAACTGATCACACAGTCTGATTGTTTCTGCCACTTTACCCACATATTTGTCATGGGATGCATGAACAGGTGGATCTCGAGTAGTAGAGAGATTATTTAACTTCTATATTTGGAACTGGCATGATTGTTTCTGGAATACTGTGTCCAGGACTGGTGCCCACAATTCAAGAAGGATGTTGATAAATCAGAGAGAGTTTGGAGAAGAGCCACAAGACTGATTAAAGGATTAGAAAACATGCCTTACACTGAGAGACTCAAGGAGCTCAATCTATTTAGTTTAACAAAGAGAAGATTAAGAGGTGACTTGATCACAGTCTGTAAGTACCTACATGGGGAACAAATATTTAATAATGGGCTCTTCAGTCTGGCAGAAAAAGATATAACATACTCCATGGCTGGAAGTTGAAGCTAGACAAATTCAGACTAGAAATAAGGTATAAATATTTAACAGTGAGAGTAATTAATAACTGGAACAATTTACCATGGGTCATGGTGGATTCCCCATCACTGACCATTTTAAAGTCAAGATTGAAGGTTTTTCTAAAGCTATGCTCTAGGGATTATTTTGGGGAAGTTCTATGGCCTGTGTTATACAGAAGGTTAGACACTAGATGATCACAATGGTCCCTTCTGGCCTTAGAATTTATGAATCTCTTCCTGTTGTTCTTGTTTCAGTTTAGGGCCCATTTTCTCAGACAGTTAAGTTTTACTGCGACTACATCTAGTAAAAACAGTACTGTCAACCCCAAGCATTCAATACGAGTCAAGCCACAAAAAGTCATGAGACTGGTTTAAACAATGTGAGATTTTAAAAAATAAATGTGGGGATCTTTTTATTTGCCTTTCGGTGTCTGCACCTATACGGTTCATATTTTCATGCTTGTCTCCACAATAGCTAGAAACTTACTGTTTTTATAATGAAAGCTGAGCTTCTCACAGAATCACTTGACTCCAAGAGCTGGGCCTTTAAGAAAAACACCAAATATCATGAGACTTGTGTAACCGCCACACCTCCTGGACGTGGTGCTCTGTCCCCCGCTAGTAGCACTTAGACCACTTGAGATTAATGAGTCTCCTCTCATTAATCTCAAGTGGTCTTTAGCTTTAGTTACTAGGCTTGTAATTTTTAGCTTATGCAGTAAAGCAGTTCTCTTCACTATTTTTGAAGTGGGGGCCACTTTGGCAAAAAACCTTCAATGTGAGCAGGGCTGGCTCTACTGTTTTTGCCGCCCCAAGCAGCACACTGAATTGCCACTGTGGAGGGCGGGGGCAGTCCGTGTGCCATTAGGGCGGCATTTGCGTTTCCGTGGTGGCGGCAATTCGGCGGCAGCTTCTGTCTTCAGATGCAAGACAGAAGCTGCGCCGCGTGGACAGTTGAACATAGAAGCTTATGCCGAATTGCCGCTGCTGCAGAAATGCGCGTGCCGCTCTAACGGCACATGGACTGCCCCCGCCCTCCGCGGTGGCAATTCGGCGAGCTGCTTGGGGGCAAAAACACAGAGACTGCCGCCCCTTGCAGTTTGCCGCCCCAAGCACCTGCTTGGGATGCTAGTGCCTGGAGCCGGCCCTGAATGTGAGAGCCACATCAACCCGACACAGACGGCTGAACACATACCCGATACAGGCGGCTGAACACTCCGAGTTCTTGGCTGGTTGATATGGTAATATTACTGTTATTGGTAATATTACTTGGGATGCAAGATGGGTTATAGGGTGCGGGCTTGGGAAGGAGGCTCAAGGCTGAAGCAGGGACTTGGAGTGCAAGAGGCGGCATGAGGGGCTTGTTCTGGGAGGCTGCAGGTTGCATGGTAGAAGAGTTATTCAGAACCTGCCCATTGAAGGAGCGACACTTACTTCAGGCAGCCCCAGCCCCACACAGCTCTTGGAAGGGGCCAACATGCCCCTGCAGCCCCTAGGGGGTCACATGGCTCTGCACGCTGCCCCTCTCTGCAGGCACCACCCCTACAACTCCCATTGGCCACAGTTCCCCGTTCCTGGCCAATGGGAGCTATAGGAGCAGTGCTTGCAGGCAGGAGCAGTGCACAGAGACCTCTGCTCCCCCCTCTGACCCCATGAGGGCATGCTGGCTGCTTCAGGGAGTGGCGTGAGGCCAGGGTAGGCAGGGAGCCTGCCTTAGCTGCAGCTCCACTGCACCGCTGGAGAGTGTGATCAACAGGGAGCTGCAGTTAGGGTCCATGGGAGCCACCACTGGCTTGCAGGCCTTGCACTGAAGAACACTGCAGTAGAGGCTCATGCATTTAGCTGCAGAGCTCCTAGGTTCAATCCTGCCTGCTGATAACTGGAGTCTGTTAGCATTACAAGTGGGGGCTCATCTGGGATATCAACTGGGAAGTCTCTAAAGCTCAGGACACACTTCCTCAGCTAGGGGAAATATGTAACCACTCACCTTCTGGGTGTGATGTTCTGTCCCCCTCTAGTGGCACCTAGGCCACTTCAGATTAATGAGTCTGCTACAGCCTTAGCTAATAGTTACATGACTTTTAGTTCACACAATAGAGGTTCATGCATTTAGCTTCAGAGGTCCCAGGTTCGATCTTGCCTCTGATGACTGGGGTTTGTCTGCATTACACTTGCAATAAAATCATGAGAGTTGACAACACTGTATAGCTGCTTACAAGGTTATATAGCCATTTACATCTATACAAAGTGGGTATAAAATGCTATTGCATCAGAACAGTAGCCCACTTTGCATAGATGTAAGTCACTGAAGAGGATGAATGGACCAGTGGCTAGGATGCTGGCTTCACATTTGGGAGACCTGGGTTCAAATCACTTCTCTACCACCAACTTCCTGTATTAACCTCAGACAGCTAACAAGTTTGCCTCAGTTTCCCCATCTGTAAATTGGGAATAATAGCATTTTCCTTCCACATAAGGAGTGTTGTGAGGATCAATACATTAAATGTTGCAAGGGACTCAGATTCTACTGTAAGATATGGAGACTCAGGGTTTGGCTAGATTAGGTGATCACAGACTCAAAAGCTGACTATTTAAAGTTCCAAATAGTTCATCTAATCCAAAAGCTGCCCATCATGTTAAAAATGACTCCAGAAACCACAAAGTACGAAGCACTTATTTTATTAATGCAAAACAAAATCTCAGCTAGTAAAGTCTGCCAAACATTGGGATCTTTCTGGAGCTCTGATGGGCTTCGTAATGGGTCACCACATGTCACAGATGGTTATTGCTTCCGGGGCAGGGTCTACTTGTAGGGTCAGATTCATATTTACTCACACTAATGTAAAGCCAGTGTAATGCAACCCTCCATGCTCCAGGTTCCCTAAACCTCCAAATGCCAGAAGCTGAGACTGGATGACAGGGGATAGATCACTTGAAATTGCTCTGTTCTATTCATTTCCTCTGAAGCACCTGGGATGGGCCACTGTCAGAGACAGGATACTGATCTAGATGGACCATTGGTCTGACCCGGTAAGGCCACACTTATGTTCTTAACTCCTTTGAGTTTAGTGGAGTTACTCTTGATTTATACTAGTATAAGTGAACGAGATTCGGGCATAAGATGACCAGATAGCAAGTATGAAAATCCAATATCAGGACTGTTTCTATAAAATCGGGACATCTGGTCACCCTACTGGTCACCCTGCTCAGGCCCCTTCTTCTTCTAGAGAGTAAGGAAAATGGTTGAGACAGAATGTTAGAGAAAGCACAAATCAAAATGTAGCGAAATATCCAAGAAACATATGTTACAATGGATTTTTAAGGAAAACTTGTCTTTTAAAAAAAAGGTGAACAGAGCAACTGTTCTGAAATATTTGTCTATTGTTGATTACAAAAGTAAAGTAGCTACAATAGCACTAACATCTTTATTGAGGTGTAATGTAAAGGTGCATGGTTAATGCAAATTGGTGGGTTGTCAATTTACTTCTCTTCCCCTAAGAGTCAATAATGTTTGTGGGTTACAATTATATAATGAAGGATATGGTAAGAAAAGATTTCAATAGTCAGTTCACATGGTTCAGTATGGCTTCAAAAGATACCAAATTTAATGAAGGCTTATAGGAAAAATGCCAGCAGATCTTGACAACCACAGGCCTATCCTGGGAAGTGCTGAATATTTCACTGGGCTCAGGGATATATTATAGCATTTCCCCTCCAAACAGTTCACTCTGTGTTCTCCAAGGGAAGGAAACCACAGAGCTTTGGTTTTAAATCTTTGTCAGCTGAGATTTTGCTTTGCAAACCTAAAGCCCCAAGTAATATAGATCTAGGTCCTGTTTTCTAATCAAACTTCCAAAGTTTTCGTGGATTCACAAAATGATGCCAGTTTTGACTCACATGTAGAAATCAGCTTCCTCACTGTGACTACCAAAAAGGTGAGCCAACCCAGCCCTGACCTGCAAGCCTGTCTGATAAAAGGCCTGAATCAATCCTGCCTACCCAATTTTGAGGCGAAGTGGGCACTGGTCCTATTCTCTATGATATGGGCACACAGTTGTCTATATGCTGTAAGACTGCGTAAATATTCTTAATGTGAGACTCTGAACATGACCAGAATTCTGAGAGAAATCTTGGTTGTGAAGCTAAAAGTTATTTTAATGCACCGTCTGTGTCATGTCCATGTCTCTCTATCTGGTTAGAATGAATCCTTGGTGCTGGCACTTCTCACCAGTCACAGATAAGCTCTGGAGAAACAGCTCATTTGATTGACAGCTCATTAGAAACTGCAAGACCGGCGAAACCCAAACTACAGACCATCTCTTTCTCTCTCTCTCTTTCCCCCTCCCCCCCATCTGTCTAGTCTGGGAGTCGTGCTGGTCAGCACTGGCCTGAGTGGAACAAAGAACTCAGGAGACACAGGAGGAAAACAACATCAAATTTTAATAGTGTTCTAAAAAGGCTGGGTGTAATGGATCAGGGCCAAGGGCTCCCCCGCCCCTACTGCCTAGACGCTTGTATTTACTTACCATATATAGACATGCAGAGAGCATAGATCGTGCCATGCTGCACGTACACACGTGTGTACACATGTGAATACACAAAATCCTACCTTATATATTCTGGAAGGCACAATGTTATATAAACCCACTTAAAAATAAAGAGTTATATACAAGACAGGCATTGAGCAAATACAATGTTAATAGAGGAGGCAGCAGTAATTTTGGATGAGGTCACACCATGGGCCAAATTCATCCCTGGTGTAAGGCAGGGGAGTTACACTGGGGTGAATTTAGTTCAGTGTGTCTGTCTACTGTATATTATCAAAATTTGTTTATGCAAATCCTGTTTAAGCATCATGAGATCATAATCCCCCATATTTACAAGACTTCTACTAGTGATAAGCCTGTCAAGTCCTGAACCCATTAACTAGAATGCCAGTTTCTTCAAGGATCATACCAGGATCTCCCAGCTCACTCTAAGGCTCCTGCTCTTGAGGGAGAATGAAGCTCCCTCTGGAATATACAAACTCTAAAACGGAGTGAACAATTTGTAACCTATAATGTGATGCATTATGCCATTTTTTCTATTTATGGGATGTCATTTTGCAATGGCCTTAAATGGATTTGTTATTTGAAATTATTCAGTGGCATTTTCCACAATTTTTCTCTACTCTATAGCGTAGTACTTGAGTTGCATTGCTTACTTGTGATTGGTTCCCAAAGATACATGGTATGGTTTCTATTCTTGACTGGATGAGTGTAAACCATATACTGTAGTCAGGTTTCTGGTATAAATTCTCAGAGAAGAGGAAGTTGTAATCCACGCTCCATGAGTATTCAGCTGTGTGAGCTTCATCTTCTGTGAGTTTTTGTGCTAGTAAAACTGAATCATACAACTATTAGCAGACAAGAATTAGATAAAGAAAGTAGACACAAATGGGCCACGAACACAGCCAAACTGAATTTGTTTAAAAATATTAGTCAATTATTTGCTGATTTTTTTTTTGCAAGATTCTCCCAGCATTAGTCAACACAATGAAAACTGAAAGAGAGCTTCAAAATAGAGCACACAGGTTGAGGGGACTAGAAGATAAGTGCTGTAAGACTATTTAAGTTTAGAAAGGCTCTGACGCTAATGGAATTTAGGTAGAATATTTGCACAAAGACTACATAGAATTAATGGGGTATTAGTCTGTGAAAGGGATGGAGTGAGAATGCATGTGTTAGTGTGGGACTGCATTCATTGGTAAAATCTGCGACCACTAGTCTGATTCGCCTTTCAGACTAGTGTAAAATCAGGATTCACTGAAGTCAGTACAGATACCCTGCTATAAAACTGGGGTAAGTGAGAGGATTATCAGGCCCTTTATTCCAAATCTAGAAAAAAATTACCTTTTCAGTGACATAATAATCATAACAAAAATGTTTTGTACTTATATAGCACCTTTCATCTTTAGATTTCAAAGAGCTTCACAAAGGTGGGTAGGTAAATTTATCCCCATTTTACAGATGGAGGAACCAAGGCTTGAAGAGGTGATGAGACTTGTCTAAGATCACCCAGAGGTTCAGAAACAGAGCTCAGAAAATAACCCAGGTCTCTTGATTCCCACTCCCTTGCTCTAGCCACTGGACACACTGGGCCTGATTCTCCCCTCACCTACACCAGTAACCTCATATCTGACAGTTCAGAATCATCCCCAAGTTATTGTACATTAAGATAAAGTACTAAGCACTATGGACTTAGATGCTGTAAGGTCTCTGTATGCAGAACTCCATTTACTTCAGTGGATGTTAGCCATGCAGAGTGTTTGCAGGATTGGGCCCTCCAAGACTAGTTGGTGGTTTATAACTATTTTTAAAGGATTTATATATGTGTTTGGAGGCCAACGAACCTTCCAAAACTAGGGCGGTACAGCTACAGTACAAAAAGAGAGCTTAACCTTCTTTTCCTTAGTAAATGCTCCCCAAGTTCATGCTAATCAGAAGGAACTATTGAATCAAACTGCAAGTGCTTTTGGATTTTTGTCATTTAGCTTTCCCAGAGAATTATGCAACACAAAGGAAAATAGGATTCTACAGGTATCCGGCATCTCAATGGGGCTTCAGACAGAAGCCATCCTATCACTTAATTGTAATTTCCCTTTAAAAAGAAATATATTATTCTACAGTAAAGACCTAAACATTCCAGCTTACAACAGGGTTGCTACAGAAGCTTGGACCAGTAGAATATTGGAATTTTTTTTAAAGGTTTGATATTAGAGGCAGCATTGTCTATTGAACTGAGCACAGGGCTGGGAGCCAGAAACCCCTACATTTAGTGTTATTATTTATTATTTGTTTTTGGTAACACTCAGACTTTGCTAGGTGCTTTCCAGACATTTGAGTGCTTGCTTCTGGAAGCTCACAATCTAGGGACAGACAGATCCTAGATAGAGGCTAGAAGAAGGGAAATCACCAAACACTGTTTACTTTCTAATCCTGGTTCTACCACAGAGCCATTGAGTGGTCAAGTCAGTTAAATCACTTACGGTAGTTATATATTAAGGTGATAGAACCTTAAAAAAATTCAGGTAGATAAAGCCTAATTTTCAAAAGTGGCTAACTATTTTGGGTGCCCAGTTAAAGCATCCAAAAACTGAGGGCCCCAGAATAAGTGGCCACTACTGAAGATTTAATCTCTCTGCCTTAGTCTCCACTTCTGTAAAATGGAGATAAGATATTTGCATCATGGACACTGTGGGTTTCACTAATGTCTGTAAAGTGCTTTGAAGATGGAAAGCATTAAGTATTATCATTAACCCAGAGAATAACATTGGAAGTGAGCATCTCCCAACCTCATGTCTGGAAAATTATTGGGAGTAAGGGAAAGGTTATGTGAAAAATTGAGCAGATGGAGGGAGAAAATGGAGATGACTGAGAAAAAAGGGGGCTGAAAGGACAAAACATTACAAAAGAGAAGAGGGACAGCAGGAGAAAACAGAGGAAAAGACACAGGAGAGAAAAATTGAGAGAAAACTCTATAAGATCAAATGTATCTGGCCAGAAATAGCCCCTAATGTTAGTCCCCAGGAGTAGTTCTGCTTCATGATGGATGAGGTCAGGTGTCAACAAGTGCAGGAGCAAGCAGGGAAGCCAAATTGCTTCACAAAAGGCAGGCAAACGGAATAAACAAATTGTGAGTAATAAAGCGGAAGGAGAAGTTGCTACATTTCTATTGTCATTTACAATTATATCTGCCCACAACATTACCACCTAGCAGTGGGATTCAAAACACCATCTGATTTGACTGCTCCCTTGGCATCACTTCTTTCCTGTCCTATTTCCTTTGGAATCAGCTGTAACTCCACAGTCTGTTTAAAGCACCCTGCCAAGGCTTTAGTGAATGCTGCCCACAATTGCCTAAGCAGCTTTCAGCCTTCCTCTGACCTGTGCAAAAGAGACAAAACTGTTCTTGTTTTGTTCTAGGCCCTTTTGTGACCCAGAAGCTCGGGGCAGTTTTTCAAACGTGGATGTGCGTGTTTGCATGTGTCCAAACTGCACACCTGAAAAGTCATACAGCCCCCAATTTTTGCACCTATCCGCTGCAATTTGCACACACATATTTGAAAATATGGCCTTTTGGGTTTTGCTGCATTTCTTTGATGTGGCTTTTTGCAAATGCAGCAAGGTTTTCATTTACAAAATGTTTTTTGCCTAGAAATGTATATTTTGAAAATGTCATGTTTTCTTCTAAATGAAACTCCCTTTTTTGAATTGTGATAGGCTCATTTTCCACTCCAAGATGGCCCTATTTTTAAGTAAGAACCCCTCACATTTCATCGTTCTTTTCACAAAAATGGATCATTTTAAAAATTCAGATCAAAACATGAAAACCACTTTGGAGGGTTTCACATTTCACTGTGAATTTTTCACATGATTCTACAGTCTTCTCAAATTACTAGCATAAGCCTGCATCTGCACATCCACACCAGGGAGCAGTAAGAAGGGAGGGAGTTCAAATGATGATCACCTCCCATTCCTCAGTCACCACGTTTGGTAAATCTGGATGACAACAATAATATTTTGTACTTTCATAAGACCTATCATCAGAGGAGCTCAATGTGCTTTTATTTCAGCAGTGTTCTATACTGTACCACGCAGAGGTTTGGAGTAGTATTATCAGCTCCATGTTACAGATGATAAAACTGAGGCACAAAGCAATTAAGTGACTTTTCAAGGTCACACAGTGAATCAGTGGCTAAGCACAGAACAGAACCTACATCTCCTAACCCTGGGGCCCTGTGTTTTAACCAACAGACAGTGCTTCCTGCATGTAGAAACTTCACTTCCATCACTGAACATGTTTTAAGATTTGCATGACAGAGACGTGGAAATGAAAAGAGATTGAAAGAAAGAAGCAGGCCCAGTGAACCTCTCGCCAGATTTAAGGAGGAGTCTTTACTTGGGTTTTGTAAGAGGATCTCCTTGTGTCTTTAATAAATAAAGAATTTGGGTGACACAGGACCTTCTTGTCTCCAATGGAGGACATTTTTTTCCCTGGGAACCTGAAGCTCAGTTATTAAAAATGAAAATCTGTCTCAGCCTTTCAACTCACTTCCTAGAAACATCAGGTAGTATAAAGGGAAGAGGAAGAAAGGAGCCAAAGCGGAGGACCCTTTCCCGATAAAAGCATTGCTGCCATTGGGATCTCGGCATCAGAACTGCTGCACCTGAGTACAGAGGGGAAGAGGTAAGCTATGATATTTAGCATATTTCATGTAAGAAATGTCCAGTTCCCTTTTCTATGTATGGTGTAGGACAGGGGCTGCCGATAAGAAGCTTCAGTATTATAATCCAAAGAAAAACTTTTTCAAAGTTTCCAGCAAATCTGCTGCTTATTCCCCCGGTTGTACGTGAGGATTGAAGTTTTCATGAGGGGGGAAGGTTTGGTGAATATTATCTGCAAAAACACTCAGGCAGAAGAATTCTGAGATTTCATTTTTGATCTTTTTTTTTTTAATTTTGTTTTTCAACTTTATTTTCCAGGTTTGGGGATTTTTGTACAAAAACAGTTTCCTCTAAAAATGTAGGGTCTGATCACATAGAAGTTTAAGGGGAGACTTCAGTGGGAGCAGGATTAAGCCCCTAGTTTTTGTGCTAATCCTATTAATTAACTGTCTGAGGGAAAATTATACTCAATTTACATTGAAAATAGGTGGAAAAAAATATTATTGTATGCAAAAATTCAAAGGAACAAAATGAGAATCTCTCTCTATGCCCCTTCAGAAATACATTTAATGTCTTAATAATCAACCTTTAAAACCTCTATTATAATAAAATGTTCTATACTACATAGAGTAAATACTACAGTTAGCTAAAAGCAATAGACACTTGTAAAAAAAAGATTCTAAGGTTTGCCCATAGGTGATGAAAAACAGGAGATAAATTTACATGGACAAATATAGGGCCTGGTCCAACAAACCCTAAAGCAAATTCTCCTGTGACAGGTTTGCAGGATCGGGCCCATGGACCATTCAACAGGCTGGATGCCCTCCTATGTGAAATTGTCAGGAAAACACAGGATCATTGCAACAAAATCAAACCCTGACATATTTCTTTTCATATTAACTTTAGAGAAATAGACCAGAAATGTTAATCTGCTGGCAGGTATCAGAGCTAGATGATTCCTTCAGAATATTAGCAAGACTGGGCAATAATGGTTCTATTTTTACTTTGCTGTCTTACTTTGATTTTGATTTTATTGTCTTAGGACCTAATTGTGCATGGCGTGAATGCCCAGAGTGCTCACAAACTTCAGTAGGAAATTAGGGTACTCAGCACTTCTCAGGATCGAGCCTCTATGATTTAGTTTTAAATTTACAAGAAGGGATCTATAGCAATGATGTCATTAATACCCAAAATATACTTTCTGGTATGAATGTTATCATAGTCAATCTTGAAGCAAATGGTTACCAAAATATCTATATCTATATCTATAGATATATTACCATTCTCCTGATTTGTAAAATGGGGATAACATTTCCTTACCCTAATGGGGAGGTGAGGTGGAGTTTAATCCATGAGGCCCTGATCTTTCAAGCACTTATGTATTTTACGTACTGCGAGTAGTACTGGGACTAATCCAAATGCATAGAGTTAAGCAGCCACATAAGTGTTTATAGGCAAGTGCTACAGAAATGCAAAGTATTAACTGTTATTATTGTTACTTGAACTGGAGGGAAATAAAGTAGACTGGGGAAATTTTAAAAAATCTATTTAAAATAATATAATTGTTCACTTTAAGCCTGTCACCGTTCTTAAACCAGATTTTTCTCTCCAACAAGCTTTTCAGTTAGGAAGAATTTTTGGGCCCTCAATTCTACATACCTTATGCAGGCAAACCTTCCATGGAAATCGAAGTCAGGGGTGCAGCGTCAGGCCCAATATGTTAAGCATTGTCCAAATATGACACTTAACAACAATATATTTTTCTATATTCAGATGTAAATAGCCTGATCCTGAGAGGTGCAGAGTGCCTCTGGCAAGTGCTAAGCACCTACAATTCCCATTTTTAATTTATTATTATTATTATTTGTTGTACAATACCGAAGTTAGGGCCTGATCCAACGCTCACAGACAGCAGTGGGAGTCTTTACGTTGACTTTAATAAGCATCTGATGAGGCACCTAGAAAGGGAGGACCCAATCCTGCAAACATTTATGCACATGCTTATCTTTAATACCAGAAGTTGTTTCCTTGAAATCATGGTAGCAAAGTTAAACCCTTACATAAGTGTTTGCAGTATTATGGCATAAAATGAATTTAGCTTATAGGATTGGGTCCAGACAACAGCAAGGTGGGGACAGAATAGGCTGTCAGATGAGAAAAGAGATGACAGCTAGTAAGAAGGAGAAGTGGGATGGTAAAAAAGGGTGAGACAGGTTTAGAGAAGCAGAAGGTAAAGACAGGAGATGGGAAACACAAGGAGATAGATGAGAAAGGGGAGGGGGAAGAATAAACTGCAGTTTATATAACAGTAAGTTAAATGTAAATGAATCGTTTTCTGATTCTAGATTTGTTTCCATAGGTGAAGTAAATGATGAGAATTCCTTACTTTCTACAGAAATCAGTAGCATGTTATAGAAATTCTACTCTATAGAGAGTCTCTACAGAATTGGCCCAGTTCCCTATAGAAAATGGAATTCTACAGCAGAAGTCTGTGAGAATAGGGAGGAGAGAAAGAAAAGGCAGAGGGGCGAAAATCAATCTGACCACAGGGGGCAATGAATGACTTGTACCATCCTGACACACACACACACACACACACCACAATCAGAGCTGTAGAACTTCCTTCAACAAGTTGCTTTTAGGCTTTGTGGGCTGTGAGCTTGCACTGTTGCAGAGGAAGAAAAGAAATGCTGAATGGACATACAAGCTTATGTTTGCCCAGCTGACAATGCAAACTGAGGGCCGCTTCTCAGGTCTCATTTATCACAGGGCTTTCTGCCTTCCTTGGGACAGAATGAATGGCTTTCAAGGAGATTTCCATGGCTTTGGAAGAAATAGGATTGCCAACTTTCTAATCGCACAAAACCAAACACCCTTGCCCCACCCTCTTCCCCTTCCCTTCCCTTCCCTGAGGCCTTGCCCCTTCTCTAAGATCCCACCCCCATTCACCCTATCCCCACCCTCACTCACTTTCACTGGACTGGGGCAGGGGGTTGGGGTGTGGGAGAGGGAGAGGGCCGGGGGTGCAGGTTCCAGGGTGGGGCTCCAGGTTGGGACAGAGGGTTGGGGTGGGGAAGGGGGGAAGAGCTCTGGCTGAGGGTGCAGGCTCTGGGGTGGGACAGGGGATGAGGGGTTTGGGGTGCAGGAGGGGGCTCCAGGCTGGGACTGAGGGGTTGAGAGTGCAGGAGGGAGTCAGGGCTGGGGTAGGGGGTTGAGGTGTGGGAGGGGGTGCAGGCTGTGGCTGGGGGCATGGGCTCTGGAGTGGAGCCAGGGATGAGGTGTTTGGGGTGCAGGAGAGGGCTCTGGGCTGGGGCTGAGGGGTTTGGAGTGCAGGAGAGGGCTCAAGGCTGGGGTAGGGGGTTGGTGTGTGGGAGGGGGTGAGGGCTCTGGAAGGAAGTTTGGATGTGGGAGGGGGTTCAGGGCTGGGAGTAAGGGGTATGGCCTGGGGGAGGGATTAGGGTGTGGGAGGGAGTTCTGACCTGGGACAGGGGGTTGGGGTGGGCTCTGGGAGGGAGTTAGAGTGCAGGAGGGGGCTCAGGGGATTGGGATGTGAGAGTGGGGTTGGGGTGTGGGCTCTGGCCAGGCGGTGCTTATCTCAGGCAGCTCCCAGTCAGCAGCACAGCATGCCCCCCCCGGCTCCGAGGTGGAGGGGCCAGGGGGTTCTGCGCGCTGCCCATGCCCACAAACACCACCCATGCCTGCAGGCGCTGCCCCCACAACTCACATTGACCACAATTCCCAACCAATGGGAGCTGCAGAGCTGGTGCTCAGGGCTGGGACAGTACACAGACCACTGTGGCCATCCGTGCACCTAGGAGCAGGATTTGTCAGCTACTCCCGGGAGCCACGTGGAACCAGAGTAGGCAGGGAGCCTTCCTTAACCCACTGTGCTAAGGACTTTTAGCGGCCCAGTCAGCACCGGTCAGAACCGCCAGGGTCTCTTTTTGAGCAGGCATTCCAGTCAAAAACTGGATACTTAGCCACCCTAGGAAGAAAAGAGTGTTTTTATTTTGCTGTCAGAAACATTTAAAGAAACAGAAGCCCCCTGAGACCTATGTCTTTTAAAATTTGGCTACATTCAGAAAAAGGCCCAACAGAAACACCATCTCAGGGAATGTTTATTCTCTGTAAATGACTTCATTATCAAATTTGCTCAGTTCAAAGTGAGCAACACCTTTTTCTATCTATCAGCAAGCCATGCTGAACCCAGTGAACCCTGCAGTCCAATACAGATCAAACTCCCTTACATGGGATTGAAGTTTAGCTTGTGTGAGGATTGCATGATCAGAGTCAAAGCTTGAAAATCAAGTGGGTTTCTTGTTGCTTCCCACAACACAAGTAATAAAGATTCTGTAGTGATAGAACTCAGATGGCAATTTTATTGTGATAAGGCAGAGCATAACAGTATTTGCAAACCCCGAGCAATCAAAAATCATGGTCAAGACCCACTAAAATCATGAAATTTCCTTAAAAATCATGAGATTTAAAAATAAAAATGTTGGGGGAGGGCGGTATTTGTCTTCTGATTTCTGAGGGATTTAAGCTACACTGAGGGTATGTCTACACTACCCGCCAGATCAGCGGGTAGTGATCAATCTATCGTGGATCGATGTATTGCGTCCTGTCTAGATGCAATACATCAATCCCCGAACGCTCTCCCTATCGACACCAGGGCGAGAGGCGGAAGCGGACTCAACGAGGGAGTGGAGGCCGTCGATTCTGCGCCATGAGGACACAAAGTAAGTCAATCTAAGTTGATCTAAGATACATCGACTTCAGCAACGCTATTCTCGTAGCTGAAGTTGCGTATATTAGATCGATCCCCCCAGACCCCCACCTTCCAGTGTAGACCAGGCCTCAGTTCATGTTTTCAAGCTTCTCACCACAACCATGAGGGCTAAAAAGTTTTTTATGTTAATGAAAGCTGAGATGCTCATGCAATCTTTTGATTCCAGTAAGTGGGGCTTTAAGAATAAACACCAAATCACAAGACTTGCAATAAAATCATGAAACTTAGTCACACTGATTAATATTATATAATAATAACATTACTTATTACTTAACAGATAGTAAAGCACCAATAAGCTTGGCCCAATCCAAATGGCATTGACAACTTCAGGTCCTGCTCCTGCAAGCTCATCTGAGTGGAATGACTTGTGTGCCTGCATGGAGCCCCACTGAAGTAAGGATCCACCCATGCAGAGCAACTTGCGGGACTGGGGCCTAAGAATACAACTTATTATGCAATTATTTTGTGCTGACAGTAGTCAGCATGTTTTTGTAGCAAAATAAGCAGAAATGGCTCTGAAGACAAATCAAGGAATAAATATGGGCAGTAGATATATAAAAAAGCCGTTATCCGACCCTTTTTCTAAGCGTCACAGCAGTCTACCACTGAATGATTGTTCTCCACTGATCAGAATGGAATGTTGGGACATTTTTTCCTACAAATGTCTCAGGGACGCCATCACACATGATTCCAGATAAACCTCCATGTATAAAAATACCATCATGTACGTTAATGAGCAGAAATTACTGACAGAATGTCTATCCCAGGGGGTCCAGTTCCCAGGTAAGGAGTTTGTCTCAGTGCTATTGTGGCAGCTCTATTAGCAGAATGCAGCAAGGTCACTGGTATAACTTGCCCTCAGTTCACAAATTTCCATTTCAGACTCTCTGTCTCTGTCTTGGTTTCGGTCTATTTACTCGGAGCCATTTCTTAACAATGTCTAATTTCCTCAAGGAATCCCTCTGAGTCCATTCTCTCAGATATGCTGCCATATCTTTTTTTTAAATCACTGAAAGGCACAAATATCCTTCCTGAGCTTTATAACCATCTAGCTTGATTATAGACATGAATTTCAGTTACCATACATTTCTGCACCACAGGGGTTCCAAAAGTGCAGCCTGGGGGGATCTAAAGTGTGGCCCCCTAACTGTCTTCACCCACAAGATGAGGGTAAAGTAGATTGATACTGTTTTTTTTACCACTAATAAGCACAATCAACAAGCATTTTTTTTTATCATGGAAGATACAAGCTATGGGAATTGTGGTGCATTCATTTTTTATTTATATCACTGCACATGCAAATTAGATGCAGCCTTCAGGTGTCTGGCAAGTTGCCAGTGTCTGGCCATTGGTGTCACAGAATTTGCACATCTCTAATAAATAGAAAGCTTTATGTTGCTGTTTTGTAGCAGTTTCTTCCAGATTGTCTGATTTTCTAAGGTGGGCAACTAGGCTTAATTAAATTAGGATTCAGTCCTGTATTGAAAATAAAAAGAACCAGTCCTTTCTCTTTCTCACTTAATAAGGATACATAACTCTAGCAGAGGTGCCTTAATCCCTCTGTAATGAGGAGCAGGATCAACCCTTCATCAGGCAAATAAAAGACTATGGAATGGACTTGGAACAGGAGCCATAAAGAAATGTATCAGTGTTTCTTGGAGAGAGAGCGTATTATTAGCACATAGATCTAGCGATGCCACTTGTAAATAGCCTCTCAAAAATCACTGAGTCTGGAGTGTTAAACTAAAGAGGATCACAAGGCCCAGTCAGGGGGAATGTTATATTAAGATCTCACAGTAACTTGCTTCACCTTTCTGGTAATCGGTTCCCAATCTAACCTGTCTCCTGAGTTTAGGTTACAAACCTCAATAACTCTGTGGCAGTCTTGACAGCAATTAACATTACTCAGCAGCCAGCTGGGTTTTAAAATCTCCCTTCCAAGTGATCTTGTTACCTAGGTTTTAAAGACAGCATGACACGGTCATTTTGTATCTAGGGACCTGATCCTGCACTTTTGAAATCAATAGGAGTTTTACTATTGACTTCCATGGAAGCAGGAGCAGACTCCAGGAAAGCAATCCTACAAGCAAGTAACACAATAGTAAACTGCTGACTGTTTCCCAAATCCCAAAGTGTTTTCCTACCTGGTTTTGATATTGTTATGGGAAGCAGAGGCTGGAGGGGGGTTGCCCAAAGGTAACTTCTGAGAGCTTTTCCTCCACAATTAACCCCCCTTTTTCCTCCTGATTATTTATTTTTGCATATTATGCACACGTATCACAACAGTGTATTTCAGTGTTTCTCTTACCCTACTATTGGAGCACTCAGACTTCAAAAACCCATGGGAGTCTCCTAAGTCATTTAAAACAAACAAACAATGGTTTTGTTTGAAAATAACTAGCTGCTGTTGGACTCTCATATCACTTTCAAACCCAGCCAACAAATTCCCAGCTCATTTGTTATAAAGGTTCTACTGTCAGAGTCAGAACACTGCCATGAAAGTGGCGGGCAGTGCAGGGTCCTAAGCACAATGGGGTTTGAATAGTAAGATTGAATGAATGTAAAAATGAAAACATGATTTTTGGAAAAAAATGTTTCTCTGTAGTGTCTCTTCTTGCACACTGTTCCCCTAAAATTTACACAGTGTATTTATTGCTTTACACACGTTAGAGATGGGAAAGACTTACTACTTCTAGTGACTCCATTCTCCCACTTAACCAACACTGGATTGTTCTCTACAGCAGTGGTTCTCAACCTTTTGGGGCTCAGAATCCATTCAAAATGTTTATGGCCTATCGCGACCCAGTAAATAGTCTAGGGGTGGAGGCCTGGGGTGGTTTCGATTGAATCCCACCCCTGGATTGGGTCCTGCACACCACTCACCCAACAGTAGCAGCTCCTGTGCTACGGGGCTGGCTGGGCTTGGCTCTCTGCTCCAGGCATTGCAACCTTCAGGGCTGCTGCGCCACTCAGTTTTGGCCCCACCTCCCTCACCAGACCAAATTTGTGTGAGTGGACCAGGGCTGGCTCCAGGAACAAGCAGAAGAAGCAGGTGCCTGGGGAGGCCAATAGAAAGGGGTGGCAGTTCACCTGTTGCTGGGGCAGCACGTCCAGGTCATCACTGTTGGCACTTCAGCGGCAGCTCAGTCGGCCCGCTTGAGTCTTTGGTGGCAATTCGGCAGCAGGTCCTTCACTGCCTGGCTTCCTCTCTGGCGGCACTTCAGTGGCAGCTCAATCGGGTTTTTCTCTTTTTTTTCTTCTTATTTTTTTCTTCTTTTTTTTCCTGCTGCTTGGGGCGGCAAAAAAGCTGGAGCCAGCCCTGGATCTGACTCATGAAATTGTGGTGCTACTCACTCAAATTTGGCCTACCTGGACTCTCATCATCATGACCTGAGTGGTGCTGGGACCCCAGAGGTTGCAGTGCCTGGAGCAGGCAAGACCAGCCAGTCCCATGGGACTGGAACCACAGGAACTGCCATGTGACCCTTTGAAACATTCTGGTGACCCAGTTTGGAGTCCTGAGCCACGGGTTGAGAAACCCTGCTCTAGAGAATATTCTTGAGTTGTCCAGTCTAGTTGGGAGGCAACATGGTCTAGTTGAAAGGGCACTGAACTAATAGTCAGGAGATCTGAGTTCTCTTCTCAACTCTGCAGCTGACCTGCTATCCTTTGTCTGTCTTCTCTATTTAGATTGAAAGCTTTTCAGGGCAGGAATTGTCTGTTACTATGTGTCTATACAACACCTGGAACAATGGGGCCCTGTTCTTGGTTGAGGCCTCTAAGTGCAATACAAATAATAATAATAATAATTAATAATAATAGCTTTAAATGACTTAGGTATTAGGGCTTCCACCACTTCTCTTGGGAGATTATTCAACACTCTAAGAGATCTCATTCTTAAGAATTTTCTTCCTGATGTTCAACCAAGATCTGGCTTTGGCTTAATTTTATGTCACTGTTTTGGGGTGGGATTTTTTTTGGGTGGGGGATTGGAGGATTTTTTTGGTCAGTATTCTTAAAGCACAGTAATACTGACTTTTTCTTGTATGTATGTGTAACTCTTGTAGTTTGGTTGTAAGAAATTTCCATTAAAAGTAAACGGGGGAAAAACAAAACTCCAAAATAACTTGCTGCATGATGAACACTTCTTAAGGAATTCCCAGACTTCTCCAACAGATGAAGAGCAGGGCTTCAGCCTCATCTCTTCACCTCCGCCCCCCCCCCCCAAAAAAAAAAAAAAGTACAGAGGGCATAAAGGCTTTTCAGGATAACTGCAAAATGTGGCAGGTCTGATTCTGATCTCACATCAGTTTTACACTGTAAAAAGCAAGATGAGGCCTGGCATGTATTAGTTGCTTACATCTCATGAAAATGTATTGACTTTGGAGGAGTCCCCCTTTCTGAGTGGGTAGACTGGCTAGGATGAGCATGATGAGAGAGAAAAGAAGTGGCACCCTCTACACACTGACCAGAGAGCCCAGCAGTTACATATTGTACTATGCAGTGTATTTGGAGAGTCAAGTGCTGATTCTGAGCGCAGTCCTGTGCTCCCAGATCAAGCAGGTAGTGGGAACGTTGCAGATCTGACATACTCAGTTTTGGAGGGAGACAGATGAAGTGTTTCTCACTGATAGCATAGAAGCCCCCTATTCACTGATATGGGTGAAGGCAACAGTGCTCTGCAGCAAGCCCCAAGGGCTGATTTCTCCATTGCCCTCTGGCCCCTAGAAAATACCCTCAGCACAGAAGGCCACACAGGTCAACATACAGGGTAGGTTGGAGGTGGGCCAAGAGGAAACAGCTGTGGCCAAAGCACTGCCTGCACACCAGCTATTATTCAAGGGGATCCTCATCTACACTGGGAGCAAGGCAGGTCCCCAGGTGGGCCCAGAATAAAGGGAATGCAATGGTAGTTTGAAACCACCTTTCCCCTGAACTTTGCTATGCTGAGTGCAGAAATGGAGTACCAGAGAACTGGTCCCTAATTCCTATCCATGGCTAGAAAACTCTGCAAGAAGGATGGATTGATTCATACCTACTGCAGACGGTGTATCCTGGTACAAAGGAGGTCAAAGGTCCCAAAGGAAAAGCACCACATATCAAAAGGCCTTTAATCACCTCCTCCATAGACCTGAACATTGTTCTTGACTGGAGGTTTAGACTTTTCCACAAGAAGCCCTTGCTGCCAAGAGCAAATAAAAGAACAAAAGCACTCCAGGTGTAATGTGGAGTTGGGGAGATCTCAATGGCAATCCATTCCTTCATGACTTGGGCCTGATTTTCTAAGGGACTAAACATGTCACAGTTCCATTGAGTTCAAATGGAGTTGTGAATGCTCAACATTTCTGAAAATCAGGCTTCAGGTATGTCAAGTTGGATACCCAAAAGCTGAGATACCTCAAGTAGGTTGACCATAGGTCCCATTTTGGCCGGGACAGTCCCTTTTTTAAGCCCTGTCCCAGCTGTTCTGACTTTTTTTTGGAAAAAGTGGGCATTTGTTCCCTTTGCTCTTGGCAATTTGATCAGTTGACAAGAGCAAAAGGGACAAATGCCCACATTTGTTAAAAAAGTGGGGTGTGGAGCAAAGGAATGTGTGGGGGCTGACCAGTGATGCCAGCCTGGCACAGGGTGGGAGGCAGAACTGGAGCAACCAGTGACAGCATTGTGTGTGCAGGGGAGGTGGGCAGGAGTGAGCAGTTCGGGCCAGCACCATGGCGGGAAGAACTTGTGTCAGTCCCATGTGGTGTCCTGTTTTCCCTTTGGAAAATATGGTCACCCTATACCTCAAGCCTCTATCCACTTTTAAAAATATTGGCCTTGATTTTTTGTGCCTCAGTTTCCCCACCTGTAAGAATGGGAATAATAATTATTAGAGCTGTCGAGCGATTAAAAAAATTAATTGCAATTAATCGTACTATTAATTGCACTGTTAAACAATAATAGAATACTATTTATTTAAATATTTGTGGCTGTTTTCTACAATTTCAAATATATTGATTTCAGTTACAACACAGAATACAAAGTGTACAGTGCTCACTTTATATTTATTTTTTATTACAAATATTTGCACTGTAAAAAAAAAAGTAATAGTATTTTTCAGTTCATCTATTACAAGTACCATAGTGCAATCTCTTTATCATGAAAGTTGAACTTACAAATGTAGACTTGTATGTAAAAAAAAAACTGCATTCAAATATAAAACAACGTAAAATTTTAGAGCCTGCAAGTTCACTCAGTCCTACTTCTTGTTCAGCCAATTGCTCAGACAAATAAGCTTGTTTACATTTGCAGAAGATTATGCTGCCCACTCCTTGTTTACAATGTCATCTGAAAGTGAGAACAGGCATTTGCATGACACTGTTGTAGGTGGCGTTGCAAGATATTTACGTGCCATATGTGCTAAAGATTCATATGTCCCTTCATGCTTCAAACACCATTCCAGGAGACATACATCTATGCTGATGATGGGTTCTGCTCGAAAACAATCCAAAGCAAACGCATGTTCATTTTCATTATCTGAGTCAGATGCCACCAGCAGAAGGTTGATATTCTTTTATGGTGGTTTGGGTTTTGTAGTTTCCGCATCGGAGTGTTGCCCTTTTAAGACTTCCGAAAGCGTGCTAAACATCTCATCTCACTCAGATTTTGGAAGGCACTTCAGATTCTGAAACCTTGGGTCAAGTGATGTAGCTATCTTTAGAAATCTCACATTGGTACCCTCTTTGTGTTTTGTCAAATCTGCAGTGAAAGTGTTCTTAAAATGAACATGTGCTGGGTTATCATCTGAGACTGCTATAACATGAAATATATGGCAGAAGGTCAGAGTAGGGGACATACAATTCTCCCCCAAGGAGTTCAGTCATAAATGTAATTAATGCATTATTTTTTTAACAAGCATCACCAGCATGGAAGCATGTCCTTTGGCATGGTGGACGAAGCATGAAGGGGCATACAAATGTTTAGCATATCTGGCATGTAAATACCTTGCAATGCCCGCTACAAAAGCGCCATGCAAATGCCTGTTCTCACTTTCTGGTGACATTGTAAATAAGAATAGGGCCGCATTATTTACTGTAAATGTAAACATGCTTGTGTTAGCGATTGGCTGAACAAGAAGTAGGATTAGGGTGACCAGATGTCCTGATTTTATAGGGACAGTCTTGATATTTGGAACTTTTTCTCATACAGGCTCCTGTTACCCCCCGTCCTTTGTCCCAATTTTTCACACTTGCTGTCTGGTCACCCTAAGTAGGATTGAGTGGACTTGTAGGCTCTGAAGTTTTACATTGTTTTGTTTTTGAGTGCAGCTATGTAACAAAATCTGCATTTGTAAGCTGCACTTTCACAACGAGATTGCACTTCAATACTTGTATGAGGTGATTGAAAAATATTATTTCTTTTGTTTATCATTTTTACAGTGCAAATATTTGTTAAAAAAAATAATAGACACTGATTTGAATTACACCATAGAATACAATATGTATGAAAATGTACAAAAACATCCAACATTTCAGTTGGTATTCTATTGTTTAATAGTGCAATTAAAACTGATTATTTTTTTATCCCGATTAATTTTTTTAGTTAATTGCGTGAGTTAACTGCGATTAATCAACAGCCCTAATATTTATGCCTCTTTCCATAGTGCTTTAACATCTGTGGATGAGTGCAAGGTATTACCATTATTGTAGCAACCCTCCTAGCTTGATGTCATCCCCATATCTTATAAATTTACTCTCTGCTCCATTAGCCAAGTCATTAATGAAAAATAAGGAGTAGTACCTGACCTAGGACTGACCCTGATGGGGCCCCGCTAGATACACCCTCCCAGTTCCATAGGGATGGTCTTTCAACCACTGGTGCACCCCACTTTATACTAGTTTTAACTAGACCACGTTTCCCTGCTTTCCTTATGAGCCCGTCATGAAGGACTGTGTCAAAGCCCTTATCATAAGCCTTCCTTGCCCTGCACCCCTCGGGCTAGCTGTAACACCAGACAGTCGACCAAGCCGGAACCTCCCTTCGCCAGCCCTGCTGTGCATTGTGCTCTTTATGAGGGGCTCGGGATTTTCCCTCCCTCCCTTACTCTGGTTTACATGGAAGGCTGCACATTAGCGCCTGTCCCTGCTGCTGCGGCAGCGCTGGGGGCGGGGGGCGCTCTTTCCGTATTGGTCGGACGTCATTGGGGGCGGGGCTCCTATCAGCTGTTTGGGGGATGCCAGGAAGCAAGTGTATTTTGGAAACAATGCGGCGCGGCTGTGCCTGAGGCTGCAGCTTGGGGACTCCTCGCTCCGCCCGGGCTCGGCGCCCGCGTCCCCCCGCCCGGCGGTGCCCAGCCCTGCCCCAGGTAAGTGCCCGCCGGGCCGGGTGCTCCTGCCAGCCGCGTCTCCACTGCGGGCATGGAGCGGAGCGCGCCCCAGCTCTGCCGCGGGAGGCGCTCCTGGGCGGGCCAGTCAGGAGGCCCCTTTGCACCTCGTGCTCCCCGGCTCTTGCCCTTCCCGGGGGGCAGAGACCCCGAACGCTCATGGCAGCGGCTCCGGAGCTGCTGCTGCAGGGTGGCTCAGTCCCGGCGGGCACTGACCTAACAGCCCGCCCCTGGTCCAGGCGGGCTTGGCTGGAAGGGGACCGTGGGGCGAGAGCGAGTCTGTGGTAGCTTCTCTCTCTGGTGTCTCTTGGCTGGACTCGGGGCCGAAATCGAGCCATCCCGGTTGCAGCAGTTTATGCCATAGGGCCAGGAGTCAGGTAGGGACTGAGAAGGGTCGGGACCTGCAGTTAGATCCATGGGGTTTGCAGTTACCCGCCTAGAGCGAGTGCCTCCTGTTCTTCCTGGTCTTGGTCCTGGAGTGGAGACCCCGACCCTCCTCACCTCAGCACGAAGAACTCCGCTCTCTGCTCGTACCATTTAGTTCTAGTTCACTATGCTGAGTGACCCTCTCCCCCATCCAGGAAATGGCTTCCCCCGTCGGTATCAGGGAGATGTTTATATTGTCCCAGGTGACATCTGTTTCTCTCTGCTTTGTGAGCTAATGAACCCCAAACTTGCGAGGGGGAAGTCTTCTCTCCTGTTACTCTCGGACTATAAACTGGTAACTGGCAGAGTCATTAGACTGCCGGGAACTAAAGGGAAAAAATAATTATCATAAAATCATATATCTCTAAAGCAGTTCGTCCCCTGCCTGAAGGGGCTCCCCACATCTTCCCGTTGTTTTATATCCTTTCATTATACTGTCTCTGCAGCTGAATTCTACTCCGGTAAAATAAGCCCCTCCTTCCACCAGAAAAAATATTTGCAGTATCCTCAGTTACTCCTAATCACCATGGTATCTGATTTACTTAAAATAAATAAAACTCCTCTTCTGAGTTTCCTCAACCTGATGTGATCACTTCCTTATAGTTAGATTCATGCAAGTAACTGTTGAAAAATACTTGTGCCTCTTTGGCAGTGAGCTAATTCAGTGTGTTGCTCACAGAGCAATTATTCAGGCACTTGCCAAAGGCAGAGACTTTAAAAATTGGTGATTTGCATAAATGTTAATGATCATAAAGAAACAAGTTAGTGCTAGCGTTATTCTAAAGCATATTGCTTTTTGGAAACAGTTACTTGAAGTGCCTGTCTAAGACAGTGCCTCCTACGTACAATGCTGAGTACATCTGTGATGCTAGAAATTATGGTAGTGTCCAATAGCCCAGATAATGTTTTCCACTATTGAATCTCTTTTGGGGTTTAAAGTTTCTATTTTAAATCCTGCTGGCCTCAAACATTGTATTTAAGTCCTCTGCACAGGTATAACTTTGCAGTACGTAATCCCACAAAGGGAAGGAAAGGAATGTGGTAGTCCTAAACTTAGACCAGCCAACTTTGTTTTGGGAAGCAGGCAGAGGCATGTGTATGTTGAACCTTCCCTCTGTTTTTCCTGTCTGCTCATCTTGAGAGTAGCCTCTGACACTGTAATGTATAAGAATTCCACTGTCAGTGTGCTCAGGCTTTCTCAGATAGCAGGTTTTCTTGTTTCCTCAGGAGAATGCAGTAGGCAGATTGAAGGTATGATACTCTATGCATATGTGCTCCCAAAGTCATAAACAACACTAGCAAACTCTGATTTGTTTGATGCATCTCCCTTTGAGAGAGTCTATTTTTACCATTTTTGTTTTTGAAGGAGCTAGCAAACTTTATTTTGGGGTCATGAAGAAATTAAGTGGGTCTTTGGGTAGGTGATGCTCTGGACTTGTCAAACGTCTTGTTCTTCTCTAGGCCTCAGAACAAAGCATGAGCTCATCTTGGCCCACCAGAATAGGATGTGGACTAAGATTTCTGACTGTTCTGAAGGCCCTTTTGTTAAATGTTTGGCCTGCCTAGTAAAATTCCTGGCTTTGGGGTTTGTCACACTTAGCTTTTTGTACCAAATGTAGCTATAGCTCTAGCTATTTTAATGCTATTTGCAGTTGTAATCTCTTTTTGAGGGTGGAAAAAAATATTCCTTCCCATCTCCTGTATCTTCTTTAGGACAATGGTGTCCCGAGTTCATATTTACATGGGAGGAGGTACATGTGGAGAACTGTGAGGGAAATACAGGATAGATCATGTTAACAGTTGTCTTTTTATTTCCTTCAAGCCTAGGATTCCTTTTACTAGTCTGCCAGCCTGTTAAGTTTTGGTCAAAACCAGAGCAAAGGAGAGTGAAGAGTTGAATTTCACTTTCTTGTTGAAAACTAGATGAAAATCCTGGGGCTGGATCTCTTAGGACACTGTGTTCAAATGGGGTTAGATGCACAGATAACAGGAAGGGATTGCTGGATTCATTGGCCAAGCTGCTTCTCCTTATCCTGTGTTATCAGGAGCTCTAAAAGAGTGGTTTTCATTTTCCCACCCTCTTTTGCCTGGTGTTAGGATATAACGGGGCTCAGGAATATACTTTGCTGTGTATAAAAGCCCGGCTTGAGATACTGACATGAGCAAATGCTAACTCCTGTAATTCTAGGGTGAACTAAAGGAAGGGTGTTTCTGGTAGATTCTGTAGTAGTGAGGGGTACATGGGGATGGTGGGGCTGCATGAGTTTTGGGCATTTGTGTGGTTGGTTTGCAGAGCAGGGAATGAAGTAACCAGGGGTTATGGAGTGTTTGGCAGAAAGCAGTGTGGACTGGTCGTATGGTTTGATGGCAAGTCTCTTCATAGCATTTGGGTTACACCAAATAGTAAATCAGAAGGCAAATATAAAAGATTCCCAAAAGTGTGTGTGTCTGGGATGGCTATGCAGGTTGGATTTGCTTTTTAAAACAATGTCCCTCTGTCTCACCATGACTATTCTTTTATTTGTGGGGGCAGGCGGGGGTGTCTTTAAGACTTCAAACCTCAGGTGGAGCCTTTTTAGCTTGCAGAGCTGTCTGTTCAAGGGCTGCAGAACTTGACCCACAAGGCCTTAATCATCAGCTTATTTCTGATCTTTTCAGGCCATGTAGACTGATTTTAGGAGGAAAGAGCTTGAGGAAATAGGGAGAACTGTGTGTTCCTGAATGGATTTGGAGGGGGAGTTATTCTGGTTGTATCTTAGCCATGTTCTCAAGTGTTCATTTGTTGCAGGAGCAATGGATCCCCCCAACTACCTGGAAGACGACTATTCCAGCCTGGACGGGCTGGACGATGACGTGTTTCACTCTGACTTTGGACTCACAGGTCAGCCTGGTGAGATGACCCCTCCTGGCATTTTCACACAGAACCAATCCTACAGCTGTCTCCTGGGGAGGTTTCAACTGTTCCCCCTCACACACTGCTGTGGTCCAGGTATCAGGCATGCTGAGCAGCAGGACAAGGCAACCCAAACACTCAGTCCATCCTCTTCTACTCAGGATGTCATGTTGCCATGTGGAGTCACTGAAGAGCCCCAGAGACTCTTCTATGGTAAGAGAACTCCAGAATCACTAGCTTTGCAGAAGGGAAAACTGCCCCTCTCGTGCTTTCGCTCTACCCCCCGATCCCTCCACTGGACAAGAGACGGTTACTTATTCTGCTGCTATTGTGCTACACCTCAAAGAAAGACAGCTCTCTCTGCTTCTCACCCTTGCCTACTCACTGCAGGAGCTGTCCCTTTGCTCTCTGCTTCTGCCATCCTTTAAACACCAGCTCCTTTCCCTCCCAACTCCATTATAGGGTAGTTGAAGTTATTGCTAGACACTTACAGCAGCACTTAAAACTGAGACCCTCCTGTAGGCTTCAGAGGGTGATCGAGTGCTTCCCTCACCCCAGTGCACATGCTGCTGATTTGCCTGCAAAGAGTTAAATCTTCCCTTTCTCCAGGCCACCCAGGTGAATCTTCACATATGCATGGGACTGCATGAATATTGTCAGGGCAGAGCCAGTAAACACAGAGGTTCAAATGTTGTGGATCTTTTGTTGGGCTCTTTGCTGAAAAAAAAGGTTGTCAGATAAATAACATGAACAAGCAGCTTTGCAGTGGTAAAGTGGTAATTGGCCTGAATTTCTGTTAAAGCTGAATTAGAGACATGAATCATTGCTCACTTACTTTTCAAGTTTTAAAAAAAAAAAGCAACAGACACCCCCTCCTGATCCCCCCCCCCAACTTTGAGTCAAATTCTGCCTTTGGATTCTCACATGTGGCACCTCTTATAATGAAGAGCAGTGCATGTGTACCCTAAGATGAAACTTGGTCCTAAATGCTGAGCAGTTGTGAGTGAAGCCTGATTTGGAAGCTGCAGCAAGGGTTATGCCAGGAGATTATTGACAGAGACATAGGAAGGACATAGGTACTCATAAGTGTAAGACTGTCATTCCAGATAAAATCCCATCGTTGACTGAACTATAAACAAGCCTGATCCATGTGAGAGAGCTTTCCCTATCTCAGGGTGGTTTCTTTCTTTCAGGTCACTCGGTTATGGGAGGAACATAATACACTCTGCTGGATCAATGTAAATCTACTTAAAACTCTGAGTGAATGTTTTACTGAATACTTAGCGTGATTAGTCATTGTTTAGGCTGCAGAAACTGGACTTTAGCCTGAGTCAGAAGTTTGCAATTACACAGGTTTTCCTTCAGATGCGAGAAGAGGAACAAGTCTTTATGCTGGGAGACTGAGCCATTGAGCCTTCTCATCTCTAATGTCTTGCAGGGAATGCTGGGTACCGTTTACATGTCCCCCCAGTTGGCTTTGCATTGAATCCGCACCTCCAAGAGGAGCCTCGGGAAGGTCAGCGGGAAGCACTTGCTGAGGTTCAGATTGCACGGAAGTTACAGTGCATTGCAGACCAGTTCCACAGGCTCCACATACAGAGGGTAGGCGCTCTTTCTGAGGGGAGAAGGGGATTTGGTTATCCAGGTATGGTATCCAGCAGCCTCCGGCTCAGCTGATCCTTCACCTCACATCTCTGTGTAGTCATTGTCTATGCTGAATACGCACTTGCGCCACTCTGTTGTGGCTAGGTTCTGTACTGTGAGCCAATTCTAATTTGGTGTCTGTCATATTTTAGCTAACTTCCACCCAGCAAAAGGCAACTGTATGACACCATTCCACCCTGCCTTCTAATCTCTGAGAGAAGAGAACTAGAAGTCCCTGATCACCCAGGGTTTAGAATTGGCATATCCAAAGTGCAGCCCAGTGCTGGCCTCCTCTTTGATGGGGTGGTAGCTAGCAGAGTGCACAGGCTCTAACGTGCAATACCTCATTGTGATTTGAGCAGACTTCTACTCAGATCAAGGAGTGCTACATGCTGGGACCTGTAGCTGCTGATGCCTTCCTGTGGGCTTCAGAGGGCGAATGCTTCCCTCACCTCAGTGGAGTCATTTAAAGATGGATGCTGCTTTCATCTTACTCAAGTTAGGTGAGGTACTTAGCTCCTGGAGAGTTGCTGGGATGGCTCTCGGTTGGGCAAATTTTGGGTGCACTTAACTTATGGAGATGTTTTCTTCTCATCACCCAGCAGCAGAATTATTAAGGGAATGTTCTAGAAATATGAAAATGTTGACGAAATCTGAAAATTGGCTGTCTGGACTGTGGGATGTCATTCTGACATCAGAAATACCATATCACAAGTTATTTTTGTCACTTGTTTGTTTATTCCTGCTCTGCCCCCCTCCGCCCCCCCTCAAATGGCACACTCTTCCTAGCTGTCCCTGTCTCACTGTACCTAGCTTCTTACAGCAAAGGGAAGAGTAACAATCTTTGCTGTTGGGAGTCCTGAAGGGAAGCAGTGGAACTGGTTGTAACTTGACCCTTTCCATCTGGGGAGTGTAGCTATCTGATGCCTTTGTCAGGGAAATGCGTCTAAGAATGCCCCCCTCAAAAAAAAAATAGAAAATCTTGGTTTGTTTCCTCCCCTCTTCCCCCAGGAAAGAAGTGTGTGCTGCTGTGGCACTGAGAGAGCCATATGACTGACTGCAGTGCAGGACAGGCGCGGGGACTGACTGAGCCAGGAGAATAGAATTGAATTGCATGTCAGCCAAGCATGTGGGAGAGTTAGTAAACAAAAGCATCCGCCTGCACTACCAGCTCCTGCAGCCAGCCAAGGAGGAGCTCCTGTGTCTGCTTGAACTGGAAGGACAGTCAGTTGAAAAGGAGGGGGAGCTGTTCAACCATTTAAAAAACAAAACCAAAAACAGGTGTGAAAAATCTCAGCCAGTGGTTCTGCAGGACTTGACGTTGGGATGGGTATTGGCATTTAGAACTGCTCAGAGATTCTTTTTCTTGGGAGGGAGGTAGTACTGAGCCCTTGTGTTAATGTGGAGCTGTACCTTAGGACACTAAAACTCTATGTGGTCCATCTGTGCCAATGCATTCTCTTCCCTACTGACCCTGCATGGAGGACTTCCTTTGGCTGTTGGCACAATCCACAAAAACAGTCCTGTGCTCTTCTGTGCCTGCTGTTTAAAGGGCAGTCAGTGCCTAGAAACACATGAATTGGCTTATGATGGGCTATGGTTTGACCTTTGGGGCAGCAGAAGGGGCAATCTCTGAGAAAGGAAACCTGAGCTGCCATTTGTCTGTAAAGCTTCTATTTTGCTATGAAGCTAACCCCAAAACTGGGTGCCCCATTTCAACAACTCAGAGTCTTGGTCACAGACCATGATTCCAGGGTTATAACAGGAAACATTTAGAATATCATAGTCATAGTCACCCACCACACCTCCTGAATACCTGAAACAAAAAATAGGACTAGCAGCCAATGGGACATTCCTTCAACAGATATGAATGTCTGGTGGATCCTGAGTTGGCAAAATATGTGCCAGTTGCTGCACTAGTATATAGGAAAAATGTCCAGTGCTGGAGTTACTTGTCCTGTTAGCTGTTTGGTGTATTCAGGCTTTTTATGCCATAATTTGATGGAGTGATATATTTAAATGCATCTTCATCCCCAGTACGGAGTTAGAACAATGATGTAATCTTATGTAGCACTTCATAGTTTTATTCTTCAAAGTGCTTATGAAATGTGGGCTACTATAGAAAATATTTCTACATGCAGGCTTTGCTACTTAGAATTGCTATGGTCAGTCCATGGTTCTGCAGGGCCCTTTTCAAACTATGCACAAGAGGCCTTTAGTTCTCTCCTCACTCTTGCGTGCCCATAGTGCCCTCCATCTGTTTGAGGCTCAATACCTTCTGGTAATCTCCCCTCTTGCCCCCAAGGGCCCCACCACATATCAAGAAGCCAGGTGGTGGAGCTAAAACAGAACTTTGTGTGGGAGAGACTTGGAGAACTCTCCTTTAGGCTTTTGTGGGTAGATTCCACGTAAGTGGGAAATGTGGGATGTTGCTGTGATTGGTAGTATGGGTGCACGCATATATGCTGTGCAGCGCGTGTGTGAGCACCTAAGTCACTTAAACCTGAGTGTTACTTGCTGCGATAACTCAATGGAACACTTCAGCAATTTCCCACTGAAAAGGCACTTACTGAACAAGCTGCAATTTTGTGGGGGCCAGTTTTAGTCCCTCCCTCCCTCATCCCTTAAAAACAACATTGGCTACTGTGCACAATTGTAAGATCATGTCACAGAAGGTAAAATTGTCTCTTTAAGAGTAAAGACCTAGTAGCCCAGGACAGTTCTGGGCTTTAATCCAAGTGGAGCCACTGACTTGCTACATGTCCTCAGAAAAGTTTCTTGACCTCTTTGTGCTCCAATCAAGTCAGCTGGAAGATTGGGTTAAAAAAAGCAGAACTTCAATGAGAACCAGATGCGGAATCAGAGCTGAGCTATCGTGGGTAAATAAGTACATTACAACCAACAACAAAGCCCCCTTCAAACACATCAGCAATCCCACAGTTGATTTAGGTGTGCTGACCATTTTCAGAAAACAACAGGACTAGCAGTAGAAATTTATTACTACCCTATGTGGAAATTCCCCATGTACTTAAGCGAATTGTCTTGATGTAATTGTGTGGAATTAAAGGGTGATTGGCCTGAGAATTGGCCCTGCATATGAAATGTTTAGGACTAGATCCACACTGGTTGTGGGCAGGTCTCTGGAAATGAGCCCATTCCAGTAAAATTAAAAACAGCAAAACAAATTCTTCCTCCTGAAAACTTTCCACTTGAAAGTGAAACTTGTCATGTTTCGCATATGTTTTTTCTTATACAAATTCATCAGCTGAAGCCTCCCTTGAAACATTTTGGATCATCCATCCACTAGGGAGTCTGTGGTCTAAGACCCTCCAGTTTAGGCTGTCGGTGCAGGACATTGTCCAAGATTTATCTATCCCTTTCTGCATCACAGTTGCTCCTGTGTCTAGTGATTTTTTTTAACTAAACATTTTTAATCAAAAAATCCTAATATGTCAAAACTGAAACTGTTCTGGATCATTTTCAACAAATTTCCCATTTGGGGAATTTTTTTCAAAAGTTACCAAATTGTCAAAACATTTTATTTTAACACTTTCAAAATGAAAAGGCCCATTTTTGGTTCAAAACTACTTTTTGTTAGAAATATAATATATAGTATAAAAAAGCATGAAATTAATTTTTTTAATGTTATCAAAAACCTTCAAAATATTTTGATCTGTTTTTTGGCGGGGGGGGTTGGGGAGTGTTTTGTTTTACCAACATTGGAGACTTTGACTTTGTCTTGATTTGGGATGGGGGAAATTTTAGACATGTCAAAATTCTCTTAGGATGGGAAAACCCTTTCCTGCTCTGTTCTAATTACCAATGAAGCAGTGAGTGGAGGGTAAGAAGAGGCCTAGCTGTGGGAACATTGAGTGTTCTACATAAGTAGCTGCAGCAAAGGTTTAGTTTGGGATAAAAAGAGCCTAAGGGGGTGTCCTGGGGAACTCTGGAATAGCAGTGGGATTGCAACCTAAACATATGGTGCTTCCCCTATAGTAAAGGATCCAATGAAATAGTGCAGGACACCTCAAATGATGTGGGATGTATTTCAGAAAATGAAGGAGGTAACCAGGGGACAGCCATTTTAGAGTTGATTCTGGCCAGCTGAGAGGAATGGGTTGCAAATCTGAAGCAAGAAGGCAGTTTAAGTAATGTGATCATGAAATGATAGACTTTATGATTCTAAAAAAAGGCAGGAGTGAGAGCTGGAGAATTAGGACAATAGACTTGGGGAAAAAGCAGACTTTAACTAACTCAAAGAACTTTTAAGTAAAGTCCCATGGAAAGAAAATCTAAGGGATAAAGGAGTTCTTGAGAGCTGGTAGTTTCTCAAGGAGACAATATTAAATGCATAGCTGCCAACTATTCTGATGCAAAGGAAAGATAGGAAGAAGAGAAAGAGGCCAACATGGTTCCATCAGGAGATCTTTAATGTTTCCAAAAAGTGAAGACACAAAAGAATTGCTAAGGAGGAGTACAAAAGAATAGCACGAGCATGTAGGGACAAAATGAGTTACACCTGGCAAGGGACATGAAGGCCTGGTCTATACAAGATAAGTCGGTCTAAGTTGTGGAACTTCAGCTACAAAAATTGCATAGCTGAAGTTGACATACTTAGAGCTACTTACTGTGAGGTCTTCACTGTGGTAGGTTGACTGCTGCCACTTCCCTGTCAACTCCACCTCTACTACTCGTGATAAATCGACCCCCGCTGGATCAGTCACACCAGAGGTAAGAGTAGACATGCCCTTAAGAGGCTCTCTTATTGCCTTTAAAAACATTAGGAGAAAGAAAAAGATGACGGAAAGTGTAGGTCCTCTACTTGCTGAGGAAGGAAAGTTGCTAATTGATGACATCAGGAAGGCTGAGATGTTTAATATCTATTTTGCCGCAATCTTTACTAAAAAGGTGAATGGTGACCAGATACGCAATACAGTATTAACAACAGGAGGGAAGGAATGCAAGCCAAAATAGGAGGAGGTAACCAGGGGACAGCCATTTTAGGTTAAATAAGCTAATGTATTGAAGTTGGCAGACCCTGATAAAAGTCACCATAGGATACTTAAGGAAATAGCTGGAACAATCTCAGAACTCATAGGTCAGAAGGGACCAATCTGATCATCTAGTCTGACCTCCTGCACAAGGCAGGCCACAGAACCCCACCCATCCAATTTTATAACAACCCCTATCCCAGGACCGAGTTATTGAAATCCTCAAAATTGGTTTGAAGACCTCAAGCTGCAGAGAAACCACCAGCAAGCGACCCGTGCCCCACGCTGCAGGGGAAGGCGAAAAACTTCCAGGGCCCCTGCCAATCCGCCCTGGAGGAAAATTCCTTCCCAACCCCAAATATGGCGATCAGCTAAACCCTGAGCATGTGGGCAAGAGTCACCAGCCAGCACCCAAGAAGGAATTCTCTGCAGTAACTCAGTTCCCATTCCATCCAACATCTCCCCGCAGACCATTGAGCAGACCTATCTGGTGGTAATCCAAGATCAATTGCCCAAATTAACGATCCTATCGTAACATCCCCTCCATATACTTATCAAGCTTTGTCTTAAAGCCAGGAAAGTCTTTTGCCCCCACTACTTCCCTCGGAAGGCTGTTCCAGAACTTCACTCCCCTAATGGTTAGAAACCTTCGTCTAATTTCAAGTCTAAACTTCCTAATATCCAGTTTATACCCATTCGTCCTTGTGCTTACATTAGTACTAAACTTAAATAATTCCTCTCCCTCCCTAACGTTAACCCCCCTGATATATTTATATAGAGCAAGCATATTGCCCCGCAGCCTTCTTTTGGCCAGGCTAAACAAGCCAAGCTCTTTGAGTCTCCTTTCATAAGGCAGTTTTTCCATTCCTCGGATCATCCTTGTAGCCTGTCTTTGAACCTGTTCCAGTTTGAATTCATCCTTCTTGAACATGGGATACCAGATCTGCACACAGTATTCCAGATGGGGTCTCACCAACGCCTTGTATAATGGTACTAACACCTCCTTATCCTTGCAGGAAATACCCCGCCTGATGCATCCCAAAATCGCATTTGCTTTTTTAACAGCTGTATCACATTGGCGACTCATAGTCATCCTGCTATCAACCAGTACCCCAAGGTCCTTCTCCTCCTCCGTCGCTTCCAACTGATGCGCCCCCAACGTATATCCAAAATTCTTATTATTAATTCCTAAATGCATAACTTTGCACTTTTCACTATTGTATTTCATCCTATTTCTATTACTCCAGTTTACAAGGTGGTTCAGATCTTCCTGAATAGTATCCCTGTCCTTCTCCGTGTGAGCAATACCCCCCAGCTTCGTGTCATCCGCAAACTTTATTAGCACATTCCCGCTCTTTGTGCCAAGGTCAGTAATAAAAAGGTTAAATAAGATCGGCCCCAAAACCGATCCTTGAGGGACTCCACTAGTGACCTCCTTCCAGCCTGACAGTTCACCTTTCAATACAACCCTCTGGAGTCTCCCCTTTAACCAGTTCCTTATCCACCTTACAACTTTCATATTCATTCCCATCTTTTCCAATTTGACTAACAGTTCCCCGTGCGGAACCGTGTCGAACGCCTTACTGAAATCTAGGTAAATTATATCTACCGCATTTCCATTATCTAAGTAATCCGTCATCTTCTCAAAGAAGGAGATCAGATTGGTTTGACATGATCTACCTTTACTAAATCCGTGTTGCAATTCATCCCAATTACCACTGACCTCTATGTCCTTAACTACTCTCTCCCTTAAAATTTTTTCCAAGACCTTACATACTACAGACGTCAAGCTAACAGGCCTATAATTACCCGGATCACTTTTATTCCCTTTCTTAAAAATAGGAACTACATTAGCAATCCTCCAGTCCTCTCTTAGTCTATAAGGTGCCACAGGACTCTGTTGCTTTTTACAGATCCAGACTAACATGGCTACCCCTCTGATACAGAATGCTAATTGTTACCTTTGGGAATTCATGGAGGATGGATGAGGTCCCAGAGGACTAGAGAGGGATAAACATAGTACCTATCTTTTTAAATAGGGGACCAAAGAGTGCCTGGGGATTTATAGAGTAGTCAGCCTAATTTGATGCCTGGAAAGATACTGGACAAATTATTAAACAATCAGCTGCTAAGCACCTGGAAGACAATAAGTTTATAAGGAATAGCCAACAGGCATTTGGCAAGAACAAATCATCCTGAACCAATATAAGTTCTTTCTTTGACAGAGTTACTGATCTAATGGATGGAGGGAGCAGTAGACATGATAAATTTTCATTTTTAGTAAGGTATTTGACACAGTCATACATGGCATCCTCATAAGCAAACTAAGGAAATGCAGTCTATATTATATTAATATAAGGTGGGTGTATAACAGGTTGATAGACCCCATACTCTGAGTAGTTATCAATAGTTTGCTGTCAGACTGAAATGAAATATCTAGTAGAGTTCTGCAAGGGTCAGTCCTGAGTCTGGGACTAGAAAATATTTTCATTAATGACTTGGATAATGGAGTGGAGCGTGTGCTTATAAAATATACAGATGACACAAAGCTGGTTGCATACATTTTGGAGGATAGGATTAGAATTTAAAATGACCTTGACAAATGAGGGAACTGGTCTTAAATCAACTGGCTAGGTGGTAGTACTGCTGTAAAGGATCTGGGGGCTATAGTGGATGAACTGAATGAGTCAGCTATGTGATGCAGTTGTGAAAAAGGTTAATATTTTGGAATGTATTAGCAGTGTCATATGTAAGACACAGGTGGTAAATCTGCTCTATTCAGCACTGCCGAGGCCTCTGCTGGAGAACTGTCCAATACTAGGTGCCACACTTTAGGAAAGATGTGGAAAAATTGGAGAGAGTCCAGAGGAGAGCCCAAAAAAAAAATCAGAAAAGGTTTGAAGAGCCTGACCCATGAGGAAAGGCTGAAAAAACCCTAGCATATTTAGTCTTGAGAAAAGAAGACTGAGCAAGGACTTGATAACATATTTGAAGACTTAAGAACTATTACAAAGAGGATGTGATCAATTGTTTTCCGTGTCTGCTGAAGGTAAGACAAGGAGAAAGGAGTTTAATCTGCTGCAAGGGAGATTTAGATTACATAATAGGAAAAACTGTCTAACTACAAGGGTAGTTAAGATCTGAAACAGGCTTCCAAGGGAAGTCGTAGAATCCCCTTCACTGGAACTTTTTAAGAACAGGTTGGACAAATACCTGTCAGGAATGGTCTAGAAGATTTACTTGGTCCTGCTTCAGTGCAAGAGGCTGGAGTTGATGACCTGTCAAGATCCCTACCAGCCCTACATTTCTATGATTCTATAACCAGTGCAGGACACCTCAAATGATGTGGGATGAATTGCACTCGCTTTTCCTACAATCTTGTTTTCTGATAAATAACTTACAACACTTTTTGTGCTACCATAGGACCCCAAGGCACTTGATAAACTGCAGTGCATCCCTTTAAGAGTCATTGAGGACAATGGTCACCAGTAACTCAGTACTTTTCAGCCATTACCACATTGTGGCATCTGAGATACTGCCGTTATTTCTTACTCTAAAAGTTGCAATATCCCATTTTACAAATGAGGAAACTAAGAAACGGAGGTTGTGACTTGCCCAAGGTGGCAGAATGACAGAGGAGCAGACCACTGAATAGGGCCCAAGAGCTCTGAGTCCAGTCCCTTGCTCTGACCGCTAGATCTCATTGAGATCTCTCTAGGAATTGGGGGGATGTTTGGGTTGATTAATGGGGGGCGGTATTTATGTGAGCACATTTTTGTGTCAATGAAACTCTCTGGTGGAGAGACAAAGTGGGAAAATCAAACTGTAAATTCCTCCTTGCTGCTGAAGAATACCCCATTAACTCTTTTTAATATTTTAGTAACTACTCTTGTCACTGGCAAAGGGAACTTGGTTTATTTACAAACAAACATTTTCTTTACTCTGCTGTGTGCTGTCCCTTTAAAGCCGCAGGGCTGCTTTTATTCACCCTGATTAGGCTGTGTGATGTAATGCAACCCTGTGATGAAAGGGAGCTGCACCTCTGGCAGCACAATGAAAAGTCTCTGGAGCCGACAGCCTCCCCTTGCAGGAGGGCTTGCAACTTCCAGGTTCAGAGAGTATGCGTGAGAGATGGGTCAGTTCAGCAGTGTTTGCTCTGTGGCCAGCTCTGTTTATATCACTCTCTATATTTAGCCTCTGAGTCATCAGAACTGCTGACAAGAAGCTGAACTACCCACAGTCTCCAGTGCTGCACCTGATTGCTTGCCTTTGTGTGTTTCCAGTGGAGTAGGGGGGGTGTTGCTCTGTTCAAAGTTCCATTTCAGTCTCCTTGGGTATTTTCTTGCAGTAGATCTGAAAGATTTACATTTACCTCCTCTTCTACTTAATGTCAATATCTAGAAATAGGGAGACTAGTCCTACCCACTCTACCCAGTGGCTTCATCAGATAAAGAAACTCCTTTGTAACCACCCTTTGTGAGGAAGGGATCTGTATAAAACAAAGGCCAGGAGGACTCTGATGCATATGCAGTAGAATGGATTATGAACAAGGTAAACCTAGAAAACAGAGCTCTAGTAGCTAATTGTTAATGTATGGGTTAAGCCAAACTTCTCCTGACACCAGCACCATGTCTCCAAATGGGAGGTTTAGTTTTTCACCCCAAATCAATTAAAATTTTTATTCCAATCTTTTAGTAAGTTTAGTACTAGGCCAATTAGAAAATCTGCCTCCACTTTGACTGAAATTCTCAGGTAAGAGTGCTCTGCTGATGTGGAGAGCAAAGGCAGATCGGGCAGGCAGAACCCCACATGCTAGATTGGGACAGTTCATCAGAGAAGATAAATGTTCCTACATCTTCTAGGGTTCAATTTGAGGAGGATGAGGTGGGAGTGTCAATCCTTAGCTGGTCAGGGAAGGAGCTTAGGGAGGGGTTGGTGTTTTGGACTCCTGCAACTGATTTAGAGTAAATTGTAAAGGAATCCTGCCCTAGTCCATATAAATGATGACTGTGACTTAGGGTTATAGGCATAAAGCAGCAGCACATGGAAAGATCCCATGAGTCTTGAGGAGCCTTTATTCTCCCTCCACCCTGAATAGAAAACACAACTAAATAACCTTGCCAGGTTGCACAGGATAGGAAGCACTGTGGCCTGGGAAAGTACTGGCCAGCAGTTGCTCTTTCCAGGTTGAAAGTCAGTTGGTTGTTGCCATGGTGTTTGTTGGCTTCCACTTCCTGTAGGTTCAGCTCAAAGAGGAAGGCACAAGTAAATGGTGGTGGTTGTTCTGAATTAGAAAAACTTCAAGAAGTGATTCACCTGCCAAACCTTCCCCCAAGCCAGAGAATGTGTCTTTTTTAATAAAGGTAGTTACTTGCCACTTCTGGCATCCCCTTTATGGTGAGCGTCAGTGTTATTCCTTCCACTGCTCCTGCAGCTGGGGGTCTCTTCAACTCATTTCCATGTGTCTCCCCCATCGCTGCATTCTGAACCCCCAAATTTTTAGTGGCTTTCTCTAGATGTTGACTAACTGGCTTCTAATTTGTGCATCATAAGAACCAGACTGTGCTTGTGACTACTTCTCTCTCTTCCACATGATGGTGCCATGATGACCATTATAGGAAGGATCTATCTTGCCTTCCTTTCAGAAATGTTATATTAATTTAGATGGAGTAAGTGGCCCAAATGTGTTAACATGACCCAGTCACTGTCCAATCTTAAACAGTGTTGAACAAAGTTGGGGCTTGATATACAGAGACCTCAGCCTGCTTAGTACCATGGCGAACAAACCATTAAAAATCATCTTTAACCTTTTATTAAAGATAAATAGGTAAAACAATTGAAGCATCTGAAATTAAATAAGGCTTTATTTTAACAACCTCCCTTTTTTGCCCACCATTAACTGGAGAGAGTTTTTAGAAGGAAAAATCCTGACCGTCTTAGATCAGTGGTTCTCAACCTTTTTTCTTTTGCAGACCCCTTTGGAAATTTGCTATGGAGGTGTGGATCCCTTTGGAAACCTATTGTCTGTATTTATAGTTGAATTCTGTTGTCACTCTTCAGTCTCTTTTGCGGGCTACTTAGGCATAGTCTGCAGACCTCCAGCAGTTGGGGGACCACAGGTTGAGAACCAGTTTTAGATGGTATGTATTTAAGATGGTAATAACTGCCCTTGGGGGAGCAGGGGGACGAGAAGTAGTGAGTTGAGATAGTAACTACAACAGCTCCAGCCTGCTGCTAAAGTCCAGTCCCAGGTGGTGGTTGGGATTCAGCTAGAGCTGGTAGAGGTGGTGATGTTACCTGAGTTCCTCTCCGGCTTGGTCTGGTCAGTACACTTCTCAGGATCAGGGTGAAGACGACCTGGGTGTGGTGGGCATGGCAGCCATGACGATGAAGCTCACTCCTGTAGCCTTTATCTGTTCTTCCTTATTTCTCCCACAAAGTGCCTTTCTTCAAGGGTATGTCTACACTACCCGCTGATCATCAATCTATTGGAGATTGATTTATCGTGTCTATAAAATCGGTCCCCAATCGCTCTGCCGTCAACTCTGGAACTCCACCGTGGTGAGAGGCGGAAGCGGAGTCGATGGGGGAGCGGCAGCAATCGACTTACCACCGTCCTCATGGCCAAGTAAATCGACCTAAGATGCACCAACTTCAGCTATGCTATTTGCATAGCTGAAGTTGCGTATCTTAGGTCGACTCTTTCCTACCCCCAGTGTAGACCTAGCCCAAGGAACCAAAAAAGAAGCGATGGGTGAAATAGCCCATCCCCTTATTATTTTATCGACCAGTTAGGTCTCATATCTGACATGCCAGTTTTGGCTTATTAATTTCTGGATTCACATTTTCTTGTTTCCCAAAGGTGATTTTAACACACTCCTTGAGTTAGATTAGTAACCCTTTTGGTTTAGATTGTCTTCCTGTCTCTCCTTCATACCTTTTTCCCATCAACATTTAGTATTATAGGTTATTATGACATCTTATGAACTGTTACATACTTGTTACAGTTGAGCTCATAATTAGAGTACATTTGCAGGTAGTAAAAATTACAATAAATTTGCAATTATCACAACACAATCCTATTCTGAGTGTGGCAGCAAGAGAATGGAGCTCCTTCTAAATCAGTCCATTTTCTCTCTCCCACTATTTTTACTTTTTTTGCAGGTGTATTGGTGTATTATTCCCTAGTCATTAGGAACCCATGAGATTGTAATGTGACTTCCTTTGTCCCCTCCCTTTTCTTCCTTTTCCAGCTGGGACATCATCCATGATGTCTGTTGCCTTGGGGAGTCTTACTAAACTCAAATCTGTTTTGTAGTAGCACAAATGTGCCTCTAGCCACCTGGAATGAAATGTAGCTTTCAGCAGTGAGTCAACAACTGCTCCTTGGTTGCAAGTGTATTTTGTTTCTTTGCAAGAAGTAGCAACCTTTTGCCAAGATTTGTATTAGTTAAAAAGAGACTAATACCCGTAGACGCACATCCACTGATGTTCCTGTTCAACAGTGTTGCCACTTACAGCCAAATCTTGGTCCCACTGACTTCAACAAAAGTTTGGCCGCTGACTGTGTTGGGAACAGAATTTGGTCCTTGAAGAACCACATGGGGTAAGAATTGTGAAGCAAAGCAGAGCGCAACTGACACTCATGCTGTGAACAAAGGTACATTGTCTTACACAAAAGGTACCACCAATAGTACCGTGAATATATACACTCTCTATATAGAAATGTATGTGTGACAGTTTGTTTTGTATGGAGGGACTCCACAGCTGCTGCTCTAGCATGAATAAAACAAACTTCTTCCAGCAATCAGCTACCTGTGATTCTGAGAGCTGCATCTAAAGTGATGCATTTTATCTTTAACTGTGTATCTCATCTCCTGAAATCATCTTGAGCCATAGACTTGAATCCAAGGGCAAAGTATGAATAAAAGTGGTTTGACGCACGAACTGGGATGCTGATTGGTTGGAGATATAGATATAGAGATCTATATAAAAATGTGCTATACAGCAACAGTCAGCTAACAAACCTAAATTCCATTCCCAGAACCATGCTCGTATCAGCCAGGATGTCTCTACATAAAGAAGTTAATAAAGAACATAAGAGCCATGATGAGAGGGAGGAAGTGTGCCAAAAATGGAATAGGGACAAGAATTGGCAACAGATGTTTTCGATAATCAATATTCCTACTGGGTGTTGCACAACATGTACAATAAATGATAGGTCTATCTGTCTCTCTCTCTCCTATTATATATATGTGTATAGCACACTTTTCTTGTAAAATTACCTTTCTTGGGCCTTACTGAAACATCCATGGTAACAGCTTGGACAGAGTCTCGTAAGGATACCCTTCTTAAAAGGCTGCAGCTACAACAGGAAGCTGTTTCATGTGCCTCAAACTTTGGCCATGTCTACATCTACAATTTTGCAGCGCTGGTTGTTACAGCTGTATTAGTACAGCTGTATAGGGCCAGCGCTGCAGAGTGGCCACACTTACAGCAACCAGCGCTGCAAGTGGTGTTAGATGTGGCCACACTGCAGCGCTGTTGGGCGGCTTCAAGGGGGGTTCGGGGAACGCGAGAGCAAACCGGGAAAGGAGACCAGCTTCGCCGCGGTTTGCTCTCGCGTTCCCCGAACCACCCTGCAAACCGCAGGGAAGGAGACCTGCTTGTTCGGGGAATGCGAGAGCAAACCGCGGCGAAGCTGGTCTCCTTCCCCGGTTTGCTCTCTCGTTCCCCGAACCCCCGAGCAAGCAGGTCTCCTTCCCTGCGGTTTTCAGGGTGGTTCGGGGAACGCGAGAGCAAACCGGGAAAGGAGACCAGCTTCGCCGCGGTTTGCTCTCGCGTTCCCCGAACCACCCTGCAAACCGCAGGGAAGGAGACCTGCTTGCTCGGGGGTTCGGGGAACGAGAGAGCAAACCGGGAAAGGAGACCAGCTTCGCCGCGGTTTGCTCTCGCGTTCCCCGAACCACCCTGCAAACCGTAGGGAAGGAGACCTGCTTGTTCGGGGAACGAGAGAGCAAACCGGGAAAGGAGATCAGCTTCGCCACGGTTTGCTCTCGCGTTCCCCGAACCACCCTGCAAACCGTAGGGAAGGATACCTGCTTGTTCGGGGAACGCGATAGCAAACCGGGGAAGGAGACCAGCTTCGCCGCGGTTTGCTCTCGCGTTCCTGGAACCACCCAGCAAACCTCAGGGAAGGAGACCTGCTTGCTCGGGGTTCGGGGAACGCGAGAGCAAGCTGGGGAAGGAGACCAGTTTGATTACCAGAAGCTTCCTCAGGTATGCTGGGATACCTGCTTATTCCACGGAGGTCAAGAAAAGCACTGGTAAGTGTCTATACTTGATTACCAGCGCTGGATCCTCTACACCCGAGACAAAACGGGAGTACGGCCAGCGCTGCAAACAGGGAGTTGCAGCGCTGGTGGTGCCCTGCAGATGTGTACACCTCCTAAGTTGCAGCGCTGTAACTCCCTCACCAGCGCTGCAACTTTCTGATGTAGACAAGCCCTTCGTGTCACTTGCTGACTTACTCTAGTTTATAACTCTCGTCTGCTTTAGTCACAGGCTAGTTCCCTTCTAGAGTCATTAGCAATTTATATTTCCCTAATATTTTCTCCCAGAGTAAGATTACGAAATGAATTACTTTTGGCAGGGATATTGTGGGCTAGAATCAGCCTTGGGAAGAATATAAATCTGCACCACGAGGTAGTGATGGGTAAATTTCAAGGCTGTGTGACTTTGATACTTGACTGAGCCTCTTGTGTCTGAGAAATCCAACTGGAAATCTCATGAACTGGCTCTTGTGATATTTCTGGTCCTTTCTGGCAGGCAAGCAGTCCCTTGGAAAAAAAATCCTCTCTTGTGATATTTGAGTATTTTGCTCCCAGTCCTGGCAGAAGCATGTTACTTGAACTTACTTACTGAAACTTCCAAGAAGGTCCTATTCAGGTTTGGATAAGGTTTTTTTTTTTTTCTGAACTGGCTTTTCCATTCTTACTGCTGAGATTATCTGCCATCTTTCCTCCATGTCTCTTGTCTCACATTAAAATGGTACCATTGATTTTTATCTGACATACGCCTTGTCACTGAAGAAGTGCTGTTCTTGAATCTGACTAAATAGGAAAATATAAAGAGGCAGTGAGGTCTAGAGCAGGGGTAGGCAACCTATGGCACGTGTGCCGAAGGCGGCACGTGAGCTGATTTTCAATGGCACTCACACTGCCCGGATCCTGGCCACTAGTCCGAGGGGCTCTGCATTTTAATTTAATTTTAAATGAAGCTTCTTAAACATTTTAAAAACCTTATTTACTTTACATATGACAATCGTTTAGTTATATATTATAGACTTATAGAAAGAGACCTTCTAAAAACATTAAAATGTATTACTGGCACGCGAAACCTTAAATTAGAGTGAATAAGTGAAGACTTGGCACACCACTTCTGAAAGGTTGCTGACCCCTGGTCTAGAGCATGGGGACTCTGAAGACCTGGGTTCTATTCCTAGCTTTGCTGTTGGCATGCTGGGTGACATTGGGCAAGTCACTTTACCTCTCTGTACCTTAATTTCCTCATGGGTGAATTGGGAATAATGATACCAACCTTCTTCGTAACACACTGAGATCTGCTGATGAAAAGCTTGGTGGCTTTACTGTATTGTATTTTAAAGCCGGAGGTAGCTGGCAGTGGTATTAAAAGTGACCATCAAAATAAGAGAACAGGGGAGTGCAGGAACTAAGTGTGTGCCCTTTTTTGCTGCTTTGACATATAAAGAAGGCTTGAGAGGTTTTTTTTGTTAATTTAATACAGGGTTTTTTTGCACATTACCTACTCTGATTTTCCCCCACCTTTGTTTTGCACAAAGATGACTTTTTTCAAGTGTTTAACTCAAACGGGTATCAACTAAAACAAATACAGAACAGAGTCTGGATAAAATAACTTCCTTGCTCAATCAAGTTTCATTTTAGTACTTGTGATGTCAGATTCCACTAGCTCTCCAGCTGTCCAGTGCGTCTTCCAAGGTAGAAAAGGCCTGAATTTCTGATGTATAGAAAGTAAGTAGAAAAAGCCATTTTTTGGTGGGAAGAAATAATTCCAGACGTCCTTTGTCCATCATAATAAAGCACAAACGCATTTTGAAGTTTGCTTATTGAGCTTTGAGAGAGTGTGAAGATAAACATTTAGAAACATAATATATTGCATAAGAAACTCAAACAAAACTCAAGGCAACCTCCTACCTGAAATAGGGCAGCAGTGTATGGTATTTGGTTTCAGATGTATGCTAACCATTTGCACCCATGTAAATGTATAGCAGTATAAATTTGCATGCACTTCAAACTAGTGCATCTCTTCCCCTGCATGCCCCAAAATAAGCACTTTGACAAATGTCATTTGAGCAGATGGGAAAAGAGTGCCACCAGTGAAACTGCTGTGTGTTTCAGATTAATTTTTAAGACAATTTAAGGCCGTTGTGATGATGTGCAGTCTATACAGTTTTATAAACAATAATAAGTGAATATAATGTAACTGAGACATGCTTCATGCAAAAGTCTCTCTTGTAAGGTATCATTACAAAGCTTATAACCTACTGAGTGTGATCATCCTGTTTGTATAAATGTACCACTCTTGTATCTGAAACTAGAAATATTAAATATAACTCTGAGGGCCTATTGTAATTATGTAAAGTGTGGGCCATTAATTAATAGTGGTTTGGAATCTTGATGACTCCCATTAACTAGGACCATTGTCTGCAAATGGCTGTGTTTTTTACCTGTAAGTCTTCCTGCATAGGTGTGTGCTGGCAAGTGGGTAATGAACTCTTGCAATGAAATGTGAGCATGTCACCTGAACTGGAATCCATCTTTAACCTGATGTCTTTCCACTGAGAAGGACGGGGTGGGAACTCACAGAGGGACACAAGGATTCCCGCCTTATGCAAAAGATATATAAAGGGATGGAAGAGAACAAAGAGAGAGAGAAGGGCCATCATGAAGAATCCCCTAGCTATCACCTGAGCTGGAACAAGAGCTGTACCAGGGGAAAGAATTGTGTTCAGTCTGAGGGAAAAAAACTTACTGAAGCATCTCTGAGGGTGAGATTATCTGTATGTCTAATCAAACTGAATAGATTTGCACATTTTATTTAATTTTGCTTGGTGACTGACTTTGTTCTGTCTGTTATTACTTGGAACCACTTAAATCCTACTTTCTGTATTTATTAATTAACCCAGAGTATGTATTAATACCGGGGGGAGCAAACAACTGTGCATATCTCTCTATCAGTGTTATAGAGGGCGAACAGTTTGACTTTACCCTGCATAAATTTTTTGCAGGATAAAACAGATTTATTTGGGTTTAGACCCCATTGGGAGTTGGACATATGAGTGCTAAAGATAAGCACACTTCTGTGAACTATTTTCAGGTAAACCTGCAGCTTTGGGGCAAGTAATTCAGACCCTGGATCTGTGTTGGAGCAGACGGGAGTGTCTGGCTCAGAACGACAGGGTGCTGCAGTCCTGAGCTGGCAGGGAAAACAGGAGCAGAGGTAGTCTTGGCACATCAGTTGACAGCTCCCAAGGTGGTTTCTGTGATCTAACCCGTCATAGCCATCTCTTACATTTCTCTCCAGATTTCTTAAAAGACCAGTCTATTTGTTCGGTCACAAATACAATGAAGTAATAAATCTTGTTGAACATGTGAAATCTGCCTGTATTTCCTTTGGAGCACCTTTAGTGTTTGCACCAGCTCTTTCCCCTAGTTTGCTAAGTGGTGATGGGGAAAATCTATTGCACCTTCATATACACCACAGTATGCTTATGGCAGGCTACTCTGAAGACCTTATTTATCAGGCATTTGGGTTGGTGGTCTTGAATGAGTTGGTGAAAACATGTTTTCTGGATATGCTGTCAGTCTTGGTTGCACATGCATGTCAGAATAGGTTCTGAAATGTGGCTTGGGATAGGGGAAGGAAGAGAGTGAGAGATCTCCAAAGTCTCTGACAAAAAGGTGTGCAAGGCTGGTTATAAGAATAGAGGAAAACCAAAAGCACCTGCCTCCTTAGAAGCATTTTAAGGGTTCATTATAACACTAATCCAACCAGAGTTGCATGGTGGGAATGGTTCTCACCTATGAATGTAACCACACTCTGGGACAGGTTGCTTGGGGGTATTAAACCTGGGGCTCTTTGGAACAAACGAAGGCTCCTGAATGGCTGTCGTGGGCCACGCTCTGAACAGAGAGACATTAGTGTATTGTAATTAGAACAGTGTGAACCCTCCGAAATCTGGGGACACATTTAAGTCTTGTGGAGAAGAAGAAAATATTGAACGAACTGCTGCTACGTTAGTGAATACAGTGCATGTCCTTTCCAAGGCCTAATTTGAGTGCATTTGAGGTTCATGTTGCACCTTTTTCTGTAGTTCTAGTTTCTGGAAAGCATGAGCACAACATAAAGAGTTTATTGGAATGTTTTGGATATTTCTCTTGAAACAATTCTAGTATGTAAACTACAGCTAAGGTGTTCTCTTTTTCCAGCTCATGATTATGTGGGTCTGCCCTGTTGGACTAATCTAAGTTGAAACACCTTGTTCATATAGCATGCTGCAGTACTCTGTAATGCTCTCATGTGCTAACATGAAGTCATTGTAAACCAACCTTCTATTCCTTGTCTGCTGGGGATTTTTTTTTTAAAATGGTCACTAGCCTGGCTTTACAAATAGGGAATTCTGGATGAGAAAACAAGAACTGGCTTTTTAATTGAGGGTTGGTTAGGGATGTGAAACAATATCTCAGATTGTGCAATGTAAAGAGAAACCCACCTGTTTGTATGAGATGCCATTAAAGAACAAGAAGGCGGGGGGGGGGGAGTGCATAATGGAGAACACTTTCACAAAGGTGATTACATATAACAAAAGAGGGGACAGCATTCCTTCCCAAAAGCAGCATTATGTGGTCTGATGTCCCCCTAAAACTTAACTTCCAAACTTTTCATTACTTGACAGTGAGACCTGAAATAACCTCTTGCTTTTTTCTCTTTGTTTCTTTCTTTTTCTTTTCTCTTTTCTCTCCTTTTTTTCTTTTTTATTTTTTTTGGGGGTAAGTATGTTCTTGCTTAAGGTTTAATTGGCTCCAGTCGGTAGGAAAGGGCTCCAAGGCTGATTATTTATGGCTTACTGTCAAAAGTAGCTATAAAAAGGGCAGTATTATCTTGGAGATGCTGGGAAGGAAAATGTAATGGGGGGAGGGAGTGGGGGAGTGTGTGTGCGCACGAGTGTTTTCTTGTACTGGATGAAATCAGAGTTTTGCTGTCTCAGCAGTGTGGTTTAAATTGAAGATTAACCCATTGACCTTCACGGTGTCAAATCACTTACAGATGGATCACCAGTTACTTTTTTTTTCACTTTTGGGGTGAAGAAGGGGGGTAACTTTTTTTTTAAGAAAGTTGTTTGTTCATGCAGCTGGGGCTTTTGAGAGGCTCAGAAGCCAATCTGATTAAAAACAGCACTTGGCTAAACTCTGCAAAATCCTGCAAGCAGCAAAAAGGTTTAATCCTCTTGTGCACAATGCATAAGGGTCTGCTATTTTTTTTTTTTTTAATGTTAGAGCTGTAATTATTTCTGGAGAACTTATCATTCTCCCCACCCCCTGCCTCTTTTTTTTCCTCTTGTCATGCTGATGGGATTAAAGTGTCTGCTCTTGAAAAGTAACTGAGTTTTTATTGGAAAAGATAAGTGGTATGTTACAATTGTAAAATATAAATAACCTTGTTTCAATCATTCTCCTTTTACAGCATCAGCAGAACAGAAATCAAGTGTGGTGGCAGATCCTTCTCTTTATACATAACTTGGCCTTAAATGTGGAGGTGAACAGGAACCACGTAGGTCAGAGGTGAGACTCCTCCACCTGTTCCAGGTCACATCCAGTCTACAGGGAGCACTGAACAAACACTGGTCTGGGGGAGAGAGACATGCACGCCGCCGGCCGGATGTGAGGACTCTGTCAAACTTTTACTCATCTTCTCAAGCTTTTTTTTGCCCCTCCCCATTCCGTCCCCAAGGACTCTTCTTTACTGCTTCTTGCCTGATGAGGCTGGGAGCTCTTGTCCAACACTGTTGAAGGAAAGTCTTAGAATTTGGATGTGTTTGGTAAAGCTTGCTGCTGATTCCCCAAATCAGTAACCTCTATGCAAGTGAGGCAAGTAGTAGATGAACAGGTTCCTCTGCTCTGTGTTGTTGAGTATTTTTTATTTTATTTTAATTGATAGAATGCAGCATTTTGTAATTTTGGCTGCTGGTTAATGGTGGTGTCTAGGACTGATGGCTCTAAGTGTACTTTGGGCTACTTCCAGATTAGAGACACTTGACTCCTCTAAGGGATAACTTTTTGAAAAAATGTTCTTTTTAGAAACAATTACACTTAAGTAGCTCATGTACAGCAGCAGGTGAGTCACTGATTATTTCCCTGAATTTTATTACCAGGGAAACTTGTAAAAATCTAGTTTTGTTTAATGACTTAATTGGCCAAAGTTGGACATCCTTCACATGAAGTCGCTCTTTGTCATTGCCACTAATAGATAGAATTGTTTCTGTTAGAAGAAGAGTCTTCAGAATCTTTCATAAGATGTTGGTGACTCTTCAGGATCTTTGTGCAAAGGGCTGTTTGGTCCTGTACACTATATACTGTCCCCATAAACCAGGATGGAGCTGTTAAAGATGGAATATAATCTAAGCATCATTCTTCTGGAATTGTTAATCTGTATATTTTTGTTAGTGCTTTGGTGGATTTTTTTTTCCCTCCTCCTTATCATATGCGCTGTTAAGAAGATTCAGATCCCAAGCATCTGATATGTTTGCTTCATGATTTGACTAGGAGATTAGTTAGTAATTACTTTGAATCCCGACACTGCAGGTTTGTACAAGTAATCGCTCTATTATTCTAATGAGTAATACTGGAAGTGATATTAGTGTACACTGACAACAGAAATACTACTTGGAGTGATAGCTCATTGTCATTGACTTGTGACTGTTGTGGTGTTTTTAAATCTGTTTGGCTGCCAGTCTTGGAACAGGGATGGGGAACTACCTACCCCAAAAACTTGGGTTTTGTTTGCTTATGAAGTGTGAAATACTAAGGGAAAAGGATATAGCCTCTGCTTTCCACAGACTGTTTCCATACTTGCCCAGAGCTAATTCTAAATCACAAATTATAAAACTAACACTAAGAAAAATCTTTCTGGACACTTGCCCTTCAGTCCTGCTACAGCTGTCAACACAGAGGGGTTCTGGAGCTCCTGGTCTGCTCTGAAGCCTTATGAACAGTAAAGAATCTCTGTAATGGAAGAGGAGTTTTCTTGCACATTCTCCTTCCCCTCCACTTCCCCCCTTTTCTTGCCCTTCTTTAAGTCTGTTTCCATCTCTGATATTTGTAATGACCCAATTCCCGTACCCTCAGTAACCCCATTAAAGTGCCTGGTAATGATTTGTAGCACACATTTGTATTTGGATGCTTCCCCTCTATTTCTCAATCCCATCTCTTGACTGGCATTCTTCTTTTTCAAGGCAAGAGTTGTCTAGCTCCCTCCAAATCAGCTCCCGGGACCCTCTCAGTTTACACAGCTCTGCTGCGATCTTTCAGTACAAAAGGGGTTCCTCACGCAAACTGACTTTTTTTCTCCCCTTAGCTAAAGCTACATTATGCAGAGTAATGTGTTCCTCTGGGATGGTCAGGAGTTCAGAACAATGATTCTTAAATTAGCTTTGTTTCTTTTTAGTTAAGCACGTGCACTATGGAGTTATTCAGTGGGATGTAAGTGGTACCTGTCATTGATTACTTTGTAGCGGTACTGGAAGCTGCTACTTATTACTAAAATACCTTCAATGGCTCTGCAAAACAGAGTCACATAGGGTGTGTGGTGATTGGAGAATGGGGTTTAAATAGGAAGCAGGCCTGAGGGGTGGGGTAAGCACAGACTGGATTGAGGGGCACGAGCCCTTGGAATCTAAAGCTTGGGGAGAGCCCACTTAGAACTGAAGGTGTAGCATAGGTAGCAGGTGGAGTCCCCCTTTGGGAAAGTAAGTGCCTGGCTCCATCCCTTCCGCCTGCAGCTGGGGCTCCGAGACCCCGTCGTCCCGCCTCCTGTGGCTAGAGCCACAAGCACCCCTCCCAGAGAAGCCTCAAGCACACACACACCCCTTGGCCGGAGGATGGGCTAGCTGCAGCCATGCCTCTCCTCCCCTCCCCAGACCCAAGGAAAAGCATCTCTTCAGAGATGCTTTTGATATGCACCATGCTGGTTCTGGGGCAGTTGAGGAGGCAGTATTTGCTACTGAGCTTCCTGGATTCATCAGTAATCTCCCTGGAGTCCAGAGAGATTACTGATGAACCCAGGAAGCTGAATAGCACATACTGCCTCCTCAACCACACCGGAACCTGCATGGGGCATAATAAAGCAAAATCTTAGCCACCAAACCCCGCAAGCAGGGGTCTGGTGGCCGTGGCAGCGCCATGGGAGGCCTATTATACCCACCGCTCATGAGGTGTAGGCTTGTCAAGGAAACTCTGAGGGAGATGGGTATGGAGCTTTAGAGGTTGCAGTGGGGAAGGAATTAAACAAAGCTGTCAGCCAGTATGGTGCAGACATAGGTAATACACACTCATTTCCCTACTGATTGGCTGAAATCCTTTCATCCCATCACAGAGGGGTCAGATTAATAACAGCCTTCTGAAGTGTGCAAAGATTAGGCAAGTCCATCTGACTTTAGAACACTACTTCATCACCATATCAAGAAATCAAACTAGTGTCATCTTTCTTCCTTAAATTCCAGCCTGGTCAGTTAAACCCCAAAGCAAATAAGTCTCCCTGGACTGCTCAGCCAACCGTGATAGAAGTGTAAGATGAAAAAGCAAGTTTGATATAGGTACTTGATGATGGTCTGCCCTCACTAGCTTATTCTGTAATAGCACCCTTCTTAGTGGGGGGAATAAATGGCTGAAATAGTTTTGTAGACCATCTAACTGTACAGAATTGTTTGGCTCACAGAGAGATGGAGCCTTACCTGGCCATAATGTCCACTGCTAGCAGTGGATTTATCAAAACTGTCTATTCCAAGGTCTTAAGTTGGAATCCACTTGTTCCTGTATTTGCAGTGAAGGCTGGAATATAAACAAGACTTCACTGTATTTACAAGACTAGTCCTAGACAAAGTCTGACTCCTGTATGTGTGCTGCTGCCTTTAACAAGAGGTTTGACAACCACTGATGTTTTTGAGGGGTAGCTGTGTTAGTCTATATCAGTAAAAACAACCAGGAGTCCTTGTAACACCTTAGAGATTAACAAATTTATTTGGGCATAAGCTTTCGTGGGCTATAACCCACTTCAGCAGATGCATGGAGTGGAAAGTACAGTAGGCAGGTAAAAATATACAGCACATGAAAAGATGGGAGTTGCCTTATCAAGTGGGGGGTCAGTGCTAATGAGGCCAATTCTGTTAGGGTGGATGTGGTCCATTCCCAACACTTGACAAAAAGGTGTGAGTATCAACAGAAGGAAAATTATTTTTTGTAGTGACCCAACCACTCCCAGTCTTCATGCAGGCCTAATTTGATGGTGCCACACCATCAGGGGCTCATTCACCTGCACATCTATCAATATGATATGTCATCATGTGCCAGCAATGCCCCTTTGCCACATACAAACTGGACAGTCTCTACACAAAAGAATAAATGGACACAAATCAGACATCAAGAATTGTAATATTCAAAAACCAGTAGGAGAACACTTCAGTTTCCCTGGACACTCAGTAACAGACTTAAAAGTGGCCATTCTTCAACAAAAAAACTTCAAAAACAGACTACAAGGAGAAACTGCAGAACTAGAATTAATTTGCAAACTTGACCATCAAATTAGGCCTGAATAAAGACTGGGTCACTGCAAAAAATAATTGTCCCTCGGCTACTCACACCTTCTTATCAACTGTTGGGAATGGGCCACATCCACCCTAATTGAATTCGCCTTATTAGCATTGACCCCCCACTTAGTAAGGCAACTCCCATCATTTCATGTGCTGTGTGTGTGTGTGTACACACACACACCTGCTCACTGTATTTTCCACTCCATTCATCTGATGAAGTGGGTTTTAGCTTATGCCCAAATAAATTTTAGTCTCTAAGGTGCCAGAAGGCCTCCTCGTTTTTACTGATGTTTTTCTTTAACAAAGGAACCAGGGTTCTATCCACCCTAAATCTAAGGATCTTAATCTACTCCTTTGATGTCCAGGGGGATTTTGCTATTGACTTCAAAGGGAACAGGATTTCGTCACTACTTAACAGCGCATCTTCTTCAGGAAATAATGGATTGTTATCTAGATTTGTCCCCTTCCTTTGCCCAACCATATGGTTCTGTTGCCTCCAGATAAGTAGGGAGGGTAGGGCTACTATCAGCCTCCCTTAAATTTCTACGGTATAGTTTAGCAGCACATGCACTTCGTCTGTGCACTGTTTGTCTAGGCAAGGCCCACTTCAGTATGTACTTCTGTTGAGAAAATCCTCCCCTCAAAGTGCTTATTACAGTCTGAGCACAGTTAGAAATATTGTATGTGGATGGGTTAGGGAAGTATTTTCAATTAGCAAGGTCTAAATCTGGTGAGGGGAGGGGCAATTCCTGAATGATTTAATTGGTAGTTTGCCTGAGTGAAGGGGTGGGATTTCAGTTTTAGCTCCTTTTCTGTGATACTCAAACACTAGTGAAGTGTCTCTAGCAATTTAGAGAACAGTTGGCTTTCTCCTAAAGTTACTTTTAGTTTAATGAGCAACAGACAAGACAACTTGAGTTTCAGCTGACAATACCTACCGTGTTTGAAGTCTCTCTCTTTCCAGATGACCAATATGGCTTCTGACCCTGACATTCTTGACTTGAGAGAGGAGAGAATTTTTCTGTCTCTCTCCTTCCTGCCTCTTCAAACCTCTCTCTTGTAACCTAAACCTTACCTGGATCTAGTGAGCCTGTTGCTAGTGGGTGTTAGTCTTACTCTGTTTCCTGCAATTCATGAAAGCTGAGCCAGTAATTACAAAGTGACTGCCCAAGGTTAGTTGCAAACTGCCATAGCTAGGATAAGGTGGAGGTAGACAAGGGATTGGACTTCCAACAGAAGGAGCTGACATTGGAAATGGATGTGGGACTGAAGGCTTCTCCCAAGGTGCTGATCGTCTCTGCTAGCAGTGGACTTCTGTGTAACTTACTGTGTGTATTAACTGCTACTGTTTCGTTGGTTTCTCTAGGTATTCTATTCCAATTTTCCTATTGTACCAAGTCTGCCTGTCTTCTGCTGCCAACTGAAGCTTAGCTTAATACTTGTCACACTGTCAGTGTTTTTGGAGACTGGCCCTGAGTTAAATGTTCCGTTTAGCCTTTCCTTTTTAAGCTTTGCCTATATCCACAGCGGGATGAGGAAGAGGAAGCCCAACCTCTGTTAGGAAGGGTCACTTGTGAAGACTTGTTTACTTTCACTGTCGACTAGGAGTAACTAGCTGCCTTTGCTCCTTCGGGCTCGAACCGAGGTTGAATAAAAGCCATCTGAGATGTGACCTGATTTAGACACCTTGAGGCTACTTCATACCAGTGTAATTTCATTGCAGTCAATGAAGTGATACTACAGATGAATTTGGCTCACGGAGAGAGGAGGAAGGTTGCCATCTCCCTTTGGGAAATTACAGGTTCTGAATTCTAATAAACTAGCTGAAGGTAAAACAAAGATTTTAGGCAGTTGCTGCAACCTGATGTCTAAACTCTGCAAAGTCACTTTTTGATTCACTTTAACCCTTCCTTTGTTGATTCTCAGTAGCACCTACTATGCTTTCCAGTGAAGTTATAGAAGTGGTAATATTGGAACATATCAGGTACATTCAAGGGATGGTTTTACTAACCACCCCACTTTGGTTAAAGGGAAGGCTCATATTAATTACTAGGAGCAACCTTGACAGGATATAATGCCCTTAATTCATCTCTGCAATGCCCATTCACACTATTGGGAGTTCTGCATGTGGGTCAAGTCCTACAGAGTATTAAGAGTTGACAGCAAAGCTATTCATAATCATTCCAAATAATATTGTTTTTAAATTTGGCATTTATGGTCATTTAAAAAAAACAAAACAAACAAACAACCCAACACCTTCCTGTTGCTTTTGATTTCTTTCAGAAAGAAAAAAATACCTCAAGGAAATGGTGAGAGATTGTTCAAGATCTCTTACAGTTCCTAAAAAACTCTTATGATCATTGTTTCTTTGGTTTGTTCATGTTCACACAGGTAGTATACAACTTAGTTCTTACCTATAAGGAAAAGCAGAAAAAGACCAAACACATCAAATGCACTGGAATGTAATTGTGTGTCTGTCTGTGTGTTTACATAAAAAGGCAGTCTGACATCTCCCCCCTTCTTTCTTCCTCACCTCCCACCATCTTCCCTCACAGAAGGGAGGGTCTCTTCCTATGAATACCATGCTGGAAGTTGGTTTCTGGGAAGTGAATTAAGTCTGTAGAGTTTTTTAAAAGCCATTTTCCAGTTCTGTCTTCAGACTATTTGCTGCCTTTGGGGAATGGAGGGAGGGTGTGGGAAGTGTAGATCTTTAAACTGTTTTAAATTTTATTAAGAAGATTGTGCATGTACAAAGTTATCTTTAAAAATCAAGTGGAGTCTCCCTGATGTGTGGATTCAGCCCCAGGAGAGCATCGCCACAGACTCCTCAGCTCCAGGGAGACAACTTTAGGCCTGCACCCCTCAGAAGACCACTCCATTTTGGTCAAACTACTATGTGAGGAAAAGTTGAGGGTAGCAAGGGGATGTAACACTTCTCCCTTCTCACTGATATGTTGTAGTCACATGATGTAAGAAGACAAACATGGCCAAGATCTTACTAAATGTGTGCTTAAAGTTAGGCTCCTAATGGGGGATTTTCAAAGGCCCCTAAGAGAGTTAGGTGCTTTTGAAAATCCTGACACTAAATATGGACTTTTGGTGCCCAAACTTAGACTACTTAAAACAAACAACCCCTCTCCTCCCAACTTGGGCATGTATCTCTTTTCCAAATCCTTTTCCTTTCCTTCTGTGGTATCAGAAATGTATTCAGATCTGCTCTGCATTTCTCTCTAAAGATCCATAGGTGAGCAGTATTCATAGATATTTTGATGTGCAGCTTCATCTCCCCTTGGACTTTTCTACTCTTGTCAGAGATGTTTCATTTTTAAACTTTGGAGTAATTAATTGCCTCCAGTGGCTGCCTATGGAGAATTGAAGGGATGAGAGGGAGAGAGGTTCTCAATGTATTGTTAAAAATACTCTTACACTTTCATGGAGAGTGTCCCTACCGAATGAATCTTATGTTCTCCCAGCTGAAGAAGTACAGCCGATGCTCTCCTGTGAAATCTTTGTCTAGACTAGTCCTGAAGTGCACACGCCCTCTCTGCCATGGACTGAGACCCAGTGAGAATGTAGCATTTTGTTTATCTTGGCTGTGTGCCTCCAGGACTCCTGCCTGTAGTGATGATGACTGGGAGGAGCTCCTTTTTTGTATCTGTGCAGTATATTTGCTTTGTGCTTTCTTTCTAGTGCTTTTTAATACTTGGAATTTTTTTCTAATAACTGGTACAATTTTTAATAAAATTGTTAAATGCTATGTATTCTGTTCTTTTGCTTTTTGTATGGTTTAATGGCTGTATGACACTCCATCCTAGTGACTTGAACCTTCACAAACTGACCAATAGTTCTGTAATTTAGTAAAATAATATGGAAGTACAACTTCGGTTGGTAAACTCTGTAAATGGCTGGTAGATCCATGTCTATACTCTCTATTACCTAGTCTTTACCAACCTCTGCAGCTAAGTCAAGATTTTCCTTTAATACTCTTTTTTTTCTGTGCAGAGATAGAGTATTTCCCAGCCCACTTGTGACTGAATAATCAAATACATAAAATATAAAGTTTTTGAGACTGTATTCTTACCATAGTAAACTGGGCTTTACAAGGCTGTTGGTAACTGGAGCTGCACGTCTAAACTTTCCCTTTCCATGCACAAAGTTGAAAATTGTATCTTAACACAGGTAACAATGTGCTGCCTCCAGACACTTAAAATGTGGCTTCTGGCAGCTGTTTACCTGCTCTTCCTATGCAAGCTCCTTCAAAGTTGATCAGCTGCAGGCTTTTATTGATGATGAATGCGATTACATTTGTTAACCAAGGAAGATGCAGGTCTATACTACTACTAATTATATTTTATGCAAATGAGCTGTGGCTCTGGAGAATGAGATGGTGTCACCAGTCGTAGTTGAGTGCCCTTCTTTGGCTACTCCCTAGACTGCTGTGAGGGAACAGCCTCCAGCTGCCTGGGTGTCTGTCTCCAGAGCTTGACTGGAGCTCAGCCACTGCCCCTAGGCCAGGGGTTCTCAAACTGAGGGTTGGAACCCCTCAGGAAATTGTGAGGTTATTAGATGGGGGGGGGGGGTCGTGAGCTGTCAGCTTCCACCCCAAACCCCACTTTGCCTCCTGCATTTATAACGATGTTAAATATATTTAAAAGTGTTTATAATTCATAAGAGGGGGGGTTGCACTCAGAGACAAGGAGTCACGTACAAAAGTTTGAGACTCACTGCCTTAGGCTATGTCCAGACTACCCGCCGTATCGGCGGGTTAAAATCGATTGCTTGGGGATCGTTATATTGCGTCTCATCTAGACACGATATATCGATCCCTGAGCGCGCTTATATCGATTCCGGAACTCCATCAACCCCAACGGAGTTCTGGAATCGACAGGGAGAGCCGCGAACATCGATCCCGCGCGGTGTGGACGGGTGAGTAATCCGATCTTAGATATTTGACTTCAGCTACGTTATTCACGTAGCTGAAGTTGCGTATCTAAGATCGATTTCCCCCCCGTAGTGTGGACCAGCCCTTAGACACATACTTGAGGTATAGGTCCTTTCTCTAGTACCCCAACTTGAGAGCTGGAACACGGGTGTTCAGTTGCCTAGAGTGCTGACCCTTCAGACTCTTCTGTAGCTTATGCACCTGCTTTTGGAAGCCCACCAAAAGCAAGTGTCTTCTGGGTTATCATTTAACTCTCTCAGGAGAAACTTGGTAGTTGTGAAGCATACAACACACACACACACTTTGACCAGAATCTAACACATTATTTACTTAATCACCTCAGAAATATACAGAGTATAGATCATTTAGAAAACAAACATTCTAAATGCAATGCTCCTCACTACTTCACCCTTCCCTTGGGGGACTAACTGTGTTTAGGCTGTAGGAGAGACTGTCTCATCAGGCCCCTACATATTGTTGAGTTGTTTCTCACTCCTCTTAAACAGGAGAAAAATGGCCACAGAGTAAAGCAGCTCCTGCACTCTTAGAACTTTTTAGCCTCCTTTATCAGATGTCCTGCTCAGCTTCCCCAGGTGATCACAGATCCCTGCCAGGTGGCTTTGTTGCCAAGGTGACCTTACCCTGACAAATCAGTTCTCTAGCATAAACAACTAGGAGTCCTTGTGGCACCTTAGAGACTAACAAATGTATTTGGGCATAAGTTTTCATGGTCTAGAACCCACTTCATCAGATGCATGAAGTGAAAAATACAGGAGCAGGTATAAATACATGAAAGGAGGGGGTTAAGTTTAGGTTTTGTAATGACCCACCCACCCCCAGTCTTTATTCAGGCCTAATCTGATATCAGACTTGTGTCCATTTATTCTTTTGATAAACTGTCGAGTTTGGCCAACATACGTGGCAGAGGGGCATTGCTGGCACATGATGGCATATATCACGTTGGTAGATATGCACGAGAATGGGCCCCAGATGGTGTGGCTGATGTGGTTAGGTCCTATGATGGTGTAACAGAACGCCACTAGCCGTCACCTACAGCCCCCAACTAAAACCTCTCAAGCGCATCATCAATGATCTACAACCTATCCTGAAGGACGATACTCACTCTCACAGACCTTGGGAGACAGGCCAGTCCTCACCTACAGACAATCCCCCAACCTGAAGCAAATACTCACCAACAACTACACACCACACAACAAAAACACTAACCCAGGAACCAAACCCTGCTACAAACCCCATTGCCAACTCTGTCCATATATCTATCTATTCAAGGGACACCATCATAAGAACTAACCACATCAGCCACACCATCCGAGGCTTGTTCACCTGCACATCTACCAATGTGATATATGCCATCATGTGCCAGCAATGCCTCTCTGCCATGTACATTGGCCAAACCAGACAGTCTACACAAAAGAATAAATGGACACAAATCTGACATCAGGAATCATAACATTCAAAAACCAGTAGGAGAGCACTTCAGTCTCTCTGGTCACTCAATAACAGACCTAAAAGTGGCAATTCTTCAACAAAAAAACTTCAAAAGCAGACTCCAACGTGAAGCTGCAGAATTGGAATTAATTTGCAAACTGGATACCATCAGATTAGGCCTAAATAAAGACTGGGAGTGGTTGGGTCATTACAAAACCTAAACTTAATTTCCCCACTACTAATTTCTCCCTACTGTTACTCACACCTTCTTATCAACTGTCTAATGGGCCACTCTCTTACCACTTCAAAAGTTATTTTTCCTCCTTTGGTATCCTGCTGTTAATTGATTTATCTCATTAGCCTGACCTAACACTTGGTAAAGCAACCCCCATTCTTTCATGTATTTATACCTGCTCTTGTATTTTTTCACTTCATGCATCTGATGAAGTGGGTTCTAGCCACGAAAGCTTATGCTCAAATAAATTTGTTAGTCTCTAAGGTGCCACAAGGTCTCCTCATTTTAGCTGATACAGACTTAACACGGCTACGACTCTGAAACCTTCTCTAGCATAGAAACCAGCCCTCTGTCCTTTCTGAGTACTGGGGACCAGCATGGTTTAACAACCCTCTCTTGTTAGGCCTTTGCCACTACCACTGTTGGAATTTTGGTCCAACATGGAGGTGAAAAGACAATAGAAGACAAAGGACCACTTTTAAAATGGAGTTTTCATCTTAGTAAAGATACATAGAGAATTCATAATCTCACAGCATCCATGAATTGTACAGATTCCCCAAGTCATCCCAGATGGTAATGCATCCCCGCCAGCTGCAAAGTCAAATTCCTGATTTCACTGCTCTAGTAAATGCACACTTATACTTAGGACCCTGATGTGTACCCCTTTGTGGAATTCAATTTTATTGAGTTCCTGTAAATGATTGGAGGAAATATTTCCATTGAATAATGGTAACCAGTCCAGGCAGGACAATGTATGTGTTTAATAATTTTAATATACTTCATTAAAGCAATGTTATTAGTGAGTTTTTCATCTCCAAAAGGCCTAGGAAACTGAGTTAATGTTCCTACTCCAATGTTAAGTTGCCTTGTTTTGGTGTATGCATTACAATAGGGCCTTTCATTCTATGAACACATGATGTATGCAGTAATATGAAAAGCAACATGCACATCTAAAATTATAGAAAAAAGTACAATTTCTTTTCATTGTATTAGATTTGCTGAGACATGTGTCCCCTGCCCAGTGTCTTGTGATTATGAAAGAGCTTATTGTAATACATTCATACAAGAGGACAGAGGTAAGATTGATGCAGCTGGGGGAATTAACTCTGAATTTCCTGACTCTTGTATGATTAAAATCTCAATTTTTTCATAATTCTTTTATTAAAATAAAATGTGGCCTTTAAAAACTAACTGTATGGTCTTAGCACTGACACGTAGCTGGAACAGCTGAAAGAGCTTTTACCTAACAGGAAACATAGGCTGGTGCACAAATGGCTGGAACACAATCCTTCCTTGGAGATCTCCCAAAGGACTAAACCCAGCCTTGCTTAAGTTATGAAATTAGATGCTATCACAGCCTGTAGTCATATGAGTTCAGCCAACTGAGGTGTTTTTTTAACTGTATACATTAGAACCTAGGGTAAAGAGAGATGATGGGCTTGAGCACCAAAATCAAATCCAACATGCTCTTACGCATTGGAGTACTCCCACTAGGATCAACAACAAGGTGGCGATTTCCTCCTCAGATCCTGACTAGACTCAAACGTGCATACTAATCAAAATTAGATAGGAGCAGAGTCCCTCACACAGTCTGCTTCCAGCCACTGTCCCTTCCTTGTAACGTGATGAGGCAATCATGATGTGTTCTTCCTAGGATGTATTTGCACCATAGTAACAGCTTTTAAAAAAATGTCTTTTAGTTTCATACCATTAACTTTAAATGGTACACTTTAGTGACAAGATAAATAGTTTAAGCTGGGTTAGTGCTGCAGGAAAGTGTTTATTAAAAAGTGTTCGGCCTACCTTTGAAATAAAATAATAATAAATGCACTGTTCTGATGCTCAAAGTTCTCCTTGCCTTACACAACCAGATACATAAAGCACTAAATTCCAGTGCCTCCTTTTGCTGAAGTTAAGGTGAAGAAGCTACTACACTTAGTGGACCGTGATTAAACATCCAGAAAATTTCAAAATTAAATACCTTGATATATGGCAAACGTACCGGTCCTTGCTGAGCATGATGTATATGAACACTGCCCAAAGCAAGCTTCTGTCTGCTTACACATCCGAATCATTCAGAAATAGATCGGGATTTAAAAGATACTTTAAATTTCCCTTCATTTCCAGTCTAGCAACAAGTCCCTTTTATGTTTATTTGTTTTTTTGTTGGGGGGGGAGGGGGGCAAAAAGTCACTTTTTGAGACAGACCTAAGTGACTGGGAAATAGTGGTTTGAAATGGGAGAGCTTCAACTGCATTGTGGCATTCAAACAAACAAACAAACAGCTAGGGACATTTTTAACCATGTGCAACAGAAGTGACTTGGCCGCTGTGCTTTTGGGGGCGTCACCCAAGCTGAGAAATTTTCCACCGCAGGTGAGGAGCAGAGGCAACTTGCCAATTAATTTCCTCCTTTCTGGCAGGTCAGGACAGCTGTTTCTGTTTGAATAATTATACATATATTTGCTGAACAGTAGGAGTTTGCTTAATGCCATACAATGGCAAACAAAGTCCCTGTCTCAAGGAGCTTCCAATACAAGCTAGGGAGCGTTCAATACATGTACAATTCCACATGATTGGAGAATGAAGTGGGTGGTATGTCTGAAAATGGTGCAGACTTTATATAAACATACACATATTGCTAATTAGCATTAAAATGCTGCATGAAAACAAATATGCTTCCTTCCAACAGGTATTTGAATTAAAAAGTGGATGATAGCTATTAGCACTGAACTACTTGCTATTATATTTTAATACTTGCTACTGATGAGTGTTTGCTGCTACTTAGACTTCCTTCCCATCTGATACAGGTATTGCTTTTTGTTATTTTGAGGTCCTGATGTCTGTTTGTCCCTGGAACAAAATTAAGTCAATATAAATGTTCCAGATGAAAGGTCTTTAAACCTTGATTTCTCCTAAATGATTTAATTCTCTCCTCTCTAAAATTATAATAGTCTCTTTTCTTTCCCTATTGAAATCTGTGTCAGCATTCTCCCTCTCTGTGTTGCCTCAGGACTCCTGATGTATACAAAGGATCCTCTGTTTTTCACTCTTAGTCACATGCTTAACCTCAGTCCTGTAAACTAAACTGTCCACCCTCTGTGGCTGGAGATGACCCTATTTATGTCTGTAGCTCAAATCAAAACAGCAACAGTCGTGAAAACTCTGTATGATGGAGACCACTAGCTTTTAGTAAATGGACAACAAATCTTGATTTTTGCATAACTTAATGAGTTCCAGAGTTTATGGGAAACTTCAAACAGAAATAATAAGCAGGAGATGGCTAATGGGTTATATGAGGAAAAAGTTCTTTGAGTCATTTTCCTTTACCATCCCTGGCGTTTATTGCAGATGATTTATTAGAATAGTTCTTCTGTGTGTGTTTGTTTTTAGGCAGTGTGAATTCTGTTTGAAACAGTGAAGTGACAGCCATGTTCAGGGGTGACTACTTTAAAATTCTTTAGTTAACCAGTGGTGAAAGGTGCCAGAATGATAGGTCTGAAGCATGAAGTCTTCTGTATCAACAGAGCAGGCAAAGCCTGTCAGTTATAGTTCAGGTTTCTTCCACATATTGCCCGGCTAACATCTCAACCCTGAGATGGCAGAACCATCTGTGTATGTAAAGGGATTTGGTTTCAGTACTCAGCCACTCTTGAACCTTTATGCTAAGACTGCCAACAAGGGTGCCAATTGTGGGGGGGCTTTTCATAAGGTATGCACTTGTCCATTGGGAACCGGGCTGAGATGACAATCACCTTTCACAAAGGCCATTCAACAGCCAACAGATGGTAACGTTTGGGGAGGGAGAAGAAACATTTTATAGAGGAAGTGGGTCATTAACAACTGAAAAGCCTGAAGTCATGTTTAGTTCCATGCAGAGAGAACACAAAAGGACTGATAATGTCCACAGACAAAGGACTATTGGGTTTTTTTCTCTGTGTTTAATTCCCACTCATATTAATTAATAAGACCTCAAAAATAGACAGGGATCCCTCTCAGTGAGGGGTTCTTGCTCTTTTGCTACAACCTCAGAAGGTAGTGGGGGAAGAGAAACATTCCTACAAAACAGTCAAAGTTTTTCCAGTCCAATCCCTTTCCTCCTCCTCACAGTCATCTAAAATGCTTCACCATTTCTTTCAGAATTTGGCAAGAGTTACAAGAAAAAAAGTCTGTGTATGTTGTTTTTAAAAAAGATTTCAACAATCTCCTCAAGATCTCTCTGTGACCCCATTCACAGTTGCCGGCTGTTTTACAGGCAAATTTTCTTGGCCACTCAGATTTTGTACCCTCAAGCACAATTCTTAGATCTGCTTTTCTTTAGTCAGGAATTCCTGAGGCTCTTCAGAAGGGTGAGAGCAAATCACTTGCTCTGTCTTCTCCTCTGAATCCTGATACAGACAGGCCGCTTCTGACAGTATTAGGTCATGTAGTCCATCCGCCTGTCAGTGCAGGCATGTTCCCTAGAGCATATTCTCCAGTGCTTTGATTAGTCTGATTTTAAATGTCCCAAGTGACTGGCTTTCCACTACTTCCCTAGAGAGACTGTTCCACAGCCTAATAAATCTCACTGACAGGATTTTTTCCCCAATATTCATCCTACATTTTCTCTTTCTTAATTGTATTCCACTACCCTAGTTATATGCCCTTGTATCACCTTGTAAAGAGACAATACACCAAGCAACTGTTATAGCTAATACATACTAATAGCCTGATCCAAACCCCATTGAAATCTATGGAAGAACTCCCATTAACTTCAATAGGCATTGGTTCAGGCTCTAGAAAATCAGATCTACCTGGCCTATTCACCTGTGTGACAGATTAGTATATGTCTGTCTATGTGTGGAGAAAATATTGGTAATATTGTTATGAACAATACGCATGACTTAGTTTTCCCACTCACCTTGTACTGCTACCTATTGAGTCTGAAGGGGTTAATTTCTCCCTGGGAGAAGGGTAGTGAGGCATGGCTGTATGTCATGTGAGCCTGTCTGGATCGGATTTGGAACTGACTGGAATCAACACAGATGAATGGAGTGTCCTAGAGAGACAATAGAAGCGCCAACAACCAAACATTAGCTTTTAATGACTGGGAAAGGAAGGCAAGCTGAACATGGTAAGACAGCAGGGGATGAAACTTGGGACAAAGGGGCCAGGTGTGAACAGACTGTGTTTTAAGTTTCCGGCTACCCAAGCAGGTACACAGGGTGAGAGGGAGACCGAAGATGATGAATCCCAGGAGACTATGGAACAGTGGGGCAATATGTGGGGCAAACTGACTTAAGCTTTGCTTTACCATTCAAACCTGCACTCTTAAATGTTGTGCTACAGCTGACTAATAAATGCTGACTTGTTTATGGTGTTGCTGCTGACACTTACTGGTTGCATTGCTCCCTGAAGGAGTAAAATCTGTAGCAGGAATTTGAACTCATTTGGACTTGCTGTAAAACCCCTGTGAACAACATGCTTGCTGAACCCATAAAGCCCAATCTTGAAGTAATGTAGCCACGAGGCTTACCCTCATAAAAAGCTAAGCCAAGAGCCTCGCAAATAATAGCTGTACTCTCAAAGAACCTATATAAAGTCTGGGGCATTGTGCACCCCTGTAATTCCATGACAATATGTCTATATCAAACTACAAATCCCATTTTGTATTGTGAACACCATTTTGACTTCAAAGTACATTGTACTTTCACTGTTGCCTTTTAACCTCCCTCTTGAATTGGGCTTCCACAAGGTGTTAGTAGAGGACTAATAAAGGAGAGCAATCAGGAACTGTTAACCTGGATGATCTTCCATTCAAATTCCCAGGACAATGAGTTGGCTATCTACCCCCAAGGAAGCAGCTGTCTCAGGTAGGCTTATAACCAAAGCAACAAAATACCTGATGAGTGACTTGAAGCCACTCAGGAGAATCACCTGATGAGGGTGGCTCTCTCCCTGACTATTTGCATAGAGACCAGAACACAAGGCTGTGCAAGAGGTATGAAAGAATCCTGGACTCCCTAGAAGACACTGACTGAAATGCAAAGGGCTTTCTAGTCACTGGAAGAAAGGTTTTGTCTACAGGTGTTTATCATTATTCCCTAAATCTGTGTATCTCTTGTGCATCTAAGTGTGTGTTAAGGTGTGATTGGTTTAGAAATTCCTTTGCAGAGTCTGTGTCCCTTTGCTTTCACTGTCTCATAGTTTCTGAAGGAGGATACAGTAATTTTTTGGGTCCACAGCTTCAGTGGAGCTCTGGGAACATGCAAGAGCCACTTGGGAGAACTGGCCCTAGTTTCAGAGTGTAGGGAGTTAGATTGCAGAGTCCCATGTTTCAGGAAAGCATGCTAGAGGATTGACACTGTGAAAGTTCCTGTTCAGCCCAGGGCTGCCCAGAGGATTCAGGGGGACTCGGGCAAAGCAAGGGAGCTGCGATGCTTGTACTCACCCGGCGGCAGTCTGGGTCTTTGGTGGCAGGAGGCCCTTCAGTTGCTCCATGTGTTTAGCAGCACTGAAGGGCCCCCTGCCCCCAAAATGCTGCTGAAGACCCAGACTGCTGCCAGGCCAGGGATCATGGGGCCCCTGTGGGGCCTGGGGCAAATTGCCCCACTTCCTCCCCCCCTGCCCTGCCCCCAGGCGGTCCTGGTTGAGCCCCAGAGACTGAGGCAGAGCCCAGACTCTAGCCATCCTAAGATGTGGGACCCAATAGTGGGTTCAAAATACAGCAACTTGAACAGTGTCCACTAGGGGGAATGCAATGCAATTGCCAACTGTCTGAAGCTTTCCAGAACTTGTGACTAATTTTTCCCTTATGGCTGTAGTCCTACCTGGGACTACACTAATAATAAAATATCTAATACAAGACAAGGCCTTCATTCTATCTTCTTAGCAATCATGACTCATAATTCACATGAGTAGAGGGGTCAAGTGAAACTGAATTGTGCACACAAACAATGGCCACAGGTTTAACCTTATTCCTGAGCTAAACGTCATTTCTCTAGACAGCCTCACCCACAAAAATAACACTATCAATCTACCCTCCTAAGAGAAAAAGGTAGTTCTTAATACATCTTTGGGCAAGTTACACCACAGTGATGCTGCATTTCATAGTCTGGATTGGAACAGCAAGAGTTCTCCTCTGCTGCATTGTACAGATCCTAAATTCCTGCTGTCAAAATGGGCATGGAAATTGCACAGCTTCAGTGGTTATTTCAGAGAAGGTCTGCTGAATTCTTGCAACTGTACAAGATGTGCCCTGGATTTATTTATTTCTTAAATATTCATGTAGTTATTCTTGGTGGTGCCCCTTCTAAGCTAGGTCTGGGGATGCAGAAGGGGGTTGCATTGCATACAGGTGCTGGCATGCAACCATTCTTCACCCTTGGTGATGGTGGAGGTTGCCTTGTGGTGCAGATACGCTTATTATATAGTCCTTGGAGCACAGTGCTTTTACATGATTCCCTGCATGTACAATATATCCTTTTGCAAACCACACTGTGTGGCTCTCTCTAGCCTCTGTGCCACACTGAATCTGCTATAGCCTTTGGGCAATGAAAGTCTCTTTTAGCTTGGGCAGCAGAGGCTCATTCTTCTACATCCAGAGATCCTGGGTTCAACTCCCACTGCCACTAACCAACCTGGATTGGGTTATAAGTGGTGTCCCATCGTGGAAGATGAGTTGGGTTGAACTTTGTAGTGAGCTTCTCTGGCTAAGGGAAATATTTAACCCCTGCTCACACAGAGGCTTGATCACATGGGGGGTTGAACTAACAGGGTGGGATCTTTCATCTTAGAAAGTAGAAGCATATTCTCCTCGATCTGTTGTTCCCAGGATTTGATCCCTGTTTCTGATGACCCATCCAGGAGCATCATGTTAAACTTGGAATGCTGCTGCTGTCTCAGATGGGCTGTAATCCCTTCATTAAAGGAAGAGTGCCTGGACTAGGTCACTTGCCATATGTGGTGCAGTGGTTAAAGAATAGATGTTGGGGAAAGGAAAGCTAGGTTTATTCCTGATCTGATACTGTGTTGTGTGATAACTTACTGCAAGTCACTTAGTCTATCTGGGCCTCAGTTTAGCCATTTGTGAATACTGATTTATTGCTATCCCATGTGAGGCTTAATCCATTAGTTTGTAGGGAGCTTTGAGTCTCAAATGGAAGATGCTCTATAAAGACAAAGTCGTATTACTACAGTACATGGCACTTCCTTGCCTTAGAGGTGGGTTTTTATTTTTAATGTCCTCTCTTGTGAGAGGCAGGACCCTCATGTGGTGCAGGTGAGGGCCACTGCTTTACTTTGCCAGGTAGTGCTTAAGGGGATATGTTGATAGGTTCAACAGCTTCTACGAGCCTAGCAGAGAAACTGGAGGAATGTATGCTGCATACAGTGTAGAAAACTGCTTTCAGTGGTAATGGGCCTATTCTAGGACCTAAGCCCTTAACCTTTACAAGGAAAGGTTCACCAACAACTCAGAAACATCACTAGATTTGATGAAAAGAAATGAAGATTTTAGCTAAAGTATGAAGTCCTGTATTTATCCTCAGAGCAAATGCTACACAGATAGCTGAAGTGCAAACTTCCTTAGCAACACTCACAAAAAGATGTGGTCAAATTGGAGAAAGTCCAGAGGAGAGCAACAAAAATGATTAAAGGTTTAGAAAACATGACCTATGAGGAAAGATCGAAAAACTTGGGTTTGCTTCATCTGGAGAAAAGATGACAGAGGGGAGGGGAAGGACATGATAACAATTTTCAGGGACATAAAAGGTTGTTACAAGGAGGTGGGTGAAAAATTACTTTTGTTAACCTTTGAGGATAAGACAAGAAGCAGTGGGCTTACATTGCAGCAAGGGCGATTTAGGTTGGGCATTAGGAAGAACTTCCCAACTATCAGGATAGTTAAGCACTGGAACAAATTGCCTAGGGAGGTTGTGGAATCTCCCTCACTGGAGGTTTTTAAGAACAGGTTAGACAAACGCCTGTCTAGAATGGTCTAGTTATTATGCAGTCCTGCCTTGAGTGCATGGGAGTGGACTAGGCTACCTATTGATATCTAGGGTGACTAGATAGCAAGTATGAAAAATCAGGACATGACATGGGGGGGTAATTGGCACCTATATCAGAACTGTACCTCTAAAATCTAGACATCTGGTCACTGTATTGATATCCCTTCCAGTCCTACACTTCTATGTTAATGCGATTTTGGCCCTGGCTGCAGGCAATCTTGCAATGATGCAAAAACTCCAGCCTTCACATAATTTTGGGAAAGCAAAAATCTCGAGAGACTTCACCATGCCTGAGAGACCATGAGTTCTAGTCCTAATTCTCACGGTCCGTTATCTATTTGAATATCCATCAAAACCTTATTATAAGCCACAATCTCATACCCTGAAGAGTAACTATCATTCATCCATTTTAATAGAAGATAATTAAGATCACTTCAAAGGAGCTAGGAACAGAATCCAAATCTGAGTTTCTTTGCCACATAGTTTTTCACAAGGAAAATACCAAATTAGGTGTTTCTGTAACCCACACTAACGCAATGTGCTTCTGTGTTTAGTAACAAAACCACATGTAACAGTTTGACTCTGCTAGTACTCCTAAGAGAGCTTCTTTAATTCAAGCGGTAGAGGCTCATGTTTTTATATCCAGATATCCCAAATTCACTGCAGGCTGACTCAAAGATGAGCGTGTTGCATTTGGTTATGCTGTTTGTAGTTACTAGACTACAATCTGCTGAGCCAAGAATCCTGATGCCCAGTTTTCCATTAAATCTTTCCCAATAAACTTGGAAGAGTTAACAACACTGTAATTCTCTCTCACACCCACACACATACTGGGCAAGAAGGGCACAAGGTGGTCAAAACTTTTTTTAATTTTGTTTTTTGAGCAAATAATTTATTTGGAGTCTGACTCATGATTTTTTGAACTTTTGCTAATCTGCCAATATGTCTCAATCTTGGTTTACTGAGATCAGCTTTAGGTACAGGAGAGTTTAGTTTTCATGCTGGTTCAATCCTTGGTCTGCCTTCTGTCTATAAGGATACCACTTTCACTTAGTGGCAAATGTGGTGGTATTTGTGATCTGGACACATCTGCAGAGAACTGTACTAAAACACCAACTCGTGTCAGAGGCTACCAAACAATAGACAGCTAGTAGCTACTTTAGGTCATTACCTGCCTTGGCTGGTTTTGAACATGTTATCAACAGATAAATGCACTATGACCCCATGCAGTGCTATTTCTGCCCCTCTACTTGTTTTGTTAATCAACTGCCTGATAGTGTTCTTGGTGCTGAGAAGACAGTCTCTGCCCTGAAGAGCTTACAATGCAAAATTAGATACGAGTCAATCCAGAACAGTGAAGTGAATGTGACTTGAGAAGTGGGGGGCATAGAGAGCAGGAGCTTGAAGATAGAAAAGATGATCCTATAGCTACTTAAGTTTGTTATGTGCACATCCTGTTGGTTCTACCTGCTCTGCAGGCGTGTGGGTTGTTTTTTGTTTTTTTTGAACCTGTGCTCAGAAATGGGCTTTGCACAGGTGTCCAATGTGAGCCAAGTGTCCAGAACCTTGTTACCAATTTTTCAACAATACTTTTCAACAATTTCTCCTGCATTAGCTCTTCAGCCTCCGCAGCACCCTCTTCTGGCTGATATCTTGCTTGCCTCAGGCCCTGTGTCCATCTCAGACCCCAGTGCCCCTTTACCTCAGGGTTCTGCCCACTGCAGTGCTTCATGCTCAGTCTCCCCTCCCTGGGGAACCCCCAACCCTCTAAACCCACCTTGCCTCAGTGGCTACTGCCAGTCATTATCTAGCCCCCTCTCACTGCGACAGACTGCAGTCTGTAATGGCCACTCATCATTTGCAAGGGGTTAGGACCAGCTGCCTCTGCCTAGTCCCAGGCTGCACCTTTGTAGCCCCAGTACCTCTTCATAGGCCTTCAGCCTAGGGTTTTACCAGGCTGAAAGCTCCCCAGCTCCCTTGCCCTATTCTCCAGCACTGCTCCAGTTCAGGTACCTTCCTCTCAGGCAGCTAGCCCTTCTCACCACAGTGAGACTCCTCCAACTTCTGCCCCACAGCCCTCTTATCAGAGTCAGCTGGGCTCTAACTGAGCTGGCCACCCCTGTGGCTGCTACCTCAATCAGCCTAGTTTTGCTGCTTTCACTCCTTTTCCCCAGCCACAGCCCTCTCCAGGGCTGCTTTAACCCCTTCAGGGCCAGAGGGGGGTGACCACCCTGCTACAATCAGAAATTATAACGTTTCTGCACACACAAATTATGGGTTCTTTTTTAATCATACTGGTCAGTTATAAACTATCATCTCGAGTCTGTGCCAAATGTATGGCTTTGAGCATAAGTACACCAGATTTTTTTGTTTTGTTTTTGGATGCTGTGAGTTTGTTTTAAGGGCTGAGCTTTGCAGTGCTGTCTGAGACTTGAGTTCCATTACCCATCACGGTCCCTAACTCATGCATCCAGCAGGGGCAGGTACAGGGCTGGTGCAACCCATTAGGTAACCTAGGTGGTCGCCTAGGGTGCTGGCATTTGGGGAGCAGCATTTTCTTCGGCAGCAACCGGATCTTTGGCTACCCTGGTCATCGTCAGCATTTAGGCAGAGGGAGCTGGGGCAGAGGGGCACAGGGAGGGCTGCCTGCAGCAAGTAAGATGGGGTGTGTGGCAAGCAGGGGAATTCCCCACCCCAGCTCACCTCTGCTCTGCCGCCTCCCCTGAGCACGCCGCCCTGCTCTCCTTTCTCCCTCCCAGGCTTGAAGTGCCAAACAGCTGACTGGCACCACAAGCGTGGGAAGTGGGAGAAGTGGAGCAGTGATAGCGTGCTCGGGGAGGAGGTGGAGCAGAGGTGAGCTGGGGCAGGGAGCTGCTGCACGGCTCCCCGGGCCGAGGGGGAACTGCTGTGGGCTGGGGGGTAGGTGCCTCAGGGCGGAGGGAGGGGTGGGGAGCTGCCACAGGGTTTGGGGAGGGGGCCGAGCAGAGGTGAGCTGGGGTGGGGAACTGCCACATGGCTCCCCCGGGCAGGGGGGGGAAGCTGCTGCAGAGGAGGCACCTCCGGGTGGAGGGAGGGGTGGGGAACTGCTGTAGGGGGGCGCGCCTCAGGGAAGGGGGGAAGCAGGGAGCTGCCACAGGGCTCGGGGAGGGCGCAAGGTGGAAAAGTTTTACCTAGGGCGTGAAACATCCTTGCACCGGTCCTGGGCAGGGAACACTGGGCAAGGAGCACACTGTATCCCTCAACAGGAACACCTCTTGCTAATAAGTCACAGCTCAGGAAGGAAGAGTGGTGATAGCAGTGCCATCATTCTGGAGCAGTGATGTAGCAAGTGAAGAAATCTTTAGGGTTGCATGTCCCTATCAAAGGATGCAGTGGAGTTCTTTAATCATTCTTTTCTCCTTGCTTCACCTATCCTCCAGTCCATTTTTCACTGCACCCATGTATTTTCCACACCCTCTGGAAAACATGCAGCTCCCATTGGCCGGGAACGGTGAACCATGGCCACTGGGCACTGTGGGTGGCCATGCCTGTGGACTGTCAATGTAAACAAACTGTCTCGCAGCACACCAGCGGATTACCCTGAGAGGCTGCATGAGGCCCATGGGCTGCAGGTTGCCCACCAATGATCTAGAGAGTATACTGAGGCCAAGTGCCTGTAAAGTTGTCAAGAAGTCTCTTTACCCCCTCAAGAACCTTGACTCTCCCAGAAGACTTGATTCCCTGTCAAGATTCCTCCTCCAACAAGAGCCTCTCTTCAATAGACCAAGGCTCTTGGCTTTTAACGGCGCCTCTTGTGAGCACTTGGGAGCTGATCACAATTAGCTCTCATGAGACTTTGTGCATAGCTTGGTACTTCACTGTTCCATTGGGATGCATTGAAAATAGACAGAAAAATGTGAAAAAAAGTCCTCTCTAGTATGGTTTCAGGTGCCTAACTCATCCATTAAATGTGCAGAGATCATTTCAAAAGTATCATAATAGAGAAATGAAACTTCACACGTAGTTCTGCACTGCAGGGTTTTCTTGGTCTGAATCTCTGTGATCTCTTTACTTTTTAGGTCTCCCTATTGGACCATGTGGTCTTCCTGACCCAGAAACATGGGTGGATTTCTACCCTCTCTCTGTCATTGGTTGCTACTGCAGTTTCTAGATAGTCCCCCTGCAATGAGGCACCAATACAGAGTTGCCAAACTGCTGTGACAATTCAAATGTGCAAGATCTAAAAATAAATATTTGTGGAATTGTAAAGCTCTCCCTGACCACACAGTATCAAACTCAACCATTGCCAGAGCCAAAAGCCTGAAAATGGAGTCAAAATGAATGAGCTTCACTCTAAAGAAGGGAAATGTTTATTGCTGGCTGCTAGACCCATTTTCTCAACCCTTCTTGACCATAGCCCATGGATGCTTATTGAACATGCTTGCGATGGCTGGAATGTCCATGCATGATAATGAGAATGTGGCTGACCTTTTCTAGCTCTGAGGGAGTCAAATATATTGAATATTTTGAGACCAACATATTACTCATTAGAAATAATAACGTAATGATTGAGAAACAGGTGGCTCCAAAGCTTCCCTTATTGGAAGAACTGAGCCAATATCTTTACATTTAAAGGAAGTATTTAATCAGTGTTTTGGGAAGGTATTTTCCTGAAGCTTCTATTTTTTTAGGAACACAAAGTTTTCATTCTAATTCAAGAGCCCTACATTTTTCTTCTGCTGTCTCACCATCCTGCTCTGAGGTCTCCATGTTACCATTCTATTCAAGTCCTCTCCTGTGAGTTCTGGGTCAGCACTCTGATCACTAGCCTCAATTAGTTCCCCAGTAAGAGCTGATTGAATAATTAGTGAATTGGAAGAGACTGTGGAGGGAAGGAACTAATTAGTCTTCAGCTGAACAACCTGATAAGACAGTAAGGCAGTCTTACAGGAGGGAGGACAGGACTAGCTGAGCCTTCAATGAAGGAGCTCCCTGGAGAGAAGAGGGGCGACCACCTTTCCTCCTACTTCTTTCAGTCCTTGGTAGGGCTCTGGAAGTTAAAATTGTGATATTGTACCCTACCGGTGTTTGTTTGTTAACAGGTTTAGAATAAAATACAGCCAATGCATAAGACAAAAGTGGGTCTGGGCAGGTTCTGGGGCATCAGAAAACTGGGACAGAGTGTTGCCCTGTCACAGAGACCTACACTTGTGTCATAGTACTTTTTCCCCAATCTGAACCTTAGAGTCCAAAAGTTGGGGTACCAGCATGAATTCCTCTAAGCTTAATTACCTGCTTAGATCTGATAAGCTGCCACCAATCAGGAATTCCAGTGCCTGATACACTCTGGTCCCCCCCAAAACCTTCCATGAGGACCCCCAAGACCCAGACCCCCTGGATCTTAACACCAGGAAAGTAAACCCCTTTCCTCACCATTGCCTCTCCTAGGATTTCCCTCCCTGGGTTACCTTGGAAGATTACTGTGATTCAAACTCCTTGAATCTTAAAACAGGGAGGAATGGCCCTTCCCCGCTCCTCCCCTTTCTCCCTCACCCAGATGCAATACAGATTCAAGCTCTGTGAATCTAAAACAAAGGGATTCCCCCTTCCCCTTCCCTGTTTAGTACAGAATCAATTCCCTTGAGACTCAACAAGGGGGCAAAATCAAACAGGTCTTAAACACAAAACTTTTAATAAAAAGAAAAAGAGTAAAAGTTCTCTGCAGTTTAGATATTAAAAGTTACAGGGTCTGTCAGCTTATAAAAACTGGAGAAAAAGCCTCCTCCAGCAGAAATACAATTTAAAATACTTTCAGCCAAATACACATTAAAACTCTACCAGCCAGATACACATTTGCAAATAAAGAAAACCAATTAAAAAGACTATAACCACTTGTTCCTTAATACTCACTATTCTGAATATATAAAAGACTGTAGCAGAGAGATTGGCAAGAAACCTGGTTGCACGTCTAGTCGCTTCCAGGACCCAGAGAGAACAAAGCAAAACCCAAAAAACACAAACAAAGGCTTCCCTCCACCGAGATTTGAAAGTATCTTTCTCCTGATTGGTCCCCTGGTCAGGTGTTTGGTTCCCTATTTGTTAACCCTTTACAGGTAAAAGAGACATTAACCCTTAACTATCTATTTATGACAACTTGCCTTTGTCATCCTCTTGTTCCTAATGCATTTAACAAACATTGTCTTATTGGGGTTTTTTATGTTCCTTGCTAGGTGTAATTCATTTTATGCCTTACACTTTCTGATTTTGTTTCTACATACTTGTGCTATTCTTTGTAGTCCTTTTTAGCAATTTGTTCATGTTTCCAGTTTTTGTAGGATTCCTTTTTGATTTTCAGGTAACTAAAGAAGCTCCTGGTGGAGCGATATTGTTTTTTTACTATTCTTCCTATCTTTCCTTTGCATCAGGTTAGTCTGTAGTTGTGTGTTTAATATTGTCTTCTTGAGAAACTGCCAGGTGTCCAGAACTCCTTTTTCCCTTTTTGATATTATTCACATAGGAGCTTATCTGTCAGCTCCGAGTTTGAAATCTGCTTCTTTTTTAAAATCCATTGTCCTCCTGTTGCTTTCACTCCTTCCTTTACTTAGAATCATGAAATCTGTAACTTCATGATCCCTTTCACCCATATTGTCTTCCACCTTCAGATTTGCTACTAATTCCTGGATTTACTTTAGTAATATGTGACCCTTAGTGCTGATAACTTCTTTAAAGTATCAGATTGAGGAAGCTGACATATGTCTGATTAAGTGCATAGCAAATCAAGGAAGGGGGTGTTTTCTCACTAAACAGCAAGAGATTTGCAACTTCTGATGACATTTTTCAAAAATTATGGTCTTCATTTCCCCAACTACTGCTGTGTCTCAACTTCCCCTTAGGAGTCTCTCTCTATTTTCCCCATATAGTCAGAGAATCTTTGTCTGTAGCAAACTTAGTTATGCTCTTATTACATTTTAACAAAATAAGTTTCTGCTCCCACTGCCCCTTCTGTACTTCATACAGTCTCCTAGAAGATATTCATACAAGAAAGAGACTTTCTAAAACCACTGACTATGTTCACTGATCAAGACAATACAAAGACCAATGTCCTATATAAGGCAAGCCCTACTTTCTAAAGAAAAGTAGATGAAACTGCAAGAGAACTGGGTGTCAGAACTCCTGGATTCTATCACCAGCTCTAGCCCTGATTCACTTTGTGGTTAGGAAAGTCACTTAGGCACAGATGTTTCAGAAAAGTAAGTGTGTGTGTGTGTGTGTGTGTGTGTGTGTGCCCCTCTAATTCACATGCATACTTGCTATGATTATATGTGCAATCGGGGTAAGTGCATGTAGAACTGAGGCATGGAGGTATACAAATGATCTTGAAAATCTATGCCTCAACCTCTGTCTCAGTTTACACATGTGAAAAATGGCTGTGAGAACATTTAATAATGGAATTGTGAAGTTTCATTATTTTTAAAATGCCTTGAAAGTCTAGGCTTAGAAGTAAAAATAATGATTTTACTTTATTTACCATCTTGTTTAGCAAATATTTTTATCTATTCTTGGTGCACTGAGGTTCAGATTCAACGTGATGCTTAATGACTCCTGAGAGCTATTCAGCATCTTTAATCTGCACCTCTCAAGAAGCATCAGCCCAGTGCAGGAATTAGCCTGGCATGTTTTTGGAGTTGTGGGTGTGTTGTTGTGTGGTGTGTGGGTTATGTTACAAAAAACCCACACATTTGTGTACCTGCAGAAGAAAACAAATCACACACAAAAGGCTAATTTTGTGAACAGTACAATGAGGCCCAAGGCAGAAGAGATATGGGTAACCAGCAACATCTGATACAAATTAGGCCTTTGCACAGCAAATAAACATTAAGTTAATAAAAGGAACCAGAACACATCAAACCTCACCCCTTCTTGGTTTTTTTGTTTTTTTTAAAACGGGTCTGACTTTAACGTGAATTAATGTTTCCAAACTGAAGCAGGTACATTTGCATCAAGCAGAAACATGAGAATAAAGTCAGCAGTGAAGCAGTATTAAAACTGAAAATACAGACTGGAAATTGGGCTCAATGTAAAATCTTTTTTTAAGTTACTGTAACTATAAGCATGAAGTGAGTGCCAGAGGAAATGAGAATTTAAGAAAATGCAGACAGTTTGGCAGGGCTGCAAAATTGAAGGCTTTAAGGGAAGAAAACAAAGAACTGGAGGAAATATTACTTGAAGAAAAGATAGAATTGTAGAAGCATAAAGCTTTGGTGAAAGAAATAAGCCTGTACCCAATGCTTTACAATCAAAGGCACATACTACATGAAAGTAGGCAGCCCTGTCACAGCTGATTGGGGGGGGGGGGGAATTTAAGTGCAAGACTTTTTTTTTTTTTTTTTTAAACTAGTTGAAGACTATGCCCTTGTGTATCATACAAACACATATGCACATAAAGAGAAGCATTTGGGGGAGTGGTAAAGGCTGGGGGAATCCAGTGATTTAAGGGTTAAGCTGTTGAAATAGTTACCAGACACCATTTCTGTAGAAATGATGAAGTTGAGATTTAGAAGATGTTGAAAGAATTGTGATTCTGAATGGCCAAATACACATTAGTGCCCCTGCCTTGACACAAATAAACTACAGCTGCCTGAATAGCATAATTCCCCATGGTCTGAAACTGTATATGTTATTCAGAAGGATCTTCAAAAATAGTAGTAGTAGAATGAGAGAGTCACAGAGAAGCCAGGGATCTAGAGCTGACCTAGCAGGCTCCCACTCACTCCCTGTGCAAGAAAGCTGACATAGAGCCTACCTTTATCAAAGGTAGTGCCAATGAAACATGCATTTAGGGTCTGATCCTGCTCTTATAGATGCTAGCAGCAAAACAGTAGGTGCTCATATGCTACTGTGATAGGCACAATGTAAGAATCTTAGCAGAATACAACTCCCATTGATTTCCAGGAAAGGTGGGTTGGCCCTTGTTTAGGTACTAATAGGGTGCCTACTCTTGTGGCCATGGAAGGGAGAGTGGTGGGTATCTGGCCTTACATGAGGCCGCTCCTCAGTCTTTAATATGAAATCTTTAATCATTCCAGTCTCTGTAGTTAATGAATTGCTGAGCTGTGTACTCAGTATTCCCCCGAGGCACCCATTTCTTTGCCGCTACTTGGTTCAGAAATACTTGGAGTCCCCTGCTCAGTTCTTTATAACATTTGTTTATTTATTCTGGTTTAGTCTTTAACCACCCAAGCATCAGCCCATCATTTACCAGCTGTCCAATTCCAAAGCTGCTCTCTCTGCACTCCCCAACACTGCACCCACAATGTATTCTCTCTTAATGGGTTGTAAGTGCAGCCCCTGTCTTTGGTCTTATACAGAACAAACATTGCACACACTAACTACTACTTTTGACCTTTGCTTCTGGAACAGACATCTCCTGGCTGACAAACCAGACAAAGAAGAGGACATTTCACACCTATGCTAAATCACACTTATGAAAACTTGTGAGTCTCTTGTCTGAGTCCAGCCAATTATAAGAACTCCACTTCAGCAAATAGTTCAACCAGATGGTATACAACATACTACAGCACAGGACACCTTTTAAAGAACAGATTTTACATTAAGGCTGTGCTTATCAGTCTAATACCTTTCACATCTCTGTAAGCCGAGTCCTCCCCACAGAACAGGATTGACAAAGGCAAGCTTCCCCACAGTGCTCTGCCAATATGCCTCAACCCTGCATTGGAGGGATCACCTCTAGTGGAGAGGGTGAAATTTAGTCTCCACGTCTATTCAGTTGTCTTATTTTATGAGATTACTAACAAGAGTGCCAGTTAGTCAGTTATGATGGTGGTTGTAACATGGGAACAGTTGTTCACTAGGAAATGGACTGCAACCACCTTTTTTTTTTCGCAGCAGATACTAGACAGCCTTCAGAGGGTATAGCAGTCTAGGCCAGATTTGAACTAGCAATCTAAAATGAAAGACTCTATATTCCAGTCCCAGTCGCTGAAGCTCTTTGGGTTTGCTAGTGAACTTATTGTAATGCACTGGCTAAAAATATATTTTACACTTGAGCTCCATGGTATAGAATCAGATCTGTTCAGGGGCCTGTCACAGATGCTATGCAAACAAAAGAGAATTTCTTTTGTTTCTTTTCTTTCTTTTGGGGGGGGAGGGATAGCTCAGTGGTTTGAGCATTAGCCTGCTAAACCCAGGGTTGTGAGTTCAATCCTTGAGGGGGCCATTTAGGGATCTGAGGCAAAAGTCTGTCTGGGGATTGGTCCTGTTCTGAGCAGGGGGTTGGACCAGATGACCTCCTGAGGTCCCTTCCAACCCTGATATTCTATGATTCCTTTGGTCCAAATGGTAGATGCCTGTGCTTTTCATCCAGACATCTTGCCCTACTATTGTGCAAAGTTTCAGGATGCCATGCATGTGACAACCAGGATGCAATAAGTGGCCACAATTTTGTAACATTAATGAGAGAAGTAATTGTTGAATATGACATGTACAACGATGTCCCCTATATGCAGCTTGTAAAGCATTTTGGGATCCTTCTCAACCAGGACATACATCATCTGTGCAAGCCCACTAGGTGTTTGCTTCAACCCACCAGCATCCTCTAACTTGTGTGGACTGAGTTTCTGCCAAATGAGTCTCATATAAGTCCCTATGTTGGTCAGACATTTGGGAATGCAAAGAAACTGAACCCTGTAGCTCACTCTATGCCGAAGGATCCCAAAGCATTTTATAAACTGTTCTGGGTGGCTTGTAACATACGGGCTAAAATTCCACCAACCGAGGGGTGGAAGCAGCCCAGAGGCAGATCCCCTATTACATGGGTTCATAAAGTCAGTTCCGATTTTGGACTCTCAGGCCGTCAAGCCTGTGTGATTGTGCAGGAATGGACCAAATGGCGAACAATCGCTACGGCTCACTGTCTGGCTAAGCGCTGAAGAAGAAGCTATAAGGATAATTACTCACTAGCTGTATGCAGCTACTTCTGGGGTGATACCCAGCAGCCATTCTGCATAGAAATGTTCTAACCCCTTCAGAAACCTTGCCCACACAGACCTTCTGATTGTCTCCCTCTTTCTTCCACTGCCACAGATGGAGAACATAAGAACAGCCATAATGGGTCAGACCAATAGTCCATCTAGCCGAGTATCCTGTCTTCTGACAGTGGCCAATGCCAGGTGCTTCAGAGGGAATGAACAGAATAGGCAGTCATCAAATGATCCATCCCCTGTTATCCACTCCCAGCTTCTGGCAGTCAGAGCCTAGGGATACCCTGAGCATGGCATTGCATCCCCTGACCATCTTGGCTAATAGCCATTAATGGACCTACCCTCCATGAACTTATCTAATCCTTTTTTGAACCTTGCTATAGTTTTGGCCTTCACAACATTCCCTGGCAATGAGTTACACAGGTTAACAGTATGTTGTGTTTAGCGATACTTCCTTCTGTTCGTTTTAAACCTGCTGCCTACTGATTTCATTGGGTGACCTCTGGTTCTTGGGTTATGTGAAGGGGTAATAACATTTCTTTATTCACTTTCTCCACACCATTCATGATTTTCGAGACATAACCCTTCTCAGTCATCTCTCTTTCAAGCTGAAAAATCCTAGTCTTTTTAAGAGCTACCTTCACTATGCAGGAGAGAGAGTGTCATTTTCAGTTCAATTGCATGTAGTCTTTAATGCGATACACATAAAGACTTTTGTTGTACTCAAGGTTGAATTGGCAGGCACAAACAATGCAGGCAAATGCTAGAGCAGCTTATAGTATTAGTTTTCAGAAACTTTTATCCTTTGTCCAATTATCACTCCCTTCCACATACATATTTATAGTTGTCTGTAATGGAAATGCATGTGCAACATGGTTTACTGCAATGTCTGAGCATAAAAATCTTCTATAAAATCATTTTAAAAAATAACTTTCCTATTTTCATTCTTATCTTTTGTTCAGTCCTGTACTATTTCCCCCTTTCCTTCTAAAATACATGTTGTTGGTGTGTCTTTTCCTCTTTCTTTTAGAGCCTGTTTTCACTCAGTCCAGTTTTTTTTTTCTGTCGAGGTTAGTAAAGTGTTCCCTCCTGACTTGCTATTTCTATAGCATCAAAGCCCATACCAAGCAGTTATTTATTTCTATTTTGGTTTATTTAAAAATAGATCTAGAGCCCTGGGTGCATGTTTAAAAATTAACTAATCAAATATACAAATTAGGACTAATATCCAAAATAATGTCCTCCCCAATTCACCCCAAACTAGGCTTTCCACATTACTCAGTACAGCCAACCTGTCCCAGAAAAAGCATGGACATAAAGTGAACTTGCAGCATGCATGAGCTAAAGGTCAACAAATTTGGGCTCAAGTGAACCAGTGGGAGAGGCAAGTTATAGGGCTTGTCTATCCTGGCACTTTACAGCGCTGCAACTTTCTCGCTCGAGGGGGTGAAAAATCACCCCCCTGAGCACAGCAAGTTTCAGCGCTGTAAAGTGCCTGTGTAGACAGTGCACCAGCACTGATAGCTGCGCTCCCACAGCTGGTAGCTACGCCCCTCATGGAGGTGGGCTTTTTTAGAGCGCTTTCTTCCAGTGCTATGCTGCAACTACACAAGCCTTGGTAAAGCGCTGTTGTGGCAGTGCATTAGCATTGCCAGTGTAGACTAGCCCATAGACCAGGGGTCTCAAACTCAAATGACCATGAGGACCACATGAGGACTAGTACATTGGCCGGAGGGCCTCATTACTGACACCTCCTCCCCGCCACCCTCGGCCCCGCCCCCACTCCACCCCTTCCATGAGGGCCCACCCCTGCCCCACATCTTCCCATCCCTTCCCTGCCCCCATTCCAACCCCTTTCCCGAAATCCCCACCCCAACTCTGCCCCCCGGGGTTGCAGGAGGGATGAGGGGTGCAGCACGGGGTCAGGGCAGGGGATTGGGGTGCAGGAGGGGTGTGGCAGGGCTCAGGGCAGTGGGTTGGGGTGCAGGAGGAGTGCGGGGTGTGGCAGTGGTTCAGAGCAAGGAGTTGGGTGCAGGGAAGGGGGTTGGGGTGCGGCAGGGAGCTCAGGGCAGGGAACTGGGGTGCAGTAGGCATGCGGGGTGCAGCAGGAGGATCAGGGGAGGGGGTCAGGGTGCAGGGTACAACAAGGCATCAGGGTGTGGAAGGGGGCTCAGGGAAGTGGGTTGGGGTGCAGGAGGGGTATGGCAGAGGGTCGGGGTGCAGGGTGTGGCAAGAGACTCAGGGCAGGGGGTTCGACTGCAGGAGGGGCTCAAGGGTTGGGATCTGGTCCAGCATGCACTGGGGCAGGGCAGGCTCCCTGCCCGCCTCCCCGCCCTGCCCCCGCACTGCTCTGGGAAGCGGCTGGAACGTGGTGGAGCAAGGGCACAGGGGTGTGTGTTGCTGTTGCTTCAGGCACCGCCCCCAGCATCTCCCATTGGCCAGGAATGGGGAACCGCAGCCAATGGGAGCTGCTGGGAGTGATGCCTGAAGCAACATCAACACATGCCCCTGCGCCTCTCCTCACCACATTCTTTCCGCTTGCCGGGCAGCCTGCCCTGCCCCCAGTCCACGCTGGGCCAGAGCTGCTCTAGGTAAATGCTGAGGGATGGCGGGGGGGCTGTGAGGCGCTTGCAGGCCGCAGAAAATAACTTCGCAGGCTGCATGCAGCCCGTGGGCCGCATGTTTGAGACCCTGCCATAGACTGTACTTCACAGAAGTAACCCTGTCCCCAGCCTCATCCCAGTTAAATTAAGAGGTGTGTTGGTACCAGCATCTCAGTTAATCTGAACCATTGCAATATCACACATCAGAGAGGAACCTAGGATCTAATCATTCAGGGGCTTATAAAGTTAAGAATAAACACTTTAAATTACACCCAGAAATGAACAGGGAGCATGTACAGTTCACATAGCACAAGTATAATGTGCTCCACGCAGAAAATACCAGTAAACAAATGAATGGCATTAGCTACTCCACATATCTGGGCAGACTGCTTTGGCCTGTGGAAGAGCAACAACACAGGAAGCAGCCCTTAGGAGAGTCACAATGTATAAATAGCTCTGCTGACAGGATAACAAAGACTCGGCTGTGCTACTGTACAGCACAGCCAACCATGGTATCGCCGTGTCACTGAAACAAAACCAACGTGTTACCTGATGTGAAACCGTACCGGGGGTGGGGGCAGGGGTCAACTAGCAACCGGAGCTACAATTGCCAAACAACACTGCAAACAAACATTACCACGGCAATGCAATGTAATGTCTTTCTGGGGAATCTCATAAGGGTAGATGCTATTGCAGAGCAAGATAAGCCCATGTGCACTTCTTGGGATTGTTCCCAGTTGATGTAACCCTCTCTTTCTTTCAGCTTGGACAGCCAATTGTTCTCATAGTTCCTGAAAGACTAGGAGTCAGGACCCCACCAGCAGATTTCATATGCAGGCCATGGTATTGATTGTTCATACCCAAAGTGTGTGTGTGCAGGGTGGGAAGTGGTTGCTGATAGCGCTGATGAGCATGATCGCTGTTTTCACAGTAGGAAGTGTCTGACTAGTTTTGTTTTAAAAAAACAAGACACGAATGAAGATATGGCCCAATTTGCCACTGCCCTGTACCTTGTGTGCTCCTTTACACCTGTGCAAAGTGAGAGTAAAATGCTCCTATTCTGAGCTGGCAGCACACGCCTCTGGGTCAATGGTGAATCTGGCCCTTAGGGGTCAACACCATTCCTGTTTTAAATCAGAGTTTTATCACTGACCATAATGGAAGGAAGATCAGGCTTTTAGTTTAGTGTTAACAGCTATTTAAAAATCCTCATGCTTTCCAGTAACTGAAAGGCCCTTACAAAAACCCAAACAAACATTCACACATGCAACACTGGAAGTTGGCTTGAGTTACAAACACAGGAAATTAAATACAAAACTGTGTTACAATAGCATAGAGGATCTGACTTAAATCAACCCAAACAAGGGCATACACAGTTCAGGTTGCCACTCTGTCTCCCCTCTCCTCTCAAGGGCTTGTCTACATGCAAACATTGTAGCACTTTAGATAACCTGCGTAGAGTGGCTATAGATATACCAGTAAAGGTGCTTTATATCCTATAGCTATTCCCATTTGGGCAGGGCACTATAGTGCTGCCACTACAGCGGCACAATGACAGAGCCGCCACTGTGCTGCTGTAGGGAGCATCTACTCTACTGCGCTACTTCAGCAGAAGGTGGTTGTCCATCGATATAGTTAATCCACCTCTGACAAGCAGTAGCTATGTTGAAAGAAAAATTCTTCCATTGATTTAGATGCATCTACACCAGGCATTAGTTTGACCTAATTACAGCACTCAGGGCACATTTCTCAGCCCTGAGTGATGTAGCTAGGTCAATATAATTTTTAATTGTAGAGTAGGCTTCAGTTACCTTTATACCAGCATAACTGCATCCTTGCTAGAGGTTGTCCTGGTATAACTAAATCAGTACAAAAAAAATCACACCACTAACCAAAATAGCCATCCCTGTACAACAGCTGTATGCGTAGACTGGGCCTTAGTGCCTTCCCCGATGTGCCCTTAGATATTACAGCAAATACACTAATATCCTGTAACATGCCATACCCTTCTAAGACCCTCCCCCCAAAAATCCATAGACACAGTGGGGTAGAGTTGCCACATTTCTAATTGCTAGTAACGGGACCCTGAGGTCCTGCCCTGCCTCTTCTCCCAAGGCCCTGTCCATGCCCCACCTCTTCTCTGAGGCCCCACTCCTTCTCTGCCTCTTCCCCAGGTACCTGGCAACCATAAGTGGCACCTGAACACAGAAGCCAAAAACCAGACTGTCCGGGTCAAATGCAGACAGGTGGCAACCCAACACTTGGGTCAATTAAAGGTAGAGTGTAGCCTCAGCTCTACATGTCCTGTCTTGTGGTTTTCTTTTAAGGCAGGAACTTAACCTAGCTTAGAGTTTGTATTTTACGTCCTTAGTTCTAGGTTACACACTTGCTTTTCTCCTTTTAGCTTCTATGGGACAAAACCAATCAACCAATCAATCATTTCATATGAGAATGTTGTTATGAGATTGACACAATTCGGCAACTAGCTACCAGAGTTATCTGAGGCCATACTACTAAAAAAAGACTCACAAGTTCTGAACATTTATCTGGAGCCCTGCATAAGGTCACATGTCTACTCCAGCAGAAGGGCTTGCAAAGTTAAACAATATCCCCTCGCTTGCTCTGTCTGAGTAAATACAGACCATATTGGAGTAAATAAACAGCCAGGCAGTGTCCCAGACAATGGGCCTTGGCGATGAATTAATAAACTCTGCCTCTTGCATTAGCAGAGTGTGACTGGAACTGGCAGCAGTCCCTGGCTGGACTCCAGAAACGATTATTACTAGACAGAGCCAAAGAAGACTTGGCACGAAGCAGGGCCCACAGCTGGAGATTAGGTAACAGAGTCAATGCTTTACAGAGCTGCCAGGGCGTTGGTCACCCTGCTTGAAAAGAGGGTCAAAATTTTGTTTTTGTGGCTCATATTCACATATACTGCCTACCTCCAAAACTCACACCGATTCAAGCTACAATTCTCAGTGGATTTTTCTTTGTAGAACTGGATCTATCATGCCAAACCCATAAAGTACCAACTCTACTGCTTAAACAAAGCATTATGGCATCCCCTGACATAAATGTGAACCATCCATTTACTCCCTGCCATTCGACATGGGATCCCATTTATCCAAAGGTATCAGATGCCCTTTAATGCAGGGCTCTGCCATATTGCAAAATGGATGGCTGTCTCCACGAACACTAAAACTATGTCTTAGTGGGGAAAAGAGGTGGCAAGACTTCTTTTTTTTTTTGTAAAGAAAAGCTTCAGCCAGGCTTGCATCTTGCTTCCTGGGGCTGACAGGACTTGGAGCACTACAGAGGCGTTCGGATCAACCTTTAGGGGAGGAAGCACCTTATATGAGTCTGCAGTGATCCTCGCTTACTCATCTAGGAATGGTGCTGTCAGGCAATCTCTTGAGGAGAATCCCTGGCCCTCACAGCTGGAGGAAGGTCATCCAAAGGCACAGCCTTTAGGAAGGGAGTGGTAACTTGTAAATATGGAGAGCAGATTGGCCCTCCCTCCCTGACAAAGAAAACTGTGTTTGTCGCTGAGGTCTTTGCAATAAGTTATAAACATTTTACCAACACCAAATATATCTTCCACTGAATCAATACTTATACACATGTGAGTAAGGACAATGATAATGACCTCTTCTGTAAAGCACTTTGAGATCTAAAAATGAAAAGTTTGATGTAAGAGCTAGGTATTATTATTATTTTATTAATGTTACATTTCACACACTGGAAAATGTAGGGAGAAAGTACAGGACTAAGCCCTACTTCTTCATGAAATCAGACCAAATGTGATTGGGCAACTTCTGATGAGGGGACATTTGTGTGCAGCCACTTCTGTGCCAGGACTTAGAGAAATAATGGTTTTGTGTGTACGTAGGGGAGGGCAGTTAGTGGACTGCAGATCCCAAGCAAAAGGAGTGTCTAAGCACAGATGCATGTGCCAGTTCAGTTGGGAAAAGAATAAACTTAAGGGCACAAAAAACAGAAATACCTGGTTGATGCAGTAATATTCCCTACTTTTCTTCCCATCTCCTAGGAGGACATTTGAACCAGTTTGGTGGAAATAGGAATAGGAAGACATGTTAAAGGAGCGTTTCTCTTCTTTTGACAATTTGTAGGGAGAATTAATCAGCAATTCTCACAAATAGTGCCCAGAACTTCTCTTCATTCATCCCGTACTCCAAAATGATCTTCAGTATTTTGGTCATAACTAGAGAGAGGCTCAAACTAGATCCTGAAATTGAAATCCATCTTCTTCCATTCACATTCTGGTTGGGTATATATTTGGATTCTTGCATCAAACCACTTTTGATTCCAGATTTGGATGGGTTTGGTTCCAGGTCAGATCCAAAACCAGAGGGGCCTATTTTCTGATGTGCTTCTGGTGTATCCCCAGATGGAGAAAATCTCAAAAGAACAGCTGATTTTCATGAGATTGCCAACATTTTGGGTTGAAATCTCACAAGAAGGGTTTGCAAGATTTTGATGCTATCAAATCCAAATGCTAGACCTGGCTCTAATCTAAACCATATGCACTGCAGAGCTGAATATCAAAAGTGTGGCTCATATCTAATCAGACCCCTACTCTCTTCTACTTTTTGCTCCTTCTCTCTCGTGTCCCCAATCTGACATGCTTTTCCTATTCTCCACACTTCTTCTCACATCTGGTATCTGTTTTTCTCTTCCCTCCTGTCCTCTAATTGCGTCTCTTCTTTTTTGCTACCCCACAATTGCTACCCTATTCCTGCTTCCCTTTTTCCTTGCTCCCCAGTTGTTCCATGCTCCCTTTTCTCCCCCGTCGCCTTTACTGTACATCTTTATGCTTTGTTCTGATAAAGGGTGGGATGCAGCTTTTAAGATTTGTTTCTTGGATGCAGGCAGCACTATTTTCTTATGGCAATTCAGCTTCACTGAAGCCATGGAATGGTCACTCTAAACAACCCTGAAAGTAATTTTTTTTTAAGCTACATTTTACTCTGGTGAACATGGTGCTCATTAGAAGGGGCTAAACTGAGGGGACTAAAAACTGATGTGTTCTTTTTAGCTGCATAACAGGTACAGGATAGCACATGGCAGCACAAGCTTTCCCCACACCAACCTACTTAATAGTATCCCAAACCTGACCACCTCAAAGTAATAATACCCCCTAGCCGTTATATAGCATGTTTCATCCGTAGTTCTCAAAGCACTTTACAAAGGATGTATGTTTCATTATCCCCATTTTACAGATAGGGAAACTGAAGCACAGCACAGTGCCTTGAACCCTGTCTTCCTGACTCCTAGTCCACTGCTGTATGCACTAGGTCATATTTGCCTACCCAGGATCATATTATGACCATGCTTCATAGGACCCTAGCAAATTCATGGTCAATGTTGGTCAATTTCCAGGTCATAGGATTTTAAAAATCATTATTTTCATGATTTCAGCTATTTAAATCTGAAATTTTATGGTGTTGTAATTGTAGGGGTCCTGACCCAGAAAGGAGTTGGGGGGAGGGATCGCAAAGTTATTGTGTGTGTGGGGAGGTGCTGTACTGCTACCCTTACTTCTGCGCTGCTGCTGGTGGTGGCTTTGCCTTCAGAGCTGGGCTCCTGGCCAACATCCACTGCTCTCCATCCGCCCAGCTCTGAAGGCAGCACAGAAGCAAGGCCGTTCCTAAGGGGGTACGGGGCCCGGGACAACCACCCCTGCTCTGGCCTAGGCCCTGCCCCCACTCCACTCCTTCCCCCAAACCCCCACCCACCTATTCTCCCCCTGCCTCTCCCTGTCCCAGTTCCACCCATTTCCCCAAGCCCCTGTCCCCGCCCCACCTCGTTCTGGCTTTTGCCTCCTCCCCCGACCAGTGGAGCAGAGCAGTGCAGGCTGAGGCTGGGGCTGGGTCACTTGTTGCTGCCAGCACCAGCAGAGCCGGCTCCAGGCACCAGCCGACCAAGCATGTGTTTGGGGCAGCGCCTTGTAAGGGGCGGCCAATCTTGGGGCAGCAGGGGGTGCTTGGGTTGTGATTTTTTGGGGTTTTTTTGGTTCGGTGGGGTGGCGCTTGAGGTATTTTTGTTGTTGTTGTTTTTGTTTCGGCGGCGTGGTGCGGCACTCGGGCGTGTTTTGGTGGGGCAGCGTGTTTCAGTGGGGCTGTGCTCGGGGGGATGTTTCAGCGGGGCAACGCTCTTCTTTTTTGCTTGGGGTGGCAAAAAAGTTAGAGCCGGCCCTAGGCACCAGGCCCCTTGCTAACCTCTCAGGCCACCCTGGACCCCCACGTTCCAAAGCATGGGGCCCCCCCAAAGCACAGGGCCCAGGGAAATTGCCCCGGTCAGTCCTATGGACAGGATGGCTCTGCACATAAGTAAGGGGGGCAAACCATGCCCCCCCTAAAATAAACTTGTGACCCTCCCCCACAAGTCCCTTTAGGGGCAGGCACCCCAATTTGTGAAACGCTGGTCTCCCCTGTGAAATCTGTGTAATATAGGGTAAAAGCACACAAAAGATCAGATTTCATGGGGGGAGACCAGATTTCATGGTTTGTGACACCTTTTTCATTGCTGTGAATTTGGTAGGGTCCACTCATTCAGTAGCTTGTGTGCTGAGACTGCAATCAATAATGCAACTTTGTGCCAATTTGTGATACCAGCCTCTGTCCACTACAAACTTCACTAAGGCCACAAACCTATTTTGAATTGCTGTCTGCTCAGCAGCGAATGAAACAACTTTTGATTAATATCAACCTTAGTTGAAGACAAATTGACACCCAATGGCAAAAAGCTCTATATCCCTTTATCAATCTCCTGAGCTATTCAAACCCTTGAAATTAATGGAGTGGAATTTTGTCTCTTATTTTTAAAGTTAAATACAAAAGAACTGCTTTCTGTTAGCCAAGGAATAGATGTTGTTTTTCTCCTTAAATAACCCCCCAGTTTGATAAACATGGGCACTGCCTGCTGGTGCCTTCAAAGAGCAATGCCTAGAGAGAAAACCCAAGTGGAAAATGAAATTCAGAAGAACTAATAAAACATTTTCTGAAGGGTTTGAATCTCCCATTCCAAAGAAAACAAAGAGGTCAAATGACCTTTCAACCTGATCCTTCTTTTTTTCTGAGACATTAAGAAAAACATTCTGAAAACAATGAGTGTTCATGCTAATTGTCCCTCCCCTACCTCCTAGGTCCTGCCAAAAGCAACATTTCAATTGCCATGGGTGTGGGGGTTGAGAGCAAATGAGTGAGCAAGGAAACACTGGCTTTCACACACCAGTGACTACACTGTCAACCAGACCCATGGAGGCTCAAGGTGAGGGAGTCAAGCACACAGACTGACTGACTTTTACTGAAGCAGGTACCTGAGATATTGTAATTAAAGTGGGCTGTTGAAAACCTTTGTCAGCAGCATTCAAACTGATAGGTCAAAGGGTAAGAAAAAGGGCTACACAGAGGTAAAGTGCAATTTCAAACTTAGTCCATCTGCTCTACACTAATAATTACCAAAGGTCTAGTCACATGACTAGTGGAAATCTTCACAGATGAGATCAGTCCTAACCTAGGTCTATAACAGTTTTGGTGACAATGTATTATTATTTGTTTGTATTACCATGGTGCTTAGGAGCCCCAGTGCTTAGGTGCTTAGGACCAGGACCCCATTGTGCTAGGCTCTGTACAAACAACAAAAAGACAGCCCTTGCCCCAAAGAGCTTACAGTCGAAATAGGAGAGAGGACTGGTTTAAAAATAATGGAATGTGACAAAAAGTGGTGCTTTTCTATGAAAAAGGCTTCCTGGGCCCTTTAGCACCACTGTTTTCTTGCATTAGTAGCTGGAGTAGATCTGCTGTAACATGCTTCCAGAGGCAAAAGGAATCGAGGTGTTTCAGACTGAATTCACTCTACCATCTGGATCACGTTCTACTGGACAATCTCTTGGAATATTTCTCTGCAGTAATAGCACTGAGGTCTTCTAAGATTGGCCTCCCCATTTCACTTCCCAGGAAATGATTCCAGCCTCCCAGCCTAATGGTCTACTCATATCCCTAACCATGCTGGGAACAAAGCTATTCCTGACCCTGACCCTAACTGGTTTTGTGATCTTGGGCGAGTTGCTGAGCCCTTCTCTGCATTAGAGAATTTTTACAAAAAAATCCACTGTTGCTCATGTTGGTGCAGCTGGTATTAGCAATGTTTGTAGCTTCTATGTAGACAGGTCTGTGGCTCCAACAGCTGTTTTCAGTGCTGAAGCTGGAGCGCTATCTGCATTATGGCTCCTGACCTTGCTAACTCTGGAGCAGCTGCACCATTTTTGTAAAAATTCTCCAGTTTTAGACAGCATCTTATCCTCTGGGCCCGCTTCCCCAGCTGTACAATATGGATAATAACACTTACCCAGCTTTGCAAAGTGCTTTGAGATCACTGGATGAAAGACTCTGTGAATGGTTTATAAGTGCAACATAGCAGTAACTTGCTGTGGCTCCACTGAGACATAAGCTATGTCTATATTTTCCCTTTTTCATTGTCAGCGGTACTAGCAAGTACAAGGAAAGAACAGAACAGTTTCTACACTTCTTTGGAACCACAACGTAAAAGCAGTGACCCTGGGAACCTAACTCATAATTCCTAATAAGCAAATGACTGGGTTTAGGTACTAGGGTGGGAGCGGGGGAGGAGGTTAAAAAGGTTAAATAAACAATTCCTCTAGGACTTTTTTGTTACCCTTGGGATTTATTACTACTATGCAGCAGGCGTTTCTAAGGCAAAGTGCAATTTTGTGGTTCTTCGTGAAGACTCACATTCAGTATATAAAAAAGGAACTCAGAGCTAAGCTTTTGTGAGCAATGTTCAGTTCATTAAGCAATGAGTCAGCCTTGGTTTTGTGGAAGAGGCTTCGGCTTTTCCTTAAAGGTGGGATCAAGATGCCTGCTTCACCATAATTTACCTCTCATCTGTGCCATGTTATAAAATTCATATTTACCTTCATCCCACACAAACCCGATAATCTCTCACTTTTGTTAGTCTAAATGATTGATGTGAGAAATGCTGAATCATGACATTGAGGTTAAATAAAATGGTATTTAGGGTTAAAGTAAAAAATATTCCCACATCACTGTAAAATCCCTGTACTATTATTTTCCTTGTGTCTTTATGTGTTACGTTTTGAATAGGTTTTAAGGGATGCATTGACCTTGGTCCTCTGCGTAGAGATGAATTCGACCCTCAGTGAATTGAATGCTTGTAGACACTGCTTGTTTAACAGTCTTTGGAATGTGGTATTTGGTAGACAACAAGAACCATATTGGGCCGCAGTGCAAGCTTCCCACACAGAGCCCTACCAATGTGCCAGCACTCTGTTACAGAGTGACCTTCTCCCGTGGTGAGAAAGTAGTGACTCTCTAAGTCCATTCAATTTTTGGCCTTATTGAGGTTACAAATAAGGGGACAAACTGTAGTAGTGTGACAAGGGGACCTGTCACCCTAGTGATGGAAGAACCTCAAATAAGTCCGAGGTTCAATTCAGCTAAACACCGCAATGTTTGAAAGCATATGTGAAGCTTATTCTGACAGTCTGAATCTCCTGGTTCGCAAAACTGGGCTGGAAATCTCATGAGAAAAGGCTCTCTTGAGACTTCTAGTACTTCTGGTTTTTCTATCCAGCCAGAAATTTGAGAAGAACAGCCTTTCTCACTGTATTTTGGTGCTTTGGCTTCCAGCAAGAAACCAGGTGTGCAGAGGCAGAAAACTAAAACTTTATCATCTTTTTTGAATTTCACAAAAGGTTCAGTTTGAGGTGAAGGTTAGGGTTAGTCTTAGTTTTCAGAAGCAATTCATTTATTGTCCACAAGGAACTGGATTTAGACCATTGACTCATTTCACATATTCCAAATCACAGCCATCACATAATAATTACCGGTAAGTTAAATCATTACCAGCCTGGTGAGATTAGAATGAGTTATCTAGGGCAAAAGGTCTATTTCCTATCACCAATCACCTGAGCCACCTGTGTTTTTCATTTTCATGTTGTCCTAAATTTGATCTCTGGCAGCCTTTCTAAACTAGAGTCTCATCCCAACACTCTCAGGCTGTCATTGCAGCCAGCTAGGCATTCTGACCACATTCAACGTTCTGTCAGACCAAGTAAGTAAAATGAATATACGTAACCAGATTCCAAGGTGATGTGTAAGGTGGTGCAAACTACATGTCATGAAATGGGTACAAGTGGGAGAAAGGGAGTCTAACTAAATGTAAGGTTGACCCCTTACTAAAGCTTAGTGGGGATTTTTGCTTGGCCATCTCCCAGTACCAAAAGAAGGGAAGGGTTGATGGGAGACTAGGACTCTGAGACTGACAGTCCCCAGGGGCAATGAGGAGAGGCCATCGCTCCAGGTCAGCAAACACTCCTGACAGGATGGGCAGGCTAATGAGGGAATCAGGAGGAAAGGGGTCCTGTCCTCCATGTGGTCTGGAGCTGCCTGGGCCAAAGTGGGGCTAAGCTAAGGAAAAAGCAGGAGCCTGGGCTGAGCTGGGGAGCAAAGACGCGCCAACCAGAACCAGAAGGAGCAGCCCAGGAGGCTGGAGGCAGAGCAGCAGCGGTGCTGAGGCAGAGTGGAGCTGGCGCTGGCTGGGTGCCGTGAGCAGTTGAGAAGAGCGAGGGAGGACCCTGGGCAGCGGGCCCAGTGCAGGGAGACCCTGTAGCCAAGAGGCCTTGCAGGCCAGCCTTGGAGGGGGATTGTAACCCCAGAGGGGGAGTGGGAGCCCTGACACTGGGAAGAAGGGTCCTGCCACCTAGAGCCTGAGAACGTGTAGCCATCGCCAGAGCAAGTGTCCGACCCGCAGCATCCCTGCAGCATAGCCAGGGCCTGGGACGTGTGAGGAACAGACTGTGAACTTTCCTTACATTCCAGAGATGCTGGTTGTGATGTCCTGATGCCACAGAGTGGGGTTATGTGTTTTCCTTTAACCGTTCCCAGTTTCTCCTTCTTTTTTAAATCGATTGCTGTTTAATAAAGTGTATTTGCTTGAACTATATGTAATGCTCAGTGGGTCAGGGAGAGAGCACTATGGAGTGGGAACACCTTAGACCAGGATTCGGCAACCTCTGACATGTGGCTCACCAGGCCCGGGCTAGTTTGTTTACCTGCCGCATCGGCGGGAAGCGCTGCGGGCTGAGGAATGTGCTGGCTGTGGCTTCCCGCCATCCCCATTGGCCTGGGACAGCGAACTGTGACCAGTGGGAGCTGCAGTCCGCCAAACCTGCCAACGCGGCAGATAAACAAACTGGCCTAGCCCGTTTGTTTACCCTGGTGAGCCACGTGCCAGAGGTTGCCAACCCCTGGTCTAGACCCTGACCTAAGTGACCACGACAAGGTTGGGGGTTGAGCCCCCCAGGAATCCTGGGCCCAGCCTTGTCAGGGTTACGAGGACTCTGCCACCCAGGAGAGTGAAACGGGAGTCCTTGAGGTCAGGCAGGCCTCTAGGTAAAGGAGTTGGAGTGAAGACTCCGATCCTTTTGCTAGCCAATTCCGCCAAGGTAGTGCATAAGCCAGGAAAGTTCCCCATAATAGTGGGACCAATCTGCCACTTGCATAATTCTACATTTTCTACATGCTGATGGACTGAAAGACAGATGTGCATCAGGAAAAGCAACATGCCGGAGGATAGGATTTAACTTATATTTTGTTACACTTTCCACCAAGTTAAACTCCCTTACGCCCTCTTAATGATGTACAAGTTATGTCACCTCACACATGACCTCTGACCTTGGCCCTTTGTTTCATGGTTTGCCACCTATGCTTAAGATCTACTAGTAACTGAACAGAGATAACTGAGGACCATATGGAAGCATTTCATTGGACTCTAGTCCACACAACCTTCCAAAAATTTTCTCATCTTAATGAAAGTGGAACATGAAAAATGAATACAAACTTTCAGTTCTTAATTGGCATGAGGCTCAGAGAACACAGAACAGGCCCAATTACCTTTACCAGAATTACGGCAGCCATCTTCAAAAGGGCAATTTCAGATATTATGTCAATGGAAATTTTAGGTGTGGGACATTTTACTGTAAAACCAACATTTCTTACAGAATAAATTGAGTCAGCAAGTGTCAGACGGCCTGGAAACCACAGACAGAAGTGCTGCTCCTGACCTTCAGCTGGCGCTTGGACCTTCTGCTGCTGCTGCAATGCCCTTTTCTCTGTGTAAGTTCATAGCCCTGAGTTTTTAATAAGTTTCTATCTTAGTGTATCTCCGCTTCGTTAGACAACATATAATACACTAAAAGAAGCAGATGCGTGCAGCTAATTACAGTGTAATGAGTAAACAAACCACTTTTTCCAGCTTTATCCATGGTCACTCAGCCTTAGATGAGACTCCAGTTTGAAGTTAAAGGGGCTCTTGTTCTTGTCTCTAGCCTAGAGGAGATAGTGACAAGGCTTGTTCCTTGAAGCAGAACACAGTTGCAAAACAAGTGAGCAGACTGTGTATAAGGCATGTAGAATTATAAGTTGTGATGACTTTTTCAAGAGGATAGTATAACTTCAGATGCACCTGAAAGTGTATTAAACTTCATTAATTGTTACTATCAATAATAATATTTTACATTTCTGTTAGCCTTGTCTTGGAAGCATCTTAAAGTTCCTAATAAAAGTTATTTATAAACATGAATTAATTAAGACTCAGCACATCTCTAAAGTAGGGGGTTTTTATCCCCATTTTACAGATGGGGAAGATGAGACAGTGAGAAGTTACAGTGAGTGACTTGCCCAAGGACATTCTGCAAGTCACTGACGCAGACAGGTGTAGAACCCAACTTTCCAGCCTACTTGTCTCACATTGTTCTTGTGATGATACATCATGTGTTTAACAAAAGTAACTATGTTGAGACATGAGACACTTAAATTGGGTGGGAAAGGAACAGCATAGCATGAGAGTCTGCTTGTGTGTGAGAGAAGCCCACAGGGATGCTGAAAAGCCTCTGATTTACTCAATGGAAGGTGAATTTTACAGTTTGTAAACAGATCTGCATTTTACACCTCTTCCGACACTGCCATGCCCCTATCCCCACCATCTTTCTGGATGAGACAGGGTAGTAGTTGCATTTCAGAGACAGCCACATGACAGACCTCAATTTAGATCAGTTGTAAGGCCAGACCCTGGAGTATGGGCTCTGCAATTGTACTGCAAGGCAATCATATAGTCAGTCTCCCTATTTCCAAGGCTTTATCATGAGGAGGTCAGCACATTCTCTGCCACTCTGCATTTGAGATTTTGTCCTGCCACTAGTGAGTGAGTGGAAAAGCACTCTCACCACCACCTTGAAAACAACACTGCAGGTATGCAGACAGACATTAGCCCCACTGCTGAGGCTGAACCAATGGTGGGATGAGGATTGCATGCAAATGGACAGTGACCTTTGAGCTGAACCAGGGCTCTGAAGTGGGAGTAAACAATCAAAGAAGCAGGAGCCTTTGAGTCCAGGGTCACTGCCACAGTTCAGTGGGAAAAGGGACAAATCTAAAAGCACAATTAGAAAACTGCACTTTCTGACTGTCTCTACAAAGTGCTCTGCCATTCCCAGCTGTGCTGGGGTGGAGGTGAATTTACAGTGCAGTGGGAGCACTAACACAGTTAATGTTTAACATTATTATTACTTCATCTTCCAGGGGCTCCTTTTAAACATAACAATTGACAACAGGCTCCTGACAGTTTGGAGGAGACCTACCTCAGCCCTAAGACTATGATGAACATGATTTCCCCTCCCCCTCTGTTTTGATTTTCTGCTCTGTTACCCCAGAGCCTTGGCTGGCCATGACCTCTGGCTGCTTTTTCTGTAATTACCAGCTCCTGCCAGATTTACTGTGGAAGTTAATGTCTGTTCCAGCCAAGTCAGCCCGGACTGTTACATTCTATGAGACTGTAACCCTTTCATTACAGGCAGCAGTAAAATATATAAAGTATATATAGCTTCTAAAGGCCTTTGCAGAAGGTTTTATACTACCTGATGAGGGTGTTGAGTTAACACTGTCACTCCTCTCATGAGCTTTCCCTGTGTAGGTGTGTGCTGAGGATTCTGGCCTGAGGATTTTCTAGTCCTGAAAAGCACAGTAAATGCTGGTGAGCAAGAAGAAAGGAAACCTCATGGAGATTTTTTTAAAATCTTCAGTTTCTCCCCAGTCTGTGAAATTCCTATGGGTCTTTTCTTTAGAATCTGTGGAAGCTGGTCTGGGAACTTCCCTAATCAAGTCTTCAGGTTTGTCCTCCAAATATGTAGGGTTTTTATAGGGATTTTTTTTTTAAATAACCCAAGAAGTATGCCACAATAAGAGGATCTATGGATCTCCAGCAGAAGCAAATGCTAGAATTTATGCACGGCCATTAGGAACACCTCTCTCTGGCCCCACATATTTTGCCTTAGGTCTACTTAATCAGGGCAATCCATGGATTGCAACTGTTGCAACATTACACAGGCTTTTAAACAGGTATACACAAGATTAAACAAGATTATACATGCTTGATTTTAGTCAAAGGTCCAAATGGATTCCAAACAAAGGCTAGATTCTGATCTCAAATACGTTGGAGTAAATCTCTAGTCAACAGAGTCACTCCATATTTACTAGTGTAAGCTGAGAATTAGACTCATGGCCTACACTCATGCTCCTACCATTGCTACCACCAATGGAGCAGAACCAATGACAGCAGTAGAGAGAAATGTAAAAAAACAAAAACAACCCCAAACCTTAAAATAAACACAGCCTGGGAGACAAAAGGGTCACTGAAGTACTAGTTTTAGTCTGATCTGTTGCAAGAGAAAGAGAGAGACACTATGAATTGTCCATACCATTTCGTACCACCTCAGTGACAAACTTTTCACCTTAGCGCTACAGATCGAGCACAGCTCATATCAGCTAGCACATTGTTGGGAAAAACTAGCACTCTGCTTTTCACTGAGGCCATCAGAACTGACTTTGACAGTTTGTGGGGCTTAAAGGAAAAATGGAATCCTGAGCTACTCGGAAGGATTGGGCTATGGGCTTCTTCCCACTCTGGCCCCACATCTAGAAGGGGAGATTAGGCAGGCTTGTGAATTGCCAAGACACCACAAGGGTATGGGGCCCAAGTGGTAGTTTGATTTTTTGGTGCTTAAAACTGCCATGTAAATCAGAGCACTACAGATAAACTCTTTCCTTACCATCAGATCCTTGAAATTAAGGAAATATGCCTGTGGGGTTGATGTGAATTTTATAAGTGCCAGACTGCAACCTGATATAGATGGTGACATATCACAGATTCTGAGCTGAATCTTTTGTCATTCTTTCTTGTTTTTTCCCTCACACACAAGGAGGGAAATATGTGTATCTCAGTCTAGGTGTCTTATTTCTGATTAAGGAATTCAAACAAAGAAAGAACAAATATAAGGCCTCCATGGAGGAGGATGAGAGAGAGATATTGCGAGATCACAGTGATTTCACCTGTAATATTCTTATCCAGGACACAGGTGGATGCTCCTCCCCTTGCCCAGCCAGGAATATCTCTGAACAGCGTAGGGGCAGAATAAGAGATCCTGTTGCAGTACTTGGTGCAGGGAGTATCAAGGGCAATCCTGAGGCTGATGGGGATATGGATAATGCTCTCTGTCTTTTGGGTATTCTGAACCTGGGTGTCCCATAGGTGGGTATGAGGAACTGCATAAGCTAGTGTAGCCCCTGAGGCTGTTCTAGCTTATGTGAGGGCCAAGCAGGCCTAGAATTGGAGGGTGCAGATGTTGTGCCCCCAGCCTGCGCTGCTCAGGAGGGTGCAAGTCAGACTCAGGCTTGCTGCAGCAACACAAAATGGCAGTTGCCTTTCAGATATCGCTGTAGCAGGCAGAAAAATGCCTCTCAGTTTAAGGCGGCAGTACATGAAACCCAGAATGGCAACATCTCCTGACATTTCCAAAGATACATACGTCTCTTTACCCAAACTTGTGAGGCTTGAAGTAATACATGCAATATCACACACACAGGTGCACCATGTCTCAGTTATTCTTTGGATGCCAGACACTTTGGGCTGGTGAGCATCACAGACTGGATCATGAACATGGTCATACCCTCCATCAACCTGCAGGAGTCACTGAAGTTTCTACAGAAGGAATCATTTAAAACCATATGTATGAAGTAACATACCATAGGCCTTACCGTACCTGAACAGATCATGGTCCAGTTAGTCTGGTGTCTTGCCTCCTGTAAAGACTTAAACCAGGTGCTACAAAGAAGGAAAAAAATCCCACAATATATTCAGCCAGTCATGCACATCTGTATTATTTGGGAGGGGAACTCTGTTCTAACACCTCAAGTTATGTCCTGATGCATGTTTTTAAAGATTATTACTTTCCTCACCCAGCCATTACAGTCTGTTATGTAAATACCATCTTTAATGAAGATGGGCCCAAACCAAACCCCAGAACTTGGAGGAGATTGGAATCTGCCTGTAGACCAGGGGTCAGCAACCTTTCAGAAGTGGTATGCCAAGTCTTCATTTATTCAGTTTAATTTAAGGTTTCACATGCCAGTAATACATTTTAACATTTTTAGATGGTCTCTTTCTATAAGTCTATAATATATAACTAAACTATTGTTGTGTGTAAAGTAAATAAGGTTTTTAAAATGTTTAAGAAACTTCATTTAAAATTAAATTAAAATGCAGAGCCTCCCGGACTGGTGGCTAGGACCTGGGCAGTGTGAGTGCCATTGAAAATCAGCTTGTGTGATGCCTTTGGCACACGTGCCATAGGTTGCCTACCCCTGCTCTAGACCCAGAGATGCATTTCATATTTGGATTCAGTCTCTGCTTCCTGAGAGGAAAGCTGATTCAGTGTTTAGGTACTGGACTAGGACTTGTGAAACACAAGTTAAATTCCTTGCTCCGCTATGGACTTCCTGAGTGACTTTGGACTTAGGGTGTTTCTCATTTTGATGGAAATCAGTGGAAGTTAGGAGCCTAAATACTTTTGAGGATCTGAGCCTTAGCTCCCCATCTGTAAAGTGGAGATAATAGTATTTCCCAACCTTATAAGGGTGTTGGCAAGATGAATACATTAAAGATTGTGAGGTGCTCAAATGCTACCATATTGAGATAGCTATTACAGACCAAACCTAAGCCCCAGATCAAAACACCATCAGATTGGGGGGAGGAAGGGCACTGACACCTGGATCCAAATTTTACAGGTTGGGCTGCTCTCAGACAGTCAAACAATTTAAAACCTTGGGGTATGGGTTGGAGGTGTGGGAAAAAAACAAAAGAGCAAATGAACTTTCTTGGTTTATACATCTGTGTCATTATATAGCTTTAAAGGGACACTTTCAACCTACATTTAAGACCTAAACTTCTTGGTGTCCTTTTAAGTGCTCTGAGATGCAAGCAGAAGTGGGGGAGAGGGGTCTCTGGCAAGGGCTGGAGAGGGAGATATTCTTGTCAGCTGGTTGCTTTACTGTGTGGGCTGGGATTTGCTGCTGGATTTGTTTGGGCTAAGGGTTGGCTGTGGTTTTTGTTTGTGTGTATGTGTATGTTGTAGCAACTGTTAAAGCACCTAAGGCTGGGAACTGGGGCTTTTTGTATATCTAAAGCTAAATACATGAATAAAATAAGTACATGGAATGTGTTACTGTTAGAACAGTAGAGTAACTTTGTACTGTTTTAATAATCAACAGTTATCAATATATACCAAGGTTATTAGCTATTATGTGCACTGGAGATTTTGTGTAATGAAATAGCTCACTGTATTTGCTGTAGTGTAGACTGTCTGTGGATCAGGATATGTTTCTTCCTTATGGAGATACAGGATTAAAATAGACCCATCCACAAAACAAAAGCTTCGTCAGAATGAAGGAGTTTTGAAGTTTATATTAGTTTTGATTCAGACCTGTGTTCAGATGTTGGCTTGGGAAGTGTGTTCACTTTGGGTCTCTCGCTGGAACTCTATAAACAGAGGCAGTAACTTGCACTGAAGGCACTAAAAGTGATTTAAGTGATTCAACCAGGCAAGCAGCACCTCCTTCTGTTTGGTGTGGGGGCTTTTCTATGCTCCTCCTTATGGGTTGTTTTCCCCCTTTTTTTCTTTGCATGCAAAATACTTTAAGACTATTTTCTGAGACAGTCTCTCTCTCTCTCTGTTAAAAGAAAAGAAAAGAAACCCCCCTCTCCACATGGACAGCTGCTCCCTGCTTCTTTTGATGTAGCTTTTATCTGTCAGGCCAGTGCTCTCTTGCTCTCTGTCCCATCTCCCCCGAGGCAATTTTCCATAGGGGTCTCAGGGGAGCTTTGTCTCTCACGTGTTTAAAAAGAAATGTGGGGCTGGCACAATGGCTCCACAGCTTGACCTTCGCCCTTCAGTGTTATGAGGGCCATAAAGCTCAAGTCCCTAGTAACAGTGGTGGTGACCAGAGCAGTTCTGTACATAGACAGAGCTCCTTGGCAGAAAGTTGTTTAACTAAAAATAATTTAAGGAGGAAAATAAAAGGTTGTACAAAGTAAGCAAGGTCTTTTATTGCCTAATTTGGCATTACTCCCCTGTGTGGCCAGAGACAGATGGCTTAGTGGCACAGCACCAGCTTTGAAACACATAGACCCTGATTCTCCTCTCATTTACACAAGCACAAATCAGGAGTATCTCCAACTAAGTTATACTAATATAACTAAAAGGAGAATCAGACCCTTAAAAATCCATAAACCACAAGTTAGACTGTAAGCTCCTTGGGGCTGGGACTATCTTTTTGTTCTGTGTGTACAACTCCCTGGATCATGACTAGGGCTCCTAGGTAGTTTGGTAATTCAATTAATTAATAATAATCATAATCATCATCCTAGGAATGTTAATTCAAACCCTCAGCCTTCCAAGAACCAGGTGGTGTGGTCAGAAATGGGAACTGATATGTTTTCCCATTCATAAAACAGTCCAGGCAACTTTTATTTCAGATTAAGAAAAGCAAAAAACAAAAAAGCACAAATATAAAGTCTCCTTGAGAGAGAGTGTAAGAAAACAGAGGCTCGCTCTGTAACACTTGTATTTTGGACCAGAAGTGCAAAAAAAACCAAACCAAACCAAACCAAACAAAAACAGTGCAGAGAAGATTTTCCCTTAAAGGTGCAACACACAGAAAACAGAATGACAGTATCTTCTTCCAGTTACATAGCCTCATATAACATGAGTTTCTTTTGCTTGAAAATGAGATGCTGTCTTCATTGCACGGACATTAAGTAAAACTCCATCTTCAAAAGCGGAGCAGGAATTGTGTATGGTAATTCCATTTGTCTGCATTTGCTTGACTTGTGCATGCAGTCATGCCATATTTGGATGCACATGTGCTTTTATTTTCTGCATGAAAGCTTCCTCGCTCTGTTTAGAAGGTGTAGCCTTAAAGATACCAGGACATTTTTACTAAGAATAGAGGCCTACACTGGTGCCTTTGGCTAAAAATTCCCCTAATAGCAGGGCATTCTCAGCTGGCATAAAGCCAGTGCATCTGGCTCACATGCCAATTGTCCCCACCCAACCATGGCATAGGGAACAAGAGAGCAAGTAAAGAATTGCAGGGGGACTTTTCCTCAAGTGCTGATCCTTAGTTGGGGCATAGTTTCTAACAGAATCCTAGAGCTGGCATAAGCTAGAGCCGCCTAGCAATTACTTTAACTCATGCCAGAGCTAGGGCCAAAGTAGATTAGCCCACAAAACAGGGCGTTATAACCAGCTTCCTGATGAGCTCAACATTTACATTCCACCACTCCTACACCAAGCAGACTTCAGATGTAGGAAAGAATCAAGCCCTTTTGCTGTCATTTTGTTCAGAACATGTGAGTGTAGTTTATAACAGATTATCCTAATTACTATTCCCTCTGCCCAGGGCTAGCAGACAACTCTTCCTCATAACTACTGACCCCAGTAATCCACTGGCTGCTGTGAGCTAGCTGATGTAGTTAACTATGGGTTTTAGCTATTGGGATTAACAATTCTTTCCTTGCTTAAGGCTATTAGATAACTAACTGTGGGAGCAGAAGGATGAATGAGTGGCTAAAGCACAGGACTGGGAATCAGAAGATCTGAATTCCATATCTTGCTCTGCCACAGACTTGCTGTCTGTGACCACAAGCAACTTATTTAACCTCTATCTCATTTTCTTCATCTGGACAATCAGGATGATAATAACAAATATCTACTTCAAATGGGTGTTGTAAAGATGCATTAACTGATGTATATAAAGTGGTTTGAGATCTTCAGATGGAAGATACTGTATAAGTGGGAAATACAACAGCTGAGAATTTTGCTTCCTTGAAACTGCTCACCACACAGAAATTGCTTCTCTACTAAGATAATAGTTTCACTGCCTTTGCACTAGCCCTTGAGGCTGCACTGCCACTGAAGGATAATCTCACAAACTCTCCATTTACACTTTATAACCTCCATGTAGGCTGCAGAGTCACAGATGCAGCTGTGAGAAGAAACCACACACCACAGACCTGCAGGTGCATGTGGGCCCTAGTGGGGAAGAATATTAACTATTTCCTGGTAACAGGAACAGAGTGATCTCTAACACAGATGAACTTATCTATTGCTGTCTCTAATACATACTCGGAGAATGAAAATGTGGGAGGCTATTGTCCAATCAAATACAAAATCTACATTAATCTAGCCTTGAGAATATGTTCTAAGTGACAAAAGGCAGAAAGAAGATCAGGGCCTGATTCTCATTGACACCAAGCTGATGAATTTACATACTTACATGCCCTAAAATGTCAAAGTAGCATGCAAGGTTTTAGCCATCTGACTCCCACTACTGTTAGGTTAGCACTTTATGTGCTGAAGTTGTGATTATCACCTGTTCCAGATTTTTCAGGATGACTCCAGTTTTAATAAGATGATCCTATGTCTTACACACAGAGCTTGAGAGAGATTTGCAGATCACAAAATCACTTTTGATCCCCAAAACATATGGGAACTAGAGTTAGGAGAATAATTCCTAATGGATTCTTTATCAGAAGAATTTCTCATTTTTTCTCTTGGAAAAATCATCTGTGAGCCCATAATGATTTTCTCTAGTTTATTCATTAATCATAATAAGCGCCTAAAATTTAAGTTTGTGTGACTGGTCACATAGATTACATGGTATGGCTAAATGAATGTAACTCAGAATCAGCTTTCCAGTGTGAATATTTGCAGAAAATGAATTTTAAATTGATTTTCCTCAAATATTTGCCTGAATTCCCTTAAATTTGATGTTTCTGCAACCATCTTTGCCTATAAACTTGTTTGCTAGAATATTAGTGAGAAGCAAACACAGAAGGGGAGTAAAAGGAGTGAATTCTTTTACAAACAATGAATATTTGTGGCCTTTCTTTGAGTACTGGCACAGTTACAGCAGCAACATTGCAACACAAGGTGATGATGCTTTGCTGCAAATAATATGTGGATGCATTATCATGATGTTACACTAAACTAACAACATGGGACATTGCAACATCATGCCATAAATGTCACGATGTGGTGGCGGTTGAGTTTGTTTCAGTAGACACACTCAAAAGGCTGGCAAGCCTAGCTGTAGTGCTCACAAGGATGGTGTTTCAGTTGATGCTTTAGGATGACTTCAGCTAGATCCTGGATTTTACGATGATAATCAGTGATGGTGGATGATCCTTAAAAGTTCAGTGATTTGGTTCAGAAAAATACCCTGTTGGTTCAATACTTAGCCAAACTTCTAACTGAACCATGCGGATTGATAAAACTGGCTTGGAAATCTCATAAGAACAGACTTTGCACCAGTTTCTAGTTCCTTCCTGCTTGAGAGGAGCTGAAATACTGGTTCCATGAAAACAGCCTTTCATGATATTCACGCTTCCATTTTTAATTGTTGTGAAAAGCTGGAATTTCAGAGCTGCTTAGTACTGAAATATAATTTTAGTAAAAAAATTACCAATCATTTTTGAATTTGAAAAAATGTGGGTGGTTAGATTTGACCCAAATTTGGGCAAAGTTGTGGCTTGGTTCTTATCTGAAGTCATCAATCATCACTAACAGAAATTGCATTTAATCTCCTTTCTCTTGGCATAGATAAAAAAAATGAAATTGCATTTATATTTGGTTTAGTCGTTTGGCACATTGTCAAAATTAGACAATAGATTTGTCAAAACTTGTTTTTGCTAGGGCTTCTACCACTACTATCACTAATGGAGCTGAGAATGTAGTAGCAAATGCAGGAATTTTTAGGGAGAAAATGTTTCTGTAGATTAATTCCATTTCAGTGGCTATTCAGTACTTGATCTCTCCCTCCATTATGACTGTCATAACCACCTAATTGCCAATTAGCGGCAGCTAGGACAGGGTTTTGGGACATGGACATCTACCCACTGAATGGGCAGCAGAAAACCCATGTCACATAGGAACTGAACAGCCATTAGATGCTAAAAACCTTATGATCAACACTATACAGAGCTAGATTTAAACAGGAAACCCAGCAGTAAAAAAATTCCACTAACCCATTACCAGTCTACTGAGCCAGCAATTCCCACAACATGTGTGGCCTTAACAAATATAGGAGTATAGAAGGCCCAGTACATACATTTTTGTTTCTCAGGAAGCCTAGATTTCATGGACTCTTTGAATTTCTGCACTACAATTTTTTTATTCTGCCTCCTTATTTTTTAGTAGTACATTTTAAGGGGCAGAGGAAGAGAAGAAAACACCACTGGTAGGATTTCTGGCTGGACTTTCATTTCCTCTTTCTTGTTTGTCACTTGGTGGTTCTTTAACAAGAGAAAAAAAATATATGAGGGGGGAGGGAGGAAGGGAGCAGCTGCACCACCTTCTTTCAGATGAAAATTCTCCTGTACTTCAATTTCTTCACCTTTTGGTAACACTGAACTCCTGAAAATTTAGAGCCCTCTCCCTTTAAAAGGAGCTGCTCTCTGCCCAGCTGTTGACTTGCCTGAAGGTGAGACCTCTGCTTAAATTCATGGCTCCAGCTGTCAAAAGCAAAGAAAAGCAGCTTTTCCTTGGCGGCTCTCTGCTTTGGGTAGAGTTTGACATCTTCCTCAGTCAGCAGAATTTAATCAGCATCGAGTACCCACAGCCTCTCAGCTTCTCCACAGCTCAGCTGTCGGGGGAGGGAAGGGGAATCTTGCTAATAGAAAAAGGGGATCGTCCAAGCACAATATGTATAAACAGACACAGACAGGAACATGATCTAAAGCACGTTGCTGTCTAGAGATAGTCCCATTATGCCCTTTGATTTAAGAATTGCTGCTACCATTAGCTACAAGGGAACTCTCCCACTTGCTTATGGAGGAAATTCTTTCCTTGCTAAGGTTTTGCTATGGCTCCATTACATACTCTCAGCTTCTCATGAAACACAGCTGTAATTTGCAGTTGACAATGACACTGATTACAAAAGAAAGCTGATGAAATGTGCACAGAGATATGGTTTCCCATATATAGATGAACAAGTGAAGCACCTTCAGCAATCAGTAACAGGAAAACCTTGTTTGTAGTCTACCTAAATATTAGATGGAAAGAAGCCCCTCTCCCATTAATTCTCACTTATATCTTAGTGAATCAAATAATCCAACCCAGTGTACAGAGTTATGAACAACTGGAAAACATTCACATTGCATCTCAAGCCCACAGAGCTTTGGGCCCAACAGTAGATGGATTATAAACTGCAGCTTGTGCTCAAAACAGCTTGGTGCACATAAGCCAAGGTTGCTCCCACAGGCAAAAGCTCTCAAGACTTCTTCCTCACATCTAGCCTTGATTCTCCCTCCTCACAAACAAGCCCCAAAATCCCACAAAGAGAACTAAGGTAAGAAAGGAGGCAGTTAGCGGTAAGGGAGAGGTTGATTATGGGGTGGCATGATAATTCCTCTTGGAGGTTTCAGTTCTGTGCTGCGTGTAGTTATTATGACTGTTTTCTGTTTACTGCACTGTATAATTTCTAAGGAGTCTGCCTGCCTGCTTTCTGTGAGACCCTTGAGTTTGAGGAGCCTTTTCTATTCCAGATGGCTATTGTTATGGAGTGAGACATGTACACAGTGCTCTCTCAAAGAGACTTTACTTTCATTCTTTCTTTGTTTTATTGATTTCCTTTGTGTAAAATAAGAATCAGTCTTATTAAAATATCTATTTATTCTTATGTTTAGAAAAACAAGCTCCAGCAATTCCAAGTAGCTGTTTGACTTCCAACACCAGCAGCTTGTTTACCCTTTCCTGACATTTGTTATGCCAATTGTGGGGAATGACGCAGTTGTTTTTATTCTTTTTTAGGAATATTGTGTGCACCCCAATTTACCTGTTTGATATCATCCTGCCCGACTGCATGTGGTTAAAGCAAAGATCGCTGTTAGAGGGAAACAAATCAATAGTGATAAAGGTAAGGGACTGGCAGATAGACTACCAAGGGTACTTAAGGAAACAGTGGGGATACTGTTACTTGGGAAATGTCCACAAGCCTGGCTCCAAACAGGCTAGCAGCTTAACTTTTCCCAGGCCTGAACCTAGGATCAAAGGTGTACTAAGGGTTAGATTCCAAAGGGATTTAGGTACCTAAGTCCAAAATTTCGATTCTCAGAACACCCACTCAGCTTCTGCCTAACCCTATAAGTGCCTACAATTCTGCTGATTAAGTTCTGTGGGTGCCTGAAAATCTGTCTTAGGCATGTGCACACTTAAGTCCTGACTCCCAGGCACTTAGCTCACACCTAAGCCCTGGTAGGCTCCTCAAGTAGGCATTTCTCTGCCTTTCTTGCCTGAGCAAATAGGTGTTCTTACAGGCAACCTAATAGATCAAACCCTGAACAAAACACAGGTGCAGGAGGATAACCTAGTATTTAGAATACTCTCCCAGACTGTGGGAGAGCCAGGTTCAAATCCCAGCTCCATCTGATTTGGACTTACGTCTTCCAACTTTCAGGAGAGTGCTCTAAACACTGGGCTATGGGATATTCTGGAGTGGATGGTCTCTCAACCTCTTCTGTTGAATCTGTTCGATGTTGCATAAATAGTCATTGGACTTGAGTATCCTGCATCATTAGTGAGTGACAAACCACTGAGCTAAAGAATCATTCTTGTTCTTTCTCTGGCCCTTTTAAGGGGTGTCTCATATTGGGGGAGAGGTTATAAACCCAATCCATATATATGCCAAATGTCCACCATTTAGAAGGGCCATTCTTTATACCTTAACAAGTGGTTAATCATTTTCCTCACTCGTTGCCTCCAAAAAAAATCTCTCCTAGATGAGTTACATTCTTATTTCCCTCCTCAAACTTCTCTATAACTCCCCAATGTTAACATGTACTGTATGGACTCCCTGTAACATCTGGGATCTCCTCTCCTCCAATAATATCTCTTATATGTAAATAGATTATTGAGAACATCTGTGGTCAGGAGCAATTATTAGTATGCTATACATTATAGTACTCCAAGCTGCCTGAATAATAATTGCAAATAATATATCTGTTGACATTTTCTGTCAGCTATTGATTTAATAACAAGTGAATACATATTTCCATTATCCATGAAACTCCATGGATGGTCAAATAATATTTGTCAGATTTATTAGCAAACTTTCCATTTTGTCAAAGCAATTATCTAGGAACAATTATTTTAATGATTCAAACAACCGTTCATAACCAGAAGGGGTATAAACATATTTAAAAAAAAATGAGAGCTGAGATTCTGAAACACAGTTCTGTGGCAAGTGGTGAATTCCATGGCAAGTATCGTGGTTGTGGAACTATAGAATACATAGGAACCTGCCTATAAGAAATCGCCCAACTAATTACACTAGGTTGAGGGGTAGATGGAGATTGCTGATACTGATTTTATGTCAGAGCCAGTTGAAAATTGTCAAAAAACAAACTGTTGCCAAAAATTTCAGTTGTGCAAAAGATTTTAGTTGAACATTCAAATTATTTTGACCAATTCTATTTTATCTGTCTACAGTCCTGGGTGAATCTCTGGTACTTCCTCACAACTTCATTGTGCCTGACCCCGAGAACACAAGGGGCAGCAGAAAGGCTCATTATTATCAGTAGCAGAATTGCTGCAACTCCTAGGAGCCCCAGTTGTGGACCAGGACTCCACTGTGCTAGGTGCTGTACAGCCACAGAACAACAACAAAGTCCCTGTCCCAAAGAGCTCCCTCTCCTACACACGCCCACACAGGAGCTGGGCACAATCTCACCTTTAGATTTCAAACAACTGGGACTTTGTCGTCCTCTGTGCTTTGTACAGTGCTACGCACACTGTCAACTCTTACCTCCTAATTATTTTTATTTCAATCCACAACTTAGGTTGTGCACTTTGCTGAATGCCAAAGAGTCTTTGGCAGTCTTTAAAATGTTCATGCAGTAAGCAATAGAGTGTAGAGAGGGATATTTGAGCCTAGATTGGGGTTGGCCTTGCTCTGTGAGAAGCCACGTGCAGTCTCCACCCAGTGCAGCCCTGAGCCAGTAGCCAGGCATAACCCTCTAGAATTTCTGAGCACAGGAAGAGGGAAAGACTAGCATTGCCCAGAGAGACAATTGCCCAAAAGTGCGGGGTGAGGGAGAGCTGAGCTGGCACTGGTTGTCTGGCAGGCTCCCATGTTCTGGTATGCACTCCTTTTGGAATTCTCACTGGGTCAGCCAGAACATCTTTAGGAGTGGCAAGTGGTGTAGACAGGTTTCAGAATGGTAGCTGTGTTAGTCTGTATCAGCAAAAACAACGGGAAGTCCTTGTGGCACCTTAGAAACTAATAAATTTATTTGGGCATAAGCTTTCATAGGCTAAAACCTGCTTCACCAGATGCATGGAGTGAAAAATACAGTATCACAGCATATGAAAAGATGGGGGTTGCCTTACCAAGTGGGGGGGGTCAGTGCTTACGAGGCCAATTCAGTTAAGGTGGAAGTGGCCTATTCTCCACAGTTAACAAGGAAGGGTGAATATCAATAGAGGGAAAATTTACTTTTGTAGTGACTCAGGCACTCCCAGTCTTTGTTCAGGCCTAATTTGATGGTGTCCAGTTTGCAAATTAATTCCTGTTCTGCAATTTCTTGTTGAAGTCTGTTTTTGAAGTTTTTTGTTGTTGAACAATTGCCACTTTTAAGTCTGTTATTGAGTGTCCAGGGACATTGAAGTGCTCTCCTACTGGTTTTTGAATGTAACATTTCTTGATGTCTCTGTGTCCATTTATTCTTTTGCACAGAGACTGTCTGGTTTGGCCAACGTACATGGCAGAAAGGCATTGCTGGATCATAATGGCATATATTACATTGGTAGATGCGCAGGTGAATGAGCCCCGGATGGTGTGGCTCTTGTGGTTAGATCCTATGATGCTGTCCCTTGAATAGATATGTGGGCAGAGTTGGCAACGGGATTTGTTTCTGGGATTGGTTCCTGGGTTAGTATTCACTCTCACAGACCTTGGAAGACAGGCCAGTCCTTGCTTACAGCCTCCCAACCTGAAGCAAATACTCATCAGAAGATACACACCACACAGCAGAAACTCTAACCCAGTAACCAATCCCTACAACAAACCCTGTTGCCAACTCTTAATATTCACCCCTTCTTGTCAGCTGTTTTTGAAAACTGGTGTAGAATAGGCACACCACATTTATAAAGAAGCCATGCTCTTCATTGTGTTCACAACTACCTCTGAAATGAGCCTACAGCACAGCTCTGTAACATACATGTAGGATGGTTTAAAAATTATGCCCCGGAGAACGATGTGTACTCCCTGAGCCTGATGTAAAATTGTGTTAAACTAGGAGTGTAGAGGCAGGCCCAGAATTTAACTATCAAAAGCTGAGAAAATTCTCACTCTCACACACACAATTAGCCTAATACACACTGATACATTAGTCACTGCTACAATTCTCACAGGCCATGTCTTCAGTGCTTTAAAAAAAAAAAGTATGTTCTGTACCTCAGGCTAGCTAATGCACATGAGCTATCATGACACAAAAACACAGTGAAGACAAGTCACTTCAGTTTTACTATGAGAGAAACTAGGCAAGGTCAGCCCCAGATAGGGGTATGGGGGATGATCTTACCTAATTTACCTCACAGCAAAAAAAACTAAATTGCTTGTTCTTCACCGTGATTTTTTTTTTTTTTTTTTTTTTTTTTGTTTTTGCCACACAATAGCTCATGGTTGCTGGTTACCCTAAGATTAAAAAACACACCTTTTTAACAGGTGAAGGCGACGGCACAGAAAGACATGCCCTCTTGCTGACATACATCTATACAGACACTCTTGGCAACACACAATTGTGTTGCATATGCACACAGCCCTCTTAGACCCCACAGGGCCATCATTTTAAAATGCAGAGGGCTAGCCAGCTCTGCTCTGTCTCCCTTCTCCCTTCCTCCCCCCTTTTGCTGCAGGATTTGCCAGCACTTGTGTCTTGGCAGGAGCCAGCCTTGCACAGTAAAACTAAAGAAGCTTCCAGTGTGTTCGTGACTCACCCAGTCTTTAGCAGCCCTCCTCTTCCCCCTTCTCCAGCGCACCAAGAGAAACAAACATACATTGTTACATGCTGGGAACATCCACACAGTGCTTCACAAACATGCGTGGTCTGTGCTTCCATAAATCAGGGCCTTGTCACAATTATACATGCATATACCACACAGAGGGAGGAGCATACACACCAACATCCACATTAAAAATAACAGAGCATTTTTCCTGAATACAGGCTTGGACTACAGTTTGGAAAGTACATTCAGATTCAGTGTTGAAACGTAGCAAGTGCCAGGCTGACAGTCCTGGAGACTGAAATTCTTTGTTTGTGCACAGAGCAGGTAAAACAGCAGTGTGAGCAGCTTGATACAGCCCTGCCAATGTGCCTTAACCTTTTGGTCTGTTCATTCTCTCTGTCCAGTCGATCTCTGTCTTTTCTGTAGAGATTGTCAGCCAGAAGATGTATCATTGATGGTGATTGTGTGACATGGCCAGCTGCCCACTGGAAATCACCCTGTGAACATTTGATTTTTCACACAGGCTACCAGTCATTTGTCATATAGTGAAGAATCAATTTTCCGCCACTGCTAACCTTTTCTGGATTACAACCAATGACCTAGATGTTAAAGGCTCCCTATTCCATCACCAGTCCCCAAAGTGAACCTGTCATGCTCTCTAAATAAATGAACAACTGAGTAAACAGGAAGATTTTATTGTCTTTATACACAAACATCTACAGACTTTAATTTTTGCCTCTTATTAGCCCCTGTGGAAGAAGGGAAAGAATTGACAAGGATTTGTACGGGATCTTAATGACTTGAGAAAGATGACAACCAGGCTCCTTCACCTCAGGATTTTAGCTATCACTTATGGGAAATCTTTGTCCGTAAATTATCGTATGGACCTTTTGCCATCCCTCTTTAGTTCATGAGCTTTGGAAACTAAATGCCTGCTCTTGCCTGCCTGTGTCTACTGCATATTTTTTCTCCTGCACAAAAAAAGCAAGAGCAAGGCAAATCGCTGCAACAGAAATAAGGAGTCTCTGATCTGTGGCTCATTCTAGAGCTGCATAGGAGCCATTATGGAGGCAGGGATCAATGGAGTGCAGTGTGCAGTGTGCCTCCAATATGACATGCCTCCAATATGTTCCCTATTCTAAAGGGGCTGACATGGAACCACCTAGCAAAGAATCAGTTGCAAACAAGCGATATAGTATGCTGCTCTGGGACTAGACAAATCCAAGAGGGCAGTCTCAGAGAACGTGTGTGCAACCCTATAAAACTTGCAGAATAAACCCCCAGCATATAGGAAAACCACACAGTGTACAGTTAATACACACAGATATGCTGTCAGTTCCCACTGTATCGCATCAGAGGCGATGGGATGTTTTAAGTTTGGAATGGGAAGAGTCTGAAGAACAGTGATACATAAGGAGTTGCCTTTCCTCTATGAGGGGGCAGGGAGGTGTTATCATTTCTACATTAATCACTTGCACCTCCAACCTGCCTGGGTCCCTTGAAAAGAAACAGCAAAGAAAACACCAGCTGCTGCAGCTTCTACTCCTCCTTTGGCACCCAGCAGCTTTCCCTCCCGCCCCGGACTGTGTTTATTTTTACAGCTAGTGAATCAGCCAGAGGCTTGCTCCCTGCAACAAGATCATCTGAAAACAAGCTGTAGTTTGTACGGCCCCTGAAACACTGGGTTTGTTTTCTAGTTTATGAACAGCAGCAAAATATGTAGCTGAGAAAAGTGAGAGAAATCTTCTGTCACCCAGAAAGATGGGACTTTCATTTCACTCCAGACACAGAGAGGGATTTCCCCAACCTGTTCCAAGAAAGCATTTCAGCCTTTTGCTAGGGACTGTAATGTTAGTGTAAGAAATGAATTTAGTCTCCACATAGCTTGTAAGCGCTTTGAGCAAGGACCATCTTTTATATAGGTTTGTACAGCACCGAGCACAATGGGACTTCCATCCTTACTGGTGTTTCTAGAAGCTACTGTCATAATCAATAATAATGTTCAGTCACTCACAGGCATCTGTACACTGCTTCTTCACCAATGGAAGAGTTATTCTCTTTTTGAGTAAAAAAGAGATTCACTTGTCTTGCTCATTCATCACTTCTCCACTCTCAGAGGAAGTGAGCATCTTTTTCTGGGATAAGGGAAATTCAATCTCATTGAGCCACATTTATTCAGTCACAGGCCTCTCCAACAGGGCTACATGAACTGACTCTAAAGCTAAGGGACAATCAGTCACAAGTATTACATTCTGCTCCATCAAAGAACACTTGCCCAGAAGAGACTCCAAAGGGAGTTCTCATTTCCTCTGTCTGCTTCACAGTTAGGAAAAAGCATCACAGGGGAATGGAGAGATACAAGACAGGGAATGCAGCAAAGAAAGACTATTAGGACAGAAGGGGGTGAGGGAGAGAGAGATCTGGAAGAAGGGATGAGAGAAGATAAGGAAAGGAAACAGTACAGAAGAGCAGCGGCACTTGCAGCTGTAACACCTGTGGGGGGCAGGCATGGTCAGTGACTTCAGGTGCTCCTGGGCATGCTCAGCTCCTTCAGGTATGGCTGTAAGGGAATTTAGGGATGGGAATGACACTGCAGCTGACTGGGCTGGGCTGGAAGGTGGGAGTTGAGCATGGCATGGACTCAACAGGTGAGGTGCTGGGGTCAGCATCTGCAGCAGGGATGGCTCTACAGGAATTAGTGGTGATGTCTGGGATCTGCCCGGCTCCACCTGCTCTGTGCTCAGCGGTTGCCGCACTCAGAAACAATTCTGCTCTCACAACAGGAATCTGAAGAATACTGCTCCTCTTCCAGGACTCTGCATGGTAAGTGCACCTTTAAAGTTTCATTTGTATTTGAATGTTGTTAATCTCTAGTATTTAAAATTTATAATACATGTTCCTGCTTGTTGACATTAACTTACAACTTGTGTTTTTATTATCTTCCTTTTAGTTTTTGAATGGTCTGTTTTGCCATTAAGTGTATGTGTAGACACCATGCTAAGTGAAAGTGGTTCATTTGTGGGTACCATGTGAAAAATTGATCGAGGCGCCCTTACAGAAGAGAAGGGAAAGAGAGGAGGGGAGAGACAGAAGAAAGCAGGAGGAAAACAAAAGAGGACAGATAAAGGAAAAACATGACAATATCTTGCCAGAAACAGCACCTCATGTCAGTAGAGAAGAGGTTTTGCATCTAAAAATCTAATTCAGGCCTCAGGATGGGGTATGAGCAATAAGGTAGCCCAAAGTCCTTGACTAAATGTGGAGGGAAAAAAGAGGACATAAAGGCAGATGAGATGGAAAGGTTCCTATTTCTTAAATCTACCATGGGACAACTCTGCCATGTTTCATCAATGTGTGGGATGTAAGAACCTCCAGCAAATTTAACATCTTCCACTGGAACAATTTCTTCCTCTCTTTATCACCTCGTCATTCAGGCAGCTGCAGTGGTAGATCCAGTGTCCACCGCTCCTGGGCTTTGCTGATGGAGGCTTTCTCATCAAAGGCTTAAACCTGACTACAACATTCTGACCAAATAACATACCTCCCAACATTTCAAGTTGGTTAAAGTCAGAGAAGTCTTACCTCTGCTGCATGGGAGGCCCGGCCAGTGAGAGGGTCAGGTGCTACCTCTGGGTGGTATATCCTGATTAGTAACTAGAGTCAGAAGGCCCATGCTTTCTGGAGGGACTATTATTGACAGGACACCAGTGGAAACCGGGAATGTCTGGAAGCAACTCAGCCGCCTGGACAGGACAGTGGTTAGGGTTTGATAAAGTGCCACTTGTTCAGCTTATCCTGTATTCAGGCACTCACAAAGATGGTGGCAGCGTTTAGTTGTCAATGGAAGCCAGGGATCTCTATATGAAGCCCCCTGGAGCCCTGGATTTTGCAGACACAAACCTCGCCGAGAGATACCTCCCAAGGAAGGAGGCGTTTGAGCTATTCACAGGCCTGGCCGTGCAGGATGATACAGCAGAAAGTACAATTATTTGACTTCACTGGAGAACAAGGCAGAGAAATCTGCAGCACTCTGAAACTCAATCCTGCCTCAAGCCTCACGGTAGTACAGCTCTAGGAGCCCTGGGGAGGTATTGCTCTCCAAAGCAGAATGAAACTGTGGAGTGACACAGGCTTTTCACTAGAGACCAGCTGAAAGGGGAGGGGAAAACCCCTTATGTTACTGCCTTACACACACTGGCTACTACATGCAATTCTGGGCACTTGACAGACTTCCCAATTCAGGACAGGATAGTCTGTGGCACTTGGGATCACTACGCTCAGGTGTGGCTGCTCTGAGAAGGTGGTGTCGCATTAGACAAATGCTTAGACATGAAAGCCCTAGGAGGCACAACACCCCCAGGAGTACATGGAGGGAGACAACAGTAGAGGAGAGCCCGTGGCCAGGGTTCCATATCTGGAGTGAGATGCATTTACTGTGGGAGACAGCAGGAGCAGGTAAAGGAGAAGTACCTTTGTGGCACTTTAAACCATTTTAGCAGAGTGTTCAAGAGCAGAACCAGCTCTCAAAAAGATTCAGCAGGAAAAGGCACACCAGACAGTGGTAGTTCATCATCATGAGTCTCTCCTTGTGTCCGAGAACATATCAGGTTTAAACTGCCAGGACAGGAAACAACAGGGGCAACACCAGTCTCTGTGCATGCAACTACGTGTAATTTCAGCTGGATAGCAGAGCCTCCTGCAGTGTGATTCCTTGGGGTGAATTGGACTCCAATGCACTGTGACACACGGTACCTCAGTGTAAGCACCGTGGAACTCACATATTCATCGTCGTATAATTGAGATGTTTTGTACAAAGTTTGCTTGCGAGGTATCATTTTAAAAGTCTTGATCAGTTGAATATTAATATCCTGGAGTCCTTGTGGCACCTTAGAGACTAACAAATTTATTTGGGCATAAGCTTTTGTGGGCTATAACCCACTTTATCAGAGTGGAAAATACAGTAGGCAGGTATAAATATACAGTACATGAAAAGATGGGAGTTGCCTTACCAAGTGAGGGGTCAGTGCTAATGAGGCCAAATCAGTCATGGTGGATGTGGCCCATTCCCAACAGTTGACAAGAAGGTGTGAGTATCAACAGGAGAAACAATTTTTTGTAGTGACCCAGCCACTCCCAGTCTTTATTCAGGCCTAATTTGATGGTGTCAAGTTTGCAAATTAATTCCAGTTCTGCAGTTTCTCACTGAAGTCTGTTTTTGAAGGTTTTTTTTTTTGGTTGAAGAATGGTGACTTTTAAGTCTGTTGTTGAGTGTCCAGGGATACGGAAGTGCTCTCCTACTGGTTTTTGAATGTTACAATTCTTGATGTCTGATTTTGCAAAAGAATAAATGGACACAAATCAGACATCAAGAATTGTAACATTCAAAAACCAGTAGGAGAGCACTTCAGTCTCCCTGGACACTGTCAATTAGGCCTGAATAAAGACTGGGAGTGGCTGGCCTTTCTCCTTCCACCTCCCCCCTCCAGACAAAGACTTTGAACTGGGGAAGTTAGTCCCAGCCTGTGTATTGAGGAACTGTAACCTGCTTGTACCATCTGTCAGGTTGAGATACTGCTTGATTCAAATCCTGCTAGTTTAGAGAATTTAGACTCAGAATTTATTTTTATTTCTTAAGTAAACAATTTTGATCTCATGCCTGCTACACATAATCACTTAATATCTATTTTATATTTTACCTAAAACAATGTGTTTTGGTTGAAGTGTTTCAGGGAATCTCAGCTCAGATTACAAAGGCTGGTGTGTCCCCATTTTTCTATGAAGTAGTGGAAAACTGGGTAAAGAGCTTACACTGGCCAGGCTTCTGACCAGTGCAAGATGGTACAGTTCTGGGGTTCAAGAATGGAGAGCTGGGAGGAATTGGCTGGAGCCTCCTTGTTGATAGTTCATGAGTGGCTGGGAGATAACTCATGTAACTCAGTTGGGTGTGTCCATGCCTGTGGATGTCTGTATAAGTGTGGGGCCTGTCAGAGGTTTGTAGCTTAACATCAGCATAACAGTGTGAGAGGCAGCCCGGGTTGGTGGGTTTGGAGAGCTCAGTGGTCCCACAGTCCAGGTTACACCCTGGGGACCCCATGACACGCACCCATTACAAAGAGCAGGCGCTAGTTAATAATATACAATGAGAGCATAATGCAGCCCATAGGAAAAAGTGACCTCATAGTAACTAACCTGAAAAATAACAGATGGTGCCAACTGAAGTTTATGGCGGTGGAGGGAAGCACCACAGACCTCTCCTGGGGTCATACAAACTGTGGTTTTGATCAAGGTGCAGTATCAGAATTTTATAGCTGCAGTGCAAGAAGCAACAAGAGGAGTCCCATGGACAGTTAAGACAATTTTAAATGCATATGGGAATGTTTTCAAAAGCAATGGGTATCTTAAAGAAAAGCTGTAACATGAAGTAGACCTCCCAGTGGAACCTATGTGTTTACCAAGAAGGAAAATTTCAGTGGCACTACATAATCCAGTGTGCAGAGACTCTGCAGAACACGAGTATCATAGCATCTGTGGAGGCCAGTAGAGCCTGGGTAAGCAGTCTGGCAATGGCAAAGGAGCTATTAGGCAAATTACACATATGCATAGACCCAAAGCCTCTGAACCAGGCATTGAATTGCTGCCCGCACCCTAACCCTAACCCTAAGCCCAGCAACAGAGGTGTTCCGGAGAAGACTCATCCAAGTGCTGGAAGGACTGCCTGGGAAAATAATTTCAGGTGATATCCTCATTGGGGTGAAGACAGCAATGATTCAGAAGGTAAATTAAACCATGATGGGAAACTATAAGCTTTTCTGTAGCAATGCAGGGACAAGAACATAAAACTCAGCCTAGAAAAAATGCAACTCAGAGCGTCAGGTGACATACATTGGACATGTGCTCCCATGGACTAAAAGCAGATCCCAACAAGATCAAGGCAGTCAGAGACATGCCAGCTCTAGTGGATGTGAAATGGTTACAGCACTTTGTAGGAATGATCAATTTTTTGGTCCACACTTGGAGGCAGTAGTGGAACCCATATGTCTGCTCACAAGTCAGGATTCTGAGTGGGACTAGGCAGGTTCCCAACAGCAAGCATTTGGTGTATTGAAACAAATGATAACAAATGCCCCTTCCCTGAAGTACAATGAGCCAGGAGAACCATTGATTCTTTAGTGTGATGCACAGGAGAAAGAACTGGATGTAGCTCTTTTGCAGGAGCAGTCAGCTGCTTACGCCAGCAAAACCCTGCCAAACTGAACAGGGGTACACCCAAATAGAAAAAGAGCTACTGACTGTGGTTTATGGAGTGGAGTGATTCCAACAGTACACCTGTGTCCACCAGTAATAGTGCAATCAGACCACAAACCCCTAGAGACAGTCCTGGCAAAGTCCTTTCTTAGTACTCCAAAGAGATTGCAGCACATAGTGACATGCCTCCAGTGCTACCAGGCAGAGGTCAGATATTATCCAGGATGATTACTGGTGTTAGCTGGTGCTCTGAGCAGCAAGTTGGTGGGTGGGTATCAGGACATTGAATCCATTAATATGCTGCACTGTCTCCCAGTTTCATCAGTGAAAGTGATGAAAATCAAAGCAGTTATGGAAAAGGACATCCAACTACATGCAGTCGAGAGCAGCTGGAGCAGTACTGGGATAGGAAAGCTCCACCTCAGGCATTCTGCTGGGGAAAGGAGCAGAGTAAAGAGAGGTCTAGCAGCCCAGGCAAGGGAGGGGAGAGAAGCCATCTCCTGGAGGATCACTGCCCTGCAACAATAGGAGAAGCAGCCCTTACTGAGGAGGTCTGGCTGTGAGCTTCCCCCCGAGCCCCCTTTTAGACTTCACCCAAGAGATAGGGAGAACCATGTGCAGAGTTACCAGAAGGTCATCTTCATTAGTCTAAAAACTTGTGTATTTTGAGCAAATCTGGGCAATTTTCTCACACTGCCTCAGCAGAGGATAGAGTGTCCAAGGAAAAGCACAGCATGGCATCAATGAGACGTGGCGCAATGCTCTCTGGGATGTCATGTTTTACATAGAGCTTTGAACATTTCCTAGCTCGGTTACACAGGCATCATTAGAGAGGTGCCATCAAAACAGCAAAGCAACAGTAATTTAGAAAGGTGACCAGGTGCAACTTAAGCCTCTTGCAAGGGTGACAGATAGCAGTCGCTATTATCACACATTAATTATGTTTAAGGCTAAGATTTTTTTCAGTTCTTTTTAGTAAAAGTGGCAGGGGACACAGCCCTGATTCTGGTGGCTGCAGCGGGGGGAGCAGCCACAAGGGACACACAGCCCTTGCTCCAGAGCCAGGGCAGGTGCAACCATTTAGGCAGACTAGGCGGTTGCCTAGGGTGCCGAGATTTGAGGGTGCCAAAAAGCACCCCCCCGATTTTTTTTAAATGGTTAAGCAGCTGCTGCTGCTGGGACAGAGAGGGAGTCTGAGCTGCCGGCGGCAGCCGGCAGCCCAGGGTGCCCCCTGGGTCAGGGCACTGCCGAGGCAGCCAGCAGTCCAGGGGGTTCCCTGGGTCAGGGCACTGCTGCAGCAGCCGGCAGCCCAGCGGCCCCCTGGGTCAGGGCACTGCTGCGGCAGCCCAGGGAGTCCCCTGGCCCAGGAAAACCCCAGGCTGCCGGCTGCCACGGAGGTGCACTGACCCTGGGTCAGGGCGCCACCGCGGCAGCTGGCAGTTCAGGGTGTCCGGAGGGGGGGCAGCAGGCAGCTCCTGTGGAGCTGCCGCAGTCGTGCCTACGGACGGTCGGCTGCTCGCGCGGCTCCGGTGGACCTCCCGCAGGCACCACTGTGGCAGCTCCACCGGAACCACGGACCAACAGACCCTCCACAGGAATGACTGCGGCAGCTCCACCGGAGCCGCAGGATCAGCGCGGGGAGCGGCGAAATGGCTGTGTGCCTAGGGCGTGAGAAACCCTAGCGCTGGTCCTGTCCAGAGCTGTGGGGTAGGAGTGTGCAACCCAACTGCAGCCTCTGCCAAGCCCTGGGCACACTACTTGGGCACACTTAGGGTGAACAGATGTCTCGATTTTATAGGGACAGTCCTGATTTTTAGGTCTTTTTCTTATATAGGCTCCTATTACCACCCCATCCCCTGTCCCAATTTTTCACACTTGCTGTCTGGTCACCCTAGGCACACTGCTGGGAAGCCGAAAGGAGAGCATTTGACCTAGCTGCAGTCTCTGGGGAAAACCACAGGACTGGGCTGTGCAGCCCTGGCTGCAGCCCCATCAAGCCTGGGACACCATGGGGTTGGGGCACACGGCCCTGGCTGCAGCACATGGCCCGGCTGCAGCCCCTGGAGGAAGTTGCTGGGCTGGAGCTGCAGGGTCCTTGTTCCAGCCAGACCTTGTTGCAGGGCAGGGGCCCACAGTCCCGCCTCCTTCTCCTGAAGCCCAGAAGTCACGGAGGTCCAGCGAAGTCACGGAATCTGTGACTGCCGTGACCTACGTGACTAACTCGTAGCCTTAATTACGTTGTATGTACACACAAATCTTGTTTAAAGCCACCCATGTCACTGTTTAGTTACACACTCCGCTAAAAGTTATAGTTTAGAGAGGCCTAAACAGGGCATTCTTAGAACTGACAGCAGTCCTCATAAATAGTTTATAATGCAATAAGCAATTCAGTGCTGCAGCTAGAAACCAGTCTATTTGGTGATAAGCCTTAAGAGATAAGGCATAGTCTGTTGCATCTTCTCCATTTCTAGTTTAGGACCGGACATTGCATTCAGATACCTCTGAATAAAAGGCTCTGCTTTGTTCCATAGAAAACAGCACAAATGGCTTGTCCATATTTAACAAGCTTGTCAGAATGAACCTCTTCATACAGGTGCAGGCAGCTGCCATTTTATCATCATAGAGCGCCTGATTATCAGGATTATAATGTTATCTTTTGGCAGAGAAGTCCTGGCAGCAAACAGCCTCCTTAAATCTGAAGGAGATTAACAGTTCTGCGCTAGACCGATGCCTAAGTGACAGATCAGTCTCACGGAACAGTCTTTGGCTGAAAGCATTGTGTTATGGAACTGACACCTTTCCAAAGGTCAAGTGGTTTTCCATTCAGCTTGGAGCAGAATGTACCATTTAATTCCTTCCAAAGACCAAAGGATTGTATATAAGTATAATGTAAGTCAGCTGAGTCTGATGACAGATGTCAGGGCCTGCCTTTGGTCAAACACCACCATCTGGCAAAACCAGATTTTGGAGATGCTGTACATATAGAGTTCCTGCTGCTGGTAATGCTTGGGCCCAAGACAAGTCTCCCTGGAATTCCTGCAACTTGGGGATCATGCCCAGTACAGGCCTCTTTAGAATCATGGTTTCCATTACAGGGGGGGATGGGGAACAGCAGCAGGACTGATCTTCCCAAAATTCCTGCTGCTGTGGAGATTAGGCCCAGGACAGGCCTTGCTGGAATCCCTGCTGCCATAGGGTGGACTGGTGATCCCAAGGGAGTGCTTGCGCTTTCTGTCACATGAGATTTACCAGTGTTCTTGCTTCTTGCTGCACAAACTTTTCACATCATGCCATGACCCTGCATTGCAATTGAATAATATTAAGTCACACAGTGTTGTACCCAGAGTAGATTTGGGGACTTTCAAAATGGCTAGCAACATGTGGGAGTGACCCATAAAAATCTGAGCTGCCTCATGAAAAGTGAAAGAGGCAGTATTGTCTTTGCTCTCTACCCAGCATTAAGACTCTGCAAAGACCACATGGACATAGTTGAGTTCCAAATAACTATGTTTACTAGTTATATATAAACCACCAATGTCTTGTACATACATATACTTCTCCCTGTTACGTTCTGGGGGCTTGTGCAATAGAAGACAGAGAGGTCCAGTAGAGAGCTCCCAAACTATTTAAAAGGATACTACCCAATTCCTATACACTAAAGATAGGAAGCCACAAGCTAAAATTTCAAGGAAGAAGGGGCCATCAGAAAAGGTTGTCTTATTTCAGGTCGCCCTATAGTCCCAGGTTTTGTGGGACTGTCCTGCTTTGACCCACAAAGCTCCCTGTCCTTTTTGAAGCAGCTCATGTCCTGAAGGGCTGGCTGGGCTCGAATCCTCACTCCATGGATTTCAACCTGGCCCCGGCTCATTGGTTCACAGAGCCACTCATTCAAATTTGGCCCAGCCATGCCTGTTAGAGAATCCAGGCCAAACCTGAGTGGTGCAGCAACCTTGTGTGCAAGGGGACAGGTCACAATGCCTGGAGTGGGGAGCTGAGACCAGCCAGTCCTGCAGGACATGAGACATGGGAGCAGCTGCTGTGGGATGAACAGTGGTGGGCTCACTCTGAAACCCCCAGCTACTCCAACACAGCAGCACCCAATCTCCTCAGTCCCCTATTTCACTAGCAAAGAATGCAGCTGAATGCAAGTTAACCTGAACAGGTGGAGCTTTATTAAACACTGTGCACTGCACTGCCCATATAGCTGCATTGCTTCCAGCCCAACTCCTCACATTCCCTGATTTCCCAGTATCCCTGCAATAACAGTCTCTCTAGGGAACATGGGCCCTCTGACTCCAGTTCCACTGATAATGATACATCATCTCTATTTTACAAGCATTTTAATATAAACATTAAAAACAAATAATGTGATGCCCAGACCCCCACCCTGTGTCCCTGCAGCCAGAGGTTGCTAGCACATAGTTGAGTTGGAGTCCGTCTTCACCACAGATTCAGCTGGTAAATCTTGGAGATAGTTTGGTATTCTCATAGGCAACTGTCACCAGAAGTGCTCTATCTCTGGCTCCCTGTAGCAAGGTCTGTTTGGTCAGCTGGCCTAGTGATAGGTCCTGCTGCTCCAGTCCCTCTTTTAGTTCAGTGTATCCCGAATCGCTTAGCTCTGCCCATACCAGAGCTAGGCAAAGGGGAACTTGGCTCTCTCGTTTCACCAAGTCCTAGCCCATAGCCCTGAAATGTGATAGGTTGGGTTGGCCTACATTTGGCACATCTCCTGCTCACCCTCCTCTGGCCCTACCACACCCAATGCCTCGGTTTTGGGATGTGCCTGCTGTGTAGTTATAGTACTTTGCATGATCAAGCAGGATGTTAGGTGTGGACACACAAATGCAGGGCTGTGTTGTGGAAAAAAACCTGCTGTGTGAACACACCTCAGTCATTTGAGCAGGGAGTTGGACTAGATGACCTCTTGAGGCACCTTCCAACCCTGATATTCTGTGATTCTATGTTTGAAGAACTGAGATCAGAGAAGCATGTCATGGCTTGACTACAGACAATGTTGTATTTAGTGTAGATGGGTCCTTAACAAGAGTCTAGTTGTTTTTTTGGTGTTAAATACTCTTTCCTGGCATCCTTGGTAAAGAGCTAGAGAGAAGTTTCTGAACATAATGATAACAGTTTGGCTCTGTCTACACAGGCAAGTCCAGACAGTGATATAACATGGTTGGGCAATTACTGTATTTAAGCATGATAGATTTCATAATGCAGTCTGGGTCCAAGATAGTTTTATTCTTTACATTCTCCTACTACCCTGGTGCTATGCCCCAATCCATTTCATTTCTGGCACTCTCCAATTCTTTTTATCTTTAGCACTGGCATTGTAACGCAGTCCCAATCAGTTCAGAACAACCCCAATTGGTATCAGAAGCACATTTCCCCTCACCGCACACTCAGACTTGGAGGTTCCTGTCCCGCTGTACTATAACCCTATCTCCATACCTGATGGTTGTGCGCCCTTAAAGCAAAAGCATTCTGGAATATAGCTAAAAACTGCAGGACTTATGATGATTCTGAGGTTCTTTAAGGTTATAGGCCATTGTAAAGGAATTACATTTACAAGCTCAGTTTTGTCCCAGTACTGGTTTTTGACAGTGTTGTGCTTCAGGCTCTGCAGAGTTGATTGACAATGGCTGGGTTACCTGCTACCGCAGATGGAGGTGACTCACTTGAGATTTCTGCAGTGCAGGTGCTGAAGAGTCTGCAACTTCTAATCTGCCCGGGGCCCTTGTATGCTCCTGCTCTCTGCATGTTTGAAGACCGTGCGTGTTCAGGAGTGCCAGGCAGGGGGTGCAGAAATGAAGCGGGAGGGAAGGTGACAAACTCAAATTACTCTCTGGGTTTCTAGAAACACCTGTTTCCTGTTGTTGAATGGATCCAGTAGAAGCTATATTGTTTACTTTAATTAACTTGTTCTTTACCCACTTGTACCCCAAACTCTTAGCCCCAGAGCTTGCTTTCTGAAAAAGAGGGCCATTAATGAGCTGGGATTCCTAGTTGGAGAGTCCCTGAGAATGACCTGCATGGACTGAAGTGAGAGATGCTATACAAGTATACATTATGGGGAAGTAGAATGAGAGGAGGAGAAGGGATGAAGACATTCTGTGAACTGAGACAGATCCAAGGGGATTAAGGACTCTGCAGGTAAGAAACGTGATAAGAACTCTGTACTGAGGGGAAATGGCTAAGCACGTCCTACACTAATGTCCTTTCTACTCCAGTAAGCTGACCATTGCTAAAAATGGTTATCAGCTACTGGTCCCCTGCATCTGATGCTAAAAACAATTTAGTTTTCTGCTTAGTAAAGAAGACAAAATATTTTCACCACAGTCACAGAAATCATGACTGAAACTTGCTGCACCAAGTCTCTGAAAGACCCACACATGGACCTCGGCGTATCTCACTTAGAAGGAAGAAGGACTGAGATATAAACCAGTAATTTTAGGCAGTCTAGTATTTCAAACTTGATGCTTAGGCCTTTAGGCCATTTGTGGCAGACACATCTATAAGTACCTATTATCCAAGCCTTAACTGTCTCTTCCTCCTCTTCTCTCCACCACTGCCTCCCACTTTTAGACTTAGGAACGGGAGATGGAGGCGAGGGTAGGGGCAGAACAGGGAGATGTGCAGAGCTGTAATGTTGAAAACAATTTCCCCATGCTTAGATCCTGCAGTCTTAATGCAGCTTTCTTTCCCCCTATTGTTAAATGGCATTGAATACCATCAAAACAGGAAACGGCTTCCTCCAACCTCTGACACCAGTGAATACAGCCCAGCTGCTGGTAGCTGAAAGTGGCCTCACTACGGCCACCCGGTTCTTAGAAAGTGTCTGCATTTTCGGAGGGGCACTAGGGGACGAGGGAGAGATACAAGTGAAGTCTGAATATGCAGGTAAATGCGGCAGCTCTTCAAAGAGGACTGTAATGTTCCTGGAAATCTCTGATGGAAACTTTTCAAAACCACATTTCTGAAATTAGGGCACATGAAAGTGAAATAAATAATGTTCAATATAATCTCTATCACTTCACTACTCCTGAACGGTAACATTACCTCCCTGCTGCTCTTCACAGCTCTTACATCAGACGTGTGTTCTCACTCGGGCTGTTGGGAAATTATTGTCTTTTGGTCATTCCAACTTGTGCTGTGATCCTCTTAGTTCTCACAAGTCAAGCCAGATTGGTATTGGGTTAGGAGACATCCAAGGAACACAAAGGTGCTGCAGGAAATGGTGTTGGTAAGTTAGTAGGAAACAAAGCCTCAGGTGTTAGGGGGCCCTATGCCGCCGGTGTTCCATCTTCTCAATCAGATGTAACATGGAGGAGATTAAAATTCTCCTGGCACTTTTCATAATTACCCCATCCCCTATTATTAATTGGCATCCAGGCTAAATCCCAGTTTATGTAATGACTTTCTGCTGACCTAAACTTACCATTGCAATTTCAGTTGGATATGGTATTCTCCATTTCATCTCTAAATAGTTGTGTTACGTATAGCCAATAAGATGTGATCACTATATGTCTGCTTTCTGCCAGAGAGAGATGGTATGTGGTTTGGTAAGTATTTATGATTTATATCACATTTTCAGAGTACATGGTGCTATATGAGCCTGATCCAGCACCACTGAAGTCGCCAGAAGTTTTGGCATTGACTTTAATGTGGGGTTCAATCAGGCCCCTGTTGGATGAATTGTTGAAAGCAACTAACAGTCTTTGCCAGAAAGAACTTAGTCTATAGAACATGTCACTCTAAAGGGACAAGTTAATTAGCTGCTCTCTGCTACATCCACGCAACCCCATTAACTTCAGAGGGCCTTCAAGGATATAACTGAAGGGAGAATTTAGCCTTTAATGTTAACGAAGTGCTTTGGATGACAGGCTGTCCAATAGCAGTGACTATTATTAATTAGTGTTATTACTATAGTAGTAACTAGGTTTTACTCTTCTGGAATCTGGGGATCTCTCAAGAAAGTTAAAAGGGAAGAAACTGAGAGACAAAAAGAGAGGAAATTTTGTGTGAGTGTGTATATATGAGGGAGAGAGAGAAAGAGAGAAACTTGTCTGATACAGTGCCCCAGTGTCTGGAGCCTCAAATATATTTATGCATATCCTGTCTCTGAGATCAGACAGCATGGAGACCAATGTTCCTTCTCATTTTTTACATCCATGCTCGGAATGAGTTTTGTTATGTACACCAATATGTGTCACACATCATCTTTATAATGGTGCACATAACAAAATTCATGTGGTGGGGGCAGGGCTGAGGGATTTGGAGTGGAGGAGGGGGCTCAGGGCTGGGGCAGGGGGTTGGGTGCAGCGGGAGAGGGCTCTGGCTAGGGGTGAAGGCTGGGGAGGGTTGGGGATGAGGGGATTGGGGTGCAGAAGGGGGCCCAGGGCTGGAGAAGAGGGTTGGGGTGAAGGGGGTGTGGACTCTGGGGTGGGGACAGGAATGAGGGGTTTGGGGTGCAGGCTGCCCCAGGGCAGCAGCGGCAAGAGAGGAATTTCCCCCCCAGACCTCTCTCTCCCCAGCAGCTTGGGGCCAGGGGAGAGGTGCCTCTCCCTGGCCACAGCAGCTCCAGTGGAGTTGGGCTGGGCTGAGGGAGGGGCCCCTCTTCCCTCAGCTCTGGTGGACCTGGGCCATGGGAGGGCTTCCTCTCCCCTGGCTGCAGCAAGTTCAGGGCAGGTCCATGCTGGGTCTGGCGGGAGGGGCAGGTCCACATTTGTCACCCTGTCTTGCCATCTTATTTGAAGAATTTTGTGCAAGCATCTGATATGAAAACTGTTTAGTCTTTTGGTATGTTTGGCGTAAATCATCCATGTTTCTGAGTCATATAGAACACTGGATAAAACACACCTTATAAATATGGATTTTCACTTTAGTTGACAATTTGTTATTGTTCTGGGCTCTGTCTTGCAAAAGACCAAAGCTCCTGGCTGCTTTGCCGATGCTACTAGTGATGTCAGCATCAAGATCTACACAGCTGGTAACAGTAGAGCCAAGGTAGTAAAATTGATCAACAACATTCAGATGAATACCCTCTAAGGTGATACCTGGAACTGGTTCTGAAGAGCCTTGGTTCATGATCACAGAATATCAGGGTTGGAAGGGACCTCAGGAAGTCATCAAGTCCAACCCCCTGCTCAAAGCAGGACCAATTCCCAACTAAATCATCCCAGCCAGGGCTTTGTCAAGCCTGACCTTAAAAACCTCTAAGTAAGGAGATTCCACCACCTCCCTAGGTAACCCATTCCAGTGCTTCACCACCCTCTTAGTGAAAATTTTTTTCCTAATATCCAACCTGGACCTCCCCTACTGCAACTTGAGACTATTGCTCATTGTTCTGTCATCAGGTACCACTGAGAACAGTCTAGATCCATCCTCTTTGGAACCCCCTTTCAGGTAGTTGAAAGCAGCTATCAAATTCCTCCTCATTCTTCTCTTCTGCAGACTAAACAATCCCAGTTCCCTCAGCCTTCTTCATGCTTAGTCTTGGCGCAAAGATTTTGCATGAATCGGAGAACTTGGTAATAAGATGTTATAGGGCATCAACACTGTGAGCCACAAGATCTGCAAACAACAGGTCCCTCATGAAGATCTGCTTCACCTTGTGTTTGCAAGGTTCAGAGCTATGTTAAACAAACCTCTAGGATGTCTAGTGCTAAGATAGACAACCCCTCGAACATCACAGAACACATGTTGAAGCAGGTATGAGAAGTAAATTTGAACAACGTAGCAGCCAGTACACAACCCTGCTTCACTCCACTTCAGGTGGTATGTGTCAGCTGCAAAATCATCACAGTAACTTCCCCTCCATTTTTGATGGAGCACTTTTCTGTCTCTGCTATATTTAAAAAAAACCCAAAACCACCTTTTTTCTTCTCGCTTTTTTATTTTTTAAATTTCTGTTATATTTATTTTTTTGTTCTTCCTCCCCTGAGGTGTTCCCATATTTATTCCCGAAATCATTAAAGGCTGGAAGGCTGCACTCTGCTTAGAATGGACATGGTTTATTTAGTTGCATGTCTGCTCACAGATGAACTATCACAGAAGAAGAGAAGCTAACCAGCAAGTTAGTGCCTGGCCCTCAGCCCTGTATACATGAGCTACTATAGAGGCTACTGCCAACACAGGGAGTGAAGAGAGGCAAATTTCAAGGAACTGCCACTTCTTTACCTGTACCCATGGGAACATATTTAAAGTGCACAACAGGGTAGATCTGTGCAGGGCCGTCCTTAGGATTGATGGGGCCCTACGCAGTATTATTAAACTGGTGCCCCTATGTCCGACTTGGGGCATAGCCACCACCCCCACCCACGTACCCCCAGAAGACCCTCATTCCATTGCTGACACGCATTGAGCTTCCTATGTATCAGACGCTGCAGCAGCCCGGGCTCACAGTCTGGGGCAGGAGGGACGAGGCAGCAAAGGATACGGAGCCGCCCGGCTCTCCGCATGGCGGTGGAGAGTCACAGGTCCCCGCAGAGACCCCCGTATGCTCTCCCCCATGCAGAATGCGCTGCACCGGCACATTCGCCTTTGTGAATACAGCCCCTGCCTAAGGAGACTGCAGCACATGATGGGTGTGAGGGAGCTGACCTGCTCTTACCTGCTGTTCTGGTGGTGCCCCAAATTTTTGGGTGCCCTAGCCAGCTGTGTATGCCTAAGGACGGCCCTGGATCTGTGGTCATTCAGCTTTCCCTGTCCCTACTGTTCACTTCTGCCTTGCATTGTCAGGATTAATCTGCTTCCCCACCCTAACCCCCCAGGTAAAATATATAGGAGTAGGGAAATAGGTACAGTTGTAGGGATAAGAAATATATATGGAGCTCTAAAAATAGCTGTATAGACAGCACTTTGGAGTTGTGGCTCAGGCTACAGCTCAGGCTCTGAAGCCAGCCTGAGCTGCAACTTCAAAGCACTGTTTACACTGTTATTTTTAGAGCGCTGGCACGAGCCCCACTAGCCCGGTCTGTGGTACTCTGGATGTCCTCAAGAAAAGAGAACCAAAGTTCCTTATTTTTGTTTAGATGTTTTCTGTTCCTTCTGTAGGAGTCACCCACACGAGTAGTTATGGCAATGGTGGGCAAACTTTTTGGCCTGAGGGGAATAGAGATTGTATGGCGGGCCATGAATGATCACAAAATTGGGGTTGGGGTGTGGTAGGGGGTGAGGGCTGTGGCTGGGGGGGTGGGCTCTGGGGTGGGGCTGAGTAGTTTGGGGTGTAGGGGGGTGCTCAGGGCTGGGACCGAGGGGTTCGCAGGGCAGGAGGGGGATCAAGGCTGGGGCAGGGCTGCGAGAAGGGGTGCAGGTTCTGGCTGGGGATGCGGGCTCAGGAATGGGGCTGGGGAAGAGGAGTTTGGGGTGTAGGAGGGGGCTCTGAACTGGCACAGAGGGGTTTGGAGAGCGGGAGGGGGATCAGAGCTGGGGCAGGGGATTGGAGCATGGGGAGAGGCTCAGGGGTGCAGGCTCCGAGTGGCGCTTACCTCAAGTGGCTCCCAGAAGCAGTGGCATATCCCTTCTCTGGCTCCTATGGGGAGGCGTGGCCAGGCGGTTCTGCACGCTGCCCCATCCGCAGGCACCGCCCCTGCAGCTCCCACTAGAGCATGTAGGAGCCTGAGTGGGGCCATGCGGCTGCTTCTGGGAGCTGCATGGTGCAGCCCCCAACCCAGCGCCCCAGCTGCAGTGCTTGAGTGGGGCAAGCCCCGGACCTCACTCTCCAGCAGGAGCTTGCAGGCCGGCTTAAAACGGCTCATGGGCCACCCCCGGTTTAGGGTACATGACCTTGGTGCTCAGGGCTGGCTTTAAGGTGATACATCCGATTCCCCCGGATCAGGCCCCGCACCCCTAAGGACTCTCCGCTGCCGTGCCTCCGAAGGCATCGGTGGCCAATACAGCTGCCACCGAAGTCCTGGCGCTGTCTTTGGTGGCAGTTTGATAGCTGCCGTGGCAGAAGGACCCTCCGCCACCGTGCTGCTGAAGGCACCGGCAGCTAATTGAGCTGCCGCCGAAGTCCCGCCGCTGTCTTCAGTGGCAACTCTTTTGAATCGGGCCCCGCAGTGCCTAAAGCCAGCCCTGTTGGTGCTGATGATACATACCTATTACATTGGCAACCTGCCGGTCAATTTCTGTTTAAAATTTAATAGCCTCTCGCATTTGTAAAGACATTAACTGGCATTCTTGCCATAGTATTTCTTCTCTTCTAATTTTCTGGCATATAGCTCTTCTGTAGCTACTTCAGGGTTAATTGTTTTTTGCTCAAGGAGTCTGTTAGATGTTGACACTAAAAAGTTTTTCCTTCTGCCCATTAGTCTCTGAACTGGTAATCTTAATAAAGCTGTGAGGTGTGTTGCAATATGCTAACAATGCTAATTATAGACCCCTTGAACATGTTGGGGTTTTGTTGTTGTTATCAAGTTTTTGCATTTGTACTAACTTTTCCGATAACCTGTTGGACTGTGCATAGTTAGGGCTTGACCGTGGTGTGCCTGAACGACAGATCAAAGAGAACTGCCAAAATGAATCACTTGTGAATTGTGGGCCATTATCTGTTATTAACTCATGTAGAATCCCGTGGTGAGAAAACTGTAATTTACAATATGTTATTACATTGTTGTTCAATGTGGTATGAAACAGCTCAACTCAAAAAAAAAAAAAAAAAAAGACTGGTAGTGCACTGTAAGGAGGTGCCCTGGCTCCCCGCCGCGCCTGAGCGGGACGAGCCAGAGCAGGTGCCTCAGTGGGCGGAGTCAGCATGGCCTGTCCCCGCCCCCCAGAAGTCAAGGGGCGGGACAGGAAGTATAAAAGCCCGGCCCCAGCGCTCAGTTGGGCGCAGGCTGCCTGAGAGGACAGATGCTGGTGCCCGCCTGACCTGACCTGACCTGACCTGACCTGACCTGACCTGACCTGACCTGACCTGACCTGACCTGACCTGACCCGCGCCCATTACCCAGAGGAGCGCTGGCCTGACCTGCCCCGCGCCCATTACCCGGAGGAGCGCTGCCCGGACCTGCCCCGCGCCCACTACCCAGAGGAGCGCTACCTGGACCTGCCCCGCGCCCACTACCCAGAGGAGCGCTACCTGGACCTGCCCCGCGCCCACTACCCAGAGGAATGCTGGCCGGACCTGCCCCGTGCCCACTACCCAGAGGAGCGCTGGCTGGACTTGCTTCAGACCCGGTACACAGAGGAACGTCGGCCTGACCTGCTGTGTGCCCGATACCCCGAGGAGCGGCCTGAGCTTCCCCACGACCGGTACCCAGAGGAGCCCATGGTCTGGGACCCCCCAGACGACGCTGGCAAGGACCAGGTACCCAGAGAGGGAGAGGTTGGAAGTGGCCCGGGGGTAGCCGACCCTGGTTTGGCTCCTGAAGAGCCTGAACCCATGTCAGTGTGTTGCGGCCAGGATCCCCACTGACCGCAGCGGGTCTTGACCGCTGCTAGGGCCCCGGGCTGGAACGCAGTGGAGTGGGAGGGCCTGCGTTCCCCCTGCCACCTGTAACCGGGTGGCAGACTCCCCCTCTTCCCGCCTATTGCCACTGCTCTGCCCTGATCCAAAGGGCCAGAGCTAATTAGGCTTGTGTTTGGTGCCCCGCCCGAGCCAAGGGCCCGGGCTGATACTGTGTTTGCTCAGCCCCTGCTGGAGGCCTGAGCCTGAACTATTACTGCCCGCCCTGTCCAAGGGCCCAGGCTGATACTGTGTTTGCTCAGCCCCTGCTAGCGGCCTGAGCCTGAACTATTATTGCCCGCCCTGCCAAGGGCCTGGGCTGATACTGTGTTTGCTCAGCCCCTGCTAGAGGCCTGAGCCTGGACTATTACTGCCCGCCCTGTCCAAGGGCTGGGGCTTATCTACTTTGAGAGCCCCGACCCTAGCTAGAGGGCCGGGGCTCTACCTTGTTTACAGACCTTGTACCCCGCTCAACACCTGCCGAGGGGCTAAGCCTACCCGGACTGCAGTGCGTAAGGAGGCGCCCTGGCTCCCCGCCACGCCTGAGAGGGACGAGCCCCGACACGACCGGCTTACATGCACCAATGAGATAATCTTTTCCACGTCATGCAAATAGATCTTTGCTGATGTTTGACCAAAGGTGATAAAAACTTTAATTGAGTTCTAATAGTTCTTTCACATTCTGTTTCATACCTCTGAGACTGTCATAGAAGCATAGAGTATTAGGGTTGGAAGAGACCTCAGGAGATCTACTATTGCATGTAGCAGTGTAGATGATTTAACCTTTTTTGGTCTTCCTCAGTATTGCCAGCTTCCAGAAAAACCACTGCTATTGCTAGGGCCAGCTTTATGACCCGCAGGGCCTGATTCGAATACCTGGTGGTGGTCCAGGGCTTTGGCAGCACAGAGGCTGTGGGGGGTCCGGTCCAGGTTTTCCGCGGCACCGAAGGACCCCCCCACCATCGAAATGCCACCGAAGACCCCCGGAGTGGACCCCCCGCCACCAAAATGCTGCTGAAGACCCCCGCAGCGGGGCCCTCTTAGGTGCAGGTGCGGGGCCCTCTTAGGCGTGGGGCCCGATTCCGGGGAATCGGCCTAGAGCCAGCCCTGGCTTTTGCAACCACCTATTCCAGTTCTCTGCCAGTTTTCCTTCAAGATTCAATGATTCAGGTGGCTTCACTGCCTCTTAGGCAATCAGCGGAGAGACTGCAACTGATAATAGGTGCTAAAAAAGATCAATTCTCCAATATTTATTGACCCATAACCAGGGCCCTACCAAATTCACAGCCCATTTTGGTCAATTTCATGGTCATCGGATTTTACAAATCGTAAATTTCATGATTTCATTTTAGTTTTCTTCTGACACTATGTATAACCGGTAGCAACCAGGAGTGTTGATAAGAGACTTATCTTTATTGCCTCACCCCAGTCGCATGACATGGAATAGGGTTACAAAAGGTCAATACTCCTGTCACATGCCAGTATCCACTGATTCTTGTTGCTACTGGTACAGAACGTACCTGCTGTCTTGGGAGCGGGAGGCATGTTTCCCTTTCCCTCCACCATTTTTACAGGCTGTGTCCCATTTAGTCACTGCTGTGTTTTTCCATTACTCTCTCTCTCTGTAATCTTTGATGTCCCCTTGTTTGGAAGCTACAACTTTTCTCCCTATGGTTTTTCTCTGTCTCATCCCTCCCATGTGGGGTGTTTTCCCTTTCTTCTCCATCTAGGGTTATCTTTCTTTCCCTTGTCTCTGGATCTCACTGTTTCTTCCTTTCTCCCCATGACCCTTGGTTGTTCCCCCCCTTGTGTTCCTCCTTCCTGTCTCCCTAACTCCCCTCAGGGAAGTTGCTTTCTTTGCTTAAGGTTGATGGGGTCTGGTAACACTCTGAGGTTCCCCTGAAACACTTAGAGCAGTGGTTCTCAACCTTTCCAGACTACCGTATCCCTTTCAGGGGTCTGCTTTGTCTTGCGTACCCCCAAGTTTCACCTGACTTAAAAATGACTTGCTTACAAAATCAAACATAAAAATACAAAAGTGTCACAGTGCACTATTATTGACAAATTGCTCACTTTTTCATTTTTACCATATAATTATAAAATAAATCAATTGGAATATGAATATTGTACGCACATTCAGTTTTTAGTACTGTACATGGAACAGTATAAACCAATCGTTATCTGTATCAAATGTTAGCTTTGCACTGACTTTGCTAATGCTTTTTATGTAGCCCGTTGTAAAATTAGGTATGTATCTAGATGAGCTGATGTACCCCCGGAAGACTTCTGCGTACCCCCAGTGGTACACGTACCCCTGTTTGAGAACCGCAGACTTAGTGGAAGGGCAGCAAGGGAGCGGAAAGGCAAACTCTGGCAGCTACAGCAGTGGCTCCTTGTGGCAGAATGAGAGAATTGTAGGCAAAAAAATCCCTTCTATGGTGCTCATATCATCTGAGCGTTCCATAAACATTAATGAATTTACCTTCAAAACAACCCTGTGAAGAAGGGAAATATAATTATCTCCATTTTATAAGTAGGGGCACTGATAGGTACTGGGAAGATAAGTGACTTGTCCAAAGTCATAAACCTCAGGGATAGATTTCAGATCTCCTAAATCCCAGTGCAGTGCTTTGGCCAAAAGACCATTCTTAATCTCTGTTACCAGGCCTGTATGGAATTGGGCTTCTCTTTTCTCCCAGTGCCCATGATCACGGAAGTGTCCAAAAGGATATATATTGTAATTGCTGTGTTTTTTCCATTTCTGTTCTTCTGTTTCATCAGGACATGCAGTATGCAACTACTGGACAATTTTCCATGGACCTGCACTACAAATCTGAAAGCACTGTTGTCTTTTCCCATGTTATTCCTTATGCACGGAACGAGATCACCATAAAAATCCATCAAGCTATCACAGTGACCCCCTTCAAATTCCTAGTTGAAACTCTCCTCTGTCATGATTCTATGAATTGTCTCTTACAGTAGTTAGGCAGCTGAGGTGCTGTGACTGCTAATTATCATGTTGACTAGCTGTGTCACTATTTCCTTGTGCTCCCTCTGTCTGTTTTCTCTTGTCTTATACTTAGATTGTAAGCTCTTTACGGCAGGGGCCATCATTTTGTACGGTGTTTAGCACCATGAGAAAACAATGCAATTGACAGAAGAGCTCAGTATTGGAACAGAAAGTTTGTTTGCGTCAATGGCAAATACATGGCATGGTTTCCTGTTTCCATGGGAGTTCAGCAAGGATTTGTCCTGTCACCATCGTTGTTCAATATTGGCTTTGATTGGTTGATGAATAAGCTCAAGGAGACAGCTGTCAGTGGTACTGAGCTAAATACCATTATGCTTTGACATTTCAAATATGAAAAAGTTCCATTATATTGTCTAATTGGCTCAGTTTGGTGAATCGCTGTAACTGATAGCCAGTCTGGTTGGGCAAGAAGCAAGATGATTTGGTCCAGATAAAATTAAGTCCCTCACCATTACCATCAAGCAGCTTCTAACTCCAAATTACAACCAGTGTAGTATTAACCTGTCTGGATGGGATATTGAGCAGGTGGCAACTCTCAAATACTTGGGAAGCATCATAGACAGTCCTGGAGGATGCTCAAAAGACATGGCTGCTCATTTAGCAGTAGCTGCTGCCATGTTTCAGGCCCTTCTGTGGCCTCTGTGATGATATTGTGGTATCAAGCTTGCTACAAAGTTGTGGCTCCATGGAACCACACTTTTACCAACTTTACTGTACCTCAGAGAAACCTAGGTGCTGAGGAAAAGTAAAGAGTACCAGATTTGTGCTCTTGTTTCTGATTCTTGTCATCTTCATCAGCTGCTCCATGTTAAATGGCAGGACAAGATCAGCAATGAGTATATGTGTAACTGAACTCAGCAATCACCTCCATCAGCACTGATTTGGTTTCCGTGGCTTTCTTCATACAGACTGGTTATTAGGATGAAAGATTAATGAAATATGAAGTGTGTTCAGTTTACTAAAGCATGCTGTTATGCAGTCAGTGATCGCATAGTCACCAAAAGCTTTGGTAGTGCTGTAAGATTGCAAATGCCACATGTAGACCGAACATCCAGCTAGATTGCTTTAAAGACCTAGCTAGAGATCAATCCGAGTGGTACTCGGAGGCTACATCCCTTTGGAATTTGCCATGATGGTGATAAAAACACAGTGGGGCTTTGGCCAGTGCTACTACTACTGCTAATGATTATGATGTTGATGTCCCATTAGAAAACCTGTACTCAGAAGACTTATAAAATATTTTTTTCCTTCTGGTAAATATAACAGTTGAAAAGAGACTGGGATGGGGAATCCTTCAACATCAGAAATCCGTGAAAGAGGGGTTGAATTACCTTGAAACCAGCAGCATAAACGAGTTAATCGTATAATGTGATAGATTTCATCTGAGCCTTGCCACTGCTGTGATCTCTTGTCTCTCATATATTTCTTTACTTGTACTTCAGGCCCACACTGTTGATCTGAGTTTGTCTGTGCAGTCATAGCTCCCTCTATTGCCTCTTAGGCAATCTGCAGACTGCAACTGCTAATAGATGCTGAAAAAGATCAATTCTCCGATATTTATTGACCTATAACTAGGGCTCTACCAAATTCACATTCCATTTTGGTCAATTTCACAGTCATAGGACTTAAAAATAGTAAATTTCATGATTTCAGCTATTTAAATCTGAAATTTCACAATGTTGTAATTGTAGGGGGCCTGACTCAGAAAGGAGTTGGGGCGGGGGTCACAAGGCTATTGTGTGTGTGTGTGGGGGGGTTCTGATACTGCTTGCTACCTTTACTTCTGTGCTGCTGCTGGTGGCGGCACTGCCTTCAGAGCTATGCAACTGGAGAGTGGTGGCTACTGGTCTGGAGCCCAGCTCTGAAGGCAGAGCCACTGCCAGCAGCAGTGCAGAAGTAAGGATGGTATGGTATGGTATTGCCACCCTTATTTCCAGGCTGCTGCCTGAAGAGCTGGGACCTCAGTCAGCAACCGCCACTCTCCGGCTGCCCATCTCTAAAGGCAGCGCAGAAGTAAGGGTGGCAATACTGCAATGCTCCCTCCCCAAAAAATAACCTTATGACCCCTCCCGCAACTTCCTATTGGGTCAGGATCCCCAGTTTGAGAAACACTGGTCTCCCCTGTGAAATCTGTATAGTATAAGATAAAAACACACAAAAGACCAGATTTCATGTGGGCGGGAGGGAGACCAGATTTCAGAGTCTGTGATGTGTTTTTCATGGCCATGAATTTAGTAGGACTCTACCTATAACTCTAAGGCATTGTTGTGTAATTTTTTTTCTCATGAGAACAGCTTGGATCATTTTACCATTAAAAAATTAGGTGCTGACCCTAGAGGAAACTTCATCTCTGGGTGTGGGACTGTACACTCAGAGGTTTATCCATTTACTGAGCTAAAATATTTGGCATGCTTCTTTTTTTTTCTTTCCCCCCATGCATTGGTGAAGAATTTATTTCTTCAATATCCATTCTGTCAGGCCTGTGAAGACCAAAAGGCAAAGTTTGTCAGTTTCTGAGCTTTGTTAGAAATATGAAAAAGCACTAGGTCAAATTTCACTTCCTGCAGAGAACCCTACAAATATAGCTGAACCAATGTAGGAGTGACAGGAAATTTCCACTCTTCAGAATTTTGACCTTAGTCAACAACTACAAGTATTATGGATGGAAAATGCCCTTTCTCTCCACCCTAATACATTTTGTTTTCACTTAGCCATTTATTGTACAAGGCTAAGAGTCTTACCTTTTTCATATTCTGAAGTTACATTTGTCATTCCCTGAAACCATAACCAGTCATTCTCAGACATAACCCCAAATCCTTTCCATAGCACTTCAGAGAAAGTGTCATATCATGCAGGATTTTATGTCCTTTAATGGCAATTAGCATTAGCTGGGGCATGTGGCTTGTAAGGGGGAGGCTGAGGGAACTGGGCTTGTTTGGTGTGCAGAGGAGAAGAGTGAGGGTGGATTTGGTGGCAGCCTTCGGCTACCTGAGGGGGGTTCCTGGGAGGATGGAGCTGGATGATTCTCAGTGGTGGCAGCGTGGTGGTCTCAGGTTGCAGTGGGGGAAGTCTAGACTGGATGTTGGGAGGAATTGTTTCACTGGGAAGGTGGTGGAGGACTGGAGTGGGTTGCCTGGGGAGGTGGCAGGGTCTCCATCTTTGGAGGTTTTTGGGACCTGGCTTGATGAAGCCTTGGCTGGGATGATTTTGTTGGGGTTGGTCCTTCTTTGAGCAGGGAGTTTGATTAGATGACCTCCTGAAGTCTCTTCCAACCCTAATCTATGATTCTTCTATGAACTTGGCAAATCTACTTCAGTATAATTGAAACAAGGAATAAGTGCTTGTTCATGACCCATCATCCCTATAGACTACTTTTGGTAATTCCCTTGGGGACACACTTTATGAATAGTTTTTATAAGTAACACTATTGTCCTGCAAAGAGTGTAATAAACATATGAATGGTTGGTGGTTGTTGTAGCTGTGTTGGTCCCAGGATATTACAGGAACAAGGTAGCTTGAAAACTTCTTTCACCAACAGAAGTTGGTCCAAGATATTAGCTCACCTACTTTGACTCTAATATGAATGTGTTATGTACTGGTCCATTCAGGAAGCTCTTTTTGATGAAACATTTATATGGAGAGATCATACTGGAAACGGAAATGGGTGCTGGCAGTGGGATCAGTGGAGAGCAGGGTTAGGAAAAACAGCATTGTGGGTAAGGTACAGAGAGGATTAAAATTGGAAATGAAAAAGATAAGTGGTATTCTTCAAGTTCCTGAATAAATCAAGTTCTATTCACTTGTGAAGCCAGAATAAGATGCCACCATTGTTATTCATTATTGGCCCTGATCCTCTCATATTGTAAGTATGAGCACACTTGACCTACTGGACTCCAGTCTGAACTGCCCTTCAGTGCAAAAATGCACCCAAGCCTTCTGCTAGGCTCTTTGGGCTTGGCTTAGCTCCCCTCACTGGAGAAAAAAATAAGTGGGGATATCTTGTGCATTCACTATCCACTTGTGGTGCCAATGAGGTCACTCACAATACATTATGCAAACCTTTGTAACATGATCATCCCTTTCCTTTCTTATGTTTTCATCAGCAGTAAAATAGTTAACAATGCTGACATTTATATTATCATTATTGAGCTCTGAGTAAACATCTCATGGAAATGAAGTGGGGCAGTTCACACTTCTCAGAGCTTTTGTTTCAGGTTTGCAAACTCACATAGCACTTCATTAGTTACACTTGACTCATGTAATCATTCTGAATGCGTTCTCCTCCCGACCATAAGAGAGGTCCAAGTCCCCCTTTGTCTCCCAACTCAAAACATGAGTTCTGGACTGGGAATCAGGAGATCTACATTCAATTCCCAGTTCACCACAGACTTGCTGAGTGATGCTAGCCAAATCCCTCATCTCCTCTGTGCTTCAACTTCCCCATTTGTCAAATGGGAATAATAATGGTTCCCTACATCAGAGGAGTGTTAGAAGGCTAAACTCTCCAGACATTTATATGGATGCTGAGAATCTCCACTTACTTTAGTAAAGCTTATCAAAAACTGTGGAAAGGATACAATCCTTTATGCTTCAGGATATAACCCACCTCCACTTTATAGGGCTTAGAAACTTTCAGGTAGGAAGAGGTTATGACATAACTCGGGTGGGCAAACTACAGCCCACGGTCACATCTGGCCCACCAGCTGATTTAATCTGGCCCTCAAGCTTCCACTGGGGAGCAGGGTGTGGGGCTTGCCCCGCTTCTGTGCTCCAGCTGGGGAGTGGGGTCTGTGGTTGCACCGTCTGTGCGTGCATGCCACGGCTCTGTGCTGTTCCCGGAAGCAGTGGCATGTCCCCCCTCCAGCTCCTACGTTTAGTGGCAACCAGGGGGTTCTACATGCTGCCCCCACCCCAAGTGCAGCCCTCAATGGGAGCTGAAGGGGCAGTGCCTGCAGATAGGGCAATGCACAGATCTGCCTGGCTGCGCCTCTGCGTAGGACCTGGAGGGAGGACAAGCTGCTGCTTCCGGGAGCTGCTTGAGGTAAGTGAATCCTGGAGCCTGCACCCCAAGCCTCTTCTGTGCCCCAACCCACTGCCCCAGCCCTGATCCCCCTCCTGCCCTCCAAATCCCTTGGTCTCAGCCTGGAGTGCCCTCCTACACCCCAAATCCCTCATCCCCAGCTGGAGCTCTCAAACTCCCTGCACCCCAAACTGATTTCTGGCTCCACTCCAGAGCCTGCACCTTGGGCCAGAAACCTCCTTGTGCCCCCTACCTCTACCTCAGCCCCGATCCCTCTCCTACCCTCTGAACCCCTTGGTCCCAGCCTGGAGTACCCTCCTACACCCCAAATCCCTCATCCCCAGCCCCATCACTTCCAGACGTAGCCCTTACCCCCAACCCAGCCTGGAGTCCCCTCCTGCATCCTGAATGCCTCATTTCTAGCCCCAAACGAGCCTGCACCCCCAGCCAGAGCCCTCACCCACTTCTACACGCCAACCCCAATTTTGTGAGCATTCACGGCCTGCCATGCAATTTCCATTCCCAAAAAGTTTGCCCACCCCACTCATAACTGCTTATTTCCTGCACCCTTCGCTGAAGCATCTGGCATTGTAACGTTGCCAATTTTCATGGGCCATATTCCTGGAAATTTCATCACATGACAGTCTCTAATTAACCAGTAATCTTTAATTCTGGGAGACTCCAGGCCAATCCCGGACGGTTGGCAACCCCAGCAGCAGTTGCCTGGGGCGTGGCACTGCTGGGTGGGTGCCAGGACGGGGCCTGCAGAGAAAGGGGCCAGCGGAGCAGCCCTGCCCCCGCAGCGCCCCCCCGGCCCGAGACAGCTCCGGGAGAGTGCGGGGCCGGAGGGGGCGAACCCGGCGGCTCCCCAGGCCCCCAGCCGGGCTGACAGGGAGACGCCCGGGGCCAAGGCTGCAGCGCCCCGGCACAGGCTCAGGCGGGACCCGTAGCACAGGCCCCCGACCGCTCTCCCGCCCTCAGGCGGCGCCCTGGGGGGCAGCAGGGAGCAGCTGCCCCGCCCCCACCCACCGCGCGCTCGGAGCGGCTCTTCCGGTTCCGGGGCAGGCGGCGGCGGGTCGGTCGGTGGGCAGGATGGTGCTGCTGGAGAGCGAGCAGGTGCGGGCCGCCCCCGGGGCTGCCCCGGGCCCATCCCGCTCCACGGGCCCCTGGCCGGCGGGAGCTGCCGAGCGCCCCTTCGGCCCCTGTCCAGCGGAGCCGAGCCGCTCCCGTGCGGGTCCCCGCGGGGCCGGGCCGCGCCGCGCCGCTCAGTGGCCACCTGGACACGCTCCTCGGGGCACGGGCTCCCTGCCCTGCCGATACGCCCCAGGGCCGGCGGGGCTCCGGGGCTGCGGCCGCGGCTAGTCGGGCTGGCTGCAGGCAGCGGTTGCTGGGAAGCTGCAGACCGGCCCCTAGTGCCCCTTTCGCCATCCGCGGGGCTGGTTTGCCCCTTGGCGTTGCCCCCAGCAGGGACCAGTGACAACAGTGGGGTCGGCCTGACTTTCAGGTTCTCTCATGCCAGCAAATTGCGGTTCTGCTTGTTGTGCAAACGCCCAAGAGCGCGGCTAAATCGAGCTGAAATGTCTTCCTCGGTTTTTAAAACTAAACTTTTGTAAAAGAACCTAGTAATGCTAATAGGGATGCTACTAACTTCTAGCTTTTACAGAACTTTGTGGATAAAAACTGTTCCCAACAGGGCTGCTGTAAATAGCTTAGCTCCCTCTGTCTTTTGGGTGAAGGAAACTATATAAATATTTATTCGTACAACACTTGCACTGGTTTAATCCATACAAATTATGTGTATAAATTGCTGGGACGCATTGTGTTGTAAGAATGCTACTTCAATGAGACATCTGTCGTTAATTACATTGAGAATGGCAATATTTGCCACCTAGCAGAAAACTTTCCTGTCTATTGAGCCCCCACCCCCCTTTCAGTCTTAACCAGAGATGAGTCTCTTCTTTCATTTACAGTTCTTGACAGAACTAACAAGGCTTTTTCAAAAATGCAGAACCTCAGGGAGTGTTTACATAACACTGAAAAAATGTAAGTATCAGTGCCTTTATATTTGATTTAAACGGACAGTGTTCCTTTAATCCAATTTCTCCTGTTCCTAATACCGTTATCATTAAATCAGAATTTAAAAAATCCAGTTTTAGCGGTTTATGCTCTTTGTATACTTTTTGCATTTCTCTCAGCTTAGGCAAAGAAAAGTCAAGTCATTTCACTTTCAAATTGTTAGTGATGCACTGTTTGAAATGTAAACATTGCAATGAAATATTGAACAGCTGTCATTGGAACGTTTTAAAAGAGGTATTATGGAAATTTTATTTATCAGATTTATAAATGCTGTCGAGAGGAGGTGAACTGAGCCAGCAAAATAGCTCACCACCCGTTCCTGAGGGGAGGCATATGCTGCATAGCTTCAGGGTATATAACCTGTGCAGAAAAATCTTTGATACGGTGTCTTGGAGTCTAAATTGCTTTTACAAGCAAGTGGTATACAGGTTGTTGGTGGTGGTGGCTGGCATCTTCTTGATGTGCTGAGTTTTTGGAAAAATTTATCTGTTTTAATAAAACATGAATGAACAGATTACGACATGCCTTTGGTTTTCAATACAGATGATGGTCGAACAAAACCCATTCCACGTAAAGGCCATGTGGAAGGTTTTGAGCCAGCGGACAATAAATGTCTTCTGAGAGCAACGGATGGGAAGAAAAAAATTAGCACAGTGGTAAGTAGCAAATCTGGGTCAGAGAGAACGTGCAAACTCGTTTTGTTCATGAAATAATTGCCTGCATCATTCAGGCTGAAGGCCAACTTTAGCTCATATAGCATTATCTGGAATTTTTACATGTGGTGAATAAACCATCAGTGTCAGGTCTGAGAGCAGTCACAGCTTGGGCATATGACAATAGCATGGGCATTTGGATGCTGGAGCTACGGGGTCAGTGTTCCTGAGAGAGTTTGAATGTGCTGTGGGAGAACTTGAATGAATGTCACAAATGAATGAAAAGGAATCTGAAGAGTATATTATGTTGAAAAACTAGCCAGGATAATTTAGTCTGTAATATAGACAGAAGTGGAAGGCACTGGAATAATCTAGGGTGACCAGACAGCAAACATGAAAAATGGGGACAGTGGGTAATAGGAGCCTATGTAAGAAAAAGACCCTAAAATTGGGACATCTGGTCACCCTAGAATAAGCAGATGTAATTGGCTTGGGACTTACACTGAGGATTGTTCACTGTTTGAAGTTTGTAGAGGAAATGCTACTCTTTTACTGAGAGGTGACTTAAATTGGTGGTGGAAGGAGGGGGAATAGTCCTCCAAAAAACTAGATGTTACCAAGACTACTTTCCTGTTACCCCTCCACATCTTGTCTCTGAACCTATTTTGGTGCCACCTCTTCATGAGATTGAATGTGATCACTTGATCAGACATAAGTGCTGCTAGGTGGGACCTGGTGTTTAACTGACAGGCAAACGTCTATTGAAATTTTTAGTCCTAGGATAAAATGTTTCCTGTATTTTATGCTTAACACCCGAATTTGCTTTTCACAGGTAAGCTCAAAGGAAGTAAACAAATTCCAGATGGTAAGTTTCCTATGTTCTCTCTTTTCTTCTCTTTTTGTTCTTCTGTATTGTAAGGAGGAATATTCAATAATTTAAGATAAGGCATGGAAAGCTACAAATCATTCTCCTAGCTCTTTCACATCTCTCAGTGGGTGGGCTGGTTGGTTAAATATTTAAGTTATAGGACAGATGCTTCCATATCTTGGTATGTATATCGTCTCTCTATTTGCATGACATTCTCCAAAGCATCTTATTTAACTCTTGTGTCCTTGTGGGGAAGAAAAGGGTGGTTTCCTGATGAGTTTGAACATTCTGTAAAAAGGAGCTGTGTGGAAATATAGGTTATCTAAAATGGAGATTTTGTATAACTTTTATTTTTGTCTCCAGTGCACTGCCTCTGAGTATTTGGTCTATCTTAAAGATGCTTATTTCATGATTGCAGGCCTATTCCAACCTGTTGAGAGCTAACATGGATGGCCTGAAGAAGAAAGACAAGAAAAGCAAAAATAAGAAAAGTAAAGCAACCCAGTGATGGAACATAACGTCTTTCCATTACTGCAAGACTTGCATTCTAGCCTTCAAAGTCCATTTTTTCCTAAGTCAACACTTTCTTTTGGTGGTAGAATACTGAGATGTGAACAATACCTTCACTTAAATAAAATGAAAATAAAAGGTAGTTTCTGTAGATTGTTGTTTGGCAGGAATATTCACAAGATTAGACTGAAACCTTTTCACTCTCAGCTGCCATGTTTTGTTACACAGGATAGTCTGTAAACTGTAGAACTTCATGTTACAATTGCAATGACTGTTTTAGTAAAAGTCTCATTCTTATGAATGTGTTCAGGGATTTGGTGCTTCTTACTTTGAATGCTACCACTTTATATTGCTACCACTCTGAAAATTGTAAATATAGTATCTCGATGCTTTGTTGTGAAACGGTAATATTTGCTTGTTCCTAATAAACAATCAGAAGTGCATTTAGTTGAAATGACTACTGTAATTGTATTGGTCTTTAGTGAATGATTAGTCTGATCATACGCTAGTCCATGTTTGCAGTGGGGATCCAAGCAGCCAGTCACACAGGTCTTGTACGACTTACAAGTAGTGATATGGGCATTAGAACTCCTCCTTGTGCACATACATAGTGACCTTTTGTACTTGTATAAATAGGTATGGAATTTTCTTGTAGCAGTCTCAGCTGTCTTTAATTTCTGTTCTAAAAAACTAGTGCCCTCCCCCCACCCCTGAGTAAGTGGAAGGTGTAATTCTTCTGGTCACTCTTTGCTGAAGGTACAGTTTGATAGCAGCATGTAGGAGGGTCATACTAAGGCTAGCTATATAATAAAGGGGCAGAGACTGCAGCACTGGAAAGTTCACTTGAGTGCAGGACTAAGATGGCATACCATAAGCAGCTTAAAGAAAGGCACTGTATACCTGTGTAGTCAAACCAAATGCTGTACTTGTGCTACGGTCAATGAAACTCTCAGAATGGGGAAAGCTGCTGGACTTTAGGGTGGCAGAACCCCCCCTCCCAACAAAATACAGAGTTAAGGGTACAACTTTATTTACAGGATTGCTTAATTATAAGGGGAACTGGGATGAATGTCTATATTATCATACCACTTAGGACCCCCCGTTGTGGAACAGGATCAAGGTCTGGTAGGCACAATACAAACTAAGAATACAGTCTCTGCCCCAAAGAGCTTACAGTCGAAGAAGTTAGGATTGCCTAAACCTTTCTATCCTAAGATCCTGTTCTTACTTAACACTGCTAACCTTTTGGGCTTGAGTTTTCCATGTTGGGCTTCTGCTTGGGGCTGTCAGTTTTTTTTTTTTTTTTTTGGTGGGGAAAGTTACAGCTAACACAGTTTAGCTGTTTCTGAAACTGTGGTTTAGGAAAGATTCTTAGTTTCTCAGTGAAATAGTTTTAGCACCTCCATAGTGTGGAGTAAGGACTTGAAGCTTTGCAGGTGGTGGGGATCAGAGAGGGGTCTTACATTGTCCTGGAGAAATTTAACCCATCCTTGATTGTGTTATAGTAGGGCTGTCAAGTGACTAATTGTGCTGTTAATAGAAAAGCATTTATTTAAATATTTTTTGGATGTTTTCTACATTTTCAAATATATTAATTTCACTTACAACACAGCATACAAAGTGTATGGTGCTCACTTTATATTTGTTTTTGATTTACAAATATTTGCACTGTAAAAAACATAGTATTTTTCAATTCACCTAATACAAGTACTGTAGTACAATCTCTTTATCATGAAAGTTGAATTTACAAATGTAGAATTGGGGACAAAAAACTTATTTTTGAATGCGGTTTTTTTTTTGTCCCCAATTCTACATTTCTAAATTCAACTTTCATGATAAAGAGATTGTACTACAGTACTTGTATTAGGTGAATTGAAAAATACTATTGTTCAGTGCCAATGTATATAGAATACAAGGTTTACAGTGCTCACTTTATATTTGTATTGTAATTGAAATATTTGAAAATGTAGAAAAAAGCCACAATATTCAATACTTTTCAATTGGTATTTTATTGTTTAACAGTGCAATTAAAACTCCCAATAAATTGTGATTCATTTTTTCATTTAATTGCCTGAGTTAACTGTGATTGATAGCCCTAGTTATAAGCCTCTAACAGTCACCACTGGACATGCCTAGAGGCATGTTAGCAGCATACTTAAGGAATTTTGCTGCCTGTACTGAGTATGCTCTGGGCCAAGACTTCCCCTGAAATTGGTCCTTCCTGCAGCCAAATCTCAGAACTGAGAGAAGAGGCTGTCACTGCGGCCATATAAAGGAAGAGCAATGAGAGCCAATGAGAGCAGAGTGGAAATGGTGGGTCTAACCATCAGAAAACTCCCCTCTAGATGCATGGGGGGGCAGGGAGGGGGTAAAGTTAAGGTTGCTGGGGTATCTTAAGTCCACTTAATACCTTTTACTTTTAAAAATCATTCCTAAAACACACTCCTTCTCCCTCCCTGATTTTATTGCTTTTCTCTCTGTACTTAAGCTGTTGGGACACAGTGGTATTTATTTTCAAAGGAAACCTGCTTTATATTAGTGTTGTAAAATTCATTCCAACTGATTCTTGCTCCTCCACCATCTGCAGCTGGCTTACACAGGAAGTGAATATGTTATACCACAGGATTGTAAGACCCCTTATTTGAAGAATGTTTGTGGGGTTTTTATCCCATATACTGATGATTGATGCCATACATATTTGAAAAACACTGGCTACTTACTTAAACTAGCTTTTTTAAAAATAAATTTAGTTATAGTACTATTCAGTAGGCTGCAGCATTAACTGATGTAGTAAGGCAGCTGCAAGTTATAGACATTCTGGAACAGCTCTGCAATTCTTTTGCTGAGTCAGTTTCACTTTCCCATCCATTTCCCTTGCTTAACACTGATATTGTGCAAGCAAATACTATTACATGAAAGAAGCTTAGAAGCGTAAGGTACAATGTCTTTTCAGTAATCTGACTGTGCATTAAGAAACATGACCATTTAACATTTATTTTGAACTTTTTTATGACACTTTTAATACATTTTACATATAAAAATGCAAAGTATGAAGCTGGCTACTACACACTAAAAAAATAAAGGCAGTAATTGCCCAAGTCTCTTTATATCGCAGCTTACTGAAATTTCATGAAGTGTTTAATATATTCCTATATCAAAAGTCATAATGAATGTGCAACAATTATTTCACATTTAATTAATGGTTCCAGATTATGAATCTTTTGGTAGAGTCCCACCAACAGAATTTAGAACTAAAACAGAATTTTGTAGTAGTCATCTCGATAAGAGTACAGGATAAGCACAGGAATTCTGTAGAGGAAAAAGGACAGTGTTAGAATTTACCTCCAAGAGAACAGAGTAAGTCAGTGATCATTCTAAACCCTCCAAAAATAGTAATGTCTAGAGACAGGAGAATTCAGAGGCCATAATCTACTCTAAGACACTAAGAGCTTAGAGATAGGAAAGATCTTATTGTACATCATCAGTCAATCCTGCTGTAAATGCAGGATTGTTCTAATTAATTTTTCTTGTGTTATGTCCACTTATTTTAAAAGGATCCAAGTAATGGTATTGCTACAATTTCCCTGAACAGACATCACTGTCAAAGCTTTTCCTAAAATTTAGCCTAAATTTTTACTCCTAATTTCAACCCTTTCCTCATTATACCTCTTTTTGCTACCCTAAATAAAAATTATCTCCATCCCTTAATGTTTCCAGATGACTATGGCTTTGAATTCTAGAACAGAGAATTAAATTTTCTTCCACTTAGGCAGAAGGGGAGAGAGATTTAATTTTGACCATGCAAGGGGCTATCTAATTTATGTAGAACAACTTGCACCATTGTTGGGGACAGGTAGCATATAATTTAATGGAATGTCAACACTTCAAAGAAGTGGAATACTGGAAACCTGCTGACTATTTGTGAAAGGCTTAGTGCGTGTGTGTTGCAAAAACACCTGAACTTAAAAGGGCTAGGTAAGGATTGATAAAACTTCTCACTTTTCAGTAGCTTAAACACTATTTTACTGGCTTTCAATAGCAGCTAAGTGGCAAAGAATCAAGTTGGGAGCACCTCTACACTCAACTTTAATATAATTAAGTTTCTTTTCTGATAAGGTTCTGTCTCAAATTTAGTTTTTTCTCCTCATATAAAGTAGAGGTTGAGTGTGGAAGTGTTATCTAAACAACTAAAAAAAGTTAACAGAAGATCCTCTGGAAGTCTACTAAAGGAGAGAGTGCAGTCCTAGGATTTTAGTATTCAAAGCTTTACAAGCTGTTGAGGAATACTGGAATTTGCCTGTGCTGTTAATGCATTATTAGGGACGGTGTCATTGTTTTCTAAAGTGTTTGATATCTCCAGTACTGAAAGGCACTATTATTAGAAAGCCAAATTCTAGTTTCATTGAATGGCTCACCAAAGGTAACTGAGTACTGCTCTCATGTTGGAGAGGGAAGAGTGGCTCTCAACAAAATGCACAGAAAGTTAATATTTAACTTTGAAATATTCAATTTTTAAGAGAATGAAATGGTCAATGAAAAGTTAAACCAGGTATTTTGAGTTATAAATTATTTTCTTCTACACATTTATTTTCTGCATTTATGCTGAGGGTATTTTATGATACATTTTACTATACATCAGTGGAAAGAGTTTGTTTAAAAGGTCCTTAACCTTTTCACCTATACCAAATATCTGCAGCTTCCACCAAAATCAGTGGGAGCCATGGATACTGAACAGTCCTGAAGTCCAAGTCTTTGTGTCAGAAGGGAAATTCTGCACAGTTGACATAAGAGAACAAAGATTCCCAGCTATCAGAACCCACATCTGTCTAAGTCTGTTACTAGTTATGCTGCCAAAAGCCAAATGTGTAAATTACCCAGAGAGGAAAATGTGATGATTAAATGTTGACTAACATCTCCCTGTCAAGAATTTACATGGCCCACAGTTCAGTTACATACTTACTTATATAAACTGTGGTGTTTAGGTTTCAGAGTGGTAGTTATGCCACTCTGTATCAGCAAAAAGAACGAGAAGGACTTGTGGCACCTTAGAGCCTAACAAATTTATCTGAGCATAAGCTTTTGTGGGCTAAAGCCCACTTCATTAGACCCACGAAAGCTTATGCTCAAATAATTTGTTAGTCTCTAAGGTGCCACAAGTACTCCTGTTCTTTTTGTGGTGTTTAGATGAATGTTAAGACTATAATGTTAGTTATAATGTTAACCTTAAGACTATAAAAATGGGGACGAGGACCAGTCAGGTGTGTTCACCTTAAGAGGGTGCCTTTCTCTACAGAAAATTTACAGCAGCCTATTTACCACAGTTAAAATGTATGGAACAGCTCAATTGTTGCAGCACCTACAGTAGTATAACAAATATATTTACCTCTTTTCTATTTTGATATTGTAAATTTCATCACAAATGGCTTGTAAGTATCTCTGCTTTGGTAATCGTGACATCAGTTGTTTTACAGTCGTGTAAAAGGCTTGTTCATCTCCATCATACTGTAAGGAAAAATGGACAAGAGGAATTTTCATAGACTCTTAGACTCTAGACTCTAGGACTGGAAGGGACATCAAGAGGTCATCGAGTCCAGTCCCCTGCCTTCATGGCAGGACCAAATACTGTCTAGACCATCCCTGATAGACATTTATCTAACCTACTCTTAAATATCTCCAGAGATGGAGATTCCACAACCTCCCTAGGCAATTTATTCCAGTGTTTAACTACCCTGACAGTTAGGAACTTTTTCCTAATGTCAAACCTAAATCTCCCTTGCTGCAGTTTAAGCCCATTGCTTCTTGTTCTATCCTTAGAGGCTAAAGTGAACAAGTTTTCTTCCTCCTCCTGATGACACCCTTTTAGATACCTGAAAACTGCTATCATGTCCCCTCTCAGTCTTCTCTTTTCCAAACTAAATAAACCCAATTCTTTCAGCCTTCCTTCATAGGTCATGTTCTCAAGACCTTTAATCATTCTTGTTGCTCTTCTTTGGACCCTCTCCAATTTCTCCACATCCTTCTTGAAATGCGGTGCCCAGAACGACAGAATACTCCAGTTGAGGCCTAACCAGCGCAGAGTAGAGCGGAAGAATGACTTCTCGTGTCTTGTTTACAACACACCTGTTAATGCATCCCAGAATCACGTTTGCTTTTTTTGCAACAGTATCACACTGTTGACTCATATTTAGCTTGTGGTCCACTATGACCCCTAGATCTCTTTCTGCCATACTCCTTCCTAGACAGTCTCTTCCCATTCTGTATGTGTGAAACTGATTGTTCCTTCCTAAGTGGAACACTTTGCATTTGTCTTTATTGAACTTCATCCGGTTTACCTCAGACCATTTTTCCAATTTGTCCAGATCATTTTGAATTTCATAGATATTACATTTCATTATGAATGAAAAAAACAATGTCACTGAGGGGAGGGTTCACTTTTCTGAAGATCATGCAGACAGAACAGCAATACTCTATTTCTTAACCTGCCAAAGAACTAGCTTCTTGAAACAAAATGCACAAAACTGCATGTACATCTTGACTCTGTTACAGCAGAGATCTTTGTAAGGAGGCTGCTGGTGATCAGCTTCTCCCCTCCTACAGTAGGACAACAGCATCATGCTGTGAAGGCTGGAGTGGCCCACTTTTCCTCTACAGAGTTATCACCATTGTAGAAACACTTGATCCTCCTGTCCCACCCCTGTTCTTTCACCTGTACATGCACCAGATCATTCTTTGGTCTCCTCTGCCACAGGATGGGCTTTTCCCCTTCTGAACTGATATAAAAGCCACCCCTTTCCCTCCCACTGCTTCAGAGTCTCCTGACTTGTAGGGGAAGTCCACAGTACCATAATTTATCCTCAGCTCAACTTCCCAAGAGCATTGAGAAATGGGGATAGGGTTTTTGCTTATTGACTCAATTCCTCATCTTATGCTGTTTGGGTCATCCTCCCTCACAAAGAACTCCATCACACATCTTTGCTGCAGTATACTCCCATGCTGCAGTAGAACAAAACTCGCATTATACACTGTAGCTCACAGGGTTCTGAGCAGTAGCCATAACACTAATCAGAATCATGTTAATTTCAATGGCTGCTGCCTGGGAAAGCCAGGAGCAGCCACAGCTCAAGACAACACTGCTCTGTTCACATTCACCAGGGTATCTTCATGAACAAAGACTAAAAATCTTTTCTTTATGTTAAATGAAAGCTGAAATTCTGCAAAAATTGTTGGCTAAGGACTCCACCAGCTCCAGAGGGAAAGTTTCCTACTTGTGCATTTGGCAAATGGATTTTTCAAGGCTTGTTCTAAACTCTTTGTGTCTGTACAGAATTGTTTAACCTTTCTTAAACTCTTAAAAAAAACCTGGGTGAGAATTTTACCATTGACTTCAATAAGGACAGGATTTCACCCCCATTAACTTCAAACCTTTGAAAAACTACTGTTAAATCCAAATTACATATACACAACTCATTGCTTACCTCTAGTGACAAGAAGTGTATAAGAGTTTCTTTTGACAGATCTACCTGCAAAAATAGCAGGGCAAAGAGAGTCAATGTCAAGGAATCAAATGTTATATAGTATAACAAGTAAAAGTAACTTATTTTTCCAGTTCTAGTTCTGGCATCATTCTGGCCATGTGAAGATCTCAAAATTTAATCTCTAATTTATAAAGAAGTTTTGCGCACACATTTGGACTGCATCAGAATTTTAGGCATGTCCAAAGATAATTTATGGTTGGCAGAGCTCATCTGTGTACATGGAAAGTCTTCCCTTAATTTCAAAAAAGGTAAACACGCTTATTCCTAAAGGGCACATAGGAAGGATGCACTATTTTTAACCTCTTCAGAAAGTGTTGAGAGGGAACCCAGAAAGTAACATTTAAATATGCTTTATAGTGATACGCTGCAGCAACAAATTACTACTAAATCCACCACAACACAGGAGTTAGAGGTGCAAATAGTTAAAATGTGAACATTTTACCATATGCAACAGTCTCAATTCATACAGCAGGAAGCTTTCTCAATATACTAGCTAAACATTGTGTGGGTTTTATTTTACAACAGATTTCTAAATTTGGTTATAACTGCCAATTCTAAAATTTGAGATTACAGCTGGTGACAGCTACCTTGTTAACCATAAACATTAAAGACTCTAATGACCAAGCATTTGCCATTTCATTTAGGCTGTAGAAAACAGACTTACGGCTAAAATTTCAATCTCACTTGTTTTCTGTTGCAGATTAGTAATGAAGGTCTGGAGTCTTGTTTGTACCTGCATATTAAAATTAATAGTGGGTAAAAGTTGCATACAAATTTCTCCTGTTACACTGATGTTGGGAACCTTTGTTTTCTATTTCAGGAAACATAAGATTTAATTCTCGATAATTAACATTGATATGCCAGATGGTCAATTGTTAACTAGGAATATGCGGGCATCTTACATTAACATCAGGAGCATGAGTACAGGGCTCATGCCCACTCATGAAGTATTTTTGCCAATTATGAGTAGAGTGGTAGGAGAGATGATATTAGGATTAATGAGGTTAGGCAGAATTAACACGTGATTATGAATTTCCCTGGACAGAGTCACAGTTATGCTGTTCCTGGGCACTAGTGGAGGCCACCTTTCACAAAGATAAGAGAAGACACCACTTTAATCAGAAATTGGCAGTAGAATCACAGAAGGCAGTCCTGGAATACACTGTATCTCTTCTGCATTTCAGAGAAGATAGCTGCATTTTGGGCAATAGGATATTGAACTGCTGGTGCATTCAGTCCCATTACATTGCATTACTGCCTCCTTTCTGGAGCAGGATGAGAATCCAGCAGTCTACAAAAATGGTTGCATTCTTACATTAAAAAATGGGTTTTGCTGATATGGAAGGAAAATTATATCCCATTATACAATCCAAGTATTTTGGAAGCCAGTACATCCTGAATTTTCTATCCTCTTTGGATTGGAGCCTGTTCTTTTTTTTCTTATGTTTGGTACATTGTTAGCATCCAAGTGAGGAAAACTCCCATCTCTCTTTCATACAGTGGTCTAACATTATACCACTAAACATATTGTTTTAAGCAAAGCAGGGCACTGTTAGTATGCATCATGTTGGAAAACTTTTGCTTGCACCCCCTAGCTTGAGAAGCCATAATGAAATATTAAACTATAGAGGGCAAATGTTTGAGTCCACTGCATACACATTAAATACAAAATCTATGTTTAACTTGTAACCTTAACATTTTCGTAAGCACTCAAAAGTCAGGAAATGCCAGAATTAAGGTTCCCCATAGAATCTTCACTGAGCTGTCTTGTACACATGCATTATGACAGAAAATAAGACAGAAAATATCATATTGCCTCTATATAAATCCATGGTTTGCCCACATCTTGAATACTGCATGCAGATATGGTCGCCCCATCTCAAAAAAGATATATTGGAATTGGAAATGGTTCAGAAAAGGGCAACAACAATTAGAGGTACAGAATGGCTTCCGTATGAGGAGAAATTAATAAGACTGGGACTTTTCAGCTTGGAAAAGAGGTGACTAAGGTGGGATATGATAAAGGTCTATAAAATCATGAGTGGAATAGAGAGAGAAAATAAGGAAGTGTTACTTACTCCTTCTCATAATACAAGAACAAGGGGCCACCAAATGAAATTAATAGGTAGCAGATTTAAAACAAACACAGGAAAGTTTTTTTTCATACCATGCACTGTCAACCTCTGGAACTCTTTGCCAGAGAGTGTTGTGAAGGCCAATACTATAATGGGGTACAAAAGGGAGCTAGATAGATTCATGGAAGATAGGTCCATCAATGGCTATTTGCCAGGATGGGCAGGGATGGTGTCCCTAGCCTGTTTGCCAGAAGCTGGGATTGGGTGACAGAGCATGGATCACTTGATGATAACCTGTCTGTTCATTCCCTTTGGGGCATCTGCCATTGGCCACTGTCAGAAGACAGGATACTGGGCTTGATAGACCTTTGGTCTGACTCATTATGACCATTCTTATGTTCTATAATAGCCTTGTCCCCAGTCATGTGGGAAGTCTGTGTTAGAGCATAGAACTGGTCTCTGTGGTCCCATTTCAATGCTTTACACCCATGAAAAAAGTCCATTTTCTTCTTCTTGTAACCCTTTGCCTCATTCACTGTCCATTTTGCAGACTAAACAAGGTACAGATCCTGCAGGACAAACAGCCTGTGATCATGATATTACAGCTACATGCAGGCCAGAAAAAAAATTCAAACCAAAACTGAAAGAAAAATAAAAACTACATATACCTGAGTTTCATAACGCCGTCTGACACTGGCAGGTAATTTTTCAGGAGCTATAACACTCACATTTGGCACTACAGAAGTTCCATGTGGTTCAAATAAACCTAAAATGCAAACAGTTTGAGAATGTATTCTTTCTTCACATAAACAAGCATGTCATATCTTGTTTTAAACAAAACTATCCCCCTCTAATCTTAATGGGTCAAGACTTATTTACTGTTATGATGGGTGCTGTTGAAGCAATTATGCAATTTTTGTGGCTGCAACTTAAAAGGACTCATCCTGCAAAATCTTCTGATTCTTAAACCAACAGAAGAAACAGGATGGAACCTGGTTGAGAGTCGTCTCCATTGGTTTTCTGCACTGTCCGTATTATAAATCACATCACTTTGCAGCAAGATAGCCACTTCCAGCTACAGAATCAGAAATGTCGACTGTAAACAAAGTTTTAGTTTATTCAGTGTGGCAAGAAGTCTTTCATGCCTTGTGAACATTTTGACTGGTGGGCCAAGCAAAATGGTTTCATGTTTCCTGTACGTTTATTATAAAATGACTTCTGCATTTTATAGGAAAATGTAATTTAAACTTTTCAACTTTTAGACACAGCATTTGAGATTAGAAAGAAATTACTCTCGCCAGGTAAAAGTTCTAAGCATAGACATTTGTGGTTTGTTTATAGCGATTCTTGTAATGTGATTAAAATATATACTACTTTATTGCAAAGAATGTTTACTGTACACAAGAAGTCAATTTCAGAATTAGCGATTATATACCTGAAGTATTAGCAAATGATCCTTTTAGAGTCTGTACTGAGAGATTATCTGAAGTTTCTCTAAAAGCAAGCAAACAAAAACAGTTATAAAAATAGACACAATGTAAAAGCAGTACAGTAATGTAAGCTACTGTTAGCAACCTTTCACATGCAAAGGTATTTTGTATTCTTTTCACTCCAATTAGCTGAAAAAAATGTAATGGAGATTTTCAGGATATATTTGCAAATTAAATCCTGTATTTTTGATTAGTTAAGAAATGCCAACACACAATTAAACTTGTTAATTTAAAAGAACTGTCTTCAACAATCATAGTAAACAGCAAAACTTTCCTTGCTACTTTCATTAATTGTAAATGGGAAATATTTTAGACACCAGGTTTCTTTTTCATTACCTTGCTACTCCTATATAGGATCTTGTATTTATGTCATATAAAGTTGCTTCTGTGACATAACAGTCATGTTAACTTCAATAAATGGCCTGATCAAGCAGGAGGAGATGAGCAGCAGGCAAAAGAAAGCGCTTTTCTTGCAAATCAAATTGTTAAAAAAACACCCACATAGCTGGACTTTTCTTCAAATGAGTCCCAGTATGGAAGTTTCCTATTATAGAGCTACGCTTTGCAAAGCTATTCAAGAATAATACTGATGGCCAATCTTTTGATGATTATTGCATGTACATCCGTGACAGTATAAAAGTAAAGACCTGCTTATTCAGTCCCCACTTCTGCTTTCACATGCCCATGTGCATACTTGAATGGTTCTAATAAATGCAAGAATTTTACTGTAAGCTTTTTGGGGCAGGGACTTCTTTTGTTCTATTTGTACAGCACCTAGCACAATAAGGACCTGGTCTATGAAAGGGGCTCATAGGTGCTAATGCAATACAATTAATAAGTAATATCAAAGTTTAGGCAGGTATGCTCACATGTTGCAAGTTTGAACAATTTTGCTCACATAGAAGCCCAGCTGAAAATCTGGCCCTAAATCTGTAAAGCAGTAGAAAGAATACTTCAAAATGTTACTCTCAGTTGCCTTCGGCAAATCTCAAGACATAACAGAAGTCATACCATCATAATATTTTCCTTCTTTTTCAAAAAGGAATTTGGCAAATCTTTCTCAGTGGTAATTTTAATTAAAAATCAAGGTAATAGAAACCTCAACTGAAGTCTTATTCTGAAAGACCTTTAATTTGACTACTCCTGTTCACTATGTATGCAGCTACCTGTTACTTCTTTCATCACAGACTTTAGTCTTCAGTTTCTGGGCCAGGTGATCTACTAGCTCAGTCTCTAAAATCCTTTTCTCCGTCTGCCTTTCCTTCTCGAAGGATTTCACCTACAAAATGGTAATTTAACATTTTAATGAGTTTAATAAGATTGCTAAATCTGGAAATCTACATAAATATACCGTAGAAATAAAGAAAAGTAAGTTTGAATAGGCTCATCACCTATTAAAGATGTAATTATCAGATGGAATAAGACTGAGACAATCAAAGCAGCAAAGAATCCTGTGGCACCTTATAGACTAACAGACGTTTTGGAGCATGAGCTTTCGTGGGTGAATACCCACTTCGTGGGTTCATCTGATCACTGGCCAGTTAAACCCTCTGGCTTGGTTGATTAGATTTCTGCAACCAAATAACTAATAATAATTTCTTTTGCATTTTCACTGCTTAGGCTTGGCCGCTTTCACTTGTTAATATGGGATAATGACCTCTGGCTGGTGTCTGGAGGGAAATACTGCGTTAAACACAGGGTTCTTTCTCTCTGTTTTAAATTAAAGGATTAATTTGGAATGTGGTTGCCTTTCATTGAATTTGCAGAGAGGTAACTCTCCAGCATTTAAACCTACACATATTTGCTCAGTCTTTGTTTTATTAATTATGAAAAGACTAATTAAACTAGAGAATCGCTATGCCTTTTAATATATTGACATGCTCTTTGTATTTCTGCTCTAATGTAACAAAATACCATCACTAGGTTTTAAAGATTAAATGAGTTTTTTTCATTGTGTCTTTAATGCCTAGATACATCACTCTGTGATCAAATAATTGTCAGGATCAACTTGTTCTTACAGTTAGCATCAGAGGAAGATTAATAATTGAAGTAAGTGTAAAGTATCTTTCTGATATACACTATAGATAGGTTACACAATCATGCCATATAGGGGCAAATGATTTTAACAGATCACTGTTTTTTTATGAAAATGATTAAAAGTAGCAGCAAAGATAATGCCCAGAATCAGTGACAGCTTTGGGCACCAAAAACCTCTGTTTATACACAGAAGAGATACAGTACAGACAGTGGCAATTCAAGCTTCCTTACAGTAATGCCTTTGCATATTAACCCTGACCTGGAGAGAGAAATAGAAATGGTGGGTCATAGTTCTATGTCTATTCAAACATTGTCTATTTTGTTAGCTGCCAATAAGGCTGCCAATTTTCTTGGTATTTGTTTTGTAATGTAAACAACTGTCCAGTTGGAAGAGGCCAGAGACCACCAATTCCTTGCATAATGTCACCAAACAGCCATTACGTAATGGTAACACTTGGTCACTACCTTTTAAAAAAATGCACAAATACAGCTTAGATGAGTCTCAGTCGAAGTTACCAGATTTGTATTTAAGTTACCAGATTCTTTTTTTCTCCCCAGATAAAAGAGAAGGGAGACTGGGCCTGGTAAAAAACTAGGAATATGGGTTTGCTGTGCATCCACTATCCAATCTTCAGACTAATTTTGTACTACTTATTAACTCTGAAACTGTACTGAGATGAAATGCCAACTACTAAATTATAGAGCACTTTCCTCAGAAAATATTGTATTAGCGCCACAAAAACACATAGAAGAGTAGATTATTAATCCTAGTATTTACGAAAATTCTCCCCAACCCCACCTTTACCTTTACATGATTTCCTTCTTTCTCAGAAACAAGAGTCACATATGTGATCCCAGAACATTTGCAATACTCTTGCAGTTCTTCTTGGGACTAAAACAAGAAAAAGTAATAGTAGAGAAGTGAAGTAGATTATAAAACGGCAATTTAGACAATCAAAATCTCAAGTTGACTGGAAATACATATATACTGTACGTATTGACCTTCTGAGTAATTAAAAGCTTTGCACATTGGTCCAGGAAGAACAATCTCCTTATCAATTTCTTTATTTTCATGGTTCAAAGCCTATAACTCACTAAAGTGTGTTTCACCAAGAAATAGAAGTAGAAGCTGGATATTTGTCTCCATTGCATCTATTAGCAAGAATGGGCTTTTCTTCCAGTGTTTGTAACATTCATTACTAGCCCTACTCCTGCATGGAGATCTGCCTGGATGGATCCCTGTCCCTGTGTGGAGCTCCACTGATTTCAACTGGGCTTTGCACAGGGTGTCCACCTGTGCAGTTCTCAGTGAAGAATCAGGGCCAATGCTTGCTATACTGATGTAAAAGTTTGTCAGCATTAGATGTCAAGGCAGAAAACTGTCCAAGGTTAAGTGCAATCAAGAGGTTGCAACTCGCCATCTGTGAGCAGCCTCGAGGCCAGAAAGGGCCAATGTACACACAGGAAAAAACAAGTGACTTGAAGGGTATTAAACACCAGTTATACTTGCACTTCAACAGCATATAGCCAGATGCAGGAAAAAAGTGAGAAAAAGTAGGGAAATTGTTGCCAATACTAAAGCAATAAAATACTATAATGTCAGCAAGGCAGCTAAGTGACTCAGAACTCTATGCTGTGGGGCATTCTGAATATGCAGAACCACAGTTCACTAAATTTGAGAGAATGGGCAATTCCATGGCATTTCCTTTGACAGTCACCATTTAGCATGTATATAAATAAACTGAACCAGACTGTCCAGAGGTGGGTAAGTACTTTGTTTATTGTCCGGTAATCTATCTATGCTGGGCACCTACTGTTTCATTTGGGCTCATTGTAAGGGAATGAGAAGTCAGTCCTTCAATACAAATAGCATTTCCAGGAATCTTGCAACACTGGATATTCTTAATGACTAACGTTGTGCTGACACTTGTATGTTTTAGGTCAGTAATCAAACGGTACCGTCTGCAGTCCCTGGAGTACAGCTTTGTTATGCCACTGTAGTGGCCACTAGAGTGCAGAATATGCTCCTGCCTCGCAGTCATGTTAGCCCGTCCCTTCCCACTTCTAAACAGTACATGAAAACTGCTCCTGCAAAAGGTATTTTTCATTATTGCCACTACTGACCCAATATTTAGAACCTTTTCATTTCCTCCTATGAATGACTCCCTCGGTTCCATTTTTTGGGGTTAAAAGTATACTTTTTGTTTTTACATTGTTGGTGTAGGTTGGTAAAATACATTTTTGGGGAAGATTTATGTCAAATACTTGTCCAGGATCTCCAGAATCTTGGGTGCTTTTCAATAAAGTCATCTCCACTATATGTCATCCCATGGAAGCAGCATAACTCAGTGAACATAGCACTGGATTTGGAATCAGGAGACTTGGTTCTTCTCTCACTGTTGACCCTGACTCAAGACATACCCAAAGCCCCATGAATTCAGTAAGAATCTTTCCACTGGCTTTAGTGGGCTTTGTACCGTGCCCTCAGTGAGTGACCATAAGTACATCACCTAATCTGTCTGTGCTCTAAAACAAAGATTATGATGCTTATTTACATTGTGAAAGGTGATGAGAGCTACAAAGGAAAAATACTATAAAAGCAAACATAATCTTCATTGATTTAAGGATAGTTGAATTGCACCCAGCTGCTCAATATTATGATTCTATAAATAAATAACCTCTAAGAGGCTGCTTTAGCAATACCAGCCTTTGTGAAACTGACATTTAGCTAACAAATATGTAGACAGACTCTTTACCTGGGACCAGTCATACATGATATCAGCTGGAATTCCCGCAGTCCAGAGTTTTTGAACGATATTGATGGCTCTCGTCATTGACATCTGCCCAACACTCACAACCAACAGATCACAAGAGCCCATAGTAACCTGGAAGAAAAGCAGAAGTGAGAGGGGCAATGTGAGCAACCAGAGCTTGTTTTCAGGTGTAAACATGCTGATATTACTGGAGAACAAATACATTATTGTGCTGCTTTTCATGCAAATTAGGCAGAGATTAGGAGACGGTTCATTATTAAGCATTTTTTTTTAATTAAGCTCTTCAGCAAATCTGACCCTATTACAGAAAAAGCACTTGCAAAGCCTAAATCAGTGAGTTACCTGGCTTTACCTCTTCCCCATTTAGCAATATTAATGTACCTCTTCACAAAGAAGGATTAAAAATATACACATTCTGCTGCTGAGTGAAATTGTTATGATTTATGTAGAGAAGCCCATTTTATGACAAAAAGAAGGGCTAGGGACAAAAATATGATTTTTTTTTAAAAGGGGAAGAACATGACTGTACATACGGGAAAACATATCTTTTCCCCTTTCACAGATATTAATCACTGAATAAATTTCAAAAAGGAAATTTTTATGCCATTAAACAAGCCATGTACTACATTTCAGTTTACCAATTTTTAAAAAATCTACATAGAAGCAAAGGAAAATGCACCATATCTTGAGGCTTCTGTCTATTTTAGTATGAAATTATTTTGAGACACATCTGAACCTCTTAATATTTCTTGACTATCTATGGCTACATACAGATTACTAAAATGATAGAAATACGAATGAAACAGGAACCGAAACTTACAGAGTCCTCCATACTGGAAACTGCAGTAGTTATTTTATCTATAGCTATACTGACTCCAACAGCAGAAGGAAGAGGTCCTACTGTTTGCGGCCCTCTGAACTGTGGAATCTGAAGAGACAAGAAACAATGCTTTTAGTAAGGTATCAAAAAAGTATATGCGTAAAAAAAAAAGTTAATTACACACACCAGATGATCATATCTGCCTCCAGCTGCAAGAATTTCAGGCACAGTTCTTTGTCTGCGTTTGATGTATGCTATAAACTGAAAGATGACTCCATTATGCTGCTGCACTTTGTAAACGAGTCCTAAATTTATAGACACCTATAAAACAAAAATGCGTATTATTTCCTCACTGAGTCTTACACCAGTTCTAGTTACACGATTGTAAAGTATTAAAATGTACACATCAGCAGATCATGAAAACTTAACATGGTTTCTCTGCTTTTGAGGAGATTTAATACTGCAATTAAAATACTGATCCCTGAAGAGACAGATTCAGCCAAAAAAATCTGAGCGAGGAAAGAATGTCTTAAATCTAAAGGATCACAAGGGGACATGAACTACTGAAGATTTGTGTATACGTCCCAAATAGCAAATAAATAGCAAGGCTTTAGAGAAAATTAGCTATTTCAATTGTTACCCTCAGTATTTTAGAAACTTTTAAAATTTTCAAAATATAAAATTTTAAAATGTTCAAAGAATCCCTTAGTGCTCTCAGTGATATGTATGTAGAGAAAATTATTTTTCAACTAAGAATGCAACTGAAATAGTTCAATTACACAGATATAAGTATTCTTCAGTTGCAGGTCTCTTACCAATACAGGCCCTATTCTGAGACTGAGGATCTAAAACCAGGGGTTACCAGTAGTGTTCATCATATACAGTACCACAATTTGATGGTGCTTTTTTCTGTTCATCAGACTATCCATGGATTTGTCCCTGGGCAAAGGTTTATGAAGACAGAGCAGTTGTAAAGAGCTATAAATCAATGAATTTATAATCCGACTGCTTTACAAACCTGAAGTTTTATACCAAGCTTCTTTAAGAAACCCATGACTTCCTCCAGATCTTTCATGCCGTGCTTTACCAGCTGGGTGACACCAGTTTTTTGTTTTATCATTGTGTTTATCAATGGGCTTAAATCGTTCAACTCTCCCTTCTGCTCAATAAATCTGTACAGTTGACAAAGCTGAAAATATAAAATATACACAGATACAATACCATACACAAGCTTTAATAGAAGGCATATGAACAACAACATAGCGTTTGGTTTGTTGTGACTAAAGGTTTACCAGTTATACTTGTTTTACGGAACAGACTAATAATTATGCTTAAGAATCGGGGGGAGGGAGCGGACACATGAGAATTCCTAATCAGGGCATCAAAAAGTTGGACAGTGAGAGATCTGTCTCAAAACATTCTCTACATTCATGCACCTAACTTTGCCTAATACTATTTAGTATCCCACACATTTCTCTTTTGGAAACCTCAGTCTATAATATTCCATTTACCCTTTGAACATCTGCATAATCTGAAACACAAACATTAAAAAAGGGAGAAACCAAAAATATAGTAATGCTGAAAGAGACAAGTTAGACCATTTCCAAAGAGGTATGACAGTAAAGAGATCAATGGCATTTCAGCTGCAAATGCAATGGCATCATCTCTACACAATGAGTGGCATATTCTTAGTTGAGGTTTTAATGGGTTTCATAGTAATAGTAAATGAAGTACTATAGACTTATGACAATTTATAGGGAAATTCAAATATAATGTGTAATGTTGAACTACTTACGCTGTTTGACGACAGAGAAAGATTACAAAATTTGGCTTCCACTTCCCTTTTTGTTAACTTTTCGGTCTAAAGTACAACAAAAACCATCATTATTTTGTAGCATGTTTTTGAAAAATTCACTTTTGAGAGAAAAAGTTTACTAATTGATTGAGATGAGAATTAATAATGCAGCTCCTTGGTTACCCCTCCCCCCTTTGATGTAGCCATCTTCAATCAATTACTCTCTGAAATATCACTGTAAACAATGGCAAAATGTTTGCTTGTCTCTCAGTGATTCCATATCTGGATTGGTCATATTACAGGTAAAAAGTCTATTTAAAACATAGCTTTTGCTTAAAAAAAATACAAACCGAATGCTAAACAGAAATATTACATGAAGTTAAAAAAAACCTATGGAAGTTCTTTGTTGTGATTTAAACATTCCTCTGCAGTGTTCACAAATGAAACTGACTAGTCCATTTTCTCTGATCAAACTTCGTGAAGTAAAAGCAAAACAAAACAATAAGAATATATCTGAATGCAATGTTTTCAGTTTTAACAATCTAGGATGTTTTTAGTCATATAGGTAAAGAATTCTCTCCCCCCCCCCCCCACCAATAAATCTGTTTTAAGATAACAGTTCTCCTATAAGGAGATAGCAGAAAAAGCTTTAATACAAACTGATCATCTGGAATAATCCACTACTTTTAATATATGGTTAAAATACTCTCTGGTAAATTACCAAAGTGTTATTACTCATATTTAAAGATGGATCTATAATTAATGTGGCACTTTACAGTTATTAAACTGATCTCTGCATGAGTCATTAATATCTTACCATTGCATCATACAGAATGATGTAGACTTGATTGAGTTTCTCTTCTGGTATCCCACAGTGCAAGAGTATAGCTTTCAATAAGGCAGTGTGGTTCAAGTAAATACTATAGTTTCTTTCCTAACAGAGGAAAAAAATATCCGATGTTTTACTGGCATTCCAGTATGTAAAATAGCTTTTCTGTTTCATAAGACTAACATTGAATCTTCCCATCACCTTAACTCCCTTCTGTGTACTACAGAACTGGCAGGATTTGTGCCATTTTATATTTTTAATGTCGGGATTAAAAAACAAACTCTCACTCACCTAAAAGAAGATAGCTATTATTTCAAACAGTGCTGTAAAAATATTCAATAGTGTACACATTGCAAACAGACTGTTCATTGGAAATCGTACTTGAAAAAACTTTTCATTTACAGTTTATATTATACGGACTCAGTTTGCAAGTTTTATCAGAAGTCAAAACTTGGAAATATTTAGTGTGTTACATGGTAAGAAGGTCTTTTTCTAGTCATTGTTGCCTACATATTTCCTTATTTACAATTCCCTATCTAATGAAACAGCCTTTTATGGTTAAAAAATCAAAGACAATGAAAAACGTCTGTTAGTCAAGGAGGTAAGATGAGGGAATAACCTGTAGAACTGGAAATTCTTGGATGATTTCAGAAATAGCGTAGATTGTTTCTGCAATAGGTAAAAAGCTGTTTCCACTGGAAGTGATGATGTCAAATGCACATTCCAGGAGTTCTTTGGGGTGACAGCGGTCTAACTTCCGAGGTCTGTAAACACGCTCTATACAGTATCTACAAAAAACACCAAAGAAGGAATCAATACAATACCTTCAGTGCTGTCATTTATTCCGTCATTTTGTAGAAAGTTACATGTGCAACAAGTGGATGAGGCATAATTCCTCCCAGCCATTTTCTTACCTTTTCAAGTTTGATATATTATTTCTAGCTACAAATCTTGCAAAAGGAATCTGAAAACAAAAAAAAATGGTGGTTGAGACAAATATGCATAACTTCATTCTGACTTATGCTGAATTATAGATCATGCAGTTACACCTTTATTCTCTCATCTGTAATAATGTCTCAGAAAATGTGTATTTGTCACAGCTAAATTGTATTAAGCATCTCTGGTGTATCTTTCAGGAAAATGGTGTTCACCCTTTGAGTGGGGGAGAACTCGGTTTCTCAGTTATGCTGATACAGGAGGTATGCATTGCAAAAGGGGGTATGTATCTAGCAAAGAAAGGCATACTAACTACAACTGTTTGTGTGCTGTTAATAAAATCCTATTTCCAGGAACACAGAAGGAGATTATCAGCTGCCATATTCAGTCAATGCTTCTGTAACCAACACATTTTAGGAAACCACTCATTCCAACGAAGAGCTCAAAACTGTGGAGGCCCTTAGAGTAAGGAAGCATTTCGTCTGATTCTTCCTTTTATTACACCAATTGTATCACACTGGTCTAAAACTGGGGTAACAGAGGCAGAATTAGACATTATAACTAGCACTACTGAAGGATGACACTAAAAAAGTCTTTAGCCTCTATACTTTTAAAAATTAGGTTGTTGATTAATTACCGTTAACTCACACGATTAACTCAAAAAAATTAATCACTACTAATCACTGTTAAACAATAAAATACCAATTGAAATTTATTACATATTTTTGGATGTTGTCTTACATTTTCAAATATATTAGAATCATAGAATATCAGGGTTAGAAGGGACCTCAGGAAGTCATCTAGTCCAACCCCCTGCTCAAAGCAGGACCACTCCCCAGACAGATTTTTACCCCAGTTCCCTAAAAAATGGCCCCCTCAAGGACTGAACTCACAACGCTGAGTTTAGCAGGCCAATGCTCAAACCACTGAGCTATTCCTCCGCCCAACTTTGATTCATATTACAACAGAATATGAAGTGTACAGTGCTCACTTTATATTATTTTTTATTACAAATATTTGCACTGTAAAAATGCTAAAACAAATCATATTTTTCAATTCACCTCATACAAGTACTGTGTAGTACAATCTCTTTAGTGTGAAAGTGTAATTTACAAATGTAGATTTTTTTGTTACATAACTGCACTCAAAAACAAAACAACGTAAAACTCTAGAGCCTACTTCTTGTTCAGCCAATCACTAAGACAAATACGTTTGTTTACATTTACGGGAGATGCTGCTGCCTGCTTCTTATTTACAATGTCACCTGAAACTGAGAACAGGTATTTGCATGGCACTTTTGTAGCCAGCATTGCAAGGTATTTACATGCAGATATGCTAAACATTTGTATGAGCTTCATGCTTCGGCCACCATTCCAGAGGACTTCCATGCTGATGATGCTCATTAAATAAAAAATGTGTTAATTAAATTTGTGACTGAACTCCTTGGGGGAGAACTGAAGGTCTCCTGTTCTATTTAACCTGCATTTTGAATGCAGTTATTTTTTGTACATAATTATAGTGAAAGTTGAACTTACAAATGTAGAAAGAGATTGCACTACAGTACTTGTATGAGGTGAATTGAAAAATACTATTTCTTTTGTTTTTTACAGTGCAAATATTTGTAATAAAAATAAATATAAAGTGAACATTGTACACTTTGTATTCTGTGTTGTAACTGAAATCAGTATATTTGAAAATGAAGAAAACATCAAACAATTAAATAAATGGTATTCTACTATTGTTTAACAGCACAATTAATCATGATACATTTTTTTACTCGCTAGACAGCCCTACTAAAAATATAAACTGGAAATTGGGTACAAGGTACTTAAATATGCAACTGACAAGCTGCAAATGTGGTTAATAACTAAGGCTAAGATTTTGTCACGGTTATTTTTAGTAAAAGTCATGGACAAGTCACAGCAAAAATTCACAGAAGCCTGTGACCTGCCACTGACTTTTACTAAAAATAACCGTGACAAAATGGTGAGTGGGGGTTCTAGCACGCAATGCTGCTGCCACTCAGGGTGGCTGGGAGCTGCACGGGCCCCGCTGCCCATGGAGGCCAGAGCTCTAGGACTGGAGGCTGGGAGCTGCAGAGACCACCCGTGGGGCTAGGAGCTGTGGGGCCCCAGCCACAGCTCGGAACTTTGGGGCCACCCCCCGTGGCTGGGAGCTCCGGGATCCCCTGCCACTTGCAGCAGCTCAGAGCTGCAGGGTCCCCCCGTAATGGCTGGGAGCTCTGGGCGCCCTCCCCTGCAGCTGGGAGCTCCAAGGCCCTGCCGCAGCTTCAAGCTCCAGGGCTGGCAGCTGCAGCAGGCCCTGCAGCTCAAGAGCACTAGGGCCCCCAGCTGACAGGTCCAGCCTTGTGGCTCAGGGGCTGAAGCAGAAAAGGCCACGGAGGTCTCTGGAAATCATGGATTCAATGACTTCTGTGACATAATCGTAGCCTTATTAATAACTATAGAGGAGTCAAAGAGAGTACCATAGGTGAAGTAAAAGACCAGCTGTAGTCAAACAGTGCATGTTTTGTTGAACTAAGATGATTAGCCGCCTTGATGTTACCTGGTAGATATTATGATGAGAAAAATAACGCACATGGATTCTTGGAACTGTCATGCAGCCATGATACACAAAGGCTAATAGGCATGGTATGCAAGACTTGGTGAAAAGTGAATACTTCTAGATGACCAACTGTTCAAATAGTCTCAACAAGGAGCTAATCATTCTTGAGTAAAGTTAAGACATATCGTATGAGAGAAAGACAGCCTATAACTGGAAGGTGGGGACTGCACACAGGCAATCTTGGGGATTCCACAGAAGAGCCTGTCTTTTCCACTGTAACCTTCCCAGTCAAGGAGAGAGATTTATCCATAATATCTCACAAGCTACAGGCAAGAGAATCTTGTAATATTCTGTCATTTTAGGTTTAGTGCAGCTTCTTTCATATCAGTTTCTGTAAAACTACCAACAAAACCTTTTGTTTAAGCCGAACTGAACTGGGTATCTGCTATATCTGGAGCTGTGGCTGAAGAAAATCTGTGATTTCACTGGAGGCAGAGAAAGGTGAAGATAACTTTGTTGGCGCACGCCAGTTCATCAGTACAAACTGCAGTCTTTCTCTGAAGCAGTACCACAGACAGGGGCAGCTCCAGGCACCAGCGCACCAAGTGCGTGCCAGGGGTGGCAAGCCACGGGATGTGGTCTGCCAGTCGCTGTGAGGGCAGCAGTTAGGCTGCCTTCGGCGGCTTGCCCCAAGAGGTCCGCCAGTCCTGCGGCTTTGGCAGCAATTCGGCGGCGGGTACGCTGAGGGTGCAGGACCAGCGGACTTCCTGCAGGCATGCCACCAAATCTACATTACCAGCAGACCTCCTGCAGGCATGCCGCCAAAGGCTGCCTGACTGCTGTGCTTGGGGCGGCAAAATACATAGAGCTACCCCCGACCACAAAAGGTGCTTCCTGCAACTGAATGCAATGGGTCTTTTTCCAGCTGACCAGAAGAAAAGGGGTTGTTGTTCTTTTAGGGGACACACTCTGCAACTGGGTTACGGGGGGGAGGGGAAGGAAGGGGAAAATTTACTTGGACAGAGCAGGGAGGAGCAGGAAGTGGTTGGACCAGGTGGGCAACACTGCTCAGAAGTGGGGGTAGGTACATCCTGGGCAGTTTTGGAGAAGCCCCCTCTTGCAGCAGTTGGGCTGTGGGGAGGCATCCAAGTTAAATGTTGGTGCCTGTTTGTGGCAGGTGTCCACTGCAGGTACTGATACAGCAGGGACAGAGTTCTCTGATAAACTGGCTTTGGATTTAGGAGAAGGCATCCCCTTAAGGGATGGGGAAGAAGGGTTGGGGTTCAGTACAGCAGGAAGACAACCCCCCTCTTTTCCAGCCCCTTTTCACTCACAGGACAGGAGGGTAGCGGGTTCCCAGAAACGGGCTGGGACCAGACTGGGAGGACTGACAATTATGAAAATAATGATGTCCTTCACTGTATTCCCAGATATGTGAGGTTTGAATAAATTTGCAGCCTAATTAAACCACATCCATTGCAGAGGTGCTGGATCAATTTGTATAGTGGGGGTGCTGAGAGCCACTGAACCAAACCGTAAATCTTGTATATGACGAAAACCATTTCAAGCCCGAGAGTGCAACAGCACCCCTAGTCCCTATGATCCATTGCCTCCTGTCTTTCTCCTGCTGTGGCCAGGACAATGACTGTTTTTGTGAATATACAGGAAGATAAAATTACCAAATAGGCAACATAGGCAGTAGCCACATTAGGGCAATGGCAGTTACACACATAGTGTAGGCAGATTTCTGAAGAGGAAATGAAGTGGGATGCTGTTATTCTCGTTGGGTCACAAGTGTGAAGGAAGGGATTTTAAAAAGTGAGTTACATAATCTTTTCCCTCACATGTGAATAAGTGAAAAAACAAATCTACAACACCGTCATCCACTATATTTGTAGTGTAGCATTTTTTCTTAAATTTGTTTTTTTTAAGATGTGTTTTAAGTGTGGAAAAAGTAGCAATGTTTTTCAGTATTCAGTGTACTTCCACTCTTTGTAGTTCATTTTTGTGACTGGTGTGATGCTTACACATGGAGACAAATGCAGGCACAGTTCTGACTGGACACACTCCCTGGACTGTTGGGTGAAATCAATTATGATGCAAAAAGTAAGGCAAACTTGCAAAGGTTACTTTTTTCCAGTGGCCATTTTTTCTATCCTCTCTATCATTTCTGGAAATGTCATCAACTCAGGGTAGAGGAGAGAGATTGGGAGTCAAGGAAAAAAGAGATAGACAGAATACAATCAGATGCCTGAGTGTTGGGAGAAAGAAGTAGAAGACTGTGCCTAAAACTTGATTAGTGAATCAAAGACAATAATAGAAACTACAACATTCCCCAAACCTACTAGCTTAAAGTATAAAGGGTATATTGCTTACCCTGAGATCATAAGGAAGCATCAACAGCATCCCGCTGTGATCCATGAAATATGAAGCTTCATTATGGTCATACAGTTTCTTATTTCTAGGCATTAGCAGTGGGGTATGCAGCTTGATAGCTCCTATGCAAATTGGTAAAACACAATTCGAACAGAGGTCACACCTTCTCTTCAGAAGCCATTAAAAAGAGAAAAAATCAAAACTCCAAGTGTATAAGAATCTAAAGTAAAATTTGTTTATAATCTGTTACCTTTTGAAATAGATTAATTTTGGGGTCTATGAATAAACTGATATACTTAAGTGTTACCTTTTTTATTTTTTTTCTTGGGGAGCGGGAGGAGACGCAGAAGAGATATGTGAGGATAATTACAGAATTCCACAGACTAACTCCATACCCTAGACAGAATTCTGATATCATCATCAGTTTTACCTCTCTCTTCAACCTCCAGCTTCCACAAAGGCTTACAAAAGGACAGGTAAGAGTCTCATTAAGCTTGTCAATACTATTATATTTGTCAGGTATGGTTGCTGCTAGCAAGGTGAGCTGAGGATCCTTCTTCCCAAGTACTGAAAGGTAGAATCTAGGAATCTCACAGAGTGGCCCACATGGCAGCATAAAAGTTTGCGGTTCAGTTGCTGGGCTAATGCTGTTAACACCTTTGTTTATTTTTTTAAAGTCATCTTTAAAAACGGGTTATCATCAGAAAAAACAATTTTGCAAAATACCGCTTTTCATTGTGTGTTTTTGAAGTTACAGCTACTGCCCTTAATGACCAGAGTAATTTATATTATCTTTTTACTACTGGATGTCCATACAAATACAGGACATCGAGTTGGATTATTTTCTGACTTGCATATAATCAACATTATTGTCAAGTTCCAATGAAGAATTTTTATTACTTGCTATAATACTTGAGTAAGAACAAACCCAGCTTGGCCTTAAGATCCCTGGTTTAAGTCCGAAGGGCTAGAAGTTAGAAAATCTTTCCAACTGTAAATGAGCAAATTTGATCTGGAAGTCAGAGTCTGTTGCACTTTCCAGATAAATTACCTGTTCTCTAATCAGACCTATATCCTATAAACCTTATAACAATGTAAATAAATCAAAACCTCCTTCCCTCCCTCCTGAAAATATTTGTTTCAACTCTAAAAATATTTTTGAGCACAGAAGTATGTACCCATCAAAATCTGTACATGTTGATTCAGCCACAGCAAATATAAATATTAGAGATGTTTCCCAAAACCAGAATCTTTTGTGAAAACCTTTAGATTTCTCCTAAATAGTTGGTTTAAGAAAAATTAAAAAAAAAAAAGGTAGGCCATTTGATTGTTTGGCTTAATGTGTTTTGGTTTCTGATTCTTGCCACTGATTGGTCAGTTTAGCCATATGATGAGAGCTTATCAATTTTTTCCCCATTTCAAATGTTTAAAAAAATTGATTTTTGCTTTCTGGAAATAATTTAATGGAAAATTCAACAAATGATTGTTATAATGTGACTGAAAAGCTTTCTAAGTTTTCCAACATTTTTATGGTTCCCGCCCCCCTTCCCCCTCATCATATTCCATTTATAGTAGATTAATAATTGACATTTCAAACCAGTTGCTCTTATGGAAGCCACAATGAAGGTCGAAGTTCTAAATATGCATCTACCATCTCATGCAACCTTGTGATAGGTTTTTTAATAGTGAAAACATTTCACTGTCTCTCAAATCCATTTAATACCATTTTCTGAGTAAGGAAAAAAACAAAAGGAACAGTAACATCTGAACATAAACCTACCATGTCTTCTAAAGATCCGGCTGACAGTCTCACATACATGCTGCTGTATCTTGGCTGCTCGAATGGAAAAACTACCCTGAAAACAACCACCACCCCAAAATAAGGAGCACTTAAGTATATTCCAATACAGAAGACATCAACATATGAATCAAATGACCATAACAAACTACAATGAGCACTGTATACAACATAATGTCCTTATTCTTTCCACACAACATTCCCATTATACACTGATTACTAGTTAAAAAGTGCAATGGAAAGAAGGAAACAAAACACATTTAGAACAATTATTTTTAAGTGTTTTAGAATAAGAAGAGAATCTTGACTGCAGCCACTAAACGGGATTGTCTGACAGTGTAGAAATGGCTGTTGCCCCGAAACAAAAATATTTTACTGACACTTAGATGTGAGTATCATGACTATTATAATAGCTAAGAGTAAGAAGCAATCATATGCACACAGGTTTGTGGCCATTTGTTGCCATAGCGAAATTTAGTTTAATTGTTCACTAAGTATGTGAAACTCAAATGGGGAGCAGGATATGAATTAGATTGGAGATATCAGACTAATGGCATTAAATTATCAGTTTAGAAAGGGACGCTAAGCACTGACGTAAAACATTATGAAGTACAGGTTTTGAGCTGAATCACATCTACATTTTCTTGGTTGGAGTTATTAAAAATCAATTTAAAACTGACCTTTAGCATGTCACTGTCATAGGTGTAATCCATTGCCGGAGAGATGCGTTGTGAAAATATCTGACCCATCATAGTCCGGTAAGCTTTCCCATCTACATTTGCTAAAGTATGATGAAGCACTTCATGAAGTTCCGATTCCTCCATCTGGGGTGGCGGGAGACGTTCACTTTTTAACAGCTCCACAGCGGTTGGTCGTTCTGCAGGATTATGGTCCAACAACCAAGTAATAACTGATCTCTACAAATTAAACCAAAATATATTACTAAATTAACTACTATTAAAAACATCTCATGGGATGAATACCTCAGTAAACATTATCAGTTACATTATCATGTCAGTAAGATACTCATGTATCGAAAAGTTTAGATATTATTTGAATCTTGTGAGAAAAATTATTTTTTCCTCACTAGTTCTGAATAACTTTAACTGGGATATCAACAGAGTAAGAATGCTATTATCCCTAAAAATTTATCCTCCCCTAGGCAAGAGTCTTGGGATGCTGTGTAATAATTTCATAACAGACACAAAATGATGCAAAAATTCAATATAATGTAAAGTAAGATACTAAATACTATTAATTTATAGAAGATATACAGGTAAAAAACATGCAATAAGGATTTAAAAAATACAGCTATAAAAGCAGGAATCTTACTGGTTAATGAAGATTCCATTTGTTGGCTATTTGGTATAACTTCAAGTATTGGGATTCTTTTAGTAAACTGCTGAAAAAAAATAAATAGGGATGGTTTCCCTAGCCTCTGTTTGCCAGAAGCTGGGAATAGGCAACAGGGGATGGATCGCTATATGATTATGTGTTCTGGTCATTCTCTCTGAACCACCTGGCACTGGCCACTGTCAGAAGACAGGATACTGGGCTAGATGGACCTTTGGTCTGACCCAGTATGGCCATTCTGATGTTCTTATGATGCTCTAACAAAAAGCCATATCACTGTTCAGCAGGGCAAAGCAGCCAGAAAGCTGGTGTAACTGGCTACCCAAGGACTCTCCTAATGTAAAGAAAATCTCCAGATGGTGTACAGAAAAGTATGGTATCTCTGCAGCACCCCATTCCTGCCCCATGGAGTAGGGGCATGGTTGAGAGATATTAGCTATAAAATAACCTAAGATAGCATTTGAATCCGTTAGGCTCCAGCTGTCCCCAGCTGCCAGAGTGAGCTCCTGGTGGCCATTGCCCATGGACACAACTTATAGCTATCATTTCACCTTACAAATCTTTTTTTCTACCATACATCCCACTATGTTTGAAACAAAGAGTTTTCAAAGGGTTAATTTAATTGCTGTACAGTGTAGCTTCAATTTGTTTGAGCCTAGAGTCACAATAGTCCTTCAGAGTTTAAAAGGTACGCCGACGAACTCTGCAGTTTGTTAATCCATTATGACTGCACTCAGGAACTTTGTGTTTGAAATATATTTCAATGTCAATTGTATTAATTGCTTTAGCCTTTTGAGTTTTCTTTTTTACTTTGTTCCAGTGTCATGTGATGACTTGGCAGAGCTTACTAATTTAAAATGAAGTGAAAAAATAATCATTAACATTTCTTAACAGAGAACACCTAATAATTAAAATGTCTATAAAATTACCTGCTTTTCATGTTTCACTTCATCAAAGTCTTTTGGAAATTCAATAGGAAACTAAAAAAGAGAAATATATTTGAATTAGAATAAGGACGCAAGCTAACCTTATTAACACAGGTATATATCAGAAACAGTAAGTCTAGATATTTTTATTACTCAAAGCAAAAAAATTGAGTTAGCTGTTATAGTTAAAATTGCCAAGACAGTGTTCTATTATTATTCATAAGCATGTATATGGTGCTTTGTAACACACAGAATAAGAGTTTCCAAGGTACAACCATAGTCTCATACCCTCTGTGTGACAAGCTGCTAGGTGTGAACCAGGAAGGACTGATTGACCTCTTGATCTAAAAGCTTGAGCCACTGATTCTTGTGCTTCCATTAACCTAGAGGCAACAGTTTACTCAAACCAAAAAACACAGTCCTGTCACTAGAAGGGGACAAATCCCACAATAAGTTAATGTGGTTTATACCGAAAACCCCAATTTTCTTCATGTGACAATTATGCATTTTCCTCCCTTTAGCTTACTATAAAAAAAATCTTCAAACATTTGGTTGCAATATAAAGCATATTGTTAATATTTTGCATACTTTTTCCTTCTCTATTACTCAGTGAAGTATTTGATGAAGACCCTCCCCTCCAATCTCCCCAGCCCCCAATATTTATACATACTCGTCTTAGTTGGCTGAGAACAAAGATCCTTTCTGATGCAGTACTCATGGGACGGTAGGACATCTCAAAGAATATTATACCCAGACTGAAAAGGTCAACTTTCTAGGGAAATAAAAATCAAGTAAGTAGTAAACCTAACTGCAAGAGAAGTGTCTCTGATCTATGGTGATAGTAACTTAGCAGCAGACAAAAATGAACACATTTTCCATTCTATTCTAAGTACTTATATGGCCTCCATTACTACAGTATCTGCTTCACAATCTTTAATGGACTTTATCCTCACCACAGTCTCATGAGGTAGGTAGGAAGTACATTTTATTTTGAAAACATTTCTATTTTAGAAAATATTCTGTTTATACATGGCACCAAATATTTCTTTTCTTGAACCACACTTGTATCAAAACAGGATCTTTTTTTATTTAAGAATTTATCTACTCTTGATACTTGTTCTCCATCTTAAGTATCTAGAAGGAATCATAGAATCATTGAATATTAGGGTTGGAAGAAACCTCAGGAGGTCATCTTGTCCAATCTCCTGCTCAAAGTAGGCCTAATACCAGCTAAATCATCCCAGCCAGAGCTTTGTCAAGCCAGGCCTTAAAAACCTCTAAGGATGGAGATTCCACCACCTCCCTAGGTAACCCATTCCAGTGCTTCACCACCCTCCTAGTGAAATAGTGTTTCCTAATATCCAACCTAGAAGGAGCTGCATCTTGTCTGCCTTTGCAGGAAGGCTCTTCTGCGCTCTGAGAAGGACTTTGTTGCCCTCCCTCAAAAGAAAACACCTGCTTTTTTTGTTCTCTTTTGATGTCACTTTGTGTACAATTACACTGCTGCAGTCTATTTTTGCCCAATCCTATTAGCAATTATATTTTCACTTTCTCAGGCTAGTGGTTTGCCTATTCTTTAGCCTCATCATACATTCTCATAGTTTAGTCCTACTAAGTGAGTGATTAAAGTAGGCAAAGGACACCGTGCAAACCCATTTTTGGACATATATATATCAAGTCTAAAATGGAATTATGGGAAAGATATATTTCACTGAAACCCATTTTGGTAACGAAGCATTTTCTAACTAGCATGACTAAAACTACAGACCACATCTCAAGATGGACCAGTCATCTGCAGTTCTCATTGATTCCAGCAAAAGTTGCAGCACCACTCAGAAACTAGCCCTATAAAAGTTAGACGATTTCAACAAGTATTTTGGGGCTGCTTTTAAGAGATGATTTTTCACCACAATACATTATTAGCCCCCCTCCCATCTCCCTTTTTTTTTTTTGGAATATTGATAAACAGTCTTTCTTAATTCTTGAGGATTTTCCTTAATGAAAATATATCAGTTGATAACATTGGCCAAATTTTGGGCAATGAGTCTATTTTGTCAAGCTTTTACAAAACCTAGGACAAAAAAATGTTTCCATGAATTGTTTTTTTAATTTAAATATAAATACAATTTTTGACCAAATAAATACTCTTCTGCTGTGTTTTAAATGCAAATGTAACAGCAGTGCGTCCTACTGCTTGTGAAACCAAGTCAAACATATGGTAAAATGGTTAAAAACAAGTCAAACTGGCCAATCTGTGTTTATTGTCTAACCCGAGAGAAATGCAAAAAAGTAAACAAACAAATATCGGACTCTAAAAATGCCTATGTAGTGCACACTGCCAGCAATGCCACAAACCTGGGAGTTTCAAATACCAAGTGGCATTGATCATTATCGGATACTGATGCATTAGGTCCAGAAAAACCATAATCATCTGTAGTTATGCACTGAAATCATGGGGTTTTAACTGTTTGTGTGTAGGTAACCTGACACATGAATGTCCATCTTTATTTAAATTTTCTAGTTTAGCAGAGAAAAATACACGCCAGAAAATCATACAACACTAGGAGTCTAGTAGATCAGTAAGTTGGGACCATTTTACCTCACTGAGAATCCCCCTGCCCCCTCCCCCAATATAAACTTCATCCTAACACTTGAGGGAAGTATTACAATATACAGAATTATCTTTTCTGTTTAAGAATGTGTATTGTTGCAAGATTAATGCTAATACTGCTATAGGTGCATAGCGACTCAACTACACAGCAAAAAACAAAACAAAAACACCACACCCCTGTGGCAACGAGTCTCAGCCAGGTCAACTGACTTGGGCTCATTGGGCTCATGTGTGGGGCTTAAAAAAGCAGTTTAGCTGTTCAGCCTCAGGCTGAAGCTCAGGCTCTGAGACTCTCCTGCCTCACAGGGTCTTGGAGCCCACTTGGGCTGGATCCTGGGAACACCTACAATGCTATATTTAGCCCCATAGCGTGAGCTTGAGTCAGTTGACCTGGGCTCTGAGACTCATTGCTATGGGTTTTTTTCTGCTGTATACATATATCCACAGTGGCTGCCGAGGTTCAGTTTTCAGCCCCAAAGTAAATTTTATTTAGCGGATGAAAATGGTTTTGGCAAAAACGGAGGGAAGGGAGAGATTCCAGAGGACTGGAAAAGAGCAAATATAGTGCCCATCTATAAAAAGGGAAATAAGGACAACCCAGGGAATTACAGACCAGTCAGTTTAACTTCAGTACCTGGAAAGATAATGGAGCAAATAATTAAGCAATCAATTTGTGAACACCTAAAAGATAATAAGGTGATAAGTAACGTTGAGAGTGGATTTGTCAAGAACAAATCATGTCAAACCAACCTAATATCCTTCTCTGACAGATTAACAAGCCTTGTGAATGGAGGGAAGTGGTAGATGTGGCATATCTTCATCGTAGTAAGATTTTTGATACTGTCTCACATGACCTTCTCATAAACAAACTAGGGAAATGCAACCTAGCTGGAGCTACCTAGATGGTTGCATAACTAGTTGGAAAACCATTCCCAGATAGCAATCAGTGGTTCACATTCAAGCTGGAAAGGCACATCAAATGGGATCCTGCAGGGATTAGTTCCGTGCCCGGTTCTGTTCAATATCTTCATCAATGATTTAGATAATGGTATAGAGAGTACATTGATAAAGTCTGCGGACAATACCAAGCTGGGAGGGGTTGCAAGTGATTTGGAGGATAGGATTAAAATTCAAAATGATCTGGACAAACTGGAGAAATGGTCTGAAGTAAATAGGATGACATTCAATAAGGACAAATGCAAAGTATTCCACTTAGGAGTACATAGAAAATGGGAAATGACTGCCTAAGAAGGAGTCCTACGGAAAAGGATCTGGGGGTCATAGCTAAGCTAAATATAAGTCAACTGTGTAACACTGTTGCAAAAAAAAGCAGCCATCTATTCTGGGATGTATTAGCAGGAGTTTTTAAAGCAAGACACGGGAAGTACTTCTTCCGCGCTACTCTGATTAGGCCTCAATGGGAGTGCTGTGTCCAGTTCTGGGCACCACATTTCAGGAAAGATGTGGACAAATTGGAGAAATTCCAGAGAAGAGCAACAAAAATGATTAAAGGTCTAGAAAACATGACTTATGAGGGAAGGTTGAAAAAACTGGGTTTGTCTAGTCTGGAGACGAGAAGGCTGAGTGAGGACATGATAACAGTTTTTAAGTACACAAAAGGCTGTTATAAGGAGGAGAGAGAAAAATTATTCTCTTTAACCTCTGAAGTTAGAACAAGAAGCAATGGGCTTAAATTGCAGCAAGAACGGTTTAGACTGGACATTAGGAAAAACTTGCTAATTGTCAGGGTGGTAAAGCACTGGAATAAATTGCCCAGGGTGGTTGTGGAATCTCCATCATTGGATATTTTTATGAGTAGGTTATACAAACACCTGTCAGGGATGGTCTAGATAATAATTAGTCCTGGCATGAGTGCAAGGGACTGGATTAGCTGACCCCTTAAGGTCCCTTCTAATCCTACAATTCTATGATTCTCTGCAGTAACTTGAGTGAAAACAGAAAATAACTGAAATTCTGTTAACTGTGAATTTTGCAGAAAGTATATGAAATAATGCAAGATTTTTGACTGACAAACTTTAAACAAACAAACAAACAAACAACGGAAATGCAACCTAGATTGAAATTTAGCAAGCAAATTTAGCAATATAAAACTGTTATTTCTGTAGTCAACAAACAAGTGATAACAAATCTTACTTCTAAAGAGAGAAGAATGTTTTTGAAGTGTCCCTAACTTTGACTAGTGTCTTGATTTTATTAATATAATGAACTTACCCAACTAATCACATTAAAAATGGGTACAGTGTACATTTTTTTAAATTACTGTATATTAAGGACCTGTGGCATTTTAAGCCTTTACATTTAAATCACTAGATAGTCCATGGATGGTCAGATCATCATACATTATGCAACTCAAATAGACACCTCTATTGCTATTCTCTCTAAATGCCCTTGTATTAAGTCCTATTAATATTACCTGATTATATGAAGATTTAGTACTTCCTTGGACTTCAGGGCTCACATATAGTGCAGTACCAACCATCCCTGTCAAATTATCTGTATGGATATAAAAGAGTTACTAGTTTCACGGAACCTGCAAGTGGAATACAGCATCTAATGGCTAAGAAAATGTAGCTTTTTTTTTTTTTAACTCTTCTTTAAATGGGAATTCAGTCTTTGTGAAAGTTGAGGAGTGAAATATCCTACATATTTATAGACAAAACAGGCATAACTTGGACATGTCTCCTTTCTGTATGCCAATCACCTTGTCTTTATAGGATTCCATTATGACGCAGTATGTTAATACACCCCTACCCAGATATAACACGATCGTAGGGAGCCAAAAATCCCTACCGCGTTATAGGTGAAACGCTGTTATCTTGGGGTAGTGGTGGCAGGGCTGCAGTGGTGATTTAAAGGGCCCGGGGCTCCTACTGCGGGGTGCCCCAGGCCCTTTAAATCGCCATCAGAGCCCCGCTGCCACAGCCCCAGGGTAGCGGCAGCAGGGCTCCAGCGGTGATTTAAAGGGCCCAGGGCTCCCCGCAGCAGCCGGAACTCTGGACCCTTTAAAGTGCTGCCGGAGCCCCACTGCTACCGCGCTATATGCGAACCCGTGTTATATCAGGTCGCGTTATAGCGGGGTAGAGGTGTACTGAGACTAAAGTCACAACCAAATTTAATTCTCATTATATTCATCCTCAACATAGTTGCAAGGTAGATCAAATGAGAAAGTATAAAGAGTACACCCCCCCTCCCCCCGCACACAGACACACTCTGTGGAGGTTTGTACCACTGAAGTCTTGCAAAAGTCCTGCATGGGTGGGGGAAGGGTGGGAGAAAGTATAGGCAGAGTGTCCACATAGGAATCTCTGCAACTCATGCAGGTCAGAGATGGGATCTGCCCTGACTTATAGAGTTAGGTTAAGAGAGAAAGTGAATTTACTTTTACGTAGATCAAGTGGCAATGACCTCCTGCCAAAGAGGGTATAGAAGGAGAGCAGCTGCTATTCCAGCTCATAACATGGAGTAGAGACAGACATCCCTGCCCAAAGCCAGATGATTTGGATAATACACACACACACACACACACACACACACACACACACACACACACACACACACACACACACACACACACACACACACACACACACACACACACACACACACACACACACACACACACTTTGTTTTGTGGTGCAAAATGAAATAAATAAATTAAACCTGAATATAGAAAGGGCCTTTTGTTTTGCATAGGAGAGGGGCGGATTTCACTCCATTTGGGTACAGAAAGCAAGACTGTTGGATGTACAATTTTTCTTAGCATCAGTTAGAGTAAACAATATTTTTTGCACTTACCTGAAGGGTCAGATTTGGCCAGATGGCTTCCTGACTGATCTTCTCCTTGTTTAGTGTCTGCCTGAAACAGGAAAGTAAACACACACAAAGGTCAGATATTTTATAATTTTCATGAGTGCAATGAATATAGTGACTTAACTAAAAAGACTTCTTCAGAATAAAGCATTTTCATCATTTATTAGCCTCTATTCCCAAATATAAATACAAGTCTGTAACTTTTGGCACCTACGTTTAAAATGTTTGGCTTATACTTCTAAAGATCAACTACCACAATTCTAGATAACACTTTAACCAGTTAATGAGCATGAAATGCATTTAACCCTTTGGCATATGTATGTGTAAATACAGAAAATGCTTTTATACAATTTATAATCCTACACTAGGATATGCAATAGTGAAATCATAAAGGAATTATGGACTGCACATTTAAATCTGCTGAACAACATTAGGTTTTATTGACATTTTTCCTTTACATGTTACTCCTGTACCAAATTAAAATTATTTCATTTGCTTTCTGTAATGGCCTAGATGTGTGTTGCAAAGCTTAATTTTATGTAATACTTACTGCATATGCTGGGTGATCTGTAGCTAAACCAAAATCACCAATTTTCACATGATCATCAAAATCTAAAAAAATGTTCACCGGCTTCAAATCTCTGTGAATCATTCCCTGTTAACACAGTGAAAAAAAAAACGTTTGAATCAGAGTGGCTGAGAGAAAAATTCCTTCCAGGCTATAAAACAGCATTGGAAAGGGATCCCCTTTTTGGTTCTGTATACAGTACCAACCCATTCCACTAATTCATCAGTGATTGATACTGGGAAAATATTTCAAGGTGTTAAAAACAGCAAAAAATAATTTTAAGTGACAATATACACCCAATAAGGTATTTTAAAACTAACTAAATTGTGGTAACAATAAAACAAGTCTAGAGCAATTTAAAAACACCAATGCAGGTTTATGATGCACCATTCCAGAACCTTATAAAACTGAGTGTGAAACAAGAAAAATCATTGTATATATTTGACAGTTGCTAACAAGAGGAGATATTGTAACGTTTACTAACCTTCTCATGTATGTAAGCTAATCCATCCAAAATTTCTCGGAAAAGTCTCCAAAGTCGACTAGTATCTTCATACAATCCCTGGTCGATAGTGTCCCGTAATGTGCTCTTTTCGCAATACTCCATCTTCAGTCACAAGGAAAAGAGAGATGTTTGTAGTTAAGAAAAAAAATTGTCAGAAGATTTCCTCTGTCAATATGTTAATACTCAGCTCTGTACTACAACCAAACACAGTCAAGAGCAACTTGTAAACACCCTATCTCCATAACTGTGATGTCCAACAATTTGGAATTTTCTGTGAGAAGTATTTCTACTAGAAAAAAACTGTATTGTCATCTATGGATATTATCACAACTTCCGTCATTCCTGTACTAACAAACACTTAAAAACCAACTCCTCCCTGACTCTAATTTAAAAACACAAAAAACACCCAGTGGAACTCTAGTCTAGAAAAAAATGCTAGTTTAAAATGGCTTTTAAAATATTTCTGGGTTGATTTTGCTTAGGTCTTTAACTGCTTGTATTAAAACAACATATATATGTAAAAACATGCAGGAATTGCCATACCAGAGAAGACCAGAAGTCTTATGTTGACAGGTTTGATGTATTTCACATTCTTTTTTCCATAACAAGAATACACATATTAATTGGCCAAACCTTTTTAAAAAACATCCTAGTTTTATATACTAAGGAAACCTTAATCTTCAGAGTTTCATTTCAGCAATCTGATTCTGTTTGGTTACTTGTCCAGCTATACAGAGAAAGCAATTAATTTGTGTTTACACAACGTATGGTTTATCTAATAACCTTGCTATTCTCCATAACCAAATATCACCCACATCAGATGTCTAACCTGAATGAACAGACAGTGTACTGTCTGAACCACTGAAGCGGAGTCTTCTTTACTGTGACTATTCTTTTGATGGCATTCTTCATCCTACACCACAGAAACAAACAAACAACAGTTAAGCTAATACAGAGAGGTCCAGTTCCTTAATCATCAAATCATTTTCAGATGACCAGAATACATTCTTGATTGTGACTTTCTGTGGCTATATTGTGAGCATAGTAAGACAGGAAGAAGTGTCGTACCTTCTCTACCCATTAACACTGCTTCATTTTCAAAATATTAATGAATATTTTTATCATTATCAAGTAATAGAGAAAGGGTACAAAGTGGAATATCTGTATTTAATCTGAACCTCAAACTACCTTTGTGGAAAAAAAGCATGGGTAATATACTTAGAAAAGTAAAATGTTACCATACAGTTCAGTGAACTATTACAAAATCCAACAAAATGTCTATTCTTTAGTGATCAAAATGCATTGCACTGGAGTTTGTGTTTTTAACCCATATCAAAGTTAGTGACTGAAAACTATATTGATACAAGCTGTCCACAGTGCCAAAAGAGCACAGATAGAAGGAGGAAAGATAAATTTAAGGTTAAATATCTTGTCAACCACTAGAACTAAAGACATATGCCGTCTGCTACAAAATAACTGGGAACATCAGCTTTTTAATGATTCTCCAGTGATATGTTGTAATGATTTCATGCAGCAAGTGGTAAGGGGTTGGATCTTAAAAAAAAAATAATCACATTATTCTGATTAATATTCTCTTTCCCCCCATTTCAATTGTTAAATTAAGAACTACTAGAACTATAATAGCAGCAAAGAATCCTGTGGCACCTTATAGACTAACAGACGTTTTAGAGCATGAGCTTTCGTGGGTGAATACCCACTTCATCAGATGCATGTAGTGGAAATTTCCAGGGGCAGGTATATATATGCAGGCAAGCTAGAGCTAACAAGGTTAGTTCAATCAGGGAGGATGAGGCCCTGTTCTAGCAGCTGAGGTGTGAAAATCAAGGGAGGAGAAACTGGTTTTGTAGTTGGCAAGCCATTCACAGTCTTTGTTTAATCCTGAGCTGATGGTGTCAAATTTGCAGATAAACTGAAGCTCAGCAGTTTCTCTTTGAAGTCTGGTCCTGAAGTTTTTTTGCTGCAGGATGGCCACCTTAAGATCTGCTATAGTGTGGCCAGGGAGGTTGAAGTGTTCTCCTACAGGTTTTTGTATATTGCCATTCCTAATATCTGATTTATGTCCATTTATTCTTTTCCGTAGAGACTGTCCAGTTTGGCCGATGTACATAGCAGAGAGGCATTGCTGGCATATGATGGCGTATATTACATTGGTGGACGTGCAGGTGAATGAACCGGTGATGGTGTGGCTGATCTGGTTAGGTCCTGTGATGGTGTCGCTGGTGTAGATATGTGGGCAGAGTTGGCATCGAGGTTTGTTGCATGGATTGGTTCCTGAGCTAGAGTTACTATGGTGCGGTGTGCAGTTACTGGTGAGAATATGTTTCAGGTTGGCAGGTTGTCTGTGGGCAAGGACTGGCCTGCCACTCAAGGCCTGTGAAAATGTGGGATCATTGTCCAGGATGGGTTGTAGATCCCTGATGATGCATTGGAGGGGTTTTAGCTGGGGACTGTATGTGATGGCCAGTGGAGTCCTGTTGGTTGGTTTTTGCAGTAGGAGGCTTCTGGGTACACGTCTGGCTCTGTGGATCTGTTTCCTTATTTCCTCGTGCGGGTATTGTAGTTTTGAGAATGCTTGGTGGAGATTTTGTAGGTGTTGGTCTCTGTCTGAGGGGTTAAAGCAGATGCGGTTGTACCTCAATACTTGGCTGTAGACAATGGATCGTGTGATGTGCCCGGGATGGAAGCTGGAGGCATGAAGGTAGGCATAGGAGTCGGTAGGTTTTCAGTATAGGGTGGTGTTAATGTGACCATCACTTATTTGCACAGTGGTATCTAGGAAGTGGTAGATTGGTCCAGGCTGAGGTTGATGGTGTGGTGGAAGCTGTTGAAATCGTGGTGGAATATTTCCAGAGTCTCCTTCCCATGGTCCAGATAATGAAGATGTCATCAGTGTAGTGTAGGTAGAGAAGGGGCATGAGTAGACGAGAGCTGAGGAAGCATTGTTCCAGGTCAGCCATAAAAATATTGGCATATTGTGAGGCCATGTGGGTGCCCATAGTGGTGCTACTGATCTGGGGATATATATTGTCATCAAATTTGAAATAGTTGTGTGTGAGGATAAAGGCACAGAGCTCAGCAGCCAGTTGTGCTGTAGCATCATCAGGGATAGTGTTCCTGACAACTTTATTCCATCTGTGTGTGGGATGTTTGTGTAGAGAGCCTCTACCTCCATGGTGGCTAGGATGGTGTTTTCTGGAAGGTCACCAATGCATTGTAGTTTCCTCAGGAAATCAGTGGTGTCACGGAGATAGCTGGGAGTGCTGGTGGCATAGGGTCTGAGTAGAGAGTCCACATATCCAGACAGTCCTTCAGTGAGAGTGTCAATGCCCGAGATGATGGGGCGTCCAGGATTTCCAGGTTTGTGGATCTTGGGCAGTAGATAGAATAACCCTGGTCGGGGCTCTAAGGGTATGTTGATTTGTTCTGGTGTTAGTGTAGGGAGTGTCCTGAGTAGATGATGCAGTTTCTTAGTGTATTTCTCAGTGGGATCTGAGGGAAGTGGCCTGTAGAATTTGGTATTGGAGAGTTGTCTGGCGGCCTCCTTTTGGTAGTCAGACCTGTTCATGATGACAACAGCACCTCCTTTATCAGCCTCTTTGATGATAATGTCAGGGTGGTTTCTGAGGATGTGGATGGTATTGCGTTCTGCACGACTTAGGTTATGAGACAAGCAATGTTGTTTTTCCACAATTTCTGCCTGTGCACGTCAGCAGAAGCATTCAATGTATAGGTCCAGACTGTCATTTCGACCCTCAAGAGGAGTCCATGTGGAATTCTTCTTCTTGTGCTGTTGGTGGGAGGGCACCTGTGTATCAGTGTGCCATTCAGTGTTGTCCTGAAAGTATTCTTTGAGTCGGAGACGGCGAAAGTAGGCTTCCAGATTGCCGCAGAACTGTATCATGTTGGTGGGGGTGGCAGGGCAGAAAGAGAGTCCCCGAGTTAGGACAGACTTTTCTTCTGGGCTGAGTGTGTAGTTGAATAGATTGACGATATTGCTGGGTGGGTTGGGGTACCACAGTTGTGGCCCCATGTGGCAGGTAGGAGCTAAAACCCCTCCAACGCATCATCAGGGATCTACAACCCATCCTGGACAATGATCCCACACTTGCACAGGCCTTGGGTGGCAGGCCAGTCCTTGCCCACAGACAACCTGCCAACCTAAAACATATTCTCACCAGTAACTGCACACCGCACCATAGTAACTCTAGCTCAGGAACCAATCCATGCAACTGTCATAAACAGATAGCTAAGGGTTAATGTCTCTTTCACCTGAAACACCTGACCAGAGAACCAATCAGGAAACTGGATTTTTTCAACTTTGGGTGGAGGGAAGTGTGTCTCTGAGTCTTTTGTCTGCCTGCCTGCTTCTCTGAGCTTTGGAGAAGTACTTTCTATTTTCTAGTCTTCTGTTTCTAAGTGTAAGGACAAAGAGATCAGATAGTAAGTTCTATGGTTTCTTTTCTTTGGTATTTGCATGAATATAAGTGCTGAAGTGCTTTGATTTGTATTCTTTTTGAATAAGGCTGTTTATTCAATATTCTTTTAAGCAATTGACCCTGTGTTGTATCATCTTAATACAGAGAGAACATTTGTATTTTTTCTTTCTTTTTATATAAAGCTTTCTTTTAAGACCTGTTGGAGTTTTTCTTTACTTCAGGGAAATTGAGTCTGTACTCACCAGGGAATTGGTGGGAGGAAGAAATCAAGGGGAGAGCTGTGTGTTGGATTGCTAGCCTGATTTGACATTTCCTCTGGGTGAAGAGGAAAGTGCTTTTGTTCCAGGATTGGGAACGGAGAGGGGGAATCACTCTGTGTAGTTTCACAGAGCTTGTGTCTGTGTATCTCTCCAGGAGCACCTGGAGGGGGGAAGGGAAACAGGATTATTTCCCTTTGTTGTGAGACTCAAGGGATTTGAGTCTTGGGGTCCCCAGGGAAGGTTTTTCAGGGGGACCAGAGTGCCCCAAAACACTCTAATTTTTTGGGTGGTGGCAGCAAGTACCAGGTCCAAGCTGGTAACTAAGCTTGGAGGCTTCCATGCTAACCCCCATATTTTGGACGCTAAGGTCCAAATCTGGGAATAAGGTTATGTCAGCAACAAACCTCGATGCCAACTCTGCCCACATATCTATACCAGCGACACCATCACAGGACCTAACCAGATCAGCCACACCATCACCGGTTCATTCACCTGCACGTCCACCAATGTAATATACGCCATCATATGCCAGCAATGCCCCTCTGCTATGTACATCGGCCAAACTGGACAGTCTCTACGGAAAAGGATAAATGGACATAAATCAGATATTAGGAATGGCAATATACAAAAACCTGTAGGAGAACACTTCAACCTCCCTGGCCACACTATAGCAGATCTTAAGGTGGCCATCCTGCAGCAAAAAAACTTCAGGACCAGACTTCAAAGAGAAACTGCTGAGCTTCAGTTCATCTGCAAATTTGACACCATCAGCTCAGGATTAAACAAAGACTGTGAATGGCTTGCCAAGTACAAAACCAGTTTCTCCTCCCTTGTTTTTCACACCTCAACTGCTAGAACAGGGCCTCATCCTCCCTGATTGAACTAACCTCTTTAGCTCTAGCTTGCTTGCATATATATACCTGCCCCTGGAGATTTCCACTACATGCATCTGATGAAGTGGGTATTCACCCACAAAAGCTCATGCTCCAAAACGTCTGTTAGTCTATAAGGTGCCACAGGATTCTTTGCTGCTTTTACAGACCCAGACTAACACGGCTACCCCTCTGATACTAGAACTATAATAAAAATCTTTGATTTATATCATCTAAAAGCAGCTCAGCATCCCAGCTTTCAATTGATTTAAAGTATTCATCTTTAATTTTGGCATTCAGAGATCAGCTACTAAAATTTGGTGAATATTAAAACTCCAAACTTTCAAGTACCTATGCTCATGAGTTTACAAATGAGTAGTCTCATTTAACTCAATGAAAATAGGAGTCCTGACTCTCAGTTTCCATCTATAAGCAGGAGACCATTTTATTATTGTTAAAATACACACTGGTTGTGTGTAGTCTATGCTTTCAGGGACGATCTCCAATGGTGTCCCTATATATCGAAGAGCCAGATTGATCTGCGGATTGTAAATTTATATTCCTACCTCCAAATGTTACTTTATCCCCTTTGTTCTTCCAGTACTTAGTAATTTTATATTTACCAGAGTAGGACTTTTACTGTTTTCATCCTCATTATCAAAAATTATATCGCTTTCAGAATCTGCAGCTGGTCTGTTTAGGAAAAAAGAAAGAAGAAAAAGCAAACTTGAATTTGTGATGAATACATTTACCATCCCTTTTGCAAGGATATTAGTATGTTATATACTATAAACATAGAAAATTTGACAAAAAAAATGCACTCGAACTGTGTGCTTAAATGCAGCAAAAATATTTCTTGACAGATCATCATATCTCCAAGTTACTAAAAGGGAGACAAGTATTTCCAAACATATATTTTATTTCTGCACCTCTTAGGCAGATTTCACATATGTATTTCAGAAATGCATCCCCAGAAGATCATGTCCTATCACTGACAAAAAAAAATATAGTGGAGGAACACATCCCAGCTACTTTTCTTACTTTATCGTGCTCTCACTCTCCTATTTGTCCTGCTACTTCCTGGCATCTGATTTGACTTTTCTGGAGCCACTTCTTTTTGTCTGTGCCCAACAAGCAGATTGTCTCTGATATAGGATAAAACTATTGTATGGCCTGATCCTGCAAACGCATCAAGGGGACTACTCATGTGAGTGACTTTATTCTCATTCATGCTTGCGGGATTAAGCACTTGGTTCTCCCTTTGCTTTTCTCTTCCAGTGTCTAATGCTGGCAGCACTGTTAATTTCTCCTGGACAGCATATCAGGCTTTTGTCAGGTAGGGAAAAAAATGTTCAATAGAGCAGGATTGAGCAATCTTATCTTCCAAAATAACCCCATTTATAAAAACGCTTAGAAGCTTAAGGCTGAACTTTCCATCCCTCTCTGCCCCCCCAATGCAAGCTGTCACTGATCTATTGTAAATTTTGCTCATCACAGCTATTTGGCTGCTGGCAAATAAAGTATTATACAAAATATTAAAATGTTCATTTGGAATAGCACATTATGGACAGAGGTGAAAGTAACTTAAAGGATTTACTAGTACCCCAGAGTCCTTGGGAGGGAGTGGGGCCTCAACCGGAAGAGTCGAGGCCTTTAAATCCATGAGCGCTTTAAATCAGGATTCATGGGGCAAGGGCTGGGGCTGTAGAAGCAGCAGCTGGGAGCCCTAGGCCCTTTAAATCACCCCTGGAGCTACCAGCTGCAGAGGCGGCTGGGAGCCTCAGGGGTGATTTAAAGGGCCCGGGGCTGCTGCTACCACAGCTGAGCCCTGGACATTTTAAATCACGATCGTAGGGGGCTCCTGGCTGCCACCGCTACCCTGGGGCCCCGGGCTCTGGCAGAGCTTTAAAGGGCCTGGGACTCTGCTGCAGTAGTGGCAGCCGGGAGCCCCTGACCCTTTAAATCACCGCCAGAGCCCCGCTGCTGCTACCCCAGGCAGCAGTGGTAGCCCCAGGGCTCTGGCAGCAGGGCTCTTTCAGCAATTTAAAGGGCCTGAGGCTCCAGCTGCTGCTGGGATCTTTCAGGAGCTCCAACTGTTCCTTTAAATTGTCACCAGAGGAAGCTGATCTGCGCCAATATGGTGCACCGGCTCTTGCACCATACCACGGCATACCAGCTTACTTTCACCTCTGAGTATGGATAAATGTTATTTACCAAACAGACATGGGATGTAAAATGGATATCAGAATTTGGACTTGACAATTTTCTTCCTAATGCTAAAGCCTACTTACAAGAATGACTGCGAAAACACTCCTCCACCATCATCATCTTCATCACTGGACTCCTGATCAGCTCCACTAAATTTGGTGCTAGAAGATCTCTCACAAGAGGTGCTCCACTCAACTGAACTTGTCAAAACAGGAGGAGGGGCATTAGCTTCCACATCATCTGTTGATTCTTCTTCATTCTTCCCATTCAGATCTAACTTGGCAGATGTTTTTTTCTCTTCTGTAGTTTCTGATGTTGAGGTACTGGGAGGGGGTTTTTCATGTTTTTCTATCCAAGCATTGTAGTACCTCACAATATTTTCATGATTCAGACGAGAAAGTAATGTTACTTCACCTTTAATTCTCCGGAACTGCTTGCTGGCAGGATTTATGTGAATACGTTTCACAGCATAGTAGCAGCCATCGAGTTTGTTTTGTACCTGCGAGTTAAAATAAATCTCACCTTACAGGACTGTTAGTTCATTCACACTTGGAGCTCCTGAAAGGTGCCAGAGTGACAGGACTGAAGAAGCCCTCCATTTATCTGTGAAACAAATGCAACTGCAGTGTAAGCCTCCCCACACTGCCTCACCAGTATACCTCTATCCTGAGCCCAGGAACTAGAGCAGGGGTAGGCAACCTATGGCACACGTGTCAAAGGCGGCACGCGAGCTGATTTTCAGTGGCACTCACACTCCCCAGGTCCTGGCGGGCTCTGCATTTTAATTAAATTTTAAATGAAGCTTCTTAAACATTTTTAAAACCTTATTTACTTCACATACAACAATAGTTTAGTTATATATTATAGATTTATAAAGAGAGAGCTTCTAAAAACGTTAAAATGTATTACTGGCACATGAAACCTTAAATCAGAGCGAATAAATGAAGACTCGGCACACCACTGCTGAAAGGTTGCTGACCCCTGGACTAGAGCAAAAGTGTAGTTAGGCCTATTCAATTCTTGGCCTCTGCTTAGGGCTATCAGTAAGGATAACAATGCTCATGAGAGTTCCACATATTTCAAAAATAAAATACCATAACATTTAATATATATTTCATGGAAAAATGCATACACAAGAATGGTTCTATAAAACGAAGGGGAGTGACTTTCCATACTGAACCTTGATGACTGCTCCAAAAGCCCCTTTGCCAAGGAGCTGTAACTCTTCAAACTCAGTGTAGTAACGTGAAAATTGCCTCTGTGTTTCTGTGAAGAATGCAGCACTAGGTACGTGACTGCTGGCGATAACAGTCTCAATGTAATCTATTCCTGCTGAATCTGAAACAAAGGTAACAGTTGACCATAGTACAGAATGTGGAAAAAAGCAATGCAATGTTAACCAGTCATCAGAAGGAATAATGACACATACTTTAAAGAACCATGATCAAGTATGACAGGATGGCAGACTAAGACGTGGAAAGTAGGGCTCTCCTGTTAGGTTTTCCTAGGCTCAGGTACTAAAACCCTACATTAAAGTTCAGGGTAAGTACTAATGAATCATGCCACTAGATAAGCACAATTAGCTCGAACAATAACAGAAAGGGTTTGGAAAAAAGTGTCTTTGGACTAGAGGAGGGAAATCCTAGGAACAGCCTTGCTCAGGAGAAAGTTTAGGCTAAGGTTTTACATTCTGTTATTGTTTCTGAATTATCAGTAAAGCCAGACTCCAGGAAGGGAGCTAGATTGGACACTAATTCAGGGTCACTGTGTTCTGCTGAAGGTGGGGTACAGACTGAGCCAGTTCACATCAAGTAGCTACAAAACAAAGATATGTGGTCTTTACCTTATAAAATATTTTATACAAATAAGCACAGGTTCTTGATATTCCTACAGCTCAAGCTACCTGCATGCACCTAATTTCATATATGCATTTGTGTTTACCTTCCCATCATTAATTACTTAATGCCAGGGTATAGCAGAAGAGACTGAATTCTTTACCATCTGGATTTTCTTCCACTACAGGTATTTTCATTTGTGGAGGATTTATAAAACTGTGTTGTAACAACTGCTGAGGACTCCATCTTTCCTTATCTTCCAAGCAAACACATCTAGAAACCAACCAGAAACAACTATTTTTTCACAAAACTATGTATTGGGCTCTAAACAGAGCTCCCCTACATTTTAGAAACATGAAGGGAAATACGACTACCACCGTTTTACAGATAGAGAATAGGGCACAAAGAGACTAAGTGATTTGCCCAAGGTCACACAGGAAAGCTGTAGTGGAACATGGAACTGAATCCACATCTACAGAGTTCCAGGCTAATACAGAAAGCCCTGGACCATCATTCTTCTATAGAATTATTACTAGTAAGACAGATGGATTTGGTTATACTGTTGAAAAAACCTGTTCCAGAAAACTTTATTTTAGAAGTTAGAAAAGGGAAAAAAAATAAGACGGCAGAGAAAAGGAACAAAACGATGGACACATACTTTTTCAGAAAATCTTCAAAGTCAACAGGTAAGTCATTAGGAATAGTGACCGGATATTCCCTGGTTACTTGTCCCTGGCTTAGAGAAAGCAGTAGCAGGCCCAGACGCCAGATATCTCCTTTTTTTCCAGGCTTGTTAGGCAGAGCATCCTCACTAAATCGAACTTTGGTTTGCTCAAAAACATCCTCCTTACAGATATCAGCTAGGCGCTTTGAAATGCTGTAGTCCGTCACTTTGATATTTCCTTCGGTATCTACCAGGATACTGGAAGCACACAGGACTTTGTGCACCACTGAATTACTGTGCAAGTAGTCAAGAGCAGACAAAAGTTGTGTTGCATAGTGGCGCAGCTGATCAATGGGAATCGGGACCTCTTTGCTCAGGTGTGCAGAAAGGCTAGATCCATTAATATGCTCCACTAAAATATCTACCACAATTGAATCATCATGCTCTTTAAGGATCATGGACATGTAACGTACTATGTTTGGGTGATTTAGCTTCATGAGTGAGCTGAACTCAGTTTCTGCACCCTGAATCTGTTTAAGAGAAACAAAATATAACATGCATTAACAAAATCTCACGTCATGAAAGTGGTATTAAAAAAGTACATTTTGAATAAGGACAAGTGAACTTGTATGCACAAGAGAAGAACCAAACTTCATACCAAGACCTACATCAATTTTTTTGAGGTTTGAAAAAAATTTGGATAATTTCAGTAAGAGATGTTTTGTGTTCTCATGCTTCTGCACTTCCTGGCTTCTAAATTTAGATGGGAATAGAAGCATTGAAACACCAAAGGCTATTCTCTCAACAGCACCAACTTAAATCTTGCATAGTCAAGGGTTTAGCTCAACTTTCAATCAACATCCAAATATTTGGGTGCTACCTGAAGAAAAACCATCCTGGTGCCTTTTGAGATGTACTCATTAGTAATTTTTAAATCAGAGTCTAACACAGAGTAACCCAAATAATACAAAGGCCCTGGGAGATGCCCAGATAACTTAGTATATTCAAAGGAGATGGCAAGCAGAGTGAAGCAATGTGTCCTGATGGGAACTGACTTTAAGCGCACATTTTAGAATGAATGACCAGCTTACTCAGTGTAATTATACTGAATACACAGGATGTGACTCCTGGAAAGATTAAAGGAATACATAACCCTGAAATTCTGCTCCTGTAGTGTTTCTGGGAGTGGTAGGGTTTGCACCAGCTCTTTTTCCTGGCTCTTGGGGTCCCTTCCTCAAGCACCTCTGTTCTGCCTCTCCTTTATGGAGAATTGTTTATTCAAACCTAACTTATTCTGAAATGGGGTTGATGGACATGCCATTAATTCAATAATAGGGTGTCAGATGTATAAGCTAGATAATAAAAATTATCTACTATAAATTAAGTTATAGCCTTTTACGTACTAAAAGATTCCCAAAATTCACTCACACTCCTTTGTGTCCCACATCTCTATTTGAATACCTTGTCTCCAAAAGGGAGTGCTATGTATGAAATTCACAGTCCCAAATATTGTATTTTAAGTTACAATAGCACTTCTGTAATAAATCTGTTTCCACTTGCTCACCCTTTATAAAAAAAAATCCCCCTTTGAGCTGAAATGTCACATTATTTGGTCTCAGCCCAATATTTGATTTGCAAGAGTTTCAAATCAAGGCAGAATTTTCCCCTGAAACTTCAAGCCAAAAGACTTAAATATGTTCTACTGACCATGCACAGCAGCACATTTGTACCTAAAAATTTCAGCTTGAGATCCCTATCCCAGGGTTAAGTGAGGACATCATAGTCTGGTACCAAAGACAACATTTTCTTCTGCTATAGAGCTATGCCAGAGAAGCTCGATTTTCCCCTTCTCTAGATTTTTCCTTAATATTGTATTAACAGATTTTACGTATGTATTATAGAAAATATGCCTATGACCTCTGAACAAATCAACATCTCTGTTAGTGAATGATGTTCAAACACTGGAATTTTCAATCTCATCACCAGCGTCTCAGTTCAATATACAATGCTAAACAGTATAACTGACAGCCAGAGCAAAAGCATGAAAAAAAAAATTCAAGCCAAATAGAAAATAAGCGTATTTAGTACCTGTTTTTTGCATTTATCAACTTTTTCCTTTTCTTGAGTTGTAAGAAATCTTCCCATTTTTTTCTGCCATTGAAGAACCCATTCATATACTAAGACAAAGTTGCCAGTATATATTTCCAAGGCATTGTAGACTGATTTTCCAAGCTGTTCATCCTTGTCTACACATAAAAAGAGAGAGAGAGAAAAACATAACTTCTTTCACTTCTAATGGGCCTGAAAGAGTTCCTACAAATGGTGAATAAACATTAAAATGTTTGCTTTTTAGTTAATTTGGTTCAATCTTAAAATATAAACCTAATCAAAATGAGAACAAAATTTGTAACTGAATTTGATATAAATTGCCTGCAGAATATCAGCTCCATTGAAATCAAATGATTGACAAAAAAAAAATAATAATCAAACTACAGGAAAATGTACAACAAACTTTACATTAAAATAAAATGACATATGTTTTATGTAAGAATTTGAGGTTTCAGTAACCAAACATCCTTTTCCTCTGACCAAATGCTTAATTTTATATATAATAGTTTAATCATGTGTCTTCAAAATGTACAATAAATAATGAAACTATGTTTGTTCACAGTAATATTTTCAACAGCAAATCCATTAAAGTGATATAGTGAGAGAGAATGCTGAAGAAGTTTGATGGTTAAATTCAGCAGAGTGTATAAAGCTCAGATGCTTATCTGAGCCTCCTAGCCTTGTCTACACTGAGATTTTTGTGAAACTCTCCTATTCATGCTGTAGTACCAGTGCTAACAATGGTGGGGGGCATCCTAGTATTGTCCAGCCCTACTATTATAATTGGTTTTAAGTATTTCATTCATAGCTGTAAAATTTTCAAATTTGGTAGCAATGTTTAACAAGCCTTCTATTTACAAATATAAAAACCAAATCCATTTATTTAGTATATTAGTCAAGTAAAGAATAACAATAAACACACTGAAATGTTTTCTCCCCTGGAAATGTTTATTCGAAGATCTAGATACATTTCACTTCAAATATCCCTAAAACAAATAAACAATATTCACTCAAGTAAAATCTCTCATTTCTCCCTCACACCCTTGACTGAGGCTCTCCATATCCCTATTGGAGCCCTTAGAACAACATCCTTCCCCTTCCCATCCCACCCTCCACACTTTACCCCTATTTACACCATTTAAAAGTCCCTTCAGCATGATTCCCTCCATGTGGCAGACACCTATCCACCCGATCCTCTTATGTGAGCAATGCATGCTTTTAAAAAGTAGTTTCAATTGCTGTTTTGCTCACCTATACATTTTCCTTTGTGAACAGTAAGCTGACCAGCACCACCAGTACTGAAGTTCAAAATTTCATAATTTCCAGGAGAATCTTCACTACTACATGCAGAATGTTGACGTTCTCGCCTGTAAATGTGAACAGTGTTATCTTCAGTTTGGAAATATATTACTAATACAATTGATACAGGTCTCAATCTTGTAAATGGACCTGGAGAAGCAGACCTTTGCACCCAGTGAGATACCCATTGATTTCAGTGAGACTGCATAAGAGCAAACATCTACTTGCATAAATCCAACTGCAAGATCAGGATCTTAGTTGTAATTAGCTTATAGATAAGTTAACATATTGCAGTCAGGGCCGCCCGGGAGGGGGGCAAGAGGGGCAATTTGCCCGGGGCCCCCACAAGTTTTTCGGGGCCCCTGGAGCGGGGTCCTTCACTCGCTCCAGGGGGCCCGGAAAACTCTTGCGGGGCCGGGCCCTGGAGCTTCTTCCGCTCCCAGTCTTTGCCGGCGGGGGGTAGGGGGGGTGTCCTTCCGCTCCAGAGCGGAAGGACCCCCCACCAGTGAATTACCGCCAAAGCGGGACCTGCCGCTGAAGTGCAACCCGGTCTTCGGCGGTAATTCAGCGGCGGGGGGCCCTTCCGTTCCAGGACCCACTGTCGAAGTGCCCCGAAGACCCGCGGTGGGGGCCCCCCGCCGCCAAACAGGGCCAGCCCTAGACATTTCACCGCGCAGGGGGCGCCCTGCCACTTGCTGGTCCCATGGCTCCGGTGGACCTCCCGCAGGCACGCCTGCGGATGCTCCACCGGAGCCGCGGGACCAGCGGACCCTCCGCAGGCACGCCTGCGGGAGGTCCACCAGAGCCGCCTGCTGCCGACGGCCCCAGGCCCCCGGAATCCTCTGGGCAGCCCTGATTGCAGTGGGTCTCTATACTTAGGCCCCAATTCAGCAAAGCATTTAAGCTGATGCTTCCATGCTTAATACAGGCCTTAATGTTTCTGCAGCCTCTGATTGCAATACTACTCTAAATATACCAGTAATTGATACTGTAGTTCTGAAAACAGTAAATGAACACACTCGATTTTGCTACATCTTCCAAAATATTTAAAAGAATATTTGAAAAAAATGGATTTAATTTTGCTAAATTCAATGCCATCTGCTGCAGCAGACTAGTCCCTAAATCTTAGATTTTGTTCAAAAAAGGATTAGGTGTGGGCTAAATGTTTATAGAAACAGGTTTTTTTTAAAGGAAATATTAAGCAACAAGTTTATTTTTTAATTAAGCATTGCCTGTTTTCCTGGAAACCCCAATAAAATGGCCTTCTGTTAACATGTTAGAACCCCCATATGAAACAGACCAACCTAGTTTCACTGTCTGAGCTGCATGAAGCAAAATAGTATATAGTATTTCTGTTGTGAAGAGGAAATTAGGTTATTAAAGATGAAATCATTTAAAAACAATATAAAGTGTTACTGGAAACACAAGAATTAACTTCTTGCGTAGAGAATGCTTCGCTTGCCATTGTATACCGGACCAGCAATCACAGCAGTATTATTCCCCTCTAACCCCAGAGTGCCTGGCACTCGGTATTTTTCAAAGTTAATATAAATATTGCTGTGTTTGCAGACACTCACACAGGACACTCAACAACGAGGCAGCCACCATTCAAAATCACTCAGATTATCTACATTTTAACAGGATCAGGAATTAAAGTTCCTGCACAGGTTTAATCAGCTTCAAAATTCTGTTAGCAAAAACACCAGCACACAGAAAGCCCTTTCCAAATAACAATCAGTGATACTTAGAGATGACAAAAATATAGGTTAGCACATACAGTTAGCATAAGGCTAGAAGCCTTTTGAAATGTTCAATTATGCAAAAGAAGGAAAAAACTAAATTAACAAGAGAGGTCCCCAAAGCATTTATGAAATAAATGTTGTATAAAAGAAGATTCTTCTGATAGATGTACAGTAAATACTATTACACAAAGAAATATACTGTCCTGTGAAAATAGAAAGTTAAATATATTGTACATGCCACTATATTAGATGATCTATACATTATTTAAATAAATTGATTAAATTGCACAGTTGCTCCTTGATGAGATGTCTCTTGATTGAAAATATAAGGAACCTAAAACAATCAGAAGTGATAACACTTCCAGCCAAGAAAACCACACTGCTTCAGAAAAAAACAGTTATTTTGCAGGATGGTGCACTGAAAGCCATCTCAATAGATGGGACTTCCAAGAATAGCACTTCAAATAGTCACTTAGATGTACTGCACATCAACTGCTAGAGTTTAGAACAGCACAGAATTAAGGACAGAACAGTTAGGGTACCTGACACTGTTGTATATTAACATCTCCTCAAGGCAGTTTCCCCTGGTCAAATAACAGCTTTTGCTTCTAACCTTATGAAGAGCCAAACACATGGGACAGCAATAGTTAGAGAGCAAGACTGAGCTCTTTGAACACTACTAATAACTAGGTGATAAATTTTCAATTACATTTTGTATCCAAAGACTGCACATAATAGGAGGCTCGGATTAAAATGTCCAGAAGGTCCTAAGTGCCCAAGTCACTTTTGACAGTGGGATTCAAGCACTTTTTTGAGTTGTGAGCAACAGCATAAAAATGAGCAAGCACACTGCCAGGTCATTAATCTAGACACATTTTCCAATGGCAACATGATGTCCAACTCAAGACTAGGGTGACCAGATAGCAAGTGAGAAAAATCGGGACGGGGGTGGAGGGATAATAGAAGCCCATATTAAAAAGAAAAACCTAAATATCAAATGAGACATTTGGTCACCCTACTCAAGACTTTCATAGTTTTCATCATCTATCTAGGTATTTATACTGTCAGTCACCATGGTATCCAAGCACCTACATTTCAAAAGGATTTTAAGACTATCAGAGGCTGCAAGTTCCTTTTTAATTTAATTTAGAGAAACTGAACATGTGAGTGCTTCCATTTTGTCTTAAGAGGTAGTTAATGTCACTGAAGATTTATAACCAGACAGCAAACATGGCCTGGTCCAATTAAGATTTTTTTTTTTTTTAAACAAAAAGGGTCTATTATCGTTCTTCCCCATACATGACTATCATTAATCACACTATCAGAGGGGTAGCGGTGTTAGTCTGGATCTGTAAAAGCAGCAAAGAGTCTTGTGGCACCTTATAGACTAACAGACGTATTGGAGCATGAGCTTTCGTGGGTGAATACCCACTTCGTCAGATGCACGTAGTGGAAATTTCCAGGGGCAGGTATATATATGCAAGCAAGAAGCAGGCTAGAGATAATGAGGTTAGTTTAGTCAGGGAAGATGAGGCCCTCTTCTAGCATCTGAGGTGTGAAAATCAAGAGAGGAGAAACTGCTTTTGTAGTTGGCAAGTTGCAGTTAATCACACTATTCACAAACAAAGATTAAGCACATTGCTCACCACCTCCCTTCACTCCTTAAGTGAATATTTTTGACAAAGTGCTCCAAAATATTTGCAAAATAACCTGGATCCTATCACAACATATAGGAAATCTAGGGGTCTTTTGTTTCAGGCAGGTTACATGGCCAGCGATCATGTGGGCAGCAAAAGTGTCAGGTGGCACAATTAGCTTGCTAGGGATGGACATAAACTGAATATCCAGCCAGATCGCCTTTGGGCCTAGCCAGAGATTGATCTAAGTGGTGCTCCATCTGCCAGGAGGCAGTGATCCCTTTGGGATTTTCCATGGAGGAGGAGGAGTAATTTATGCATTTGGGGTTTTTTTATGGTACAGAATACAATTACTACAAAACTGTTCAGCCTATTTATTGCCTCTGCACAGGTTTGTTTGTTTTTTTCTTAAACAAGAATACATAATCCTCTCTTTCCCATGTATTCCGCCCTCCTTCAAATGTAGTGTGTGGACATTTATTAACAGTGGTAAACTTAAACGAACCTAAAGTTTGTAACTTACACCTCAGACAAATTTAGAGACTAGTGTGTATATTTACTACTGTTCTTCATGAAATATAGGCCAAATCTGTTCAAGTACAGAACAATTTCCATCTACTGGTCAAGTAAAATCCAATCTGTTGTCAAAATACACTTTGACCACAAGGTGTACAGTGATTGCTCATCAACAACCTTGCCTTGTTCAGGCTGATTATTAAGTACTACTCACTGCATTAAGCTGATCTTCAATCACACTATTATGTATTACACACAAAAATCTATGTTAAATCTATTTTTATGGCTGCACAATCAAGCACTCAGAAGTTTGGAAATGCAGGAATTAAGGTTGAGTGTGCATCTTTAATTTGGCCTCCTTGTACCTAAGTATTACCATACAGGCTTTAATTACATGATCACACACTATTTTTAGTACAAGACCTCTGCCTCATTTGGTGAACAGGATGGATAGTGCTCAGTTAATGAACAGCTACTCAATATTTCCTTTTATCCTCTGTGTTCAATGTGTAGCCCAGGCCTTATTTACTGAACACTATTCAAACCTGGATTGGAAAACAGAGTTATATATTTTCTCATGGGCTTTTCTATGGCACCCATCACTAGAGTCCTTCACAAACATGAATTTATCTTAACAAAACCACTGTGAGGGGAGATGATGGCACAGAGAGATGAAGGTCAAAAGTATCCACTAATTTTGGGTGCTAATTTCAGGTGACTAGGACCTGATTTTTCAGAATATTTAGTATTATAAAGAACTTGACATGTTCATAGCACAGATCTCACTGATTTCAATTGCAGCTTTGAGTGCTCAGATCTTTGGTAAATGAGACCCCAGGGTATCAAGCTCTGCACCCAGAAAATAAGAAACACACAATTAATGATCACTTGGGAAAAGTATGGTTTACGTGACTTGCCTACAATCATTGTGACAGGGTACTCTGAAGCACTGTGGAATTGTGTAAGTTGGAAGAGGTTTTTTCTCTTTAAGAAAATTCTGTATTTTATAAAAGCTTTGTGCTGCATATGGTATGATTAAATGCACAAATGTGATACAAATGGAGTATGAGAGAAACTCTCAGCTTGTCTTCCCTGCCGCAGGCTTTATGCCTACTTATGCTGTACCATTTTCCTGTTCTAGTTCTTTTTCACTTTCTTTGAAAATTAAACTAGTTCCAGAGAGTGCTGACACTTGGAAATTGGAGTTACCATGCCAACAATTAGTCAAAAGAAACGGGAATTAATTGCCCTGATTTGATTCTAGGGGTTGGAAGTGAATGGTTATGCCTGGTGAGGAAAGCAGGTTCTGGGCCAAACAGCACAGGGGACGAGCCAGAAAAAAACAGAACAGTTTTCCTGAATTTGTGAAGACTGGGTGGTTCAGAAAGAATGGGTACCTTGTGTGTCTGGTGAGGATGAATCTTCTGAACTGGAACTGCTAATTTATGAACTGAAGTCAGGATAGGCAGATGAAAGCCATTTACTGGAGCAGTTATGCAGTCAATTTAAATTCTGAAAGCTGCAGGCATTCAGAATCCAGATACTGGGATGTTTAAACCTCATGAGCTGAGACTAAAGCTGGGAAGACTGCACATGGAATGCACTGGTAGTGAATCAATTAAAAATAAGTGTAAAGGGCTTTGCGCATGTCCTTTCCCAGTCTGAGGAAGAACGAATAAAATTTATATTTAACCCTCAAGAAAGAAAACACATGCAACTGCTTTATTAAAGCTAGATCGACTGATCAACAGGTCTACAAGGCAGTCACAGGGGAACTTTGTGGACAAGATAGCGATAGAATCCAATTCTTCAAGGCAGCATTCAACTACTCTTAACTATGAGACCATCTTTTCACTTCCTGCACACTCCCCTGCCTCATTCACTATACACCCTCCTACTTCTGGAACAAATGAGGCAGGGTCCTATAGACAACAGCCTTCTTTAGTACACAGCCCCAATTCATCCTTACAGCAGGTCCACCTTGTGCATTGAATGAAATCAGGGGTCCTGCAAAAAAATAGTATGTAGCCACATAATTAAAGACTGTATACTAATACATACATACAAGGAAAATTAATTAAGGTTGCACTAGCATTTCCTAATTTTTTGAGCGTTTGGGCTTTGCAACAGTAATATTCTCTTATCATATTTTGTGTGGTTTCCTGGGTTTTTAAAAAAGCAAACTGAAAAAAAACAACAAATTTAATCATGTGGCCTTATATCGACATCCTTTCTATCCACTGCACACACTTCTGCCACTTCAGTTAATGCAGTAACTGATAGCTCTAATAAGTTACCCTCTACCTGGAGCAGCACAAGAGGGGGACTCAACACACTATTTCCACATAGGTTTTACAGATATTTGCTGACAACAAAGAGATGGTGAGATTCAGGAATCCTGAGTTCCATTCCGGGCTCTGGAGGGGCACATGTTCTAGTGGAAACAGACTCTTCTGCCATATCCCTTCCCCACCTATGGTTCATCATCCCAGTTTCCTGGCCCAGATAGTCCTAATCTGTCTCCTCCTACTCCCCTCACAGGCTTCCAGTCCCAGTCTCCCTCCCTGAGCTCCAGTTTGTTGTTTCTCTACTGCATTCCCAACTCCTTGTCTCCGTCTCACCACTTCCTGGCTTCTCTTCTCGGTCTCCTTGCCCAACCAGTCCCAGAATCTCCTTCCCCTACCTCTCAGTCCCACTTTCTCTTCTCCACTCCAGCCAGAGTCTCACTAAATTTATCACAATCTATTCCTTTCCTCTCCTGGCTCCAGCTGTTGTCACCTCTGCATTTATATCAGACAACATCTTCCTCTACACTGCCTAGGTCACAGCACAGCACAGAGAGCAGAAGAGAGAGACTCCCTACTTGCAGTTCCAGGATCTAGCTCCATCCTGGCCTGGAGCAGCAATTTCAAGGAGGTCCAGCACTGCTCCTGTAGTGCTGGGATGGAGGGAGCATGCTCAGTTGCTCTGTAGGGATGGTATATGCATAGTCTGAATAGCACTAGGAGCTGTGAGAGGCTTTATGCCTAGTGAGGATGGAGTCTTCAGAGATTTTTAGCTCCTAAAATAAAAAATATATCTGAAGATTTTTCAAAGGCTTATAACTGCACCAAGTTTGGGCAGATTTTCACATGGAGGCAATAGACACATCCCTGACAGAGGCCACTCACTGACAAATTTCAATTTCCTTCTCCAAAGCATGGGGCTAATAGAAGTTTTCAAAGAAAAGGTCACCAGACTTTAACTTTAGCAAAACATCAGACTTTTCTCTAGCCTCATTCTCAGAAATGACTGAACCATTCTGGCTGAAATTTTTGGGGATCTAAATGAGATAATATGACCAGTGAGTTTTCCCTTATGCTCTCTATACAGACTACTAGCATGAAGCACACTACTAGTGCTTAAGTAGTAATGACAACAGAGTTAATGGAAACCACTATGCAGAGGCTTTCATTTATAAAGTCAGAAGAAGTATTCAAATATTGATGCTGCACATAAAACTTCATAACAGTCAATCAATTCCTATCTACAAGTAGTTATGAATCATTACATATGTCCAGTGACAAAGCAGTGCAGAATGAATTCTAAGCAGAAACTGGACAGTTTGGGACCACACAAATACGGCAATTTGTTGTTCTTGTTTTAAAGGAGGGATGCTCAAAGCAAAAGCCAAGAACTAAATGCAGCCTTAGTCCCCACACTTCCTATCAATGCAAAGAGAAGATAAACCTGACCAACACCAGGTTTTCACTGACCCATCAGTAAGTCTGTAAAGCAATTTAAAGATTTAGTAGCACTAAGTAGTATTGCTGCTATTGCTGGTGAACTCAAACAAGCAATCTTTATTCAGCAAGGGAGATTCCAAAACAAGCTACCCTGGCTTGTACACATTTACATTTGCTAAAATAATTATGTAAGATTTATATACAAATTACGTGCACCCTCAGTGTTACAAAGTTTGGGTACCCTCAGTTCAAATCACAGCAGAAAAAACCCCTACGGAAATGAAAAGCAGAATTCTGAAAATAAGTGCCACGCTATTCCCAAGATTACTGGTGTGCCACTGAGATGACTCCATAGAGCGGCTACAAACAGACTATGGGGAACTCTCAATGCACTGTTCCCCATAGAACTTCATTAACAGACTTATGATTTAATTAGTGCTAGAAAATTATTTTGCAAGGGACCAGCATGCACATTTCCCCTTGGAACACTATTACTGGCTGGCTGCTCCCTGGGCACTCGAGAAAGGTTGTGTTTAACAGTACTACCAAGTTATTCCTCCTAAGGGAGAGCTAACTAATTTACTGTGCTGATACTCATTTGCCCTATCAGATAAATACATCAGGTTATTCTATTTGGTACAGTTTAAAAAGAAATCCTAAAAACAATCATAAAAGTCCCATAAGAAACTGCTCATTTATAGCTAGGGCCTCATGGATTCTGCGATGCTGTAGTGGCGGAATTTAAAATGGAATCCCCCCCATGCCTTGAAATCCACCTCCTGGTGTAAAATCTTAGCTTTCATTATTTAAAAATACGTTTCTAGCTCTTCATGGTGATGAGGATAACCATAAAAACACATGCTAAATGTAAGGGCATGTCTTCACGTACAGCGCGGCAGCTGCACAGCTGTGGTACTTTAGGCTATGTCTACACTGCCACTTTTGTCACTAAAACTTTTGTCGCTCAGGGTTGAGAAAAAACACACCTCTGAACAAGAAAAGTTTTAGCAACGAAAAGCATCAGTGTGGATACCGCTTTGTCAGCGGGACAAAGCTACCACCCCTCACTAGAGGTGGCTTTATTTTTGTTGCCAGGAGAGCTCTCTCCTGGCGACAAAGAGCAACCACATAGTGCACCTTACAACGGCATGGCTGCAGCGGCACAGCCATGTCGTTGTAAGGTGCACATTGTAGAAACAGCCTTAGTGAAGGTGTTCCTATGCCAACAGGAGAACTTCTCCTGTCAGCATAGTTAATCCACCTCCCTGAGATGCAGTAGTTATGTTGGCAGGAGAAGCTCTCCCACCAACACAGCGCTGTCTACATGGGGGGGTTAGATCAGTATAACTACGTTGCTCTGGGCTGTGGATTTTTCACACTCCTGAGCAACATAGTTATACCGACATAGGTCTGTAGTGTAGACCTGGTCGTAGTCAATATAATGACTGAATTTGCACAGGCAGAAAAAAATAGTTCAGAGGTGTGAACTGCCCCATTCATCTTAATGCTAAAACCCACAGATGACAATTTACATCATCATGTAACTAGATCACTGCTAGTCATTTTGGCAGAAACATTCAGCAAATGTAACTATCCTAAACCCAAACTGCCTCCACAGCTCCCAAGGCAGAAAATAGTAAAATAACATGGAGTTACTATACTATTATTAATTCTCATATTAAATATTTATATAATTAATACTTAAATATCAATGTTAATAGTCCATTAAAATTTAGGGATTTAAAATGTTATGGAGCTGCTGCGTAATTTCCAGTGTCAACACCAGAGTGCATGTACCAAAATTGACCTTCTAAAAGATTTTATGTCCAACTCACCACAGGTGTCGCTCATAGTAAAGAGAAGTTTATCTGGCTACACAGGTGCACATATTATGTCAGTATTTCTAACCAACATTTTAAAATACTTAATAAACTGCATAATTTTACAAGGACCTTAATTAAAACTGATACAGTCCTCAAATTAGGAATATGACAAAAAGTAATTAATTTCTCATTCTTATAGATAAAATTGTTCTTCTGAGATGGACTAGTGCAGCAAATCCTATTCATCACAAGACAAGTATCTGAAGTAATATGACACTGATGATAGTTTAAACTCATATCATAACAGCAACCACATGGGTCACCTGACAAAAATAACCACCTTAGCTGGGACAAAAGCAACTAGCAAATGAAGAAAATTTCAGTTAGTAAGATCTACTGTCCCCTTACAGTAATATCTCCTGGAAATTTGTATTTGGACAGAAGGTAAGGTTTCATTAACAAATAAAACCCCCACTCTTTCTTGTTGTGAAGACAACCTTCAAAAATTAAACTGGCAAACTATTTTGTTAATTCTGCAACAAGAAACTAACAATGGCACCAGGAGAGGTTTCAGATGTCCCTATTTATTTCCAACATATTAAGGAGAGTTGGAAAAAAAAGATCTATTTATTTTACATGAACAAGTAAAATATAAATGATACTGTGCCAAGTCAATACAGAAGATGTAGTTTATACACACACACAAATAAGAACAGCATGTATTATTGTGATTTCATATATCAAGGTCATTTGTCTTTTGCATAGCAGGCACAAATAAATCATCTTAGTACAGCCTAGTGGAACCTTATTAAAGAGAAGAAAAGACAATTTAGGAATATTTAAAAAGCTTTATGGAATATAATGGCGGTCAAATATGAATGAATGCCCACAGAAGAGGGTGGGCAGTGAAAGCATCACATGAGGAGATAGAGATGACACAAGTGTTTTTTTTATTAAAGATATCTTTAACTTTTGTGAAATATTTGTGGAGAAAATATTTTAAAAGGTGCATTAATCAAGGAGTGTGTAATAAAGCTATCAAAGGAGGAAAAGAAAACACAAACCATAACTAACAAGAAGAGTGAAAGAAATATGATGAGCTACATGCTTTGTAGATAAGATACAAGTTAAAGCAACATGCAGATAAAGGGATGGGTAACAACCAGAAGCAAAGGAATAGAGCGGTAGAGTGAGTGTGTCTTGTTTGTTCCATATTTTTCAAACTTATCTTCGTCTTTTGTATTCCTGCATTTTTTAGATAGTGCACCAATCTTCCCATTGTTCATACGGAAAACAGTGGGTGCGCAGTTATTCACATGAACCTGCAGTAGCATCCTGAATCCTCTGTCTTTGCTGTGGGAATTGGGACAGAGCTCTGGTTCTACCACTACTTGAATCCACCAGCCACTCTCACCCAAGCAGCAAGGGAGACAATAGCGTAACTGATACAGAGACCATTTGAGCCTTATGCTGGAGCAGCAACTATGGAGACTAGAGATGGAGGAGGAGGAGGATTTCTTTTTGTTCTGATGTGAGAAACTCCATGGTACACAGGCAAACTGCTCAGGTTATCCATTAGAGACAGGATTTGGGAATAGGAAATTCACACCTTATACTATTCCAATCTGTCTGTTCTACTGGAAATATATTAGACTCCTTTAAGTAGTCTCAATTAGTATTGATTTGGTTTCAAGTGGAGGATCAGAAACCACATGAATCAGAACAGACTAATATATTTGCTGCTTTGTTCCAATATCTCAAATCAATTGGAACCAGATAATTTTCACCTGGAACTGCCACTAGAATGCAGATTTAGGAAGACAGCACTGCATCAATTCACATTCAGAATGTTTTCCTCATAGCCACAAAGGACAGAAATATATATTTTTAATTTAAACTGATGGCTAAGCCTTCCCCACACAAGAAAGTTTTCTACTTATCGCTATCATGTTAAGCACTCCCAATTTAAACAAAGCTTATAAATAGGCTTGGCAGAATTCAATTTTTGTAATTTCAACAAATAATATCAATGTTTATTGTCAAGCATTTTTTTCTAGATTTATTTATTTAAATTTTCAATTGCAGGAAATTATGGGGAAGAGATTAGACAATGGGGGGTTAGAAAATAAATTACTTAGGGTATGTCTACACTAGGGGATTTTTCCGATTTTACATAAACCGGTTTTGTAAAACAGATTGTATAAAGTCGAGTGCACGCGGCCACACTAAGCACATTAATTCGGTGGTGTGCGTCCATGTAGTGAGGCTAGCTAGCGTCGATTTCTGGAGCGTTGCACTGTGGGTAGCTATCCCATAGTTCCCGCAGTCTCCCCCGCCCATTGGAATTCTGGGTTGAGATCCCAATGCATGATGGTGCAAAAACAGTGTCGCGGGTGATTCTGGGTAAATGTCGTCACTCAATCCTTCCTCCGTGAAAGCAATGGCAGACAATCATTTCACGCCCTTTTTCCCCTGGATTGCCCTGGCAGACGCCATAGCATGATAACCATGGAGCCCATTTTGCCTTTTGTCACTGTCACCATGTATGTACTGGATGCTGCTGACAGAGGCAGTAATGCAGTGCTACACAGCAACATTCATTTGCCTTTGCAAGGTAGCAGAGATGGTTACCATATCTACTGCACCATCTGCCATTGTAAATTGGTGATGAGATGACGGTTATTAATTATTTTCTACCGTTTGCAATTCAAAATTGGCGATGACGGTTATCAATCATTTTGTACCATCTGCTGCTGTCATGGGTGCTCCTGGCTGGCCTCGCTGAGGTCAGCTGGGGGCGCATGGACAAAAATGGGAATAACTCGCCTGGTCATTCCCTTCTTTATGTTTTGTCTAAAAATAGAGTCAGTCCTGCCTAGAATATGGGGCAAGTCTACTAGAGAGCCAGAGAGCACAGCCGCTCCGCGTCAGAGCCCGAGATCCCGCAGAAATGATGAGCGGCATGCCATTCTAGAGGGTGCCCCTGCAAAAACCCCACCCGTTGCTTCCCTCCTCCCCCAACCCTCCTGGGCTACCGTGGCAGTGTCCCCCCATTTGTGTGATGAAGTAATAAAGAATGCAGGAATAAGAAACACTGACTTTTCAACGAGATAAAATGAGGAGGAGGCAGACTCCAGCTGCTATGATAGTCCATGCAAGACATTAAAGGGTGGGGGGGAGAGGAGCACAGCCTCCCGCTGCTATGATAGTCCAGGGAGTACAGAATCTTTTCTTTAGACACGAAAGGCAGGGGCGGGGACTGATGGAGCTTAGGCTCCAGCTGCTATGATGAGGATGGGTACCAAGCATTTTGTACTGTCTGCCAGGAATGACAGGGAGTCATTCCCATTTTTACTCAGGCGCCCCCAGCCGACCTCACCTAGGCCAGCCAGGGGCACTCACGGGATGATGATGGTTTTCCACCATTTTGTACCATCTGCCATCAGGAAAGGAAGGGGAGGGGATGCTGCTGTTCAGCACCGCAGCACCGCATCTACCAGCAGCATGCAGTAGACATACGGTGACACTGAAAAATGGCAAGAAATGATTTTTTTCCCTTTTCTTTCATGGGGTGGGGTGGGGGGGTAAACTGACGAGATATACTCTGAACCACCCTGGACAATGTTTTTGATCCTACAGGCACTGGGAGCTCAGCCAAGAATGCAAATACTTTTCGGAGACTGTGGGGACTGTAGGATAGCTGGAGTCCTCAGTCCCCTCTCCCTCCCTCCATGAGCATCCATTTGATTCTTTGGCTTTCCGTTACGCCTGTCACGCAGCACTGTGCTGAGTCCCTGCTGTGGCCTCTGTCTATCATAGCCCGGAGACTTTTTCAAATGCTTTGTCATTTTGTCTTCTGTAACAGAGCTCCGATAGACCAGATTTGTCTCCCCATACAGCGATCAGATCCAGTATCTCCCATATGGTCCATGCTGGAGCTCTTTTTGGATTTGGGACTGCATGGCCATCTGTGCTGATCAGAGCTCCATGCTGGGCAAACAGGAAAAGAAATTCAAAAGTTCGCCGGGCTTTTCCTGTCTCCTGGCCAGTGCATCTGAGTTCAGATTGCTTTCCAGAGCGGTTGCAATGGTGCACTGTGGGATACTGCAAGGAGGCCAATACCGTCGATTTGCGGCCACACTGACCCTAATCTGACATGGCAATACCGATTTCAGCGCTACTCCTCTCGTCGAGGAGGAGTACAGAAACTGGTTTAAAGAGCCCTTTATATCTATATAAAGGGCCTCGTTGTGTGGACGGGTGCAGGGTTAAATCGGTTTAACGCTGCTAAATTCGGTTTAAACGCGTAGTGTAGACCAGGCCTTAATCACAGTAATCATGGAGATTCAAAAAGTTAAAGCTTTATAACCATTAATTTATAAACTCTCAACATCATATGTCAAAATATAATATCCTTAAATCAATCTAGTAAGTTCTCAAGCAGCATTTTTCTTACTTTGCCTATATGTATACATCTATCGTCATTGCAGAAATATTTTTTCGTATGTGCGAGCGCACGTGCGCAGTGAAACAGATGATTAGATTTTTATCAGTAAATGTTGATAATACTTCCAACCCTAATTATAAAGTATTGCATGATGCCCGTAGCACTTTAAAATCTAATATTTGCCAAACAGTAAAAAACCCTGACCATATCCAAAATGAAACATTACATACTTTGAACGCCCAGTGGAATTTATGCGATGCTTATTGTTCCCTCCATGTTCCAGAGCACCTCCGTTTAAACCAGAAGGAGATTTGTTCCCTACAGTGTCTCGTTTGAAAGAATTTTCTTGGCTTGTAAAAGTGGAAATTTCCAAACGTTCCTGGGAATAGGTGAAAGAAACAAACAAGTAAAAGGATTGCTTCTGTCCTCAAAATGCATGGATTAACTTCACTATGCATCCTGTAAAATCACCTAGACAAGGAAATGGTAGGTTTCCACTATGAGTACATATGTGAAGTTGGGGAACAAGATTGAGAATCGGAAGGTTTCAACATTATGCATTGGCATGAACATGAAGTCATTTCATGTTGAAATTGGTTATAGATTAGCTTTATTTAGTCTGTTTGATATCTTTCACTTGGATAAATTAATACAGAATGTCAGTGCCCTCAGAAGATACAATAAGATAGATTAAATTCAGTATATACCAAATTAATTTCAGAAGCAACAGCTATACTTCAAGAACAAAAATATTTAAATTTATGAATACCCATCACAAATATTTCATAGAGAAAATTAAGAAAGCATGTGATACAAATGTATTCATTTTATTCTCCTTAGTTTTTATAATAATGTGCTATAGTGCTTACAGCAAATATTACAAAGTGTTCTTGCACATTAGGTTAAAAACAATACCTGTTTTGCCATTTCTTTCTTTTTTCTTCCTTCTCTCTTCTCCTCCTCCCTTCTCTGAATCTCATCAAGAATTTCACGTTGCTGAAATACATTTTACTGGTATCAGAAATGTGAAACAAACAACAATCTTTAATTTTACTTCTGAGAAAAAAGCTAAAGTATTGATTTTTCAAGGATTTTTAAAAGGATCTACTAATCCCAGATGCAAAAATAAAACAGTCAAATCACTTTCTTAGCTACTTCAAGGAAATGATAACAATTCCACGTTAAAGAGAAGGAGAGTGTTATCAAAAGGAAAATTACTTTCAAAGACATAGCCTCTTAATGATGCTAAAAAAATCAAGTTTTAGGCACGAATTTATTATACTCCAAAACAGAGTTACTGCAGGTATGTAAGGAGATGTGGTATGAAGACAAGACCAGTTTCCAGGATATCTGGTGTTCTGGTGTGAGCTAACACAACGACTCCCTTTGTAGTCAAAGATGAAATGCACTTCAAAAATTTATATGGTCCCACTTATAAATAAAACTTTATATAGAAAATGGTTTACAATAGATTAATAATAATTGATGTCCATAATAAGGTCATAACAAGTAATATGCATTACTGATGGCTATAAGCACACCAGAAAAAAAGGTGTTATTGATGACTATAAGTCATTGTTATAAGAAAGCTATTACCCTGTTGCATTGTAACAATCTATACCAACTGATTAGCCATTTATAAAAATATCTATTTACTAGTAACCTTTATAAACTATTGTAACGCTCTCTACCTCAGGGCAACACCCAGCACCCCCATGTTCATCCTTGCAAAATGACTGAGTGGTATCCAATGCAAAGTTTGTCATGATGGGTGTCTTCGTAAGGCTCAAGATGAACTGAGTATTGTTGTTACAGTAATGTTCTAGGTTATAATTTCATGTATATAGTTATGAGGCTGAAAACATATCTCCATGGCTTAAAGCAAGCCCAGGGAAAAACTCTCCAAAAGCAGAGCACCAGTTCACACCTCATCAGGGCATGTACAGGACAAACCCAGCACAGCCCCACAGGAACAAAGGACACTGGCCTAGGCAACAAGAGAGATCTGTTGGAGTCTCGAGTGAGTCACCCCACTTCTTTGGTCAGTTTGGGACTGCAATGGGGTAATGCTCACTTGACTCTAAAGGGGCCGGGGTGGGGGTGGGGGGAAAGAGGGGGAAGCAAGAGGGAAGAAAGGACATGATTAAAGGGAAAGATGTTTGCCATGCTCTTCTTCTCTCTTCCACCAAGTGACTGAAGCGCTGATCAAAGAGGAGAGCCTGGCTGAAGAGCAACCAGCAAGCCTGTAGTGAGAAGCATCTAAGTTTTTAAGGACACTGAAAGTGTTAAGGTCAGCTTAGAATGCATTTTTCTTTTATTTCACTTGACTAAATCTGACTTCTTATGCTTTGACTTATAATCACTCTAAATTTATCTTTGTAGTTAATAAATCTGTTTGTTTATTCTACCTGAAGCAGTGCGTTTGGTTTGAAGCACGTCAGAGACTCCTCTTGGGATAACAAGCCTGGTACATATCAATTTCTTTGTTAAATTGACAAACTCATATAAGCTTGTAGTGTCCGGCAGGCTGCAGGCATAACCGGACACTGCAAGACGGAGGTTCCTAGGGTTGTGTCTGGGACTGGAGATATTGGATAGAGTCATTTGGTTGCACAATTCAAAGAGCAGCTTACATGCCATAGGCTGTGCGTGAACAGCCCAGGAGTGGGGGTTCTCACAGCAGAGCAGGGTAAAGCTGGCTCCCAGAGTCAAGGATTAGAGGGACCTAACAGATCACCAGTCCAGATAAAACCAGAGGGAAACGTCACAACTAGTTATATATAAAGGATACACTTATAAAGGTTACATATTCATAACAAACAATGAGAAAATGAACATTTTAATTCTTTTACCTCCTGTTCTTCTCTTCTCTTAGCTTCTTGCATCCGACGCTGTTCTTCCTGGGCCAGTCTCTCTTGTTCCTTTTGCTGATTTTTTAGCATTTCTTCATGAAAAGACTTAGAGGGTGGCTTATTATATTCACTGAGAAATGACTGTATGTGGTCCGCAAGTTCAAATATCATCACCTAAAAAAAGAGGTAAACACAAATGACACCGTTTTCAAAACAGTTCAAAATACAAAATGATATAGTAATGAGGCTTTAGAAAAGCAATAAAGTCAGTAGATTCTCATTGATAATGCTCAGTTAGTTATTATGAGAATTTAACACATTTCTCCTTATACCACTGTCTGTCAGAGCTATGGTTATTAACTGTGACGTGATAGTCACTAATAGGGCATCAAAGAGAGCTTTCTCAAAAAAATGCACTAATTTCATTACAAATATGCAAACACTCTCCTGGATAAAACATAACAACTTCTAAACCAAATTATTTTAATGGTATTAAGAACAAAAGAAAATATATAAAAAAAAAAGAACGGCCATACTGGGTCAGACCAAAGGTCCATCAAGCCCAGTATCCTGTCCTCTGATAGCGGAAAATGGCAGGTGCCCCAAAGGGAATGAATAGATAGGTTATCATCAAGTGATCCATGCCCTGTCACCCAATCCCAGCTTCTGGCAAACAGAGGCTAGGGACACCATTCCTGCCCATCCTAGCTAATAACCATTGATGGACGTATCTTCCATGAATCTATCTAGCTCTCTTTTGAACCCCATTATAGTATTGGTCTTCACAACAGCCTCTGGCAAGAAGTTCCAGAGGCTGACAGTGTGTTGCATAAAAAAAATAGTTTCTTGTGTTTGTTTTAAACCTGCTACCTATTAATTTCATTTGGTGGCCCCTTGTTCTTGTATTATGAGGAGCAAATAACACTTCCTTATTTATCTTCTCTATATCACATATGATTTTATAGCCCTCTATCATATCTACCCTTAGTTGCCTCTTTTCCAAGCTGAAAAGTCCGAGTCTTATTAATCTCTCCTTATATGGAAGCCATTCTATACCCCTAATTATTTTTATTGCCCTTTTCTGAACCTTTTCCAATTCCAATATATCTTTTTTGAGATGGGGCTACCACATCTGCATGCAATATTCAAGGTGTGGGCATACCATGGATTTATATAAGAGCCATATGATATTTTCTGTCTTATTATCTACCCCTTTCTTGATGATTCCCAACATTCTGTTCACTTTTTTGACTGCTGCTACACATTGAGTGGATGATATCGGAGAACAATCCACATGACTCCAAGAGCTCTTTTTCTTGAGTGGTAGCAGCTAATTTAGACCCACAGTTAGGATTATGTTTTCCAATGTGCACTACTTTGCATTTATCAACATTAAATTTCATCTGCCATTTTGTTGCCCAGTCACCCAGTTTTGTGAGATCCTTTTGTAGCTCTTCACAGTCTGCCTGGCACTTAACTGTCTTGAGTAATTTTGTATCGTCTGCAAATTTTGCCACCTCACTGTTTACCTCTTTTCCCAGATTGTTATAAAAATGTTAAATAGGACTGAGCCCAGTACAGATCCTTTGGGGACACAACTATTTACCTCTTTCCGTTCTGAAAACTGACCATTTATTCCTACCCTTTGTTTCCTATCTTTTAACCAGTTACCAGTCCAGGAGAGAACCTTTCCCCTTATCCTATGACTGCTTATTTTGCTTAAGAGCCTTTGGTAAGGGACCTTGCAAAGGATTTCTGAAAATCTAAATACAGTATATACCCAGGATATCCTTTGTCCACAGGCTTGTTGACCTCCTCAAAGAATTCTAGTCTTCTTCTGTACATCGTCAAAAAACATTTAATTCTATAAAATGCAAGCCATTTAGTGTATCTATAGCTGCATATTATTGTCCATGTTGCTGAGAACATATTGTTTATTTATTTGCTTTTATTAAATTGTGATCTTCTCTCTGCAAGCCTAATCCAGAGTTACAGCTGTAGAACCACTTTGGTGGTGACCACTTTTCATCATCTAGGGTAACTTGGGATCCTGCTGAAAGACAGCTCATCTCAGTTCCAACTTTTATGCAGATTGACACTTAAAATCAACACTGACAAAGTCAGCAAGGCACAGTTCCCTCTCACTAAAAACCATTTTCTATAAATAAAATGAAAAGGCCAGATGGACAGCTTTGATAAATGAATCCCTACATTCCTTAAATAAAGCAACATGGACAGTGAAAGGTAGTGCAAGCTTCCCCAATATGCCTCAACCATGCTCTGGACTAGAGAAACTGCTTCTGTGTGCTCAGAGAGCACATCAGTTTCTAAAGACCACCCAGTTGTTAGCCTTCCTGAGACTGCAAAAAATGTGTCAACTGAGTTGATGATGATTATATTATAAGCATTTGCTACAAACATTAAGCGCAGCAGTTCCTTCACCATCCAATAGGAATGGGATTGAGACTACTACCTAATTACACCGCTTGGCCTGTCAAATGATAATAATTTTCAGTCACTGCCAATTTTGGCTGGATATGAACTGATGACCAGACTGACCAAGTCTCCCAATAGGTCAAGGACACTGCCGTTCGCAAGCAAAAAAACTCCTGACTCCTGACTTAATAATGTTATCACTGGAATATCTACCTTATCCAGAATCATGTGTGTTGGCCACACATGCATCAGCCTCTTGTGCTCTCTCTGAGTCAAAGACAGAAACTGATACGCTGTGTGGCTGACACATAAGATTCTGGGTAATGTAACTGACCTTTGCTATGCTTCTGCCAATGGGAATGTGGGAGGGGCAGCATCGGCCGCCAATGGTAGGACAAGGAGAGCATGAAGCGGGGGGCATGGTGGCAAAAGCATACTGCCCAGGCAATGCAAGATAGAGGCAGATACTGAAAGGTGGGTCAGAAGGTCAATATGTCAGGGACGGGACTATGCCCCATTCTTCTCCAGGCCTTGACTGCAGGAGGGAGAAGATGGATGGCAAAGGTTCAGAGATGGGGAACAGCCCCAGTCACCTAGGGCCTCAATGCAGCAAGGGGGGTTCAGAGATCAGGCAGGGTGGTTCATGCCCCATTCTCCCCAGGCTTTTTGGTACAGCAAGAGGGGGATGAAGGAGGGATAATGCCCTATCCTCTTCCAGGACACAGGGGAGCAGGGAGGGGGTAGGCCCAGGGGGTTTTGTTCTGCTGCAAGCATCCTGCCAAGAGCGAGCACCTTTTCTCCATTTTACCAGGTGTAACTATGGCCATGCTTCCCTGACCACTGCCAACAGCCATGTTTACTATAGCCCCAATGGAGTGGGGCCCAGAGGGGGAGGCAGCTGGAACTCTGCTCACCTTGTTGTGTATTCTATAGAGTACAGGGCAGTGTACTGGCTGGGATGAGAAAGACGGAACAGGGATATTAGTGGAAGGACTGTGGAGACATTGGAAGGATGGGATGCCCCTGGAAGTTAATCTGAAAAATGTTGGCCAGTATGCTGATGACCTAGGATGAAAGGCCATTACCTGTCCCATACACCATCTAGTAATAGCCCTTTCAAATCAATTAACCTGTTGAGTGAAAAAGACTATCAACTCTCCAAAATGAAAGCAACAGCACAAAGAGGATTTCACCTTTTCAGCTGAGTGATCTACTGATAAACCCATAGCATGGAGTTTGGTTTCAATTCAGGTGTGCATGTAACAGCACATTAAACTGTCTGCCTACAGGGAACTGAAATTTCCAAGAATCTTAAATATTTAATCCCTGGATTGCTCATAATAATGATGCCAGAAGGCAGTGTGGAACAGAAGACATAGCACAACATGAACACATTGGTTTGTCCCATGCACAAAGCAAAACACTCTTCCTACAGCATCACTGAACTAAAAGCAAGTGCAGAGAGAGAGAGAGAGAGAAAGAAAATAAATAAGGTATTTTTTAGAATGTTTGTTTAGAAATAATGCTTTCCACTTACTGTTTAACACACCCTTACTTAGAGTAGGAAGATAAGGACCCTCCTTTGAGGGGTCCACATAGCGGACCACAATCTAATAAGCAGGCTGTCAGGGATCACCCTCCCATTCTTGATAGTAAGGATAACCCTGATTCATGATTGCATAATATATTCCTGTAGCAAGTACAGGAAATTGCTCACATGGAACAGTAATATTAGGAAATTATTTGATTATTTTAGCGCTTTTAATGTGATAGAGCAGCTAGAAGGAAGGAGGAATATCAACATGATGTGACCAGTCACTTCTCCGAGGACCACCAGCAAGCACACAGGGGACCATCCCGGTGCACAGATCGCAGTCTGAGAACATCTGCCTTAAATGAAAGCAATATTTGAACTATCATTAACACATTTATTATAAAAATCAAGAGTACAATGTTGAACTGTTAATTCCTAGAAGGTACCAAAAAGTTTTGTAGTAATAATTCAGTACTAAACACAATTTGAATGAAAAATTATCTAAAATAATTCTTATGAAAGTATTATTCATCAAAGAACATATTATGTATGTATCAGAGAACATATTAAAAATAATAGAACAAGAATATGCTGTATAAATGGAAAAAGAGGTATATGTGCCAAGTGAACTGGCATATGGACATAGAAAAATGATAGCAAAAATATTCTCCTGTTTTAATACATTGTAGAAGTTACTGTTGCTTAATTTTTTTTTCTTTTTCAAGGTTAAAACAAGCAAGTTAAACACAAACATATTTATATGTAAAATATGCACACACACATAAGAAATGCATATTGCAAAACACAACTTTTACAAAAGGCTTCCACATTCATTGTCAACCATTTGGATCATTTCAGTCCATATTCAGTCTACATGGATACTGAGTTTGGAAAACGTTTACATTGTTGCTTGTAGTTAACATACTTGAAGTGTTTATTAAAATCTGAATAAAGTAAATACAAAATCTATATTTTGTAGTATATAAATAATCAGAATATTTAGCTCCTGTCTAACTAGTACTTTTCATGCATAGATCTCAAAGTGCTTTACAAAAGGTCAGTATTAATATCCCCATCTTACAGATATGGAAATTGAGGCACACTTCCATGACCTGACCAGTAGAGTTGGGGTTAGAATCCAGATCTCTTGTCCCACAATCTACTGTTGAATGCACCAGACCACACCGCCTTTGCCTTCACCAAGTAAAAAGTGTTTTTGACTAAACAGTTACAATGAATTTTAATTTCATTGTAAAATCAACAAACTGTATAAAATCCTCTCAATTTTATACACTGCTTGTTACTTTATATAAATGACAAACATTCTAAGGATATGATCCCATAGTCCCTAGACAGGCAGCGAATGCAAACTCAGTCTCTATGTAGTTTATTTTTGCTGGATGCGCGCACTAAACTTTCCTGAGTTGAGAAACTATTATGGGAAGAACAGAACCGTCACCCTGCTTTACTATAATATATAATCACATTCTAGGTTTGATGTATTTGTAGTTCCTTATTTTGATAACATTTTACTATACATAATTTTCAACACTATTTATGATCAATTAGGCTTTTCACAAAGTGAGAACTCTTACCTCTCCACAGCGTTGTTTTGCCAAATCCTCTAGTCTGGATTTTAATAGATTAATGCTTTCATTCGACAAACCTTTTGCATTTTTCAGCTGTATTTCAGGGACACTGGAGAAAAGAGACCACAAGAAATGTTCTCTAATAAGGATAAGGTGTACAAACAGATAAGGAGACCCATATAGACCACACGACAGGTCAAGAAGACTTTTTTTTTTTTTTTTTTGCAGGAACCCAACCATTGTCATTCAACACCCAAACAAGTAATACTCTATCTACACGATTATAAAAAAGTTTTGCTTCACACTCAGCGTAATCCGAATTGCTTGCACACAAGTACTCAACAGTTTCAACTAGCAGAAGAATCATCATGGTAACTCCATAGTCTGTGACAACTACAGTTTTAACCCAATACATTTTTTTTTTTAGAGGGATGTACTGAAAATGCAGTATTTCTGGCATAAGATATGGCAGTTTTGGATTTGCTGATTTTCCTTTTTCTTTATGTAAGCAATATATAATTAGTCTGAGGAATACACTGCAATAAAGTACACTCAGATAAATAACGAACATTTTAAAAGAGACATTTATAGGAGTAAGAAAAACATCTGCAGTTATACTATCTTAAACAAAAATTATAATGGTTATCAAGCCGTATACTGAACGTATACTGAAATCATCACTTGGTCAGGAACAACAGTTCCCTTCCCATATGTTAGATCATTGCACAACTGGGTATACTATTTTTCTTTGAGGCATCTGACACTAGCCACTGTTGGTGGCAGATGGACTATTGGGCTGTTCTGACACAACAGTACTTGTCCAGAAAATTACTATCAAGGCCATACCCCAGTAGCAGCTGATCAACCACAACAACCACCCTTTTCATAATTCAAAGGAAATATCCATTAGCCCTCCAAAAGGCTAATTCAGCACAATACAGAACCAGCAGATGGTAGAACTATGACAAGCAGACAGTTTTAGAGTTGAAGATTTTGTTCCCTATTCAGCAAGGTACTGCATTAACTTTAAATTCATGAGTTGTCTCAATGATTTCAGTGGAAATACTCACATGTTTAAAGTTACACATAGGCTTAAATATCTTGCTGAATTAGTGCCTAAGTCTCCCATTGGCAGATGCATCTCTATTACTCACTGGCAGCTACATCACAGAACGTATGAGGATACTTCTATCTCAGATACATGTTTTCAGATGGATTAATTATAGAAATAAGGTTACTCACTTATATGCTTCAACACTATATGTCTAATGAATAGAGACACATTTAAATCAAGGCAAGAATAAGGGCAATGAACACAAAATGTTACACTTCAACTTTCATTTTTGTCAAGGAGAGAATAGAGAAAATATTAGACGACTATATTTTGATTTTCACTCACGTATCAGGGTAGGTTTGGGGACACTTGACCCACAAATCAACTTTGGCATAAACTTCATTGTCACCTGTCAAACCCCGAGGACGCAGAACTAAACTGATTTCCGGAGGTTGTTTTACCTAAAATATAAAACAAGGCTTTTAATTTAAGTAGGAATTAATTCAGGGAAGTCTCATCCTGTGTTATGCAGGAGGTCAGATTGGATGATCCCAATGATCCCTCCTGACCTTAAAAATCTATGAATTTATTTACAATTGATTAGTGAACATATGAACCAACTCCATTGATTATCTTATTTTAAACAGTTCAACCTTAGTTTATCCAGCCTATGTGGGAAGATTCATGGAATAAGTGGAGACAGAGATATTCTGAAGAAGTAGTGGCGTACCATGAGTCATATTTAGGTAATGAGTGAGGTTAAACAGTGGTTCACTATATTTTAAATGGAGAAAGGTATGTGAAAAGTGACTGGCATTTTTTTAAATAAATGGAATTTAGAGTTATTTGTGGAATGTCACAGACAGCATGTTAGAGGGGCATTCCACAAAGAAAGAACAGATTTAAAAGTTTATTAGAGAATGTTTAAATAAAAATCTAAACTTACACTTAGGCCTTGTCTACACTGCCGCTTTACAGCACTGCAACTTTCTTGCTCGGGAGTGTGAAAAAACAGCCCCCTGAGCACTGCAAGTTTCAGCGCTGTAAAGTGGCAGTGTAGACAGTGCTCCCAGCGCTGGTAACTATTCCCCTCGTGGAGGTGGTTTTTTTAAAGCACTGGGAGAGCCATGACTACGCAGCCACAGTTGTTAGTGAAGAATGCCCTCAGTGTTAGGCCTTCACAGCTTCCATATAACCCTGCTAGAGCACAGAGATGGAGCTTTTTTATTTTAGACATATTCGCAGAGTTTTGCTAACTACTATTTTCTCTCTTCCCTTTTCAGTTTTTTTAAATGTTTTTTGTAAACTGACAAAGTAAAGGTGGAAAAAGTACACAGAAACTTTTTGACACTGGGAGTCTGGATTTACTAAGGACAAAAGCCAGAAGAAATGTGAGTCATAGATGACAAACATGGTGGTAGAAAGGAAAGAAGAGGTAGCTGGAATGACAAAGGAAGAGCAACAAGAGGAAAACACAGGCTAGAAACATTCCAGTGCCCCCACCATGTTCCTCAGGGCCAGGAGTGTATGGGCTTGTCTACATGGGGACACTCAGGAAAGTTAATGTGACTCAACTACAGGTGTGAAGTTAATACACGTAAGTTAAAACATGTTAAACTACCTGTGGATTCACTATTCAGGAGTAAAGTAGCCTTAGTGCACTATAATTTAGGAAGGGATTAAGTCCATATTGAAAACATTGACCTCAAGTTTCAGTGAGAATCATGAGATATGGGGACTGGCAGATATAAAAGGTAAGGGATGGCAGTGATACTTTCAGAGACACTGCAGGCAGTCCCTTGAGTAGCAAAAGAAGGGAACAGGCGTGGGTAGGGATAAGTGAGGTTGGAAGTGGCGAGTCCAGCAGAGAAGTTTGTAGGAGTTGGGAACGGCAAAAAGGAAGGGCCAGGGCTGAGATGATATCACTGGAGGCGAGGAGGAAGCATTAGAGAATATGTGGGAAGAGACTATGACATCTAGAAGGGGAATGGAAAGAATTAGAGAAGAGTAGAATTATTAATCAATCAATCAGTTATCCTAAGAAACAATTATTGAGAAATTGAAAGTTAGTGTGAGCCAAATAATCAGGAAAATATTATATGGTGAATCAATTATAGTATGCAACAAATATACAGAGAAACAACAGTAATATGAATCAATGCAGAGAACCAGTTATGAGGTGAGTCAATTAAGCAAATAGGTATGCAATTAATCTATTAAGGAATTAATCAACTACAGAGGAAGTAAGAATGCTATTAATTAAAAAGTTGCATATGCAGAGTATTACTTAGAGATAGAATTAAAAAAGGGTGCTGAGGATTAATTATAAAGTCAGTTATATAGAGGGCCATCAAAGAATTGGAAGACAATGGGCGACCAGAAAGGAGGTTGAATGCTTCTGGTGTTCTTGAGAAATCAAGGACTTGGTGATGTCAGCAACCACGTTCTAAAAATGTTCTGAAGGCGTTCCCTGCTCAAAGACAGAAATGGTAGCTGGTCTTAGCAAGGGAATGAAGGGTCTCTCTCAGAACACCGCTGAGACACTAGCTAGGGTTAGAGAACTGAGTTACTCAAATAGGGAAAACAGTGAGGACTTACCTCCTAGTTTAATCTAGGAGTTACTCCGACCATCACAAGAGAAACACCACCAAAACTTTGTTAATCATGAATAAAAGTATATTTGTTAAGGATCATATAAGTTTAAAGACAGTTTACACAGCACACAATCCGTATTTTTATACACAGAACTGTCACTTTAGCAGCAACCTTTTGGGGGGAGCCAGTAATAAAAAATTCTAAGTGGCAATCCAAAATGATCTGTACTTTACACAGGCGTCTGGAAGAGATGGATGACGTTATTTATTCAGCATGAGAGTGGAATTATCCCATATACAACAATGTATCAGTTTAGGTGAGGATGGGAGGGGCTTTCCTTTAAAGTCAACCCCAAATTATCCTTTTATTTCATTTACATCATTCTAGAACATGCAGGTGATAATTCCCCGATGCCATCAAGTAAGTGTCATACATAGATGTCTTAGGTTAGCAGCAGCTTGATAGGGAGGGAGTGCCAGGGAAACTCATTCTTTCCTTGATAATGCATCCATTAGTTATGTTTAGAAACAGCTCTTGGGAGAAGAACAACAGGGCAATTCCCACTGCTGATCCCAGATCCCTATTAACAGTCTTGCTCATTTCTGTTTATTGATTACTATAGGCAGAATTTTCAAGTGGAGTTCCAGATGGAGGAAACTCATTTTAGCCTTTATTATAATAGAGAGTTTTAGCAAAAACTTCCCACCAACTTTCAATGGCAGCACCAGTGGCAACCTTGGTCTAGACACGGGGTCAGCAGCTTCTTAGTTAATTGTATTAATTAAGTTCAATATTAAAGCTACTCCTTGAAAAGTGTAATTAATACTGTGATAAAAAGTCCAGCAGTGGCTTGAGCTTTGGCTATAGCTGTAGCTAAACAGGAGGTCATTTTTGCTACAACTCCCTCGTGTAAACGTGGCCTGAAAGGCAGTCTGCTCAGTTTATCATTATTATAACTTTTCACTGTTCCTGTAGTGCCAACTCAGGGCTGGTAATGCTGGGTGTGCTAGCGGAGGCAGGCCCTGCCGCTTACACCCTGCTCCGCAGGCGAAGTAAGAAAAGCTTTGCCAGGTCTCCAAGAAAGGTCCCGCAGCGGTGCATGGAACTGGGCTGGGGGGACACACTCAGAAACGTGCAGCGCAGCGGCAGCTACAGACGCTTGCCTGACAGCGTGCCAGGAACAAGGCTCCCTCCCTTTACCGCACCCGGGGCTCTCGCGTTAACACCAGCTCCGGGGCCGTAAGGGAAGGGAGCCGCGCACATCTGGCGGGGCAGGCCAAGCAGGGACCGCCTTGCGCGCTGTGCGAGAGGATGTGGGGTAGCTCCAGCAGCGGGCAACACCCCCTCCATGCAGGTCTATGTGGAGAGCAGCAGAGCGACGCGGGGGCGCGACAGAGGGGCTGGAAAGCTCCCCCCGCCCCAGGCTCCTCGGAAGGGGGGAAGGGCAGGACAAGGGGACACCCCAGCAGGACACACTTTTTGTCGCAGCAGTGCCAGGCTAACCGGGCTCCCTTCAGGGCACCCCCCCCCACCCACGCGCCGGGCTCCCTGCGGGTGGCGGGGGCTCGGCCAGGCACCCACGCGGCCGCCCCTCGCGCTGGGCTGCCGCAGGCCGCGCAGCTCGCTACCTTCCAGGGCCGCTCCTGCCGCAGGTCTCGGAAGTCCTGCCCGTAGATGGACTCCAGCACCTGCAGCTCGTTCTCCTGGCGGAGCGGGTAACTCTCCGGGGCCTCCTCCGCCCCCGGCGCGCCGCTCACCCGGGCCATGTCAGCTCCGGCGGCTGCAGCGGGAGCCGCTGCCAGCCATGGCAGGGCCGCCGCCAAGCACTGGCCGCACCGGGCGCCTGCCACCGTGGAGGCAGCAGGGGCGCCAGCGAGAGCGCGGCCCTTCCACCTTGGGAGCCGGTCTCTGCTACAGGCCCCACCCGCCGCTGGTGCTGCCCCCCGCGGTCGCAGGAGGAGCCGCCGCCTCTCAGGCCCAGTGAAAAGAGGGCCTCCAGGGCCCCGCCACGGCCTCCCCCCTACAGCTCAGCCCCGGGACGTGTCCTGACATTTGCACAGCGCTTCTCCTGCTCAGCCCCAGATCCTCCCAGACCCCTCCTGGCGTCTGCCAGATGAAGGGGAAAGGAACAGGACTGGAGCACCCGCGGGGGAAATGATACTCTGAGCTTGACTGGAACTGGCTCTCAGAAAGTCCTCACTCTAAGACTGTAAATATTTCAAAGTCTGTTAGGTAAACGGATAGTTTCTAGTGTTTATGAACCTTAGAGATGTCTCATACATTATCTTTTGGGGGCGTGGGTGCAATTAAGATCGCAGCCCCATTTTGTTAGGTGCTGCGGAAGACATGGTCCCAGCCCCAGAAGCTTAATAAAATTCTGTTTCATGCAATGCATATTAAAGTTTCAAAGCTGTATTAAGTTCATGTTCTGTTGTAAACTTTTGAAAGAACCTAACATTTTGTTCAGATTTACAAACACTCCATTCCTTGAGGTGTTTGTAACTGAGGTTCTACTGTATTTTTAAGGTGCTTAGATATCCTCAGATGAAAATAATTATAGAATGGCAAAGTATGGTTACTATTAATAAAGACTATATTGTGCAAAATCTTGTTACATTGAAGAGCTGTTAATTCTTAAAATATTATTCCTTAATATAAGGAAACTAGATAAAATTCAGTAGATATCAAAATCATTGCAGAAGCAAATGTTATATTTCAGAAGTAAGAATCACTTAAAACTATCATGCTTACTCTGTCCTGACACATTGTTCTCAATGCTCGTAGTGTATCTCTGCAGATTTTTCTAGGGATAGGCACCAACTCTGTGTGTGCTCCGGGGCTGGAGCACCTGACCCACTGAAAAAAAAGAGTTGGTACTCAGCACACACTAGTGGGCCCCGCTGATAAGCTCCTCTGCTCCCCCCAGAGCCTCCTGCCCGCTGCTGATCAGCAGCGGGCAAGAGGTGCTAGAGGATATGGGGAGAAGCAGGGGCAGGAAGAGGCGGAGGGAGCGGGAAGGGGCAGGAGCAGAGTGGGCACAGCAAGAGGCAGAGCTGGGATGGAAAGGGGTGGAGTGGGGGCAGGGCCTGGGGCAGAGCGTGGGTGGAGCACCCCTGGGAAATCAAAGTTGGTTCCTGTGTTTCTGGGCATTCAGGAGTTGGACACACATTCTGCACTCTTTTCCTTTTCCAGGTAGTTACAACTCCAGGTAGTAAGATTCACCAGCAGGTACTAGACAGCCACCTTCTAATGCCTTCCTATATAAGGAATAGCAGAATGTGCTATTTGGTAGTAGTTGTCTCGTAGAATCATAGAATATCAGGGTTGGAAGGGACTTCAGGAGGTCATCTAGTCCAACCCCCTGCTCAAAGCAGGACCAATCCCCAACTAAATCATCCCAGCCAGGGCTTTGTCAAGCCTGACCTTAAAAACCTCTAAGGAAGAGGATTCCACCACTTCTCTAGGTAACCCATTCCAGTGCTTCACCATCCTCCTAGTGAAAAAGTTTATCCTAATATCCTAAACCTCCCCCATTGCAACTTGAGAGCATTACTCCTTGTTGTGTCATTTGGTACCACTGAGAATAGTCTAGATCCATCCTCATTGGAACCCCCTTTCAGGTCGTTGAAAGCAGCTATCAAATCCCCCCTCGTTCTCTTCCGCAGACTAAATCCCAGTTCCCTCAGCCTCTCCTCATAAGTCATGTGCTCCAGCCCCCTAATCATTTTTGTTGCCTTCCGCTGGACTCTTTCCAATTTTTCCTCATCCTTGTAGTGTGGGGCCCAAAACTGGACACCGTACTCCAAATTAGGCCTCACCAATGTTGAATAGAGGGGAATGATCACATCCCTCAATCTGCTGACAATGCTCCTACTTATATAGCCCAAAATGCCATTAGCCATCTTGGCACCAAGGGCACACTGTCGACTCATATCCAGCTTCTCGTCCACTGTAACCCCTAGGTCCTTTTCAGCTCCTTTAGGAAAAGCAGGCTCTGAGATCAGCCAGACAGGTTCTATACACACATGACTGCACCATTCTGAAGGGTAGACTCAAACGGTACCAACTACTCCTTCTCCATTTACATGCATCTTAAAAAGCCAATGACCCCTTCCAACATTCAGTATGGAAACAATTCTGATTCTCATCGAATGGTTAAATCACAGAACTGGGAGCCAGGAGATCTGGGTTCTATTCACAGTTCTGCCACAGACTCACTGGGTGACCTTGGCCAAGTCATTACACTTTTGTGCCTCAGTTTCTCTAACTGTAAAATCCTGACCTACTGTACAGAAGTGTTGAAAGGCCTTTGAGACTTCTATATACTAGAGAAATACACTCTGTTATTCTTTAACAACAGTTTCTGAGCCTCACTTTTCTATTTTAATTACTTGGAAGTATTTGCATGAAAACAATCTGGGTTTTAAGAATTTGTCCATTTGTGTTGTTCATTCACACAAAAGTAACCAATTTTGATGTCTCAGTGAATTAATGTCTAGATTATTGGTAATGCCACAGGCAGAAGATTGTAACATGAAATAGGGGAAAGAGAAGCAGAACAGGCAAACTCTTTAATAAGGTAGAAGAATACTGAAAATACTCTAGAAGAATAGAATTGTCTCTCAGTAGAATGGGCTTCAAAGTTTTTCATGCAGAATCAGCAATTGTTTAATTGTTCTGCACAATTATGTCCTTCCAAGTGCAAATAAGATATACATGTGTACACATGCAGCTGAGTTGGGATATATTACAGTAAAACCTCAGAGTTATGAACACCAGAGTTACAAACTGACTCAATCATGTGATGTTGCACTCTATAGGATTTTATTAAAATATGCTAATGGGTATGAATATAAGTAACTGGAATACGCTTCATGCAAAGGGTCTCTTGTAAGGTATCATTACAAAGTTTATAATCTACTGAGTGTGGTCATCCTATTTGTATAGATGTATCACTCTTGTATCTGAAACCAGAAATATAAAATATAACTCTGAGGGCCTATTGTAATTATGCAAAGCGTGGGCCATTAATGATGATTTAGAATCTTGATGGCTCCCATTAACCAGGACAATTGTCTGTAGATGGCTCTGTTTTACTTCTAAGCCTTCCTGTATAAGTATGTGCTGGCAAGTGGGTAATGAAAACTTACAATGACGTGATCATGTCATCTGAACTGGAATCCATCTTTAACCTGGTGCTTTTCCATTGAGAAGGACGGGGTGGGAATCCAGAGAGGGACAAAGGATTCCTGTTTTATGCAAAAGATATATAAGTGGGTGGAACAGAACAAAGAGGAGAGCCATCATGAGAAATCCTCTGGCTACCACCTGAGCTGCAACAAGGGCTGTACTAGGGGAAAGGATTGTGCCCAGACTAGGAAGGTATCCAGTCATGTGGTTCAGACCCTGGGTCTGTGCTGGAGCAAACTGGCGTGTCTGCTTAACAAAAGAGGGTGCTGGAGTCCTGAGCTGACAGGGAAAGCAGAGGCGGAAGTAGTCTTGGCACATCAGTTGGCAGTTCCTAAGGGGGTTTCTGTGATCCAACCAGTCACACCACACACCTCATTTGGAAGCAGAAGTACACTATCAGGCAGCAGCAGAGTTCAAAAAAAAAGAAAAAAAAAGGGAAAGTTTATAAAAAGATTTGCAAAGAGAGAACACTGTTTCTGTGCTTGTTTCATTTAAATTAAGATGGTTAAAAGCATGTTTCTTCTGCCTAGCAAAATTTCAAAGTTGTATTAATTGTAAACTTTTGAAAGAACCACCATAACGTTTTGTTCAGAGTTACAAACATTTCACTGTTACAAACAACCTCCGTTCCCCCGGTGTTCATAACTCTGAGGTTCTACTGTATGAAGTAAGATGTTGGTTACAATTTTCTCTACAGGTACCTAGGTCACAGGGCAAAGTGGACTGGAACTAGGACAACATGTAAAACAGAGGCCAACGCCTCACAGAACACAGAACTAACACTTTGGCAAGGCAAAGAATGCAGGCCAATATCCCTGGGGCAAAACTGAGCCAGGACCGAGGGCAGATACGGAGCTACCCTGAAAATTCAAGGTCACAGGTGACAGCATCCTAATGGATAAAGGGTGAGATCATATGTAGTGAATGAGAACTGAGGCCTGGCCTATGCTACGGGTTTATACCGCATTTAGCAGCGTTAAACCGAATTAACCCTGTACCCGTCCACATGAGGACCTTTATATCAATATAAAGGGCTCTTAATATCAATATCTGTACTCCTCCCCGACGAGGGGAGTAGCGCTCAAATCAGTATTGCCATTTCGGAATAGGGTTAGTGTGGCTGCAATTTCAACGGTATTGGCCTCCTGGAGGTATCCCACAGTGCACCATTGTGACCACTCTGGACAGCAGTCTGGAGTCAGATGCACTGGCCAGGTAGACAGGAAAAGTCCTGCGAACTTTTGAATTTCATTTCCTGTTTGCCCAGCGTGGAGAGCTGATCAGCACAGGTGACCACGCAGAGCTCATCAGCACAGGTAACTATGCAGTCTGAGAATCGAAAAAGAGCTCCAGCATGAACCGCATGGGAGGTACTGGATCTGATCGCTATATGGGGAGAGGATTCCGTGCTAACAGAACTCCGTTCCAAAAGACGAAATGAAAAAACATTTGAAAAAATTTCGAAGGCCATGATGGAGAGAGGCCACACCAGGGACTCAGTACTGTGCCATGTGAAAGTTAAGGAACTCAGACAAGCCTATCAGAAAACCAAAGAAGCAAACAGAAGGTCCGGGGCAGGGCCGCAAACATGTTGCTTCTACGCTGAGCTGCATGCAATTCTAAGTGGGTCCGCCACCACTACCCCACCCCTGTCCGTGGATTCCAAGGTGGGGGTAATCTTAGCCTTGCCTGAGGATTCTGTGGACGGGGAAGAGGAGGATGAGCTTGCAGAGAGCACACAGCACTCCGTTCTCCCCAACAGCCAGGAGCTTTTTCTCAGCCTGACAGAAGTACCCTCCCAGCCTTCCCAAGCCACTATCCCAGACAATGAAGCCATGGAAGGGACCTCTGTTGAGTGTACCTTTGTAAATATAAAATCATGGTTTAAAAGCAAGCGTTTTTTAATGATTAATTTGCCCTGAGGACTTGGGATGCATTCGCGGCCAGTACAGTTACTGGAAAAGTCCGTTAACATGTCTGGGGATGGAGCGGAAATCCTCCAGGGACATCTCCATGAAGCTCTCCTGGAGGTACTCCAAAAGCCTTTGCAGAAGGTTTCTGGGCAGGGCAGCCTTATTCCGTCCTCCATGGTAGGATACTTGACCACACCATGCATGTAGCAAGTAATGTGGTTTCATTGCATGACAAAGCCTAGCTGCATATGGTCCTGGTGTTTGCTGGCATTCAAGCAACATCTGTTCTTTATCTCGCTGTGTTATCCTCAGGAGCGTGATATCGTTCATGGTAACCTGGTTGAAATATGGGAATTTAATTAAAGGGACAGAGATAGTTGGGCTGTTTGCCTGTGGCTTAAAATAAATCCTTCCCTGCACTCAGCCAAGCAGGGGGAGGGGGAGGGTGATGGTGCTGAGCTTTTTCGCGTTTGGCTAGCTGGAATCTTCCCTGCTGCCAGCCACGTGGTGGTGGGGAGGGTGGCTAGCAGCGATCTTTCATGATACCAGCCACACGGTGGGGGGAGGGGTAAAGCGATCATCCCAGAGAATTGGATGGGGGCAGTTCTGGTGCTGCACGTTAAGAGAAAAGAAACAGCACTCAACGGGCTTTGCTTCCTATTTGAGAAAGAAGGGCGCTGGATATATGAAGGCTGCAGAAGCTGAAAGACAATGGCTTACCAATGGCCACATGCAAGCCGAATTCTGATGCCTGGACCAGCGTCTGTGATCTCTAACACCAAAGCCGCAGGCACTCAATATTAAGATGCAAAATGCAACCTTGTAGTGAGATCACGTGCTATGTGCTATGTAAGGTGAATAGTGTTGTTCACCGTGAAAGAGTATAACCATTGTTCTGTAAAATGTATCTTTTTAAATACTTCTCTCCTTTTTTCCCTCCCTCCTGCAGCTGCAAATTTTTCAAGTCTCCCTCCTCCGTCCCGAAGACTATCTCAGATAAGGCCGCGGAAAAAAAAGATGCGAGACGAAATGTTCTTGGAAATCATGGAAGTGACCCGCAATGGAAGAGCTCATCTGAATGAGTGGAAGGACTTGGTATCAAAGTATAGGAAAGATGCCAGTGACCGTGAGGACAGGAGGGACCAACGTGAGGATAGGAGGGACCAACGTGAGGAGAGGAGAGATGCTTGAGATGAGAGGTGGCGGCAGGAAGTTCTGAGGTGTCGGGATGCAACTCTGGGGCTGCTGCGTGATGAAACGGACATGCTCCGGCATCTGGTGGAGCTTCAGGAACAGCAGCAGGATCACAGAGTGCCGCTGCAGCCCCTGTATAACCATCCTCCCCCTTCATCATGTTCCTTAGCCTCCTCATCCACTAGACGACTAAGAACGCGTGGGGGGAGGCTCCGTGCACCCACCCATTCCAAAAGGCTGTCATTATTTTGAAATTTTTTTAGTGGCCTTTTCCTTCCCTCCTATCCTCCTTCCAAACCCTATCTGGGCTACCTTGTCAGTTCTCTCCCTCTTTTTATAATTAATTAATAAAGAATATATGATTTTTAAACGAGAGTGACTTTATTTTCTTAGGAAGCAACCGGTAATCGAAGGGAGAAGGTGGGTGACTTACAGGGAATGAGTCAATCGGGGAGGGGGCTGTGTTTCATCAAGGAGAAACAAACACAACAGTCACACCGTATCCTGGCCCATGATGAAACTGTTTTTCAAAGCCTCTCTGATGCTCACCGCTTCCTGGTGTGCTCGTCTAATCGCCCTAGTGTCTGGCTGCGCATAATCAGCGGCCAGGTGATTTGCCTCAGCCTCCCACGCCACCATAAAGGTCTCCCCCTTACTCTCATAGAGATTGTGGAGCACACAGCAAGCAGCAATAACAAAGGGGACGTTGGTTTGGCTGAGGTCTGAGCGGCAGTGCGCCTTTAAACGGCCAAATGCACATTCTACCACCATTCTGCACTTGCTTAGCCTGTAGTTGAACAACTCCTGACTACTGTCCAGGCTGCCTGTGTATGGCTCCATGAGCCATGGCATCAAGGGGTAGGCTGGGTCCCCCAGGACAACTACAGGCATTTCAACATCCCCAACTGTTAATTTTTGGTCTGGGAAGTAGTTCCCTTGCTGCAGCTGTTTAAACAGAGTAGTGTTCCTGAAGACGCGAGCGTCATGAACCCTTCCCGGCCATCCCACCAGTGAAACATCCCTTGTTGGTGAAACATCCCTTGTGATCCACCAGTGTTTGCAGCACCATGGAAAAGTACCCCTTGTGGTTTATGTACTGGGTGCCCTGGTGCTCCGGTGCCAAGATAGGGATATGGGTTCCATCTATCACCCCACCACAGTTAGGAAATCCCATTGCAGCAAAGCCAGCCACTATGACCTGCACATTTCCCAGAGTCACAAACTTTTGTAGCAACAGCTTAATGATTGCTTTGGCTAGTTGCATCACAGCAGCCCCCACAGTAGATTTTCCCACTCCAAATTGATTCCTAACTGACCAGTAGCTGTCTGGTGTTGCAAGCTTCCAGAGGGCTATCGCCACTCTCTTCTCAACTGTGAGGGCTGCTCTCATCTTGGTATTCTGGTGTTTCAGGGCAGGGGAAAGCAAGTCACAAAGTTCCATGAAAGTGCCCTTACGCATGTGAAAGTTTCGCAGCCACTGGAAATTGTCCCACACCTGCAACACTATGTCGTCCCACCAGTCTGTACTTGTTTCCCTGGCCCAAAATCGGCATTCCATGGATAGAACCTGCTCCATTACCAGCAGGATCTCCAAAGCGCAGGGGCCCGAGGTTTGAGAGAATTCTGTGTCCATGCTCTCATCGCTCTCATCGTTGCGCTGCCGTAGCCGCCTCCTCCTCCTCGCCTGGTTTTGCAAGTCCTGGTTCAGCATAGACTGCATGAGAATGCGCGAGGTGTTTACAATGTCAATGACTGCTGTCTTGAGCTGAGCAGGGTCCATGCTTCCCGTGCTATGGTGTCTGCACAGTTCACCCAGGAAAAAGGGCGCAAAACGGTTGTCTGCTACTTGCACGGAGTGAGGGGTGAGGCTGTACCCAGAACCACCCGCGACAATGTTTTTTGCCCCATCAGGCACTGGGATCTCAACCCAGAATTCCAATGGGCGAGGGAGACTGCGGGAACTATGGGATAGCTATGGGATAGCTACCCAAGTGCAACGCTCAGAAAATCAACACTAGCCTCAGTACCTGGACGCATACCGCTGAATTAATGTGCTTAGTGTGGCTGCGTGCACTCGACTTTATACAATCTGTTTTAAAAAAACGTTTCTGTAAAATCGGAATAATCCCATAGTGTAGACATACCGTAAGTGTGAGAGATGTATGCCGCCATGTCAGAATTTAGGAACCCCTTGGAAAGTATGCCTCTGCAGATTTTGCACTGGAAGGATAATATAAGCAATACAATGCAGCCCCAAGGCCATGAGTGGGATATGACACAGGGTAATTCAGCTCTGATCACTTAAAGGGACACACCTTTTTCAGTTTAGACTGGTCATCTTTGTATGTGATCATCAGAGCAAGAGCCAGGTCACCCTTCTCTCTTCGGGTTCCTTCGCACAGAAGAGGGTGCTCTGCTTCACTCACAGTCATCTTCATGTCTCCGGGGAATAAACAGAAGTGTAAATATTTGCATCAGTCCCTCTTTATTTTCTGTGAAAAAATATTTATATACAGAAATATATACAGGAATAATGAATAAATGGACATAGCCTTCTTTAAACACAATACAGCGGACAAGTCAGTTTACTGCAAAAGTCATTTATTTAGCTGCAAACTTAGGTGGCATATGTGACAAATATGGCAATTTCCTGCAATATCTTTGGGAAATCTTACTAGTTTATATATCATTGTGGGCCATGAGTGAATGTAATCCATGGGGGGAGGGGGACCACAGCCCACCAGGAACTTAGAAAATTGTGGGAGGTTGTAACCGTTGGGGTCCAGACATTCCCATTGGAGGGCAGAAGGTTTAACCCCCTCCCCTCAAAAAATAACCTGTTAAATCAACTGATTGTATACAAGAGAGACAAGGTGGATGAGATAATATCTTTTATCAGAGCAACTTCTGTTGATATGAGAGAGAAACTTTTGAGCTTCAGGTCTAGACCCCAAGAAGAGTTCTGTGTAAACTTGAAAGTCTGTCTGTCTCAGCAACAGAAGTTAGTCCAAAAAAAGATGTTACCTCACCCATCTTGTCTTTCTAATATCCTGGGACCGACACGAGTACAACAACACTGGATCCAACAATTGTATACAATATTATTGTACTATAACACATACCAAGTAAGGTCTTTTATGAAAGCTTGTAATGGTCTGAACTTAATGGTCATTATGAGATATTAATACAGACCATGGTTATGAATGTAGCATCATCTCACAACAGGACAGTGAAGAAATCAGGCAGGAAGTACTACCTCCCAAACCAGTTGTTTACATGAACCCAGCTTCAAGTACCCATTCCCTGTACAACCCAGGAAAAGTCTAGGATGGGCCATTAAAGTTAATAGAAAGACATTGTGACAACTGAGGATTTCCCAACCTTGAATAGGTATAGTGACTAAAGAAAAAACAAACAAACCCTGCAAACCCTTTTAAAATGGAAGGAGTTTGAGGTGAAAGACACCCAGAAACTGAGGGATAGCTTCTAGGTAGGAAGCTGTCCGTGAAATATTGGATCTCTCCTATAGTTAAAGGGTACACTGGGAAACTGTTCAAAGGCAATAGGTAACTTGTATTAGAAAAGGGAATTCATCTAACATGAAAGTGTAAAGCCTGTGGTTGTATCTTTATTTACTGTGTAATTTGTATGTGTTTGTTTTCCCTTACTATTTCGTCTTTGAATCTGTGGTTTTTCTATTAAATAAACCTTTTGTTTATTTTTACCCCAAGCACATCTCTGGTGTGCAAACTGGGTGGAGTGTGGGGACCAAAGTAAGCCAGTATCAGAGGAGTTGGTCTCATGTCACTGGGGGTGATGAACCAAAGGGGAAAAGTCTGAGTGTCTGATAGTTAAAAGAACTCAGGGAGGACAAATTTGTAGAAACTTGGGACTGGAAGGGCTGTTGGTGTCATTCTGCAAGAAGTAACTTTGTCAGTAGCTACTAGTGTGGTGCTCTGCCCTTGTTCGATGATGATAACAGTTGGCTGCGTGTGTGTTCCCTCTGTGTGCTGCCCCAGTTCTGCCCAGATAGCTGACACAGCAAACCCCGAAAGAACCCCCAAAGACCACAGACTCTAGTAAGGTACGAAGGAATCTGAGCCAGGTTTATTGTCAAACGAAGCACAATAATAGTTTCCTTCGTCATCCTGATTCTGAGAGATGTCCCAACCAGACCAGGCAGAGAAAGGGACCCAGAAGACAGTTAACAGTGTGATGCTGTTGCAAAAAAAGCAAACGTGATTCTGGGATGCATTAACAGGTGTGTTGTGAGCAAGACACGAAAAGTCATTCTTCTGCTCTACTCTGCGTTGGTTAGGCCTCAACTGGAGTATTGTGTCCAGTTCTGGGCACTGCATTTCAAGAAAGATGTAGAGAAATTGGAGAGGGTCCAGAGAAGAGCAACAAGAATGATTAAAGGTCTTGAGAACATGACCTATGAAGGAAGGCTGAAAGAATTGGGTTTGTTTAGTATGGAAAAGAGAAGAGTGAAAGGGGACATGATAGCAGTTTTCAGGTATCTAAAAGGGTGTCATCAGGAGAAGGGAGAAAACTTGTTCACCTTAGCCTTTAAGGATAGAACAAGAAGCAATGGGCTTAAACTGCAGCAAGGGAGATTTAGGTTGGACATTAGGAAAAAGTTCCTAACTGTCAGGGTAGTTAAACACTGGAATAAATTGCCTAGGGAGGTTGTGGAATCTCCATCTCTGGAGATATTTAAGAGTAGGTTAGATAAATGTCTATCAGGGATGGTCTAGACAGTATTTGGTCCCGCCATGAGGGCAGAGGACTGGATTCGATGACCTCTCAAGGTCCCTTCCAGTCCTAGAGTCTATGAATCTATGACACAGCCACCTCTACTGGGTCCAGCTGAATCCCAAACAGTGCCTGGGATGAAACAGGATTGGACTTTAACATCAACAGCTCCAGCCTGTCTCAACTAACTTCCTTTCTTTTCCCCAAAAGGACAGATATTACCATCTTTGATGCCATCTAAGACAGTGGCTTTCAATCTTTCCAGACTATTGTAGCCCTTTCAGGAGTCTGATTTGTCTTGTGTACCCCAAGTTTCACCTCACTTAAAAACTACTTGCTTACAAAATCAGACAGAAATACAAAAGTGTCACAGCATACTATTACTGAAAAATTGCTTACTTTCTCATTTTTACTCTATAATTATAAAATAAATCAATTGGAATATAAATATTGTACTTACATTTCAGTGTATAGTATACAGATCAGTATAAACAAGTCACTGTCTCTATGAAATTTTAGTTTGTACTGATTTCATAAGTGCTTTTTATGTAGCCTGTTGTAAAACTAGACAAATATCTAGAGGAGTAGATGTATCCCTGGAGGACCTCTGCATACCCCTGGTTGAAAACCACTGATCTAAGAAACTATCAAACAGGGCGCTTTTCCTTGTAAAAACTTTCTTCAGCTAAAGGGAAAGCGAACAGGGGATGTTGTTAAAATGAAAGCCGTATGTAATACTTCACATTTCATATGCTTTAACTGTTTCCTTTCTTTTGTTTATCTTTAATTAAAAGTTAAAGAATTTTTAATGGTGTGTTTGTCATGGTACTAAGCAGGCTGAAGTCTCTGTATTCCAAACCCTGAACCTTGTTTAACACTGTTTCATGTTGGACAGTGACTGCATTATGTTAACACCTTTGTCCTTTTCTTCTATTATATATTCCATCTAAATTAATACAATATGTCCCATTCCCATCTGGTGCATACAGAAGATGACAACCTACAATTGCTGTCATTCACTTGATTAGCTCAAGTGGCAGAGGTCTGTGTAATCTTGAATGTGAAACTGTATCATACTGTTCAGCTACTAGATGACGCTATATATAACATACATTATTTAAGCTAATCTCAGTTTTACCTGGCAGTACATTAAAAGGATCTCTGATGTCTCTCTCTGAGAAGGAGGCTCTATAGCTTCCACCTGGTGCAGGAGCCTAACCTGCTACTAGCAGACCTGCAACCTACTGTGTACAATGACATAGTGTCAGGAGTAAATTAATGCCAGAGGAGAACAGACACAGAAGGAAAGTAGCAACAAAACTTGCAAACAGAAGAAACAAAGCAACAAAGGTTGCAGGATTGATCTCATCAACATGCCACTCTTCAGAGCCCCAGAAAACTTTCGTTTTGTTGAACCTACAAAATGGACAGACTAGAAGCAGTATTTTGCAAGATTTTGCACTGCAACCAAACTCCATGAGCAAATGGAGACATCTAGGTATTCACTTTATTTATGCTCAGGAAGCAGGCAGAACATATCCTTAAATCTTTTGCCTTTGCTGAAGACAATCACAAAGATGACTATGAAAGGATTCTGGCTACGTTTGATGAATACTTTATACCTCAGAGAAATGTGGTTTTTGAAAGAGCATGTTTTCACTAGATAATTCAAAGACCATGGAAAAATGTTGAATGTTTTATAAGAGTTCTTCATGCATTGGCTAAAAGCTGTGATTTGGAGACTGCAAAACATGAAAATTTCAGAGACAGGATGGTTATTGGGTTAACAGATAAAAATCTTTCATAGCAGCTACAATTAAAAACAGATTTAAGCCTAAACACAGCTATACAGATAGCAAAGTAGTCTGAGCTAGTTAAACAGCAGAACAAAAGGCAGGAGCAATTTGATAAACCTGAAATTAACTCAGAAGCAGCAAAAAGACTCAGCATGACTGCTAAAAGTCATTATCATAAAAGCCCTGAGGCTATGAGTAAATTTGAGGAATACTACAAAGCCTTTTAGAATAATGTACAAAAATGTCATAGCTAAAGACATGTCCAGCTAAAAATGAAATATGTAGTAAATGCACAAAATATAGACATTTTGTAGCAGTTTGTTGCAATAAGGCAGTGAGAGAGAGAGCTACAATTACAGAGTACAGTCAAGAGCCATTGTTTCTGGGATCTGTCACCTTGTGATGACACAGAGCCTGCTTGGACAGTGAAACTAAATATTCATGGAAAGACTATTGACTTTAAAATGGACCTTGGAGCTGATGTCACAGTCATTTCAGAAGGGATTTACAATCACCATCAACCCCTCTCAAAGCTGAAGTCACCTGACACTGCTCTCACTAGCCCTAGAGATATTTTGAACTGCGTGGGTCAGTCACCAGAGAAACAACTTACAAAGCTAACAGCTTTGCATTCAGAATTCATGTGATCAAAGGATCAAAGACCAACAACCTTCTCAGCCACAGTGTGGCAGCCACGATGGGCCTAGTGAGAAAGGTGAAAGAACGTGACAGATGATTTGATTATATTGGACTTTGGAATGGAGATTCAGTACAAATAACCTTCAGAGACAATTCTGAACCATATAGAATAACAACACCTCTACCAGACAGACCCTGGAAGAGACTAGCTGCAGATTTATGCAAATTGAGAGGACATCAATATTTGGATGGAGTGGACTATTTTTCCAGGTATATAGAAATAATGTACTTGAAAGACATAACTTGTTGCAGTGTATTAGGAAACTGAAGTGCATTTTTGCTCACTTTTGTATTCCAGAGTAATTTGTGATGCACAATGGACCACAATTCACTGCTGCAGAATTTAAATCAGTCCAAACAAAATATGATTTTGATCATATTACTAGCAGCCCACATTACCCACAAGCAAATGGAGAGGCTGAGAGAGCTGTACAGGCAGCCAAGAAAATCCTACACCGGGAAGATCCAATCATTGCTCTTGAATTACAGATCAACACCAATAACAGCTGAGCTACTGGACATAGTCTGGCACAGCTCCTGATGGGAAGATCACTCAAAGCTACTGTTCCAACTTTGGAAAAGAATCTATCTCCAAAGTGACCAGGCATGAAGAAAGTAGCTAAATTGGATGCAAAGGCAGAAAGAGCTTACAAACATTTTTATAAAAGACATCACTCAGTTAGAAAACTAATGGGCCTAGAACTTGGTGACCATGTTTGTGCAAACTGGATGGAGAAAAAGGATGGTCAAGTCTAGCTGTTGTAAAGAAAAATAATTCTGTGCCCAGATCATATGTGATCGAGACTGACAGTGGAGAGTTCAACAGAAACTGTAGACATCTACAGTTTGTTCCTGAGATAGAACAGTCAATGGAGAAGAATCTGCAGATGGTATATGCAGAACAGAAGAAGACTCAAAGATTCCAAATGGACAACAGCCAGTCATTGCAACTAATGGAGAGCCAGATGACCAAATAGTTATGTGTTCATGTTGTGTAATGAGAAATCCAGTATGATTCAGAGACCTTCAACAGACTGACGTACTGAACATTAAAGATGGTATGATAGTGTAAATTTTGTAAATGGTAGGAATTCCAAACTTAAAGGGGGAGATGTAATGCACTGCTAAACTATATTATACTGCCATCACTAGGTGCCAGTATAACATACCTTATTTAAGCTAACCTCAGCCATGCCTGCCAGTACATTAAAGGAACTTAAACTGAACACATCTCTCTAGAGTCTCTCTTTGAGAAGGAAGCTCTGTAGCCAGTCTGTCTGGTATAGGAGTCTGACCTGCTAGCAGCAGCTCTGCAACCAGGGCCAGCCCACAACATTTTCCACCTGAGGCGGAGAGCTCAAATGACGCACCCATGCTCCCTCACTTGGGCCAAAACTTTGAAAGGTCTCAATTCTCCCCTCTTCCTGTTCTACTTCTCTCATGGTACTGCTTTTCTACCTACCCCAATAAAGGAGAACTAACAACTTAAAATTCCTTGTTCAGAAATGTTAAGTAACACTTAACTTTGAAATGCCTGAACAGCAAATGTAACTTTTCTTGTCTGCATAGTTAACATTGGAATTTTTATCTGTTTGAATAATCAAAGTGGTGCTTTCTGTGCCTTCTTGGTTGCAGAGATTTGAACTGCTTCCTGCTGAAGGTCCACAGTCTGGGCCAGCTCATGGTCTATTGAGATGGTTGCAAGGCCAACCAGCGTCTCCTGTGTCATTGTGGAGAGGAGATGTGTTTTTATTAACTTCAGCTTGGAGAAGCTGCGTTCTCCACTGGCAAATGTTACAGGAAGTGTTAGAAGTATGGGCAGAGCAACAAAAGCATTTGGGAAGAGGGTGGTCATCTTATTTGAGCACATATATTCCAGAACAGCCTTTGGAGTTGATCCTGCTGAAATGTATCTTGAAAGGGCTTTCAGTTCATCACCTAAATCACTCGCATCAATATCACGCATGTCATCATGTGTCAACACTGTCTCTAGTCCCCTGCATTGTTGGTGTAGGTCTTCTTTGGGTATAGTAAGGAGTTTTGGAATATTATACAACATCCCAAATATACTGCTGTGTTCCTTGAGCTGCATGAAATGTTCTTCAACTGACTGTATTGCACAATCTAGCACCTGGTTAAAGAATTCAACTTTGTATTGTTGTTTGGGGTCTCTTATGGAATTATCCCATACTTCGTAATCAAAATATCTTCTTCGGTGACTCTTGTATTCTTGAATGGGTGGGAAAATAGCTTCAGTGTGAAGTTCCTCTGCCAACTTCTGTGCACTCTTGAGACCATTTTGAAATCCCTCATCTGACCAGTAAGATTGTAGGTATGACTTTGCTTTGTCCAGTTGTTCCATTGCTCCAGATATATCAAAGTCAACACCTTGGCGTCTCTTGCTTACAACATTTTTTTCAAACAGTATGTCATGCCACAACACTAAGCCACATAGAAATTTGAAGTATGTATGTTTCTGGTGATTCCATTTCCCTCTGCCACTGTTCTCCCACAAACAGTTCCTGTCATAGCATTATCCTCCATAATGGCAACTATGGCATCATCTGTCTTCCCAATTTGGTGTTTGATAGGCTTTATCACCTCAACTCGACTTTCCCATCATGTGGCACTCAGTGGTTTCAGTATCAGAGAGGATGTTCCCAGATGTTGCTTCAAAATTTGCCATCGATGAGTTGATGCAGAGAAAAATACATAGATGCTTTGAATTAAATAAAATTCAGCAGCATCACTAGAAGCTGATGCTGCATCACTGACCACCAAGTTCAATGAATGAGACCTGCATGGGACAAAAAAATTTCGAGGGTTTAACTCTCGGATCCAAGTCTGCACTCCTCTGTTCTTTCCTCTCATGTTGGCACCATTATCGTAGCCCTAACCTCTCATGTCAGCTATCGCAATTCCCGTATCTTCCAGCTTTTTAAGAAGCACATTTGTCATACCAGCTCCTGTAGTCAGGGCCGGCTCCAGGCGCCAGCGCAGCAAGCAGGTGCTTGAGGTGGCCAGCAGAAAGGGGTGGCAGGTCCAGCTCTTCGGCGGCAATTTGGCCACGGGTCCCTCAGTCCCTCTTGGAGGGAAGGATCTACCGCCGAATTGTTGACAAAGAATGAAGCTGCGTGGTAGAGCTGCCGCCGAAGTGCTGCAGATCACACCTTTTTTTTTTCCTACGTGGGGAAGCAAAAACGCTGGAACTGGCCCTGCCTGTAGTATCATCAATGTCAATAAATTCTAGAAAATGCTCTCTGACACTCACCATTGAAGGGACATTTTCACTAGGTTCTGTTGTTATTACAAAACGCACCATTAAAGTCATTTGTTTCGTATGGCTGATGTCAGGTGTGCAGTCCAGAATAACAGAGTAATATCTTGCTGACTTCAGATCTGCCACAATCTTCTGTTTGACTTTTGTTGCCAGTAACTGTATGATCTCATTTTGCATTGTTTTTCCCAGGTAGTGGTGTGTGTACATTTCTTGGGTGGTGACTCTGCTTAGATGCTCCTGGAGCACAGTCTCAAACTCAGCCATCAGCTTCACAATTTTAAGGAAGTTTCCATTGTTTGGCACATATAGCTGATCTGAAGTGCCATGTAATGCTAGGTTTTGGGTAGCAAGTATCCTCACAATGGCAATGAGCCTTTTCAGAATATTTTGCCAGTAAAGACACTCTGATGCAATCCTCTCTTGATGCTGATCATCTATGGTGGCCTTTAACCTTAGTCTCATCTCAAGCTCTTTCCACCTATGGAATGCTCTCTGGTGATTTCCTGCCTTCTCAAGGCATGCCAGATTTTTCCAGTCCTTTGTTCCTGTAGAACCCAATGTGGCTGGAACATTAGACTGGAAGAGTTTGCAACAAAAACAGTGTGCAGCATTCTGGGTTTTTGAATACATAAGCCATTGGCCTCTCCACTTTGTCACCATTAGGAATTTCATGCCAGTAATGTGTTGGATGGAAACTTATATTTTCATTGTTTTTGAGGAACATTAAGTTTTTTCAGTTGCTGTGGCCCATGCAGTACAAGGAAGACCCTCAGGCTACTGCTCAAGTTGGTCCACAGTCCTGGATCATCTAGACTTAAGGAATAAACTCAGCAGCAGCTGTTTCTTGTGCCTCCACCACACTCTTCTCTGATCTATGCTTTTCTTCAGGAATGTGCATGGTTACATCCATTTGAGATGGAGATATGGATGCTGTAGTAGCTGCCAGGTCACCTGCACTCTGATTAACTGGAAGATCAGGCATCACCTCACCACTCATATCTTCACTGGGACCGGAAGGCTCACTGTGAACATTTGTGTCTATGTATCTCAGGAGAGCTCCTTCCTGCTTAGATAGAAAAGCTTCCTTTGTTTTCTTTCTTTTTCTGAATGCTGCTCCAGAGGGGTGTTTTCTTCTTTCACTCATGATTGCTGTTCTGTGCCAGCCATAGTGGCTCTCAACACTCAGTTGAAGGGGACAAATAAGCAGGCTGGTAGCAGGCCTGAGTGAGGGAAGATATCAGCGTCTTAAGGGCCTAACTGGCTCCTACTACTTCAGTTGACTGCCTGTTCTCTCAAGTGGGTTCAGGGAAGCAGCAGGAAACAGGAAGCTCCCTAAGAAGCTGGTGTTAATCAGTCCAGGCTCCTGGGGGTGCTGGAGAGGTACATAAGAGGCTCCTCCTCCTCTCTCTCCCTGCAGCTTCTACTGCTTTCTGTTATTCCCTCTCACCTTTTCTACTGCCTGTTACATCTCTTGTGCCCTCCTTCCTCCAGCACAGCACTCCACCATATCTGTGCATCTAGAGCAGAGAGAATACATATGCAACAGCAGCAGACACAATTTTCTACACTCTGGGTCCTAGTGGTGCCCCCCCAAAGTCTGGCACCTGAGGCAGCCGCCTCAGTTTGCCTCACGGTAAGGCCAGCCCTGTCTGCACCCTACCATGTGTAAGTTGTACATGACATTCTGCGTGGTGGATCTAAATGTTCTGATCCTGTCAATGATCTAGGTGGGTATCGATATGCTGCCACATGATGGAATTTTTATTTTTTAAACCTAGGAAATTACACACACAAAATACATTGAAAGAACATTATTAAGGTTGCAAAATCAAACACTCAAAAATTATAAAATGACAGAATTAAGGTTGCCTGTGAAACTTAAACTCAGTTTCCTTGAGCATGTGCATTATGATACAGTCTTTAACTATATGATCACATACATATTTTCCACAGGACCCCTGCCTCTTTCCATGTGCAGGATGGACATGCTCTGAGGGTGAATCAGGTTTGTGTACAGAAGGAGGAAGTAGGACTCCTGCCTCATTTGTTATAGAAATTGGAGGGTGTGTAGTGAGTGAGGGCTGCAGGAAGAGAGAGGATGGTCTCAAGGTCAAGGCAGTTTAATGCTGCCCTGGAGAACTGGATTCTGTCGTCCCTTGTGATGGGGGATCCACCCCACACAAGGCCTGAAGGAGTTAAGGTGTCTAGGTGGGCCAATTAATTGCATACGTTGCACCTGGAAGAGGAGTCAGGGAGTAATGAAGGTTAATTAAAGCAGAAATGCAGCTGGAGAGGAACAGGAGGGGCCTGTATAAAGCCCACTAGCTGAGAGCAGAAGGGGACTGCAGAAAGAGAGGGCTGCAGTCACTTTCAGGGTAAGAGACAGCCAGGCAGAAAACAACCTAACGATATGGCAGTAAGTCTTGGGATTGAGCAGAACTTGACTGCATGTTGTAGGATCCATGGGCTGGGGAAGTGGCACCATTAAGGGGCAATGAAAGAGAAGACTGCCTGGAACAATGTGTCCTGAGAGACTTTGAGAATGCAGAAGGAGAAACTACAGTGACCTGGCCAAAGGTCAAGCCATGAAGCAAGAGCAGGTGTGTCCCGACACAGCGAGAAACAGTGCAACTGCAGGAAGGGGCATTGGCCTGCAGAGCTAATCTCCAGACATGACCAGAAGGAGGCGCTCTAGCAGTGAATAGAGCACCCTGTGACACCCTTGCCAAAGAGTTCCTAGTGATGCTAGGTGAGTCATTTCAACTAAATTTTTCACAGGTAGTCACTAATTGTATGGTGTCAAGTGCATCCGACAAAGTGGGTATTCACCCACGAAAGCTCATACTCATGCTCCAAAACTTCTGTTAGTCTATAAGGTGCCACCGGACTCTTTGCTGCTTTTACTAATTGTATGTTTGTCAATTTCTTGGTGCCTAACTTGATACTTTGGGATCTGATTTACAGAAGTGATGAACAACCACAGCTGAAGTCTTGGGAGCTTGTAATTTGAACATATAAAGTACTTTGCCAAGAAACTCTGAAAAATCATGTCCTAGGGGTCTCAAATTTTACCCAAAATTAATGGATACTTTTGAACTTAATCCTTCTGGTGCAGTTTCCCAGCTGTAAAATGAGGATATCTGCCCTTGCCCCCATCTCACAGAGGTGCTGTGAAAATAAATTCATCAATCTTTGTGAAGCATTCTGATTCTATAGTGATGAGCACCATAGAAAACCCCATGAGGAAATTAATAATTCTGACTACAGAGCAGACATTGAATAGTGTGCTGTAAATAAGACCTGAGGCCACACATATTAAAATGAAGAGAGAAATAAACATTGAATAGTGAGCAATGTCTGTCCCATGCACTGAATGAGGCAGGGGTCTTGGGAGGGTGGGAGTTGGGAGGGGGAATTGGATGTGGATCACATAATTATGGACTTTATCATAATGCATCCCTACGAGTGGACTGAAATAACATTGTTAGGTAACTCTAACTCTGGCATTTACTAACTTTTGAGTGCTTAACTTTGTAACCTTAATATTCTTCCAACATAATTTATCGGTGTGTGACTCTAGAAATACACTGTGATCATGTAATTAAAGACTATTATAATGCATAATCGCCAGAGATAAAGTTTAAGTTAAGACTAAAGAATGACAGATTTTGTTTATTTTGTATCATATTTTTTAAAATCTGGTGTTATGGGAAGGCTAGAATAAAGAGAGTTGCGTTTTTCTTTGGAGGAGTTAACGTTTATAGTCATCCCCATTCTTTCAGGGATAGAGTTCCTGATTTGCTGACCAATTACTGTGAAAGTTGGTTTTCCTACACGAGTTCACTTTTGAGGTTGACAGTTTAAATTTTCTAGTGGAACATAGCTATCATAGGAAATCATGATCACAGAAGGTGAGATGATCCCTGTGTAACCTGTTGTCTGTTGGCTATGTTCTCTATTCACAACAGGGAAATGTAGATGTAATAAATTAATTCACCAATCTTTACAACAAGAAATAATTGATTGCCACTAGCTGAGAAACCCTTTACCAGCCCACATTAATGTAACTTTTAAAAAAATGTAACTATATATCTGAATAAGTTAACATTTGTAAATTTACTGGGAACCTTAAAGTATATATTTTCAAAAAGATATTACTCAGTTTGATTTTAATAAGCCAGGAAGCTAAAATTTCACCCAATCTAAAAGAAAATTGGTAAAATCACTTTATCCCAACTGCCTATAATTTGCACGCACTGTTATTTGTGCAATGAAACAACAGAATTTGCATGTCCAAACACCTACATCAGCCAGTTAAAAGCTACCTACTCTGCATGAACAGATGATATGTTCATGCAGCTAAAGACAGGTTTTTGGAAATTTGACCCTAGACATTGCAGGACTGGTTTGCACAAATATAAATTTGGAAACTCCTAATTTTGAACAAAATAAAAATTACCAGCAGAAGCTGACAATAAAATACTTTCCCCCTCCCTCCTAATATTAGAATTATTGTAGATATTGGCAGAAACTTTCTCCCTTCAGAAAATAAACTTCTGCTTTTCCTCTGTCTTTCTCAGGCACGTTGAGCCGACAGCTCCAAAAGCAAGATGGCTGCAATCAAAAACCAAAGCGTTCAGCTGAGGGTCATGTGATCTAATCTCTCTTTAGAATCTCTATGAACGCAGCAGCAAGCAGCCAGTGCTGCAAGCAGACTTGCTGAAAGCTCTGAGGACTTGAAGGTTTTCTGCAATCTGTGGAGCATCAAGAATACAGATGGATGAAATGCATGTTGATTCTATTACTTGGATGCTCTGTCATGTATTACAATTTTTAAAGAGAATTGTGCTTGATTGGAGGGTACACTCACAGAAGGTCACATAGGATTGTGGTGGTATTTTTGGTTCATTGAAGACTGGAGTGGTATCTGTTTTAGGATTTAAAAATTATATTTTATGGGAAACAGCTGGTACTCTGTGGAAGCCATTGAACATTCATTTATTTTCCTCTGAATGGAATTTAATATCTTCTTACTATCAAGTGAGCAAGAACATATATGCAAAATTAATTCATTTTTCACAGTAAGAAAAGTGGATATAGTGCGTTAGGACAGTTGTAGGGACTTGGCACTGAAAAAGAGATGCTTTTCCTCTCTTTTGTGAAAAAGCTAAGCAAAGACTGAGAATGGGGGAAAAACAGCTGATTTTTCTGTAAATTTTCCAATCCTATTTTAATGTACGATAAGTTGTTTTTATTGTGATCTGCTGGGAGGGCAATGTATGGTGTGGACTGGATTTTTCTCATTTATCTTTGTTGCGGTAAAACATGCTGAGGAAACACTGTGACATGGAGAAACAAGAAATATGGGAAAAGTAATAGCAGGGCAGAGTCATGTTTTTCCCCCTTCTTTCCTTTCCTGAGTATAATGATTCATGAGGTAGAGACATGACAAGTCAAGCCTGCTTTCCGGGACACACATTCTGTGAAGACTTTGCTGGGTACAATCAACTTGGCTTTATTCACAAAAGCAGTTCTTTTGCGTGTATGCTCTGTTCAGTGGAAAGCATTGGTTCAATCATGTGTGATTATTAGGTAGGGAGAAGGAAGAAAGAACACTCACCATGGGGTACAATGAAAGCTGGATTTCAAGGAATGAAAGTGACCATGCCCTCTATCAGGATGTCACCAGAGCTTTAGAAATTAAGAATGTATCTAATACACAAATTGTGTGGAACAATAGAAGCTACAATGGGATTGGACCCTTGGAAAATGGAGAGTACAGTGAGGAGCAAACCTACAGACATTTCACTACCACTGTGCAAATTGTCATCTTTATAGGCTCCCTGTTGGGTAAGTAAGCATTGTTGCAGTTTTTCTGTCATGTGGGTTTACTGGTGGCTGCAGTCTGTGACCCACACCCAAACAATAATTACTGTGGTCACAAATTACTACCACACAGGCAACTCTTGGTTGTCATTTTAGGTTTTTGCTTTCTTCTCAAGTGGAATTAATAAAGTGTGCCTTCGAGTTTTCTAAAGGTTTCTGATGCTCTCTGTAATATAGATCACAGCTATCAAAAATTAGTTGAAATTGCCTTGATATGCATTTGTATTATTTAGTAAACTTTTCCTAGGGAATTCAAATAAATGAAAGGATAATGCATTGATTGTGCTCTTATTCCCAAAGGTAATGGGATATACAGTAATTATAACAGAAATTAATTTAAAATGTTTTGGGTAAATGATACTGAATTTTTATATTTGAGACTGTCAATTTTACATTGGTCTCCTGCAGATTTCAATTTAATCCTTTGTAAATGTTTGTGCTGTAAGTTATCCATGTGATATTGTACTTATTTGCCATGTAATAGCTAACAAATTAAACTTAATTAAGATCATGTACAGTTTAGATACATGGTAGTAACTGCTAATATATTATTACATAACATTACCCATTTGTATATATTTGCTTTCTAAGGATTTGTAATGTGGCATTTTTGTTATCAATTACATTTGCTTTTCTTTCAAGAGACAAGTCAAGACAGGCATTTAGAAACAGTTTTGTCTCTCATACCTGTGGGTGATCTTAATTTATACAGTTTGGGAGATCAATACATTAGATTTTAATAAAATGCCACAAATAGGTAAGTCATGCAAAGCCAATTTATTTTAATAAGATGAGACTTTTCACATAGGAGCTGATCCTGAGAGCTACTGAGCACCTGTGGCTTTGACTGAGTTCTAGGGGACTTGCAGATGGTCCCCACCTCTCAGGATGAGGCTACAGTCTTTTGGACACAACTGACTGAATATTTTCAGTGGTGCTAGGATATATTTGGGTGGTGGTGATTTTAAAAATTAACTTCTCCCTGGTAACAATTCATATTTCTTTAGTCTAGCTTAAATGGTTATACTGAATAGTTTCCTTTCTGAATACAGAATAAGAATAGTCCTGTGATAAAGACATTGGACTGGGACTCATATTCAAGTTCAATTTCTAGCTCTGCCACAGCGTTGCTGTGTGATACTGAATAAGTCACTTACTCTTTGGGCCTTAGTTTTCCCTATCTGTAAAATGGAGATAATTCTTCTTTTCTTCTGCCTTTTGTCTGTCTTGTCTATTCAGACTGTAAAGCTCTTTGTAGTATGGATTCTCTTACTAGGACTTTGTAAAGTTCCTAGCACAGTGGATCCACTGATTCTGTCGAAGTCTCTAGGTCTGATTCCCAAACGGGGGTTCGCAAAATGTTACAGGAGGTTCTCGGGGGGAGGGGGGGGAGATTCCCTAATGGCAGACAGAATTGTCCCTAGGGACCCCAGACAAGAGGGGGCCAGCAGCCTGGAGCCCCTGGACTTACACTTGCTTTGATCTGCTTAGCTCTTGGATCTATCACACTGAGGAGGTTTAAACTTCAAGAATCCTTATAAGAAAGGGAAAGGGAAGTGGATATTTTTTGCTGTTTTTTTTTTTAATTAAATAGGCAGCTAGTATTGTTTTTAAAATTATTATGAACAACAAGTTTAAGCATTGTTGTAATGTGTGTTGTTTGCCTGGACTGCTCAAGACCTGAATGTTTGTGTAGAAGCCAACTCTGATTGTTCCTCCTTAAATATCTTCATGCTGTTTCACATCTGATACTCCTTGATGAAACAGGAGCCTTGTCTTATAACGGGCTTATTCAAAGTGATACAAGCTACTAAAGTGAGATCTTGGAAGAGTGTTGCCATTTTCATAATGTAATAAAAAATACTGTAACGATAAATAATAATGTAATAGTGTGCAATAAGCATGTCATACAAACTAATTTTATATTTCCAAGATCACTGCTTTTATAATTTATACACAAGTAAAGGAGAAAATCCCTGGAAACATTCATTTTTAGGAGGGGATTTGCGAGACAGACATCTTAGTGAAAGGGGTTCACAGGTTGTTTAAAGTTTGGGAACCACGGCTGTAGGTGCTATTGTAATACAAGTAATGACATGTATTACTCAGTTAAGCCCCACTCCTAATATTGGCATTCATGAATCAGACTCCAAAAAAAAAAATCAGGCTTAAAAGTTAGATTTTTTTTTAAAAACAATTCATTTGCCTTCTGTTTCTTGAGGCTTTAGAATAGCATGGGGTTATCTATTCAGATTTTTCTCTACAGGCATGAGAGCTAAAAACTTGCTTTCATGTAATTGGTGTCTTCCCAGGAATTGGCTTTAAGGAAAAATACTAAATTTCACAAGACTTGTCATAAAATCATGAGAGTTGGCAAATTTTGCAATCTGATTCACCCAGCAAGACCCCCAGTGAAGTAACTGACCCTTTGGCATAAGTGCAAGGGTGCATCTGCAGATTAGATTGCAGTCTGGGGCCTTTGTCAGTTTCCTTTATCTGTGCAGGTCTTTCACACAACAAAAAAGGAGGGAAAGACTTTTTTTTTAATCAACAAAAATGGTCAGGGGGCTTGGAGCAGGTACAGTACCTAAAACTACTTCTGCCTCTTAGTTTTTGAAAATCCATTCTTCCTGTATATGTCTCTGCTGCACTGAATCACTAACTATTTTAAGTACTTATGTCTTCTTATTATCATAATATCTTGAGTATCTCCCTCCACTGTTATCCTCACAACACCCCTGTGTGGTAGGGTAGTTAGACTATTTCCATTTTACAGATAGGAGGCTGAGTCACAACGAGCTGAGAGACAAAGGGACTAGCCCCAGGTCACACAGGAAGTCTGTAACACAGAGCAGGGAATTGAACCCCACTGCCTTGAGTTCCAGGATAGTGCCCTAATCACTGAATCATCCTTCCTATCTGACAGAACAGCTGTGTACAGATATTGCAGATAGAACTGTGCTGAATGTAATTTCAGTATGTAGAGGGTTCAGCTTCTGATAGTTTGTTATTTGTTCAGGTCATTTAAATGGAAGCTAATCCTACAAACATTTAAGCATGTTGTTAACTTCTCATGGTAAAGTTATGCAAATGCTTAAATATTTGCTGGATTCAGGGCTGGTGCAACCATTTAGGCAACCTAGGCGGTCGCCTAGGGCGCTGGGATTTGGGGGGCGCCATTTTCTTCGGCAGCGACCGCGGTGGCTGAATCTTCGGCCACCCCGGTCACTGCCGGCATTTAGGCGGAGGGAGCTGGGGCAGGGGAGTGCAGGGAGGGCCACCTGCAGCAAGTAAGGGGAAGGGGGGGCGGCACACAGGGGAACTCCCCGCCCAGCTCACCCCTGCCCCGCCTCCTCCCTGAGCATGCCGTGGCTGTTTCACTTTTCCCACCTAAGCTGATTGGCCCCGCAAGCCTGGGAGGCGGGAGAAGTGAAGCAGCCACAGTGTGGTCAGGGTGCTTATGTGCGGAGCAGGAGTGAGCTGGAGCGGGGGGGGGGGTGCCTCAGGATGGGGTGGGGAGCTGCCGCAAGGGGAGTGCCTCAGGACGGGGGGGAGCGCCTCAGGGCGGAGGCATGGGGGGGTCTGCAAGGTGGAAGTTTCGCCTAGGGTGCAAAACATCCTTGCACCAGCCCTGGCTGGATTAGGTGTCTGTGGTGTGGAATTACTTTGTAATGTTTAAGATCAAACCCTGTGAAACTGTAGCTGTAATATAAGCCTAGGGACCAGATCCACAAATCAATACTCACGTGAGCAGCCTCATTACATTAAATACCCATATGTAGATTGAGCCCTACAAGAAAATGTAACAATAACAGTTCTTTTTAAAGAGCGATGTATAATATTTTTTTTCTTTAATACCTATGACTTGTGGGAAGACTTGTAACAGTAGGTGGTGTATTTATGTTAGTTTTTCCTTTTAATATGTGAAGAGGTTGTTTAGTGTGAATGGTTTTGGTATTTGACTTTAGTTTTCTACACAAACAGCTCCAGTAATTTTTTTTCTTTATGGCTAATGTTAAAAATACAAGTATCAAAGGGGTAGCTGTGTTAGTCTGGATCTGTAACAGCAGCAAAGAATCCTGTGGCACCTTATAGACTAACAGACGTTTTGGAGCATGAGCTTTCGTGGGTGAATACCCACTTCCTCAGATGCATATAGTGGAAATTTCCAGGGGCAGGTATATATATGCTAGCAAGCAAGCTAGAGATAACGAGGTCAGTTCAATCCGGGAGGATAAGGCCCTGTTCTAGCAGTTGAGGTGTGAAAACCAAGAGAGGAGAAACTGGTTCTGTAGTTGGCAAGCCATTCACAGTCTTTGTTCAATCCTGAGCTGATGGTGTCAAATTTGCAGATAAACTGAAGCTCAGCAGTTTCTCTTTGAAGTCTGGTCCTGAAGTTTTTTTGATGCAGGATGGCCACCTTAAGGTCTGCTATAGTGTGGCCAGGGAGGTTGAAGTGCTCTCCTACAGGTTTTTGTATATTGCCATTCCTAATGTCTGATTTGTGTCCATTTATCCTTTTCCGTAGAGACTGTCCAGTTTGGCCGATGTACATAGCAGAGGGGCATTGCTGGCATATGATGGCGTATATTACGTTGGTGGATGTGCAGGTGAATGAACCGGTGATGGTGTGGCTGATCTGGTTAGGTCCTGTGATGGTGTCGCTGGTGTAGATATGTGGGCAGAGTTGGCATCGAGGTTTGTTGCATGGATTGGTTCCTGAGCTAGAGTTATTATGGTGCGGTGTGCAGTTACTGGTGAGAATATGTTTCAGGTTGGCAGGTTGTCTGTGGGCAAGGACTGGCCTGCCACCCAAGGCCTGTGAAAGTGTGGGATCATAGTCCAGGATGGGTTGTAGATCCTTGATGATGCGTTGGAGGGGTTTTAGCTGGGGGCTGTATGTGATGGCCAGCGGAGTCCTGTTGGTTTCTTTCTTGGTTTGTCTTGCAGTAGGAGGCTTTTGGGTACACGTCTGGCTCTGTTGATCTGTTTCCTTATTTCCTCGTGCGAGTATTGTAGTTTTGAGAATGCTTGGTGGAGATTTTGTAGGTGTTGGTCTCTGTCTGAGGGGTTAGAGCAGATGCGGTTGTACCTCAGTGCTTGGCTATAGACAATGGATCGTGTGATGTGTCCGGGATGGAAGCTGGAGGCATGAAGGTAGGCATAGCAGTCGTTAGGTTTTCGATATAGGATGGTGTTAATGTGACCATCACTTATTTGCACCTTGGTGTCTAGAAAGTGGACCTCCCGTGTAGATTGGTCCAGGCTGAGGTTGATGGTGGGGTGGAAGCTGTTGAAATCGTGGTGGAATTTTTCCAGTCTCCCCTTCCCTACAGAACCAGTTTCTCCTCTCTTGGTTTTCACACCTCAACTGCTAGAACAGGGCCTCATCCTCCCTGATTGAACTGACCTCGTTATCTCTAGCTTGCTTGCTAGCATATATATACCTGCCCCTGGAAATTTCCACTACATGCATCTGAGGAAGTGGGTATTCACCCACGAAAGCTCATGCTCCAAAACGTCTGTTAGTCTATAAGGTGCCACAGGATTCTTTGCTGCTGTTACAGATCCAGACTAACACGGCTACCCCTCTGATACTTGACACCATGCAAGGCACTGCATTTAGCCGTATGGAGTGGAAATCCATCAACCTCATGAAGAAACTTGCACAAATACAGACAGATATCATCTTCCTTTCCAAATGCAAACGGATGGACATCATACCAAATGGACTAAAGGTAAAAAATTCACTGCTATCTACATACTACACAGACCACAGTGAGAGATTATGCCATACTCTATCAAAAAAACTGAGGAACCACCTGATCAGCATCCTATAGAGCAAACAGGAAAACATCAAAGAAGAGCTCTCCAACCTGGAGACTCTCATTAATAACCAAACTTCTATACAAACGGACTTCACTAAAATAAGACAGGAGATCTACATTACTCACTTCACCTCTCTACAAAGAGAAAAGGACTGTAAGCTGTCTAAACTCCTACCTGCCACATGGGGCCACAACCGTAGTACCCCTAACCCACCCAGCAATATCGTCAATCCATCCGACTACACACTCAGCCCAGAAGAAAAGTCTGTCCTATCTCGGGGACTCTCTTTCTGCCCTGCCACCCCCACCAACATGATACAGTTCTGTGGCGATCTGGAAGCCTACTTTCACCATCTCCGACTCAAAGAATACTTCCAGGACAACACTGAACAGTGCACTGATACACAGGTGCCCTCCCACCAACAGCACTAGAAGAAGAACTCCACATGGACTCCTCCTGAGGGTCGAAATGACAGTCTGGACCTATATATTGAATGCTTCCGCCGGCGTGCACAGGCAGAAATCGTGGAACAGCAACATCGCTTGCCTCACAACCTAAGTCGTGCAGAACGCAATGCCATCGACAGCCTCAGAAACCACCCTGACATTATCATCAAAGAGGCTGATAAAGGAGGTGCCGTTGTCATCATGAACAGGTCTGACTACCAAAAGGAGGCTGCCAGACAACTCTCCAATACCAAATTCTACAGGCCACTTCCATCATATCCCACTGAGGAATACACTAAGAAACTACAGCATCTACTCAGGACACTCCCTACACTAACACCAGAAGAAATCAACATACCCCTAGAGCCCCGACCAGGGTTATTCTATCTACTACCCAAGATCCACAAACCCGGAAAACCTGGACGCCCCATCATCTTGGGCATTGGCACTCTCACTGAAGGACTGTCTGGATATATGGACTCTCTACTCAGACCCTATGCCACCAGCACTCCCAGCTATCTCCGTGACACCACTGATTTCCTGAGGAAACTACAATGGATTGGTCACCTCCCAGAAAACACCATCCTAGCCACCATGGATGTAGAGGCTCTCTACACAAACATCCCACACACAGATGGAATACAAGCTGTCAGGAACACTATCCCTGATGTGATGCCACAGCACAACTGGCTGCTGAGCTCTGTGCCTTTATACTTACACACAACTATTTCAAATTTGATGACAATATCTATCTCCAGATCAGTGGCACTAGAGGGAAGTGATTCCTCTCTATTCAGCACTGGTGAGGCCACATCTGAAGTATTGCATCCAGTTTTGGGGCCCCCCACTACAGAAAGGATATGGACAAATTGGAGAGACCCTCCACTGCACTAACAAAAATGATCGGGGGCTGGAGCACATGACTTATGAGGAGAGGCTGAGGGAACTAGTTATTTAGTCTGCGAAAGAGTGTGTGTGTGTGTGTGTGGGGATTTGATGGCAGCTTTCAACTACCTGAACAGGGGTTCCAAAGGGGATGGAGCTCGACTGTTCTCAGTGGTGGCAGAGGACAGAACAAGGAGCAATGGTTTCAAGTTGCAGTGGAGAAGGTCTCTTATGAGTTTCAGAGCATTGAAGAGCTCCTGGTTAAGCCAGTGAGGTCTTTTCCCATACTTCCTATCTTTCCTACACAGTGGGATAGTTTTCTCTTGTGCCCTTAATAATGTCTCTTATGTTTTGCCATTGTTTGGTTTCCTGTTTGTCCCCCCCTTCACACACACAGCCTCCTTTGATTTAACTCAATGCAGCCATGAGGGATATTACACAGGTAAACTGAGGTGCACATGATATTTATAAAAGAAGAATGTACAGAACTCCCTCATTCTCCACACCGTATAAATAAAGTTTCTGGAATCCCCTGCCCTTCCAAAAAGAAAAAAATCATTTGATGTATATTTTAAAACTGCAGCTTCATGAACAAGAGGAAAAAATCATCAGTGAAGTGCTATAACTAGCAAGTTGCTAAAACTTTAAAGATGCTGGCCTAGGGAACAGGGCCAGCTCCAGGCACCAGCGAACGAAGCAGGTGCTTGGGGCGGCAAATGGGACGGGGAGGCACGTCCGGGTCTTCTGCGGCAATTCAGTGGCAGGTCCCTCTGGGAGCGAAGGACCCGCTGCGAATTGCCGCCAAGGAATGAAGCGGCCTGGTTGAGCTTCCACTGAAGTGCCGCTGATCACGGCTTCTTTTTTTTTTTTTTTTTTTTTTTTCCCCTTCGCTGCTTGGGGTGGCAAAAAAGCCAGAGCTGGCCCTGCTAGGGAAGAAGCAGAGGTCAAATGGGCTGTCAGCAGCTCCCCAAGGAGAGATGTAGGCAGACACACTAAGAAGGAGGTGCAGAAAGTAGGCTTTCTCTCCCAACCCAGAGATGGAAGTAACTGGGCTGAATGGAACTCACTAAGCTTGCAAAGAAAGACTAAGGTTTTGCTGGTGGGGTGTGTGTGTGTGTGGAATATGTTACAGGATTCTTTGTTTTATCCCTTTGGTAAATAAGAGAGACAAGATGAACCAACTTCTGTTGATATGAGAAACAAGCTTTTGAGCCGCACAGAGCTCTTCTTCAGGTCTGGGAAAGGTACTCCCAGCATCACAGCAACATGCAAAATGGAACAGATTTGTTTAGCATAAATAGTTAGCGCATATTGTAAGGGACCATTCAAGGTAGAGTGACCCATTAACATCTCTGCAGTCCTAGGACAAAAAGAGGGGGGTAATGGGTGACAGGTTGTTGTAATAATAAACCATAAATCCAGTGTTTCTCTTCAGGCCATGATTTTTAGTGTCTAGCAGAATAATGAATTTAAGCTCCCAGGTTCATCTTTTGAAGGTGTTGTGCAGGTTTCCTTTGAGGATGAGGACTGACAGGTATATAGAGTGACTGCTTTGTGAAAAGTGTTCACCTACTGATGATAGGGTGTTCATTTGAGAGCACAGTGATTGTCTGGGTTAACCCACATAGTTGTTAGTGAGGCATTTAGTGCACAGAATGATGTATACCACATGTTGTGATAGGCATGTGTATGATCTATGGATCTTGAAAGGTAAATTATGGGGGACGTTGTTGATCATTGTAGCAGTAGAGATATGTCTGCGGCTTTTGCATCTGTTGTCCTGGCAGTCTGGTGCCACTTTGAGTTGGTGTGTCCTGATATGTGGGGAGTTTGCTTCTGAGTTTCTTGGAGAGGCAGTGGGGAGGGGTTGTCTGAAGGCCAGAAGTGGGGGTTCAGGAAATATTTCTTTCAAGATGGGGATCCCCATCAAATATGGATTGCAATTGTTTGTTGATACCCCGTATGGGTTCCAGTGTGGGGTGGTTAGTAACAATAGGGGTCTGCAGTCGGAGGTGGTTTTATTTCTGTATTGAAGCAGGTTCTTTTGGGGTATTTGGATGGCCCATTCCACTACTTCTCTAATGGAGTGTCTTTTTTTGGTGAAGGTGGTTTTAAGTGTGTTAAGGTGTATATCCTGAACTTTTTCCTCAGAGCATATTATGTAGTACCTAACCTGAGTGCCTGTGTATTGATGATAGATTTCATGGTATATTTGGGGTAGTTACTGGATCTGTGAAGGGAGGAGTGGCGATAATTCTGGGTTTCTTGCATATGGTTGTCTGTAGGATTCTATTGTTGAAGCTGACAGTGATGTCCAGGAAGTTGATGCTAGTGTGGGAGTGTTCCAGAAGGAGTTTAATGAACGGGTGGTGGTGTTGATGCTGTGGTAGAAATCTATGAGGGAGTTTAAACCATCTGTCAGAACCAGCTTTAATTAGCTTGCTGCGCACAGGTCCTGTGAGGAAAAAGGGCTTATAGGTGCTGAACAGTGTTGGGCCTTTCACGTTAATACAGTTGGTAAACGGGACTGCAGTCCAGAGATATAGTCTGAGTGGTAGGGCCACATAGTTCCACCCAGAGGTGTGGAAGTAATGAAATCTGTCCCCAAAGGGGGTGCCCTCAAGAGGGACTAAAAGGGGTCTAAGGCGTGGCTTGCCTGTAATCATGACACATGGCTAGCTCCTGAAGAGGGAGATTGACGTCTACTAAGGGTAATGCAGAGATTATGACAATTAAATATTAACTAAACTTTCAGGCACTAGACTCACTATGTGGAAAGTACCTAAAAAGAGCAAGTGTACCAAAATAATCTAAATAATGCAATTTGTTTCCTTTCATTACACCCTATATTTTATTTCATATATCTTCCTTAAAATCCTTAGTTTTGCGCACAGAACATAAGAACCTGAGAATTGCTATTCTGGTCAGACTCATGGTCCAACTAGCCTAGAATTCTGTCTTCCAGTACTGGCCAGTGCCTGATGCTTCAGAGAGAATGAACAGAACAAGGCAATTGTCGAGTGATTCATCTCCGATGATCCAGTCCCAGCTTCTGGTAGTCGGAACTTTAGGGACACCCAGAGCATGGGGTTGCATCCCTGACCAAGCTGGCTAATAGCCATTGATGGATCTATTCTCCGTGAACTTACCTAATTCTTTTCTTGAACCCAGTTAAACTTTTGGCCTTCACAACATGTCCTGGCAATGAGTTCCACAGGTTGACTGTGTAGCATGTGAAGAAGCATTTTGTTATATTTTTAACCTGCTGCCTATTAATTTCATTTGGTGACCCCCGGTTCTTGTGTTATGTGAAGAGGTAAAGAACACTTCCTTATTCACTTTCTCCACACCTGTCATGATTTTATAGACCTCTTTCATATCCCTCCTTAGTTGTCTCTTTTCTAAGTTGAACAGTCCCAGTCTTCAGAGGCGCCGACTCCATGGGTGCTCCAGGGGTGGAGCACCCAGGGCTGGAGCACCCACAGGGAAAAAAATTAGTAGGTGCTTAGAACCCACCGTCAGCCAAGCTCTCTTCCCACTGGTGGTCCCTGCCAATCAACTCCTCCCTCTCCCTCCCAGTGTTTCTTGCACACCACAGAACAGCTGTTCTGCAGTGTGCAGGAGGTGCTGGGAGGAGTGGGGATGGGGTATGCTCAGGGCAGAGGGTGGAAAGAGATGGGGAAGAGGTAGGGTGGGGAAGGAGTGGGGACAGGAAGAGGGAGCAGTGGTGGGGCCTTGGGGGAAGAGATGGAGTAGAAATGGGACTAGTCAGGACAAGATATGGGCTTGGGGGAAGAAGTGGAGTGGGAATGGGCCGGAGGTGGAGCAGAGGTGGGAAGATGGGGGACAGGGTGGGGACTTGGGGGAAGAGGAGAGTGAGGGCAGGGCCTGGGGTTGAGCACCTGTGAAGAAAATTAGAAGCCAGCGTATGTGCCAGTCTTTTAAATCTCCTCGTATGGAAGCTGTTCCAAATCCCTAATAATTTTTGTTGCCCTTTTCTCTACCTTTTCCAATTCTAATATATCTTTTTTTGAGATGGGATGACCAGAACTGCATGCAGTAATCAAAGTGTGGGTGTACCATGGATTGATATAATGGCATTTTCTGTCCTGTTATCTATCCCTTTCCTAAAGGCTCCTAACAGGATATACAAGTAAACAATGGAAGGAAATTATATATCTCAACATTTTTTATTGCCACCAATCTCTGGTATCTCAGTGCCTTTGCCATAAAATCAATAACAAAGTCCCTGGTGTACTTCCTGGAATCTCTGGTTCTCTTCTCATTTTGCAGTAAAAAGTCTGCTATGTCTATCTTTTGGTTTGGGTTGGTTGGTTGATTTGTTTGCCACAGGTTTTTATTTTTATTTTTGCTGGGGTGGAGGGGAAGTGTTGGGTAGATGGTGGTTTCAGTGTGTGAGTGTCATTCTTGCTGTGGTGGAAAGGCTTTCTCAAAGAGGAAGAACAGCGAGGAGTCCTTGTGGCACCTTAGAGACTAACATATTTATTTGGGCATAAGCTTTCGTGGGCTAAAACCCACTTCATCAGATGCATGGAGTGAAAAATACAGAAAGCAGTATAAATATTACAGCACATGAAAAGATGGGAGTTGCCTTACCAAGTGAGGGGTCAGTGCTAACGAGGCTAATTCAATTAAGGTGGAAGTGGCCTATTCCCAACAGTTGACAAGGGGTGAATATCAGAGGAGGAAAATTACTTTTGTAGTGCTAACGAGGCCAATGCAATCAAGGTGGACATCACCCATTTCCAACATTTGACAAGAAGTTCTGACCTCTCTGAATTAAGAGATCTGAGCAGGGAGCCTAGGGGATCTCTGGGCCAGGGGTTCTCAATCTTTTTTTTTTTCTGAGCCCCCTCCAACATGCTATAAAAACTCCAGGGCCCAATGGGCATGGAGGGACTTGGGGTTCTGGGTCGGGGGGGGGGGACAACAGATACAAGTGTAGTTTGATTTCTATTTGGGGAGGGGGTGAGGAGCCAGCAGGGCTCAGGGCGGGAGTGCTATCCCCACCCCCTGACTCACCTCAGCAGGCCACCCAGGGTTGTGTGTATGTGTGTAACCAAAAATGTATTACTCAAAGTGAGGGGCTCAGCTCAAAAAAACTGAAAACAGCCCAAGGTGCAGGCAGGGGGTTAGCTCAGGGTACAGGGAGGGAAGAGTTAGGGGCTGTGGTCACTGCTTCCCCAAGGGTTCTGCCTGCCCCAGAACCAGCTTTCCCCGTCCTGGTGGCTCTTACTGGCTATATGAGCAGTCATAGGGGACTGGTAGCTGAGCAGTAGCCCAACCCTGGGCACCAACAGCAGCAGGAGACTGGGAACCCTGCGGTTGCTTTCCCTGCACTGACAGGATCCTGCTTCCTGCCTCTGACCTGGCCAGAGGGTGGGGCCTTGGGAGCTGGGAGGGGAGGAGCTGGGGATGTGTAGAGTTGCCCCGGGACTGTCCCACTCTGGCACTGCAGTTTTTGGGGGGCAATGCGCCTGTGCCACCCAACTCTGCCCACGGTCTCAGGGCCTCTGCTACATAGGGAACCCCAGGGTTTGGGGCTCCGGGATTCAACCTCACAGCTCGGGGCTTCAGCCCCGTGTGGGGGCACCGGGGCTGAGGGCTTCAGCTCTGTGGCTCCTGGTTTCTCCCCTGCAGAGCCCTGTGGTCCCCATAAAAGGGCTTGTGGACCCCAAGTGGGCTGCAGACCCCTGTTGAGAACTGCTGCTCTAGGGAATTCATCAGGATGGGAAGCCTGTAAGAGGAACTTCTGGAGAAGATAGCCTCCTAGACAGAAGGCTGCAGTCCGCAGGCATGCCAGGGGTCTCCCGAAGCCTGGCCTGGCAAGGATAACCTGCTAACCTTGGGGAAGAGTCGCAATGGATGCTCCCCTTGACTGCAGAGAAGGACGTTACTTCAGTAAAGAGGCGTAACCCCATGGGCGCAGACTAGAACCAAGAGGACCTTTGGGGAAGAGCCCTAGTAGAGGCAAGCAATGAGGCCAGGTAGGGGACATGGTCTAAGATTGACTTAGTCGACCTGCTAGGATATTGGAGTGAAAGTTTTGTTTATGTTCTGCATTGGCTTTTCTGTTAATAAATGAGACCCTCCACAAGAGGGTGCTCTTTAACATTTAACTGGCTATTTGGACTTGTTGATAGTTGACTTTTTCCCTCACCCAGAATAAAGGCTCTCCTGCAATACCACACTTTCTTGCAAGGGGGCGCACTGGTTCAAACCAGAATGGAACCTGGCTTGGGTAAAAGCTGCTTTTGCACACACTTCTAAAGAGAGCTTATACAGGATTAATGTTAACAAATGATGTTATACATGTGTTAATTTATATTTACAATAAGTTGACTTTGTGTGTGAGTGGAAGTGGGAGAAGAAGATCAGCGCACTTGCCTCTCTGAACAATTTGCTAGTAGGTGAGGAGCATTTTGCTCTCTGCCTGGTTGATCCAATGCACATCTATTTACTGCTCTTGTTAAAGAGCCAGAAAGTTTGACACAAATGGCTCAGTGAAAGGCACAGTAAGCAGAGTTAGTAGGCAGGTCATTAAAGAATTTTGGGGCCCTGTTCACTATAGAAATTGGGGGGTCCCCTTCCTTAAAGTGCCCTTGCCTGATACATACCATACTCCACACATGTATCCCAACAACCCTCCACCAGCCCTCTTCCATCCTGACACACAGTCCCCGCACCTCCCAGCAGCCCTGATATACATCTGTCTCACTGCAACCCCCACCAGTGGTCCGAGACTCCTCTTAGGAGTTCTGTGCAAGTGCACCAATGTATGTTGCTTAATACCAGATCTGCAATAACTTCAGCTTTCCTGTCCTTGGGCCGTTTGGGCATAGCAAGGTGTCAGTACTCTGTACCTTTGTGGTGGATGGTGATGTCAGCACACTTCTTCACACACCCTCTAGTAGGTGGTTACAGAGCAATGCTGGAATCCTGGAAGTAGCCTTTGCTATAAGTGGCATCTTACAGAATGAGGAAAGTGACTAAAATGAAGAATGGCTAAGAAGGAATGTGATACTTTGGGATCCCCACTTGAACCATCTAACTGAGCCACTGGCTGTGGGAAGCAAGGGCCTCCTTGGTGCATGTTTTAAATGGCCATGCTTTTTGCCTTCATAGTCCATTACTTACTATTTATTACTGTAAATGTAGAAGAATATTTTGGCGGTTTACGTCTACTTAGCAAGAAACCAAGTGAAAGTTTGTCTGAGGTAACAGCAGAAGCAGAAAAAGCAGTGTTATAAAGAGACACACATTAATAGGCTCTTGGCTTATTAGAGAAATTGTGTCTTCCCACATGAGTATATAGGAGGAATGTATATGGGAAATGCATGATATACTAGTAACATTGTGACAGGAGAGAGGAAGGATCTTACACTTTACTTTGGTTGCAAGAGAAAGGTTTAAATTGATTCTTGGTGATAGATGTTTATATAAACATTGTTTAATATCAAAGGTGTTAGCCAATGTATGGCTCATTTTATTTGATTCACAGTCAGTCCACATTGCTGCTTTGGAGTTTTATGCTGGTTTGTCTGCTGTGACAGTTGTTGCCCTAGTTCTTCCTGGCAAGAGCTGTGATTATTTGTCATGAAAATCTCGTAGGAAAAGTTAGGAGGTGGTCAAGATGAAAAGAGCAAAAAGAGTCATTAAAATAGAGTTTTAAAAGTCACAAGCTTTGTTTCAGAACCGAACAATATTAAAAAACTGAGTTTACAGAGAGGGTAATGAACCTAATAAAATATGTTGTAATTTGGGGAAAAAAATTTTGATGGTGCATCACTGATGAGTTAAGGTGCCACATTTTAATAGCAAGTTTTCAAACCTGGTACAAAGCCCTGAAGAGGATAGAAATGGCCTCTTATATTACAGAGAAGGTACCCAGGGAAAGCCCCTAAACTGGGTTGTGACAGAGGTTTGGAGGCTTGAAGATGCTCATTTACCCTGGATGCAACTTAAAGGAGTCATGGGGCACAGACTAAGAGGGACTGACATTTTGCTGCTGTCAGAGACGGAAGCAAATCAAGACCCTAATTCTTCAGTGAGCTCTGGGTGGGCAGACCTCTGTTCCTGTAAAACACACCGATCAATATGTGTTATTTGTCCCACTCTGCTTGATCCATGGAGGATATGAGTCTGTTACAGCACTTTGCTCTCAAGTTATAGACTTAGGTGTAAATGTTCAAAAGTAAGAGCTTCCAGCTTGAGGCAGCTGCTGTTTGGCTAAGGGTTTTTTGGGCAAAAACAAAACTCCAGAGTGTCAGCACAAAAGTTGGGACATTTGTGCTTCCGGACAAACCATGGAAGTAGTGGATGACTTCATCAATCTAGGCAACAAACTGTCATCAACTGGGCTGAGCCATGAAGGACCTGCATAGGGTCTGGAGTCAAAAGAAGGTGAAGCTATATAAAAAAGTACAGATTTATCAAACTTGCCTACTTGCAATCCTCTTATATGGATCTGAAACATGGACACTACTTAAATAAGACATCAGGAAGCTGGAGGCATTTCATATGCGTTGCCAAAGTGACTATTGGGTATAAAGTCAAACCATCTTATCAGTTATAGGAATGTATCGAGAACTGGCCTTGACAGGAATGAAGTTATCATTGGCACTGCTGGCTGGCCCTTTTTGGTCATGTGGTTCATCTTGGAGACAAAGTCCTCACTCCATTGAGCTGTGAAGATCAGACTTAAGGTCAGGAAGGGACACTGCCTGGTCATGGACTGATGGCAACCATGCGTTCACCTGCAATTAAGTTGGCTGGACCAGACTAGTAATAACCTGGTGGAAATCTTAGATGCCTGGAATAAAGCTGTACAGTGTGACCATGGCCACTCAGCGCTAGGCACCTTTGCTGTCTAAGTGTGTTGTTGCCGTTGTTCAAAAATGACTAGTGATCTTGGGTACTTCAATTTTTAGGTGCCAAAGTTGGGACACCTTAAAGAGGCCTGACTTCAGAAAGTATTGAGCACCCACCCTCTGAAAGTTAGGGTTCTTTGAAATAGCTCAAATTGATCACCCACAAAATTAAGAGAACCAAAATCACTGGTCACTGTTGAACATTTAGGCATTATTCCTGGAGGTCCCTGGTTCAACTGTTGGTGTCAGCCAAGATGGTGACTATCCCATCTTCACTGAGCCCAGCTGTAGCTAATGAAGGAGTGGGGTCTGATATTCTGAAATGTATCGTTTTAGAAAACTAGTTACTGACGAGTTTGTAACTAAAATAACCAGCCTAGTTGGCTATACTTTTGCATAGTAGTTCTGATTTTTTATTCTGTGTTTTTTTTTACCAATTCTTTATTTTCCTCTAGTAAACTTGTTATTAAGGCAACCTGAATTGAAACTGGTGATGGTAACTATTATTTTAGAGGTGTGACACTGACAAACTGGTCCACCAGTGCATGACCCATAACAACTTAACAGAAGGCACTGAAAGGGTAAACAGGGGCATTCCTTGCAGATAGTTATCAAAGCCATGTTAAATAGACTAGAATGTTTAATATGTAGGCCTGTATTGTTAGAGAATTAAGAGTAGATACTAATTGTACGCATCTGTGTTTACCTATGTCTTGTTAGAAATTTAACAAGATTAAATTAGTTTATAGATGCTAAAATCTTGTTCCTGTCTTTAATGATTCATTATTGTATTCTATTGATTCAGAGATCAGAAGGGGATAATATCATTTAAATGGGATTTGTGGTATAATAATGTTATTGTCCTCATTTCTCTTTGGAACTATTAACTCCACACAGTAATCTACCTGTGAACTGTTTGAATGGCTGTTGCTTAATAAATTATCTGAGAAAGGACCCACTTAATAGAGACCAAACTGTCAGCTCACTTTCAGTAAAACTCAGGTGGTGGAGTTATCTGTCAGCACACAATTTGCTTCAGCTACAAAGGAAGCTTCAGGCCTGATCCTTTTTATCTCAGATCTCCTTAAACTTAGTCAGAAAACTTTCTAAGTCAGAAAACTAAGGCCTCTAGACATACTCTGGATTCACCCGGAATTCGCATGGAAGAATTTGAACGGACTCTGCACATGGTCTGCCTGTTGGCCTGTAGCACTTTAAATTGATTCTAGGACTTTTACAAATCAGCAGCCTCATCATCTTTGCTATGAAACTGACGTAAGACCTTAACTCATATCTGTATATTGATCTCTCTGTATATTGTATCTGTATATTGATCTCTTAACCATACATCACGCTCTTTCTTTTTTCTTTTTATTAATAGATTTAGTTAATAAAGATTGTCTGTAAGCCTGTATTTGGGTGAGATTTGAAATATTCATTGACCTGGTGATAGTCTTTTGAGATTGGTAGAACTTTATATATGGTGAATAAGGGTTTTAGTAACCCCTCACTGTATTAGACTTGGCTGTGTGGATGGGAGCCAAAAGCTGGATTGCTTAAAGGGGACTGTATTTTAGCTTCTTGGTAACCAGTATGGTATTATAGAAGCTGTTTGGTTGCTGGCTTGTTGAATCTAATTATAGAATAAACCACCAGTTTGGGGGACTTTCTACCCTTTTCCTTGAAGTTTGCCCTGATTAAGCATTCTTAGTGTGCCCCCCTCCAGGCCCCACGGTCACAAGGACACTATCAATTATAATTGTCTTCTGTCCTCAAGGGAGGTGGAGAGGTATCAGTTTAAGCCCTCAAAGGGCTCACTCACAGGAAGTGGCTATCAAGAAGTGCTAGCTGGTGCCACCCTTTTTTGAATTTGTTCTAAATTTGGTAAAAAGAGTTCTGCCCTTCTTAGATTGCCTACAACTACACCTGCAATAATCAGAAAAATAGCTGAAATAGAAAAGCACTGTGAGTCTATAGTTTAATACATTTCATTCTGTATGTGCCAACCATTTGTAACAAGATGTGATCACTTACCAGTCAAAAATCAAGTGTGATGTACTTAATATTTGTAAAGTTGATATTGATTTGTAGGCTCACACAGACTTTCTAAAATTAAGTTTAAATTACTTGAACCAGAAAGATTTTGGACAAATGTACTGTGAACCGTTGATCTGACTAGTTTGATGCTAACGCTCCATTAGAATGGATGGGGGAAGGTCTTCTATGTTGTTGCTGTATTGATTCGGTGTACCTGGCTGCTGAGCTGAAAAGGCAGCAGGGCATTGATTTAGAACAGTACTAGGGGGCTAGAATATTATTGGGTTTTTTAAATTTGAAGCAAGGAGAATCTCCTTAAAACAACAAGTTCTAAATAACCTGAAACCTTGAATTTTTGGAGCACCTTGCTGCTATTTTGTCTCTCTACTGACAATCATTAAGCTGTCTAGGAGCAAAATCTGGTTTGATTTGCACCCATATGATCCCACTAATGCCGGTGTGTGTGTGTGTGTGTGTGTGTGATTAAAAAAAAAAAGCAGAATTTGGTTCTAGACTTGAATCTAGGAGTAGTAATTCTGCAATGTATTAAGTCACATCCTACCCTGGTGAAGCTCTTTTGAAGAAAATAAAGTTATACCATAAATGAATATGACCCATTACATCTTGTCTCATTCTGACTCCTGATTCTCTTCTGGGTCAGTAATCTTCTGTAATTTTCTCTCTGCTTGCTCACATGTACTCTCTCCTTCTCTCCCTGGGTAATAACTGCTATAGCTGTATCAAATTTTATTAAACTCGCATGGTTTTTGAAATTTGTAACAAACATGACCATGTTTTGCAATTTTTGTTTGCTTGGTTTTGCACTAAACTTGAACAAAAATGTAATGAATGGTTTTGATTTGAAACCAGTTGAAAATGGGCAATTGAGGCTGAGTTTCATTTAGATTTTTCTGGTTAATGTCATATCCAAAATTCAAAGCAAACTTTGGTTATAAACCCACATGAGCTGAAGCAAAAATAACTCTCACAGATGCACACAGTCCAAATCAGTGAGTCTTATTCAGTTGTCTTATTACATATACACTAACACACAGATCTATTCCAAATAATGTTCTTTGGTTTTAAAGGAAGACCTCTGCTCATAAAAATGGATCAAATTCATCCCTGAAGCAAGCTTGCTGAAGTTAATGGCACTGACATAATAAACATGTTTTCTGCTGCAAATGTTTGTACAGATTTATAGCAGGATTGTACATCCAATCTGTCTATATGAACAGTTAGTTTGCGGTAAGATGGGATATAAATGTACCTCACACTAGCCTGCCACATGCTGCTTTTCCATTTGGACCTTGCTATTGCACACTAAAAGTTCAATAGTCTGCTTTGATCTCCTTGCCTTTAAATAGAAGTAGATCAAAGCACAAGATGGAACTTTTTGTACGCAATAGTAGGGTCCACACTGACAGTTTAGTGCACGGCAGGCTTGTTCAAGTAGATTTACACTCCAGCTTGCCACACATTAACTGTTCGTACAGATTGGAAGTTGTGGTTACAGAAGAAATGTAGGATTGGACCCTTGCAACCTGTTTGTGCACTGCATCATGCCACCACTAAATCTACTATGTTCCAAGACCACCCTGCTTCTCAAGATCAACTTCAGAGTGTGTGCTCATTTTCTGAGTGGAGGAAGGAATGCTGTCCACTTCTTGCATCACACATTTGCTTCTGGTCACCTCATTACCTGCATTCAGCTTCAGCCTTTGCAAATGGAACATGGCGGCAACTAAGACGTAACCTGGAAATGTGAAGCCCTCTGGAACCCTGGATTTTAGAGACACAAACCTAGCCTAGTGGCAGACATAATGGAAGGAGGAGTTCAAGCTGTTCACAGACCTGGCTATGCAAGATGACAATACCAGTAACAAAGCAAAACTGTTGTTTTACCTTACTGGGGAACATGGCAGAAAAATTTGCAATATACTGAAGCTCACGCCTGCCTCAAGCTTCACAGCAGTGCTAACAGTCCTGGGGGTGTATCACTCCCCAGACAGAATGAAACTATGGAGCAACAGAGGTTTTCACTAGAGACCAATCCGAAGGGCAGGGGATAGACCTCTGTGTTATAGCCTTACACACACTGGCTGCTACATGCAATTTCCCTAACTAAGGACAGCATAGTCTGTGGCACTTGGGGTCACTACCTGCAGGGGCAGCTGCTCCAGGAAGGCAATCTCACATTAGACAGATGCTTAGACATGGGGCATGCAGCAGAAAAAGAATGAAAGCCATAGGAGGCACAAACACCCCCCAGCAGTACGTTCAGTGAAACAGCAAAGGAGAGCAGGTGGCCAGAGTTCCATACTCATTGTGAGATGCTGGGTCAGATGAATGCATATTAAGTTTTTACCAAAGGGTGGCATGTGAGGTCTCTGCCAAGAGCCAGTAACCCACTGGTCATCATAGTCATTATGAACTCTGTCTATGGCTACGATTTAAGGAGTTATGTATCTATATTAGAAATTATGTTGAAGCCATGGAATTAAGGCAGGTAACCAAGCGGTGATATGTATGAAAGTAAGAACATAAGAATCGCTGTACTGAATCAGACCAATGGTCCCTCTAGCCCAGTATCCTGTCTTCTGATAATGGCCAGTGCCAGATGCTTCAGAGGGAATGAACAGAACAGGGCAATTTATTGAGTAATGCATCCCATTCTCCAGTCCCAGCTTCTGGCAATTGGAGGTTTAGGGACACCCAGAGTATGGGGTAATGTCCCTGACCATCTTGGCTAATAGCCAGTAGTGATCTTATCCTCCGAGATATTAATATCACAGCTTTTAAATCTTAGTCTAGGCAAGACCACGGTTACTTTGTTTGGATGTGATGAGAGAAAATGTGAAGTCCACGTCTAGAGTAAAATTTTCAAAAGAACCTGAGTTCCATCTTCAAAAGTGATTTAGGAGCCCAGATCTAATTAAAATTCAATGGAATTTAGGCTCTACATCATGCTGGTGCTTTTGAAAATGTTCTCCCTAGTCTAAAAATCTTACAATAGCCTCCTTTTCCTAAGAACGATGTCTTAGTCAAGACCTCTGTGATTCTGAAACATTAAGATTTAGAATTCCCTAATCCTATTTATCTGTTATCTCTCCTGGAAGGATTTAAAAGCCCCAGAGGTTTCTTCAGAACCGTTTCTTGGTTCTGAGATGTTCTTACCCCTTTACAAAAAATAACCAATACCGTGTAACTTGTGCTGGATAGTTATGACTGGTCACACGTGTTGAATTTTAAATACTGAGTATTGAATACTCACAGCAAACTGTGATTAATTCATTTGGGGGAAAATCTGAAATATTTCATTTAAAATATATGTAAATTGAATTAATGATCTGTTTAGTGAACATTCCCAGAACAGAAAGAAGTTACATTCACTGTGCTGTATTAGCTCAACTCTACTAGCTATCAGATTTGTTGTTGCTGCAGCCAAACAAAAACCAGTAAGTTAGAAACAGAGTCTCTGTCAAACTCTACGCTTATGTCATGGTATAATTCCCTACTCTGAACCTTAGTGTCCAAAAGATGGGGTACCAGCATGAATTCCTCTAAGCTCAATTACCAGCTTAGTACTTGTAGCGCTGCCACCAACCAGGAATTCCAGTGCCTGGTACACTCTGGTCCCCCCCAAACCCTTGCCCTGGGAACCCCAAGACCCAGACCCTCTGGATCTTAACACAAGGAAAGTAAACTCTTTCCCTCACCATTGCCTCTCCCAGGCTTCCCCTCCCTGGGTTACCCTGGAAGATCACTGTGATTCAAACTCCTTGAATCTCAAAACAAAGAGGAAAATCCACCTTCCCCCCTCCTTCTCTCTCCCCCTCCCAGACTCTCCCTGAGAGAGAAAATAACCCTAACACAGAGAGAAAATTAACCTTTCTCTCCCTCTTCCCTCCTTTCTCCCCACCAATTCCCTGGTGGATCCAGACCCAGTCCCCTGGGGTCTCTCCAGAATAAAAACAATCAGGTTCTTAAACAAGAAAAGCTTTTAAGTAAAGAAAGAAAAAACAGTAAAAATGATCTTTGTAAATTTAAGATGGAATATGTTACAGGGTCTTTCAGCTAGAGACACTGGGAATACCCTCCCAGCCTAAGTATACAAGTACAAATTAAAATCCTTTCAGCCAAATACACATTTGAACTCCTTCCAGCCAAATACACATTTGCAAATAAAGAAAACAAACATAAGCCTAACTCGCTTTGTCTACCTAGTACTTACTATTCTGGACATATAAGAGACTGTATCAGAGAGATTGGAGAGAAACCTGGTTGCACGTCTGGTCACTCTCAGAACCCAGAGAGAACAACAACCAAACACTAACAGCACACACAAAAACTTCCCTCCCTCAAGATTTGTAAGTATCCTGTCCCCTGATTGGTCCTCTGTTCAGGTGACAGCCAGGCTCACTGATTTTGTAAACCCTTTACAGGCAAAAGGGATATAAAGTACTTCTGTTCTACTAACTCCTACTATCTGTTTATGACAGCTTATATTTGTGAAACAAAATTATTAGTGGTAATGGTAATTCTGGGAGGGTATGTGTATGGGTGAAAGGAAGAGAAAGATCTTACTCTGTTGCTGACATTTGTTCTTCAACATATTCTGTTTCCTGGCAACATGAACTGGATGAAAGATATCTCTTCGTCTTTAATAAGTTAATAAAGGTTGAAAGGGGTGAAAGACTAAATTATACAGTTGGCACTAAAATGGATTTCAGCTTTATGTATTGTTAGAGCAGTGTGAGACCAATAATTGCATTATTGTTAGTTATTTTTAATTCCTATATTTGAAGGACAATAACAGTATAAGTATAACCAAATAATGCTTTCTAGTTCCTCTGGTTGACTGCAGCTGGGGGTGTCAGGTTGTATTAATATTAATCACTGGGGCAAAGCTGGCGGATTTGAAGGGTAAATGAGTAGAACATGAGAAGTCCCCTAGTGGCACTGAGGTATTTTATTGCAGAGCAGAACAGGAAAAATGGCAGGCAAGGAGAAAGTGATAGATTACAAATGATAGGGCCCCATCTGCAGTGATCTGATGTTTTGAGTCCATGACTCTGAGAGTGGAGAGTGCTCCTTTTGTACACCAAACATAGAAGTTGCATCTTGCATGTGAAGACCACAGAGTGCAGCAATGATCTGCAGATTATTCAGAGTAAAAGTTTGATACCAGCCCCTTTTCTTCTCTCGGGTGAAGGGGACTAAGTGACTTCATCTCTTCTTGGGGAGCATTTTATTTCCATTTGTGAGCTTGGCCAGAGAGTAGAAAGGGCAGAGCTGAAGCTCTTCCATCTCTTTGCTCCTCTCCATCATTTGCGCACAGCAGAGAGTATTGGAGTAATAGTCCATTCCCCTCGCAGTCTTGAGCAGGGCTGAACTGGGGAGCCCAGTTGTCTTACTCTCTTGTGCAGCCAAGTTAGGGCTGTGACAATCTAGGTCTATGGCAGTGGGCTGCTTGAAGATTGGAGGAGTAGCCTTCACTCTGAACTCCTGTATTTTTATTGGTTTACTTTTATAGTTTGGCTTATGGTGTGAGCCTTTGTCAAGCCTCATGTATCATACTGACCTTCCTTCCAGTAAAAGGGGTTTGGATGTGAAATGTTCTGGAAACAGGATGGTCTCAATGGAGAGATATTAAGTGTTGCCTTTCCCATGCTTTCAAACCAAGCTTGCCCAGAGAACAAGATACTGAAATCAATCTGTGGGCCATCCTGCAATTTTGTTTTACTGTAGATGTTTTTTTTATTTGCTTTTAACTTTCATTTTCTTTGCAAAATGACATTAACGAGTAAAATTAAAAACTATGTAACTTTGAAAAGGCTAGCAACTTCCTTTGGTTTTTGTAAGAATGTTTCTTGCTAATTACTTGTGGTGTTTGTGGATTACAGTTTCAAAGAACTGCAGAGATTTTAGCTATGTGACTGCCATTAACATAGTTAAGCTTGGTAGAATTTGATTTTTATTCTTTTTACAATTTTGACAGATAATATCAATTGTTTATCTTAAGCATCTTTTTATTTTTATTGATTTAAATTTTCACAGTTGGAGGAAATTTTTTTGGGGGGGATCAGACTATTATTTAATGACAATAGATGTTGAGATTAAAAAATTAAAGTTTTATAACTTTTAAAAGAAATTTTCAAAATCGCTTGTCAAAATATACAAGATAAATATCCTTAAATCAAATGTTATTCAGTTTTTGTGCAGCTTTTCTCTTACTTTGTGTATCTGTAAATGTTACTTATTATTGATGGAAATATTTTTTATTCTCAGTTTGTGTGTGTATGGTGAAATTAAAGTTTACAGACATTTACTGATAAAAAATCTACTTCTTCAAGCGTAATCATAATAAGTCATGAGGCTGAAAGCCTGAACGAGTATTTTTGTTGGAGGGAAGGATTAGCTTAAAAACCTATAGGGAATTAGGTGCAAAATAATTATATTAATGCAATTTTAAAGTTAAGCATCTAGACGCAAGAAAGATTAAGGAAATGCAAGCAATGTTTGTTCTGCTACACTGCCAGATATGACATTTTTAGTGCTAAGTAGGCTGTTCAATGTATAACTTACAGTTTGTTCAATGTCGGTGAGTTAATGGTGTAATAACATTAACGTTTGCATTTTCGGAATTGTTTTTTGTATATCTAAATACTCAATCTTTAACATTGCATTTTGCACTTTTTTGCATGTATGTATTCAATAAATATTATTTTTTATCAAACATTACCTTAGATGGTTAAATAATTGTAATTAATTATGGTTTTTAAGAACAGGGTAAACAAACACCTGTCAGGGATGGTCTACATTTATTTGGTCCTGCCTCAGTGCACAGGATGGACCTGATGATCTCTCTAGGTCCCTTCCTGCCCTACATTTCTATGATTTTATGCTTCCCTTTAACATGCTCGATAAATAAAGCTTGAAATGTTAAGCAGATTTCTCTCTGCTTGAAATGCTGAATATTTTATTTCTCTACTCCTGGGGCACTTTCAAATATGAAGCAAAGATTGATGATTTTAGGGTTATTTAAATGGCTCTTTAAAATGCCATTTTTAAACTAGTCTGAAAGGTTGTAACACCTCAATAATTTTTATTGTGTGGGCTTCAAAGCAGATTGGAAACTTCAAATAATGTTTTTTCTCCTAGTGCTGAATCTAGAATTGCCATTTCTAAAACCTGAGAAAAGAAAAGAAAAACAGTGAAGGATCATAATACCCTCCTCCTGTCCCCTCTCTTCCCCAAAAGTTGCTCACACTTCTGGCCCTGGTACTAGAAGTCTAAGCACAAAGGGGAAGGGCTGAATGAATCATGAACGCAGCTACAATATTGTCTGATAAGAAGAGGACCCTCCACGTCAAGGTTGAGTACAACAAAGTAGGGTAGTGTGGGGCAGCTGTGCTGTACATTTTTTGTTGCTAGTATAGGATCCTGATGTCCCAGGCTGTCAATATTAACACTCCATTAATTTTAAATGACGTATAACTCAGAAAGAATGTAGAAAAACTTTAAAGGAACCCAAACGTCACATAACAAAGAAATCTTCAGACGGGACTGCTGTAAATGATTGCTATATTTTGCCTAATGTGTTCAAAACATAGAGGAAAGATCACTCTGGTTTTAAAGTCTGTAGTTTCACTCTTAATTAATAATAGCTCACAGCCTTGCTGTTCGTTTAAATCTGTGTTTTCATGAAAGCTGATATGTAAGTTTCCAGTAAGGTGTATGTGCAATAATATGCCTTCCTGATTCAGCTGCTACTTTTAGATGGAGCCATTACCAAAATCCAATTACTCTATGTTCCACTTTGGATGAATGAGTCATTGTAATGAGGGACTGGACCCTGGGTCTCCCAGTTCGATGCCCTAACCACCAGGCTATAGAGTGTATCTCTTGTTCTTCTCCTCTCCTTGTATCCCTCCCCCCACCCTTTAAGAACGATATATCTCCAAAGTGAAACAGCTTCAACAGGAGAGATTGATGGAGCCCTATATCAGAGTTTCTCATAGTCCAGTGTTTAGGGCATCCTCCTGATACTTGGGAGATCCCCCCCCCAAATCCTTTCTCTCCATCAGGCAGAGAGGGGTAATCTGAACCTTGGACTCCCATGTCCTGGGTAAGACCTCCGATCACTGGGTTGAAAGTTATAAGGAGGGAATCAGCATCTCCTCCTTATCCCACATTTTGAATAGGGTTGTCAACTTTCTAATCGTACAAAACTGAACACCCGGGCCCTGCCTCTTCCCCAAGGCCCCACCCTCGCTCGTTCTCCGCCACCCTCACTCACTTTCACTGGGCTGGGGCAGGGGCAGGTGGCTGGGTGGTGGGAGCGGGTGAGGGCTCAGGGATGGGGCCAGAAATGAGGGGTTAAGGGTGCAGGAGGGGGCTCTGGGCTGGGGCAGAGAGTTGTGGTGCAGGAGGGGGAGAGGGCTCTGGCTGGGGGTGAAGGCTCTGGGGTGGGGTTGGAGATGAGGAGTTTGGGATGCAGGAGAGGGATCCAGGCTGGGGGGTGGGGCTGAAGGATTTGGAATGTGGGAGGGGGCTGTGGTTTGAGGTTGGAGGCAGGGGGTTGAGGTGCAGGAGGGGGTGAGGGCTCTGGGGTGGGGTGGGGTGGGGTCAGGGATGAGGTTGTGGGAGGGGGCTCCGGGCTGGTGCACGGCAGGTGAGGGTTCTGGGCTCAGGATGTGGGCTCTGGGATGCCGCCCCGCAAGCTCCCATTGGCCGAGAAGGGTGCTTGGGGTAGGGACTGTGCGTGGAGCCCTATAGCCCCCCCGCCTAGAAGCCAGACCTGCTGGCCGCTTCCGGGGTGCTGCGTAGCACAAAGTCAAGACAAGTAGCGACTAGCTTGCTTTAGCACCACAGACTGGACTTTTAATAGCCCCGTTAGTGGTGCTGACTGGAGCCACCAGGGTCCTTTTTTGACCAGGTGTTCCTGTCGAAAACTGGACATCTGGTCACCCAAATTTTGAATGGGTCTAGCTCTGGTATGAGTGCTCTGACCACACCTATTGGATCAGGCCCTGAAGGCAAAATAGGCTGAGAAATACGACTTATCTTCCCCTGCACTGAGGCTCACGCTAGGGCTTAGGCAGGAGAGAGGTAACTGAGTACTTGGAGTGGGCAGCAGTGTGCATACCCAGAAGCCGAAACTTAGGCACCTATGGAACATTTACAGTGAAAATTTAGGTGCTGGCTGAATTTAGGCACCTACAGGGTTAGGCAGCACCTGAGTGTCGGTTTTGTGGATCACATTGGTGCCTAAAACTAGGTCTTAGGCACTGAAATCTGGTGTTTAGATGCCCTAAGTCCATTTGTGGATCTGGCCCTCATTTCAAACACTTTGAAAAAGTGGGTTTTAACATATTTTTGTGCCATACACATACACTATGTAAAACTGTTCTAGTGCAGATGAGCCTTCTGTTTCTTTGCCACAAGACATTGCCTTTTTATTCAAGGGAACACGGTAACAAATCAAGAGGAGTGAGGGTAACATCACACAATATATTGCTTCGCTCTGTGAGTGCCTTTTCGTTAGACACGATTTGTACTTCCCAGGGCACTTCCGCGCTTGAGCTGCTATTTTCATTGTCCTTAAAAAATCAGAGAGAATTTCTGTAATTACTGTTCAAGAATTCATTTTTCTATACAATATCTTTCCCAGAATGTGTTATTGTAGGCGACGGCTCCAACAATCCGTATTCATTCGTTTGTCTATGTAAGAATAAAATATAAAAACGTTCTTGTGAAAATGTACTCTGATGGTTTGTTTTTGTGTTTGAAAGGGCGCTCTAGTGCAGAGCAGTGGGTGCTATATAAGAAAATAGCTAGATAATGTGATATATCCAGCTGTTTTTACTTCAGTTTAACCGTTTTTCATCAGTCACTCTGTGTATACATGATGAGAGTTGCTGTAGCCAAGGACTGTATTTAGTTTTAGTGTGTCTCTACTTTCTTTTTAATACTATTTCTATGAAATTACACAGAAAGAGGTTTCTACAATTCCAGCTATCCAGCACAAAAGACTGGAGTTTTTATAGATATGGGGCATATGTGGGTGTGTAAAATTGTGTTGTGTTCAGTATTCATACAAGCAAGTGTACCACTGGTACAAATAATAAAGGATATATAAAGATCCAAACGATCTTCAGCATAAGTTGAGACAAAAAGCCATTTATAAGGAACTAAAATTATGATTGTCTCATAAAGTAATAAAAATAACAGTATCATAGATTTTAAATCTCCCGTTAGCTCCTTGAAAGGCTTTCTTCCTGGAATTAACACATAATGAACATTCAAATAAGGGGAAACTATTGCACTTTCAAATTTAGTGTCTGACAATGCAGCAAAGGGTCCTGTGGCACCTTATAGACTAACAGGCGTTTTGGAGCATGAGCTTTCGTGGGTGAATATCCACTTCGTCAGATGCATGTAGTGGGTATTCACCCACGAAAGCTCATACTCCAAAACGTCTGTTAGTCTATAAGGTACCACAGGACCCTTTGCTGCTTTTACAGATCCAGACTAACACGGCTACCCCTCTGATACTGTCTGACAATGCCAATTGACCAGACACTAAAATACAAAACCCCCCATAACTGGATTTGTCCAGTATAATGCAGAATCTTTTGTAGACTTTGGAGCAACAAGTTTTTTTTTTTAAAAATCTAATATAATGTGGTATTTTTATAGCAAGATTTTTTTCATAGAAACTCTATCACTATGGGTCTAGTTCAGCCACTGATTAACTGCTTCTTGTTTCAATGGGAATGGAATGGGTATTTATAAATGAGGGCAGAATTTGACCATACTGTATAAATGAAAGTTCAGTATGGGCCCAGGCCTGCATTCTATATGATCAATGGGAGTTTTTACTTAAAGTTTTCAAATTGCAATGCACTGACACATTTAGATATGAACTATAAGTGGAATTTCAATAAATATTTGAGTTAATTAGAAGAGGGTTCTACATCCAAATGAAAAGAAGCCAGCAGCATCAACTTTATGCCCAAGGACCGGATTCGCACAGTTTTTTAAAATCCATTTTAGGTCAATACTTGAAGGCTATACAGCTATGCAGTAAGTCATTATTAACATGAAACTTTTTTTTTTTTTTTTTTTTGGCTGTGCTATCTGTGAAGAGATCATGACCTCTGTATCTGCTACAACAGCCTTCTAGGATCAGTGGAAAAGCAAGGGCCTAATTTTGCACATTTTATTTCATATTCAAGAGCAATTACTTGCACAAGTAGTCCCTTTATTATTGGGACTAATCAGATGATTAAGTGCTACTTCATGTGAATTGGGCCTTGAATATTTCAGTATCTGGAGAATAGTCACACACTTGCACGAGTTTCTTTCATGAATGGAAGATTTTAAGTTCCTGTATGGAGTCCTTTTGGTACTAAAAATACAGATCCAAGTTTTGGTAGTTAAACTCAGTGAGGTATTGATATCTTAAACTCCAGTGCGAATGTATAGTGTTCATTTAAATTAGAGGGGCTCCTTTTGGATTCCATTCTTTTCTTCCACACTCTATGCTCAGAACACACAGAATTGCTTTCATATTAATAGTCATGTTGCATTTCAAATAATGTATTGCAAAGGTAAAAAAAGGTAAAAGCTAGAGAAATAATTATAACAGCAGGAGCAGGAAAGTATTCAATTTTAATAATTACTGCAGTCTTTGATTGCTAGTCATGCCTGTTAATCAGCTGTCAGTTTACTTCACCAAGGATATATATTTTTGTTAATGTTTCACTAATGCAGAACATCATACACTTTGGTATGAGAGCCTGGAAGATGCTACACATTACAATTTTCTGGCAGCTAAACATCATGTATTCCTGGAAACAAATACATAGGCCTAGTTTCTAAATGTGGGTGTTGTAATAGAACCATCAAGTCCTGTATCAGGACGCCATATGGGCTGGTAAGTGCACCAAACTGGCATGTCAGTTTAAATATACAAGAGATGTCAATTTAAGAATACAAATGAATTTGGATGTCCTACTGAGGTGACCATGTCCTACTGAGTTCTTTATTGCATTCACATTATTCACAATTAACCTGCCTCATTAGGAACTGTATTACCTGTTTCTTCCCTTGTGCATAATAGGGAGCAAAAATTGGTACTTTTGTGCTTAATTACTAAAATGATGTGTGTTAGTGGCTTTTAACATCTTCTATAAATTTGTCTTCTCTATAAATCATATATAAAGTCATAGTATAGTAACGTGCAAACCAATAGGTGGTCGCAGAAAGGTTTTCTTTTGAATGTGACAAATCACAGCCCTCCCAGCAGGAACAAGCTTGAGTCAACTGACAATATTACAGCACTTGCAAGGCACAGCTGTTGGAAAGATCCAGTGTTGCTTTTTAATTAAAATATAATTTAGTCCTGAAAAACAAAGAGAAGTAGAACTATTGTTATGCTCTCAGCTGGAGCTATTTATATACTGTGACACTGAGCACTTTTTCTTATATTATTGTTCTTCCACCTACTCAGAGAAATAGTTTGCCTAAAAAAAAAAGAATTATATTTTCTTGTCCTTAGTCACATCAAAAGTGGTTCCTTCTTTCTCTATCCCTTTCTTCCTCTCCTATTTTCAGGTTACTTGGGTTCAGTTGTAAATAAAGATCAGCTGCTAAGTGCTGTGTAGTTCCTTGAGAGAAACTTCTTTCTGATATGATCAAATAAAGAGGCTTGACTTTCAGTATGGCTCCCCTATCTATTATTAGTTTTAGTGTTTTTCACCCTTCCCCTCCTGTTTTCTCTCTTTTCTGTGTCCTGTTCTGTCTCCTATTTTCTTTTTCTCCATCATTGTTTTCCTCCTCCTTCCCCGATTCTCTTTCCCCACTTCTACCCTTCCCCACATATTCCTCTTTGACATTTCCCCTTCGTCCCCTCTATTTATCGAACCTTGTCTCTTCACCCTCTCCCCTCATAGTCTCCTCCTGGCCCCCTCCTTAGGGAATGGAGGATGTGCTGCTGCTGTTCAGGATCAGGAGGTGAGTGGCTTATTGTAAGATTCCTGGGGAAATTCTGTGCCATTGTGCAATGCATAATTTGTGCAGAATTACATATTTCCCCCGCAGAATTGGGGCTGCAGAGCTGCTGGCCACCATTATGGGATGCTAGATTCTGCTCACAGTGAGCAGAGCACGCAGCCTGGCAGGGATGGAGGCTCTATACGCTCTGGCTGCCCAGCTTGATCCTCAATCTCCCGGGAATGGGAGAGGACCTGAGAGACCCAACGTTGGCAAAAGTCGTCATCATCATCTCTCCCTTGATATAAGGATGATGTCTACCAAGGCAAAAAGTCATACTGAGACTTAAGATGGCTGAGTATCCAATTTGTGCTCTATAGGTTTTTCCACATATGACAGGAGGTAGCTTGGAATGAGCACAACTGCTGGCTGGGATGCTGTACCCTTTCCTTTCTTCTCTGCCATTTCTCAGCCTCTTGAGTAAGGTGATTCTCTTCAAAATGGGCTCAGGCTTGATGTATGATGCGACGCCATTGCAGTCTATTGCCAGTCAGCTCTTCCCAGTTCATGGGGTCAATGCCTCCCTTCTTAAGATATACTTTCAGGGTATCCTTGTAGTGTTTCCTCTGTCCTCCATGGATCCTCTTACCATGACTAAATTGAGAAAAGAGGACTTGCTTCGAAAGACGAGTATCAGCCATCCGCACCCAATGACCAGCCCAGAAAAGTTGATGTTTCATAATTTTTCTCTCAGCACTGATAATGTTAGTTGCAGAGACCATGCTGGCATTAGTGAAATGGTCTTCCCAATTGATACAGAGAATCTTCCTAAGGTAGCGCTGTTGGTGCCACTCCAGACACTGAAGATGCTTTAGTATGTCACCATGTCTCGCACCCAAAAAGAAGAATGGGGATGACTACTGCATTGTAGACCAGGATCTTAGTTTCCATTTGCAGATCTCTGTCAATATAGACACAACGGAGAAACTTTCTGAAAGATGTGCTGTCACAACAGATCCTATGTTCAATCTCCACGTCAAGATTGACTGTCTGGGAGAGATGGCTATTAAGGGTAAGGGAAATGCCATGACTGTTTGTGGGAGAAGAAAGGCAACTTGTGCTGGGGCAGGCGACGCACCTTAGTCTTCCTAACGTTGAGGGAATGTCCCAGGCTATGCACCTAAGAAGAGCTCTAGGGTGGATTGCAAGTCAGCCTCAGTGTGCATGAGGATAGCACAGTAGTCAGCATACTGAAGGTCAGTAATAACATTCCTGGTGACTTAAGTTTTAGAATGAAGATGTCGCAGATTGAAGAGCTGGCCATCTATGCGACACTCAATCCCAATTCCAGAAGAAAGGTGGTCACAAATAAGAATAAAGATTACGGATTAGATGGAAAAAAGGATCGGAACAATAACAGAACCCTGCTTAACACCAGTATGGAAGTTGAATGTGTCCATCCCCAACCTATTACAGAGAACGTTGGCAAGTCATCCCATCATGAAGTAGCCTGAGAACATGAATGAACTTTAATGGACAACTGAACCTAGACAGCACCTTCCATAATGCTTCATGACTGATGGAATCAAAGGCCTTAGTTAGGTCAATACATGCCATAAACAATGGCTGGTATTGTTCTCTACACTTCTCTTGGATCTGCTGTGCAACAAAAGTAATGTTGGTGGTGCCCTGAGATGGTCTGAAACCACATTGGGATTCCAGAAGAACATTTTAAGCAAGTGGGAGGAGACAGTTCAAAAGGATGCAAGCAAGGATCTTACTGGCAATGGAGAGCAGGACAATACCTCTGTAATTCCCACACATTGACTTGTCCCCTTTCTTAAAAATGGTCAAAATATTGGCATTCTTTAGATTGGGTGGAATTTTTGTTGCTACTTAATATACAATAGTCAAGAGAACATGGGTTGCAGATGGTGCAGAGGTATCTGAAGTGCCCTGTTCTGCTATCACTGTTGCTATCTGGGGAGCTGAGAATCTGGTATACAGGATAAAGAGAGAGTGGTTATCATGTAAGATGATACATGAGCAAAACTGATATTCTGACTACCATGAAGTTGTGCTTTATTTTCTTGTTTCTTTTATATCTTAGTGGAAGGATTTTAAAACGTGGGGCCATCCCAAATACATGAAAATGTACGCTGAACAGCAGGATAGTAACCTTTAAAACAAAGGTGACATATATGGAAATAGAGGAATTTGTTTAAATATAAATAATGTAGTATTTCTGCAGTAACAGGGAGGTTAAATATTTAAGCCAAAGTCAGTTATGCAGTGATGGAGCCCTTGATTGCTGCTGGATTTATTACCTGCTTTGCTGGCACTTGTACCAGGTACTAACTTTAGACTGAATAATGTTTTTGGTGTCTTTTAGTAAGCATAGATCTAACATGAGACAAAAAGGAGGAAGGGGGCAGGGAAAATGATCACAGTGTTTCCCAATCTCATTAGTGCAATGACCTCCTCTAGAACTTTGGTACAGTAAAAGGATAATTTGTTCCTCCATTAGCTATTGGTGCAGAACAACTGTAGGGAAATGCAGACTCAGTTATAAGAGGATCCAACACACATACTCAAGTACAGGTTTGGCAGAACCTTGCTTCAGTGCCTGTATTTCTGGATGATGAATGCTGTGCAAATTATACAGCTCTCTAGGTACAGAGAAAATTCAAATAACATTGAACTAATATGAATACAAGATGGCAAGAATAAAAACCAAGACTTTCCAGGCAGTCTTTTACTATTACTTTGGATCTTGTTTGGTCCCAAGCATTGGTTTATTGCCAGAGGATTTCTGAGTCCCTTACTTTTAGTCATTCCACTATTCCTAAAACCAAGTAAATTTGATAAAAAATCTATTTTTGATTTACAGCCCTTCTTCAGTCAATATGATTGGTTCTGAGTCTCTTCACTTCAGCAAGCTCCGTGCATTTTCTGCATGGCCTATGCTGTGCCTGATTGACTCTGGTATATGCCAAGGGGACTTGCACCTCCCTGAAGGAGGAAATACAGAATTTGGGCCATCCTGAACTACGTACCTGCCAATATTTTGACTCTTGCAATAGGAACATATGAGGGTGGCAAAAATTGACAGGGTTTCCATGGAGGCAGTCAAAGGAGACACAGTGGTAGCTAGCACAAAGGAATCTAGGACACTTATTAGACCTAAAAGTGTCAGGCCACCACAGGATTAAGCTGAAAACAGCAAAATTCTTTTGTAAGAGGATCCAGGAAAAATGGAATCCAGTTAGTGGGTAGAAAAGATACCAAGATTTCAAAAAAGTTTGTGGGGAATGGGTGTAGAGGCATTACAGTGATGACCCTTTGTTAGCAGGGCTTTGCAGGAAAACAAAAGAGAGAGAGAGAGAGAGGTGGACTTCTTTTTATACCCAAAGTTAAAACAGTTCTGCTGAAATCAGAACACTTGACTGGTATGGCGTCCTGGGGTGAAATCTGGGTCTCACCTAAGTCAATGGCAAAACTCCCATTGACTTCAGTGAGGCCAGGATTTCACTCTGGTCTTTGATGTTGATAATTTACTGCTTGAGTATTTAATTTATATGTTGTTCTTTCCCTTGAAAATCTGAATAAAAAAGCTGGAATTCTATAGACATATGTCTCAGTGAAATGCCTTAATATGGCAACTAGAAAAATATTTGTCCATGTAATTTTGTCTTACTGATGTGTTGTTTTAATTTATATAATCAAACACTTGAATCTCTGAAACTTCAAGAATTAATAGTGGCTTGATGTTATTTTTCTCTTCCCGTTGTGTATTGTTTGACTCTGTTCACTATGTTTGTGGGATCAGCAAGAACTTCTTTTGTTACAAAGGCAGCATGAAACTAGAGACTTGAGAGAAAATAAAGCTAATATGCCAAAAGTGTTTCAGCTCTAAGTAATTTCTGTGTAAAGAAATAAAAGTAAAAGCACCTTAAGGATCGTAGATGGCCTGGTGAGTAATTACATTGCAAAAATTCATATAGAATAAAGTTAGGACTTTTTTGTTTTGTTTTGTTCAGTTACTTTGGCGTTTTAGGAATGGGAAGGGAAGTCCATTCAGATTGCTTCAGAAGTGGCACCGGATCTTCATGTGCCGTCTTGGATGTAAAACAAAAAATGACTCACAAGTCTATGTTCCTACTGAGAAAATTGTTTCAGTTCTACGAAATAACTGTTGCTATGGTAACTTTGGGCTGCAGCCTTTATAGTCTGAGCTCCTAAGGAGAATAGAAGTTGAATCTAATGGGTGAGAATCAAGTCTTTCTTGAGAGAGAATGAAAGTATACAGGAGGACCTCAATTACCAATAATAGAAGACTACTCTTTCATGATTACATCTAATGAACACAATTTTTTTTCAGCTGTGCATTCACCTGTTACTCAGTAATTTTTAATAAATGTTAACTGGAAGTATCTTCTTTTTAGTCAAAAACTAAGAGGAAAAACAACTAAAGAGTAATGCAATAAAAGTAAAACAAATTGTTCAATGGTTCCTGTATTTTGATGTCTGAAATATAGCATTATGTAATAACAATATGGCAGCGACCAGCTTCCTTTAGGAGTATTGTCTCAATAGCCAGGGCCAACAATCAGAACAATATTAAATACAAAAGAAATACACTGCCTTTATTTTGGTTCAGTAGCATTTTACACCTTTGCACAGGCATAAGTGTGCAAGGCAGAGGAGAATCAGGTTTATATTGGGTTCATAATGTCTGCAGTGTGGGAGATAGGAGGTTCACTGCTCAGGACTTTAAATAAGAATTGAAATACATAGTAATGCCCTGTTTTGTGCCAGCAGCCAGAGGTAACTGACGGTAGTTTGGGTGACTCGGTATGGGATTCATAAAGGTATTTAGGCAGCTAACCTTCAGACTTGGAGACCTAAATCCTATTTTTAAGTGCCACTGCAATTCACGAAACTCCCACTTGGCTGCCGCCTAACTCTGCAGGTGCCTAAATTCACTTGGTGCCTAAGTTTCTGCAGTAAAAGTTCCCTAGGCGCTTATGTTCCTGCCTCTGAGCATGTGTGCTGCTGCCTCACTCTAAGCAGCTGGGCAACTATCTTCTGCCTAAGCCTCAAAGCGACTCATGAACCAGGGCAAGACAGCCATGCCCCTGCCTAAATTGTGTGAGGCCCAATCCAGTAGGCATCTTCAGAAACTAACTCCACACAGAATAAGTAAGGGGAGGGGGACCTCCCTCATAGCTTTTAGCCCTGTGGTTAGGGAACTCACTTACAATGTGGGAGGCCACCGATTTTAGTCCCCTCTCTGCCTAATGAGAAGAAGGAATCTGAAGAGGCACCTGCCACCTCTACCAGATTGGCATCCGCACACAAGTTAGACAGGGAAGTGCCTGTCTTCCCACTGTTCATGGATCTCCTTGCTGCAGCCTAGATTTAGGTGTCTATTTCTGAAAGATGGGAGGGACTTAAGACACACCTTTCTTATCAGCATCTATCATTGGCTAGCTTAGGCAACTGTCCACCTAGCATTCTGGCTTTGTGAGTTGCATTCTAAGGCACCTGAGTTTTTCCATTCATTCTACAAGGAGTCCAGGTACCTAATTCAGGGTTTCTGAATTACAGAGTGTTCCTGTGATTTCCTAGGCACCTAAAAGTTAGGTTTTGAAACACTCAGCCAGAATGCCTGAATCCCTTTGTGAATCAGGCCCTAAATGCTTAATGGCGTTCCACCGACCCCTATTGCTAGATCTTGCAAATCACAGGATGCTTCCTGTTTGATCTTTCTGATGGTTGTTGTTAAAATTAGTTCAAGACAATACAAACCTATTTTCCAAAAGTCAAGGGTAAGATTCTAATGACTCCTTTTTGACTCAGAAGAGAGAGGGAAAAATAAGCCTGTAACTTGCAGCCGAAGGACTAGAACACCTTTTAACAACTGGACTAACCCAAATAGTTTGAGATGCACATTGAGCCAGATTCTCTGCTGCACTTCTCAGGAGGCACAGCACAAAAGACGCATGAGAGGGAAGATGGAAAGGTGACTTTTAATCACGTTTAAATCTCACAGATTCTAGTCTACTCTGGTAGTCACAGTGGCTCCGAGCATAAGTTAGGGCAGCCCCTGGTTCCACCAAGAGACTGGTCTAACTTATGGCAGCTTCCCCGTGGCCCCATGTGAGCTACTCTGCTTTCCAGAGCTTTTTAGCCATTCTCCTTCCTAGCCTCACCCTTGGCATGCTCCTATGCTGGGGATGTATCTATCCTGGCCCCATGACACCCCCACACTAAGAGGATTCCCTGAGGGAACATAGCAGGGGCTGGAATCCATTCAAAGATCATAACTGAATCTGCACTAATTAGTACCTGGTACAAGAGAGGAACAATCTCAATGGTATTATCCCCAATGCACATAAACCTGAATATACATGCGTGCTCATGAATTAGTGGAGCTAGCCAACAGAGGGTGACTGGACAGCAATCCAGACCATATTTAACCAAATCCAGCTTGGTAGTGTGTAAATAAGAGGAATGAAAGGAGAACCCAAGGTAGCAGAGTCACTCGCATTTCCGACAGTTGTGGATGCCTGCCAGCTACAGCCAAAGAGACAAGACTTTCTGGAAATACTGGAAAGAATAGTATTCTTTCTAAAAATGAAATTCACTTGCTCTGTAATAACTCCCCTATTTGCAATTAAATTCAATGTGTTAACAAAGAGATTTTAGGTAATAGTTGTCTGCTGCTTGACTTTGAATTCTGCATCTTTGAGAGTATAATAAATATCACTGCCTCTCTTGCAAGAGTCTGGTTCTTATTAAAAGACCCTGCAAAGATACATTTTCAGAATATAATTGGGCTTTTGACTCCCCTCTTTATAAAGAAAAATGCAAAAAGACATCCATGTTATAGCAAAGGAGATGCGGTTTGGACAAGATCTGTGGTCAAGTGGACCAACTGAATTTTCAGAAGTGTCTGCTGTTTTAGTACAGTCCCTTGGGAGCAAGAGCAAGGTTCCAGTTACCACCTTGGATTTGCTATGTGAGGATGGTTACCATGAAGTTTGGTAGCTCCAGACATTCTGTAACTGAGTGGGAGCATGATTCAGTGGATGCGGCAGTATGCTGAGACTTAGGAGACCTGGGATCTCTTCCTATTCTATTGTTGACCTGGTGCATTGCCTTGGGCAAGTAATTTCACGTCTTCATGCATCTGTTTTCCTTTACCCTTTATCTTGTCATCTGGTAAAGTCTTTGGGACAAGGACTGGTATGTGTTGGTACAGTGCCGAGCACAATGGGGCCCTGATTTTGTAAAGTTCTAGGTGTTTTCCATGGCTAGAAGGTCAAATCTGGATTTTCAAAGAACCATTTATTTAGTCAGGATTTTAATGTATGTGTTTATATTTTGACAGTAACCCCACATGTTCATGCTGGTGCCTGGTGTGAGAACAGTTGTCGATCCTGATCCAGTAGTAATCTTAAATCTCCATCTTGCAGAAGAATTGGAAATAGTTTCAAGTTCTCTGAGGGGGTCAGTGTCACTATCACAGGATGACTGCCTCCAGCATGTCCCCTTGTGGGCTCACGGGTGGCCCTGCAAGCAGGCCCCCACCTCCATTTCCCTCTTGCACAGTGTGCAGTAACTCCAGACAAGCTTTCCAAATATAAATAGCTCTTTGCAGGGTTGATTTGGTGCAAAAAGTCTCACAACCACAATCCAGATGTCCCCAGCATAGTCCAAAGTCCATAGTCCCCAGCATAGTCAAGTCCCAGCAGTCTAGCTAAACACCAAGTAGAGCTCTAACAGCTGTCACCATGCCCCAGCTCCCAGTTACGGCTCCAACCCCTGCACAGAGACATCAACAGGCTCAGCCTTCCATCATTCCCCAGCCTTCAGCCCTCTTAGGTCCACTGGTTTAGATCTCTGTCTCGGCATCTCCCTCTGCTGCTCTCATACTCCAGCCCTCTCTACCCATGGATCTCCAGCCTGGGGAAGTTTCTGCTTTCGCCACCCTGATCTGGCTTCTTTGCTCATTACCACTCCCTCCTTTAGGGTATCTCTTCCCTGAAGCTCTCAACCCAGTGCTGTTCTTATTCTGAGCTTTGGAGCCCAGATTTTTTAAGCGATTTGGGCATTGCTGTGCTGAATGTCACAACCCCTGATTTAGGAGCCTAAATTTCAGTTTAAAAGGGATTTAGGCACTTAGGACTCTAAATCCTATTGACAGCTGATGCAACTTAGACTTGCAAGTGCCTAAATCTCTTTAAAATATGACATATAGGCTCTTAAATCAGTTAGTGTTGAGACACTGAGCGCAGCAGTGCCTAAACGGCTTTTAAAATCTGGGCTTGGGTTCTTAAAGCTCCCATTCTGGACTCTCCTTCAGGGCATCCTTTCCCTGAGGATCCTGGACTCCTCCTTGCCTTTGGGCTGTCTCATTTATAACTCCCACTGGCAGCCCCACCCTCCTCATTACATCCCACTAGGCACACCTGGACTAGAATAGAAGAGCTCGGTCTGACTTAATTTAAGAGTCACAGAGGCAAGAAATTCTATCAAGTCAAGTGTACTTTAACGAAAGAAGGGCTTGGTTTTCTTGACAGACTCAAATGCTCTTGAGAGTTCTCAGATCACCGCAGTATGTTCAGAGGGAGGCAGGCAAGGGGAATGGGTGGAATCAGAGTGTGAATATTTTGTTGTCTTTGACAAACAGACCAAAGACAAGTAATGAGTGTGGACAGTCCTGAGTCCTTTATCAAGCCAAGAATAATAATTAAAACAGTCATACCACTAACTGTCCACTTTCAATCTATGGGAAGAGAATAGAATGAATCCCTGAAAAGGTACTTGAGATCATAGCCTGAGAAGCTGTGAAAGGAGAATGAAGCATCTTTTGAGGATTTCTGATCACCATTGACTCAAATCCAAACACTTTTTAGTTTGTTCATTTCCTTGCAGTTGGCATCTCCGATATTTTGGAGATAGTTTTGTGTTACTTTGCTTTCCAGAACTTCCAGAGTGCAGAGCCATTCCTCTTCCGACCCCCATGCTCGGCATATCCCTATGCTGGGGCTGTATCTATACTGGCCCCTACAATACCCCTGCACTAATGGGATTCCCTGGGGGAACATACCAGGGGCTGGAATTATCTCAAAGACCATAAGCAAATCTGCACTAATTCGCATCTGGGACATGAGCAGAAGAATCTCAGTGATATCATCCCCTAAACACATAAACTTGAATATACCTATATAGTCATGAAGCAGAGTGGAGTTAGCCAAATAGGGCGGCTGGACAGGAATTCAGATGATATTTAGCCAAATCCACTAAGTAGGAGGGTAAATAAGAGGAATGAGAAGAGGACCCAAGGTAGAGGGCTCACTCGCTCACTCACACTTAGGGTAGTGGAGTTGCAATCAAAAAATAGCTGTGTCAACTGCTTTGAAATTGGGGGTTGGGCTGGAGCTCCTATATAAGCTAAGGACAAGTTATGGTTGCTATAGGAACCAAAACTGAGAATTTCTTGATGTTTGTGTGTTTACTAACTTATTTACCTCAAAAGACTGTTGTGAGGATTAAGCTGGTGTAAATGGCTTTGAGGCGCTATATGAAAGCTAAATATTATTTAAATTCCAAACCATAAAGCTGCAATAATGTAGGTGTTTTATATCGAAAGGTTGTACTTTAACCTTAGCAGACAATACTAGAAGAGATAAATTGCTACTTGAGAAAATAAAAAAAACACAAAGTGAAATTACTGAAAATAAAATAATGTTGCTGGAAAGGGCAAAAGGAGGATGTGGTATGTGGGTGGAGAAGGATTTGCCTCGTTTGCTGAACGTATTGTTTAGTTCTAAAATGTGTTTAAATATGACACTAATAATATGAGAGTTGAATTTAAGGTTCTTAAAAGGCTCAGTGTTCAAAAAGAAATATTTTAGGTGAATAGTAAACACAAACCTTTTCTGACCATTACACCAGTATAACTGCAGATTGAAAACTAGTTTAAAATCTCTCTAAGGCCTGGTCTACACTACGCTGTTAAACCGATTTTAACAGCGTTAAATCGATTTAACACTGCACCCGTCCACACTACACTGCTCTTTATATTGATTTAAAGGGCTCTTTAAATCGATTTCTGTACTCCTACAAAACGAGAGGAGTAACGCTAAAATCGATATTACTATATCGGATTAGGGTTAGTGTGGATGCAAATCGATGTTATTGGCCTTATTATTTTACAGTAGCTACCCACAGTGCACCGCTCCAGAAATCGACGCTAGCCTCGGACCATGGACGCATACCACTGAATTAATGTGCCTAGTGTAGACGCACACAATTGACTTTATAATATCTGTTTTATAAAATCGGTTTAAGCTAATTCGAATTTATCCTGTAGTGTAGACGTAGCCTAAGCTTCCAGACTGTCAGTGGGGCAAATCATATCTGGTATAGCAAAATGGCTGCCACAAGTAAGAGACTCAGAAAAGCCAGTTGTAATTAAACACTGTGTTTTTCAAGCATAGTATGTTTTTCAGTTTGTTGAGATTTGCTTTTTTATGAACTTTCAGCTTGCTGGACTAAAGAAAAACAAAGTGTTGTGTTATGGCAGTTCATTTGCTGATATTTCATGCATTATTTTTCATGTGACACCACTACGGTTTGCCATGTGATCAAATAAACCCCAAAATCTCAAAATAAAAGTCTATAAATACCAAGTTTTCCCCAGATTAAGGACATAACCATAAAAAAAACACTCATCTTTCTATGTTTTCACCAAAACCATTAATTCAGTGCTCAGAGTTTAGCACAGCCAGGTTCTTAAATCTGACCCATACTTTCTGGTTTCATTTTTTACCTGTTTCCTGGATTTGTTAAAGTTTTGCACAGTGCTATGTGTTCTTGTTTCCCAAAGACAGTCATTCTAAATTTTCCGGAAGGTGGACAATTGCTGTTCCTATGTCAGCCTTTGTGCATTATTGGTTGCTTGCTGCAATATAAAAATATCAATTCCTGAATAGATTTTCTTTTGTTTAAAATTAGTGAGCAACATCTACTTCTTTGTCCATTTCTTTCATCACTAGCTAAACTTGTAGGGCCAGATTCTTAACCTGATGTAAGTCTGTGAAGCTCCATTGACTTCAGAGAATCTAAGCTGATTTTCATCAGTCAAGAATCTTAATATCCTTTAAGGAACTTTACTGGCTTCTGTGGGCAAATAATTCCACAGAATTAGAATGTATTCAGGGCAACATCAGCACTGCATAATCAAGATATTTCTGACCTGGACCCAAGCCAGGAACTATTAGACATCTCACAAAGGGACAAAATCTTGTGAGATTTACAGTCAGGTTTCTGGACCAAAGAGGATGAAATAAGCATCCTGGCTTGGATGTTGATCCCAACCAAACTGCCCTACCATCATTGAGACAAAGTGGGTGAGATAATAACTTTTATTGGAACGTTTGTTGGTGAAAGAGACAAGCTTTCCAGCTTACACAGAGCTTTTCTTCCAGGAAATGTACTCAGGGTGCCACAGCTAAATGCAAGGTGGAACACAGCAAAATGATAAAAGCACTGTGTTGCCTGTGAGTGAACTCTTTTCACAAAGCAATCACTCCAAATCTGACCTCTCAGCCCTCATCCTCAAAGGAACACTAATCAACAGCTTCAAATGATGAGCTTGGGAACTAAATTCATAACTTTGCTAGATACTAAAAAATCATGGCCTTAATAAAGATTTATGATTTATTTCAAAAATCTATAACCCACTAACCCCTCTTTTTGTCCAATGACAGCAGAGGGCCATTTCACCTTGAATGGTCTCTTAAAATATGTGTTAACTACTTGTGCTAAACTAGCTGTTCCACCTTGAATTAGCTGTGACACTCTGAGTACCTTTCCCAGACCGGAAGAAAAGCTCTGCGTAAGCTTGAAAGCTTGTCTATTTCACCAACAGAAGTTCGTCCAATAAAAGATATGACCTCACCCACTTTATCTCTGTAATAGCTTGGGACCAACATATCTACAACAACACTGCAATCATCACTGGTTTACATATATAAGAGAAAAGGAGTAATTGTGGCACCTTAGAGACTAACAAATTTATTTGAGCATAAGCTTTCGTGGGCTACAACTCACTTCATCGGATGGATGCAGTGGAAAATACAGTAGGAAGATGTATATATACACATAGAACATGAAACAATGGGTGTTACCATACACGCTCTAACGAGAGTGATCAGTTAAGGTGAGCTATTACCAGCAGGAGAGAGAAAAACTTTTTGTAGTGGTAATCGAAATGGTCCATTTGCAGCAGTTGACAAGAAGTTGGGAGGAACGGGGGGAGGGGGAAGAAAATCAAAATGGGGAAATAGTTTTACTTTGTGTAATGACCCATCCACTCCCAGTCTTTATTCAGATAGCTAAGGGTTAATGTCTCTTTCACCTATAAAAGGGTTAACAAACAGTGACCTGAAACACCTGACCAGAGGACCAATCAGGAGACAAAATACTTTCAAAATTGGGTGGAGGGAAGTTTGGGTGTAAGTTCTTTGTTCTTTGTCTCGGTTCGGTGACTCTCTCAGCTCTGAGAGTGATCTCTCTATCTCCAAGTACTCTAATCTTCTGTTTCCAAGTTGTAAGTACAAGGATAGTAAGACAATAGGTTTATATTGGTTTTTTTTGTATTTACATGTGTGTAGTTGCTGGAATGTTTTAAATTGTATTCTTTTTGGATAAGGCTGTTTATTCATTTTTTCTTTTAAGCAATTGACCCTGTATATTGTCACCTTGATACAGAGACCATTTTGTGTCTTTTTCTTTCTTTTTATATAAAGCTTTCTTTTTAAGACCTGTTGGATTTTTTTTTTAGTGGGGGCTCAAGGGGATTGAGTCTGCAGCTCACCAGGGAATTGGCGGGAGGAAGAAGACAGAGGGGAAGAGAGAATCTCTTTGTGTTAGATTTACTAAGCCTGAATTTGCATAACCTCTGGGTGAGGGGAGAGAAATATTTGATTTCTCGGTGTGGTGTTTCAAGGACTTGAAGCAGGGAATCTCCTAGAGTACCCAGGGCGGGGAAATCTAGGAGGAGGTAAAGAGGGGGAAGGGAAGTGGGTTATTTCCCTTTGTGGAGAGACTCAGGGCATCTGAGTCTTGGGGTTCCCCAGGGAAGGTTTTGGGGAGACCAGAGTGAGTCAGACACTGGAATTTTCTGGCTGGTGGCAGCGATATCAGATCCAAGCTGGTAATTAAGTTTGGAGGTTTCATGCTAGCTTCTCATGTTCTGAACTCTAAGGTTCAGATCTGAGTAGGAAAGTTATGACAGAGTAACTTTAGACAACGGGTAAATGTGACAATGCCTTATCTGTACTAACACTCACAGTGCTGGGACCGTAGTAGGAGATGCACATATAGATTTATTGAAAAGGAAACCATTTCAATGAAGATACAAAAAAATTAATCACTTTGCAAATAGTGACAGGGTATTGCTTCTATTTTCTTCTAGTGATGCCTGTATTTATTTTAATAAGTTGTCTAGTTTTAGAGTCTTACTTTTGTGTTTTTTCTTTCCACAGTGTGATTAGTAAGGAAATAAAAGGCAAATAAAGAATGGCAGACCATGCTGTGTACGTACAATTGGGAACTAGTGATATAATGTGGTGTAATTGTTGGATACAATATTACTCCAGATTACACTGACAGTACATTTTACGGTGAAGAAAAAGTAAATATGTGAAACTTTTATACTTGTAAAAGCAGATAGGCATTCACGGAGGCAGGAACATGATAGACAGACTTTCTGAACACCTACTCCTCTGGCAAACAAGGATTTGATAGAACATCAAGCTCCACTGCACAGTGTTTACTCTAACTATTTTTAGTATTCTAAGGGACATTTTTGTATCCACTCGGGCATTTGTAGAAAATGAGCACTGATCTCTCGTATCTGAGTAAGACTTACTTCATTCCTCTGTATACATGCCAAAAACAGATTCAAGTTACCAAGCATATGGTACTCACATGTAAGCCAAAAAAGTGTAGATTTGAGGTTGTGATGAGAGTGTTTCAAGGTTAGTTTTATGCACTAGTCAGTTTGGCTCAGGGATATGGTGGAATGCAGTCAGTAGTACAGTAGATTACAGCCCACTGCCTTCCTCATTTTTAAGTAAGAGGTAGATCCCTGTGAAAAGCTGTTGGGATCAAGAGGAAGCTTTGACTGCTGGGACTTGGGCTGTTATTTCTAACTGGAAGGCACTGAGATACTATGGTGATAGAGGATATGCAGATGCCACATCTTTACGATCGAGTTGTGGCTGGCTTTTATCTGTTCCATTTTATGGAATTAAGTGCAGCATTTGAGCTCCTGGAAAGCTGTCACTGCCTCAGTAGGAAAGGGTTTTTTATACTTCTGGTTTACCAAGTTAGTTATACAGAGTAAACCAATGGCAATAATTCTCACATTCACCTTTGTGTGATAGCTCCAGGGCACAAGCAGGGCTGGCTCCAGGGTTTTTGCCCCCAAGCGGCAGGGGACAAGAAAAAAAGCAATTGGTGGCAGCTCCACCGCGCCACTTTCTTCTTCAGTGGCAATTCGGTGGCAGGTCCTTCCCTCTGAGAGGGACCGGGCGACCCGCCGCCAAATTGCCGCTGAAGAGCCCGACGTGTCGCTTCTTCCCCTTGCCACCCCAAGCACCTGATTGCTGGTTACCATGTATCAGCCAAATTGATCTCTGGGGTAACTCCATTGGTTTCAGTATGTTTGCACCAGGATGAATGTCGGACCATTATGGGCCAAATCCTACCAACTCTCTACATTCTTAAATCTCATTGATGAAAATGGTAGTGGTGTGTGTAGGGTGTTTGTAGCATAAGGAGCTATGTGTAAATGGAAGAAGCTAGGTCTGGAGTATGGCTTGTTACTAAATGCTATTGCATTATGGTTCTTAAATTCCTTAAAGCCAGACAGAAGGAAGTGGGGAGAGGGAAGGAATGTGCTTAGTGAAGTCTCAGCAAGATGGAGGAAATCTTACACTTTTCTATTTAAAGACAGCTGTATACATGAAATAATTTATAAATGCATTCCAGTAGTTTGGTGTTTTGGAGAGAGATAGAACACAACCGGTATTTTAAATGCAGGAGCAAGCAACTATCATCAATTTGTATACCAGTTTCAAATCTCTCAGAGTCATGTGTGAACGATAACTGCAAGCATGTGAAAAAGAAACATTATCTTTAAAGTATCAGAGGGGTCACCGTGTTAGTCTGGATCTGTAAAAGCAGCAAAGAATCCTGTGGCACCTTATAGACTAACAGATGTTTTGGAGCATGAGCTTTCGTGGGTGAATACGCACTTTGTCAGATGCATCTGGGTATTCACCCACGAAAGCTCATGCTCCAAAACGTCTGTTAGTCTATAAGGTGCCACAGGATTCTTTGCTGCTATTATCTTTAAAATAATGCATATGTGAATAGAATGGCCTGATTCTTGGAATGAAAAAATAATAAAGTTTACAATGAATTTTGCTCAAAAATACAAAAATGCATATTGTTGTGTATTTGGTAGTTGTAGTAATAGAATCTTGTTGTTGCTATGGCAACTGAGTTAGATTATTAGAGGATAGCCCAGCTGATTTTGGCTGATTGTTAACTTTGGAATAATGTCTGCTCCCACCTTGTTCCAGAGGGCTATGGACCAGATCTTGTGTGGCTTTCCAGGAGTCCAGTGCTATCTGGATGACATCCTGGTCACTGGAAGGAATGAGGAGGATCACCTAAAGAATTTAAAGGCTACCCTACGAAGATTGGAAGAGTATGGCCTACGAGTCTGCAAAGACAAATGTGAATTCTTCCAGTCCTCTGTTGAATATTTGGAACACATCATTGATGCTCCGAGTCTTCATAAGGCCTCTGCAAAAGTTAAGGTTATTGTGGAGGCTCCACCTCCTCAAGATGTTAGCCAGCTTCGCTCATTTCTAGGACTATTAAACTATTATGGGAAGTTCATCTCTCAGTTAGCCACACTGTTAAAATCACTTCACGAATTCCTGGGGCAGAACAAGGTCTGGAAGTGAACTTAAGCCTGTTATGTTGCATTTAACAAAGCTAAGGGTGCATTGCTAAATTTGGGAGTTCAGATGCACTTTGATCCATCCTTACCTCTGCAGTTGGCCTGCGATGCCTTCCCTTATGGAGTGGGAGTGGGCGTGTCATAGGCCTGGTCTACACTACGCGTTTAAACCGATTTTAGCAGCATTAAACCGATTTAACGCTGTACCTGTCCACACTACGAGGCCCTTTATATCGATATAAAGGGCTCTTTAAATCGGTTTCTGGACTCCTCCCCAACAAGAGGAGTAGCGCTAAAATCGGTATTACCATATCGGATTACGGTTAGTGTGGCCGCAAATCGACGGTATTGGCCTCCGGGTGGTATCCCACAGTGCACCACTGTGACCGCTCTGGACAGCAATCTCAATTCGGATGCAGTGGCCAGGTAAACAGGAAAAGCCCCGCGAAATTTTGATTTTCATTTCCTGTTTGCTCAGTGTGGAGCTCTGATCAGCATGGGTGGCGATGCAGTCCCAAATCCAAAAAGAGCTCCAGCATGGACCGTACAGGAGATACTGAATCTGATCGCTGTATAGGGAAACAAATCTGTTCTATCAAAGCTCCATTACAGAAGACGAAATGCCAAAGCGTTTGAAAAAAAAATCTCCAGGCTACACAGTGCTGCGTGACAAGCGTAATGGGAAGCCAGAGACTCAAATGGATGCTCATGGAGGGAGGGAGGGGGTACTGAGGACTCCAGCTATCCCACAGTCCCCAGCAGTCTCTGAAAAGTATTTTCATTCTTGGCTGAGCTCCCAGTGCCTGTAGGTTCAAACACATTGTCCAGCGTGGTTCAGGGAATAGCTCGTCAATTTACTCCCCCTACCCCACGTGAAAGAAAAGGGAAAGAAATCGTTTCTTGACTTCTTTCAATGTCAGCCTATGTCTACTGAATGCTGCTGGTAGACGCGATGCTGCAGCAGTGAAGAGCAGTATCCACTCCTCTCCCCTCCCTGGTGGCAGACGGTGCAGTAGGACTGGTAACCGTCCTTCTTATCAACCCGTGAGTGCTCCTGGCTGGCTTCAGGTGAGGCTGGTCGGGGGCACCTGGGTGAAAATAGGACTGACTCCCGGTCATTCCCAGTAGATGGTACAGAACGGATGGTAACCATCTTCATCATAGCAACTGGGGGCTGAGCTTCAATCAGCCCCCTCCCTTTCATGTGTAAAGAAAAGATTCTGTACAGCCTAGACTATCATAGCAGTGGGATGCTGGGCTCCTCTCCCCCACACCGCTTAATGTCCTGCCTGGACTATCATAGCACTGAGAGGCTGCCTCCTCCTCATTTTATGTCACTAAAAACTCAGTGTTTCTTATTCCTGCATTCTTTATTACTTCATGACACAAATGGGGGGGACACTGCCACGGTAGCCCAGGAAGGTTGGGGGAGGAGGGAAGGAATGGGTGGGGTTGTTGCAGGGGCACCCACTGTGAATGGCATGTAGTTCATCATTTCTGCGGGATCTGACACGGAGCAGCTGTGCTCTCTGATACACTGCATCTCTAGTACATTTGCCTCATATTCTAGGCAGGACTGACTCTATTTTTAGAAACCATAAAGGAGGGATTGACTCGGGGAGTCATTCCCAGTTTTGCTTCTCAGCCAGGGGCACCCATGATAGCAGCAGACAGCACAGAAAGACAGATACCATCATCTCATTGCCAAATTACACTGGCAGCAGATGGTAAAGAACGACTGGTAACCGTCTCCGCTATCATGCAAAAGCAAATGAATGCTGCTGTGTAGCACTGGAGTATCGCCTCTGTCCGCGGCATCCAGTACACATACGGTGACTGTAAAAAAAAAAAGCTGAACGGGCTCCATGGTTGCCGTGCTATGGCGTTGCCAGGGAAATCCAGGGAAAAAGGGTGCAAAATGATTGTCTGCCGTTGCTTTTCTGGAGGAAGGAATGACTGATGACATTTACCCAGAACCACCCGCGACAATGATTTTTGCCCCATCAGCCACTGGGCTCTCAACCCAGAATTCTAAGGGGTGGGGGAGACTACGGAAAGTATGGGATAGCTATGGAATAGCTACCCACAGTGCAATGCTCCGGAAATCGACGCTAGTCTCGGACCATGGACGCACACTGCCGAATTAATGTGCTTAGTGTGGCCGCATGCACTCGACTTTATACAATGTTTTATAAAACCGGTTTATGTAAAATCGGAATAATCCCGTAGTGTAGACGTACCCATACATTGTGCCTTCAGGAGAAGAAAGACCTATTGCTTTTGCTTCACACACCCTAAGCAGAGCAGAAACTAACTATGCCCAAATCGAACCTGAGGCATTGGAAATCATTTTTGGACTTTGGAAGTTTCATCAGTACCTGTTTGGATGGAAGTTTACACTTCTCACAGACCATCAACCTCTGCCTTCAATTTTTGGACCACACACAGGCATTCCCCCATTAGCTGCTAGTTGTATGCAATGAGGGGCATTGTTGCTTTCCACACACACGTATGGAATCCGCTATTGGAAATCCACTCTGCACGGCAATGCAGATGGTCTCTCAAAGCTGCCTTTGCCAGTCAAATATTGAGGTATTGCCAAGAAGGAAATCTTTTACTTTGAACAGGTAGAGAACACACCCATCACTGCTACTCAGGTAAAGAAGGCAACTTGCATCGACCCAGTATTGTCCAAAGTTATGGACCTTGTGATGCATGGAATATCTCAGCGAACCTCTCTGGTCTCACCCGACCTCATTACCTACACGTCCAGGAGAATGAAGTTATCAGTCCATTCTGGTTGTTTGTTGTGGGGAAGATGTGTCATTATCCCACCACCACTGAGATCACAGATGTTAGAACAGCTACATTCCAGTCACTGTGGAATAGTGCGCATAAAGGAAATTGCACAAAGCTATTTTTGGTGGCTGGGATTGGACAGTGCTATTGAAGAAAAGGTAAGAGCTTGTATGTCATGTCAGGATGTGAGGAATGCACCCCAGTGAGCACCCCTACACCCATGACACTGGCCTGAAAACCCATGGCAGCATATTCACGTTGACTTCGCTGGCCCACCAAAAGGAAGCCTCTTCTTGGTGGTGGTAGATGCCCATTCTAAATGGCTAGAAGTGTCTATAATGCAGTCCACTACTGCAGAGAGTACTATCCAAAAGCTATGGGACTCTTTAGTCATTTTGGTCTGCCAGAACAACTTCTGAGTGACAACAGACCGCAGTTCGTCTCTCAGGAATTTGAAAATTTTATGAAGGCAAATGGCAAGACACCAAATCAAGAGTCACTTGTTCCTGACTTTCCCCCTCCATTACTGCCTGCGTCAGAGATACATCCCCCTGAACAAGCTGATACCACATCCTCACCAGTTTGCACTACGAACCCTGAGCCCATTGTCAGGCCTGCACCCAACATGCTTTTGGGTGCACCAACACCAAAAGTTTGCTGTAATCCACCTAGAGACAGAAGGCCTCCTCAATGGCTGGATCTTTAGCTTGGGCAAGCCCATGGTTACGGGGCAAAATTATCCCCGAGTTTTAGCCAGGAATGGAGGCAGTCTATTCTCCTTCTCTAGTATAGTGTTTATTTTATTTAGGGGATGTTCTCATTAAGGGGGTAGGAATATGTTGTGTATTTGGTTGTCGTAGTAATAGAATCTTGTTGTTGCTATGGCAGCTGAGTTAGATTATTAGGGGATAGCCCAGCCAGTTTTGGCTGGTTGTTGGTTAGTTGAGTGTGGCAATAAATGTCTGCTTTTTAAGGTCTACAGCTCTCTGTGTCTCAAGTGATTTCTTCCTAAACTGCTGCCCCCAAAGATACAACACACAACTTGAAACATATTGGAAACAATTAAGTTCACCCACACTGGTGCACACTGTTCTAGAGCAGATGTATTTTTTTCTGTACGGGAGCATTTGCTGATCCCCATGGTATAGCACTGTGCGGCATCCCAAAAGGATTACCTAATAGTTTTAGCAGAAGAAATTAAAAAACAAAACAGGGAAACAACCCAGATTTTAATCTAGACTGTTTGGGAAAGCAATCTTGTAACAGCCCATGTGGCATGTAGATAGGGAGTTGTGTATCACCTCAGGTGCGCAGTGAAATATCACAGAGGTGAAATTCTGGCTACACTGAAATTAAAGGGAGGTTTTCTGTTGACTTAAATGTAAACATAAGTCTCCATCCTGTGTTATTTGCCACAAGGTTTTAAAATACCCCTCTACATCCCCTGTTGGTGCATAAGAAAGAAAGAAGTGTGGCATAGGTCAGGTAGAGTGGATGGTTCTCTTAATTGCTGGTCCTGAAGTAATAATTCCAGTGTGCAGCAGCCACTCTGTTTTACATTAGTTACTCCTGCAGCAGACGTTTTATCTCAGATGTAAAAGATCTACCTGCGCACACATCAGAATTAAGAAGTGAAAAAACAAGAGTTGAAAAAAAGTGAAATCAAAATTAATTGGCCATAGATTTAACAGAAGTGTGGTAATGATATTAACGTAAGCAAGCAAGAATTACTATTATTTATTTGTATTACGATAGTACCTAGAAATCCTACTCATTATAAAATTCATTGGTTAGGGAATTTAGAAACTTTGTTTTATATTTCCCATATGCAAAGAGGATGCATACTGTCAGTCTATATGACTTTTACTTTGATTAGGGAAAAAAATCAGAAAATTAAAAAAATATTTTGTTTCGGTTGTTACTGAAAATTAAAAATTGTTGGTTTTTAAGAGGAGGTATCAGTGTTTAAAACATTGTTTTCAATGAAATTGTCCATGAAGATGGGGGAACCCATTTCTCAATCAGTTCTATTACCAACTTTGATGTTTTTGTTACTGTTGTAAAGATACTTACATCCAGTGAATTCTACTCTACGTGGGACGTGAGAGTTCATGAAAGTAAGAAGTAAGAAAAAGAAGATAGATTTGAAGTGTGTGGGCTTTGTATTGGGAGTTTTGCTTCAATCCTGATCTAGCTAATGATCACAAAGTGTAATTTGATATCCAGGTGAAGACTAGATACATCAGGGTATGTTAGCTAAGGTTTCATGAGTAAATCCACAGCAAATAAAAACTTTATTCTGACTTAGTGGAAAAGATATTTCTTTTAGATGACTATCTCTGGTTTCTATTATGATCATCTTGCTGGTTGTTAAAGATATTATTCGAGGTTTTACATATTATTAGAGTTATTATTAAGAGATGTTGTTACAAAATTATCTCAGTTTAATTTTAATTCCTGGATCAACACATCGAGTCTAGCAAAGACATGTAAGAATGGTGGAGCTTGGTGTACAAAAAGGTTTGCTGACAACGGAGTTTAATATGTTTCTACCTGTTTCACCACTTTTAATCAGAATGCAACTTTATTGATAATAATAAAAGTTTTGAGAATTTTGCTACCCATAGATTCCATGAACACTATACACATGTTTGCCAGAGTTTGTCGACTTAGCAGAATATTTTTCAGCGTGATGTATTAACCCATTCTTGTAGTAACTTTTTTTTTTCTGATTCTACGTCTCCGTGTATTTTCATTATTGTAACTCTGCTTACGTTGGCCTCCCTAAAATTTCAGAACAAAAAAAAGTTGGGGTTACCTAAGGCAACCATTTATTACATACAAATACATCAGAATGAATATATAGTGCATAAAGATATTTATTGTGTATTAAAATTTATAGTAATACAAGTGGATAAACTAACTGTATTTAAATTAGTTTGGCAGACTATATACTTAATTTTTTTTCTAAATTTAAAGGATCTATTTCTCAGTGGAGCCTGCAGAGGCCAATGATGACCATTACCTTTCCTCATTGTTGCTGGGAAACATTTCCAAAGGCCCGAACGGGAGTTAGGCATCTACCTGTCATTGAAAGTCACACAGAATGCCAGCAAGGTTGCCAACTAATGCCAGTTGTAGTGGTTGTTTTATTGTAGATATTTGCCCATTAACAACTACTATCAAACAAGAATTTATATTTCTCCTTTTTAATTAACATGCAGCTTTGTCCTTTCCTCTAACATGTTTGAAATCTTAAATAACAGTAAGTGACTTGTTATATCAAGGTTGCCATAAGAGATGCATTAGTTTAGTACTGAGGGGTCAGTGCCATCTATTGAATCACCAGCACTGCTTCCTATGGAAGTCTCCCATCCAAGAACTGACTAACACAGTTTGATGTAGTTTATGAAATGTGAGCCCAAGGTGACCTGGCTCTAGAGGAGTTATCTAGTTTTCCTAGGTCAAAGCACCTAGGAAAATAACCTTCGATAGAAAATGTTTACAGTATTTTCAGCTTGATGACCTGAAACATGGAGCTATAAACCAGACAGAATACGATAGTAGTCTGGGATCTTTCACAAATTCCAACAGCTAATGACAGAGGAACGTGGACAGAAAAGGGACAACTGCGGCTATACGAGTATGGAAAAGACTCAGAGCACAGACTGCTGTAATGCTAGTTAAATAACTCAGTCACCTAGAACACTGTCATCCTCTGCCATGAAAATAAATGGATGATGGGTGAGCAAAACTGATATGGAAAACTCTGCAGTGCACTGTGTAGGCTTTGATCATCGCCATACTATAACTCCTGCGTGTAGTTTTCAGTGCCTTATTTTCTCTGAGGCGAAGGCTTTGTGGCATATGGTGGAAAATCTGCTGATTTCAAGGACTCGGCATGGAGAGCTTGCTACTCCATGCATAATGTCCAATGTCCTATTCTCCTCTGGTAGCCTGGCTTGCCTCGGAGCTAGGTAGCCATGGCTGCAAGTACAAATAAAGTTAATGCTTCTCTGAGTAGCATTAGTGCCTGATTAATTTTCCATTGAAAAACCATTGGTTTTGGTGGTATAATATCCTTTTGAGTGCTTGCACTCAGCTCTGTCCCCAAGCTATGTTTGCCATGACCCACCAAACATGTGGGGGTCCAGTTGCATCATGTATAGGTAAAGGATTCCTCCATTTTAGAGAGAGAGAGAGGAACAATGCCTTGCGGACTCTACTCCTCCCACTCATCAGCCAGGTTTGGTCAGGACTTGTCCTATTTTCATTTCCTCTATACCTCCCAATGGAAGAAATCATAGGACAGCTCATGGTTTATAAAACTGACTCCAGGGCTGTCTCTCTAGAATCAGACTGTCCTACTTCATTAGACTTTATGCCATAGGAATATGAAGCATGGCTCAACACTTCTCTAGCAGTGTCTGAACCATAAAAATTCCCGCTAGTTGCTTTTCTTTCTCAACTTCTTTATTTGTATTCATTCTAACAGAGGTGAATCTTGCAGTGATTTAGTGATTTACTGTGAAGAGCTACTAAAGAAATTAAAAATAGGTAAATGGGTTCAATTTACAAACAAAGCTATCAGCTTCTCCCCTGCTCCAGGGCATCTTAATAGTATGTTGTTACTGTCTGAAGTGTCCTCCTTTAATAACTGGAGGACAGGAATAACCAGGAATACTTTGCTGAGCAAGTGATATGATTGACTGACTACTGTACCTACTAGTGCTTTAGGAAGCTTTAAACACAGCTGATTGAATGCTGCTTGGTGAATATTTTATCATGCCCAAGGCACCTTCCAAAACTAGATGATGATTCCATTTTTAAACACATCAAATAGTAAATACTTAGCTAAATATTTTGTCAGCTACCAAATAGGAATTTGGGTAATAAGAGATGATTCAATTTTATATCAATTGTATGGTATAAGAGTTATATTTATTTACTATAATCCTATACAGCACGTTAATTGGGAATATTTCAGAAGTTATACTGCACACTTTTCTGAAATGATACAGTAAAGATACTGGCTAGTTTCTAAAAAGCTAGTTGGCAGGATGAAGCAAGGACCTACACTCAAATCAATGGCATTTCTATCTGTCTGTTAACACTAGTTGTGATCTCTGGTTGTGTTTTTCCTATTAGGGAATGTTCTCTTTTCTGTACAAATCTCTCTCTTGTAATCTGTTTGTGCTCAGTCTTGTATCTGAGTTTTTGATATTTTGGTGTGCAGCAGGAGGGACCCAGCACTACATGCCGCAAAGGCAGATTGCGTCCTTTCCCATTGTACTGCTGCTGTGAGATTTTAATGTCACGAGTAAGGAGTCCTTCTCTGTACAATGACAGCTGTGGTCCTTTAACAACTTCTTGTGAAACCAACTACCCATCTGGATCGGTTGTGCCTTCAGCAGGGGCAATGATATTTCTCTGGCCTTCTGTTTGTAGCACAGAAGTCTTTCTGTGTGTTAGGTGATAAGGTTTGTGAGTGATATTTCTGAGCCACTTTTGAAAGGCCGGCAAATGCAGCCCTCTAGTTGTAGTTGGTATATGTCTTGTCACTGGATATATGTGTTCTGTTACTGGTTCTGTTTAAAAGTAGGGGAAACATGCTGGGATTTTAGGGTCTACAATTATCCCCAAAAATGGCATGCTGGTGTTGTCCCTTCTTCTGACATCAGTGTCCTTTTCTGACACCAATGTCATGCTTCTGCTGAGAAGTAACAAATATCTGGAGCCTTGCAGGTCAGCTTCCCAGTGGAGAAGATATCAGTGACATAGAATTTTGAGTATATGCTAAGTGCAACTTGTTTTATGTGTATCCATACACCAGTTCTAGAACAAAGGTGGTCAGACAGCATGCAGGGCAGTCAGTCCCTTTTTCCAGGAATCTCAGCCCAGCAGCAACACGAGTTACTGCCTCAAGAATTTATTTTATCAAAGCCAAAGGCAGATAGCAAACTTTTCTGCTGCTCACAAAACTCCCTCTCTTCAGAAGCTACCTCCTACAGAGAACCTTGCCTAAGAAATACTAACAATAGCACAGCATGTCTTCCCAAGACTGAACATTATGTTGCGCACTAAAGAAAAAGAACTTGAAAGACTATGTATAAAAGCACCACTAGGTGACACCTGCCATAACATTATGTATTATTAATTACTGTCAAGGTTGTTCAGGAAGAACTGAGTCTTTGATTTCAGACTTTTTGTGTCAGGAGTAGAGTGTGATCAGTGATAAATAGTATCTGAACTAATGTTGATTTCTGCCTTTCCTCTTTCTTTTCCTCCCCGCTCCCTCATCCCACATTTCTCTTCAAACTGTAAACTATATATATCTTGAATATTGGAAAAACTTGGTTGATTCCATCTTGTGTTGGTATAATTAGACATTATTGTCTATATGGAATCCCATAAATTGAAAAGTAAGTGAAGATAAATCTTTCATTTGTCACCTAGTACAGGCCTCAATGCACGAATATAAGCTTGTACCAAGGTCTCCAGAGGTAGTAAATAAAGCAGGCTACTGACCCATTTTCACACCCAGACTAGTAGTGTAAAATCAGCTTTACCTGGAATCTTTGTTTTCTTACTCTGTATATCCATCTTTAAAAATACTGTGTGCCAATTTTTTGAAATGGTAGTACCTTAATAGATTTCCATATTTGGATACTCAGAACAAACTGTCCATTTGAAACACCTATGTGTCAGTATAAGCATCTAAGTATATGGTTGGAGCATCCTACTTATGTTTGGAAACTGAACTCTTTGTATCCAATTTTGCATGCACATACATATGTGCTCTTGATCTGCTTACACAATACAAATATTAAACAGAGCCAAAGATATATAGCTAATTCTAAACAAGTGCTTTTATTGAAGTACTTTGAAACATTCAAATCAGTCAAAAGTATAGATTTGTATTTTGTCTTTTTCTCCCCCCTTTTTCCAGGAAACTTCATGGTGCTGTGGTCGACCTGCAGAACATCAGTATTTAAATCAGTAACAAACTGCTTCATTAAGAACTTGGCCTGCTCTGGGATCTGTGCCAGTCTAGTCTGTGTGCCTTTTGATATTGTCCTTAGTGCCAGTCCACACTGCTGTTGGTGGATCTACACCATGCTCTTCTGTAAAATTGTCAAGTTTTTGCATAAAGTCTTCTGCTCAGTGACCATCCTTAGTTTTCCTGCCATTGCTTTGGACAGGTAAGAAATCAAATTTACTAACATCCTGTCCTTGATTTTCTTTATTTCCTTCCCCGCTTAATTACACACATCTGAATGTTAAATATTGTTTAATGGTGCCTTGTGCCAATATATCAACTGCCTCCACTCCAGCTTTGTGTCCCCAAAGTTCAATTTCCTTGCGCACAAATATGGATTAAAGATTAATCTCTGTTGTGTGGAACAGTTTCATTTCAGTTTATCCTGATATCTATGGACTTCACAAAGGGATTTTGATATGCAGATGTATCTTCAAAGATGCTTCTAGCCTCCTATTCCTCCTGTCATTAATCCTTCTTAGTAATAAATCTTTGGGCTGAACAAACTTCTTGGATACTTATCCATTAACTCACTCATTATGTGATTAATACTTTCTGATCCCACCCATTTTGAGGCAGATCTCTATTAACAGGGAAAAGTACAGTTTCACATGAGTGGTTCTGTGAGCAAAATACACATTTTTGGTTCCAGACTAATACAAAATCACTATTTGTATCACCATAGTACATAGGAGCCCCAGTCATGGACCAGGACCCATTGTACTAGGCATTGTATAAACATAAACCAAAAAGATGGTCCCTGCCTCAAGGAGCCTACAATATAAATAGACCAGACAGACCTAGGGTGGGGAACGGGGTATAACGCACAAGCAGAATGAATGGTGTGATGGCAGCAAACACCATGTTATTTCCACAGTTTTCTCACTCTCTTTAGGTAGCTATAGATGAAGAGGATAAAGTAAATGGAAAGAAAACAGAAGAGAGAGGGGCCATGAAGGCGAGAGAGTAAGGGGGACAGGGCAGGTAAGAGGGGCAGGTCTGGAGTGAAGCTGAGGTGAAGAGACTGTGAGGGAGTGGGAGGGTGGGAGCAAACAGCCAATCAGCACAGGGCAGAGAAAATACAGTCAACACTAGAGAAAATTCTCCAAAGCACTAACAGTCCTTGCTTTGGCTGCTTCTTCCCGTACTGACTGGAGACTCTGGTTGGCTCCTCTTGGCAGCCTTCTGCCAGGCCACACCGTGGGCAGAGAGGGGCAGCCTGAGGGTCTTAGTGTCCCCTGAGTGGGTGGCTGTCTCCTTGCACATACCTGAGTCCAACAGGGTGCTGGACCAAAACAGAAATATGCAGTGTGTAAGATTAATATTGGGCAGGTTGGTCACAAGACATAAGATAAATGGATGTTACAGCTGCCAAAGGAAAGCAAACTGTCTTGTAAAAATCAGTGTGATACAAGTAAATTGCATAATTAATGCCAACTAAATTGTTACCTCACATCAAAGTTGTATGTTACTTGCAAGTAATGATCCCTACGTTGTATATCATACCAGTGCTGTTTGTGCTAATCTGATAGCTGTGTAGTTAACTTGAGTCACTTCTGTAAGGAACCGAATCATCTATTGACTTCAGCAGGGTTAAACCAGGTATGAATTTCGTTCAATACCTTTCCATTAATATTGGGCAAAATATTAGAAACTACAGCTATGCCTGGAAGTGCCTCTTTAACTTTCATTCTAATTTCTGTATTTACTGGTTTTTATGATTTGACTCTTCCTTCCCTATATGGTGCCTGACTGGGGAGAAAAGAGAATTATCCCTTAGGGGCTGAGGATCTACTAATCCTGACATTTCAGGCATGATCAAGAGGGAGAATTGTATTTCACGCAATGCAAACTAAATGCACGAACAGAATTTTCAAATGGGGAAAAGTGATTGGCCCATAACTGCTACAGCACTAGTGAGCATCAGGATAATATGTACAAGTAAACATAGGGATCAATCCTGCAGGGGTTCTGCAAACAGAGCTCTCATTGATTTTTTAGTAGGAGATAGAGACAGTCACTCACAAAGGGTTGGCAGGCTTGGGTGCATAATTTATATGCATATTGTTCCATTATATACACCCCTGTTTTGAAGGATTTAGCTTTGTAATTATAATTTGCTACTTTGGCTTTCATTACAAAGTTTGCACCTTGTTTGAGCAAAACTGGCCAAGTTTCAAGAGCACTTGGACTAATTAATGGTGGAGTGGAAATCACTAGTATCAGAGGAGTAGCCGTGTTAGTCTGGATCTGTAAAAAGCAACAGAGTCCTGTGGCACCTTTAAGACTAACAGATGTATTGGAGCATAAGCTTTCGTGGGTGAATACCCACTTCGTCAAATGCATGTGACGAAGTGGGTATTCTCCCACAAAAGCTTATGCTCCAATATATCTGTTAGCCTTAAAGGTGCCACAGGACTCTCTCTGTTGTCTTTTGGAAATCACTAGAAACTCAATTGAGTTTTCCTTTGAGTTTTTGATGTTGTTTAAACTCTAAGCTCAAAAGGAAACTCAGGATGGGAACTCATCCAAACTAATAAAAGACGAAGTTTACAGGAAGCCCTATGAACCAAACTGGCGGTGTTTTGAACAGCTCTATCTGACTAGACACATTTCCTCTTTACTGTTCACAGCTTAAGGATGGTGTTAGCTAAACCCAGTTCCTGGACTCTTGGTTTGTTCTGGTTTGAAGAGAGACTGAAACAGAATTGTACTTTTCTCTTTAAACAAAAGGGGCTAAGTGGGGCTGATTATTAAAACCTCATGTTTTGTAATTTCCTAGGCTTCATTAGTTACTTGTGCCCTGGTGAGATACTGTATGGACACTTTACAATGACTACTCTGTATACAAAACTGTTGTATCCAGTTAAACTAATCTCTATGGAGGGGGGCTTCTATTCAAGGTTGATCTGCTATCAGCAATTTCAGCTTCTAATAGCATCTCTAGCAGTAAAAGCCAAAGGCATATCTGTGGTATCATGAGATGCCTTTGAAGTCTGATATGAATTTTTATATTTATTAATTGGCTGGGGCTTAAATGAAGCTATTGTTCATCTCTGACTTCTTCAAGGAAGAGTATATGGGGGCTTTGCATGGCATTTATTGGGATGAGAAATACTCAAGATTCATATTGAAGCATAACTATCTCAAACAATAAACACTATACAGCTATCTGCGACCATATAAACAACAGAACCATGGTCACCAGTGAAACTGCATACTATGTGGGCCTCAGTGATAATATTCATGACCTTCAGCATCAAAAAGCACAAGCTCCTACCACTTGATAAGGAGAATCCCTATGATTAGAAATAAGCCACCTAAAGGACAATAACATCACAAATACATGAGCGGATCCTGATTTTTAAAAGCTCAAACATCCACATCTGCAAGCAAACAAGAATATGAATTTGAGCATGTAATTTGTTCAGTTACCACAGATGCATATGCAAATTCAGGGCCGGCTCCAGGCACCAGCTTATCAAGCAGGTGCTTGGGGCGGCAACTCCGGAAAGGGGCGTCACTTTCATGTATTCGGCGGCAATTCGGTGGAGGGTCTCTCACTCCCACTCGGAGCAAAGGACCTCCCACTGAATTGCCGCAGATCGCCATCGTGGCTTTTTTTTTTTTTTTGGCTGCTTAGGGCAGCCAAACCCCTGGAGCCGGCCCTGTGCAAATTGCTAGGTATGTGTATAATTATCCATTTACTGATGGCCTTGGGCACTACAACTTTTGAAAATCAAATCCACACTATTTTCTACAGTAGAGGAACACATGCAGTGCTACATACATTGCACCTAGATGCAGAAATCATACTGTACTGACAGAGGCCTTGTAGTTAAGCACCAACCATACTACAAAGCAAAATGTTTTTAAAAATTCTTGTACCTGTTTTCATGCACATGCCAAGTAGAATTATATCCAATTTATTTTAGTGCTCTCTCGAAGAGTAAAGCTAAGACGTCTGAATTTTACAGCGCTTATAGACATCATGCTTGCTTACACAGGGTAGGTGACTTACCACAGCCAAAAACATGTATGTGACAGGCCTCTCACTTCACTGACTTGCATGCCACATGACACCAAATACCGCAACCATTCTCCAATCATATCAGCCAGGTATATCTTACAATTTCATTTTGTTTAGAAACACATCAGAAGATATTTAGGATGAAGACATTGATGGTGCATTAGCCTACTGTTCTGGCAAAATCTATCCACATTTCTTATTGCCCTACATACAAATGGTGGGATTATTTTGTCCCTGTTTGTGACCTCTGACACTTTGTTTTTGGGGGGGTTTTTTGGTGCTAAGTACTGTGAGAGGTAATCCATCATAGGACATCCTTCAGATTAACACTGAGACTGTGGCCTTTTGAGTGAACATAAATGTGCCTCAGTCATTATTCTTTTTTTCTGAATATGACCAGTGCAATGTGCATGGAGGTAAGAAAATTATGAGAGAGCCACTTGGAAGTTTTAAGACTATAAGTTATTTTTAATGAACATAAATAAGTATAAGTATAAGTTATTTTTAATGAACATAAATCCAAACAAAAATGTAATATAATCCCATGTATGGTAGGGATAGCTATTGCTTTATCACTGATCATGTGCTTCCTAGGTGTGGATCTTCAGTTCTGTTCTAGAGCCAGATCCGAAAAGCCAGACTCTTGTTTAAGAGAAAGCAGAATTGGTAGTCATTTAGCAACCCACATCACACTCAGATAGCTACCAAAACACTATCCTCATCTCCTTCCTTCAAGGCAGGAGACTGGCTTATAAACTGGAGTACACTTATAAAGTTTGCAGATGATACCAAGATGGGAGGGATTGCAAGTGCTTTGGAGGATAGGATTAAAATTCAAAATGATCTGGACAAACTGGAGAAATGGTCTGAAGTAAATAGGATGAAATTCAGTAAGGACAAATGCAAAGTACTCCACTTAGGACGGAACAATCAGTTGCACACATACAATATGGGAAATGACTGCCTAGGAAGGGGTACTGTGGCAAAGGATCTGGGGTCATAGTGGACCACAGGCTAAATCTGAGTCAACAGTGTAACGCTGTTGCGAAAAAACAGAACACCATTCTGGGATGTATTAGCAGGAGTGTTGTAAGCAAGACATGAGAAAAAATGGTCAGGCAACTGGACTAGATGATCTCTCAAGGTCCCTTCCAGTCCTATGATTCTCTAACTGTATGATCCCAAACAATCAATACATATATTCACATCTCTTTAAACTGTCCTTGTTTTTTGGCAGGTACTACTCAGTTTTATACCCATTGGAAAGAAAGATATCTGATGCGAAGTCTCGAGACCTGGTTATCTACATCTGGGCCCATGCCGTGGTGGCCAGCATTCCTGTATTTGCTGTGACCAATGTTTCTGATATTTACGCCATGTCCACCTGCACAGGATCCTGGAGCTACTCCCTAGGTCACTTGGTGTATGTCATTATTTATAACATCACCACTGTTATTGTACCAGTGGCTGTGGTGTTTTTTTTTATGATTCTTATCCGCAGAGCACTGAGTGCCAGCCAAAAGAAAAAAGTCATCATAGCTGCCTTAAGAACCCCTCAGAACACTATTTCTATTCCCTATGCCTCCCAGAGAGAAGCTGAGCTTCATGCTATGCTGCTCTCCATGGTTATGATCTTTATTTTCTGCAGCGTTCCCTACGTGACTCTGGTGATTTACCGCACCATACTCAACATACCAGATATTTCAGTCTTCTTGTTCCTCACTGCCATCTGGTTGCCTAAAGTCTCCCTGCTAGCCAATCCTTTGCTCTTTTTGACTGTAAACAAATCTGTACGGAAGTGCTTAGTGGGGACAATAGTGCAGCTACACCGGAGGTATAGTAGGAGGAACATTATCAGCTCTGGGAGTGTTACAGATACCAACTTGGAGCCCAATGTCCGCTCTGGTAGCCAGCTTCTGGAGATGTTTCACATAGGGCAGCAGCAAATCTTCAAGCCAACAGAGGATGATGAGGAGAATGAAACAAAATCTATTGGTTCTGGTGACTTTCAGCAGAAGGAAATCCCTACCACCAGTTCAGAGGTAGAACACACGTTAGTTCAGAAATGTCTACAACACACCATTGCTGACTCAGCTGCTCAGGTGGCCCCTGCCATGCCAACAGAAGCAGATCTGGTTAATGACAAATATTCAATGCAGTTTGGCTTTGGGCCTTTTGAGTTGCCTCCACAGTGGCTTTCAGAAAATTGGAATAGTAAGAAGCGACTGCTGCCTCCCTTGGGGAATACCCCTGAAGAGCTCATCCAGACAAAGCAGCCCAAGTGTAAAGCAGAAAGAAAAATCAGCAGGAACAATAAAGTCAGTATCTTTCCCAAGGTGGATTCCTAGTAGGAGCAGGAGCTCTGAATAACAAAGGAAGTCCACTTTCTACTGTACATGTGATCCCATGGATCATAGTTATGCTGAAATTTGTTACAGGCTGATTTTTGTGCCAAATACATAAAAACAAAAGGGAAACATATAACAAAAGTGTTCCTCATGAATGTATTTTCATTAAACAGCGACTGATGTCATTCCTGCTTTATTTGTACTATAGTACAGGTCTGATTCACTTCCAAAGGGTGTGTATGGCTTTGTGTACATTTCCTGTGAAACTTTCATGGTGTTGTCTGGCAGCTGGTTTACTGGGCACTCCAGTGTTTAGTACAATGAAAACATAACTATTCTGTGTTGCAGCAGCAAGCCAATAGGCAGGACTTCAGGGAGCACAAAATAGCTAGGCCATGCCCATTCTACACTAAAACGGACACAGCAAGTTTCTGAGAGTTTCATTAATGAAATGTGAAAAGATGCTCTTTCTCTTTAGCTGACCTCTTACAGCAAAGTAAAAAAAAATTGCCATGTCAGAAACAGCCCATAGGTTTCTTATACATGTTGCTCTTCTCTTCCTTTTGTAGCCCAGTTATTTTCTCACTTAAAGTATGCTCACTTTTGGCCTAAAAAAGATCAGCTAGCATGAGGAAGCCTAATTGCTGGTGTAGGAGGCCCCCCCAGATTGTTTAAAAATTAACAGAAAAAAACTTCTAAAATAGCCATTTCCTCCCTTTAAAAACAAATGCATTCCTGTAGTTTAATGAAAAATAAACTGTAGACCATGTGATACAGTTTCTTCCCAAAGGAGCATGCATAGATGTGCTGAGGGCATGTGCCAAGGGCAATTAGATCCCATGGTGATGTGCATGGTGCATATGCTTACTGGGTGCATGATTTCAGTATGCTGTAAATAGCAAAAGAGTCCTGGGTAAATATGTGCCTGCAGAGTGGTCTGCTTGTGCCCTCTTCTTTTGACTGTTTGTGAAAACACAAGGCATTGCCTTTATTTGCCTACATTTTCCAAGGTGCAGAAATGGTAATACCTTACAAAAAAGTGATGTTGCAGCAAGCTGATTGTTAGCCTCCGAATGGAATAAATGTAAGTGCCATTCTTTACCTTTGGTGGGAGTAGGGAGACAGCACAACCTCTAAATTTCCTTTTAGTGGTAGGCATAAACCCCAGATATGCCAATTGTAATTTACACGACTCATCTCATACTAGATCATCCAATGTATGACTTTCACAGCAGATTTCCATACCTGGTGCCTAAATCCTTTGTGAATCAGAACCAAACTGTCCATTCTATCAACAAGCTAGTCTATCTAGGAGTGCTCAGGCATTGTATTGTAGCTCACCTTCCTCCTTGATTACAGATGTATTGTTTTGCATATCTTGAATGTGAATTTTAAACTGTGACAGTCTGTAAGACAACCTTAAAACTACTGTACCCCTGGAACTTTAATCCTTGTTCCATTGCAAGCAGCCCTTCCTTTCTTCCATCTCTGCATTTGCTATTGTCTCACCCTGTAGATTATCAAAAGCACAGAGTGATGATACCCTAGTACTCTTTTGCACACTTGTTCTCCGTCTGTAGTTTAGATCTTTGGTGCATGCCAAGCCCTCACCTGTAGCTTACTGTCTGTTTAGTAAGTAGTTTTCTTTAAAATGTATTGTCTAGTTTAAAATAACTTGCCAAATCTGACAGTCCAGTGTTAAAAGAAAGAAAAAAATTTGCCTAGGTAGAGTTTGATGAATAACTGTTCTTCCTGAAACACATCTGAAGCAGGACAGTGATTTCAGAGCAAGCTAAGGGTGATTCATGTCTACAAGTCACTCAAAGCAAATATTTTAACAAAAATGTGTGTCAAGGTTTTTTCCCCCACTTTGAACTTTAGCGTCCAAAAAGTGGGGACCTGCATGGACCCTTCTAAGCTTAATTCCTAGCTTAGATCTGATAACGCTGCCACCAGCCAAAATATAGCATTTGGCACACTTCCTGTTCCCCCAAAACCTTCCCTGGGGAACCCAAGACCCAAACCCCTTGGGTCTTAAAACAAGGAGAAATAAACCATCCCCCCTCCTTTCCCCTCCCAGACTTTCCCCTCCCTGGGTTACCCTGAGAGGCTACACTGATCCAAACTCCTTGGATCTTAAAACAAAGAGGAATTAACCTTCCCCTCACCTCATTTCCCCCCACCAATCCCTGGTGAGTTTAGACTCAATCTCTTGGATTCCAAAACAAGGAAAAATCAATCAGGTTTTTTAAAAGAAAGCTTTTAATTAAAGAAAGAAAAAGTAAAATTTATCTCTGTAAAATCAGGATGGTAATGCTTACAGGGTATTCAGATTCATATAGATTAGATGGATTTTCCACCCCCTAGCCTAAGATTCAAAGTTACAGCAAACAGAGGTAAAAATCCTTCCAGCAAAATACACATTTACAAGTTAAGAAAACAAACATAAGACTAATCCACCTTTTCTGGCAAGTACTTACTATTTTGAAACATGAGAGACTGATTCAGAAAGATTGGAGAAAACCTGGGTGTACGTCTGGTCCCTCTTAGCCCCAAGAGCGAACAACGAACAAAACAAACAGCACAAACAGACTTCCCTCCCCCAAGATTTGAAAGTATCTTGTCCCCCCATTGGTCCTCTGGTCAGGTGTCAGCCAGGTTCACTGAGCTTCTTAACCCTTTACAGGTAAAAGAGACATTAACCCTTAACCATCTGTTTATGACAATGTGAAAAGTGTTTTTTAAACTCTATTGTAAACAGTGTTTTTCATCCTCTCCTTTTATGTTTGTTGCTATGCTAGTTTAGGAGTTCTCAATCTGGGGGCCACAACCCCAGATGGATCACAAACAGGTCACAACCACCCTCCTCTTCCCATTTAGCTATATGGGAATGGGGTCTGGCGAGTGGAAGGTCCCAGGATGGAAAATGTTGAGAATCACTGTTGGTAGTTATATTTTGTAAGTGTTGATAAAATATTACAATGGAATGTATGTTTGTTTTTTCAGAGTTACTAGATCAGCAGCCTTTATTAACAACACATCTAAAAAAGAAAGCTGTCAGCTGCTGCATCTTCCTTATATGCTTGTGGTTAAATTAAACATTTGTGGTCTACTTCCTCGTAGGCATGAGCCAAAGCCAGCAGTCTTCATCTGAACCTTTCCCCTTTCTCTAGATTTGGGACTTCAGATAAAATGGAACCCAGCTCTGAACCTCCCTTGAAAAAACAAAGCCACCCTTGGTTTTGCCCATTCCTACTTTCACGTTCAATATAACAGTGATAAACATGGAGTCAAATTCAATAGACTTACACCAGACATGAATTTTCCCTTTTTAATCTTGGATTGTTTGGAGGGTGACGGGGTTTGGTTGTTTTTCATTATGAAGACAAACATATATGTTTCCATTCACACGGAATGTATTTAGAAGCTGGCTTGTACTTTTTTCAGACTGCCAATGGGGACACTGCATTGTTTCAGGAAACAAATTTGATTAGGATGCATTTTTTACACGTTAAGAATTGCTTTGGAATATGATAGCTGGAAACATTTTATTTTAGTCATTTTTGCAGCAGAGTTTATCCATTTGAACTTCTGTGAGAATCAGAGAAATGTATGAAAGCAGATCTTTTGTGTTCAGAGAAGGAATGAGCCCCTGGATAGCACATAATACAGATGCTTTAGTCAGACTATAAGCAACCAACACTCTGATAGAACTATAGTCAAAGAACAGTAAATAATTCAGGTGAGTGATAATGAGCTAGGGAGTATTTCACTTTTAGCGTGCTGGATAGCAGGATAGATCACCAGGAACAGTCGTTATCATAATAGGACTTGTCACTACATTCTTTCATCAGAGTGCCTCCTAAATGTTGGAACAGGGCCCATGCATTTACCTAAGCCTCTGCTCTGCACTGTCTAGGTTTTACACCACACTATTCCAGTCACGAGAGTCTCAGATCTCCAGCAGAGCTGCAGATAGTGCACCTCTTCTAGGGTTGTGAACAAACACAAACACATACCTGTGATAGTTCTTGGGGTACCCAGGACTGTGAGTCACCTTGTTATGCCCCTGCCTCCAGCATGAGAGAGGCTTGCTTATACTTACCCAGGTGTCAGCTCCCTGACACCACCAGCCTGTTAGCCACCCAAGCACTCTCCTCTGGGCTGTAGTGTCCAGCCCCTTACCCACTAAACACTCACAGAATACCAGGTCTGCTGTCCCCAAAGGGTCAGTATACACACCAGTTTGTATGATTCAGCTCAGGATGAGCATCTTGCTTAATACTCCAGCACTCAGATTACTCCTGGGGAATTCTGCGCCACTGTGCGCATGCAGAATTCATGTCCCCTGCAGATTTCTTTGATTCCCCGCGGAAAAATGACTTCCTATTCCTTTTAAGCTCTTCCCTCCAAGTCTGACATCTTTCGCAAGTATAGCAGGGTAGGGCCATCTGAGTCTACAATAGCTCATTAACCTTGTGTCATCCTGTGTGGGGTTTGTATACCTATTACAGGCTGTTTGTTGGTTTCTGACTTCCAGCTGTGCAATATGCTCTCTGGTAACTGGCTATGAGGAAAGAGCTAACTATCAGGAGTTCTACCTTCTCCTGATCATCAAATCAAATGGGAGGGGGGACCCAAACACCTATCCCCATACTGACCATTGGGGAAAGTAAAGGAAATTGAATGATGAAAAAAGAACAAAGAAAAGACTGAGGTAATTTGGGGAGGCAACGAGCCTGAAAGATAATCTGATCCCTTTAAGAATAACATTATAACCCCACAGAAGAAAGAATACAGAAAAATCACTCATAACTCATAATGTATGGAAGAATAAATCTTTTACAAGGAAAAGTACAGATTAGAAAACAATGTCAATTTCCTGTACCCAAGTACCCCCTGAAAATAATGTAATATTTAAATAACATATGGGTTTAAAACAAAGCAATTATTCAGCATTGTAGTGCTGCATTGGTTGGCTCCTCTGGCAACAATGGATTTTGATTGCCTAGCAGGATACACTTGCATAGAAAGCCAGGAGCCTTTTAGTAGATTAGAACATTTGGTTGTTCTGAAGTTGTAGTAATTTAATGTATGCACTTGCTTTTTAATATATATTTATACACATGTATATCTGTATGTATAATTTGCAGATAAAAAACTGTCAGGTTTGCTCTACTCTGATATTTGTCCCCTTTTATAATCCTTTTCTCTTATCTATACTAGAGGTCTGCTTGCACGTACTTTAATAATCAGTTTCCAAGGGATTGTTGTATCCTTGTTTTGTTTCTGGAATACATCACTAGATTTGAACTCCCAGTTTCATTAATCTTGTGATGTTTGGGGCTATCACACCGAGCCCTAAAACATCAGACAAAAAATGTTGTTACTTTTTAAGTTGCTAGCTTAACATTTAAAGTTGAAGCGTATGTATTTCAAGCAACTCTGCAGTTTAAAGACAAAACAACTAAGCAACAGAAAGTAATGGAAATGAAAGGTTGAGGGAAAGCTGACAATGTATTCAAATATTCACAGTTTACATAGCATCTAGAATAAATGCATCTGCACTCTTGTTTCCTGTCTTCCTCTTGCTTCACCTGCTGCGCAGAGCTTTAGAATTCTGTAGGATGCCCAGCTCCCTGTCTTGCTCCGTCCTGAAGAACTTGCGGTGTCATGAAGAAGCTTCTCACAGCTCCTGTCTCTTTTCCTTCCAGGGCATGGCTCTTACAAAGCTTGCAAAAGAGCATATAGACTTTGCCAAATGGATTATGAAAGGCTTTTTAAAATAGCCTCTTTCTCTCTACTAGGCTTTAATGGCATATCTTTAGGTATGTATGGTTTAAAGTGTTACAATCAAGCTTTTATTTTTTTAAAGCTAAAGAGCACTCATGAAAAGGTAAGACACTGTGTGATTTCAATAAAACTCATTTGTAAGGAGCCATAACTTAATGGTTCAGCTGACTGCTTTCAGACTTTCAAAACAAAAAGAGTATACCTGGAAAGTATTCACATTTTATTTCATTTGAAAAATACTTTTTTCTATGTAAAATTAGGAGTTATTAAAATAGGTGTTATAAAGAAGTAATAGTGGTATCTGTACCTATTAAACTGCTGCTTTGGGACTAGTCATAGTAATCTTTAATAACTTATAATTCAAGGACACATCAATTTTCTTCATACAGAAAAAAACCTAAAAACCAAAAACCTGGGTGCTAATATGCAATAAAACGTTGACACCTGAACAAAATTAAATAATCCCCCGTAACTTGAACCCTGTTCTATACAATTCTGAGCACACAAGCTCTACTACTTGAACTGAGAAAAGCTGCAGCCTCCCTCCTGTTCCCTGGAGGCCAGAGAGAGAGAGAGAGGAACAGTAGGGGGTGCTGCCAAGAAAGATCTTCATTTCCTGTCAATTTTAAAGCTGCTACACCAGTCAAGGTCAGTGGAGTTCTGCAAAATTGATTTTTCTCGTTACTTTACTCAGCAACACCAAAATGTGGAATGTAATAACATTTCTTTGCTCCTTGAACTCCTCATGTGCATACTCAGTGCTTAGCACTTAGAGGCTTTCCAAACACTGATTTGCTCTTCTCCCAGACACTGCTCTGAGGTAGGTGCCAGCAGGTATTGTATCTGTCTTACAGATAGGAGAACAAAAGCAGAGAGGCAGAATGCTAAGGTGTTCCCCCATGCCTCTCCTCTTACGCCAAGACCCTGCCCCCCAGCTAAGCGGGAAGCCAGAGCCAGGCTGGGAAGCCCGAATCCCTCCACTTGCCTGGAGTGTGGGTGCCTGAACGCAGTCCCCACCTCCTGAGCCCCGTGCCCTGGGCAGGTGGAGGGTCTGCGGCTACTCAGAACTGCCCATGCAGCGCTTACCCCTACCTGGCTCCAACTTCTGGCCTGGCCTGAGCAGGGTTGCCAACTTTCTACTTGCACAAAACCAAACACTCTTGTTCTGCTCTGCCTTTGAGGCCCCTCCCCTGTCCCGCCCCATCTCTGTGGCTTCCCTCTCACTCCATCCCCCCTCCCTCTATTGCTTGCTTTCCCCACCCTCACTTACTTGCTCATTTTCATCAAGCTGTCTCAGAGGTTTGAGGTATGGCAGGGGGTGAGGGCTCTGGCTGGGGGTGCGGGCTCCGAGATGGGGCCAGAAATGAGGAGTTCAGGATGTAGAAAGGAGCTCCAGGCTAAGGCAGTGGGTTGGGATGCAAGAAGGGATGCAAGGAGGGCTCTGGTATGGGGCTTGGGATGAGGGATTTGGGGTGCAGGAGGGTGCTCCAGGCTGGGATTGAGGGGTTTGGAGGGTGGGAGGGAGATCAGGGCTGGGGCAGGGGGTTGGGATGTGGGAGGGACTCAGGGGTTCAGGCTCTGGGCAGCACTTACCTCAAGCAGCTCCCAGAAGCAGTAGCTTGTCCCGCTCTCGCTGCTATGCAAAGGCGTGGCTAGATGACTCTGCACACTGCCCCGTCCACAGGCACCGCCCCTGCAGCTCCCATTGGCCACAGTTCCCAATCAATGGGAGCTGCAGAGCTGGCGCTTGGGGTGGCGGTATCATGCGGAGTAGGGTGACCCAGTCGAAAAGGGGCCCTGGCAGCTCTGGTCAGCAATGCTAACTGGGCCATTAAAGGTCTGCTCGGCGGTGCTGCATCGCTAAAGCAGGCTATTCCCTACCTATCCTGGCTCCACCCTGTGTCCCAGAAATGGTCAGCAGGTCTGGGTCCTAAGCGAGGGGGGTTCCACGCACTGTCCCCACCCCGAGCACTGCACTGCCATTAGCTGGGAACCGGCCAATGGGAGCTGGGGGAGGCAGTGCCTGTGGGCAAGAGTGGTGTGTGCAGCCTCCTGCCCTCCCTACCTAGGAGCAGGACCTGCTGGCTACTTCTGGTGAGCATGCAGTGCGGTGCCAGGACAGGCAGGCAGTCTGCTTTGGCCCCCCCTGCTGCATCGCTACCCAGGAGCCGCCCAAGGCAAGCCCACACCCCAACCTCCTGCCCCAGCCCTGAGCACCCCCAAGCCCAGAGCCCCCTCCTGCACCCAAACCCCTCATCCTCAGCCCCACCCCAGACCCTGCATCCCAAGACAGAGCCCTCACCCCCTCCCGAGCCCCAACCTTCTGCCCCAGCCCTGAGCCCTCCCAAACCCAGAGCACCCTTCTTCACCCCAAACCCCTCATCCCTGGCCCCACCCCAGAGCCCTCACCCCCTCCTGCACCCCAAACCCCTAACTCGACCTGCAGTCCCCTCCTGCACTCCAAGTCCCTCAGCACCACCCCCAGCCTGGAGCCCCCTCCTGCACTCCTAATCCTCAGCTCCAGCCCCAGCCCAGAGCCAGCACCCTCAGCCCAGAGCCCGCACCCCCTCCTGCACCTCAACCCCCTGCAGGGGCAGGAGGCCGGGCCTGTGGTGAAAAATGGATGGGCCAGGCCTGTCCTCTTTCAAAAGTGAGAGAGCCATGGCTCCTTGACCCCCCTGTTCCGGTGCCACTGTGGCCTGAACAGTTGCAGAGCCTCCTGCTCCCTGATCACTTTTACCCACCCATTAGCCAGCCTTTGGACACAAAGCAGATGAAATTAGTGTTTCAGTTTTGCTGAAACAAAATCTGACATGAACTAAAACTGGGTTCAGTGGAGGAGTGCAAATTAAAGTGATATTAATGGGAGCAAGTTTTCCATGGCATTTCCCCTAATTTGTGCTGCTTCTTGATTGGTTTAGGAAAAGAAAGGTAAATGAATTCTGTTGCCATGGAAACTGTATTATGAATGTATCAAGGGGGCTTGTATGAATGTGCCCTAATCATGATCTAACCTATCATTTCACATGAAGAGTACATCTTCGAGTGTTCGTGCCTTCTGTGTCCTCTCTACACACAAGTTTTCTCTAATTAAATTTCTGCCTCCCCCTTTCAGGATACAGTGTTTCTGGTGTTTTTTATGGAACAAAATTTACCCATTCTCAGAAAGGCAAAATGAAAACTGCATCTGTTTTAGCTTTTATATTTATAGTGTTGTTTAAACCATAAACACCATCTGCTGTGTTACTAACATGAAGGAGATTTCATGACCATTTACAAAAGTGCTGTCATTTTCTTTAGAGTGAATCCAGTTGTTCCCTGATTTACAGCCCATGCAACATAACCACGCTCAGAGGAGTTGCATGGGGTATAAGTCAGGACAGCCGTGCTGCCAAATCTTATGATTTTACTGTCAGTTTCATAATATTTGGTGTTTTGGTTTGAATCCCCAGCTCCTGTTAAAGTGTAAGAATCTCAGACTTTAAAAAATTTAAATTTCTCAGAATTTAAAAAAACCCTATGTTTCTGGCCCTCATGGTTGTAGAGGAAAACTTGAAAATATGCCATGAGTGTACTTGAAGGGCTCAGAAACCAGAGGGCAAAGGAAAACCCCCAAAATTTAAAATGCTTTAAAAAGCGGATGATTTGGGGGGTGGGAGGGAACTCAGGATTTTGAACACGTGAGTTAGCAATACTGGACAAGAATTTATCATATTGTCCTCTAAAATGATCAGAGCTTAATAAATGTATTATTTATTGAGTGCTAGAGGTGAACTCAGCACTGTACATACATGAAAAAAGAGACTGAGCATATGCTGTCTCCTCAGCAGGAAGAAGAGTAAAACACAATAGACCAAAGGTTCTCAAACTGTGGTCCGTGAACTCCATTCAGGTTGTCCGTGGATAGTTCCATCTAAGGTGCACACCTGGGTGGCCACACATGAGAGAATGAAGGGCCACCCACCTAATTAGTGGAGCTGTGCAGGCATGGCTCCAGTAATTAGGTTCCTGGACCATGGAGAAGATGTACATGTAAGGTGAGGTGGTGACCTTGGGGGAAATAGAGGGTAGGTGGGAAGAATTTGGGATGTCCAGGGCTGCGGTGGCCAGAGAAAGAGGCAACTTTCCCCAGCCCCAGGACTAAGGCTGCTGGGGAGAGAGGGCCTTCCTTGCAAGACGCACCTCTGTGGTTGGTTTGGCGGGGCAGAGAACCCTCTCATTCCCAGCCTCAGCTCGGGGGCTGCTGCGGCGGGGGAGAGAGGGCACATCCATCACATTAGAGAGGTAAGACTACTGATATTAAAATATGAGTTGTGTGCTTTTATTTGTAGAATAAAAAAATGTTGAAGTTTTTTTTTATATAGCACTTTTATCCAAAGCATTTTACAATAGTTAGCTAATGGTACAAACAACATTGGAAAGATCATTAAGTAGGCTGCTGAGACTCTCAGCAATTTTCAAGTTGTCCACGAAGAAAAAAGGTTGAGAACCACTGCCATAGACCCTACTGGTAGAAAGAGAGGGAGATACAACAAGCAGAGTCCATTTGCAAAATGGCCACTTCAGATCTATAGCTGCTTGGCTGTGCCCTCTTTAAAGGGCATATTTCCCAGAAAGGCATGCTGGAAAAATGATTCCTATATGAGGGGAACCCAGCCATAGGGATAATAAGGAAGGACTAGATACTCTCAAAAGAAAGTGCTTGTGGGGTCATTGCTGTTTCCGTGCATTACAAGCCATTACTGAATCACACAGTCCTTGCCACTAAGGAGTTTATTATTTAAATCTGACAGATAATACTGATTTAGCATATTATACAGAAGTTGATGATACAAATGTCAAATAATGCAGGTTTCCCCCCGACCCACCCCCCCCAATAGTTTAATGGTGAATGACTGTATAGGATAAGTATTGTGAGTAGAGATTTGAATTAAAAAAAGAAACGGGATGGTGGAATCCCTTAGGTACCCACCAAGTTATTTAGGTTCCTAACTTCCACTGCTATTCTTTTGAGGATGTGGCCCTCAGAGACTACTGAGCAATTACAATCTCCAGCTTCAATGGGAGCTGCAGGTGCTGAGCTCTTCTGACAATTAGATACCCAAGGAAAGAGAGGCAGTTCCAGGCACAGAAGAAGTTGTTAACACCAGAGAGAGAAGGGTACAAATAAGGACATCAGGAAGGAATGGAACACTGTGCACAGTGAGAGGGATGGCTGGAGGAACTGTGATGTACAGAACCTTGAAAGTGAGGAACTAGATGGAGAAGAATCATCAGAAAATCCTGTTTTAAAGAGCTTTCAAGCCTAATTTTGTAGGAATGAGGGTTATATAATCCAGATTGGTTTCAGAGAAGCAGCCACATTTTGGATATTTATCTGGATTATTTTTAAATTTGAACTATATGAGGTTTATCCAGCACTACTGCCAGAGTGCTGTGTGTATGGTGCTTAGGCAATTTAGATGCATCTCAGATAGATATACAAAAAAATGTGAGTGTGATGAGAATTTTTGGCCCTATTCTATCCCATTATACACTGCCTCATTCACACCTATTTCAGAATCAGTCCCTCTGCGTTCATCATGCTCTCATATCAAGATACTCTCATTAGTTTGTTGTATAGATAGATAATAATCTTACTGTTCCCTTAGGAAATATCTGAGCAGATGAATATCTAATGTACCCCCCCAAATAGTTGGACAACTTTAACAAACACATGTGAAACAGAATGACGAGGAACGGTGCTCATCGTGATGAACAGAAGTGATGGGCATTCTCAGAGCTATGACTGGTCTGGGATCCTCGATAATGCCAGTATTTGTGGGGAGAAAGGCACAAGGTGGGATTTTTTTTTTGTTATACACAGGTGCTTTGTCCTTCCTGCATGTTATAATCCATATTATAATGTAACTTCTAATACATGTAGAGACACACAGTAGGTTACAACAGGAGCTATTTGCAAGCTTTGGCTGCTGCCAGTGCTGGCCTTAGTTTAGTGCTGGGCATTGAGAAGTGTGTTTGATGTAAAAAAGGAAGAAAAAGGGGAGGCGTAGGCTTCAGCATGTATTGTAGCTTTGCAGGGTCCCTGCTTACCACCCCCTGATGCTGGCCATGCACTTGCAACCCCACTAAATCCACCCCATGGCCTTCCTGGGAAGTCGCCACCCCCAGCTTGAGAAACACTGATATGATGGAGAGGTAAAAAAAAAAGTAATTGTAGGAAATTTTAGTTTGTACTGACTTCACTAGTGCTTTTTATGTAGCCTGATGTAAAATGAGGCAAATATCTAGATTAGTTGATTACCCCAGGGGTACATGTACTTCTGCTTGAAAACCACTCAGTTAAGCTTCTTGACACCCATGTAAGTCAGGGAAGTGTTATCCTCATTTTATGGATAGGGAAAGTGAGGTCTAGAGAGAGGTTAATTCAGTCTAGAGTCATATCCCCAATGTCACAGTCCTTTAACTACAACATGACACCATGCTTCTACAGTATAACAGCCAAAAGAGTAAATGGTTTCATAGTCTATTAAAACTTCCAGGTGACTTGTTTCCGATTTTGAAGGGATGTGCTGTGGAAATATAGAGCTAATGATAGAGGCCATATTCAGAGAACATTCTGCTATGTTGGTACTGGGAGTCCGAGGGATGGGGCTGCTGAAGCGGAGTAGTCTTTCCAAAGATAGGGTCACATCCTCTAGGCAGGATTTACATGTGTATATATTGTACAACTTTTGTGTTGACTCTTAATAAATCACCTTCTTCTTGAACTGTGTGTGGGTGTCTTACAAACTGACAACCCTCCACACCACAGGCCTGAGGGCTACCTCTGCAAACCTACTTCTCTTCCTTTATGAAATTCCCAAAGGATAAGTAATGCTTGTAGGTCATAAAATCTGCTCTGATTTGAGACAGCAGTGTTAAGACAATTAACTGTTAGCTCTGACAGCCGTGTGGCAATCCCTGCCTCATTCTGTAGGGACAAGCAGCAATAATAAATGTTGTCAGGGGTACTGGCCCTGGCCTACTCTCATAGGGGGGTTATGTTAGCTTGCTGTCTCCTGCTATTTCAGCAGCTTTTGTGAGATGGCAGTCAGTTTGTAATATGGGAATTTCTGACAGTGAGAGAGAAACAACAATTAGGAATATATATGAAACATCTACACTATTTGTGGGAAGAAAGGCACAAGGTGACTTCTTGTTCCTGCGTGTTATAATCTGTATTATAATGTAACTTCTAATACATGTAGAGACACATACATAGGTTATAACAGGTGCTAGTTGCAAGTGTTTATAGTTAAATCTGAAATATGCTTTGTATTGTAACCTCTCCTTTTCATGTGCTCAGCTATTGCTTAAATATTTCATTTTTGGTCTCAAATGTTCTATGTTCTGCCCAAAGATGAATTATTTTTCAAAGCTGAAACAAAGTCCATGCAGACATTTTTTAGTTCTCAGAGGAATAAAACAAGTATGCTTTTCTTACATTAAAGTCAACTTCTTTTAAAAATAGGTCTTTGTCCAAACTAGCTGAAATATGAAAGCTGACACTTAGACCAGACTTATCCTTCATTTGACAATAGTACCTGTGTTTGGCCTGAAAAAATGGTTATCATTTACACTTGTGGCAAGGTACACATTCCCTGCCCCGGCAAATGAGAAATTAATGATTTAGACTAACTCATCGGTGATCCAGGGGGAGGCCATAAAAGCATTTGTTTCTAAAACACTGAGAGAGAGGTAACTTGATCTCACTGAAATATGAAGTTCTCTCTTAGAAAAAAATCAGCCACTTCTATCTTTGGGGTTTTGTTCTGAGTCCTTTCTTTAACCTACATTAATGTTGTGAGCCTTTGAGAACAGCATAGTGTGAAGATGCAGTATGTTTTTTCCAACTGTCGTGGGTGGCGTCCTGCACTTAGGGGCAATGTGCCTTGCCTGTGCTGTGTGCTCTCTCTGAAACTAGTTAAGAGGCAGCAGTTGGACATTGCCTCCAGCAAGTGCCCTGTCCCTATGTCTTGAACATGAGATACACCATGAAAAGCAGCCTTGGAGTGCTTGCAGATGTCCCAATAGAGATTTAAAGAGTTCCCAAGTGGAGTCAATAGACAGTTCATTGGCACACAAGGTCTAATGAATTGCTTCTGGCTCAAGAATGTAGCACAAGCCTGAAGCAAGGTTGATTCAAGTTGAATGTGTCACACAGCTCCTATAATCTCAACCTAGCTTTTGTTCTAAAAAAACTAGACACTTATGAAGAAAGCTGTTGAAGTTGTTGACTGTCATATGATGGTGGATTCTATGGGATTTCACCTTTCTACAAATTAGCATTATATGTTAGACATATTGGGCTAGAAAAATCCTTGTACTGGTTCTGAGGTGGCTTGCACCTCCTCCATTCAGGGATTTGTGGAGGCCAGTGCAACCTTGTGCCCCTATTGTAATGGCTCCTATGAACATGCCTCCCTGTCTGTCTCCACGCTGCCCTGGAATGTTCCCTAAGCTTGTTATTCCTGAATAGGTGGCATACAAACCCCCTTGCCCCTGCACTACTGTCATGGCTCCTTGGCACCAGCTCAGCTGCTACAAAGGGCCATAGGGCAATGAGTAATTGGGCCAAGTGTTGAGACAGCACTGGATGGTAGAAGGAATAGTAATAAGATAAAGCTTTTTGCCTCTATAGGGTGTTCAGGTCCATCCCAAGTAACAGTTATGACCACAGGTAATAATCATTTGACTGTTCAGTGGTTTTAGTCTAGTTCCAAATGAGTAGGTGTCCACATAATCAACCCCCCCTGCCATCATGATTGGCACCCTTGTTACTAAGCTGAGCAGAGAGTGGGATGGTTATGATGACTCTTCCACTAACAGGTCAGGGCTGATATATCTATTAGTGTGGGGAAAGATGTCCTGCTGCTGCTAGTTCAGTACTTGCTCTATGAATAAACACAGAAAGGGAGATTATTTCTTTGAATTCTTGGGAGGTACTAAAATATTGCTGGGCTGATTATCCTAAACAGAGAGGATTTCAGTCTTCAGGTCTAAATGTCCAGCACCCTTCATAATCAATATCACTCATTCAAAAATATTTTGAAAGAATCATTCATCATCTGGAAGTATGTGTTGTGATGTGACAGGATATAGACCTTACAAAAATGAGGGCAAACACCAGCGAATAAGACTGAGACCCTATCACGGAGTATATATGTGTATCCAATAGGCACACATCTGTATCTCTGGAGAAACTTGTGACAGGTAGAAGAGCCACAGTTGGAAACTCTTACTGAGGGATGCAGCAACTACTTGTCAAGAAGTGAACCAATTAAAAAGCTATGAAGGATGGGAGGTGTAGAAAGTCTAAAGCTATCGAGTTAAACTGCTCAAGGTCAGATTATAGTTTGGAATATTGGAATACTAACTTTAACCCCTCACACCTGCCTTAGCAGGTGTTACTCTGAAATAAGGGTCACTCACATTCAATCCTATGTAAGCTGGTAAGAGTTTAACCCATCCAGAAACCCTATTACAGCGAGCGATTCCTGAGGCCCCATGCAATTTAGATACAATGTTTTCGCTCCGCCCTTCCAAAAAGGGCAGCTTGCTGCACCATCTAGTGGATGAAAAGGGTCTCTATAAATAATTTCTTTAGTTTTTCATCAAGAATTTTTAACAAACTGGTTTAAAATTATTTCATGACCTAGTTTACTAATATTTGAAGCGGTAAAAGTTAATTTGTTTTTGAAAAGGGAGTTTACATTTCACTTATTCTTGTCCATGCTCCCAGTCTGGACAACAGACAAGAGTCTCCTGAGTTTCAATGCAGGTTTTCCAGCCAGCGAGAAGGGGGTTCGCTTCAGCAGGTAGTTGACAGTTTCGGACAGTGGCTCTGGCCCGCCTGAAAGGCAAGACTGACGGCGCTGTGTTTACGCTGCTCCCGAGCTTCCCAGGCTCCGTCACAGAACCCGCTTATTTACAGACCAGAGCTTTAATTTCAATGACACAACGTGCGGCGTCAGGGCTGAACCATATGGAAAGGGGGCACGACCAGCCCCTTACAAAGGGAGGCAAATGAACCCTCCCTCAGCTAGGCGCATAAAGGCAGGGCCTGCTGCGGACAGCGATTCCTCCCCGCCTTCCCTGTGAATGGTACCGCCCACTCTTAGGCGACGGCAGGGAGTAAAGAGAGTGGGGTTATAGTTCTCGCGAGAAATAAACTAGGACGTGGAGACCGTAGTTTTTGGTTGGCATGGAAACGGCGTTCCCGAATGTAATGTGCACGGGAGTGCAGCGGGGCTGGGGAAGGGACTCGGTGCACCAGCTGGCACAGGGAGGGCTGCGGAGCGGGGCACGCGGGGCCCCGCGCTGAGTCCGTTGATGCAGAACCTGGCTGCGCTCCCGCAGGTGAGTGCAGGGGTGGAGTGAGGCCGCGCACGCTGTGGGGCTCGTTAGCTGTGGGCTCTGGTTTGTTGCCTGGCATAGGGCTCGGAGCTGAGGGCCCATTGGAGGGCATGGCAGGGGTGCTGATGTAACCCTTCTGCCCCTGTGAGTTGGCAGCAACAAGGGCCGGTTCAGTATCCAGGGGTTCCGTTTTAATAACTCAATGCATAACTGGCTTGAGCCCCCACCCAGTGACTTGGGAACACTTACATACCCCCCCCCCCGGCGCCTCCAGGAGGCAATACTTCCACACTCGCAAGCACGGAGTCTGAGTGTAGCAAAATCCTTTTAATAAAGGAGGGAAACAATGTGGCATCACCTTGGAGAAATACCACAAACAGGATTATAACACAAACCATAACCCCCCCCAACCCCCCCCCACCTCCAAGTACGTCTGGCAATGTCCTTTCACCCTTAGGGTCTTAAGTCCAATAAGTCCAAAGTCCAACAACCCAAAAGTCGCTGATCAGTGCCACCCCAGAGTTCAAAAGTTTATCTGCAGAGTTTACTGCCCCCCAGCCTGGGTGGTGGGAGGGGAAGCCCACACAGGGTGTTAAGGGGCAACTTACATGGGCCAGGGCCAACTGCTCCGCCTCTCCGTGGAGTTCTGCTGTAGCCTTCACCATGAGCAGCTCCAGCTGTGCTGCTCCTTCAGCCAACCTGTGAGTCACTCCAGCCGTCCCTGCAAACCGCTCCACTCTGCTCGCTGTTCCATGGGCTGCTCCAACATGCTGCAAACTGCTGCGCTCTGCCAGCCACTTAGCGATATGTCTTCAGGCTCCCCCACTAGCTAACACAGCACTCAGTGATTTTAGCTCTTAGTAGGGGAGCCCTGGTGCTGGTGCACCATTAGCTCAACATGAATTCAGCTTAGCAGTCTTTAGATGGACTCCTAATGGAATCAAAATTAGCTCTACTCTTTAACAGTGGAGAGAGGAGGATGTGCAATTGGTGTTCCAGGCCCATACCACCAGGTGTACACACACCAATCTCTCTCCATTCACTGGGAATTGGAACCCATGTCCCTTGTCTAGCAAGTGTCACTTAATTTATATTGAGTCATCTCTGTCATAAAGCAGTCTGGTAGTTTCTCATTCACATAATCGGGTGGCAACACTTTATTTATCCTGCCCCAATAACAAAGAAATTGGGGATCCCAGAGCTGTCAAAATAACCATCCCAGGCTGCCTTGGGTTATGCTGGGTGTGCCCATGCAAATACATGAGATTCCACACTTCCTGAAATTCTTTCCACACTTCCCATAATTCACCACCAGATGTCAGGGTAGAGCTCATCCTGACTCTGCTTACACTGAGAGCCATTGAACCAAACTGTAAATCCTATATATGATGGAAACCACATCGAGCCAGGGGGTGCAGTAGGACCCCCAGCACCGCTAGTTCTTGCACCTGTGGATGTGGGGGGCAGGGGGCTCCTCTGCAGAGCCTCGCCCTCATTGCATCTTCTGTGACGGGCACCACGGGAAGACAACATATGGTGCATTCTCCAGAGTGGAGCTAACCAGGGCCACTCATCCCACTGGTTGCCCCAGGGCAGGAGCTCCATGCTGCTGGGCTGGAGAAGTATATTCTGCTGTCTGGGTTTGCACTGCTCCAAGCGCACCCACACACAGCGGGGCAGAGTGCTGGAGGGGGCCACGTGGCCAGCGTCGCCTGACAGCAGCACCCACCATTAATTTTAAGGGAAGCACGCCTGGGGCCCAAGTATTTGCATCCGGCTGTCTCAAGAAAGAGACTTCTTGGGTATAAGTTATTCCCTGTTCATGATGGAATAACCAGGACACAAGAAATGCTTCAGCTATGTGATTGGCAATGCCTGACTACATCTGTTGCTGTTGGCTGTTTTGTAGCTGTGTTAGTCCAGGATATGAGAGTGACCAGGTGGGTCAGATAATATCTTTTATTGGACCAGCTTCTGATGGTGAAAGAGACATGCTTTTGAGCTATATGGATATCTTCTTTAGGTCTGGGAAAGGTAATCTTTAAAAAAATAATCATTTTTAAAAGAGTATCTTTCCCACACCAGAAGAAGAGCACCTTGTAGCTCAAGAGCTGGTCTTTTGCATCATCAGAAGCTAGTTCAATAAAATATATTGCCTCATCTGTATTTTCTCTCTTACATTTATTAGCATATCTTCCAGCAATCCGAAGAAATGCCTAAAATTAGACATTAGACAAATTAGACAAATATCTTGTGTCACGTGGCTTATGATCTCACTTTGGATTAATTGCTTGCACCTAGCCATATAGGGAATTTCAGTCCTTTTCTTTCCATGCTTCTTAAAAAGAAACAGTTTTTAATTGATTTAAAACTTTTGCAAAAGTATCTATGAAGTTTAGTTTTAAAAGTTTTTATTTTGTTTTTTGGAGCTTTATTCCCCTTTTCTTTCTTTTCTTCCTTTTTTTAATGATCTTTCTTCTTTTTTTGTCAAGTCCCACCATTTTTTTCCATTTGGTCACTGAAAAAGGGAGGAAAGAAACTGAAAAATATAAGACAAAATTTTTGTTTTAGTGAAAAAACAATTTCTGATGGCCCAAAATGCTCCTTTCTTAACTAAGTTTGAGAATTTTTGACCACCTCAGAATCTAGCTATAAAGAGAAATAAAATATAAATATAATTTTCCTAAAACAGTTAACTTGAAAAATAAATCTGAAAGAACACAACAGGAAGAAATTATATGTGTGAAAAGTTGCAGAAGTTTATGACATGTACTGCTCACCTTTCTGTCTCCCTGGCTCACTACTTCAGGCCATGGCTACACTGGCGCTTTACAGTGCTGCAGCTTTCACGCTCAGGGGTGTGAAAAAACACCCCCCTGAGCGCAGCAAGATACAGCGCTGTAAAGCCTCGATGTAAACAGTGCCGCAGTGCTGGGAGTGCGGCTCCCAGCGCTGCAAGCTACACCCGTAGAGGATGTGGAGTACGTGCAACGCTGAGAGAGCTCTCTCCGAGCACTGGCGCTGTGACCACACTCGAAACTTCAAAGCGCTGTGCAAGTGTAGCCATACCCCAAGTGTTAAATTTGACTTTTCTCTTTTTTCCCCTGTCCATTCTCTTGTTAAGTCTTATAATTTCTTACTCTTTAATCAGAGTTTCTTCTATTTGATATCCCCATTGATTAAACTCTTTGTTTTTGCAATAGTCAAGTCTTGTGTGGATTTACTTTCCATATGCTTTGCAAGGCTCTTCATTTAACTCAGGCATTTGGGGAGGACAGCGTCTGAAGGCTTAGGAAGATTTATCTGGGCTTGGAGTGTGTGTCATTGCTCATCCTTCCATAAATAAGATCAACCCACCATGTAACTGTATAATTATATGAAATGTTTTAATATGAATGTAAATTTAAAGTGTTGCAGCCAAAATATAGGATGGGGAGCCAATTGATTGAATGATTAAAAGATTTGCAAATCAGAATAAATAAGTACTGTAAATTTCTCCTTTCTGTCATACCTGCCGCTTTTCTGTGTTTGTAGAATGCTGTGTAAATGTAATGTTCTGTATATATGATTTTAAATAATAATATTGTGGTATGCCTTACGCTGATGTGAAAATGGTGTTGCCCACTGTCTTTTGACTGTAGCATACATTTCACATCATTTACTGGGATGTATTCTATATGTCCACTAAATACTTCAGCCTTGCTGTTTTCTTTTGTTGATGCTATCCTTGTTTAGCTAAGGTTTAAAATGGTCTGTTTTGGTATTTCTTCTTGATGAGAACATTTTTAGGGATTGAACATGCTGTTCAGATACACTTATAATGCCTGTCACCAACTTACTTAACTTTTGGCTGGGTTTGGGACCCTATATAACCCATATACCTAACTTTGTTTTGCACTTTTCTTAAGCATCTGAGTATTGGATACGTTGTTTATAAAGGTTGTATAATTTGTTAGGGGTAGAACTTCTTGGTTTGTTTAATTCGTTGCCTAAGCCTTGTGGGTTTTTTTGTTTAATATATAAACTATTGATATGTGGTAGCATTTGTTGTTCTCTGTTTGTCCATTTTAGATCACAATGGATATTACCAGGGGAAACTTGGATGAAATTTCAAGGCCTGCATCTAGCTCAAGAGCGCATCCTGTAAGCAGAGCTTTAAGTGCATCTTTGGAGGTTCTAACACCAGAGCCATGCTTGTCAAAGGTATGAGCTTTGGCATGTCACAACTTCCGTGTGTCTTATTTTTTCCTATCTATAAAATGAAAAGAATAAACCTTTGTAAAATATTTATAAAGTGCTTTATGGATGAAAATTGATATGTAAATGCTAGTCAGTATTATCAAAGAAAGTAACTTGAAATGCAGTTCTAGTTTCAAGAGTGAGTTTGTGTATACAGGTCAGCTCTTTGTATGTATTTAGAGTAATATTTGCTTGCTTTAATGACTTACATAAATCTGTACTACTTTTCCCCTCTATTCTGTTTTATGTACCACTAGTCAAATTGTTAACTAAATTTTCCCTCAATTAAACCTTTGTTACCCCATTGATAACAGGAAGGTTGCACAGATGTAACTTGGGACAGAGTTTGTGATGGTTCGTTTGGTATCCAGGACTGTGAATCACCTTGTTAAAACCTCCCCCCTGCCTCCAGCATGAGGGAGACTTTCTTGTGCTTAATTGTATATTAGCTCCTTGACACCACCAGCCTGTTAGCTGCCCAAAGAAAGTCCTCTAGGCTATGTCAGCCCTTACTTTGCCTTGCAGATTATGAATAGATGCACCCCAGTCCCTGAGCCTCTTTTCAGCGTTCACCTGTAGTGTTCAGCCTTTTATCCGCTGAACACTCACAGAAATATCAGGTCTACTGGCCCCAGGGAACAGTGTACACACCATCTTGAATGATTCAACTCAGGATCATCTCATTCTATGATATCACAGCAATGAGATATGTTTTCAGTGAAAACAACAATACATTTATCATAAAAGATTTGAGATTCAGGCAATAGTAAGTAAAAATAATGGAAACAAAGGGAATGTAAAAAACAAAATCATAACATGATTTCTAATAAACTTAATAGACTAACGTTCTGTGTATAGAAGTTTATTTCACCCCAAATGTCCTTTGCAGCATTTCAGCCAAGATTAGTTGTGATCCTGTTTTCCAGAATGTAATCACACTACTCGATTACTTCCTAATTGGAGGATAAAGGGATGTCTTCCTTACCTTCTCCTTCTATCCCCCAAAGTTCATAGCCTGTACCCAGAGTTTATTCTCCAGTGTGCTGCCTTCCTGTTGATTTCACATCCCTCCATCTGATGACTTTGTATGGAAATGTGGCTTCCATTGTGTTGACTTACAATGCTCAGTTTACATGCTGACAGAGAGAAGAATAAACATCTTTCCTCTGGCAAACAGAAAACTTGTTTGTCAGCTCTGCTTTAATACAGGCTGGCATGCTGTCTGAAGTGGCTCACGACCATGTGTGCCTATCTCAGGACAGATTGTCAGAAACAGGGAAGACACTCGAAACGGATGGTATGTTCTATAATTAGATTTCACCAACCCCAGTAACAAATGTGAACTCCTGGATCATTGTAACAGTCTTACTGTGAAGTTGCAGACAGTCCACTTAGGCTCTCCAGTCTATCTTGCTACCAAAGCAGGCTGGACTTAGTGATTAAGTGATTGCTCTCACCAAAAATCGTACAATATTCAGGTTGCTTCCAGTCCCCAAGAGACCAGTCATTTACCTTAGATCAATTGGTACCCTAGATCTTACACCAAAGACACTGCCTGTAGCCAATCCTGTCATGAACTATCTACAGGCTTATTATCTAGGAAAAAGACTTGAGTTATTAAAGCAAGCTAACATGCACACTAATGAGTTGCAGTTTAAAACCTAAGAGTGACAGAGTTATAGTGATCTGTCAATTCAAAACATCTTTAAGAGCAAACACAATGATAATCCTGGGGGTTCTCTCACTTCAGTTTAAATTCTCTGGCCCTGTAAGAGTTCAAACAGCAAAGAGATGAAAAATTCTCTTGTGACCCTGTTTTATCTTTTACGGTTAGGCCTACTCGATAGAGTTAGGCTGACTTACATCAACATAACCATGTTAGTGTCTTCACTAAAATTTTGCTCCCGCTGATGTGACTTACCTGCTATGCCAACTTAACTCCACTTCCACAAGCGGCATAGAGGTAGATTGACATCGACTGTTAGTGGCCTCCAGGAGGTGTCCCACAATGCCCTACCTTGACCACTCTGGTCACCGTTTTGAATTCTGCTGCCCAGTGGCGAGGTACACAGGAAGCTGCCTCTCTCCTTTAAAGCCCCGTGAATTTTTGAAATGGCATTCCATGTTTGCTCGGCTTGGAGAGCTCACATAGCGACTCTCAAGCATACCTGACAACTTCCTAGGTGACCATGCCGGTTCCACGCTGCAGATGTGCTCCTGCCTGGAGTGCACAAGAGGTGTTTGATCTCCTGAGTCTGTGGGGAGAAGATGCTGTGCAGGCACAGCTCCAATCCAGCCATAGAAATGTTGACATCTACGAGTAGATTGCTCAGATCATGGAGGAGGAGGGCTATAAGAGGTAGCAGCAGCATGAAAGCCAAGAAGATACAGCTGGCAAACCAGAAGGCAAGGGAGGTTAATAATTGCTCTGGTGTGGAGCCATTGACCTACTGCTTTTACACAGAGTTGCATGCCATCCTCAGATGAGACTCCACTACTACCCAAAAGAGTCCCATGGATAATTAGGAAGTGTTAAAGGCCCCCACTGTGACCAGTGAAGAGCAGGAGGAATAGGCAACCAATGAATCCAGCTGTGCAGCAAGACAGGACATGTTTTTGAATCCTGTGCCGTTCAGGACAGGTGAGCATGATACAGGGAAAGAAACCTTTGGTAAGTATGCAGTTTGCTTTGATATTGCAGGGATGGAACCCACAAAGTACCCAGACATACGTGTTGATTTACTCTTTTTTTTTAACTTATGCTAGATGGGGTAGTGAAGCAACCAATAGAGGTAGAGTTGCCATCTGCTTTTCATTCCCCTGCGGAGTTCAGCAGAGGGAGCCCCAGGGAACAATTTGTTTATGTGCACTGGGACGTCCTATGAATCCTCCAGAGATCTCAAGGAAACTTTCCTGGAGGTAGTCTGCAATTCTCTGCTGAAGGTTTCTGGGAGGGCTGCCTGATTTCTTCCGCTGCAGTCAGATGCTTTCCCATGCCACTCAGCGATTACGTCATCAGACATCATTGCAGCACACAGCCTAGCAGTATATGGCACCAGCTGGCAGTTGGATGCCTGCAGGCACTGTTCCCTTTCAGCCTCTGTTACCCTCAAGAGTGAGAGATCAGTTAAAATCATGCCTGCCTGTGGAAATCGGTGCCAGTATTCAGTTCAGTTGCCCAATATGCATGTACTCATGCCCATGAGCTATGCCTCCTTATTTCCCTAATTCACCCCTTTCCTCCAAGGCCATGCTCACCATAGCTGGGACTGTCACCGTGATCTATCAGTCCCAAAGCGAAGTGAGAATGTAGTGAGAATGCAACTTGTGTGGATCAAGGGCAGTGAGTTCTGCATAGCAGGTTTCCATTTATCTTGTGAATACACTCACAATTGTATCTATGTGCGTTATCTTTTGCAGCTGGAAATGTGGCCTTGAGGCTCTTTCCATCCACACCAGTGGAGCGGCTCAGCCAGATAGGGATGAGAACGAAAAGGTTATGGGATGACATGTTCCAAGAGATCCTGCAGGCCTCTGGTGCTTTGGATACTGAGCACTGGGCTTGGAGAATCACTCCTGCAGACAGCATGACCAGGGATAGAGCGGAGAGGAGAATGTCATGGGAAATGGACAGGGAATTGCAGCAGGAGAGGCTAGCACTTCTCTAGCAGCAAACAGACATGCTGTAGACTCTGGTTGACCATCAGGTTCAACAGTACCGTGCGAACCTTCCTCTGCAGCCCATAGAAAATGGTATTCTGGGACCTCCCTACACACACACATTCCATGTAGCATCTTTCGCCGCTGCACTACCCCTACCACTCTACATCAGGGGAGAAGTACAGGCAGTCACAGCTGTACATGCACTGACCTGTAAAAGACATAGTTGGTGTATGTGTTTCTGAAATGGAAATTACTGTTCTTTCCCCTTCAAAAGTTCTTTTCCCTTTACTTAAGTTTTATTTAGGTATAATGTGTCTGTTTGCATGGGCATGAGATAAAACTCTATTTATGGAAACTTAATTCATCTTTATTAGTTCACAACATATGCTGGCTGGGGTGCTAGTAATAGGTGCATTTGCAGTGTTATATTACTACAACACTCATTACAAGATTCATACTGGGGTGCAAAAGAGCAGTGCCAGGTAGAGCACACTGCAGCAACACACATTACTGTGGCTCACTATTGAAATGGTCTTTCAAAGCCTCTCTGAGCCAAACAGCTTTGTACTGAACTCTTCTTATAGCCCTGGTATCTGGCCACTCAAAATCAGCAGACAGCTGTTCCATGTCTGCCCTCCACTCCAGCAGAAACGTTTTCCCCTTTGCTTCACAGATGTTATGCAGGACACAGCAGGCAGCTATAACCAGTGGATACTTTTGTCACTGAAGTCCAGTCTCGTGAGTAGACGGTGCCAGCGACCTTTTAAATGACCAAAGGCACATTCAAGTGTCATTCTGCATCGGCTGAGCCGGTAGTTACAACTCTCCTTGCCGGGGTATGGCTTCATGAGCCATGGGAATAAGGGGTAGGCTGGGTCTCCCAGGATCACTGTTGGTATTTCAGTATTCCCAGTGCTAATCTGCCAGTCTGGAAAGAAAGTCGCTGCTTGCAGCTTTTTGAACAGTCCTGTGTTTTGAAAGATGCGAGCCTCATGCATCTTCCCTGACTAGCCCACATTGATGTCAATAAAGTGTCCCTAGCGATCCACCAGCACTTACATTACATAGAAAAGTCTCTCTTTTTGTTGATGTACTCTCTGGCTAGGTTATCAGGCATCAAAATAGGGATATATGTGCCATCTATCACCCCACCACAGTTTGGGAACCCCATTGCTGCAAAACCATCCACTGTATCCTGCAACTTGCACAGACTCGCAGTCATTCGTAGCAGGACTCAATTAACGGCCCTGCACACTTGCATCAGAACAGCCCCCATGGTGGATTTGTCAACTCCAAACTGATTCCTGACTGATCAGTAGCAATTATGTGTCACAAGTTTCCACAGAGGAATCACCACTTCAGTGCAGATTGCATTTTGGTGTTGCTGCACTAGAGGGCTGGGATGAGCTCTGCACACAGATTCAGGAATGTGACTTGCACATCTGAAAGTTCTGCAGCCACTGCTTGTCATCCCAAACCTGCATGACAATGTGATCCCATCAGTCAGTGCTCATTTCTTGCCGCCATCTGCAGTTGCCCCATGAATGCCTCCAACAACTTTGAATTGTTTCTACATCCCACAGCTATCTAGCATCCATGGACTCATGTTCCCCATGGCTCTGCAAATACTTCAGGATCAGGTGCCCTATGCTTGCAATGCTCATCACAGTAGTGCAGAGCTGCATGGGATCCATGCTTCTGACACAGATGATGGACAGAAAGCAGGAAGCATGGGTCTGTGGGGATTTTGAGAAAAGGTGTGTGTGACACATTATGGGATGCAGATGAAATTATGGGATGGAGAATACTGCAATTTGGGATGTTGAAATCATGCTCCCAGTCAGCCCTGCATGGCTTTTTTGGGACCCATGAGGCATTGCAGACCTCACAAAAATACCCTGTGCTAGATGGTGGCAAATTGCACAGTGTAATAAGTACCCATGGTTAACTTCTCTCTGCATCGATATAAGCGCTGCTAGTGAGGACATGTGCTGCTGATGCGAGGAGTGTAGTTTGGACACGCAAAAGCGATTTAATTACTGTGGCAGCTGTATGCCAATGTAACATAGGTCCACATAATTTTGTAGTGTAGACATGTCCTTAATCTTCCACTATGAGATGAGCTCCCTTGCATGTACATTTTAAGATGTGATTGAGCCATTCACCAATCCTTGGTGTCACGATGTTCCTTAATGTCTCATTTCATCTTGGTAGGCCACCTAAATGGGCAGGGAAGATGATTCCCGTGCCTAGCTTCACAAGTTCAGAGCAAACATTTTCAAAGTTATAAAGCAAAGCTTACATATTTCCTTATGGCATGGAATACAGACATTACAAGTGAGATTAATGCATGCAGCAACTTACAAGCATTTCACAGAGTCTAAACACTGAATACATCCTTGTAAGACTAATACCTATTTTGAAAAAACTAACATACAGGTGAGCTGGTTTGGTCTCCAGCTATGAGTTTGTTAGTTCTTAGCTAATGCCTATGGCCTTGGCCAGAGCTGGCATTAACATCACACCGACTTGATGAATCTATTGTCAGTATATATACATAACTCTGTACATAAGATATGTGCGTACATTTCACGATGATATTAATGACCAGTGGGACCCTGGCTTTCATTTAAGACCTAATATTCTTTAGTGCACCAGACTGTACATACCAGGATATTCTTGTAACCCCCTTGCCAGTGGGCACTGAGGAGTTCGTAGGGCCACAGAATCTTTTATTACTGATGATAATTAAAGCTATATGAAAGTTGCAGGCTGTGATTTTGTTGTGGAAACCTCAGCTTTTAGCACAAACCTTAACTTTTTATAGTTGTCACAAATTTCAGTAGTGTTGGGACCCTGTATGCAAGGTTGCAACACCACTCACTCGAATTTTGGCCCATCTGTCCCTTCATAGGGGTGGGTAGACCAAATTTGAGTGAGTGGCATAGTGACTTTCAGTCAGATTTGGTCTGACCACTCCCCTAAAGGGGTGGTTGGGCCAAATTTAAATGTGTGGTGTTGCAGCCTGGCACATGGAGTTGCAACACCACTCAAATTTGAACTGACTGTACCAAAATCACAACTATACCAAAAAGCATCTGCACTTTTTGAACAAAAAGAGTCACAACTGTAACCCTTCTGCCCCTCTGAGTTGGCAGTAACAAGGGCCGGGTTCAGTATCCAGGGGTTCCGTTTCAGTAACACAATGCATAACTGGCTCGAGCCCCCACCCAGTGACCTGGGACACTCACATACCACACCCCCCTGTGCGCCTCTAGGAGGCAATACTTCCCCTCTCGCAAGCACGGAGTCTGAGTGTAGCAAAATCTTTTTAATAAAGGAAGGAATCAATGCGGCATCCCACTGGAGAAACACCACAAAAAGGATTATAACATAAACCATAAACAAAAACCCACCTCCAAGTACGTTTGGCACTGTCCCGTTTCCCCTTAGGGTTTTAAGTCCAATCACCCCAAAGTCCAACAACCCAAAAGTCTCTGGTCAATGCCACCCCAAAGTTCGAGAGTTTATCTGTAGAGGTCCCTCCCCCCAGCCTGGGTAGAAAGGGGCACCTTACGTGGTCCGGGGCCAACTGCCCTGCCTCTCCGTGGGTTCTGCTTCTGCCTTCTCCACAAACTGCTCCGCTTTACCAGCTGCTCCACTCTGCTCCTCCAGCCATCCTCAGAAACTGCTCCGCTCCAGCAGCTGCTCTGCTCCATGAGCTGCTCTGCAAACTGCTCGGCTCCGCTCACTCTGTGGGCCGCTCCACCCCTCCCACAGCTACTCCGCTCTGCTGCCATCAGCTGTCCCGTGGTCCACTCCAGCCATCCCCGCAACTGCTCCACTCCACCAGCTGCTCTGTTCCACAGTATAACTTCAGGCTCTCCCACTAGTTAGCACAGTACTCAGTGTGCTCAGCTCTTTAATGATTTCAACTCTTAGTGATCTCAGCTCTTAGTGGGGGAGCCCCAGTGCTAGTGCACTATTAGCCCAAAGTGAGTTCAGCTCAGTAACCTGTATTTAGATTCTTGAGGGAATAAAAAAAATCAACTCTGACATTCCACAGTGGAGAGAGGAGAGGGTGCAACTGGTGCTTCTGGCTCCACAAGGCAACTGCACCACCAGGCACAAATACCTATCCCCAGCCTCTCTCAATTCACTGGGTTTTGGAACCCATGTCCCTTGTCTAGCAAGTACCACCCAACTGAGGGTGAGTCATTTGTTACCAAGCAGTCCCACAGCTCAGCAGTCTGGGATAGGGTAGGCGTGCCTATGCAAATACACTCTCTGAAATTCTTTCCACCAGATGTTAGGGTAGAGCTTATCCTGACTCTGCTTACACAACTTTCTTACAGGCTTAATGCTGATACATGAGCCAGAAAGGGCATAACTTGACTTTCAGATCCTGGGTTGTGTTTGCGTGGTTAACAGAATAGATGTGACAATACCTTTTATTGGACCAACTTCTGTTGATGAAAGCGACAAGCTTTCAAGCTACACAAATCTCTTCAACTCTGTGTAGCACAAAAGCTTGTCTCTTTCACCAAGGGAAGTTGGTCCAATAAAAGATATTACTTTAACCATCTTGTCTATCTAATATCCTGGGATCAACATGGCTACAACTAACGCTGCAAACAAGTTAGAATAAATGTCATTGCACTTGTAAACTGAGCACACTTGGGAGATCTCAGCTAAGTGGAATTCCTGATTAAACACATCCTGACTAAGGTGAGGGCTCTGTAATGAGCGGAATACAATTAAGAGATGTTTCCAGTGTCATTATTTAATTATTTAGTTCAACAAATTCTAGTGTAAGTACAATGTTTGCCCCCACTGTGAAGATATTAATATTTGAAATCAAATTTGAATTTCAGGGCAAGGAGTGTGGTGTAGTGTTATATCAGTGTCTGGGAATCAGGATGCCAGACTTCAAGTGCAGCATTGACTTGCTGTGAGGTTTTGAGCAACTCATTTTATCACTTTGTGCCGCAGTTTGCTTGTGTGTAAAATGAGGATAATATCTATGTCCCTGTCAGAGGTGTTGTAAAGCTTTTTTATTTGTAAAGTGCTCTGAGATCCTTGGATAGAAGCAGCTGCAGAACTGCAAAGTCTGATTTGGTGTCACTATTATTAGCAGTCATAAGAAAGAAAAGAAAGTATTTTTAAAAGATTAATACTTTTGTGGAAAATGTTAATTTACATAATTTTTAGGTTTCTTCACCAGTTGATTGTAAAGAAGACAATTCACGAAACAGCAGTGTAGAGGAAGACAAAGATGATGATAGCGAGAAGCATGAAATGAAGACTATGAGAATACAGACTTCTGAGGGGGAAATTAACTGCATTTTCCAGCAGCAGATACAAAATGCTAATGAGCATCCAGGTATGAGAATGACTAAGTTTACCTTGTCGGTCAGCAATGCCAACTACTATTATAGAACTTTGGTAAAATTCTACTCTTGAATCTGCAAATGGGGAATTCTGTGTCTGTAAGAACAGAATGATGGAGTCAAAATTCACCCTATGGATATGAGAGCAGAACTTTGTTCTTAGTATTTCATATTTGCACTTATATGAATTAACTTGGAGGAGGAAAAAAAACTCATGGATGACAGGTGCCCTAGCATTTGTCAGTTATCTCAGTTTTTCCAATCTAGCAATTGCTAGTGTACAATGTACATCTGAAAAAGAAATATTTTAAATAAAATGAAGTACTGCATTTTCTAATAATAATACTTGGTACTTATAGGAGATCTTCAGATGGAAGATGCTAATATACTTTACAAATATTAATAAAATAAAGCTTCCCAATACTTCTCACACCCTAAAACATGAGTAAGCATATATTGCCATTTTACAGGCAGGGAGATGAAGGCACAGAAAGCTTAAATGACTTGTTCCAGGTCACACCAAGATTCTGCAGTAGGGCCAGGAGTGAAGCAGATTGCTTGATTCCTAGTCCTGTGTTCTAACCACAAAATCATAATGTGCTGGAATGTGCTTTTTCTAGACAGTAATCTGCTGTGGAGTGTTTTAGAGATGCTATTTTATGATTGACAGGAAGAAAAATTGTACTTTGTTCTTTTAATATTTAACATTTTAGTCAAATATTTTTTAGTTATATGAAATAATCTATATTTTTGTGGTGGTCTTTTATCAAAATAGATTTCGAGCTCAGTAGGTTCTGAAGATGAGTGTGTTGAAACTCAAGCTTCTAAATTCAATAAAACATCTCAGTGGAAACTAACCAATGTGAAAGAAGGTATTATTTTTCAGATGCATTGAGTTAACAGAGCAGTAAAACAGATTCTTAGAAAAGGCGAAGGAGGAGTGAGGAGAGGGAAGAGAAGTGTATGGTGGTGATATTTCAAGAAGGGAATTAATGAGGGTACAAGAGGGTTGTGGGTTTTTTTTAATTGAAGTTCTTTAAATAAAAGAAAAGGAAGGAAAAATAACTGTTCGTGTGTGTCAAGGTCAAGAGTTTAAATTTGTGGATTTGATTCTATCTAGGTTTTCATACTATAGTGATGGATGTGGTGTCTGAGTGCCTGATACACCTTTCTGGATTTTGTCAACACAAGTCTGCAGAACCCAGTGGTAGTAAGTGTGTCTGGAGCAGTGTTAGGCAACTTGTACCACATCCATTCCACTATGGCAGGAATGGTCTGATGAAGACCTCAAAGTGATTTGGATTTGTTCGGTAACTCTACATGTCCACGCCAGGTGGGAGAGGCACTCTTAGACATGGAGACCAAGTTGGATTTTAAAGCTGCTTTCCCCTGGCAGAACCACTAATATCCTCCCTTGTGGTGAATTCTCCCCCTGCCCCAGCACAGCTGAGCCCCTGTAAAGGTGAATCTGGTTCCAAAATGTCAGAAAATCAAAAAGTATTATCTATGTGGGATGTGGAAGAGTGTTATTATAATACTTTTCCTTACCAGACTGTTAAATTCATGTCCAAGTATAACATTGCTACTTGTGATTCTATAGTTAAGGTTGCAACTATTGTTCCATATCACTGAGGCCAATCATTTTTTAGGAATTAAAAATGGATTACTCATTTATATGGATAATGAGGCCATTCATAGCAAAAAATATATCATTGACTTTTATGGCTCTGTACCAGTTAATGCCAACTGAGGATATAGCCCAGAGTTGTCAAGTAATTCATAAGGGAGGCACTATGATTTAGTGCAGTGGTCTCCAACCTTTTTATGGCCAAGATCACTTTTTGAATTTAAGGGCAATGCAGGATCTGCCCTTCCCCAAAGCCCTGTCTCATTCACTCCATTCCCCCCCCCATCGCTCACTTTCCCCCATCCTCACTTACTGTCACCAGGCTGGGGCTGGGGCAGAGGGTTGGGGTTTGAGAGTTGTGCGGGCTCTGGGTTGGGGCTGAGAGGTTTGCAGTGTGGGAGGGGGCTCTGGGCTGAGCCTGGGCAGGGGGTTGGGGTGTAGGAGGGGGTTTAGGGTGCTGGCTCTGGGAGGGGGGACAGGGCTGGGGCAGGGGGTTGGAGTACAGGAGGGAGTTTGGGGTGCTGGATCTGAGGGGGGATCAGAGCTGGGGCAGGGGGTTGGAGTTCAGGAGGTGGTTTGGGATGTGGCTCCGGGAGGGGGCTCAGGGCTGGGGCTTGGGATGCAGCCTCCCACCGGGCGGCACTTACTGTGGGCAGCTCCTGGTTGGTGGCGCAGAGAGGCTAAGGCAGGCTTCCTGCCTGCTCTGGCCCCATGCTGCTCCTGAAAGGGGCCATTGCGCACCTGTGGCCCTGCATGCTGCCCTTCTCTGCTTGCAGGGTTAGTGCAACTATTTAGGTGATCTAGGCAGTCACCTAGGGTGCTAGGATTTGGGGGGCGCCATTTTCTTTGGCAGCGACCGCGGCGGCCAGATCTTTGGCCGCCCCGGTTGCCGTCGGCATTTAGGTGGAGGGAGCTGGGGCAGGGAGGTGTGGGGAGGGCTTCCTGCAACAAGTAAGGGGGAGGGCACTCAGGGGAACACCCCTGCCCTGCCTCCTCCCTGAGTATGCAGTGGCTGCTTCACTTTTCCTGCCTCCCAGGCTTGCAGCACCTAAGCTGATTGGCACCGCAAGTCTGGGAGGCGGGAGAAGTGAAGCAGTGATGACGTGCTCAGGGAGGAGGTGGGGCAAGGGTGATTTTAGTGGAGAATGCCTGCAAAAGAACTATCTTACTAGATCCTGAAATTTCCTTTCAATTTAGAAAAGAAGACCAGACCTGTTCAGAGATTGATCACAAATATATATTTCTTTGTTTGGCATCATTGACAGAGAATCCTGTTTAATTTTGAAATTATGGTAATTTCTTAAGGATATTATTGTTTCTGTTCTTAACTGCTTATTTCCAGATCAAATGTCAAAATGTACCTGAGTTTCCCATCTTTTGGTATCAAAACTTTTTGTTGAGTACATAGAGGAACATATTAAAACTTTAGATGCTTTGTAGCATTTTAAAAATGGAGCTGTTTAAAATATTCTTGATCTCAAAATGACTTAATTTAATCAAAAAATTCAGGACACATTTTAGATGTCAATGAGATTTACCTTTAAAAATTTGAAAGCATGAGTTTTTTTTGAGTTTCAGCCTTATTGTGGGATTGTGGCTACAACCTTTGCTATGGATAAACTACTACCTCCCCAGAATAAATATTACACACCTGCCAAACTAGAACTCTGGTCCTATGTGTCCAGAAACACAAACATCTACCACTATCTTTTTACAACAAAGGAAAAGTTCTGTTATCTTCTTGAAGGACCTGTATATTTCTTTCCTGCTGTAACCAACCAACAGAAAGCAACATATGCTAGTGAATGGTCCTATTCCTACTGAAGCTGCTGCCAAATAATTCCTATTGACTGGGGATTATTTTATTAAATGCTTGAAGATCACATTCTATTTTATATATAATCTACAGCAAATTCTACCAATCTAGAAAATACTGAAGAGAAAGATATAGATCCCCGGATTCAAGAAGCGATAAAGAAGATGAATAAACTGGACAAGATACTGGCAAAGAAACAATCTAGAGAAAGAGAAATTAAAAAACAAGGCAGAGAAGTGAGGGCAAAACTTTGGGAAGAACTTCAGGTTAGCAATGTGTGATTTTTTTTTAATATTTACCAATAAAACATTATCTCAAAATGCTATCTTATGGAAGGGAACAGTCTAGTTCAGCAGTTCTCAAACTGTGGGTTGTGACTCCCTTCAAATGGGGTTGCCAGGGCTGGCTTAGACTTGCTGGGGCCCAGGACTGAAGCCCGAGACCCATTGCCCAGGGCCGAAGCCAAAGACTGATGGCTTCAGCCCTGGGTGACAGTTGCAGCTTTGGCCCCCTTGCCCAGAGTGGTGAGGCTTGGGAATCCCCCCACCCCAGGGCAGTGGGGCTCTGGCTTCAGTTTCCCTTCCTAAGGTTGGGAAGTAATTTTTGTTGTCAGAAGGGGGTTGCGGCAAAAGGAAGTTTCAGAACCCGTGGTCTAGTTTCATGAACACAGTTTATTATTCAATAGTTTTTGACTGGTGAAGGACACGGACATGAAAGGGAACAGAAAGAACTGTACATTATTATGATCATCTTATTATTAACCCCTCAGGTCTTGGTTCTCAGATCAGATTTAGTTGCAACTAGAACGTCCTCTCAAACTCTCAGTGCAAACACAAAGCATAGTGCAACAGGGAACTATCCTGTACCAATATCCAGTGCTGTCTAAATTGTGTCTGGGAAGCCGAGAGGAAGGAACTACAGACAGTCATTCTAAGAAGATGATAAACACTGTCCTAGCATTTCAGAGGAAATTCACAAATGATGTCTGTGTATCTCTTGAGGTTTAGATATTGGTGTTGCAAGGGACACACATCAGGGCAAAGTCAGGCTATCAGCTGAAGCAAAGGACACTCTTTAGTTTGTTCTGACCAAGAGGCTCATGCCAACACTTTTTGGAAAGATCCGTCAGCAACTTCAGACATATTGCAATGTAAGAAACCCATGAGAATTTGTCATTAGTGCTACATAATTAATTCCTGAGCATTCACCACTCTTATCAGTTCTTTGACAATATCGGATTCCTATAACAAATTTGATCTGTGTGTAGGATCTACAATTCTCATAAAACTACTTTTCAGCTTCATGGTTGGTAGGTCTCTTCCTTTTCTCCCTGGAAGTATCTTGCGTTCTCATTACCTTATCCGAAGGGCTTTCAGCACTTAGCACACTCTCACTGAAAGCTCAGTTACACATTCTGTCAAACATGATAGTTCAGTGAACTAAGCTGGCCTCCATACACAAGGTCACTATAATTTTCTTCATAAAATATGAAGTGGTATTGTAGTCCTTTTTTGGATGCATCCAGACATCCAAAGGAAGTAGAAATGTATAAGTTAGATGTGAACAGAACCTACAGAGGTGATTATAACAAAGACCTTCAAAACCTTTGGTACAGCTTCTCCCATTACTATGCACTCTATGAAAAGAGCAGCAATTTTTGTTGGCAGAGAAATCACGTCTTATGAAGACGTCTGATAGAGCTGGCCAAAACTCAGGGGTTTTGGTTTGCCAAAAATGTTGGTATTTTGCAATTTGCTTTTGGTCTGATTTAGAGCAAAACCAGATTTTACAGAAATGTCTCCCAAAACAAAACAACGAGGAATCCTTGTGGCACCTTAGAGACTAACAAATTTATTTGGGCATAAGCTTTTGTGGGCTATAACCCACTTCAGCAGATGCATGGAGTGAAAAAAAGTAGGCAGGTATAAATATCCAGCACATGAAAAGATGAGAGTTGCCTTACCAAGTGGGGGGTCAGTGCTAACGAGGCCAATTCAATTAGGATGGATGTGGCCCATTCCCAACAGTTGACAAGAAGGGTTGGATATCAACAGAGGGAAAATTATTTTTTGTAGTGACCCAGCCACTCCCAGTCTTTATTCAGGTCTAATTTGATGGTTTCCAGTTTGTAAATTAATTCCAGTTCTGCAGTTTCTCATTGAAGTCTGTTTTTGAAGGTTTTTTTTTGTTGAAGAATGGCCACTTTTAAGTCTGTTATTGAGTGTCCAGGGAGACTGAAGTGCTCTCTGACTGGTTTTTGAATATTACAATTCTTGATGTCTGATTTGTGTCCATTTATTCTTTTGCATAGAGACTACCATGTACATTGACCAAATCGGACAGAAGGGTATTGCTGGCACATGATGGCATATATAACATTAGATGTGCAGGTGAATGAGTCCCTGATGGTGTGGCTCATGTGGTTGTGTCCTCTGATAGTGTCGCTAGAGTAGATATGGGGACAGAGTAGGCAACGCTGTTTGCTGCAGGGATTGGTTCCTGGGTTAGTGTTTCCGTTGTGTGGCATGTAGTTGCTGGTGACTATTTGCTTCAGGTTGGGGGGCTGTCTGTAAGTGAGGACTGGCCTGTCTTCCAAGGTCTGTGAGAGTGAGGGATTATCCTTAAGGATAGCTTGTAGATCCTTGATGATGCACTGGAGAGGTTTTAGTTGGGGGCTGTAGGTGATGGCTAGTGGTGTTCTGTAACTTTCTTTGTTGGGCCTGTCCTGTAGTAGGTGACTTCTGGGTACCCTTCTGGCTCTGTTAATCTGTTTCTTCACTTCCCCTGGTGGGTACTGTAGTTTTAAGAATGCTTAATAGAGATCCTGTAGGTGTTTGTCTCTGTCTGAGGGATTGGAGCACATGCGGTTGTATCTTAGGGCTTGGCTGTAGACAATGGATCATGTGATGTGGTCTGAAAGCTGAAAGCTCAGCCACCAGGTTTGCTCTGACATTATTGGGGATGCTGTTCTTGATGGTTTGTAGTCCATCTTTGTGTGGAATGTTGTTGTAGAGGGCTTCTACATCCATAGTGGCCAGGATGGTGTTCTCTGGAAGATCACTAATGGATTGTAGTTTCCTCAGGAAGTCAATGGTGTCTCGAAGATAGCAGGGAGTGCTGGTAGCATAGGGCCTGAGGAGAGAGTCCACGTAGCCAGACAGTCCCGCTGTCAGGGTGCCAATGCTTGAGATGATGGGGCATCCAAGATTTCCAGGTTTATGAATCTTGAGTAGCAGATGGAATACACCTGGTCAGGGATCTAGGGGTGTGTCTATGTAGATTTGTTCCAGTGCTTCTTCCAGGAATTTCTTGAGCAGATGGCGCAGTTTCCTTTGGTACCCCTCAGTGGGATCAGAATTTATTTTTGGAAACACAAAAACATGATTTTCTTGAAAGGAAATATATGAAATTAACATTCTTTTTAGTTTCACCATAGCAGTGGCAAAACTGACAAGAATGTCAAGTTTTCTCAGCTGCTGCCTGGGCTCTCCAGCACAGATCAGGTGTGTCTAGCAGAGTGTCCTCCTAATCCCTAGAAAACTGATTCTCAGTGTTTTTGCCTAGCCAGTCCCAATCTCACCATTTTTTGTGTCCCAATCTGTTTCTTGGTGTGGAACATGCACACTTGCTCTGTGGTGATGGCACCACGCACTGTCCAATCACATGTAGGAGCTGTGAGGGAATAAGTGCACACAGACTCTGTGGAGATTTTAGCTGCTAAACCCTAAGAAATCTCTGCTGAGCATGTGTGGACTGAAATTTTTCAAAGATTTATAACTTGACCCAACAATAAAAGGTACATTCCTGACAAAAAGCCCACCCCTTTCAAGTTCCTGCTCCAATGTGTGGGAATAGTAGAGCTTCTCACCAAAAAGGTCACCAGAATTTTGTTAACATTACAGAACATATTTTTCCAGAGCCTCATTCTCAGAAATATTTTGGCTGAAACTTTCCAAAAAATCAGCTTGAAGTCTGGGAAATTTCAGACCAAACAGTTATATTTAGGCAAGGTTATGAGTAGGTGAAAATAGAGTCTTATACTGGGAAGTGTCTTGCAATGTTAATAATAGGCAGTGCTACCAGCCCCGCATATAATATGTATAAAATTTGGTTTGAAATGGTAAAGCAGTATATTCAATGTAAATCATGCTGCAAGTCTACCAGGATTCAAATTTATGTATGTATAAAACTATATAGTAGTTCCTATAATCCATATATAGATGATGTACAATAATTATAAGAGTATACAGGGCTTTAAAATCTGTGCTACTTTCATAAATGCTCAGAGGGTCTAAGACATTCAAATCACACAAAAAAGTAAGAGAAAAACAGTAAGAAAATAATGTTCACCCAAATGCTTGATTGACAAAAAAGGCTTTTGATGTGTGATCTGAAGTTTGCTAGACTTGGGACTCTGATAGGTCATCAGGAGAAGTATTTTACTGTAATTCCAATCTGATCATATATTTGCTGCCATCTTATATTTTCATACTTTCTTTTAAATAGTCTGTAACCTCACTAAGTGCTTCAGGAACTCAAGAGGAGATAGAAAATACAAACAAATTTTTAGCTTTGACCTCCTCATTGCAGGAGACCGTTGGTAAGTAAGTAAAACAGGTAAATGATAAATATCTCATAAGATTATCTTATATGTTGATTATAGCTGTATTTCTGTAAGTTCTAAGTTGTCACTACTATTAAAATAGAATAAAATGTTTTCCATAACAAGTGCAGTTTTAAACTTTTATCATTAAAATAGTCCTTACACTTAAAAACTTGTAAAGACAATTTTTCTAAACCTCAAACTGAGTAAAAAGTACTTCACAAGGCAGTATTGCTTTACAGATTTTTGTTTGCAATAATTCTGCAGTATTTCAAATGACTGGGTAGCCTTGAAGGTTTAACTAAGTAGAAGCAAGGTAGGAAAAATGTGAATAACTTATGTCTATGATAGATAAATCAGGGCTGATGTTAGAAAAAAAATTCTAAGCTGCTTTATAGACTGAGTTGGCAAACCCCATTTTATTTAAATCTGTGCAGAATCCTGTATGTGTCTTCGGAATCTAACTACTGGCAATTTTATCTTCATTTTTTATCCCTCACATTTACATTTTGACCTTTGATCTCTAACCATTCAGCCTTATCTGGAAATTCATCAGCAAAGCTAAACATTTTTAAAAGGCGCTATCCAGCAGATTAGATATATGGTCTCCTGCGGTGTGAGGCTGTGGCTATAACTATCCTATTGAAAAGGGAGGTTGGCCCAGCAGATGCTCTATATACTGCTGCTTCTGCTTCTCAGAAGGAATGACATTAAAGCACTGTAGAAAGAAATCTGGAAAATAAGTGGGCTGCTTTACTGAAACCAAGGATATTTAACCCACAGCCTATAACACTCTTTATACCTGGCTACTCCTGAACATTTCAAATGGAACTGGAATTCCAGTGCTTTGAGATGCTATCGTATAGCACGCTAAGTAAACCTCTGATTTCAACAATAATCAGGTTCAGAGTTTCAAAAATATATCTTAATGAATTTTAACATTCTGGTTATTAAATCCAAGGTCAGGCAACTTTTTGAAGTCACATACAGCGTTCTGCGGGTTAGTTGGCTATGCAGCGTTGTTGCAAAGAATAATTAAAAAATAACACTTTTGCATTTAAAATGCAGCAAATACACCTGCTTTGCTCTTACCACCTTTGATTTTGACTGTGCTTTGCACTGAATTACTTTGGCAATGCTTATACTGCTCTCAAATTTATTAATTGTTTTGTTCAGCTTTTAAACACAGACTTTTTCTTTTTGGTTGGGGAAAGATTTCTTGGAGTACAAATTTTTGACCTCTGTAATCTAAGAAAGTATTTCAACCTCTTAAATAAAAGAATTACCAAAAGTTGTAGGTAGAATTTTGATTCTCACCACCTCATGCACTCCAAACTTAAAAATATTATATTATTGGCTGTTACAAAATTTAATGAGAGAATCTTTACTTAGAATCATCTTGGATTATAATTGTTTTTTTTCTATCAGAAAGGTTTTTTGTATAGTTGTCTGACCATTAACGTCAGACCTGTTGTGACTTTGTATAGTTTTATAACTGAATTATACCATTTTGTGTTGGACTTTTTGAAAATGGTAAAGAAGTATACACAGGAGAAGAGGATTCTTACATCAATAACTGCATAACATTTATTTAGTTTACTGTTCAGGGGAAAAAACCACAAGATTTACAAATCAGCTTTACAGTAATTTAATACTGTCCAGTAGGTGTCAGCATCTAATAAAAAGAATATGCTTTACTAGGACTCTTAACATTTAAAATATGGAAAGAAAATTTGTTTATGAGGTTATTCTTAACAAACTCCACACTGCACTTCCTTTTTCTTTTCAAAGGTAACTACTGCTGTATGGGTCATGTGGATTTTGGTGCATGGCACCAGGACAGCTCTGTGCATAGTGTAGATTTTTTCCAGGGTCCTCCTTGCCTCAAGCTTTATGTAGAATGTTAACATTTTTTGTTCATCAGGTCATTTTGTACGATTGGCAGCAGAGGAACTTTCCCTGGTTGAAAATAAAGAACTGAACAAAATTAACTTTGTCTTTTAGCGCTTGAATATTTAGCTTTTATTTTATTTGATGACAACAAATGATGAAAGGAAGGCTGTTCTGAAAATGGTCTCTTTTGAAAAGAGTTATTAGAGTATCAGATGCCAGCTACATCTACAAAATCACTTATATCCATCCACTTGTGTCTCAACCTCTCTACCCGCAGAAACACATTTGCCCTAATTGTGGCAGAAATTAGACTTTGCAGCTATAAAACTCTCATTCAGTTGTTACTAAATGACAATCATCATCATGCTTTCAGTTGAGAAGGATAGTATTAATTTGTTTAGTTCATATTAGTTATAGCTCTCAAATGTATGGGGAATCCTTACAGTATGTGCTCTTTAAGTGTGCACAGATTGCAGAGCAGCCAGTGAGGGGCTTCTCCTTAACCTGCACTCCCTGGCTAATTCTTGCCAGGAGCCTTACTAACACTTGGAGTACTTATAGCAGCTCTGAAGCACTGGGATGTTTGGCACCCATTTCTCCCAGATCACACTCCTGACAGAGGCCAGTTGGATTTCTGACAACTTGGGCACAGCTAGACACCCGCTGTGAAAATCCCTTGGGCACTTAACTTTAAATTGAACCGCTAGATGATTCCCCAAATGGCTATTCATGTCTACTGAAGCTTTTGAACATTTTGTCCTTAGGCTGTATCACTTATGTATAATTACCAGCCCTATAGAAGCCTGCAAATGCAACAGAAGAAAAAATAAATGTGTAATCGCATTTACTCAAAACCTCTATCAGACTTCATAGATACATCAGAAGTGGTATACATTTTGATATTTTCTTCCAATCTTACTTGCCCTTGTTCATAATGATTCTTTTACTCACAGATTGACTCTCTTACTCACCTCTCATCTTTTTTTTTGCTCCATCTATTCTATCTCTTGTAAAATGTTTTATTGTATTGTTGTAACTACTTGAAGAAAACCAATAATAAACTTCTATGACTCTTGTGTATCAAACTTGGAGAAACGTATATAAATCATACTGTTAAATCACAAAAATCTGCTTTAAATAAGTATTCAGCAATTATTCAATACACTTCTAATTAACAGATCCTTCCCATTCTGAAGAAGATGAAATATTTATTTCAGTATTTCACACACAAATTAATTCAGAAGATTATGGCCGCAATGAAAAGCAAGCTGTACAGGGTAAGCCCTTATTACAGTCCTATAATTATGTAATGAGCTTTTGTATTCTGGATTTGAATGAGTAAAATGTTCCAAACCATCAAGGCTGAAAGGGAAGCATTGTGTGCCAAATAGATGTTGGAAACATAACATAACCCATAATGTATGTAATATAAATAGGTAATACAAGCTTACACTCTGATTGAAAAATTTAGGAGTTTATCAACAATGTGGTTCTTTTTGAAAATTGTATACAATGTATCTCTGTTATTAATCTAATGCTGATAATCATAGGATCGTAGAAATGTGTAGCTAAAAGAGTCTTCTAGAAGTATCAAGTCCAGGCTCTGCACTGAGACACCACCAGTTAAAACCTAGACCATCTGTGACAGGTATTTGTCTAACCTGTTCTTAAAACTCAATGATGGTGATTCCACAACCTCCATGGAAGCCTGTTCCAGAGTTTTAATATCTAACATAAATCTTCCTTGCTGTAGATTAAAATCTTTACTTCTTGTCCTAATTCCAGTGGACATAGAGAACAATTGATCACCATCCTCTTTATAACAGCCCTGAACATGTCTGAAGACTTTTAGCAGGTCCCTCCTCAGTCTTCTTTTTTCATGACTAAATATGCCCTTTTTTTTTTTTTAACATTTCTTCCTAGGTCAGGCTTTCTAAAGCTTTTCTCATTTTTGTTGTTCTCCTCTGGATTCTCTCCAATTTGTCCAGATATTTCCTGAAGTGTGGTACCCAAAATACTCCCACTGTGGCTTCACCAGTGCCGAGTAGAGCAGGGCAATTACCTCCTGTGTCTTACATATGACACTCCTGTTAAAACATCCCAGAATATTAGCCGCCTTTGCAATTGCATCATGGTGTTGATTCATATTCAGTTTGTGAGGCACTGTAACTTCCAGATCCTTTTCAGCAGTAATACCACCTCATCAGCTATTCCCCATTTTGTAATTGTGCATTTGATTTTTCCTTCCTAAGGGAAGTACTTTGCACTTGTCTTTATTGAATGTCATCTTGTTGAATTCAAACCAATTCTCCAGTTTTTCAAGGTCGTTTTGAATTCTTATCCTGTCCTCCAAAGGGCTTGAAACCCCTCTCAACTTGATGTCATCTGCAGATTTTATAAGCATACTTTCCACTCCCGTGTGGAATCCAGCTATATACTATCTGCCACCTAGTTTGATCAAACCATTGATAACTACACTTTTGAGTATGGTCTTTCAAATGGTTGTTCTCCAGCCTTATAGTAATTTTATCTAGATCATATTTCTCTAGTTTGCTTTTGAGAATGTCACGTGGAACTGTGTCTAAAGCCTTACTGAAATCAAGATATATCACCTGTACTGCTTCCCCCCAATTCACTGGGCCAGTAACTCTGTCAAAGAAGGAAATTAGGTTGGTTTTGTATGATTTGTTCTTGACCAGTCCATGGTGGTTATTCCTTATAATCCTGTTATCCTCTGGGTGCTTACAACAAATTGATTGTTTAATAATTTGTTCCAGTTAGGCTGACTGGTCTGTAATTCTCAGGTCCTCTTTGTTTCTCTTTTGAAAGATGGGTACTATATTTGTCCCTCTCCAGTCCTCTGGCACCTCACCTGTCCTCCATGAGTTCTCAAAGATAATTGCTAATGCTTCAGATATTGCTTCAGCTAGTTCTTTAAGTAATCTAAGGTGAATTTAATCAGGCCCTGACAGCTTGAATACACCACTTACTATGAGGCACCATCTTCCCTTACGTATACAATTATTAGGCCTATGCTCAAGAAACCATCTCTCAAATCTGGCAGTTGATGCAAAATGCAGTCTCTGATGTTCCTATTTTGGGTCAGGGTTCTCTCGGCCTGTTTGACATCTTCAGACTTCCTTAATCTCCTTCAGTTTAGTGTTTTTTTTGTTTTTGTTTTGTTTTCTATTAAACTGATTATGATACAGACTGCACTTGTCTTGATGTTTGAGGATCTCCTGACAAAGATCAGACATCCTTGCTAGTTCTTTTAGGTTTGTCCGTTGTTTAGATGCTATTGCTTATGATACTATTGTGGTACTATTGAGAACACTTCAGCCTCTCTGGCCACTCAGTAACAGATCTGAAGGTGGCAATTTTGCAACAGAAAGACTTCAAAAACAGACTCCAATGAGAAACTGCTGAGCTTGAATTGATTTGCAAATTAGATACCATTAACTCTGGCTTGAATAGATACTGCGAATTGCTGAGTCATTACACTACTTGAATCTATTTCCTTATGATAACTGTCCTTACACCTCTTGTCAACTCTCTGTAATTGACCATCTTGATTATCACTACAAAAGTTTTTTTCCTGCTGATAACAAGTCATCTTAATTAATTAGCCTCTTAGAGCTGGTATGGCATCTTCGCTGTATGTGTGTATATATATATACTCTTCTTATATGTTCCATTTTATGCATCCGATGAAGTGGGCTGTAGCCCATGAAAGCTTATGCTCAAATAAATTTGTTAGTCTGTAAGGTGCCACAAGTACTCCTGTTCTTTTGATGGATACAGACTAACACGACTGCTACTCTGAAACCTGTCACTATTGTGGCAGGCATCAGTCCAGATTGAGTTGTGTTTCAGTGTCTGTATTCTTCCATCTGTATGAGATTCCAGTGAGTGGCATTAGGCAGTTGCTCATTTACTCAAAAGGTTATTTTCAGCATGTGTACATGACCACTTGGGGAGTAGTGAAATGTTTTAAGTTGCCGTTGCCACCAGTATGCCAGTGATGCTCAGCTCTGCAAGCATATTATGTGATTCAAAGTAACCTGGTTTCTTGGTGACTGGCCAAGATGGGGGATTGGATGAGAGGGACTTGGCTAGAGATCATTCACAACAGGAGAGATGAGGTGTGTGTTTGTGGGGGGTGGGAACGCACTAAGGAGGAGGTGATATTTGCTGTTTCTACTTAGGGCTTGTCTACATCAGAAAGTTGCAGCGCTGGTGAGGGAGTTACAGCGCTGCAACTTTGAAGGTGTACACATCTGCAGGGCATCACCATCGCTGCAACTCCCTGTTTGCAGTGCTGGCCGTACTCCCGTTTTGTCTCGGGTGTAGAGGATCCAGCGCTGGTGATCCAGCGCTGGTAATCCAATGTAAACACTTACCAGCGCTTTTCTTGACCTCCGTGGAAGGAGGAAGCCTCTGGTAATCAAGCTGATCTCCTTTCCCGGTTTGCTCTCTCGTTCCCGGAACCCCGAGCAAGCAGGTAAGGAGAACCGCTTGCTCGGCGGTTCGGGGAACGAGAGAGCAAACCGGGAAAGGAGACCAGCTTTGCCGCGGTTTGCTCTCGCGTTCCCGGAGCCACCCTGCAAACCGCAGGGAAGGAGACCTGCTTGCTCGGGGTTCCGGGAACGAGAGAGCAAACCGCGGCGAAGCTGGTCTCCTTTCCCGGTTTGCTCTCTCGTTCCCCGAACCGCCGAGCAAGCGGTTCTCCTTACCTGCTTGCTCGGGGTTCCGGGAACGAGAGAGCAAACCGCGGCGAAGCTGGTCTCCTTTCCCGGTTTGCTCTCTCGTTCCCGGAGCCACCCTGCAAACCGCAGGGAAGGAGAACCGCTTGCTTGGCGGTTCGGGGAACGAGAGAGCAAACCGGGAAAGGAGACCAGCTTCGCCGCGGTTTGCTCTCTCGTTCCCGGAACCCCGAGCAAGCAGGTCTCCTTCCCTGCGGTTTGCTGGGTGGCTCCGGGAACGCGAGAGCAAACCGGGAAAGGAGACCAGCTTCGCCGCGGTTTGCTCTCCCGTTCCCCGAGCAAGCAGGTCTCCTTCCCTGCGGTTTGCAGGGGGTTCGGGAACGCGAGAGCAAACCGCGGGGAAGCTGGTCTCCTTTCCCGGTTTGCTCTCTCGTTCCCCGAACCCCGAGCAAGCTGGTCTCCTTCCCTGCGGTTTGCAGATGGGTTCGGGGAACGCGAGAGCAAACCACGGCGAAGCTGGCCTCCTTTCCCGGTTTGCTCTCCCGTTCCCCGAACCCCCCCTTGAAGCCGCCCAACAGCGCTGCAGTGTGGCCACATCTAACACCACTTGCAGCGCTGGTTGCTGTAAGTGTGGCCACTCTGCAGCGCTGGCCCTATACAGCTGAACTAATACAGCTGTAACTACCAGCGCTGCAAAATTTTAGATGTAGACATGGCCTTAGACTTCTTGTTATTGTGGATTGGTTTGTAATCTTGAAGTCTGTTGCATTCTTGGCTGCTACTTGGGTTCCCAGGTAGGAGCCAAAATAAGCATTGAGCCAGTAAAGCAGAGAAGGCTGTGCTTGACTATAAATACTTGCGTAGTCCCATTAATGGGACTATTTATGTGCTTTATTTTACATTTAATCCAGTTACATGCTCTGCTCGATTGGGGCCATAGTCTCTTTCCTCTGGTCCAGACATCAGGTTGCAGTCTTTCCTCTTTGATGCATTCCTTGCCACAATTATCCATGTCTCTGTCATTCTGCATTAGATGTTCTATGTGAGTCTACCTTTGAGGCCATTCAGACTTCGGCTAGCACAGAATGCGGTGTTAAGCGGTGTTTCTTATATGATGCTTATTACACCTGTGCTCATAGACTGCATTGGCTTCAGGATGCAATGCAAAGTGTTCATTTTCATCTATAAAACCCTGCATACTCTGGTTCCTGGTTAGCTTCAAGGTAATGTCTCTCCTATACTCTGTGATAGTAATTAAGATAGTTTGGGATGCTTTTTCCTAATAGGCCCTAGATTTGAACCCTGGTGGGTTGGAGGCAATTTTTCTTCAAGGGAGAGGCCCTCCACTTGGGAATTCACCTCCTTCATTGGTATTTGCACAGCCAGAGTTTGTTTGAGCATAAAGAACATTGTACAGCCTCTGTATATACCAAGGCTTGGTCTACACTATGGGGTTAGGTTGAGTTTAGCCACATTAGGTTGATTTTAAAATGAATGCATCCACACAACCAACCCCATTCTGTCGACTTAAAGGGCTCTTAAAATCAACTTCTGTACTCCTCGCCCAATGAGGGGTTTAGCGCTAAAATCAACCTTGCTGGGTCGAATTTGGGTAGTGTGGACACAAATTGATGGTACTGACCTCCGGGAGCTATCCCGGAGTGCTCTGTGACCACTCTGGACAGCACTTTGAACTGCGATGCACTAACCAGGTACACAAGAAAAGCTTCGGGAACTTTTGAATTTAATTTCCTGTTTGATCAGCATGGCGAACTCAGCAGCACTCAGCAGCACGGGTGACCATGCAGTCCCACCAGAATTATAGAGCGTAGATTGTTTCTACGCTCCCTCTATTATCTCTGTCCCTGAGGTTATTGCAGATTAGAATGAGAAAAAAACGCACTCGCAATTACATGTTTTCCGAGCTCATGCAGTCCTCTCGCACTGATAGTGCACAACTTAATGCATGGAAGCATTCAGTGGCAGAGGCCAGGAAAGAATTAAGTGAGCGCTAAGAGCAGAGGCAGGACACAATGCTGAGCAGCAAGAGCACAGACCCCCGCTACATCCACTGTATAACCGCCTACCCTCCTCCCTATGTTCCATAGCCTCCTCACCCAGACACCCAAGAATGTGGGGGTGGGAGGAAGGCTTTGGGCACCCAGCCACTCCACTCCAGAGGATGGCCCAAGCAACAGAAGGCTATCATTCAACAGTTTGATTTTTAGTGTGGCTACAATAAGCAATGAGGCCGTGTCCTTCCCTCCTTCCCTACCTCACCTGGGCTACCTTATCCATTATCTCATTTTTTTTAATTAATAAAGAAAGAATGCGTGGTTTCAAAACAATAGTTACTTTATTTCGAAAGCAGGAGGGTGGTTGGCTTACAGGGAATTAAAATCAACAAAGGGGGCAGGTTTGCATCAAGGAGAAACACACACAACTGTCACACTGTATCCTGGCCAGTCATGAAGCTGGTTTTCAAAGCCTCTCTGATGCGCAGCACGCCTTGCTGTTCTCTTCTAATTGCCCTGGGGTCTGGCTGCTCAAAATTGGATGCCAGGCGATTTGCCTCAACCTCCCATCCCGCCATAAATGTTTCCCCCTTACTCTCACAGATATTATGGCACACACAGGAAGCAGCAATAAAAATGGGAATGTTGGTTGTGCTGAGGTCTGACCTAGTCAGCAAACAGCCCCAGTGAGCTTTTAAAGTGCGTGATGGTGAGCTGAGTGGGCTCCATGCTTGCTGTGGTATGGCATCTGCATGGGTAACCCAGGAAAAAGGGCGCGAAACAATTGACAGTCGTTGCTTTCACAGAGGGAGGGGCAACTGATGACATGTACCTAAAACCACCCACGACAATGTTTTTGCCCCATCAGCCATTGGGAGCTCAACCCAGAATTCCAATGGGTGGCAGAGACTGCGGGAATTGTGGGATAGCTACCCACTGTGCACCGCTCCATAAGTTGATGCTAGCCACGGTAGTGAGGATGCACTCTGCCAACTTAATGCGCTTAGTGGGGACATACACAATCGACTGTATAAAATAGATGTCTAAAAATCGACTTCTATAAAATCGATTTAATTTTGTAGTGTAGACATACACTAAGACTTCTGTGTGGAGGAGTGGGTAGAACATCTTTTATGATCCAGTGAGCTTTCTTTTAATTGCCTTTTTTGGTCAGATTGCATATTCTTTAACTTGGATACTTTTAAATGTAATGTATGTGCTCCTAGAGGCTGCGATAGTTAATCTTTTTATAAATCCAATGATAAGCACATTCTAGTTTTATAATCAAATAATCCCCAAACTTGTGTCTAACCCCAGGATCAAAGAAAAAAAAAAGAGAGAACTATTATGTATGCAGGAGAACAGATCAATTTGTGAGATTTATAGGACATTAAATGTGATTGTTTAGTTTAGTCATTTATAAATCTTTGGAATCTGGATCATTCCAAAGTCATGAAAGAAATACCACTTTAAAATTATTAGACATCTCTGAATGGCACATACCATATATTGTCTTTTCATATGGCCTTTGGAGAAACTATTCAGAAAACATTAAATCTAAAATAGCTTGAGGGTGAATTAAATGTTCAGTGTGCTACTTTCTAAATAATCTGATTTGTTTATAAGAATATATCTTTAAATGTAATGATCGCACATAATATATTTAAGACTGTTACTAAGAAACCATGTTCGTTTCATAACTTGCAGAGATTTAAGGTGAGTTTTAAAACAAAAATTGTTACAACAAGGGACTGTAGAACATCAAAGACCTCATCTGTTTTTCAGCTGTTTCATTTAAGAAATCTTCTTGAAATATCCCCAAACAGTTGCATGCTTTCCCAAAAAATCATCACTTAATTTATCTAATACTGGTGATATAGTTCAAACAGTAAGAGGTTTAAAAAGAATGGGTTTAAAATCATGGCAATGTGTTTAACATTTTTGAGGTCAGATCTCCATAAAAAATATTTTGGCCTTCACAAAACTATAATCTTATATAAGAAATAACTTTGCTAAATGGGCACCCTGAACAACTTGCATTTACCACATTTAACTGTTGAAATGGTTATGATAATAGTTTCTAATGGTAAATATAAGTAATACTTCCAATACTATAAATATAATAAATAATAATGAAAATAGTAATTATTGATTTTGTCTATTGGAGAGGCAACAGTCACATTTTTGCAACTTTTTTTTTTTTAACTACAGACCATCTAAATGAAATTGAAACAAGTGGCTCACTGAAAGTAACAGGAAAAACACACCATAAAAGTGACACCAGAAGTAAAAATACTCAAGATTTTATTAAAAAGAACATCGAGGTATGTGTTAAGGCCTAAAATTACTAAAAGATTAGGGAGTTACTCATGTATACTAAATGCATTGCCAAAAAAAAAAAAAATGACAGTGTATACACACTTCTACAAATAGGTTGGTTTCTTGATCAAAACACGTCTCATTATTAACTCTGTAAAAGTTAATCAGGTTTAAATTAACATTATACTACAAAAATTTGTTGCTCATTGCAAAGTGCTGCTCAGTATTCATCCTTCACTGGTTGCCCAAATTTGCAAATTAGGTCCCCATTTGCTTTTAGATGGTCATATAACAATGAGAAAGTTTATGTTTTCCAGTCTGTGCCTGGCCACAGCCCATACATTTTGTAGACAAGTACTTCTTTATAACCTGTTTCTAAAAAAAGAAAAAATGATGTTTGGTGTTCTTAAAAAATAATGGGTGGACACTGAATGACTTGAAATTCTCTATCTACAGAACAGTTATTGCCAAGGCTATGGCACAGCAACATGTCCTATACCATTCAGCCAGTATTTCTCAACCCTGATGGAGAGGAGCACTTTATTGCTGACAGAGAGCAGTTTACTTTCCATGCATCATTTAGTTCTTGACCCATCTGCTAACATTCTCTGCAACAAGGTTGCCAGATGTGGTAGAGGTTTTTGATGTATGCACACTTCTGTGCCATGAACAGGAATAAGAATATTAATTTACTTCTTACAGGCCACTAGATTTGTGAGTGGTTTCGATCAGCTACATTTTAGGTTTTAACTAGTAGCACAGAAATTAAAACCTGTTTTCCATTATCAGTATTGTGAGCAAACCCAGTTTTATTGTTTTATTTTTAATGCTTTCTATCCATAAATACTTCAGCTGGCAAAGGGTTCAGGGAGCCAACTGATTATGCTAGCAGAAGAGAAGAAAAGATTGGTTGAACTGTTGAAAGATATAGAAGACAATGGCAGTGAACTTCAAGGCATTGAGGTATGATGATTTTAATTTGCGCTGAGTCATGCGTGGACTTCCATGGATGTTTATGATGTGGCAAAGGAGGTAAACAGTGAGTTTACCTCAAAGCTTGCAGATGATACAAAATCAAAGTCCAAAGCAAACCGTGAAGAGTCACAAAAGAGTCTCACAAAACTGGGTGACAGGGCAACAAATGGCAGATGAAATTCAGTATTGGTAAGTGCAAAGTAATGCATATTGGAATACATAATTTAACCTATGCATACAAAGTGATGGGGTCTGTATTAGCAGTTACCACTCAAGAAAGAGATCTTGGAGTCATTGTGGATTGTTCTCTGACAATATCTGCTCAATGTGCAGCGGCAGTCAAAAAACCTAACCATGTTAGGAACCATTAGGAAGGGGATAGATAAGAAGACAGAAAATATCATAATGCCACTATGTAAACACATGGTATACCTACCCCTTACATACTGCACCTAGTTCTGATTGCCTAATCTCAAAAAAGATGTATTAGAATTGGAAAAAAGTACAGAAAAGGGCAACAAAAATTATTATGGGTACGGAATGGCTTTCATACAAGAAGAGGTTAAAAAGACTGGGGCTGTTCAGCTTAGAAAAGAGACAGCTAAGAGGGGATAGGATAGAGCTCTATAAAATCATGAATGATGTGGGAAAAGTGTGTTATTTACATCTTCACAAAAAACGGGTCACCCAATGAAATTAAAAAGTGTCAGGTGAGTACTTCTTCACACAACACAATCACCCGGTGAAAATTGTTGCCAGGGGATGTTGTGAAGGTCTAAAGTATAACTGGGCTCAAAAAAGAATTAGGTAAGTTCACAGAGGCTAGGTCCATCAATGACTATTAGCCAAGATAGCCATGGATGCAACCCCACGCTCTGGGTGTCCCTAAACCTCTGATTGCCCGAAGCTGAGACTAGATCACTCGATAAAGTGCCTTGTTCATTCTTTCTGAAGCATCTGGCACTGGCCAGCATTGGAAGATGGGACATTGGGCTAGATGGCCCACTAGTCTGACCCAATTATCAAACTGTAAATCTCTAGCTTTGTCTTTCTTTTCAGGTTTTACTACAGATTTAAGATGGTGGGTTTAAGGGAAAAAATGTGATTTACACTATTTACTCTTTGTTTAGCTTCTGTAATTTTTTTAAATGTAAAGTTTCAAAGTTAATATATGATTGAGAAATAAGTGAACAGTGTTTTTCATCTCTTAATAGTATCAGATTCTACTACTTTTAAAAAATTTAGCTGAGTACTGTAAACTATTGTACCATCTTTTCTTCTGGTAACACATTACTATCAATTTCCCTAAAGTTGAATATGACTGCATTAGATGCACACCATGTTATGTTCATTGCTCAACAAGCGTTATGGGTAAGGAAGACAACAATCTTATATCCATTTGTGATGGGATCATCATAGAAGTTATAAGCATATATCAATTGAATGGGAGTGAGGTTGAGATTAAGAAATGTCCAGAGGTATAACTGTGTTGAAGTTTATAAGCCAGGAACTTTCTAACAGTATTTTGCTGTGTTGTACCATCGAAACATTATAATGCCTTATATTTCTAATAGTGTAATGTTGTTGTGACATACCAGGCCATAATCCAGATCAGTAGGGGGATTTGTCATGCCTGTCCTGCAACATTGGGTGCCCTACAGTGTTTTACTGTAGTAGTTCCTATCTGGGCCGCTCACAAACAACCTTCTGGCATGCAAGCCACCGCCTGAGTGTCTATGTGTAAATGCAGCTGGCCATCTACACCCTGGCTCTCACCAGCCTTGGTTGTACTGCATAGTGACCTCAACCCACCCCCAGTCTGGGATCTTCCCCCAGAAATATATGTTGTTTAATACCCAGCCATCTCCTGGACAGGACAAACATATGAAGTTGATTATTCTTTTAAGGAAATAATAAGTCATCTTGTTTTGAATAGAGTACCCAGACACTCCAACTTAAGCACACTTGGTTAGATAAAATAGTAAAATAAGTTTATTAACTACAAAGATATTTTAAGTGACTATGAGTAACGAGACATAAAAGTCAGAAATGGTAACAAGAAAAATAAAGATAAAACACCTAATAATATCTACTTAACAAACTATCTTAGTTGCAAAGCAAACTTTCTCACCACAAGCTCCAGCAGATTACTGACCAATTCTCAGGTCAGGACCCCGCTCCCAAAGTCCAACCACTGTTTCCTTTTGTCTTCTCAGGTGTGGAGAATGAAATGAGCAGACAGAGAGAGTGGTGCTTTGGGCTGTTTGTCCCTCCCTTTTATAGTTTTTCTTTAAACATTCTGGAATGTTGAAAAACATTTCCAGCTGAGAACCAGGAGATAAAGAGTTTATCTGGAAGGATATTCCCCACTGTTTTTTTCACCTATTTGAATTTCCTTTGTTTTTCTTTCCTGCTTGATGACTCTGTTTACTGCTTAAATGCAGATTAAGGCAAGCCCACATTCCTTCCTTTGTCTATGACGGACATAACTTCTGCCTGGGCAGAGCTGTGTGGTTTGGGGAATACAGGGGAAGCTTATAACTTCCCATACAATGTTGCACACATGTTTTATCAGGACTGTACTGACCAGCAAATTATGAGTTTTCAAATGGTACCTTAAGGCATACTGTGTACAAAGATTATTACAATAATATGTATGGTGTGAATACAGAGCTGTATTCCATCCATTGCAAATTATTTTAGAAGGGAAATTTACCTTTCAAACAGAGCATTCTTTGTGATTAAAGACCTTATATTGCAGGCACTGTACAAAGTCTTCTTGGAAATGTGTTTCCAGAAAGCTTTGTAAGTTGGTTGACTTGTAAGTTGGCTGACTTTAGGAAACAGACTGGGCTAGTTTGATAGGGCAAAAGATGAACAAAACTCACTCATTCACTTTGTGCTCAGGTGGAGATTGGGATTGGAAGGGAACACAGGTTCTTCAGGTAGCCTCTGCACATTCCCACTATTTGTAAGTGTGCCAGGTTGCTGCAGAGCACCAGAACCTTCTGAAACCAATGCCCATCAGGGTATCCACTTTTTCTTAATCCCTGAAGAAGGGCTCAGAGCTTTACCCTGCAAGGAATGAGAAGACAAGACCTGGCCTCTCAGTTTCTTTTCTGGCCCTTGGGAAAGGAACTTGCATCACACAGCATTTACATGGGTAATCTCTCTCTGAACTCTGAAGTGGACTAGGCAGATGGTGTGCATATTGGAAGCAAGTAAAATCTCTGGATAGGAAGCTATATTACGTCTGACTGGGAGCTGCATAATAGGGCTGAGAAGCCAAAAACTTCCAGAAATGCTTAAAAAGCTATGCTGATTATTGTAATTAATCAACTGTGTGCAATGATTAATACTAAAATTACAAACAATAGGGGAGGCCTAATGAAAATCTAGGTGCAAGTTTCGAGGTCTGCCTGCTACTGTGGCTCAGAGGAACTGAGGTAGTTGAAGATGCTTTTGCTCTATCCTTAATTTGGAGAGTTTTAGAAGAACAAAATTTGAAAGTGTAGTTCACCAGATTATGAGTCAATCTTCCCTTCCCTCAATGTGTTAACTATTCCTGCAGAAAATGGTTCAGAGCATGCTACCAGATCATGTTGCCAGATCTGCTTGAAACAGATTTGGCAGCATGAAAATGACATTTTAGTCAATAGGATACATAAATATTTTAAGATTCTAATAGAAACAGAATGAAAAAATCCCAAACCTCTTCTGCCCTCTTTTTTTTTAATATGCTCCACATTCTAGCACACACTTTTCACATTAGCAAAGGAAAAACCTGAGAGAGACCCATTCAGAAATGCCTTCACTTGAAAGTCTTTTAAACAGTTTTTTTGGAGGGCAACATCAAAAATAGTAATGCCTTTTCCAAACATGAAGAATGGCATTCTCTGCTACATGCAGATTTATGTCTTCTCTCTAGATGTTTCCTGTTTTAAAAATCTGAGAGACTACACAACTTCAAAAATAGTTAATAAAGGTTTCCTGTGTATCAGGAGTCACCTGTTTAGGATGAATAATGAAGATTCAGCCTAGCAATGCTTTAGCTGTTTCTTATACCAACTCTGATGGCAGCATGGCCATGGAAATGCAACAGTCTACCTGGGTTCTCATATTGGGACCAGTCACCATGTTGTTTGGATACCTATTAGAGACTTTCTGTTGTACGTGACAGACTTTCAGCAGCTCACATTAGGAAATGCTTGTGTATTGCTGCAGGCTTAATACACAGTAAACACCAGAAAATAGGAATGACAGTTTTAGGATTATTTTATTAAATGATCATTAGAAAACAAATGTGAATATTATGGCCAAAATGTGGAAACAGAAAGGAAAATGCTTTCCTTAGTCATTTGAGACCTGACCAGCCTAGAGATGGATTATTTTTTCCCACATTTGATTTATAATCTGACTTAGGCATTTCCTGAGGCCTTTGGTAGGGAAGATTTTGAGGAAATTATCAAAAAATAATGACTAATCTTGACTGTTTCTAATTGGCTCTGATACCTGTTTCAAGAACTGATTAACACTTTTGGGCACTGGCTGGTGAGGGTTAATGAACTGCTCTAGGCAAAGCCTTCAATTCTTGGAGAGGGTTGAGCAGAAGGCAGGAGCTGCTCAGGGAGTAATGGCCTGTTGAGGCTCCCTTCAAGAGAATGGAGGGCCTGATGCTGAACCATTACTTTGGAACTATTAGTAGAGACTTACTTGTGGGTGCTGAACCAGTCTATTGCTTGCTAGTTCCTTCAGAGAGTCTTGCTGTAATTTTGTATGTGTTTGTGTATGTGGTTTTCTTTTTGATCTTTGATAGCCCTGAAAGGTGTGGACTTCCACAGACTCAATGGCAGGGCTCTCTCTCTTACAGCCAAACCTGTGCCAGAGAAGGAAGATTAAAGGCTGTGTGAGTTTAAAGCTCGTCCCTCACCTAGGGTGCGCCCTGGGAGACCAGCTCTTTGCCAGGCACATACTGCCCTTACAGTCCGTCCAATCTCATTGGCTTCACTGATGTTATGTGGGATGTAAGTCAGGACAAATTTGGCACACTATATTTAAAGCTTGGTTTTTTTCAGGATTTATTTTTTAGCAGTTTTTGAGTTTTTTTGTAGATGTTTAAAATCAAGTGGCTTCTGGGTGTTTCCATTGTATATACTGTAATGAGTAATGTATATAATATAACTTATAATGAGAATCTCTTTGTAATGTTCTCTAGTGCATTTTAACATAGTACAGTTTCAAACAGCACTATGTTAAAGCGCACTAGGGAACCTTTAGTGTGCACCAGCCGGGCCTATGAGGACTAAGTAATGTACAACACATTAGCATGCTTAAGAAATCACATCCCTGTAGTTCTCATTACTGCTCCATGTAGGCAAGACATTAGACACAAGTAACCATTACCACTGTTTTTCCAGTGTTTATCCAATAAACACAGCCTTCATTTTTTTAACCCCAGGGATGTATTGTCTGTGTTTATTGGTTAAAACCAAAAATCAGACGCCCTAACTACGTTACATAAATGGTCTGTGAATTGTATTCTGCATTAAGCAAATGTGCATTCAGTCAGTTCTGCTAGATAACTGTCAAATAAAACAAATAGGATTTTTCCTTTAGATCTACAACCTTTGTAAAAGAGATTTCTTGTCATTTAAAACATTTCAAAAGCTCTTTGTCAGGATAGTTTGACTATCAAATTTGCAAGTGTAAATTGTCTCAAATATTCTAAGAGAATAATAATAAGACTTTACTATGTTGTTGGAAAATCATGTTCTGATTTAATGAACTGGAAACTGGCAGTAGGAGTCTCAGATGTTTTCTTTTTATGAAAAACTTAAAATCACTAAGGCTGTTTTGAGAGTACAAGAGAAATTATATATGTATTGAACTTGCTTCTAGACATCATCTTGCCATTGTAACATGCTATTTTAAACTGGAACTAGTTGTGTTGTGTACTTATTTCCGTGCAGTTCTTCATTTGCTCAGCAAGCTGCAGCCTGATGTGATATTTTCATTAATTGGCTCCAGAAGGTGATTTTGTAACTTCCTTCACTCCAGTTAGTTTTGAAATGCATCCTTGTATGAAAAGCCACTAGAGAACCAACCTTTGACTTCTTGAGGTGGCTCTTGTTTTTTATATGGACATGATGTATTGCTATAAAAGAACAGTAAATGTTGCTACTAATTTGTGGTTGTCTGTTGAATTTAGTTTGACATACTCTTCTAATTTTTTCAGGTTTATTCCAAGTTTTTATCATAAAAGTATGCAGACTCCTCTGACTTCTGGCAGCTCTTGGTTGCTATTAATTCCATATGTATTCTCTTACATAATTCATATTTTAGCCTGTGGTATATAATCCATTTGTGCATATTATCAGGGAAAGACAATAGTGAGAGTTTGCAAGGTATTATTTTTGGCATGAATTGCACTGAAATAGGACTGATGTGTATGTTTTTCTCAGACTGCATGTTAATGACTTTCTTTCTAGTGAATTGATTTACACAAGAGATTGGTTTTAAAGAATCTTCACCAAGCCATTCAATTACTTACATTTAAAACATTTTTAGTTTCATTTTTAAAAAAAAATATAATGCCTCGGAACTACTATAAGATGTCACTTTGAAGTGATACCAGTTTATTATTTAGAGTAATAAATGAAAGCTATATTTAGTTATTTTTTCCTTTACCAGTGTCATTTCATGGACCCATTTTTTCTGTGTAGCACCATTTGTCTACAAAAGATTATGGCTCCAGTCCAGCAAAATCCCCAGTGCTGAACTCCTACTGAAATCAGAGAGTTCCATATGCAGAAAGCTTGCAGGATTAGGCCCTTTATTGAAAGGATTCATTAATTAACTGATGATTTCTTCATGCTTAGTCACTCAAGGCCTGATTTCCCCTCCCATCTACCCCCCAAAAACTGGGATTTAAGTATCACTGTAAAGTTCACTGCTGTAAATTCAGAGTAAAGCACTGAGTCAATTTACACCAATGTTAGAGTGTAATTTTGCCATAGGTACCCAACTGAGTGTCTAAATGGCCAGTTTAAAGTGTCACTAGACACGTGTCCTCTGGGTACTGCACCTTAATACAGTGAGAGAGCCTGTGTGTTTCAGTGACCAGAGAACTGTGCCAGTGGGAGTTCTAACCTCTGGTAGAGCCACTCAAGCTCAAAGCACAGGGACCAGATGAAAAGGGGTTGAGTGATAGACCAAGGACCTATCCCTGTTAAAAAAAAAAAAATACTGTATAGAAACACAGAAAGGTAGCTATTTGAGCAAACAGCACGTTAGAGATGGTAGAGTCTTGTTCGTGCCCTAAATGATGTTTTATGGTACAGGAAAGATTCAGATACTAACTTAAACAAACTACATGTTTTTGCATACAGTTGTATGCCCGACATTCACAAAAGCAGGCCATCATGATTCTTCTCCCCTTCAGCTAGTCTTTTGTCTTGATTCTGCTTATTTCTGTCCTGTTCCCACTCTGCTTATCAGATAACACTGGTGTGCTAGCTGTGGCATCTGATTTCCTGGGGAGAAGTTATAATGTGAAGCTTATGCACACCCTTGAACTCGCATATACATTACATTAATGAGGTGGTATTTATGTTTGAAGGAGAGCCTTTATTCAGAGCCTATATTTTCAATCATTTGAAACTTTTTTTAAAATTACCTTTTGACTTAAAACTTCTCTTGTTTATTTATGCAGTGACATATTTGTGGATAGAGTTCCATTTGATTACTGTCTCTGAGATTTTTGAGATTTAAATAGACTTCTTGACATGTAATAATTTGTTTGAGGTTTAGTTTTTTATTTGCTTTCTGGTAACTGACTTCATTTGAAGATTTCTAACTTAATGAGGACATGTTTGTCTTATTTAAAAACCCTTTGTTTAGAAAGAAGAAGCTATAATTACTGCAGAACTGTATTGTACATATGCAGTATGTTTCTTCTGTTAAATTTTAATGATTCATGAAAATATGACAGTATAAATGTATGTTTTTTAGAATGTAGATTTTTTTTAATGTAGGAGGTTTGCATACACTTTTTAAAAATTGCTAATTAGTTATGTTTAAGAAAAATTAAAAATGTATGCTTGCAATTATTAGATGAAATGTTGTTCTCAGGTACACTAGAGGAACATCATTAATTTCAGGGGAGCTCAGATTTGCATTCATATGATTGAGAGCTCACTATATTTTAGTTCTTAAAAATAACATTTATTTGAGAAGTAATATATGTTGATGTTTGCCTTAAACAGCCGTTTTCTTTGGTCATATGAAATAACCATTTCTCTTAACTTATTATAGGAAGATGTCTCTGGTTGGCTAATACCAGGAGAAGGGTACACACCTGAACCAATGGAATATCATCACCTAAGTGAAATAGATGCTAAACTCCAAGTAGTACTCTCTAATGGAGATTTCTCTGCAAGTCACAGCTCCTGCTCAAAAGTCCCAAGCCAAATTTATCAGGTACAGTAATGCACAATGCCTATGAATTATAGATTTCTTTTTTGGAAGATATATTGAGGTTTAATGAAAATAAACATGTAGAAAAGTGAAGAATACACTTAAATATATCAGGAAGTTTCAGATGCAAAATCTGAGTACTGTAACTTGAATTTTATTAAGCATACAATGGACTTCAGTTGCTCTTTTATAATGTGGTGTTGCCATAGTTGCTGACAGCTCTGTCTTTTGGGGACTAAAATTGAGTTTCCTCTTTGTTTTTGAAGATTCAGACGGTTTTCCATGATCCGTTGCTGAAGTATGTGCAGTTAGAAACAGTAACAAATGTAGTGAGGATAATCCCCCTTCGGATGCTAGTAGTAAAAGGTGTTAAAGTTCTTTTACTTGGAAAAAAGAACTGTTCAGATTTTGTGCCTGGAGAGTCTAAATTCTTATTCTTGTTTTCCAGTAATGTAGTGTACTGTGAATTAATAGGCCTAAAGTTTGAGTTGACTAAAGCAAAATACTGGTGTGTGTTTTTGAAAATGCTGACTAGAAATGTATAGTACAGTGTTCATTCTTGTAAACAAAAGTAAATGAAGTGACATATCCCAATTTTTGCATCTCTTTACACAAATTTGTTCTCTTGTATTACATCTACCATGCTGTTGGAACAGATGTTTCTATAGAGCCATACATTTGCAAAACCATATGTCCTCAGTCATCTATCAGAGAAACAAAAATCTCTTTGAGCTAAAGAGAAGTGAATTTGTCTTATCCCTTGAGGTTTACAGTTTTTTTAAATTGTATCATTAGTTTTATTTTTACATTATTCTGAATTATCTCCTTTTTGGCATCCTGTTTCTGACATTTTGTCAGAATAATAGAAATGTTCCTCCAACTGTACGAGTGCAGGAGGAAGCTCTTCCTGATACTGATGTTAATGCGCTACTAGGAACAGATGTTTTAGTGTGTGAAGCAGCAACCCCCACTGTTTGTTAATTTAATCACATTCATAAATATGGTTAATATACATTGTTTTTAGGCTTATGGGTCCAATCCTGCAAACACTATCCAGAATAACACTCACAACCATGAGCAGTCCAGTTGAAGTCAATTGGACTATTCATGATAAGAAGCACTATGTTTGGCCACGTTGGACCTATCATTGCTTTTGCAGAAAAATGCTCTAAAGTTTTTGAGTTGACTTGACCACAAAAAACACCACCACCACCACACATCTGAAATACTGTGTATATGTGCTTTTTAGACAGTTTAAAAACATTTCATTACCTTTTAGGTATGTTATGAAAACTAAAGAACTGTAGAGTGTCTTAATTCCATAAATAAATATTCTATACCACTGATTACAAATTGATCATAAACTGGCAGTTTTGAAGTACATAAAGGGGTTGGGTTTTTTTTGACATTCTTATTTAGGAAATTATTTGCAAGGTTTTATATGGTATCTTTGTTTTTACGCAAATATTCTTTCTAGCAAGAGAGCCATTTGGATGAAATGTACCTAACAACTGAGCCCTTTAAAAGGACTTCATTAATTCAGTCCAGCATCCTTTCATACTCTCTATTTAAGTGTGGTGATAGGTTTTATCTAAACTTTGTGTTAACCAGTTGGTACCCAGATAATTGTTCTCAAACTGTAATTACTGTACATATATAATCCTGTACATATATAATCCTCTCACCACCTCACTCCTAATGAAGCCTTGATCTTCTGCAGCCTAACACCAACAGAACCCTTTCCTCCAATCCTTTTCAAATGCCTTTTTGACAGTCACTTTTTATTAAATAGACAAGAGCAACAAGTAATCCTTATTACCTCAGAACACTAGGGAATCTTTTCACATCTACAGAAGAGAGATAGAAAAGCCAACTTCGGAGAGGGTTCTATTTTTTGTGTGGACTTCAGGATAAAGCTGACCTGGGAAAACTGCAGTAGTCTATGAAGAGCAAAAGACTGAGAAAGTTTTTGTCCTACGTCTCCTTCTCTCCCAAAAGTCCTTTAAAAAGGGCAAGGTCAGGTAACTTTTTTTCTTCCAAAACGGTTCTAAAATCCACCCTTTTTGATATGTCCAAAGCCTTATCATCTCCTGCCTCAACTGTGGCAATCTCTTCATCTTGGATGTTTCAATACTAGCCTCTGCTCCTCCTGTTCATTCAAATTGCTGCTGCCAAAAGTCTTTCTTGTCTGTTGCTTCAAGGTGTTGTCTCCTCTGAGCCACTCCACTGCAATTCAAACTTCTTGTACTTGCCTTCAAGGCCTTATCACATAACCCCTCTTTACATCACTGAGTTGGTTTCCTTTCGCTTTTCCTCTGCTCCATAAGCGATTTCAGCCTTGATACCCCCTTTATTTAGTTTTGTGACAGGGCCTCCCTTCTGTCCCTTATTCTTGGAATGCTTTCTCCAGTTTGTCAACCAACATCCCTGACGTCAGTGAAATCCCTCATTAAAAACTCATTTTGCCATGTTTCCTACAGAACTGAGGTTGAAGAAAGGTAATCAAACTAAACAATAAAGGAAACAGAACTTATCACCCATTTCTATCCTTGCTTCTCCTTTCCCTTCTTTCTATTGTCTATGTAACCCTTATGTTTGTCATATTGTATTTAGGTTGTACACTCTAAGGTAAGGTGACCAGATGTCTTGATTTTATAGGGACAGTCCCAGTTTTTGGGTCTTTTTCTTATATAGGCTCCTATTACCCCTCACCCTTGTCCCGATATTTCACAGTTGCTGTCTGGTCACCCTACTCTAAGGTCACTGTCTTTTCAGTGCTTTGTAAGGCAACTAGCACGTTTCTGGGTGCTTGAAAAATAATAATAGTTATTGGGGTTTGAAAGAAGAGAACATTTGCTTCAAGTATTTCCTGTTGAATGCCCTGGGGATTTTCCCTTTCCTGTAATCACTGTGTTGAACTTTTAGAATGAATAACTTGATTTATAAATTTTAACTGTGACAGATCTGCTCCACAGTAGATATAATGTGCCCCAGGATAAGAGCATCTCTTTCACCGATTGTACTGCTGAAGATTTATAGGAGGATGAGCGTATATAATATGAGATTAGGTAACCAATAATACATGCAAGGGCATGGAGTTACGGTGTTTTGCATGCTTCATCATTTAGCCAAATGCTAAGCAAATAAAAAGTGCCTAAATACAGTTACCAAAAAAGGGAAAATATTAAAGAATAAACCAGGAAAAAAACGCACCTTCTTTTAGCACTTGCCTTCCACACACCATCATTTGGTAGATAAGCTACAGTTAGTAGTAATCACTCAAAGTGAGCTTTGAAGTTATATTAATTTTAGAAACACAAAAACTATGGTAAAATAACATTAAGGTTCTAAAGTCAAGCACTCGAAAGTTAGGAAATGCTAGAATTGAAGTTGCCTACATAACCTTAATTTAGCCTGCTTGGGCATTTCTGCATTATGTCTTTAATTACATGATGGCATGCTATGTTTTCCACAAAATGCCTGCCTCCATCACTGCACAGAATGCACCTGCTCTGGGGATGACTCAAGTTTATGTATTGAAAGTGTCTGATTGTTTGTAGAACCTCTGCCTCATATGTTGCAGCAGTTAAGTGATTCGTGAAGGAGTTATGGGATTGTGGGAAGAGAATTGATAGTCTCACGATTAAAGCAGTTGAATGCTGCCCTGGAGATTTAGATTTTATCCCTATCTTTGCCTCAGAGTTCTCATGTGATGGTAGGCAAGTCACGTAAACCAAACTATTTTTTTCCACAGATGGTCACTAATTGTGCGTTTCTCATCTTCTGGGTGCCCAAAGTGAGACCCTAGGATCTGACTTATAAAAATGCTGAATACTCCCAATGGCAGCTGAAGTCAGTGGAAACTTTGCTTTGAATGTATAAAATGATGTGTAATGCTAAGTGCTCTGAAAAATCAGGACCTCAGTATCTCAAATTGGGCTCCTAAAATTAGTGGGAACTGGTCACCATAATCTCTCTGTGCCTCAGTTCCTCACTTATAAAATGGGAATAATACCCCCGTCCCTTGCCTTGCAAGGATGCTTTGAAAATTAATGTTTGTGAAGCACTCTGATACTATAGGTATGATCACCACAGAAAACCCAGGAGAAAATTAACAATTCTGTGTTACAGGATTTGAATAGTGTGCAGTAAATAAAGCATTGCACCACACATTAGAAAAAATGAAGTTGAAGCAAAATACTGAATAGCTGTTTATTAAGTGAGAACCTTCCATCCTGGGCAGTACTGGACTCGACACAGGCCTAGACATACCTCCCAGAAGCGAGATTCTGGGCCGTAGGTGATATCATTCGAAGTCTCAGGCAGTTCCCTACCACCACAGCAAGGAATTCCCTGAAACTGCCTGAAACTCCTGGGACATATGACCACTCGTACATGCAACACAACAGGACACAACAGGAAGTGTCAGCAGTTTTGCTTCTTCCTGAATCACAGCCTAGGGTCCATCGTGGGTGCATTCCTCCTCCTGTGGGGAGACCACCTCCTATATGTGTTCCCTACCATTCCTCTCGTTCACAAGGTGCTCCTCAGAGTATGAAGGGTTGAAGCTTCGGTGATATTAATAGCTCCAGCCTGGCCCTGCCAATACTGGTATACACCCCTCCTCGAAATGCCTGTGGAAGCCCCGATTACCTTACCACTCTTCCCGGACTTGTTAACTCAGAATCACAGCCGTCTGCAGCACCCAAACCTCGATTTGTTGCACCTCATGGCGTGTTAGCTCCATGGCTGAACCTGATGGAGCTCTCCTGTTTGGACCCTGTCAGACAAGTCCTCCCTGGCAGTAGGAAACCTGCCACCAGGGTTACCTACCTGGCCAAATGGAAGAGATTTTCAGTCTGGTAGGCTGTTCTCCTCTGTGGGCCAGATAGTAAAGGGGGGATGTGTAGCATATCAAAACAATGAGTTACACATGCAGGAACCACCTCATGTTACAGACCTCCCAGGCTAAGGACACAGATTTGACAAATTCTTTTTGAGAGGCTGTGTGGCTAAGTGGATGAGACTTGGAGTTGCCATATTAGAGACCTAGGGCGAAAACTTGGGGGCCCCTGAAGTTTCTGTCAGAACTCCCTTTTACTTCAGTGGGCCCAAGATTTCATCCTGAGCTTCTATTCCCAGCTCAGCCAGAAACCACCTTGTTTAACGTTCCGGTTATTTTTTCTGTAAAATGGGGGGTGGGGCTGATACTTGTCTCCTTCCTCAGGTAGGAGGATAAAGGTCTGTTTCAGTAATGAGGATTGTGAAGGGCACACAATTATTTTACTAAAAATACTACAGAATTATTACCACAAGTGAGTAGAAGTATTAAGTCTACATCGCCTGTCTCCCACCCATTGGGCTTTCCCTTGGGCAACAAGTATCTTGCTAAGGGGCAGGGAAAGATCCATTTTGTCTATGTCCCGAGTGGAGGCTCATTTCTGTGTGATCACTTCAGAATGATGCTTGGAGTGTAGTGGGGCCTGGAACTGTGCACCGTGCAACTGGAATGTTCAGAGAAGTGTTGTGTTTGTTGTTTTTAAAGCACCAAGTCAAACATTTTTCAGAGGGTTCTCTTTTCTAAGTTAGATTTTCAGATGGACAACCCGCTTTCCCCCCTCATCCCACTCCCAGAAGTATAACAATTTCCTGTAACTGGAGACTGTCCCAAATGCTACTCTGTCAGTTTTAAAAAAGAGGATCTTGTTGATAGAACTAAGATATGATTTCAATATATAGGATGTCAAAATAAAACATGAACCCTATCAGATGCTATCATTTAATATAAAAATACTAAATTTGACTAGGGGTCTAAATATTTGACAACAGAAACATGTTATACTAAAATATTTCAGGGTACAGGACTGTTTAGAACTATATCTATATTAATCTAGCTCTTTCCATTGCACTTCATTCTCTTTTGCCTGGATTGATATATTTTTAATCACTGTGGATACAAAGAAGAAACATCTGTGCTTTTGAGGTTTCTGTGAACTTCTAAAACAAAATAACTAAAGCAACAACAGTGCAACTGATCCTTCTTCAGAGCAAACTGGAGTATCCTCTGATACCTTTTTCAATTTTTTCATGGCATTTCCTGTTTTTCTAACAAAATAAATCCCTTACTTTATTTCTAGAAACCTAAACTAGCATAAGTACTTCCTAAGATCATTTTTGGGAACAGTTCGTCTTGCACCAAGCATTCTGGCCAAATGATGTTGTGGCTAATGTGTGTGATAATTTGGAACATTTTCAAGCATCTGCTATTTTGTTTTAACTTCTCCCCAAACCGTACTGTATAGTTGAACTGCAAGCTCTCTCTATATAGTTGTCTTTTTCCTGTGCAGCCTGCATCTCACTATATGTAACTGTTAATATACTTCTATGACACTTTGAAAAAGCATGCACTATCTTTTTTGCTCCCCACCCCCTCCTCAATTAAAAATGGGATGCTGTAATTGTGTAACAAGGTAGTCTGCCCCTTTAAGGACTGGACATCTGGGGACAACCAGCCACATTCAATTATCGGATCAGCTGGGAAGGGTTCAGGTGATTCCTATAAAGGGCTGAGAGAGCTGCAGGAGAGAGATTGGCTTCTGTGGCATGTCCTAGAGTAATGGAGAGACATTCGGGCATCTGGGCCCCTGCAACCCAGAGAGCTGTTTTTGGCAGAGCTATTCAACCTACTATAGCACAGTGAAACCCAGACTGTGGCTCATGAACTGCAAGTGGCTCTTTAATGTGTCCTGCAACATTTTGCAGCACGGGGTGTCAAAACACTGTATTGTTTAATTATTACCCAATGCAAGTTATTAACCATCAGGATCCTTTTACTATGTTATTAACCAGTTAAGTTATCAACTGGCACTAGGGTATTATCTTATTTGCTGTGAGAATAGTGTGTGTGTGTGTGTGTGTGTGTGTGTGTGTACACTAAATATTTCCCATCATACTGTTTAAATATGAATATATAGTACTGTAGTAGATGAAACAATGAATTCACACGATTGTGACTCTCTTTTGGGTAATGTTGATTGCTAATTTTGCTCCTGAACCACTGAGGTTTGAGTGTCATTGCTCTAGCATATATTCTCCCTGGGACTATTATTTGGCCAGATCCACAATTTAGGCTTAGTGTTGTAGTGCCTAATATTAGGTAATGGCTTCCCCGTGGGCACTTCAGCCCAGAGCCCACTGAGGCTGCTTATACAATGTATGTGGTGAATTAGGGATCTACAAATGGGATTCACAAAAGCTATCACACTGAGCAAGGAGCTGCCTAAGCGAGCCAGTATGAAATGCTGAGAAGAGATGTATAGCCTAAATCCTGGCCCTCAATGGGAGTTAAGTGCCCAAGGCTATTCAACAGGAGGCACTTATCTCTGCAAACTGTCTCCTAGAGTTAGGGATCTAAGCCAAGTCAGTCCTTTTGCACAGAAAATGAGGAGGTGGTACTCCCCCTTATTCCATATAAACCAGTAGTTAGGGCACTCACTCGGGCTATGGGAGGCCCAGTATCAAATCCCCAGTGGGTCTGCTTTGGAGCAGGGATTAGAACTAGGACTGTCAAGCAATTAAAAAAATTAATTGTAAGATTAAAAAAATTACATTGCGATTAATTTCAGTTTTAATCGTACTGTTGATAATAGAATACCATTTATTTAAATATTTTTGATGTTTTCTACGTTTTCAAATATATTGATTACAATTGCAACACAGAATACCAAGTGTACAGTGCTCACTTTATATTATTTTTTATTACAAATATTTGTACTGTAAAACAGATAAAAGAGTATTTCTGTTCACCTCATACAAGTACTATAGTGCAATATCTTTATCGTGAAAGTGCAATTTATAAATGTAGATTTTTTTTTTACATACCTTCACTCAAAAATAAAACAATTTAAAACTTTAGGGCAGTGTTTCTCAAACTTTTTGTGCTGGCAACCCCATTTGGACTTTAAAAAAAATTGTGATCTCTTCCCACCCATCACCATCCACGCGCGCACGAAAAAATTCGGATCCCTTTACCTCCAGCCTTGTGGGGTTTGGGCCTGTAGCCCCCTTGGGGTGCAGAGCTCCAACCTTCAGCCCTCCTCAGGATTCCAGGCTTCAGCCCTGCTTGTGGCACAGGACTCTGAGCTTCGTGGTTAAGACAGCTTACAGAAATGTAGGAAATTTGCTGTGTGAGGGAGCATTAGGGTTTTTTTTTTGTTTGTTTTTTTTGGTTTTTTTTGCAATGAAGAGCAACAAATTTATAAACGGTGTCTGTAAGCCCGAGATAGAATTTCTGCCATGTAGCTTAATTCAGTGCAGCACAAAGTCTAAATTCTTCTGACATGGGTGCAACTCCTATTGGAGATGAATTTGACTCATGAGGTGAAATCCTGGCTTCACTGAAGTCAATGGCAAAACTCCCATTTGCTTCTTTGGGGCAAGAATATCACCCATAGTCTCTGAAGAAAGAATAGTGTAGTCATGATGATGAATAATAAAAAGAACATGGTTGTCGTTTCTAAATCATCTGTTTTTGTTTCCGTTTAGAATACTATCACTAATTTAAGAAATTTAGCCTCCAGTGTGTGTAATAAATCTGTCCATTTTTTCTGCCAAGAATTGTACTTTCAAAGTAGATTCCCAAAATCAAATTGTATCATTTACAAACATTTAATTACCATAAGCTCCTGGAGAGAACTGCTTCTTGTCACTGTTAGCTATATTTTCAGGTTCTAGGAATTATGCTGTGACTTTGTTTCTGAAATCATTAACAACTGGCTTTAAACCTACAGTACTGCAGTTTGGGTATTACAGAAGTGTACTTTATTAATCTCTTTGCAATCAGTCCAGTTGGATATTGGTTAATATTCTTTTTTTACTTAGAAATGGTTCTCATGAAAACCTTATTTCTATCAGAAGCATTTCTCCTTATGCCATCTTAATTAAATAATTTTACAAATGCCTGTCTCTTAATTTGTTTTGTGTTCCTTAAAAATATCGATTCAGCTTAATACAATTTTGAAAAAATGGGATGGGAAACGTAAGATTTATAGGGTAGAATAAATTGTCTGACCTCATTAACTAAAGACACACTATTGTCTGTTTGCTAGGTTGGGACAACTGGATGCAGAGTTGGTATGGTGATTACAAATGCCAACTTGAAGAACTGGAAAACTAATCTGGGAATAAAGTAAACCCAGAATCAGTGAACAAGGAGTGTCTCAGAACATCTGCATGCTTGATTGTGATTATGGCTATGATTTAGTCATGGGTATTTTTAGTAAAAGTTGTGGACAGGTCATGGGCAATAAACAAAAATTCATGGCCTGTGACCTGTCCATGACTTATACTAAAAATTCCTGTGATTAAATCTTGTGGGAGAGGCTCTGAAGAGCCATGGAGGGAGGGTTCACTTCTAAATGGCAGTGTTGGGGCGACCCTGGGGGGTGTGTGCCCAGGGCCAGTGACACCTGCTGCCAGGGGCTGCGACCCATGGCTGCTCTGGCCAGCTGCCTGGGGATCACTGACCAGGGCCGTCGACTGCAGCTGCTCCAGCTGGCCAGGGACAGCTGCCCTGGACCGCAACTGCTCCAGCCAGTCAGCCCGGGACTGCTGCCTAGGGCTGTGGACTACAGCTGCTCCGGCCAACCTGGGACTGCTGCCAGAGGCCGCCGGAGCAACGGTTGATATGGCTGTCCTGAGGGCCACATGAGTTGATGGCCCTGGAGCCAGCAGCTTGGGTGGCTGTGGGGCCAGCCATCCTAGCCCCTGCAGAAGTCACGGAGGTTGCGGAAAGTCACGGAATCCGTGACTTCCACGACCTCCATGACAGATACCGAGTCCTAATTATGATATGAAGGCAGTCACAGCAAACCTCTTGGATCTCCATTTATCTTTGATAGGGGCTTATTTCATTAGAAAAACTGGACATCTTAGTCACAGCAGTCAGCTACAATAACCAGATGAATTATATAAGTAACTTGTCAAAAGAGCAAAAGGTTGCTTAGGGAGCTCATGTTTTCATTAAAGAATCCTCTGGCAGTGTGTGCTCCTAGCATGCCCACTAGCATGGTGGATTAGATGAGCAGGTACGTATACTCTCAGTAATGGATGCTGTTTAGAAGCAGTTTAACAGCATTGGTAGATCAATGGGACTTGTAATCAAAGGACCTGTTTGTGCCACAAGAGAATTTCAGGGCAAAATGTATTTTATCAGGTGTCTTTGTCAGAGTAAAGAGTGCAGTATTTGGGAAATGGTGGTCATCTTGGGTTGTCATCTTTTCCATCTTCACTGTTACTCAGCTCATTACCTTTTGGTAACATTATTCTTTTCTCCTCTTCCTCACTTTCCCCCTAACTCCCCACCTTATAGCCATACCCTTGCCAGATACTTTCTTTTTTGTGTATAACAGGGGTCGGCAACCTTTCAGAAGTGGTGTGCCGAGTCTTCATTTATTCACTCTCATATAAGGTTTTGCGTGCCAGTAATATATTCTAATGTTTTTAGAAGGTCTCTTTCTATAAATCTATAATATATAACTAAACTATTGTTGTATATAAAATCAATAAGGTCTATAAAAGATTTAAGAAGTTTCATTTAAAATTAAATTAAAACGCAGAGCCCCCTGGACTGGTGGCCAGGACCCGGGCAGTGTGAGTGCCGCTGAAAATCAGCTCACGTGCCGCCTTTGGCACATGTGCCATAGGTTGCCTACCCCTGGTGTACAACAATTCTAAATTCTGTCCTTTCTTCATCTCTAAAGTTAAAATCCCTTTTGAGGCTTTATTAATCCATAATTCAGATTACTGTACATTCTCCTTTTTTGCCTTCCACATTGTACCCCTGCAGTCTAACTAAACTTGTTCTTACTGACATCATCTTGCTTGCCCACTGCTTTGACTACATCTCCTCCTCTTCAACTCATCCCTTAGCTTTGTCTTCCTTCTGACATAAATTATAAGGTGATTGCTTTGACCTTCACAGTTCTGCCCAGCTCTGCTCCTGCCAATATTTTCTCATCCCTCACTGCTCTACTGAGTTCTTTCTGACAATCTCATTTGCATGTTCCTTCCCTTCCATTGTGCTTCCTTCTATGCCTCAAATGCCCTTGTCATCCTGATCTGGCAAATTTCAATCCTTCCATTTTTAAATCCATCTAAGCATAGTTCTTGTACTGACCTTTACTGTTAGTCCTCACTAGTTTTGAAGTCCTTTAATATTACATATGTACAAAAGTCAAAATCTGCTGTGTTGTTGAGTAACCACATTGTTGCCTGGTTGTCTTTGTGCTTTTTTGTGGTACATGGTTTGTCTTGAGGTTAAGTCTTGCTCTCATTGAAGACAATTGCCATTTTGCCATTGATTTAAGTGGGGAAAGGGTCAGGCTCTTAACTTTGTTTAATTCTGTGTTCTGTGTGTGCTGCTGGTGCACAACAATAATTCTAAAGAGAAATAGTCATAGTGTTTATATTCCTTTTTCACTAAGCTGCAATAACAAATCATGTAATCCATTCAATCTGTCTTGCTAATGAACTACCTAGATAATAAGTTCTACCTCTGATAACTTCTCAAATTTACACACATTTAATTCCCTTACAATTGTTTAAAAATATTCAAATTGTCATAGCTTCGATATAGTAAACATTTCAATAATCATCTGAATGATGTTTGAATACATATTTGACTATTTCTGTGCTGGGCAGTGGAAAAAATAGTCTGTTTTGTGTATTCATACAAGTTGACTGTAAGGTATGTGTCAGAATTGTTAATGTAACCCTAACTCATGGTTTCCCTGTTATATTTTTCTTAAGTGGGTCTGTTTATGTGCCCTGAGCATGCATACCCTGCACAAAAGACAGGAGAAGGAGGAGGAGGTTGTACTCCCCTGCCTTTATGTCAAATACCCAGTGGTTAGAACACTCACCCAAAATGTAGGAGACCCAGGTTCAAATCATCTGTCTTCTGGTTCAGAGCAGGGACTTGAACGTGAATCTCCTACCTCCCTGAGGAGTGCCTTAATCATTGGAATATATAGAGTTAGACTCTTAATTTCTCCTGTTGAAACTGTTCCCAACAAGACATGCTGCTTTGGACTAATTTGACCTTTTATTACTATTTTATAATTATTATAATTATTTATTTGTATTATGGTAGTGCCTAGGGGCCCTGTTTGAGAATTCAGACAATATGTGCTTGTTTTTCAGAAATGAAGTAAAAAGACATATGACAAGAAACAAGTGGCTGGAACAGATAGATTTGGGCATGAGGAGAAGGGGTTCATGAGCAAACATTGAAACAAGCAGCTTTGAAATGTTAAACAGTAGGCATAGACTCATAGTTCACTGTCTGCCTAGTGATTGTCAGCTGGCAGGGATTGGTAGGCATTACAGCAGAGTTTTTAAAGACATGTTTGGAGTAGGATAAAGTAGTAGCTTTAGGTAACCCAAATATGCCCTTCTTCCTCATAGGACCATATAGCATATACCAGAAAAGCAACAAGACTCAAACATGTTGAGTGACTATAATGGGGTGAAATGATGGGGGTGGGGATGGAAATATGTCACAGTTACCTTCCACATCTATTATTTCTCCTCCAAGCACTATGCAGTGGGACTTCTCATGAGCATGAAGTGAAGCATGTATGTAAGTGTTTGCAGGACCAGGAACAATGCCAGTAAAAAGTCTTGTTCAGGACAATGTGCAGGGGGAAAAAATGGAACTTGGAGCCAATAACTTTTGAGTTGAGTGGCTTCTCTCATCATTACCCTTTTAAAGCTATGTCATATTGAGATAAAAACATATTTTGCAGATTTACATGCAATTTAAGCTCTATTCATTGAAGTCGAAATTCATATTAAAATATCCACTGCTATCCATAAACTCAAAACCTCAAATAAAATTAATAGTGAAGCAAAATGAGTGGGAAATACAATATAATGTTTAGTGACCTTGCAGTACCACTAACTGTGTTCTCCCTCTCTATATATCTTGTAACAGTTATTTTCCTAAACAAATTATAATCACAGCTATAATCCACACTGAATGGTATCCATAGAACTGGCACCATCTCTGTAAGTATGCAGATTATGAAGGTGGATTTTGAAATTTGATTTCATTGCAGAAATAGGTGTAATTTGTAAAAAAAATGTAAAGTCACAATCTTTTCTATTTTGCCAAATAAATGGGTTTTCTTACATTGCAGTCATGGGAGAAAAAAAGCCGTACATCAACTCCGAATAAATGCTGTGCCTGAAGAGGAGTAACTTTTAATCTTTATTATTGGTTTCTTGAGCCACTTCTCCATTCATATTGAAAATATGAAGATGATATACTGGTATATTGAATTAATGTATAGAAATAGAGATATGTGGTGCAGTTCTTGGTATTCTACCCTGCAAAGATGTTAATCGTGCATGCCTGTTGACTTCAGTCCACTTATGTAGAGAGCTAAATATGCATTTAGGTACCTAGCCATAGGTGGTCATTATTGAGAATCTTGGCTGAAGATAGCTCACCCTATTGAGGGTTAAGCTGGTTCAGTTTGAGGAGATTGCAGGCTTCAATAGATGACTCTTATACCTTCTTCCGCTGTGCTTGAGATTTCTTGGAATTGTGATACTGGGAGCCATTGTGTGATAGCTTTTGTACTGTCAAATACTCACTCTGAGAAATAAACTCCATATGTCATGATTCACTGGTGTTATGGTTTAAAGCCCCTTAAAGTCACTTATTTGTCATATGCATTTTGGCCAGAAAATATATTGTTTTTAAACAGTCACACTTTTTACAAACTGTAGCCTATATGCTGAGAAGTTTTCATCTGAATCATTAAATCTAGAAAACTGTCCCTCTTTCCAGTTAAGTATAGTACAGGAACTCCTCACTTAAAGTCCTCCCGGTTAACGTTGTTTTGATATTAAGTTGCTGATCAGTTAGGGAACATGCTTGTTTAAAGTTGTGAAATGCTCCCTTCTAACGTTGTTTGGCAGCCACCTGTTTTGTCCACTGCTTGCAGGAAGAGCAGCCCGTTGCATCTAGTTGGTGGGTGGTTGGAACCAGGAACCTAGGGTGGACCCCTATCAGCTCCCCACTCCCCTAAGTTCCTTGTGGAGCAGCTGTCCCTCCCTCCACTGCCATGTGCTGCTCATGCCTTTTGCCTTGCAGCTGCTCCCAGAGACTCCTGTTTGCTGTACAGGGGAAGGGGGAAGAGTGGGGCTAATGTCAGGGTGTTGCCCCCTGCTTCTGCATCCTGCTTACCCCAGATTCCATAGAGCGGAGGGGGGGGACACACACAATGGTGTGAGGGAGCTTCTAGGCAGTAGCTGCGATCTCAGCAAGCTGATTTAATTAACAAGGCAGTGTACTTAAGCCTGGGGTCAGCTACTTAAAGGAGAAATGCATATTTTTTCTCTCACACACAGGGTATGTGTGTCTTTCTGCCCTCCCTCCTTTCCTGCTGCCTTGTAGAGTGTTGTGAGAGTTAACCCTTGAGGGTTAATTGCTAGTTCATTTAGCAGTAAGGCATTCCCTGGGAAATATCCCACCCTCTGACTCCTCCACCTCAGCCAAGCTTCACAATCATCATCACTGTGTACCAGTATTAAATTGTTTGTTTAACATTTATACTGTGTGTGTGTGTGTGTGTGTTATATAACATTATATATATTGTTATGTATATTGTGTGTTATATAACATTATATATATCTGGAACATAACCCCCTCATTTACATTAATTCTTATGGGGAAATTGGATTCGCTTAAAATTGTTTCGCTTAAAGTCGCATTTTTCAGGAACATAACTACAACGTTAAATAAGGAGTTCCTGTACTTAGTTTCCTTTACTGAGGAATATATGTTAATCAGGAATTGATGAGTTGCTTTTGAAAATAAGAGTGATTAATTAGACTAGGATTTTATTTAAAGTGTTGGACATACTCTCTTGGGTTAAAGGTAATTAGAGTTTGGCAATTTTTTTTGCTCTTACTTTGACTACACTATGACTTGGATTCTTATACCGAATCCTTGGTTACCAAAGGCAAACTCTGTTTTTGTCATTTGTAGATTTGCGATTTTGTCAATATTTAGCATTCCCTGTTGGCTAGATTCCATTCTGGTCTTACATTGAATGTTACCTTGATCCCGCGAACAGTCCAGTTGATTTCAATAATTAAGGTAATACTGTGCGTAAAAACATTAGAATCTGTTCCCAGACTACTGAATATTTGCTCTGTAGTAGTGGTTGCAGTCCAGCTGCATGTGTGCCGCATGGCTTAGCTCTGGGTTAGGGGATGGGTTTTGTCTTTCATGTCCCCACATAGATCCATTGTGCAAAGGCTGTTTACTCAGGCTTCGTATCGGAGAGAAACATTTTAATTGAGATTTTCAAAAGCACTCAGCATTGTCCTAACTGGTCCCACGGAAGTCAACTGGAGTTAAACCAGTGCTGTGTGCTGTTGAAAAGTCCTCCCTCCGTGAAATCTTCAATATGAATGTTTATTCTTCTCCTTTACAAGTTTGAACAGAGTAAATTAATACTCTTTTTGGAAAAAATACTGTTTGATATTTAAATACTATTAACATACATTGACCAAAATGTGAAACTAATCAATTTTGCATAAATATTTATGTTCTCTCACCTTTTTCTGTAAAGGTCTAATTAGCTTTTTTTCTGCTTTAACACATATATTTTAAGATGTTTTAGCTGTGTTCACTCTTACTTTTGTCAGGAATCTCTGGCTTATGCAAACAGAAGTTTGGAAGCAGTTCCAGGTGAGAAGGCCCTGCGAGACACACATGAGCAACGTGAGCAACAAAACCGACTTAAAGAGATTAATCAACAGCTGAAAAATCTGGAGGGAAATCTTGTAAGTTTAAGCTTGAAAACTGTTCTGGAGCTTAAAATTACGTATGCTTATAAAATTAACCCCAAAAGAAGAAATATATGATACAAGTTTCTCTAGTTTTGAGAGATTCCCAGTTCTAATGATACTCCCCATTTATATATAGGAAATATCTCTCAAACTCTCTTTTAGAATGGAAGAAGCCTTTCAAGAGTGACTGCTATATATACATAAAGAAGTAGATATTTGAAGTACTTTCTAATAACTTACAGGATTTAGTGTAGTTTCTTCACATGTTTGAAATAATTCATTGTGCTCCAACATTAACTCTGTGAGCTAGTTTTGTTTAATTTGTATGATTTTTTTTAAAAACTGACAATTATTTACCTAGCCCAATACAGTACCTGAAGACCAATAGGAGGCAAGAAAGTTAAAATGTTAGTAAGTGTATAAAATGTGAATTGCAACGCAGTAACACTTTCGAAAAAAACTGGATAATTTCTCAGTCTTAACAATAATTATTTTGGAGTAAGAGAAGTGGGAGAAAGAGAAATGAAATTTACAAAGATCCTCTAAGCAGAAAATATATTGTATTTATACCTAAAACATAGAGCAAGGGTTGACAACAAGCCCAAACCGTGGTGATCATATGAATCTTCCAAATAACATATCAGACTTCTTTCCCTTTAACTCTAATTTGTGGACACATTTTTCTGTTATAGCTTGAAAGCAGTGTCATAGCAAAACTAATGCTAGGTGAACTGCAATGTTCAGATATTTTGTTTAGGGTAAGTTTCTCAGAGTTGAAGAGCAGCTGCTTATTTTTATTACTAGATTATGAAGCCAGAAGGGACCACTGTGATGATCTTGTCTTACCTGTGTAACACAGACCCTAGGACTTCCGTGAATTAATTTGTGTGTGAACAAGAGCATGTCTCTTAGAAAAAAATCCAATCTTGCTTTAAAAATTGCCAGCGATGGAGAATCTACCACAATCCTCGGTAAATTGTTCCAGTGATTAATGACTCTTTCTATTTTGTGTCTTATTTCTAGTGTGAATTTATCTAGCTTCAACTTTTAGCCATGGATCTTGTTATACCTTTGCTAGACTGTAAAACCTATTATCAAAGTTTTTTTCCCCATGTAGTTACTTATGGACTGTGATCAAGTCACTTTTGTCTCTTTAAAGTAAAGAGATTGAGTTTCTTGAGTCTGTCACTGTAAGGCCTTGTGGAGCGGCTTTGCTACGGTTTGTCTCTCAGCGGGGCTGTGGGGTATCCCACCGCCTTGCTCTAGTTTGCTGGCTGTCGGCTCTGCAGTCGGGGGGAATAACGCAGACTCGGTTAGGGGCTGAGGCCCTTGGAGCGGGGGCTGAGTCAATAGTCAAATGGTGGCCCAGGCCCTGGATCAGGGCGGGGCAACAAGCAAACAGTCAGAGACTCAGGCCTTTAAGCAGGGGCCGAGTCAGTAGTTACATAACAGAAGGTCCTAGCCTCTCCAGGCCAGGGAAAAGGGGGAGTCTGCCACCCAAGGGATGGGTGGCAGGGGGGATGCAGGCCCTCCCACTCCACTGTGTCCCAGCCCGGGGCCCTAGCAGTGGCAAAGACTCGCTGCTGTCAGCGGGGATCCTGGCCGCAACACACTGACATAGGTTCAGACAGTGCTGCAGCCAGAGTGGGGTCGGCTGCCTCCAGGCTACTTCTGCACTCCACCTCGTAGGGTACCTGGGTCATGTTAGCATCCTCGGCTGTCTCGAACAGCATCGGTTCCTCGGGGTAGCTGGCACGGGGCAGGCTCGGCCAGTCCTCCTTGGGGTAGCTGGCACGGGGCAGGCTGTCTCCCAAGAGGGAGCTCGGTCACAGACATCTGGCCTCTGCGGTGGCTGGTTCTTCACTGAGCTCTGCAGGTGAGCTTTTATACTTCCGGGTCTGCGCCATGACCTCTGAGGGACGGGCGCAGGACCCAGTGGCTCCGCCCACCTTGGTGTTAGGGGAGGCTCGTCTCTCAGCGGGGCTGTGGAGTATCCCATCGCCTCACTACAGGCCTCTTTTTCCAATCTTTCTTGTGGCTTTTCTCTCAACTCTGTGCAATTATCAACATCTTTCTTGAATTGTGGACATCAGAACTTGCTTGCTGGAGAAGCACTCTAGAGAGAGAGGTTAGACATGGTGTGGGATGCAGGGAAGCTTTCAGCCCATGAAGAGCTGTGAAAAAGGCATGTAAAGAGATAATACATGGAAGTTCTGGGGAGGATGAAATATAAGGAGAAGGTTAAGGACAATATGATTCTAGTATAGGCTGGAGACTCATTGTTGTTAATGGTTCTTACTTAGGACCCTTCCAGAATTTCTGGAGGAGGTGCCTTTTTAGTTATGGCATCAACAGGGCGTAGACTAGGGCTTGGTCTACACTACGTGTTTAAACCGATTTTAGCAGCGTTAAACCGATTAAACGCTGTACCCGTCCACACTACAAGGCCCTTTATATCGATATAAAGGGCTCTTTAAATCGGTTTCTGTACTCCTCCCCGATGAGAGGAGTAGCGCTAAAATCGGTATTAACATATCGGATTAGGGTTAATGTGGCCACAAATCGACGGTATTGGCCTCCGGGTGGTATCCCGCAGTGCACCACTGTGACCGCTCTGGACAGCAATCTGAACTCGGATGCAGTGGCCAGGTAAACAGGAAAAGCCCCGCAAAATTTTGATTTTCATTTCCTGTTTGCCCAGCATGGAGCTCTGATCAGCATGGGTGGCAGTGCAGTCCCAAATCCAAAAAGAGCTTCAGCATGGACCGTACGGGAGATACTGGATCTGATCGCTGTATGAGGAAACAAATCTGTTCTATCCAAGCTCCGTTACAGAAGACAAAATGCCAAAGCGTTTAAAAAAAAATCTCCAGGCTACACAGTGCTGCATGACAAGCGTAACAGGAAGCCAGAGACTCAAATGGACGCTCATGGAGGGAGGGAGGGGGTACTGAGGACTCCAGCTATCCCACAGTCCCCAGCAGTCTCCGAAAAGTATTTGCATTCTTGGCTGAGCTCCCAATGCCTGTAGGTTCAAACACATTGTCCGGTGTGGTTCAGGGAATAGATCGTCAATTTACTCTCCCGCCCCAACGTGAAAGAAAAGGGAAAGAAATCGTTTCTTGACTTCTTTCAATGTCATCCTATGTCTACTGAATGCTGCTGGTAGATGCAATGCTGCAGCAGTGAAGAGCAGTATCCGCTCCTCTCCCCTGCCCGGTGGCAGATGGTGCAGTAGGACTGGTAGCTGTCCTTGTTATCAACCCGTGAGTGCTCCTGGCTGGCTTCAGGTGAGGCCGGCCGAGGGCGCCTGGGTGAAAATAGGAATGATTCTCGGTCATTCCCAGTAGATGGTACAGAACGGCTGGTAACCGTCCTCATCATAGCAACTAGGGGCTGAGCTCCATCAGACCCCTCCCTTTCCTGTGTAAAGAAAAGATTCTGTCCTGCCTGGACTGTCATAGCAGTGGCATGCTGGGCTCCTCTCCCCCATACCGCTTGATGTCCTGCCTGGACTGTCATAGCGGTGGGAGGCTGCCTCCCCCTCATTTTATCTCACTAACAAGTCACTGTTTCTTATTCCTGCATTCTTTATAACTTCATGACACAAATGGGGGGACACTGCCACGGTAGCTCAGGAAGGTTGGGGGAGGAGGGAAGCAACAGGTGGGGTTGTTGCAGGGGCACACCCCGTGAATGGCATGCAGCTCATCATTTCTGCGGGATCTGGCACGGAGCAGCTGTGCTCTCTAATACACTGGTTCTCTAGCACACTTGCCCCATATTCTAGGCAGGACTGACTCTATTTTTAGAAACCATAAAGGAGGGATTGACTCAGGGAATCATTCCCAGTTTTGCCTTTGCGCCCCCAGCCAACCTTAGCCAGGGTCACCCATGATAGCAGCAGACAGTACAGAACGACAGATAACTGTCATATCATTGCCAATTTACACTGGCAGCAGATGGTACAGAATGACTGATAACCGTCTCTGCTATCATGCAAAAGCAAATGAATACTGCTGTGTAGCGCTGGAGTATCGCCTCTGTCAGCGGCATCCAATACACATACGGTGACTGTAAAAAAAAAAAAAAAAGCTGAACGGGCTCCCTGGTTGCCGTGCTATGGCATCTGCCAGGGCAATCCAGGGAAAAAAGGCGCGAAATGATTGTCTGCTGTTGCTTCCCGGAGGAAGGAATGACTGACGACATTTACCCAGAACCACCCATGACAATGATTTTTGCCCCATCAGCCACTGGGCTCTCAACCCAGAATTCTAAGGGGCGAGGGAGACTGTGGGAACTATGGGATAGCTACAGAATAGCTACCCACATGCAACGCTCCGGAAATCGACGCTAGCCTCGGACCATGGACGCACACCACCGAATTAATGTGCTTAGTGTGGCCGTGTGCACTCGACTTCATACAATCTGTTTTATAAAATCAGTTTATGTAAAATCGGAATAATCACGTAGTGTAGACGTACCCTAGGACAGGCCATGTTGGGGCTATTGTTTTAGCCCAGAGCTGAAGGACTTGTTTCTTTGAAGTTTTGGATGTGCGTTTTTGTTCGGACTCTTGTTTTATGCTTAAAGGGGAGTGTTTTCCTAGGCTGTTGTTTGAGGGCTAAATTGTAATTCAGAATTGCACCAGAGTGGACAAGAAACTGAGCAGAGAGAAAACCGGCAAGGGCAACTTGTTGCAGGAAAACTGATTTCTGTAAAATAAATTGTAGATGGTTTTTGACTGACCTGAAGAGCGCCTTGTCTTTTTAGCTGAGAGGTGTTTCAGCATAGTTGATTCAACAAGCATTTCTCAAGTTGAGTGAGAAAAAAATTGTTGCAAGAAGTATCATGCATAAGCTTGTTATTCCAGAAATGTCTGTCCCAAGGACAATGGTCTGAGTGTAATCTATAACCTATGCTTTAAAACTGAAATGAAGACACTGATTCTATCTGTCTCTTGTATGGCGCTTAACAATACAGAGGCTGGAATATGGAGAGAGAGACAGAGAGGGCTCATTTCTACAGTTGACAGATGATGGTGAGTGATGACCACTGATGGAATGGTAAAAAAGAAACCCCAATAAAAATAATTTTTGTTTACATCAATACAAAATTCTTTTATCTACTGTTGCGAGTAATCCCTTAAATAGCAGTAACTGGAAGAGATTGTAGAAAAGTAATGTATTAGTTTCCAATTTTGTGCATTTAGCAACCTTTTGAATATAGTCAGTTTCATGGTTTTCCCTGTGTGGCCAATTAGTTTTCTCATTTAGTTTTGTCAGTCTTTCATATTCCAAAAAGCAAGAGAAAAACATTTAAAAATGAAGAAAATGGGTTTATAAAACTAAAAAATTCCAGCCAGTTTCAGCATGGTACCTTAAAATACTTCTAATTTTATTTTTTTTTAATTGACCAGATTTCTGTTAGTGCCCACTTAAAGATTAAAGACCTAGACTGTTTCTGTGTATTTTCCAGGGCAAAAGGATGTGAAAACAGTAGAGAAATTCTAGAGGAAACAGCTTAGCAGATAAATATCATTAATTTTTGAGCTATTTTTGCTATTGATATATAACCAGTTGGATTCAAGTGGAACAGATGGAACTCCTGGAACTGGCTGAGCAGACTTTTCTATTTGATTAAGAATTTGGCTAAATGGTGTTGTCATTTGTTATGCCCCAAATTTACAAAGCAACAAAATGTTCTTACCATGGTATTCTCTACTAAGCATTCTCCACCTGTTGGAAGTGCTTGATGTGCCCCTCTGGCTGGCATGCTGTCGTCAAATCATCACAGGCTAAATAATGACACAACCTGTGCACTTGGAAAAGAGCAATTTTGAACCATATCTGACACACAAGTTTGTACAGAAAGGCCATTGTTGAAAATGATGGCAAGATTCTTAACCTGGATCACTACTTTCTAATGAGGAGGAGGGGAAGTTGTTGGTAGTGTTATTATTTCTGATAGTGTTCACAGTGCACTTGGTGCTTTCCTGTTTTAAGGAGCTCACAATCTAAAGATAGACAGACATGCAGAAGGCAGGAAAAAAGGGGTATACTGTAAGTTCAGTTAAAAATAAATAAATACATTTGTTAATTTAAGTAGGACAGGTAGACTATTCCAAATTATTTCTCTGGGCTATTAGCAAATTTCCCAAAGGCAGTAAGGCAGAGGTGGCCTTCAGGTGAGCTGGATAATGGAAAGAGTAGGTCCTTCAAAAGTGTTCTAAGCTGTAGGGGTCAATGTAGAATGAGCCACAGAAATGTTTGTGTGAGAAGCTGCCAAGTGGTTGGATGAGGCTGGCATCTCTGGAAGAGCAGAAGGCATGGCGTGTGATCCGTGGTGGATTTAGAGTTAGTGGGGCCTTGTGCGCAACTTTATTTTTGGACCCCTTCCCCTCACAACCCAGCCAAGAAAAAGAACGTGCTCTCTTGTCCCACCCTCGCCATTTTTCATTCTTTTTTTCTTCATTCTACTCCTGTATTATAAGTTAAGGGGATTAAATGAAAATAAAGTGAGGTACCTTGATTGGGACAGGGGGTTGGAGTACAGGATGAGGTAAGGGGGGTGGCCTGAGCCCTGCTGCACTGCTAGCCAGGATTCGGGGGCAGGTTGTCAGATATTAGTGCTACATTTGGGGGGGGGCTTTGTTGTTGGGGGCCCTGTGCCACCACAGAGTTTGTTTCATGGTAAATCTGCTCCTGCATGTGATGTAGAACAATACTAAAGTGAAGAGGGCCAGAATTAGTCAGGGCTTTCAAGGCAGTAACAAGAAGCCAGACCTCGAGACAAAGGGTGTTTAAATTTGCAGAAGTTTTGACTTCTAATATGCGCTAAATCCTCCTGTAAGTTAAACTGGAACAACCTCACTGACTGATTACAAATGCCACTGGTGTAACTGAGAGGAAATTTTGTCCCTGTTTTGAAAATAAGTCCGACAACTGGATTGCTTTTTACTCAATTTTTGTTGCTTTGGCTCACATTATCTTTGTTCCAAAGAGGAAAGTTTGTCAGATGATTAGGGTGCTAGTCTGGGACTCAAACCTGGATTCAGTTTCCTCATCTGCCATAGATTTCCTGTTGTGACCTTGGGCAAGTGACTTAGGATGGATGTTTCAAATGTGCCTGATTGATTTAGGAGCATGAGTCCCACTGACTTTCAAAGGGACTATGCTCCTAAATTACTTAGGATTTTCAAAATGTCTATCTTTAGTTTCTCCAGGCCTCAGTTCCCCATTTGTAAAATGAGGATAATAGCACTAACCAATTTCACAAAGATGTTCTGAAGATAAATACCTTAAAGATTGTGGAATGCTCAGTTATTGTAGTAATGGGGGGGGGCACATAAATACGTTAGGCTTGGTCTGCACTTAAAAGTTTCATCGGCATAGCTACATTGGCCAGGAATCTGAAAAAACACATCCCTGGCTGACATAGCTATGCTGACAAACCCCCCTGTGTTTTTTCACAAAACAGCTGTGCTGATGGAACAGGGCTTGTATCAATGTATACAACATCCTTTGGGGCTGTGGTGTTCCTGTACCAACAGAAAAACTCCTCCTTCTGTTGGTGTAGGCTGCATCTATAATAAGGGGCATAGTGTAGACATTGCCTTAGATAGATCATCTTCGGTAGTTTAAGTATCATAAGGTGTTGGGTGGCCTCCCTCTGTGTAGGTAGCTACCCCTAGGTTTGCAGAAGTGCAGAGTGGGTAAGGGGCCAAGAGTCAGAACTTTTAAAGATTTAGCATTCAGCACATTAATATATTTCCCAGAGCTAGTGTGATTCTTAATTAACATGAAAAGAGAACTGGTACAAGAAAAGTGTAGGATGTACTTTTTAGCCAAACAAAATTAGAGAAAGTTATTGATTTATTTTGGTATATTTGACAATTATATACTCCCTTTTGTTCATTTTAAACAGATACAAAAAGTTTTGGTTTTTTTTAAGAATTATGCTAGGTAAAAGGAAAATAAATTATACATTTGTGTATTCAAACAAAGGGCTGAATAAAATTTTTTCCCAAAAGTTAATATGTATTTTGTGACTTTTTAGGTTAAATTTTGGGATCAAATGATCTTTTTCCCCATAACTGTTTTAACTTGGGAGAAGGGAGACCATTCCTTCTAGGAAGATCTATCACACTCCTAGAGATATTGTATGTTTGTTATATAGTTGTTACTATAGGAATGAAATCATTCTCTATCTGAGGAATAAGGTGAGCTATACAAATATTTAGTAATTTAATTTTTTAGTGCCAGTTTAAAGAATTTTATAGTAAATTATATGTTAAATGTGTAAGATAACTTTTATTTTCTAGTTTTGTTTTTCTTCCATTTTGTAAAAAAGACAAAAATACTTATTTTGTTTAGTTCAAGCTTAACAAAGTCTGTGTGAAGCTCTTGGAGGAAAGGGAGCTCTGTTCTCAGTGGAGGCAGAGAACAATGGGCATATCACGGTCACTGATTGAGGGTATAGAGATGGCTGTGGTCTTCTTCTGTAGTAATGCCACAAATGGGCCATGAGAGTGACAGTATGGACACAGGAGGATCAAACAGCTTAAGGGTATGTCTATACTGCAATTAGACATATGGGGATGGCCAGTCCCTGCTGACTTGGGCTCATGGGACTCAGGCTAAGGTGCTGTTTAATTGTGGTGTAGATGTTCAGGCTTGGGCTACAGCCTGAACTCTGTGATCCTCCCAATTTGCAGGGTCCTAGAAGCCTGGTCTACAGCCCAATCCTGAATGTCTGAGTCATCTGGCACATTCCGGCCTGAGGTTTTTAGTTGCACTTTAGACATACCCTAGGATGAGGGTACAAAGGTCCTTCACAAAGAGAGGAGATGATAAAGAAAAATAACTGAATTTGAAGTTTTCTCAGAAGCAAAAATAAAGGGAGCTTATTTACGTAATAGGGAACATTCCTTATTAAACAGCAGGAAACAAAGAAAGGGAGAAGGAAAAGAAAAACATTACATTTCCAACAGGCTGTATTAACAGCTGTTGCTTGCTTGCCAACTTTGGCTGACTTTTTAGCAAGCTTGCTTTCAACATTAATCCAGTTTGAGATATGTACCATAAACCCTTCCATCTAATTCACACTGTAAAGACCTAATCTTGCACTCTTTAAATAGGTGTTGCAAAGTGAGCTTGGCCAATTGACTCTTTTATTCCCACTGACTTCAGTGAGGTTTACGTACATAAATAGTACAGGATCAGAACCAAAGAGATAATGAGAGATTCAAAGACTCCATCCAAGTATGTGCCACTTCAGCAAGTGAACATATTTAGCTCTTTTTCTATTCAATTTCTAAACTGTGGTTGACCTCCAGCTTAGTACGTTGTAGTTAGCATGTAAGTAATTGTTAATCAGATAGTTTAAGCCAATCTTGTGAATCTTCAATTTAACTGAATTAGGTCTGCTGGGGAACTGATAAAATAAATCCATGCTATGTCATCCATTCCAGTCACTGACCCATACATTACTCTCTCTCTCGTCACCCTCGCTAATGAGGCAAATATAATCGCAGGCAGTATGTCTGCAGCACTGTGTGGTGGTCCACAACAGGACATTACTGCACTTTGGAATGTAATGGGCTACTGAGTCATTAGAATGTTATGAATGTTAATAGCTCAGTTTCAAGGCTTGATCAGTACAACACAGTGTTTTCTTGGTATCTGCCATGGCACGCAACCCTCCCGTAACATGCCAAATGTGTTTCTTTGACTGGATTGTATGTGTATAGAACCTTATATGACTAGAGCCTATTATTTATTTACAATATTTATCAACATAGAAACAGCCTGAAGTAATGAGTATGCCATGTTATATAGCATGGCCAGAGGGCAGCAGGAATATGATAGATGGGAGATATGTAAGCCCCAGGATAGCAACCCAATGCCCCAACAGGGAAGAGCCTATGCAGTGCAATCTAGGGGATCACGGAGAGCAATGTGGCCTAATTGGCCTGGTAGGGGTTGGAGTGACCCCATATGGGTATACAGGGTCCATAAAAATGAATAGTATTGAGACCATAGCATTAGTGGATTCTGGAAGTGCTGTCATGCTGGTCTCTGAAGTTGGTGGCGCAAGACCAACTAACCCGGGCAAAAAATACAGCGGTAACGTGTATTCATGGCACTGTAAATTTTTACCCGCCAATCCCAGTACGGATTGAGATCCAGGGGAACACTACCAAGGTAACTGCAGGGATGATCCCTAGGCTCCCCTACCTGGTCTTAATTGGTAGGGACTTCCTAGGGTTTGAGAGCGTAGTTCCCCTAGTAGAGCCAGAGGAGGGTAGCAACACCCAGACTGAGACTGAGGCACCTGCAGATAGCCTTACCCTAATTTTTGCTGGATTTGCCCCAGAGTTATTTTCATCCCCTGGGAAAACCGGAAAGTCTAGGTAGGAAAGGAGGGCAGATAAAAGATTAGGGACCAGGATTATAGCAGGGAACCAGAAAGCCTCCCTTGTTGGTAGGCGAACCCGTTCAGGAGGCCAGGAAACAATTCAGGCCACTGAGGATTCAGAGGCGGGTGTTAGCTCAAGTAGAAGCAACCCGGGTGGTGGAGTTGAAATAGGTCCCATGGAATTAGGTCAGATTGGTCCAGCACGTGACAATTTCGGACAGGACCAAGCCAAATACCTGCTATATGTGAATGTGAGGGAGGAGGTAGTGGAAGTGAATGGTGTGCCTGTGGAGGGAAAGACCAAGGGCCCAAGGCCATATTATGTGTTCAAACGTGATCTGTTGTATCGGATAGCGCAAATACGAGGGGAAGAAGTAGAGCAGCTCTTAGTCCCACGGAAACACACAAGGGCAGTACTAGAATTAGTTCACAGTCATTTATTTGGGGGACATCTAGGAGTAGACAAGACACTGAATAGAATCTTAAGAAGGTTTTATTGGCCAGAAATATGCACAGAGGTCCAACGCTATTGTGCCTTCTGCCCAGAATGCCAGTAGCATAGCCCTCGACCTCACTTGCAGCCTCAGTTAGTACCTTTGCTGATTATTGAAGTCCCTTTTGAGAGGATAACGATGGACCTACTGGGCCTGCTAGAAAGATCGGCACAGGGCCACCAAAATGTACTAGTCATCCTTGACTATGCCATATGGTACCCAGAAGCCATTCCTTTAAGAAACCCAACATCCAAGGCAATAGCAAAATAACTATTCCAGGTTTTTGCCAGAGTGGGTATCTCTAAAGAGATCTTGACTGACCAAGGAACCCCTTTCATGTCGAAATTAATGAAGGACTTATGTACCCTACTCCGCATCCAGGCCCTACAGACCTCAGTCTACCATATACAAACAGATGGCCTGGTTGAGTGGTTTAACCGTACCCTTAAACGTATAATCTAGAAGGTGGTAGCACAGGACGGAAAAGACTGGGATACCCTTCTACCTTACCTAATGTTTGCAATACAGGAAGTTCTCCAAGCGTCCACTGGTTTCTCTCCCTTTGAGCTACTATACGGACACCACCTATGCAGAATATTAGATATCGCCAAGGAAGATTGGGAAGAACAACTTAACCCAGGAAAGAACGTCATTGAGCATGTAACACAGATGAGATAGTGAATAGCTTGAGTGACCCCCATAGTATGAGAACATTTGGAAAAAGCACAAGAGGCCCAGCAGAGATATTACAACCGCTGAGTGAAAGTACGGAGATTTCAGCCAGGAGAATGGGTGATAGTGCTAGTGCCGACAGTAGAAAGCAAACTCCTGGCCAGCTGGCATGGGCCGTATGAGATAGTGGAAGCCACTGGGGAGGTGGACTATAGGGTCAGACAACCAGACTGCCGAAGGCCAGAGTAGGTCTACCACGTCAACTTACTGAAGCCCTGGCATGACCGAGAGATGTGCTTGGTCATTCAGGGAGCTCCACCCCAGCCAGATGACCCACAGAGGCAGGTGAGGATATCCCCCAAATTAACCCCAGAACAGCGAACAGAGGTCATTGATATGATCCAACGGAACCAAGATGTGTTCTGTACATAGCCGGACTATACAACACTGATCCAACATCATATTGTTACCAGTCTTGGAGTAAGAGTGACATTAAGACCATGCCAAATACCGGAAGCTAAAAGGGAAGAAATTAGGACAGAAGTGAAGAAGATGCTGAAACTCGGGGTTATTGAAGAATCCCAAAGCCAGTGGTCCAGCCCTATCGTCCTAGTCCCAAAGCCTGACGGCACTCTGAGGTTTTGCAGTGACTTCCAGAAGTTGAATGAAGTATCCCAATTCGATGCCTATCCGATACCATGCATCAACCAGCTAGTTATCAGTTAGGCAAGGCCCGATACCTAACCACCGTGGACCTGAGAAAAGGATATTGGCAAATTCCACTGACCAAGGATGCCAAGGAGAAGATTGCCTTCTTTACACCTGATGGCCTGTTCCAATACACTTTCCTCTCTTTCAGACTCCATTGGGCCCCTGCAACATTCCAACGACTTATGGAGAAATTGCTGTGACCCCATGCCAACTATGCTGCCACCTATTTAGACGACATAGTCCTTCATAGCCCTGACTGGGAAACACACCTAGGAAAAGTAGAAGCAGTGCTAGATGCCCTTCCAAAGGCTGGCCTCACTCCCAACCCTCCCAAGTGCATGATAGGCTAGCTGAGGCCAGATACCTTGGGTCTGTAATAGGGAGAGTCTTGGTGAAACCCCAATGGAACAAAGTGGAGGCAATACAAGGTTGGCCTTGACCGGTCCACAAAAAGCAGGTCAGAGCATTTCTAGGGATAGTAGGGTACTATTGGAGATTCATCCCTCATTTCGCCACAAGGACAGGACCGTTGACAGACCTGATAAAAGCTCGGAGCCCCGAGATAGTAAAGTGGACTGATGAAGCAGAAGGAGCATTCACAGATTTAAGGACAGCCCTTTGCTGTCATCCAGTGCTCATAGCCTCAGACTTCGAGAAGGAATTCATCCTACAAACAGATGCCTCGGAGGTATGGCTTGGAGCTGTCCTTTCGCAGATGGTAGGGGAGGAGAAACACCCGATCCTGTACCTCAGCCGGAAACTCCTCCCCAGGGAACAAAAGTTCGATGTTGTTGAAAAGGAATGTCTGGTGGTAAAATGGGCCATGGAGGCTCTCCGCTACTACTACTGGGGTGGCGGTTTACCCTTGTGACAAACCATGTCCCGCTCCAGTGGATGCACAGAAACAAGGAGAAGAATGCAAGAATGACTAGATGGTTCCTATCCTTGCAACTCTTCCATTTCCGTGTACAGCATAGGGCCAGAAGCCAACATGGCAATGCTGATGTCCTGTCACGACAACACTGCTTCTTGTCCCAAGTAGCCCAACCCCATGCTGTTGAGCAGGGTGTGTATGTGGGGGGATGTATGATATAGCATGTCTAGAGGCAGCAGAAGAGTGATATGGGAGATATGTAAGCCTTAGGATGATGAGAGCCTTATTCCCTGTAGAGGGAAGAGAGGCTGCTACAGATTAATTAGAACACCTGGAACCAGTTAAGCCAATTAGAGCACCTGAAACCAGTCACCTGATAAAACCCCCCTGCTTCAATCGGACAGTTGAAGGAATTGAAGCAGAGTGGTTTGGTGTTGGAGCGAAGAACAGTTTGGAGGAGAGCAGTTTGGAGAAGTGCTGTGGTGAGCCAGAAGACCAAGACCCTAGGTAAAGGAAAACCTGGCTTGTGCAGAGCAGAGGGACTCTACAGACACAAGGGGTTGGGAGAAATTTGCCCCCAAGCGGAGAGAGGGCAGGAAGCCCCACACGCTGAAGGGCCAGAGAGGGAAGTACCCAAGGAAAGGAATCACTAGTTCAAGTGGTTCACCGCTATCCCTAGGGCCCTTGGGCTGGGACCCGGAGTAGAGGGCGGGCCCGGGTCCCTCCCTCTCCACTCTCCTGGGACACTAATGGGACAGTTGATATCCCAGTTCAGGGGTGAGAAATGGTGCCCTGAACCCCCACAAGAGGAGAAAGTACAGGACGCATCATAATAGTGCCAGCAATTTGCCACAGCCATGACTAGGTTAGCTTTACTGCATAGTATGAGAACTACATCAGAACATTTAATTCATAAAACTACTTCTGAAGGAAATATTACATTTTTACATCAGCTGTTGCTGGTAGCATAACAAAGAAATTATGACATACAGTTTCAAAATTATATGGATATGCCATATCTTATAAATTCTCTGGATTGTCTGCATAAAATATGGAAGCATCCAAATGTAAATTAAGGTGGGGTTTCCCTCCCAGTAGTTGAAATAATAAAAATAAAATAGTATACATTTCTTCATTGAAAGAACATCAGAAGATATTCCACTTATCTTATCATTTTGAATGATATTCCAGGAAGCAACATCTCAAAAGTGAAGCTTCTTGGAATGATATCACAGCACTGGCCAGATTTGTTGTCACTTTCTTAGAGTACATCATAATGACATGCAAAAACTGGCCACTTCCCAATCTTCGTTTATTGTTGCAGGAGCCCACTACCAAGAGGATTAAGGTTATATGTAAATTACTAGTTTTTGGATTATCAATCATCTCCTAATTTTAGATCCCTGTATTAATAAACATGATTGCTTTCCTATATTATCATGACATGTCATCTGCAGTAACTAGACATCTTATGCCAAAATTTTCAAATTTGGATAGCTACATTCAGGTATCCAATCTGTATATAGGAAGCTAAATATAAGTGACCTTACTTTTCAGTCTCTCTAAAAATCAGATCACGTTTACTTAGCTGCCTATGCACCGAAGTTTGAAAATTTTGGACATAGTTTGCATAGCAGAACTCCTTAGTTAGGGAAGCAGCTCTTTAACTTTTCCTCTAGTAGTTTCATGGCAAAACTGAGTGCTTGGCCCTGGTAGTATTTGATGGCAGACTTTGCACTGAAAGCTCATTTTTTCAGGAAATGTTCATTATTGAATAGGTGGCACCCTCCCCTCTGAGTCAGTAAGCAATACCTACTTATGGGCTAGGGACCATTGCACTGCTGAAAGTGCTTTTATATTATGTAAAATTGAGAGTACATCTACACTTGGAGCTGGGGGTGTGATTACCAGATTGAGTAGACATGCTCATACCAGCTGTTATCAAGCCAGCATTATCAAGCAGCAGCACAAGATGGTAGGATGGGCTAATCTTCCTGAGTATGTATGTGTCCAAGACCCTAGCTCATTCCACAGTTTGTGCTGCTATGGCTATATTTTATTTTTAGTGCACTAGGTGATGGGAGCTAACATGAGTATATATACTCAAGCTGGGGGTGTGATCCTCAAATTGATCATGACTGCTTGTATCATGGCAGAGCTCATGGCACTTTCCACAAGTTAGAGATGTCAGCTATGATGTATACTCATATTTGCACATGTATATCACATGCGTCTGACAAAGTGGGTGTTCACCCACAAAAGTTTATGCTCCAATACGTCTGTTAGTCTATAAGGTGCCACAGGACTCTTTCTTGCTTTTTACAGATCCAGACTAACATGGCTACCCCTCTGATACTTGACTCAAATTCTAGTTTGGGTAACGATACTCTGTTTAAAATTCCTGTTGAACTTGGATAGGGTATTCTCCTTCACTTTACCCTAAATTGTTCTGTAATATGGCTGTATTCTGAAAAGAACTTCTATGTTCCACCTTAGAGGAGGCTGCATTTCAACAGTAGGGGATGTGATGCTTATATGCATACTTGTGGGGGGCTTTATCTTTCTGTATGAATTACATTTTTTAAATGTATGATATTATTACTCATTTGATTATTAAGATATTACATTGGTTTGCATTATAACAAATTAAATTCCCAAGTAAATAAAATTCCTGTTTGATATATGTCTGTACTAGAAGTAATTGATAATTCAGGTAGCAGGAATGTGCACAGTCCTACACTGTGTGTTAGGAAATGGCTTGTCACAGTTATAAAAATAATTATAGAGACAAGGTGGGTGAGCAGGGAGGGATAGCTCAGTGGTTTGAGCATTGGTCTGCTAAACCTAGGGTTGTGAGTTCAATCCTTGAGGGGGCCACTTAGGGATCTGGGGCAAAATCAGTATTTGGTCCTGCTAGTGAAGACAGGGGGCTGGACTCAATGACCTTTCCAGGTCCCTTCCAGTTTGCAGTAAGATCTGTGATCCTCTTCAGCAAGGAGCTGTGGCTGGTGGATTTATTCACCTCCCTTGACCCGTGCCTGTGTGAGAGAGCACAGGGAAACCCAGTGGAGCTGGGGTGTCCATGACATCCAATATTAGGTGCTCACCACTAAGTTATTGCCTAAAATCTCAACAGCCTCCACCAACTCCTCCCTTACTCTTGCATATACATGCAGTAGAATCTTCCTGGATCTGGTAACTGCTGAACCCACAAAGGGAAGCAACATGTGCCCCTAAATGTTGAGTCATAATTTTAGTTATTATGTGATTGGGCAACAAAATGGCAAATGAAATTTAATGTGGATAAATGTAAAGTAATGTTCATTAGAAAAAATAACCCCAACTATACATACAATATGATGGGTGCTAATTTAGCTATAGCTAAACAGGAAAGAGATCTTGAAGACGGAGTCATCGTGGATAATTCTCTGAAGACGTCCACGCAGTGTGCAGCAGCAGTAAAAAAGCAAACAAGATGTTAGGAATCATTCAAAAAGGGATAGAGAATAAGACGGAGACTATCTTATTGCCATTATATAAATCCATGGTATGCCCACATCTTGAATACTGTGTACAGATATGGTCTCCTCATCTCAAAAAAGATTAGGGGTTTGGAACGGGTCCCATATGAGGAGAGATTAAAGAGGCTAGGACTTTTCAGCTTGGAAAAGAGATGTCTAAAGGGGGATATGATAGAGGTATATAAAATCATGAGTGGTGTGGAGAAAGTGAATAAGGAAAGGCTATTTACTTGTTTCTATAATATAAGAAATAGGGGCCACCAAATGAAATTAATGGACAGCAGGTTTAAAACAAATAAAAGGAAGTTCTTCTTTACATCACGCACAGTCAGCCTGTGGAACTCCTTGCCTGAGGAGGTTGTGAAGGCTACGACTATAACAGGGTTTTAAAGAGAACTAGATAAATTCATGGAGGTTAAGTCCATTATTGACTATTAGCCAGGATGGGTAAGGAATGGTGTCCCTAGCCTCTGTTTGTCAGAGGGTGGAGATGGATGGCAGGAGAGAGATCATTTGATCATTATGTGTTAGTTTCACTCCCTCTGAGACACCTGGCATTGGTCACTATTGGTAGATGGGATACTGGGATGGATGGATCTTTGGTCTGACCCAGTATGGCCATTCTTATGTTCTTAATATTTAAAAAGAAAAGTAAATCAGTTATACTGTTATGCTGTAAGTAAATGAGAATCATTATGGGCTTTGCAATGTGACTTCCCCTCCCAACTTCTTAAAAAAATGTCCTTAGTGAAATAATATGCCAAGGAATGTATTGTATACCATGTTAAAAATGCATTCTGAAGTCTTGATCCAACTGAAATTTATCTGACCATGGTTTCTGGGCCCTTGTTGAATTTCTTTTTGGTTCTCTATTTAGCCTTAGTTCACTTGTTCTTCATTTGAAGATATGGGCGTGTCTTTCCACATTCTTTCATCTTTCAGTTTCCTGGAAACCGTTGTGCTTAGCTTTGTTTTGTCAATTGCATTGTCGTTACTGCTTCAAAAATGTTCAGCTTCTGAAGACTTGTTGCTGAGCGTTGATAAAAAGAATGTTGCAAAGGATAACAAATCTAGTAGTGTTTTTTACATTTTGAAATATGGCTTCCATTAGTTATCTGTTTGTGATAAGTGAGACCCCTACTCAGAAGATATGGGGTTTCTGCAGTGTCAAAGATGATGGATTTTGATCCTACATCTAGGCAAGCTATTAACAGGAAACTCCTCTGGACCCCATATATTCTTTTCTGTGAAGCTACAAAAATAATCTTGATTCCCAGTGCTTTACTTGAAATCCGCATTGGCCTTATGTACTTGTAATTGTTTTGGTGTTTTCAAAGTAAATGAGAATAACAGGTGGGTACGTAGTGACATATTACCTTAATTGAGACCTTATTAGCTTATTTTTAAATAGTTTAGTTTCTCTTTATTTCAGCTTCACAGTACTTAGTACCAGTAAACTACTCATATCCTTTTCCATTAGTTATACGTGCCATACCCATTTTTCTTGAGCACAAGCCAAACACGGTTTTGTTTAATTTGAGAACCAGTGTCATCTGGGATGTCTGCACAGCTGTGGAAAGAGTTTGTTAATTAACATTCTGACCAGGCAGGTGGTTCAACAGCTGAGCATAAAATGTGGTTGTAAATTCTTAACAGTGATTACCTTTTGTATCCTATCCTGTATACAAGCTTAAATCTTAAGGTGGGAAAATATATTATATAAATATAAAAATAATTTTCAGAGCCTCATGAGGAAGTTAACATTTTAGAATAGGGAGGGCAGAGAACAAATTAAATGGATATATGAAAGTTGGAAAATGTTGGCACACATTGATGTCTTCAGAAAATATTGGCCGGAAGTGTCTCCTTATACCCTTGATGGTATAGTAGGTAGTAATGATGTACAATACATGTCTGGTGAGAAAGTCACAGGGTAAAATTTATTTTAGTTCTGAGAAGCTGGACAAAGCCTCACGCACCATTTAAACCCTATGTTAGGACCTTAGGTGAGGCTAAAGTAGTGCATATGATCTTGTCCAAGCCCTATGTACTGGCATTAATTTAACCCAGTGGGCCCAATCCAGCAGTCTCTGTGTAGGCAGAACTCGAGCTGAAGTCAATAGGAGTGCAGTACTAAGTCCAACAAACAAACAGAACAGCAACAGCTCCCTTCCCCCCAACTCTCCCAATCCCCAAAACCTTAGGAAAGCAATTATATTTCTTCTTCAAGGAATGTTCCTGTGGGTGCTCCACTTTAGGTGTCCTGGCGCCCTGCGCTTATAATCAGAGACTTGTAGTAGTGCCCTGGTTGGCCACACAAATGCAACAGCCATCTCATGCCACTCTGAACGGTTACCTAGCATGCACAGCCAACTGATCCCTGGTTCCTTCTCTACTGCCCTTGGCCTGAGTTAGCGCGACAGCAGTGCCCCTTCAACTCCATAGAATGTTTATATTTCTTCCTTTTTCTTTTATCCCCTCTAATCTAGTTAACTTCGGTTACCATTACTTTTATTTTTTTCCATATTTAAAAAAATATTTTAGGGTAGGTTTTCTCCTCCTGCCCTGGCAACCCTCCACCACCGACTTCTTGGACATGGGCTGCCCCATTTCTCTCCAGAGCTGGACCTTCCTCAGGCCTGCCTGGTTCCCCTGGATTTAAATGCTGCCTGACTTGCAGGTTATCGATACCTGTTTCAGACGGCCATGCTCAGTGTGTCCGCTGTCTCAGAGAGACCCATATTCCTCAAAAGTGTCCCTCATTGAAAAAAACTGACTGCCAGGACATTAAAAGCCAGGGACCTCCAACTTAAATTACTTATTATGGAGAAATCCCTCAGGCCAGCCTCTGACCCAGAGTCCAGGATGCCTCTTGGCCAATGGTTGCCAGCAGCAGCATCAGACAAGGGCTCCACTACCAAGCCCACTTCTAAGGACCCTGTCCCTAAAAAGATGACCAAACACCGGTCTCAGTCATCGCCACAGTGAGATTCACCTAAAAAGAAACTATCTCCTGGTGAAAAATCTGCCCCAGTACCAACAGCACTGAGAGCCTCAGACCGAGAGGCACTGGGAGCATCTGGTATCGAGACTTCCTGAGGAGCCATGGGCCTGGTATGGGCAGGCTCTCAGCGATCTAAAGCCACGATCCCTAGCTCAGCATCTACCGTGCCGAAGACCGTCCTGGCACCGACTGCTGTAATGGTGCCACCTGCTGCACATATACAGCTCAGCAAGACCTCGGCACCAACAGTTCTGATCCTCTCCTTTCAGACTGCGCTGCCATCCCAGCACCGAGCTTCACGGTACCAGAACTTTTCACTAGACAGGTGAACCTGACAGTTTCTTCTACACCAGACATCCCCCTATTTGGTACCGACGGTACCCCGGCAAGGCCTAAACCAAGCCAAATCTTCACCCCAGGGGCTTCAGCGCCACCTCCCTCCACTGATGAGGATGACCCAGGACTGTACGCCCCTCGCCACTCCTCTCCTAAATCTGGACCCTCACGTAACCAGCCACTGCTAGACATGCAAGCTTGGCAGCCCCAATCCTGGTTGTCACCTCCTATGGCCCTCCTACCCAATTGGCCATATTGGGACCCATGGACCATTTATAGAACCCAGAAAATTAGACAGCCTAACCACTGGTCTCCAGAACACCCTTCCATCCCTCACCAATGGACCCAGTGCCTTCAGAGGCCCAGGATGAGGAAACTGAAGAGCAGCAGGACACACCTGAAGGAAGCACCTTGCCACTTATGCATATCTCATCTTCATCTCCAGATGAAATGATCATGTCACCACCTCCCATCGGGATATGACTTCAGGTCCTGTCAGGACCCTTTCAAGAGGGTGGTGGACTCCCTCGACATCTCCTTGTCTGAGCTCCCTGAGACTCAACGTAAGCTCACTGACATTCTCCAGTGGCAAAAATAGCACTGCCGATCAACGCTGCCAAAATGGATCCTGCCAAAATCATCTGGCAAATTCTAATCATGGCCCCTCCTTCATGCAAAAGGTTGGATAAAAAATATTATATGCCGGCAAAACGGGCTGAATTTCTCTTTAGCCACCCCATTCCTAATTCCCAGGTCATGGAGGCAGTAAATCAGAGGTGCAAACAGCAACAGTCCAGATCCACCCCTTATGACAAGGACTGGAAGAGGCTAGACGTCTTTGGGCACAAAGCTTATTCTTCTTCCACCTTGCAATTCCACATCACAAATTACTTTGCATTGCTCGCAAAATACACTCACAACCTGTTTTCTACAGTGTCATCTTTATTGAACATCTCCCAGAGGACAAAAGAGAAGTGTGTAAGTCCAACAACTCCGAAGACTCTTTAATTGCAAAGACGACCCTCCAAACTTCCCTTGATTCCATGGACACAGCAGCACGCTCCATCATGACCTCCGTTGTCATGTATCGGGCATCATGGTTACATCTATGTGGACTCCTGAAGGAGATGCTGCGGAAGACCTACTGTTTGAGGGTCAGAAACTGTTCATGGAATTCACAGATGTGTCCTAACATACTTTAAAGGACTCCCGGGCCACCTTAAAGACTCTGGGCATCTATGTCCCTGGAATCAAGAAAAAGCAAGGCAGGTTTTACAGCCAAAAATTCTGGGCTGCACTATACTCCCAGCCCAAAAGAAACTATACGGAACGCCTCAAACAGAGGCAGATGGGACAAAGACAGAATCAAGATCAGCCTTCCATGTTCCAGCCTTCCACCTCCAGGCAGTCATTTTGAAGATCTGGTTGAGGGCCTGAGACCTCTCTACTCCCTAACTTCGGAACTTAACCCCACCTTAACAATATTCGGGGACCGCCTGTCACCATATTACCCAGTCTGGAACAAGATCACTGCAGACAGATAGGTCCTGGAAATTATTCAGAAGGGTTACTCCATCCCATTTATTTCTATCCCACCTACCCACTCCCTTTGCCATCCCTCTTCAGGGACCCCTCTCACGAGCCCCTATTACAACAGGAAATAAACCACCTCCTGTAATTAGGGGCCATGGAACCAGTGCCACCTCAACACAGGGGAAGAGGATTTTATTCCCATTATTTTCTCACTCAGAAAAAGAACGGCAGATGGAGACCCATTCTGGATCTATGCAAATTCAACAAGTTTGTGAGAACACAGTGATTCAAAATGGTGACCCTGTCAACAATAATTTTGGCATTGGAGAAAGGAGATTGGTTCTCGTCTCTCAACCTACAAGATGCTTACTTTCATGACACCATGACAGAAGATTCTTGCGCTTCACCCTAGGACATCAACATTACCAATACAAAGTGCTACCCTTTGGACTGTTAACTGCCCCAAGGGTCTTTTCCAAGGTCTTCTCTGTCACTGCAGCTCACCTTCTCAGACATGGGTCATGATTTTTCCATACCTAGACGACTGCCTATTATGAACACACAAACCACAATGGCCCTCTTTATGAACCTCAGACTCCAAATAAATCTTCAGAAGTTCACTTTGGTCCCTGTCCAATAATTAGAATTTATAGGATCCTATCTCAACAGTGCTTCCTCAACTTAACCACTCTGATTGCTACGGTCACACAGTCCACAAACGTCCGCCAGGGGCAACTTTTGGGGCACATAGCTGCTACAGCTTTTGTTGTCAAATATGCCAGACTGCATATGAGATCCCTACAAGCCTGGCTTTGCACTTGCTACATACCACACAAGCACTCCCTCAACGGGCGGCTCACTGTGCCCCACAAAGTGAAGGATTCCCTCAAGTGGTGGACACTCCCACAAAACGTCTGCTCAGGTGTCCCATTCCAACAGAAAGCTCCTACAATAACAATCACCACGGATGCCTCCCTCATGGGAAGGGGAGCTCACCTAGGTGACAACATGATCCAGAGTTGTTGGACAGCAGGGGAAGCCAGCTTGCATATAAACATACTAGAACTAAAAGCAGTCAGAAATGCAGGCAAGCATTTCCTTCCTCTAATCCACAACACTACTATCAAAGTCCTTATGGACCACATAGCATGCATGTTCTACATAAACCACCAAAGGGGAGCCTGATCAAACCCTCTGTGCATGGAGGCAATACACCTCTGGAATTGGTGCATCTCTCACAACGAGACATCTCAGCATCCTAACTGCCGGGACACCAGAACACCACGGCAGACCAATTGAGCAGAGACTTTTCACAAACCTACAAGTGGGAGATGGACTATGTAACCGTCACTACTATCTTCAGCCTATGGGGGTTCCCCTCTATAGACCTGCTTGCCACAGCTCACAACACAAAGAGCCCTCAATACTGCTCCCAAGTGGGACTGCAACACCACTCCCTGGGTGATGCCCACCTCATGAAATGGGAGACACCCCTATTATATGCGGTCCCTCCGATTCCACTTCTGAGTTGGGTTATACACAACATCAGGCAAGACAAGTCCAGGGTCATTCTCATTGCCCCTCCACGGGCCAGACAAACATGGTTCCCGTATCTGAGACAGATGGCAGTAAAACTACCTCGAACCCTCCCTTTAATACCTCACCTCTTGACACAGGACTCAGGATGTGTCAATCACCCCCAACCTAGCTTTTCTCCATCTCAAGGCCTGGCTTCAACATAGCTAACAGGTATTGACAAAGACTGTTCTGACAAAGTTAAAAGCATACTCTTAAACAGCCACAGACTAAGCACATGGAAAACATATACACAGAAGTGGACATGATTTTGCACCTGGTGCGAGACTAACCATATTTCTTCATGCTCCACCCCACTACCCAGGGTCCTGGAATATATACTGGGTCTTAAAAAATCAAGGCTATCCAATAGCTCCATCAGAGTACACCTTGCTGCAATCACCTTGTTCTGTTATAACATGGATGGAGCCACTATCTTTGCTCTTCCAGTGACTAAGCGTTTTCTATATGGGATCTTAACCTTGTCCTCGTAGCCTCATGGCGAAACCATTTGAACCCTTAGCGACTTGTTTGTTGCTACATCTATCAATAAAGGTGGCCTTCCTGATCGCCATCATGTCAGCGAGAAGAGTAGGAGAGCTAGGTGCCTTAATGGTATACCCACCTACCACATTCTGTAAAGACAAAGCAGTCCTACAACCGCACCCCAAATTCATACCCAAGGTAGCCTCATCCTTTCATCTAAATCTACAGATATACTTACCTGTGTTTTTCCTGAAACCACATACCAACAACAGGGAGGCTTCTCTTCACATGCTCAACATCTGAAGACCGCTAACCTTTTACCTAGAAAGAACAAAACCATTTAGAAAATTGTTTCATCTTTCTCTCCACAACAGAATGATCAAAGGGTCAGACCATCTCTAAATGGATCTTGGCCTGTATCCATTTGTGTTACCAGCAGAACAATCTACCTGCTCCACCAGGAGTTTGCACACACTCCACTAGAGCATTATCAACATCAACAGCATTTCTCAATGACATACCCATCATGGACACTTGCAAAGCTGCCACCTGGGCCTCTGCCCACACTTTTACTAAGCACTATGCTCTCGAGCAGCAATCAGCTGCAGATGCACAGTTTGGACTCTCAGTGCTAGCCGCCATCAATAAACCAACTCCAAAGCTCCCCGTCCATTGAGGGATACTGCTCCATAGTCACCTAAAGTGGAGCACCCACAGGGACACTCCTCGAAGAAGAAAAGAAAGTTACTCACCCTATGCAGTAACTGAGGTTCTTCAAGATGGTTGTCCCTGTGGGTGCGTCACTACCCCCACACTCCTCCCCTCTTGTTCGGAGTTTCATGCTGATCCTCTGGGGTAGAGAAGGAACTGGGGGTTGGTTGGCTGCGTATGCTAGGTAGCCACTCGGAGCAGTGCAGCCAACTGGGGCATCGCTACTACAAATCTCCGATTATAAGTGCAGGGCGCCAAGACACCTAAAGTGGAGCACCCACAAGGACAATCATCTCAAAGAGCCCTACTTACTGTACAGGGTAAGCAACCTTCTCATATCTAGTTTTGTCAAACCTACAATATAATTATCTGTCTAGTGAGCTTGCACTCAGTCTCCTATACAGTTTTTTTTTCTGTGATCCTAACATATTATGTAACATCTTGAAAATAGCCGTAACATGTTTTCAGAACTCATTTGGATCTTACAGTGGTGGTCCGTTAGAAACTTGAGTAACACAGAAGTAGACTTGTCAATATATAATTTTTATTTCTGATAATTTGACAGATAATATCTGTGTGTTTAAGCATTTTTCTATTTTTATCAATTTAAATTTTTACCATGGGAAATTATGGGAGGTCAGGTAATAATTATTTGACAGTAAATGGTAAGGTTAAAAATGTTAGAGCTTTATTATCACTAAAACACAAGTTGTCAACCTCATATATCAAAATATACAAAGTAAATAGCCCTAAATCAAACTCTAATAAGTTCTCTAGCAGCATTTTTCTTACTTTTGTCTATCTGTAAATTTGGATTATTACTGATGGAGATAGTTTTTCAGTGGTTTGTGTATGTACAGTGAAACTGACATTTATCAGCATTTACCAATACAAAAATCGATTCTCCCAAGCCTACACATAAGTAGCATAAGTAGACAAAAATTATGTATTAGTATACACGCTATCCTCTAACATCTGGTTTCCTTATAAACGTGTTTATGCTTAAATGTACAATATTTATTTCCTATTAAATGCTTCACTGTATAAACGGAAAGGAAAAAAGCATACCACATGTCTCAATGAGGACAACTCTTATTCTGTCACTGTGTTGACCTCACTTCAGCAAAGCACTATTAGCCAGCAGGTACTGAAGATTTGATAAATAACATTTAATCATATTTTGCTTATGTAATTCTGCAATATGAGTTCTATTCATGTGGTTATACAGAACTATTTCAGAATGAAAAGTGGTAGCACTTTCCTCCTGGAAGTAATTATTAGTATGAAAAGCAGATGTTCTGCACATAACACTTACTGTATAAACAAAAAATGATATAAGAAAGTATTGCCATAAACAACATGCAACAGAAAAACAAATTAACTGCTGTGCAGTTATTTTGCTCAGATGCTTGAAACAAAAAAATTATTATAATGTTCTTAATATTGACAGTTTTTCACAGTAGCGAAAATGAGAAGAGGCAAATGAGCACTTAGCTAGAATTCTCTTAATGTGAATTCCTCCATTTGAAAATGTGATAATTACTTTCAAAACAAATAATTGTAAAAGGAAGAGATGCTTATTTATATGAACTGTTAGTAATTTAACACATACAAATAATTTCCTGGAACACTTGAAACCAATTGAACTGGATACATTTATAGCAGTCAAGTAACATTACAAACTTATATTTTACTTGGCACCCCAGGATCTCAAAGGACTTCACAACTATTATTAGTTAGGCTTTGATCCTGCATATAATAGTAAGTGGCTGGACTTCTGTGCCCACACAGAGCGGTATTGAATTAATTGGGGCTCTATGTGGGTACAGCAGTCTCTCCACACACTAGTAAGTAAAGGTTTGGCATCTTAAGCTTCACCACACTCTTGTGAAGCATGTATATAATAGTGTACAAATTGGAGGCAGAGAGGTTAAGTGACTCATCAAAAATTGCACAGGGAGATTGGTAGCAGAGTAGGATTAAAAATCAAGAGTCCCAGACTCCCACTTGTTTTATCAGCTTTTGTCTTACTCTTTTCACCTTTTCCTACTTTTTACATCTTTTCCCTAGCATTTTCTCAATTTTTTACTTTTTTAAAATATATTTTTTCTCACTTTTGAAAACAGGGTCACAAAGCCATGACTACCTATGACTTCACATTTATCACTATGCTGTTACACCATGGCTACATGGGACCGCATGTCAGCAGAGATAATTCAGACACTGCTCCCAAAGTAGAGGTTGCTACTATTTGTGCTAAAGAAGAATCTGTTAAATTTTATTGGTATGGGGTCTACAAAACACCCTTGAGCAATTCTGATTCCACTAATTCCCCTCCAACTCTCTTCCTTCTTCCCTGTCACAGATACAGAAGTGTCTCATTTGCTCTCCTTCTGTAACTTCTCCACTTGTCCCAGTGATCCCATCCCATTCCTTCTCCTGATCTCCCTCATGCCCACTCTTCTGTTTCCAGCTGGAATGCTCCTGTTTCTTTCTCAGAGGCATTTTGCTTTTGACTCTATAAACAGGATTAAAACTGATTTTGGAAAAGCTCTGGAAGCTTTCCCTCATGAATTTAAAGAATCTAATCAAACAACAGGTTTTTATTTACACGGTATTGTACTCTAATAGAGATGTTCTTCCACAACTATTCGGCTTATTTGGTATTTCTGGTACAGATGATACTGAAAGAGACATCCCTATTTGTGGATAATGTTAGGTTGATGCTGGTAAGCTGAATAGACTATATATATGGGCCTTGTAATAGAAAAGATTGTCTTCCTCTCCAACCCTTTACACTCAGATATTATTCCGCCCTCTCAGCTGGTTGTATATACTCAGGAGAGGAAAGCTTTGTTTGAACTGCTATTTATAGAATTAGCTGGACACTTTTGGCTTCACACAAGTTAACGGTGTATTCCTCACCAAGACCATCCTTTCTGCATGCAAAACCAGTTAAAGTAAATGGCTTTCCCCAGTGTAAACAGCAGTTCTGCTAATGTTATTCCCCCACCAGCATGCAAAACAGCAGTTCAAATTAAAAAAAATCCATATAAACAATTTTACTAGTCCAGGAACTCTGTGCTCCAGTTCACAGCCCATCTCTTTTCTAAGCTCAAGGCTATCTCCGCTATTTTCCTCTGGACCACTTCCTTTTCTGCTGTACAAGGCCGTTGGCCTTGACTGTTTGATGGGATCCAGCTCTCTTGATCTTTTAGCCGCATCACTTTTTCCTGCCTGTACTTCTACAGGTCAGCCCAGATGCCAGAGCCGTTTTGCAGTTTACTTTTCTCTTATCCCTGTGTGAATGAGATTAACCCTAGAAGCAGGTTTCCAATGTAAATACTCATGCTTAAATTCAGAATTTGCTTTCTGCAGGTAGTCTCTCATACTCACTTAAAATTCATTGTTTCTTGTGAATGTTTTTGCCAGTAAACTCAATTGATGGACTGTTCTCAGAAAGCAATCCCAAAAGACAAACATAGACAAAGCAACATTGAATTTTATTTTGAGTGAATATTCCTAGAAATATTTTTTGAGATATTCACTCAGCTGTCATACAAAGTTGTCTGTCCTTGTGGCTCACAGCTTAAATAGATAGTGGTATATGCCTAATGTCCTGTAGGTAACTTGCTAAAAAATATGGACTGATAGGAGGTAGATAAGGAACAGAGCTGTTAGGTCACCTGGTTACTCCCTCTATCAGTGCAAGATTATTCCCTACATTATATTTTTAAATCCTTTGGCCTGCATTGGTTTGTGCATATACAGCGGACATGGGACTTCTGCAATTTCCCTTGGAATATTATTTCAAAATCCAATAAATCAATCTGTTGGGAAGAGTTTCTATTGCCCAAGATACAGTTTTCTTTACATAAAGTAGGACTCCTGGAATGTAATTAACTCCTTAATTCCTTTCTGTCCTTGATATAGTCTCCCTTTAAATATATATAGATGATTATCTGTTTTCCCCTCCCTCACTCCCTGTTTTACTATGTCTAATGATACAAGACTAAGAGGACACCAATGACATTTAACAGCAAATTGAAAAAGGAAAAACTTTTTATGTAATGTGTAATTATCTTGTGGACCTCACTACTACAAGATATTGAGGCAGAAAGTTTAGGATTCAAATAAAGGAATACACTTTTATATTATTAATAATAATAATTTGCAGTTGCCCTAGGTAGTTGATCTTGGTACTCAGGCAGGTTAGTGTAAGAAAGGTAGGAAGGATTCGTCTGTTGCTAGTTGACCTTTCCCTACAGCTGTATTTGTATAAAGTCCACACTACATTTATAACTTATTTACCTTTCTCTGTACTCATCTTTTCCAGTCAGCCAAACATCCCTCTTTGATAGGTATTTCTTTCATAGAGTCATAAATTCCAAGGCCAGAAGGGACCATTGTGATCATCTAGTCTGACCTGCATAGCACATGCCATTGAACATCCCCAAAATAATTCCTAGAGCATATCTGTCGAAGAACATCCATTCTTGATTTAAAAATTCAGTGATGAGGAATCCATCACCACTCTTGGTAAATTGTTCCAATTGTTAGTTACTCTCACTGTTATAAATTTACATCTTATTTCCAGTCTTAATTTGTCTAGCTTCAACTTTCAACCATTGAATCATGTATATCTTTCTCCGCTAGATATTTGTTCCCCATGTAGATACCTATAGACTGCAATCTAGTCCTCCTTTAATCTTCTCTTTGTTCTCTTTACTTTTTATAATAATAAGAACATTTTCAGTGTGTTTAGTTCCAGATTCTTGGCACTGGAGTTAAAAGAGTTTTATATGCCAAGTACTAATACAAATGCGTTAGAATTTAGCATTGGAAGTTCCGGACTGATGATCCCAAGTGGATAATTGGTGGCAATTATGCAGATTTAGATTTAGGAAAATTCAACAGAAGTTGTTTTATGCTGATAAAATTTCAGTCCAAAACAACTTGACATTTCTTTCATATGATATGGCTCAGAAACTGACATTTCCCCCCACGTAATAGATGTTTGATAAAGGATGTTCTTTTAAGTGAGTAAACTCATATATATCTTGCTTGATTTCTTGCCAGACATTCATAACATTTAACTACAGAGAATAAAGTGAATGAGCAAATCTTTTAATTAACCCATGATTATGCATCATGTCCCATTTATTAAATCGATCTAATAGGGACAAAAACCAGTTGTTTTTAATAATTTTCTACTGCTATTGTGGTTTGTATACTCCAATATTCTGGAGGTCAGATGGAGTCACCAGACCATAAAATCCAGCCAGCAAGAGAGCTGGCACTAAGAGAGCTCAAGGATTTATTAAGTGATGTGAAACTCTATTGTTTTGTGCATGTGTTATATAATTGCTGTCAATGCAAAGCTGTTAAAATTCCCTGCTAGTAATAACAGGCATACCATTTTATGGCTTCAAGAGGAGATAAAAGAAGTTTCTTAGTCAGCACTTCAATAATATCACAGCCCATGTCAGTTTTATTATTGTGGGGCCTTCGGTTTTGGCAGATGCTCTCCATTCTGGCTATGGTGCAATAATTACCATATAAATTAAGCAGTGAAATAAACTGAGTGCAGCCTTATCCCTTCTTCCTGTAACCAGGTTGCAAGTACTGCACCGTGAAACAGGCATAATTCAGGCTGATTATGTTTAGAAGGCCACGTTTTGAAATGGTGGGCCTTTATCTCTATTCAAATCAATTAAAAGTAAATTGAAGCTGTTTAGTTGCTGTGCAAACAGAAGGATCATTCTTTCTGCACAAGGTACTCTCCATAATAGCATTCCAGGAATTAGTTTAATCTATGCAGGGTTGATTCATAGCCACTCATTATATTTCAGCATAAATTCTAATGCTTCACATTATATGTGTCCTCACTTTAATGAGTTGTAACTAGTCCTTAAATTGGGAGCTTTGCACTTTCCTTTTATATAGTAACAGGCTTTACTCTGAGAGATGATGGGATTAAACTACAATAGAAAGTCCAGGGCACTGAACTGAAATGGATGATGGATGTATTTCTTTTCGTCGTTTTTTTTTTTTACGCAGTTTGATTCTGATCTTTTCAGCAGATTTGGTAAATTTAAATAAAGTCAGGAAGCTAGAAGACTATAAATGCCTTTTTAGCTTGGATTATTATGATAAAGTAGACATTCCCATGCAAATTATAAATATACATGGAAGTAAAGAGTGGCATAAGGCAATTTAAGGATGACACATATTATCCCCAAGTTTATGATTTCTAAAACAGTAAAAACTTTACTGAAAATAAGTGTGCAAAAGAAAAAAGTCATGTGCAACATGTCAGTAGGCATAATATTTTATACTTATATTGCATGTTTCATCCTATGATCTCAAAGCACTTTACAGAGGTAGGTATATTATGGCTGGAGAAACCGAAGTACCAAAAAATTAAGTGACTTGCCCAATGTTACTTATTAAGTCAGTAGCAAAGCTGATAATATCTTATTTTTTTTGTTTGGTTTTTTTTAACTCAGACTCCCCTGCTTTAGCTTGTTGGCTGTTGTAACACCTCCTATGCATGCAGTTACCATCAAGCCACACTGAATAATTATTTACGCTTGACTGGAATATTTTCTCTGTAATTAAATTGTGAACCCATGAAACCGTTTCAGAATCCCTAAAGCTGTTTCAAAGGGAGTTGTGCTGCTGTACTCTTAGGAGGCTTTTGCAAAAGGAAATTATACTGGAAATACCAATTTTGCTTGCAAAAGGAGATTCCTACCCTTCCTATCTGAGGTTGTAGTTTTGGAAAGACTCTCACCACTGGATCAGTTGCTTCCTCCAGCTATATAGGTGGAACTCTTCAAGGTTGTATGTTTGTAGTCTTTAGGGCTGCAGCAGGAGGTTAATGTGTGATTCGTACACCAGACAGGACTCTTAATTGCCATGCTTGAAACCTTCCAGGTAGTTGCTATTTGAGCAGAAAGTGAAGATTCTGCAAAGAAAATCATAACAAAAATAAAATGATTGAAAAATTAGTGTCTCAAAATGCTACAGAAATAAAGATATAAGAGAAAATCATCTCTTCAATAGCAGGTTCCTCACCAGCATCTCAGGGGAGGTCATCAGGTGGGTGAGAACACAACTGGAGTGATATATTTAGAGAAATAGAGTTAAAAGGCAAGTAAATCTCCCTGTTTTGTAGATACCATACGAGCAGGATTTTCACTCCTGGAGAATAACTTGCTTGAGGGATGTCACTAAAGAAAAAGGAATATAACAGCAACTGCTGCAGCCAGAAGAATGTACTAGGATAATGCCAACAATATATAATCTAAAATAGGGAAGTGGTGAGATAAGTCTTAGGGTATCAGGTTTAACATCTGGACAGCTTGGGGATGCATCCAAACCGCAAAACTTATGTTGGCCATCTCAAAAAACAGGTCTCAGTTGATTAAGAAACAAACTTTCTGTGGTGTGGGAAAGTTACTGCTCCTTTTCCTTAGAAACAAGTGCTGCACTATTTGAGAAACCCAAGCAGAGCTCCTCCCTTGAGTCAGAATTCAAGCAATATCACATTTATGTGGAGTAAGGACCATGTGGCTGCCTTGCATATGTCTGACATGGAAATATCCTGAAAGCAGGCAGCACAGGCTGCCCTGTCTTGAACTGAATGGAGGCCCTTGACATGGTCAGGGCAGCCAGATCAAAGTACATTGTGCAAATGTCCACATGAGCAAGATCACATAGCTAGTTGCCTTGTTTTAGAAGAGGCATAATGGTTCCTGGGATGATAATGTTGAATTTCCCTTTGTCCATATACTGATTCTGGTCTCCGAGACTCAGTATGGACTGGCGCTCTTATCTCTTTGATTATCAAGAAGTATCTTGAATAAAACCTTTCTGCTGTTGCTTGATGGTTTTCTTTAGCAGGAGAGACTGGATTTTATTCAGTTTCTCTTTCTGAGAAGCAGGCTTCCCAGCGCATTTTCCAGGGGGATGGCAGTCTGATGGATGAAATATAAAACAGAAGCCGTAACTACTTATGGTCATTAAAGATCTACATTACTCCTAACAAGGGTAGAGGTATTAACCCCAGTGTCCTGGACAAATTCCTGCACGGGTAATTATATTCTGCATACCTGAAATTCCCCTGTAATTTTAATTAGTTGATTTGTTCTTTGCATCCTGTCATATGTTGCTTTTTTTAATGTTGTATGCTGCTAAACAGTTGACTTGTTCTATTTAAGTGGTAAATGAACCACTTTGGGATCCTTCAGAAACAACATGCTATCTACAGGTAAGCTATTATTTATGTAAATTCACAGGTTGGAAGTTAAATCTGTTAGGGCACTATTAAATTGCATATGTGCCTTTACTTAACTGGTGTGGAACATGTTTTGATATGTTTAGTCTTGGAGAAGAGGGACCCAGTATCTAATAGCCCAATGTCTTCCATTTTTGAAAATTTCCTCCCTCTCATCCCTATTTTCATTTTTGCAACAATCTGTTGCCTGGAGAAGAGAGAACTTGACAGTTCATCTAATCTTTAAATTAGGTTTCCTTCTGTATTTTAGTGTGTTCATATACATTGAATCATCCAGCCTGCTTGTTAGAATTGTTCTGAATCAATTTTTGCATTTCTTTTAAGGGCCCAAACTTAAGGACACAGTTCTACAGCTAGTTCCAGTATGGGATGATCCCATACCCCATGCTGAAGTCAGTGGGTTTCATGTGGGTGTAGGCGTCTCTTGATGCTGAGCCAGTTGAAGGTTTGGTGCCTAAATTATCACTCAGTTTGCGAGACGGAGCCCTCCAGTCCATACTTGGTTTCATATCCATGGGGAGAGTCAGCAAGACATCAGTTTTTGGATAGACTTGCATAAGAAGAATCTCTATGCTTTGAGAACACATCCCTTAAACAATGAAGAATGAACTCCCATTGTTGTGAATGGATATTAACAACTAAGTAATCTTAAAAATGTGGGAAGGAAGGATGGTGGTTAAGCATTAGAATAATATCTCAGTTAAAGTTTGACACTTCACTGAACCTAGTTCTCATGCAAATAAATAAAAACTTAATCCCCAAACCACTGAGTATATTACCTCACCTGACCTTATATTTGGATGTCAGCCAGGTACAGAATGACTTAGTTAAATCTTGCTTGTACTTTCATGGTTGACCTCTCTGTAATCCATGGGAAAATGAACCTTATGGAAAAAATTCCTTGTTTGATCAGTTTAGACAAATTTTGCCCTCACTTACATTTGTGCAACCCAATTTGTCCAGAAAATATATCTGAGTTGTGGGATGACCAAACATTACCATTTTCCCCTTTTAAATGTTATTAATTCACTAAACTGCCTGTCTGTCCTTCATCCAAGTGTATTGTATATCAAATGGGAGAATGAACTATTAGACTGATAATATCTTTAAATGGTCCCAGTGCCCTAAGGTGTTGCAGGACATTCTCATGTTTATGAAAATATTTTAATGACTTTCCCAGGTAGCAGAATGGAATGTTTTAACAAGATAGTGGAATAAACTTAAGTAAAGCACGATATGTCTGCAACAGGAAATCTGTTTGGCCAGTGTTTTTCTCAGAGCCCTTTTCTGTTTCTGCTGATATTTGCGGTAGGATGGATAGGAGCATACCATGTCATTGCCCACCTTCCACTTCAGTTGGATCTTCTACTGAATTAAGTACAGCATTTCTCACTTGGAGTCTTTTCTTTTGTCATGTAAATAACAGATATCATAAATGTGCAGGATCAAGTAGGAGAAGATGGAATTATGCAAGGGAAAAACCTTATTTTAATATTTTTAGTAGTAGCTAGATGAGGATCAAGAAAATTGACAAATATTTGAAAGATAAACATAAATGCAGTAAATGGAGTATGTTTAAATCTACTTTGATTAAAACAGAATATGCTTAAACCTACTTTGTTTTCTCCTGAAAGGGAGTCTAAACAGGGCTTGCCACTGAGGCCTTGTCTACACCGCCGTTACAACTCTTTTCTTCGCTCGGGGTGTGAAAAAGCACCCTCCCTGAGCGATGCAAGTTTCAGCACTATAAAGTGGCAGTGTAGACAGTGCTACAGCTCTGGGAGCCTTACGTAGGCGGTTTTATTACAGTGTTGGGAAAGCTCTGTCCCAGCACTGGAACTGCGACTATACAGCCATGTTAAAGCCCTTGCAGCACTTCTTAGGCTGCTTGTATTACTAACCTAAACAATCACTTGATGTTATTGCTGTAACCCCATTCCTTCCCTGCCTCCTCTTATCTTTCATTTATTTAATTTATTTATTTATCGTTACTTTGCTTGCCCTGTTACTAGCAACAATGTCTTCTACTTGCTTTGTTGGCAGTAGTTCTAATGGTTCGGGTGGAGTGTATGCTATGTAGAGTGGCTGTTCTCCAGCCCTGAACCCAACCTGTTTTTCATTTATCTGTCTCTATCTAATGTATCTATCCTAATATAATCTAAGTACTTATGTTACACCAATTTATCATGACATCTAGTACTTATTACAGGTATCTAGGACCTTGGAGTGACCCCTTCTAAAGAGTCCGAGAAACTCGACCATGTGGAATGTGCTCTGGGAGAGCTTTTGCTCAGCTCCAGGAGTTCTGCTTCCTCCTTTGTACTTCTTTCAGGCAAATTTTATTCCATTTTTTAGCCTGGTTTTAATGTTTCCCTTTACATCTCGCAGTGGGGTGAATAGATTAGGCACAGTATGTAGCATGAATCAAGTACCATACAAGATCTCATTTTCAGCCTACTATGTGCCTGTAGAATTATGAGGTCACAGTATATGTTTCTGGGCTGTTCTTGTTGCTTTAAAACATTTTTGGACATAATAGTAATTATTTTATTTTTGAAAATTCTACTATGCATGCAAAAAAAGGAAAGACATTTCACTACATTGCTTGCAGATTTTTAACATGCAGTTTTGTTTTTGATTTTTAACTTTCCCCAGTCATACTATTTCCGCAACAAAATGTGCACCAACCATTCTCTAACCCAGTTTGCTCTTAACCTAATCTGTTTCAACATGTGTCCCAAACCCTGTTTTGTTTAGTAATAACTCCCTGAAGCTATGATCTGCTAGTTGACCATCCATATATGCCATACGTCAAATTAAGCTAAATAGTGTTGATACACAATCCAGATAAAGACTTCCAGAGACTGACACAGGAGTATCACTTACATTTTAAATGTTGAACTCTTGATTTATTTTGATGAAATATTTATTAGTGGGAACATTATTTGCAAGAAAACCTGGGAATGTAAGGAAGATGCATGTTAATTCGAATCCTTTCACTTTAAAATTCAGGCATTCTCTAATTCTAAATAGGATTTATTTCACTAAACCAAAAAATAACACTTCTGTAAAAAGGTCAAGGGATTTCATGTTTGCGTCTGACCAAAGTCTGAAATGCGTGGAAGAGAAAAAATATGTACACTGGAGAGTATGGGATTGATCTTGACATCCTTGCTCAGATGAAAGTCACAGTGGCTTTAATGAGAGTTTTACACGAGGAAAATAGTAAGATTGGACAGCAAGGGCATATCACCTTTTGAAAATCAGTGAAGAGTATAATGGTTTATTGGAACTGAGTCGCAGTTCAACTTTTTTAATAGATATTGCATGCTGTGTTCTTTAATGCCAGTTTTGGGGGTTTCCTAGCTTGATGAGATAATGCATTTTGCATTAATACTCCTTGGTGCTAGCTTCAGTTTATTCTATTAAAAGAAGATTATCAAGAGGAATTAGTTCATCTATGTACTCTGGCCCCATTGAAGTTAATGGCAAAACTCCCATTGACTTCAGTAGAGTTGGGATTTCACCTTGGGACCATTTAGGATATTTAATTTTCTATCAAGTATCAGAGGGTAGCCGTGTTAGTCTGGATCTGTAAAAGCAGCAAAGAATCCTGTGGCACCTTATAGACTAACAGACGTTTTGGAGCATGAGCTTTCGTGGGTGAATACCCACTTCCTCAGATGCATGAGAGGAAGTGGGTATTCACCCACGAAAGCTCATGCTCCAAAACGTCTGTTAGTCTATAAGGTGCCACAGGATTCTTTGCTGCTTTTAATTTTCTATGGAATTCTTTAAAAATATCCTTAACAAAAACATGTTTAGTCATGCACCAGTAAGGCAAGGACAGTGTAATCACATCATAAAGGGACATAATAAATTTATTTTAAAACCAAATAAATTATTATATGATCCGCATTCTTGTCACACTGTGATATATTGTTTTATAATTTTATTATCGAGTTCTCTTCACCAGCTTTCATTGATATATCCCAGACTGGAGTTCTGTGATTTCCTGAAATGAGCCCTAGCCACTGGAAAAACTGTTCTTAAGTGTATTGCTTTGTCAGCTATGCAAGGATTCTTAAAGTAAAATGAATACAAGAGGAGGGCTATAAGCTACATTAACTTCCTATTTTCATTTTTATCTGTTGTTTTGCATCTGTTCACAGTAGAACATGTGTTGACTATAGTGCACCAGGTTAAATGCAGTGAGGTGTACTGAATCTCATGGCAGTTGGAGCTGCATGTGTTTATTAGACCTGCCTTTAAAAATTAATGTAATTTTGTATACAAAGGCCTAGGAAACAAAATCCTTACATTTAGATTTGTCAATAGAAAAATCTGTTATCTTGTCTTTGAATCAGTTTCTAGGTTGTTTAGTGCGTTTATTATGCCGATGATTTCTAACAGAATAATGATTAAATGTGGAGGTGGTTTAAGTCAACCATGTTGTCTGAACAATGGACTTTTCCAGGGATCTGTGCTCTCTCTGGTGATCTTTTTGCATGTGCGTGCACACACATACAAAACTAAGTTTGTATATGCTGATGTACTTTGGCTAAGTACTTTTCAAAGTGGAGATTTGAACTAAACAAACTAAAGACAATGTCATCTTGTTTCCATCTCACCAACTGGTTAGCTCACTGACAGCTGCACGTCATTCTGAACAATCTTCTGATCATTTTTTAACATATCCTACTTATTTGGGGATAAAGCTTGACTGTTCTCTGTTCTTTCAACAATACATCAAGAAGACATGCACTAAAATCCAGTTGAGAATCTCACTCCTCCACAGGCTTGCCAGCAGCTCATGAGGCCAGCGCCACAATCTGATGGACATCTACCGTTGCCCTAATTACTGTCCATACCAAATACTGTGCAACAGCATGGAACTCCAGTCATCATTGTGGCAAGTTGAAATCAAAGATCTACTCTGCCGTCTGATCCACTGGTGTGATCTGGACAACTTCCATCTCCAGCCTTCCAGTTCTGGCGGGCATAGCTTCTCTGACGATTAGGCACAAAGGTAGGGCCCTGGCTGTATTACTGCATGCAGTCAATTATTAAGATAACTTACTTCACAATTTCACCCCAAAGCAACATCAGAAATGCTGACCGTAGTCAAGACATCTCTTTTCTGAAATAGTTGAGCCTCTCAGACAGTACATTGGATATGACCTCTTTAAGGAACAGCGGGAACGGTGTGCTGGACAATATTTTTGGATAAGTGGTGCATTTCTTGGCCGATAGACAATACAGATCTGCATCCTCTAGTCTCCCCAAATCACCTCTCACATGCCTCTCCGAACAACCATATGAACCAAAAGATTCTTCTTTGTTATAACAGGATACGTTATAGTCATAGACTGTTTAACGTACATCTTTGCCATTGGGGCTTCTTGAGCTCCCCCTGCTGCTCCTGTGGAGCTCAAGAACAAACAGCATGTCATTTGATTATAGACTGCCCTCTTGATGGTGGATGGATGCGCTTGACAGTTGATTGTGCTGGGAAAGAGTGGCTGCATCACTTACCAAACATCTGATTCATTGTTTGTGCTATCAGAAGCCATATGCCAAAAGTGCGTAGTCTTATTTGTCATTGCATCTTTGGGAATCCTTGCTGAGTTAACAACTGAACCTAGATCCCCTGAGTTCCAGTTTGGTGAGTTTACCACAAGACCAACTTTCATCCAACAAAGAAACAAAAGAATGCAAAACAGAAAACAGCTCTTCTCCACAGTCCTGGAACTGTCATGGAACTACAAGCAGTGAGTTAAAATTTAGTGATGATAACAGGTGTCTTGGCTGCCAATTGTCAGCTCCACCTATGCATTTGCCAGTGTTCAGTGTGGCTTAGGAACCTTGGCATGAGCTGACACCTGATCTGCGAGCATCACAGTAGCATGCCAAGATCTGTAGGGCTTGTTGTAAACAACTCATTTTTGACTAGTCTACTTTTCTGAGATCCACCCTAAAATATTGAGAAGAATACCTATATATATTATATTTTGAGTACAAAGGCAGGTATAAGCTATATCACTCAAATTTTTCCAATACTCAGCCATATATAGTGTCAGTGAATGAAGGGTTTGGTCCCATGGGGTGCCTAGTATTACCCATGTTGATGTCATTCCCTTTAGCATTTATCTATGTAAATCGGCATAGAGAAAAGAGAGATGGTGGCAGAGATTTTAAAAAATGACTAGTTATTGTGGTATCTCCGTTTTCAGATGTTCAACTTTTGAGACACCTTAAAAAGGAGCTTAATATATGTTCTATGCATATGAATTTCAATTTCTTTTTTGTAAGTTAATAACGTAAGTAATTGTTTTTGTTGGAAGGAGAGAATATCACTAGTAAAACTATTAAATTGATTATTTCATCGGGATATAACAGTAAATGGATTCCCCACACTGTGAGAGTCCCATCAGGACCACGTATGTAATAAAACAAGAGTGATAGGGACTCCGGGATGCTAATTAGATGGCAAGGAGGTGATGATTTGTACAAACAACAGTCATGCATCTTTCTCTTCAGACCTCTGTTTTTGTTCAACATTCTAGTTCTGAAAGCATTAATGAAACAGGAGAATAATTTGGCTTAGGTTGTATGAAATGTTAGTGGCTCATTGTTGTAGCCTTCATGCTCCTAGTGTGTTTCATCCACGTAACAACAAGGCGAACTGCTGGGTTGGAATTTAGCTTAAATGTTAAAAATTCTTGAGGGGTATCTGTTACCTAAGTTCATAAAATTGTTAATGTTTTCTCTGTGTGTTTCACAAGAGATATTACAGTATTTCTACAAAGAAAACATAGTATAATTATTCCTTTTTTCGTGTGTCAGTGTACCCAGATCCCTCAACAATGGGGATAATTATAATATTTGAAATAATATGGCCAAAATATATGTATGTAGATGTTTTTGTGGAACAGACTTGAGAGCCTTAAGTTTCGTTGCCTTAATGTAAAACAGGTGAATTCACAAATGACTAAGCCCACTATAACAACTTGATGAGGTTTTGGCTGGGTGCAGCATTAAAAACCATTTAATTTAAAGTTAAGAATGATAAAAAGTGAGCCATTTTGAAGAAAATAAAGAAATATGAATGTAGAGCATCACAAGTAAAGTAAATAGTGATACTGTAATTAATTGGTACAACTAATTTATATGTGGAAGCAGCCCTCACCTGGAATAAGTTTCCTTGCATCTTCAATCCTTGCCTTTTCTAGGAGTGCTGTGAAAGGTGCCAAATGTGATGGTGGTGGTGGTGGTTTTTTGACATGCCATTGAATCCAGTAGGAACTTGATTGAGATGACTAACAAATTTCTACTGTAATTTACTTACTTCCTGACTTACTATAAAATAGGGTGACCAGATAGAAAGTGTGAAATATCAGGAAAGGGGGTGGAGAGTAATAGGCACTCATATTATAAAAAGCCCTGAATATCAGGACTGCCCCTATAAAATCGAGACATCTAGTCACCCTGTATACAAATTAAGGTCCTGATCTGGCCAAGACATAAGTATATACTTAACAAGTAAGTCTTAGTGAAACCAGGTGGACTGTTCATGTCTGTAAAACTGTGCACGTGCTTACATGTTTGCAGGACTGGAGCTAATGCAGGCAGAAACCTTTATGTGTCTAACCAATTCTATAGCTTGTTTAAGTTGTTAGATTCTTTATATTGCTGTTAGAGTCTGATCGTACAAGCCCACATGTGTAATGTGAATTCTAAGGGCAATTCGTGAGCAGAATTACTCACATATGTGTTTGCAAGATTGGCGCCATAATTTGTATGTTCAGAAATCTGAGAGCAACAAAATAAAATCTTATCCATTGAACTTGGAGTAAGCCTAGAAGTGAATTATTTTGGAAAGCTTCACAAAAATCCATTGAGCCACTTCTGAGTTATTTGAAGTTGACAAAAATGCATGTTTGTTTTAAAAAAAAAATTGAGAAATGCCTGGATAGAATAAGTGAAATACAGCTTTCATTTTAAATCTCCAGTTTGATATGTACTTAGTACTGAGCTTGTTTTATAATACATATAGAGAAAGGTATAGAAATGAAGTTATAGTGGAAGCCTTATTTCTGAACTTTCCGTGATTTTAAATCTCAACACTAACTTTAATTATTTTTTCATATGCTATCTTGGCCAGTCAGGTGACACAAAAAAAGTCCAATTTTCAGAGTACCATCCAGTTGGCAAACTGTGCATAATCCACATACATTGGTTGGGCACACCAACTGTGTAATTTCATACAATTACTGGATTTATATATGGAAATTTAGGGATTTGCTTATATAATTATGCACATTCAGCATAGATAATCTGTTACGTTCATAGGTCCAATATGGAAAAAAATTGTGGGCCACCAGATGTAATGTCGTAAGAGACCTGAAACTTTACTGTTGGGAGACATCAAAGGGATAGTGAAAAGTGAGGGGGAGAACACATTTCCCTCTCCCTCTGCCTCTGTCTCCAACCTAGTGCTTGCACCTATGGCTGAATGGGGCTTTGCAAATCAGACCCAAAACTGACTTTATCCACTTACTAGTTAAGTAGCTTCAAATCATTTGGACAATTTTTAACTAATTTTAAAGTCAAGCAATGACTTGCAGTTCATGTATTACAACAGTTTTTGCTGAGTATTAAGCATAAATATTCTTGCAATAGGCGTGTTGGTTTGGCTAGCTTTTTTTCTGATATTCTTTAACTGTAGATGCACTGCTTCTGATCCACTTTAACACTGACTATTTTCTCCTTTTATGGGAAACAGATGGAATGTCTGGAATTTTACTTAGAAAAAGGAATCTGAATCCTGCTGTGCAATAGTAATACACTTGTCTTGTTTTCTCTTTTTCTCTAGCTGCAGACCTAGAATTCAATACCAAAGGCATTTGAAAAATTGAAGGTGATTTACTGCCAAAGTTTAATATTTTTTAAATTAGGTAGCTATGAGAAGTATATTTGGCTACAAGAGTAATATCAAGAGGTGAAGTTTAATTATTTTGTTGGGAAAATATATATTTTAAACAGGAGAAATATAAGTCATAAACCAGAATCATTTATCTTTTCATATTAGTCTGTTTAATTTTGTGTATTTTATAATGTCTGTGTTTAAAAGAATTCCTTAAAAGTGTGCTTACGTATCACACTGTATACAAAATCCAGGCACTCAAAATCAAGTAAGGCTTTGATCTGGCAAAATGCTCAGGAGCCTTAACTTCTTTTGAATTCATTGAGAGTTGAAGAATCTCAGCACTTCATAGGATTGATCCCTATATGAATAGTAAAGGACAAATAAATTCTATGCTGCACACATGATAAACATAAATACATTATTCTTATCAAGTACAAAGAAAAATACGTTTCATCACACCACAGTGATCTTAATACTGACCCAAAATAACTGATCAGTATTCTCAAAATTAATCTGCAACCCCAAAATAAAAACCCAACATGAAACTTTTATTTAAAACCCTCACAAAAATTATTGGTGGCATTTTCAAAAGCACTCAGCTTTGGCCTAGCTTCCTATAGACCAGGACACGCAATTTCAAAGTGGCATCAGACCCTGCCAGAACAACTGATGCAAAACCTGCAAGCATATCTCCACTGCTACAATGATCAACACTCCCCACAACACACCTTTCAAGATCCATGGGTCCTATACATATGCCTTTCACAATATGTGGTGTACCTCATCCAGTGCACTAAATGCCCCAATAGCAACTATGTGGATGTAACCAGACAATCACTGTGCTTTCAAATGAACTGACACAGAAAAATGATAAAAGATACGAATACTGTGTCATCTGTGGGTAAACACTTTTGACAATGCTGTCACTCCATAGCTTACCTCTCAAGCCCTCATCATCAAAGGAAATCTGCACAGCACCTTCAAAAATGGGCCTGGGAGCTTAAATTCATGACTTTGCTAGACACAAAAAATCATGGACTAAATAGAGACACTGGATTTTATGGCTTATTACAACAATCTGTCACTCACTAACAACCCTTCCGCCCAACTTCTTCCCCCCACCTCCTTCCCTGTGACTGGAGAGATTTAACGGGCTACTATTTCATGTTGAATGGTCTCTTGAAACGTGTTAACTACTCATGCTAAAAAATCTGATCCATCCAGTGTTTAACTGTAAGCAAGTCTACACAACAACATTAAGTTGATCTTAGTTACGTCGACATACAGCTGCCGCAGTAATTAAATCGCTTTTGCATGTCCTCATTACGCTGCTTGTGTTGGTGGTGTGCATCCTCACTAGCAGCGCTTACATTGATGCAGAGAGCAGTGCACCCTAGATAGGTATCCCACTGTGCACAAAGTGATTATACACAAAGTGCCATAAATACATAAATAAACAAACTGAAAAAAGTAGAGGAGACTCCCCCCCCCATACCCTAATCTCTTTTGGTTTCATAATTTTACTTGTTAGCTTGTCACTACAGTAGGTACAAAGTTTTCAGACAGAAATGTGATTTTCAAGTTGACATTGTGTTTTTAGCCATGATCCTACATTTCTGCCTACCTGGAGAGTGAGGAATGTAGGACACCTAGACCTGTAGGGAATTCCAGACTGACTGTCGCAGGCCTGGTGTAAAGGGGACTTGAATGGTGGCCATCTTAATAAAAAGTGTAAGCACTTTTGCAACCCTGCTTTCAGGAAATATTACTCTACAGCCAACCTTAGATCTTTCATATATACTGGAAACTTGACAAATCATTATCAATCAAGCAGTTTGTGCTCCAGAAAGACCCCAGGAGAAACTATGTTTCCAGAATCGCTGCACGTGGTCTGGTTCATACACAAGCAAGGGACACAAGAGTAATTTATTCCTGTCTCTCCCTATTTGGGAATTTTGTTCTCACTCAGATATAGAAACACCAGAAAGAGCATCTGGTGGAAAAATGTCTGCAGAGATACTCCCTGCTGTTAGGTAGAGGAGGAATTTGTATGGTTTATTTTTAAGTTGGAACAATTACCACGTTTGTACCTCTATAACAGATGCTTTGATGAGCAAAATAAAGCTGACAGGCATTCTTGGAACACCACCCAGGACTGGAAAATTATTCTTTGGAACACCTGAGGTAAAAAAAGACACTGGGAGCTCAGCCTGAAGGAACTCTCATCTTCAGTCCATCCTCCTGATAATTGGAAGAGATAGACAGAGACACAAGAAAACTCGAGTGTACAGAACTGTTCTGTATAGCTTAAGGAAGCTCAATGGCTCTGTCATACACAGAACACAACAGTGCATCAAACCATAGTTAAACTTTACAGGCCTATATTTCCTCACACTAGTGGGGTGAGTCTGTAATGAGGTTGAGGACCTATACCTTAAAAAGCTCAAAGAGAAAGACGTAGCCTGCAGTTAACCATGAATATCCCCATTAACTCCTGAGTTTTTGACTTGTAAAAAAAGAAATATTTCATTTGCAGAAAAAGTAAAAATAAACTGAATGATGAGGCAGCTGGTAACACACAATTAAATGGAGCACTGTAGTGCACTATTAGAAATCCACAAAATAAATGCATGTTTACCCACCTTCTCTGCCTCTGCCTCCAGCATTCAGTAATGTAAACAGCACAACTCAGAATTTATTGTGAAGATGGCAGTTTATCAAGATGAACAACAGATGCTGCTTAGTTTACTAAAGATTTTAATTTTGTTCTTTGTTTTGCTTTATTTTTAAGACGCAAGTTGGTTAGAGAATTCATATTGCGTAGGGTTTATTTAATGGCTATTTTAAATATATATATTTAACACCCTCAATTTTAAATCTAGATGGACTCCAAAAATCTGTTATACTTGTTTCTAAGAACAGGAGCACAGAAATATAGGAAAGTTTACTCCTATTCCCTAATAGCAGAGGTTAGCTTATGCCCTACAGAATGTTAAGGGTTTATATCCCTTCCAAAATTCCTTGGGGTATTTCTTTTAACGTATAATTACTATTATAACTTGGACTCCTTCTCAGCTTCTGGCCTCAGTGAGATTGCAGTGAGTTACACAAGCTGGTTTTGCATTGTGTGAAAAATATAATTCCCTTTACAAGAATTGAATTCGCCTTTCAATTTCATTTAATAGCCCCTTGTTCCCAGAGTATGAGACGGGGTGAACAGAAGTTCCCAATCTACCTTCTCAGTACCATTCATTGTTTTCTACAAATTTATCAGGTTCTCTCTCATTCATCTCAGCTAGGATTTTCAAAGGCGCCTGGGAAAGTTAAACACTGAAATCCCATTGAAGTTCAATGGGAGTTGGACACCTAACTCCTGGGGCTCTTCTGAAAATTTTAACACATCTTTCTGGTAAATATGCCAGTCTTTTCCATATCTTTACTTATGAGAGCTTAATCTCAGCACCCATGCCTGAACTCCCTCTATTTATGCTTTGTCCCTATCTGATCTGATCTGCGCATAGTACTCCAGATGAGTCATACCATTGATTTATACATTGGCGTTATTTTACTTTCCATTTAGTCTCCATTCTATATGTATCCTAATATTTTGCTTGCTTTTTAACCCCTGTGGCTGCACAGTGTGTGGAGGTCTTCCCTGAGCTGGCTGCAGTAATGTTCTGCACTTTTTCCTGTTAATACAGAATGCACTTAGGTATATGACTAGACGAAATTACTTCATGAATTATGAAAAAAATCTTTGGTATAAAGCTTGGCTACAATATGGGTGTTTAAATATATATTGGATCAAAATGTGATAGTGTACCTACTTTTATACAATTTAATTGAATTGTGGTAAGGACATTTAAGTGTACTTATGAACTAGCAGCAAAGCAGCTACTTCTCTCAGGAGAAACCTTGCTATATTGCAGTTAAAGAGGAAGACAGCAGAGTCTTCTTCATGGCGTCTGCTAAAGATTTTACTTCTCCACTAAGTGCAGAATTGGGTCCTCGGATTGAAACCATATTGTACAAACACAGCAAATAGTACTCACACAAGTATTCAGCATACCAACATTAGCTGCATTCCACATCACTACTCTAACTGATTTCAATAAGATTACGTGTATAAATAACATTACACATGTGTGGAAATGTTTGAAGGATTGGGCTCTAATCTACTAATTTAGGGAATGCCACATTATCAGTTACGAAACTCTGGAACTGCTAACGTAATCAGCACACATTCCTGAAGCATTTCCCATAGTCTGACTTGATTCTGCCTTACAAAACTCCACACACTCATGGTAAACAATTTTTTTTTGGGGGGTGGAGGGGAAACAAGCAAGTAAAATATTGCTTTCATTAAAATATTATAAGTTCAAGTTAGTACAATTTGTGTCTCTGCTGGTAAATCTTCATAACAATTTTGCAGGCATTACTCAAATGCAAAATGTGTTCATAGTCAGGGAAGAATGAGTAACTTGCACCAAGTTACCTTGATATTGCTCACGTCAGTTACTCATTTCTATACCCTTGCATGACAATTGCTCTTAAATGTTCTACAAATGTTGGCTGCAGATTTTTTTTAAAATGCCCCAAGAGCAATAATTGTTGCCTCAAAGAAGGCAATAACCTCCAGACACACCAACCAAGACTTCCCCCCCTTTAAATATGTGCCCCAGGTAGGCTCTGAAATATGTGTCCCAGTTTTTAAAAAATGAAGCTGATGGTGCTTTGAAAAACTGGGCCACTTACTTAGGAACCTCAATAAGGATTTAGGGCTCTGATCCTGTTCCCATTAAGATCAACGGCAATGGTATCCTTGAGTTCAGTGATGCAAGATAATGCCCTATGTGCCTAACTTAAGCATCCATTCTTTAAAGTCTCGTCCCTAATATTTTAATAAATACTTTGTCCTTCTATAGCACAGTCTTGCAAAGTTTCACAGAGAAGTTCATCATCATATGCCCTTCTAAGCTAAGAATTATCCCCATTTTATAGATAGGGAAACTAAGGCAGAGAGAAATTAAGCGACTTGCATAAAAGAAGTCTCTGGCAAAATAATAATATTTAGGTCTTATAAAGAGAAGCCAGTGTTTTAACCACAAGACCATCCTCCCCCTCCTTTGAATTTCATATCAACACACAACAAACATTTGGAGGATGCACTGGAGTTTTAAATGCTCACCAGCTACTAGTAGTGTGGCTCAGATCACATGAGAAGTTTGGTTTCCTTTCCTGAAATATGAGTCTGATTCTGCACTCATGCAATATTTGGAACTCAGGCAGGGCCTTATTTAAAGTAAAATACCTGTTTCCTACCTTTATGGCTTTAAAGGAATCCCGTGCATTGCTAAAAGCACATCAGAGATTTCCGTCTAGCTTATTGCATGGCCGGAGGAGCCCAGGCCAAGAAAAATCTCTCTCCAACACAAACCCCCATGGGTTTTGCTCCTCCAAACACCCCGCACCCAATCGTGAGCCCTTGGCCCTGCTGCTCCCCTTCCCCACCCCCGACGCTCATCCAGGCCAGCCTTCCTTGCCCCTCCTCCTACCAGACTCCCAGCCCTGGCCTATGCTGCCTCCACATCCACCCTATGATCCTCATGATCATCTCCAGTGTCCCTGGCATCCCCCCTTCCTCTCTACCCTGAGCCCTCCCAATTTGCCCCCTCACTGCAAGAAAGAAGCTCCCCTTCTTACTCACCAATAGTGGCAGGCAGAGTGACTCCAGCAAGCTCAAGCAAGCAGACCCGTACCTGAGCACAGCTGGTGGGTGGGACAGGACAGGGACAGCTTCCCCACTGCCCTCTCTGGAATGGAGGATTCATTGGAGTGACATCCTGGTTCACATAAGCAAACTGTTCTTCAGGGCCCCCCCTTTGATTAACGGGGGAGAGAGAATGAGAAGCAGAGAGCAACTCTATTTCTATTGTTTTTCACTACCTCTTGTAGCATGATTAAAAGTGTAAATGGACAGATGTGCCACTGTAATTTCAAAGCAAACTGCATACTTATCAGAGGTTCCTTGTCATACATCCACTCCCCTCCTCCTCTTCCTCGTCCAACACATCATCTTCAGGTTTCACTCTGGTGCCCTGTGACACTGACACCTCTGAAGTATCCACTTTGCCCTTGGTGTGTTGGTGGGGTTGCCACTGAGGATGGCATGCTGCTCCTTGTAAAAGTGGCATGTCTGTGACTCTGCACCAGAGCAACTGTTCGCCTCTCTTTCCTTTTGGTATGCCTGCTGCAGCTCCTTGGCATTAACTCAGCAATGCTGCATGTCTGTCTTGTAGCCCTTCTCCACCACGCCTTGAGTGATCTGCTCATAGATATTAACATTTCTATGGCTGGATTGGAGCTGTGTCTGCACAACCTCTTCTCCTCACAGGCCCAGGAGATCCACCACCTCCTGTGTACTGCAGGCAGGAATACATCTGCAGTGTGGAGCTGACATGGTCAGCTGGGCAGTTGCTATCTGAGGCTACGTCTTCACTACCCGCCATATTGGCGGGTAGCAATCGATTGCTTGGGGATCGATATATCGTGTCTCATCTAGACACGATATATTGATCCCCGAACGCACTTATATCGATTCTGGAACTCCACCAACCCGAACGGAGTTGCGGAGTCAACATGGGGAGCCGCCAGGGCCGGTGCAAGGATATTTTGCACGCTAGGCGAAAATTCTATCTTGCGCCCCCCCCCAAATCACATACATTATACACAATACACGGTCACAGAGTAACATGTTATAATTTAGAATTTATGTTTCCGCTCTTTAAGTTTAGCAAATTTAGAAACAAGTTCCTCCAAGTTAATGTTGTGAGCAATGTCATGTTCTATTGACAAGGTAGATAGCCCAACAAGTCTTTGTTGCAACATTGATGTTTGCATATATGTTTTTATCAACTTGAGCTTCAAGAAGCTTTGCTCACCACTGGCCACAGAAACTGGGAGAGTCAAGAGGATGCGAAGAGCAATAACTGTGTTAGGGACACTATCTGTCAGCTTATTTTCCCATATGAAGTTCAATACATCTTGGGGTGATGAACTCCTTTGGACTCGTCTTGCAATAGCTTGCAATTCACTGCACAAGTCAAAGGCATCAATATCCTTGGATTCACCATGTTGCAAAGCTTTCTCCAGATTCAAGCAATGTTCCATAATTTGCTTTGGTGTTTTATTTTGCAAACTCTAAACATATATGAAGCCAAATACTGAACTAATCTGCTGCATCAATGTGAATCTTTCTTTAACCGAATGTATTGCTATGTCAATGACTGCAAAGTAAAAGTTCACTTTGAATTTTTCTTTCGGATCATAAATAGGTTCGTCATCTGCTTCATATGTGAACTGTTTCCTCTTCTTTCTAATATGGATTGGATCTGGTTCAAAAAGTGCCGGTACATCCAACTCCTCCGCAAGTTCACCTGCATCTACCAATGTTTTCTCAAAGGCTGCGTCACTTCTGCGGCCCACAAGAAACTTCTTGGTTTCTCCAAGTTGATTAATGGCATCACATATATCAAATTCTTTTGCCTGAAGTTGTTTGCTAGTTATGTTGATCTCAAACAATATGTCATACCATAAAACAAGAGAAACAAGAAACTTGAAACTAGAAATGGCTTTTGTAAGAGCCTTTGCATCAACGCGTGATGTATTGCCAGATGATCCTGTCAGAGTATTGTCTTCACAGATGTATACCAGAGCATCACAGATGTCACCAATGAAAGCAGGATGGAGAAGCTCCCCCCGCAGAAGACCTAAAACATGATGGCTGGATACATAAACAGACACCTGTCCTCACAGGCAACTACCTCATAACATGCCAGTTTTGCTCAGGACAGAATATCATAGAGGAATACTATGCATTCAGTGGTCTCTACACTGGCCAAGCAACAGCATGACAACTAACCTAACCAGTCCATCCAACTTTTTTGACTGCTTCTTGGGCACTGGTGAGGGGTAGCGGTGCCAGACTGAGCCCGGTGATGGGTGCACTACAAATCTACAAACTGAGGCAAGGTGCTGGGCCTAGAGTCCTGCTGAGACTGCTGTCCTACACCAAGTGGAGCACAGCCTCCATGAGGAGAGAACTCAAACAAATATCAGGCTCCTTCTGCAGGATTCCCCTAAGCACTTCTTCAGGCAGCTGCTATGGAGGTCACTCACAGGCTTAGGCCTGCCTGTTGCAGGCAAACACAGCAGCAGGGTTAAAACTCAGACAGGGCCGCCCAGAGGACTCAGGGGGGCTTGGGCAAAGCAAAATCGGGGGCCCCTTCCATAAAACATTTGCAATACTATAGTAACATGTATTAGGAAATGTAAAAAATAACTAGTGAAATACATTCAAAAATTAATTTGTAATAATTTGAAAATAAACTAAATACATTATTTAAAAACATTAAAAGCTGTAATGGTATGTATACATTTGCAATTACATAATGGGCAGTTGCTGGGTGATTGTGATAGTTGGTACCAATGGGCTGTCGCTGCCTGGGGGTGGTGCTGTTGTTGCCCACGGCTGGGTGGGGAGCTGGGCTCTGGGTTCAGGGGTGCCCGGCTCACAGGGGCTGGGCTCAGGGATGTGGGGAGATAGGGTCAGGGGGGTGTCCAGCTCAGAGGGGCTGGGCTCAGAGCTGGGGGTCAGGGCTGTTGGGTGGATGGGGTCAGGGGGTTTCCAGCTCAGAGGGACTGGGCTCGGAGCTAGGGGTAAGGGCTGTGGGAGGATGAGGTCGAGGGGGTTTCCAGCTCAGAAGGACTAGGCTCGGAGCTGGGGGTCAGGGCTGTGGGGGGGATGGGGTCAGGGGGTGCCTGGGGGTACTGGGGCAGCTCAGCTCTGCAGGCTGCTGTTCTCTCCAGCTGTCCAGGCACAAGGGGAGCAGGGACCAGCTAAGGACCAAGGGGGCAGGAGCACAGGCACCTGAGGCTGACCCATGGGGAGGCACTTGCTTACCTTGCCCAATGCATGAGCGCTAGTGTCCTCTTTCTTCCTCCGCTCCTCCAGACCACTGCTGAGGCTCTTTTCTTCTCCGTGCCTCTCGCTGGGGCTGACATGGAGGCTGAGCCAGGGGGCAGCCGCAGCTTTCCTCCAGAAGCGAAGCCCTGGCGTTGCGCCGCTGTTGCAGGGCCCCTACCACGTGCGCTAAGCAGAGCTGCGCAGTTCTGCCCAGCCGCTGGCGCTCCCGCCGGGCAATGAGAAAAATTGCAGAGGCTGGAGCCCCTGCTCTGAGAGGGAGAGGGATTCTGAGCCTCTGCCTGTAGCTCAGGGATTCCCCTGGGTCAGCGCAGCCACTGTCAGCTCAAACCTCTGAGCTGCCGCGGCGGCACGCTGACCCCAGGGATGCCCTGACCCCGGGGGGCACCCTGGGCTGCTGGGCTGCCACCCTGACTCTGGAGGCACCCTGGGCTGCCGCAGCGGCGCCCTGACCCCGGGGGGCGCCCTGGGCTGCCGGGCTGGCACCCTGACCCTGGAGGCACCCTGGGCTGCAGCGGCTGCGTCCTGACCCTGGGCTGCTGCGCGGCGGTGCACTGATCCCGGGGGCGTCCGGGGCTGCCGGGCTGCCGCGGCGGCGCGCTGATCCTGGGGGCACCCTGGGCTGCCGGGGCTGCGTCCTGACCCCGGGAGTGCCCCTGGCTGCCGGGCTGCCGCAGCAGCTCCCTGACCCGGGGGGCACCCTGGGCTGCCGGGCTGCCAGTGGCTCCCTGACCCCAGGGGTGCCCCGGGCTGCCGGGGCTGCGTCCTGACCCCGGGGGTCCCCCGGGCTGCTGGGCTGCATCGCAGCGGCACGCTGACCCCGGGGGTGCCCTGGGTTGCCGGGCTGCCACAGCGGCTCCCTGACCCGGGGGGCGCCCTGGGCTGCCGGGCTGCCACCCTGACCCTGGGGTCGCCCTGGGCTGCCACGGCTGCGTCCTGACCCCGGGGGAGCCCCGGACTGCCGCGGCGGCGCGCTGATCCCAGGAGCGTCCCGGGCTGCCGCAGCGGCGCGCTGATTCCGGGGGCATCTTGGGCTGCCGCGGCGGCTCCCTGATGGGGACACCCTGGGCTGCCGGGCTGCCGGGCTGCAGTGGCTGCGCGCTGACCCCGGGGACACCCTGGGCTGCCGGGTGTAGGTAGCTGCTGCCACGGGCAGCTCAGACTGCCTCTCCAGCAGCAGCAGCTGCAACCATTTAAAATTTTTTTTTGAGGGCGCTGCTTTTTGGCGCCCTCAAATCTTGGCGCCCTAGGCAACCGCCTAGTTCGCCTAAATGGTTGCACCGGCCCTGGGAGCCGCAGACATCGATGCCACGCTGTGAGGACGGTGAGTAATTCGATCTTAGATACTTCAACTTCAGCTTTGTTATTCACATAGCTGAAGTTGCGTATCTGAGATCGATTTTCCCCCGTAGTGTAGACCAGCCCTGAGTTTTCCACACCAAGCAAATAGGAAATGGAATTTTAAAAATTTGCGGAGCTTTAAAAGGGGAGGAACATTCACCTGTGTACCTGGCTGCAGGGTATCAGAGTTCAATGGTCATGGTGGGACATTGGGGGCCACCCCCTGGAGGCCATTAAAGTCAATGTAAGTAAGGCTACGTCCAGACTATGTATTAAAATCGATTTTAGATACGCAACTTCAGCTACGGGAATAACGTAGCTGAAGTCGAATTTCTAAAATCGAGGTACTCACCAGTCTGGATGGCGCGGCATCGATGTCCGCGGCTCTCCGTGTCGATTCTGGAACTCCGTTCGGATTGATGGAGTTCCGGAAGCGATGTAAGCGCGCTCGGGGATCGATACATCGCGTCCAGACTAGACGCGATATATCGATCCCCGAGCTATCGATTTTAACCCGCCGATGCCGCGGGTTAGTCTGGACGAGGGCTAATGCAGTGTCTACACTGACCTTGCGTCGACCCAAGTATGTCAACATAAGCACTACACCTCTCGTGCAGGTAGAGGTATTAAGTCGGCATAGCAGGTGAGTTACGTTGACAGCAGTGACATTTTAGAGTAGACGCTTGCAGAGTTAGGTAAATGTAAGCTGCCTTGCATCGACTTAGCTTGGTCGTGTAGACCAGGCCTGTGTCACTCTGATTAAGTTTCGCAGACCTGAAGAAGAGCTGTGTGTAAGCCTGAAAGCTTGTATCTTTCACCTGCAGAAGTTGAAATAATAAAAGATATTATAACCTTACCCACACTGTGTCTCTAAATGTAAGTTACTTATTTAAGTGGTTTCCATATACTTTTATTTGTCTTCTTTTAGATCAATGAAAGGAAAATACTTTGTTTTACATATCTCTATTTAACACTTTCGTTTATTCCTTACATACATTCACACATAAGCCTTTAGAATGGTTTATTGTAGAAGTAAATTGGTTGAGAGGTATCTGTCAATAAAGAACGACTTTTGGAAAGATTGCTATCACTGCATGTGTCTGTGTTTCTCACTTAAAGAATTCTCCATTGCTCAAGGAATAGCAGACACTTCCCTTTTGCTTGCTATTTCCAAAGCTTTCCCATGTATTAAATGTCTATCAGATATTTCTGGGCAGGCTTCCAAATACAAACTGTGTGCTATAAAAGGAAATGTAATAAATAGGGGATGTGCTACTGTCGGTAGTTATTAAATATAACTTTATCATGTTGTAACTATTACAGTGCCAGTCAACATGATAGATGCAGCAAATCCACCTGTCTCCTATTTACCATATACCCTCTGCTCTGTGAGAAAACACACCAATCACAGGAGGAGCTTTCTGAGGCATTGATTTTGTGTGAATCACATTGTTACATGGTGAAACCAGCACCTTGATTGGTTTATTGCATGATTTGCAATCTCTCTTATGTAAGGGTCATCTCTTCGCTCTTCCTCTTTCCCAACTTTATGTATGATTCAAATGGGGGAGCAGCAGAGCACCTGAAAAAGATGAACAGAGCAGGTTAGTTAGTGACTCTTGGAGGCATGAAGAGGCAAGTCATGACTCTCGGGGAAATGGAAAATCAGAAAGGGAGAGAATCTTTTTCTCCTCAAAGTCTTAAAGGTACTAAATTCGTAGTTGACACATGGAATGGTGTGACATTTGAGGAATGTGTCTGTCAGCTTATTTCTTTATATTTTCTGAAATATTTCTGATTGTGACCTGCGGTGTGGATTAGATTAGATCCTCTGTTTTGTAGCAGAAACAGACTGTCTTGGAAGCTGAAATAGGGCTATCGAGGAGTCATCAGTATTGAATAATTGTACCCTTGTAGAACACCGAGGTTGCTATTGGCAAGCCATTGACTCTTAAAAACTCTCTGCCAGCAATCCAGTGTGTGTGTGTGTGTGTGTGTGTGTGTGTGTGTGTGTGTGTGTGTGTGTGTGTGTGTGAGTGAGAAGGTGGGGGGGGGAGAGTTGGAGCTTGTAAAATCTCCAGTGGAAAAAGAGAAAACGTGTCACAGACTACTTTTAAATGAGATAACTGACATGCATTCTAAGCAAGTCCATCACCAGAAACAGAAGATACAATGGGAGGAATGGGGGAGATACAGTGGGAGGAATGCTTTCCCTCTAGGACACTAACAAAACCCAAGGGCTGTCAGGGATGGTGAGGGTTTTGACACTTGATCTATACTATAGAGTTAGGATGACACAAGGCAGCTTACATCAACCTAACTCTGTAAGCATCTACACTAAAATATCACTCCTGTCTATGTAAGTCACTCATTACACCGACCTAATAACGCCACCTCGACAAGAGGCGTAGCACTTAGGTTGATGTAGTTAGACTAACACAGTGTCATTGTAGACACCGTTAGTTACATCGACCTTAGTGGCCTCCAGGAGGTATCCCACAATGCCCCACCGTGACCGCTCTTGTCACCATTTTGAATGCTGCTGCCTGGCAGTCAGTACAAAGGTACACACTCCTTCCTTTTTAAAGTTCTGCGAATATTTGAAATTCCATTTCCTGTTTGCTTGGTGTGGACAGGGGTGGCTCCAAGCACCAGCGCTCCAAGCGCGTGCCTGGGGCAGCAAGCCATGGGGGGCGCTCTGCTGGTCGCCGCTAGGGCGGCAGGCAGGGTGCCTTCAGCGGCTTGCCTGCGGAGGGTCCACTGGTCCTGCGGCTTCGGTGGACCTCCCGCAGGCTTGGCTGCGGAGGGTCTGCTGGTCCCACGGCTTCAGCGGACCTCCCGCAGGCATGCCTGCGGGAGGTCCGTCGAAGCCATGGGACCAGCGGACCCTCCATGCTTGGGTGGCAAAATGTCTAGAGCTGCCCCTGGGTGTGGAGAGCTCATCTAGTGTCTCTCGAGCACACAGGAGGTGGATCTCCTGGGTCTGTGTGGAGAAGAAGCTGTGCAGGCACAGCTCAGATCCAGCCATAGAAACATTGTTATCTACAAGAAGATCACTCAGGTCATGGTGGAGAAGGGCTACAAGAGGGCGTGCAGCAGGGCTGCATGAAAGCCAAGGAGCTGAGAAAGGCATACCAGAAAGCAAGGGAGGCTAACAGCTGCTCTGGTGCAGAGCCAGAGACATTTCACTTTTATAAAGAGCCGTATGCCATCCTTGGCAGAGACCCCATGACCACTTTCAAGAGTCCTGTGGATACTTCGGGGTAGCTGGAGTCACAGGCCCCATAAGTGAACTGTGAAGAGAAGATGCTGGATAAGGAAGAGGAGGAGGAATATGGGGAACAGGTGACTGGAGATCAGTGGTGCAGTGAGCCAGGACCTGTTCTTGACTCGAGCAGTCAAGCCAATCCCTACAGTCCAGCACAGGCGAGTATATTTGCAGGGGTAGGAACCACTGGTAAGTGTGCAGTTTGCTTTGATATTACAGGGACACATCTATTCATTTACTCTTTTTTAATCATTCAGTCTTTTTAATCTGGAAGAGGTAGTGAAATAACCAGTAGAGGTAGAGTTGCTATCTGTTTCTCATTCCCCTGTACAGTTAGGTAGAGGATTGATCCAGGCATTTATTGTTTTGCATAGGCCTGTAACTCTTATGCTGGCTGAGTAAATGACTGTGTTTAATAATTTCCTTTGCAAAACTTGTGCTCGTTACTTTACCTGCCACATGTCCCTGAAGAGTTAAACTATAAACCAGAGAGCCCATGGAAGTGGATTCTGGGGAAGCATGCGTGAATGACAGGGAGCTATGGGAAGTCTCAGCATTGGTCTTGGGGCTTAGGGCAGTTGGACTGTCACAGTGTGTCTACATTGCAATTACACACCTGTGGTTGGCCCAAGCCAGCTGACTTAGGCTCGTGGGGCTCAGCTTAAGGAGCTGTTTACTGAAGCCCAAACTCTGGGGCCCTCCCACCTCGCAGGGCCCTAGAGCCCAGTCTCTAGCCTCAACCGAAACAATTACACTGCAATTAAACAGCCCCTTAGCCTGAGCCCCATGAACATGAATCAGCTGAAATGGACCAGCCATGGGTGTCTAATTGTAGCGTAGACATATCCTCACGATCCTCGTTCCAAGGAAAGGTTTCAGACAGGGACTCTGCACCCTAGAGCACATCTACATTGCAAAAAAATCCAAAAACCTGCAGCAAGTCTCAGAGCCTGGGTCAACTGACTTGGACTCACACTACAGGGCTAAAAATGACAGTGAAAACATTTCCACCAGGAGCTTGGGCTATGAGATTTTTAACCCCCCCCCCCAACAGCCTGGTTTTATAGTCCGAGCAGGAACATGTACACTGCTGGTTTTAGCCACATACTGTGAGCCTGAGTCATTTGACCCGGGCTCTGAGACTCACTGCTGCGGGGGGTGTACCCTTAGATGCCAGAAATAGGAACAGTGTCTGGATGCTGCCCAGACGGCTTGTAAGCATGTGGGATCCAAAGTTTGGTTCTGATTAACACAGTCTGACAACCATCAACTAGGAAGACAGCCTGGACTGTAACAAATGGATCAGCAAGAATGATCAGCTTCATATATTTCCTTTCTTCAAGATTTCATCAGGATGTTCTATTTTTGTTTTCACTTCCGGCTGGAAGTGTATGACTAGGGGGCAAATGGAGTGTCCAACAAGCTTTTTGTGTCTCTACTTCATAGAATAATATGAGTGCAATTAAGGGGGACTTCTTTTGGCTCAAGCCCACCTTTCTGCTATCATTTATCCCTCATTGCAAACCTATCCTGTAGCAAAAAGAGTCAATATCTGCCTGTGTTTTATGATATTGTTAAATCCTTTTAAAGGTAGCAAATTAAAAGTTATTTCTACAGAAATATTTCTCAGTGTCTTAGGTCCTCCCATCTTCCTGTCTTTGTCTCCCTCACAACTTCTCTGTTCCCATCCCCATCTCTGTTTTCTCCATTTCTTTGTCTCTCCTTCCTCACCTCTCCATTGTGGTCATTATCTCTGCTCTGCTCCTTTACCTTGAAATTAATTATCATGATCTTTCCCAATCTATTCCTGGCTTCATCCTTCCATTTCTTCCATCATTATACCCCCATCATCACTGTCTGCCCCAGCTTTCCATCACCCTCCTCCATTCAAGGAAAGAACAAAGCTATGTGCCCATGGGCCACATGCTCTGTGTCCTTGATCTCTGCTAGCTTCTACCTATGACATGCTTCCCTTAGGAACTTCTTGTTACTATAGAAACAGGAAGTGTAGCCAGTCTTGGAGGCACTGCAGGGGAGGGTGCAGAGCGGCAGTGCAGCAGAGCATGTAAACAGATAACAGGATCTCCTGAGGCAGCACTTTCCTCCCCTTCTGCATGCAGGTTTAGAGTTAGGGTTAGTCTGGAGAACTGAACTATAGACAGCAAAATGAAATTCAACAAAGACAAATGTAAGATGCTACACTTAGAGAAGAAAAATCAAATTCACAAATACAGAATGGGGGATAATCGGTGTGGGAGCAGCACTACTGAGAAGGATCTGGGAGTTGTGGTGGATCACAACCTCAACATGAATCAGCAATGTGATGCTGTAGCAAAGAAAGCAAATGCATTTTTAGGTTGCATTAACAGAGGCATAGCCAGCAAGTCACAGGAGGTGATAGTATCTCTCTGCTCTGCGCTGGTTAGGCCTCAGCTGGAGTACTTTGTCCAATGTATAGAAAAGATGTAGAGAAACTGAAAAGTGACAGAGGCGAGCCACAAAGATGATCAAAGGGATGGAATGCAAGTCATATGAGCAAAGGCTGAAGGAAGTGGGTGTGTTTAGTTTGGAAAAGAGGATATTAAGGGGGGACATGATAGTGATCTTCAAATACTTGAAAGGCTGCCATAAAAAAGATGGAGAAAAAGTGTTCTCTCTTGCCACAGAGAACAGGACAAGAGGCAATGAGTTCAAACTACAGCATAGCGGGTTTAGATTAAATCTCAAGAAAAACTTCCTACCTATAGGACAATGGAACAGACTGCCTAGGGAGGTTGTGGAAACTCCTTTGCTGGAGGTTTTCAAAAGGAGGCTTGATAGCTATATGTCTTGGATAGTTTAGACACAACAAATTGTGCATCTTTCTGGGCATTAGATTAGATGACCCCTGTGGTATCTTCTAATCCTATGATTCTATGATTATAAGCCCCAACAGGAAAATCTGAGTATGTTTTCTGAACCTGAGGGGAGCAATGGTGGTGAAAGTTACAGAAACTCAATTTTAAAGCAAAGAGTGGGGTATGTGTGTACTTTGCTATGAATCAGGTGCAAATGGACAGTGCCTTTCTTAGGAAAATAGCTGCTTTCAGTAGTGATCATCTTTTCTAAAACTACTGTATTTCCAAATTCTCTACTGATGCTAAAATGGAAGATTTTAATCTGACATTGAAATTTAAGGATTAGTATTTGTTAGCATTTGTCATAATTGTGGGATGTAATAGAAGGGGGAAGGAAGTTAGAGGTGGGTTATTCCAGAGGTTAGATACCAATAATCAGTGTTTGAAAAGAAAATACAAATTATCATTATTTAGCCATGATTGTAACTTTCTTTTGATTCCTTTTATTTTAATATACCTCAAGTCACTGCTACTGTTGATCGCTTCAATTATAGTTGTCCAAGAATTATAGAAGATTCGTCTTTTGTGCAGTTAATGAAATTAAAGAAATCCTTGCTTTTTCATGTCAGTGCAAGCGTACCACTCTCCATACGTTTTAAAGCATGCAGTGTAAATCCTTGTTTGCTTAAAACTATACTGAGTCTCTCTGCATTTATTTCACTTGCAATCTCCTAAAGCTTTTCAATTCAAGAAGCTTATAGTTGCTGTTAGTGAAGCTGGATTCAAAACCAGGTGGCAGAGATGAATAGACAATGTCTCTGGACAATGCTTTGTTGAATTCCACTGCACAATACCTACCCTGATGAGATTCTTTTCTTCCTACTGGAACAGCACTTAAATAGAGCACAGTGGATCACTGAATAATGCTTTCAGAAACATTAAAAAAAATCTGAAAGTTATTCTTTTGGTACCTTTGTCTGTTTCTTTATCATCTAAATTCAGACTGTTTTAATCCTCTAGCCCCTGTTGTTTCTTACATTATTCCTCTCAATTCACCACACATTGTTACTTCTGCCCAAGTTCCCCTCAATGAAAATGGCTTAGTCCACTGTCATTCCTAACCTCATATTATAAGGAAGTATTGTGAGTACCAAGTACATTTTTTTTATTGTGGTTATGAATATAGCTGCAGGTACTGCCAAGGCTCAAGTGTGTATTTTCCATCCCTTCTCTTCGGTCCTTATCAGCATGAATTTGAAATTGGATACTGAATCTAGCATATTTGTCCTGAACTTTACCACCTCTAGAATATGTGACTCCAGGGGAGGAAAATTCTTCTACTGTGACATCAGTTAATAGTATTGTGTTGTATAGTAAGCAGGAGTGGCAGAAATCCAGCCAGCCAGTAGGCATGTAGCTTCAGGTTCATTTGTTGCAATATTCAGTACTGGTGTAAACTGGGTTTAGAAGCTTTAGTCAGTCCATGAAATTCCATCATTCTATAAGAGAAAAAGAAAATTAAAGCCAATTTAGTTCTAATTGGAGGTGGTTGGGGGCAACTTTTCTCCAGAGTCTAGGAAACTATTGTGTTGATTTTATTTTGTCTCCGTGCTTGTTACAATGGGTTTGCAGCTCAGCTAATTTGTTTCTACAGAATGGGTTTAAACTAAGGCAAGGCAGTTGGTATTTCTGTTCAGTGAGCTAATTTTTTCTTACGGTAATGTTAAAGTACAGCTTGCTTCTCTCTTCTAAGAGGCAGAATAAAGTAAGAGAAGTCAATTTCAAAATATTTTCTATTTTCTCACTTCCAGAATTCTATTAAGTATTCTTAACCTGTATAGGAAAAAATCAATAGACAAATGTTTCCTAATGATTAAAGCACAGGACTGGAAATCAGGATACATGGGATCTCTTGCTGGTTCTGTCACTGACGGTACATTTACGCTGTGATAAAGAACCTCTGGCACTGAGTCTCAGAGCCCATATCAGCTGACTTGGGTTTGTGGGGCTCAGGCTGCAGGGTTAAAAATTGCAGTATAGACATTTGGGCTCAAGCTGCAGCTTGAGCTCTGAGACCATTCCCCTTCTCAGGCCTCAGAGCCCAGTCTCCATACCATGCCTGAATGTCTACACTTAGAATTTTATAGCTCTGGAGCCCGAGCCCTGTAAGCCAGAGTCAGCTGACCCAGGCTCTGCGACTTGGTGTCTCTGTTTTTATATCACAGTGTAGATGCACCCTGACTCACTGTGAACTTGGACTAGTCAACTGCTGGAGAATTTAGTGTGGGAGCAGTTTGGATGCGCAGCAGGGAATTTGAGAAATTTCTTTTTGGATGCTTCAAAGCTGAGGGGAACTGGTGCTGTAACTCTGAAAATTCAACCCCTCTACTGGGCAACTGCCTGCACTTTGGCTCTAGAAAAGTGCTTGACCACCAGGACTTTCAGAAAGCAGCTATCATAGAAGCTAATGATGCCTCGGAATTGCTGGCAAAAATAAACATGTCCTTTTGCTACTCTGGGGCCCAAGCACTTGACAGGAAACTACACAGTGTTTGTGTATGTGTGGATGGATGGATATGAGAAAATCCTTGCTGTCATATTATGCCTACTAAGGGTAAGTGTAGGAGAAAGGAGTACAAGGAGCTTATGCTGGATAAGGAGCTACTGCAGCTTATTTTGGCCCCAAATCGATGTATTTAGAACAGTGTTCCCTCTAATTTTTCCCATGCATGTGCAGAATGAATTTTGTTATGTGCACCAATATGGAGGTGATCACCTCCATATTGGTGCACATAACAAAATTCATGTGGTGGGGATGGGGCCAAGGAGCGCGGAGTGTGGGAGGGGGCCTCAGGGCTGGGGCAGAGGGTTGGGGTGCTGGAGAGTGAGGGCTCTGGCTGGGGGTACAAGATTTGGGGTGCAGGCTGCCCAGGGGCTATGGTGGGGAGAGAGGACTCCTCCGAGCTCTCTCTTCCCACAGCAGCACCTGGGCTGGGTGTGGGGAGGAGAGGTGCCTCTCCTCCAGTCACTGCAGGTCCCCACCGGGGCTGAGTTGGCACCTCTCCCCCGGTCGTGGCAAGTCCAAGGTAGGTCTGTGTTGGAGCCAGCATGTCTGTACTGGGGCCGGTGGGGAGAGCACCTCTCTTCACCGCAGCAGGTCCATGCTGGGACTGGTGGGGAGAGGCATCTCTCTCCGCAACAGCCCTGGGCCCCTGCATGAGGCTTAATAGGCAGCTGCACGGCTATGAAGCTTAGAGGAAGCTTTGATTTAGAATATAAATGCAAGACCATCTCAGGAAACATGTTTTGTCAGCAGCAACTTGAATCTCTGAAAATTGTACTAACTCAAAGATCGCTCTCACCCTTGTTAGAGTGAGTTATGCTCTGTGACCTGCAACTGGATCCTGGATGGAGTAGAGTAGGGGATATTCGCTATTAAATGAAAAGATACTGAAGACACTTTCCTTCTGTCATGGGCACACAGACAACAATAGCTTAGATTTTAAGTACCTTGGGACAGAGACCATCGTTTTGTTATGTTTATTCAGTACCTAGCACAATATGATCCTGGTCCATGAATAGGGTTCCTAGGTGCTACAATAATGCAAATAATAAATGATTATAACAATAATAACCAGTTATATCCCCTGCAGACGACTCTGCTCAACCTCCCTGTCCCCACCACAAATCAACTCTCTACCAAATGTAATGAGTAACCAACCAGCTTAGCAGTAACTTGTTTTTAAAAATGGTGTCAGTCCACATTGTGGCAGAATTTAAACAGAGTTCTTGTTCCAGCAGGGGCAAAGGAAGGATGTGCACTGAAAGATGATCTGGCCACCTGGATTTACCAGAAATATGCTTATCTCAGTAGTGAGGAGTGAACAAAGATAGATCAGTAACTTTCTGATAAATTAACTAGTTTGTTGTGAAATCCCTTCTGTTCAAGCAGTGCTGCACAGTCATACTTGCCAGCATCTAGTCACTGCTCAGAATTGGACATTTTTGTGGTAATAATACATTCAGAAAAATGCAGATTAAGAAACGATCAGTGGCTTTTATTAAGAAAAAGTGATTTGCTTTTAAATTAGATATCACTAAAGGGGATTGACCGCAGTGTCTTGGGTCATAGTCTGGGGCCTGTGTAGCCAGTGTTTAAGGAAACGGGAGGGACTAATAGAGTCTTTGGCTACATCAAAATTAATCAAAATGGAGAGTCACTGACATGACAAGTTTGAAGCACTTTGTTGAATGAATGTGGAGCTCTGAGTGCTTTAAAACAGGATTTCTCAACCGAAGGGTCATGACCCAAAATTGGGTTGCCAAAATGTTTCAAGGGGTCATGTGGCAGCTCCTGGGGTTCCAGTTCCATGGGGCTGGCTGGGCTCAGTTCCCAGCTTGGTGTTATGACCTCTGGGGTCATAGCATCACTCAGGTTTGGCCAGTCTCCCCTCCATCCTGATGATAGTGGGCCAGTCAGGCCAAATTTGAGTGACTGGCACTGCAAGCCCATGCTCCAGATCACAGTGTCACTCTCACAAATTTGGCCCAGTTGGTCCCCCATGAGGGGGCAGGGCAAACCTGACCAATGCTGTGATTCTGGAGGCAGTGCCTAGAGCAGGGAGCCAACTCCAGCCAGCCCTATGGGACCAGAGCCCCAGAAGACACTTTTGCCAGGTTGAGTGCCGGGTGGGCTCGGGATCCCCACAGGGCCTTGGACCCATCCCCAGGACCTCCAAACCCTGTGGGAAGGACCTGGTCTCCCACCCCTCAGGGGCAGGACCTGACCCCCTGGCCTATTTACTGGGTTGTGACAGATCATTTCTCCCCCCAGGGCTTCCCACCCCTTTGGGGCAGAACCTGACTCAACTCCCTGCCCCGGCCTATTTACAGGGTTGCAACAGGCCATCAAGATTAACAAATAGGTCCTGAGCCCAAATAGGTTGAGAATCATTGCTTTAAAACAATGCCAGTTGAGTTGCCACTACCTTAACTATGCCCTGGACTTGCCTTTTGGAGTGCTCATCTCCCGGTGTGTTCAGAGGACATGGACATGACTAAATACCTGTTCTTAAAATCCTCTGAGCACCTAAACATGCTCTGCTCTTTAGCTGCTTGCACAGGCTTTTGAAAATTTGACCATTAAATAAATAAATAAATAAATAAATAAAAATAAATAAATAACCTCTCCCTACTTACTTCAGTTTCCCCATCTTTTGAGATGCTTATTTAATATAAAGTGCTTAGGGGTTCAGGTTCTTCTATGATAAATGCTATGTAGTATGCCAAATATTATATATACATTAATTTTTTAAAAAATATTTGTCTTCATATTTTGCCTAATTTAGGCTTGATAAAATGTAAATATTGATAGTCCTAGCTACAACAGGCTCATTTGTTAATTCAGTTTTGGAGAAGTTTCCCTCTTTTTCTGGAAGGCTTGTTTATAGATATACTTTTATTCCTGCATTTCAGCACATTGACAGTAATAGGCAATACTTCATTTGCAGCCATTGCATTTCTTCCAGAAATTCCTCTTCCTCTTATCCAGTTTACCATGTAAAATTCTATACCTTAATTTTGAGAAGATATGTTTGCTAAGTATCAATCCACAATGGTATTTCCATCTCTATTATGCAAAGAAAAAGTCTCAAACGTGTTTGAATACTTGTCCCATTTATCTCTCAGTAAGTAGCTGCTGTGGAATGCTGTGGGGCTCTGCAGATGTTCTTGATAAAGGTGAGAGATTATGCAGGTATGCAGAATTGATGGGTATGCTATGATTGCAGTGAATCCCTAGATGGACTGATCCTGAATCAAGCTCACTGATTGCTATAACTAAAAAGAAAAGTGGCTGTCAGCCTGGAGCATTACTGTGTTGACAAAATGTAATGGCTTCTAGTAGATGGATGACAGTATAGTTAGGAACAACTTTTTTCATCAAAGTACTGTATGCCTTTATTTATCAGTATTTTATTGGTATAAGATTTATTTTTTTAAATCACCGTTACAGTTTAGAACAAGATTTCTCCTTTAATCTTTACCATTCTTCTGTGCTACTTAGTAGTAATAATAATTGACATTGATATAGTATCTTTTGTCTTTAAGGTTCACACAGCACTTAACAAACTTCGCCCTCCAAAGAAATCAGCAGGGTTGAAACATATACCTTAATAGAGCATAGCAACAGATTTAGAACAGGAAATGAGGATAAATATCTTTTCCAATGGAAACTATGGGAAGAATTTAAGTAGGCAGAAAGTTACCTGGACTAGAATTTGGCCAAGACACCAAGGCTAAAACCCCTATACTTACATAGAGATGCAAGAAATCTTTCTTCTTTGACTGTGCTACGTGCACTGTTGCTAGAAATTTTCCCCTCAATGGCCTCTGTTGGGCTTGCTCTAGCTCACTCTGGTGCCACGTACTTTTGCACCAGCATAAGGGGAGCTGCTGGCCCTGCATGCTCCCAGTTCCTTCTTACCACCCATCATGGTTGCTGAAACAACTCCTCTTGCTTCGGCAAGGTGTTTTTCAGTAGTTTCTTCTCTGTACTGTAGTTTATTAATCTTAGTATAGTTGTAGTATAAATAATGTACATAATCAGAACCCCTCCTTTATCACTGAGGGGGTTTCCTGGCTTCAAACCTTGTGCCTCCTGTGGTAACCCTACGTCCAGTGATGAGCCGCCAAAATATTAACAACCGGTTCCCTCCTCCTCACCCCATGAAGGGGTCATGCCCACCCCGACCCCTGCCCCGTCCACCCCCCTTCTCTGTCCCCTGACAGCCCCCTGCCACGCCATCCAAACCCTGCTCCTTCCTGACTGCCCCCCCGGGACCCTTGCCCCCATTCAATCCCCCTGTTCTCTGCCCTCTGACTGCCACAGCACTAATCCACCCCCACAACTCCCCTGCCCTGTATCCAACATCCCCTGCATGCTCCCTGCCCCATTACTGCCCTGCCTGGAGGTGGGGGCCGGGCCGGGTCGCTCGGCCAGGGCTGGGACTGGGGTAGGGGTGCTCGGCCTGAGCCGGAGTAGGGGCGCCCAGCTGGCCGGGGCCAGAGTCGGAGTGCCCAGCTGACCGGGGCCGGGCCGGAGCCGCACCGCCCGACCGGCCGCTGTCAGGACCAGGCCAGATCTGCGCCACCTCAGGATGGGGTCGAAGGCCAGGCCGGAGCCGTGCGGTGCCTAGAGCCCTCCTTGCACCTCCGACCCCCTACCCCAGCTCACCTGAGGGAAGCCGCTGCTTCCTTCTCAGGTCTTCCAGCTTTCCTATGCGAACAGCTGATTTGCGGGAAGCCAGCGAGGGGGTGGAGAAACCTCAGGAGCATTCGGGGAGGAGGCAGAGGCGGAGTGAGGTGAGCTGGGGCCGGGGGAAGAGCAGGGAACTGCAGCATTTTTTGTTAAATTTAAAACCCCGTTTAGAACCAGTTGTCTCTCGCGGAACAACCGGTTCTAAAAGGGCTTTTAAATTTAACAACCAATTCCCGTGAAACAGTGGGAACCGGCTCCAGCTAACCACTGCGAATAGGTTGGGCACTTGGAGATAAGTTACGGTTCCTAGGGGTAGGGCTTTCCACCCTAGTATTAGGGTTCCTAAGGGTAGGGCACTTGGAGCTAGGGTTAAGGTTCCTATGGGTAGGGCGCCCCACCCTAGGGTTAAGGTGCCTATGGGTACGGCACTTGGAGCTACGGTTAGGGTTCCTATGGATAGGGCGCCCTGCCCTAGGGTTAGGATTCCTATGGGTAGGCCACTTGGAGCTAGGGTTAGGGTTCCTGTGGGTTAGGGTTCCTAAGGGTAGGGCACTTGGAGCTAGGGTTTGGGTTCCTATCGGTAGGGCACCCCGCCCTAAGGTTAGAGTTCCAATGAGTAGGGCACTTGGAGCTAGGATTATGGTTCCTATGGATAGGGCGCCCTGCCCTAAAGTTAGGGTTCCTATGGGTAGGGCTTCCCACCCTAGGGTTAGGGATCCTGAGGGCAGAGCACTTGGAGCTAGGGTTAAGGTTCCTATGGGTAAGGCACTGGGAGCTAGGGTTAGGTTTCCTAAGGGTAGTGCACTTCGACCTAGGGTTAGGGTTCCTATAGGTAGGGCTTCCCGCCCTAGGGTTAGGGTTCCTATGGGTAGGGCACATGGAGCTAGGGTTAAGCTTCCAAAGGGTAGGGCACTTGGAGCTAGGATTAGGGTTCCTATGGGTAGGGCTTCCAACCCTAGAGTTAGGATTCCTACGTGTAGGGCACTTGGAGCTATGGCCACGGTTCCTATAGGTAGGGCATTTGGAGCTAGGGTTAGGGTTCCTATGCATTGGGCTTCCCGCCCTAGGGTTAGGGTTCCTAAGGTTAGGGCACTTGGATCTAAGGTTAGTAAGATGCCCCGCACTAAGGTTAGGGTTCCTATGTGTAGGACACTTGGAGCTAGGGTTAGGGTTCCTATGGGTAGGGCTTCCCGCCGTAGGGTTATGGTTACCAAGGGTAGAGCACGTGCAGCTAGGGCTAGGGTTCCTATGGATAGGCCACTGGGAGCTAGGGTTAGGGTTCCTAAGGGTAGGGCACTTGGAGCTAGGGTTAGGGTTCCTACGAGTAGGGCTTCCCGCCCTAGTGTTGGGGTTCCTAAGGGTAAGGCACTTGGAACTTGGGTTAGGGTTCCTATGGGTAGGGATTCCCGCCCTATAGATAGGGTTCCTAAGGATAAGACACTTGGAGGTGGGATTAGGGTTCCTATGGGTAGGGTGCCCTGCCCTAAGGTTAGGGTTCCTATGGATTGGCCAGTTGGTGCTAGGGTTAGAGTTCCTGTGGTTAGGGCTCACTGCCCTAGTGTTAAAGTTCCTAAGGATAGGGAACTTGGAGCTAGGGTTAGGTTTCCTATGGGCAGGTAACTTAGAGCTAGGGATAGAGTTCCTGTGTGTGGGCACTTGGAGCTAGGGTTAGGTTTCCCATGGGTAGGGCTTCCTGTTCTAATGTTAAAGTTTCTAAGGGTAGGGCACTTGGAACTAGGCTTAGGGTTCCTATGCATACGGCACTTGGAGCTAGGCTTAGGGTTCCTATGGGTACGGCACTTGGAGCTAGGGTTAGGGTTCCTATGGGTAGGGCACTTGGAGTTAGGGTTAGCGGTCCTATGGAGCTAGGGTTAGGGTTCCTAAGTGTAGGCTTTCCTGCCATAGGTTTAGGGATCCTAAGGGTAGAGCACTTGGAGCTAGGATTAGAATTCCTATGGGTAGGACTTCCTGCCCTAGGATAAGGGTTCTTAAGGGTAGGGCACCTGGAGCTAGGATTAGGGTTCCTATAGGTAGGGCACTTGGAGCTAGGGTTACGGTTCCTATGGGTAGGACACTTGGAGCTAGGTTTAGGGTTCCTATGGGTAGGGAACTTGGAGCTAGGGTTAGGGTTCCTATGGGTAAGGCTTCCCGCCCTAGAGTTAGACTTCCTAAGGGTAGGGCACCTGGAGCTGGGGTTAGGGTTCCTATGGGTAGGGCACTTGGAGCAAGGATTAGGGTTCCTATGGGTAGGGCGTTCTGCCCTAAGATTAGGCTTCCTATGGGTAGGGCATTTGGAGCTAGTGTTACAGTTGCTATGGGTACGGCTTTCTGCCCTAGGGTTAGGATTCCTAAGGGTAGGGCACTTGAGCTAGGTTTAGGGTTCCTATAGGTAGGGCTTCCCGCCCTACAGTTTGGGTTCCTGTGGGTAGGGAATTTCGAGCTAGGGTTAGGTTTCCAATGGGTATGGCTTCCAGCTCTAGGGTTCTGGTTTCTGAGGGTAGAACACTTGGAGCTAGGGTTAGGGTTCCTATGGGTAGTGCTTCCCACCCTAATGATAGGGTTCCTAAGAATACGGCACTTTGAGCTAGGGTTCGGGTTCCTGTGGGTATGGCTTCCTTCCCTAGGATTAGAGTTCCTAAGACTAGGGCACTTGGAACTAGGGTTAGGGTTCCTATGGGTAGGGCACTTGGAGCTATGGATAGGGATCCTATGCATTGGGCTTCCCGCCCTAGGGTTAGAGTTTATAGGGGTTGGGCACTTGGAACTAGGGTTAGGGTTCCTAAGGGTAGCGCACTTGCAGCTAGGGTTAGGGTTCCTGTGGGGAGGAATTCCCGCCCTAATGTTAAGGTTCCTCATGGTAGGGCACTTAGAGCTAGGTTCAGGGTTCCTATTGCTAGGGCACTTGGAGCTTTGCTTAGGTTTCTTATGGGTACGACTTCCTGCCCTAGGGTTAGGATTTCTATGGATAGGGCACTTGGAGCTAGGGTTAGGGTTCCTATGTGTAGGGCGTCCCGCTCTAGTGTTAGGGGTCCTATGGATAGGGCAGTTGGAGCTAGGGTAGGGTTCCTATTGGTAGGGCTTCCTGCCCTAGGGTTAGGGTTCATATAGGTAGGGCTTTTTCCCCCCTAGGGTTAGGTTTTCTGAGGGTAGGGCATTTGGAGCTAGGGTTTGGGTTCCCACCCTAATGATAGGGTTCCTAAGAGTACGGCACTTGGAGCTAGGCTTAGGGTTCCTATGGGTAGGGCACTTGGAGTTAGGGTTAGCGGTCCTATGGGCAGGGCTTCGTGCCTTAGGGTTAGGGTTCCTATGGGTAGAGCTTCCTGACCTAGGGTTAGGGTTCCTATAGGTAAGGCACTTGAAGCTAGCGATACGGTTCCTATGGGTATGGCTCCCCACCCTAGGATTAGGATTCCTATGGATAGGGTACTTGGAGCTAATGTTAGGGTTCCTAAGTGTAGGGTACTTGGAGCTATGATTAGTGTTCCTATGAGTAGAGCTTCCCGCCCTAGGGTTAGGCTTCCTAAGGCTAGGGCACTTGGAGCTTTGGTTAGGGTTCCTATGGGTAGGGCTTCCCACCCTAGGTGAGGGTTTCTAAGGGTAGGGGACTTGAAACTTGGATAATGGTTCCTATGGGTAGGGCAATTGGAGCTAGGGTTAGAGTACCTATGGGTAGGGCACTTGGAGCTAGGGTTAGGGGTCCTATGGGTAGGGCTTCCAGCCCTAGGGTAGGGGCCCTAAGGGTAGCGCACTTGGAGCTAGGGTTAGGGTTCCTATAGATAGTGCTTCCCACCCTAGGGTTAGGGTTCCTGTGAATAGGGGACTTGGAGCAAGGTTTAAGATTCCTGTGGTCAGGACTTCCCTCCCTAGGTTTAGGGTTCCTTAGAGTAGGGCACTTGGATCTAGTGTTAGGGTTCCTATGGGTAGGGCTTTCCCCCCAGGGTTAGGATTCCTAAGGGTTGTGGACTTGGAGCTAGGGTTAGGGTTCCTATGGGTAGGGCACTAGTAGCTAGGGTTAGGGGCCCTATGGGTAGGGCTTTCCATCCTAGGGTTAGGGTTCCTAAGGGTAGGGCACTTGGAGCTAGGGTTAGGATTCCTTTGGGTAGGGTTTCCCTCCATGGTGTTAGGGTTCCTAAGGGTAGGGCTCTTGGGGCTCGGGTTAGCTTTCCTATGGGCAGTGATGAGCTGCCAACATATTAACAACCGGTTTCCTCCTCCTCACCCTATGAGGGGTCACCCCTGGACTCCTATCTCATCCAATCCCCCACGTTCCTTGACAGCCCCACCCCCCGGACCCGTGTCCCGTCCACCTCTCTTCCCGTCCCCTGGCTGCCCCCTGCCACCCCATCCAACCCCTGCTCCTTTCTGACGGCCTGCCCCGAGACCCTTGCCCCCATTCAATCCCCTTGTTACCTGCCCTCTGACCGCCCCAACACTAATCCACTCCCCCAACTCTTCTGCCCTCTATCCAACACCCTCTCCATGCTCCGTGTCCCCTTACCACGCTGCCTGGAGGTGGGGGGCCGGTCCGGGGCTGGGCAGATCCGCTCGGCCGGTGTTGGGACCGGAGCCGGGGCACTCAACTGGGGCCGGAGTTGGCGCTCCCAGCTGGCCGGGACCACACCAGAACCACGCTGCTCAGCCCGCCCGGCTGGAACTGCGCTGCCCGACCAGCAGTGGTCGGGACCAGGCCGGAGCCGTGCCACCGGGGATGAGGTGCGGGGCCCGGCTGTAGCCGTGCGGTGCCTGGAGCCCTCCTCGCACCCCCGCCCTCCTGCCCCAGCTCACCAGCGGGAAGCCGCTGCTTCCTTCTCAGCTCTCCCAGGCTTCCCGCGTGAACGGGTGATTCGCGGGAAGCTGGGGACTGGGAGGAGAAGCCTCAGCAATGTTCAGAGGAGGAGACAGAGGCAGAATGAGGTGAGCTGGGGCTGGGGGAAGGTCAGGGAGCTGCTGGGGCTTTTGTTAAATTTAAAAGCCCTTTTCGAATCAGTTGTCCCTCGCGGGACAACCTGTTCTAAAAGGGCTTCTAAATTTAACAACTAGTTCCCGTGAACTGGTGGAAACCGGCTCCAGCTCACCACGGCCTACATCCATGAGCAACCCACACTCCAGCTGTCTGAAGCCTTTGGGAGAAGCTCATGTAAGAGAGAGCTGTCAGATTTGTGGGAACTTTAAGCCTCGAAGAAAGAGAGGCTAGACAGAGGGCTATCCTAACGGAAGCCGCCCTTAGACCACCTTCAGAGCAAAGCCGCTCAGATTTGACACCAAGCACTTTGGCCTTGTCACAAAGTGCTCCTCTGGCACCATGTGTATTCTGGCACTGCTCTCCATCTCCGGTGCTGAGGAAGAAACATGAAAAGCAGCGCTTTGAGAGAGGGCACTTGCCCATGCTGGTCTTGTGAGATCAGGTTTGGGCAAAGTGGGGGCATGGATGATTCTGATAAGTTCAGCAGTGTGCCAAACCAGTATTGGCACAGCTATGCTGAGGTTAAAAGAATAACTTGCATTGTCCTGCTTGATTTTTAGATAGACCTTGTGTACCAAAGGAACTGCAGGAAATGCGTAGAATAGGAGCTCTGTCCATGGAAACTGGAAAACATCTGAAAGGGAACTCTTGGCAGTGCCCTCTCAGCAAGCAAAACTGATGGCATTTCCTGTTCTCCTTGGTTATCAATAGGTCGACATGGGGAGATCCCCATCTTTGGAAGATGAATCTGGTGACCTCTGGTTGAAAGGATCACTCATGGTGAGTGAAGAAAGATCTGCTGATGTGATCTGCCAGGACATTCTGGGGAAGCCTCAGAGTCGATGGAGTGCTTCACGCAGAAGTCCCATAGATGAATGGCCTCCTGACATAGGGTGGAGGAGCATGTTCCTCCCTGCTTCTTGATGTAGAACATGGTCATAGTGTTGTCTGTCAGTACTTGCACTACCTTGCCTGTGATCTGGGGAAGAAACACTTTACAGGCTAAGTGGACCACTCTGAGCTCCCTAACATTTATATGCAGGGAGAGCTCTTCCTGGGGCCACAGGGCCTGTGTCCTGAGCTGATCGAGGTGGGCTGTCCAACTTAAGTCTGAAGCATCCGACACTAGGGACATTGATGGAGTGGGGCAGTGGGGACAAAGGGAACACCTATCATTGCTAACTGGGCGTCCTTCCACCAGTCAAGGGAGATGACGACCGGTAAGTACTGAGTACAAATGGTGTCTGTTCGATGAGTACACTGAAGCTAACCATGCCTGCAGGGGCCTGAGGTGCAGCCTTGTGTGTCGTATCACATAAGTACATACAGCCATGTGTCCCAGGAGCTTGAGGCAAACCTGGGCTGTTGTGATTGAGTGGGCCATGACCTTGGATACCGGGTCCAACATTGTCTGGAATCGAGCCTCTAAAGGGAAGGATCTTGAGTCAAGCACTGCCCCGATAAAGTCTATTCTCTGTGCTGGAATGAGTTGACTTTTGCTCATTTGTCAACAGGCCCAGTGCTTGGAAGGTGGCTTGGACCAGGCTGACACTATTCTTTACTTGGGCCTCTAGGCGACCCTTGATCAGCCAGTCGTCGAGGTACAGGGAGACTTGAACACCTTGCCTTCTGGTTTCTTTCATCTGAACGCATGGAAGGTCCATGGCTGAGCCTGGAGAAGCAAGCCTGTTTGGAACATGTTTGACGGGTCTTACTGGATAGTAGGAGGCCGTCCACTATGGCTACCTACCTCGCCAAGCGGAAGTGTTTCTCAATATGGTTGTCCTAATGAGGCTTTTCTCCAATTCGGTCTTCCCTTCAGTCTACTCTGGACTGTTTGTGCCACCTAAAACAAGAAGTCCGGCCTCACATCTTTCAAGGTGCGCCTAGCAGCAATTTTGGCCTTCCATCCACCAGTGGGTGGTGGGTCATTTTTCTCTCAAGAGATTACATTCTGTTTTCTTAAGGGGTTAGAGAGACTTTACCATCAGGTGTCTGAACTGATTCCCTCCTGAGATTTGAACTTGGTCCTATTGAAACTCATGGGCCCTCCCTTTGAGCCAGTAGCATTATGTCCTCTTCTGTTTCTCTCCTGGAAGGTTGCCTTCCTGATAGCAATTACCTCAGCCAGAAGGGACTCTGAAATCAGGGCCCTTACGTCAGAACCACCGTATACGGTATTCTTCAAGGACAAGGTTCAACTGCGCCTGCTTCCAGCCTTTCTGCCAAAGGTGGTCTTGCAATTCCATACCAACCATGCCATTTTCCTGCCAGTATTCTTCCCGAACGGCACAAAAATTCAGAAGAGCAGCAGCTTCGCTCATTGGATGTTAGGCATGTCCTCTCTTCTGCATCAAGATGACTTTGTGGCAATAGCAGAGAGGATGAAAGGCCTACCAGTTTCAGCCCAGATAATCTCATTCTGAATAACCTCCTGTATTTGGGCATGCTATGAGCAGGCGAATGTTCCACTGCCTACCATCTTGACCGCTCATTACATGAGAGCTCAGGCCTCTTCAGCAGCATTGCTGACCCAGGTTCTGATCCAATACATCTGCACAACCTGGTCATCAGTTCATACCTTCTCATCCCACTACGCCATCACCCAACAGCCTCATGATGATGCCACATTCGGGAGAGCAGTGTTGCAATATGCATGTCCATGAACTCTGAGCCACATCCTTTGGAGACTGTTTGTGAGTCACCTAACTTGGAATGGGCAAGCACTCGAAGAAGAAAAAACTGTTATTGACCTTCCTTAACTGTTATTCTTCGAAAAGTGTTGCTCATGTCCATTCCACAACCCACCCTTCTACCCCTCTGTCGGAGTTAGCTGGCAAGAAGGAACTGAGAGGGCGCGGAGCCAGCAGTGCTCCTTATGCCAGCACTTAAGCACACAGCAACAGAGGGTGCTAGAGCTAGCCCGACTGATACCATTGAGGGGAAAATCTCCAGAAATGGTGCACATGGCTCACACACCCCTAATGTGGAATAGACATGAGCAACACATCTTGAAGAACAACAGTTATGGAAGGTCAGTAACCAGTTTTTATTAACAAATTGATTAAGACCTTGAGTTTACATCTCATTCAGAAGAAGACATCTCCAGTACAACAGTGCTTTCAAGCATCCATGCTTGAAATTCAATAGTGACTCAAAGGGAAGAGCACAACCAGATGAGTCATGAACATTATTCACTGTAGCAACTAGTTCTTTAGAAGTCTCCCATCAATGTTCTGACCAGATTATAGCTTTTAAGATCTGACTGGATCACACACAATGTATTACAGCTAGATAACAGAATATGTATTTGAATAACCTAAATAAGTAAGGTGAGATATATTATTTAACATGTTTTGGATTGTTCAAGTTTTTCACCTTCCTTAAACTCTAAATAACAGATACATTATTTTAAATTTTACATGTTTTATTAGGGGTTATGGAGCAATTATATTTCTATTCTGCCATAGTCATGCCAACTGATTCTAAATGCCATTTGAAAAGAAGTTTGTGTATTTTCAGTAGTGAAGATCATATTCTAGTCCATGATGTCGGTGCTCAATTTATCTATATGTTAAGACTTGTCTATGCTAGGAATTTTTTTTTCTTAAAATATCCTGTAGTTCAACCACTGGTATAACTCCATCCACAGTAATGTGTCAATGTAGACAAGCTGCCAGTATCTACTGATGTTTTAAGCACGATGTCATCTGGACCTCTCTGAGCATTGTTAGATGTTACATTTGTTAAAATGCTGGTGTCCCTGAAGCCTTTTCTACACCAGCACTCCTCCCTTTGGTGCCAGTGATGTCAGAAATAATGGGAAATTTTAGAGAAAAAAGGTATGTGTAGAAACAGCCAAAGGGTTCTACTGTGCTGATGTGGAATAAGTGATGGGGCTGTATTTCTTACAGTCTATTAAATGTTTAACACAAGCTGTTATATGTCATTTATGTTTCTGCAAGCAAGACAGTAAAGAGTCTCTTTGGAAATACATGTTAAACATCCACAAATCTATAAGATCTAGGACAGGGAACCTTTGATTGGGTGATGTTATACTAACATGCACTATGCATGTTTTGAGATGGTGTATTAGTAGTCTGTAAAACACTGCCACATAATTTTTTTTAAGTGTATGTGTGCACGCCCGCGTATATAGACCTCAGTATGGGCCTAGACCTCAGAGATGCTGAGCAGCCTCAGTGGAAGTTAAAAATGCTCTTCATCTTTCTCATGGAATTGACTCCTCAGCATGAGGGTCAGAATTAATTTCATAGTGTGAAGACCCTAATATTGTATAATAAGAGTAACTTACAAAATAACCAAAACTTGCCACAGACACTGTATTTCCCATTATGTGTTAAGTAGTCTATGATTTTCAGACTGTTAGGTTTATTGTGCAAGTATATTATTTTTGTATTGCAGATTAACATTTATTGCCCTGTCTGGATGTTCGTCCATCGTTGTCGATGAAGACCTCACCAACTCATTCGTTTGATGACCGGACTCTGTGCGTCCAAAGATGACTGATGAGTCCGATTCGGGCATGGAATGTCCTGTCACACGTCAGGCAGACGTGATGGCACTGTCGATGATGTGCGGGCAGCTCTGGACTTGCGCAGCTCATGCTTTCTTTCAGTACGCCTCGCCTCAGAGGTGTTACTGCCTGTGTGAATGAGGCTGCGCCAAGCTGGACGGTTCAGTGCGAGGGTTTCCCATGTGGCGATGTTGATCTCAAGGGACTTCAGAGAGGTCTTCAGCGTGTCCTTAAACCGCTTCTTTTGTCCTCCATGGGAGCGCTTTCCCTGGGTGAGTTCTCCGTAGTAGAGTTGTTTAGGAATGCGCTCGTCTGACATTCTCATGACATGTTCAGCCCATCTGGTCTGGGCTCTCATCAGCAGTGTGTGAGCTGACGGCAGACTGGCTCTGGTAAGGACTTCAGTATCGGGCACTTTGTCCTGCCATCTGATTTTTAGAAGCTTTCGCAGACAGGAAATGTGGAAGTGATTGAGCCTTCATGCATGACTTTGATAGACAGTCCACGTCTCGCAGGTGTACAGCAGAGTTGGAAGCACCACTGATCGGTAGACCTTCAGGTTCGTTGGTAGGCTGATCCCTCGACATTCCCAGACGTTGGAGCGCAATCGGCCAAGTGCAGAGCTGGCTTTAGTAGTTTGGCAGTTTACTTCATCATCGATTGACGCTGCTCGGGAAAGGGTACTGCCCAGGTACATGAAGTGGTCCACTGCCTGAAGTCTCTGTCCATTTACAGTGATGGACGGTTCTGAGTACGAAGCGTGGGGAGCTGGCTGGTGCATGACCTCAGTCGTCTTGATGTTAATGGTGAGACCGAAGTTGTTGCATGCAGATGAAAACTTGTCCATACTGGCTTGCATTTGTGGCTCTGTACTAGCATTCAGAGCACAATCATCGGCAAAGAGAAAGTCTCGAAGTACAGTTTCCTTCACCTTGGTGATGGCACGCAGTCTCCTCAGATTGAATAATTTCCCATCGGTTCTGTACTTCAGGCCTACTCCTTCAGTGCAGTGTTGAAAGCCATCAATCAGAGTGGCAGAGAATATCATGCTGAACAAAGTGGGTGCTCAAACACACCCTTGTTTGACGCCGTTGGTGACTGTGAAGGCATCAGATGTTTCACCGTCATCCAGGACATGAGCCATCATACCGTGATGAAATTGACGTACCATTCATATGAATTTGTCTGGACAGCCAAATTTTGACATGATCCTCCACAGACCCTGGCGACTGACAGAGTCGAATGCTTTCGTGAGGTCCACAAAAGTTGTGTAGAGTTCACGATTCTGCTCTTGACATTTCTCCTGTAGCTGACGCCCAGCGAAGATCATGTCAATAGTCCCACGTCCCTTGCGGAAGCCGCACTGTGATTCTGGCAGTAAGCCCTGCTCCAGGTGTGTGATCAATCGGTTCAACAGAACCCGTGCAAGAACTTTCCCCGCTGTAGAGAGCAGCAAGATTCCACTGTGATGGTCGCATACCTGGGGCGATTGCCCTTCCTCTTATAGAGGTGCATGATGGACGCGTCTCTAAATTCCTGTGGAATGCATCCCTGCTTCCAGAAGGACTGAAACAACTCAGTGAGTTTCCATAGCAGCACGGGACCACTGACTTTGTACACCTCTCCTGGTATGGCATCTGACCCTGGGGCTTTGCCACTTGACAGCTGGTTGATGGCTTTCTTCACTTCGTCCTCTTCTGATGAAGCATCCATGGAGTCATTGACTGCAACCTGGGGCATCTTGTCAATGGCCTCATCATTGATGACTGAGGGGCAGTTGAGAACTGCTTCAAAATGTTCAGTCCATCTCTGGAGAATCTGCATCTTTTCTGTAAGGAGCACAGTGCAATCAGAGTTCAGCAGGGGAAAGCTCCCAGAAGACTGTGGACCATAGAGTGTATTGAGGGCTTCATAGAACTGCTTATAGTCTTTCCTGTCTGTGTACACCTCTATTTCATATGCTTTGGTGCTCAGCCACAAGTCCTGCATTTTGCACCGTCGGTTCTGTACTGTTCTGCGAGCGTTGATAAAGGCGGTCTTCTTTGCTACTGAGGATGGATCGTTCTGATATGCATAATGCAGGCAGTGCTTCCCAGCAAGTAAGGCCTGGGTTTCTGCATCATTTTCAACAAAGCAGTCTTGCCGCCTGCGTGTGGAGGGCCCTAATACCTTTGATGCAGCTGTATGGACAGTGTTGCGGAATCGCTCCCAGTCTTTCTCAGCGTCATCCTCAATACGAAGATCAGCAAGCTCATTCTCTAGGTCTTCCACTAGATTTTCAGTGATGCGGCTGTTTTTCAGCTTCGACACGTTGATCCTTTTGAGAGCCTTACAGCCTTGTGATCGTCTCTTCGGCATGATACGGAGCTTCATTTTAGATACTATGAGCCTGTGGCCCATCCAATAGTCAGCGCTGCACATAGCTTTTGTAACCCTGACATCTTGTCTGTCCCTTCTCCTGATGATGACATAGTTGATCAGATGCCAGTGCTTGGAACGGGGATGCATCCACGAAGTCCTGTTACGGGTAGGGAGGCGGAAGACCGTATTGGTGATCAAAAGGTCATGTGCTGCACAAGTTTTCAGCAGTAACAGACCATTGCTGTTACACTTTCCCACTCCATTTTTCCTGATAACTCCTTCCCAGACTGTGGCATCGCATACGACTCTTGCATTAAAATCGCCAAGCAGGATCAGCTTGTCTGTGCGGTGCACTGATGATAGCAGAGCATTTAGTTCTTCGTAGAATTTATCCTTCACATCCTCTGGGTTGGTCATTGTGGGAGTGTATGCGCTGATCAAAGTAGCTTGTTTTCCTTTTTGAAGCGGAAGCTGCATTGTCATGAGACGATCATTCACACCCTTGGGGGGACTGGCAAGTTTGTGAACAAGATGATTCTTGATGGCAAAGCCAACTCCAGATTCGCGACGCTCATCACTGCTGCGGCCACTCCAGAAGAATGTATAGCCTCCACCTGACTCGAACAGCTGTCCTTCAGTAGCAAGGCGAGTTTTGCTAAGGATTGCAATGTCAACGTTGTAACGTGCGAGCTCTCTGGCAACAAGTGCTGTTCTTCTCTCCAGTCTGTCTACCGTGATGTTGTCCAGTAGCGTGCGCACATTCCATGTGCCAATGGTGATCGGTGTCACTCTGAGTTTTGTTTTTGTTCGACCACTTTTATGGGATCCCCGCCAGCCACGGTATGCTGGTCAGGGTAAGGTGAAGCAGGCAATGTTTAGGGCACCTTCTCTAGCCCCCTCCTCATTCTACGGAAGTGAGCAGTGCAATCCTGAATAGGACTGCTCAGTCGCTCAAGAAGACGCCGAGCTCCACTGCTGCTTTGGTCAGTGAGGAATGACCATTATACCTGAGCTGCCTGTGTGCAGGTCCGCAGCTACAGCTCCCAGTGTATCCACACCTGCTGCTTTGTCGCTCGCCCATCACCACAGGACTTGATATAATGTGATATGATATGATGTCGAGACTTGCGCGTGAATTGGATTAAAGTGAGGGAGAGTTGCGTGACGTCAACCTCACTCTCTCTTCCCAGTTCCTATCAGTATCCAGTGGCAGGACAAGAGTGGAAACGGCTGGAGATAGGGCAGGGCGCAGTGGATGACCAGGACACCTACGTGTCTTGTTGTGCTCTTGAGCGTTCCACAACGTTTGTTGTCACTGCCTTCCTGACCATTGAACCAGGTTTCCTCAGTCAGCTGGATCCAGCCTTTGCATGCAATGGGTAGACAGGCCCTAACTCACTGAGAGGTCTCAGACTCATCAGCTACCCTCACCTGGTTTAGCTCGCCAGTCGAGATGGTTTCCGGCGTGTGGCCGCTGTCTCATGCTGATAGCTACTTGGAGCCACAGGTGAGAACTGGGTGTCAAGTGGGGACCAAAGTGGATGAGCTACTCCTAGGAGTATGACTGCTCCCCTATCAGAGGTACTACCCCTCCCTGACAACCCCGTACACTGCCCTATCTAGAGAGTGTAAGGAGGCACATGGTATCTGTTTTAGTAAGGCACATCCAGCCAGTCTTTCATTGCCAAAATAAACTCATTTTAGTAGGTTCATTGTCCATGACACAAGCACTGGCAACTGCAGCAGAGGGACTGGTTCTCCATCTTCATGATTTGGGGACTGGGAAAAGGTCTGTAGACTGAATATTAATTTATAGTATAAAACAGTGGTGACCAACCTTATAACAGAGGAAGGCCACATAAATCTAAGCACAGCCTTGTACAGGCCAAACAGATTCTACATATTGTAATAAGATTTAAAGTCACTTGTATTGGTTTATATTTTAAGTTCAGCTTTTTTGTATATATTTAGATAGGTTGTTTCTATCTACAGCATTGTCTATTGAAACAAATAAACAAATCAGTGCATAAAACATGTATCAGAATTATAGAAAACAGGGGAAAAAACCAGGAAAAAACACATAACCTTCTCCCTAATCACAAATAGAGAGTGCACTTTCTGAGTTAGCGAGAAGTCTGAGGTTGTTTGAGCAATCCGTTTGTTGACATTTGACTCAAAATGAGAGGCACTCATGTGAAGTACAGCATGCAGATGGTCATCTGTGAGGCAGGACCACAGTTTACATTAATTCAGCTTCATAACTGACCAAGTTTGTTCGCAGATATATATGCTGCTTTTTGACCGGGTGCCCTGAATTTGGCACTCATAGACTCATAGGTCAGAAGGGACCAATATGATCATCTAGTCTGACCTCCTGCACAAGGCAGGCCACAGAACCCTACCCATCCACTTTTATACAACCCCTAATCCAGGACTGAGTTATTGAATGATCGTGAGCCACTCCAGACAGCATGACAGACTGATTATTTCAAAAATTAATTTCTAAAGAGCTTATAAGTTTTGCAAAGCAAAAGGTATATCAGATCTTTTAATAATTACATTAAAAGTGCTTTTCTAGCAATGTGACTGAATCTCATATCCTGTCTTTGTTAGTGCAAGATCACTTCAAATTTTACAACATTATCATCAGCTCAGTATTTGGATCGTATAATGCTCTGAATCTGACATTGTATTTTTGGATTTCCTGTTTCTAACACGAAGATTGAACTGTATTGGTAAAAATACCAAACAGCATAGTTTGCAAATCATATGAAATCTCAGTGAGAGTGAGCTTGGCTTTAGTTTCAGTTAAACCAGTATAAAATGTGCAGTAAATCTAAATACTTCTGAGGAACTACTTCAATTTTACCACAGCATAACCAGGGTCAGCATCTGGTCCATAGATGCTAATACAATGAAACCATTTGTTGACTGCACAAATCAAAACAAACTTCTGAATTGTTAATCAGAAGGTTTTGTTTTCATGTCAGATATAAACTGTTCACGTTAGATTAACTGTTTAATCATTTTGCCAAGATGTTCACATTAATGCTTTTGAGCCAAACGATTGCGCTTCCTTGCCTTTCATGTTTCTTTGGCTCTTTCCTGCATTACCATCTCATTTTGTTGGACATTTGTAAAGACATACTGTGCTGGTTGCTTGTAACAACTGATTAAAAACAGACAAGTCAAGCACATTTAACGTTTATCAAGACAGATGGAAATACTTTAAGATCAGGAATCTAAGAGGAATTTTGTTTAACTTGCACATGAATAACATATTTCATCACATCTTTTATTTTTACAACTTACATCATGTGAGCTCCCAATAACAATAATCTGTGAATTTTGCCACCTCTTGGCAAAGTCAGGATAAGGAGCAGGTCAGAAAATTAGAAGTGTTCAATCTAGTCTAGACATAAATATCTCTTTGACCTAGAACGTTCTGGTCAAGAATATAATTTATGCTCAGTTTTCAAATCAGATGTAAAGAAAAATGAAGTTGCCCGTATGTGTAGCATTTTTTTCAAGTGTAAGTGGGCAACTAGATGTAGAGCATCTCTTTCGCTCCTCTCCCTTCCCCTCAACATCAAACTTGGTAAAGTAGGGCTCGGGAGTGAAAACTGATGTCAATGGGAGTTTTGCTATTGACTTCACTGAGGCCAGGATTTCATCCCAGGTTTCTAATATGGCAAGTCTCATTCACTTAACCACCCTACCTTTCAGAATGAATTTGCAAAATGTATGTGTTTGGATGTTCTGCCTGAAGTCATCGAGAAGATCCAGTCCCTGTTTCATGTGTTGGATCTGTTAACCAACACTGTCAAATAAGTTCTTCTCATACAGAGGATTGAATTTATAGGAGTGGTTCTGGACTCAGTGTCAGTGAGAGCATATTTGACAAGCCTGATTTCAAGCTACATTCAACCTATGCAAAGAATTCAAGGTATATTCCCATACAACAGTAAGGAATTGCCTGAAACTTCTAGGTCACATGGCAGCTTGCACATATGTAACTCAACATGCTAGACTTCACCTCAGAATCATACAAGGGTGGTTGAAATCTGTCTACTGTCCCTCTCATCATTTGCTGGACAACTGTTGACTCAGATACCGGCAACTATCCTGTCTTCCCTGGATTGGTGGATGGTTCCTGCCAATGTATGCAGTAGAGTTCCATGGAGTTCCCTTTGCTCCAGCTCTGCCCTTTGTGATCTTAGGGATTCATGGTCATTGGTCAAATCAGGACCTCCCCTTCACATCAGTGTCAGGGAGCTTTGAGCTCAATCAACCAGCTGCTAAGACCACATAAAGAGGCCAGATCTGGGGTAGAGAGCATGTCCCTTAGATCTAAATGATATGTATCCTATTTATATCTCACTTGTACATATTGTCAGAGTTGTTTTATTAAGTTGTCTTCCAGCATAAATTTTTCTCAAAGTCATAGGAAAATAAAGTCCTTTTTTTGTATACTTGATTAAATAAAATTATTTTGTCAATCCACTTATTATTCTTGATTTTTTTTTAAGATGGATTTTTCCACATAGCTTATTTTCATGAACATATGGGTTGACTTTGTGGTTTTTGGGTAGCCTGTGGTCCAAGCTTATGTGTATGCCTAAGAGTAAAATACTGAGGATGTTTTTATTATATAATTGGCTGCTTTCACTGTAGAATAGGGAATGATTTCTTACACATTCATATTATTACTATAGTTCTTAATATATTATTATTTTATTATATTGTTACTATATGCATTTTCCCCCGCCTGTGCCTGTTCTGGTGTTTCTGTGCTTTTGGAATACAAGATTGGAATTAATTTTAAAGGGCAAGTGGTATATCTTGAAAAATGGGAATTTAAATTCTCCGTTCTCTCATTAAGAGTGACACATTTTTTCAATGACGTCCTCATTATATGAATTTAGACCAAATACATTCTTGGAACATCTTGAGAGGAATGATGGTCCAGTGGTTAAGGCATTAGTATGGGCTATGGGAGATCTGGGTTAAATTCATGCTGTGAGACACACTTCCTGTGTGACCCATGACAAATCACTTACTCTGTCTTTGCCTCAGTTCCCCATCTGTAAAATGGGAAGATAGCACTCTTTTTCACAGGCGTGTTGTAAGGATAAATATATTAAAGATTGAGAGGTGCTCAGATTTTGCAGTGATGGAGACCATAGAAGTACTGTGGATGGCTAGATAGTTGTTTTCGTAAGTTTTTGCTAACTGACTTTTGTTGTCTTAACAAATACATTTTTCATTTGAGCTAGATTAAATAAATGCAAAATATGAATATATGGAAAAATCTTCTATACATCACATTACCAAATACAGAAACATATAGTAAAGAAACACAAATTGATTTTACAGACATCATAAAGAAAGTCTTGTAAGAGGTATCTAAGAAGCATTCCTACCTTAACCCCTAAACCATGAATAAGAGATGCAAAATTACAAGGCATTTAAAAGAGATGAACTCAGGGCTATTTCACCCAGTTGTTTCAGTTATTCAGATGCACTGAGAACCTTCATCTGTGTGGTGTGATGATCTAGTGTTAGTGCACAGGGCTGTAATATAAAACTCATAGGGGTCAATGTACATCTAAGCTCAATCAAGCTTTTATTCTTAGGCCTATTTTTTAACCACACATAGCCTTCTTTGTTCAATCAGATAGGTTTGTAATATGCTTTTTGTATAGTTGTAGGAATGCGTCATCATGCACATGAACGCATGAGTTCATGTGACTGACCTGTAAAAGGGTGGCAGTGCACTGCAATCAAATCACAGAAATGCCTAGAACAATGAGTTAAATAGGATATTTGAGTAATGGAAAAACCTATTATACGAAACATGATGAAAATTACTAATGTTTTGCAACTAGACTCCATGTTGCTGATTTTGAGACTCAGATGTCCAAACCACCTTTTACTGCTCTTTGCCAGTTCATTGCCCATTGTGTTACACTGAAGTTTATTTTGTCTTTACTTACTTTGCTATCCACTTGTAATCATGTTACCACTGTTATGTGATTGTGAAAAATTCCTTCCCTTTACTCGGTGATTGTGTCTTTAAAACTATACACATCTCACTTTTAACTTTCTCTTCGCTGAATGTAACTCTCTGAAATAAAATCATTTAAATTAGGAAATAAACAAGTTGTGATTGTGAAGGACACAACCATGGTTCAGTGCTTTTAATTCATTCTTGGAAATGCATTCTTTACATGGTTAATTCAGCTTTGATTTTTTATGTGTATAGACTTTGAATAGGCCTGGCTTGTGTGTCCAGGGAAAGGTCCAAAGTGCCTTACCTTCTGTCCCATTTGTCATTATAAAAGTAAAAATAGGCAAATGCACATCTATCAAATATGCAAATTAGGATAATCAATAGTTAACATAAAATCTCCAGACTTCTAGATCTGTAGCTTTCACATGTACATTCTACATTTAGTGAAACTGATTATGGAAGAGATGAGGAACATGAATGTTTAGAGGCACACAAATCTTTCTATGGATGCCTATGGTATTTTTCATATTAAGGCTGCCCTATAACTAAATCAGAACTCCAGTACATTTGACTGGAATAGTTTGACTGACCCTCCTGAAACTGTTTAAATGCTCAAACTTCAATAAAATCAGCAGTGCTCTTGGCAAAATAAGTTATGTCGGTTAAATTGATTTAATCCATCCTAAGCTGCTACTATTGTGTTTTAGAAAAAACAATCATTTTCCTATAGTGTTTCTATAGGAACACTCTGTCTGAATTAGTGTTATGAAACAAAGGAGCCTTCTGTTAAATACCTTGAAGATATACATACAATATTTGACTGTGGCATTGCCTGCTGATCAGTAACTATGATAATAAAATTCCACATAAATATGAGCAGTGCAATATCTTGTTAAACCAAAACTTGTCAAAATTAATTCAGATCAGAAGCACAGTTGTGAATGTTAGTTGTTTTTTACTAAAGTAACTGGGTAAAGAATTCCAATATGTAGTAAAGAAATTACCAGACTGCTGAGTACAGAGAGTTTTGCTTTTCTACCATTGACCTTGTAATGTGATCATGCAGACTTCTTGTAAATTAATCTTTCAGATCTTATCAGTGATATGTGAACTTTGATCTCATAGGCAAAAAGACACCGTTTAGTTAGCTCCAGTGAAGTCATGATCATTTTACCATACATATTTCTTTTAAAAACATATTCTTTCTCCATTTAAAAAATCTGAATATTTTTGTACGTTGATGTCTTTTCTCTAGCAAGAGAAATATTGATCCTAATTTTCCTTTCATGCTGGTGTAAATCAGGAGTAATTCCACTGAAGTCAGTGTAGGTACATTTGCGTGAAAGTGGTATAAATGAAATTATCACAATCACCAAAAAGTTAATTTTAAAATGTGTACTTTATTTTAATTGTAATGAAAATAATCTTTCAAATGGCTGGGATATATAAACTTTCCTGTAAATCACACATATAACTGCACTTGAAATGAAATTAACTGTATTTCTCTTACTAGGAATACAAAAACATTTGAACTGTTCTGTGATATGTTTCCAGAATGGTTTTGCTTTCCTAAAAGCAAAACTAGTTAAAATTAATATTTGGCTAAATGTCTAAAATTAATGTTCAGCATATCCTGCACAAAATAGATCAGAAATTAAAATATGTTGACTAAACCTTCCTACACTATTGAGATTTGATAATTAAGAAACTTTTGTCACAGAGATGTTAAGACTCTAGTGCATCAACTTAATTTTTTGCCCCCAATTCAGAAAAGCATTTAAGCCTGTTAACTCCATCCTTGTTTAGGATGGCACTTATGTATGTGCTTAATTGTGTAAGTATCATTGAAATCAGTGGAAAGGTAGCTGGATTTAAGGACTTAAGGGTTTTGTTAAACTATAGAGAGTTTAATTTTAGATTCTGAGTATTTTATTCAATAGTATTTTGGCAAATGTTATTACTTTGTGTAAGTGCAATATATTCAACCTAAGTAATTATAATGTAAAATCACCTAGTGTACCATTCTGTGCTGCATTGCTATAGCAATATTGTCACCTATATAATTAATTGTGCAGAAAGATTTGTGCAGAAAGAGAATTTGGCAAATGACATTTTCATAGATTTTCACAATGGTGAAAACTGGCACAGTTTCACTTTTTTGCCATATTTGTATGATACAAGACATATGAAGGTCAATGGTTAAAACATACTGTCTGTGACATATTTTTGCCAGCTGATTCTTGACTCTGTGACTATAACAGAGCTTGAGTCATAAGTTTGGAGAGGGAGGAAGCTCACATAGATATCTTATTTGGCAAAAACCTTCAAGAATTATTCATGCAAAATCTCTCTCACTAGACAAATATCTTATTTTTATGTTTTTCACATTAATTGAAACATGTCTGTGGAGAATAGGGAGCAAGAGCATCCATGTTGACCATTTGGGAAGGAGATGGGAGTAATGTAAAAGGATGATTGTGGTGCCAGCCTTCAGAGGGACCCTGTACAAAATAAGATATGCGGGGTTCCATCTAGCTTCTTACGCATGTGTCATGAGGTGTGTGACACAGGTTTGGTGATTTTGGTGTTTGTATATAGCTTTGTTTTCATAGGTCTAGGGCTCCCATTACTTAAGTACTACTACCACAGCCTTCCCTTGCTTATTAAAGAAAGACACCCTTACTGGTTAGCTACAGTAGATGAATTGATAAAGAACTAGGAATTGCAAGAATTTGAATGAATGTACTTTTTCAGCTGTCTGGTGTTCTAGCACTTGAGAAAGAGCTTATCAGTGAGAAGAACAACGGGAGACCCTGAAAGTGGCTCTTATTTCTAAGGCCTTGAGAATTAAATAAAACTAAAATAACTGCAGTGGAAGGAAAGAACAGTGACTTTTTTGTGATGAAAATAAAGGTTGTGTACAGGAATTTGGCTGGCTAATCAAAGTCCTGTACAATGAATTTTAGTGTATCTGTCATCAGTGCAAACAGTAAATATTTCAACTGCTGCTCTATGCAGTCAGATTTATGAATGTCTATGCAGGAAAAAGCAAAAATGTGAAACTCATAACTCATATCTGTCAAACAGGAATCATTAACACTGTATCCTGCTCGATAGTTCTTCAACAGAACATGCATGCAAATAGCTATATTTAATTATATTTTAATTAGTAAACAAAGAGAATCTAATTCTTTTTTTAAATTAAAGTAGATACTATTTGTGAATTCACTGAGGCAACTTAGTTGGAAGAACTGCAGGAGAAGTTGATATTTTTGTTGTTTTGTTGTTATGTTGTGGTCCATCTCTGTAATAAATTTGAGCATGATGTTAACTGGGCCCAGGAGGGAATCATGTCCCACCATTAATTAATGGAAAATTGCTACAACAAGAGGCTTACGGGGATTTCATGACAGTCAAAGGTAAAATGGAATGATGTCCCCCCCCGCCCTCTTTTTCAACATGGGCCTTGAGGGATTGGGTGGAAATCAAAGGTTAAGTGGAGTGACCTTTTTTACAGGATCCCTATAAAAGTTACTCTTCGGGCTTCAGTCTTCACTTCCTCAGCCTTTATTGTTCTGCATTTGTGGTTCATCTGAAGCACGGTTTCTCAAACAGCCGTCTCCGCTTGTGTAGGGAAAGCCCCTGGTGGGCTCAGCCAGTGTGTTTACCCACTCCATCCGCAGGTCCAGCCAATTGCGGCTCCCATTGGCCGTGGATCACTGTTCCGGGCCAATGGGAGCATACTCTGGTCACATTTTCAAGCTTCTCTCTACAACCATGAGAACTTGCTTTTTAAAAATTTCTAAAAGAAAGCTGAGATTTTCACTTAATTGCTTGACTTCAGAAGCTGGGCTTTAAGAAGAACACCAAATATTTCAAGACTTCTGATGAAATTGCGAGAGTTGGTAGCAATGTATGTGTGTATGTGAATTGCAACTTTGGCATCAGAAAGTCTCTTCCTAGTTACACAGGTGGGTCTTCAGATAGAAAAATAAGAGAGCTGAATCTTCATTCATTTACTATTCATGAAACATGTGTAGACCTTCCAACAGTGACCAATGCCAGATATCCCAGAGGGAATGAACATAACAGGTAATCATCAAGTAATCCATTCCCTGTCACCCATTCCCAGCTTTTGGCAAACAGAGGCTAGGGACACCATCCCTGCCCATTCTGGCTAATAGCCATTGATGGACCTATCCTCCATGAACTAATTTAGGTCTTTTTTGAACCCCTTTATAGTCTTGACCTTCACAACATCCTCTGGCAAGGAGTTCCACAGGTTGACTGTACATTGTGTGAAAAAATGCTTCCTTTTGTTTGTTTTAAACCTGCTGCCTATTAATTTCATTTGGTGACCCCCCCTAATTGTGTTATGAGACAGAGTAAATAACACTTCCTTATTTACTTTCTCCACACCAGTCATGATTTTATAGACGTCAATCATATCCCCCTTAGTCGTCTCTTTTCCAAGCTGAAAAGTCCCATTCTTATTAATCTCTCCTCATATGGCAGCCGTTCCATACCCCTAATCATTTTTGTTGCCCTTTTCTGAACCTTTTCAAATTCCAATATATCTCTTTTGAGATGAGGGGACTACATCTGCACGCAGTATTCAAAATGTGGGTGTACCCTGGTTTTATATAGAGGCAATATGATATTTTCTGTCTTCTTATCTATTCTTCCTTTCTCAATGGTTTCCAACATTCTGTCTGCTTTTTTGACTACCGCTGCACGTTGAGTAGATGTTTGCAGAGAACTATCCACAATGACTCCAAGATCTCTTTCCTGAGTGGTAACAGCTAATTTAGACCCCATCATTTTATATATATAGTTGGGATTATGTTTTCTAATGTGCAAACTTTGCATTTATCAACATTGAATGTCATCTGCCATTTTGTTGCCCACCAGTATTGTGAGATCCTTGTGTAGCTCTTCGCCGTCTGCTTGGGACTTAACTATCTTGAATAGTTTTGCATCATCTGCAAATTTTGCCTCTTCCCTGTTCAGCCCTTTTTCCATATCATTTATGAATATGTTGAATAGGACCGGTCCCAGGACAGACCCCGGGGGACACTGCTATTTACCTCTCTCCATTCTGAAAACTGACCATTTGTTCCTACCTTTTGTTTCCTATCTTTTAACCAGTTCCTCTTATCCTAAGGCAGCTTACTTTTGGTTAAGAGCCTTTGGTAAGGTACCTTGTCAAAGGCTTTCTGAAACTCTAAGTACACTATATCCACTGGATGCGTTTGTCCACATGCTTGTTGACCCCCCTCAAAGAATTCTAGTAGATTGGTGAGACATGATTTTCCTTTACAAAAACCATGTTGGCTTTTTCTCAACAAATTTATGTTCATCTATGTCTCTGACAATTTTGTTATTTACTATTGTTTCAACCAGTTTACCCATTACTGAAGTCAGTACTGTAATTGCTGGGATCACCTCTGGAGCCTCTTAAAAAATTGGCATCACATTAGCTATCCTCCAGTCATTTGGTGCAGAAGCTGGTTTAAATGATAGGTTACAAACTATAGTTAGTAGTTCAATTTCACTTTGTTAGTTAGCCACAGTGCACTTTTTGGCTCCCTTACTATGTTTTTTAATTTGGGGTATGTGTTTGGGGTATATATACGTTTGTGTATGTATATAGATGGGGTTAAGGTAACTTTGGCACAACTGAGTCTGGTTATGAGATGTCAAGGTTTGAGTCAGCAAGGAATTTGAATTCTTTCACAGTTTCAGTGGAGGTGGTTTCTTCAGGTTAAGGGTGAGGTTAGTGGTGAGCTACCATGGGAATCTCATATAGCAGTAGTGCTCACCAATGTATGGATAATTTTTATGAGCTACTGAAAAAAATATGAAAAGAAAGAGAACAGAAATTCCTGACTACAGTTTTTCTTTCTGAAATGATGGCAGGGCCTTTGGAAGGAGCTACATGCATCTGTCTGTTCTATTTCCATACACAAGAGACCTATGAAGAATATGTTGAACAATATACTTGCTTTGGGAAAACATTTTCTTTGGCTTTACAAATCTATTTGAACCGGTTCCGGTTTCTGAGCAAAGAAAATACTCCTTTTAGTAAGTGCAAGAACATGAATCTCTACTCATGTCATGTAAAAGTAAGAAAAATGAAGTAAAGAAAAGACTCAGATAAACTAACAGCAGCATTAGTAAATCAGCAAACATTCTGAATGTATCTGGCAGTTACTCATGACGCACTTAGGAATTCAACATGATACCATTATTAATTTTTTCCTGCAATCACAAATTAGTTAAGCTTCAGTGGACCATGTGAGAAGGGACAAAGAATTTTTAAAACAAAGCTGAGATTTTGACCTTTAATCAACACAACTGTTCTTTTTTTCTTAAAACACCTATTGATTTTTCTTCAGGTTAGTCTTCTCTTTCTGGGCTTTTGTCCATATCATACAGTGAACACGCAGGAGTACCAATGAAGTTGATCCTGCCCCAATGGCAGCTCGTGTGTGTGTGTGTAGATAGGTAGATAGTTAAATATAGATAACTGACAGCAGAAGCCTTATGCCAGTGGGCAGAAGATTTCAAGTGAGCATTTATTTGGAATGTCCAAGGAAGGTCTGCATATATCCTACATTAAAGTCATTGCGTGTCTATAATTAGAAAAAAATTGATTGGGTCATTTTTTTGATTGGGTCCAATTTTAATTGGATTCATGATAACTAGGGGTTGGATCCAAAGTCCACTGAAAACAAAGGAAATACTCCCTTTGACTTCAGTAAATTTTGTTTCAGGCTCTAGGCACATGGCTTCACTGGCAGAGGGATTTGAAAATAAAAAGTTACAACGTCTTAGAGGCAGCTAAGAGTCCTGTGGTACCTTAGAGATGTCTGATGCATGCATCTGACGAAGTGGGTATTCACCCACAAAAGCTCATGCTCCAATACGTCTGTTAGTCTATTAGGTGCCACAGGACTCTTTGCGGCTTTTACAGATCCAGACTGACACAGCTACTCCTCTGATACTTGACAACATTTTAGAAATCTCTCTAGAAGATTCCTGAAAGACTTTTTTTGTGACATATGCAAAATGTATATCTAAAAATAAAAGATATTATGCGTATGACTTTGGGGTGGTTGTATACTAGTGGGCTTATAGTGAGAAGATAGTTGCAGCCTTCACTGTGGAACGGCTACCATCCCTCCATAATAACACACATACATACATACATACATACATGCACATTTTATCTGTGATGGTGATATTCATGTGCAAAATTACATTAATCATGAGAGAGTGCTTTGAGTTGCAGGAGGGTAATACTCACTAGAAGTCTACTTAAACATGTAAAACTATGTAGAGATCCAATTGTCTTTAAACATTGCTTTTGCATAGAGGTTATTTTGTTGTAAATTAAGGACCGTAACCAGTAGACTATAGTATTACTGGTATTTGTTGTTTGTTTTAATATTATTTTGTTTAAACAATATGAAGCACACAAATACTACAGGATTAGGTGTCCTATATGAATTTTATATACATTTTTCTTTAATGGTATAATTATTTGCTTTCAAACCAATATCTAGCAATTTGTACTTTTTAAAATCTTACTAGAGAGTAGCAGTAGCAGTTTAACTCCAAACATGTCACCCCTTCAGTGTGCTGGACCATGGGTCTGATCCTGTGTGGCAATTCCTATGTTTTAATTCTTTTAAAAATAAAATGGAGGCTTTGGTTAGCATTGACGAAAATAAAAAAGGAGGTTGATTATCACTGACAAAAGTGATTCTTTGTTGATGGTGGTAGGAATAGCAGCATCATCCTTGTCAGTGCTTTTGACTTTACACAAAAGCATAGAGCTTGATCCAGCCAGATGCTGATGGCTGCGGCCTGAGCAAACAAATCACCTAAACACTTGTTTAAAGTTAACCATATGTCTAGGTACTGTGTTGGATCAGAGTCAGAGTGCTTAGTATCATTGTAGGATTGAGACCTTCAGGAGAAGACTGCTTTCATTGTCTATCCAGATTTCAGTTCACGAAAATCCTAGTGCGGTAGTGACAGTTGGGATTATGCTTGGTAAAAGGCACTTTAATTAACGGATGGATGGATTGGCCGGCAATTATTTTTTTTTACATCTAGCATTAATTTAAATAAGAAAAGCTCAGTGAAATTGGTGTTTTGATGTTCTTTTGTGACAAAAATTGGTCTGTAAACTGTAGAGCAAATTCAGTGTTACATATATATTTATTTTTAGGCCTCTTTTTCTGTGCAGAAAATGATTTTAGTTTTTTTTTACTTATGTGCCTATTAAACTAGAGTTGATTTTGTTCATTTGAACTTAAGTTAATGTTGAATTTACTTTGAAGCAGTTTCAATTTACCCAGTTAAAATAGATTAGGCATGAAAAATGCAATGAATTTTTCAGGAAGGGAGAAGAGGAAGGAATGTATAGAAGAAAAAATAGTTTACTTATTTCAAGTTCTCACTGGGGAAACAATTGTATAGAAATCAATGCAGTATAATGACTAAGTATATTAATATGTTGCAATAGATCTCTATATGGATAATCTCCTTGGTATCCACAAGTAAATGTCTTCATAGTTCTCTTCTCTGCTGAGCTTGTGAAATGCATATTTCTCAAAAGCAGCCAGTTCATCCTGGCTTTTATACTCTCCTCAGTCATAGAATCATAGAAAGAAGAACTGGAAGGGACCTCAGGAGGTCATCTAGTCCAGTCCCCCTGCACTGAGGCAGGACAGTGTTATCTAGACCATCCCTGACAGGTGTTTGTCTAACTTGTTCTTAAAAATCTCCTATAACAGAGATTCCACAATCTCCCTAGGTAATTTGTTCCAGTGCTTTACTACCCCTATAGTTAGGAAATTTTTTCATAAAGTCTAACCTAAATCTCCCTTGCTGCAATTTAAGCCCATTACTTTTTGTCCTGTCCTTTGTGGATAAGGAGTACAATTTATCATCCTCCTGTATATAACAACTTTTTATATAATTGAAGATTATTATTCCTCCCACTACTCTTTCCCCCTGTAAATCATGTTTTCTAGACCTTTAATCATTTTGGTTGCTCTCCTCAGAACTTTCTCCAGTTCATCCACATCTTTCCTGAAGTGTGGTGCACAGAACTGGACATTGTATTCCAGGTGAGGCCTTATCATTGATGAGCAGAGTGGAAGAATTACTTCTTATGTCTTGCTTACCACACTCCTGCTAATATGTCCCAGAATCATGTTTGCTATTTTTGCAATAGTGTCATATTGTTGACTGATTTGGTTTGATATCCACTATAACCCTCAGACCATTTTCGGCAGTACTCCCTTTTAGGGAGTTATTTCCCATTTTGCATGTGTGCTATTGATTATTCCTTCATAAGTGTGGTACTTTGCATTTGTCATTATTGATTTGTATCCTATTTATATCAAACCATTTCTCCATTTTCTCAAGATCATTTTGAATTCTAATCATGTCCTCTATAGCGTTTGCAACCCCTCCCAGCTTGGTATCACCTGTAAACTTTATAAGAGTACTCTCTATGGCATTATCCAAATCATGTATGAAGATATTGAATAGAACTGGACCCAGGACAGATCCCTGCAGGACCCCACTCAATATGCCCTTTCAGCTTGATTGTGAACCATTGATCCCTACTCTCTGAGTACAGTTTTCGAACCACTTGTGCACCCACCTTATAGTATATTCATCTAGGCTATATTCTCTAGTTTGGTTATGAGAAAGTCATGTGAGACAGTATCAAAAGCCTTACTAAAGTTGATATGAAATATACAAGGTTAGTATAGATGACCTGAGCTCCTTTGTCAATAACTACTTTTTCCAAATTTTATGGTATGCCTACACTGCAATGTACTGTCACATAAATCCATGCTTAAACTCAGAATCAAGCCTAACCCCCCTCTCATCTCCATTGAAATTATGCTAATGCAGGGCTTGAACCCAGGGTCCCAGGATCTTGTAGAGTCTGAGCATGAGTCAAACCAGGACCCAGGGCTTGAGCCCAATTGCTTTGCAGAGTAGAAGCAGCCCCACTTGACTCGTGTCCTGAGAGTCCACCTGAAGTATCCCAGAATTCTGTGGGCCAAATTCCTTAATTCTCTCTATCCCAGTTGACTCTACTGAAAATGGAAATTGACCACCACAGCACACCCCACTCCCTGGCGTACAGCAGCAGTTCAGGTCACCATTAACCCATTCTCTTCTGATCACCAATCTGCAAGCACACTCTCGGAGATCCTCCTGGATTTGCAATGGCACCTGAGCAGAGCATGCCTTTTGAGAAATGAGCTGCTTTCTCATCATGGGAGCACAGCCAGATTTTGGTGAATCTCTGGTGTGAGGCCAGTAAAACTGGAATTTAGCAAAAGCACCAGGAATGACCATGTGTACCAACAGCTAAAGGGCTGGCAGCCTTGCAGATTTTCCTGACAGATGATCAGTGCAGAGAGTGTATTAAGAGGCTGAAAAGCAAGTACCGGAAGACCAGGGACAAAGACTGCACCTCCAACAACTCGCCAACAATGTACCCGCTTTATGTGGAGTTTGACACATGATACAATCAAGCTGTCTGATAAGAAAGCTAAAAACATGATTAGGAACATTAATAAGCAAACCAAAGTACAGCAATTCACATTTCAATAAATTCTATACATAACCCCATACTGACCCTCACAGTTCATTAATCATAATGTCATTCATAATTACATTGTATGGCAATCAAGCCCACACACCTTCCAAAGCACTAAATGCCCTGCTCCAACAATTGATTAGCCCCTTCCTCCCACAAACACATTCTTACAGACACTATTCCCCCTCTTCCATTGGGCCATGCAAGTCCATAATGTGAGCACATAAAGCATCCCTGACTTCTGCTGCCCGGGTGCAACCAGCTCCAACTGTGGTAGCTGCACCTTCTGGCTGAGGTTACCCATCCATCATCCCCTCTCTGTCATAGGTCCATTCAGGGGGAAGTGGCTCACCTATGGCTTCACAAAGATTATGAAGAGCACAGCAAGTCACTGTAATGCGACAGCATTGATGACACTGGTATCCAAACAGTATGTAGGCATCTCCAAAGTGATTTTAATCTGCCAAAAGCACATTCAACAACCATTCTATCCCTGCTGATAGTGTAATTAATTTTTCTTTTGCTAGGGCCTTTGAAATCAGGGTATGGTTTCATGAACCAAGGCAAAAGGAGTATGTTGGGTCCCCCAGAATAATGGTGGAAACACTGACTCTATTTATGTCAATGTTATTTGGTGGGAATAGTGTCTCATCCTGTCCATGAATGTAGATTCCTGAGCGGCGAAAAACTCAGGCATCATGAACTTTTCCAGTACAGCTCACACTGACATTCATAAATTGGCCTCTATGGTCCACAAGTAGGTGTAGTACCCATGTGCTTCTTGAGGAAGGCAAACTGTGGGCACGAGTCCCATCAATGACCATGGTGAAGTTAGGAATCCCCATTCTTTCAAAAGTAGCTTTACCTATGGAATATCATTAATGACCACCTCTTTGGGGTAATCACGCACTTGATTGCCTCAGAAACCTCTGCCACCACTTTACCCACAGTGGACTTCCCAACCCCAAATTGGTTGGCAACGGACCTGTAGCAGTCTAGTGTAGCCAGTTTCCAGATGGTAATAGCAACCTGCTTCTGGACTGGCAAGGGTGACCTCAATTGTGTCTGTTTATGGTGGAGGGTGGCAGCAAGCTGCTCACAAAGCTCCAGATTTGCTTTCTACATACAAACATTCTGGACTTACTGCTGATCACCCCAGGTCTGCATGACAGCATGATCCCACCAGCCTGTGTTTGTGGCCCTGCGCCAGAAGTGCTGTCTACATAGAGGGCATCAGCAGCCATGCCAGTTGTACTGAGCAACATCTGCCAGTGCAAGTTTGCCATGACAGGGTACTCCTCCTCTGCTGCCTCCTCCTGCTCCATCAGGAAATCTGTCAGGTACTTTGGTGGGACAGAAATGTCCATCAGTGCCTCACAGATGCTCTGCCAGTTTCCTGACACAGGAGTGAAAGCTCAAGCAAGAGAAGTTCTTCAAAAAGCACCTCCTCCATGTTGCTGGCTCCGATAGCTGGGAGCACATAGAGCAAAATGACTGCTTGGCAGGCTGTGTTGGTAGGTTATTCAAACTTCCTATAACATGGATGGTAGGCAGTAAAGTGCATCATGGTCATAGGGCTAGAGCAGCCACATTTCAGGAAGGAACTAGGAGGGACTCTGGCTGGTTTGACTTGGGTCTGCGCTGCAGGGTGGAGGCCAGAGCCCAAGGTTTGAGCATGGGTTAGAAAAGACTGAATGTAGGATTAAATCCCACTAACCCATAGTTTACACTGAGAGTAGACATACCATTAATGGGTTTCTGCTTTCTGTTCTCAAAATAGTTCTTTTGCAGTGGCATGTTTAGCCACAAGGTAGATCTGACATCTGGATCCTGTGTTTGCTGCTTCTGTTTTTCCAATGCCATTGGCTTGATGGGCATATGTTAATTCTGTCAGTTGACAACCACTGTTAGAAGCTTTTTGGATGTCAAGTGTGAAAAATCAGGACAGGGGTTGGAGGGTAATAGGAGCCTATATATGAAAAAGACCCAAAAATTAGGACTGTCCCTATAAAATTGGGACATCTGGTCACCCTAATCCACCCCAATGGCTTGATAGCTCTGGATGTTGAATGATGGTTAATATTACCTGGGATCCTTATACCTCTGTCTTTTTTAATCACTCATTTTAAATTGTGTGAAGGAAATTGGCTAGTTTTCTTCTGGCTACTTCAGAGTACTCTCTCTGCCTCTGGAAGCTGAGTGTCTTGTCTTGTTACTCAGTGGTTTGAGCTTGGTCTGCTAAACCCAGGGTTGTGAGTTCAATCCTTGAGGGGGCCATCTAGGAATCTGGGGCAAAAATCTGTCCAGGTGATTGGTCCTGCTTTGAGCAGGGGGTTGGACTAGATGACCTCCTGAGGTCTCTTCCAATCCTGATATTCTATGATTCTAAGACAAATTGCACCTACTACTCAGTTAGTTGGATTCTTCATGAACCTGGTGTAATGCTGAAAACTGCCATGTGCATGAATGGATGCAAGCCTTTGTATAGCTCTAATTGATTTCTTTTCAGATGTAAATATATCTTTGTACTGTGGCTTGTTAGTATTTTATTTAATTTCCATATGCTGTGTTTCATGATGTTTTAATTGTTGTCCTGAAATTTTAACTGAGCAGCATTTCAGTGGAGTATACACTTTAGAATAATAATAGTTTTAGCTTCATTAAAATTTGCAAATAGGATTACAAATAACAAAATAAATATTTCAAGTTATTCTATCTGGCTGCATTCCTTAATTTTTTAATGGCACAAAATTAATGGAGACTCTGGGCCAAATTAACCCTTGTTTAGCCATATTGGCGGCCCATTCTTTTTAGCAGTCTTCATTACATCTCCTCTTGGAATTAACCTCACAGATGTCAGACTAATTTTTTCCTTTAATCTTTTTTCTGTGTTCTTAGTGTTTCTAAAAAAAGTAGAAAGACATAACGGGCTACTGGCAATTGCACTTCAGAATTAACATATGGCTCTGATCAGCATAAGACCCAGCAACTTAAAACCAATTTTGTAAACCCCAGTCCTGTGCTGACTTCAGAAATGCTACTTACTTGCCCAAAGTTAAGCATGTGTGTAAGTGTTTGCAGGGTCTGCGCCTTAATGTGTTTTGGAAAACTTCAGGCAAATCATTCACATTTAATAATAAACTGTCTCCATTTGTTTTTGTATGCAATGTATTAGATTAAACAAATATCCTAATGAGTGGTGTTGACTGACAAATGTGTGATTATTGAGGAGGAAGGATAAAGTATGGCATTGCCTGACTGTTGATAGGGCGTGTTGGTGTGAAATGCTAAATGGAAAGGTACAGGGCAAGGATTGCCTTGTCAGTGTTATGGTAGAGCTATGCACTTAAAGTGCTATTTATCATTTAGTAAATAACTATTTAAAACTTCCAAATGATAACAGTGCTGATATGTCAAAAGCCAAATCCTTGTTTCAGTAGGTTATTGCACTCTTGTAATGGATTCCTTTCAGATGGAAGGGAGAAGATTATTTCAGAACAGATTACAAACCGTACATTTGACATTGCATTACAGTTAAAATACATCTCCAACAATTTTAAGGAATCGTACTGAACAACTTCAGAGACAGTCACAGCAGTTAACTGTAGTACCTCCAAGGTGAACAACAAAAATATATCACATCACAAAACAAAAAGGCTTAAATATTCCTTTCTGTCTTTTTTTCTAATATAAGGAATGCATTTAGTAATCTGTCTCCGTTATTGTATAGAAATTGAAAACATTCCTAACGCTTTGAACTTGTAAGCCCAGAGTCACAGCAGGTCTGTACACAAACTAAGTACAAGTGTGCATTCCTACCAGATGCGGTAAGATTTATCCTATAGACCCATGCCACTGAGGAATTCAGCTAAACACAAAAGACCCTCAGGTAGAGAAAGGCAACTGGGGTCAGGAAAACTAGCTGCACACATAAATAGATTCCTGCTGGAAAGGTCATTAACAGGCATCCAGGACTCCAGGCTAGGAATTAATTTCTTGGACCATTAGCAGTAAAAAGCCTAGCAATTGAATGGGATTCAGTGCCCTATTAAAAATTAGCGAGAACAACTGGAGCTTTTCCAATTATAATAGGAACCAGACTTCATAGATCATTTTGCCTTGTCTAGTATGTGGTTTCTATATTCTGAATAATATGAATGATGCATTTATATGTTATTAAAATAGTATCTATGTAAATATTTTTTCTGTTTAATGAGGGTTTGTAAGTACATTACTGTGAGGACAGTGAAAGCTTAGAACGGGAATTTAGTGTCATCCTAAGAATTTACTGTTGATTCCAAGTATTGAACCTCCTAAAAGTGTACAGTTAACCGTAAAAGAATTATTTTTTTTTACATATACAAATACTATATTGTATCAATTTTCTATATAACCCCAGGTATTAAAAGTGCTTATGTGGTTTCATATAAACAATACATTTAATGTAAGTATATTCCCATCATTTCCCCCAGTTATTCAGACTTCTCTGAATAGAATTTCCAAAGCTAGTACTTGAATGGACACTAAGAGCAGCCTCTTTGCTCTGATTTCAGTACTGACCACCTGTCCCAATTAGTGAGTAGATGACAGGGTCATTGTCCAGCTATGCTGGAAGAAGGACAGGAGGGACTGGATGTAGTTTTAATTAGGCCACAACTTTATTTTTAAATATCTGGGAGTACTCAACTGATAAAAATCGTACAGTGCAGGTAATTCCATAATCATATACTCAAGGGCTGCCATCAGCCCTCCCCCTTTTCCATTCTGATCCCAGTCAACCCGCTGCTCAGATCCTACCACCCTCTCCCTCTCTTAGGAGGGTTAAGGGGGGTCATAAAGGAGGGGGACTGACTCCTTGCTGTAGCAGTCATTTGAGCCCCTAACACACTTTCTCTGCTCCTTTAAAAAGTGCCTCCTTAAAATCCTTTACCTATCCATCTGTCTGTATCCATTCTCTATGGAATACCTGCACTGGACATTTACCTCAAGGAGGAGCCAGCAATTAGTTTGGCTGTCCTCTCCTCATTGCTGACCAGGGTCCTAGACATTTACTGACATCTTCTTTAATATGTCAGCTCCCCAGTCGGATAGGTGAGCCCTATCATCCCTGAATAACTCAAAGACCCCGTAAACAGATGAGAAATTACTAATCCCCCTTGACCACATAGGAATTAGGCCGCCACCCTGTTCATATACCTCTCAGTCATCTACACTTTACCTAACTCAAGATTCTAAAACTAACTTCATATGATCCTATCTAGAAGCTTTAAAGTGTACAAGAGCACTATAAAATCATAGAACGTAGGGCTGGAAAGGACCTCAAAAAGTCCTCAAGTCCAGCTTCTTGCACTGAGGCAGGACTAAATATCCTGGACCATCCCTGACAGGTGTTTCTCCAAACTGTTCTTAAAAACCTGCAATTCCACAGCCTCCCTTGGAAGCCTATTCCAGAACTTAACTACCATTATAGTTAGAAAGTTTTTCCTAATATCTAACCTAAATCTCCCTTGCAGCAGATTAAGTCAATTATTTCTTGTCCTGCTTTCAGTGGACATGGAGAACAATTGATCACAGTTCTCTTTATAATAACCTTTATCTGAAGACTGTTAACAGGCCCCCCTCCAGTCTTCTTTTCTCAAGACTAAACATGCACAATTTTTTTAATCAACCTTTCCTCATTGGTCAGGTTTTCTAAACCTTTTCTCATTTTTGTTGCTTTCCTCTGTACTCGCTCCAATTTGTCCACATCGTTTCTAAATTGTGATGTCAAGAACTAAACACAGTGCTCCAGCTGAGGCTTCACCAGTGCTGAGCAGCACAGGCGCTGGCTTCTAATTTTCTCTGGGTGTGCTCAACCTCCGCTCAGCACCAGGCCCCAATCTCACTTCACCCCTTCTCCCAAGGTCTTGCCCCACCTCTTTCTGCTGCCTCCCCTGAGCGCTCCCTGTTCCTGTTCCTCCTCCTCCCTCTCAGCACCTACTTCATGCCACAGAACAGCTGATCGCGGCGTGCAAGAGGCACTGGGAGGGAGGGAAGAGAGGTGTTGATCAGTGGCGACTGCCGGCAGATGGAAGTGGGGGAGGGAGGGGAGCTAATTTTTTTACATGGGTGCTCCAGCCCTGGGGAACCGATGGAGTTGGCGCATATGCCAAGTGGAGCAGGACAATTACCTCCTGTGTCTTACATACATCACTCTTGTTAATTCAGCCCAGAATGATATTAGCTTTTTTTGCAACTGCATCACATGGTTGACTTTTACTCAATTTGTGATGCACTGTAAACCCCAGCTCCTTTTCTGCAGTATTACCATCTAGCCAGTTATTTCCCATTTTGTAGCTCTGTTTTTGATTTTTCCCTCCTAAATGAAGCACTTTGAACTTGTCTTTATTGAATTTTATCTTGTTGATTTCAGACCAGTTCTGTAATTTGTAAAGGTCTTTTCAATTCTAATCCTGCCCACCAAAGTGCTTGCAGCTCCTCCCAGCTTGGTGTCATCTGCAGATTTTATAAACATGCTCTCTACTCCACCAGTTCTCAAACTGTGGTTCAGGACCCCATTTTAATGGGGTTGCCAGGGCTGTTGTTAGACTTGCCGGGATTCGGGACTGAAGCCAAAGTCTGAGCCGCACCACCCAGGGCTGCGAGGAGCCCCTAGCCCTTGAAATCACTGCTGGAGCCCTGCTACTGCTCCCTCGGGGCTGCGGCAGAGGGGCTCGGGCCGCGCTTTAAAGGGTCTGGGGCTCCGGCTGATGCGGGGAGCCCTGGGCCCTTTAAATCACCACCAGAACCCTGCTGCCGCTACCCCAGGGTTGTGGCAGCGGGGTCGGCCGGCAGTTTAAAGGGCCTGGTCTCCCGGCTGCAGCTGGAGTCTGGAGCTCTTTAAATTACTGCCAAAGCCCTGCCACCGCTACCCCAATATAACGACGTTTCACCTATAATGCGGTCAGGATTTTTGGCTCCCCACAACCATGTTATATCAGGGTAGAGATGTAAATCAGTTTCGCTAGTGAATACGCAACTTGATTTTGGGTGAATAATTACAGGATTGCATTACTCATGCGAGCCTTTGCTTTTAGTTTTTGAATATTTTTTTAGTAGAAAATATTCCCATTTCTCTATGCCTTTTGAAACCAGCTAGAAAAGCAAACCTTCACAACTGTAAGCATTCATTCATAGATTAATATTTGTATAACTCAAGATCAGACTTCAAGATACTCAAAACGCAGAAACCCTCACACCTGAATAAATGAAATGGCACAAGATAACTCAGCTCCACTTTTGTTAGGTGGGAAACCAGAATCTTTAAAAAAATTAATTTATGTAGTTTTTTCTGAACATTCACTGCACTTCTATGCCTTCCCCACATTACTAAACAATCTATTCATTTTGCAGTAGATTATTCAGTATCCTTTCTCCATTTACTAAAAATTTTACTGTAGCTCGAGAACGCTCGAAGATATTTTCTATGGCATGGGAATAAGCAATAATGTGAAATCAGACCCCATGAAAAGATATAAATACAGACAAACTATGTCCAAAGGCAGCTGTTTAACTGAATTTGTCAACCTTTCAACAAAAATATTTTACTCTGAATGGAAATATATAAATAATAGCAGATTAAGTGAAGGTAGCACTTTAGAGTCAAATCTTCAGAATCTGGAGGCCAACATACACAAAGGGAAATATGCATTCACAGTTTAACTCACATTGGAACACATGTGTATGCACACAACAGTTAATGGCACACAACCATAACTATAGGCACCCATCCTACAAATGCTGTTTCACATGTAGAAAGGACCGTTACATATACAGTAGAAAATTACACAATGACAAACTGGAAAATGTGCTTTTAGACCCAGATCTTCAAAGATATTTAGGCACCTAATTGCCATTGATTTTAATTGGAATAGGAGACCTTGTGGCACCTTAGAGACTAACAAATTTATTTGGGCATAAGCTTTCGTGGGCTATAACCCACTTCATCGGGTGCATGGAGTGAAAAATAAAGTAAGGAGGTATAAATATACAGCACATGACACTCTGTGCATCTGATGAAGTGGGTTATAGCCCATGAAAGCTTATGCCCAAATAAATTTGTTAGTCTCTAAGGGTATGTCTACACTACTCTCCGGATCGCTGGGTAGCGATCAATCTATTGGGTATCGATTTATCACGTGTAGTGTAGACGCAATAAATCGATCCCCGATCGCTCTCCCGTTGACTGCTAAACTCCAGCAGTGTGAGAGGCGGAAGCAAAGTCAACGGGGGAGCTGCAGCCGTCAATCCAGCACTGTGAGGATGCGACGTAATTCATTTAAATTCGATCTAAGATATGTAGACTTTCGGCTACGCTATTCTCATAACTGAAGTTGCGTATCTTAGATCAATCCCCATCCCCCCCTGCTAGCGTAGACCAGGCCTAAGGTGCCACAAGGACGCCTCATTTTTGCTGATACAGAATAACACGGCTACCCCTCGGAAACCTAATTGGAGTTAGTTGCCTAAATACCTTTGAGGATCTGGGCTGTAGTTTTTCATTTACATGTGCAATTACCAGCTTTGTTTACAAAACATAGGTGCACATTTAAAAAATATTTGCTGTAGAACCCTGTATATTAAAGTGTTTATTTTTAACTAATAACATTACATGGTAACTAGAGTATGCTGTTCCTTGTAAACACAGTGTAATTCCTTATGTTAGTATTTACATACTTCTGCAGATTGTCATGTAATCACTAAAAGCAATTCGCATGTAAGTGGCACTGTGGATTAAAAGGACAGAAATAATACATATTTCTTAGTTGTGGTGTGTTAATTGTCACATGATATGATATCACTATATCTTTAAATGCTCAAGAGTTACCTTTTAAATAAAAAGTACTTGCAAAAAAATTTGCCCTACAAATTAAAGCACTACTATCAAAAGTTTAGAGAGACAGCATGGGGTAGTGGATTGTGCTTAGAGGTGGGAGTTAAAATCCTGAGTTCAAAGTGATTTCTCCTGTATTTTTGGGTTAGTTACAGGAGTCTCTGGCTCCATCCCCTGCTAATAAAGATTTTCCTCACTGTTATGAAAGCTTAAAAGTATGAGAAAATGGTATAAAAGGGCCATAACTTGGTCCGGGATCTAGTTAGCTATTGAAAACTAAATTATATCATTATTCTTTAGATTAATTGAGTCTTCATGTAATAACCATACTTTATGTTCACCAAAATAAAATTCTACCAATAATACAGACAATTAGCACTGTTCTTTAAAAAACAACAACAGTAAACAGCCTTTTAGTTAAATGGCTGCCATCTCCCATTGTTCTCAATTGGAATGAAACCAAGTTGCCCTCAGGGAAGATGAGAGTCCATACAGTGAAACCATGATGGGAAAACAATTAAACATCAAATGTCTTTAAAAATCAGTTTAATTTAATCTGTGTCTGCACACTCTATTATGCCACTATCAGAACTATAAAATTACAATATGGCATCACTAAGGGCCAGACTTAAGGTGGTTTGCATGCCTTCACTGTGCATTTCTATACCTTAACATTTTTGGATTTCTTTTAGGACTAACCTTAAGGCAACATTTTCTGAGTTTCTAATGTTTGTTTTGGGGATATTTATAACATCCTTGTAATCTTTTTTTTACCTTTTAATTACTGATACTAACTCAACTGTCGTTTTTTGGCGATCCCTCGAGGTCAAGGATGATCTCTTTCACAGGTTTTATTTTTTTTATGGGTCCTTTGGTGACTGAGGAGTCCTATTCTTGAGCCACAGGCTCATTGTCAGACATTGCAGGTGGTGTTGGAAGACAGGGTTGGGCAGCATTTGCTGCATGACAGTTGTCTTCCCTGTCTTTTCTGGCATTTTTTTTGCGACTAGGGCAAGGTGATTTTCCTCTAGTGGATGTTCTCTCTCTGACAAGTCTTCGCCAGTTATCCCTATCCTGGGCTGCTGTCTCCCAGTGTGTGGTGTCGATGCCACATCTCTTGATGTTTATTTTGAGGGCATTTTTAAAGCATTTCTTTTGGACTCCCCGTTTCCTTTCTCTTTTGGTGAATTGGGCATGCAGCAGTTATTCTGGTAAGCATATATGAGACATGCACACACAGTGCCCGCTCCACTTCTGCTGGTGCTGGATAATCAGGGCCTTAACGCAGAAGATGTTGGCCTCTGTGAGGACATTGACATTAGTGTGATAATCCTCCCACTTTATGTTGAGGAACTTCCAAAGCAAGTGCTGGTGCTGGAGTTGCAGGTTTTTCAGATGTTTTTATAGGTCGCTCAAGTCTCACAGCCACAGAGGAGAATTGGGTTTACTACTTCTTTATAAACTAAAAGTCTAGCATGTGTTCTGATGTTGTGATTGTTGAACACCTGGCGAGTCTGCCAAAGGCAAGGCTGGCACAGGGAATTCTGTGCTGAATCTCAGTGTCTATGTCTGCCCTCCATGGGAGATGGCTGGGAAGATAGGCAAATTATTCTACATTTTCCAGTTCTTCTTTGTCCATATAGATCTTCCTTGCTGGGTCTGATGATTGACCAGGGATTGGCTGGTGGAGAACTTTTGTTTTGCTGATGTTCAGAGTTAGCCCTAGGCTTTTGTAAGCTTCAGAGAAGCAATTAAGGGATGTTTGAAGATCCTCCTTTGAGTGTGCAACACCAGCACAATTATCTGCGTACTGCAGTTTGGTTATTGTTGCTGATATTACTTTAGTTCTGATACGGAGATGAGAAAGGTTGAAGAGGTTGCCGTCAGTCCGATATTGGATGCCAATGGCCTGTGGTAGACGGTCTTGGGTTAATGTTTTCATAGCTGCTAAGAAAATGGAGAAAAGGGTGGGTGCCAGTACACAGCCTTGTTTTACACCAGTTCGGATGACAAAGGGCTCAGAGGTTGAGTCATTGCACAGGAGGGAGACAGTCATGTGGTCATGGAGGAGTCCTAACTGTATCTCTGAGCCCCTTCTAATTCTGCTAACTCCTTTCAGAAATGGGGCAAACTGAATACAATATTCTAGGTAAGGGCATATTGTTGAATTATATAATGGCATTATAATTTTACTTTATATTTATCATCCTCTGGACTGGACTTATTAATAATTACTGTGCATTAACACTCAGCAGATTTGTAAACAAGACTTTGCAAGAATTAATACTCTTGCTTAGTACTAAAAGGTTATCTAATCTTTATGTTCCCATTAGTATGTTAATATATTGGAAATCTATACGTATAAATTGTAACTCAAGTAGAGTGATTGTTGCTTTGAATATTTTTTTTCTGACATCTTTAGGTTGACACACAGCTTTACATGTTGAGCTTCCTGATTCTTTTTCATGTCTGATTTTTACCTTTTAGGTTAGCTAGAACGATTTTTTACCTATAACTGCTACTGATATGGGATCTTAGATCGGCTTTTGTTCTTTTAAAAGCATTTTCCCAGACATCATCATTGCTGTTGATTCTGTGCGACATTGCAAATAAACTCAGTTCATACTGTCTGTCATTCAGTACCTGGTGATGGCTTGATAATGCAAGCTTTTTCACATCCTTTTTATCTATTTGATATTTTAAAGGACACTAAGATTTGAAAACTCACTCACTGTAGAGTGATGACTGGAAGCGACCCCGATCTCTAACTTGTTGATTTGTAGAGTCAACTTGAAACTTTTAATACCTCAAACATATTTAATAAAGAAGTATTCATTTCTTCCTGACTGAAGGCTATTCCGATTCATAAACATGAATAAGCAGTTTTAACATGTAATCCTTTGGGCTGTGATCCATCACATCACATAAAGTAAGCAGTGTCATGTTAGGTCAGTACTTGGATAAGAGTCCTACAGAAAAAAGCCAGGTACTGCAGGAAATGGTGCTGATGCTGGTGGGTGGCACTGTTCTCTGAGTCAGTGCTGGATCAATGCTGGATCGAGGTGTTGGAGGTTTTGTAGTGGGTCAGTATACATTGGTGTAGCTGTATTGAAATCATCAGTTGATCATCTGGCCCATTATGTTTGGATGTCAGGTAAAACTGAGGCCCTAATCAATTGTGATCTTTAAAAAAAACTTATACTTTTTGTAAAAGTAACATTTTGTTACCCCTGATACTCTGGCCAAATTGTGATTTGAGTATCTACACTTTGGCTACCTAATAAACTCCCTGTAGTTTCAGCTGGAAAAGATAATCTTCTTCAGTACCTGCCTTACACCAGTGTGTGGTGTTGTTCTGCTCTGTAACACAGGAGCATTAAAGGTTGTGATGACTGAACTTTTGCATCATAAGCCCTGTCTAACATAACTGCCCCCTCATTGTTAATATAAGAAATTGACTGAAAAAGGGATACGTGGGTGTAAGAGCTCCAAATATATCATCCAAATTACTATGGATCTTTCAGCTATGTATTCTGTTTCTCTTGATAATTGAAAGAGACTGGAGCCCTGAAATCAACAAGGAAATATTATATTTTTAAAAAGTCACCAAACTGTTTAACTTAGTAAGTAAACAACTGTGCTTTTATCTTTAATAATACGAAGTCTTGTGTGAGATTGTAGGTGAAATGAAAGGCCTCTCCATTAAGTGCCTGGTGTACAGCAGCCTCCTTAACAAGTTTCAGTGTCGAATCTATCTCACACCTTTTGGAATGGTTTAATAAATAGTATAATTACATATAAGCATATTTAAACTCAGGAAACCCCCAAAATAATATCATCAATGTTCAAGAGTCCTATTCATTCTTTTGTGTCTGCCAAACTCTTTTGTGATGGTTTTATTAATAGTTATATTTTGACAGGAAGAAATTTTTGTTTGTTTTTTCCAGCCTGAAGAACTACCTCCTCTCTCTGAAGAGCAGCTTGTGACTCTTCTGGAAGAATGTATGCAGTTCTCAAGAACAATAAGCAATGTTACCGTGCCAGAATTACAGGAATCTCTTTCTGATGGAATAAATCCCTCTTGTAACACAACTCAAGACTCCACCCTAATCTCCAGGTCTACTCTATCCAAACTGTTAGATGAAGGCCATAGTGTGGGGATGTTAACACCTCAGGAAAAGGCTGGTATCGAAGATAAAAGTATATGTGAAAGTGCAGAGGGTGAAACCTGTGGCTACTATCTCAGTAAAGCTTTGGCCATTAGTCATTTATCAAATGATTCTGTGGCCCAAACAGAAGAACCTGATGACCTAGAAAGTTCACGGGAGATGGAGAATAAGAATAATACTGAAGATTACTTTACGTCAAGAGCACTCAGTGCAGAAAGATTGAAAAAACCCTCTTTCTTGGATGAACTATTTTATTGCGTCAGCATGAACAATGAGCTATCCACAGAGGCTGACATTCCCAGCATACCATTGCAGACCAGAGGAGGTGAGGCTCTTAACCATTTAGAATAGGCTTTTGATTAAGACGAACAAAAGAAGCAGGTTCTCACCAAAGGTATTCATTAATGCAGTACAATTACAGTGGTAGGGCAACAAAGTACTTTTATAAAGCATAAAACCATGCCAAAAATAACACACGCAAGCTGTTTTTCAAAATTCTTGCCCTGATGTAATTGCTCCCAAAATTAATAGTTTTATGAAATACTAGTAGCTGAAAGCCCATGCTGTCACATGGGTATCATTCATAAAGTCAAAATAACTAAGAATTTAAAAATTGGATGGTAACAGATTGCAAAACCCAGTGAGGATTCAACCTGGTGATATTCTAAACAAAAAGAGCCCTCAATCATGCTTGTAGCTGTTTCTATCGCTTCAGACAATCCTGGAATGTTCTTATATTGATTATACCTATCAATAGTATCAAAGAGTACTCTCTTCTCTTCTCTTCATGTGTCATTATATAATGCCTGCATCTGTAACTTTCACTCCATGCATCTGAAGAAAGCTTATGCCCAAATAAATCTGTTAGTCTTTAAGGTGCCACCAGACTCCTTGTTTTTGTGGATATAGACTAACACGGCTCCCCCCTGATACTCGATAGTGTTGATTGTGATTAATACTGTCAATGGGAAAATAATGCTAGATACACTGAAATATTTTTTATACGAGTAAAGCCTGTTATTTCCTTTCTTCATATTGAACTTCCTTTCTGTTTCTGAAGAACATATATTCTCATAGTAGTTTCCAGGCTAATTCACATGAGTCCCACCATATATCTATTGAGTTGCTTCTCTGATATGACAAGCTCCATACTTAAAAAATAAAATAAAATGATATCATGGTCTAAATATAAGAAAAATTAATCAGAATTGCTTACAGCATTTCAATCCTGTATGCTGACAGCATGCACATGGTATTAAAGTATACTAATATACATATTGGTATTCTATATATTGGTTTTTGTTGTTTACATTCAGTAAAGACAGACTTGTACATATCACCCCGTGCAGAGTTAAATAGATATTATATATTACTATAAAATCTGAGGTATGTCCACTTTTCTAATTTCTTTTACTGATGCAAAATGTTTGTATTATGATATTTTAATAAAAATCCAAATTCAGATTTTTAGCCTAATAGCTGTGCGAGTCACCCCTCTTTTTCTAAAAAAGAACTGTGTTCTAATAAATCAGCTAGACACATATCTATACATCACTGTTAGCTTAAAATGGCATTAGATTGGTAAAACATTGTTAATGTTACAGAGTCTGTGATAAATGGAGATAGTTTGGTTATATTGTAATTTAACAAAATCCTCTTTAATTTACTAAATTAGACCTCATCGTTTACTAATTATTGTCATTATACATCTAATCACTTCCAAATTTGGATTCAGCTATAACTTAGCAGAGCACCGTCACACCTCCTTATTGCAGTGGCATTTTTGAGCTCTGATTATAATGGTTGCTTTGACTGCACATTATTCTGCTTCCCCCATTCTGTAAAAATTATGCCTCACATTATACTGTTATCATTCCACATATCAGGAATGAGAAGGTAAGAAAGACTGTCAGAAACTGAGCCTGCAGAGATAAGACCCTGCTTACCACACCCCAGTCTTATCTTACCACCTCATCCTGTAAACTTGGGGAAACAACTCTGCAAGATCTTTCTTCCCTTTCCTTCTCAAAAGAAATACGATAATGACAGGTGTAAGGATGACAGAGAGAAGAAATCAGAGAAGGACAAAACAGAGATGACAAGTCAGGAAGCAAATAGCCTTCTTTACAAAGTTTTAAGAACAGAATGATCAGACACATACGCGATTTGTTGGATAAGAGTCAACACAGCTTTTGCAAAGAGACATTGTTCCACACGAATCTATTAGAATTCTTTGATGGGAATGGGTCAACAAACGTGGACAAGGGTGATCCAGTGGATAGAGTGTACTTGGACTTTCAGAGGGTAGATCCTCTCCTGGATTGGTAACTGGTTAAAAGATAGGAAACAAAGGGTAGGATTAAATGGTCATTTTTCAGAACGGAAGGAGTAAATAGTGGTTTCCCCCAGAGATTTGTATTGGGACCAGTGCTGTTGAAGATATTCACAAATGATCTTGAAAAAGGGGTAAACAGGTGACAGAATTTGCAGATGATCCATCATCTTAGATAGGGCTGAGACTGGCAATTTCACTTAGTTCCTGCTTCCTGATAGGACATTGGAGCCATACTAACCTAATTTGAGGTATCTTTCTTGCAGAGTAGGGAAAAGAGGAGATCTTAACAAAACAAACACTGGTAAGTAATCTTCCCATTTAGAAAATCACATGCTAAAGCGCTGAAATCTACAGAATTATTTTATTAGATTTATTACATAATAATTAAAGCTCCATGTTTGTTATGGAGGTCACCAGGTCACGGATTCCGTAACTTTCTGTCACCTCCATGACTTCTGCTGCGGCTGGTGTGGCTGGGCCGGGGACTGCCTGAGCAGCTTGGGCAGCCCTTGGGTCAGGCACATTGGCTGCTGCTGGGGCAGTCTTGGCCTGACCCCCCAGCAGTAGGAGTTTGAGTGGGGGGAGGGCTCAGGACTGGGGATTGGAGTTGCTTACTTGGGGTGGGGGGAGCTCCACGGAAGGGTGACAGCAACTCCCCTCCCTCAGCTCCTAGCTTCTTGTGCTGACTCTGCCCGCAGGCACCACCCCTGCAGCTCTCATTGGCTGCAGTTCCCAGCCAATGGGAGCTGTAGATCTGGGGCTTGGGGCAGAGTGGAGGCAGCATGTGGAACTAGGAGCTGGGGCCACCACTTCCCAAGAGCTGAGTAGGGAGCCTGCTCCAGCCCCACCAACTGCACACCCCTCCCCGCACCTGAGGCACCCCTGGGGCCATGACTCCCCCAACACCCGTGGTGGCCGCGAGCTGCATCTCCCTCCCCAGTACCCACAGTGCTTCCCGGGCTGTCCTGCCCAGCACTCGCGACAGCCCCAGGGCCACGCCCCCCACCAAGGCACCCCCCTCCCCCAAGTTTCTGTCAGGGGAATATAGTAAGAGTCATAGACAGGTCACAGGCCATGAATTTTTGTTTACTGCCTGTGACCTGTCCATGACTTTTACTAAAAATATTAAAATGTAGCCTTTATAATAATATAAGGGTCTTTGTGTCATGATAGTTCACTATCTCAGCACAACATTGTCTGATGTATTTATTCTTTGTTTCTTTAATTGTTGAATAATACTCAGCTATATACACTTTAAAATATGTAAAGTTTAAGTACACATAGTTATTTACCAACCTGTTTTGTTTATCAAATACGTTGAAAGAAAGTAGGTAAGTAGCAGAGATTTTTCTGCCCAAACTTTTGTGGTTCAGTTTTTCATGATGAAAAGCCTCTTCGCACTTACCTGCTTTCACATGAGTCTTTGGGCATGTCTACACTTACCTCTGGAGCGATCAATCCAGCGGGGGTCGATTTATTGCATCTAGTGAAGACGCAATAAGTCAACCACTGAGCGCTCTCCCATCAACTCCGGTACTCCACCGGAACAAGAAGTGTAGGTGAAGTCAACAGGGGAGCGTCAGCAGTCAACCTACTGCAGTGAAGACACCATGGTAAGTAGCTCTAAGTACATCGACTTCAGCTATGCTATTTTCATAGCAGAAGTTGTGTAACTTAGACCAAAGCTAACCCCCCTCCTCTGGCCCCCCAGTGTAGGCCAAGCCTTAGACTCATCACGTTGGTTCTGGTCAGGTGATTGGAACAAGGGGATATGACTCATGTAGGGCAGAATGAAAGGAAGTATCAAAAAAGAATTCAGACATTTATAATATCAGTTTTCATAACTGACAACAATTTTCCAGTTCCCCATAAACTGAGGCCAATAGAGGGTATTTCAGATGTGCCATTCTGACATTAAAATACATATAGAACTTAAAATTCAGAAACAAATGTGAGGTATTTTAATTATTTTTGTCAGTTTATTATTGATTATATATATAACATTAAAGAGAAGTTCCCATTATTTATCCAAAAGACTAAAGTGATTCCTGCAAAGACAAATCATGCATAGATATAACATTTGTTCATAGCCATGACTGGAAGTTCATAACCTTTATCAAGGTTGTAAAATTATTCAATATTATATTGATGAGCCCAGTATTACTCCAGTAGCTAAATGTGATAAATTATGTTGACTAATGTAGGAATTAGACCCTTGGAGACTCCTGTGGATTCCAATCTCTGGCTAATACATTTCTTTTCAAAGTTTCAACCCATGTTTATTTAAACAGATTTCTTAATCCTTTATTCCAAGCTCCAGGGTTGTGTTTTTAAATTATTTTTAAAAGAGCCATCCTCATAATTGCATCATGTTATGTATACATATTTAAACTACGCCTAATACAAGAACCACACTAAGGATAATTGTATGTTTTACTTTTTTGGAAATAGGAAACATAGTGAAAAATTCTACCAGACCACTTCACTGGTTAGCTACATAGCCCCAAGTCCAAGGGAAGGTAGTGGTGAGACCTTAATGGCCATGGTTGTAGGCAGGTCAGGCATGTTTACACACTCCTAACTACTATGGGAATGGCTGATAGCTTTATTTCAGAGCATCTGCAGGCCATTATGTAGTTTCCCCAGTTCTTGCTCAGCTGAGGAGGAAGCCAGCCTCTCTCTCTCAATGCTAGCATTGTCTTCTTTGATATCATCTCAAAACACCTCTGGAACATCATATGTGGTAGTTTGGGTGTGGGAGCTTGATGCTTCACTCTGTTACTCTGGTTTTACTTCAGTGTAACTGTTTAAGTTACACTGAAGTAAAGCATTATGCCAGTGTAAAGCTGGTGTAATAGAGCTAATACTCAGGCCTGAGATTTTGAATCATGGACTATTCTTTGGGACATTTAATTTCTGAGAATCTGAGTAGGTGACACAATTCAAGCTGGGCCTTGCAGCTGGATTGAACTCCATCCAACAAAGCTATTGAAGTCCAAGATTTGGTCCATTATGCATGAGTTATCCATTGACCTCAAAGATAGAAAAAATAGATTTATCGTGACTCATTAATATATTTTACTAAAGCACACTGTGCATATATAAATTTCGTGAAAAAAATCCTAATATAGTTAGCCATGTACTGTACTGCTAAATGTACTATGACTATAATTCCTATTATTGTGGAAGCTTAGTATGTGGTAATTATGCTTTTCTAAAAGATAGGGTCTTTGTGAAAGATACAAAATCCTTGACCATGTTTTGGACTCAGACAATTTAGAAAGTTAGCAGTGTTTCTACTCTTTCCTACAAGGCCAGTTGAGCATGGGCATTGGCTTATAGACCTTCTGGGAGAAGGTATGTGCATTGGCCTTCCGTATTTACATTTGTACCTCTCAAGCGTTTCTACTGAAGGCTGTATTGTTTTGTCAGAGATAAGATTTCTCTTCTAAGGTCCACTTTGGGATGTTCACTAGACTTTCAGAGCTCAGGAGGCAAGAAAGTCTATTTTATCTTAGCTTATTTGAGAAGGGAAAAGCTTATCCAAGTTCTTGCAAAAGCTCAAAAAGATAATTTTTATCACATCTTTTTTCTTTAACTTATTTAAGAAAATACAGTCCTTTGGAGAATGGATGTACTCTAGAGTATTGACATATATTCCTGTAGATTCACTTTCTGAAGTAGATATTATACAGTATCCTGCAAACAGAATGAAAAACTCAGAAGTTGTTCATATTTCTTCATCTCTATTTAAATATATAGGGATTCATGTCTGCTTTTCACTTGTTCCTTACTATTTGCGGTGGAGCTTCTTGTTTTGTCATGCAAGTGAATCTTACATGCTAGTATCTTACAGTATCAGCTCCCTTGAAGCAGGCAGAAATACAGACTGCAGCGATCCACGACTTTTACAATATCTTACTGTAATATTTTAGTGCTTACTGTGATATTTTAGAAGTACTCTGTGCTGAGGAATAATCAGTTACATCAATGTCAATTTATATCCCCTAAGAGTTAAGACATGAAGCATGTTTTGATCTGTAGAATGCAGAGAAAATCTTAAACTATGTCATAAATACTTGAGGTCCTTCAATATCTGGAAGAAAACAGTAAAACAGAATGTCACCTCATAGAGAAATGTGTCTGATAAATTCTGCCTCCCAGATGCGGGAATGAAACTTGGTTATAGTTGATCAACCAAGAATTTGGCCTTTTGTCATAAGGTTGGTTTATTAATCCCTTTCAGTTTAGATGGCAATATCGACACACTGATAAATTTTATTAAAAATTGGTAGCTTAAACTCCCTGCAGGAATTTGAGGTGTCATCCATTTACTTAGCTTTCAGACAGAAATCTTGAACCTTGTTGCATCTCACTGTCTCTCATGATCAAAAAAGTAAATGAACATGTTTAACTTCAAGAGATACTATAACTTCCTGCATCACTTAGTTCCCTAAAAAACACAATTTCATTGCAAGAAGAGTGAAGAATCCTAGCCAGATTTACACATTTAGTGCTATTAAAAAGAATCCAGTTAACAGACTTGCAAGTAATTATCAGATCTTAATACTCAAGCATCCATTGCCATTTATGGCACAAAATAGAGAATTTATTATTTCACTTTTTCAGTGAGTGCGTAGAGTGTCAGGTAAGGCAAGAAAAGAGACAACTAACCAAAACTGGCAGGATTTGACTTCTATGCATAGGGCCCCTGCTGCTAGAACTGATGAAAAGAAGAATGTTGTCTTCAGATCTGCAGGAAAGTTGAAGATTAACTAAATGGGCCAAATTCTGCTTTCTCCTATGACTGTGTAAATTCTGAGTAACTGTCTAGTCTCCAGGCAGCCTCATCCAGATATCTGGCCTGTAGCAGGCTGCCTGATTGGTCACGCTATCAGCAGCGGGCAGTAGGCTGGTTCTTAAGCCAGCAGCAGCTTATTGGCTGCTCAGTGCTTATGCCCACAACTGTGTTTGTGTTACTTTGTTCCTGCTGCCTCTACCTTGCACCCAGCCTTTCCTCTGTCCTGTCCCTGCCTTGAATCCCTTCTTGATTGCTACCCTTCTTGCTCCAGTTCCTGAGCTCCGGTTTGACTCTTGGCTCTAGCTTCTGATAACTGACTCCGGCTCTGATCTTGGTCCTTGGTTCCTGATCTTGCTCCCACCACTAGGCTAGACCACCCTCATCCCGGTCAGCTGACAGTAACTCCATTAAAGTCAATGGTTTCAGGGAAATGGTGGTCCTGGGAGGTGGAGTGTTTGCTAGGACCATGTGATCATGTGATCAAAAACACATAAAGATTAGATAACACTGACTTTCTAAATAAATACACAGGTACCTTCATAACTGCATTAAAAAGAAAACACCTAACATTGATTACAGTCACATAATACCAGACTTATTTCTCTTTATATTATTAATCTTTGTGACCGGCTATCTTGCTCAAACTCTTTATACTGATTATCTTCTGGATGCCTATTTCTTGAGATAGCTTTTCACCTAGAAAGAGCTGTCACTGGAGCTCTACAGCCTAACCTTCTATTTTCTTCTTTGAAATTTCAGACCTCTATCTAGTTCATGAGCTTGGACATCGTCTGTGGTGTTTTAAGTTAAGTAGTGGATAATCTTACACTTTCAAATAATTCAGAAATATAAAGCTAGTTGTTTATTTCCAAAACGGTATGAGTTTTAATTTCAAATACATCATAAGGATGAATATAGGCAAAGGATGAATATAGGCAAATAACACAGGAATGCAGAGGCAAGATTAGAAAAGCAAAGGCACAAAATGAACTCAAACTAGCTACGGGAATAAAGGGAAACAAGAAGACTTTTTATCAATACATTAGAAGCAAGAGGAAGACTAAGGACAGGGTAGGCCCACTGCTCAATGAGGAGGGGGAAACAGTAACGGGAGACTTGGAAATGGCAGAGATGCTTAATGACTTCTTTGTTTCGGTCTTCACTGAGAAGTCTGAAGGAATGTCTAGTATAGTGAATGCTTACGGGAAGAGGGTAGGTTTAGAAGAGAAAATAAGGAAAGAGCAAGTAAAAAATCACTTAGAAAAGTTAGATGCCTGCAAGTCACCAGGGCCTGATGAAATGCATCCTAGAATACTCAAGGAGTTAATAGAGGAGGTATCTGAGCCTCTAGCTATTATCTTTGGGAAATCATGGGAGACGGGGGAGATTCCAGAAGACTGGAAGGGGGCAAATATAGTGCCCATCTATAAAAAGGGAAATAAAAACAACCCAGGAAACTACAGACCAGTTAGTTTAACTTCTGTGCCAGGGAAGATAATGGAGCAGGTAATCAAAGAAATCATCTGCAAACACTTGGAAGATGGTAAGGTGATAGGGAATAGCCAGCATGGATTTGTAAAGAACAAATCGTGTCAAACTAATCTGATAGCATTCTTTGATAGAATAACGAGCCTTGTGGATAAGGGAGAAGCCGTGGATGTGATATACCTAGACTTTAGTAAGGCATTTGATACAGTTTCGCATGATATTCTTATAGATAAGCTAGGAAAGTACAATTTAGATGGGGCTACTATAAGGTGGGTGCATAACTGGCTGGATAACCATACTCAGAGAGTAGTTGTTAATGGCTCCCAATCCTGCTGGAAAGGTATAACAAGTGGGGTTCCGCAGGGGTCTGTTTTGGGACCGGTTCTGTTCAATATCTTCATCAACGATTTAGATGTTGGCATAGAAAGTACGCTTATTAAGTTTGCGGACGATACCAAACTGGGAGGGATTGCAACTGCTCTGGAGGACAGGGTCAAAATTCAAAATGATCTGGACAAATTGGAGAAATGGTCTGAGGTAAACAGGATGAAGTTCAATAAAGATAAATGCAAAGTGCTCCACTTAGGAAGGAACAATCAGTTTCACACATACAGAATGGGAAGAGACTGTCTAGGAAGGAGTATGGCAGAAAGAGATCTAGGGGTCATAGTGGACCACAAGCTTAATATGAGACAACAGTGTGATACTGTTGCAAAAAAAGCAAACATGATTCTGGGATGCATTAACAGGTGTGTTGTAAACAAGACACGAGAAGTCATTCTTCCGCTTTACTCTGCGCTGGTTAGGCCTCAACTGGAGTATTGTGTCCAGTTCTGGGCACCACATTTCAAGAAAGATGTGGAGAAATTGGAGAGGGTCCAGAGAAGAACAACAAGAATGATTAAAGGTCTTGAGAACATGACCTATGAAGGAAGGCTGAAGGAATTGGGTTTGTTTAGTTTGGAAAAGAGAAGACTGAGAGGGGACCTGATAGCAGTTTTCAGATATCTAAAAGGGTGTCATCAGGAAGAGGGAGAAAACTTGTTCACCTTGGCCTCCAATGGTAGAACAAGAAGCAATGGACTTAAACTGCAGCAAGGGAGATTTAGATTGGACATTAGGAAAAAGTTCCTAACTGTCAGGGTAGTTAAACACTGGAATAGATTGCCTAGGGAAGTTGTGGAATCTCCATCGCTGGAGATATTTAAGAGTAGGTTAGATAAATGTCTATCAGGGATGGTCTAGACAGTATTTGGTCCTGCCATGAGGGCAGGGGACTGGACTTGATGACCTCTCGAGGTCCCTTCCAGTCCTAGAGTCTATGAGTCTATGAGTCTATAACATGGTCTACGATGCAAAATTACTTTCAGAGCTAAAAAAGCACTTACCTTAAGAGAACAGTGATTACAGTTATCGTTGAGAGGTGAGTGAAGTTGCTACTTCCCCTCGAGAACTGGTAAAGGCAGATGGTCAAATACCCTTGGATGCACATGTGATGCCTATTGGGATAAACAGAAGCCGAACTTATCCACAGATGCAGGCATTTACATCAAAAGTTGGTATTTCTCAATGTTCAGAGTCCAATCAGTAGTTATGCATGATTGACTGCTCTTATTCCCAGCTTTCTTTGGCCTTATTAGTGTTCAGGAAGATTGTGTATCATGATCAGTTACTACTTTTTTCATTGATACTTGTGAATATTATTGGCCTTCAAGCAATTCATGTATGATTTCTTCTTTTGTTTAGATGATCTGAAGATTGAAGATGTGGCACCAGAGTAATATACATACTCCAACTTACAGTCATTTTTATAAAACATTGGTAAACTACACTTCAGTGTTTTTCATTAACATATGATCATTTCAGATTCTGAATGCAGTGAAATCGTCATGCATATATACACTGCGTACCATAATTATTACTGTGAAATAGTTTCTTCTTACAGAGAAAGTTATTATTGTCACACATTGCAGTTTGAGTTCTAAAGGGAAAATATTCCTTTTAATTGAGTTTCTGGTGAATATTTTACATAATATTGTTCAGTGTTTTACCAGCAATGTACATTTTTTCAACATATAGTAGTAGACATAATCACAAAGTTGTATTGAATTCAGTAAAATTGAGTATGAACTTTGTAAAAATATGACATGTCAATTCTAATAATCGATTTTTTTCTGTTTTTGCATACATTTAACTGTTTTGAAGAAAAATGGCTAAAATCTGACCGCATCTGTTCCTATCTGCAGTGGAGTTGTTTGTGGTACGGACGGGATTCTGTAAAGTGGTGAGGGCTCTGTCCCTGATTCAACAAAGTGCATAATCATTTGCTTATTTTTAAACAAACAATAATTGACATCATTAGGACTACTCCTATGCATATAGTTAAGTATGTGCATAAGTACTTTGCTGGATTAGAGCTAGAGTGCTCATCACTTTGCAGGATTAAGCAATAGGTGAAGATAAGAATTTAATCATGTGGCGAGTAGCCTTGGGTTCCCGTTGAGGTACATAACTAATTTGCATAGAGAGTCAGTCTCTGTAATCCGTTCTTAGGGTCTGCTTCTCAGTTGCACTAAAGCTCCTCTACACCAATTTAACAGTATAGAGAAGCCTAATAGTGTAACTGAAAGTCAGATCCACAGTCCTTAATGGGAGTTTTGTCTTAACAAGAACTGAAGACAGAATTTAGAAGTTGGACGTAACAGAAGGTAGGCAGGACCTGGAATGATAATAACGGAATCTGAAACCTTCTGGTAATGCCCAGCAGTAGGGTGGAAAACAGCAGCTGTTTTATGTTTGAGATAACGGTATTAAAAATTTACCTTGTCCACACTCCCTCCCTCGCCACTCCGTCCCTTGAATTTTTGGTTTCTTAAAGAGGCAATCTTCTTTTCACTATTATGTGAGAATGAAAGAACTTTTTTAAGTGATTTTTTTAAAGATTCTGAGGGAAAAAAATGGTCGTTCTAACAAAGATAATTTGGTGGTTACATCAAAGAAATCTATTAATTTAATGTGACCTCCACATATATCACATTGACAAGTGTTCAGTTAACACAAGCTAAAAGCATAAATTTTCTTTTAGAATATCATGCTGGCTTCCACCATTCATTGAGAAGAAACTTCTGGTTGTACTGATACAAAGTCAGTAATGGCAAAGGTCATACATGATCTAATCTGAACTCAAAGTAATAAACATATTGAAAGTCTAATCTGTGTTACCAATGTTAATGCAAGTGGAGTTACTCCATTGACTTACTTGGGATTTACATGGATTTAACAGATCAGAAACTAGCCCAGTATGTTTTACCTTATGAATTTACATAACTGATGCATTATATGTGCCATAATCAAGTGCCACTTGTCTCGTTAGCAGTTTAGTGAATGTTGGGCTCAGGAACCAGACCCAAACCACTCCAGATCATGGCCGCCACATTGTATGCATGATTTATATATTACATGCGAAAATTAAAGGCTAACAGTGAAGTTATCATGGAGACTAGCAGCCTAGGAACATTTCTGGAGAGCATAAAAAATTAAATCAAAATATCTCATACATACAAAATATTCATGAGGTAATACAACAATAGATTAAAATATAATTGTAGTGGGTGGCCTCACCCATGGAGTGTCCCCTGACAGCCCAGTGCAGTGCCACCATTGTGTCTCTACTTCAGTCTCCCCAAGTGGGAGTTTTAATAAATCCAGTGGGGCTTGTATATTGTATAGCGTCCCTTTAGGGGTCTAGTTTTTTTTAACTCCAAAGGAAGAATGTCATACAAATAGGCCTCCTTCTCAGCTTCTCTGGCACAAATGGGGCTATCTTCCAAACTGTCCTTTATACTTCTCCTTAATGCAGAAGTTTCCCACAGCTCTCTTTCCTGGGACTGTGGTTCAGGCCAGCTTCAGGGCTTTCTCCTCAACTGGGCCCTTTCAAAGGCACCTGCCCTGCTGTGAAGAAGGAGGCACCATTTATGCTGACCCCTTCTCCCAGCTCATTCCTTATTGACTGGGACCCCTTTCCTTTCTTTTCATATCTTTTTAAGGGGCAAACTATCTGTCACAACAATATACCAGCAATCTTTATTAAAGTCATAACTATATGTAAAATGTGTATAAAATGTAACAATAAATTCAGACCCAAGATGTTGCCAGTTTCTATGATCAAACATAGGTAAAAGTCTCAGAATCAGCTCTTCTTGTATCCATTTTACTGACCCTACTTTCTTCTATTTTTCCTAATCTCCATGGGTGAGGTTCTATGTTGCAACTCCAAGAGATGCAGAACAGAACTCGCAGTGCATGGTGATGGGCTACAGCAATTTTAAGCTCCCTTTAAGCCCTCCTGATCTTGAGCTGCTCTGGGGGTTGGAGAAGACCCTGGAACCTGTTTAAGGTATGACAGTGGGCTGCAGAATCTGCTCAGTACTGTGTGATACAGCCCCTCCACCACATAGTTTCCTGCCCCAGCCCTGGCCTTAGCATAATGCCTGCCTTGAGGGAATCCTTTTAGGGCCCCTTCTTGCAATCCCAGCCATTTTATGTGGCTTAAAGGGACCAGAGCAGTGGTGAGGATCTCATCTCATGTATTCCAAAAGTATGTTCTGTGAGCACTTGATTTGACTCTCATTGAAGTTTGTGGAAGGGCTCCCATTGTTTTCAGTAGGACCTGGATCAGGCTCTAAGTGTCTAAGTTAAAAAGTGTAAAAAGAGTTGATTTAATAGAAAGTGTAAGAGGAGTTGATTTACTGGCTCTTTCAGTAGCCATTTGTGTTACCTCATTTTAAGTTAAAGATAGGTAGAATTCAAAATTGTATTGCTGGTAAATTTCTTATTTTAGAATTGTAGAGTTTATTTCAAATTTTTGGTGTTCCCTCTGGCCCTTTTTTCAGAAACGTGTTTCCCTTCCATTTGTCACATGACTCTCTTCTGTCCCATTCTCTGCTTACCCACTCACTTCAGTAATTCCAACAGCTGCATGCTAATGGAGAGAGTCCTCACAGTGTTGTTTCCATGCTGCCGGCTTCCCAGACGTAGAGTTGTAGTGTGCAGCTTCTCCTGCAGATCTCCCTGTTCATCCTATTGCTACAGCCACACAAAATTCCTGTTTGTGTGATTAAGGCATGTGCACCTCTGCAGTTGACCCCTTCCCTGCGATCTTGCTGCCATTTGCTCTTCTGCCACCCCTACCTGCAGCTGCTTTTGCTACATCCTGTTCCAGCAGGTTTAGACCTGCTTCTCCCCAAAACCCTTACACTGATTTCTCTCAGTTGATTTTCTTTGTGCAGGGAACACCAAGTTCCCTGGTTCCACTCCTTCTCCTTTTTCCTGGCCCACCCTTTGTGAATATCGAGTGGGTTCTATAACCGTGTCGATTTTATCGCCGGGGAGCTCACCCACACTATTTCCCATTTGGACGCAGCTAAAAGAATTACAATGTACAAGTGATACTTCAGTTCAGTTGAACAGCTGCATTCCACAACTGCCTAATGCCCCTCCCTCTATTCATACTCCAATCCTCTTCCTAAAGCACATGTAACTAAGGCCCCAATCCAGCAAAGCACTTAATTACTCACTCAACTTTCAGCACATGAGTAACCCCATTAAATTCAAACTGCACTTAAATGTTTTTCTGGATCAGGGCCTAAAGTAAAAGGGCCAGCTGAATGATCCAGTTGCAGTGATGAAGATTCCCCTCAGATGAAGGTGTGAGTTCAGATGAGAAACCAAATGGGTAATTGGTGGAAGGACCTTTCTAAGGGCTTGTCTACACAAGGACACGCATGAAAGCTAAAATGAATCAACTAAGGGTTTGAAGTTAAAGCTCCTAAATTGAGTTGCCTTAAACCTTATGTGGATAATCTCATTCAGAAGTGGCTTCTACGTGCCACTTTACTTTTGAATGAGAACAGCCACACAGGAGTTTAACATGCTTTAACTTTTGTGCGTTGACTTCACACCTTTAGTTGATTTGCAGTAACATTTCTGAATATCCCCACATAGACAAGGCCAAAGATAGCTACAACAACTGACATCAACACTTGGAAAATACTCAACTCTTTAGTTCTGGAACCTGAACCTTGGATGTACATGGCACAAATGCCTCCACGAGGTGAAGTTTCACATAAAGCGAATGTAGTTGAGAATTCTCAGACTGACTTTCAAATCATTCTTTCGCAGATCAGAGTGCAATTTATGCAAAGTCTTATGAGCAACATGATTGTTATTTCTCTATCTTAAGGTTTTTTTTTAGCTCCTGTCACTCTAGTACTTGAGTATTTCCCAGGTTAACTCAGTTGGCATAACATGGTCTCTAATGGACCTCCTGGTATCTTCAGCTCTTAGACTCATAGACTCATAGACTCTAGGACTGGAAGGGACCTCGAGAGGTCATCGAGTCCAGTCCCCTGCCCTCATGGCAGGACCAAATACTGTCTAGACCATCCCTGATAGACATTTATCTAACCTACTCTTAAATATCTCCAGAGATGGAGATTCCACAACTTCCCTAGGCAATCTATTCCAGTGTTTAACTACCCTGACAGTTAGGAACTTTTTCCTAATGTCCAACCTAAATCTCCCTTGCTGCAGTTTAAGCCCATTGCTTCTTGTTCTATCATTGGAGGCTAAGGTGAACAAGTTTTCTCCCTCCTCCTGATGACACCCTTTTAGATACCTGAAAACTGCTATCATGTCTCCTCTCAGTCTTCTCTTTTCCAAACTAAACAAACCCAATTCCTTCAGCCTTCCTTCATAGGTCATGTTCTCAAGACCTTTAATCATTCTTGTTGCTCTTCTCTGGACCCTCTCCAATTTCTCCACATCTTTCTTGAAATGCGGTGCCCAGAACTGGACACAATACTCCAGTTGAGGCCTAACCAGCGCAGAGTAAAGCGGAAGAATGACTTCTCGTGTCTTGTTTACAACACACCTGTTAATGCATCCCAGAATCATGTTTGCTTTTTTTGCAACAGTATCACACTGTTGACTCATATTAAGCTTGTGGTCCACTATGACCCCTAGATCTCTTTCTGCCATACTCCTTCCTAGACAGTCTCTTCCCATTCTGTATGTGTGAAACTGATTGTTCCTTCCTAAGTGGAGCACTTTGCATTTATCTTTACTGAACTTCATCCTGTTTACCTCAGACCATTTCTCCAATTTGTCCAGATCATTTTGAATTTTGACCCTGTTCTCCAAAGCAGTTGCAATCCCTCCCAGTTTGGTATCGTCCGCAAACTTAATAAGCGTACTTTCTATGCCAACATCTAAATCGTTGATGAAGATATTGAACAGAACCGGTCCCAAAACAGACCCCTGCGGAACCCCACTTGTTATAGCTTTCCAGCAGGATTGGGAGCCATTAACAACTACTCTCTGAGTACGGTTATCCAGCCAGTTATGCACCCACCTTATAGTAGCCCCATCTAAATTGTACTTTCCTAGCTTATCTATAAGAATATCATGCGAGACTGTATCAAATGCCTTACTAAAGTCTAGGTATATCATATCCACCGCTTCTCCCTTATCCACAAGGCTCGTTATCCTATCTTCATTGGTTATTGTTCTGTTTTATTTTTTGCAGTGATGATTGTTGTAAGGATCATTCTGGTTCTGGTACAAAAGCTTTATCAAAGGTCTTGCAGTATATCCTAAGAATAGTCAAACTCTGGATTAGTCTAATCATCTTCCATAACTGGAGACCCTTGCTGAGATTGCCTTATCTCCAGCTGTCAAGGACTTCATCGTGGGCAGATAGGGAACACATCTGTCTTACAGTTCCTAGATTAAGATGCAATCTTTGATGTAGCTGAGACCTGATTCTTAAATAAGATCAAGGCAAAGGCCTGAACTTGCAGCAGAAATAGTATAAAAGTCAGTGGAGGCAGAGGACAGTGGTGATGTGATCACCCATAGAAGAAGTGGGCAGTTGCAGTCTGCACAAACTGGAACCTTTGAATTTGCTTTCATATTCAACTTCAGAGACAGTGAATTACATTATTCCAATCTGGAGATGAAAAATACATGGATCACTGTGTCCAGGCCCTTCTCTAGGAAGAATTCAGCTCACTTATAGCTGTATTGACTCTGCCATTCTAATGGGAGAAAAAAGTAGTAAGCAGATATGACTCTCAATACTCAGGGAGCAGATCTGTTAAGTAATCACTTTTCAGAGAAGAATCACTTTATTTTCTGTTCCCTTATGTACAGTATATATTGTCTGAGATTTACATTCTCTCAAAAGTTACTCGGGTTGCATATATAGCAGGCACTCACTTTTTTGCAGACTCAGTTGAGAAAATGTTGCCCTAGTATTTGTACTTTAAAATTTTGAATTGTAATTTAATGTAAATTTGTAAATGTCTTTTCATTTTATTTTGAGTCACTTAGCAACAACTATCCACAAGTACTGAGCATTTGATATCCCACACTTCTTTGGATAAAAGAATTACAGTAAGCAGATTTCACTGACATTTACAAATCTACTCAGCTCAATTTATTCCAAAAGGTTTTGTTAAAACACTAAATATGTGTCCTAATGGCATAAATATAATCAGAGCATCTTTGACATGTCTGGGTTGTTCAGTGTTATTTTCTGTGTATGTACTGTATGATATTCATGGTGAGCTATGAATTAGCTGCAGGCCTTTAAGAAATAGCATTAAAGGGCTAATGTATTATCAGTAAGCTCTACATATAATTTGGTTAAGAGGGTTATTGAGAAGAACCTTGTATTAGAAAACGAAGCCCCCTGTTCTTTGTGTGCTTGCCTATGTCCATTATTTGCAGGTATGTATGCATCTCATGCACCGGTACTGGAACGTATTCCTCAATGGTGCCTGCATGCACCCTGTCTTCCATGTGTTCCCAACAGAGAGTATAAAAGAACAGCCATCCTGCTCATCCTTCAGTTCCTTCTTACTGTCTGTGGTTTGTAGTTGGAGCATTTCTGTGTTTTAAAGCCGCATTCAGCTGTGAACAAAGTTGCTTATAATTAGCTTTTTTATCTAATGTGACCTATGGACATCTTTTTTTCTTTTAGTTTCTTTGTATCTAGTGGGCCTCCAGGCCTCGCCCAATACCAGGGAAACCTGTGCCAAGATTCCCTAGTTTTAAGTCCTTCTCAACCTGCCATAAGCCAATGCCTGTTAGTTACCCTCATTTTTGCTGTTTAAAGTGTTTGGTTGAGGGTCACATTAGAGACAGATGTCTAATCTGCCAGGAGTTCAAATCCAGAATGAAGATGCAGAGAGAAGAGCACCTTCTATATATTCTTATGAAGACTGCTCTTCACCCCACATTGGAACCCCCTCAGTCTGCAAAAAGGAATTCATTCATAGGCTCAGTCTAGGAGTACTCCCTTGGCGTTGCCTGTAGACAGGACTGTAGGCGATCCCCTTCACTGGGGTTGTCCTCTTCAAGGCATAAGAGCTTGGACCACTCACATCCTCTGAAACAAACGAGGAAGATGACAATGATTTCTTTGAAGATCTCTGTACAGAGCTTCATCGCAGTGAAAGGCCACTCCAGTACAGAAGGTAGAGGGCACCCTTCAGCTCCCTGGTACCAGCTCACAGTGAGTCTCAAAGGGCTGAGCCATTGACTCAGGTTCCCACTCTGGGACCCTTGAGGCCGACAACTTCATCAGTGATGGCAGTAAAATTATAGAAGTGTAGGACTGGAAAGAACACCAAGAGGTCTTCTAATTCATCCCCCTGCACTCAAGGCAGGACAAGTATTAGACAATCCCTGTCAGGTGTTTATCTAAACTGCTCTTAAAAACCTCCAATGATGGAGATTCCACGTCCTCCCTAGGCAATTTAGTCCAGTGCTTAACTACCCTGATAGGAAGTTTTTTCTAATGTCCAACATACAAGAGACTGTAGATCTGTCATTGCTGCTTACAGTGGGGTAGCCATCCATTTCAGTGCCAACAACACCAGAAGCCTATGTGGCTACCTGGGACCTGTTGTGCCTTTTAGTACTGCCATCACCACTGATTCAGGGTGAAGATCCTCTACTGGCACCGGCACATGTGCCACTGTCATCAGCACTAATGTTAGGGTTTGTTGCAGCCCCATCAATCTCTGGGCTGGTACTGCACTCATTGGTGTCTTTGGTGTTGATATCTAGGCCTCTGGTACTGACTCCACATAGTACCAGTTTCTAAGGAGCCTTCAGTGCTGCTGCTGGTACTGCAGTCTCAACATAGATTCATATCCTGGTCTCCAAAGTCTCTTCTGCACCACCTTGGCCTTCAGAGTTCTCTTACTCTTCATCAGTGGGTTCCCAGGTCTCCTACTTCAGAGAGTCCAGGGCTCTTCAGAGAGTCCTCCAGAATCCATTCCTGCTCTCACGTAAGATCCTCTGTCAGGAGCAGATCCAGGGATTGGAAAACTTGATATAGGCACAACTGGACTCCAGTACTATATCAGCCTCCTCACTGGCCATATTGGACACATTGAGGGATGCTTCAGGAATCCTGATAAACATTTATGCTTCCTCATAGAAGCAAATCACCAAGACAGGCATCACCCCCCACACTCCTAGTTGAAAAAAACACAAATGGTTGTTACTAAACTGTCTCCAGAGACAGATTTGCTGGAGCTTCCCCAACTTGGCTTGGACTAATAATCTACCTCAGCAGTGCAAGATCAACCTCCATTGAATACATAATCCTCATTACTTGATGAGGCTCTTGTACTGGAAGCTTCCTCTCTGGTACTGGATGACTACAAAATCTACAAAGAGCTCCTGAGAAAGATAGCTGTATCTCCTAGTATTCAGATGGAGGTTTTGGAGGAGATTTCTCACAAACATATAGACATTTTGCACTTGGCTATTGCAGGGAAGGTAACCCTTCGTATAAATGAGGTGATAATGCAACCCATCAGGTCACTGTGGCAACCCCACACATCTGTTCCACCAATGGCTAAGTGCATGGAGCACAAATACCAAGTGGCATCCCAGAGGTTTCAGCAATTTTATTCACACCCTCCACTGGGCTCAGTGGTAGTGGCCATGGCGAACAAAAGGAACTGTAAAAAGTTGTCTTTGATTTTTGTGTGCCACCATTTTCGGTTGCTGAACTTGAGACATTGTAGGCCTAATCTTCTGAGGTGCTGGACAATCAATATTCCAGCTGTCATTACTGGACGATGTGAGTTCTCAACACCTGTAAAAATGTAGCCCAAAGTATCTCAAGGTGAACACCCAAACTCAGAGGCCACTTTTGAAAATAGTAACCCGAATGTTTGTGTGAATTTGGTATCAAACATTCTAAATCACAGCTAGTTTTCTTCAGCATGACCACGTTTCTTGCCTGTCATTATTGTGTGGTTTGGTAATTGAAACATAAAATCGAGGCCTCCTTTAAATTCTTTTATTTTAGGTAAAACCACAGGAAATGAAAACATTTGGAAAATATTTTAACTTTTGGTTTCAAAATGACACTCATAATAACAGAGACAAAATGTGGTAACCACAAAATATCATTTGCTGAAACATCATGGATGAAATGCAAAAAGACAGGTTGGGTGCAAAAGAATAGTATTTTTTTCCTAGTTTTTCCAATGCCTCTCAGTCATGACCTGCAATAACCCCTGCTTTTGGACCATTCTTGTCCAGTCTGCCAGCTCGGCTGAAATGTAAGAGATTGTTAGTGTGTGTGGTGATGCAACACCGGAGGTTAAGACCTTTAAATATGTTTACATTTGCGACCTGAATCAGGATTTGGTAACGGGTCTGTCAAACTAAAAGGCACCATTTCAACCCATAAAACTATTTGCAACAAAATAGTATTTAACAAGTTTTTTTTAGGCTTTCCCAGCTCTTTGCTTATACTCTGACACAGCCGAGCAAAGGATATTCACACTTACAGTTATCCCACAACCTTTACCAGACCTTTTCGATTTTGAGACTGTTGATTTTTGCTGTGCAAATAAAAAGTTCGACTATGTTCAACTTTGTACTGTTTTGTTTCTTGTCATATTTCCCAGTATGAGTCTTTCAGCAGGTTGCAAATAATTCTGTTCCAAAAATGTAAGGTTTTTATTAGAAGAAAAGTACTCAATTTACCAAGTAACCTGATCACAAAAAGTATTTTATGTCAGCACTTCGTCATCTGATAACAGAAGATTTTTGCATAAGACCCATCTGTTTTCTGAGCAGAAAATGAGCACTCCATTGTGTCATTGTCAGTGAAACTCTGAGTAATGTATATTATATGTAGCACTATTGTTCTGTATTGGGAAATGCTCAAGTGTTGATAATGAATAACTTCAGTGCATGCATCCGATGAAGTTGGTTTTAGCCCACGAAAGCTTATGCTCAAATAAATTTGTTAGTCTCTAAGGTGCCACAAGTACTCCTTTTTGCGGATACAGGCTAACACGGCTGCTACTCTGAAACCTGTCATTATTCAGTGATTATGTGTGTCAGTTTTCCATGGCTGGCTCGCTTTTAGTGATCAATTCCACATTGCTTGTTGCTCAGATAGACAAATAATAGAAGCATTTGTATTTGAGACCTCTTTCATAACCTCCTACTAACATGTTTAAAATAGAAATCATATCTGAGACTACATCTTCACTACCCGCCGTATCAGCGGGTAGCAATCGATTTCTCGGGGATCGATATATCGCGTCTCATCTAGACGTGATATATCGATCCCCGAACGAGCTCCTATCGATCCCGGAACTCCACCAACCCGAATGTCGGTAGCGGAGTCGACATGGAGAGCCGCGGACATCGATCCCACGCCATGAGGACGGTAGGTAATTTGATCTAAGATACTTTGACTTCAGCTACGTTATTCATGTAGCTGAAATTGCGTGTCTTAGATCGATTTCCCCCCGTAGTGTAGACCAGCCCTCACTCTTACATGATTTGTGGAAAAGCTATGCAATACCTGTTTAGCTATGGTGATTCAAGGAACTCTTAAGTGTTGTAGGACAGTGATATAAAATTATTGGGCCATATCTTCAGTTGGTATAAATTGTCATAGCTCCATTGAAGTCAACAGAGCTATGACAGTTTATACTTGCTGTGGATCTGGCCCATTAGATGAAGTGTACTGGAGGTATCTGCCTATGTCTGGATTCCTGACAAAATCATCTATGGACTATAGATAATTGGGAGCAAAAGAGTGAAATTGTGGATAATAGAATCTTTTATTCTCTTGGTGGGCATAAATACTCCCATTAGGGCTATAAAAACTATATACATATTGCAAGGGGAGAATAAAAACCCCAAATGTGTCATAAAAAGAAGAAAAAAACCACGATGCAAATGGTCTTTTCTGAGATGGACTATGGCTGTGATCATATCCACTCTGTGGCTCTCTGGTGCATATTTTGCTCTAATTTCCCATGCAGAAATCCTGTGGTATCCATGGTATCAGTGGAAACTCTGAGCACAGGCCAAGAATAGCCTACGGTGATCTACTGCACAGATTAAAGAGGGGAGGTTTGCTTTATGATAAAAGTAGGTATTACTACATCATGTTTGTTAGAAATTCAGAACGGTATGGAAAAAATTGGAAGTAGAAAAGAGCGGCAGAGAACGTATGCTAAGAAGGATAAATTCACACTATAATCAGGGATGGACAGCATAGAGATTATTATTTCCATTCATTCAGATGGATTTCGGTAAACTCATTAATGCTCTGTCTGAATTTTCAGATATGAATTTTATCTGAAAAACTCTTCCTCTTCCCAAACAAAATAAAAAAAGTAATACACTATCGAGTTATACTCCCTTTTTCCTGCCCTAAGTATTAGTTTCTAAAAGCAATTTTAAATCATATAGCTTATTTTCAGTTTTTATGTATATAATTAATTTTATTATTTAAATTCCAAAAATGTGCTCATAGCTGCACAGGACACAAATATAAAGACAGTCCCTGTTCTGTGGATCTTATTACACTCTAAAAGACGGACCTATTTAAGACAAGATACATTGGCAGATTCACAGGATGGTGTTAAGTTAGAAAAGTTTTTAAGGTCTAGAAAAAAAGGCATGGAATATTATGAAATAATCTTGAAATCTGCTTTTTATTTGAACAGAGTTCTTTATTTAAAAAAAATCTCTACTGTTCGAGGCTGATTTATATATTAGAAAAAGAGTACCCTTATAAAATAGGCTGGTAACTCTTGAAGACCACTTAAAGCTGTAACCTACAGTTATCGTGGACTATTCCTCCTTATTCTCCAACCGTGGAGGCTTCTCTTTATTTTATTTTTTAAAATCCTTCTGTAAAGCTTCACAATGTAGCACTGGCACAAAGAACTATTCAGGCAGCTGATTGTCTTTCTAATTCCCAAATGTCTCCCTCTGCTCCAAGGACAAGAAGTTCCTCTGGGGCTCTCTATCTTCAGCCAGTAGCTTTTTCCATTGTGTTTTTTCATTTTTCTCCCTCTTCTTGGGGCCTTCCATGGTAGGCAAAGGATTTTTGAGAACAGGAGACTGCAGGAAACTGGTATTTGAGGTGAAAATGCTGCATTGTAGCAGATCCGGCTAAGATCAAAAGCTCAGAGCCCAGTACAATAGTGTGCTGCCTCTTGCACTCTATAGCAGTGTGGCAGGCAGCCTTAAGTTGTTTGGGGCAGAAATTCAGCCGCAGAAACTGGCATTTTGGAAGTAACAAGTCAGAAGTCTGTGACTGGTTTTTCTGTTCTTCCTGGGATAAAATAGGGGGTCCAAGAGTGTCTCCAAGAGACACTGGAAAGTCAGAGGAGCAGGAAGAACCCATGGCACAGGACCCTGCACCCCCTTTCAGACCACCACACTAACAAGGAATTTTTCCTTAATTGTTCAAGAAGAACATGTCTGTCCTTGTTGTAGCTGGTATCTTGTAACCCCACCCCCTCCCCCCACACACTGTCAGCTCCTTCGTCTCTGGGATTGTCTATGACTTTCACAGGCTCTGAAATAGAAACTTCAGTTTAAAAAACAAACCAACCCAAATGCCTCTCAAAGCACTCGTATGACTTGGATTCTCCATATTTGGCACCGGTTGCCATTATGTTAGGGCAGCCTGAGAGTTCTGTGCACTGATTCTTTTCTCCCCTCAGATGTGGGTTTCCCCAGCATTACCTAGACAGCCATTTCCCCACAGTTTTCTAACCCCTTCTACTGGCTATTCCTCAGTAAGTCAGCAGAGTGGTCTAGTCTATACTGCCAGCCTGCTAGTGCCAGTTAACCCTCTCTTACCTTGGTTCCCTTGAGTATGGCATAGTCCAATCCTCCATTTACCTCTGCTTTCCTTTTCACAGGATGCAGCACAGCAGGCTAGTCTTTACTATTAGACCTATCAGTGGCAGTAGACCTTTGGTTTTCCATTTGGCCTCCTTTGGGTCAGTGTGGTCTAACTTTGCCTGTCTTTTTACTGCATCTGCTGGTTGCTTTTCTTAGCAATGCAGCCTCAAGTCGCCCATACTTATAGCTTGAATGTACCAACAGACCACCAAAATAGCTGGGATCTTCAGGCAGAGGTGTGATTAAGCTGTTCTCCTTCCAGTTTCCCTTCATATATGCCAAATCAGCTTGGCCTGCTATTTTATTGACCCTAATGGCAGCTTTCATCCAACAGATATTGGTGAGCATGTTCAGTTGCTCACACCAGTGGCTTCCTAGCTCTAATGGACAATCTAGAGCCTGTGATCCTGCTCTAAAATGTCAGTATCAAGGGATTGAGAGTGCATCATTTGAAGCAGGGGACCTCAAATGTGAGTGCTTCTGTTTGGCTCTGTCCCTTTCCTCACCATCCTGTGCTTCTACAAAACAAATGTAGAAACTATCCACAAATCTGGGATTTTAGGGGATTCTGAGAACTTGATCCTTATGGTGCAAGAATCCTATTTTTTCTCAAAATCAGGGATATACTGGAGTTTCTTCTATGTGGGCTATTGATTGGATCCAAATCCTAACTTTCTGAAGGTACAAGTCTCAGTGTTATTAGCCTTGTAGCATATTTATTTCACTTCTAACCTTTCATTTTACCCTATTTCTTAAAGCCGTGTCTCTGCAGAGATGCCGACTAATGGACTAGTAATTCTAAACTGTCTTTGTTTAATATATAGAGGAATCTTCCTTTTACTTTTATTAATTATATTGGCCAGGAGAGTTAGTAAGTTGAGGGACATATCACTCTAGATTCCTTAAGTGCAGTTTTGTCCAGATGAGGTGATTCTCAGCCAGCACTAGAATTTTCTACCCCCAAAATTATGATTTTCATTTAAATCAGTCTGTTGATTTGTGTTCTGTGTGTTTTAAGCCATAAGCTAGGAGAATCCTCTGAACACTGTAGGTATGGATGGAACACTCAAATTCTATTTATGCAGAATCAATCCTAGAAAAAAAATTCACATCCAGTTTTAGGATTAGATGGATAAGTTAAGAAGAAGTGCAAAGCATAACCACTGTTTCCAGATGGATAAATTCAAGAATTTATGAGGCCTACAAATTGTTTTAAAAGATCTCCCTCCTGTTGTGAAGGTTATTCAATCAGGTACCTGACCATTTCCTGTGAAGAAACTTCATTCAAGTAATTCCTGATCTTCAGTGCATTCCTTTATCATTTTAAAATAGCTGTGTTGTGTTTTTGCCTGATACAGCTTTTGGACTAAAGGTTCTGTTGTCTCTCTCTCGGTTTTCCTTCAGAAAATCCATCATCTAGTGGGAGAAGGAAGAAAGGGGAAAGCAAGCAAACACCCAGGCATCTAACATAAGAGCTGTTTTTCCTCATGGTTCAGTTTTGTTGATGTTTTAAGTTTACTTCCCATCTGTGGTGATTGCTTTATTACTGGCTACTTCCAACTTGGAATGGCTTACTGAGCATTAAGTGTCTATTAGGGAGAAAATTGACACTTACCCACCTGCAATTTTTCTTCTCTGAAGTGGGCACATGGTGATCTCCATCCAGGTCATTACCTAATTTGCATTAACATATAGTTGGAGGGAAGATACCTTAATCCTTCCTTTTTCCCTTATGGACCATTCCTGCAGGGAAAGATGGAGAAATATTGGGATTTCTTCATATTGGGATCTTCTTTTCTGTATGTCTCTATTTCCATTTTTTGTATAATAAATGAATAAGTAGACAAAAGATAAAGTATCCTGCCAGGATATTGCTAATTTTTCATAGAGTTTATTAGTCAGAATGTATAATTCATTTTTTCAACTTGAGCAGTTGGCTGGGCTATTACAGACAATCTGTGAACAGCTCCACCTGGAGTCATTGTGAAGTTAGAGAGAGAGAAAGGTTGAAAGGAAAGGAAAAGAAAAAGCACCAGCTGTGCTTGGCAGATGAAGAATAACCCAGTTGTAACGGAACATGGAGAACAAGATGCCCACTTCAGGGAAAGAAGAATTACATGTAGGTAAAGTAAATTTTACCTCTTATTCCCATCCATCACAACCCAATGCCTAAGCTGCCAGTTAAGTGGGAAGAACACAAAGTTGTGAGGTTGCTCTAAGCTATACTGGAGTGTGGACCGATGTAGAACTTGCCCCTAGATCAAATGCAAAAAGCAATTTTGCATCTACCCTCACTCAGCTGTACTGATCATTCCTTGTGTGTCACTGAGAATCTATATGTGCTAAAAGGTTTGTGGTGGATAGAGTGTAGTTCAGACTATTGCAAAGAGCAAGGCATGAGGTACAAAATTGTACTTTTCCCATTTATTACAAATCAAGAGCCCATGGTCTTTGCATGCTTTTGTTCCCTCTTCTTTTAAATTATCAGTATTGCAGCAACAGTTTGATGACAATCTAATACCACACCCTGAATACATCAGAAATCCAGATTATAGAGGAAGAGATTCTAGAAGAGAAATATTCTGCTGGTTCCCCACAGGTGAAGGGGGGAAAGTATGATGTTTCCCTTTAAAAATTCTTTGCAAGTGGTGATTACTTAGCACAGCAGATATTTCCTTTCTGTCATTTACAAACAAATTGCTAGCCATTGGGTGCTGGTACCAATCTTGGCATAAAAATATATAAATGGCCATACTGGGTCAGAACAAAGGTTCATCTAGCCCAGTATCCTGTCTTCTGACAGTGGCTAATGCCAGGTATGCCAGAGGGAATGTGTGATGGGTTCGGTCACAGAGACCCCCTTGGGACTGTCACCTGATGTGCTGAAACTACCTCTGAGCCTGTTTTCTCTGATGGCTTGGGACTCTAGAACCCTGTTTTGTTGAACCAGACACACTAACCTGCTGCAACACAGACCCAGGGTCTGAACCACACCCCCAAAGCTGCAGACTTAACTGAAAACAGCTCAGCAAATACTCCTGTCTCCAGCATCCAGATTCCAAAGGGATCCAAACCCCAAATAAATCAGTTTTAGTCTATATAAAGCTTATACAGGGTAAACTCATAAATTGTCCACCTTCTATAACACTGATAGAGACATATGTACAGCTGTTTGCTTCCCCAGGTATTAATCACTTACTATGCGTTCGTTAATAAACAAAAGTGATTTTATTAAGTATAAAAAGTATGATTTAAGTGGTACCAAGCAAAACAAAACAAAACACACAAGTCTAAGCCTAATACATTAAGAAACTGTATACAGGTAAGTCTCACCCTCAGAGATGTTCCAATATGCTTCTTTCAGACTAGACTCTTTTCTAGCCTGGGCCCAATCCTTTCTCCTGGTACAGTCCTTGTTAGTTCCATCTCAGGTGGTAACTAGGGGTTTTCTCATGACTGGAAGCCCTTTTTGTTCTGTTCCACCCCCTTTTATAGCTTTGGCACCAGGCAGGAATCTTTTGTCTCTCTGGATCCCCACCCCTCCTTCTAAATGGAAAAACACGAGTTTTAAGATGGATTCCAGTTCAGGTGACATGATCACATATCACTGTAAGACCACCTTCTTCATTGCTTAGGCCATGGCTACACTAGAGAGTTGCAGCGCTGGTGAGGGGGTTACAGCGCTGCAACTTAGGATGTGGCCACACTTGCAAAGCACAGCCAGCGCTGCATCTCCCTGGTTGCAGCGCTGGCTGTACACCCGGTCGAGCTTCGGGTGTAGCAATTCCAGAGCTGGTGATCCAGCGCTGGTCAGCAAGTGTGGACCCCACCAGCGCTTTTATTGACCTCCGGGGTATAAGGAGGTATCCCAGAATTCCTGTCCACAACAAACCGGAAGAAAGGGAGAGCTCAGAGTTCAGCCAAACTGCTTATTTAAAAAACAAACACAGCTCCTGTTTGCTGAGCGAGCGGAGGCAGGCAGGGGAATTACTTTGGAATGTTCACAGCTGTTTGCTTGAAGAGAGAAACAGCACTCTCACACGGCAGAGGGGGAGGGGTTGCTTATCTGGTCTGATGGGTATTTAGGAGTGCATAATTTGCATTTAGTGAATGAGAGAGGAGTGGGGGAGGGGAGTCAGAACTTTTAAAATGATTGAAGGTAGGCACTGTGTGTGTTCCAGTCCTTAGAACTTGCAAGGCAGGGAGCTGAGAACAGTGTCAACTCCAAAAATCCATTCTGTCTGTCTTCTCCACGCTCCCTGTCACATTCCACCCCACCCCCCTCTTTTGAAAAGCACGTTGCAGCCACTTGAATGCTGGGATAGCTGCCCACAATGCACCACTCCCAACAGCGCTGCAAATGTGGCCACACTGCAGCGCTGGTAGCTTTCAGTGTGGCCACACTGCAGCGCTGGCCCTACACAGCTGTACGAACACAGCTGTAACTACCAGCGCTGCAGAACTGTAAGTGTAGCCATGGCCTAAGTATCTGGAGGACAGGTACACAGGAAGGCTTGCAGGTAAACAAACCCATTCACAGTTCATTGATTCTGAAGCACCCTTAATGACGTCCACTTAACATGTTTACATCAGTAATACAAGTTTATATCTTATTCTCCTGACTCCAGATATAGAAATAATACCTGCAAACAAATAGGATGAACACATTCAGTAGATTATATGCTTTGTAATAATACCTTACAAGAAACCTTTTGCACAAAGCATATTCCAGTTACATCATATTTACACTCATAAGCCTATTTTCATAAAACATAAAAAGTGCAATGTCACAGAATGAACAGAACAGATAACACTGGTCTACAATTTTTGAGAAGTCATCTGCTTCAGAGATAAAATGTGATATTTATTATGTATTTTGATGTGCTGAATTCAAATATGACAATTAAAACAACTGATTGGCTACTGTTTCTAAGATATTGAAGTTTTTACATTTTATGTCTAGGTATACTGTGTAGATAGTAGAGTTTTAATCATAAATTGTAAACCTAGGTCTTTTCATGTGTTTATGGTTGCTTTACATGATAATATTTCACCTGTCCTGTTTATGTAACACTTTAAAAATCAGCAAAAGGGTTATATAAATAAAATTTATTATGAAACAAAAGGCAAAAAAACTATTATGTACATAGTTTAGTCCTATTCAGTGTCTACTCTGCGCTTCTTGGCTTGTCTCTTGTATTCATTAAATGGAGCATCTCTTGTCACTGTCCAGCAATAGTCTGCAAGCATTGATGGGCTCCATTTGCCCTGATAGCCTGCCAGGAGATTCCACTGCTGTAGTCTGGAGCCCAACAGCTCTGTCTTACTCTTGGGTAGTTCCAAATCCCTGACAAGGTCATTCAGTTCACCTTGTGTTATGAGGTGTGGTTCAGAGGAGGAGGATGGGAGAAAATGTGGGTCCTGTGACATTGATGGTTCAGGACCAGAAATTTCATCCTCTTCCTCTTCTTCGTCTGACTCAAGTGAGAATGATTCTGGTGCATCAGGAACCGGCAGTCCTTCTCCGTGGGGTACTGGGCTTATAGCTGATGGAATGTTTGGATAATGCACAGTCCACTTTTTCTTCTTTGACACACCTTTCCCAACTGGAGGCACCATGCAGAAGTAACAATTGCTGGTATGATCTGTTGGCTCTCTCCAAATCATTGGCACTACAAAAGGCATAGATTTCCTTTTCCTGTTCAACCACTGGTGAAGATTTGTTGCCCAAGTGTTGCAGCATATGTGTGGGGCCCACCTCTTGTTCTGATCTCCAATTTTGCAGCCAAAATAAAGGTGATAGGCTTTCTTAACCATAGTGGTTATACAGAGGTCACTTCACCACAAACATAGCAGAAGTTATCTGCACTGTTCACACAAGTACGAGGCATCTCTGCTCACTTTGGCTAAACAGAAATGTGTCCCTTTGCAAAATCAAACACTGACAAATAGGAGAGCACAACACTGTATAATTTCTAGAGCTGATATAGGGCAATTTGTTCAGCAGAGTGATGTAAGCTTCATTATGATTGCATCATCCATGACTTCTAGGAATAACATGATGCAATTCATATCATGTATGACACAATACCAGCTTCAGATTACATCATTCATTGTTTTGCCTAAAAAGCAAGTACTGTCCAAACCCAGTCCTAGATTTATTCATAGATCCAGTCAAAGATGTATTTTAGTCATTTCTGGTTTAAATTGAGATCCCTTCCCTTTATAACTCACTTATCCTTCGCCATTCCCAAGTCAAGGTTCGTATATACTGACTCAATAGCATATCTTGAAAACTAGAGCCAATCAACAATTTTAAGCATCATTTTCATTCTCAGTGACCCAGAATTAGTAAAGTTGGACTACATTTATTTCAGAAGCATTTTGGCTGTAGAGCAGTGTAATCATCAAGTAATCCATTCCCTGTCGCTCATTCCAAACTTGTGGCAAACAGAGGCTAGGGACACCATCCCTGCCCATCCTGGCTAATAGCCGTTGATGGCCGTATCCTTCATGAATTTATCTAGTTCTTATCCCTTTGGTGAGGGACCTTGTCAAAGGCTTTCTGAAAATCTAAGTACACTATATCCACTAGATCCCCCTTGTCCACATGCTTGTTGACTCCCTCAAAGAATTCTATTAGATTGATGAGGCATGATTTCCCTTTACAAAAACCATGTTGACTCTTCCCCAACAAATTATGTTCACCTATGTGTCCGACAATTTTGTTCTTTACTATAGTTTCAACCAGTTTGACCAGTACTGAAGTCAGGCTTACTGGCCTGTAATTGCCAGGATCACCTCGGGTGCCCTTTTCAAAAATTGGTGTCACATTAGCTATCCTCCAGTCATTTGGTACAGAAGCTGATTTAAATGATACGTTAGAGACTAGTTAATAGTTCTGAAATTTCACAGTTGAGTTCCTTCAGAATTCTTAGCATCTATAAGTAGTCCCATTAAGAAAAAAATGAACATTTGAGCACCAAAAACTACCCATGACCCTTTGCTATTTTTCCAGAGAAGAAATTGTTAAAAAATATTCAGTTGAAGACAAGAGCAGGCAGCAGGTGCTAGCACTGGTGTCTGTATACTTCTGGTGTCTTGAACAATCTTTTAGCTGTGGAAAAAGGAATATTAGGACAGATCTTCAACTAATAGTAAATTGGTGTAGCTCCACTGAGATTAGAAGAACACCAGTTGACACCCTGAAAAGTATCAGAGGGTCATGGGTGCCATCATGAGATTTTTACATGCAATAAGTTTCAAATATTTCTCCTGGAACAGAGAGAAGGCATGAGGATGTCATATAGTGGTCTGGGGTGGGGTGAATGAGATGTCAAGGGCTGCAATCCATGTTTGAATGGAAGGACCCCATAGGGATAATGGAAACCCCCAAAGATCAACACCTAATTGCAAAAGTAACTGAACATGCAAACATAGCATGGCGATGTTGAGAGAACAAAGAAGATGGGTGTCAGGAGATGGGTTAAGAGCTGGGTTCACACAGACATACAGCAGCTCATTTGGGACTGAGAAGCAAAGGGTCACAGAGGGAAAGAGGCCAGATGGATTCTACAGTAGCATGGCTTGGTGGAGCCCAGCTTTGGCCAACATGAATTCTGTCATAAGCTTTGCTTCTTTATACTAACCTGAGGACTTCCCAACCCTGTATCATAGTTGACTACTAAAACCAACCTGGTTTTGAGAAGGCTGCCTGGTGTTGGTGCACATACTGACATGCATTGGTCTCTAAAGGGGGTAAGTATCTCTGAACATCTGTCTAGCTCATTCAGACCCCCTGGGCAGACCTAATGGTGTGAAACAGTAGTTCTGGAGCCCCGTGGCTCACTCCCAGAGTCATTGAGGCTACATAGCTTACCCTTGTGGAACAGGGTGAACCTGCGGGGGTCTGACACACTAAAGGGGTAGCCCCAGAGGACTGTTCAAAGGCTGGGGAATAGCACAGACCCTGTAAATCCATAATATAAGCCATACACTAAATTTATTTGGAGTGGCTGCCATGTTGTGTCATTAATGAAAAGGGCTTGATAACCCTCTGCTAGTGCAGAGGGACTGAAAACTGCACTCTGTTGTGACAGCTGCACCCTACAGAATGATTCTCCTTTTTCCTCCCTCACACCTTCTTTTGTAAGGTCACAAAGTTTTTCTACCACTGTCCTCCTTAAAAGCCCTGACGATGGATATTTGCAGTGGTGTTGTAACCATCAGGACAGGCTATAAGCTGATTTCCCTGAACTGGGCCCTACACCTAAGAGGGCCCTGCATCCGTTCCTAAGAAGGCCCCACTCCTCAAAGAGGAGCGCCTAACTTAGGTGCCTTTTTAATTTTTACACACCCGTTGGCTCTTCGGCAGTGGGTCCTTCACTCGCTCGGGGTCTTCAGCAGCATTTCGGCAGTGGGTCCTTCAGTGCTGTGGAAGACTTGGAGTGAAGACTCAGGGCACCGCCAGGGGATTCATTACTGCCGGGGCCTCATCTAAACTATTCAAATCGGGCCCCACACTTCCTAAAGCCAGCCCTGGTAACCATGTTTGTCCCAGCATATTAGAGAGGCAAGCTGAGTGAGATAATATCTGTTGTCAGACCAACTTCTGTTGGCTAGAAGTTGGTCCAATAAAAATATTACCTCACCCCCCTTCTCTCTCTGACAACGGGTGGCAGCTTTAAGTTACTAGCTATGGCTGTCTGGGGGAAGACTCCCCAGAGTGAAGCCCCAGTAACTTGACATTCTACTACCAGGTTCCAAGAGCAGGTCAGTGGATACCATTGACATTCTAATGCATACTGACCAGCCATGCCTTCATGGAGCATGCCCACAGTATGGAATACATTCTTGTCTACATCATACTTTCATCTGCTGCTTAACATACAGGATATAATCTTGGCTTGCCATTGACTTCAATCCTGGCCCTGTTCTATATTTCTAGGAAAATCTTCATTTTCATATTGTTGCTATCATTACTATATTAGTTTGCTATCCTTATTGAGTAGAGCCTTCACAACTGAGTTAACGTAAACGGACTCATTAATTCAAGTAGCCCACAGAATCATGGCGAGAAGAAATGAAACTAGATGAAAAAAAAAGATGTAAATATAGATTTCCATATTGGTTTATTGTTCCTTGTATGTAAGAAATTTTATTGTACAACTTACACAGCTTTAAAATGTAAAATGGTTAAAAAATGTGTACAAAAAAGCATGTTCTTAGAAAATTATGCTAATAGCAAAAACATGGGCGGCGGAGCAAAACTCTTCAGTGTGCAAACATTTTATAAAAATAGAAATACTAACTCTACAGGTAGCACTTCCTGATAAATTATTTAAATAGCGTATCTACATAATTATGAGATTAACTATTATAATGGCAATGAGAAAAATAATTTATAAAAATACAAGCAATGGTATACAAGATGACAAAAATATAACACGACATTAGAAATAGTATTTAACATTGTTTCAATGCCATTTTCTTGCTGGGAATATGCTTTTCTGCAAAGAGAATTTGACTATGTACAGCGTTTAATTTTTTTAAAAGTTCTACAGTAGCTTTAAAGTTTGTTAGACATTTAAATTCTGCTTGATCTAAAGATTTTTTTCTCAGTCACACAATGAGGTAATATTTGTATGTAAAAGTTTCACCTTGTTATTTTTTTTCCTTTTTTTTTTGGAAAGACAAAGGATTATAGGTATAATCATGCTGCCCTTTATGCCTGAAACAGCTTCAATTAACATGTCTTCCCCCACCCCTGCCCAGGAGCTCCTAAAATCCCACCTTCTCTGTGAAGCCTCATATTTTCACCACTGCACATGGATCAGTCCAATGTGCGACCTGCAACTTCATAAATGGCTACAATCCAATGCTATACAGACAAGTGCCATTTGTGCCTCTAGTTTGAAAACTTGTCGGGGCAGGGATTCTGTTCTTTGTCTGGCATATTGTTGACCAATGGTCAAACACCATGTACATCTAATGGCACTATGTAAATGATTAACTAGTAACAAATGCTGTCCAGTCTCTCCAGTAACAGGCTCAAGAGATAGGAACTGACAGTATCTAAATAGGACTTGTGGTTTCTTAAAGAAGCAGAAAGGTAACCTACCAGGCCATCACCAATTGCCTTGCACAAAGTAGTAAAAAAACCACAACACTTGAAATGCTGATTGAGAAAAAGCCAACAAACATTCATTCCATTCCCTCTCTGCTGCTGTTCCCTGTGCTCCACATTCTTTATGGGAAAGTTGCTTTTTGTAATTAATACATCTCAGCTATCTGGTCCAAACAAAAAAAGCTTTCTAAACTAAAATCTAGGTTCAGTATAAAACAGAATAAATAAATAATCTGTATTTACAATTGTACAGTCTTGAAGACTTGTAACAATGATTATATGGATAGTCTTGACGCATTTGTGTTTTGTTTTATCAATAGTCCTTCAGTCATTATGACATCCAGGATAGGTAAAAAATAAATATTTTACATTTTTTAAGGTTTTATCTACAGCCTTCTTCCTCCTTCCAAAAAGTGAGGCATTAAAAAAAAAGTCCATGAAATTTATAGAAAAAGGAATGTTACTATTGTCATTTGTTGTGCCTTTTTAACCATAAAATATAAAGCACAGATTGTTCCTTGAAGGCCAGCTCAGGTGCTAATTGAGATGGTGTGCTTTCCAGCACCTTTTTAAAGGTTTTTGCTACATCTGCACTTGCTACATGTGGAATAAAAAATAAATATCTCTATTTAATCAGGCAATGGCACTAGATTCCAATTGTGAATCCCAGTTCTCACCAAGTTGGTGCAATCCTGTGTGTCAATCTTTATGCCCTGTTCCCCCCCTGGGGATCCATTTTACAGTTTCTGTTTTACACTGTATGGATTAACTCGCTAATACAGCTAGTCTACATCATGAAATCAAGGAATTTTAGTCACCTGAAAGATATTTAGTCAAAAATGTAACAGTTTCTCCAAGTTACCTGGATATAAACCCCAGAGAGCATAGACACCTTTTAGACAAACATGGCAATTTTCTGTTTAGGCTTTAAAAGTCCACCCTCCCATCCCAAATCTCCTTTCCCCACATATTGAAATGTCTTTCGTTTTTAAGTAGTCCAAAGCACATCCAAATATATTCTTATTACAAAAATGCTACTTGGTGGGACCACCAATAAAAGAGAGGCAGTGACATTACACTGTGATAAACAGCAAAGCAAATGTCTTTCTTGCTGAAGCAAATGTGTGCTTTTTAGATGAAGACAAATTCTCATTCATTAAAAAAACATTTGTTTCCTTCCATTTTAGCCGAGGTCACATATTGAGTGTACTTTCAGTTTCATTCTTTCAAAAGCATTCTTGAGGCAGGTCATGTGTTTTGAGTCCACATTTGTGCAGGCAGACGAAAAGGAGAAAGGAATACAATGGTCCCAGGGTTTGTAAAATATTAAACATTTCAGAAGGTGCAATACCAGCATTTTTAAATAGTCTCTGGATCAATAACCTCGTGATTATGGATCTGTGGAGGAAGGGTGGGAGGAGACAGAAAAATTACAGAATGAATTAAAATATTGCTGTATTATTAATCATAATTACAATTAGGGACTAAGCTGAAAAGCAGTTCTTTACCTGTTTGGTAGCAATTTCTTGAGCCAGACTTTTGTATGAAATGGCCAGGAATGTAAGAAAGATTTGAGTTATGTGATGGGCTAGGTTTTCTAGTGTGTATGCACTCTAACTCAGCTGAGCAAAAACCTTGACTTATATGGGCACATAAACCATGAGCTGGGCATACATTTTGCATGGGTCCAAGTCAATTGGGATTTGTTTGCATGTACATATGTGTACATTAATATGAAAGTAAGGATTTTGTCTTTTCAGACTACAGTTTATGCACATGCATTTGAAAAATCTGGCTAGGTGTTAAAAAAAATCACTAGCTGTAGTTCAAAGCATGAAGTAAATATATTTTATATGCCTCTTAAAACATTATCCTGCAATTAAGTCTCTTCAACCTTTCACTTTTAGTGAACGGTAAATTAACTATGCAAAATTCATTAACAGGATGTCCTCTATCCATCCCTGCACAACTCACAGAGATCTCAAAAGAAATCCTGCATGTGGCTCAAGAGTAGTACAAGACGATCAAAATGTTGTATCATCACACAGAATTTAAATTGATAAATTTCACCTTTAAAATCTGTTTTAAAGAAAGTTGCCTGAGAAGAAAACAATTATTTCAATGTACTTCAGTAAAATGTCATACCAACAAGATGCCATCCTTACCTCTGCATTCATATTTAAGATCTGAGAAGAACACCATTTCTTGAGAGAAGACAAATAATCCTAACCGACCACCAGCATAGGTTTTATCATAGATTGGTCCTGAATCAGCCATGATTTTCTTCCCTTCGTACATTACAACTCTGCAAGAAGAGCAGTAATAAATCATCCTTGTCAGCTGCGGTAAGTTTTTATCTTTAATATAAAGCTAACCATTGCCAAAATAACTACATTTGCCCTCAAGTCCCTTCGGATATATCACAACAATAGTTACCTAATGTAGCCAGTCTTTGGTCTGTGGCTAAGACGCCATCTGTAGGCAGTAAAATCTTTCCAGCCTATGTGACGAGGGTCATGCCACAAGGTCCGCACCTAAAAAAGAAGGATACGATTATAAAATAACCAACAGAGGAATCCAATTTAGGCAATATTTTGATACTATGACAAAATAAGGGCCTACAGCTGGATAGCGTATCCCAGGGTTTTTCAAACAGGGGTTGCTGCGTGTGTAGGAAAAGCCCCTGTTGGGCCGGGCCAGTGTGTTTACCTGCCCCGTCTGCAGGTCCTGCCGATCGTGGCTCCCACTGGTTGAGGATTGCTGCTCCAGGCCAATGGAAGCTGCTGGAAGCGGCGTGGGCAGAGGGACATACTGGCTGCTGTTTCCAGCAGCTCCTATTGGCCCAGGGGCAGCGATCTGCAGTCAGTAGGAGCCGCGATCGGCCGGACCAGCGGACAGGGCAGGTAAACACACCAGCCCAGCCGGCCCCACCAGGGGCTTTCCCTACACAAGCGGAGACCCCTGTTTGAGAAACCCTGGTGTATCCAAAAGACAGGCTCTGAATAGTCTTTTGAAACCCATCTGATTTAACTCTACTCCTGGAGAGGTTCCTATTTAATTATTCAATCTGCCTAATGATGGATGTTAAACATTTCAGAAGGTCATCAGAAATAATGGACTCTCTACTTGTTTTAAACTTAGTAGAGTCCTTTAGCTCCAAAGGGAAACTATGTAGAGCTTATGCTTCATAATCAAGTTTATACAGAAAAGTCTTACAACTACAAATTACAGATAGTTATTTCTTCTAAGAGCCCCTTTCTACATTAACAGGATGCATAAACTCCCCAAAATTACCATGCTTATTGTTAGAATAAAGCCTGGCCTCCGGTGCAAGAAAATAATTAACCTCAAATGCAGTTTTTACCTGCCCAGTGGTGTTTCCTGTGTGCCACAGAGCATTTCGAAGGTGCTCTCCAGGACCTGTGGTAGAGTTCACGACTTTGATAGAAAGACCTGAGTATCCTTGAGCTTTGGTTGGTGTTGAGTCCCAATAGGACTGGGTGATCTGCTTCCACATGACTACATAGAAACGGCTGCTAGACTGATAACCAAATACAAAGCCAGCATAATCATCATCCCTTTCTGTATTGATGAAGAATGTGCCACTGAAGTCCACAGCATTGAATTCATCAAATCCTGGGTAAAGAATAAGGAAACCAAGGGTATGTCTACATCTACAGTTTTGCAGCACTGGTTGTTACAGCTGTATTAGTACAGCTGTATAGGGCCAGCGCTGCAGAGTGGCCACACTTACAGCAACCAGCGCTGCAAGTGGTGTTAGATGTGGCCACGCTGCAGCGCTGTTGCACACCACGGGGAAGGAGACCTGCTTGGAGGGGGGGTCGGGGAATGCCAGAGCACACCGCGGGGCTGGATACCTGCTTGGGGGGGGGGGTCGGGGAACCCCAGAGCACACCGCAGGGAAGGAGACCTGCTTGAAGGGGGGGTCGGGGAACGCCAGAGCACACAGCGGGGCTGGATACCTGCTTGGAGGGGGGTGGAGTTTGCTTAATTACTGGAGAGGCTTCCTCAGGTATTCTGGGATACCTGCTTATTCCACGGAGGTCAACAAAAACACTGGTGAGTGTCTACACCTGATGACCAGCGCTGGTGATCCAGCGCTGGATCCTCTACACCCGAGGCACGACCGGGTGTACGGCCAGCGCTGCAAACAGGGAGTTGCAGCGCTGGTAATGCCCTGCAGGTGTGTACACATCCTAAGTTGCAGCGCTGTAACCCCCTCACCAGCGCTGCAACTTTGTAATGTAGACAAGGCCCAAGTTTGAAGCCTCTGCTTTTATTAGTCTTATGCTGGACCTAAAGCTAAGTTTCTAGACTTTTATAAGACACTATGAGGAGAGAGGATCCAAAATGTTCTACTCACCCACTGCAAGTCCAGGATCACAATTGACAGTCTGAACCAGCTCTTTACCCTGGTGACGAACCACCCAGTTAGGATCATTTTGCGATGTTCCCTTGGGATCCAGGGGAACCATCTGAAATCGACGGAAGTCTGTCTCACTGATGTCAACATTCTCAGGGCAGATGTCATCAATGTCTGGCACATTGTCTTGGTCAAAGTCATCTTTGCAAGCATCTCCACGTCCATCACCTACAAAAGTATAGGTTCACAGTGACAACTCTGAAAACTCATTGGCATAATTTCAGAGTGATGTATCACTACAGTTGCCTCAAAGTCATACATGATATTTGAGACTGAAATCTGTTGCAATGTTTTGGTGGTGCCACTACTACAAGACAAATTCTTGTCAGAGGCCTAGATTTATTTACATATTCACCCTGGTCTTAGTGTCAAGAAGTTTTTTTAAAGATATGGTTTAAGTTTACATTAATTACAGTAGCCATGATGGATTAATATGTTCATATCCCTTCTTCCTATCCCAGTATTTCTTCCATTTTGGCATATTCCCAAACTTCATTAAGATACTGGGAGTGAGCATAAGATCTGCAGTAAAAAGGAATGATATACCAATACAAACCGTATACACATGTTTTTTTAATCCTTTTTAAAAAGAGAACAAGTTATTCATAACAGAATATTTTACTCATCTCTGTGTAATGCTAGACAAACCTTTGTGGAAGATTACTGGTTTTGATATAATGTTCATCTTACGTACCATCAGAGTCAGTCTGGTCTGCGTTGGCAACCAGCCTGCAGTTATCTTTGTCATCGGGGATACCATCATTGTCATCATCATGGTCACAGGCATCACCTTTGCCATCTTTGTCATGGTCAGCTTGATTGGCATTGGGCACATAGGGGCAGTTATCTAGGTTATTTTGATGGCCATCTTCATCTATGTCCTGATTGTTGTCACATTTATCACCTATGCGGTCAGAGTCAGAATCCTCCTGTTTGAGAAAGAGAAGAGGAAAAGCTTGAAGAACAAGCTTTAAAATGCCAACACTTCTCACAGCACTTGAGGATGCTGACAAGACAGACACAGAAATACAAATCTTGAAGGCTAGAATTTGGGATTGCTATTCACTTAAAGAAAAAGGACCAGGATTAAATTCGTACACTCATTTTGTGATTCAGACAAGACTAGCTGTGCTAACTTCTTTTGAACTACTTTATTATTAACATTTCACTAACCAATTGCTTTAGGCTTATTTATCTGAATATCTGGGGCTCAGAGAGTAGTGTGGTTTTCAGCTTTTCCCCAGGATATCTACAATTATGCATGTAATGTTTCTGCCACTCTAGGCTAGTCTCTATTTACTCCATGAGATTTGCAGAGATCTAGTGTCAATTTACCCTCTGTCTTGCACCTAGTATCTTTCTGTTCCAAGCACCATATGAAACTGACTTTGGTATGTTCCTAGCCATTAGATCACTCTTACATTATAAGAATGTTTTGACAGACTGTTGTATGGCTTCCGCTCCATATCATAATTTTCTTAATTATGGAAACAGCCTCCAAAGCCCTCTATAAACATATAGACTAAGTGGTATTGTAAGGAGATACCCCATTATTAAAGGAAGTAACTATGTTTGGAAAACCCTCTTCTGCTTGTATTTTGCATATACTTTAGCATCTTGTTTTTGCTAAAGTATAAACAAAAAAGTTAGTTTCTGTAATACGATCACATGGCATCTATCTTTATATCTGTTAGAACTATCAGAAGTGTGCCTGTCCTATATTCTTGCAGGCACTCAGACCCCAGGAGTTATTGAAATGTCAGAGGCCATTTTAACTTACACATTCTGAATTGCTACAAGTGCTAGAGTTTAAATTATCTTTTCCTTAATACTCTACTCTACAGAAATACTTACAGGTGAAAGTTTTGTGGATTAATTTAATATAACTATTCAAGAAAACACTCCATGAAAACGCAGGGAAAAACCTAACAAAAAACAATAGACTGGACCATGCTTCCCCCGCACTTCACCTCTATCTATTAGAAAGAAGTCAAGTAAACGGCAAATGTAAAGCCACCTAACTTTCTAAGCATAATTTAAATCTTTGCATGTAACACTGCCCAGGCAACTACAGTAGTACACTGGATTCCAGTGATTTGCAACAACTTTTCTGGAACCATACAAGCATTCCAGTTATGCCCCTGCAGCTATTCATCTTACTGCCTTTTACTTGACAGGACTGTACAGGCTTTACCCACTGCTGCCGTCGAGTGTCTTAGAACCAGCAAATTCAGTGGGAGGGGCTGGAAACTCCCTCACCTCCACTTAATCTTGTAAAGATTAGTTCTTCATATTATTTATGAATGTTGGAATAGGCCTTTGAGCCTTTGCCATAAAGAGGGAAAAGCAGGCAGCATTATCCTTATTGTATTGGCAAAGGCAATCTTTTGAAATGTGGTTGTTTTGTACTGCTTTAATCTTTGTCTCAAAAAAGCAATGTGTCTATATGAAATGAAATGCAAGGCACTGCACTAGTTAAGCCTCTGGCCCTGCCATGCCTAAGACCTACATCTGTTCCTAGCACACACTGATGTTCAGCATACGCCCTGCATTAGTGTCAAGCACCTGGCAAATGTTTGGAGGTTGTTGTTTTTTTTTTAAAAACAAACAAACTCAACTGTTGCTTTTTCAGTCACATTACTCCTTTATTTTAGCTAATTTGGATCCAGAGGTTTGTTTGTTTTTAACTCCAGCCCTAGTAATGTGTATGTCTCTATTTGTAATTTACATAGTCTGTTTTTTTTGTACAGCATGTTCATTTCACTACACTCCAGACTGTACAGCAGAATCATTGAGGAGAAATTCTCATAGGCTGTTTAAAATTGGTTGTTACCCATGTGCATTTCATGCTGTACTCCCAGAGTTACTGCAAGTGACAAGATCCATGGACAAGTTTACAGACATGAGTGTCTCCCATTAAAAATGCTCAGGACACATATGACTTCAAGCAAGAGTCCTACAAACCTTCGTTACTCAATTTTTCAGTCAATAGCTAGCAGCTGTCTGAACTCCCTGTGCGGTATGTTATCACCTGATAAAGGCATCATTTGTCATGTCAGCACAGTGTGTATAATAAAGGGTAAAAATTAAATGGTAAATAAGATTTGAATAGTAGGTCCAGAGAGAGGTCCGAATACAAAAACCTACCTGGTCTGGATTGTGTTCCATAGGGCAGTTGTCACACTGATCTCCAACACCATCCAAATCTGTATCCCTCTGGTCTATGTTGTAGACATATTGGCAGTTATCCCTTTCATTAAGAATGCCTAAAGGAGCAGAGCAGAGTTGATAAATTCAAGTGGCTTACATAGATCATAAAATCCCCAATCTGAATACTGTATACTGGCAATGGAACTGCAAAAAGTAAATAAGGCTGACAATTAAGCTGCAGTTTGTATGTTGCTAAAATACCCACACTTGTACAGCATAATCTACAGTAATTTATCTAACAACTGATTGAGACCCCTGTTACAACCATGGGATAGCACAGGACTTCATTAGTTATATCTCACACCCATTGCCAGTGTGAACAGGGCTATAAATCAAGACTACCTGCTTCAAAAAAAAAATACAGGCTCCTAAACTAAAGGGAGAATGTCTATTGGCTGAATAGGATTAATGCTTATAGCATCAGTCACTAGGAGGTGACTTGATCATACACTTGACTTTCTTTCTATCTAGTATAAGACAGTGGTACCAACAGAGGCAATATATAACTGCCATCTATGCAGTACTGAACTATCTGCGTATGTGTAGGAGGGTGGAAATGGCAACAGAACGCCTTACCATCTCCATCAATATCCACAGCACATGCATCTCCTTCTCCATTGTTATCAGTGTCAGTTTGATCAGGGTTGTGATTGTAGGGACAGTTATCACAGCGATCACCAACATCATCCCTATCATAGTCATACTGCTGCGGGTTGTAAATGAATGCACAGTTGTCCTGCAAGAGGGAGGAGAGGCCCAAAACCACTATTAATAAAGAGAACTATTTTGGTGTTTTATCAACACAATTCAAATGTATAGCTTTTGTTTTAGGAAGAGATTTAATGCACGTTAAGAAAATGCTTGAAAATTCAAACTAGTTAAGCCCTCTTCAGTGGGCAGATCAGAACTACAGTTTCTTTTTAAAAAATAAACTTAGATTGTAATGGATCCAAATGATGTCTGGGAGGAAGAAGTGGAATAAAACAAATTTAGAATTTGCAAAAAACCATGCACCCTACTTAACAACGTTGGCTAATATTTCAAGCCCTTTGCATCTCAGATTTACCACTGGTGTAAATAGCAGAAGTGATAAAGTTGCTCTCACTTGCAGCAGTGGTGAATTACAATGACATTCTGAAAACCTTGGTTAGGCTGCTATTGTAATGAATAAAGCATGAAGTCAAGAATCAGTCGATCTCATTTTCAAAGCTCAGGCAGCTGCAGCTAGTTCCTGGAACCACTGAAGATGCAATCAGAGTTAGGCATCTCTTTTCAGATAGAGAACTTTCCCTTCGAGCCTGTCAATTTCCTACAATCTTCTGTTAAGATTAAGGTCAGAGGCCAGGACTTGACCACTGGGAGTGGGGAAAGGAAAAGCTACATTAGAAAAGGCATGAATCTTTCATATTGCCTTACCCTGTCATCTGGAATGTTATCATCATCATCATCGTTATCACAGGCATCACCAATTCCATCCTTATCATAGTCTTCCTGCCCAGAGTTGGGAAGATTGGGACAGTTATCCTAGAAAGGAGAAAGTGCACAATATTTTTATCGCAAGCATAAATGCCATTTTCTCTCTCTTTTTTTAAAGAGCATGAATAGCTAGAGCTATACAGCATAATTCAGATCTCATTTACACTGGTGTTACCTCAGTGTAATTCCATTGATTTCAACCAGTCATCATAATTATTAAGGACTGCAGATAAAGTTTTCAAAAGTCACTTAGAAGCCTAAGTGCATGTTATTTTTGAAGATGGTACTTAAGCACTTGATAATCTTCCCCTGTATCTTTTTTGCCTAAAGCTTTCCTCTGTGACATTTGAGAATGTTTATGAGTGGCTAAAAATAGGCTCTTCGTAGGAACATACATGTGGTATTTTTGTAATTACTGGAATGTTTAGAATTCCTGAATGTTACAGGCATGACTCAACTACTGTAATAACAGGTTCTCTGACAATCTGTGACTTTTTCTGACAATACAATGCCATGATATCCCTGAAGGAATATATTCCTATTTTGCACTATAGGTAGTTTAATACCTTTAATTACTCAAAGGCCTGACTGTCTCATAAGCCTTTAAAATACTGAGCATTTAGCACATTCCTCAGATATATACTAAGGCAATTTCTTAAAACCATAAGTGGGAGAACAGGGGAATTTTCTTACTTTTTTGCAGTGATAAGTAGCATTGGTAACACAGACCAGGTCCTCATTTGGCCATCCATCTAAATCAGTATCTTCACCACAGATTATGCCATTGCCAGCATAGCCTGGTTTACACTCACAGCGGTACATGGGGTCACTGAAGTGGCCAAGGTAATTGCACTTGGCATTCTTGTTGCAATCATGAGTTCCATCTGTGCATGGATTACGTGGTTTGCAGACCTAAAAGGCCACACACACACAAAGACAGTAAAACCGTTGCAAAAGTCCCTATCCTCATTCTTCCTGAATATACCACTAAAGCAAGAGGAATTTATGGCTGTTTTGATCTATATCCTTCAGAAACAAAATCTTGATGCAGAGTTGCCATCTTAGCATTAATTACTATTTTTCCTTATTCAAACCTTTCATCTTTAAAGGGATCAGTCACGTACAGGTCTAAATAGTCACGTGTTAAATATTTACTTCATTTCTGAATTGGCAACATTCCATCAAATGTTCATTCCCCCAAACTCATGACATACACACTTTCCCACCTTTAAAAGGCTAAGAAAGCAACAGCTTCTAAAATTCATTTTACTGACGGAGATTATATGCTTGTACTATGTACAGATAACCTTTAAATTCCCAGACCATGAAGGCTGGTAAAGAATTTCCTTTTTCCCTTTTCTGAAAACTTCAAACCTTTTCAGGATATAGAAGGCAGCTGGGAGATTTTATAAACCAGGAAAATTCTCAACTTGGCAGTACCTGCTTGTTAGCTGTGGCATCCTCAATACTACGACCAAAAGGCTGTGTTCCAGTGAAACGTGGTGGGCAAGGCAAGCAGTTGTATCCAGGTTCAGTGTTCTCACACCTGTGCACTCCATTGAGGACAAAGCAGGTATCAGGAACCTCTTGACACTGATGTGGGAAAGATTGGGGTAAAAGGGAAAATTAGACAGAGGATTTCTTAGGACATTTGGATTTTTAATGTGTAGGTTAGTGTTTTGTACTTTTTTTTAAAATAAAGGCTAAAAACCAGAACTCAAACTTCTCACCTCATCAATATCTTTGCATTGAACACCATTGCCATGGTAACCAGTAGGGCAGGCACCACACTTCCAGGAACCATCAGGGGAGCTGGTACATGTCGTTCCCGCAAAGCAGGGATTAGACAGGCATCCATCTGAGACACAAGATTAAATCATGGTAAATGTCAATCATTTTAGTAGTCTGTTAAGGTGCTGGATATGGCCAATATGTGAATTTAAACAAACTTTTTGGACTGTTTTAAAGGGGTCTGGCAGCATTTTAGACTTGAAAACAGCCTCACTAACCAATAGAAAACACTAATGGTACATTTCTATGTGGCAGTGACATTAGAATGCCAAATGAAAATAAGAAGTCATTGGTTTCAGTTTTCTTAGCTACAGAAAGTAGTGTTGTCGAATGGATTGATCATGGGTCTAGGAGTCAAAAACTCCTTCAGATCTAACCTCAGCTTTGCCACTGACTTGTTGTGTTGTCTTGACAAAGTCATCCAGCTACTGTCGTATTCTACCCTCAGTTACACAAATAGAAATCCAAAGTAAGGGCACTGAAATCAGTTGTGTTACTCTAGATTTGTAGCAGTGTAATGGAAAGCAGAATTTGACTCTCAGTTTTCCCCATCACTAAAATGTAGATAATACAGACTTCAGATAAGGTGTAATTTTTGCACAGATATTTGAAGATGTAAATGTATTTAAGGGCTACAAAAATACAAATTTTTTAAACTAAAGTTACTTACCAATTGGACAGTCCTGCTTGTTGCAGACCTGGGTCCCTGTGGCATGACCTACGCAGTCCTTCCCACCATACTGAGGCTCAGGATCATTGCAAAGGCGTCCACGTTTTTGAATGCCTCCTCCACATGTGACTGTACATACATCCCATGGAGACCAGGGTCCCCAGTTTCCATTTACTACAATGGAAATCCATGCAAAATGTAAACATTCACAGAACTGATTGTAAATTCAGCAAGATACTACTAGCTGCATCTAACCTAGGTATTGATGTATGTGTCAAGACCACTGCTGCACTTAGACGTCATGAAATAATAAAGGACAGAATGGCAGCACCTAAAATTTTTCATTTCTAAGTTTGCTAAAAGTAGAGCCTGAGTGTTATTCAAACTAATTTTTTAATTTACTTATTTTATCTGTAGTGGTTTTTTTTACTAATATGACATTTTACCCAGCAATTGATTAAACAAGAGACAGTTGCCAGGAATAGATTATATAGCAACTTCCAGCTCAAGAGGTTTGTTGTTTAAGCTAAACAATATAATAGTCTCTATTTGACCAGTATACTTACTTGGGCAAGGGTCTTTCTGGCATGATTTGGTTTCTCTTGCCTCACCCTCACATGGTTTGCCATTCATCTGTGGGACTGGAGAGTTGCAAAGACGGATTCTAGTGATCATGCCAGTGCCACAGGTAACAGAACATGATGACCATGGTGACCAATGGCTCCAACCACCATCCTGTTTGACTTTAGAAGAGACAAACACCTATTACTATCTATGAGATATCTGCGAGTTCTTTAAGGCATGTCTGCATAGTTCCTAGAAGACTTTTGGCAGTGTGTGAATGCTAATATTAAATAAAAACCAGAGTTTTACTACGCCACCATCGTGACTACAGATTCAAAAAAAATTAAATGCATGCTGGCCTGAGATTTTGCTATGTTTAGTTCAGGCTCAGTGCCAAAACAAACATTCATGCTTGCTTCCATTGCATATGTTTCAATTTTGAAATGAGTTTAGTAGACAAAAATCTTAGGAACTGCTAGAGCTAGAAACCAATGTTCTGTACCATCTGTAAGCAGCTTATTGTGGTTTAAATCATTACTATAACTTGTGTTAATTTAATACTTACATTACAACTATGGAAGCCAACGGTGGGCTCAGGTAATTTTTATGAAATACTTACACCTCTTATCGCACTCCTGAATGTGGCAGGTACGAGTCTGCACAGAAGAACCTTCACAGCGATTATTGAGACTATCACAAGAACGGCCTCTCTGCTGAACCCCATTCCCACAGGTCACAGAGCATGAAGTCCACTCAGACCAAGGGGACCAGCCATCCTCTGCATAGTCACTGGCTGTAAGAGAAGTACATTTATGCTTAAAATGTGAATAAAAAACTTCTATTTTATAGACTGTGTTTAAACCCTTTTCCCCCCCGACAAAAAAACAAAAACAACATCAAAGGCTACATTTGTAATTTTCCTTCCTTTTACAAAACATTTTAGCATGAACTTTAAAGGTTCTGTGGTGTTGTCTCAGTGGCCAAGCACAGAGGAAGCCAAGGGCAACACAACTAGTTTAGTGCTGTACTTTACTTTCATAAGAGTTTCTCAGTTCACTGTTTGGAGGACCAGCTTACAGTTAGACAAGGGCTGCATGTATGTTCTGTTGTTGTTTATCTTGAACCCATTAGGCCATAAGTTGTGCTGCTTGGAAGAACTTCAACAGAGCCATTTTTTTTTTAATCAGAAAGTGCAGTTTGTTCAAAATCTAAATGCTTTGCAAAATCATGTTGCTTCTGCCAAAATTTCATTTTGGAGAAAAACCTCGAAAAAAGTTCCAACAATGTCAAAATATCCAATTTTGACATTTTCAGAATGAAATGTTTCACTTTTTGTTGGGAAAATTTATTTTATATTATATGATTTAAAGAGCTGAAATCCAAATGAAGTGTTTTGATCAGTCCAAGACAAAATTTTCAAAACTTCCATTTGGGGAATTTTGAAATTTTTGGGTTTTGTTCAGATTCAAAATGAAGCCAAATTTCAAAATTTCGTGAAACAGAATGTCTATCCTCTGCACAACTCTAGTTATTAGGTACATATGTTGTAACTTTAGCACCTGCATTCTTATTTTTCCACCATAAACTTTGAAGATATGAAGCCACTTATTTACTATACAAGCACCCTCTGTTAACTCAGATGTAATACAGAGAAAGCTGTGATATACCAAAAGCAAACACGTGTCATTATGACTTGAGTTCTATGCTATTTTTGCTTTTATTGTCATTCCTAAATTCATTATTAGTGTTATGTTGTGGTCATAGTTCAGTTGCTAAATCTTTGTGAAGATTCACTTTAAAAGCATAATCAAGACAAAATATTCTTGTAAATAGTTTACAGTATAGTCAAAGTTATTATTATTCCTCCAAGTTATTGTGGAGGAAGATGGAAATCTAATCAGAAAAGTTGCTGTCAGAGGACCTAATGTAACAGCTTTACTTCTGATATTTTAAGAGATAAAGTCTTTCTGCAAATTTTATTGAAAAAAGTCATATATTTTGCTGGAGAAAGTTAAGCTATCCAAATACAGCAGTTCCAAATTCAGATGATTTAAAAGAAGAACTTATGTTTGATTGGTATTAGAGCATTCCGGTTTCAATACTGGTTACATAAGACTACATTGTTTACAGTACTTTGGAATACGGGCTTTTGAGGGACAGTTACTCTTCCTTTATGTGGCATGTTTCTTTGGATCAGTGCCATAAAGACCAAATTCAAAAGCAAGTAACCACATCTGAAATGTCCACCCCACCCTCCTTTCATTGCAAACATGCAATGGGATCCATGCCTGGACTGCCTGAAGTAAGTATCTTCATGTTTCCAGTATTGCAGTGGTCATTACTTTGAGAAGTGGTAATTAGAATTTAATACAGCTAATTTATCAACTATAGTCTATTTAGAACAGGACTGCATGATCATTTAAGGGTGTCAAAATTCAGTTAATGCAAACTAAGGCTAATGATTCTCCAGTGCTGTAACCCTATACCCAATTGTGTTATTTAGAGTACATTTTAGTACAGTATATCTAGCTAAGTGAGAGAGCAGAGCAGATTACAGCTAAGATTCCAAGCAAATTTAACTACTTACGCCAACATCGTGGGCAGCACTCCCCATCAGGAACGGTGGCATTAGAACAAGGCATGAGAGGGCAAGACACTTTCCTGCATATAGTGGCAGAATTCTACAAAGAAGAAGAATCATAACTAAGCAAGTACAAATAAATTTAAGCTGAAATTTTAAGCTGAAAACGGTCAAATCCTAAAGACTATTATCTACTGAACTTCTTGGAAAAGATTCAGTAGTAAGTCTACTGCATGGCTCCTTGTTGTATTTAGAGCTGACACAATAGTGGTAGTTGTTCCAGTCATTCGTAGACCAGTTTTCCCAAGTTATTCTTTAGTTACTTTCCAACCAAGGGTGGAAATGTTTTAGAATTTGTAGAAATTAAGCAAAAGAAACTGCCAAATGTCTGAGTCAAACTCTGCTACATTATATCCCAAATATTCAAACTTTGAAGGAACTAACGAAGAATTTGAAACCAGCTTTCTCATGTGTTAATCTGAATTGAAATTGATTATATAGAGTGAGTTCTGTGGAGTTGGCTCAAAAAACAGCAATCCATAGCTTATAGTTAGATGTGACTTTGATCTTTGAAAGCAAAACAAAAAACACTCCACTAGAAGGCTGAACTAAGAGAACTAAAATACAGTATATACTTTTGCCAGTTCCATTCCTTTCAGGACAACAGGCCTTCTTATGGATATAGTTTTAGAAAATAGTGTGGCAAATGATTGTGAAAGCTACCAGTATTCAATAATGAGAATCATAATGTCATTAGCTAAATACAAGTTAAAAAGAATATGAAGGCCTACAAGTATTCCATTTATATCCAATACTTAGCCTTTGGTTTCCAAATTGAAGCAGGCTTTGAGGGATTTGTACTCCAAAGTGTTTTTAAGAAGGTATAATTAAGATTTGAAGAATGCCATAAAATGAGTTTTAAGAAAAGGAGTCTGTGGAATTATATTTATGGCATTATTCAGTATTTTAGGATATTTTATAACATTCCACAGGAACAGAACAGATTGAAGAATGAATTCCTTGTATAGTTCTGTGGTAGTTTTGGCTGGTAGTTACCAACTTTGAAATAGTCTTTCCTTTCAGGCTGCAAAATGTCGGCAAATTCAGTGGCATTAACAGTTTCATTATAGAATCAGGATTTTCTTTTAACTGGTTACATTTTCTGGTGAACTGCAAGGATTCATTCCTATTCATTTAAGTAAGTAAAAGATTCAGTTGAGTGCCTAATTTGGAACCCAAGTATTTAACTTAATTTACTTTTTGGTTTGTGTAAACTAAACAGAGACATTCCCCAAATCACTGAAATAGATTGGTTAATAGACTACTATATCAGTTGGATATTTTTAGCCTACGCCCTCCTAAAATGCTTCTTCAGCAACATTAAATGAAAGCTGCATTTACAGCACAGCCTATTACATCACTGGGTGCTAGATGGGTCTTTCAGAAGATGATACAATATGCAGTTTAAGTGTGCCTAGTTTTCTGTCGGATTCATTCTTTTACATAACAAATATCATTTAGGTAGCAGTTGCTTATATACAGATGTTGGCATGTTGTGAACTGTATGACGTCTTTACCTGGCAAGTACATTCAGTGCAACTATCAATAGTCCACTCTTCTTTATTTTTGTGCAGAATTCCATTATGAATGCACACACCAGGAGTGATTTGCACTACTTTGGCGATCAATTCATTTTCTTCAGTCTTAATGAAACAGAAAAGAAAAAGCATTACAGGTATCTTCTGTACTAAGCTCTCCTTTGTCTCAACACTTGTAGTTTGGTCTACAAGTCTTAGAGGCAAGTTGTATTTCACTCTCAAATATTAACTAATGAAAACTACTTTGGATTTACTCGGCACTTACCACTTTGCGCACTCTGTCCTGAAGTGTTGTAACCATGGACCGCAATCCTTGCATTTCCACAAACATATTTGTAAGTTCATCACAGGAGAAGCCACAGACTGCCTGGATATCCTTTGTTTTATGGCCAATGTAATTAGTACGGATAGCTGGACTGGAGCCATTGATGGGATTGTCCAATGTAATGATGGCACTAGTGGCTAAAAACAAAACAGTATATGCATGTTAATATAGATACACACACTTGCTCTGTCAAGATTACAAGTAAAAAATTCATCGTTTGAAGTGTGCATAATGCCTGCTAACATAGCTGTCACCAGGTCCATTTATTTGCCTATAAGCCTGAAAAAGTCATGTAATTTCTTATACAATAATGATTTGCATTTCAGCATACTTCTGAATTCTGTCTCAACTTGTCTTCCTAGCATGCTGAGGAATCCTATTTTTAATAGGTCAGTGGATTCAGAAAAAGTTGCAGACTTACAGCTGGAGCAACCTTTGTTCCTTAGGATGGCTTCCAGGGTTGTTCCAAAGACAAACCGCACATTCTGCAGCACTCCCTGTGGACAGAGGAAAAATGACAACTTTTTGTAGTAATTACAGGGGAAAGAAGTGCAATTTTGCACAGAAAATCCAGTTTCAATTTAAACATGAAATTGAAAGGCAATAGGGTGAGGCATGTGTCCAGAATGTTTCACTACCCCTGTTTACTCAGTGATAGCAAGCCCTATGTCTGAACACTCTTTTCCCCAGCTCTAAGTGTCTAATAACTCCACAGACACACAATGTCCTTTCTTCTCTCTATATTCTGGGCTTTGTTTTTGTTTACCAAAATTTGCTACACAACTATTTATCTGATCAGAAACTTTGAGTTCTTCTTGTAGTCTTAGGAATTTCACCAATCTCTCACCCAATGAGTCTAAAGCTTAAATGAGCTTGGGATTTGAAGAGGATTTTCTACAACCCACCATTAACATGCAAGCATCCAAGTAGATTGTGGAGACTATTTATGTTGGATGTAGACAGTTTTCCTGCACAAGCTGATCAGCGGCTGCACCCCTCCTATTCTCATTACTCCTCTGTGTCTCTAGGGTATGTAGGTGCGGCCACTGAGCCTTTAAGCATTTCTCACATTGCAGGAGCCCCATGAAGCTGCTGACTGAGAGAAGGAGCCTAACCTGGAAATTGTCATTGACACCACCCTTGGCGATGCGGAGCTTGGCACTGCTGGCCAGGTCCCTGGTGAAGATGTTTTGGATGGGGATGTCCAGTTCAGCATTCTCCATTTTCTCACATCCTACGTACAGCTGGGCCCGGTCCTCCTGCACGAACAGGGTGATATTCTTCCAGTGCCCAGTGGCCAGCAGGGCATCTTCCACTGACACCACCTGCTGCTTGCCATCACCAGACAGGCTCAGGTCTAGGGTGCCTGCCTTGCCATTAGACACCAGGTTGAAGATATGGCCAGAGCTGTCCTTGCACTCCACGGCCAGCAGGGTGCCCCGGCTCTTCTTGGCCTGCCGGAGGGTAGCCAGCAAGATGAAGCCCTTCTCAGCATGGATGGCATCCAGCAAATCTTGGAACTTGTCATCAGGCACGGCTGGGATGCGGCTGGCATCCTCAATGCGGTAAGCAGGGCTGGAGGGCTCGGGTCCCTTCACCAAGTGCACCCCAGTTGCCCGACGTCCGGCCCCCTTGCGAGTGAAGCGGATGAGTTCGAAGAGATCAAACACACTGTTATCATCTCCCCCAGACTCTGTGGAGAGACCAGAGCAAGCGCTGTGAACAAAGTCAGTAAGGGGCTGAGTGGCTGTGCAACCCCTGGGGTGGGGGAGCACATTCTGGCACTGGGGGCTGTGAAAGGGCTGGTGTTCACTGAGGCTGAGTGGGGGCTTTAAAAGGGAGTTGAAGTTAGTCCAATGGCACAGGGACCTGGTGGAGAGACCATGCAGGCAGGGGCAGCTGTGAAGCTATTTGAGTTCTGTAAGGGGGCTGCTATGCAGAAGGGCATGATGCATTCCAGTTGGAATGCCAGTAGGCAAGTGAATGTCACTTACATCCTGACTTAGGCATAAAGGTAGCTGGAGAGCGAGTGGAGTTTTGAGCACCAATAGAGGAGGGGGAAGCACACCAGGAGACACAAGGGGAGGAGATCAGAGTGCTCACATCTGTCAGATCCCATTTTAAAATCTAAGGAGAGTTCTCTGATCACCTACAGAGATCTCAACTAGTACATAAATAATTTCTCTATATGGCCCCCATGGTCTATGCTGCTAAATAATGCACAATGCAGGCAAGATAGGGGAGAATTGCCTCAGCTACATTTTTTTCCAGCTTAGTGTGGAAAGGGGAGTAAACCATGCTCTACTTTCAAGTCCTTGAGTGCTCAATCCTTCCTTGTTTGAAGGTTACATAAATTCTCCAGAGGAGGAAATAATTTGCTGTTCATAACCACTAATCTGAATATTCCTCAGGCTAATGCATTTTTGTGGGCTAGAAATATTAAAGCAGCTCTTCATCACAGTTTAAGGTTTCATTCCTTCAAAGTCAACACCAAAGATACCAGAAGCCTTTACAAAAAACAGAACAAACAAAAAAAACCCTGACCATTAATATTAACCCAATAAATCTCTTTATAATCACCAGATACAGAATGAAGCCACTGCTCTTACCTGGGATCTGGTTTGTTCCACAGACACCAAGCATTAAGAGGAGAAAAAGTCCGCCTGATAGCTCCATGGCAGAGATCGGTCCCCCAGACAAACCTTCGAACAACAATAAAAGGACATCTCATAGCCATTACATTCAGGACAGTAACCTTTGGGGACGCTGGCAATCAATAAGTTTGTCAGGTGCCCTGAAGATGGAAAGCACTGCAAAGGGCGGCTACGTGGGGGAGAGATCACCGGAGAGTGCATATGTAGCTAGATACACACAAACCCTCGCGCATTTCAGTTGGGTTTTTCCCCTACTTGATTTGATCTTGTCTCTTAGAAATTACCTTATGTCGCAGGGGGAAAGAAAAGTGCTACTTCAGCACTTACCTTTACAGAAAAAGATGATGAGACCCTAGAGATAACCCGGGGGGGAGGAAATATCTTCTGCAGCCACTGATTAAAGAGCGACCAATATCCTTCTGAAGCCCTAGGATTCTCCAGGGGACTCGTAGGCGAGTTGTCTCTAGCGCTCTACGCGCGCTCAGGAAAGCCCCACAGCCAGTAGTGCCAGTGTCTCTTTGCAGCGAGGTCTCTCGTGTTCCCGGAGCAGTCCGAGGGTAGCAGTGAGTCCTGCTCGGTGGTGGATCGGATCAGTAGCTGCTTGCAGCCCCCGCAGGTTTCCCTTGGCTTGCAGCCCCTGGCCGGTGCAGTGAAGTGGCTGGAGGAGCTGCTCTCTCCTTTAAGGGGTCGCTCGCATTCCTGAAAGTCCCGCGGGCCAATCAGCAGCAGCCGGGCAGGAAGCGGGTTGGTGTTTATCCAGTTACCTCACAACAAGAGAGAAACAAACCTTTCAAAAAAAAAAAAAAAAAAAGGGGGGGGGCGGGGGAGAGCAATGATCACACTCCAGCCTCTCAACTCTGCGCACAGCAGCGCATGGTGCAGGCTCTGCCATGCCACTGCTATAGACCTGTCAAGAGATTTGCTCTGCCCCAAGCTGGGATTCCTGAAAGGCTCGCGCACCCGAGCCCACACGCTGGAGCAGTTCAGCACTCGGGTCTCTATGGGAGAGAGGGTAACAACCCGGCAGGGAAAGAGCTGATTCCCCCAGTCTGGTTTCCCCCTGTTGCCCCAGTAGTTAATTCATTGCTGATCACTGCTGGGCTGCGGCTCTACTGATCCGTGCTCGTGAGGACTGGCTGAACCCCTGGGCTGTCTCGGCCAGGCTGTTTGCACAGCGGGGCTCAGAGGTGTGAAATATACACGGACCTTCAATGGGGCGCGGGTTGGGGCTCTAACGGGATGCACTTCTCTGATCACGGGCACACTTTCAAAAAGCCTTCGCGTCCCGTTCAAGTTCGCAGTGGTACAATCCAAGCTGTCCACTTGGCGGCGCTCTGTGAATTCTTATGGCCACGGCCGGAGGGGAAATGGGTCTCGAGTTAATCATTCCTAAGGGGAAAGTGCATTTTTTCTTGTATATGAAAGAATGAAGTTGCATCTAGAAACTCACCCCCCCCCCGCAAACCAGCCCTCCCCAGTTGTACTTTTTGTGCTATTCTTGAGTGTTAGAGAGAATTATGATGTCACCAAATTCCTCATCAATCGCTACTCCTTCACAGGGAAAGAAACTGCTGCCAGTTCTTTCTTTTCTCTGCTTCCTAAAAATCTCTCCTGCCGGTCGTCTCTGTTCCCCGGGCGCTTCTGAGGAGATGTACGTTAATGTCTGGGAAGTTGTGCAATTCTCCTGGGTGGCGGTGGTTGATTTTTCAGTACTCTCCTAGTGTATAGGGGATCTCGGTGCAGTGCACACTGACAGAACCTGTCCCTTGCCAGCATTACTCCAGCTGTCTGGAATCCCATTCATGTCCTCTGGCACTGACGTGAGAGCAACAGCAGCCCTTCCACGCAATGGAGTGGGTGGGATGAGTCCTATGAGCTAATCAGATCTATCTGTACAGCCTTGTTGTTGTTACCAGGAGACCCAGGTTCTCAATCTTCTCCAGACAAGTGCCCACACATCCCCCCAACCCCAAGCTTGACAGCAAGTCAGATCAGTAACAGTTAGACACGTGTCTCCAGGTTAATTATGCAGTTTAAATTCCGAGTGAGTGTACTATAGTGTAGTGTGTGGGAGTGGGTTGGATAGGTGACAGGATATGTCTGACTTTATGTACATATGCCGGATGTGTAATGTGTGCCAGTAATAATGCTGAGTATGAATGTAGTATAGTACATGTAGTGTATAGTATGTTTGGAGTGTATGAGTTTAGTGTATATTGTGGGTAGTGCATATGGATAGTAGTGTAAGTTGTGTATATATACTAAGCAATGTGTGTGTAATGCATGTATATATAAGTATGCAGTGTGCGTGCGAGTAGTGTATGAGTGTATTCAGGGCCTGCTCCAGGGGTTTTGCTGCCCTAAGCAGCCAAAAATTTTTTTTATAAAAAGCTGCATCGCCATCTGCGGCAATTCAGCAGGAGGTCCTTCGCTCCGAGCAGGAGTGAGGGACCCTCTGCCGAATTGCCGCCAAATACCTGAAAGTGCCACCCTGCTTTGGAGTTGCTGCCTCAAGGGATAGCTCAGTGATTTGAGCATTGGCCTGTTAAACCTAGGGTTGTGAAGTCAATTCTTGAGGGGCCACTTAGGGATCTGGGGCAAAATCAGTACTTGGTCCTGCTAGTGAAGGCAGGGGGCTGGACTTGATGACCTTTCGAGGTCCCTTCCAGTTCTAGGAGATTGTAGAGGACATGGCTGTGAGACTTGGGTAACTAATAGAAAACACCTGAAACCCTGGAACATCAGCACCAGCACTTTCTTTGGAAGATCCTCAGCATAAAGGGGAGGATTGCAGTGTAAGCAGAGTCAGGATAAGTTCTACACTGACATCTGGTGGAAAGAAGTTCAGAGAGTGTATTTGCATAGGTACGCCCACCCTATCCCTGACTCCCAAGCTGTGGGATTGCTTGGTGACAAATTGCTCACCCTCAGTTGGGTGGTACTGGCTAGACATGGGACATGGGTTCCAAAACCCAGAGAATTGAGAGAGGTTGGGAACAGGTATCTGTGCCTAGTGGTGCAGCCTCCTTGTGGAGCTAGAAGCACCAGTTGCACCCCCTCTTCTCTCCACTGTAGAATGTCAGAGTTGATTTTTTTATTTTCTTAAGAATCCAGATACAGGTTACTGAGCTGAAATCACTTTGGGCTAATGGTGCACTAGCAGTGGGGCTCCCCTACTATGAGCTTGAATCACTAAGAGCTGAAAATCACTGAGCTGAGAGCACTGAGTACAGTGCTAACTAGTGGGGAGCCCAAAGCTATACTGTGGAACAGAGCTGTTGGTGGAGTGGAGCAGTTTGTGGGGACGGCTGGAGCGGATCATGGGACAGCTGGTGGCAGCGGAGCGGCTGGCAGAGCGGAGTAGCTGTGAGACGGGGGGAGCGGCCCACAGAGCAAGCAGAGCTGAGAAGTTTGCAGGGACAACTGGAGCAGCTCACAGGGCAGCTAGTGGAGCAGAGCAGCTGGCGGAGCGGAGCAGTTTCTGAGAATGGCTGGAGGAGCAGAGTGGAGCGGCTGGTAAAGTGCAGCAGTTCGTGGAGAAGGCTGGAGCAGAACCCACAGAGAGGCAGGGCAGTTGGCCCCGGACCACGTAAGGTGCCCCTTTCTACCAGGCTGGGGGGGGGGGAGGCCTCTGCAGATAGACTCTCGAACTTTGGGGCTGCACTGACCCAGGACAGAGACTTTTGGGACTGTGGGTGATTTGGGGGTTGCTGGACTCAAGAGCCCAGGAAAGAGGACACAGCTCAATTTCCTGGGGTGGGTCTTGGCTCACGGTTTGGTCTATGAACTCTAGTAGAGGTGTTTTTCCCAATTTAGTGTTTGTTGTTTATCTCATGTATTAAATCTTTTCTGCTACACCAAGACTCTGTGCTTGCGAGAGGGGAAGCATTGCCTCTTTGAGGTGCCTAGGGGTGTGTGTAAGATTTTCCCAGGTCACTGGGTGGGGGCTCGAGCTGGTTTGGAATTGAGTTATTGAAACGGAACCCCTGGATACTGAACCCGGCCCTTGTTGCTGCCAACTCAGAGGGGCAGAAGGGTTACATTTTGGGGGCTCGTCCGGGATATCCTAGGTCAGTACCCCTCGCAAGCACATTTTGAGTGATCCATTGAATTGGGAAAACCCCTAATTACCTTGTTGTTTTTGATCTGTTGTATTGGGAAAAGATTAGAGTTTGTATAATGGCTATACACTTGTTAGAGGATTGGTGCAAGGGGATGAATATTGACCCCAGGAACTATCTTCTGGTAACGGGGGTGCTGGAGGCAGTCCATGAGGGCTCAATAGAACCTATCTTAAGGTCATCCACTGAGTACTTGTGTAAGTGCAAAATGCGTGGGCGCATTTTTGTGAGGGAAGAGGGTGCTTTTGCTGTATTGTGTGAGCTGCCCTCGGCTGTGGACCCTCTACAGGTTCCAGGCACGATAGCAGTGGATGATGGTGAGTGGAAGGTAATAACCACTGGGAGCCAGCCCTCACCAGCCCCTACTGCTGATGTAGAGTTTTTAAAGAAAATGTCAAACTTTTTGGGGAAAGAGGGAAAAACTTTGGCTGATATGCCGGGTCTGTTGGGCCTTAAGCCGAGAGCCCCACAACAGGAGACTGCTCCTTCACCTGATGAGTGGGTGAAGGCTTTGGGGCAAGCATTAGGGAAGGTCATGCCACCCCACCCCGAGTCAAGCCTCTATCGTAAACTGAGGTTGTTTTCTGGGGGTCCCACCCCAATACATAGGGAGGAAGCATTTGAACCCTGGCTGGAGCACACCACAGAGATGCTGCGGGAGTGGGCGGTGCCTGAGGCTGAAAAGAGAAGGCGACTGGTAGAGTGTCTCAGGGGGCCAGCTCTAGATGTGATTCACACCCTGAAACTCGGTAACCCTGGGGTCAAGGTGAGGGACTGCCTAGAGGCCCTGGACCATGCCTTTGGGAGAACTGAGGGTTCAGAGGATGTTTATTGCAAATTCCTCAATGCCAGGCAACAAAAGGGAGAGAAGGTTTCTGCCTATGTCCAAAGATTGGAGAAATTATTACAGAGAGCCATCATGAGGGGAGCAGTAGCCATTGAGCAAATGGACCAGACTAGATTGGCTCAGATTGTGAGAGGAATTCAATATCAGAACCCAATCCTTCTCCACCTTCGATTAAGGGAACGGCAAGATAATCCACCAAGTTACTCTCGCCTGATAAAAGAGGTCCGAGAAGAAGAAGAGAGGCAGGCAGCTGGCGAGGTTTGGGAGGTGCAGCAACACCAAGCATCTGGCACAACATCCACACGGACACCCAAGGCACTAATGGTGAATCCTCAAGAGGAACTTACTCAGCGAGTGCAGGCCTTAACACAGAAAGTGACTGAACTAGAGAGTACCCTCGATTCAGCAAAGACTTCAAGGTGCAAGGAACCCTCTGCTACCATGGTCCAGAGGACTACGTTTAGAACATCTGCACCCCCTCGACAGCAAGGGAAAGGACAATCCTTCTTCTGCTACTGGTGTGGCCAGAGTGGGCACATTGCTGCAAGGTGTCAGAATGCAGAGAATCCCATGTTGGTATATCAAAAGCTGAGGACCACCTGGGGAAAGCCGGGAAACGGCCCCAGGGCCTGGGAAGGGAGCCGCCTAGGCCTGCAGGATGCGGAGGCTCCCCTAGAAGGAACCATGCGGCCCGAATCCCCCCAGGATTGATAGGACCCCGAGCGGAAGTCACTGTAAAGGTTGAAGGGACAGAATGTAGAGCAGTGCTTGACACTGGATCCCAGGTGACTATCATATTCCAGTCTTTCTACCAGCAGATGCTTGGGCATCTGCCTATACGGCCCCTGACAGGGCTTGGCCTATGTGGCCTCAGCATGGATGAATACCCTTATCAGGGCTATGTCATAGTACACCTGGAATTCCCAGAAGAGATTGCTGGGGTAAGACAGGAGGTGGACACTGCTGCTTTAATATGCCCTGACCCCAAAGGAGCCTCTGATGTGTCTGTGCTAATAGGGACCAACTCCAGCCTCTTTAGGATACTGGCCAATTACTGCAGACAGCAAGCAGGAGACCAATATCTGAACACCTTGGTGATACACACACACTGTGCCGCAGCTTACAGAAAAATTGAGGATACAAGAAAAGTGATGCCTGATTTGCCAGTAGGAGCACTGAGGTATGCGGGCCCGGTCCCTTTAGTGGTGCCTGCCATGTCAGAAAAGGAGGTGATTGTCAGGAGTACCTGCCTAAAAGGCAGTAAGGGAACATTAGCTGTGGTAGAGCAGCCAACCCAGGGAGGGCTCCCAGAAGGAGTGCTGGTTTTCAGTGGAGTCATAACCCTACCTGCTGAAGCCCAGGAGGAGGTGACGATACTGGTTGCTAATGAAACACGCCGTGATGTGTTTGTAAAACCAGGGCAGAAGATTGCAGACATCTTTGAGCCTGAAAGCGTTGTGAGACCCCAGTGTGAAGCTGAAGTTCCAATAATAGATCCTGCGAAGTTTGACTTCGGGGACTCACCGCTGTCTGAGGAGTGGAAGGATCGCCTGAGGAAGAAGCTTTGCGAGAGATCCAAGGTGTTCTCACTACATGAGTGGGACGTGGGATGTGCAAAGGGAGTGGAACACCATATCAGGCTACAAGATCCCCGACCCTTCAGGGAGAGGTCTAGGAGGATTGCCCTCTCTGAGATGGAAGATGTGCGCCATCATCTTCAAGAGCCGATCGCAAATGGTATCATCACAGAGTCACGAAGCCCCTATGCCTCACCCATTGTGGTCGTTCGTAAGAAGAGTGGAAAAATCCAGATGTGTATTGACTACCGCACCCCAAACAGGCGCACTACAGTTCATCAATACACCATGCCTCGAGTACAAGATGCCTTGGACTGTTTGCTGGGTAGTCAGTGGTTCTCTGTGTTGGATCTTCGGAGTGGATACTACCAGATCCCTCTGGGAGAAGAGGATAAGGAGAAGACAGCCTTCATCTGCCCGTTAGGGTTCTACCAGTTCGAACGCATGCCACAAGGGATTTCTGGGGCCCCTGCCACATTTCAACGACTTATGGAAAAAGTCGTGGGAGACATGAATTTACTGCAGGTGTTAGTTTACTTGGATGACCTGATTGTGTCTGGAAGAGCCCTGGAGGAACATGAAGAAAGACTTCTTAAAGTGCTCGATAGGTTGGAGGCATACGGTTTGAAGCTTTCAGTTGATAAATGCCAGTTCTGCCAAACCTCAGTGAAGTATGTAGGTCACATCGTGTCCCAAGAGGGTGTGAGTACTGACCCCGATAAAATAGAAGCACTCACTACCTGGCCACGTCCCATTAACTACAGAGAACTCAAGACGTTTCTTGGATTTAGTGGCTACTACCGCAGATTTGTGAAGAACTATGCTACGATTGTAAAACCTCTGAATGATCTTACCAGGGGATACCAGTCCAACAAGAACAAATCTAAGACCCAGAATAAGTGAAGGCCTCCAAAGACTCCTTTGCAGAGACACTATGGCCCCTTCGAACCATTTGGGCAGCGGTGGGATGAAAGATGTGAGAGAGCTTTTCGGGAAATCATTACTCGCTTAACTCATGCTCCCATCCTAGTCTTTGCTGACCCAAGCAAACCGTTTATCCTGCATACTGATGCCAGTTTGGAGGGTCTGGGAGCAGTACTGTATCAGGAAGTGGAAGGCAAACGCAAACCGGTAGCCTTTGCCAGCCGAGGACTGTCTGACAGTGAAACTCGCTACCCCATCCACAAGCTGGAGTTCTTGGCCTTGAAATGGGCCATCACTGAGAAATTTCGAGACTACTTGTACGGTGCTCAGTTCCAGGTGTGGACAGACAACAACCCACTGACCTATGTGTTAACAAGTGCTAAATTGGATGCTACAGGCCAGAGATGGGTGGCTGCCTTGGCTAGCTATGAGTTCAGCATTCAATACCGATCAGGGAGGAGCAATGTAGATGCAGATGCCTTGTCCAGACGTCCGCAGGCACCTGACGTTGCTGTGATACCCACGGATGGCGTGAGAGCTATCTGCAATGTGAGTCGCTGAGAGCCAGAGGCCCCTGAGAGCCTTCATGGATGTGTTGCTGAAGCTTTGGGCCTGCCCCCTGAATGCGTGCCTTCTGCTTCAGTGAACTATATTGCTTTGGACCAATCTCCCTTGCCCATGCTCAATGCAGCTGACTGGCAGGAAGCCCAGCTGCAAGATATTGACATTTGTGATACACTACTTGCCAAAAGAGAGGGGCGAGGCCCAGCTGAGGTTGTCCCACCTACCCCAGAGGGTAAACTACTATTGAGAGAATGGACCAAACTGAAACTGATTCAGGGAGTGCTACACCGCGTGACCACCGACCCTCTACAAAAGCAACGGAATCAACTAGTGCTGCCAAAAGAGTACAGAGCCCTGGCCATGAGGGCCCTGCATGATGATTTTGGACATTTAGGGATGGAGAGGACCCTGGAACTTATCCGTAGTAGGTTCTAGTGGCCTCGGATGGCCGAAGATGTTCGCAGAAAATGTGATACCTGTGCTCGATGTGTTCAATGGAAAACTCTACCCACAAGGGCCGCATATCTGAAGAACATCACCAGCAACAAACCTCTGGAGCTGGTTTGCATTGATTTCTTGTCCTTAGAAGTAGACAAGAGGAATATTGGGAACATTCTAGTAGTGACGGACCATTATACGCGATATGCGCAGGCATACCCCACACGTGATCAGAAGGCCACTACCGTCGCTCGAGTACTGTGGGAAAAATATTTCTCAGTTTATGGATTCCCACCCCGGATACACTCGGATCAGGGACGAGACTTTGAGAGTCACCTTCTGAAGGAGGTGCTGAGGATAGCAGGAATTAAAAAGTCAAGGACAACGCCTTATCACCCACAGGGTGATCCGCAGCCAGAGAGGTTCAACCGAACCCTGTTAGATATGTTAGGGACTTTGCAGCCAGAGCAGAAGGCAACCTGGAGCCAACATGTTGCATTTCTAGTGCACGCCTACAACGCCACAAAGAACGACGCTACGGGAGTCACCCCATATCTCTTAATGTTTGGGCGAGAACCAAGATTACCCATAGACCTGTGCTTTGGTGTATCCGAGGATGGAGATAGCTATGACACTCACCAGCAATATCTATCCCGACTACAAGAAAAGCTGCGGGATGCTTATCACTTAGCTACATCTGCAGCTCAGAAGAATGCAGGCCGCAACAAACATCGATATGATGCTAGGGTACGTCTGCAAGAGCTCCAGCCAGGGGACAGAGTCCTGCTGCGAAATTTGGGTATTGCTGGCAAACACAAGATAGCTGACAGGTGGAAGGCAATACCTTACCTAGTGATGGAAAAGCTAGGAGACCTGCCGGTTTATAAGATCAAACCTGAAGAGGGTACAGGGCAGACCAAGACCGTGCACAGAAACCTTTTGCTCCCTGTGGGGGAATTGGTAGGCAGCCCTTATGAGATTGGTCACAACCGGGCAACTGGGAAGAACAAAGGTGCTGTGCCAAAGCCGCCTTCCAACGTGGACAGCCGGCTCCCTGCAGCTAACCTACCCCTACTCAGCACATCTGAGAGTGAGTCTGAGGAGGAAGACACAACCATGGTGTATCCTGGGATGAAGACAAGATTTCAGTCTCGATCCGCTGAATCAGAAGAGAGCACATCCTCTTCCGCCCTAAACCCTATGGCAGAAGTATTTAGGCCCATTCCTGACATCCCTGAGCCACTGGTGGGACCCCCATGTAATGACTTACACAGACTATTGGACAGTGGTGACATACAGATGGAGGATGTCCAGAGCACCTGCGACCCTCCACTGTTAGAACTAGAAATGCAGGGGCCTATGCCAGTACTCGAGGGGAACTCACAGGAAACCTCCCCATCCATCACTCAAGAGGATGTCCCCTCTACCATAGCAACAGAGATTCTCAATAGGCGAGACAGGGTAATAAGACCAGTGAAACGGTTAACTTACGATGCACCTGGGGTGATTAGTGAGGAGCCTATACATTTAGCACACAGGTTTGTGAAAGCTAAAGTGGGCTATCTAATGCCTTTTGGAGGGGACCAATAAGTTGGTATAGTAGGGAATGTGATTTGTCGGGACGACAAATTCTTGGCTGGGGGGAGGATGTAAGCAGAGTCAGGATAAGCTCTACACTGACATCTGGTGGAAAGAAGTTCAGAGAGTGTATTTGCATAGGTACGCCCACCCTATCCCAGACTCCCAAGCTGTGGGATTGCTTGGTGACAAATTGCTCACCCTCAGTTGGATGGTACTGGCTAGACATGGAACATGGGTTCCAAAACCCAGAGAATTGAGAGAGGTTGGGAACAGGTATCTGTGCCTGGTGGTGCAGTTGCCTTGTGGAGCTAGAAGCACCAGTTGCACCCCCTCCTCTCTCCACTGTGGAATGTCAGAGTTAATTTTTTTATTTTCTTAAGAATCCAGATACAGGTTACTGAGCTGAAATCACTTTGGGCTAATGGTGCACTAGCACTGGGGCTCCCCTACTATGAGCTGGAATCACTAAGAGCTGAAAATCACTAAAAAGCTAAACTCACTGAGCTGAGAGCACTGAGTACAGTGCTAACTAGTGGGGAGCCCAAAGCTATACTGTGGAACAGAGCTGTTGGCGGAGTGGAGCAGTTTGTGGGGATGGCTGGTGGCAGCGGAGCGGCTGGCAGAGCGGAGTAGCTGTGAGACGGGGGGAGCGGCCCACAGAGCAAGCAGAGCTGAGCAGTTTGCAGGGACAACTGGAGCAGCTCACAGGGCAGCTAGTGGAGCAGAGCAGCTGGTGGAGCGGAGCAGTTTCTGAGAATGGCTGGAGGAGCAGAGTGGAGCGGCTGGTAAAGCGCAGCAGTTCGTGGAGAAGGCGGGAGCAGAACCCACAGAGAGGCAGGGCAGTTAGCCCCGGACCACGTAAGGTGCCCCCTTCTACCAGGCTGGGGGGGGGGAGGCCTCTGCAGATAGACTCTCGAACTTTGAGGCTGCACTGACCCAGGACAGAGACTTTTGGGACTGTGGGTGATTTGGGGGTTGCTGGACTCAAGAGCCCAGGAAAGAGGACACAGCTCAATTTCCTGGGGTGGGTCTTGGCTCACGGTTTGGTCTATGAACTCTAGTAGAGGTGTTTTTCCCAATTTAGTGTTTGTTGTTTATCTCATGTATTAAATCTTTTCTGCTACACCAAGACTCTGTGCTTGCGAGAGGGGAAGCATTGCCTCTTTGAGGTGCCTAGGGGTGTGTGTAAGATTTTCCCAGGTCACTGGGTGGGGGCTCGAGCTGGTTTGGAATTGGGTTATTGAAATGGAACCCCTGGATACTGAACCCGGCCCTTGTTGCTGCCAACTCAGAGGGGCAGAAGGGTTACAGCAGCACTAATGCCAGTGCCCGCACAGAGGCCAACATCTTCAGTGTTGAGGCCCGGATTATCCAGCACCAGCTGAGGTGGAGCAGGCACTGTGTGCACATGCCTGATGTATGCTTACCAAAACAACTCTGTATGCCCAATTCACCAAAGGAGAAAGGAAACAGGGAGGTCAAAAGAAACAGTTTAAAGACATCCTCAAGATAAACATCAAGAGGTGTGGCGTTGACACCCCACACTGGGAGACAGCAGTCCAGACAGGGATAAATGGCAAAGACTTGTCAGAGAGGGAACATCTGTTTTTGAGGAACCCCCCCCCTTGCCCTGTTCACAGAAAAATGCCAGAAAAGACAGACAACTGTCATGCAACAAATGCTGCCCAACCCTGACTTCCAATGCCACCTGCAACATCTACCAATGAGCCTGGGGCTCAAGGATCAGACTCCTCAGTTACCAAAAGACCCATAAAAAATAAACACCTGTGAAAGAGATCATCCTCAACCTCGAGGGATTGCTGACGATGTTGTCGATATACGTAATGACAGAGCATAGCGTAAATTCTGTTTATGCAGAATGTGAGCACAATGTTGGTAGTGTGCCTATGCATAAGTGGATAGTGAATAAGTGTAGTATGTAGTGTGTAAATTTAGTATGCAGTGCATATTATGTAAATATAAAGAAGGGAGAATAATTCAGTTACATTAATCTCAAATCAAACTCAAAACAAGATGGCAACTACACATGGTTACTTTTAAATGTTAACTGAAATTGCAGACTATATATTACATGTAAAAAGAACAGATGTACTTGTGGCACCTTAGAGACTAACAAATTTATTTGAGCATAAGCTTTCATGGGCTACAGCCCACTTCATCGGCTGCATAGAATGAAAGATATAAGAAGAGTATATATATATACAGACAGAGAAGATGCCATACCAGCTCAAAGAGGCTAATTAGTTAAGATGACCTGTTATCAGCAGGAATCTAATGATAACTGTCCTTACACCTCTTGTCAACTGTCTGTAATTGACCATCTTGAGTACCACTGCAGAATTTTTTTCCTGCTAATAACGAGTCACCTTAATTAATTAGCCTCTTAGAGCTGGTATGGCATCTTCGCTGTATGTATATATATACTCTTCTTATATGTTTCATTCTATGCATCCGATGAAGTGGGCTGTAGCCCACGAAAGCTTATGCTTGAATAAATTTGTTAGTCTCTAAGGTGCCACAAGTACATCTGTTCTTTGTATGGATACAGAGTAACACGGCTGCTACTCTGAAACCATACGTTACATGTGTTCAGCAGCAGAAATGCATTCTCATTTGGAAACTCAAATACCTGTTGGGAAAGAGCATCCTTTACCCTTTTTGATTGCTCAGAACTTCCTCTAATTTGTTTTGGAATGAAATTTCCTATGCTTGGTCTCAGCCTGGCATTTATCATTTGTTTTTTTTAAAGTTGGAACCCAATTGGTTCAGCTGTTTTGCATGATTCAAGCATAAAAACACAATATCCCCTGCGATATGTTCTGATATACAGCACAGGTTACTTTGGCCCAAAAAAGAAACATTACAAATGCTATAGTGAACATGCACTTCTTTTGCTCTGACATAAGCGTGATCATCTTTAACCAGATTGTCTCTGCAGGACGAAGGAGCAAGAACTGAGAAAGAGGTTCTCCCCATTCTTGGTGTGTTTATTGCTGTTGAGAAACAAGCCTCTTGCATGTATTTTAAGAGAGCTTTGACCCTCTGTGGAGATTGTGTGGGGAGACAGACATGGAAATGTAAAGAGCATCAACTGGTCTAATTGTTATAGCTTCAGTGAATTCAATACACCTATGACAAAGTACATCAGAAGAGGATCTGCCCCATTATCCAGATTTCAGGGATGGGGAAAGGTTGATGGTTTAAAAAGATAGATTGAAAAAAAGTGATGTCTCTTTCCATGGTGGGGGTATAGTAAAATATGGGGTGTCCTTGTAAGGGAAAAGCAATAAGTAATGTATAAGATAGTATATTAATGTTTTATTTAGGACTGTCAAGCAATTAAAAAAATTAATTGCTATTAATTGTGTAATTAAAAAATTAATGATTAATCATGCAATTAATTGTGCTGTTAAAAATAACAGAATACCATTTATTTAAATATTTGTGGATTTTTTTACATTTTAAAATATATTGATTTCAATTACAGCACAGAATACAAAGTGTACAGTGCTCACTTTATTTTTTATTATAAATATTTGCACTATAAAAATAAAAGTATTTTTAAATTCACCTAATACAAGTACTGCAGTGCAATCTCTTGATCATGAAACTTGAACTTAAAAATGTAGAATTATGTACAAAAGATAACTGCATTCAAAAACAAAACGATATAAAACTTTAGAGCCTAAAAGTCTGCTCAGTCCTGCTTCTTGTCCAGCCAATCACTAAGACAAATAAGTATGCAGGAGATAATGCTGCCTGCTTCTTGTTTACAATGTCACCTGAAAGTGAGAACAGGCTTTCACATGGCACTGTTGTAGCCAGTGTCATAAGATATTTATGTGCCAAATGCACTAAAGATTCATATGTCCCTTCATGCTTCAACCACCATTCTAGAGTACATGTGTCCATGTTGATGACAGATTCTGCTTGATAATGAACTAAAGCAGTGCAGACTGATGCATGTTCATTTTCATAATCTGAGTCAGATGCCACCTGCAGAAGGTTGATTTTCTTTTTTGGTGGTTCGGGTTCTGTAGTTTCCGCATCAGAGTGCTGCTCTTTTAAGACTTCTGAAAGCATGCTCCACACCTCGTCCCTCTCAGATTTTGGAAGGCATTTCAGATTCTTAAAACTTGAGTCAAGTGCTGTAGCTATCTTTAGAAATCTTACATTGGTACCTTCTTTGCGTTTTGTCAAATCTGCAGTGAAAGTGTTCTAAAATGGACACCATATGCTGGGTCATCATCCCAGACTGCTATAACATGAAATATATGGCAGAATGTGTGTAAAACAGAGCAAGGGACATACAATTCTCCCCTAAAGAGTTCAATCACAAATTTAATTAACACATTATATTTTTAGTGAGCATCATCAGCATGGAAGCTTGACCTCTGGAATGGAGGCCAAAATATGAAGGGGCATACGAATGTTAAGCATACTTGGCACATAAATACCGTGCAATGCTGGCTACAAAAGTGCCATGAGAATACCTGTTCTCACTTTCAGGTGACATTCTAAATAAGAAGAGGGCAGCATCATGTCCCATAAATGTAAACATACTTGTTACTCTTAGTGATTGGCTGAACAAGAAGTAGGACTGAGTGAACTTGTAATGATGTACACCAAAGTATTGTGGGTATAGTGGCTATGGGCTAGATCTTCAGCTATTGTAAATTGACATAGCACTATTGAAGTAAATGGAACTATACCTATTTACGCTACCTGTGGATCTGACCCTATGTATCTTATTCCCATAAATGGAAAGTCCCCAAAGAAGCTGTGTAATGTATCTGTGTTGTTCACTATACCACGAACTTCTAAATTGCAGTGATCAGTGATGAAGCTATGGAGATTATTTTGTTTTGCTTGACAATTTAGCAATGCTTTTAAAAAATCTTGTGAGGTACAAGCCACAATTCTCTTTTTGCTTCATGTACTGACTTTCTTTGGTGAACTATAGATAAACAATTCCGCAAACAGTGAAATACAATAGCAGACCGAAAGATAGTGCAAAGCGTTTAGCCCTCTGACTCCCATCACTCACATTTCCTTGGAGTGTCAGCCATTATCTTCTTCCTCCTCATTTTCGTTGTCATTCTGGTGCCTCCCGGTGCATTGTCCCCGCAACCCAGCACACGGGCTGAGCAACACTATTTAGTTGTAATATTTTTTTTAAGGAAAGTAATGTTTAACTGTAGAAAAGAAATGAATAAATAATGTTGGGAGTGAGGATTTGTGTGCAGGCAGAACTCCTGCTGTATGATACTTGATTGTGTGGTCACTCGCCGGTGGCTCAATTGCATCTCCGTGAAAGAGGCCACCCGGACAAATTCCAGTTAAAAACGTCATTTCTTCTTCCAGAGTATGTTTGTGTGTCGAGGGTGGTCTGCACATCAGTATTTTTTGTTTGTATGTATGTTCTCATCCAAACCCAAGCTGCATGCTGGCTGCATCCAAAACTCAGACTTTAGATATTTTTGCCTTTCAATTCCTTGCATCAAATGTGGCCCTACACCTTTGTCAAAAAAATGGGAAATTGCAAATGACCGCTTGACTGATATGTTATTGAACTGGGTCCCAACCGCTTACTAAGAGGAGATCTTTGTAGCTGTCTGAGTTTCTGCTAAATTACAATATAAAGCCCAGATGCATTTGTTTACTGTTAGTCAGATTTTGGTATTGGCAAAGAACAGCTCAGTTTCATAGGAGGAATGTGCTTTCAAGGAGTAATATTGTGGTGAGATGACTCGCGTACAGTCAACTGCACGTGCTGCTGTACTAATGGCAGCACAACAAGAATAACAAGATCAGCTGTTTAAGACTGTTTTCCCCCAGTTTGCTGTTTTTCACAAACAAACAACCCAAAATATTACTGCTGGACGTCAGAGTTCTGGGGTGGCTTGCCTTGTGGTTGGACATCAAAAGAACCTGTTAGTGCAAAGATCCTCTTCCTTCAAAGTTACATTCCTTGTTACTATCAAAAAACAAAACTACAAAGTCATAGGAAATGTTGTTTTTCCTCCTGTTTAAAACAATTAATAAAGGAAAAGGTGGTCTGCACCGAAAGAAAGCAAATATTAGCTTGACTTTCATTGCTAACTTTAATATAGGAACAATGTTTGCATAGTATTGTATTCAGTCAAAACCTTATAATGGTAACTTCTTGGTTAACTTATTTTGGTAACAATGGGTCATATTCAACCTCTGATGCAAGTACCTAACCCTTGATTCAGCAAACCATCCCTATTCAGCAAAGCATTTGAGCACATTTAGCTTTAAACATATGCTGAAGTTCCCTTGATTTTAATTGGACTTCAAGCATGTGCCGAAGTTAAGCACAAGTTTAAATGCTATGCTGAATAGGGATGACCTCAAGCATGCGCTTAAGAGTTTTGCTGCACTGGGGTCCTTGATGCTCATCAGCATCCAGGAGCAGAATGTGACCAAGTGTGTTCTCTTGTACTTTCAACAAGCAGATGAGGATCTTATGTTCCTTTCATGACAATCACATACACAATAGGAAAGAGATTTGTTGAATTCATTCTCACTTATAAAATGGGAGGAGAGGGGTAACTGCACCATCATACTCCGAATGAATCTCTGAATTACCTTTATATTAGACAGTTGAGGCAGGATTAAGTTATAATGAGAAGAAACAGAGATGCATTAACCACAACATGTGACCCTTATGGCAAAATGCTAGAGTCAAATATGGACCCACCCTCCTTCTATTCTTTCCATCTTTTTTTTAATTAGAAGGAAAAGATCAATTAATAGGATCAAAATATAGGGTTTTAAATAAAAAAATTACAAATCCTGTATGATTACATGATTTTTTATTTTAACTGTCAGTGAAAAGAGCCCTGAAAGGCAGATCTATGCCAGACATAATAGTGTGAAATGAATAGAACCAGGTTGGTGCTGATATATTCAGAAGTTGAACATTATATATACACTCATATATATATGAAATTTCTGAGCTGTCGTTACACATCTTAAAAATATGTATCTAAGATAATTAACATAACCTATGAATAAACTGTATGTACTCCAGAGAAGAAAGAATAACTGCATGCTAATTGTCGAGTCTGTGACTTTCAGGCACTGCATTTTCAGTTACTGATGTTTCAAAAAGTATTGGAACATAGAAAGTAATAGCGGACATTGTGATTATATTTTAAAGTGGAGGAGAGCTTGAAAATTACAACGTTTGTTAAATTCTTCTTACTGAGGAGCTGATGGAGCAGCCTCTGTCACAACTGTGTTGTGAATTTGTTTTATCAGCAGGCTACATCAGCACTGCTGGGCTGTAAAACAAAAAGTAATTGCCTGTGTGTTGTTTTTTACCAATTCTGCAGGGTATCAGCAGTGGGTCAGTGGAGCAGCTGTTACACAACATGCACATAGTGACATGGACAACATTCTGAAGACCACAGAAATGAAAAGATTCTGTTTCATTTTGAGGGAGGAGACTAAAAAACATTGCCTCATGCAGTTATTTTCATGATTTTGTTGCAAAAATTTCTTGGAGAAAGAAATGTTGCCAAATTACTTTGAACATGAAATGACCCATAAAGTCTTTGAATCCTTCAGGCAACTGAAATATTAGTTTACCCGCTTGAAACTTCACAAGCCTGCTGCTGTTGTAAACTAGCTGGATACTGTACATATACTAGATGCACAGTGTATATGAAACACATGAAGATCCTTTCCATTTTCAGATTGTGTTAGTCTTTTCTATATCACAAAGTCAGAGTCAAATCCTGCAGGTCTTTACTCATTGCCATACTCCTTACTCATGTCTATAGTCCTGTTGCCTTGACCACTGGTATGAATACGTGTGTGCAGGATCAGGTCCTTATACAATACCATTTAGAACTGTATCCTACTATGACTTGTATCTCCTAAATACAAACCACATACAGCATAATTTATATGGAAAAATGGCAATGGCTAACAATTTAAGTCACGTGATTGGGATATAAAACTGATATTCATTAGAATTGTTATGTAGTCATGAGGGTTGCAATGTTTCTGACATCATATAATACTCTTGTTTGATTTCATAGTAGGTGGTGGCCATGCATTTGTGAAATTATTCCAGCAAAAGAGGCATTCAGGGATTTGCTGGTGACTCACACACATTCTAAAAGAACCCTGCATCGCAACTAACACAACATTTCTTCTGAGGTCTAACTGCCTGTGCATTCAGTCAAGCAGAGCTTGTTAGAATAACTGTATTAGTGCCATCTGGTGACTCCCAATAAGATTCTAGAGACCAGATCCTTCAACTTTACTCAGTCTTTCGTGAGGCAAAACTCTCATTGACCTCAATGAGAGTTTTACCAAAGTCTACTCAACACCCCATTGAAAATGGCTGCCAGGGCCAGAGAGCTATTTACATTAGTGCTCCCAATGTTTTTGACTCTGGAGCAGGTGAAGTGGTATTAAGGTGGGAATTTTTTGTGAAAATTCTTTACTGTACACAAGGCTATAGAATGGCACCCACAATATATGGTAAAGAGCTTTGTGGAAGGCCTAACTGCAAAGTGTTATGGGAAAAGGAAGGACTGGATTTATCAGTTCCAGTGGCACAGTTAGAGATCCTGGAAACACAGCAAACAGCACTCAATCAGTTACAGAGATGGAACCATGTGGAAGATTAGATCTCCTGCAGAGCAGCATGCTGTTTAGGTTCACTGGTTATTAACCAGTTATGAAGCATGTGGTATGTGAATATAAACACTGTTTTTAGTAACTATGCCACTAACCAGTAAGTGGCATGGAAAGGGGCCAGAGTCAAGGCTGACACATGCTGGTGAAGTAAAGTGGGGACGCTTACATTTATTTTTTATGTTATTGTCATTGTTAGGGCACTCATAACTGAAGTATCGGTGAACATTTCAGTCATTAATGAACTCAGGTAGGGAAGCTTTATTGTTCACATTTTACAGATGGGGAATTTGAAGATACTGAGGACTACATTTGGAAAAGTGGCCTCTAATTTGGAGGCTGCACATTTTGTGCTTCCAAACTTAGACACAAAGGCCAAAATCTTCAAATCTGGATGTATAAATTAGGCTCCTAAATCCATGTTCACCTAATAAGAAGCCTGATTTCCTGAAGTTCTGGGTATTCTCAAATCCATTGAACTCAGTGGGAGTTGCAGGTACTCAGGGCCTTTGAAAATCAGGGCCTACATTTAAGTAATAAAGTTGGATGCTTTGGGGTGTCTCCATTTTTAAGGCTGCTTTGAAAGTTTAGGTCAAAGTAACTCATCCACATTCACACAAGAAGAACACAGCAGAGTCAAGAATAAAACCCAAATCTCCTGGTATTTCCAGTCTGGTCCCAGAATTACACAGCCATCTTTCTGTCCAGTCCTAAACCTAGTCTCTGATTAAATGGAGAATTATAACCTGCAATGCTGACAGTCTGGCATTTTTCACGAGCACTTAAGAAAAGAGTCAGTATGCAAGAAACTGGAGTATGCAGTTTCCTCTCAGGAACTTTCACCTAAAGGGCAGCCCAACAATGTAGGGTGTTGTTAAAGGAATTGGTCAGCTACTCAGCAACACAAAGGAACTCCTTTAGCTCCACTATACACCCATGTGTGCACATCTGGATCCCTGCTCAGGTACTCAAGCACACATAGGGTATGTCTACGCTACGGGATTATTCTGATTTTACATAAACTGGTTTTGTAAAACAGATTGTATAAAGTCGAGTGCATGCGGCCACACTAAGCACATTAATTTGGCGGTGTGAGTCCATGGTCCCAGGCTAGCGTCAATTTCCGGAGCGTTGCACTGTGGGTAGCTATCCCGTAGTTATCCCTAGTTCCCACAGTCTCACCCGCCCATTGGAATTCTGGGTTGAGATCCCAATGCAAAAACAGTGTAGCGGGTGATTCTGGGTAAATGTCATCACTCGATCCTTCCTCCGTGAAAGCAATGGCAGACAATCATTTCGTGCCCTTTTTCCTGGATTGCCCTGGCAGACTCCATGGCAAGTCAACCATGGAGCCCGTTTTGCCTTTTGTCACTGTCACCATATGTGAACTGGATGCTGCTGACAGACACGGTACTGCAGTGCTACACAGCAGCATTCATTTGCCTTTGCAAGGTAGCAGAGATGGTTGCCATTTGTATTGCACCGTCTGCCATTGTAAATTGGTGATGAGATGACTGTTATCAGTCGTTCTGTACTGTCTGCTGCTGTCATGCATGCTTCTGGCTGGCCTCACTGATGTCAGCTGGGTGCACATGGACAAAAATGGGAATGCTCTCCGGGTCATTCCCTTCTTTATGTTTTGTCTAAAAATAGAGTCAGTTCTGCCTAGAATATAGGGCAAGTGTACTAGAGAACCACAGAGCACAGCTGCTCCTTGTCACAGCCCCAGAGATCCCGCAGAAATGATGAGCTGCATGCTATTCTAGGGAGTGCCCCTGCAACAACCCCACCGGTTGCTTCCCTCCTCCCCCAACCCTTCTGGGCTACCGTGGCAGTGTCCCCTCATTTGTATGATGAAGTAATAAAGAATGCAGGAATAAGAAGCACTGACTTTTTAGTGAGATAAAATGAGGGGGAGGAAGCCTCCTGCTGCTATGATAGTCTAGGCAGTACAGAATCTTTTCTTTAGACATGAAAGTGTGTGTGTGGGGGGCTGATAGAGCTCAGCCTCCAGTTGCTATGATGAAGACGGTTACCAGCCGTTCTGTACCATCTGCTGGGAATGACCAGGAGGCATTCCCATTTTTACCCAAGTGCCCCCGACCGACCTCATAGAGGCCAGCCAGGAGCACTTACAGGCTGAGGATGACGATGGATAGCAATCATATTGTACCGTCTGCGACTGGGAAGGGGATGCTGGTGTTCAGCGCTGCAGCACCCCATCTACCAGCAGCATGCAGTAGACATAGGGTGACACTGAAAAAAGGCAAGAAATGTTTTTTTTCCCTTTTCTTTTGGGAGGGGAAGGGTGTAAATTGACAACATATACCCTGAAACACTTGGGAAAATGTTTTTGACCCTTCAGGCATTGGGAGCTCAGCCAAGAATGCAAATACTTTTCGGAGACTGCGGGGACTACGGAATAGCTGGAGTCCTCAGTATCCCCTCCCTCCCTCCATGAGCGTCCATTTGATTCTTTGGCTTTCCGTTACGGTTGTCACACAGCACTGTGCTATGGCCTCTGTCTATCATAGCCTGGAGATTTTTTCAAATGCTTTGGCATTTCATCTTCTGTAATGGAGCTCTGATAGAACAGATTTGTCTCCTCATACAGTGATCAGATCCAGTATCTCCCGTACGGTCCATGCTGGAGCTCTTTTTGGATTTGGGACTGCATTGCCACCCGTGCTGATCAGAGCTCCATGCTGGGCAAACAAGAAATGAAATTCAAAAGTTCGCGGGGCTTTTCCTGTCTATCAGGCCAGTGCATCCGAGTTCAGATTGCTTTCCAGAGCGGTCACAATGGTGCACTGTGGGATACCGCCTGGAGGCCAATACCTTCGATATGCGGCCACACTAACCTTAATCCGACACGGCAATACCGATTTCAGCGCTACTCCTCTCGTCGGGGAGGAGTACAGAAATTGGTTTAAAGAGTCCTTTATATCGATATAAAGGGCCTCGTTGTGTGGACGGGTGCAGGATTAAATCGGTTTAACGCTGCTAAATTCGGTTTAAATGCATAGTGTAGACCAGGCCATAGAATCACAGAAGCATAGGGTCAGAAGGGACCACAAGATTCATCTTGTCTAACTCCCTGCCAAGAGGCAGGATTTGTTGCGTGTAAAATGTATTTTTTAAAAATCTACCTGCTGACCCAAGGTATCTGCTCTTTTTTGGCTATTCTTAATCCTGCTTTCCTGCTTTTTTTCACCACACCACTGAATGCCCTTTTCCAGTAAAAAAAATCTAGCTGTTCTTTGAATACAAGTATATACTCTTTCTGCTTATGACCTTCCCTAATAACTTATTCTACATGCCAGTGGATTCCATAACTACCCTTTGTAGAGAGCAGTTTCTGCCAGGATAGGGAAAAAATCTCTCCTTTGTGGTCACTGGATAACCTTTCATCATGCAGAGGAGAAAATATTACTTAATATTTTAAAAGTTTAAACAAAACTGGAGCTTCTAAAGCTTATTCCAGGCCCTAAAAAATTCATAAAACAGAACCAAAGATGATGCAACTTTGCAGATGCAACACATACATCCTCCAGCTCACCCATGCACACTTAAGCATGTATATATACATTTGCATTTAATGAATACATGTACTGGTACAGGTAACAGAATATCTTCTGGTTTTAATTAAAAACAGATAAAAAGCATTTTACTTCAAGAAGACTTTTAATCCGTGGAGTTAATAAATCAATGTGTAGTTTTTCAGCTCATCACATGCTAGAAACAGTTCTTATACTCATGAATAAATCAGTCTGTGTTGCTTTGTATGTGACAAGATGTTTATTCCTAAGCAGGCAATGTTCTATACAAAATAACCAGTCCAAGTACAAATATGAAATCATGTTTAATCTGAGCTTTCAGAAGACAAACTAAAAGGGCAGTAGAATGTGTGATCTGCATAGAAAATGAAGTTATTTTCCTTTCCCTGCTTCCCCCGTTTTCTCTATTGGAAAATGTAATTTGAAGTCAGGTAACTCATGCAAGCCAAAGGGAAAAGGACCACTAATCCAAAAGACACTGTCACATGATATATTTAAGGAACGGCATGTTTGTAGAGAAGTTCTCTGAACAGTTAGTGTCTCTAGATTTTGAAAGCAAATTACTAAATGGACGGAGTTGTAGCTACAAACTTGTCATGAGCTGAACTGCAGACAGGGAATTCCACATCTATCTGCACACAGACACACGGCCCATGAGGCTGTAAAACAGGATTTTTTTCTTTTTACAAAAGGGATTATAATATTATTAGGGTATTGTAGTATCGATTATGACCATGGCTTGGTTATAGTGTGAGTCTCTAGGCTCTGACCCTGCAGTAAGCTAGCCAATATTGATTATATGATTTGGACATAGTTTATGTCCAGTACTTTGTCAACTAAATCAGCCGTTCCCTTATTAGGTAGGGAACAGATTGATGCTATTTAGATGGAAGGCCAGCATTTGAAGTTCTTTATGTGTGTGTGTGTGTGTGTGTGTGTGTGTGTGTGTGTGTGTGTGTGTGTGTGTGTGTGTGTGTGTGTGTGTGTGTGTGTGTGTGTGTGTGTGTGTGTGTGTGTGTGTGTGTGTGTGTGTGTGTCCTGGATATGTTTAACTATAAACAAGATCTTGAGAATATTAATAGGCTAAAGAGTTCTATGTATCGAAACCCAGACAACTAGAATGCACAATGTATTTGCATAAAGGTAACGAGATTTTAAATTTGCATGCCACTGGTAGCCACAAAAGGAAAATCTTGACAGTATTTATAATGTACTCATTGATACATTTTCAGATGAAATCCTGACTCATTCATGGTAGCTGATCTCCTTTTAAATCATGATGTTTTAGTACTTTCTGTCTGTAAATGATGCTTTGAAAACATCAGCTTGCAGTAGTTTCATAATGCAAGGGATTCAGTGACAGAAAATACTTGCATCTAGGTTTTCACAATTTAGCCTTATTTTTTAAACTAGAAAAATCCCTTTCTGCATTAATTGCCATTTCCACTACAGAGTTTACAGCATTGCATTGGGTTGCTGCTGTAATTAATTCTTCCCCTTCCCAGCGTATGAAATGCCGTGCAGACAGTTATTAAAGTGAAAACTTGTACAGAGACAAAAATACAAAGGTTGATGCATAAACATGAATAACTGCAGTGTTATTTAATCAAGTAGGAAGTGGTGGTTTCTCTGCAGCTTGAGGTCTTCAAACCAATTTTGAGGATTTCAATAACTCGGTCCTGGGATAGGGGTTGTTATAAAATTGGATGGGTGGGGGTTCTGTGGCCTGCCTTGTGCAGGAGGTCAGACTAGATGATCAGATTGGTCCCTTCTGACCTATGAGTCTAAGAGAATAAGGCTATTCTGAGGAGGGATTATCCTGTGATCAGAACAGAGGATGGGGAGTCTGGGCTTCTAGGTTCAATTCCCAGTGTGCTACTGACCTACTGTGTGATCCAAGATATGTCACCGATCCATGCCTCAGTTTACCCATCTATACAATAGGGATAATAATACTCACCTCAGAGAGTTTTGCTGTGAAAATGACTGAATGTTTGCAAAGTTCACTTAATATTTCAAATAGAAGATGCCATATGAATGCTAAGTATTTAAAATAATAATAATGCCATCATTAGGTAGTACACAGCTGTGGTCTAGCAACTGAATGTGCTAGAAAGTTTCTGCTAATATACTTCAATCAACAACAAATGGAATAATGAGTTTACTCACATGCAAAACTAACCTATTACTACAGAGTTTTAAAAATCTATATAGACCCTATGATATGGCATAGAGGCCCCAGCTGATCAGCAGAAGCAGGGAGTTAACTTCCACCTCAGATCTCCCACAGCTGCTCGGGGTAGGGTAAGGAAGCAGGCTAGGGACTGAAGGCCCAAATCAGGCTCTCAGAGGAGATCCAGGGAATGCTACATAAAAGCAGCCTTCTGTCTGCTACTCAGAGCTCTTGGCTTTACATAGGGTTTTCCTAGAGTGTTAGGCTCTTTCTGCTTGTGTATTAATGCTTTCATACCTTACAGCATGTTAGCCCTTGAGCATGAAAAGCCATGGGGAGAGAGATGCTGTTGGTGAACGATGCCATAATGTTGCTAGCTCAGGTGACCCACTCTGCTAGTACATACCATATATCTCTCAAAGAAAAATTAGCTGGTAACTACTGTAAATGGGCTGGGAGTGGGATCATATAGTCTAACCTCTCACACATTCTGGGCTTAAGTAGGCGCATCGTTAGCTTCTTGTCCAGAGAAGCTCCCCATGATGTACTGGCTGATTTTGCCCACAGTGTTAGTTACCGAAGTCTAACTGCTCTTGCCATATTAGTGATTATTATCCCTTTGCTGTGGATGTACCTTGTGTTACTGCTGGATGTACACTGTGGAGGGAAAGTGATAGCAGGCTGACACATACAGCACTGCTTCTTAGCAGTATTCAGAAACCGAGCCACTGGTGTTTTGTACCAAGTGGTGCTTCAATGACTGCTTATTAGTTATAGTCCTTTGCCCTGTGTGGCCCTTCATATTGGTAAGATAGGATGTTGAGGGAATGGTAGGTAACAAGACTGGCAGTGTTCTATTGGACCCCACAGAGCCAACATGCCTGAACTTCATGTAATAAGCTTGGCCTGGCAAATAATAAGGTGAAACGTCACATTTTCATCTAGTTTGTATATTTTATTCCTGCTGTAAAGTGGGTGCAGCATTCAGAATGCACTGGAGAGACATCAGTGCAAAGTCTGGCTGTATCTCAGATTATCAACAATTCTGTGATTTTGCATGGTTGGTGATATGAAAAATATCTGAAAAGTCCAGCAGTGTAAGAGAGATTGTCACAGCACATTATATTAACATGAGAAATGGGCATGCACCATTTAAAATTAAGGTGTCCTTATGGTGATATTGTTGAGATCTAACCTGATGAATTGCTGAAATATATTGATCATTAAACTATGGTGACCACCAGGGGGAAAAAAAATCCTGCCTTTATGTCACATGGTGGCTGGCCTCTTCATGGGAAAATGGGGCCTCAGCCCTACCTGGGACAAGATCAGCTCACCTCTCCAGGTGGGAAAATGATTTTGGATATGTGATTAACTCAGGCCAAGTCTGGGGAGATAAGGAGTGATGCCTGTGGTAATATCTGGGGAATGGAGCTTGAGTGGGACATAACACTCCAGCTAGTCAGGGCTGGGAGTGCCACCTGGAAGGAGGTCACTAGTGGAGTCCCTCAAGGATCGGTTTTGGGTCCGATCTTATTTAACCTTTTTATTACTGACCTTGGCACAAAGAGCGGGAATGTGCTAATAAAGTTTGCGGATGACACGAAGCTGGGGGGTATTGCTAACACGGAGAAGGACAGGGATACTATTCAGGAAGATCTGAACCACCTTGTAAACTGGAGTAATAGAAATAGGATGAAATACAATAGTGAAAAGTGCAAGGTTATGCATTTAGGAATTAATAATAAGAATTTTGGTATACGTTGGGGGCGCATCAGTTGGAAGCGACGGAGGAGGAGAAGGACCTTGGGGTACTGGTTGATAGCAGGATGACTATGAGTCGCCAATGTGATACGGCTGTTAAAAAAGCAAATGCGATTTTGGGATGCATCAGGCGGGGTATTTCCTGCAAGGATAAGGAGGTGTTAGTACCGTTATACAAGGCGTTGGTGAGACCACATCTGGAATACTGTGTGCAGTTCTGGTGTCCCATGTTCAAGAAGGATGAATTCAAACTGGAACAGGTTCAGAGACGGGCTACAAGGATGATCCGAGGAATGGAAAAACTGCCTTATGAAAGGAGACTCAAAGAGCTTGGCTTGTTTAGCCTGGCCAAAAGAAGGCTGCGGGGGGATATGCTTGCTCTATATAAATATATCAGGGGGGTTAACGTTAGGGAGGGAGAGGAATTATTTAAGTTTAGTACTAATGTAGGCACGAGGACGAATGGGTATAAACTGGATATTAGGAAGTTTAGACTTGAAATTAGACGAAGGTTTCTAACCATTAGGGGAGTGAAGTTCTGGAACAGCCTTCCGAGGGAAGTAGTGGGGGCAAAAGACTTTCCTGGCTTTAAGACAAAGCTTGATAAGTATATGGAGGGGATGTTATGATAGGATCGTTAATTTGGGCAATTGATCTTGGATTACCACCAGATAGGTCTGCTCAATGGTCTGCGGGGAGATGTTGGATGGAATGGGAACTGAGTTACTGCAGAGAATTCCTTCTTGGGTGCTGGCTGGTGACTCTTGCCCACATGCTCAGGGTTTAGCTGATCGCCATATTTGGGGTCGGGAAGGAATTTTCCTCCAGGGCGGATTGGCAGGGGCCCTGGAGGTTTTTCGCCTTCCCCTGCAGCGTGGGGCACGGGTCGCTTGCTGGTGGTTTCTCTGCAGCTTGAGGTCTTCAAACCAATTTTGAGGATTTCAATAACTCGGTCCTGGGATAGGGGTTGTTATAAAATTGGATGGGTGGGGTTCTGTGGCCTGCCTTGTGCAGGAGGTCAGACTAGATGTTCAGATTGGTCCCTTCTGACCTATGAGTCTATGAGTCTATGAGAGAAGCCTGGAAAGCTGCAGTTGGTCTGAGAAAGTAGCTATAGGTCAGTGCTCCAGGGATGAAGGCTGGTTCCAGTAGGGAGTAAAAGTGATTGTTTGGTTATAACTGGGCTAGGTGGTCCTGACTCAGAAGGAGAATGAGCTACTTGAATGACAACCAGGGACTGGAGCAGGGAGAAGGCAAAGAAAGGCAAGCCAGGTTTTGTGTCTTCCCATCTACCTGCTTTGATAGCAGAAAGAGACAGTCCCTCAGGGAGAAGGGGCTGGGGCTGTCTGGAGTCTGGGCAGAAGAGATTTTATTTTTTCTTTATTTGGACTCTCATAAAATAGAACCCCAGCATGGAACTTCTGTCCCATACCTTTCAGACTGGAGTTGTTAAGGGGCCCTGAGCAGGGGAAACTGGGGTGCTGCTGTGTCACGCCAGCCTTGAGGGAGGGAGAGTGTGTGTGGCAAGTGCCCTATTGTACTTCACCATGATCGTATCACATTGCACAAGTAAATGTAACGTGAGGATTTTGTGGTTTGCTCTGAATCATCCAGCTTTGGGGCACGGTTAGAGACAGGATGCTGAGCTAACTAAATTGTTGATCTTTTCTGGCATGGGAACTCCTATAGACATGGTCTCTCCTCTTGATTGTAGCCAAAAATAGAAAGCACAAGAACATTCATTCTCCTGGTATTTCTAACCCAGCTGTTAAAACCAGAATTCCCAAGGGATTTTGGGACCTAGGAGGTTGAGCTAAATGTAGACAAAAAGGATGCTTTTGGGTGGCAATTGATCACTATCAAAAATATTATGAAAGTATTTTTACAGAAGAAAACCAAAATAAATGTCTTGAGGATCTCTCATGAGGAGGATAGTTTTGCACAGAAAGTGATGTCAGTAAAGCAAAATAATATATGCACTTCAAATGATTTAGAATAACCAGGCCTTTGGCTCTCTCTATATATCATGTCAAAGATTGACTCAGATCTGTAGTGGAAAGAAAATCCCTATAGATGTATTTGTTTTCAAATTCCTTTGGGGAAGAATAACTATTTTGAAGACCCCTGGCCCTTCCTCATGTGTGTTTAAAAACAAATGTCTGGCCATAAGTCATTTGGGAGTGCTGTTGCCAATGTAGCACTTGCACAGGGTCCTGGTACAGAGAAGCAGCAAATGCTCTTCAAAATGTCACTGGCCCAGATATTAATTTAAAAGATGCTGTCAGCCAGCTCATGAGCGTAATCTGAAGAAACTGACCTAAAAATGTTGCTTTTCCCCTTGTACCTTTTCATGATCTGCCTGCAGTTCAGGGGAGGTCGTTGAACCGCCAGTAACCTACGCTCTTGCATGTGAGTGGAGCATAAGAGTGAGGCCTGAAAAACAGTTTGTGGAAGTATTAACTGCCTGAAGGAAGGAAAAAGGATGGGACTTGAACCTAGGTGTAACTGGGTGACAACAATGACATTGTTTGTTTGTTTGGGTTTTTTTTACACAGGGCCCCATAAAATCTTAATCCTGTCATGTGAGGGAAGGGAAGTAGATTAACCGTGAAATAATTCATACCAAAGTACATCCACTAGAACAGTTACATGCTTTCCTAACAAACGAGCTGAGAGTCTACACTCCAGAAATTCAAAATGAGAGTGAGCATTAGTTTTCAAAAAGACTTTAGTGTGAAATGGAGCATAATGTACCTGAGAGAGGATGTGAAGAACATAACAGCATATGTGACAAAAGGAATTCAAGCCAGGTGGCATATGCTTTAGGAGGATCCAAACTTAGGCCCTGCCCTCCTCCGTTGCTGTCTCAGGTTGGGAGTGCAGACCTGGGGCCTGAACACATCTTCTGATACCAATGGGACTCTGTCTATTGCCTTGAATAGGCTTTGGATCAAGCCCATGCTTGGCTTCATTGGAGGGGGGAGATTTCTGCCCTCCCACCCCTCCTGTCTGGCGATGCACAGAATAATGTTGATGGCTTTGGAAGGAGCAAGGCTGAGCACTTCTCACCCATCTTTCTTGCCAAAGTGGTGCTAGGCTTTTGAAGTTAGTGACTGGAAAGTAAAAGGGGAGAGGAAATGAAAAGGACTCCCAAAGCTCGCCTTCTCCCACTACCCCATCTGTGCCCTCCCCCAGCAAAGCCAAACCAAAGTATGCTATCACATTATCAATATTCCCAACTATCATAACCTAGTCCCAGATTTGGACCTTAGCGTCCAAAATATGGGGGTTAGCATGAAAACCTCCAAGCTTAGTTATCAGCTTGGACCTGGTAAAGCTGCCACCACCCAAAAAATTAGAGTGTTTTGGGGCACTCTGGTCCCCCCAAAAACCTTCCCTGGGGACCTCAAGACCCAAATTCCTTGAGTTTCACAACAAAGGGGAATAAACCATTTCCCTTCCCTTCTCCCTTCCAGGTATTCCCTCCCTGGGTTCCTGGAGAGATAAACAGAAGCAAACTCCGTAAATCTAAACAGAGGGATTCCACCCTCCCCATTTCCAGCCTTGGAAAACAGAAGTACCGAGAGCTAATCTCTCTTCCCCCCTCACCCAGAGGGAATGCAAAGTCAGGCTAGTAAATCTAACACACACAGATTTCCCCCTGACTTCTTCCTCCCACCAATTCCCTGGTGAGCACAGACTCAATTCCCTGGAGTTCCCCACTAAAGAAAAACTCCAACAGGTCTTAAAAAGAAAGCTTTATGTAAAAAGAAAGAAAAATACATAAAAATGGTCTCTCTATATTAAGGTGACAAATACAGGGTCAATTGCTTAAAAGAAATATGAATAAACAGCCTTATTCCAAAAGAATACAATTCAAAACACTCCAGCAACTACACCATGTAAATACAAAAGAAAAAAACAATAACCCCTATTGTTTTTATGATCTCTGTACTCACTACTTGGAAACAGAAGATTAGAAAAGCAGGAAATAGAGAAATCCTTCCCATAGCTGAGAGGGAGAGATTCAAGACAAAGAACTCAGACACAACCTCCCTCCACCCAGACCTGAAAAAGTCTGGTTTCCTGATTGGTCCTGTGGTCAGGTGCTTCAGGTTACTTTTTTTCAGGTGAAAGAGACATTAACCCTTAGCTATCTGTTTATGACACCAACATCCTGCTGTTTGTTCCAGCAGAAAACCCTGTTATCTTTGCTATCTAATAGCAGAAAAACATGGCATGACCTACAACTGTTGAAACGTATATAATAATATCTGAATGTAGACAATGGAAGAAATGCTGCAACAACCGCTGATGTTAAGTAGTCTTACCTCAGGGACGTGGTCAGTGTTCTGCTCTGGTTTACCACGTACACCTCTACCCCGACATAATGCGACCTAATATAACATGAATTCAGATATAATGTGGTAAAACAGTGCTCCAGGGAGGGTGGGAGCGCTGCACACTCCGGTGGATTAAAGCAAGTTCGATATAACGTGGCTTCACCTATAACCAGTAAGATTTTTTTGGCTCCCGAGCACAGTGTTATATTGGGGTAGAGGTGTACTACAATGCATGAAGAGAAAACTGTTGCTATTTGCACATACGTTAGCATCTGGTCAGATAGCAGGTAGCTTCTGGTGTTCTTCCTTCAGTTTTTTTAAACTCAGATTCTGAAGTGTGCATCCATCCTCTCTGACCATCTTCTTTAGAGTCAGATGTAGCCTCTAATTGTCATCTTCATTCTTGCACCATCCATGAAAAGATTCCTCACTGTTAGGCACAGGCATATCACCCTTTTAACACTACAGGATCTAGCTTTTTCCTATGACATTAAATTGACCTTTAATTGTTTTGTTCCATTTGCACAGATGGATAGGATTTTGTTCTGTATTTTCAACAAATCATTTTATTCCCAAATAAGAAATCATTTCAAACTGAAGGTAGGTCATAAATAAATGTCCATTTAAAAAGAAACAGGAATAATGGGAAATTGATAAGATACTAAACCTTGATTTTCAATGATACCCCAGCTTTTAAGTGCCTAAGTAACTTTTGAAAATGAGATTTAGGCTCAAAATTAAGCTTGGTCTACACTAAAAAGTTAGGTCGACCCAGCTATGTTGCTTAAAGGTGTGAAAAATCCACACCCCCGAATGACATAGTTAAGTCGACCTGATCCCTGATGTAGACAGCCCTAGGTTAACAGAAGAATTCTTCAGTTGACCTAGGTACCACCTGTTGTGGAAATGGGTTATCTGTGCTGACAGGAGAACCCACCTCTCTGTCAGCATATGTAGTGTCTAAACTGAAGCAACATTTCAAATGTAGACAAGCCCTCAGACACTTTTGAAAACTTTACCCCAAGGTCCAGAGTCTGTCAATTTCTGATGAATGAGCTGTCACATTGTGTTCAGTGGGAGTACTCACAGAAGAAGGCACTTCACAATGTGAGTAAGGATGGCAGAAAGTAGCCTCAAATCAAAGTTCTCCTTCATTAGTTTTCAGTACCATCAAATATAGACCTGAAATCAAATCTCAAGAAAAATTAAAGTTCCAGGGTTTAAACTATTTTATTAAACAGTTTGTTTTATAAATGATTTTAAATTATCTGAATTATTCCTCTTACCTGACAAAGAACTGGGCACCTCATTACTTTTTCCTCTTACATATTGATAACGTAGTCACATAATGAACCATTTCTTCCTCTGATTGAAACATGGTAACTGCCGATGGAAACAATAGGCTGCAGCAAAAGCCTATTCATAAAACTGAACACACAGAAACTTCTTTGTGCCTAGTAGTGCTTCTGAAAGCATCTTCCAGAGCAAAATGAGAGGAATGTTTGGATTTCTTGGCTACCGTGGAAGTTAGACAAGGTAGCTGTGTAATGCTACCTGACTGCTGAACCCTTTGGACACTTAGGCTTTGCGTAGCTGAAAATTAGACACAGACTTTGTCATTGGCTGACAAATAAACTTTGCTGCTTTAATATTTCTACTAAAGGAAAAAGAATTGTGCCATCTGCTCTGTGTTTGTCATTTTTCTGCCTGAGTGGCAATGAAGTAAAACCCCTTCATTAGCTCAAATCCAGTTAAAGAATTAAGTGCATAAAATGTCATTCATTGATGGGCGGTTTGCTAGTTCTGATGCCAGAGATTTTGTGGTCAGCATTTTACAGAGAAAGTTCAAGTTCATTAATGTCGGCATTTATCTGTTTCTAATAATGAATATGGCTGTCTGATTAGTCAGTCATTCTGCCCCCATTCTGAGATTTCTGGGCTCGGTTTTTCTTCTTCTTATTAGCATATGACTCACAATTTTCATGTTTAAGGGTTTGGGCAAAAGCCTTCATCAATTAAAATAAAATTTCGAATCTCTGGGTCTTCCTGGGTGGAGGTTATAGCTAAAGACAGAGCTGGAAGGAGATACCCAATTCTGTGGGCCAGATCATTGGCCCTCGTGCCATCCCCTTTGCATTGTTCCAGTGGCACAAAGAGGCCACAAAGGTGCATGAACCAGGAAGCTGAGGATTATCCCAGTCAGTGGTCACTCTGGTTTATGCCCATTTGTCGCTCTTAAATGGCATTCCCATTTAAGAGAAACAATACTAATAGTGATGGCACTGACTGGTGAGCTTCATGTTACTGGGCATGCACTGGGGTTATCAGGGAGGCACAACAGGAGAAATTGATCCTGCTGTCTGCTCAGTGCAAACAGCAGAGACGCATGCATGTCACAAGTCATGATGGCCCAACCTCTGTAACTGGCATGAAAGATCAAATGAACAGCTAGGGACAGGCAGTGGTGAAACACTTTCTGCAGATATATTAGCTGGACAGTGACTGAGGGCTGTTGCTAGAGGAGCAAATGGACAGAACCTCCCTAGAGTGAGATACGCACCCATTAGTCACCATAACATATCCCACTTGATACAACTATCATTCCCCTTAAGTAAAGACATTGGGCCTAATCTCTGTGTCTGTCCATGTGGTGCTTGGTGCAGGGCCTTGAGAGCAGGGGAAAATAAGGCTTTAAGCCATCTCCCCCAATCCTGGAGCTAGTTAAGGGATAAAACAGACCCTGGTATAATTTAGAGCAGCCTAGTGCCACTCTAAATTATGCTAGTGACAGCAGTCCACTCTCTTTTCCCCTGCTCCTTACCCTTATATCTTAGGGGCATGACTGGTGATTTAAATCACTGAGGATTCTCCTGAGGACAGAAGAATCCTGCCTACCATTCTGGTACAGTTATCTATCCCTTTGGCACTGCCAGAGCCATGCCAAAGGAATGGAGGTAAGGGCCAGGATCTTTTCTGTTGCTCCTGTGTGTCCTGATTGTAAATTGCTTCCCAGGGAGTTATAATCAGTAAACGGATTTCCTGATTCATTTGAATTCACAACTAGGGCCCACTTCTAAAGCATCAAACTGGTAATCATAGGTAAGAACCCCATGCTTCATTTCTGCACATCATTGTCAGACAGTGGAGTGGTACTAATTCCTCCATGATAAGGCTAAAACATTTTCCAATTATACACTCAATCTTTATTCCTACCTCTACATTTTACTAAAACCAAACCTATTCCATATGACATAGCTCATCCCAGTGTAAAATTTTTCTGGGTAGTTATTTAGGTGTGATCATGGCCACAGAAACCTTGGCTAGTTTGTAACAAGCTCTAAACTCTCCAGTCATGAGTGGACATTGGCTAAAAGGATCGTCTTAAAGAACACTCCAAGTTGTTGTTAGAATATGTTGACAATGAACATGCTCTGGAGATCACTGCATGGTGAATTTTGTTTCTTTGTCACAGTTTTTCTCCTGGTTCCTGATGTAACCCATTTGAGCATTTATTTTGTGTGTTGGATAATCTTTGAGACAAAATTGTGAAATGACTTGCAATTTTAGAACCTTTTAAACACAAATGACACGATTAAAGAGACCTGAAAAATGTAAAAGAAACAATGCCGAGAAGCAGAAGACTGTCACTAAGAATAGTAAGAGCACTGTGCATTCTTGGAACTTTTGTTGGAGTGCTAGCAGTACAGGATGCATTGGGATTCTCCAGAGAATCTCAGTAATGGGATGTCAGCCTGAATAATGTTTGCTGCAGGCCTTGCTTAGGAATGGGGATTCATTATTCTACATCCTGATTCAAGGCTCACTGATTACAACAAAAAAACCTCCCATTGACTTCAATGTGCTTTTAATCAAGCCTATATTCTATTAGAGTTTCCTAAGTGATTCCTCACTTTCACATCTGATGGATCAAAAAAACAGTGTGTTTGTTTCAGCTAGTACAATAAAGCTATGTAGCTGTGAATCATTCATCCATTTCCTGGAGTATACACATGCTTAAAGGAACCATTTGTTTGGGAAATGGGGGTAAACAATGAAGTTCAAGATCTGAAGTTTCCCGAAGTTCAGGAGTCATCTTAACTGGGCTTTGGGCCAAGACCACTGTCCCAGACAATGTCTGTTAGTGTGGTTTGTCCAATGTATGTGGAGTAAAGATGCTATTAACTATCTCCTTCTTTGGGAAAGCTAAAAAGCATTGAGTATGCAGATCTTTTCTTTAAATAAAATAAAATCACACTTTCAATAAATGAGTCGGATACTCACAGTTTCTTTCATTGTTGAGTAAGTGCAAGGACTTAACAGCAAGAACTTGTGAACATGTTCCATTTGCAATGTGGTTGTTTACCAACGCTGTCTTGTTTTTGAGCAATTGAGAAAAGCTAAACAAACTGAAGCTAGGAGCATGAGCTTCCATGCTGGGAGCTTTCATAAATCTGACAATTGTAAAATAATGGATCTCAGCCAATGTCTTTACGCAAAATTAAGGGAAAAAGAGTTGCAAAGAATATAGGATTACACTCCATGTTTTCTGAGTCACTATTACAGCATAGGGAATCAGAAAGCAAAAGGTTGGTGTGTTTTTGGTTTGTTTGTTTGATATTAAAAACTCAGAAAAGGTTTGACTACTATACAGAATACCAGAGTTCTGTCTCCTCCTGCACTTGTATGACCTTGTATGTAATTGACTTGATTCATGTCTTGCTCATTTGATATTTCCCTCCATAGGATTAGCATTTTTATCTCCAACAACTTGCTGATGTGTTTTATTTCAATAAAAAATAAAACCTGCTAATCTTTTTCTTCCTGTCAAGGCAACAGATAACAGAGCAATTGGTGTAAAATGCTGGGTGCCTCAGATAAAGATTAAGTATATCCAGGAAGGAATCAGGACACCTTATCCCATTGAGCTACCTTAGTGAGCTGGCCTGCACTCACCAACCACCTCTTATAAACAAACCTCAGATGTAGTGGCCAAAGTCAAATGAGAAAACTAGACTTCCAAGTGAAGACAAATAAGGGTTTCTACAGCCAGGGTCTTGTAAACAAAACAAATATACTACATCCAGAGGGCCAAATTTTACCTTTACACCAGTATAAATCCAGGGTGACTTCAGTGATGCCAACTCTGGATTTACACCCATGCAACTGAGAGCCGAATGTGGCCTAAAGACCCTTTTTAATGGATAAATCAAAGTTCTTCTTACAGCCAGTGTACCCAATATCTCAGGGAGAATCTATTCCCTCATACTTCTGTTCTACTGCCACATCATCTTCCTTGTTACACACAGCTTTCCTCTTCTCAGTCATTAGCTGTTCTCAGCTCCAGTCCTCAAATGTTGGGTTCCTTGCAATCCATGATAGCAAGAGGCATTTGCCCTCATTTCCTGTTTAGGAAGAGAGTTGTAGCATGAAGCTTGTGCTTGAGTAGTAGACTATTTACTGAGCATGTGAGCTAGTTACATTATCAGTTGCAAATGGCTTGATTTATTAGCTCATTTTCCTTTAACCTATGTGGTGCTTACAGGCTCCTGTGACAGGAGCATAACAAATCACTAAATAACCTTCTCCCCACAGAAGATTGGCTATGCTCGGTACACACCATTGTGTTACCCTTAAACCTTCTGGTTTGTAGAATGACAGTCTTCCTTCATGGTTTCCTTCACTTTGGGTTGTACTCATCAATTTTTTTGATCTTGTCCTTCAACCTATAGAATGCATCTGTTACTCTTAAATGCTATCTCAGCCATCAGCGCAATATACCCAATCCTCAGTGCGAAAATCCATGTCCAATGACCCTGTCTACTGTAATTTTAAGTGGACTAGAGAAGTAAGTGTATACTAAGCCACTATCACTTCTCAGTAAGATCTAGATAGCAAAATCTCATTCAGAATGAATTCTTTAAGCCTGAATTTCATTCAGGAACTTCAATGTCACACTGAGAATACTTTAGACAGTCTTAAATTAAATTTCTTTTAATATGGGGGAGGAGGTTTGCAGCCTCCCTACTTCCACACATTCACAGAGCTGCCAGGGTGAAGGGGAGGGCAAATTGGTCCCAAGTTGACAGTATGAAGCCAGGGCTGTTTGGCCCATTCTACCTCTCCAGCTGTTACGCTTCTATTCTTTCTTTCATCACTGTCCTGTCTAGCTCCCTCACTCTATTTCACCATAATAACTAGTAAGTGAGGCTGGGATTTCCACATGTTCTGCTTCCTGTGTAATATTTTTGACCTGACTAATGCTCCAGCAGTGGCATAAATTGCCACTCCCCATAGCATATGTTATTGTCACCGTGCCTCAGTGGGTAACTGCTGAGGATGCCAGAATCAGGACAAACTGCTGAGAAATAGAGCAGACTCACCCCAGACTGGAAGTTACTCTATCGTTAGATTATACCAAGCCAGTAACAAAAGTGAACTTCTGTCTTACCACATTAATTAACAAGAAGTCAAAGTTGCAATCTCCATAGGCATTCCAGACCTTGTATCACCACCCAGACTCTGGACTTTATGATGGGTGATTACTGAAAACCAGTTTAATCAAATATAGGGATCTTCTAATCCCATGAGATTAGTCACATAGCCCAGTCAATATATAACTCAGATCTTACCTAAAAAGCACACTAATGCCAACCCTTCAGTGACTAAAAATAAAGGTTTATTAAGAAAGGAAAAAGAGAGTTAATAATGATTAATAGATCATGTACACACAAATAATTGCAAAGTCTTTATATCAGGTTTGTAGCAATGATGGTATAGATTGCTGGTTGTAAAGTCTCTCTGGTATCTTCCAAAGATTGGAAGGTCTTCAGTCCATGGTTCAGAATGCTCCTTTTAGTTGTAAAGCCACCGTCCAGAGAATCAGTCAGGAAAGAGGAAAAATTGAGGTATCTCAGGGGTCTTTAATACCCTTTGCCACGTGCCTGGAAATTTCCTGGCTCAAATTTCCTGGTCACACGAGCATATCACATGTCCTTATATACTTTGACTCACAGAGGCAGCCATTGCCCATATCTGCGCTGAGGCATCCACAAGAGGGCTTACTGGGTGGTATGCATTTCTTCTATGGCCCATTGTTAGACTGAAGTGTCCTTACTGGGCTATCAATCTTAAATAGTCCATTCACAATGGGCTGGCGAGACTGGATGTAAGCTACCTTGTGGGTGTTGCTCTAGTACCAACCACATTTGAGATATAGATATATAACTAATATTCATAACTTCAGATATGATGTTGATAAATGGATTTAAACAGTATAATCTTATTTAGCAAATCATAACTTTTCCGTTGACACCTTGCAACAAATCTTGTACAAAGTATGTCATGTAACTATATAACCATGGCAATATTGATGTAAATGGTCATATTTCAATCCTACAGCATCACAGTTATTGTGAGATGTCACATCCTGAATACTTCTATACCAGAGTTATGACCTCTCATGAATCACAAATCATGAATTTGTTTATTATAACATAGGTTTTCAAGGAAAACTGTACATATCATTGTCCCATCTTGATTGTTTTCCTTCCCACCCTTCTGTCAAACCTACATCTCATCACTGAGAAGAATTGACAAGAAATTCAGAAATTCACAACTTTTGTTCTGCAGGCTTGAATACCATGTTTAAACAGCACATCCAATGCACCAGCTAACAGGAGAACTATTTTAATATAGCATGGATCAGGCATGGGTGCTGTTCATCAGAATAGACTTAGGGAAGTTCTCTGGTTTCTCTATGCATGCCATGCAACATTTTGAAATGTCTTGCCATTTCAAGCAGGTTTGAGCTAAACACGTATTTCATTTGTAGCTCTGTGCTCAAATGTTGAATTTATACTTCACTTGAGTGAAGATTTTCATTTCCAAATGGAAGAAATTACTGCTTTTAGTGGTACAAGAAATCTGTGCAAACTCTTGTGTATAAATAATGCTCTTCTATGTAGATAACAGTATAATTTAATTAGCACTGATTTATGCACCAGAGAGAGGAAAGTTTTTCTCACTATGTCATGGAAGAGACCTTCCCAAGGAGAATGGGGTCCCGAAAGGCTTCAGCAAGTGTTCACAAGCCCTTGGCCTCAGAATTGTTAAACATATTTGTTTAATTTTTCTACATATGACAGCAAAATAGCACACATGAATCTCTCAGCACTAAAGAGTCATAGTACTTACAGATGGTAAAGACTTAGATCACTGAGTTCATTCCCCAAAGGGCAGGAGATAATTCCCCCCAACCTCCCCCATGATATAGGGCAGATATTATTACACACACATGCTGCTCTTTCCCAGAGTTGAAATCATTCATTTACTATTTTAATAAGCTAAACTACACAGGTGTCTCAGTCTGGAGTTTACAACTTCCTTAAAGAGGGATTAGTTTTCTGGAAAGCTTAGTGTATACAACAAATAGAGCATTCCTAGACCAAGTTAGAAAACTTCAGAAAGTGAAATACACAACTTTTTAACATAATGGCTACCTCACGTGGCTCGTTTGGATCCACCTCAAATGCTGCAAAACAAACAAATAAGACAAGAGACTTCTCTGACAGAGGAAACAAGCAAAATTTCAGGTATACAAGACCTGTATTGTGGAATTTTGTTGGAGAGTATCAAAATCAGTCTTACAATCATAGATTGGTAGGACTGAAGGGACCTCGAGAGATCATTTTGTCAAGTCCTCCACACTCTTTCAGGATTAAGTATGATCTAGACCATCCCTGAAGTGTTTGTGTAACCTGCTCTTAAAAATCTCCAATGGCAGAGATTCCACAACCTTTCTAGGCAATCTATTCCAGTACTTAACTACCCTGACAGTTAGGAAGTTTTTCTAATGTCCAACCTACACAACCATTGTTGCAATGTAAGCCCATTGCTTCTAGTCCTATCCTCAGAGGTTAATCAGAACAATTTACCTCGCTCCTCCATGTTACAAATCTTTTATGTACTTGAAAACTGTTGTGTCCCCCCTCAGTCTTCTCTTCTCCAGATTAAATAAACCCAGTTTTTTCAATCTTCCCTGATAGGTCATGTTTTCTAGACTTGTAACCACTTTTGTTGCTTTTCTCTGGACTTTTTCTCCAATTTGTCCATATCTTTCCTGAAATGTGGCCCAGAACTGGACACAGAGTAGAGCAGAAGAATTACTTCTCGTGTCTTGCTTACAACACTCCTGCTAAAACATTCCAGAATTACATTTGCTTTTTTATTTTGCAACAGTGTTGACTCATATTTAGCCTTGTGATCCACTATGACCCCCAAGTCCCTTCCTAGGCAGTTATTTCCCATTTTGTATGTATGCAACTCATTTGATTGTTTCTTGCTAAGTGGCATACTTTGCATTTGTCCTTTACTGAATGTCATTCTATTTACTTCAGGCCATTTCTCCACTTTTTCCAGATAACTTTATTCCCATCCGCCAAAGCACTAGCAATCTCTTCTAGTTTGGTATTGTCTGCAAACTTTATGAGTGTACTGTCTATGTCATTATCTATATAATTGATGAATATATTGAACAGAACCGGATCCAGAACTGATCCCTGCAGGACCCCACTTGATTGCGAACAATTGACAACTACTGTCTGGGAACAGTTTTCCAATCAATCATGCACTGTTTGGAAAACCAGCAAAGTGTCATACAGCTTTATAGTCACTTTCGTAACACAGAGTCAAACTTTACCGAATGACTGGCTTATTGTGTCAACTGAAGTACACATACTGTCTACTTGGAGAGAACAGCACACAGGCACCATCTACACCTAGAAAATAATGGCATATGGTCTCAGTCATGGACTCTGTCTGCAAATTGCTGAACATAGTTTTACCCTACCTACACTAATAGACTCATAGACTCTAGGACTGGAAGGGACCTCGAGAGGTCATCGAGTCCAGTCCCCTGCCCTCATGGCAGGACCAAATACTGTCTAGACAATCCCTAATAGACATTTATCTAACCTACTCTTAAATATCTCCAGAGATGGAGATTCCACAACTTCCCTAGGCAATCTATTCCAGTGTTTAACTACCCTGACAGTTAGGAACTTTTTCCTAATGTCCAACCTAAATCTCCCTTGCTGCAGTTTAAGCCCATTGCTTCTTGTTCTATCATTGGAGGCGAAGGTGAACAAGTTTTCTCCCTCCTCCTGATGACACCCTTTTAGATACCTGAAAACTGCTATCATGTCCGCTCTCAGTCTTCTCTTTTCCAAACTAAACAAACTCAATTGTTTCAGCCTTCCTTCATGGCTCATGTTCTCAAGACCTTTAATCATTCTCGTTGCTCTTCTCTGGACCCTCTCCAATTTCTCCACATCTTTCTTGAAATGCAGTGCCCAGAACTGGACACAATACTCCAGTTGAGGCCTAACCAGCGCAGAGTAAAGTGGAAGAATGACTTCTCGTGTCTTGTTTACAACACACCTGTTAATGCATCCCAGAATCACGTTTGCTTTTTTTGCAACAGTATCACACTGTTGACTCATATTAAGCTTGTGGTCCACTATGACCCCTAGATCTCTTTCTGCCATACTCCTTCCTAGACAGTCTCTTCCCATTCTGTATGTGTGAAACTGATTGTTCCTTCCTAAGTGGAGCACTTTGCATTTATCTTTATTGAACTTCATCCTGTTTACCTCAGACCATTTCTCCAATTTGTCCAGATCATTTTGAATTTTGACCCTGTCCTCCAAAGCAGTTGCAATCCCTCCCAGTTTGGTATCGTCCCCAAACTTAATAAGAGTACTTTCTATGCCAACATCTAAATCATTGATCAAGATATTGAACAGAGCCGGTCCCAAAACAGACCCCTGTGGAACTCCACTTGTTATACCTTTCCAGCAGGATTGGGAGCCATTAATAACTACTCTCTGAGTACGGTTATCCAGCCAGTTATGCACCCCCCTTATAGTAGCCCCATCTAAATTGTACTTTCCTAGTTTATCTATAAGAATATCATGCGAGACCGTATCAAATGCCTTACTAAAGTCTAGGTATATCACATCCACGGCTTCTCCCTTATCCAGAAGGCTCGTTATCCTATCAAAGAATGCTATCAGATTAGTTTGACACAATTTGTTCTTTACAAATCCATGCTAGCTATTCCCTAATACCTTACCACCTTCCAAGTGTTTGCAGATGATTTCTTTAATTACTTGCTCCATTATCTTCCCTGGCACAGAGGTTAAACTAACTGGTCTGTAGTTTCCTGGGTTGTTTTTATTTCCCTTTTTATAGATTGGCACTATAGTTGCCCTTTTCCACTTTTCTGGAATCTCCCCCATCTCCCATGATTTCTCAAAGATAATAGCTAGAGGCTCAGATACCTCCTCTATTAACTCCTTGAGTATTCTAGGATGCATTTCATCAGGCCCTGGTGACTTGCAGGCATCTAACTTTTCTAAGTGATTTTTTACTTGCTCTTTTTTTATTTTATCTTCTAAACCTACCCTCTTCCCGTAAGCATTCACTATATTAGACATTCCTTCAGACTTCTCAGTGAAGACCGAAACAAAGAAGTCATTAAGCATCTCTGCCATTTCCAAGTCTCCCATTACTGTTTCCCCGTCCTCACTGAGCAGTGGGCCTACCCTGTCCTTGGTCTTCCTCTTGCTTCTAATGTATTGATAAAAAGTCTTCTTGTTTCCCTTTATTCCCATAGCTAGTCTGAGGTCATTTTGTGCCTGGCCTTTCTAATCTTGCCTCTGCATTCCTGTGTTATTTGCCTATCTTTGTCCTTTGTAATCTGACTTAGTTTCCATTTTTTATATGATGCCTTTTTATTTTGTAGGTCACGCAAGATCTCGTGGTTAAGCCAAGGTGGTCCTTTGCCACATTTTCTATCTTTCCTAACCATTGGAATAGCTTGCTTTTGGGCCCTTAATAGTGTCCCTTTGAAAAACTGCCAACTCTCCTCAGTTGTTTTTCCCCTCAGTCTTGATTCCCATGGGACCTTACCTATCAGCTCTCTGATCTTACCAAAATCCGCCTTCCTGAAATCCATTGTCTCTATTTTGCTGTACTCCCTTCTACCCTTCCTCAGAATTGCAATCTCTATGATTTCATGATCATTTTCACCCAAGCTTCCTTCTACTTTCAAATTCTCAACGAGTTCCTCCCTATTTGTTAAAATCAAGTCTAGAACAGCATCCCCCCAGTAGCTTTTTCAACTTTCTGAAATAAAAAGTTGTCTGCAATGCAGTCCAGGAACCTTATTGGACAGTCTGTGCCCCGCGGTGTTATTTTCCCAACATATATCTGGATAGTTGAAGTCCCCCATCACCACCAAATCTTGGGCTTTGGATGATTTTGTTAGTTGTTTGAAAAAAGCCTCATCCACCTCTTCCACCTGATTAGGTGGCCTGTAGTAGACTCCCAGCACGACATCACCTGTGTTTTATTACCCCTTTTAGCCTAACCCAGAGACTCTCAACACTTCCACTTAATTGTCAAACCACTTTCAGCACTGGATGAGGATTTGCCATAATTACCTTTGGAGCTATAGGTACATCAGGAAAATACAGTTGTGGTTCAGTAAAGAGACTGTGTTAAAGTCATATGGCAGACTAGTGCTAAAAGGCATGCTTCTGCAGGAGAGGCCATTGTTTGAATGTGAAATACAGTCATAGACCTGATCATTTGTGGTCATTAAATACCTTGTGCTACAGTTCATAAGAAGAGGGATGGTTAACCTTGATGTCCTGTCCAAAGCTCAGCATGGCTAATTACACCTCTACTCCAATATAACATGATATAACACAAATTTGGATATAACGAGGTAAAGCAGGGCTCAGGGGGCGGCCTGGGGCTGTGCATTCCAGCGGATCAAAGCAAGTTCGATATAATACGGTTTCACTAATAACGCTGTAAGATTTTTTGGCTCCCAAGGACAACATTGTATTGGTTGATCGCAGGATGACTATGAGCCGCCAATGTGATATGGCAGTTAAAAAAGCTAATGCGGTTTTAGGATGCATCAGGCGAGGTATTTCCAGTAAAGATAAGGAGGTGTTAGTACCGTTATATAAGGCGCTGGTGGGACCTCACCTGGAATACTGTGTGCAGTTCTGGTCTCCCATGTTTAAGAAGGATGAATTCAAACTGGAACAGGTTCAGAGATGGGGTACTAGGATGATCCGAGGAATGGAAAACTTGTCATATGAAAAGAGGCTCAAAGAGCTTGGCTTGTTTAGTCTAGCCAAAAGAAGGCTGAGGGGGGATATGCTTGTTCTTTATAAATATATCAGAGGGATTAATATTAGGGAGGGAGAGGAATTATTTAAACTTAGTACCAATGTAGACACAAGAACGAATGGGTATAAACTGGACACTAGGAAGTTTAGACTTGAAATTAGATGAGGGTTTCTAACCATTAGAGGAGTGAAGTTCTGGAACAGCCTTCCAAGGGGAGTAGTGGGGGCAAAAGACATATCTGGCTTTAAGACTAAGCTTGATAAGTTTATGGAAGGATGGTATGATGGGATAGCTTAATTTTGGCAATTGATCTTTGATTACCAGCAGATAAGTATGCCCAGTGGTCGGTGGTGGGATGTGGGATGGGATGGGATCTGAGTTACTGCAGAGAATTCTTTCCTGAGTGCTGGCTGGTGAGTCTTGCCCACATGCTCAGGGTTTAGCTGATCACCATATTTGGGGTCGGGAAGGAATTTTCCTCCAGGGCAGATTGGCCCTGGAGGTTTTTTGCCTTCCTCTGCAGCGTGGGGCATGGGTCACTTGCTGGTGGATTCTCTGCAGCTTGGAGTCTTCAAACCACAATTTGAAGACTTCAATAACTCGGACATAGGTTAGGGGTTTGTTATAGAAGTGGATGGGTAGGGTTCTGTGGCCTGCTTTGTGCAGGAGGTCAGACTAGATGATCACATTGGTCCCTTCTGACCCTAAAGTCTATGAGTCTATTTGGGTAGAGGTGTATACACTGCCTACCAAAAAATCTAAACTTCAGTTGGATACATTATTCTTCACTTTGTACTCTGAACTTTAGTAAATACTGTTGCTATGCACAGTTAAGCAGAGTGAGATTTCAGCACGCATCTGAATTTCACAGATTAATTGAGTGATCCCTGCATGTTGATATATCTGTTTGTAAAATGCTTTGTGATCACTTAAGAGAGGACCTAGACAAATGTCAGTTAATGGTATAGATATATGGTTAGTTTGACATCATTTCTTTTAGAAAAATGAAAGACTGACAGCAAATTTTACAGGCTGCTGCTCAGCCAACGATGGTCTCCAGAATTTGAGCTGAAGTTGTTTTGAACTAGCGCACAGTTGCTGAAATTGGCAAGATAAATGCTATTGGAAAAGTCAGATGTTTTTGAACTAAACAAGGCTATTTTGTTTTGGTTTCTCCTGAAGGACAGAACAGCATAATAAAGGAATGCTATTAGTTTGTTTACCTTCTTAACATTCCTTCATCTGTAAAGAGCTACAGCAATCTGATATCCAGTGGAAAACCAATTTTAGCAGCTGACCTAGCCCTATGCTACCATACGGGAGTTGGGGGAATTGATATTCAGCATGCTGCGTTTTGCTCCCAAGCTGGCTGTGCACTCAGCTTCTTGTTAGTCTGCAACAAGCCTTCTGGCCAATTCAGCAGCAATGCTATATGGGCTCAGGAGGAAAGCTACGTCCAGCTCTCCACTGCTAGAAAGATGGGCCTCTTGACATGAGACTATGTGTGAGAGAAGAGAAGCAAAGAATATAATGGTTCAGAACCCTCAGAGCTCTGAGTGAGAGGCTCAAATGTAACAACAGGCTGGTTGTTAGTGTTCTGTGGGAGAAACTTGGGTTTGAATCCCATTCCTTATATTGTAGGTCACTGAGATGTTTGTGTAGCAGATGCTAGTCTCATGGCCTGTTCATTACTGGTCTGTCCTGCCATGCGGGAAACCTGGGTTTGATTTCCAATCTTGGTAGATCATAGCACTGCTAGTTCAGTGGGGCAGAGGGTGAAAACAACCTAATTCCACATTTAAGATTGTTCCAATTACCATAGTAACTGTTTGTTTTTTTCTGTTGCAAGGTCTGGCTTGTTAGCTATTTTTTTAAATTATTAATGTGGCATGTAAATATTTCCCATGATCATCTCTGGCGTTTGTAACTTCAATCCCAACCCCTGCGTTAAGTTGCCAAGAAAGGGTTAGCAGCACTATCATTAAGAGTTCTTTAAGGACAACTGGGACCTAGAAGCTTTTGTAAAGTTCCTAAAGTAATTTTAAAAAACTGATAAATGCCAGACCTTTTCCCACCTCAATACGTTCCTGTAAATTCAAGTCATTAAAATGCCAAAAGGTCTACTGATTAACAATGACCCCTGCTTATAAACTGCATGAATCTTCAAGAATTCCTATTTGCTGGGGATGCACTTGTGCCAGCCATAACCATGTCCAACTGAAAGATGACTAGAGAAATCCCAGGGTTTGTCACACTGTATTTTAATACTAAGGAAGATACTGCACTTCAACATAGGAAACTACAGGATAGGTTTAGGGAATTTCTACTGACTTACATGGCAGGTGTAGCCACACATCAGAGGGCAGAATTTGTTTCTGGTATTTAAAAATATTTAAATGAACTAATAACTAATATAATATACAAGTAATCTCTAAGATGCATTAAGTCAGCCTCTAGGATCTGAAGAGGACCCTTCAGTTTTCAGTAAGCCCCACTCTGAAGAGAAGATGTTTTGCTGGCATACTTTTTCCCTCTGTGTGTGTTTCTGGGTTCCTGCACCTTCAATGATAAGGACATCTTTATCCTTAGTCATAGACCTGGCTACCAACGGCAAAGCCTACAGTATCAATGTTACAAAGAGTAACTTCTCTCAACAGATTAGCCTATAGGGCCTGATTTAGCACTTACTGTGGGTGGAGTGAATTCTATCCACAGTGAATATTCACAATTTGCACGGTGCTGGTTACCCATGAAAGGCACACAACACATTTAATAGAATATCAGAGTTAGAAGGGGCCTCAGGAGGCCCTTTAGTCCAACCCCCTGCTCAAAGCAGGACTAATCCCCAACTAAATCATTCCAGCCAGGGCTTTGTCAAGCCCAACCTTAAAAACCTCTAAGGAAGGAGATTCTACCCCCTCCCTAGGTAAGCCATTCCAGTGCTTCACCACGCTCCTAGTGAAAAAGTTTTTCCTAATACCCAACCTAAACCTCCCCCACTGCAACTCCTTGTTCTGTCATCTGGTACCACTAAGAACAGTCTAGATCCATCCTCTTTGGAACCCCCTTTCAGGTAGTTGAAAGCAGCTATCAAATCCCCCCTCATTCTTCTCTTCTGCAGACTAAATAATCCCAGTTCCCTCAATCTCTTCTCATAAATCATGTGTTCTAACCGCCTAATCATTTTTGTTGCCATCTGCTGGACCCTTTCCAACTTTTCCACATCCTTCTTATAGTGTGGGGCCCCAAACTGGACACAGTACTCCTTCTTGTCCACTGTAACCCCTAGGTCCTTTTCTGCAGAACTACTGCCTAGTCACTCGGTCCCTAGTCTGTAGCAGTGCATGGGATTCTTCCATCCTAAGTGCAGGACTCTGCACTTGTCCTTGTTGAATCTCATCAGATTTCTTTTGGCCTAATCCTCTAATTTGTCTAGGTCCATCTGTATCCTATCCCTACCCACCAGCATATCTACCACTCCTCCCAGTTTAGTGTCATCTACAAACTTGCTGAGGGTGCAATCCACACCATCCTCCAGGTCATTAATGAAGATATTGAACAAAACTGGCCCAAAGACCGACCCTTGGGGCACTCTGCTTGATACCGGCTGCCAACTAGACATGGAGCCATTGATCACTACCCATTGAGCCTGATAATCTATCCAGCTTTCTATCCACCTTATAGTCCATTCATCCAGCCCATGCTTCTTTAACTTGTTGGCAAGAATACGGTGGGAGACGGTATCAAAAGCTTTGCTAAAGTCAAGGAATAACATGTCCACTGCTTTCTCCCTCATCCACAGAGCCAGTTATCTTATCATAGAAGGCAATTAGGTTACTCAGCCATGACTTGCCCTTGGTGAATCCATGCTGACTGTTCCTGATCACTTTCCTCTCCTCTAAGTGCTTCAAAATTGATTCTTTGAGGACCTGCTCCATGATTTTTCCAGGGACTGAGGTGAGGCTGACTGGCCCGTAGTTTCCCAGAGCCTCCTTCTTCCCTTTTTTAAAGGTGGGCACTACAGTAGCCTTTTTCCAGTCATCCGGGACCATTTATATTCCCTGACTGAGTGTCCTGTAACTAACCCTATTAATAAAAAGACATTTGATAGTCCTTTAATTATGAATGACACTTTCCTCTGAGAGGTACACCTGACTTCATCAAATGGCAGAAATAAGATTGTAGTCATGGTTCCATTCTAAAGACGGCTGCTCAGGCCCTAATTTGAAGTGGTCTCTTGGCCTATTGGGAGGAGATGCAATTTTGTACTGTACAGGGTTATTGCAAATGTCTTAGTCCCCTCTACAAGAACCTCTGAGAATGGGCTGAGTAACCAGTACGCATTCTCTTTCTCTTCCAGATTTTCACATGCTCAAAGAAGCAAAATGCAATCACTTTACCTAACAGCTGAAAAGTTGGAAGAGGGGAAAGTCCAATGATCACAAGATGGGACTGTTCCATCAGCAGCAGCCAGATCTGAATCAGGAAAGCCATGGCACAGGATCAAGAATGCAAAGCTTGGAGAGGAAAAACAGTGGACTGGGGAGGATCGGATAGGTCACTAGGTGTGTGTGTGTGTGTGTGTGTGTGTGTGTGTGTGTGTGTGTGTGTGTGTGTGTGTGTGTGTGTGTGTGTGTGTGTGTGAAAGAGAGAAAGCATATGATAGGAGAATAGTAGGTGGAGATCAAACAGTACTCATTTTCTTATTCCAGAGATTCACATGCAACAATAAAATGGCCTTTGCGTGTCCTAAAATTTGTTTTGGGTTTCGAAATAACTTCCAGGTGATGATGCAATTAGACTCAAATGCATCAACGTTTCCTCTGTTAAATGATTCTCCTCTTCTCAGCAGATCTGAGCTGAGAACAGTGAGAACTGAGCTGAGAACTGAATCTGCTCATTGTTTGGGAAAGCTCAAAGCTGGGCCTTCTGAGCTGAGGCCCATCTCTCATCTGTTATGATTTTAAGAGATGATACAGCAAATATGCAGCATTTGTTCTTTTACTTCTTTTAGGGTTTTTAGAGATTTGAGCATTCTTACTGTAGCTTGGAAATAATATAATGGAGAGGACAACATAATAAGAGAAGAAGAATGGTCATTTTGTATGGAAACCTCAAAGACTGGGAGTATACCAATTATTTGGAGCCTCCTAAAGGGTAAGGATGTTATGGATGTCAAGGCAAAGCGCTTGTGGTTATTCATGACACAATCATAAAAAACCCTTGAGGAAGTGCAGAGACAAACACCACTTCCTCAGTGAATTTTACCATGCTAAACTGCCTCTTCTAAATCCCTGACTTGTTTCTTTCAAAAGGTACAGTGTTAAAAAGCACAAAAAAAAAAAAGACAGTCTCTGGTTTAAGAATTCCAATATGCTAACACTAAACGTCTGACTGGGGAAATAGAAACAAATTCTTTTTAGGTTTTTTGTTTCCAAATATGTCAGTTCAGCAAACAAAGTTTAAAGGACCGCTCTTGGCCAGACTATTTATTTGGTTTTTCAATCAGATGAAGAGCTGTATATGCTACAGTGAGTACACTGGAGCACCTCATAAAGATAGGTGATGTCACAGCCTCTTCTGTGACAATAGTCTGTGAAGAATGCATGTGCTAAGGAATGCATTTGTCACCTAGCAACAGCCATGGGTAATCCATCAAAGTTCTGGTACAATGCTGCAAGTGAAAGGCACTTCGGGTAGTTTGCCTTGGGTAATTCAGGGGGTTGTCAGCTGTTGCACCCATTGCAACTTATATCTTTCCCTTAATGTGAGGTTAATTTGCAGTAGCCTATGCAAGAAAGCAGGAGCCTCAGCTGATGTAAATTGAAGTCAATGGTGTAGCCTAATCAAGAAGAAAGCAGAGAGGAAAAACAGAAAAATAGCCTAAAAACATGCCCCCCTGCAAATTTTGAAACCAGAGGGTCTCTGTTATGTGCTGCACTGGCATTATGATGAATTACACTAGCTAAGGGTCTGGCCTAAATGTTTTGGTGACACAGATTCTGCGTCACTCAAACTCTTTCTTAAAAAGGTAAGAATGCACAAATAAGCAAATACAGATCCTGTGAGATTTACAAGAACATTATATGTTCACTTGTAATTACATTCAGATGCAGAATTCTAAGTACAATAGCTAAAAATGGTCTTATTTCACTTAAATTTTGCTAATGTTTCTGCACAGTAAATATTGCATTTACGCTGTAGTCCTCTTGCATTATAAAGATTCTATATTGCCCTTTACTGAGTTTGTTTTTGTGTTTGTAATATAAATCTGCAAAGCTCCATTGACTTCAATAGAACAAAACTGATTTACACCAAATGTGGATTTGACCCAGTGGATTCTGCTTATATACAGGCATGGAATAACCCCTTCAGCTGCAGATAAGTAGAGTATGCTCTTACTGTAAGGTAGACATTTAAGACCAGCACAAGAACTATCCACTTACACATTATTTTAACAGACTTATGCAGTGGCTAGGTCTTGCACTGGATCTCTGCCTAGGGTGGATTTCACGTGTGGGGAATAAGAAGCAAGAACAGATGGGCTTTTAATAATAAAGGTCTTGTTTTTCATGACAATACATCAGTAATAAATGATGAGTGGAAAAACTCCCCCAGAGAATTTTTGAAGTATAAGGAGAATTTATTATTTATAGAAAGTTTTTCATAGTTGTTTTATTTCCTTCATGAGATGTCACATGCATTTAAAAATTCAGAGAAATTGGAACAGTTTCTTTTTGGCTTCAGCCAACTTCACTTGTTCTGCAGTGACCTGGCTCTTAATTGATCATTTTGTTTGCTATATGGCATGTTTGGCAGCAATCTAATTACAGCAAAGAATTAGGACAGTGTGGATCATAGAATATTAGAGTTAGAAGAGACCTCAGAAGGTCATCTAGTCCAACTCCCTGCTCAAAACAGGACCAACACCAACTAAATCATCCCAGCCAGGGCTTTGTCAAGCTGGGCCTTAAAAACTTCTAAGGAAGGAGATTCCACCACCTCCCTAGGTAACCCATTTCAGTGCTTCATCACCCTCCTAGTGAAATAGTGTTTCCTAATATCCAACCTAGACCTCCCCCACTGCAACTTGAGACCATTGCTTCTTGTTCTGTCATCTGCCACCACTGAGAACAGCCGAGCTCCATCCACTTTGAACCCCGCTTCAGGTAGCCGAAGGCTGCTATCAAATCCCCCCTCACTCTTCTCTTCTGCAGACTAAATAAGCTCAGTTTTCTCAGTCTCTTCTCATAAGTCATGTGTCCCAGCCTCCTAATTATTTTCATTGCCCTCTCCTGGACTCTCTCCAGTTTGTCCACATCCCTTCTGTAGTGGGGAGCCCAAAACTGGACACAGTATTCCAGATGTGGCCTCACCAGTGCCGGATAGAGGGGGAAAATTACTTCCCTCAATCTGCTGGCAATGCTCCTACTAATACAGCCCACTATGTCATTGGTCTTCTTTGCAACAAGGGCACACTGCTGACTCATATCCAGTTTCTCATCCACTGTAATCCCCAGGTCTTTTTCTGCAAAACTGCTGCTTAGCAGGGTCCCCAGCCTGTAGCAGTGCATGGAATTCTTCCTTCCAAAGTGCAGGACTCTGCACTTGTCCTCTTTGAACCTCATCAGTCTTTCTTTTGGTCCAATCCTCCTTTTTGTCTAGGTCACTCAGGACCCTATCCCTACCCTCCAGCATATCAACCTCTCCCCCTGGCTTAGTGTCATCTGCAAACTTGCTGTGGGTACAATTCATCCCATCATCCAGATCATTAATAAAGATGTTGAACAAAACTAGCCCCAGGACCGAACCTTGGAGCACTCCGTTTGATACCGGCTGCCAACTAGACATCTAGGATGTAGGTATCTGATACGGTTTCAGTGCCTGTACTCCTTCAAAAAACTGATTACTACCAAAACCTCTGTAGCTGCCTCAGAAAGGCTAGTCAAATGGAGCATATTTTGTATGATTCTAAACAAATTGTAAATAAACAGTGCTCAGCTGTGTTTTTACCTAATTTTACAAAACGTGTCTCTTTTTGTAAATCTGTTCTTTCCTGTCTGTCTCATTGACTGAGATCCCCATGCTTAGACTGAGAATGGGATGAGGCTGGAGGATAGTTAATATGTTCCATTCTTTTAAATTCTGTTTAGGTCAGTGGTTCTCAAACTTCTGTACTGGTGACTCCTTTCACATAGCAAGCCTCAGAGTGTTACCTTATAAATTAAAAACACTTTTTTTTATATTTAACCCCATTATAAATGCTGGAGGCAAAGCGGGGTTTGGGGTGGAGGCTGACAGCTCACAATCACACCCATGTAATAACCTCACGACCTCCAGTTTAAGAATCCCTGGTTTAGATATTGGAAACATTTTTGTTCTTTTACACTGATGGAGCCAAGGTTTGAAAAGTGGTCAATGAATTGGCACTCACAATTTTTCACTTATAGCTATAGCTCTGTGCACAGAACCATGCATTTGGATGTACAAATACCATCAGCACATAAAACTCAGGTAGTTGGAATTAACCTATATGCATGAGCACATATTATTTGTATATGCAAAAAACTGAATTTGTGACTGCAAAAATGTAACATGCTCTCATAGTATTCTATTGCCAATCTGAACCTTAGAGTCCAAAAAATTGGGGTACCAGCATGAATTCCTCTAAGCTTAATTACCTGCTTAGATCTGATACGCTGCCACCAACCAGGAATGCCAGTGCCTGGTACACTCAGGTCCCCCCCAAACCTTGCCCGGGGACCCCCAAGACCCAGACCCTCTGGATCTTAACACAAGGAAAGTAAATCCTTTCCCTCACCGTGCCTCTCCTAGGCTTTCCCTCCTGGGTTACCCTAGGAGATCACCATGATTCAAACTCCTTGAATCACAACACAGAGAAATCAGGTGTGTTCCCCCCCCCATTCTCTCCCCCTCCCTGGGTTATCCCGGAGAGACAGACAGATTCAAGCTCCGTGAATCTAAACAAAGGGATTCCCCCTTCTACCCTCCCTTCCCCTTCCCTGTTAAGTACAGACTCAATTTCTTTGAGCCTCAACAAGGGGAAAAAATCAAACAGGTCTTAAAAAGCAAAACTTTTAATAAAAAGAAAGAAAGAAAGTAAAAGTTATCTCTGTAATTTAGATGGTAAAAGTTACAGGGTCTTTCAGCTTATAGACACTAGAAAGAAGCCTCCCCCCAGCAATATGCAATTTAAAATACTTCCAGCAAACTACACATTTGCAAATACAGAAAACAATCAAAAGACTATAACCACCGGTTCTACTTAATACTCACTATTCTGAATATATAAGAGACTGTAGCAGGGAGACTGGCAAGAAACCTGGTTGCACGTCTAGTCCCTTCCAGGACCCAGAGAGAACAAAGCAAAGCCTAAAAACACAAACAAAGGCTTCCCTCCACCGAGATTTGAAAGTATCTTGTTTCCTGATTGGTCCTCTGGTCAGGTGTCCGGTTCACTGTTTGTTAACCCTTTACAGGTAAGAGAGACATTAACCCTTAACTATCTGTTTATGACACATGAAAAACCATAGGTGCAATTTAGTGACCAGGTTGAAGTCTAGTAAAAGTATAGGCCTGGATCCACAAAGGGACATAGGCATTGTAATGCTTAGTGTTGAGGCACCTAAGTTTCAGGTGACTAAAATCATAGGCCCAACACAGCAATTCACAAAGCCTGAATTAGGCACCTGCATTCCCTATAAAATCAACTGGGATAGACAAGCACCTTCAAGTATGAATCAACATGATAGTTAGGGAGCTGCCTAAATTAGCCAATAGGAGATGCTGATGAAAGGGGTATGTTCTAAGCTCCACCCATTTCTTGGGGATAAGCACCTATGTCTGAGCTGTTTGAGGACTGGGAATCTGCCTCCAGGAGTCAGGTGGCTAAGTTGCTTCTCGTGGGAATGAATTAGGCACCTGCCTTGCTCCACACAAAATGGCCAGAGAAAGAAGTGGTGTAGGTGGTGTTGGTGCCCATGGTGACTACCTTTATACATTTTAGCCCAGTAGTTAAAGCACTCACCTGGGACATGGGAAACCCAGGTTCAATTCCCTCCTCTCTGTGTGGGAGACCCTGTTCAAATCCTTGCAGGTGAGTGCTTTAACCACAGAGCAAGGCAATATTCCAATGTGGGTCTCCTTCCATCTTTCCTTTTGAAGGTGTTCCACTGTGGATAAATAATGAACGAGTGACTGGTGCAGGGGTACTGGACTTGGGTCTAACACTTCCCATGACTAGACTACAGAGTCATTCTTCCTCTCTGGTCCAATGACTCTTTCAGTATTTATCTACAGGGGAACACCTTTAACATCCCCATAGCTCAATGGCTAGAATGCTCTCCTGAGAAGTGGGTGGCCCCTGTTTAAATCCCTTCCCCTACTCTGGCAGGGAATTGAACTTGAATCTCCCAGATGAGTGATCTTACCACTGGTCTAGGCATCACTGCCAGAATTTGAATGGGACCTGATCTGCTAGGTGTCCTCTGAGGACACCTACCAGATTGGGTCCCATATGTGACATAGGCAGAGGCGCCCCGTCTTCCCCTGGCTAGTGAATCTGGGGCTTAGATGGGAGATAGATGTCTGGATGCCTTAGTGAGGCAGCAGTGCACAAGCCTAGAGACAGAAACATAGGAGTTTGAGAGAGCTTTTACCCTGAAAACTAGGTACAGGGTTTGGTGGGAGTCTTATAGATCACTCTAAAGCCTAAAACTGGGACTTACCCACAAAGGTTTTTAGGTGAAACCGTAAAAAAAATAAAAAGCTTCTTAGGGTTTTGTGGACTCTTCCCTTTCCCCTTCTTAATCCCCCCTTAAACCCAATCTAAGTAACTAGCATGTGGCATGTTCTGCATCTGGACCAGTACTGCCACACATACAATACAGCAGTGCACATCCAGTGCATAGATGCTTCTATTTTTATTTGTGTAGCTACATAGAAAGAAGGCAGAATTTTAAGAGAAGGAGGAGGGGCAGGGAGAGTTATATACAGACATACAGGGGAAAAAAGACCTAAATCCATTGACTTGGTGGCAGTTAATTTGGTGGTCCTTACTGCTCTTTGTCAGGGTTCTCGTCTAGGTTGTGTGTTTCAGGGACAAACTGTTACTGTGAGGGAATGTCTAGTTCTTGCTCATCTACTAAGCCTACAATTATTTATGTATTTTATTCAAGTGTTCTGGATACAGATGTAGTTTATTGAAATGAAAATGTGAACACTTTGCTCTTTGGAGTTGAGAGATCTCTAGTTTCCTTGTAGAAATGTTAGCTATTGAAATAGTTTCTTAGCTCTTCTTAGAGCAATTATTTGTGATATCTCACTGAATGGTCTCTGTCTCCTGCAGCAACAGGACATTAGGGATAGCTTTCTATTTATTTATTTTTTTTCCTGACAGAAGCATGCCATTATTGCAACAGGATTCTGTCCTTCTCTGAATTGACACGGTATGGTCCTCTTCTTCAGCAATTTATTCTCAAGACAGATTGGATTGCAAGCATGGTAGATCATGATATAGATTATATTCACCCTGAAACTGGGAGCATGACTCCCAGCCTGGGTAGACAGACACACTAGTTCGAGCAGTGTGGACGCTGAAGCACAGGCTAGTTTCCCAAGCACAACCTCTCTGCCCCGTTGGGACCATACTTGGGTGGCTAGGTATGCTGCAACCTCTGTCACAGTGTCCACACTGTTATTTTTAGCATGCTAGCTCAAGCAGAGGTAATATCTACCTGCCTGGGCTGGGAGACCTGCTTCCAGTTGCAGTGTAGGCATAGTCATACATACAGGCATGTCCATACCCATACAGTCTATGTGCTGTTTTGAACAGTTTTTTGTATGTAATCATGTTACGGTTACAAAACAAAACACTTAAAAGTTAGGAAGCGTCAGGTTTAAGGTTGCCTGTGCAACTGTCCCCGTCTGCACATGCATTAGGATACTGTCTCCAATCACATGATTTGCTTCTTTTTTTTTTTCTTCTTTTTTGCACAGAACCCAGGATGAATCTAAAGAAAAAGGATAGGGAAATGTCAGTTTTAAACTAATGTGTTGAATCCCCCTTTTAGGCTGACAACCGGGGACAATCAACATATATGGTTAGAGTAGCTGGGAATTTTCAAAATTCCCAGTGTAGATCCTTTTTAAATGCTCCTTTATTGTGGTGGCCATCCCTCCAAGCTTCCTAAAGTGATAAACACAAATAGATATTCCTGAAGTGGAAGCTTAATAAGAAAGTGTAGAGGAAAATGTGCTGAACTTTTAGGGCCTGCATCTAATGTGATGAAAGGGTAAATTTCAGATAAAGGAAGAAATGCCCAATATCTGATAAAGGGATAAAATCCCTTTCTTTTCACATGAGACTGTGTCATTTTCAGTGCTAAATTTAGGGGAAGCTGTTTGTTTTTTCCTTTTTTAAAATGTTCAGTAAACAGTATTTTTTAAGATTTAACTGATTTACTGATTTAACTAAATGAGTGACATGCTTTTCCCAAATATGTTGTGCTTTCTTTAGCTCCACAACAAAAAATAGTTTTCTTAGTTTCTCCCACAATCTTGATGTGAATTATCTTCTTCAGACAGATGTTCAGAGAGCAGTCAAACAGAGTTGGAAAGTTTGTGAAAATGTTTGCATTCCGAGATGGTGCTGCAAAGCTGACATGCCCAGTCTATGCGTACACAATTACAGAATTCTGATGCTAGGGGCTATTCTGGGGAAAATTATGTTGGAATTTCTCTTTCCTGGACTTTCAATCCCAAGAGATTTTTGGGGTTTAGTTAAGGTAAACTGCAAATGTAAGATGTTACTTAATGCATGTGGGGGAAAAACGAATACAGGAAAACATGACAATGGTATCTTGGGTAACTGAACAATGAAACCAAGAGTTTGTAATCCAACTTTTCACTTCTGCATTTGAATGCTTAAGATCATTGTGAAATATTGGCCATGTGTTAGATCTATGGTAGAAGACAAAATACTTCAAGGACTGCCAGGGTTTGGTTTTTATTGACGATAGTGATATTTATTGTCGTCTGTTTTTCCTAACATACTTTCCCAATATTGCTTATCTGGGGTTGCCAGAAGAGACACGCACAGCTGGACTAAATTCCATCCTGTTGTATCACACTGACTCATTTCTTTTTCTTATCTACAGAAGTGTATTATAAATAACCTCTGCATTTCTGCAGCCCTCTTCTTAGCTCTTTTTCTAGCTGTAGAGACCAACACATGCTGTAATTATTTTAAATCGTACAGTGTGCTGGATCCTGGTCTGTTCTTGGTCCCCTATACTGGGACTTAAGCGTATTCTTAATTGCTGTCCTGAACAGGGTTGCTTTCCAGACTTGGGGCGATGGCATCTACAGACTATGTTCAGTGAAGACTTCTTTTGTTCAGATTCCAAAAGCAGAAGTCCATTCACTTTTTTGGGCGTTTGACAAGATGAAAGTTGGATGGGGTTTTACCAACAAATCCTAAGAAAGGGGACTTCTATAATTTCTTTGCTTTTTTCGTATAAAGTAGTAAACATATAGGTGATGGTGGTCATTCCCCAAATGCTTATGTGCTGTAGCTTGGAATCTATTCTTGTGAAAGATTATGATGCTTAAGGGCAAAACAAATGACTGCACAAGTATGGTTAGTTAGCAGAATCACAGAAATGTAGAACTGGAAGAGACCTTGGTATGTCCAGTCCCCTGCACTGAAGCAGGATTAAGTATCCTCTTCTAGACCATCCTTGACAGGTATCTGGAGGTTTTTAAGAACAGGTTAGACAATGAAAGAGATTCCACAACCTCCCTAGCTAATTTGTTCCATTGTTTAACTACCCTTAGGTAAATTAGGAAGTTTTTCCTAATATCTAATCTAAATCTTCCTTGCTGCAATTTAAGGCCTTAACTTCTTGTCCTGTCCTCAGTGGATAAGGAGAACAATTTATCACCCTCCTCTTTTATAATCATTTTTTTTACGTACTTGAAGACTGTTATGTCCCCCTCAATCTTCTCTTCTCCAGACTAAATAAACCTCATTTTTTTCAATCTTTCTTTGTGGGTCATTTTCTAGACCTTTAATCTTCTTTGTTTCTCTCCTCTGGACTCTTCAATTTGTCCACACCTTTCCTGAAGTTTGATGCCCAGAACTGGACACAATACTCCAGTTGAGGTCTTATCAGTGCAGAGTGAAGCAGAAGAATTACTTCTTGTATCTTGCCTACAAAACTCCTGCTAATACATCCCAGAATCTTCCTTGCTGGTGTGTGTGTGTGTGTGTGTGTGTGGTGGGGAGGGGTTTAAGCGGTATCACATTGGTTACCCATACACTATAACACCTAGATCCTTTTCTGTAGTACTCCTTCCTAGGCAGTCATTTCATATCTGTACAATTGATTATACCTTCCTAAACAGAGTACTTTGCATTTTGTCCTTATTGAATATTATCCTATTTATTTCAGACCATTTCTTTGGTTTGTCAAGATTGTTTTGAATTCTAATCCTGTCCTCTAAAGTGCTTGCAAACCCTCCCAGCTTGGTATCAAACTTTATAAATATACCCCGTGTGCCATTATCTAAATCATTTATGAAGATATTGAATAGAATTGGACCCAGGACAGATCCCTGAGAGACCCCATTCAGTATACCTTTCCAGCGTGACTGCTAATCCTTTATAACTACTTTGAGTATAGTTTTCCAAATAGTTGTGCACCCATCTTACAGTAGGTTTATCTAGGCAATATTTGCCTGGTTTATGAGAATATTATGTGCAACAGTATCAAAAGCCTACTAAAGTTGAGATGAATCACATTTACCACTTCCCTCCGCCCCATCCATAAAGCTTGTTACTCTTTCAAAGGAAGATATTAGGTTGGTTTGATATGATTTGTTCTTGAGAAATCCATGTTGACTGTTACTTATCACCTTTATCTTCTAGGTGCCCACAAATTGCTTGCTTGTTTTTGATTACTTGTTCCATTATCTTTGAGTATGGAAGTTAAGATGACCGGTCTATAATTCCCTGGGTTGTCCTCATTCCCCTTTTTATAGATGGGTACTATATTTGCCCTTTTCCAGTCCTCTGGGTTCATTCCCATTTGGTACAAGTTCTCAAAGATAATAGCTAATAGCTCAGATCTCTACAGCTAGTTCCTTAAGTTTTCTAGATTATATTTTGTCAGGCCCTGCCAACATGATGGTATCTAACTTGTTCAATCAGACAAAATATAAGAGTTGGAAAATTTAATAAGAGTTTTTCATTCTTGATTCAAACACCAGTGCCTGGAACCTTGATGATTAGCCCTTAATATTTTGAGGGAATACAGATGGCATATGCTTTGAAATTGTGGTGATTGATTTGAGAAATGAATATTTTGGAAATAACAATTCAGAAACATTTAAGTCTCTCAAAAATGCATATCAAATCTTCCTCAAAACCTGGATCAGGCAGAGGCTTGGCAATATAGCATAGTATTAGTTCTGAAAAATGCTATTTCATTAATGGAAAACTGAGATCCCTTGTCCCCTTCATGAAAGGGGATTCCTGACAATGAAAATGGTTATTGTTTCACTGCAGAATATTATCAACCAATTATTTGCTTTCTTTCAATTATTTCTCTAGTTTTGGATTTTTTTTTTAAATTGTCCCAGAACATGTGTGATGGTATCTGCATATGCAAGGGAGATTCTTTCTTTACCAGCAGCGCACAACTCATTTTAAATGGTAGGGTGTGTGGGTGTATATATAAATACATATTACACACACACACATGCACACACATATATTAGGGCTGTCAATCACAATTAACTTAAAAAAATCACGATTAATCGCACTTATAACAATAGAACACCAATTGAAATGTATTAAATACATTTTTTTTACATTTTCAATATTGATTTCAATTACAACACAGAATGCAAAGTGCTCAGTGCTCACTTTATATTATTTTTTATTACAAATACATGCACTGTAAAAATGATAAACAAAACAGTATTTTTAAATTAACCTCATACAAATACTGAAGTGCAATCTCTTTAATTTGAAAGTGTAATTTACAAACTCAGATTATTTTTGGTTACATAATTGCTCTCAAAAACAAATGGTGTAAAACTTTAGAGCCTATAAGTCCACTCAGGGCTTGGCTACACTTGCAAGTTAGAATGCATTAAAGCAGCCCTAGGTACCCCAACTCCCAACCTGTCCACACTGGCAAGGCACTTAGAGCACCTGGACTCTGCAGCTGGAGTGCTTCTGGTAATCCAACTCCATGAGAAGCATAACACTTGCTGCACCTTGGCTGAAAAGCCTGGGTGCTGGGTGTCAATGTGAATGAGGAGTTGCATTACTGCGCTGTGATCGGCCTCTGGAAATGTCCCATAATCTCCTTAAATCAAGTGGCCACTCTTGTCATTGTTTTGAATTTGGCTGTAGATATGCGGATATCTCGTTTCAAAGCTCCATTTCTGATAACCAACATGCTTATCTGCTCTGGGACAAAGCAACCATTACTGTGGAATGCTGCTTGCTGTGAGTGTGTGTGAGAGAGGCAGGGGGTGGGTGGGTGGAGTCTGCTGCTATCTGAACTTACAAGACAGTATGCTGACATGCTCTCAACCCACCCAAAACCTACTCTTTCTGTCTCCACATACATATAATACACTCCCTGTCACACTCCACCCCCACATTTGAAAAGCACATTGCAGTCACTTGAATGCTGGGATAGCTACCACAATGCTCTGCTCTCTGTGGCGTTGCAAGAGCTGCTAATATGGCCAAGCCAGTGTGCTTGAATCTGACAGTGTGAACACACTACAGCACTTTCTCTATTGTGCTCTTTGAGAGCTGGTTTAACTCACAGCTCTCTACATCTGCAAGTGTAACCATGCCCTCAGTCCTACTTCTTATTCTGCCAATCGCTAAGACAAACAAGTTTGTTTATGTAAGCAGAGTCAGGATGAGCGCTACCCTGACATCTGGTGGTGAATTGTAGGAAACGTGGAAAGAATTCCAAGAATTTCAAAGAATGGGGAAAGATTTGCATTGCCATCCACTTAGCATAAGCTCACAGCAGACTGGGATGGTTATTTTAACAGCTCTGGGATCCCCAATTTCTTTGTTATTGGGGCAGGAAAAAAAATTTGTCACCCTGATTGTGTGAATGGGGAGCTGTGGGACTGCTTTGTGACCGAGATGACTCACCCTCAGTTGGGTGGTACTTGCTAAACATGGGACATGGGTTCCAAAACCCCATGAAGTGAGAGTGGTTGGGGACTGGTGTGTGTACCTGATGGTATGGGCCTCTTGTGAGGGCCTGGAACATGGATTGTGCATCCTTCTCTTTCCACTGTGGAATGTCAGAGCTAATTTTTTTTATTCCCTTAAGAATCTGGATACAGGTTACTGAGCTGAACTCACTTTTGGCTAAATGGTGCACTAGGACTGGGACTCCCCTACTATGAGCTGAGAGCACTGAGTACTGTGCTAACTAGTGGGGGAGCCTGAAGCTATATTGTGGAACAAAGCAGCTGGAGGAGTGGAGCAGTTTGTGGGGATGGCTGGAGCGGATCACGGGACAGCTGGTGGAGCAGAGCGGCTGGCAGAGCGGAGTAGCTGTGAGACGGGTGGAGTGGCCCACAGAGCGAGCGAAGCCGAGCAGTTTGCAGGGACAACTGGAGCAGCCCACAGTACAGCTGGTGGAGCAGAGCAGCTGGTGGAGTGGAGCAGTTTGTGAGGATGGCTGGAGGAGCAGAGTGGAGTGGCTGGTAAAGCGGAGCAGTTCCTGGAGAAGGTGGGAGCAGAACCCACGGAGAGGCAGGGCAGTTGACCCCGGACCACGTAAGGTGCCCCTTTCTACCCAGGCTGGGGGGAGGGACCTCTGCAGATAGACTCTCAAACTTTGGGGCTGCACTGACCCAGGACAGAGACTTTTGGATTGTGGGACTTTGGGACTGAGGGTGATTTGGGGGTTGCTGGACTCAAGAGCCCAGGAAAGAGGACACAGCCCAATTTCCTGGGGTGGGTCTTTGCTCACGGTTGGGTCTATGAACTCTAGTTGAGGTGTTTTCCCAATTTAGTGTTTGTTGTTTATCTCATGTATTAAACCTTTGCTGCTGCACTGAGACTCTGTGCTTGCGAGAGGGGAAGCATTGCCTCTTTGAGGCGCCTAGGGGTGTGTGTAAGATTTTCCCAGGTCACTGGGTGGGGGCTCAAGCTGGTTTGGCATTGGGTTATTGAAACAGAACCCCTGGATACTGAACCCGGCCCTTGTTGCTGCCAACTCAGAGGGGCAGAAGGGTTACATTTACATTGATGGGAGATACTGCTGCCGGCGTCTTATTTACAATGTCACCTGAAAGTAAGAACAGGCGTTTGCATGGCATTTTAGTAGCTGGCATTGCAAGGTATTTACATGCCAGATATGCTAAACATTCTATGCTCCTTCATGCTTTGGCCACCATTCCAGAGGACATGCTTCCTTGCTGATGATGCTCATTTAAAAAAAAAAGCGTTAATTAAATTTGTGACTGAAATCCTTGGGGGAAGAATTGTATGTCTCCTGCTCTGTTTTACCCACATTCTGCATATATTTCATTTTATAGCAGTCTCAGATGATGACCCAGCACATGTTCGTTTTAAGAACACTTTCACAGCAGATATAACAAAACACAGAGAAGGTACCAATTGAGATTTCTAAAAATAGCTACATCTTTCAACCCAAGGTTTAAGAATCTGAAGTGCCGTTCAAAATCTGAGAGGGATGAGTGTGGAGCACGCTTTCAGAAGTTTTAAAAGAGCAACACTGATGCGGAAACTACAAAACTCAAACCACCAAAAAAAGAAAATCAACCTTCTGCTGGTGGCATCTGACTTCGATGATGAAAATGAACATCTGTAGGGCTGCACTGCTTTGGATTGTTATCAAGCAGAACCCATAATCAGCATGGAAGCATGACCTCTGGAGTGGTGGTTGAAGCATGAACGGACATATGAATCTTTAGTGCATCTGGCAGGTAAATATCTCGCAACGCCAGCTACAAGAGTGCCATGTGAATGCCTGTTCTCACTTTCAGGTAATATTGTAAACAAGAAGCAGGCAGCATTATCTCTTGCAAGTTGTAACCAACCTTGTTTGTCCAAATGATTGGCTGACCAAGAAATAGGACTGAGTGGATTTGTAGGCTCTAAAGTTTTACATTGTTTTATTTTTCAATGCAGTCTTTTTGTACATAAGTCTACATTTGTAAGTTCAACTTTTATGATGAAGAGATTGAACTACAGTACTTGTATAGGTGAATTGAAAAATACATTTTTTTTGTTTTTTACGATACAGATATTTGTAAAAAAAAAATAAAATGAGCACTGTGCACTTTGTATTCTGTGTTGTAATTGAAATTAATATATTTGAAAAAGTAGCAAACATTCAAAAATATTTAAATAAATGGTATTCTATTGTTTACTAGCGCAATTAATGGCGTGCCAGCCCTAATATATGTATGCTAACTGATTTTTCCTTTAGATGGGTGGGGTCTGTGTCTTTTGGAGCAGGAGGGCCTGAGTTCTATCCTAAGGGGCCATGGTGTGTTTAGCATAGTGACAACAGTTGTTTCACTAGGTGGCTCTGGATTTAGTGTGAGAAGCGGAATTTGAATTCCTGAAAACTCCAGGGGCTCAAGGACATATTGCATCTATCTTGCAGTTATAATGAACTAGTGCATGTGTTTTATCCCTGCTCTCTACTGGATGGAACTAGATCTACGTATCTCTGTGTGTCAAAGGGTTTGTCTTCATGACAAAGTTAACTCAAGTTCTAACTTGAATGTTGTCACTAACCTGACTCCCATCCATACCTAATAATCTCTATCCTGAGTGTGAGGTGGTGCTCTCACCTTGAGACAGCTGGCCCATCATGGGGAATAAGCTGAAGTTCAAATGGTGCTGCAACTCAAGCTACTATGTGCTGTGTGGGCACAGCTAGAGTCCACTCAAGTGCTGATAGTCCCCCAGCACTTTCCCAAATTCCTCCTTTGTTGTATCTGCTTAACTACTCCCTGCTTCCAGACTGGAAATTACCTCCAGCCAGTATAGGTAGCCTGCTTTGAATTTTGGACCATGCCTTGCATGTGGCTTTCTGTATCTGTAACAATTTTGTGGTGCTCCTCAAAGAACCACAACTCCCAGCCTGGTGACTGCCCTAGACATCCCTCTTCTGAGAAGCTGGATGCGTAACAGTGCCCAAAGCATGGAACCCATGTACACCTTTGACACGTCAGGCAACGTGTATGGTCACAGCCAACGTGTGTGGACTTGGAGAAGGAGCAATCTCAGATGAGATGGATCAAATGCTCACCACTTCTGAGCACTTCTTGGACCTTGTTCAAGACTGTCAGTAGCTGTTGTAGAAGAGACACAAAAATAGAGTGGGGAGGACATAAAAGTGGAACCAGCAGTATCTCCACTCAGTAAGATGGACTGCAGTGTGTGTGTGTGTGTGTGTGTGTGTGTGTGTGTGTGTGTGTGTGTGTGTGTGTGTGTGTGTGTGTGCAGAATAGGGAGGGAGAATTATTGTGGCACACGTTGGTATAAGTGTGTAAAGCAGGTATTATTAATACAGGTCCTGCAATGACCACAAACACAAGGAAAGGAGGATGGGACAAGCATAGCTGTGGAATATTGATGTATTTTTGACGGGGATGTATTCTGTCTCTTTGGTTTCAAAGAAAGGTGGGGTTTTGTTTTTAGATAGCATTGGCAACATAAAGGACAATGAATGTGCCCCCAAAGCAGGTCTACTGAGTAAGAAGGTGCCATTCACTCATGTTCACTTTTCAGAGGTGAATTAACTACGCTGGCGGGATTACCTCTCTCCCGTCAGTGTAGTAGCGTCTTCACTGAAGTGTACAGCAGTGCAGGTATGCTGGTGCAGTGTTTTAAGTGTAGACCTGCCCTGAGTGTGCTAGCAAGACTTACACTAGCACAAGTCTGTGGACCTGGAGGAGACTGCCTCCCAGCTGCAGCATGACATACCCCTAGGGCAGGGGGTCTCACAACAAATTTTTTGCTGTTGGCTGCTCTGACAATGTTTCCTGAAATACTTAGTTACCCTTGGGGAAAAACAAATAAATATGCACATATACATGTCCAAATCATTGTAATTTATTTATGTAGGGTGTTTTTTTTGCAGACTCAATAATAAAAATAATGTACAGTTGTCTCTATGCTTTACTGGACCTAAACAGAATAGAAACACAAATAAGATGCTTTGCAAGTTGTCTTTTTTTTCTTGTTTCTTTTGCTTTTTTGGTTGCTTTTTATTTTTATTTTTTTGTAAAAGACTTGCTAGCTACTCAGTCTGCTGTGAAAAGTGAGATTAACATACAAACGAATATCACTTTTCACAGCAGACTTACTCAGCCCCGGCAAACCTGAGGACAAATTAAGTCCTGAATAGGGAGGTGGGTATAGAGGCAGTGGGGGTCAGGGGATGATAGGGCACTGGGGGAGGCAGTGGAGGCCAGCAGTGATGTGGGGGGGTGAGCTCAGGCCCACAGCTTGCCACTGCATGGCTAGGGATTGGAGCCTGAAGTCCCATGGCTGAAGCCTGCCTCCAGCCACCCCAGGGCAGAAGCCCAACCTCACTGCCTCCAGGAAGGTGGGGAATTCACTGGCTGCCTGCTCCTCCAGCTTTTTGTGTGTCAAGGATGGAGGGAAGGCAGAGTCCAGCCACTGCTGGCGGCCCTGGGGGAGGGACTGCTGCTTTTCCCACTCCCCCATCACCTCCCAGGAGGCTGTGGCTGCAAGAAAATCTCCCTACTGGCCGCATACGGCCATGGTGGCCACATTTGAGAAATGCTGCCCTAGGGGTTCAGGGCAGTGTCCCAGGAGCTGGAAAACTCAAAGTGGGGCTGTCATGGTATAATTCCCCTCTCTGAACCTTAGCATCCAAAAGATGGGGTACCAGCATAAATTCCTCTAAGCTCAATTACCAGCTTAGTACCTGTAGCGCTGCCACCAACCAGGAATTCCAGTGCCTGGTACACTCTGGTCCCCGCAAAACTTGCCCGGGGACCCCCAAGACCCAGACCTTCTCGATCTTAACACAAGGAAATCAAACCCTTTCCCCCAGTTGCCTCCCCCAGGCTTCCCCTCCCTGGGTTACCCTGAAGATTATTGTGATTCAAACTCCTTGAATCTCAAAACAGAGAGGAAAATTCACCTTTCCCCCTCCTTTTCTCTCCCCCTCCCAGACTCTCCCTGAGAGAGAAAGTAATCCTAACACAGAGAGAAAATTAACCTTTCTCTCCCCCTTCCCTCCTTTCTCCCCACCAATTCCCTGGTGGATCCAGACCCAGTCCCCTGGGGTCTCACCAGAATAAAAAAAAATCAGGTTCTTAAACAAGAAAAGCTTTTAATTAAAGAAGGCAAAAACAGTAAAAATTATCTTTGTAAATTTAAGATGGAATATGTTACAGGGTCTTTCAGCTATAGATACTGGGAATACCCTCCCAGCCTAAGTATACAAGTACAAATTAATATCCTTTTAGCAAAATACAAATTTGAACTCCTTCCAACCAAATACACATTTGCAAATAAAGAAAACAAACATAAGCCTAACTCACTTATCTACCTAGTACTCACTATTCTGAACTTATAAGAGCCTGTATCGGAGAGATTGGAGAGAAACCTGGTTGCACATCTGGTCCCTCTGAGCCCCCAGAGTGAACAACAACCAAACACTAACAGCACACACAAAAACTTCCCTCCCTCAAGATTTGAAAGTATCCTGTCCCCTGATTGGTCCTCTGGTCAGGTGACAGCCAGGCTCACTGAACTTGGTAACACTTTACAGGCAAAAGAGACATGAAGTACGCCTGTTCTATTAACCCCTAACTATCTGTTTATGACAGGGGCTTACAGATTTTTATTTATATATTAGCTCTATTCCAGAAGCTTGTGTTAGGTACTTATTGATGGAAAAACTCCCACTGGTTTCAATGGGTGTTTTCTCTGAGTAGTAACATCAGAACTAGAATAATAATAGGGACTTGAGTTGGTTGAACAGGTTCAGATAAAAAAAGTAACACCACACTTAACTTTAAAATGGGGATTGGTTTTCAGGTTTCTACAAGTTTGGATAACTGTTTAACTTTGCCCTTTGGGGTTTTAACTTAAAGTAACATAAGTACAGAACTACATGAAAATATCTGTTTGGGTGATATTTCTAGCCCAACTGAAACTAGGAAGAGCTGCAAATGTAGCAAGATGGTTTTGACTTCCAGCTCAACAAAAGGTATTACCATCTCTTTGCATTTATTAGGAACCAACAACAGCGTGTTTTTGGGACTCCTAACAACCAGCTATAGATCCTACCACAAAGATCTTACACATGCTGTGCTGATCTCAGCTGAAGGTTCAAGTGTAATAAGTCTGGATTTATAAAGTAAGCAGCTGAATTTTGGAATGCTTTACTCATGCTCATTCTATGGAGGTTCACCCATAAGTTGTAAACAGCTGTAGAAAATTGGGCATAGGTTGCCCTAAAGTGTGCAGTGAGAGGGTAGCAAATTTTGGCAAGAAAATGCAAAGCTTTGCTGAGCTGATCCGCAGCAGCTTTTCCTGTGTGGTTGAGGTCCCTGATTAAGAGGATGTTTTCAGTGCTGTTGCTGGAAGGGGCTCTGGGCATTGTGCTTCCTGAGGAAGCTGTGCTGCCAAGGGAAAGAGACAGACAATGGGGAAAATATGGAGGCCCTGGGTTTCTAGGCAAATGCTCCTGCCTCCTCCAAATGCCCAAAGAGCCTTCTGTTGCCTCCGAAGGGAAAATTGGGAGGGTATTCTGAGAGGGAAAGGTGATCATTTGCTAGCTCTGGGTCAGGGTAGCAGGCAACCAGTATTAGGATTCAATTCTCTGCGTTGGCACTGAGAGTTTCCACTTGAAATGCAGATTTAAAATATTTGCCTGCCAGCAGTATATCTGTAATGTGTATTCATTGCCACTGGCTTGCTCCTGCTTGTCCTTGTTTGGTTTGGTATTTATAGTTTGGAGTGCAGAGAACCCTAAGTCTCTTTCATGTGGCTCGTCACATGTGTGGCTGTGTGAAAGACTTGCCACACTGCTGGAGTATTCTCTGCTTTCTGCTCCACATGCTTTCCTACATGGCTCGTCCTTTACAGATAGCTCTTTTTTCGGCTTCCATGGATCTTCTGGTTGTTAATTTCTTTACATGTGTGTATTCATCCACGCAGACCTATGAAAACATGCTTTGTTTTTCTCTCCGTGTTTCCTGTCATCTAACGTTAAAGGTTCAGATCTGTGAGGCCCTCGCTGATGCTAAATGAAGCATAGCAAGACGTGTCCCTAATACAATTAATTCTTCTCTGTGCAATCCTTTTTTTCCTTTAAGGGAGTTAGAATGTTTACTTTTCTCTTTCTTTCTTTAACCCTTTGGACTGCAGGGGTCCAGTCCTCTGGTGCCATGCTAGTACTGCATACTTGCAAGCTGCTGGCCTACTGTTGTCCCTCAGTTAATTCTCTTATCACTCCCTGTCCTGCCTGATACCAACGAGCGGTGTGGGGAATACAGCACTAGCCTGTACTTCATCTGAAAATTAGAGATAACAAGCAACAGTAGTCCCTTAATAACAACTCACTCTCAGCACTTGTCAAGCATTTATGGAGTGAGTAAAATGGAGAAACAGAATTATAGAAGATTAGGGTCATCTAGTCCAACCCCCTGCTCAAAGCAGGATCAACTCCAACTAAATTATCTCAGCCAGGGCTTTGTCAAGCCAAGCCTTAAAAAAACCTCTTAAGGATGGAGATTTCACCACCTCCCTAGGTAACCCATTCCAGTGCTTCACCACCCTCCTAGTGAAATAGCTGTGATGGGTTCCATCACAGAGACCCCCTTGGGACTGTCACCTGACATGCTGAAATTACCTCTGAGCCCGTTTTCTCTGCCAGCTTGGGACTCCCAGAACCTTGCCTAGTTGAGCCAGACTTGCTAGCCTGCTGCAACACAGACCCAGGTCTGGTTCACGCCCCCAAAGCTACAGACTTTAACCAAAAACTGCTCAGCAGATCACCTATTTCCAGCACCCAGACATCAAACACCCAATGGGATCCAAACCAAAAATAAATCCATTTTACTCTGTATAAAGCTTATACAGGGTAAACTCATACATTGTCCATCCTCAATAACACTGATAGAGAGATATGCACAGCGATTTGCTCCCCCAGGTATTAATCACTTACTCTAGATTAATTAATAAACAAAAGTGATTTTATTAAGTATAAAAAGTAGAGTTTAAGTGGTTTCAAGTAATCAACAGAACGAAGTAAGTCAAAAGCAAAATAAAACAAAAACATGCAAATCTAAGGCTAATACATCAAGAAACTGAACCGGTAAAATCTCACCCTCCGAGATGTTCCAATAAGCTTCTTTCACAGACTAGACTCCTTCGTAGTCTGGGCCCAATCCTTTCCCCTGGAACAATCCTTGTTAGTTCCAAGAGGCATCTTAGGTGGAAAGCAGAGGTGTTCTCTTGACTGGCAGCCTCCTTTTTTCTGTTCCACCTCCTTAGAATTACACTTCATATTTCTAGCTTCAGACACAAGAATGATACATGCATACAAATAGGAGGAATATATTCAGTAGGTTATAACCTTTCTTATGATACCTTATAAGAGACCTTTTGCATAAAGCATATTTCAGTTACATTATATTCACACTCATAAGCATATTTCCATAAAACATATGGAGTGCAACACCACAATAACTTTTCCTAATACCCAACCTAGACCTCCCCCACTACAACTGGAGACCATTGTTCCTTAGGCTGTTTTCAGTGGTGGCAGATGACAGAACAACTCCATCATCTTTGGAACCCACCTTCAGATAGCTGAAGGCTGCTATCAAATCCCCACTCACTCTTCTCTTCTGCAGACTATATAAGCTCAGTTCCCTCAGCCGCTCCTTGTAAGTCATGTGCTCCAGTTCCCTAATCATTTTCATTGCCCTACTCCATCCCCAGGAGGCGCTGCCGGACAAGCCAGCCACTTCCGGGAGTAGTGTTGGACCAGGGCAGGCAGGGAGCCCTGGAGCCTGTTGAGGTAAGTGGCATCAGGCTGGAGCCCACACCCCAAACTCCTCCTGCACCCTGAACCCCAATCCCCTGCTCTGAGCCCCTTAACCCCCTGCCCTGAGCCCGCTCCCGCACTCCCTTCCACACCAAAATCACCTGCCCCAGCCCTACGTTCATGGTTCTGCATACAATTTCCCCACCCAGATGTGGCCCTCAGGCCAAAAAGTTTGCCCACCCGTGTTTACAGCTTCTTATGCTGTGCACTTGCTGATACAGTAGAATCTCAAAGTTATGAACATGTCAGAAACAGAGGTTGTACATAACTCTGAACAAAATGTTATGGTTGTTCTTTCAGAAGTTTGCAAGTAAACATTGACTTAATACAGCTTTAAAACTTTACTATGCGGAATAAAAATGCCGCTTTTAACCATTTTAATTTAAATGAAACAAGCACAAAAATGTTTCCTTATCTTGCCAAATCTTTTTTTTTAACCCCCCCACTTTTTTTCAATAGTTTAACATAGTACTGTATTGTATTTGCTTTTATTCTGTTTTTGTCTCTGCTGTCTGATTGCATACTTCCGGTTCCAAATGAGATGTGTGGGTGACTGGTCAGTTCATAACTTTGGTGTTCATAACTCTGAGGTTCTACTATACTTGTTAGAGGTAGCATGGTCCAGTGAATAGGCACTGGATTAGGACTGAGGAGATCTGGATTCTATTTCCAGTTCTGCTGCTGTCCTGCTGTGTGCCCTTGACCAAGTCACTTCTCTGTGTCTGTTTTCCTTCCTAAGGTTTGTCTTCTCTATTTTTATTGTAAATTCTTCAGGGCTAGAGACTGTCTCTCTCATGGTGTTTGTTCAGTGCCTAACATAACATGGCCACACTCTCAATTTGGGCCTCTTATGTTACAGTAGTAAATATGTTTACAGTAGTAAGTATACAACATAAGAAGAATATTCAATAACTTTCTTGCATGCTTTGCAAACTTGCAGAAGATGTTGGCCCAAGTGAAAACAAAGCATTCCAATAGCTGCTTCTGCTGACAGTTTGAATATTCTGGGAGATCAAATTGTCCCTGCCCCTCTTGTGCCTATAAGCCAATCAGATATTACTGTGTTCAGGTCTTTCTACTGTGGCTTTTCCCCCTACTCTCTACTTCCCCAGCCTTGCAACTGTGACAGAGGTTAATCTTTTATACTTATTCCAAATAGCAATGCTTCCTCTTCTCCTTCCCTTAGTCCTGACTGCATGTTTTTGGACAGAGAACCAGGTGAGATCCTTTGCTGGATAGTATTCTGAATGTGCAATTACATCTGAAAAGTAGCCATGGATTTTGAGTGCCTATGTGTTTGATATGTTGGGCCTTTTTCTCAAAGATGCTGACCACTGAAAGTCCAATTCATTTTAATGGAAATTGTGGGAGATTATAGCACCTCTGAAAATCAGGCCCAAATTGTCTTAAAAGCAGGATAATTAAATCAGTATCTATTTCTGAAAAATGTGGACCAAGTTAGGGTTCAGTTTTTAAATGTTAGCTTTCAAATATATTTATGAGAGAGAATATAAACAACTTTAACTGAGAATTTCCAAATTTCTGCCCATTTAAATTGAATTCTAATGGTTCCATACAGCTGTTTTTGTAAGTGTGGAATAACTTTGCAACATTGAAAATAACAAGACTCTCCTTGTAGGAACATATATGATGATACAATTGGGAAATAATAAAAACTGCTATATTTCAATTTATTATCTGTTTATTTTTTTTAACACAGATCAGGTACAAAGGAGAACAGGATTCCTGAAATCCTGTATGTTTTTGTTCTGACTGGTGATAGCTGCAGTTTAAACAATCACCTCAGGAGGAAATTTGTTTTGAATCTTTAGGGATGCAAAGAAGTACAAACAGTTTATTTTTTAAACAGGAAATTACCATTTGACAGGATGATATTGAATATCGAGAACTCAAACTGCTGGATAATTTTCCATTTCATTGAGGATTTATAAAAATATAACATTGCTTTTCCAGCCCATAATCCTGTCTGAAAACAATCCCAAAATTTTGCAAAGATATAAAGTCAGACAGAAAAAGGTGACATACTAGCTAAAAGAGAGGAGCTGGGGAGAAAAGCACCTTAAATTAATGTACCAATCTGCAATAATCACAGCTGAGATTTTACTGACATGATCAAATATTTCTCCAATATATTAAAAATGTATTTATACATTTCTGAAATGTTTTTGGAGCAAACTTTTGGCACTGAATATATGGGTGCCGTGCTCTGATAATTGTATTCCCTCAAGTGTGACAGGGTTGCGGAACATAGATCATGGTACTGCAAGAAATACAAGACCGGTTCTATTACAGTTGCTACCTACATAAAATGACACTTTCTCTTCATGTTAAGAAGACAGCACAGTAAGTCACTGAATACTGTGCTGAGTATCTGCCCTTCATTTGTTATACAACCTAGGAGCTTGATTAATCTATGTCAAACTTTCACTGCAGGCTTTAAACATTCCTTCCAAAATATACCAAGACTTTGTAAATATTTTTAGCCTCATATTGGTTAATGTTTTTCAGTTGCCTGCTGGTTAATGATTTTCTGTTGTCTGTAATTCCTAAGAGCAGATGAGAGCAACCTTTACCCCAGTTTACAAAGCTTAGCTGGGATACTTTTATTGTGTTGAAGTACTTATTTTATGATGGGTTAGCAGAAGATTGGAATAATTACTGGTCTAATGTATATGACGTACACAGTATGTCAGTATATTTTATCACTAATATAGCGAGTCAGATTAAGGATCAAATTTTGCCGTCATTTGTTAAAACAAACACCATTTACTTCATACACACCTAACTGAGAACTGAATTTGGGCCAGAACTACCCACCTGCAAATCTGCACCTATAGATTTGAAAGGCTCTTCTTTCCCACAAACTGTAATACACATATAATAAAAATTGATCCCTGACTCAAAGAGTTCATGCTCTTGAAACAACCCTGAAGAAAAACACAGAGAAGTCACTGGGGAGGGAGAGGGAGGAATCCAATAGGCATTCAATATGCATTTCTCATCTCATTTAGTCCAATACCCAGCATTAAATGACTATTTTCAGCTGGAATGTAGTATTTGAAGAGTAGAGTACAATACTGCCAACACTAAGGGCCTGTCTATACAGCCTAGGTGAACAGACTCAGGTTTGTGGGCCCACACTAGCACTCTAAAAATAGCTATGTAGACAGCACTTTGAAGTTGTGGCTCAGCCTCTGATGATTGAGGGTGGGAGTGGGATGTCCAACTGTGGGCTGCTGCTTCAATGCACTGTCTACACAGCAGTTTTTAGAGCACTGATGTAAGTCCTGCAAAACTGAATATCTTGACCTGGGCTGGGAAGCTTGCTGCTGTGGGCTGTATATACCCAAAATGCACAAAAATCATGAGATTGGGTTAAAATAATGATGGTGTTTTTTTTTTTAAATACACATTGGGTTCTTTTTATTTGCTTTGAGGATGCACTCAAGTCACATTTCATGGTTGTGGAGAAAAGCTTGAAAGACTGAAACTTACTTTTTGAAAATGAAAGCTGAGATTCTCAGGAAAACACATGACTCCTGGAGTTGAGGCTTTTTAAGAATAACAACTAATATCGTGAGACTTGTGAAAAATTGCAAAAGTTGGCAACATTGAGGGTAATTTATTTGGGAAATTTGTTATATGTATTGCGATAGTTCCTAAAAGCCTCAGTCATAATCAGAACCCCATTGAGCTGCATACTGTACAAACACAGAACAAAAAGACAGTCCCTACCCCAAAAAGCTTAAATGTGAACTATTATTCTAGTGAGAATGACATTCAGTTTTGGTGCAAAGCCTATTAAAAAGTTTGGGTTGTGGTTTTTTTGCACCAAAAGTTGACATCTTTCCCTTCCCCTTCCTTTAGACACCTGCATCAGTAGAAAAGACTGTCGCAAGAGCCAAATCCACTTTCTAGGGATACTTGATTCATTTTCATTACCATAATATTATCTCCCAGTTCATTCGCCTGAGTTATATAAACAGTTCTAAAATTGATCTGATGGTCTAGCCTGATATGGAATATAAATAAAACTTGGGACTGGCGAGGGTGGAGAACATAACATCTTACCAAGTCACATGTGGTTAGATTGATATGTTGTAGTAACTGACAACGGTGACTATAGATAGCAATACTAAGGATTTTGCTCTTCTGCTCACTATTTCATCATGAGTACAGTTGGTTGAAGTGTCCAAACTGAACTATTTATTCCACAGATCCAACCCCTTTCTCCTGTTTACGAACTGTCTGAACAAACTGTGTATTTTTCTGAATTAATTAGCTTTTTTTCTGAATTAATTGATTTGCATTTGTTCAATTCCACATTCCATTGGAGATGCCAGTGGAGTTTCACCACTGATCAGCTGAGGATCTCGCTCTTTATGTGAACAAATGGACTATGGATTGCTAGTGAATGGCTTATCACAAGTATTCATTTGCCATTTATCTTGCAAGCTGTGTGATTGGTCACCAAAATCACATGATCTTGTAGCATAACCTCAGGGCATCTCTAACCTACACTGGCTGCCACCAGCCACTAGGGATGCCCTGGGCATATCCCCTGTGCCTGGTAGATGGAAGGAGTGACATTAGAGCCGCTCCTTCAAATAGGGCACATAACTTCCCTTCAAGATTCTGTGAGCACTAGTAGATGAAGAGGTCAGCAGTAGATGAACAGTGAATTATCTGTGACACTTCATCAGACAGATTAGGGGAGGGAACTTGCTGGATAAGGAAACAATATTATGTTGCATTGGGAAGATAGCACTTGTGTTCTGAACAAAGATTTATTCTCTCATTTATAAAAATGATACTGGCAGAGTGTTTGAGGACTTCCCCATTCGATTGTAACAGGATTTGGTTCTTCATCTGAATAGCTTAAGATGGAATCCTTACTATCAGCAACAAAAATCACACTGTAAAAGGACTTGTCTGCTGAGATAGTTAAGGTACAACATATGTTCAAAACAAAAGTAGGCGAGGCTATGGGGAGAATAAAGAAGGGGAATTTTCTCTACTTGAAGCAGAGGATTAGACAAGAGCTATCCCTGTCATTCAAGATTCTGATCCTATATTAATTTTGATTGCTGTGTGGCTAGTGGGAAAGAGAAGGATGTGAAAAAGGAACAAGCAGAGGATGCAGAGATTAGAAAGAGGAGAGGGAGAGCAAAAGGATGGGAGAGATGAGAAAATGGATTGAAAGAGAACAGGTAGGAAAGGCAAATGAAAAATATAGGTATTTCAAGGTGCCTATGTTTCCCAAAAAAGCAACAGAGAGTCCTGTGGCACCTTTAAGACTAACAGATGTATTGGAGCACAAGCTTTCGTGGGTGAATACCCACTTCGTCATGTGTCTGATTCTCTGTTGCTTTTTACAGATCCAGACTAACACGGCTACCCCTCCATTACTATGTTTCCCAAAGCTACCTCTTTTCACCTATACACTGAACTAGTGACGGTGCTGACTGACTGCTCTTTGACCTGAGTTAATGGTACCCAGTGATTTGCACAAAGTACTTGGCACTGAAGTCAATGGAGCTATGCCAATTGACAAGAGTTGATTGACGAGCTGGCCCAAGAATTCCAAAATATCAATTTATTTAGGTTTAATCAGGAGAGATTATTGCAAAGGGAAAGTATGCTTTGCAAATGTATAGCAATAAAAAAAGATCTTTACCAGAGCATTTTCAGAGGCATTGCCAAAATAGCACATATTATCTTGCCAGACATCATGAAATACAACCAGATCATGGTTGTTTGCATGAGTTCATTCCTCATTCCATTGTTTAGTGTAGCTTAAATTTATGGGCTGTAGCAAAATTGCATGTCACCAAGTGGGAAAATAAACACATCTCCATTGTACTATATAGTAGCAAAGCAAGAGACTGAAGCTAAACATAAGCAATCCAGGAGGTAAACCTCTATCCTGTTGAATGTTAAAAATATGCAGCGCCTAAAAAGTGGGATTACTGTACCATATGTCAATATCCATAATGCATTAAATCCTTTAGGGAAAACAAACAAGAGACTGTCCCACAGGTATGGATGCAAATGCATTTAGAAATCCCTCTTAGAAGAAGAAACCCTTTGAATCATCCCCTTATTCTACCCTAGCGCCCCTTTAATCCTCCTGACTGAGGAAAATGGCATTTTCCCATGGCTTTAATAACACAATGAATTCAGAACAGATGGCACACATGGGCCTTAGTTTTCAAAGTCCTTGCTCCTTTTTATCCTCTGGTCCATTTTGCATTCATTAGTGGCTTGCATTTGTTTTGCTCATATTTATTTTATCTTAAATACCCCAAGCTTGGCAAGACAGAACAGTGAAACCAGGCCAATTTAAGGAGGCTTCTCTGTGTCAAATGCATTTGAAATTGCAGCATTTCATAAATATTGAGGATTGCTTATGAGCTACTGCCTCTAGGACATTGTTATTACATATTGAGTGTGACAGGGCCTATAGATGGCATGCAGTTGGTGGCAAGGAGACAGTTAACAAGCAGAGTAGAGAAACTATCACAGCTGTCTGCCCTTATTGCAGGGATTGCCAGGGAGCTGAGCCCTGTGGGAAATGTGGCTAGGCTCATCTGCAGGTAATTACTGCACCAGTAAAAAGAGCAAGCTAAAAAATCTCGCCCACTCAAAACTAGGCAGACATAGGAGGCCAAACTGAGTTTAAGATGGGAAGGAAGCTTGGTTGTGAGAGGGCCTTCCATTTTAATTTAGGATCTACAGCTCCTCATCCAATTGACCTCAGCCTTTTGTCCTTTCTCTCTTTAAGGCAACCTCCCAATTTTAAACAATACTTGCCTAACATGTACATGAGCTTTTCCTAGGCTCTGTGAGTAACAAGGCAAAGCTCCCTTTAGTTGGGTGAAAACCTGCAACACAGGGTCACATTATAGGGATGAGGTGTAAAAGTAGAGTATTTAAAATGACCTAGACTCTGCTGCTTTTTTGCTGTCAGTGTCCTCCTTGTGGTGATGGTAGCTACCAGGTTTAAGCTTTAAGTGGGAGAGGGAATTTACATTTGTGCTTCAGTGATGTGAGTGATATGAATGTAATAATGCCTTTACCTGAGTCACCTTTGAGAATGGAACCAGGGCTCTCTAGGCACAAAAGCATCACCATAAGCCTGTCTTCATGTCATCTGATAGAGAGGCTTCTCCAGGGGAGGTGGAACTGGGGGGTAGTGCCCCCAGAATGGAAATATTGTAGGGGCTGAGCTATGTTTCCTCTGCCAAAACAAGCTTCTGCCACCTCTGGGCTTCTCCCAAGATGGACACCAGGGAGGTAGCCCTTCCCCTTACTACCAGGAGCTCTCTGGCATAAAAAGTTGGGTTACACAAGGGATGCTCCACTGTAGTATCAACTCCCTGTTGCACTCAGATGTCATCTACAGAGTGAGATGACATGACCACAGGAAACCTGGGTTAGGTGTATAAGGTACTCTTGTCACATAACTTCTGACCAATGGGTGAGCTTCTTCTATACTACCCCAAATAAGACACAGATAGGTATAAATGCCTTGCAACTTCACCATTAAATGGGTTCTATGGACATAGTTAGGGGACATCTGTTATGTGAGTGCTCTGTAAAAGAGAGGCAGGGTGTGTGCAGGTGAATACTCAGATAGATAGTGTCAGCAGGTGGCACTGAAGAATATGCAGCATAGTTCCTGGATTTTATAGGACCAATAAAACTTCTTGTTGTGAACTGCAAAATAGATTTTTATATGCAGCTCTTTGCATGCAGCGCTTAACAGCACTGAATTTTCTTGGATGCAGGTGTGATATGAGTGCACTCAAAATAAACAGGTTCAACCAAATTCTGAAACTTTCTTGTACCTTGTGGAGTCTTAGGGTTTTGGACAGTGTCTGATGTGATAGACGAGCAGGGCTATTCCACCTGGCTAGCATCTCTGGACAGTGAACTTGATTCTGATCTCCCTTCTGTTACATCTATTCTATATCTTACACCTTTTAGTGGCAAGAAAGAAGGAAATACTGTAACAGAACAAGCACAGTGAGGCATGATGTGACACAATACCCTCCCAATATTAATCGCTGCACTATATTTTTAGTACAAATGTGTTAATTCCTTTGGTGTTCACATTATCTGTAAATAAAGTTGGCTCAAACAAACAAACAAAGAAACAAACCCCCTAGATTTAGAAAAGAAATGTGTCAGTAAATTTTGGGTTTCTTTTTCTCCATATTATCAAAAGTGTATTGTTTTGGACAGGAATCAAATTGAGGGGGGAAAAATGTAGTGGTATTCTTTTAAGTTTAACCTACAAGTACTTTTCCTCACTTGAGTGGTCAAAGTAAGATGCCATTCCCAGGGAATGGTGTAGATTCTTCAATTATGATCATACATACTGGAGGAAGGTGCCAGTATGCCACACCACCACATCCTCCTTCTAGTTTGAGGCTGGTTTTCCATCAGTCACTTTGCAATCATCTATACAAACTGCTCCTATTTAAAGAGAAAGATGCAATATTTGCAGGTGATTAAACAGACTGAAGCATTGATATGGCTTCCTTTATTACAGTGCATCAACCTGAATAAGCACTTAGCAGGATATTTAACTGTGGGTGTTCAGATTCACAAGATAGATGCCAGTCTGATGATGAAGAGATAAGGTGAGTGAGGTAATATCTTTTACGGGGCCAACTGCTATTAGTGTGAGAGACAAGCTTTCAAGTCACACAGGGTATGTCTACACCCACAACAACTACACACCTGTGGCTGGCCCGTGCCAGCCAGTTAGGGCTGTGGGGCTGGTTCATTGTTGGGTAGACTTCCAGACTCGAGCTGGAGCCTGGGCTCTACAATTCTGTGAGGTGGAATGAATTTTGAAAGAGAAAATTGTTGAGGACATAGAAGTAAATGGTAATTGGGATAAAATACAACATGGTGCCAGACCAAACTAAGCTCCTTTGAGAAGATAATTGATTTTTTTGGAGATCCAGGTAGATTGTATCTAAGGCATTTGATACAGTTCCACATGGGAAATTATTAGTTAAAATTGGAGAAGATGGGGATTAATATGAGAATTGAAAGGTGGATAATGAACTTGTTAAAGGAAAGACAACAATGGGTTATACTGCAAGGTGAACTGACAGGCTGGAGGTAGGTTACTAGTGGAATTCCTCAGGGATTGGTCTTGGGACCTATTTAATTTAACATTTTGATTATTGACCTTGGCACAAAAAGTTGGAGTTTGTTAATAAAATTTGCAAATGACAGAAATTTGGGAGGTATAGCCACTATGGAGGAGGACTGGAATATCATACAAGAAGATCTGGATGACCTTGAAAACTGGAGAAATAGAAATAGCATGAAATTTAATAGTGCAAAGTACAAGGTCATGCATATAGGGACTAACAGCAAGAATTTTTGCTATAAGCTGGGGACTTATCAGTTGGAAGCAACAGACAAGGAGAAAGGCCTAGTGTATTCAATGATCACAGGATGACTTGATTGGAAGTATCAGAGGGTAGCCGTGTTAGTCTGGATCTGTAAAAGCAGCAAAGAATCCTCTGGCACCTTATAGACTAACAGACGTTTTGGAGCATGAGCTTTCGTGGGTGAATACCCACTTCCTCAGATGCATGTAATGGAAATATCCAGGGGCAGGTATATATATGTGTGCTAGCAAGCAAGCTAGAGATAACGAGGTCAATTCAATCAGGGAGGATGAGGCCCTGTTCTAGCAGTTGAGGTGTGAAAACCAAGAGAGGAGAAACTGGTTCTGTAATTGGCAAGCCATTCACAGTCTTTGTTCAATCCTGAGCTGATGGTGTCAAATTTGCAGATGAACTGAAGCTCAGCAGTTTCTCTTTGAAGTCTGGTCCTGAAGTTTTTTTGCTGCAGGATGGCCACCTTAAGGTCTGCTATAGTGTGGCCAGGGAGGTTGAAGTGCTCTCCTACAGGTTTTTGTATATTGCCATTCCTAATGTCTGATTTGTGTCCATTTATCCTTTTCCTTAGAGACTGTCCAGTTTGGCCGATGTACATAGCAGAGGGGCATTGCTGGCATATGATGGCGTATATTACATTGGTGGATGTGCAGGTGAATGAACCAGTGATGGTGTGGCTGATCTGGTTAGGTCCTGTGATGGTGTTGCTGGTGTAGATATGTGGGCAGAGTTGGCATCGAGGTTTGTTGCATGGATTGGTTCCTGAGTTAGAGTTATTATGCTGTGGTGTGTAGTTACTGGTGAGAATATGTTTCAGGTTGGCAGGTTGTCTGTGGGCAAGGATTGGCCTGCCACCCAAGGCCTGTGAAAGTGTGGGATCATTGTCCAGGATGGGTTGTAGATCCTTGATGATGCGTTGGAGGGGTTTTAGCTGGGGGCTGTATGTGATGGCCAGTGGAGTCCTGTTGGTTTCTCTCTTGGGTTTGTCTTGCAGTAGGATGCTTCTGGGTACACGTCTGGCTCTGTTGATCTGTTTCCTTATTTCCTCATGCGGGTATTGTAGTTTTGAGAATGCTTGGTGGAGATTTTGTAGGTGTTGGTCTCTGTCTGAGGGGTTAGAGCAGATGCGGTTATACCTCAGTGCTTGGCTGTAGACAATGGATCGTGTGATGTGCCCGGGATGGAAGCTGGAGGCATGAAGGTAGGCATAGCGGTCGGTGGGTTTTCGATATAGGGTGGTGTTAATGTGACCATCGCTTATTTGCACTGTGGTGTCAAGAAAGTGGACCTCCCGTGTAGATTGGTCCAGGCTGAGGTTGATGGTGGGGTGGAAGCTGTTGAAATCATGGTGGAATTTTTCCAGAGTCTCCTTCCCATGGGTCCAGATGATGAAGATGTCATCAATGTAGCGTAGATAGAGAAGGGGTGTGAGTGGACGAGAGCTGAGGAAGCGTTGTTCCAGGTCGGCCATGAAGATATTGGCATATTGTGGGGCCATGCGGGTGCCCATAGCAGTGCCACTGATCTGGAGATATATATTGTCATCAAATTTGAAATAGTTGTGTGTAAGTATAAAGGCACAGAGCTCAGCAGCCAGTTGTGCTGTGGCATCATCAGGGATAGTGTTCCTGACAGCTTGTATTCCATCTGTGTGTGGGATGTTTGTGTAGAGAGCCTCTACATCCATGGTGGCTAGGATGGTGTTTTCTGGGAGGTCACCAATGCATTGTAGTTTCCTCAGGAAATCAGTGGTGTCGCGGAGATAGCTGGGAGTGCTGGTGGCATAGGGTCTGAGTAGAGAGTCCATATATCCAGACAGTCCTTCAGTGAGAGTGCCAATGCCCGAGATGATGGGGCGTCCAGGATTTCCGGGTTGATTGGAAGGTTTCAGTAATTCTGCCAGAGGTTAGGGGTCTATTTCAGGAGTGGGTGAGGTTCTGTGGCCTGCAATGTGCAGGAGGTCAGACCAGATGATAATGATGATCCCTTCTGACCTTAAAGTCTATAAAACTATGAGCCGCCAAAGTGATGTGACTGTGAAAAAGGCTAATGGAATCCTAGGATGCATTAGGTGAGGTATTTCCAGTAGAGACCAGTAAGCATTAGTATCATTACACAAGGCACTAGTGGGACCTCATCTGGAATACTGTGTGCAATTCTTTAAATTCTGGTCCCCCATGATTAAGAAAGATAAATTCAAACTGGAACAGGTGCAGAGATGTGATACTAGGATGATCGGGGAATGGAAAGCCTACCTTATCAGAGGAGACTCAAAGAGCTTGGCTTGTTTAGCCTAGCCAAAAGAAGGCTGAGGGGAGATATGATTGCTCTGTATAAATACATCAGAGGGATAAATACCAGGGAGGGAGAGGAATTATTTAAGTTAAGTGCCAATGTGGAAACAAGAACAAATGGATATAAACTGGCCATCAATAAGTTTAGGCTTGTAATTAGGTGAAGGTTTCTAACCATCACAGGAGTAAAGTTCTGGAGCAGCCTTCCAAGGGAAGCAGTGGGGGCAAAAAACCTAACTGGCTTCAAGACTGAACTTGGTACATTTATGGAGGGGGTGGTATGATGAGACTGACTACAATGGCATGTAGCCAATCTGTGATTGCTAGCAGCAAATACCCCCAGTGGCTGGTGATGGGACACTAGATGAGGAGGGCTCTGAATTACTACAGAGAATTCTTTCCCAAGTGTGTGACTGTTGGGTCTTGCCCACATGCTCCGAATCTAATTGATCACCACATTTGGGGTCAGGAAGGAATTTTCCCCTGGGTCAGGTTGGTAGAAACCCTGGAGGCTTTTTGCCTTCCTTTGCAGCATGGGTCACGGATCACTTGCAGGTTTAAACTAGCATAAATGGTGGATACTCTGTAACTTGAAGTCTTTAAATCATGATTTGAAGATTTCAATAATTCAGCCAGAGGTTAAGGTCTATTACAGGAGTGGGTGTGCAAGGTTCTGTGGCCCACAATGTGTAAGGAGGTCAGCTTGTGATCATGATGATCCCCTCTGGCATTACAGTCTGAGTCTATGAGTACTTCATATTTATCTATTTTGGAAATTCCCACTTTCCTTTACCCTCAAGCCCAGACAATGAACTCAGGAGATTAAATTGGATGATTATAACAACATTTATAATTTATCTCTGCTGAAACAGAGAATGTGTTTAATAAAAAAACAAAAAAAAAAGAGTGAATGTACCACAGAATGCCGCACTCTGAGGGGCATACAAGCACGTTACAAAAATGTGCACAAACAAGAATTAATGCAATTAACCACTAATAGATCATGCAGCTATGAAAGTTAAATAATAAGGCAGAAGAGGAAGGATGCTCTGGAGGCAAAAAATACAATCTAATTAAGTTTGTGAGATGATATATATGGCATAGGGCCTTATCTAAAAAGTATTAAAGTTCATGGAAAGTCTCCCATTGGCTTTAATTAGTTTTTGGATCAGTTCTATGGTTATTTCTGTCCCTCCATCCCCCCAATAGTATATACTCCATAAAAGGTTTTTGGTCTTCACCTTCAACTTGTAACTACCAGCCCTTATATCATCTTCCTAGTGACCTCAGGCTGACAACATTTATATGTTTTCCCAAAGGCTATGCCAACTTTTATTCAAGTTCTTCAGCTTCAATTTTCCATCTCATGCACTTCCTCCCGGATACAGACTTCAGCTACCCATAGGATGGACAGACATCATAAACATGACAGGATTGCTTTCAGAAAAATTCCTGCCTTACACACTACTTTCTCATCCTTTCTGGGAAGTGCTGGGATTTTCCATGTCACACTCTTTCCTGTGTAGTGTGTGACCTTCCTTTTTCCTATTTAGACCTTTTTGTTTTTTTAAAAAGCAAAATAGCAAGCCCCCATGACACCTCATTTTAATGATAGTTTTATCCAGCTAGACTTTTATTAATGCACCTTGTTGTTACAGGGTAAGGGTCAGGGGGAAGCGGTGAGAACTTGGTAAGGACAAAACACGAATGTTCTTGGTTACAAGAATAAATGTGATTTAGCTCTCCTACAAATCCAAATTTTTCTGAAGAGACCTCCTACAATCCAATACTCACACTAGCAGGGAGCTGGAACCCTGAAATATTTTTAGGGAAAATTGACTTAAAAACGTAGACAAAGTCAAGATATGGGATTAAGTGCAAGGTGTGGAATTGAATGCCTACAGTGATTTAAAAAAAAATCATTATTGACACACATGAACTTTCGATACAAGCATTACCAAATCTTATTCATAACCTGTATTTGTTATCTTTAAAAGACATACTTGTGTTTGTTCAACCTCTTATTATTAGCTTTGTATTTATTTTGTGCAAATTCCAAAATTGGTAACCATAGATTATGAAATGTACTTGATCCTAATGTAAAGCTCTCACATTTTCCCATTGAATGGATTTCTCATACTTTATTTCTCCATGACATTCATTGGAGGAGGATCTGTCCTTTTCCAAAAACAAGCTCTAACATATCTGGCTGCAAGTAGTAATTGTGTTTATCCGTGGGGTCCTTCTCTGAGTCAATGGCCTCCTTTGGACTGTAACCTGGTAGAATACTATGGGTTCTCTGGGTAGCCTAACATAAAATGGATTCACCAGAAGCCTATGAGCATATGTACATTTAAAACACAACCATAAAAGTATCAAAAACTTTTCTCAAACATAGACACATCACCCTGACCTATCACCCACCTTCAGGCAAAAATCTGATTAAATACCTAGGTCTCAAAGTTAGTTTCATAGTAATTTAAAAAAAATATTTTTAGATGGAAAAATTATTTTTTGACTAAACTGAAAATGTTCATTTTGGTCAAAGTTTTCCACAGAGTATCCACCATTTACGCTAGTTTAAAAAAAAAGGAAAAAGAAAACTTTTCAGTAAATATTTTTGGTATTTTTATAATCTTTTGGTTTTGTTTCTGATTTAAAAAAAACTTAGTTTTTGCTTTTCAGATTGTTTTGGTTTTTGATTAGATTTTTCATAACAAAATTTCACAGGAATTTTTTTTAATGAAAATGTTTAAAAATTCCCCATGGAAAAATAGTTGGCATTTTTTTGACTAGATCAACTTGTCCTGTTCTTGAAGGTCAACTAACCTAGCTTGCCAAATCAAAGAGAGAAGCAAATTTCAGATTTGAGGGACTGTCCATAGAGTAAGTCCTGCTCTCAGTCCTCTAGAATTCAAATCCAATGGCTATTAGTGGAAATGTCCAAATGGCTTCTACTGTTGAAATGATTCACTGATAGACGGGTGAGGATCTGGCCAATTGTCTCAAATATGCAACAAGAGGCAAACTTGAACCATAAGGCTTTATAGATTGGAATTAGAAGTGGGCAAATAATTTTACCATGAATAGTTTATTTTGCAATTTACCTCATGTTCTACCCATGGAATATCCATGATCCCTTTGTTTAGGTGAGCCCTGTAGCCAGTTTTCAGCCTATATTACAGTATTAATAGCCAAGATGGTACAAATAGATTTTGAGAGTAAAATTTTAAGCAACATAGTTGCAGATGCTTCAGTAACACCCAAACACCCAGCTATTGTTTTCCATTCATCAATTATCTTTGCAAAGTTTTAAAAACAAGTGAACAAACAAAGAAAAATATGCTGGTTTTGTGATATCCTTTCTCAGTACCTGAACCCCATGAGGTAACATTAGTTGTAGTATTATTAGTTGGCCATCTGCAACAGCTATTCTGTTTTTACCTAGAGTTATAGGGACAGTTGAATTTGCCCTTCACCCCTGAAATTCTTTCACTTACGAAACTGAACCAGCAGCAGATGCATCAAGAGTAGAAATCAGAATTGTAGCAATAGTATCTAATTTTTTGATACATTGAGTGTTGCTATTTTTTTCTTTGCATCTGATCAATATAAGGACATACGTTTGGCGCATGTATTTGTTGAATCACCAGCTTTGATTCAAAGTACATGTCATTGACCATTTCCTCCCCTTCCTTTCTTTGGAAATTTATCATCAGAAAGATGTTTCTTGTCTAATTTTTTTAAGTTTCTATTAAGCTTCAGTAGACTTGTAGAAGCAATTTATTGAACTGTGCCCACACAAGACAACATTCATTCAGAAATTCACATATTACTGCCAATTGGAGAGAGAAGGGGGCTTGGAAAGAAAGCTAGTTGGAGGAAAAACAAACTGGAAGAAAGAGGAGGGGGAACTACCAGGTAAATAGTCACAGGTTTGAGATGGTTATGATGTGGTAACCTTCCTAGTGAAGATTTCCCTGGTAATGCATTCTTTTGTGACACCTGACCTAATTTTGACAGATTTCCATTAATGGAATTTAATATTTTATTTCTCAAATGTAAGGCTAATACCAGGATGTCTCTCACAGGTTCAGCGCAGCTGCATTGCTGATTTAATTCATAAAACAGAAATAATTCCAGAAAAGCTGCACAGGTCAATAATTATTTGTCAAGCCGATCCACCTGTAGTATGGTAAATGATTTAGAATCAGTACTTTCTTATAAAAATATAATATCGGTAGAGGATATCTATTTTTCTGTGTAAGAATAGAAAGCAGTTGTCACTATTCAATAGACACTATAGATTATTATTCAGCATATACAGGTTGTTTTGAAATCACTTTTTCCTAGAACTGTAATTCATTGGAATTTATTATCCAAATTATTCCCAATACTTATAACATTAGAAGGTTCTGAGATACTATGAAGATTCTTGGTTACCATGATAATAAGCACACTATAAAACTTAAGACATTTTAAAAGATTTTTTTCATTTCATTTGTTACATGGGCTATATAGATTGCATTTTTCTATGGCTTTCTATTTCTATTCCACTCTTCCTCCCTTGCAAAAAATTGAAATCAATATAAGTAGTTTTTTAAAATTTCTTCTGAGCTTTAACTCTCCTGTATTCTCCATATGGCTTACTCAAGAGACGGAATATATGGGCATTGAGCTGCGTAAATCAATTTTGTAAGTGCATACCAAAAAGCAAAAGATCAGAGGAGAGACCTGAATGTGAATTTAAGAACACACACAAAGTTTTCAAGCTCTTACAGCTACAAAGTAAATGGCTGCAATGCAGAACAAGGCATAAGGATTAGGAATTGTCTCCAAGAGAGCTGATAACTATTAGCTCTTACTCAATTTTCCCCTCCCTGTGCCCCCCCTCCCTTACTGTTTTAGTACAGCATGTTCTACAGTTTTATTCTCTTTCAGGTGGAAATTTTGATCAGGGTCAACATTGGGAACAGCACAGAACGTGTGCAATGACATTCCTTCCATCAAAGAACAGACAGTAGCCTGTAAAATTTGGTAAGTTAAAGGAACACCATTTGTGTAACTCTGCTGCATGTCATAGGAAGTCACTGCCCACGCTGCTACATATAAGGACATGGTTCCGCTGGAAGCAGAATGCCTGTCTTTTTATATATATATATATATATAAAAGCAACTTTCTGAGCATCCCCAGATGACATCTGTAGTTTGTCCTGCAAACAATTGGCCTGATGCTTTGGTTGTGCAATCATGCCTTGGCTGATAGTAGGCTTCCTCTGAAATCTGTGAATCATCAGTACTGAGGTAACAAAAGAGCTTAGTAGCATTATTTAGATTAAAAATATTTAGAAATGTATCCCCACTAGAGCTGCTTATTTATAGCCTATCCTTGTGGTTCTCAAACTTTTTTACTTGTGATCCCTTTCATGTAGCAAGCCTCTGAGTGTGACCCCCCCCTTATAAATTAAACATATTTTTTTATATATTGAATGCCATTATGAATGGTGGGGGCAAAGAGGAGTTTAAGGTGGAGGCTGTCAGCTCATGACCCCCCATATAATAACCTCACGACCCCCTGAGGGGTCCTGACCTCCAGTTTGAGAACCCCTGGCCTATCCCTGAGAGAATTCATGCATCTATAATCTGATATTACAGCTGTTGTGCTGGATTGGGAATGACCAATGAATGAAGAGATGGCAAGTACAATGAGAGAATAAAAATGGTCTGATGGCAGCCCTGTCATTTGTAGCTAGTGTCTGTGGTGTGTTGCTTTTTTTCCCTAAATGAATTAGTTAAACTTCATCTTGTTGAAGTCACCTCATTTTAGAGGCTCTTACAAAAAGAAAGCTAATAAACAGATGGCCTCATTCTTGTTCTATGTCCACAATCTCAGCTGGAACCAATTGCCATTCTCAAAATCAGTCTCAGGAGAGAGGCTGATGAGGAAATAGATGCTGACCTATGCTCTCACCCCAGAAGCAAGTCTCGGCTCTGGGGAGAGGGTCATGCTGAGAGATTGTAGGGGAAAGCTGCACTGCTGCTGCCCACGCTGTCCCTGTAGATCCCTTCAGCCTCCAGTGTTGGGAATCCAGAACCTTACATGAACATGACATTAATAAAAAATTACAAATGTAAAAATTCAGATAATAGCAATTGAAAACCTTTCACAGACTGGGAGAAGTGCTTGGAGGAGCTTTCCCATCTACCGCTAGAAGGTGCTGGCTCTTTAAGGGTAAAATGTACTGCACATGTCTACAGTGGCCATGTCTATCATAATTCCTAAGCAACAGTACTTCAGAAGGGAAAAGAGAAAACACACAGTCAGAGATTCACGGTCTGTCTTGGTGGAAATGAAGCCAAGTGGACAGACCGATTGAAGAAATAGCTGTGTCTCATGGACAAGTTCTCTCCCACCAAATGCTGTAGTAACAAGTTCAAAGGCTTGTCTACACTTACAGCTCTGCAGCGGCTGCGGGAGCACTTCATGAAGAAGCTACCTGTGCCGACGGGAGAGTTTCTCCCATTGGCGTGCGTACTCTGTCTTCCTGAGAGGTGGCAGCTATGTTGACAGGAGAAGGTCTCCCACTGACATAGTGCTGTCTACACTGGGAGTCAGGCTGGTATAACTGTCTCACTTGGGTGAGGATTTTCCACACCCCCGAGTGACATAGTTATTCCAACATAAGCTTGTAGTATAGACTGGGGCCAAGAAACCTTTAGTGCTTTTACTGTGTTCTTTGTCCTTCTACACTAAGGCCTTGATTCAGGAAACACCCATTCGAGACAGCACTTAAGCAGGTGCTTAACTCCCGTTGAAGTCAATGGGTCTTCAGCATATGTTTAGAGTAATGCATGTGCTTCAGTGCATTCTTGAATCAGGGCCTAACACAGTTGCGGTAATGTCACTGAATAGAAGAGTTCAAATTCTCTTCTGTTCTATGCAGGTACACCCCTGTTGGCTTCCATGGCCTTGCACTAGAGCAAAAGAGGGGATTTTGTCCCCTTGCAATTCAAATGAAATCAAACATTTTTGGACTAGATCTTCAGTTGGTGTTAAACAGCATAGCTCCATCCAAGTCAGTGGTGCTATGGTGAGTCACACCAGCTGAGAAGCTGACCCAATGTTAGGAAATAAAACTGTAATTTAACAGTAGAAGCTGTGCTTAAAAATACATATGAAACTTTTAAGAATTACAAGCAGATTAGTCCACTGGTCTGGGGGATGTAGATTGGTTAAGGGTGATCAGCTACTTTATGACTAAGAAGATGTAAAAGCTTAAGTAGATGTCACTCTGTTCTTGGACATCAAGTAGTTACAAGTACATTCTTCCAAGTAAATAGCCACATGAATAGACTCCATTTCTTTTTTCCTGTGTATTTACAGTATCAGTGTGCAATTTCACTGATGTGTGAGCTGGTTCACCTGTTACTCCAGATTTCAGTGACATTACATAAGCATACATCTAAAGTTATTCCAGTGTAAAACTGCTATGCTTTGTTTCCAGTCTTGTTTAATTGGATATTTTTTTCTTTACTGAATGTTTGAATTCTTGTGTGTGTATCTATTACAGTTGCAATTAAAAACACCCTCTCTACCCGAGGTGGCTAAAATACTGCTGGGGAGACAGCATGAACGCAAGAAACCTTAGCATAAAAAATAACGAACTATCGCAACATTTTTTTCTTGTACTGCGTATAAAGACTGACTCATTTTAGCTTTTTTGTCAACAACAAGAAAATCCCTCATGCCTGGATTTAACTGAAACTGTAATGATTCATCTGTGCTGAATGTGCCATGCCAAAACTTAGAAAAGTCAGTTAGAGAGAGATGTTGGGGATTCCTTATGCATGAACAGCAATAGATGAACTCCTAGGTGAAGAGTATGACACCTGAAAGATAATTTTCCACGGTTTGTAGCAAGGACATGGATTTCAATGACCTTTCTGTCAGGATGATCTGTGCATATGTAACATAACTATTCCTAGGACAGTGGTGTGTATTCATTTGTATACAAGAATTTTCCACTACCATCACTTGCATTCCCCCCTCCCACAATTAGAGCACTAAGTTACATTTTGGGGAAAGGCTGTGGGGTCTTCTCTCCTTCTGGCAAGATCAGCCCTCAAGGGCCATTGGCCAGATTCCAGGACTTTCTTCTCCCCAGGCAAGAAAAGCCTTTGAAGGCATGGTCTTTAGGAAAGAGAAACTATCTATGGACCCTCCCTAATTGCAAGAAGCCATCTTAGAGGAAATGGACAGGTTATTGGACTGACTTTTCTTTCCCCATCACTTTATATTCTCTCTCCCTAGAACAGTAATTTGTCTTTTGGAAAAAAAGGGCCAGGGCTTCAAGGCTAATTCTCTTTCCAGAAGAGGGGCCTTGGTGCTGGCTCATTTTCCCTGTGAGAGATGTAGGGGCTACCCTTTAAATAGATCCTCATGGCTGGAGCACCCTCATCTTATTTCCTGGTGCCTTGTTTTCCAGCTACCTGTGCTAACCTGATTCCATTGCCCATGGTGCCACTTCAGATGTCAGTGATAGCATTCCATCTTGACGATTGCACTTGAATGCAATAGCATGTTACTCCTTTTGAGCCTAGTGGCTAACCAAAGTTTGGGGCCCTACAGGTTGTTTCCGCTAGAAGAAATTGATGATGGAGCCAAGTAAGTTACTTAGATTATGTATGAAGTCCTGTTGTCCTGAACACAGTAGGAATCAAACCTCAGGAGACTGTTCCTTTGCTTGTTGTTCCAAACCTGCCTTTCTAGCCAGCACTCTGTGCCCAAAATGCTTTCTTTCTCAGCTTTCTCTCAAGACCATGTTACCAGCACTTTTATTACTGTCTACTTGGCTTTCTGGCTGCTTCTGTCTCCCCTGGCTCCTTTTCTCTCACATAGAGAAAATCGATTCCACTAAAAAAATCACCCAGCCCTGCATTTGCTATCAGTGCCATGGGAAAACCCCTTGGACCCCATTTTCAGCTTTTACTCAAACTTTCCACATGCTTGCTTTGGGTACTACAGCTATTGTTTAAGCTTCTTTACATATATCCTTACTGAAAGGTGGCAATCACCCCCCATCCATAATAACAAGCAAGTGCTTAGATTTGGTCACTTGATTAAGTTTCAATCAATGAGATTTGTTTAAAAAATATCAAAGATATAGTTAGATACAGACATATAAGTTTTAACAGGAGGAAATTTTAACATGTGGAGCATTATTTTTCCTACATAGAAAAATCACACATTTCTATTCTTTTTATAAATAAAAGGCTAACACATGCACTGAATCTTCCATGACCTGTAGTAACCTGAGACTGTGATTAATGGAAGACATACTTTCCAACATCCAACCCATCCCTTTTATGTGATTTTAGAAATACTAATGTATTTTAGAAATACTAATGATATTTCCAATACTTCACATATACCATTGCGCCTTAAAACAATTACCTTGTGAAGTAGATGACTTGGAGACTTTTCCTCACTCAGTGCTGCCTTGCTCCATTGTACATTACTGTAACTCCATTGATGTAATGACGTCAGTGGTGTGTTTCAGTGACATAAAACTGGAGTAATGCAATCAGAGTAGAGAATGGTTTCAGAAATTCAAACAAGATGCCATGGTATTGTTCTCCATTTTCTCTTGTATTTAGTATATTATCTAGAAGCTGATGGCTGGCTTCAGTTCATCTTAACTTTTTCTCACTTATAAAGATGGTAGGCAAGATTTAGCACTCATGCCAAATGGGATTGTGGGGATGAAATGAGTATAATTAATGAGTTTACTTTTTAAGTAAAAAGGGATCGATTCTCCACACTATTACACTAAGAGCGCCACATTAGCATAAAATGGGTGTAACAGAATGAAAACTAAGGCCTATAATCGTATTTCTTTAAATTTCCATCGGACTGCTGAATCTTGTGCCCCAAATACAAACTAAAGATGATATAAAGGATGTTTTGCATTGTCCAAGATCAATGCGTAGTTCTCAGAAGCCCTTCATGGCACAATACCATAGAAGTTTGCTATTTGTCAGGAGAAACCTTCAACTGAGTTTGTTATATGGACATTTGAACCTCCTATCCCTGGAAGCCTATTCTGGTAATATCAGAGTATACTGGTTGTGCAGTATGGTACAGTAGCAGAAATTGCATTAATAGTCTTCGCCTTCTGTGGCACAGTGTGGAGAGCCATGAGTCAGTAAACTATCAACTGAATTATCTTCCACTCCTGAAAGCTAAAGGAAATAAAGTAGACTGATTTTTATTGTAGTTTTGGACAAACACTTTCATTATACCACTGACTATTGTTTATAAACTAATAAACAGTCTACTTCTGCATTGTTTGCATCTGGGGCTTTTATTACTATTCAACCACAGGCAACAAGTTCCAAGTTTAATTGTGTTTTTTTCCTCTAGCCCTAACCTAATGCTTACTTCACAGTCATGAGGGATTTTTTAAGGGTGAGGGAAAGCAGGTAAAACATATTTTAACTTCCTTATTGCAAGAAGCCTCCCTCATTTTAGCCTCAAATAAGCATCAATATCATGGAAAGTCTATATAATCTCCCTTTTGATACTATAAATTCTTGCTATCAGATATCCTGAATAGTGAAACTAAGATACATTATTTACCCTAAATAAATAAATCCCACAGAATGTTGGTCTTTCTGACATTATTAATACTATTTATTATTTTTGGAGGGACAACACATTGGAACTTTTTGCTGCACTAGGGTCTTGGTTGATTGACAGCTGTTAGGTCAAATAAAGTTTCAGTTAAGGGTCAAATTCTTCCCTTAGGTGTGTGCAGTTGCCTTTGAAGCCACTGGGCAACATAAAAGTGAATCTGATAAAGACTTCTTAATGAAAATCTGGCATCCTAAAACTTGCATGGGGGGGGCATATGGGCATGCACACAAACCTTCATTCATGCCTATGTGGAATGGAAATCTATTGTCCCCATATGAGCAATGAAAAGTGGAGGGGAAAACACCCAGGAGCTACGCCTTGATGGAAACTCTCAGAGATAAGTAACACTAGCTCTGCAATGAAACTCACTGTTCATCAGTGGCAAGAGTTCAAAAAATGTCAGTAAAGGAATCCACTTTACTGACAAGAGCATAAAATATTGCCACCCTCCTCCTGCTCGCCCTGGCTTCAGCCATGTGGAATTCCTTCACTGTCTAAACTACTCCACTGGCCAGGAATACAAGTAGGTCCCCTCCCCCCGTCTCTTTAAAGGAATGCACTGAACTGCTACCTAAGAGCAGTTGTTAGAGAGAAGACCACCCAAAGTGGTCCTTGGTTTAGACACTTCACATGGAGTTACTGGGCACAAACCATCCCTCACAGTTTGCAAGGAACAGTTGGAATTCTCTGAATTGTTTCCAAGTCTTAACTGCATTGTAACCCTGGAGGCAAAAATTCCTGCCTTTGGTCCCATTTAATGCTTAAAAGCTTCCTAATGAAGTCCATCTTTTCACCATCATGGGACTTCCTGTTTTAGGCAACCATAATACCCACAGGAATATATGTATCTTATTGTAAGCACAAGTTTTTCTTTTGAATGTGTTTACTATACCATTGTATACTACTAATAATTTACAGAAACAATCGATTGGACAGCATTCTTGAAAAAAAGGATTGGATCAGCATGTGTATGCCTGCCTATGGGTGAGAAACCATTACCGGAGAATTAAGTTAAAACTTTGGCTTGCTTTTTAGACAAAAGGGGGAGCGGGAGAGGGCATACCTTTAGGATGTATATTAAGAGTCAATACTATTTACTGTGGTATGGAATGAAGAATTGGTGCCTGGAAAGGAAAGGAAGTGAGGGAGTAGAATGAGGGAGAAGGGCTACCAGCTAAGGTGCCATTAGAATATGTGATGCAGAACTATGATAAAATGTGGCCCTAAAATGGCTTTTATGGTGTGAAAATGTCTTGCAGCAACTCCCAGAATTGGAGAGCAAACCTAGATTAGCTATAGTGAAATGTTACAGTATGAACATACTTTACAATCATAGTAAAACCCCTGGAAAGGGCTGGGGTGAAGGTAAGTTTGTAGTGAAGGTGGGTGAGCCATGCATTAAGAATAGGTCTATTCTTTCCAAATTTACATCCCATGCATTCCTATTGACTTCAGCAGGATATAAAGCAGCATTCGAATTTAACCCAATGTTTGCAAACCAGACTTTAGCCAGCCGATAAGGGCTTAATATCAAAAAGCAAGTTTTTATAAAAACTTCAGCAAAAGCATTTGGGCCCTGATAGCAACATGAGCATCCTGCATGTGGTGAAGTTATTATCTTCAAATCTCACACTGGATGCACTTTAAAGTGTCTTTTTTTTCTTACCCCACTTGTAAAATTCCAATAGAATGTAAGAGGGATGAGATCAACCAAGCTATACAGAACTTACTAGCGCAATCGTCTTTCTATTTGCCTTTGAACAAATTTATAGAATTCTATAACAGGGATGGCATTCTCTAAAATTCTATATGATGATTAAAAACATATGGAGATGTTATGTTCTATAAAATTCTATAGAACTATTCCATATGTGACTGAACATATGTGAAAAGGTTTCTTTAGCTTTTTTTCTCTATAATTTCCTAGAAAGTATTGTCAGTTTCAGTGTGGTAAATGTAAAATGAAACATAGTCAGAACTGTTTCAAATCTCAATGCCAATTTGCCAAAGGAGGTGAGGTATTGGCATATTTGTTGTAATCTTTTTTATTTTCATATGAACTGTAACTCCTTCAGGTACCCTACAGTAAGGCTGACAGCATTACTTTAATTCTTGCTGTCTTAATGTAGTTTTCAGTCTGTGTAAACAATTAAATTTTACTGATCACCCTGAAAATCCATATGTCTTAACCGAACTCTGATAAACAGATGTCTGACAGGTTATAGAAGGCTGTGTTCAGCTTGTAGTTAACAAAACGGAACATTTTCAGCATACTTGAAATGAAGACAAAGATCTCAGGATCTGCCCCTTTCAAACTTATATCACCCCTCCCCCCAAAAGGCTACACACACATGGCAGAAATTTTAAGGATAGTGAGTGAAGACGACACTGAAAAATATTTGCACAGATAAGAGAATCTGGAAGGTAAACAGAGGATCAGTTCAGCCAAGGAGCGATGCTGGCAGTTTGACAAGCAAAGCCCAGTCCAGATGGGCTGTGAATTACACAATGGCTAAGTAAAAGGGACAGATTCTCACTTGGCTTAAATTGCCTTAGAGCGATGACAATTTACATTAAATGAAGATCAGGCTCTGAGTATCTCTATTTATACTTAACTCAGCTACTGAAAAAGCAGGGGCATAAATTCAGTCTTTAAAAATTATATTTAAACAAGGAAATGCTTGCGTATTTGCTGCTGACATAGCCGACTGAACATCTGAAATATTTAGTCATCAGATAAATTATCTGATGCATACTGCTATTTACTGAATTCATTTGATGAATGTTATTCAACTAACTATGAAACTGGTTGAGTACCACAAATACCATTTGCCACATAAATCAATCTAATGAGAAACAGCAGCATTTGCTGGCTTCCATTGGTTAGTTTTTCTTTTCTTTGCCACTTTTGAGAATGGCTAGAGCCCCAGAAGAAGTAGACTCCTGCAGATCTCAATGGGCTGAGTTTCCCATGTCTAGAACTGTGCTGCCCAGGCATGGAGAACGGGATGCTGGTGAGTGATGGATACTGTTAGATCCCCAAGGGAGGAAGGCCTGGAAGGAGCACAAACCTCTATTCCTCAGCTCCTAGGAGGGAGCCTGGCTGAGGACAGAGCTTGCTCATATGACTATAGATGATCTGAGCCTTTGAAAGGAAGATGGGCTGGACTCCCAGCAACTGCCTCAAAATGTTTTTGGTAGCTCACCTGAGGACATTAGGCTAGACTGCAGCTTGCCAGAGGCTTCCCCAAGGGAGGTCTGTGGCATGTCAGGGACTGTCATCTTTATTTTATTTTCCTTTTGTTTCAGTTTATCCCACTGTTTATATTTCAATATATACACCTATCATCCCTACCAAGGAATTGTGCTGTTTCCATTAATACTCTTCTGCCATTTCAGGAAGAACTCTTTCATCCAGCACAAGGGACCTTTAATGATTATCTGCTCTTTGCTTCCCCTCTGTCCACACTAAGAGGATGGCATTAAAGCTTTTGTGAGTGTCATCTCATCACCCCAAGTGGCCAGCAAACACCCAAAATCTTCCCCAGGAATTGAATCATCTGCCATCCTTATCAGCCCGGAAACAAACTTGTGGTAATTGGGATGTGTTTGAGATTCTAACTTGGATCATACACATGGTAATGCATAATAAAGCCATGGCTTTAGATCCTGGGCCAGTTTTCTGAGTTGCACAATATAAATCACTCTGCCTTCATCCCCAGTTTGTTTTTATAGGTTTAAATTTGAACTCTAAGAAAGATTCCTCAAATTATTTAGACTTTTTAAGTATCCAAACTTCTGGCTCTGAGAGCATCACTACCTCACACTTGCCCAAGCCCATTTTCTTCGTGTTTTTCCCCCTTCAATGTCACCCATGCAACCCTTCCGTGGGATCACACAGGTTTACATGATTGGAATTTAGTAACTGATTTTGCTGATGATACACAAGGAGAGATAGACTCTAGCTCAGTTCCTCTCAGCTATACTCATTCTGCTTTATCTTATTTTGCCAAAATAACTCAGTGCTTTTTACAATGGCATGGTGTCCCCTAGCTCTGTTTGCCAGAAGCTGGGAATGGGACACAGGATGGATCACTTGGTGATTACCTGTTCTGTTCATTCCCTCTGGGGCATCTAGCATTGGCCAGTGTTGGAAGACAAGATACCGGGCTAGATGGACTTTTGGCCTGACCCAGTATGGTTGTTGTTATGTTCTTATGAGCTCTGATACCATGGCAGCAGGCATAGTATAAGAACTTGAGCTGAATAGAAAAAGAAGTAAAAAAAAATCTTAATTACATAATTACTTGAGTGTTACTAAAACATAAGAACAAGGAGATCTACAACGTAATTTAAAAGCACCAGTGAAATGTTTTATTGATTTGATCTCTGTCAGTTGCTCCCAAGATTGTTTTACATAATGCTATCATAACTAAGGGCCTGATCTGCAGATGCTTTCTTGCATGAGAAGTCTTTACTCAACTGTGAATTGTATAAAAATAAATGCACATAAAAATGTGTACACAAAGACTTGCAGATTCAAGTTTAAAAGCTGATTTGGCCTTAACTGACCTCACAAGTCTTTTAACAAAGAAAGAATCATGATCACCAAGGTCCCTTTTTTATGATATAGAAAAGTTGGAATTTTCTAGTGGGGGAATCATATTAAAAAGTTCATCCCTTTATCAGCTGCATGTTAGTATGGGATGTGGATTGTGATGAGGACACAATGATGCAGCAGAATTTGGTAATCTATCCAGTGCATTCCGTACTCTGAAAGATGAATATACTCTTTCTCTAAGATTAATTTAAGCTATTTCTAGAAGCCATACAATACAGAACAGATACTCAGAGGGAAATGTTATGTAAGTAGTCTCTCTACATATGTTCTGCATTACCCTAACATTTAAAACAAATATTGCACAACAGAGTATATATGAAAAGGCTTTTGATTTGGAATCCCCAGATAGATATTTTTGTCCATGAAAGTAAACCTACAGATTCTGGGAATGTTCTCTGCATAGCTCTTTCCCCCACTTACCTGAGATGAGATTCAGGAGTTGTGACTGAAAATGTTTATCTTCTGAAATCTCTTTGGTAGTCTAAGTGAAATAAATTCCTGTTCTCTATCCTGTTCTTGAGGCACAAATGTCCATATTATAAAATCAGCATTCTTTTCAGCCTCAGCAAGGACAAATACAGTATGTGCCTGGACAGTGAACTACCTTCTCACCCCTAGAGATGGTCCTTCTAACTTAGCTTAAAATAAAAGGGGCCTGCCTAGTTCAATGGGAGCCTCTCCATTGGCTTCAGTCAGGCCAATGGTGTGGTAGCTAGGGCAAGCTTGCACTGCTACTGCCTGTGATGCATTGTTTTGTAGAATAATGGATTTACCATAGAGTTTATCCACATTTCACATTTAACTATTCACAAATACACACCTCTGCCGGGGTTAGGGGCATCTATGTTCTAACCACCTTTTTATATTGCTGGTGTGGATGGTATTTCTGTAGAATAGTCAGAAGATCGTGCCCCTGGGATCCACATGCAAAGGGACACCGTCTATGGATGGATGTCTCTCCCTGGGGAAAGGAGGAATCAACTAGTTTTGTGGATGTTTTCTCCCCTTATGTCAGACCCCAGAGAAGATTATTGCCGTTAGTGCAGCAATCCATAAATAGGGAGACCACAGGAAATGTGGGCTAGCCATGTACACATCCATTACCTAGCATGAACTGAAGAGGACAGTAATACCACCAGAAGCTGTGTTAAGTTTTTGTATGGAACCTTATCCTTGCTGGGGGCCACAGTTAAGAGGGACTCTCTTAAGGAGTTCATTTGGAGGCAAAGGACCTCTGCATATATGGCCCTGAGCCACCTGTGAAGCCCCATGATCTGTGGATGGGCCTTTGACCCTCCAGTCTTCTCATCTAGCAGCTTTTTTAATGGGCAACAAAATTCACTTGAAAAACTAAAGTAACAATGAATAGTAGGCTGAAATATCAAAAGCTCTATCTCTGTTACTAAAACGCTTTTTTTCCCAAATGGGGACATTTTTCGATAACTTAGAAATTGTAATCTTTTGAAAAACACATTAAAATATTAACCCATAAATTGAACTTAGTTCACTCTTCCATTTCCACTGTGTCCAGGTCTGGAGAATGCTACAGTCCAATCATCTGTTTTGTCAAATCTAAATTAAACATTAAATCATGGCTACGGGGCGCATTGTGTCACAGTGTACCAGAGTGAAAAAGTGAATCATTTCCAAATCTCCCTAAACCAAAGGCTACCAAGAATTGATTAAAACATCTCGCTTCATTGTGTAAGTTACAGAGCTACTGCTAACTCTGCAGTAAACAAGCAGTGGGGGAAATTTTCATGCAGCTAGTAGGGTGTAAAATGGTGATGGGCAAATTAAGAACCAACTCAGACTTTCACCTCAAGCTCATACCAGTTCTGAGCCCATAACTTTTGAGACATAAGGATATTCTTTTTTTTTTACTCCATATTCCTGCATATCTCAGTTTCCTCATTTATGGAAATGTCCTATAGAATTCAATAGTGATGAAACCAAAAAGATTTTGAAGAAATTGGTTTTAGGGTCTAAAGAACTGAATGGCAAATTATGTCTACAGAATTCAACAGACAATTATATCTGGGAGTTTTGTAGTTTGGCTTAAAAAATGTACAGAAAAGTGGTTGTTTTGCATTTTAAAAAAATCTCTAGGTCTCTTCTATAAGGAGTGGTTTTCTCCCAGAAGCAAATACAATGATGATGCAAATCTCTTCAGAGTGCTGGTCCTCATGAAACATCCAGCTGGTTTCTGGGCCCAAGAAAATCACACAGCTATGTAGTTATTATCAACTGAATCTTGTAGAAATTCATGACACTATCTTGTAGAATTTCATGACACTATCAGGAATCTCTGAACAATCCAAACTGATTCAAGTCTAGTTGGGCAAGGAAAATGAGGGAAATGTAAGCATCTCTCATAAGTCACTTGCAGTGTTCCTGATGTGTATTCATATATTGCTTTATAACCACTTTGTAGATCTCTCCATCATTGTTCACCTTTCCCTTTCTATGATGTTTTAAATTCTTTATATATACTTGCTTATATTGTGCAAAAGGTCCTCTTAACTTTCAAGAGTCTTCTGCACTTTATAATGGTCCCTATTCTTCAGTTATTTGTAATACTTTCTTAGAAGCATGAACATATTTTTCTTTAATTACTTTGTTATTTCTCACCCTTTGATTATTCTCCCATTTTCTTTGAGTACAGTTGATGGTTAATGAAGCTGGCTTTGTTTAACAATATCTTACGGATTTTTTATCATGTGATTACAACATGGACTAGCTTCACAAAGAAAGTAGGTGTGGTGATGCTTTTGGAGTCTGGGCACCAGTGAGGTGCCTACGTCTTGGTAGCAATCCACAAATGAGAAACTTTCTCCTGGACTCAGGCATTTTAGGCTTAAGGTGGTCCTGTCATAACATTTTTTCCCAGATCTGGACCTTAGCGTCCAAAATATGGGTGTTAGCATGAAAACCTCCAAGCTTAGTTACCAGCTTGAACCTGATAATGCTGCCACCAGCCAGGGATTTATACAGTGCCTACCTCACTGTGGTCTCCCCAAAACCTTCCCTGGGGAACCCCCAGACTCAGATTCCTTGAGTCTCACAACAAAGGGGAATAAACCATTTCCCTTCCCCCTCCTCCCCTCCAGGTGTTCCCTCCCTGGGTTCCTGGAGAGATATACAGAAGCAAGCTCCGTGAATCTAAACAGAGGGACTCCACTCTCCCTGTTTCCAGTCCTGGAAACACAAGTACCAAGAGCTAATCTCTCTTCCCCCCTCACCCAGAGGGTATGCAAAGTCAGGCTTAGTAAATCTAACACAAAGAGATTTTCCCCTTGACTTCTTCCTCCCACCAATTCCCTGGTGAGCTGCAGACTCGATTCCCTGGAGTCCCCACTAAAGAAAAACTCCAACAGGTCTTAAAAAGAAAGCTTTATAAAAAGAAGGAAAAATACATCAAAAATAGTCTCAGTAAAAGGTGAAAATATACAGGGTTAATTGCTTAAGAAAAAAAAATGAATAAACAGCCTTATCCAAACAGAATACAATTCAAAACACTCCAGCAACTACACACATGTAAATACAAAAAAAAACAATATAAACCTATTGTCTTACTATCTTTGTACTTACAACTTGGAAACAGAAGATTAGAAAGCTGGAGATAGAGAAATCACTCTCAGAGCCGAGAGGGCACAGACACAGCACAAAGAACAAAGAACTCAGACAAAACTTCCCTCCACCCAGATTTGAAAAAGTCTTGTTTCCTGATTGATCCTCTGGTCAGGTGTTTCAGGTTACTGGTGTTACCCCTTTACAGGTAAAAGAACATTAACCCTTAGCTATCTGTTTATGACAGGTCCATTGTGGATAAACAATTAAAAAAATTAATTGAAGCAGAAAGACTGGATTCTGGGTCTCCCACTTCCCAGATACTACCGTGCTAGAACTTAGATGTGGATGGGGGAGGTCTTCCTCTTTCTCTGCCCATCCAAGGCTCCTCCTCCCAACATATGTACGTAAGCTTGCCTATAGGGGCCTGATCTGGTAAGTGAGCTCTCAGCACACTTACTGGGTCAGTCTCCACCAGCTACTGAGGCAGAGGAATACCTATCTTTTCCTGGGTTGTGAATTGCTCTGGGGCTTAGGCATTCAGACTTCTGACTTGGAGTTGACACACAGGTACTTAAGGAACATTTACTACAAACATTTAGGTGCCAAGTGAGTTTAGATACCTTAAAGAATTTGGGGGAAGCTGAGCAGGGGTTGTGTGTATCCTAACGAGACATGATTCTGGGTTTTAGATGCCTATAGTGCCAAAGGACCTTTGTGAATCTAGCCCTATGTCTCTCTCTCTATTCCAGCATTGCCAGTAATAGCTGCACTGTTCTATATTGGTTTAGCAGTTAATTAGTGCTGTAGAGCCAACACAGAGAGCTCAGGAGGACATTGTGTTACTCTAAGTCTAAGAATAAATGTGGTTCTTGCTCTGTTTTTAAAAAGAAAATCGCTAATGGAATGGTAAATTTAAAAACAAATTTTCAAAGTTCCAGATAAATAATCTATGCGGGGTTGGGTGCATTGTTCCCGTTGCCAGCTCACAAACCCTGCGTGCCCAAACATGTAGACTGACCTCCAGGCCGTGCCCTGGAATATTCATCTGTAAACCCTATCACAATAGTCCTGCAAAGTGGCCATTCCACAGACTTTGTGGGGAGCCAGAATCACAGCAAAAAAAATCCACTCTCTGCTCATCTTGTGCCTTCAGGTTTTCTAGGCCTTGACTCTACACACACAGCTCTGCAGGGCTACATACATGTGCAAACTCACTTGTGTGTTACATGTTTGCAGAACCCAGGCCCTAATGGACAACCATGCACAATGAGCAGCCAAAAGTTGTCCCAGGGCTATTTCTACTGCTTAAATGCCCTTATCAGAAATCTGCCTGAAGTTGCTACCTTTACTCTGTTTCAGCAGTGTTTTTCTCCAGATCTAGTCCCACAGAAATTATTAGAACTACTTGAGGAATAAGGTACTGCTCACTCTAAGCAAGGATGGCAGAATCTGGCCTTTAATGTAAATGCAAAATTGGTTTTGAGTAGAGAATATCTAATTCAAAAAACCATATTCCATGAAGTACCAATATTTAGAAGAAAAGGATCTTTAACAGTCTGCTTTTAAAATAGAAACAACTCAAAGGTTGTAGAAAAAATATAAAATGACACAAGGACCCTCTCTAATGATTCAGCTGTTTCTTATACATTCTACTAATTTTCTCAGTAATTGTAATGACTAAATATTTTCAAGAACTATATAAAAGAAACTCAAGCTCACAATTTCACTGTATAAAAATTTTCACTTATTTTTCCTTTATCTGAAATAAGCCGCTCTAAGCAATGATAAAAGACAATAGCGCTTGATCCAAATTCTATTTAAATTAATGGGAGACTTTCCAGCGAAGCAGGGCCACAGGTACCATAGCTGGCAGAAAATTTTTGTAGCTATGGCACAAGACTGGGTATAAGGAAACCTGGATTCTGTGCGTGGCTAAGCTCTGCTATAGACCATAGGACCTTGGTCAAGTTATTTCACTTCTCTGCACTCCGTTTCCTGAAGGCTAATACTAATGACTTTCTATCAAAGATTCTCAGTGTGATTTCAAAGATTAAGTCATTAAATTTTCCAACAAGAGTTGTTATTCCCATTTTCCAAATCAGTACACTGAGGTTTGCGACTTGCCTAAGGTTACATAAATTAGGGTAGAACTAAGAGCAGAGCCAACTGGTCCTAACTCTCTGTCTCTCTGCTTTGATGTTAGCCAACAGTCCCTTTGGCCCCAATCCAAAAGTAATTTCAATAAGATTGACAAACCCAGCAGGACCACAAAGTACTATACACTCTTAATTTGACCAGAGTCAGCCTTCTAATGGGGCAAGTCTCAGCAAGAACACAGAACTTGGACCAGTTTGAAAAGAAATAGGTAATGACAATACATTATTTCAAAATAAATAGCATACACTTGTTCCTTCCATATAGCTTTGTGTCCATCTCCTATTACTGTATAGGTATTGTGCCACCATCTCTTTTAGATTTAGAAATATTATTGAAAACAACAGGAAAGTTTTCTGAGTGTATATTCTTGTAATATTTATATAAAAATTTACAAAAAAGTGTGTAACTTTATGCATATGGATAGTCTCAGTAAAATAAATGGGACTACTGATGTGTGTAAGATTGTGCACATGCTTAAGAGCTTTACAGGACTGAAGTCTTTATGAGCATTATTGAGACAAAGCTGTAGTACTGACAATGTGGCAGGTACTAAGCAAGAGCACGGCAGAAAATTCATCTAGATTCCATGCTGTTACTAGTCTCAGAAAATCTACCTCCCTACAACTAGTTTATGTAACACAGAAGCTGGATGAATTTACCTATGCTGCTTTATGTAAAAAAAGAAAGTATATTGTTGCATCAAAGAGGAACAAAAGGCTAGAATAACTCTTATAGAGCTGTTAACATTTCCAAAAGTTTATATTTTTGTTAAATTGGCTGGCAAGCATCATTCTACACGTACTGCAATCCTTCCTGTGCAGAGGGTATTATTAATTCTAGAATGAGTAGGGTACTGGGAAATGGAAAGAAAATTCTAAGCTAAATATAGATTGTTCATCTTTTAATAGAAACAAAATCTGACACTTTTCCTGGAGCCGTATTTAATATCATTCTATTTTTGTCCAATAAAAAAGAAAGTGTTTTCCATGATCCAGTTGGAAATATGCAAATTTGAACTAAAATGCCGTTTGATATTATTATTTATAGGTTTGTTCAGGGACTACTCTTCTTAATGGATACAATGAGCTTTTCTTCTTTTTAACTTTCCTTCTAAGAGAACAGACTTCTGTTTCCTTTGTGAATTATCCTCTTGGTACTAACCAGAACACCTTGGTCTCCTACATTCCTGTACAAAGGATTCCACTCTGCATTCAAAAAAGCAAGACTATTTAAACTATATTCATATTTAAAGATGACTATTAGAATGGAAGACAGGCACAGAGGGCTGGACTTCAACTATTTTGGCTTTGTGGTTGAATAATATTTGATTTTGTCTGGCATATGTTTTCTTTCAAATAAAAGAAATGCTGCACAAAACAAACTTGGATTAGGAGTTTAAAATGTTCTCCTCTTCCCAAATCTCCATGGAAAAACAGTTTAATAGCTTTTCATATAAGTATCTGTTTCTGGAGAACCCAAACCCAGACATTTGTCCTTGAGTGGAATTTGAACTCTACTGGTATTATATGCTAAAGGTTAAAATACATGTGTGTCTTCTTGTCTTCTAGACCATGAACTTTCTAAGCTCTGCAAAACTCTGCTGCCACCTACGTGATCAACCTCATCCCTGTTTACTCTCACAAATTCCCTCACTTAGCTTTGCTGATATCTCAGACTCCCCTCCCATCTCTGTGCCTTCTTTCACATTAACATTCATAATTGGAACATTTTTCTCATCCTAGCCAAGTGAGCTCCACTCATGCACTCCTTTAATTTCCTTTGACATATACATTTCTCACCCAGCTGGCCAGACATAGCCACTGCCTCCTGATCTGTGCATGCCTCCAGTAAGCGATGCTTCCTCGGTTTTTGTTAATGAATGTGCTTTACTTCTTTGGCTGTAAAGTCCTTGGTGTAGGGACTGTGGCTCCTTTTTTGTTCTGAATGTTGTGAGCAACTGGTCAGTGCTCAACAAATAAAAAACTTACAGCCAAAGGGCCAAATTCTGGCTGGCAATGAGCGTACATACACATCAAAATCTTGTGGAGCACAGCAGGAGCGTGCTGTGGCTGCTGGCTGCCCTGTTTCTGCTTCCTATGGAAAGTCACAAACCTCTGCAAGTGATGAGGGCCACAAGGAACATAGCAGAGGGAAGTACTTATAGTCCCTGTGTTTAACTGAATTTACAAATGTCATTGCCTGAACCAAGCAGTCATTCCTGTGCACTGTGTGGAAATTATTCCTGCTCTTAGCAGGAGTAGAATGCAGAAGAGAGCTAAATGTATATTTGCTTTCAGATTGAATATGGGCAGACACAAAACCAACCCCTTTTTCAGTCTCTATATCTGTCCTTTTGATGGTTTAAGGGATTATGCCACTTTCCCTGTATTGTTGTTAATAGCCACAATTTGGCTCACTGTTGTTTGGCTCACTGTTGTTTCAATCCCTCTAAATTCTAGCAAGACCCGCACAAGTGATAGATGTTAAAGGTAAGAGTCACAGGTTGCATACAATTCCTTTCTCCTTTGTCATGTTGAGGAAATCACTTAATCTCTCTGTGTGTGTTTGCCTACCTGTAAAATAGGGAGGTGATGATATCTATTTGTCTTTGAAAAATAGTTTTGTTGTTAAAGATTGCAAAATGAGGCAACAAGTGAGTTGGTATTAATGACATTGCTATTTGTTGTAACTATATTAATCTTATTAAATGTGTTTGCTTGGAGAGTAGATGGACTAATCTATGTAGAGTCACTGGAATCTTTATGACAGTTGACTTCCTGGCTACAATTATAGTTTTAATGCTGGGGGAGTGAGGGGAAGGAAAGGCTCTAATGAAAATTACCATAGATTTTGTTACTTCAAAGTCTTTGTGGAACTCTGAGGAACACATTTTAAAAAACGTGTTTACAATTAATATCTAGTCACAGTATCCTTTTCTCCTAAGGGAACAGTGCCTCTTCAGATGTCAGTTTACACACTTAAAATAACATCAACAATCCATGCTGCAGAATCAAAGAGAGGATGAGAACGAGAATGAGGAGTGTGAAAAATCTGTTCCAAACTCCATTGTGCTTCGAAACAGAACCTTTTGGGAAGTATAATTCCTGAGCAGTTTGTTAGGAAAAGGTAACTGGCAATGATCAGAGGGGTAGCCGTGTTAGTCTGGATCTGTAAAGCAGCAAAGAATCCTGTGGCACCTTATAGACTAACAGACGTTTTGGAGCATGAGCTTTCATGGGTGAATACCCACTTCCTCAGATGCATGTAGTGGAAATTTCCAGGGGCAGGTATATATATGCTAGCAAGGTTCTCCCTTGTCTGTATCACTCCTTAGTGGCAATGATTATTGGCATCTTGTTAAAGAAATTCTGTGTGCTGTGTGGTGGTAAAAAATGGCATTAGTTGGAGAAGCTCTGGTGTTGGTTTTTCATTCCAAAGGGAAAAGGAGTCTAACACTCGGCTCATGCTGCATACTGAATCCCTGAAGTTCTTGCTGAGTCTGATAGTGCATGGTGCTGAGTGCCTCAGCTCCATTGATTTCAGTGGGAGATATGAATGCTCAGAGACTTTCAAGATTAGACTGGAATTGTGGCTGGTTCTTACTAGTACAGCAGGCATTCTGGGCAGCAGACCCACTGTACAGCCCCGCACTTTGAAAAGGATTATTGAAGAACCTTCAGGGAGCTCTCGGCTTAGTCTTTCTGTTATTTTAGTGAATGATAGAATTTGAGACAGAACCAGACCTCACAGTAAAAATACCAATGAAATTCCAGGCTTGGCCCTCTTACTTTATATTCGCTGTTGGGTGTTAGCCAGCCTTGCTATAAGAGTCCCACTTTCTATCTAGAGCTCTTGAAGTCTTTATAGAGGGCAGTCTGAATATTACCATGAACAATATCATTTTAATGAATAGGCCACTGGCTGTGCTTGGATTGCTCTATTTATGTGGAGGTATATCTATGACACTCATCACCATCGTACCAGAATGCCTCATAACCAGTTAGGGCTAGATTGTGCCTTTAGGGCACAGCCCTGACTAAGGAGTGATACAGGCAAGGGAGAACCTAAAAGGTAGTGCCACAGGGAAGCACAATTCCTCCCCCCATTCCTGAGTGCACAGAGGTTATCTAGACCACACTGCCACTCCAGGGGTACTTAGCACAGGAGTTGGTACTATAGTCCCTACTCTTTGGGTGGTAATGAATGCCCCCAGGGGCCCATAAGAGAAAACAGACTCCGCTCTCACCTAAATGCAGGGACTGCAACTGTGACTGTCCTCTTGTCCAGACTGCACAATAGGGAAAAGGCTCCTTGCATCCGACCAGTGCCATGACTAATAACAGTCTGGTCTCATGGCACCCCTGGAGATAGAGGTGTATCATTATCTTCATTAGGCAGCAGGGGAAGCTGAAATAAAGAGAGGTTAAGTGACTTGGTCAAGGACATGCACTAAATCTGTAAAGAAGATTCAGGTGACCTTAGTCCCAGTCCAGTTCTGTTCCTCCCACAGCACCACCAACTCAGTCCTTATTTCAGAAATAGAGGAGCTCAGTGAACCCAACAAAATACATTTTGGAAATAGCACCCTGGTGTACATGACCCTTTAAAAATAGGGGAACAAAACGTCTGGTTCATATTGCAGTTACATTTTACTAATTGAGGTCACAAAGGGAAAGAACAATCACCATTTCATACTGTCATAATATTTTTCCCAGATTTTGACCTTAGTGTCCAAAATATGGGCGTTAGCATGAAAACCTCCAAGCTTAGTTACCAGCTTGGACCTGGTAAAGCTGCCACCACCCAAAAAATTAGAGTGTTTTGGGGCACTCTGGTCCCCCCAAAAACCTTTCCTGGGGACCCCAAAGACCCAAATTCCTTGAGTCTTACAACAAAGGGGAATAAACCATTTCCCCCCCCTTCTCCCTTCCAGGTGTTCCCTCCCTGGGTTCCTGGAGAGATACACAGAAGCAAGCTCCGTGAATCTAAACAGAGGGACTCCACCCTCCCCGTTTCCAGTCCTGGAAACACAAGTACTTCCCTCTTCATCCAGAGGGTATGCAAAGTCAGGCTTAGTAAATCTAACACAAAGAGATTTTCCCCCTGACTTCTTCCTCCCACCAATTCCCTGGTGAGTTGCAGACTTAATTCCCTGGAATTCCCACTAAGGAAAAACTCCAACAGATCTAAAAAAGAAAGCTTTATAAGAAGAAAGAAAAATACATAAAAATGGTCTCTCTGTATTAAGGTGACAAATACAGGGTTATTTGCTTAAAAGAAAAAAAATGAATAAACAGCCTTATCCAAAATGAATGCAATTTAACACATTCCAGCAACTACACACATGTAAATACAAAAAAAACCCCACAATATAAACCTTATTGTCTTGCTATCTTGTACTTACAACTTGGAAACAGAAGATTAGAAAGCCAGGAGATAGAAAAATCACTCTCATAGCCGACAGGGTCAGACACAAGACAAAGGACAAAGAACTCACACCCAAAACTTCCCTCCACCCAGATTTGAAAAATTCTTGTTTCCTGATTGGTTCTCTGGTCAGGTGTTTCAGGTTACTCCTTTCCAGGTGAAAGAGACATTAACCCTTAGCTATCTGATTATGACACATACCTTTCAAATACATTATTTATTTGTATTGTGGCAGAGCATAGATGCCCTAATCATGGACCAGACCCCACTGTTTTAGGCACTGTGCAAACGCAGGCCAAAAGTATGGTTCTTGGGCCAGAGAGCTTACACTCAGACATGTGCACCTGGCAATAAACAAGCCATGTGGTCATTCAAGGGGAATTCTTAACTCTTCTTATGAGGTCCAGAGGAACCACATAGGGCGGGGGAAGGGCAGGCAAGATATGATGGTCTGTACAGATGTGTGTACACTGTGTGTGGTGCAGAGCCCAGCACCTAGTGGGAGACGAGGGTGGTTTGTGACTGGGTGGGGTGGGGATGCTCAGGGATGCAGCTGCTGAGCAGTTCTGCAACTGGTCTACAGGAGGCAGATGATTCCTTATTCCAAAATTGTTCCCTAGGGAGAACCTCAAGATATAATCCACTACTCTGACTGGGCTCTAGTGACCAGCCTTTGGACCATAACAAATACAACATAAGGGAGACCTTTTTCAAGACCACTCAAGTACAGAGAAGTCATGTAGTTTCTTACATGTTCTTGGACATTGTTAAATATCACGCTAACATGACTTACCCCTTATCCAAATCACACACCTCTGCCTACACAGCACTTGAAAGAGGACACTGTTGGATGGTATAGTCCCCAGAGTTAGGTTATTGAAGGGATTTTATAAAAAAAAACTTGTAATTAAAACATTTTAATAAATTCTTTTGTTAAATTGCTATAAGTAAAACCATATTTTAACCCCCTTTACTCCCCACCCAAATGTTCCCTGCAGTGCTGGAAACCATACACCAGCACTGGGCTCATTCAGGTTATTTTTTTTCCTCAAAGCAACTTTTAATCGGCAAGAAAACTTTTGTAAGATACAGGGATATGGGGAATTATAGGCAAAGAACCCTTGACTCCTAATTAAATACAACAGACTGACACTGAAGTGACATTAACATTTTCTCATAATAGATAGACATTTAATCTAAACGATGCAAATTAAAAAATGCCCTTACAAAGCTCATGAACTGACTAGTTAAAATAACAGAGAAAGCCTAGATTAGCAAACAACAGTAACTAATTAATATCTCATCATTAATAAAGAGCATATGTGCTTAGATGCACATCAGAATGGATATGTAGGTATGCTAAGCTGTTGTGACCTGACACAGAGAAATGAGATGATGTGCAAATGAGAGTCTGATTGGAGCTTGTGGGTGCTACCATAATACATTTTGTACATGCCCAAAACCCAGCTCTGACGCAGGCTTGGCACAGAGCCTTGCAACTGCAGAGCCTAGAAGGGGGATGCCCTCTGCCCCATTTTGAGGGTGGCCACATAGCACTAATGTGGCTGCCAAACCTTTACCACTTCAGGGAGGAGCGGGGGTGCTCTAGTGCATTAAGATAGCTCCTACCCCCAACTGCAGTATGTGGCAGCTGGGGCACAGGGATGTCAGCACAAGCTGTGCTCCCAGATGTCCTTCCTAGCAGAAGTCAGGGACAAAGTAAATGGGCCAAGCTTTCAAAGACACCTTCTGACTGATAGCTTGGATAAGAGCTGGGAAGATGGAAGCAATCCACAGATGCAAAGATTCCTCCCCACATAACACAACAAATCTCACTATCCCCCTTTGCCTGCCAAGTACTCACTTTTTTTTTTTTAACTTACTTACTGCGGGAGCCAAAACCTGCTTTACCCTCTCTCCAGCTCTGGGATGGTTATGGCCAGTATTGCAGTAAGCTTTGTGGTTCCTCTGAGAGGAAAGAGGAAGACAAAGATCCATGTGTGGCACTCAGTGTTTTGGTTTTTTTGCATAAAGGGACCCCTCTTGTGCTTCTACTGGGCTGACATATGTGTCGCACTCTGAGTCTGAGTGTGTGTGATTTCATAAAGGGGCACTTCTCAGCCTTTGCTTTCCCTGTATTTTGGAAATCAGTGTCCATTAGACTGTAAAAGAAGCCAAGATAGCTACAACATTTATGTGCTACAGATAAGGTATATTTTACCTTTGGAAGGGTTAACTTTTAAAAACAAGGACAGAAGAGCAAAGGAGGCGGATACTTTTTAAAACAAACCAAATACTTTGCAGGTTCTATTTATTTATTTATTTAGGTTAAAAAGTGAATTCTTTTGGTGAGATTTACATTAAGTCTTAGATCTTGTTTATGCCAGACTTTTTGCAGGTTATTTTTCTTTCAAATTATAGGTAACAAAATTCCAGATGCCATCGAAGGTGGGTTGAAGAAAGGAAAAAGTTTCTGGGAACCACTGTGTGAGTCAATGGCTTATAGTGTTGGTTTTTATGCACCGGGCCACCACCTGTATAAATGATTCAGTCCAAGCTATAATACACTTTGTGGTTTATTTTCCCCTCTCCATTAAAGCCCCGAAGGGAAAATATACATTCAAATGGTCACTCAGCCCCCTCCAAATGGAGCTAGACCTTTCCCTGTAAATAGGCCTCTCCTGATGTGGCAGTTACAGGTGATTTTTTTTTCCCCCTCAAAAATCATATCAAAGGTCCTTTTATAGAGGAGACCACATGTAATGCTGTGAAACATTCCTGCTCTCCAGCCCTCCTGCTTTACAGTGTCTGTAAGCAAACATTAGAGCTTAGATCAGAGAGTGTGGACACAAGATAACCCCCATCCACAAACAGTGTGTGACTGTTAAAGCTAATACAGCAAATAAGTTGTCTCTCTCTCCCCACTCCCCTTTACTTGGGAGAGGGGAGTCTCCTCAACTTGCAGTCAAAGACTTCTTTGATGTATTTGAATCTCTGTACTAAGGTTGCTGCTCATTGACATGAGAAACTTTAACACTGCTGCTCCAGCTCTGTGAGGTTGACGTTTCAGGTCAGGCTGAGACATGATCTGCAAACCTTGCCAAGACCATGTCTGATCTCAAATTGCCCTTAGAACACCCAAAAATAGTACATCTGATGTGCCGACATGTACATCACACTGTGAGGCTGAAGATGTTTGATTTCATAAAGGGATACTTTTCAGTCTTCTGTTCCTGTGACGCACAGGGACTGCTTCCAAAAGTCTGGGACCTGTTCTTTTAAGAGAAAAAAAATGCAAAGCATTTTCCTTTTTATAAGACCAAAGGAACATTTCACAATAAAAATCTTAATCCCCCTTCCCCAACGACCCACAGTGGTATTTCTGCTAAGGCTCTGAGCTCTGGAGCTCTAACCAACTCCCCTTGAAGTCCATGGGAGTCTGTTCAGTGACTGTAATGTAGTTAGATCAGGCTCACACATTGGACTTATTGGGCAGGATCAGTTGCCGAGGGGATCTTTGTAGCCACAAGGGCAGTGGCGGGAGGGGTGTTGTATTTACTTATTTAAATCCCTATTCTATTTTGCTATAAAATTATGTAGATCTTTTGTTTCCACATGCATTAGAAATCTCTCTATATTGGATATCAGCCCCTTACTGCTTTAACGAAGGAACTCAAATTGTGTGAATAATATACTAATCTTGGCCAAGATTTTCAAAAGTAGATACCTAAAGTTAGAGAGACACATTGGATGAAGTAATACCATTTATTGGATCGACTTCTGTAGGTGGGAGGGGCAAGCTTTGGCTCTTATACAGACCAAGAGCTCTGTCTAAATTCGAAAGCTTGTCTCTCTCACCAACAGAAGTTGGTTCAGTGACAGATATTACCTCACCCATACTCCTTCTAATATGCTGGCACCACCATGGCTACAATGACTCCATGTACCTAAAGTTAGGCACCTTAATTCATATTTAAGCACCTACGTAGAAATGTCCTGATTTTCAAAGACACTGAGCACACCACAAGGCCAACTGAAATCACTGGGGTTTACGGATGCTCAACTACTTTGAAACTTGGGCCACTTATATTTTGGTGATTAAATAGGGCTTTATGTGCCTAACTTTAAGCACCGAAGATTGACAATTTTCATAGATTATAAAGGCAAAAGAAACTACTGTGATCGTTTAGCCTGACCTCCTCTATAGCATAGGGTCTAAAACAGGGGTCCCCAACGCGGTGCCCATGGGCACCGGGGCATCTAAATGCACCCGCGTTCTGGCTGGCGGTGGAACATCCCCCAAAATATCACTGAATTTCTGTGGCATTTCGGCAATGTCACTCGATGACACCGCTTGCCGTTGACAAGTGACATCATCGAGAGGCGTCGCAGCCGAAACGCTGCAGAAATTCAGCGGCATTTCAGCGAATGCTCCACCGCAACCACTGTCCTTTGTCTTGCACCTGCCAGATGAAAAGGTTGGGGACCACTGATCTAGAACTTCCCAGAATTAACTCCTGCCTGAACTAGAACATCTGCTTTAGGAAAACATCCAATCTAGATTTAAAAGTTGTCATTGATGCAGAATCCTCCACAGTCCTTGGTATGTTGTTTCAATGGTTAATTACTCACACTGTTAAAAATGTGTATCATTAGCAGTCTGAATTTTTCTAGCTTCCAAAATCCTACCATTGGATCTTTATTTCTTTATCTTCCCAACAAAACAGTCCATTATCAAGTTTTTATTCCCTGTGTAGGTACTTTTAGACTGTGATCAAGTCTCCATTTAACCTTCTCTTTGTTTGCTCCTGGAATCTGTCACTGTACAGCATATTTTCCAATCCTTTAATCATTTTTGTGGCTCTTCTCTAAACCTTCCTTTGGCCTTTTATCTTTATGGTCACTTTTGTGTGGCATGGTACGTAGCCAGAAATATTGATTAAAAAGGCAATGTGGAGCACTGGGATTTAAATTTAATTTAATAAAAAGTTTCTTTAAATAAAGCATGCCTACACCATTGCCCCCTGCTGCAGTGGTTCTTGGTGCCAGACGGGGTCCTTGAGCCCACTGGTAATAAAGTGTAAGTTAGAGTAGCCATTATGGATCAAGCCCCCAGTCAGCCCATGGATCATAGACTTTAAGGTCAGAAAGGACCATTATGATCATCTAGTCTGCACAATGCAGGCCACAGAATCTCACCCACCCACTCCTGTAACAAACCCCTAACCTATGTCTGAGTTATTGAAGTCCTCAAATCATGGTTTAAAGACCTCAAGGTGCAGAGAATCCTCCAGCAAGTGACCCATGCCCCATGCTGCAGAGGAAGGCGAAAAACCTCCAGGGCCTCCACCAATCTGCCCTGGAGGAAAATTCCTTCCTGACCCCAAATATGGCAATCAGTTAAACCCTGAGCATGTGGGCAAGACTCACCAGCCAGCACCCAGGAAAGAATTCTCTGTAATAACTTAGATCCCAACCCATCTAACATCTCATCACATCCCATCACATGGGATACTGGGCATACTTACCTGATAATCAAAGATAATCAAAGATCAATTGCTAAATTAATTGCCAAAATTAGGCTATCCCATCATACCAACCCCTCCATAAACTTATCAAGCTTAGTCCTGAAGCCAGCTATGTCTTTTGCCCCCATTACTCCCCTTGCAAGGCTGTTCCAGAACTTCACTCCTCTAATGGTTAGAAACCTTTGTCTAATTTCAAGATCGACAGAGCTCAAAGATGAATTAAAGCCAACTTGCCCCACCATCACTCCCCAGTCTTACACAGAACATAGGTTGGCCGCACCAGAGAACCTGAGCCTTCATTATCTGTAGCTGACAACTATGGAGAAGAAAAGGAGCTAATTTTCCTTTAAAATTGTGCATTAGTGTTTTGATGTCTGATAAAGAAATGACAACTGATCTTTTTATTTCAAAGCCACTACCCAAAAGGAACTATCTTTAGATTTTCATAGTTGCCACCTATGCAGCAATATTTAAATTGACATGGAAAAGTTGGTTCTACAGCAGTAACATTCATGCTACCAAAAAAAAAAAGGGCGCCATGAAAGGGAAACAGTTTCAGTGTGTGGAAACTGTAACTCTGTAGGTGGTATTAAGGAAGCATTTCCTTCTCATAACCAAGAGCCACTCTAGTCCCAAACCATATCAAATAGGAGATTAAATTAGTGCAATCTTCCCACAGTACATTTTTAAACAGCAAGGTCTACAGCAGCCTATCAAGTGACATACTCTGAGAGCCATAAAAACTAGACATGATGCTTTGATTTAGAAAAATCATATGGGGTCTTTTTCAACTTCACTTGGCAACTCTTCCTGATTAGCGGAACTAGTTTGCCTCAGTTCTGGGCAAAAGGCAACACAGGGCCCTGATTAAACACCTTGGGAAGTAATTGATACATCTGTTATATTTCGGTTTCCTTTAGCTTACTTCCAGCCTAAAGACAAATATCAGAAGGAATACACAAAGCCAATTTCAGCATTTATTCTCCATCAGCTACTATTATTTCAGCAGAAGCTTTGGATAAAGACAACATTGTCTAGACAAAAAGAGAGCAGTTTTTCTTTTCTTTAAACAAAAATAAACTCTCAAGTCTAAAAAGCACTAAAAGGTCCAAATGAAACTAACAAAATCCACAAAAGTCAGAGATAAGGATGACAGAATGTGGCTGACTATACTTAATTCATGCTGTTGATGAGTGCTTGTGTATGTTAGTAGACTAACAGCCTTAGATTTGGATTTCCTGGAATTTGTAGGTTCAAGACAGTTTCCCATTTTGCTCTTAATTTCCTACCTTTGCCATCCTGAACCCTTAAGAAGTTATATTATTGGGTAAAAAAAATGTTACGGCTAGTGGGAAATAATTCAGATATAATCAACTGCAGTAACAAGATTTCCCACAGTGCTTCTAAAGACTTTGGACTCTAATTTGTACAATAACTCCTATAAACTTAACGTGAATGTCTTCAATCAATATTTTCTGCACTGTATATACTATCCTACAGAAAGGACATAATTCTCTATTAAGTTCTATAAGATGGCTCAAAACACCTATAAAAAGGTCTAATTTTTTATTAAATTCTATGGAATTTTCCTCTCACACAGCTACCTGTGGACACACGGGAAAGAGGAGAAATATGACTTTATAATAGTATAGATAAGGTGGCCATACTTTCAAAATAAAGAAACAGAACCCATATAACAATACAAAATATTCATTCAAGAGACAAAAGTCCTTTCTGAAAGCAAACAGCAACAATTGCTCAATTTGTGCTGGTGTTACTACTACCAGCTTCTATCTCAACAGTAACATGTGCTTCCTTCTTCATGGCTTGTCTTCCCTCTAGTGCTAACTTCACTCAAGTCTTCTCCACACACACAAACTCCTAAGTTGAGTGGGGTGGTACTCTTAACTTCGTTGGCAAATATCTGGGGGTATTAGTTATTGCTTTAGTTAGTGTTAATATAATCATTCTGTGGCACTTGAGGGTTATTTTGAAGTGTAACCACTCTCACTTGAGAAGAGTTAATTTGGGTAGAGATAGCCCTACTCTGCCTTCACTGCAGAGTCAACTTGGGCCCTGACTCAGGTATTACTCCTATACTCCCTCCCATCCACATACAAACTCTCTTACCCAAGTTTAGTGGTACTTTGAACCTGAGCTAGCTGACCCAGCTTAGGGTACAGGCTGGACCTCAGGTACCCCTTTCACTTGAGCTGATCACCTACCCACAGTGAGGATGCAGGCTAAATCACTTGATTGCTCATAGTCCTCCACAATCCCCCCATACGCCCCGAAGAACAAACAAGTTTTCCCATAATTGACTGAAAAAGAATCATAGAGTAGCTCAACTTTCTGAAGCACAGAGAACCATGGAATATGTCCCCAGAGGGCCTTAGCAACACACTCAGGTGAGTGCAGCACCAATGAGGACACAGTAACCCAGGTATGGCTTTGCAAGGTGTTTGTTTATACCCAGGGACTAATTACCTGACTTACCTCTGCAGGAAAGGCACCAAGATAGTTCTGTGAAGAGCTCTCAAGTGCTCCACTTTCCAGATCTGTTCTTTAAACTATTACACATGGGTTAGAAAAGCTCTGCACCGAAAGGCACCGAAATACCTTTAAAAATCTGGCCCTTAGTCTATGTCTGCCTGTTTCTCATTTGTAAAATGAAGATAATAGCACTTATCTGCCTTACAGGAGTTCTGTGAGGGTTAAGTGCATTGAAGATTGCAAGGTGCTTAGATGTTATATCAATAGAGGCCAGGCAAGTACTTTAGACAGATAGCTTGCTCTGATTTTTCTATTTTGAGGGAACAGCTGTAAGGGCAAGTTATGCCCTGAGCTGTGCATCACAGCTCCCATGGCCTTCAGTGGAGAAGTTGAAGACTTTAACAAGTAAAAAAGGGACATACTCTACAATTCTGAGTGAAGAAATCTGAAACAATAATAAAAAGCAGCTCTTAACAAAATAATGGCCCTTCTCTGTTATTATTGGACTCTTTCGCTCAGACTAAAATTACCCGAAATACTGTTTTGCTCTCACTCCAGGATTTAGGTATTTGCTTGAACAATCCAATGGAATTTAAATAATTTATAATTAAGTCTGTTAGAAGTTTTGCCTTAGGACAGGCTAAGTTCTTCAGGGTTTGGCCCATTATTTCACTGTTTTTATTTCAATTTCTTGAGGGTTCATTGCTCATAACTGCATGCTTGTTTTCATATGATAATACCACAAAAAGGAATAACTTTAGTGTTTTATTAGATTATCTGTTTTACTGTTTTTAATACTTACAATGCCTAGTTCACTACAAAATATTATTGCAATCTTACCTCTTTAGTGCCCAGTCACTGGCTTCAGAAAAAGGCTTGAGCCTACCTCAGTGGTGGGCAGCCTGCGGGCTGCACGCAGCCCATCATGGTAATCCACTAGCGGGCCATGGGACAGTGTTTACATTGACCGTCCACAGACATGGCTGCCTGCAGCTCCCAGTGGCCACAGTTTGTCATTCTTGGCCAATGGGAGCTGCGAGAAGTGGCAGCCAGCATGTCCTGCAGCCCACGCCACTTCCTGCATCTCCCATTGGCCGGGAATGGCGAACCATGACCACTGGGAGCTGCGAGTGGCCGTGCCTCTGGACAGTCAATGTAAACACTATCTTGCGGCCCGCCAGCTGATTACCCTGATGAGCTGTGTGTGGGTCACAGGTTGCCCACCACTGGCCTAGCTCTTCAGAGCTAGTTAGTCACCTAATTCCCATACCTTTGAGGATCTGGGCCTTAGGTGCTGATTTTCAGAGGGTCTGAACACCTGCTGCAGCCATTGATTTCACATGGAGTTGTGGGTCCTCAGTTATCAGTAAAGGCCTTGTATCGTTGGCCCACAGAAACATCTCCTGCTCAGTAGCTGCCTCTGTCCTCGCCTCTGCATTGGGAGGCAGTAATTGTGGACCTAGCATAGTCAATGGATCACCTGTCATGCTTCCCTGTCTGGCTCTTTGTACCTCTTCCAAAGCCTACTGAAGTTGTGGGAGTTTCCATTTGCTTCACTGGACTTTGAAAGAGGCTCTGAAGGTAGAATCCACAGTGCTGCTTAGACACCTAAATGTGGCTTTAAGTGCTTAAGGCTCCCATTGTGATTCACAAAACTCCCACTGAACCCTGTAGGCACCTACATTCCCTCAGTGCCTGAGTTTTTCAAAATAAAAATTCCCTAGGTACCTAGGTTTTTTGCCTCTGCGTAGACGCATTGCTGCTTCACTCTAGGTGTCTGAATGCCTATCTCCTGCCTAACCCCCGAGTGATTCACAAACTAGAGAAGATAGGTGTTTGGCTGCCTAACTTGCCCAAGGAGCCTGATCTGCTAGGTGCTATATGACCACATCTATTGGATTGGGCCCCATTCAAAAGCTGGTTAGAGAAGGTGGTGGTGCCCACCTTATAATTTTTAACTCAGTGGTTAGAGCACTCACCTGGGGAGTGGGAAACCTACGTTCAATAGAACAGCTTCAATAGGAGAGATTGGGGGCATCCTACATCAGAATATCCTGTAGCTCAGTGGTTAGAGCACTCTTCTGAGAGAGTAGTGACCCCAGTTCTCATTCTTTCTTCCCCATCTGCTGGGGCAAGGAATTGAACCTGGGTCTCCAGCCTCCTAGGTGAGTGCTCAAACCACTGGGCTAAAAGTTACAAAGCTATGGCTGCTCCTGCCATTTTGTGTGTAATGAGACAGACACCTAACTCGTTCCCACAAGAAACTACATAGGCCCCTACCAGGGCAGGCGCTTCCATTTAGGTGGCCTAGGCAATTGCCTAGGGCGCCAGGATTATTGGTGGGCGGCATTTTGCCAGAGGGGATGGCAGGTGGCTCTGGTGGAGCTGCTGCAGTCGTGCCTGCGGATAGTCGGCTGCTCGCTCGGCTCTGACGGACCGTCCGCAGGCATGACTGCAGCAGCTCCACCGGAGCCATGGGACCAGCGCGCGGGGTGGCGAAATTGCCGTGCATCTAGGATGCTAAAACCCCTAGCGCCGGTCCTGGCCCCTACACCAGGAGAGGGGTTCCTGTTTGTGGAGTGCTAGCAGAGCTAGTCACCTCCCTGCATCCTAGACTCAGATACCTACTTCTGGACCTTAGCACATTGGTGTCTCTCATTGGCTAACTTAGACAGCCCTCCTTGCTTGACATGCTGGCTTTTGTGAAGCACATTCCTGTGATTTTTTTCCCTCTAGGTGGTTAGTTAGGTGCCATGGAGCTCTGTGTTGGAATACGTAAGTCTCTGTGTGGATTCCACCCTTCATGCCTGCCCTGCAGCAGTTATTAAGAAGTCAGCCATTTCCTAGTGAGGATGTAATCAGTGCTGAGTGTTCCTTTCTGATTTTGGAATTTGTCTTCATAGCTGAGTTTGTCTTTATTGTATATTTTCCTTGGATGATTTTGAATGTCATAGGGACATTTGGAAGAAATGCAAACAAAAGTTTTGCATGTTTTCATTTCAGTGTATTAAATGTCTCATCTTGCTTTTCTTTTCTTCTTTCCCTTCTCACCCAACCACTTTCTCTGCAACTTATCTCATGCTGTTTTTAAAAGAATTTTTCATATTTCTTTTCCTTTCCTTTCAAAAATGCTATCTTCCTGCTGCCCTATTATTGTATTATGCTGGGCTGAGTTGCCCACTTTTGAAGGCAATGTTTTTGATGTCATTCTCCTGTCAACTCTTGTTCCTCAGAGATCTGAGCCCAGTTCACCACTTCTTCTTGACCTTGATGCACCCTTTTCTGGAAGATTCTTCCCTCCTATTACTTCAGCTTCTTCATCCTTTGCTCAAGGGAGGAGTGAATGTCCATTCTGCCATAAGCTGCTTTGTCCCATGATCTCCAGCTGACCCTTTTTGCATTGTTATCTCTAGGAAGCTCTTTTGTAGGTATCAGCAGGCCTCTCCAAGCTGAAGATCACCATGCTTGTGCTCCAGTGTTTATTTTACTAGGTATCAGAGGGGTAGCCGTGTTGAAAGCTCATGCTCCAAAACGTCTGTTAGTCTATAAGATATTTTACTAGGATGAGGCTTAATTAGGATCTTCCTGTTCTATGCAGGACTACTTTTCACAGTGGCCTATTGTTTCCAAATTCTTTGCATGTCAAGCTACAGTGGTGTCCAGAACTCCAACCTAGTGTATCCTTGTTTTGCTTTTCTTTCCTTGTCTTTGCTTATCTTGACAGTCAGGCAAAGAATTCCTATGTCTACCTGGAAGAAGAGGCCCTAATGGAGTCTATTTTTTTCCTCTCATTATTAAAGTAGTAATTATCCTAAAAGGCATTTCCTATTCTCACCTATTTTCCTCACTAGGCTTGCACAATGTCTTGTGTGGCAAAACATCCTCGCTCATTTGTCCTGCTACTGAAGTTTCTGTTTCTTTCCTCAAGCTCTGTCAGAAAGGTTTTCCAGCAGCAGGACCTTGCCAAAATTCTTTTTCACATATTCATCTTTTCTGCAGACTCCTTCCTTGCATCATAGTCTGCAATGTTAAAAGTATTGGTTTAAGTAATACTATGTGAACAGGAGCTGTCATGATATTTTCTTTCCTAATAGCTTTCAATTATACTGAGACCAAAGCATAAATGAAATATTTTCCAATGCCATGTCATTCTAAAGGAGAGTTTCTAATTGTGGGTTGCTCCAGATTTAGAGCCCTGAGCTAGGACTCAGACAGGTGAGAAGTCAGGCAGGAGGACTCACTGGAAGTAGGATAAGCCTGAGGTAGGGGCTGCAAGGAGTAGGGAGATCCCTAGGGGAAGCTGCCAGAGTCCCTGGCAGGGGGAAAACCTGCTAGATGAGAAGCAAGAGAGAAGAATTCTGAGAGACTTGGGGAGGCCCTTAAGAAAGAGCTTTAGTAGAGCCCGAGAGGGGTGGAAGAATTGTTACTTGGATGTTTAGCTTCGGACTTAGACCTCTGGCCAAGACATTTGCAGTTCAGCCCCCTTCCAGAGGTTAAAAAAGCCCTCTAAGTTACAGTACACAAAGGACAAGCTGGTGTGGTGCAGTGCAGAGGAAGCAGCCAGAGAGGTATTAAAGATGCTAATCTGTGTAATACTGACTCCTGATGCAAGAAGGTACTACAACTGTGAGCGGAAATGGTTACAGTGCCTAAATATAGATATAGGCATCTGAATTTAGGAACATGGTTTTAAAAAAAATCTTGATCAATAAACCTAAAACATCTGACATTTAAAATGGATTTTTTGCACATAAAAATGTCATATGGAATTTAAAGAAATTGTCTTTGGTCCTTCCGAGGCTACAAAAATGGTTTTTTTGGTCCCTTTTCAATGATCTGGATCTCCTGTTTCTAAAGTTACAGTACAATGGACCTTAAGCCTGTCACTGGTGCAAAAATGAAACCCATCATGGGCATCTGGACAATGTTTTCTTCCTTCCCCCAAATATGAAATTTCCCTCCAAAATATTGCATTTTTGGCAGGCTGGGATTTAAAAAAAAAAACAGTGGTGGTTTGAAACTGCTCAGAGGTTTGGAATGTTAGTAGTTCCAGGGGAAATGGATTTCTTTCCAGAAGAGGATGAAGTGGTCAAAGCCATATAAATATAATACATTACATGGCTTTGCAATTCACCACATGCATAACACTACCATTACCACACATGTGGATGTGTGCAAGGATATATAGATGTAACCCTTCTGCCCTTCTGAGTTGGCAGCAACAAGGGCCGGGTTCAGTATCCAGGGGTTCCGTTTCAGTAACACAGTGCATAACTGGCTCGAGCCCCCACCCTGTGACCTGGGACACTCACATACTACACCCCCGTGGGCCCCTCTAGGAGGCAATACTTCCATTCTCGCAAGCACAGACTCTGAGTGTAGCAAAATCTTTTTAATAAAGGAAGGAATCAATGCGGCATCCCATTGGAGAAACACCACAAACAGGGTTATAACACAAACCACAAACAAAAACCCACCTCCAAGTATGTTTGGCAATGTCCTTTTTCCCCTTAGGGTTTTAAGTCCAATCACCTCAAAATCCAGCAACCCAAAAGTCTCTGGTCAATGCCACCCCAGAGTTCGAGAGTTTATCTGTAGAGGTCCCTCCCCCCAGCCTGTGTAGAAAGGGGCACCTTACGTGGTCTGGGGCCAACTGCCCTGCCTCTCCGTGGGTTCTGCTTCTGCCTTCTCCACAAACTACTCTGCTTTACCAGCCGCTCCACTCTGCTCCTCCAGCCGTCCTCACAAACTGCTCCACTCCACCAGCTGCTGTGCTCCATGAGCTGCTCCAGTTTTCCCTGCAAACTGCTCGGCTCCGCTCACTCTGTGGGCCGCTCCATCCATCCCACAGCTACTCCACTCTGCCAGCCGCTCTGCTCCACCAGCTGTCCCGTGATCCGCTCCAGCCATCCCCACAAACTGCTCCACTCCTCCAGCTGCTCTGTTCCACAATATAGCTTCAGGCTCCCCCACTAGTTAGTACAGTACTCAGTGCTCTCAGCTCAGTAATTTCAGCTCTTTAGTGATTTCAGCTCTTAGTGATCTCAGCTCTTAGCAGGGGAGCCCCAGTGCTAGTGTACCATTAGCCCAAAGTGAGTTCAGCTCAGTCACCTGTATCTAGATTCTTAAGGGAATAAAAAAATCAATTCTGACATTCCACAGTGGGGAGAGGAGGGGGTAGAACTGGAGCTTCTGGCTCCATAAGGAGACTGCACCACCACGCACAGATACCTGTCCCCAACCACTCTCAATTCATTGGGTTTGGGACCCATGTCCCTTGTCTAGCAAGTACTACCCAACTAAGGTTGAGTCATTTCTGTCACAAAGCAGTCCCATAGCTTGGCAGCCTGGGATGGGGTAGGCGTGCCTATGCAAATACACTCTCTGAAATTCTTTCCACCAGATGTCAGGGTAGAGCTCATCCTGACTCTGCTTACATCGATATGTTATGGAATTTAAAAGCATGTACATTGTCATAGCTAGCAGCTATGTGATATTGTCGTATTGTGACTATCCATGTGTCTAGAAAAGCATCAACAAACTTTCTGGCTAATAGAAAATGTAAATTGTCGGTAAACTTTATTTGTTGAATGCTTTTTCTTGCCCATGATGAAATTTTGTGGTTTTTGAAAGGAGCAATAAATAAGATGACTATAGTTTTTAACATTGTTCAGTCTAGTGTGCAGAGTCCTTGGCAGGGCTTCAGTGAATATTATTGGGAATACATTAGTTCCAGAAGCCTAAATTTGGAAATAGCTACAATAATACTAAGCACAAGCAGATTGTGAAAGCAAAATCCAACCAAAGTAACATCAGGTCAGCCCTGGATCTACGTCATCCTATTTGTTTTTCACTTACAAATCTAAGCTGATGGCCAACAGGTTGAGAAAAATTCCTGCACTTCCAAATAAGGAGAATATAGGAAAGGGGGATTATATGGCTAGTTTGCTGTCTGTTAACACATTCAGTTGGCTCAGAGGTACTCATCTCATAAGATTATAGAGACCACATTCTGCATAAAGAAAAATTTCTTGTGCTTGAGAAGCTCTTTGCTGCATCAGAGATGTGAAGAATATTTACTGGAGGCATCCGAAATCAAGTAAAACTCAGTTGGCTTCAGGTTTTATTACAAGCTCAAAGCTTCTCTCAGGGTTGCTGAAAGTTTTGGGAAAGCTCAAGACTCTTTGCCATGAATGAGGGCCAACTTATGATTTTACATTGAAATAGTATTAAAACTTGCAAAAAAAACCCCCTCAAAACAAATGCAGTTTTGCCTGATTTACATCTTGGATTTGGAATTCATGGGAAGCCTGGGCTCAACATGATATGCAGCAGGTGCAATGCTACAGGGAGGGGAATGAAAAGAATGTTTCTCCTGGAAAACAAAAATGCTGAGTTTCACACAATTCTGTGCAATAGCTGACATCCACCAAACTTGAGTGAAGGGTGAAGTGTTGTGGAGCAGAGTATTGTGGTCCAAATCCTCCCATGTGCCAGGACATCTTATCTTTGCACTGGTAGAGCTAATTTAAAACACATTTAGCTGACCACAGGAGAGTCATCCCACGTTGAAAGATCCTCAGGTTAGACAAAGCTACCATAGACACTATGCCAACCCCTTTTCTGGAGTTGGCATTGAGGCCATAGAGAAAGGGGGCATGGCTGTGCACCAGCAATCCCACTCTGCCATAAAATCCCTTTGGGACTAGGGTTGGGCACTTTAAGCCACCTTTGCAGTCCTCTTCTATGAAGCTATACTGCCTATCCCTGTTGCAGCTGCAGATCTAGCCCATGAAAGCAGATGTGCTACCCACCCAGATTTTTTTTCTCATGGCTTACTCTGATATTTGTGTTACTTCTGGATATTGTCACTGATGCCTACCATTCAAAGTGATTGATCAAACTAACAGACCACCTTAGTAATAGAAGAAATGCCTCCAAATAGACAGGCTGCTGGGCTGAATAAAATCAGATTTGATTCTACATGGATCCTAACAGAAGAGAGTGGGTCTACTGCTTTAGCTTCCTGATCTTATATTTTTATAGGCATTTTTCTTTAATTTGTGGTAGTGTGTGGATCCAGGCTGATATCTAATTTTGAGAGGGGCTTTGGAATCCAAATGAAGATCAGGATCAAAGCTCCATAGTTGGCACTATGAAACTAAAACTGTATGTACAAAGGACTCTGAGCCGTTCAAAATCTGCATCCATATTTGCCTTAGGTGAGGGAAGTTCTGATTTGTGGTCTTTTAAATAAATATGCTGACTGACCCATTCTGTTGTTTGATGCTGAATACTGTGCTCAGATAATGGTAAGTGAAGAGAAAGAATAGTTGCTGGAGCTAAACTTCTTCTGTAGATTGTAATTTTCCACCCCATGCCCCTCATTTCTCTGTTTTGTTGGGCACTTTTGAAAAAATTGGGAAAAAATACCCCCCAAATGCTGATCTCCTCCAAGACATATATACAAATTGGTTTGTAGAAGAAGACAGCTGGAAGGTGTTCAGTTACATCGTCACAGATAAGTGGACCAGTGCTCAAGCCATCAATTGTATCTGTCACTATATTGGTTATTTTATATCCTAACTCCTATGCACTGGCACCTGAATTCCATAACAGGTGTCTTCAGAAATATAGTGGAATTGTGTAGATGAAACCAATTGTCAGACAGATAAACTCATAAAGATTCCAAGTCCATCTGCAATAATCATGGCATATACAGTCTAAAAAGTCTTGGAACATCCATAAAGCAGAGTGAGGAGTTAGGCAGAGGGATGGTAAATGTTTTTGACTACTACATTTTATTAATGCTGCTATTTTACTATTCAGATCTGAAGGACAGTTTAGAATTAGAGGGTTTTCCTACCATGCAATTTTCAAAATCTCAGCATGGGGGAGATTGGGAGAATAACTGAGTTCAGAGAGAAATTATAGTAGAATCTATCATCTAAGGGTTTGTCCAGGTTTTAAACTGGATTGATTTGACATGCATTATTTAACATAAAATATGCAAGTTGCACTAGTAGTGTGCATGTGGTATGGCTGTGCCGTTTCAATTTGCATCACTGTGTGCAAATAGTGTTGGCTTGCTGGATACTGAGAATGGGGTCTCTAGGTACCACTGTAATAAAAATCATAGTAAGGAATCTACTCACTGCATTAAAAGTATAGCAATGAAACAAAAGTGCGCTTTTCAGAGTACTTGACCACTAATCAGTATGAGCTTTAAGAGCAAAGGACAAGCATACATGTCTTGCTACAGGAGGATATTGAATTGTCATAAAGATGTCAAGAAGAGGTCAAGGAGCTGAAGAAGAATACATTCTTCAGGTGGGAGGGAAGAGAAATGCCAGGATGTTTTTCATGTGACAATCCATCTATCAGTAAATATTGGAAGTCAAAAGGTCCTTCACATATAGTACCAAGTATCAAGACTTTCCATCACATTTTACGAAAATTCTGTAAGTAAAAATGACACTGGTTCTAATAAAATAGCAAGCATTTGGCATTTGACTACATAGATACTGCATGTTGACAACAAAGGATAAAGAGCTGTACAATAACCTTGTGCATGAAAAAGTATAAACAGAAATGTATGCTAAAATATATTGCAAGCTATCAGGTTTGATAGCATGCAATAGAATTCTCTAAGTGGAAGTAATAGGTGTAGACTAAAATAACAATGGAAGTACCAACAATTCTGAACAAAGTCATTCTCTAAGACTAAACTCTATAACCCTTGCATAAATTCTGTAAACCCCACAAAAACTGATAGCTGTGTGCCAGATTAACAATATTAGACACAATGTGAACCATCCATTGCTCTCTTGGCAGAAGTCTGCATTACCAATGTGTTCTTATGAGTACTTTATTGGCTACTTATTTGCTGGATGTAATCCAGGTGGCAACCACAAGTAGAAATCTTAATTTTTTTTTCATCAAAACATTTTTACAAAATGTGGCTTTTTGACAAAAATGTTAATGGTTTCCAGAAACATTTCACACTGGTTGAAAAATTCCAGTTTTGAATAAAAATCCAATTTTTTTAAATAAAAAATTGTGTTTAACCCCCCCAGTGTTACTTTTCAGTTTTTAATTTAAAAAAATGAAATTATTTTTTCCCAAAAAAATTCATGAAAGACTGGCTGTCTTTTGACCAGCTCTAATTATTTGTCTCCTGTCTTTCACCCTCCTGCATCACCTTCTTTTTTGGCTTAATTTATGGAGCCAGGACTGGCCCAGTGACAGAGCAGACGAGGTTTGGCCGATCCTCACCATTTTTTTGCTATAATCTCTCAAATTCACATAACATCTGCTGGTTTTGAGGAAGAGTATATGGATTAAAAGATTTGCCAGTTGATGATTACTAGTCACTACTGATGCAGTCTAAAGATGAGCAAGTGATTAAGAAGTAAAAGGGTCAGTATCACTTTATTAAAACCATCAGCCTCTTATGTCTCAAAGAATGTTCTTGTGTTTAGTTTTAGGGAATCTGAGACATAGTCACACTCAAAGCTGAGAAAATGAAATTCAGGTAAAATATATAATCTTTTTTTTATCCCATGCCATTCATGGTTGTGTAAAATTACTTGGTTTTATTGGATACTGTACCTTTCTTTAAGTAGTTGCTCTAGTTTTGAGATGTTGTGTAAATGATCTATCAACATGTGGTGAGACAATTGCTAAGGTTACCATACTCTTGGATGAATAAACAGACCCTTCTGGAAGCCATAACTCCGAGGACCCACTTAAAAGAAAGAAATGGGATTTTCTTCCTGGTTGCACAATCACATAAATAAACTTTTGATATATAGCCTATTCAGAATAATACTCTAATTGCTTGACTAGAAGGTCTCCACAATTGCACTTTTATACTTATTGATGACTGCAGTGGGGTGGTCTGGCCTCCTACGGACCTGGAGTGGGAGGAACCCCTCACTGAGCCCTGGTGGGCAGAGTTAGGCTGTGCTCACCCCTCCCACCAGAGTCAGTGGGTGGGACAGAAAGTATAAAAGGCAGGTGTGAAAGCTCAGTTGGGCTGCAGCTGCCAGAGGAGCCAGATGCCTCCTGCTTGCTCCCAAGCTGGGAGACTGCTCGTGCTTGGGGTGGCAGGTCGCGGGGGCTGCCCTGCCAGCACCGCGAGGGCGGCAGGCAGGCTGCCTCCGGTGGCTTGCCTGTGGAGGGTCTGCTGGTCCAGCGGCTTCGGTTGACCTCCCGCAGGTGACCGCTAAAGCTGTGGGACCAGCAGACCCTCCGCAGGCAAACCGCCTGTGGCAGCCTGCCTGCCGTGCTTGGGGAGGCAAAATCCCTAGAGCCGCCCCTGGCCAGAGCCGTATGTTGACTTAACCGCAGAGAAGCTGCCAGCACTACCACAGACCTTCTATCTCCACTACCTGGACGATGTGGACAACCCTCTACAGGACCAGGTACACCCCGAGGGGGGCGGGTAGAAAGTGGCCCAGGGGTAGCCGACCTTAGTCTGGCTGCAGCACTGCCTGGGCATAGATCAGCGTGTTGCAGTCAGGATCCCCACTGAGCCGGGGCAAATCCTACTGCCACTGTTAGGCTGAATAGAGGGGAATAATAACTTCTCTCAATCTGTTTCTACTTTTTTAGCTGGCATTGCCAGGTATTTACATGCCAGATATGCTAAACATTTGTTTGCCCCTTTGTGCTTCGGCCACCATTCTAGATGACATGCTTCCATCCAAAAATTAAATTTGTAACTGAACTCCTTGGGGGAGAATTGTATGTCTCCTTCTCTGTTTTACCCACATTCTGCCATATATTTCAAGTTATAGCAGTCTGAGATGATGACCCAGCACATGTGGTTCGTTTTAAGAATATTTTCACTGCAGATTTGACAAAACACAAAGAAGGTACCAATGTGAGATTTCTAAAGATAGCTACAGCACTTGACCCAACATTTAAGAATCTCAAGTTCCTTCCAAAATCTGATCAGGACAGGGTATGGAGCATGCTTTCAGAAGTCGTAAAAGAGCATCACTCCAATGCAGAAACTACTAAACCTGAATGACCAAAAAAGAAAATCAACCTTCTGTAGGTGGCATCTGACTCCGATAATGAAAATGAACATGCATCTGTCCACACTGCTTTGGACTGTTATCGAGTAGAACCCATCATCAGCATGGATGCATGTCCTCTGGAATGGTGGTTGAAGCATGAAGGGACATATGAATCTTTAGCAAATCTGGAATGTAAATATCTTGTGACACGAGCTATAACAGTGCCATGCAAACACCTGTTCTCACTTTCAGGTGACATTGTAAACAAGAAGCAGGCAGCATTATCTCCTGCAAATGTAAAAACAACTTGTTTGTCTGAGCAATTGGCTGAACAAGGAGGAGGACTGAGTAGACTTGCAGGCTCTAAAAGTGTTACAATACATTGTTTTATTTTTGAATACAGTTTATTTTGTACATAATTCTACATTTGTAAGTTCAACTTTCATGATAAAGAGATTGAACTACAGTCCTATTTGGTGAATTACACTATACTATTTCTTTTGGTTTTTACAATGCAAATATTTGTAATAAAAATAATATAAAGTGAGCACTGTACACTTTGTATTTTGTGTTGTGATTGAAATCAATATATTTGAAAATGTAGAAAACATCCAAAAATATTTAAATAAATGGTATTCTATTATTTAACTGTGCAATTAATCACACGATTCATCACAATTAATCTTATTGACAGTCCTAATTTCCAGAAGTGCCTATTTTGCTTTCCCTGTGCTATTAATAATTTTTTATGTCTATACAGAAGAGGTGAATATAGTAAATGACATAGTCCCAATCTCTTCAGTCTTTTCTCCTATGGAAGGAAGGAGTTTAAAGTGAACTCAATCTCCCTATCTGACTGCATAGGGAAGGGCAATGGGAGTGGTTGCCTGGAAGGTGGAATGCAGAGAATGCCTCTGGGAAGGTCGGACTTTACTCCCAACATCAAAGCATGAAAACCTATAAACCAATTTATTTATTTAACCTATAAACCAATTTATTTATTGAAAACCTATAAACCAAACTACATCCAAACCTTTCTCTTTAAAGCAGAGCAGAGCAGACAGGGAGCTGCAGACAGGGGAGTTTGAGAGGGAGTTTGACAGAGGGAGGCTTATGATAGTTAGGAAGACCCACAACACCTGTGGCAGCACTGCTTCTGTCTCCTCCACCTGCGCCTGTAGCCCAGACAGAGCACCAGAGCATGGATGCTTCTACCCAGATTCTGGTGTGGTTTTGCAAAGACTGTAACTTGCAATTTCCACTTACTGATATCCAGGCTGGGTGGGGCATCCAATGTGAAAGGTGCCTACTGGTGGAATATCTCAGGCAGCAGGTGGCTAGGCTGAGAAGCATCCATATCCAGGAGCAATTCCTGGACAGTGTCCATGTGGAGACAGCTGAGGTAGCTGTCCCAGTTCACAGGACTGCTGACACACCACTGGTGGAGGAGGAGATGGCTCAGGGTGGACACTGGCAGCTGGTTATTTCTGGCAGTGGGCAGTGCTCCACCCTTGCTGTGAACCCTCCCGCCATGGTAATAGGTAACCGTTATGCTCTTCTTGGTACAGTAGAGAAGGAATCACCCCCTACACTAAAGGAGGAGAAGCCTCGTACCCCTAAGGCTGGGAGGTCTGCTGCCACCACTGAAAATAGGAAACGTAGAGTAGTGGTGGTTGGAGACTCTCTGCTGAGGGGGACGGAGGTGCCCATCTGTCGCCCTGACATTTCATCTCGGGAGGTATGCTGCCTGCCGGGGGCCCGTATCCGAAATGTTACAGAGGCATTGTCGAGGATTATCCAGCCTTCTGACTACTACTCCATGCTACTCATCCATGTGGGCACAAATGATACTGGGAGGTGTGATGCTGAGCGGATTAAGAGTGACTACAGGGCTCTGGGAGTACAGGTGAAGGAGTTTGGAGCGCAGGTGGTATTCTCTTCGATTCTTTCTGTCAAAGGTAGGGGCCCGGGCAGAGACAGATGCATCATGGAGGTGAATGCCTGGCTGCAAAGATGGTGTCGCCAGGAGGGCTTTGGCTTCCTCGACCACGGGATGCTATTCGAGGAAGGACTGCTAGGCAGAGATGGCGTTCACCTTTCGAGGAGGGGAAAGACCCTATTTGCACACAGTCTGGCTAACCTAGTAAGGAGGGCTTTAAACTAGGTTCGACGGGGACAGGTGAGCAAAGCCCACAGGTAAGTGGGGAACATGAAGACCTGTGAGGTTGGTTGGAAACAAGAGGGAGCATGGGCTATAATGGCAGAGAGAAAGGAGGGTCAGGGCAAAACTGGGAGGCAAGATCAAACCAGTATCTAAGATGCCTATATACAAATGCAAGAAGTATGGGTAATAAGCAGGAAGAACTGGAAGTGCTAATAAATAAATACAACTATGACATTGGTGGCATCACTGAAACTTGGTGGGATAATACACATGATTGGAATGTTGGTGTGGATGGTTATAGTTTGCTCAGGAAGGATAGACAGGGGAAAAAGGGAGGAGGTGTTGCCTTATATATTAAAAATGTACACATTTGGACTGAGGTGGAGATGGACATAGCAGACGGAAGTGTTGAGAGTCTCTGGGTTAGGATAAAAGGGGTAAAAAATAAGGGTGATGTCATGCTAGGAGTCTACTACAGGCCACCTAACCAGGTGAAAGAGGTGGATGAGGCTTTTTTTAAACAACTAACAAAATCATCCAAAGCCTAAGATTTGGTGGTGATGGGGGACTTCAACTATCCAGATATATGTTGGGAAAATAACACCGCGGGGCACAGACTATCCGATAAGTTCCTGAACTTTTTATTTCAGAAGGTTGAAAAAGCTGCTAGGGGGGAAGCTGTTCTAGACTTGAGTTTAACAAATAGAGAGGAACTCGTTGAGAATTTGAAAGTAGAAGGAAGCTTGGGTGAAAGTGATCATGAAATCATAGAGTTTGCAATTCTAAGGAAGGGTAGAAGGGAGTACAGCAAAATAGAGACAATGGATTTCGGGAAGGCGGATTTTGGTAAACTCAGAGAGCTGATAGGTAAGGTCCCATGGGAATCAAGACTGAGGGAAAAAACAACTGAGGAGAGTTGGCAGTTTTTCAAAGGGACACTATTAAGGGCCCAAAAGCAAGCTATTCCCATGGATAGGAAAGATAGAAAATGTGGCAAAAGACCACCTTGGCTTAACCACGAGATCTTGCATGACCTACAAAATAAAAAGGAGTCATATAAAAAATGGAAACTAGGTCAGATTACAAAGGATGAATATAGACAAATAACACAGGAATGCAGGGGCAAGCTTAGAAAGGCAAAGGCACAAAATGAGCTCAAACTAGCTATGGGAATAAAGGGAAACAAGAAGACTTTTTATCAATACATTAGGAGCAAGAGGAAGACCAAGGACAGGGTTGGCCCACTGCTCAGTGAGGAGGGAGAAACAGTAACAGGAAACTTGGAAATGGCAGAGATGCTTAATGACTTCTTTGTTTCGGTCTTCATTGAGAAGTCTGAAGGAATGTCTAACATAGTGAATGCTTATGGGAAGGGGGTATGTTTGGAAGATAACATAAAAAAAGAGCAAGTTAAAAATCACTTAGAAAAGTCAGATGCCTGCAAGTCATCTGATGAAATACATCCTAGAATACTCAAGGAGTTAATAGAGGAGGTATCTGAGCCTCTAGCTATTATCTTTGGAAAGTCATGGGAGACGGGAGAGATTCCAGAAGACTGGAAAAGGGCAAATATAGTGCCCATCTATAAAAAGGGAAATAAAAACAACCCAGGAAACTACAGACCAGTTAGTTTAACTTCTGTGCCAGGGAAGATAATGGAGGAAGTAATTAAAGAAATCATCTGCAAACACTTGGAATGTGGTAAGGTGATAGGGAATAGCCAGCATGGATTTGTAAAGAACAAATCGTGTCAAACCAATCTGATAGCTTTCTTTGATAGGATAACGAGCCTTGTGGATAAGGGAGAAGTGGTGGATGTGGTATACCTAGACTTTAGTAAGGCATTTGATACTGTCTCACATGATATCCTTATTGATAAACTAGGCAAATACAGTTTAGACGGGGCTACTATAAGGTGGGTGCATAACTGGCTGGATAACCGTACTCAGAGAGTAGTTATTAATGGCTCCCAATCCTGCTGGAAAGGTATAACAAGTGGGGTTCTGCAGGGGTCTGTTTTGGGACTGGCTCTGTTCAATATCTTCATCAATGACTTAGATGTTGGCATAGAAAGTACGCTTATTAAGTTTGCAGACGATACCAAACTAGGAGGGATTGCAACTGCTTTGGAGGACAGGGTCAAAATTCAAAATGATCTGGACAAATTGGAGAAATGGTCTGAGGTAAACCAGATGAAGTTCAATAAAGATAAATGCAAAGTGCTCCCGTTAGGAAGGAACAATCAGTTTCACACATACAGAATGGGAAGAGACTGTCTAGGAAGGAGTATGGCAGAAAGAGATCTAGGGGTCATAGTGGACCACAAGCGAAATAGGAGTCAACAGTGTGATACTGTTGCAAAAAAAGCAAATGTGATTCTGGGATGCATTAATAGGTGTGTTGTAAACAAGACACGAGAAGTCATTCTTCCACTCTACTTTGCGCTGGTTAGGCCTCCACTGGAGCATTGTGTCCAGTTCTGGGCACTGCATTTCAAGAAAGATGTGGAGAAATTGGAGAGAGTCCAGAGAAGAGCAACAGGAATGATTAAAGGTCTTGAGAACATGACCTATGAAGGAAGGCTGAAAGAATTGGGTTTATTTAGTTTGGAAAAGAGAAGACTGAGAGGAGACATATTAGCAGTTTTTCAGGTATCTAAAAGGGTGTCATCAGGAGGAGGGAGAAAACTTGTTCACCTTAACCTCTAATGATAGAACAAGAAGCAATGGGCTTAAACTGCAGCAAGGGAGATTTAGGTTGGACACTAGGAAAAAGTTCCTAACTGTCAGAGTAGTTAAACACTGGAATAAATTGCCTAGGGAGGTTGTGGAATCTCCATTTCTGGAGATATTTAAGAGTAGATTAGATAAATGTCTATCAAGGATGGTCTAGACGGTATTTGGTCCTGCCATGAGGGCAGGGGCCTGGACTCGATGACTTCTCGAGGTCCCTTCCAGTCCTAGAATCTATGAATCTATGAATCTATGACATTGTGTTCTGATTCAGCTAAAACATTTTCAATTGCTTTATTGGATCTTATGTACTTTGTCATTGGATGATACCTACTTCTTTCTGAAATACACCTCTACCCCGATATAATGCGACCTGATATAACATGAATTTGGATATAACGTGGTAAAGCAGAGCTCTGGAGGGAGGTGGGGACTGCGTGCTCTGGCAGATCAAAGCAAGTTCAATATAATGCAGTTTCACCTATAACACAGGAAGATTTTTTGGCTCCCGAGAACTGTTATATCAAGGTAGAGGTGTATTTAAATTTCAGGGAGCTGCAGATAACTGTCTCAATTATTCCTGTGTAAGTGTAATACTTTTAAAATTTGACTATCTGGGATAAAGAAATGCCTTGAGAAATATTCCAATGAGATTAACACATTTTTATGTAGTCTGAGCAAATTCTGCTTTATTTGATGACTCATCTTGCTGTCTCACTGGACAGAGGAGAGAATAACCTAGGGGGAGAGGGTAATTAATTATTTTTTACAATGTAGCTATATACTCTGAATGATTTTTCTAGGATTAGAGCTGTGTCCTGCTGTATATCACTCACCAGCCACTAACTCCCTCACTTAATGATACTTGTCATAGCTCAGAAATCTCTGAAATCAAACTACTGCTCTGAGTTCAGCAGACATGTTAAAAATCAAATAATGTAGGGGCGAGAGGCTAGCTTACTTTCTAAAGATGGTATCCTGACATGTCAGGATTCAGGTACCTTTTTGAGAAGCTTGTGCAGCCATTGCTTGTGCTGCTCCTGTTCTGGGAATGGAGGATTTCTGTTTCCTGGGCTGTCAGGTGAATTTATTTCACCACAAGGGTATTTTCTGTAGCCGTCAGTATTAGTGAAGAAGATAAGATTGAAGAATTGTGGGTAAGATGCCTCAATGGGTATGCCTTGCAGCTGTGCCCCCCAAAATGCATCCACAAATATCACAGGGGTCTCACTCCTCTCTCTGTAATCTGATTAATCCTCCTGCTCCCAGTCTGGAAGGAAGGGAGAATAATCCAGGAGGATACTGTTTATTGTAAGATTAGAAAATGCCCACACTGATTTGTCTAGGATTACAGCTGGGTTCCTTCATGTATCCCTTACTACTTCTGGCAAATTGGCAGACTTGGCATAGCTCCCAAGCAACTTGTTTGTGAGCCCTGCCAAGCCTCATTGATCCAGAACAAGGGAGTGGCTGAGGGAAATGCATGGCAAGAGGAGGGGAAACCAGCTCTGATTCTAGACAGTCAGCTTGGTTACCTACAAGTGCCTAATTTTAAAGATAAAACAATTCACTCCCTTGGATTTTCTGTCTTCCTTCCAGACTCAGAGTAGGATGATTCATCAGACAGTAGGAATTACACAGACTATACAAAAACAGGAGTGAAGGTGTTAGACTATTTCTCAATACAACTCTCTGTCCTTGACAGAATTATTAGAGATTGTACTCAGACACCCGCAGGATACATATTTTTCATTAGCTATTGTATAGTGACTAGAAAGAATATCTGGTTGTGGTTCTGAGGATTGTACTCTTGTTCCTGATACAGAGTAAGTCTGCTGAAAATAACAATTGACAATAACAAAAGATACAAAAAAAATCATGGGCATAATGAACCTTTCCTAAAAATGTATGTGTTTAATCAAAGGTGAAATTACTATTTTTAATACTCTATTGTTTTAAGTATTTTGAAACAAAATTCGTTCAGATAAACTGATATCCCTTTGTCCGATCTCACAGGTTCTACTTTTAAAAGTGATTATGTAAAAACAGTGTCATGGGGTCTCATGTTTGTTGTGTGCCAGTGATTTCAAATGTGCTCAGTTTAAAAATGTGTGTGGTGTTGTGTTGCTGTGTTTTGTTTTTGTTTTTCTTCCTAAAAGCCAGTTGATTAATCCTTGGCTCTGAGAGCCCAGCTAGACTCTTTCCATCTTGTGCATCATTCCCAGTAATTACGATTCTTCATCTTAAATTAGGAGTGATTACTATGAAAGCGCATAGCCTTCAGTAGATGTGCCTGATTTCAGTAGGCACTTAAATACTTTTGAGGATTTTGGACTCAGAAATAATCCTGTGGATGATGCAGAAGATTGAAGAATGAATCCTATTATATATCTCCTTACTCCATTTCATCACAACCTTCTTGCATTACTTCTTTCTCCTCTGTGGTATTTAAAATGATCTGGGCTCTCATCCCTTGAGGCAGTTTTCCTACAATTCTTCACTCTACAAAGAATATTCCTTCCTTTAAATTCCAGCACTTACAGATAATCTCAAATTTCCATCAGATTCTTTACCTGGGACACACTATCTCTTATAATCCAGTATTCCAGCCTTCCCCTGGCTCAGGAGAATTTTTAGCTGTGCTACTTATTAATGGAAAAAAATGTGTGGTTGAAAACACTGTGTTCTGAGCTCTCATGCCAGTACTTGGGCCAAATCAGCGATTTAAAATGCAGCTCTTTTCTGAGGCTCTTGGTACATGCAGAAGCCTCACCAAGGAATACTTTCATTTTAAACAATATTTTTCCAAAGGAAAAATACAGAGCTTATAAATTCCTCTTTTATAACAGAAAAAATCATTAATGATATTTGAAACCCAGCTTCCAGAGATCCAAGCACTTAAGCACATGCTTAAGTCATACAGTTTTAATGGAAGTTAAGTACACCAGGGTTGCCAGGCATCCGGTTTTCGATTGGAATGCCTGGTTGGCTCCGATCAGCACTGCTGACTGGGCCATTAAAAGTCCAGTCAGCAGCGCAGTGGGGCTTAGGCAGGTTCCCTGGCTCCGCGCGGCTCCCAGAAGAGGCTGGCATATCCGGATCCTAGGGTCCCGGGAACAGTGGTCAATGGGAGTGGTGGAGGTGATGCCTGCGGACGGGGCAGTGTGCAGATCCACCCAGCCGTGCCTTCACCTAGGAGCTAGAGGGAAATGTCTGCTGCTTCTGGGAGCTGCCTGAGCTAAGCACCGCTTGCAGCCTGCACCCTGAATCCCCTCCTGAACCCCTACCCCAGCTCTGAGCCCTGTCCTGCCCCCAAACTCCCTCCCAGAGCATGGACCTCCTCCTGTACCCCAACTGTCTGCCCCAGCCCTGTGCCCCTTCCCGCACCCAAACTCTCTCCCAGAGCCCACACCCCCTCCTGCATGCCGACCCCCTTGGCAACAGCCTAGAGCCCCTTCCTGCCCCCCAAACTCCTCATCCCTAGCCCCACACCACAGCCCACACCTCCAGCTGGAGTCCCCACTCCCCTCTACACCCCAACCCCCTGCCCTAGCCTGGAGCCCCCTCCTGCACCATGAACCCCTCATTTCTGGCTTCACCCGAAGCCAATACCCATTCCCACACCCCAACCCCTTACCCAAGCCTGGTGAAAGTGAGTGAGTGAGGGTGTGGGAGAGCAAATGATGGACGGAGGGATGCAGTGAGTGGGGGGGTGGGGCCTCATAGAGGGGGCAGGGCAGGGTGGAGCCTCTGGGCAGGGAGTGGGACAAGAGTGATTTTCTGCAATCTGAAAGTTGGCAACTCTCACTTAAGACCACCTTAGCTCAGCAAACAACTTAAGTACAGGCTTAAAGTGAAGAATGTGTTTAAGTGCTTTTCTGAATTGAGGCCCAAAAAGTCAGTACAGTTTTATCACCATTATGCAACTACTGGAGTTCATTCCAAAGTCCAAATGTTACTTGTAGTAGTGCTTTGAGCTCAAGGCTGTGAAGTGTGTTCATTCTCAGGCAGTAGAGAAGATTTCCTCTATCACCTGGCAATTACTTGAGCTGTGGTTCTCTTGCTTTTTTCTAGCTTGCTTGCTTTCTAGATACACTTAAAAATTAGACTGATCTAGCAGCTTCACTCATGGCTGTAAAAATTTTTGTGTTCTGAGCACTGCAGTTAGGGTAACCTAACCTCTGGTGTAGACATGAGTAGATCAATGGAAGAATTCTTCCATTCACTTTACCTCCTCTTGGAGAGATGGATTAACTACATTGAAGGAAAAACCTCTTCCATTGCTGGAAGAAGTGTCTACACTACCATGCTACAGCAGCATAGCTGCAGTGCTGTGCTGCTGTAGTGGCTGAGGTGTAGACAGGCCCTTAGTCATAGCTCGGTGTTCTGCAGCCTTCCTCTATTGCAAAATGGTGGTTCTTCCTTTTCTTGGGAGGATAGAGAGTGTGAGAGAGGGTTATTGGTAACCCATGTATATTCCTCTAGGTGCCCCCTGTTTCCTGTTATTCTGATGGCAAAGGTCACTTCAGTCAGAAATGTGCCCAATCTTGTGATTTTTCTTAAAGGCAAAATTCTTTTCTTTGTTTTCCCCTGCAGAGCTTTGTTGCATATTATACGTTTGTGACACGCATGCTGAAATGAATGCAGAAAATTCAGTAAAGAACTATAGTATAGCCTGAAGAAGAGAATTTCATTTGGCAGTTGTTAAAGTTAAACATGTTACAGTACATAACTGGCATAGTATAATGCAATCCAGGTCTTTCATGTAAAAGTCCAGTCACACAGAACGCAGAGAATAAAACCCCGCAGCTAAGACTCTTTATACTAATAACCTTTATTCCCTCCCTTCAGTAGTATTATTTCAGGATTATACCAGTGTAACTGAGAACAAAATGTGACCCAATGAACACAATTACAAAAAAAGAATTCTCTTTACAAATTATCTCCTTTATTTATATATGCATAACATATTTTAGCTATCTGCCGCATAATTGCTAAAACATTAATTACAGGTGGGAGCTGTTTTCATTTCAACAAAGTGGTATCAGCACCTTCATTATATAAAGGTTGTTTTTTAATGTCATAACATAAGTATACTATTCAGCTGAAAAAAAATGTGGTTCAGACTTAAACTTGGCATACATGCTAAGCTTATGAGTAAATTTATTGCCCCATAGTTCAGAAAAAATCTGGTAAATAATTATTAGTTAAAAGAATAGAAAGAAAAATAGAAAGTTAAATTTTACATTCTTATTTCTGTTACTTACATAATTCAAACATGGGTTAGTGTTTTTATCAGAATAAAATGTTACAGGCAATTTGTGGGCTATTTATTCAGCTATACAGTCACTACTTATATATTTGGTGAAAACAGTGTTCTATCATGTTTTGTGATTGCAACCATAGTGATCTCATAAACTAAGCAGGTTTAGACCTAAACTGTTGTTTCAAATCAGAAAAAAATGATTTATTTTTTTTAATCATAGATAAAATGATTCCTGTATCTCTGTACATAGAAAAGTTTTTAAAATGCCAAAGGATCCTTAAGGAGTACAGGATACTTATAATCACATAAGTTGTTTTTAGTCATCGTTATCTTTGCTATCATGGATCAAATGTGTATATGAGGGCAAATACTGCAAAAACAAAAACAAAAAAAACAAACCTGCAAATATTCACTCAAATTTTAACAAGCTCAAATTTTCAACTGTGCTCACTTTCCTTTTTTAGATTGTACAGATGCTGATACTCCTTTTGTATGCTTTCTGCAAACATTCACACTCCATATATGTGAATGTTGGAATGAGATTGGCAAGATTTGAGATTAAAAATCAATGGATTTTGTGTTCCTAGATCACCTAGGTATTTCTGAAAATCCCAAATTGGGTAATTTTCAGAGCCGTGTGATCCATGTATTTATCAGACACTAACCTGTCTCTCCAGGACTTACTTTGATATTTTAACACCTTGAGCAGTTTCAAAAAGCTGTCTTAAAAAAAAATCCAAGAAGAAAATTATTGTGTGTTAAAATTCTCCAGGATTAATGCATCAGAATAGTTGTAAGGGATACCAAGAAAACAATAGAAAAAGTAATTTAATCAACAGATGATTGGTCATCTGAACACTCATGTTCACTTTTCATTATACTGTGATAGGTAAGAAGAAAGGGAAAAAATTCAAGATGTTGGTGGGGTAGGCCCAAATTCATTATTGTGATAAAATGCAGCCTATTCCCGCAGACAATGTATAATTTATTATGTATGCCTCTGGAGAACAGCATGAGAAGGAGATAGGCTTTTCTGGTCATTTGGAAAATGACCGGTGAGTTTAGCCTATCTTTTCTAGCCACTAGTTCCTTTCAGTGAGTAACTGGCAAGAGTTCAGGTATTCGTTTCTTGTTGCTTAACACCACTCTCAGGCACAGTGATTCTTTATACAGTATTGTGAGATTTTTTTCTTTCTAAACAATGATCAGAAGAACAAAGATATTTTCTTCTGTCCGTTTCTCATAACACTCTTAACAGGTTACTTCAGTTCTTCTCAGTGCAAACAACATGAACTAGTCAAGCCATTGAACCATAAATCAGTCAGTATTTAATCTAAAATCCTAGCCTGGTGCCAACAAAATCACAATATAACAGTGATGGTGAGTATTGTACCTACAAGCAACAAGTCATGATACTGTCCTTACAGACTACCAGTGTTCCAGTTAATTTAGCTGATAATCCTCCAGAGTAAAGTCCACTTTACTCACATAAAAATCAAGCAGTCAGTGCTTCTGTGAGTGGAATAATGGGAGGCGGGGGGATCAAAGTGCTCACCATAACTTGGAGCTAAGGTGCTTTCTGTAGTACAGCCCCAGCAACTCTTGTTCTGGTTTACGTGAGAGAAGAGCAGTTACAGTTCTTTTGCACCAGTGGCATAGATTAATAAAGTTATGGGTAAAAACATAGATCTTGCAGCCACTCCCTTGTCCTGCCACCTCAGCCTACCTCTGCTGAGGCCATTGCTGAGACCCTGTCCACCATGTGCAGGGAATGAAGGCACCTATGAATGCTCGAGTCACCTGTCATCCCTCCTGAATAAGTAGTGTGGGTCTAGTGCTGGCCATCCGCAGCATGGGTGAATTTTACCCCAAATCATAAGTTGGTTTGGTAAATATAGGTTTTGCTAAAGCCTTTTAATGACGATACAGAAATTTTGACTACAAGTGGTACAACAGCTCTCTGAAAATATGTCAGCACAAAGCAGATTTATTTCTGCAGCCCAAGTTCTGGGATCTTCTAAAACTCGCGTCTCTTTTGTTTTCAAGGGATCTTGAAAAGTCGGAGTGCTACGTATGACATAAAAAATCTATTACCTCCTCTAATTAAACATTCAGAATGTTAATGACATAAGAAGCGAAGCACAGGATTACTCTGAAGTGGAGTAATTGCTCCATAGATAAAAATCAGGCAGAGTAGTAAAATTATGGAGTGAATTCCTGGCTCCACTGAAATCAGTGGCAAAATTCCCATTGACTTCAGCACATCCATGGTGCTTTGAAAAATTCATTGCAGTTTGAGTCTGAAGTTTCTTTACTGCTTTTTTGGCTTATGATATTTTTGAAATACCTCATCCTAGTGTCATAGGTTAGGGTATGGTGTGCTTTAGACTGCTTTCAGTCATGCTTGTAAGCACCCCTCAAGAGACAGACAACTCTCTCTGCATGGAACCACTCTAAGGTCTTGTCTACATTTGTGGACGTATGCAGGATAAGTGTAGCTACACACCACACTGAAAGACAGTCTCCTACAACGCTGCAGCATGTAGCTACACATGGCAAGGAAATCTGAGACAGTAGAGAAAAGCTCTGGAGTCTTTCACTGCAGTGGGGAAAGCTGAGGCAGCGGGAGGCCACACTGCTAAAAATAGCAACGGACATGAAGGAGTCACTGCTTGGTCATGTAGAGAGCCATGTAGGATATATACCCTAGGGTTCTGGTGTGTCTGTACTCTACTTGCCTAAGTAGTGCCTCACTGTCTATACTACTATTTATACCCATGCTAGCTGGGTGTGCAGTCACTGTACTCTGTAAACCTACTCTGAGATAGGATCTCTGGGCTGCAGACCCCCTCTTAATTGACAGTGTTAACCTGACAGCACCTCCCGAGTATGGCATATTTAAGCCGGTTACCTCCAGGGACCTGTGACTGCAGCTGATTGAAGTAACTCAAACCCAGCTTCTTCAAAACAAAGTAGCCTTTATTTGCCAAAAAGAACACTGCATTTAGGAAAACAGGTTAAAACAAGACATATATATACAGTGACAAAGTTCTTCCTCTACCTTGGTGGGTCCTGCACTTATTGGCAGATTTGCTCACCTCAGTGATCTTCCCCACAGTCTGGGTCAACTCCTCCTGTGTCTGATCAGGAGTTGGGAGGTTTGGGGGGAACCCAGGCCGCCCTCTACTCTGGGTTCCAGCCCAGGGCCCTCTGCATTGCAGCTGTCTATAGTGCCTCCTGTAACAGCTGCATGACAGCTACAACTCCCTGGGCTACTTCCCCATAGTCTCCTCCAAACACTTTCTTAACCTCACCACAGGACCTTCCTTCTGGGGTCTGATAATGCTTGTCCTCCTCAATCCTCCAGCAGTACACTCTCTCACTCTCACTCTCAGCTCCTTGCCCTCTTGCTCCCAGCTCCTCACACATGCTCCTTCTCCTCTAGCTCCTCCCTGCCTGACTGGAATGAGCTCCTTTTTAAACCCAGGTGCCCTGATTAGCCTGCCTTGATTAGCTGAAGGTGTTCTAATTAAAGTAGCTATCTCTACTGCCTTCTAGAAAGATCTTAATTGGCCCCAGGTGCCTTGATTAACCTGGAGCAACTGCCATTTGGTTACCAGGGTATTAGGGATTTGTTTAGCCTGGGGCAAACATACCTGTTTCTCAGTACTTTACTGTTCACTTGCTCCCACTCCTTATCAAGATGAACGTATTTAAGGTTTAGGATCCCATTTGATCCTTGACATTCAGTCTTGGGAAAAGTAAACCATTCAGCCTGGTGGGAGCAAAGCATGGGCAGCCCCAATTTTATTGTCGTTTACTTCTGAAGTTTGCAAAAGTGAACACTCTAACATTAGGAAATGCCTGTGCAACCTTAATTTGACCCCTTTACACATATGCTTTGTCATTAGAGACAATCAGGAAACAGACTTCTGCTGGAAAATGACAACTCATTGAATCTACCTGCTAAAAGGAGCAATTTGGGGAAGAGTCTGGCTCTAATCCTGCAGACCCTGGATGGAGCATACTGAGTCAGACACAGTCTAGTCAAAACGTAAATCTGTGAGAGGACAGATTGTGCTCAAGCGCTAATGGGCTTCAGAGAATTTAGTTGCCAAGCTCTTACAAGTCTCTACTGAACATGTGAGAACTGAGATTTTTCCAAAAGCTTATAATGTGATCTAATTTGGGCACATTTTCACACGAACAGTAAACTTGCCCAGAAAACTTCAGCCTGAGTCAAACACCTACCATGGAAAGTTTCAGCTCAAATGGTTAAAGTTTGGCAAAGTTATAAGCAACTGAAAACAAGGTCTTATAATGGGAAGTTTTGGACAACATTCATAATAGGCAGCATTACTGGCTATAACAATATTAAACGGTCATAGTGTTATAGATAATATTAAACTCATAATATGATTAGTCACACTATGAATGTTTGTAGAGTTATCTGGTGAAATTTTGGATCAATGACGGTTTCTGACATATGAATAACTATAGAGTAGCAGCTAGAGGCCTCAGTTGACATTGGTCCTCATTGTGCTAAGCATAGGTGCTGACTTCATGGGGGCTCTAGCCTGGAGCACCCATGGGAAAAAAACAGAGGGTGCTCAGCACCCACTGGCAGACCTGCTGATCAGCTTCTCCCCCTCCCTCCCAGCGCCTCCCAGCTGTTCAGCGGCATGCAGAAAGCACTGGTGGGGGGAGGAGTGGGAAGGGGTGGAAGTGGGGGCTTGGAGGAAGGGGTGGAGTATGGGAAGGCCCTGCGGCAGAGCGGGGGTCAAGCATTCCCCAGGAACTAGGGAAGTCAACGTTTCTGGTGCTAGGCATTGTACAAACACAGCCCTGCCCCAGAAATAAAAAGACAGGATTGACAAAGGATATCTCATTTTCCTCATTTTATAGATGGTATATGTGGTGGAGTGAGGCTAAAACACAGCGAATAAGTGACTTGCTGATGGACACATAGCAAATCTATAGCAGAGCTGGGAATTGCACCCAGATCTCCTGAGTCCCAATGCAGTGCCAAAGCCACAAGATCACCTTTCCTCCTTTGAAGATTCTATGGTTAAGGCTAATCATAGCACCCTATTATAAGCCTAATTTTCTACTCCCTGTCCCCAGTTCTACTAAAGAGAAAGCCACCTGCTTACGATTTTGAATTCCTCATATCATCCCAGAAAAACGCTATTCTGAGAAGTTTTGTAACTAATCTGACTCCTCAGGTTTAAAGTTATGGGGTTTTGAAAATGTAGCCCATAATTTACTTTTAAAGGTTATTCTAAAGTTTGGCTCATGATATCTCCAAAATGACTTGACCTAGAAACCCCAGATATGTTTTGTTTTGCTGGCTGTGCTGAGAAGTGCCTTTTTCCTATAAAGGGTTGTTTTTAAGTGTATAAAGATCAGTGTTTATAAATATAAATATTTACAGATGTAAACTGACCTCCTTCTGACTCCAGCTTTTGGGCTAAGCAAAACAGTTTGGGAAGGCATTGATTTGTTGGTAGACAAACTGGGAAAAATTCAGAGGGATAGCAATCTGGGAGAGGGCCAAGGAGAAAGGAAGCCAGGAAGGTCATAAGATAGTGGGCACAGGGAGGGCTGAAATGGAGTCAGGTCTCCTAGTCAAAAAATGGGGGAACAATGGGAGAGATAGGATACTGGGCTGTTTGTGAAGGAAGTGCAAGGACTTCCAAAGTGTAGAATGTGAATGAGCAGACTCTGGGGGACCAGTAGAGGACCTGGGGGACAGGGAAAGGCAGAGAGCTTAAAAAACTTAGAGAGATGTGTCTGTAGCCCTTTACTGCTCATTTCAGACTTTTGAGGGCATGTTTAATAATTCTGTGAAGATGATGATATATTATCTGGGTGTTAAGTAGGCTCCATTGCCACAACCTTAACTATTTCCTAAGAAAGTATTTTTTTAATGAAGAATCTGAAAACTGTAAAGTCAATAAGTTGTTTGGGCATTTCTCATTTCACTGTCGGATATAAAGTATTCCTACAAGTATTCTGTCATTTTCTGTTTGTATCACTGGATGTATTTTTTCCCACCTAAAAATAATATAATAATCTTCTTATTGGTCTAAAAACACTGGTAACCTTGTTGTAAGATAGTGACTTATACCATTACTGTAAAATATATCGGTAATCTCAATATGCAGGGATTTAACTAATGGTAAAAGGCCTTACACAAATCAATTTCTTTAGGATGGGCATTTTTCCTACTCTAGAACTCAAATGGCTTTGATCAAATTCAAGGATGGTGGTGGGGAAGGGAGAAGCATTGTCTCCAGGATGACAGCTTACAGTCAGTTTATTGGATGTGATCTGAAGAGCTTGCTATATTAAATTCTGATATTTGTACTAAAAGATTTAAGATATTTATAACCATAGAATTTCCTATTTAGGATTAAATTACAGTGCTGGCTACTTATCGGTGTAGATCCATGCCACTTTTTGCAAGAGTAAAGATGCTAACACTATTGTTCTCATCAAATTTCAATTATGAAAATATTTAACTGTATTTTACCTGTCTAAAATCCATCCTGCAATTTCAATTAGATGCACTATTTTAATTCCCTTTCTAAACTACTTTGCGCTATTCCTGTGAACTTTTGATTGTATGCCACATTCCATCTCAGAAGTGGCTGCAGTTTAGCGGTGGTGAAATTATTCCTGGGATTGTGTGCATATGGAAGTGGTGGAGAGGATCTGGATCCTGCAGACCTTGTATTGGCAATTGCCATTGGGCTAGATTAACAAATTTTAAGAAGGCTTAAGCATTGTGATGCTCACTGTCACATCATCTAACTTTCAGGCCCCTAGATAATCACTGGGATTCACAAAGCTTGATTTGTGTGCTCCTGCTCCCTCTACAATGAATGGAAGGAGATATATGCCTAAGAATGAGATCCAAAAAAGCCAGTACACTAGATGGAGAGCCACCTAAATTAACTAATGGGAGATGCCAAGGAGAGGGGTATGCCCTAAATCCTGCTCCTGCTCCTCTCAGGGAGTTTGATGCCTTAACCCTGGACTGGAGGGAGATCCTAATTTCTGCTTGGGATTCTCACCTGTGAACCCTCTCTTGGAGTTAAGCACCTAACGTGTTTCTTGCAAGAAGCTGGTGGGGAGTAAGGCAGAGGGAAGAGGAGGACAAGGACTTCACTCAACTTTTAGCCCAGTGATTAGGGTACTTACCTGGAAGTTGAGAGACTCCCCCAATCCAAGTTCCCCTGTTGCCTCAGGGGGAGAATGGATTTGAACAGGGAGCTGCCACCTCCCAATGGAGTGCTGTAACCACTCAGTTATGTGATATTCTGATGTGGAGTTCCTCAGTCTCTTCTGTTTAAGCTGTTCTAGTTTGTTTAAACATGAGAGAGTCATTAGAAGCAGGGGACTAGATGCTGGGTTTCCCACATTCTGGTTTAGCACTTTAACCATCAGACTATGGAATCATTCTCCTGCTCATGCTTGCTTTCTCTGACTCCAGACTTTTGTGTGGTGTTAGTATGTTCAGAGCATGCCTAACAGACTGGGCCCTGCACCTAAGTTAGGAGAGGAATGCCTATCTTCTTCCAGTTTGTGAAGTCTACTGGGTCTAAAGTGTCCATACACTTAGGCCTGGTCTACGCTACTCATTTATACCGAATTTAGCAGCGTTAAACCGATTTAACCGTGCACCTGTGCACACAACGAAGCCCTTTATATCGATATAAAAGGCTCTTAAAACCGATTTCTGTACTCCTCCCCGACGAGGGGAATAGCACTGAAATCGGTATTGCCATGTCGGATTAGGGTTAGCGTGGCTGCAATTCGATGGTATTGGCCTCTGGGCAGTATCCCACATTGCACCATTGTAATCGCTCTGGAAAGCAATCTGAACTCGGATGCACTGGCCAGGTAGACAGGAAAAGCCCCGCGAACTTTTGAATTTCATTTCCTGTTTGGCCAGCATGGAGCTCTGATAAGCACGGGTGGCGATGCAGTCCCAAATCCAAAAAGAGCTCCAGCATGGACCGTATGGGAGATACTGGATCTGATCGCTGTATAGGGAGACAAATCTGTTCTATCAGACCTTTGTTCCAGAAGACAAAATGCCAAAGCATTTGAAAAAATCTCCAGGCTATGATAGACAGAGGCCATAGCAGGGACTCAACACAGTGCTGTGTGACAAGCATAATGGAAAGCCAAAGAATCAAATGGACACTCATGAAGGGAGGGGGGGACTGAGGACTCGAGCTATCCCACAGTTCCTACAGTCTTTGAAAAGCATTTGCATTCTTAGCTGAGGTCCCAATGCCTGAAGGGTCAAAAACATTGTCGCCAGTGGTTCAGGGAATATGTTGTCAATTTACCCCCCCTTCACACCCCTCAAAGAACAGGGAAAAAAATCATTTCTTGCCTCTTTTCAATGTCACCACATGTCTACTGGATGCTGCTGATTGACAGGGTGTTGCAGCGCTGAACAGCAGCATCCTCTCCCCTCCCCTCGCATCCCCTCCCCGGTGGCAGACGGTACGGTACAATATGACTGATAGCCGCCCTCGTCATCATCCTGTGAGTGGTCCTGGTTGGCCTCGGTGAGGTCAGCCGGGGGAGCCTGGGCAAAAATGGGAATGACTCCCAGTCATTCCCTTCTTTAAGCTTTGTGTCCTGGAGATTCAGTCCTGGAGGATGGTGCAATAGGGCTGGTAACTGTCCTCATCATAGCAGCTGGAGGCTGAGCTCCTCTCCTGCATTCTTTATTACTTCATCACACAAATGGGGGGATAACTGCCACAGTAGCCCAGGAGGGGTGTGGGAGAAGGGAAGCAACAGGTGGGGTTGTTGCAGGGGCACCCCCTAGAATGGCATGCAGCTCATCATTTCTGCGGGATCTCTGGGGCTCTGACAAGGAGCGGCTGTGCTCTCTGGTTCTCTAGTACACTTGCCCCATATTCTAGGCAGGACTGACTCTATTTTTAGACAAAACATAAAGAAGGGAATGACCTGGGAAGTCATTCCCATTTTTGTCCATGCGCCCCCGGCTGACCTCAGCGAGGCCAGCCAGGAGCACCCATGACAGCAGCAGATGGTACAATATGACTGGTAACCGTCATCACCAATTTCCAAAGCAGCAGATGGTGCAATAGGGCTGGTAACCGTCTCTGCTACCTTGCAAAGGCAAATGAATGCTGCTGTGTAGCACTGCAGTACTGCATCTGTCAGCAGCATCCAGTACACATATGGTGACAGTGAAAAAAGGCTGTACAGGCTCCATGGTTACCATGCTATGGCATCTGCCAGGGCAATCCAGAGAAAAAGGGAGCGAAATGATTGTCTGCCGTGGCTTTCACGGAGGAAGGATTGAGTAATGACATTTACCCAGAATCACCCGCAACACTGTTTTTGCTCCATCATGCATTATGATCTCAACCCAGAATTCCAATGGGCGGGGGAGACTGCAGGAACTATGGGATAGCTATGGGAAAGCTACCCACAGTGCAACACTCCGGAAATCGATGCTAGCCTCGGTACATGGACGCACACCACTGAATTAATGTGCTTAGTGTGGCCATGTGCACTCGACTTTATACAATCTGTTTTTAAAAAATGGTTTCTGTAAAATCGGAATAATCCTGTAGTGTAGACGTACTCTTAGAGTGAGGCAGCAATGCACATACTTTGAGGCAGAAACATAGGTGTCTGGGGAACTTTTACAACAAAAACACAGCTGCTGAGTGAGTTTAGGCAGAAGCTGAGCGGGGGGTTGTGAATAACAGAGGCACCTACATCTGGGACTTGGGGCCTAAAGAGGCAATTAGGCACCAAAGTCCCTTTGCGAATCTAGCCCCTTTACTTCAATACTACTTTCTGCATAAGGACTTAAGAATGAGGTCCCTAGTATTTTAATTCTTTGGGATGAAAGACATTATAAAATGTAAGCTATTACTGTTGTTGTTATTGAATCATAGAACCATGTAGTGCTGTGAATTTTTGAGAAGCAGCCCTTGTTGAAATCACCCATTAATTTAAACAAGAGTGCTGCTTAAAAATCCATGATATGATCTGATCAATAAAAATGGAAAATACTTATTTAGACCAGCTATACCTTCTCCCTTCCAGCATAAGAAATTTCTCTACAATAAACTCAGTGTACAGCAGTGTTGGGAACATGGCAGTTACGTTCAATAATATGGTTGCTTAAACTCTAATAACAAGCATTCTAGCAATATTGATCATATTTTTCTCCAGGAGTCATCAGCAATACATGTAAGCACATGCATATTTGCATATATATATATGTACAGAGTATTTGCCTTCAAATGCAGTTGATGAAGTGTTCGTGGGAACTACTTAATTAATAAGAAATACTGTTGGAAAATGTCCCTTTCAAGATAACACACTTTTTAGACTTGTCCAAATAACTACTTCTTTCAATCTGGGAAGGAGGGAAGGGGAATCATGGGAGTGAGGAAGAGAAGTTCAAATAAGACCCAAAGCTTGCTCATATTGATATTTTTTCCCTTGCAAAATGTTTACATCGGTGTGCCAAGAATTTTTAATATGCTTTTAAAAGAGCTATGCATCCACTACAGTCTACAAAACGAAATCAAACGTGTATCGGTATTAAAAATTACTACTGGTTTGTTTGTTGTAACACAGCTGGGCTTCTAAAGAAGCAGTTGAAATTAACTTCAAGCAATGGCATAGCAGTTTGCTTTTTCACAACATTATGCTTTATTTCACAGCAACTTTTAAGATGTGTTCTTCATAGTTCTTTATCTAGGGGTAGCTATGTCGTACTGGTAGATGTGTATTTATTTGCATAGGTGTCCATTTGGCACTTTCTACATCTACAGCCGTGGGCCTGGGTTATGGGGATGAGTCTAAATGTGCTAGTTGGCCCAGGCAGCTTTAAACTAAACAAACATCTTTAGAATAAGCTGTTTGTCTGAGGTCAGTTTGCATTCTGATGCAGCTGCATTTTTCCTCTTGCAGACAGTAGTATAAAATGGACCAAGATCACTGAACTAGTGAGGTACTGGACTTTTCTTTGGGGGAGAAAACAAGGCCAATGTGTTTTAACGATAAGCAGCTAAAATCCTAATTAAATTTCCAAGTAAGTGGCCTGATTGTTTCTATTTTTTTTTCTTTGAACCAATGGGAGCTACAGTCACTCAGCACCTCTGAAAATTAGGTTACTCTTTTTGGAATGGAAATATGGAGTTAGATTTAGATAGCCAAGTAAAGTTTGAATATTTTGATACTGCAACGTGGGAGATCTGGGATTTTAGTCTCAACTGTGCCATGGACTTGTTCTGTTATCTTGGGTAAAATCTCTTAACTTCTCTGTGGTCCAGATTTCTTATGTTTAAAATACACAGTGTTACTTACCTAGCTTTTAAATTTGCATTGAGCTCCATGTTTGAATAGGACTAGATAGTTGCTATTAAGTACCCTTTCTGCAATAACAGTTTTTTTTCACAACTTATTTATGGCTTGCAGAAGTGAATTGAAGATGACTTGTGATCCATCTTGAAGCTGAATCAAGGACTACAGTATATTATAATGGTGAAACACTTAATTTTGCATAGAAAGCAAGTGCATAAATAGATGTGAATATAGTGGACTTTGATTCATGTGCATAGATCCCATTGAAACTAATGGAAATGACTAAAAACAGACAATCATGGGACAACTGAATCCACAGCCCGCATTTTTGGAAAACTTTCTTTAAGTAGTGGATGAACCATTGATGTTTTCAATATTTCTCTGTTAGCAAGGCCTCATAATACATTCTATTTCATGATAAAATCTTATAACAGAAATAATATATTAAGATGTTGGACAAAGCATGCCTTATCCTTGTCTCATCATGCTGAAATACCTGGCAATGATTTGTTTTTTTTAATGTTCCAGTGAACTGCTCTGGAGTTTGAAATATTTCCTGCTTTCAAATGTAACTTAAAAAACACAATAATATATCTATATATCGCACTCCAAATCTGACCTTCCTGAACGTCAAATCATGACAGTTGCAGCTCAATGCACCTGGATTACACACGCAACTTCTATTCATTAAAATGAACAAGAGCAACACAAACTCATAGATGTCTGATGTTTTGCTATGTAATACATATTTTAAAATTAATTTTGAAGATAGTTTTTCAGAATACACATCTGTTATTTTTGCATCCTGTACCAGATTGCTTGCTCTCACTCTTTCCTTGTTTTAGTAAGAGTAAGCATCTCTGCACAAACTTTATATGTTTTTTCAACCTTCTAATATATTGTTTTAGATCCACTCACACTGAGAAATTTCACTGTGATTGATGTATTTGTCTGTCATGGTTATTTACTAATATTCGTACCGTAAGATAGATATAGAGATAATATACAATACACACACACACACACACACGTACTGCAAAGATAATTGTATCCAGGGCTGTCCCTAAGGGGGTGGGGGCCTGGGACAAATCAGCCTGTATGGATCCCCTGATCATATTTTATACAGGTGAAATCTGGTGTGGGGAGGGGAAACCAGTGCTGGGGGGGCAAGGGACGATGGAGAGTCACAGAGTGGTACCTGTGCTAGGACTGAGGTGCCTCCTGTGCTGGGAGGTCCTGGAAAAGGGGAAAGGTCTGTGTTGGAAGGGCAATGGATGGGTTCAGCCTGATCCTGGTGTGTTCTGGCGGCCCTAGGATGCTGGCAGCTAGTGCATTGGCAGGTGTTGCCAGGAACCACTAGGGCAGAGCGGAGTGGAGTAGGGAGGGCTGGGGTCGCTGCTACTGGAGACTGAGGCTGAGCTCCCTGAGGCTGAGCAAGAAAAACAAATATAACACGTACTTCCTGCCGGTAAGTGTGGGCCCAACCCCCACTGCCATCGCCAGGCCCCCTGCTACCTCCCCTAACTCCACCCCAGGCAGGCCTAGCATCCCTGGCACCCTAACCCGACCCCAGGCATCCTAGCGCCCTCCCGCATGACACACGCACACTGAAGCATGTGAACAGTCCCATTCGAGTCCATGGAACTACTGATAGACTTAAAGTTAAGCACATAGTTCAGTATTTTGATGGACTGAGATCTGAGTGCTAAGCACTTTGCAGGATTGAGCCTTGATTTATTAACTATTGATACCATGGTTTTTAAGTCTTAATTTACAGTTTACCTGTCCAGGTTAATTTTTCTAGGGGTTAATGCAATCTGCTTGTGATCATCTCTTCAGTTTTCAATGTAATGTTTGACAGCATACAGACACAAGTGCATCAGGGCCACATCCAAAGTAAATTAAGGGCCACCCAAGTGATAATCAAGTTAATGTGTTGACATGGACTTGGCAGAGAGATTAAACTCTGTTCTGTGGAAAAAATGCTCAGTGTGCACCATGTTTAAACGCACCAGTGTCTGATGCCCAGCCTGACTCATTGAATTATTAATACAAATCCAGAGATAAGGTATTTAACAAGAACACACTTCTGTGCACACTGAAACTAAGAATGTTACATAATACGGGGAGTTTCAACTAGCCTTTTTTTAAGTTTCACCCAAATCATTCAGGGGAGGGAATTGAATGCAAGTTCTATTATCACCTCTAGGAAGCCAAACAACAAGGCATTGTAGGCATGCTGGCTATGCTACCAAACAGAAAGATTTAGTGTATCAGACACCAGCTAAACTCAGTCAAGCTAATGCCTGTCAAAAGGGGCATGTATGCTAAAAATTCATAATGGATAGCCTAGTTTTTACTACAGTTAAAACATGCAAAGAGGAGAACATTTATAAGGATAAATTCAGGAGACTGAAGTGAGCCAGGCAGTAGTAGTAGTAACTGGCACATACTTAGAGTTGGTCATGAAATGGCTTTCCCATTTCACAGGAAATTCCACAATTTTTGAAATTTTTTCCCCATTTTGAGGCTGAACAAAACCAAAATGTTTAAAAATTTCCTGCAAAACAATTAAAACAATTAATTTGGGGTCAATCAAAATGATTCATTTTGATAAAAATCAAAACTTTTCATTCTAATTTTAACTTTTTGAAACTTAAAATATTTCATTTTAAAAAGTCCTTTTGAAACAAAAATCATAACATTCTGATCTGGAAATGTTGAAATGGGGATGTTTCAACATCAAAAATGTTTTTAGTGTTTTTTAAAACAAAATTTCCTCAACGTAGACACACTTTTTAAAAAAACATTTAGAATTAGAAAATGTCTTTTTGTCAAACACCATCTATAATTTTACTCTTTTATCCATTGATCTTAAAATGCCAAGTCAGGCAAGTGTTCTTATCCCCATTTTTCAGAGTAGGAAACACATTTTAGGCTAAAGAATGAGGAGGATGCAGAGATGGAGATAAATTGATAAAAATATTCCCTGGCTTATATTCTCCAAATTGAAAATAGATTTGAAGGTTCTGGAGCAACTTTATTGACCAATTCTTGCTTAAATAGCAATTGGTTTAGGATTTTATTATTTAATATAAAGATAAAGGCAGCATTTTTCATCTCCATAATTCTGCTAACCCTTTCCATGAGAGGAGCTACCTATCTCTGAACAATATACTGATGATCTGTGAGACTGCACACACTAGTGATCATGAAGCCTCCTTTCCTACTTCAGTGAGCAGGATCATAACCATCATTCTTCATTGTTAAAGGAAATTCTTTACTTTGTAAATTACACTGTTTCAGCATCACACTGTTGCTTTTCTTGCTGTACTGCACTCCTTCCTCCAGCCTTGTGCATAAACAATGGCACTAGAGAAGCAACAGAAAAAAGCTGGAATTATACAGAGAGAAGTAGAGCTAGTGAGAATTTCTAGTATGGATGCCCTGTCTTAACCAAAGACCTATCTTCTGATAGAAAAGCCCCAGCACTGGTGTGCCCTTTAAAGAAATCGCAAGAGAAATGGTGTCTTCACTAATGGCTGTGCTCTGAATGCATTAATAGCTTTCTCATATTAGCCCTGTGCAATTTATTCTACTGGACAGTTTGAAAACTTCCCCTTCCTGTACATATTGAAGATACAAAACCTTTATCAAAGGTGATGCAGAAAGATATTTTCAGAACCCCTCTTCAGCTCTTCACTCCTCTGCTCCTTCACCACCTGTGAGTTTGCTCTGAGGTAACAGGGACACAACTTGAGAGCAATGGCTACGTAACTGGTATTCAGATTGAAATGGTGCATCAGGGAAAAAGAGAAGGAGAAGGAGAATTTCCCTTATCCTGGTAGAGTTTGTCCATCCCTACCCCTTCTGGATACTACATAACCAATCAGGGAGAGACTATTATCACTAGCTTATTATTTATTTCCAGTAATGTGACTAGATGTGTCCCACATAGAAAAGGCATGATTTGGCTTCTTAAGTGCAGTTTGTGTTGTTTGCCTTTAAAATGTACCACATTGCACTAAGTAACAGGTATCTTCAAAAATTTTCCTGAGGAAGAACACCTGCCAACCCTTTACAAGTGCATTAATATCCCCATGCTACCTTCAGCATATTGTCCTGCTTAATTGTTACATACAGTATCCATTAAGGTACACTTTTGTATCATAGCAGGAAATTGCAACAAGTTAATGTTTACTATAAATGTTAATTAATGAAATGGCATTTCTGTGGTACCTATCCCTGTAGCCTGAATATTGCATTGTGTTAAGCTGCAGCGTCCTTGTGAGGCAGGAAATTATTAACCCATTTCCCACTTGGGAAACTGAAACAGAGAAAGATTATTTGTCTTATGTCACCTAGTGACTATAGAAAAGTCAGAAACAGAATCCAGATCTCCTGACTTCTAGTTCTGTGCCTTAACTACAAGACTTTTTCCTCTAGCCACAGTTCCACAGATCAGAGGATTCATACTGGTCAACAAAAACAAAAATCCTGCCTTACACAATTCATCACCCTTTGAAATTTCAATCATGCAGGGGGATTTCCATTCCATTGTTTACTTGTTTTATATATTTCCTCAAGGAAAGTTTCATTATTAAGCTGAATAAAAACTACACCAAGCTAGTGGAAGGTCAACATCACTGATGACAGTTTAGGAGAGTCTGTTTTTCACAGGCACAATCTTATATGCCTCAATGCTTTAAAAGTATATTTAAAAGTACTGATACATCTCTACTCTGATATAACGCTGTCCTTGGGAGCCAAAAAATCTTACCGTGCTATAGGTGAAACTGTGTTATATTGAACTTGCTTTGATCCGCTGGAGTGCGCAGCCCCAGCCCCCCGGAGCACTGCTTTACCGCATTATATCAAAATTTGAGTTATATCAGGTGGCATTATATCTAGGCAGCAGTGTATAAGCAACATTGTAATATACCCAGTGTGTCCCAGGCCCACTGTGACAGAGGAGGGGAAGCTGGTTTTGTACTTTAGATAGAATCCCAGCCCCACAAATAACAAATGTTCTTATCTGCCAGTATATAGAAAGACAACCTATGTTGGAAATTTCCCCTCAGTGCAATGGTTTTGTAGCTGACATGGAATGGGTTTTCTGTCTTTTATTTTCCTTGCAAATATGCCCAACAACATCACAGATTCTTGTGAGTGGTTCATTTTAGATGATCCCCCATGATTACCTGTAGGTGTCCACACTACTGCTTAAGCAGCCACTATCTGACACTATTAGATTTTATCTTCTGCTAAAGTTTACTTTAATTAGGGAAATCCAGAGAAGGTCAGATTGTTTTAATTATTATCTTTACCACAAATGGAAACTTATTCTGAACATGAACTAGCATCAGTAATTTAAATAAACCTGATAAGCTAACAAATATTTGTTTCAGCTAGTCTTTGTTCTTGACAAATATTTGCATGTAAAAGATCCAGCTTCCTATGCAAGATTTCTGCTGTGGACAATAGTGCAGAATACCAGTCTTCAGTGTGTCATGGAGAAATAGTAGGGCCTGTGACCGGCTAAAGGGTGGGTTACCCTTTTGACCTTTGCGTTATTTCCTTGTGGATTGTGCAGCAGCTACCTCTTAAAAAAACCCAATTATATAGTTGTCTTCTGAAACAACCTTATTTCAGCCAGAGCCTTGGCTGCCAAAATGATTGAGTAATCAAACTGAAATCTGTCTCTTCTGCAGCTATTCACCTATGGCTTAGCACTGACCTAGTATGGCATGTGATGACAGATTTAGTGTGGTGTTGTCCTCTTTGCTGTTCCAGCATGCTAATGATTCACATAATCTGATTTCCCCATATCTTTGTGTATGTATGCAAATATGAACAGAATGACAAAGAGTGGATGTACACATCATCAGGAGTTAGACATTTACGGCTCTGTTGGAGAGTGTCTTCAGACTTGGCATTGTCTGTGGCTTCAGTTATGAGTAAGGCTAAGATTATTGTCATGGGTATTTTTAGGAAAAATCACAGACCAGTCATGGGAAAAAATGAAAAATTAACGGAAGCCCGTGACCGGTCCCTGACTTTTACTAAAATTACCCATGAGCAATGGGGAGCCTGGGCATCTGCTAGTGGGCTGGGAGCTCCAGGGCCCTTCCCCACTCATGGAGGCTGGGAGCTGCAGGGGTCCCTCCCTGTCACCCACAGTGGCCGGGAGTGCCAGGGAGTCCCTCCCTGCTGACCAGCGCTGGCTGAAGTCACGAAGGTCTTTGGAAGTCACGAATCCTGTGACCTCTGCGACTAAATCACAGAAGAAAGCTGGAAAGACCCCGGACTTTTAGGAGCTCATCCATGGAGTGTGGGGAGAAGTTGGTTCGCAGCATCCCTATGTTGCTAACACTCTCCTGCCACCCATGTGCTATCACTGAAGCGTGAGCTTTAATGGTCAGGTGTCATGAGGTGAAGTTTGTGTAAATATTGTTGTCTGTTCTGAGATTAATCAGACATGGCTAAACCCCAGCCCTTATATCTGAACACCTTTTTATTGTAACCCTTCTGCCCCTCTGAGTTGGCAGCAACAAGGGCCGGGTTCAGTATCCAGGGGTACTGTTTCAATAACCCAATGCCAAACCAGCTCGAGCCCCCACCCAGTGACCTGGGAAAATCTTACACACACCCTTAGGCGCCTCAAAGAGGCAATGCTTCCCCTCTCGCAAGCACAGAGTCTCGGTGTAGCAGAAAAGGTTTAATACATGAGATAAACAACAAACACTAAATTGGGAAAAACACCTCAACTAGAGTTCATAGACCCAACCGTGAGCAAAGACCCACCCCAGGAAATTGGGCTGTGTCCTCTTTCCTGGGCTTTTGAGTCCAGCAACCCCCCAAATCACCCACAGTCCCAAAAGTCCCACAATCCCAAAAGTCTCTGTCCTGGGTCAGTGCAGCCCCCAAAGTTCGAGAGTTTATCTGCAGAGGTCCCTCCCCCCCGCCTGGGTAGAAGGGGGCACCTTACGTGGTCCGGGGCCAACTGCCCTGCCTCTCCGTGGGTTCTGCTCCCACCTTCTCCACGAACTGCTCCGCTTTACCGGCCGCTCCACTCTGCTCCTCCAGCCGTCCTTACAAACTGCTCCGCTCCACCAGCTGCTCTGCTCCACCAGCTGTACTGTGGGCTGTTCCAGTTGTTCCTGCAAACTGCTCGGCTCAGTGCACTCTGTGGGCCGCTCCACCCGTCTCACAGCTACTCCGCTCTGCCAGCCGCTCTGCTCCACCAGCTGTCCCGTGATCCGCTCCAGCCGTCCACACAAACTGCTCCACTCCACCAGCTGCTCTGTTCCACAGTATAGCTTTGGGCTCCCCACTAGTTAGCACAGTACTCAGTGCTCTCAGCTCAATAATTTCAGCTCTTTAGTGATTCCAGCTCATAGTAGGGGAGCCCCAGTGCTAGTGCACCATTAGCCAAAGTGATTTCAGCTCAGTAACCTGTATCTAGATTCTTGAGGGAATAAAAAAAATCAACTCTGATATTCCACAGTGGAGAGAGGAGGGGGTGCAACTGGCTCCACAAGGAGACTGCACCACCAGGCACAGATACCTGTCCCCAGCCTCTCTCAATTCTCTGGGTTTTGGAACTCATGTCCCTTGTCTAGCAAGTACCACCCAACTGAGGGTGAGTCATTTGTCACCAAGCAGTCCCACCGCTCAGCAGTCTGGGATAGGGTAGGCGTGCCTTTGCAAATATACTCTCTGAAATTCTTTCCACCAGATGTCAGTGTAGAGCTTATCCTGACACTGCTTACATTATCATTAATTCCTAACTTTATTTAGGAAGGAACTTCTGAGAAACACCATTTTTTTGTGTGCTTTCTGCCTCAAACATCTCTTCTTATAGTTAGCTCCCTTCATTTCTCTTAGGGTATGTCTACCCTATGAAATTAGGTCAATTTAATAGAAATAGATTTTTTAGAAATCAATTTGATACAGTTAATTGTGTGTGTCCCCACTAAGCCCATGAAGTCAGCAGTGTGCATCCACAGTACAGAGGCTAGCATTGACTTTTGGAGCGTTTCACTGTGGTAGCTATCCCACAGTTCCCGCAGTCTCCGCCACCCATTGGAATTCTGGGTTGAGCTCCCTATGCCTGATGGGGCAAAAACATTGTTGCAGGTAGTTCTGGGTACATGTTGTCAGCCCCCTCCCCCCCCATGAAAGCAATGGCAAAAAATTGTTTCTTACCTTTTTTCCTGGGTTACCTGTGCAGACGACATACCACAGCAAGCATGGAGCCAGCTCAGCTCACTGTCACCATATGTCTCCTGGGTGCTGCTGGCAGATACAGTACTGTAGTGCTACACAGCAGCATCCCCTCGCTTTGCAGACAGCAGATGGTGCAATATGACTGCTAGCCGTTGTCGTCATCCTATGGGTGCTCCTGGCCGACCTTGTTTAGGTTGATTGGGGGCAAGTGGGCAGACATAAGTGCTCCTGGCTGGCCTCAGTCAGGTCAGTCAGGGGCGCCTGGGCAAAAATGGGAGTGACTCCAGGTCATTCTCTTCTTTAAGTTTTGTCTAATGGAGATTCAGTCCTGCCTGGAATATCATGTGAGCTGGAGGCTTCTGCCTCAGGCTGCTCTCCCAGTCGGCAGCACCGTGCTGTCGCACCTACCCCAGCCTACGCCTTGCTCCCATGGCTCATGAAGCCTGGACAGTAGTAAGGAGGAGTTCAACTATAGGCTGAGCAAGTGCATAATGGTGGTAGAATGTGCCTTTGGATGTTTAAAAGCTCGCTAGCGCAGTTTACTGACTTGGTTAGACCTCAGCAAAACCTATATTTCCATCGTTATTACTGCTTGCTGTGTGCTCCACAATATCTGTGAGAGCAAGGGGGAGACGTTTATGGCAGGATGGGAGGTTGAGGTAAATCTCCTGGCTGCTGATTACGTGTAGCCAGATGCCAGGGTGGTTAGAAGAGCATCACAGGGCGTGCTGTGCATCAGGGAAGCTTTGAAAACCAGTTTCATGACTGGCCAGGCTACGATGTGAAAGTTCTGTTTGTTTCTCTTTAATGAAAACCCATCCCCTTGGTTCACTCTACTCCCCTGTAAGCCAACCGCCCTCCCCTCCCCCTTTGATCTTCTCTTGCAGAGGCAACAAAGTCATTGTTGTTTCAAATTAATGCATTCTTTATTAATTAATCACACAAATGGGGGGAAAACTGCCAAGGTAGCGCAGGAGGGGTGGGGGAGGAGGGAAGCACAGTGTTTGAGTAGTTGTAGGGGCACCCCCTAGAATGGCATGCAGCTCATCATAGAAGAGGCATGTCTGAGGCTCTGACCCGGAGCGGCTGTTTGCCTCTCTGGTTCTTTGGAAGGCTTCACGCGGCACTGCTGCGGGTCCCTGTTATAACCTCAGTCCTTCATGCCCTTGGAGATTTTTTTCAAATATTCCAGCATTTCATCTTTTGGAACAGAGTTCAGATAGCATGGATTTATCTCCCCATATAGCGATCAGATGCTGTACATACCATTCAGTCCATGTTGGAGCTCTTTTGTGATTCTGGGACTCCATGGTCACCTGTGCTGATCAGCTCGCTATGCTGGCCAAACAGGAAATGAAATTCAAAAGTTCGCAGGGCTTCTCCTGTCTACCTGGCCAGTGCATCTGAGTTGAGAGTGCTGTCCAGAGCGGTCACAATGGAGCACTTTGGGATAGCTCCCAGAGACCAATACCGTCAAATTCCATCCATGCTACCTCAAATTCAACCCAGCAGGGTCAATTTCAGTACTAATCCCCTCATCAGGGAGGAGTACAGAAATCAATTTTAGGAGCCCTTTAAATTGACATAAATGGCTTCGTCGTATGAACTGGTGTAGGGTTAAATTGATCTAACGCTGCTAAATTTGACCTAAACTTATAGAGTAGACCAGGGCTTAGACTGACTAGGACATGTCTAATCTGGGTCATATGCAAGACTTCAGGGTAGTAGTTTCTTTTAGATATTCAACTACTTTGGCATGCCAGGTGCCTCTATCAAAACAGAATTATTTCACACTCCAGGCCAGAACTCATTCAAGTTGGTCACATATGGTAACACAATAGCTATTAGTATTACTGGAAGTAAGCTTCAAATAATGTTTGTAATTTTTTGTTTGTAAATTCCACAAATAACATGTCAACTGATTTAAAACATTTGCAATTAGTATGTGTCAGCCGAAAAGAACAGAGACTGCTCATTTCTTACACTTTCCACTCTTTAACCCAGACACTTACTCATTGGTGTATGCTCATTTCCATCTGTCTTGACTAATAATGTCTAATCCAGCGATGGGCAACCTTTGGCACGTGGCCTGTCAGGGAAATCTGCTGGTTGGACAGGATGGTTTGTTTACCTGCAGGGTCTGTAGGTTTGCCCAGTTGGAGCCCCCACTGGCCGTGGTTTGCTGTTTCAGGCCAATGGGGGCTGCGGGAAGCAGCAGCCAGCACATGCCTTAGTCTACGCCGCTTCCCATAGCCCCATTGGCCTGTAATGGTGAACTGTAGCCAGGCATAGCTGTGATCAGCCGAACCTGTGGGCACTGCAGATAAAAAAGCCATCCCAGCCCACTAGTGGATTTCCCTGATGGGCTGCGTGTCAAAGGTTGCCGAACCCTGGTCTAATCAAAGGGGTGGGGGAACCACCTCCCCTCCTCCAAAAAACCCTAAACAAATCAATGGCCACCTGGGACAGAGTAGTGGGCAACAGTAGCTGATTCACTGCTCTGTTCACAGCAACTCTAATTGCTCTAGAATAGACCTGATTAAGAAGATCTGTGCTTAATTGATGGATTGGGTTGGGTTGAAGAGAGAGAGAAGAGGCTAATTAGCTCATTAAGCAGAAAGAAAAAATATAGAAAGGAACTGCAAAGTGTGAGAGACACTTCCAGAGGCAAAACCTAGAGAGATCTTCTGGGAGAAGATCCCTTCCATTCCTTCTCCCTGCCATAGCCAAGGGAGCTAAGGATTCTGTGTTAGTGTAAATATGGGGCTACACAAGTTTATAAAGGGGGTGGGGAAGGAAACTGAAATAAATCACATGAGGTGCTTAACAGAAGAAGGTCTATGAGCTGTTTGTTCCTTAAAAAGAGGAGCTGCCCTGTCACATCACTCTTCTTGAATTTTGATGAGCGGTGAACTCTTATATTGACCTGCCTCTATTTTGCATGTACCCTTGTCCTTCGAAACTGGTGAAATTTCACAAGGCAAGCTGATCCTGATGGTATTTGTGGCCTGACAGGAAGCAATAGAAAGTATATTCGAGATCTTTAGCCCAGTTTTGTAAACTCAGGAGACAGCACACAAATCTTATGTGAACCAGTCACTTGAGCCTTATGAGGTTCATCCCCCACCCCCAATAGTTTGGAGTGGAGTTTATAGGAACATCTTTTGGGGAGTTTTAAATGGAACCTCATAGTTATGGGTTATAGCTGATGTGTATTTACTTTTACAAAACGTTTATAAAATGTGTACACACATACATACAAATCAATTCATATTTATTTTTATCCCTTGCTTCCACATTTGCTTATACAGACTGTACTCTCTTCAGGGTAGATGACTGCAACTTCCTATGTGTGTGGACAGCAACCAGCACATTGTGGGTGCCAGTTGCACACAAATAAAGAGTAACGTTATGTTGGAAGGTGCCAATGGCTGCTATCATGGGGATCTTTAATCCAAAGACCGTCGCAGACTTCATTAAAGCCAATTAAAACATTCTTCCAGGATCAAGACACTTTCTGTAGTGCAAGAGCTGTAGACAGTGAATGCTTCCCCCAAAGCACTAAGCTGCATGGCAAGGCCTGAACAGAGCTAACCCAGGGTTTTCCCTGGTTGCAAGATCAGGGGCTAGGGTATTGATTGCCGCTTGTGTCTGGGGGAGGCAGAAAGCCAGTAGAAGCAGTTGTGTGACCGACCCTGAGAGGAAGCCAAGAAGCAGAGCTTCTCGGGCATAGAGCTCACTGGAATGGCAGACTTGTGGATTTTTGAGCAAGGAAAATGCCAGCTGTTGGTTTGTTTCTACATGTTCCAACAAACAGATCTTTGTGTGCATTTTTTTGTAAATAAGATTACACCGAAAATACACCTCACTAGTATCATCGATTTCTCCTCCTAACCACTCTGGCTAAAGGGACACCAATAATAGTTGTCCAATAGAGCTTATTGTGATTAATGGTCTTCTTTGATAGATAATTACAGAGTGTAATTTTTAATGATTCTTCACTGATCCACAACCAGCCGCCAGAGCTGGATGAAAAACAAGGAAAGTTGTTTCACAAACATTTTAGATGGAAAAAAAATGTTTCTGTTTAAGTCACTGCCCTGAGCATGAAACAGTGTGTAGCTGCCTTGCTCTAGAAAGAGTACTAGAGGAACTGTGCTTCGGGCAGGTGCCGCTCCTTGCACACATGGATTGAGAGATGGCCACCTCGATCTGGGCCGTCTTCATACACATGGATTGGGCAATCTGAACCCCGTTCCTCCTTTCTCCTCTGGGCTCCCAGTTTTCCTAGTCCCTTTTAATTCCCCTTTCAGAGAACAGCTCCCCTGAAGAGTAGGAGCAAGCAGTCTCTATGTTCCCTGGTGTGTCTGGATTGCTGAACCTAACTGCTTGTTCTTTTGCTCCTACATGGCTGCTCAGGGCCCATACAATCTAGCTGAGTGGGTGAGGTAGGGAGTGGGAGAGTGAGAGATCATTCAATGTAGCAAAACAAGACAAAATCCTCAAAGAGCAGAAAGAAAAAGAGCAGGTACTTTAAATAAATTGGGCAGGGAGCTGACAGAATTCTTTGGAAAGAAAGCCTTGAAAACAGATGGTAAGATGGATGGGATCCAGAAAATGGAAAGGAAGGCCAAAGAGAATTGCCAAGGGATGAAACTCTTAGATTAGTCCAACAAATCTGTATCCAGTTTGAAGAAATCAGTTGTGGTTTGGGATATAAGTTTTTTTTATCGTTGTCATTTGGTTGCAAGCTTGCCCAGGCTAATGGTGATCTAGTGTCAACTGGTGGCTGGTTGGTGAGCTATGTGAAATGAATTTCATCTCAGTCCAACTCTCAGTGGACAGCTGTCCAAACTGAAAACCAAAAACCACTATTGTAATTGGCATCTTTGCTGGCTGTCTCCGCAGAAGAGCCAAGGACTGAATGGGTATCAAGCTTCTAACAATCCTCTCATCTCTAATGGATCCATCCAGAATGGGGTTGAGGGACAGGCAGGGCCAGCTCCAGGCACCAGTGAAGGAAGCAGGTGATTGGAGCGGCCAATGGAAAGGGGCGGCATATCCGGGTCTTCGGTGGCAATTCAGCGGCGGGTCCCTCAGAAGGACCGGCCACTGAATTGCCAAAGAAGAATGAAGTGGAGCACTAGAAGTGCGATTGTCGAAGTGCTATCATGGCTTTATCTTTTTTGTTTGTTTGTTTGTTTTTGTTTTGTTTCACCACTTAGGGTGGCAAAAAAACTGGAGCCGGCCCTGGGCACAGGGAAGGGCTCAGCTATTTCTCCCTGCTTGTGCTATTTGTACAATTGTAGGAAATGCATATGTAAATGAACAGTTAGACACATACTGTAACTGGCTATTTGCATACTCTGTTACTGTAATTGGACATGCAAATTAGGCACAGCTATATATTCTGTACTTATATACACACAGTTTTGATGATCTAGGGCATGCTCTAATCTCATTTACACCAGTTTTATATACATCAGTATAAATTAATTGACTTTACTGAGATCAGAAGTGCGTCCCTTGTCCTTATTGTTGTCCCATCTCTATCTTTGCTGTTCACTGGTGCAGAACTATAACTAATGTGGTACAGTCTATTGGTTTGCTACTTCCTACTCAGTTATCTTTAATAAGAAAACAGCAATGAAGAATAAATAGAAGTAGTTAGCTTCCTCTGCTGAGCTTCTGCTGTGAATTCACTTCCTTATCTGATTCCATACATGGGTTCAGAATGCCTGGTTCCCAAAATGCAGACTGTACCACAGGAGACAGCAAACTATACCTTAGCTTTTGAAATGGAGGAAATAAATATTTGGCATGTTTTTAAATAGGCTTAAAAAGAGCGTGAAACTAGAGACATTCAATGCATACACACAATGCAAGGTATGTTTGAAAATTATTTGTATTGGGGAGGTGAGAAGTGCTGGAGCACTTTAACTCACAATAACTAAAAGTGACTTAACTTTATAAAACCAAGCTCTATAGATACCTAATCCAAGTGTCTTTTCTGATGGTGATATGCACGTATAGTTCCTCTTAAAGGAAAATTCCCAAGGTTATATCCATATTTCAATATTAACAGTAGCACTTAATTAAAAAATACCCAGAATTAGCAAAATAAAACATACCTGTGACATTTTCTACTTTTAGATACCTATGACCAAATTTTGTAAGCCAATGTATTGTGAGGGAAACAGAAATATATCTTACCTCTGATGTCATTCCACCTTCACATGTCTGTTTATATTTCCACCAGGTAATATTCCATGTTCTTTAAAAAAACAAACAAACACAAAAAAACCCTAGAGACTTGTGAGAATAATTGAGAGTTCAAGCCACATCCCCACCTAAAGTGAGTCATCACCCTTTCGGAAACACCCACATCCATCATGGGCATAATTCTATCACTCTCATAACACTCGGTATTGCCAGCTCTCTTATGATTTTATCTCATGTCTTGAGATAAAGGCTTATTAATAATTTTCCATTTAAACTTTTTTGGACATTTTTAGATTTTCAACGGAATGAAAATTTTTGTGTCAAGAATCTGCTTTCTTAGAAAATTTTCATCAGCAAATGCAAAAACAAATTTTTGTCTGAAAACCAAATATATTTGTTTTTTGGCCAACAATGTATGTTTTTTGGCTTCAGTTTTGGGATTTTTTATTTTTTTCAATGAAAAATCATAATTTCTTCAGAAATTCCTCCTGGCATCTCCTGACCATCTCTACTCATGATACTTGGTATTTTTCTTAGTGCCCCAGATTTTGTAATCCTATGATTATCTGAGAATCTCAGCATTCATATTTAGTTTCTAGCCCTCATGGTTTCAGAGGCAAGCTTGAAATCAAAATGAATTGTTTTGGCTCCAAAACTAGAAGACAAATGTAAAGAAACCAAATTATATTATTTTTAAAATTCTCATTATTTTAAGCCATGATTTTTGTGGCCTCACTCATATTTGAATGATTGGGATTGGCAATACTGTACTCTACATTTACACTGCTGCAACTTCATTGCTTTTTCTGGAATTACTTGCTTTTACATATCTGATACAGAATATGGAAGTAAGAAAAAAAATTCAAATTGAAAAAAATATATAAATTTTGCACAATTGCTTGATCAAAGAAAATAATGTCAAGATATCCTGTTCACCTCATTGGCCTCAAATAGCGATAAATAGAAACATGTAAATATAGTCACAGATTATGAAATTCTGTTCCACTATTGACCCCATCCAGAAAAAAGTCAATGAAAAGGTCATGTTTTAGGAAAGGAAAGTTTATGATGCACAAACATGCATAATCTAAAGAGGATCTAACACTCTCTACATTTTCTTGATTAGGATTGGAAATCTATTTACTCATATCCAGCAATATTTTATTAATCATTTCCTGTTTTCCAGTAAATGTCTTCATCTTGCAAATAGTCTTGAATTTCACTGGCAGTTGTTAAAACCCTTTGAAGGACTGAGTGGTGACACTTATTCTAAGCAAATGTTTGAGATGTTCTGGCATAGAGGAGCTCACAAAAAAGAGTTTCTGTGGTTGGATACTTAAGACAAAAAAGACAGCTGTAACCAATAGTCCTTTTCCTTCCAAACCTTGTAAAAAGAGGGGGAGTGGGGTTGTGTGGCAAGGTGAGGGAAAGAGAAATTAATAAGAGTTGCTTTGAGTGACTAGCTAATGAGAAATGACATGGGAGGAGTAGGCAGTGAGGAAACCACCACATTTCTATATTTAAAAAAAAACTACCAAAACCCTCCAAAAACCTTCATTTGTAGCCTTTCCTGTGGAGCTGCAAGAGTTGGCAAACACGGCACCTACAGCCCTTCTCCAAACAACAAGGAAGTTGTATTCAGTTAGATCGTCTTAACTTTTCCAACTATACTGGTAGAAAATTATTATAAACTGATTGGAATTTTGAGAGATGATTTGAGCCATCTGACTGGCAAATGTACAGGGCACTTGTCTCTAGAAATGCCCTCCATATGCCACATGAAACTTCATCACCCTTAAAAAGTCATACATCAGTTGTTTTTTTACATACATTTTTAGCTTATTCTGAGCAAACCTCTGAAACCTTCACACAGGTAAGACTCCTAATGATCTTTGACTAAGGAAGCACTTGCAGCATTTGACTCAGTGGCAAACTTTTTTCAGCAAGAGATATTAAAGGTAGCATAATAAAAGTATCTACTGTTTATATTAACCCATTTCTATCTGAGAATAACATTCATGGAACTGGCACCTCAAAAAGCTATCTTAATGGTATTAGCTGATCATAAATGAATTTTTTTTCTTATTTTATCATATGAGAAACTGAATTATTTTATACGCCCAAAATAGTGACACATTTTGAATAAGATGTGCAAAAGTGAAATGGCAAAGTCTTTAAATAACAACACTAGTCTCCTTAAAAGGAGAGGGCTATAAAATCATACAGGATTCAAATGAGTTTAGAAAAAAAACAGTGAAACAAAATGTTGGTGCTCAAATCAGGAGACACAGGATTAAATTTTCAAAAATGTGGTTGTTCTGTTTGGAGATATATTTTTCACCCCAAAATTCAAATCTGAGGAGTTGCATTATTATACCTCTACCTCGATATAACATGACCTGATATAACACGAATTTGGATATAACGCTGTAAAGCAGTGCTCTGAGGGAGTGGGGCTGTGCACTCCGGTGGATCAAAGCAAGTTCGCTATAACGCGGTTTCACTTTCAATGAGGTAAGATTTTTTGGCTCCCAAGGACAGCTTTATATTGAGGTAAAGGTGTAGTTACTAGACTGCAAGTGGAAATCAAGTAGTGAAACTTGTGAATATTCAAATTTGTGCCTGCGATTTGGGAGGATGTGACTGCACCTGACTGAAAATACACCCATAATCATGAAATCAACTGTGGACAATAAGCAGAGCACCTTAAAACAAAAACCAAGTTGCTAAGATCAATGGCATGATGACACAGAGCAGAAGACTCCTGGTTCTGAGCGGGGATTCATTCAGTATAAAAAGCAAGAGCAGCAAAAATCTTAGTGACTACTTCCTCCCTGCTCCCTTTGCAAAAGTTAGGGCTTCTAGTGGCGATAGCCCTGGAGAGTCCTTGAGCTCCCCAAACTCTCCTTGTATGAGGGGCAAAAGAGACAGGAATCTCCTCATGACATCGTCCTCCATTACACATCTGGGTGATGGGGATGCAGAGGGCAGGCACAATCTGGCCTGTAATGCATAGTAGGTTGCTACAAAATTAAGATCACTACCCCTTTCCCCACCGCACCTGCCTCTCTGCCAAGAGAACGTCCCATTTAAATAGTCCCTAAAATGTACCCTTATGATGATGAAATTTAAAAAAAAATCCTATGGAGTTCCTTAAACAATTATATCCCTTTTATAAAATTTTGTACACTGATTTAAAAATAATCCTGTAAAAAGACAGTCTTTCTCTATGAAATTCCATAGATGGCCAGCGTAATTTTTATAGAACACTATTACACTTCTGTTTAATCATGGTGTTTTTTTCCCTGTTGAATTCTGCCAGACTTGTCCATAAGGATCATAGAATACAGATGTTCGTCCTTCATTCTTATATTGCATCACGTCCTTGGTAGCTGACTGATAGCAGTAAGCACTATGTCTCTTGGATGATCCCTGCTTAAGTGCTTCTGAAGGCATCATGACAGATGGGACTTGAAAAGTTCTAACTTTATTATCTTCATCTGCAGAAGCCATAGCAGTTAAACTCCCTTATTCATTTTGCATATTTCACCCTCAAAGGTCAAACACAACTGATTTACAAACAGTTACTACAGTTTGTTTCAGAATATTTTACATTCCTTTTTATTTGTTTTTGAAATTTTAAATGGATTGCATCAAATATTAATACTGCTGTTACCAAACAGGATACATAAAGACTACTATTAAGAACACTAAAGAGTAATAATGCCACCAGATAAATCATTTGCTTGCAGAAGGAACCCTGCTCATACTCATTTGATGATCTCTGCATTAATATATGGTGGGCCAGCTACTTCCATGGTACCATGAGGAAAGGGTGGGAATCAGTAGGTTGGGAAAGAGACAGAATGGAAGGTGAGGAAAAGCATTGCTCCACTTGCTGGTGCTTAGCAGCAAATTTTCAGAAAAGTTAATGCACCCTCAGGTAATTTTTCTATAACCTTGTCTGCCTCCAATACCAGGGAAGGCCTGGTAGTGTGGCTTTTATGGAGCCAGACTGCCCAGGAGTAGGAAGTGAGAACAGGAGTGCCAATATACATTTCTAACTGAAACAACTTCTATAGTAAACATAAGAATGGCCATACTGGGTCAAACAAGAGGTCCATCCAGCCCAGTATTCTGTCTTCTGATAGTGGCCAATGCCAGATACTCCAGAGAGAATGAACAGAACAGGTCATCACCAAGTGATCCATCCCCTGTCGCCCATTCCCAGCATCTAGCAAATAGAGGGTAGAGACACCATCCCAGTCCATCTTGGCTAATAGCCATTGATGGACCTATCCTCCATGAATTTTTCTAGTTTTTTTTTTAACAGAAGTTCAGACTTTTAAATGTGTGTTTTTACAGAATTTAACCTAGAAGTTCCCAAACTTTTTGTAGTGGTGCCCTCTTTGAGATGGATCAGTAAGTGGGCACCACTCATTTATGGTCTCTCACATTATTCCCAGGCACAGTTTCACTTTCTTTTTCTTTTTCTTTCCTATTCAGCTGAAGATCTAGATGCTGGTAGAGGGGGAGGGTTGCATTGCATGTTGCTAGATGAATGCCATGGGACCAAAAGAAAGATGTTTAGACTTTTGGCTGATGCTGAGCCTCTAGAACTGTATGTGCCAGCTGCTCTTGTAGCAAACTGCTTTAGGGGTCCTGTGGTAGCAGCAGCTAAGGCTGGTAGCTTTCAAGGAGCTACCTGCTGCTTTATCCACAGGTACAGGAGCACTTTTGAATTGGGGAGAGTCGTAGACTCTGGTTATTGTAATTTTGTGCCTGTCTCTGGAGGTTCTCTTATAACGCACAACCCTCTGGGAAACACTGACTAAGGCCTGGTCTACACTGGGGGTGGGGATTGATCTAAGATATGCAACTTCAGCTACGAGAATAGCATAGCTGAAGTCGACGTATCTTAGATTGACTTAGAATCACTTACTTTGCATCTTCGCCTCACGGGATCGATGACCGCTGCTCCCCTGTCGACTTTGCTAGTGCCTCTCGTTGAGCTGGAGTTCAACAGTCGATGGGAGAGTGATCAGGGATTGATTTATCGAGTCTACAAAGCACGCAATAAATTGATCCCCGATAGATAAATTGCTACCCGCCAATCCAGGGGGTAGTGTAGACGTACCCTTAATTACGTTATCCTGTGCAAATACTCTCATGTGATGCAGACTTTAGATTAATTCTGCCCCAGCTAAGCAGAGGACGTGGTCATTAATTATCATTAGGCTAGATGTGTTCATGGGAAGACAGCCTAATACAGCAACAATCCAAATGAGTACATCTCAGTTAAGTGAAATGTCCTGTACAATATGTGGTCAGTATTAAAATTTGATTTGCTTCTGTTTTTTAGTATTTCAAAACTCTCTTCAAGTGTTTTTCCTGATGCAACATAATGGCATAATATTATGCATGCAGCCCTAAAGTATGGGCGCCTTGCAAATATATAAAATGTCTATAGTATTTCAAAAACAGTAATAGGAATACAGCTGGTCATTTTACATCTGCACATCTTTTTTGAGAAAGAAAAAAATATTAAGATAGGCTTTTTGTGGTTAATTTTTGTATTAATTGCATAAAGAAATAATACAAATACAAAAAGGTAAATGACTTACAGATTGTATAGATCATTAAATACCACACGTTTCTTAGGATATCCAATAAAATTATGCAATTATACAGGGGAAGAGGATACAATTGATGATTAAGACATTTGTGCTATCCTGAGAACAAACTGTAGTGTGCCCTACAAGATAATTTTAGATCCCAAACACACTCTCTTACTTTCTAAACTGCTCTCTGGGCTGAGGTTCAAACCTCTTGCAAAGGAATGAGAGAATGGCAATGAGGGAGAAGTCTGTGATTTTGGTTAACTAGATTATCCCTGTACTCATAAGCAACTTGATATTCGCTGGACTAGAATAAACACTCTTCTAGATTGTCCCAAAGTATTTTCATAAAGGCCTCATTCACCAGTGCTTTTAAAATTTAATTCAATTTCCAGCCTAGAAAGAAGGAGTAGGTTTGCTATTTTACAGTTGGTTATTGTTGAAGAGACACCCACTGGCTGTAATATACGTCTTAGTTACATGGAGGACAGAGGGCAGGAGCAGATACCATTTCACAACAAGAAGTGTGTCAGAGGGCGGGGGGCATGCTATCAGAGGCGGAGTGTTCTCAGGAGATAGGAAGCCTGGTTCTGAAGATAATGGGAAAAATCTTGTCTAACTCTGTAATAATCACCTTCTCCAACTGATGGAGGAATGGTATTAAGCATCTCAGCTCAAGGATAAAACTGTAAGGTGATCCTTTGTCTGCAGTGAATGAGGAGGAAAGGCTAAATTGGTAGAGACCTGAAAACCAATGCACTTGATCATTATATAGACATATAGATTTACTCTTTGTAATAGTTGTACATACTTCTTATACCCTGGCAACCATGTGGCTCAGGCATTTCAGTGTGATCTTATTTCTAACAGCCAGTTTAGATAAAGTGTATATGTTTTCAATAAAAGGTAAGCATTGACTAACATTTATTTGTGTAGATCATCTTTCTGGGATCTTTATTTGATATAGTATATTGGTTAGCTGCATGTAAATGTAAATTTCCCGCTTGTTTAAAGTTCTTTTGCCAAATTGTGCTCTCGGAGCATCAGGCTATTTGAATTTCTGGGTGGACTTCAAGGCATTGCTTTTACTCTTTAAAACCCAAACTGGTGTTAGACCTGGACACCTGCCTCTCTCCCCTGGCCATGCTGCTATACTTGCAAGAGCAGTGGTTGAGCTGAAACCCCTTTATACATAGTGCCTTTGAGCAGCTTCCTGCTATCTGTTAAGACCCTGGACTCTGGAGTTCGCTTCTCCATTGATCTGCCAAAGCCCAGATTTATCAACCTTCCACATACTCTTTTCTTCTAGGCAACTGAAGATAAGACTATCCAATGGACTGTGGTGTTGGGCTTGGAGGTCTTTCTCACTGAGTTCCTTACTTGCAGAGAGATAAGAAGCCTATATTACTGTGATGCTGGCAGACCAGCTACCGGCTAATGCCAAGACCCCGTGTCTCAATTGAATATGGACAAATACATGGCTGGAATTAGTATGGCTCATCTGTGGGTTGATATTGTTAAAATAGGTACCAGAATTATAAGAATGTGTCTAGTGTTTAGATTTTATTGAATGATCGTGAGTTGCTACACACATTAATCTCACTTATAACATCTGTATCCCATATTGTAAGGTAATATTTGAGTGGTTGTATTGTGAATCTCTGTGACTGTGTAAATCACTGAACAGGAGAGACATTAAATAGTGTGAAGGGTTGATCTTCTATATAAAGCGTTATGCCCTTCCTAAAAGGGCACTCAACACCAGATGGACTATGGTAGGTCATTGCAACTGGAATTTCACTATGTACCATCAACAAGAGGACTAAAGGCTTTTGTTGTTCTACTCTCCTCTCCATGAAGATGCAAGTGGACTCCTCCATCAGCTGACTTTGCAGCTCTGTGCACACGCCATTAAGGAGATTAAAAACAACAAACAAAAGGAATTTGGTATCCCTATGCTGCTGGGACTCTGGGGGACAAAGTGTTTCTAGGAATAAGCCAGAGATCCCCATCTGTTTAGCCTGGATTAGCCCTAATAAAGATGTATAGAGATTGCTGATTATAGAAGCTTCTATTACCTTTTGAAATTTAATTGTAACTCATTTGTGTATATATGCATACCTGCTTTAGCCTTGTAAAATAACTAATTTCTTTTTTCTATTTAATACATATTTATATAGTTTATTATAGGTTTGGCTGCAAGCATTGTCTTTTACGTGACTGGTCCTTTGGGATTGGGAATAACCTGAATAATGCTGTGGTTCTTGGTGAAAGAGACCATCTATCACAAAGGTATACTCAGCTGGGTGATGAGATAGATTGGAGTAGTCAAGGGGACTGTCTGTGATTCCGTGTTAAGGCTGTTGTAGTGCCTGAAGAGTTTATGCTTGATAATTGGCTGGTGAAATCTAAGTCTAGAACTCACAACTATTTTGAGGCCTATGCCTTGCTTCCTAACCATTTGCCCTGAAGTTGGTACTCATGCTCTTGAGTCACTGCAGACAGCATTACAGTTACTATTTGATATTTTATATGAAATTTTGTTTGGGTGAATTTAACAAGTGTCGTATGGGCACTAGTGCCTGGGTTGGATACCTATAAACTGAATAATTAACCTCTCTATGAACTGAAATACTTAATGGACAGCAGCTTAAATCTGCAACACAGTCATGCCAGTGAAATCAGTAGAATTGCTGCAGATTTATATTGATGTGAAAGCAAAATTTGACCCTTTTGTCATTTCTTAGCCACTGCATTGTTTCCAAAGAATTTTGCTTATAATTGTTTCAAGACCAAGCAGACTTAATGTAATGCAACATGCAATGATACTGAATGAGACAATACTGAGAATGTTGATTAAAAGATGTGAGGAATTTAAACTCTACCACTGTGTTGTCTGCCCTAAACTGATTCACTTTTAATGTTCCCTAAATCACACATTTCCTGTATTATGCGCCTTAGTTAAAAATTCCATACTTTTGACAGAGCCAAATCCACTATAAATTGAAATACAACGGCCTTTTATTGTAATTTATTACTTAAACTCTGTGAATTGCTGCAATAGCTTTAAACATCTGGGCCTGTCATATCATACTCATCACTGAACAACAACCATAAATTGAGACTGGTTCACATTAATGGAGTGGAATGTGAAAAGGGCCATGAGATCACAGTAAGAATCCATTACACTTAGAATGCTTGTTTCTGTGCCTTAGGCTTTGTCACGAGAACAATTCATGTTGAACCATTTTCGGCACTTATTTTTGACTTTGAGTAAAGGTTGACTTAGCATTAGATATTTTGTAGGAGTGAAAGACATCCTTGGACAGGGGGCCAGCAAAAAGCCTGTCTCTCTCTTAAGTCTTGTTTTGAAGGCTTAATTGAGCCATAAGTAATTCAGAGACCTTTCAGCAGCCCTCTGAACAAAGGTGAATTTTGGTGCTAATGCACAGTTCACTAGAGATTTGATCATCCCCACATATGGGAGGGGTTCAAGTCTGTGAATTTCCTAAATAAAAACATTTTAAATTACCCCAAATTAGTGATTCTTAACTGTAAAGTAATTTGTCTATTCTACAAGTAGTTTGTATTAGAAAAATTGTTTCATTTATTGGATTATGTATATGTTTTATTGGTTCTTTCCATGTTTTGAAATGTATTATTTCTGACAAATGGCAAAAGTTTACTGACTTCCATTTTTAAAAATTCATTTTAAGTAAAATAAGAACAATCAGTTAATTAATAACAGCTGAATCATGGATATTTGAAAGTCTAGTGTAACCCCATATCTTGGATAACTAAGGTAAGGTTAGTTGAGGAAGTTGTTCTGTAGTCTTCCTTTAACTGCACCATGCCCAGTGGTGATTGGTTTTGTGGAAACCAGCCATTAGTTCATCATTATTGGTGAAATTCAACCCTGGGCAAAGGACCTACAGAAAGCCAATGCACCATTTAAATCCCCTTGAGCCTCTGTTTTGAAGTCTTAAGTTGGACTAAAGTGGTAAATAGGTGTTGTGTGGGACTTGGCTGGAGTTTACAACAGCACCTTAGTGACTTGGGAGCACAACTCCTGTTGATTTTCAAAGGGACTTGTGCTCCAAAATCATGTATGTGTGTTTGAAAATTCCACCCCTTTTAGACATCCTGTTCTGAGTCTGGTGAACCCAGAGCACAGTAAATAGCAAAGTGCAACCCTGGGGGAACATGACCTAGCTTCTAACCAAGTTTTTCGTTTGATGGTATTGTAGTAAAATAACATTTATTTTACTTTGTTTCAGTAACTAAAAAGCTTTACTATGTCAGTAATTTATTTGATTAATGCATATAGTTTTGCCTTTCAGCAAATAAAAATGGATGATAAGGAGTACTTGTCCAAATGTCCATGTGTAATCACTATTGGTTACCCTGTCTGATAAGACAATAAAGGATATTTTTTTGTCTCATTAACAGTGAAAGCCTCTTCTCGGGGAGACCCACCTGTAGATCTGATAGAAGGATTTCACTCTAAAGTTTCAACATACAGAAAACACATTATGTTGTTATGGATCTTCCTTTTAGGTACACTGATGTGTTGTTACTTCTCCTAGCATGTGAGCTACTACTGCTAATTAACTTTCCTCTTAGCAACTGATTTTCCAAGGTTTGTGGTAATGTACACCAGAGTAGCTGAGCTGGGAGGAGGATCAAGCTCTCAATTTTAAAAAATAAATTTAATTCTCCCTGGGTGTTTGTGTGATAGCATTGCAGGGTCCTAGAGTCCATGCTCCAACCTGAGGCCAAACATCTATACTGCAATTAAATAGCTCTTTAGCCCAACCCCCACAAGCCTGTCAGCTGGCATGTGCCAGGTTTTTAATTGCAGTGTAAACATACCCATAAAGGACAGGCGCAGGAGAAAAAGGTTCAGATGGCTGGTCAAAATAGCACAAAGGACTTCTTGGAACCAGAGTTCTATTAAAGGCTTTTCAAAGCCAGCATCACCTGCTCATCACAGGTTGATTCCAAGCATTGTCTGTACTTTGAAAGAAGAGTAAGTTAGTGAAAATCGCTCTTTGTATCCTCGTGTAGCAATTCTTTTCAGCTACACGAGCTTTTAAGCTCAGCCCCACTTCCCCCTGCTGGGGTTCTCTGACAAATCCTGCAGAGAGGTCCTATACCTATGATAGATTGTCTTCCCTGCCACTTACTGGGCACAGTTTATACAAACCCATCACAGACCATGTGCTTCCCATACCCCTTGTGCTTCTGTTAACATTCATGTTTTGCTTATTTTTCAAAGAGTAGAAGCAAACTGCCCTCTAGCAAGAAAAAGAGTTAGGTTAAGCCTCCAAATTCTATTGTGGTGCCAAAGTTCCAAAAGGATGTACTGTAGTTAAATTCCAAGGTGGGAATTGTGCCCTACAGAATTCCTGCTGCTCATGGGTCTCTTACCTCTGGAGTGGAAGGGGTAAGAACTTCTGTGGCACCATCACCCCTTCCGGGAACTCTGGATGAAGGCTTTCTGGTGAACCCCTCATTCTCTTCATGCTGATAATCATTGGGGGAAATTGAGGCCCTACTGTTGTCTATATTACACCATGGTACTAATTGGCACTCTTGTGTCCACAAAATTTCAAGTTTTGGTGGGATGAATGCACTTTGTTACAGTTTTGGATTAGGTATTCTCCAACTAGCATTTCTTTGAGTGCAAAAAGTTTCAATTTCATTTTATATTTGTGGCAAAAAAAATGCATCAGGTGTATGGTACTTCTTTGTTTGCAAATTACATTTGTGTGAGTGTATGTAAATTTTAATATTTGGAAAAGAAGAAGAATGTAGAACTTTGTGGATGTTTCTGCTACATACCTTCAACAACATACCTCCTTAATGACCTGTAAAATGCCTGCTGTGGAGGTCTATGGTCCTCTATGATATGAGATAGACATTTGTCTTGAATTTTGCCAAACTGCATGTTGGCTTTCTGATTAGGACTAGATTGCACTGGAAACTAAACTGAGATCACAAAACTCATTTAATTTGTATAATCTTACTTGGTATTTTAACCAGCTTCATCAACAGAAAGTGCATTAAAGCATTATAGCTATCTCCCTGCCATAGTCCTGAGCTGCAGTTCATAAACTGAAGGGAACTCTTACCTGATTGTGTTCTTCTTTGAGTGATTGCTCATGTCAATTCCAATTAGGTGTGCACAAGCCGCATGCATGACAGCCGGAAGATTTTTCCCTAGCAGTATCTGTAGGGTGAGGTTGGGTACCCTTTGGGGTTGTAAGTATGCCCAGTGGTCTGTGATGGGATGTTAGATGGGATGGGATCTGAGTTACTGCAGAGAATTCTTTCCTGAGTGCTGGCTGGTGAGTCTTGCCCACATGCTCAGGGTTTAGCTGATCACCATATTTGGGGTCGGGAAGGAATTTTCCTCCGGGGCAGATTGGCAGAGGCCCTGGAGGTTTTTCACCTTCCTCTGCAGCTTGGGACATGGGTCACTTGCTGGTGGATTCTCTGCAGCTTAAGGTCTTCAAACCACAATTTGAAGACTTCAATAACTCAGACATAGGTTAGGGGTTTTTTAAAGAAGTGGATGGGTAGGGTTCTGTGGCCTGCTTTGTGCAGGAGGTCAGACTAGATGATCATATTGGTCCCTTCTGACCCTAAAGTCTATGAGTCTATGTGTTGTGCCTTCATGATGCTCAATACAGGGCCCTGCTGACCCACCACCTCCTCAGTTCCTTCTTACCACCAGTGACGGTTAGCTGCAACGTCCCATAGCTCTTGCCTTGGCAAGCACATTTTCTTGGCAGTGATAGATCTGTTCACCACACAATGCAATAGTAAGAGCCAACAGTTTTGCTCCTTTCTGAATCACAGCCTGGGCTCCATCACGGATACTTTCCTCCTCCCACGGGGATGCTGCTCCTATATGCATTCCCACTCATCCCTTTTGTTCAGAAGGTGCTTCTCAAGATCCAGGGGAAAAAGCTTCAGTGATATTGATAGCACCATTGGTACACATCTCTCCTGGAAATGTCTGTGGAAGCCCTGGTCACCTTGCTGCTCTTCATGGATTTAATAATTCAGGATCACATCCGTCTCCACCACCCAAAACTCAAGTTGTTGTACCTCACAGTGTGGAAGCTCCATGGCTGAACCTGATGGAGCTCTCCTGTTTGGATTCAGTCAGAAAAGTCCTCCTTGGCAGTAGGAACTCGCCACCAGGGCTACCAACCTGACCAAATGAAACGGATTTTCAATCTGGTCAGCAAAACACCATCTGTCTCCAATGCTTGTGTCTATTCCACTTATCCTGGACTACCTTCTCCATCATAATCAGCAAGGGTTGTCCATACCATCAATAAAGGTTCACTTGGTCACCATCTCTGCCTTCCATCCAGGCACAGAGGGCCAGTTGGTCTTTCCCAACCCTATGGTCAGCCGCTTCCTGAAAGGTCTTGACAGGCTATATCCAGCTGTCCGACAGCTGGTCCTGGCCTGGGCCCTCAATCTGGTCCATTCCAGGCTGACGTAGGCCACCCTTTTGAACCGCTGGAAACATGCTCTCTGCTCTATCTCTCATACAAGGTGGCATTTCTGGTAGCGATAACCTCAGCCAGGAGGGTGTCTGAGCTCAAGGCCCTAACATCATAGCCTCTCTACACTGTGTTCTACAAGGACAGGGTTCAGCTCAGACTCCATCCAGCATTCCTCCCTAAGGTTGTCTCCCAGTTTCATGTCAACCAGGATATCTTTGTCCCAATTTTCTACCCTAAGCTGCACGCAAACAGAATGAAACAAAGACTTTACTTGCTAGGCATTCGGAGGGCGTTAGCCTTTTACATTGAGTGAACCAAACCATTCCCGAAGTCCATTCACTTGTTCACCACAGTAGCGGACAGAATGAAAGGGCTCCAGGTCTTCTCCCAAAGGATTTCATCATGTATCACGTCCTGCATCTAGAAATGCTATGACCTGGCGAAGGTACATGCCCCTCCACTGATAGTGCCCTCCACCAGGGCACAGGCTTTGTCAGCGGCAGGCACATGTTCCAAACCAGGAAATATGCAGAGCATTGATGGGATACTCCATTAATACCATTCACATTGCATTATGCCATTACCCAGCAGGCCAGAGATGATGCAGCCTTTCAGAGAGCGGAGCTTCAGTCAGCGAACATTTAAGCTCCGACTCTGCTCATGTCAATTCCAATTAGGTGATTTCCAAACCTACATTTTGGAGGCAATCATGCAAAGATAAAACGGTTACTGACCTTCTCATAATTGTTGTTCTTCGAGATGTGTTGCTCATGTCCATTCCAATACTCACCCTCCTACCCCTCCATCGGAGTAGCCGGCAAGAAGGAACTGAGGGGGTGGAGATTTGGCAGGCCCTATATCGAGCATCATGAAGGTGCAACCCCTGGGGGCACCCACGCTAACCCTATGGATACTGTTGGGAAAAAATCTTCTGGCTGTCATGCATGCAGCGCACGCACACCTAATTGGATGGACATGAGCAACACATCTTAAAGAACAACAGTTACGAGAAGGTTAGTAACCATTTTTTTTATCCATTCGAATCAGGTCCCATCTCCTCACAACTGCCTGAATACCACAGAACAGGTCTACAGATTAGGTCAGCAGCCTACTGTATATTTATGAAACTCAGCCAGACCATTGACGCATACTTTTGGCTATTCTACGGAGGTCTCTTCCAAGAAAATCCAAAGGGATGAAATGCAAAGGCTTTATTTTAATAAACGTGTTTGTGCTCTCTCACGCAGGCCGCATTATTTGGAGCCAAAAAAAATCCAAATCCCATCTACAAAGATTCTGCTTTAATAAGTTAATACAGCACTGAGCTGGATTTACTCAAATACTGCACCAATTCAGGATGAACACCGGACGAAAGACTCTTGGCAAGGAATTCTGCTATCTAAATGTAATTTTCAGACTGTTTACTATCATTTCTATCAGCTTTGGGGTGATAGTGTTAGGCAAGGGTAGTCACTAAGCGGACTGTGGGCCAAGTCCAGACTGCCAGACACTTTGAATGGACCCCAAAATCTTTTAATTTACTTATTATCAATGATAATGTTGTTGTTTTTCAAATTATATTCTCTGGAGTCTGGACCTTGACTATATCTTGACCAAAAATAGACTACTCTTGGTGTGAAGATCTATGAGACTAAAAATCTATGGGATTCTTGGTGTGCAGAGCATGGGAGAGCTGACAGTCCAACATTACCACCAGGAACTCATGCAGTGTCCCTCCAAGCAGCACTGTGGAGATTAGGAGCCTAAGGAAGTATTGCCAAAAGGGTCCAGATTGACAGCACCCTGTGGCCTTCTGATTTATCTATGCTCACTATTTAACACTGGAGAGTACCCCAGGAAGTTATCTAGGCAGCTATACAGACTTTTGGCTTGCTGTTACTCCAGACCTCACCTTGTTTTCTGATCTCCAGTCCCTAACCCCAGCCTGATTCTGACCCTGACTCTTGCCAACCAGTGTAATTATCTCTGATCTTTGGCCTCTGACCCCAGCCTCACTGTGACCTTGATTCTGGCTTCCAAATTCCAGTCTGGGAACTACTTCCCGGTTCTAGCGATTATGCTGACCCCTGCATCTTAACTCCTGGCTTGTAGCCATCCTTGATTTGTGGGCATCAGCCCAGCTGTGACTTCTAGGAAAGACTGCCCAAGACCAGGTCCCTTACAGAGAGAAGGTGTTTGCTCATGCTGTAATGCTGTTGAACTCTCAGCAGAAAGAATCTGTATTTATAGCTTTAAAAGTTTATCTGCTAGACACTGTAATGCTGATCCAGTTGGCTTCTGAGAGCTTTGCCTGCTTTACGTGCAGAATCTTGATGTGCTCTCTGCTGTTCAAGAGGTGTTTTCAAAGCTCCATATTGTGAACATTGAGTAACTTTGATAACAAGAATCAGGTTTACTTATTTATTTTATTCATAGTTTCCAAGATTGTGATCATCCAGTGTGACTTCTGTAATACGGGCCAGAGAACTTCCCCAAAATAAGGCATGTTTTCTAATCCTTTAATCATTCTAATGGCTCTTCTCTGAACCCACTCCAATTTATCAACATCTTTCTTGAACTGTGGATGCCAGAATTGGACACATTATTCTAGCAGCAATCACCCCAGTGCCAAATATAGAGGTAAAATAACCTCTCTGCTGAACTAGAGAGATCTCTGTTTGTGCATCCAATAATTTCATTTATTAATTTTTAATTAATTGCTGTGAAATATTCAAGTATTTTAAAAGCTTACAAATAATAAAATGTTACCCTCATTGGGCAACACAGAAGCTACTTTAAATGCTATAGGACTAAATATAAAATTCATCAAATGGCCATGAGTGAAAATAAATAGACCATGCTGATTTATGTTGTGTTCTGAAGATCAATAAAGTTCTGTTCTGGCAGAAAGCCCAGGATTGCAAGTTCCAAAAATGAGAGCTGCATACAGAGAAAGCTGTCACCAGCCCTGGAGAGCTCAACTCCAGGAACTGACAGTAAGAAACATCCCTAATGATATTAACTGCTTAATTGGCCCTTGGTAGCCAGCCCAAGAAAGTAATAGGCTCACTGGAGAATGTTGGAGAAATGATTTTGTGGCCCAGTCCAGCAGAAAATATTTATAACTTTGTGACCTCATTCTGTGGGAGGTCAATCCGTCATAGAAGCTCCCAACTCCAAACAAAACCCCGCGCTGGCTAACAGCTGTAGAGTCATCTGGGAGAGGAAAGCTAGTTCTCCATTGTCCACAAGGCCAGATTTTTGTTCCTTAAGAATTCAGACTTGCAGTGTGTGCAACAAACAAGATATTCTAGTTCATCTGTGAGTGAGGGACACGAGATGGCTCATCAGCCTGTCCTCTGATCTGTGTTTCAGCTGTCATATTTGTTGGCTGATTCAGCAGAGAGGCCAAGGATTAAGTTAGTCTGGAGACTGAACTGCCTACTAGCCTCCATGTCAGGGTTAAGACATATTGGTAAGAGAATGTAAAGTAAATTGGCATTGCCGATTCATGTGATATACCATTCCTTGGCTAAATAATGGCTGTAATTCTTCAGGGCTGTCAATCCTCTAGTCACAAGCAGAAATACATTTCCACTTCATTATTCTTTTGAAAAACAAAACAAATAGAACCCAGGTCAAAGATGACAATTTTGAAGGGAGTCCTAGAGCACTGATCCTTTGAGGGACCTTTGCTATTTTTAAAGAAAATCAGGGTAGTGTCATCCACTGACAAAAAAGAAAACAACTTCCCCCCCTCTTTGGATAAACTGGATTCTGAAATAGTGCATAACTAAAAGTAAAAACACATCACTCCTACTATTAACTCCTACAGTAAATGATTGCTCGCAATTCACTTAGAAATATTGCAATGCCAGCAAGAACAGAGACAATAATATATAAGCATTTATACAATGGATAGAAATAGGAGAGGCAGGAATCAGAATAGCTGAGCTTGTCTCAGGAAGATTCAGTGTTTACTTTCTAAATATGAATGAATCTGAATTCTGAACAAAAGGAAACAGAAACATGCTTTGGATAGGAGACTAGCTATTAAATCCCTGCATATACATTTAATAAGAGAAAAGATGAGGCAGTGTAGCCCACTGGATAAGGCAATGGGCTGAGAGTCAGGAGGCTTGTGTTCCATTTTCATCTTCACAATTGGCTAAACAGCTGTGTGCTCTTGGGTATGTCATCCACTCTCTCTGTGGCTTGGTTTACCTATCTGTAAAATTAAAATAATAATACTTACCATCTTTTAGGTCTAATCTTGTCAATACTTAAGCACATACATAGCTTTACACGCATGATTAGTCTCTTAGAGTATGTCTACACAGGGATAAGAGATCGGCGGCATGGTCACAGTGGCTCATAAGGATCAGGCTGCGGGGTTAAAAATCACCATGTAAACAGGGCCAGCTCCAGGCACCAGAGAAGGAAGCAGGTCCTTGGGGCAGGAAATGGAAAGGGGTGGCACATCCGGGTCTTTGGCGGCAATTCGGTGGCAGGTCCTCAGTCCCTCTCGGAGCGAAGGACCCGCCACCACATTGCCGCCGAAGAATTAAGCAGCGCGGCTGAGCTGCTGCCGAAGTACCGCCGATCGGGGCTGTATCTTGTTTTTTTTCCCCCTATCGCTTGGAGCAGCAAAAAAGCTGGAGGCAGCCGTGCATGTAAACATTTGGGCTTGGGCTGTCCACCTTCACAGGGTCCCAGACCTTAGGTTCCAGCCCAAGCCCAAGCACAAATATCTACAGACCCTGCAGCCTGACCCCTGGGAGCACAAGTCAACTGAGCCAGCCAACCTCAGGTTTTTTATCCATGTAGATACTTAGAGATCAGGAGAACAACTTGCCTGAGTAAAGTCACACATGTTTAAGCATTTGCAGGATTAAAGGGCTATAAAAATGCTACATGTTAATGTTATTTGTTATTAAAATGTGGACAAAGTATTGATGATATTTGCAGGAGTTGTGACAGGCGAGGAGAAACATTTATCAATATAGATAACATTTGGGATAACAGTGCTATCTTCAGAACCATTCTTACTCCACAGTTTGTGAGCATTAAGATGCCAATTAAAACTTCAAAAGACATGGCAATTGCTACAGCATAAGCTAAGAAAAGGATATTGAGAAAAGTCTTTATGGTAGTGTGGGGAGGAGAATAGTCCAGATGTATCTGCATTTTCCTGCTTTGTTTGCTGTGTTGTGCATTGATTGCTATTTTGTACTGTAATTATTCCATTTTTTTGAGTAATGGTTGCCATAATATTTTTACCAGTTTTGAAAAACTTAACTAAAATAAAAATACTTAAATACAAATAAATATAGGAAGTGGAGAGAAATAAGAGTAATATTTGACAAAGTACAAGTTAGCACATGTGGGAGAAATAATCTAAAACTAAGATAGTCAATGGAACGGAGAAACCTAGAAAGCAGAAGTACTTTAACACAGGTGTGATTATGGACAACACATTAAGTATAAGTTTGCAGTTTGACAGAGTAACCAAGCCTCCTCCCGCCCAAAGAACATAGAGAGGCATTATGTCTTTTTTGAGACCGCACCTGAAATACTCCAATCAACAGCAAGAAGACATTTGAGCAAGCACAGAGAATAGCAAGAATAATAGGTGTTAGATTTATGTTGGGCCACTCTCCCTGACTTCTGAGTGAGCAAGTTCAGGCCCACAAAGAGAAAAGATTAAGGGAGCTAATGTGTTTCCTTGTTTTGTACATGAAAAAGTATTAACCTATGTCAGACTCTATTTGATCAGAGAAGCCTAAAAACACTTGGAAAGGGTTGTTTTAATTTAACAAACTAAACCTGAAAAACCTCTGAAATAATTCACTTGAAAAAAACAGACCAGATCTGCCTGTTTTTCTTGGTCCACAACCACAGTTATATCTATAGCTAAGGTCTGAGTTTGGATTGACCATAGCAGTTAGACTTGCTAATGAAAATAGGCCATTGTTCCTTGTTTCCAGCAGATTCTTTTCTAGCACTATTTGGAAGTGTATGAAGAGTCATTGTGGACCCAATTAAAATGACCCTATTCAAAAATCTTATGTACTTGTCCTATGTGATGTATATGTTTCTGAATAAAATGTGGTTAAATTAGGTCCCTAGGAGTTCATCAAAGATGTATCTTCCAGATTGCACAGTACAGCATTTAAACTAGTGTAAAATGTATGATATTTAAACTTTTATACACTGTATAATGAATGGAATATATTAACGAAGAAGCAATCAATGTGCTTATACAGAGATACTTTGTGTTAAGAGAAAATTTAAGCACACAGTTTTAATAGTCTATAAAAATGTTTGTTTTAAAGATATAAAACTGTTCAAACGCTAAAATGAAAAGTTTTTAAATTATTCATGCATCTTTTTTAGATTTGCAGATTTGGCCTGTCTCTCCACAAATGAGTAATCCAATCTGTGGGAAATATGTTTACAGATAACATCAAGTCAATCAAAATTCTCTAGAGCCTTTACTAGAAAACTATATGAGAAATTATGAAGATTTCCTGTTGTAAACCACACATCAGTTTTCTTTGTGCGAGCTTTAGAATCTTAATCAATCTGCTGTTAGAATCAGGAAACAAATGGCACTGCATAGTGTTAAAAATAAGGAAGAAAAGAATATAAAATCTATGACTCTGGTCTTACAGCTGAAAAAATATGGGTAGACTGCTATACCTGCACAGAGCTTTGTTGATTTCAGCTGCAGGATCTGGGCTTATCTTCTACACTACATTTCTTGGTAACCATTAGGCTTAAAAAATAATAGGTCAGCAGAGCTCGATGCAAGGTTCAAGCCAAAAAACATTTCTCAAGAAAGAAAGAAACCTACAAAAATAAATTGTTGACTAATTACAGAGAGGCAGATTAAAAGGGTCTTATTTGGTTCAAACTGCCATATCCATATGATTTGCAGGAGTGTGTATTGCAGTGGAGTATAAAGCCACTTAGGGTGACAAGATGTTCCGATTTTATAGGGACAGTCCCAATTTTGGGGTCTTTTTCTTATATAGGCTCCTATTACCCCCCACCCCCTGTCCCAATTTTTCGCATTTCCTGTCTGGTCACCCTAAAAACACTAGGAAAGGAAAACAATGCGTTAGATTAAAAAAAGTAATTTACTGGATTCAGATCAAGCAAACGTATGATTTATGAAGCTTTCTGTGTATCATCAGAGAGCTTTTGTAGTTTTATTGGCTCTACAGCTACCTAATCATTCCAGAATCCTTCCATGGACAAGTTAAACTTAACTCAAGAAATATGACAATTTGAATTAATATCCTCCCCTCCCACCCTTGGGACTTTGGGTTTTTACTGGAAATGGTATTTACTGTTCACATAATATGACAGATTAAAGCAGGATTTTATTTTTCTTTTTTAAGTACAATCATTTGGTATTTAAGAACCAAATTTTAAAAGAAACTGATTCTAAAAACCGAGTGTTTAGATTACATCCATTTATTTGTTACAGCTGTGTATCAATAGAAACCTTCTAGGTACTAGTTAGCTTACTGCATTTCACATTAACTCCGAGGCACACAATAGTTACTAACATGTTCATACTTGGCACAAGCCAACCTGATTGCTTAACACTTCCTATTTCCCTCATTTTCAGCCTTATTTAAAATAATTTATCATATTTGTCAAGCAAAATCTCTTATAATTTGTGCACATTATGATAGGTACATATTGGTATCCCTGTTTTCCAGATGCAGATACTGAAGAACAGAGAGGTCAATAGCCTGAGTTTTCAGGAGTCCCAAGTTTCCATAGCTACAATGAAGTCAATGGGAGCTGCAGGTGCTCCGCACATCTTAAAACAGTCTGTAAGTGACTCATGTAAGTTCACATAGGAAGTCACTGATACTTGGGAGAAGAGAACCTAGGGGTGCTAATTCTCAGTCCCCTGTGCTAAGCACCGGACCACAGTGCACAGAATCGAACCAAAAGAGATTCCAACTCTTTTCAGAAGCAAACGCTACAGCCAAGTTAAAATAAAATAATGCCTCATTAGAATGCGGTCAGCAGCTGTGGCACATATCAGTTGTGTGGTTTTTCAAGGTAAATGAACTCGATCTGACCCTTTGGAAAATGCTCTCAATACAAAATAGAAAAAATTTCAACACCAGTGTTACCTCAAGAGCATATGTTTTACTAACTTCTTATAAATAAATGAGAAAATGTATCTGAGAGCAGAATAGCTCCTCTCCACAGAACTGGAGTATGTCAGCCAGCAATTTGGTCATTCTGAATTTAGCAGAATCAAAGTAAAAGATAACTACTTAAACCTATTACATGTTTGTCAGGTCACACAAAAAGTTTTCATTTATGAGAAAGGAAACTGTATATTGCCTAAAGGGAAACGGGGTTTTTGGAATTAATCATGGTTTCTAAATTTACAGACTTGGCGTCCCTATCCAGAAATGAGTAATCTGAGTAGCAGTAAGTATGTTTACAGATAATATTATATCACTTAAAATTCTCTGGAGTGTGCACGAGAAAATGTGCATGGGAAAATCTGAAGATCTCCTAAACCATTTAATAGGCTGGTTTGGATAAACCTTGTGTAAATCCTTTAGTATGTTAATTGTTAGCTGCATTAGAATTGGGTGCATTGTTTGTTACTCTAAGACTAATTATTTTTCATTTGTTTACACTGAACTGTTTTTACCATCTATTAGCCTAGTCACCTACTTGATCCATCACCAAAGAATAGCATAGTAAGAGAGGCTTCTCTTGAATGCACCCATTATATACTTGTGACGTATACACCTCCAAAAGCCATGATTTCATCTTCAGGGAGTTCAGTTTCCATTATTTTTTATTATTGAACATACTACATCATATATTACTTATTCAGGATGAAGTTAATATTCAAAGATTCTGGCTTTCTGGCTAGGTAGCCTTCTTCCTCTGAGTTCAGTAAAAACAGTGACCACATTTCTAAATATCTATCCTCTTTTGGCACTTCTCTTGTGTAATACTTGGTGTAAAAGTTTTTCCATTACAAGAACAGTCCATGTGTTACTATACCACAATTCCACAAAGGGGGGGGGCACATTTTCCAGTAATGTGCAATTCAGAGTCTTGCTGCTAACAATAAAAATGAGATTCATTTGTCATTCTGTTTACAATGTAGATCCTTTACTGGATCATTAAGTAAATAGGTCAGGAGATCACCGGAAAGCTGACATTATGTCATAAAATGAATCTCTTCCCTAATTTCCTCCAAAACCATGTAATTCCTGGACAGAACCACCATACATTGCAAGTATGTTCCGATTTCCCTGCAACCCCTCAAACAGAGGTACCAACAATGTGATGGATCTCAATATTTCCTTGAAGTCAGCTAAAGGCCAGAGTTGCAGACTTAACACACACAAAAAAAAAAAGGATAAAACCAGACACAGCCATGACTATGCTGAGGCAATGCATTGCCACTATACACTCATTGGTGGTCTGTGACAAAAGAAGACAGATGATGATAGAAATACTAATAGGAATGAAAAGTGGCACTTCTGATGGTGATGAATATTCCTATCTTAAAATCCCAGGAATTTTTGACAACTTTTTTTCACTAGTGAGAGAAAGTGATGAGCCAGCATTTAAGAACATTAGAAATTCTTTGGGCCTAAATCTGGGCTTTCCTGTGGTCCTATTACAGCTGTTGGTTACAAAGCCAGCTAAAATGGCCCTTGAGAATACAGTCTTGTGCAAGGCTAAGTAGTTGGGTGCAGGAGGGAGTATAGCTCACTCCCACTTTCCTCTGCACTGATTTTTTGTTTCAGATTACTATTTTTTAAATCACTGTATAAGGTGTGACATACTAACATTACTGGTCTCTCTTGTTTACTTTTGTTTTATCCTTCATTTTGCCTGTTTTAGTGTTTAAGCAATGTGCATGCTATAAAATTGTGCAAAAAATGACTTGAAAAATGCAGGCTGCATATTTTGTGTTTCTTGCATATCTTGCATCTTCCATCCCACAGAGTTCATTACAGTGTCCTATTGTAAGCCATTACTGGCAGTAGTGTATTAGGAATGTAAAGTTTTTGTGTAAATATCTGATATTTAATTGGGGAGTGGGCAGATGGATAATGGAAATTAAGAATGACTATTGCTCAGGGAGTTAAATGAATCATAGTAATAATACATTTCCTTTATAAAGAATTACTAAGTTTCCATCATGTCATAGTAGTCTTGCCATGTTATTAATCAGTTTTGCTAATGAACTGCCTGCAGAAGATGTTTAAAACCTCTTATCATATTAATATAATAGTCATGTTGTAGTAGCTCATTTATGATCAGAGTCCCATAACACATAGCTATGTCATCATAAATCCAGTCACTGAACTGAAATACTTAAAAATACTTCCTTTTACTTAGTAATTCTGGCTGGCTTTCTACATTGGTTTTCCTTCTCTCTGTCTCGGGGACAGGGGGAAGGAGAATTTGTAAACATTTTTTTGTCTCCCTGTTGTATGAATTTGGTGCTCATGAAAGTGAGATGAACACTACTGAAACCAAACATATTGGGACTAATTCTTCAATGACAGGTAACCTGTGCAATCCCCAGAAGCCAGCAGGGTTATCAGGATTTTAAGTCAGGGCAAAATTTGGCTTCACTTGGAGTTTTGCTTGGTTGAGCAGTGCTTGCTGGGACTTTAGCTTGTTCTCTTATTTCTACATGTTGAATAATGGAAAAGAGTAAATGTGGCCCAAGAGAGAACGTGTAATCCAACATAACATGAAGAAAGCTGATGAAAATAACATGGCAGGTTTGGAAAAGTAAATCTCTAGCGATTTTTTAGAAGGCATTCAAAACCCACAAAATAGTTTGGCATTTACTAAAGCTTTGCAAGTAAGTAGAAGGTCAAATCAGGTGAAAAAGGACAGTCCGGGATTAGATATTTAAATCTGATCCCACCTCAGCCTTGCTGAGTGTATTTGCAGTGGCTGTTTTAAACCCTTATAATCTAAAATATATTACAGACTTCAGCCTAGATCACCCCTTCCCCTGGAAATAACATGGAGAAGTGAGACAAAACTCCACAAGGATGCCCTGGGGGCGGGGAAGGGGAGGGGGTTTCCTAGAACTGCTGAACAGAGCCATTGTGTTAATTTTCGGGCTAAAGAGAGAACAATATGCCCCTCTCAATCTCAATCCATACTATCTGAACCAAACTGGATCCCTGTATCAAAGACATCTGTAATAGTGCCACCTGGTAACTCCTCCCCCTAATGTCATGTAACTATAGTGCCTTCACGGCCAAGATGGAGTCCACTGTGTGGAGTGGGTCCAGCCATGGAAAAGTGTGCCCAGAAACACAGCAGGGAAATGCCTTTCCATCCTGGGGGCACCTATTTCAAATCCTCTGGAGTAAAAACACACTCACACACTGGAGAATAATAGAACGAATATAGGACTGGGGAAAATGTATTTAGAGGGATGAATGGAGAAAAACAACAGGGGGAGATGATAGGGGCAGCAGTAAAACAGGGTTATATCCAATATAGGGACCCACAGGCCCATTGGTACCACAGTATGAAAGGGTAAACACTTAGCAATGTGTTTAGACTCAGAGTTCAGGAACCCTGGGCCAAGTTCCAGTCCAGTAATGAGTCCTGGGTGCTCCTGGTCGTCTTCAGCCCCAGGAAAACTTTCCCCAACAAACCCCTCTAGTGCCCTCTTCTGCTGCCCTCTGTAAACCCACCCAATAGATAACCACCCCACTTACCTAGCTACAACCTCTCTCCTTATTCCCAATGCAAGGTCACAAGCCCCAATATTCACAAACTCATATGTTTCTGCAGCAGCTGATTAAGGTTTCCTGGGGCCCTAGGACAGAACAAGTCCTACCCACCCCTTCCACCTGTGGTCCCGCCCCCATTCTGCCCCTCCCATGGCCCCACCCCTTTCTGCTCCTTCCCTGGGGCCCTGCCCCTGTTGCACCCAGGGTCCCCCCCATTTTTCTCCCCCACTGCAGCCCCAAGACCCGAGAAGCTCTGTCCCCTTACTCAGGGCCGGTGCAACCATTTAGGCAAACTAGGCAGCCCTAGTGGTTGGAGGCACCTAAAATCCCACTTAGGCGAGGAGGTGGAGTGAAGGTGAGCTGGGCCGGGGGGGGTGAGGGCCGCCCGCAGTAACGGGGGGGGCACACAGGGGAACTGCTCCCCGCCCCAGATCACCTCCACTCTACCTCCTCTGCTGAGCATTCAGCCCCCACTCTAAGTCTCCTCCAATTGGCACAGCAAGCCTGGGAGGGGAGGAGAATTAGAGCAGGGTCGGCATGCTCAGCGGAGGAGGTGGAGCTGAGGTGAGCTGGGGCGGGCTTCCCAGGCAGGGTTAGCTGCCATGAATCTCCCCGTGTGGGAAACTTCCTTGCACCGGCCCTGCCTCTACTGTAGGGTGAGAGCTCTCCAAGCCCTGAGGATGTGGCAGATATTGAGAGCTCCTCTAGTCCCAGGGCCACAGCAGGGGTCCCAGTGCTGGGGCTTCCCTTGCTACCCCTCCCCCACCTCTAGCTTCTGCCAAGGACAGGGTTGGGGGGAACTGGGGGCTTCCCCTGCAGCCCCCTGGCTTCTGCTTTCCCTGCATGCCTGGGGCTCCAGGGGTCCCTGGTTGGCTGGGGCCCCTGGGCATGGGTCCCGTAGGCCCAGTAGCTAATCTGTGTTTCTGTGTAACAGTTCCCATTTGGCTGCTCTCCCTCCTGGGCTTCAGGCTGGTTCTCCGCTGCTTCGCAATATGAGGGCCTACCCTCTTGCTGGGAGCTCCAGACACACCTCACCTGTCGTTCTCCCTTTTTCTCTGCTCCCCCTCCCCTGGAAGAACCAGCCTGTCCTCTGCCTCAGAACTGCGGAAGATCTTTAAAAACTCCTATCATATTAATAGAATGGTCATGTTACAGTAGCTCATTCACGATCAGAGTCCTCTGCCTCAGGAAGAGGTTTTAAAGGGGCTGTCCTCTCTAAACCCCAAGGGGGTTACACTCACAAACTCACCACCCTGCTACTAAAGAGGGATTGTTCCCTATTGTGGAGTGTTGTGTTGACCAGCCAATCTAATTTTAGTTAACTCAGATCCTGGGGCATTTAACTGTGTCCCTTCGGTTTTCCTGACATTCAGCCTAACCTTTCCTTTTATCCTCTAAGCAGTTATGTCACTCTTCTTGATATTCCCTCTTCAATTATTTGTAAATAGCTATTGTAATCCTCTTCACATTCATTATCCAGTTCTATATGTTAGCAGCACACATAATTTATAGGAATCTTATCAAAAACAGTGAGACAATATATCCATGTTGGTGCGGCTATTTATTTGTTAAACTTACTGCTCTTCACTACCGTCCAAGTTTGTGCTAGGAGCACTATAAACACAAAATATGGCACGGTCTTTGCCCTGAAGAGGTTATTTTCATAGCTGAGCCATATGTGTTTGCTATAGCCATATATTTTATTATTATTATTTGTATTACTATAGTCTAGAAGCCTCAGTCATGGGCCAGCCCCCACTGTGCTAGGCACTGTACAGAACATCACTCATTTTCTTCTTTTGTTTAGTACCTAGCAGCATTACAAAACATAGGCAACCTTACATAATGCTTCCCTGCCTATCAACCTTTGCCACTAATCTATTCCATCCCTTCCCCCCATTTTTGTTGGATGTTTAACAAAAGCAATGCAGGATAAAACTTATCCCATGTTGTTCCCAAGTCTAATGTAATGTCTCTCTTCTTCTTATACTAATAAAATTAATCAAACAGTTGCATTGGCAAGATCTAATCTATTTTAATGGAATTTAAACAAAATTTCCCAGTATTGTAGAGGGTTGTGGTGATTATTTTTTAATGGTGCCAACTGCATCAGAAAAATACTGAGGTTGCTTGAAACTTGCCTTAGGGCTTGACAGCAACATTATTATGATTGTCTCTCAAAGTCAGCAAGTCATCCAGACATACAAAATCAATCCAGAAACAGAATCCGGCAGTGTACACCATGGGGTATTGAACAGACAAATGTTCATCTGTAGAGATGATAGAAATGTTAGGGTCAGGAAGTCAGGAGATGGAGAATAAACATCCCTCCTGACAGCTTGTGGGCATCATCTATCCCATGGCAGCGTTTGCAAGAGAATAGTAGCATTGTTAATCCTGGTATCCTGGCTAACAGCCCAGTAAGCTGGCAAAGAGATCCAGCAGTGTGTGAGCATTTGAGTACTCTGGAGCAGGTGGTAAGAAAGAGAGAGAGAGCCATTCACCACCTCCATGCCATAAGAGAGAGCTGAAATGCTGCCTCCAACTTGTAGATAGGGGTTAGAAACAAGCTGGGGGAAGAGACTAGGGTAAAGAGAACTGGCATGTATTTTTTTGTTTGTACTGTTGTCGTAGTCGTGTTGGTCCCAGCATATTAGAGAGATGAGGTGGGTGAGGTCATATCTTTTATTGGATCAACTTCTGTTGGTGAAGAGCTACACAGGAGCTCTTCTTCAGGTCTGATATTACTTTTGCTGAGTTTTTAAAATGCAGGAAGTCACACTTTCTCCTTACCACTATAGGTTAAAGCATGCCCTGGATCACAAAGTTTGATTGTTCTTGCATTTTTATCCTAGCTAACGTAACTGCAGTGCTATCCTTATCTATACCAACATCTGGTACTTGACACTGTGTTCTGCTTGCCCTTATAAGGCAGGATCGGTGACATGTTCCATCATGATGAGCAAAGTGCCACCTTAGAGTTCTGAGTCAGTGAAGGGAACTGGCCACTCATAAGAAGGGTAAGAATTTGTCTCCTCAGGTCAGCTTTGACATAATTTTTATCCAAATAAAACATACTTGATACTTGTTTCAAATGTTTGATTCATACATAAAGTTGGCCTATCAAGCCTGGGAAGCACATCTGTGGCTGACCCCAGTTTTGCTTCAATGTACTCAGAAGCTTGCCTTCCCATGGAGTCACAGGGCTTCTCTATATCTCCAGTAGTGACTGGGCTATTAGACTGGGATTAGTGTGGCAAAATCTTATTGAGACAAGAGGCTGATGTTGAGCAGCCCCACCCTGTGTCTATCTCACACACTTTCCACACAGTCCTATGTGTTGCCAAATTCAGCCTTGAGTTAGACATTGATTATATTGATCACTGAAAACACATCTGAGGAGAGGGGGGTTACACTTTTGCACTGAACCTCTACATGTCAGTAGCTGATAAATGTTGTTCTACTATATGACTGAGAGGCTGTTATGGGCTTAATGTATTATAACTAGGGATCTTTGTCTGTCACGGAGATTGCGGAAGTCACAGATTCAGTGACTTTCCGCGACCTCCATGACTTCTGCAATGGCCAGAGTGGCTGACCCCAGGGGACAGCCACACTGGCCACTGCACGAGTGGCACTGCAGCCAGCCACTGGGGCAACTCTGGGCTCCTGAGCAGCGGTCCCAGGGGTGGCAGAAGCAAACGCTGTTGGTGGCCTTCAGCAGTGGTCCTGGGGCAGTTGGAGCTGCTGCTGCTGGTGCTGACCAGCCCTGTCCCCCACCCCCAGCAGTGACCCTCCACAGCATACCGCCCAGTAGCATCCCCCCACCCCTCCACAAGATTTAGTTAGGGGTATTTATAGTATAAGTCATGGATGGGTTACAGGCTGTGAATTTTTGCTTATTGCCCATGACCTGTCACTTTTACTAAAAATACCCATGACTAAATCGTAGCCTTAATTATAATTCTTCTCCAGAATGCATTAGCACATAACTCATCCTTCAAATGTCTGAGGCAGCGAAGTCTCTTCTATGTATTTCATGAGGGTGAGAGAGAGAGAGTTAAAATCTTATTAATTTAAATAATTGTGCCTTATGTTAACTTGCTCTTTTGCCCTGTGGGGTGGCAAACGCCAAAGCACAGGTTTTCCCTCATACACACAACCTCCACAGTCAGATATGTTTTTAATAGTGTCTCTGTGTCCCTAACAGAGGGGCTTCAAATCATGGGTGGTCTAAACTACAGGACACATGACCTCACTCTAGCCTGACAGACCTAGAACCTTCTTTTTCCTGCCCATGAACATGCTGTACCACTGTGATATCTAGCCTCACACACACAGGGGATGACAAATGCTTTGAGTGTCTTCAACACTTCTCTAAACCATCCACCAGATGGAGATTTTGTGAGCACACCACCATGCTTACTCTTCTTCCACCCTTGGAAGTGTCACTGTAATGTCCTAACCCAAGAGCTGTTACCAAGGGACACCATTGAGCCCTACACTCCTGACCAGTTTGTAATTGTTAGCAAGTCCCGGTGACCATAATGTATACAAAACACATACTGTAATTCCCCAAATCATACCACTGTAGCATAAGACAGGTTTAGTAAATTTTATTTATATATCAATTCTTTGCTGTTTTTCAACTAACAAAGCCCACACTATTGTATATTGATGAGTCTAATGGTTAGAAATACTAACTATACAGACAAAACTGTGTATTCTATAATGTGTACTAGCTAAAAATATTTATAGTGACTGTTTCCCTACCTTAATTGTTTATTGGTATATATCATTCTAGCTTTATGAATCAAACATTTACAGTGATTCCCATTTAATGCCCAAAAATTACCACAGCATGGTGCCTGATATACCATAGTATATTCCTGTGCTTACAATCCGAGAAAGCTGCAGTACTCTAGACAAGAGTGTGGTGCGAGTCAGAAAATGTTGAATTTGTCGTGATGGACATTCTATGTCAAGATTCTGCCCTCAAATACCCCTTTGCCATCTCACTAAAGTCCTATGGCTAGGCACAGATATGGGATTTGCCAGGTTGTGTTAGTGAGGCATAGGTCTCTACCTGTGGAAAGACCACTAATGAAGTTAGCTTGCATACCCCAGAAAGTGGACAGAGTTGACATGGGAAGAGGCATGGCCATGGGGTCCCGGGGATATAGAACATTTTCTAAGCTGTATTTGCTAGCAGAGCTCCTACACCCACTTATAAAGTTGTTGACTCAGAAGAACTGATGGAAAGTGGCAGTGTAAAGACCACTGGGCCTTTTCAGGGGCCTAATCTCCTCTGAGATGCAATAAGTTGTGTCTCTCAGTGAAAGAATGGCTGAATTAAGCACATAAAATACAAATATACAAATGGAATCACTCTGTTGCTTTTAAAATTAGATTTGAATTTAGTGTTTCACTTTGCCTCACAATTTTTTTTTAAAGTATTCCTGCTAGATATAATGCAGACAGGTGCAATACCTTTTTATAGGCATTGGAGCTCTGTTTGATCAGCTGTTAGGTCACTTGAATAGACACTGGTATTAGGCTTCTTTGAATAAACTGAAATTGGGTGATCTGACTCTTTATAGTTCATCTTTGTGACGGATCTCACTGTTAATTCATAAAGAGCATATTAGCAAGATCAGTTTTGGGGGGATTGCATTCATGCAACACTCCTCCCCCTCTCCCAGCTTTTCTTGATGTCAAAAGATCAAATGTTCTTCTGGGAAATGATGTGTGTCATGACAAACTATTTTTCATTAATGTAGAGTGTTTAGAATGAAGATTCCATTCCAATGTCTGGAAGATGAAGTGGTAACTGGTTGCTCCTGGCATGTCAGAGGCATTGACTTACTTATTGGTTTGAGGAGCCTGCATTGCTGATCAAGTGATGGTATCATTCTGTGTTGAGCTGAATGTAATTTGTGGAGACGGCCTGTTCATAAAAAACAGAAAAACACTTCAGAAACATTTACCCTCAAAGTTTCCAGAATATATTAAAGCAAAAGCTTTCCTAAGAGCCAGTAAAGATAAGCAATTGAGACTATCAGCTGAGTGTTTGTCTGGGATAGGAAAGTGATTCTGTTCATTCTTTTTGCATCTAAGTTAGAAAAAATATGACCTAATCTTTGAGCATTTAAGAAATTGTATATAGAAGTAATCTATACACAGTGGGCCTGGTTCTCATTTAACTTATACTGATGTAAATCAGGAGTAACTCTTCTAAGTGAAAAGAAGAGGAGTTCTTGTGGCACCTTAGAGACTAACAAATTTACTTCAGCATAAGCTTTTGTGAGCTACAGCTCACTTCTTCGGATGCATAGAATGGAACACACAGACAGGAGATATTTATACATACAGAGAACATGAAAAGGTGGAAGTATGCATACCAACTGGAAGAGTCCAATCAATTTAGATGAGCTATCATCAGCAGGAGAAAAAAAAAACCTTTCAAGTGATAATTGAGATGACCCATAGAAGGCGTGAGGAGAACTTAACATAGGGAAATAGATTCAATTAGTGGAATGACCCAACCATTCCCAGTCTCTGTTTAAACCTAAGTTAATTGTATCTAATTTGCATATTAATTCGAGTTCAGCAGTCTCCCTTTGGAGTCTTTTTTTTGAAGTTTTTTTGTTGCAAAATTGCCATCTTCAAGTCTGTCACTGAGTGGTTAGAGAGGTTGAAGTGTTCTTCCACGGTTTTTTGAATGTTATCATTCCTGATGTCAGATCTGTGTCCATTTATTCTTTTGCGTAGAGACTGTCTGGTTTGGCCAATGTACGTGGCAGAGGGGCATTGCTGGCACATGATGGCATATATCACGTTGGTAGATGTGCAGGTGAATGAGCCCCTGATGGTGTGGCTGATGTGATTAGGTCCTATGATGGTGTCACTTGAATAGATATGTGGACAGAGCTGGCATCGGGCTCTGTTGCAAAGATAGGTTCCTGGGTTAGTGTTTGTTGTATGGTGTGTGGTTGCTGGTGAGTATTTGCTTCAGGTTGGGAGGCTGTCTGTAAGCGAGGACTGGCCTGTCTACCACGGCTGCTACTCTTAAACTCTTCTCAGTGAGATCAGAATCTTGAGATATTTTCCTGTCTGGAAGAGAATTTTTGCTGGGTTGTGCTGAAAATTCTTGCTGTTGATGGATCTGTGTTGTCTGGCTGCCAATTTGCCACCAGCACTAATTAAAATTGCCCAAGTACAAATACTCTGTGCTGTTTTAGTTGGAGGACAGCAAGACTGGAGAGATGGGTTTGCTGACACAATGACAGCTGGGTCTCTAGTGTCTTACTTTAGAGAATACATTGTCTAAAATTATTTCATTCATTGTGTGTATGTGTGTGTGTGTGAGAGAGAGAGGGATTAATTGAACAGGCAGCATGAAAGCAGATATCTTATTAAGTTGACTTGCAATGCATGTTCCTCCCGTACAGATGGATATAGCTGGTATGTCTTGACATTTCTATTAAAATGGATCAGCATTCTCTTGAAAACTACTAGAATAACACACTGCTTACTCAAAAGACAGAGGAATGGGACACAAGTAAGAGTAATATACAAACCCTAATGTCCATATTTAATGAGGATCATTAGTGAAAGAAGAATGGAAATGAGAACACTATTGCCCACAGTTAACATAAAAGTTACTTTGTTGGCTTTTCACATATCTCTAGTTTAAAGACATTACGCACAATTTTTGAAGGTACAGTTCAGGTAAGTATCTAAAAATCTGAACCTCTTAAACTTCAGAAAAAAATAGTTGAGCATCTCATAATTTCTCAAGAGATCCCAAGTACTTTTTGGCTTCAGCCAAGTAGAAAATATCATGATAGATGTTTTCCTCCTGGTATTTCAGTATTTTAATCCGGGTGGAAGTCAGAGGTGGTTAAGTATCAGAGGGTAGCCGTGTTAGTCTGGATCTGTAAAAGCAGCAAAGAATCCTGTGGCACCTTATAGACTAACAGAGGTTTTGGAGCATGAGCTTTCGTGGGTGAATACCCACTTCTTCAGATGCATGTAATGGAAATATCCAGGGGCAGGTATATATATGTGTGCTAGCAAGCAAGCTAGAGATAACGAGGTCAGTTCAATCAGGGAGGATGAGGCCCTGTTCTAGCAGTTGAGGTGTGAAAACCAAGAGAGGAGAAACTGGTTCTGTAATTGGCAAGCCATTCACAGTCTTTGTTCAATCCTGAGCTGATGGTGTCAAATTTGCAGATGAACTGAAGCTCAGCAGTTTCTCTTTGAAGTCTGGTCCTGAAGTTTTTTTGCTGCAGGATGGCCACCTTAAGGTCTGCTATAGTGTGGCCAGGGAGGTTGAAGTGCTCTCCTACAGGTTTTTGTATATTGCCATTCCTAATGTCTGATTTGTGTCCATTTATCCTTTTCCGTAGAGACTGTCCAGTTTGGCCGATGTACATAGCAGAGGGGCATTGCTGGCATATGATGGCGTATATTACATTGGTGGATGTGCAGGTGAATGAACCAGTGATGGTGTGGCTGATCTGGTTAGGTCCTGTGATGGTGTCGCTGGTGTAGATATGTGGGCAGAGGTGGTTAAGACATTCAAAGATTTTTTTTTTCAAGTTAAGCAAACATTTTTTAAAACTAAAAAATAACTGAATTTTGTTCAAGTTTCAATGAAAATCAGGTTGGTTCTTACTGTATCCAGACTAGTTTACAGACCCTACCTCAGACTTTAAGGAAGTCCATATTTAATCCTCCAATTCTCAAATGGTATAAAGTGACATGATACTATTTGGAGCTACACTGCTATATACCAGCTAATAATTTGTCCCTTAAACTTTATGGCTTTGGCCCTTTTCTAATAATAATCCATGCACATTTATTACTCATTCCTTTGATCTACTTTATTTGCAAGCATTCAATCCAGTTTGAACCTGAATATTATTTTGTTTGTGGTGATTCACTGTTTTAAAATAAATCATGTCTTCAACCCATCTACCAGGACTGTAAAAATTAATTAAAAAGAAAATGCTAAAGTCAGTGGCAAAAAGAATATCCTAATGATTAACAGTGATTATAGCATTAGATCCTTCTTTGGCAGAAACATATCCCTTGGATTTCCAAGGAAATGCCTAAGGTAGCAAGAGCTGCCACAGCTAACTGTTGGCAATCTAGTATTTGCCTCAAAGCATAGGAGGAATGCCAGATGGAATTTGAAAAACTTGGGGATTCAGGGCTGTATATTACATGTATATGTAAATCAAACATATTGGAGCCTTTTAACAAATATTTATTGTAGAAAATTCAGGAAAAGGCAAGGTCCTTTGCTCAATTAGGGGCTAAGATGGTAAAACTATCATTTGAAATGAAAATTCTTTAATGAATATTTATCGCTGTTCCCGCCACAGCACACAAATTGCTTTAGCATTCCTTGGCACCAATCATCTCTCTTATTTTAAGAGATGATCTTACTCTAATGTCAAAACAACTTGAGAAAGAGGGAACAGTACGTCCCATGAAGCATGTCAAGCAGAACACCAGTCAGCAATTCATTTGTGTTGACTTTATCTTATTGTTCTTAAAATAGGCAAGGGTGACTCCAAGCATTCAGACAGCTGAAAAACTCACACCACAAGCAAAGTTTCAGCAACACATCCACGAAGGCTCTCATGGGCCTCTGGCTCTCGGCGACTTACACTGCAAATAGCTCTCACTCCATCCGTGGGTATCACAGCAAGTCGTGGTGCCTGTGGACGCCTGGACAATGCATCTGCATCTACATTGCTTCTCCCTGATCTGTATTGAATGCTGAAGTCATAGCTAGCCAAAGCGGCCACCCATCTTTGCCCTGTAGCATCCAGTTTAGCACTTGTTAACACATAAGTCAGTGGGTTGTTGTCTGTCCACACCTGGAACTGAGCCCCATACAAGTAGTCTTGAAATTTCTCAGTGATGGCCCATTTCAAGGCCAAGAACTCCAGCTTGTGGGTGGGATAGCAGGTTTCACTATCAGACAGTCCTCGGCTGGCAAAGGCTACAGGTTTACGCTTGCCTTCCACCTCCTGGTACAGTACTGCCCCCAGACCCTCCAAACTGGCACCAGTATGCAGGATAAATGGCTTGCTTGGGTCAGCAAATACTAGGACTGGGGCATGAGTTAGGCAAGTAATGATTGCTCGAAAAGCCCTTTCACATCTCTCATCCCACCGTGGCCCAAAGGGTTCGAAGGGGCCATAGTGTCTCTGCACGGAAGGCCTTTTATTCTTGGTCTTAGATTTGTCCTTGCTGGACTGATATCCCCTGGTAAGATCATGGAGGGGTTTTACAATTGTAGCATAGTTTTTCACAAATCTGCGGTAATAACCACTAAACCCAAGGAAGGTCTTGAGTTCTCTGTAGTTGCTTGCACGTGGCCATGTAGTGAGTGCTTCTATTTTATCAGGATCAGTACTCACACCCTCTTGGGACACGATGTGCCCCACATACCTCACCGAGGTCCTGCAGAACTGGCATTTGTCAATTGAAAGCTTCAAACCATAATCCTCCAGCCTATCAAGCACTTTAAGAAGTCTTTCTTCATGCTCCTCCAAAGTTCTTCCAAACACAATAAGGTCATCCAAATAAACTAACACTTGCAGTAAATTCATGTCTCCCACAACTTTCTCCATAAGACGTTGAAATGTGGCAGGTGCTCCAGAAATCCCTTGGGGCATGTGTTCGAACTGATAAAACCCTAATGGGCAGATGAAGGCTGTCTTCTCCTTATCTTCTTCACCCAGAGGGATCTGGTAGTATCCACTCCGAAGATCCAACACAGAGAACCACTGGCTTCCCAGCAAACAGTCTAAGGCATCTTGAACTTGAGGCATTGTGTACTGGTCAACCACAGTACGGCGGTTTAGGGTGCGGTAGTCAATACACATCCGGATTTTCCCATTCTTTTTACGGACCACCACAATGGGCAAGGCGTATGAGCTGTGGGACTCTGTAATGATGCCATTTGCAGCCAGCTCTTGAAGATGTTGTCGCACATCTTCCATCTCGGAGAGAGCAAGCCTCCTAGATCTCTCTCTGAAAGGTCGAGAGTCATGTAGTCTGATGTTGTGCTCTACTCCTTTTGCACATTCCACATCCCACTCATGCAATGAGAACACCTTGGATCTTTCACAAAGTTTCCTTCTTAGGCGATCTTTCCACTCCTCGGACAATGGTGAATCTCCAAAGTCAAACTTTGCTGGGTCTATTGTTGGCACTTGAGTCTCACACTGGGGTTTTACAATTGATTCAGGCTCAAAGAGGTCTGCTATCTTTTGTCCTTGCCTCACAACAACATCTCTACTTGTTTCATTAGTAATCAGTATAGTCACCTTTTCCTGGGCTTCAGCAGGTAGGGTTATGACTCCACTGGGGACCAGCACTCCTTCCGGGAGCTCTCCTTCAGCCGGCTGCTCTATCATTGCTAATGCCCCTTTACTGCCTTTCAGCCTGCTACTCATGACAAGTACTTCTTGCTCCGTCCTTGCAGGCACTACTAAGGGGGTTGTGCCCATGTACTTCAGTGCCCCAATCGGTAGCTCAGATGTCTCCTTTTTAGCGCTCTCAATTTTCCTATAGGCTTCAGCACAAAGCGTATGGATCATCAGGGTACTCAAGTACTGGTCCCCAGCCCGTTGTCTGCAGTAATCCGCGAGCACCTTGAAGAGGCTGGAGTTGGTCCCTATCAGCACAGACACATCAGAGGTCCCTTTCGGGTCAGGGCATATTAAGGCAGCGGTGTCCACCTCTTGCTTTACCCCAGCAACCTCCTCTGGGAATTCCACTTGCACTATGACATACCCTTGATAGGGGTATTCATCCATGCTGAGTCCACACAGACCAATGCCAGTCAGTGGCTGTATGGGCAGGTGCCTAAGCATCTGTTGGTAGAATGACTGAAATATAATAGTCACTTGAGATCCAGTGTCAAGCACGGCTTTACACTCCGCCCCTTCAATCCTCACCATGACCTCAGCTCGAGGGCCTATCAGTCCTGCAGGGATCCCAGCTGGATGGTCTCTTCTGGGGGAATCTTCAAATCCTCTAGGCCTAGATGGTCTCCGTCCTCGGACCTTCTGGCAGCTACTGGATCTCTTCCAACTAATCCTCAGCTTTTCATACACAAAGAAGGGTTCTCTTCCTTATGGCAGTTAGCAGCACTGTGCCCATCCTGACCACACCGGTAGCAAAAGAATTGTCCTTTCCCCATTCGGCGAGGTGGGACGGTGACTCTAGATACTGACTTCTCTATCATCACGATCTGAGGCTCCTTATTCCTGGAAATCTTAGCTCGGTCAATGATGCTTTGCAGCTCAGCTATCCGTTCTGTCAGGACCTGCATTTGTTGGGCAAGTTCCTCTGTGGTGCTCACCATCAGTACGCTGGCCATTGGCGGTGGCGTCGTGCTGGCTGGTTCCAATGTTTGGGCTTCCCAACACTCACTGGCTGCCTGCCTTTCTTCTTCTTCCCTGACCTCCTTTATCAGCTGGGAGTAACTTGGGGGATGTTCCTGCCATTCTCTTGGTCGGAGATGAAGTAGGATTGGGTTCCGATACTGAGTCCCTCTTACAACTTGAGCCAGTCTGGTCTGATCCATCTGCTCAGCAGTCACTGCTCCCCTCATAACAGCTCTCTGAAGTAGTCTCTCCAGCCTCTGTATATAGGCTGAAATTTTCTCACCCCTTTGCTGTTGGGAATTAATGAATTTACAGTAACTGTCCTCAGGGCCCTCTACACTCCCAAAAGTATTATCAAGGGCCTCTAGGCAGTCCTTCACACTGACCTCAGGGTCAGTGAGCTTCAGGGTGCGAATTACATCTAATGCTGGGCCACTAAGGCTCTCTATTAGACATCGTTGCTTTTCTACATCGGGTACGGCCCACTCCCGCAGCATTTCAGTAGTATGTTCCGACCAGAGTTCAAAGTCCTCTTCCCCATCAAATAACCTTAACTTACGACAAGAGTTCGACGTAGCATAGGCCAACACAATCTTTTCCAATATATGCCCCAGTGCTTTTGCCCAATCATAGGCTGAGTCTGCCGCCTCTGAGCTAGAGGCTGCAGGACTGGGGCCCAACAAACCCGACATATTAGCCATTATACAAACAGTAGTTTCCTCAAAATATAAACACAATTATTTCCCAATACAGTGGAACACTCAACAGGTGCTTGCGAGGGGTACTGACCCAGGGAACCCAGACGAGCCCCCAAAAAATGTAACCCTTCTGCCCCTCTGAGTTGGCAGCAACAAGGGCCGGGTTCAGTATCCAGGGGGTTCCGTTTCAGTAACACAATGCATAACCGGCTCGAGCCCCCACCCAGTGACCTGGGACACTCATATACCACACCCCCCTGGGCGCCTCTAGGAGGCAATTCTTCCCCTCTCGCAAGCACGGAGTCTGAGTGTAGCAAAATCCTTTTAATAAAGGAAGGAATCAATGCGGCATCCCATTGGAGAAACACCACAAACAGGGTTATAACACAAACCATAAACAAAAAAAAAAACCCTCCAAGTATGTTTGGCACTGTCCTTTTTCCCCTTAGGGTTTTAAGTCCAATCACCCCAAAGTCCAGCAACCCAAAAGTCTCTGGTCAATGCCACCCCAGAGTTCGAGAGTTTATCTGTAGAGGTCCCTCCCCCCAGCCTGGGTAGAAAGGGGGCACCTTACGTGGTCCAGGGCCAACTGCCCTGCCTCTCCATGGGTTCTGCTTCTGCCTTCTCCACGAACTGCTCCGCTTTACCAGCCGCTCCACTCTGCTCCTCCAGCCGTCCTTACAAACTGCTCCGCTCCACCAGCTGCTCTGCTCCATGAGCTGCTCTGCAAACTGCTCGGCTCCGCTTGCTCCGTGGGCCTCTCCACCCGTCCCACAGCTACTCCGCTCTGCCAGCCGCACTGCTGCCACCAGCTGTCCCGTGATCCGCTCCAGCCGTCCCCGCAACTGCTCCACTCCGCCAGCTGCTCTGTTCCACAGTATATCTTCAGGCTCCCCCACTAATTAGCACAGTACTCAGTGCTCTCAGCTTAGTTATTTCAGCTCTTTAGTGATTTCAACTCTTAGTGATCTCAGCTCTTAGTGGGGGAGCCCCAGTGCTAGTGCACCATTAACCCAAAGTGAATTCAGCTCAGTAACCTGTATTTAGATTCTTGAGGGAATAAAAAAAAAATCAACTCTGACATTCCACAGTGGAGAGAGGAGGGGGTGCAACTAGTGCTTCTGGCTCCACAAGGAGACTGCACCACACAGATACCTATCCCCAGCCTCTCTCAATTCACTGGGTTTTGGAACCCATGTCCCTTGTCTAGCAAGTACCACCCAACTGAGGGTGAGTCATTTGTCACCAAGCAGTCCCACAGCTCAGCAGTCTGGGATAGGGTAGGCGTGCCTATGCAAATACACTCTCTGACATTCTTTCCACCAGATGTCAGGGTAGAGCTTATCCTGACTCTGCTTACACAATATGACTAGATGCTTTGGAATGTTTTTCCACATTGCTCCAGCCTAACCTGCAAGTACTCCTGCTACTCTAGTCTATCTTGAATTTGCCTAACAGTGTTTTTTTGTATAGTTCTGGTGCTTCCTTGAGACCTTGTTGGCAATCATTTCAGATACTATTGATAATGCCTCTGTGTCTTAAGGATCTAATTCAGCTCCCACTAAAGTCAAAGACAAAACTTCAACTGAGTTTCTAATAGAGTTGGATTCAGCTCCCATTAGTCTTTCTATTACTTCTTTGCTACCTGTGTGGTTATCCTCTCAACTTGTATATAGTCTGCTGACAGTGGCAAAGCTCGGTGGAGGTCAGCAATTGAAAGAGAAAATGGAGGGAGTAGTTCAAGATCCCAGACATCACTCTAAGTGTTTTTTGTTGTGTATTTGGTTGTCATGGGTTTTGTTCCTATGGCAACTGAGTTAGATTATTAAGGGATAGCCCTGTCAGCTTCAGCCGGTTAGGCAAGCTCTGTGTTTGTAAATAAATGGTAGTTTTGTTAGCTGTCTGCTGTCTGGCCTCAAGTGATTTCTTCCTAAACTGGCTGCCCCCAAAGATATAACAAGTGGCTATGAGGATGGGATTCCGGTGCTGCTCCAGTAACAGAAGGAAGTAGAAGTCAAGGTAAGGAACAAATAAACAAAAAAAAAACTGCTTGTTTGCACTGACTGTGAAAGTGAAACTAAAAATCATGGCTACTCTGACCGGGCCACTGGAACCTTTTGATGAGAATATAGTGCAGTGGCATGTGTATACTGAGCGTTTTGAGCTTTTTGTTATTGCAAATGACATTACAGAAGCGAAGAAGGTGCCAATATTCTTAAGTGTTGTAGGGGCTAAAACCTACTCCCTGCTACGCAGCTTACTACACCCTGTTAAGCCTGAGATTAAATCTTACAGTGACATCGTGGAAATCCTGGGGTCCCATTTTTCCCCAAAACCACTGGTAATTGCTGAAAGATATCGGTTCCACAAAAGAGACCAAAAAGAAGATGAAACAGTTGTACAATTTGTAGCAATTTTAAAAAAGCTAGCAGAACACTGTGAATTTAAAGAGATGTTAAATGATGCCCTGCGTGACAGGTTAGTGTGTGGCCTCTACGGTGAAGCTATAAGGAAGCGCCTACTGACAGAGGCTCAGCTTACCTTACAGAAGGCTATTGATATTGCTGTCTCCATGGAACTGGCTACAAGGGAGGTGCAATACATCGATGTATCCCCTAGCGTGCAAAAAGTGTCACAAGAACCTACCCACAAAACTGTGCAGAGTCAAGAATGTTACTGCTGTGGTAAGCCAGGTCACCAGGCATCAGAATGCTGTGTAAGGACCTGGTATGTCGACACTGTGGCAAAAAAGGACACATTGAATGTGCCTGTAAACAAAAGAAAAAGAGGCCTGTGGTCTGGCTGACAAAAAGAGGAGCCCTGCATACCCTAGAGCAGACCCAGGATGATCAAGGTGACACCTCATCGCAAGAGGAAGTGCCACTGCATGTTTTGTCTTTGGCGGTGGGCTCACATGAATACTGGGTAACCCCGTTGTTGGATGGCAAACCTATATACATGGAACTGGACACCGGTGCAGCCGTCTTGCTGGTCTCCGAGACTGTGTATAAAGAAAAACTACAGCATCTTCCACTTAAGGCAACAAAAACTGTTCTGAAGACGTATACGGGAGAAACTGTGCCCATGTTGGGCACTATTGATGTTAAGGTGGAGCTCAATGGACAGGCTGCTAAATTGCCACTGTTTGTGGTGAGAGATAACTACCCAGCCTTAATGGGTAGGTCTTGGCTTGGGAAGGATTCAGCTGAACTGGGCAGAAGTGCACCGGATGACTAAAGAAGAAACCAGTCTAACCCCTATACTAAGGAAACATGCTGCTGTTTTTGGAGATGATTTGGGAAGTATGAAGGGAATCACTGTGACATTGAACATTAAACCTGACAGTCCACCAAAATATCTGAAAACCCGAACTGTGCCATATGCCATCAGGCCAAAAGTTGAAGCAGACCTGGAGCACCTGGTCACCAATGGAGTCCTAATACCAGTTACCCATAGCTCATGGTCCACTCTTATCGTTCCAATAGTGAAGAAAGATGGCTCTCTCTGGATCTGCAGTGATTTTAAAGTCACTGTCAACCCAGTGTTGTGTGCAGAGCAATACCCGCTTCCCCGCATCGATGACCTCTTCGCAGGCCTGGCTGGGGGACAAAAGTTCAGTAAGATTGATCTGAGTCAGGCATATTTACAGATGCATGTCAATGAAAAGTCCCAAGAGCTGTTGACTATTGTGACTCATAAGGGGCTTTATCGATACTGTCGCCTACCCTTCAGAATAACGTGTGCTCCCGCCCTGTTCCAGAGGGCTATGGACCAGATCTTGTGTGGCTTGTCAGGAGTTCAGTGCTTATATGGATGATATCCTGGTCACTGGAAGGAATGAAGAGGATCACTTAAAGAATTTAGAGGCTACCCTACAAAGACTGGAAGAGTATGGCCTACGAGTTCACAAAGACAAGTGTGAATTCTTCCAGCTCTCTGTTGAATATTTGGGACACATCATTGATCCTGCAGGTCTTCATAAGGCCCTTGCAAAAGTTAAAGCTATTGTGGAGGCTCCCCCACCTCGAAATGTAAGCCAGCTGCGCTTGTTTCTAGGACTACTGAACTATTATGGAAAGTTCATCTCACAGTTAGCCACACTGCTTAAACCACTTCATGAGCTCCTAGGGCAGAACAAGGCCTGGAAGTGGACTGAAGCCTGTGATGTTGCATTTAACAAAGCTAAGGATGCATTGCTAAATTCTGAAGTTCTAACGCACTTTGATCCATCCTTACCCCTACAATTGGCCTGTGATGCCTCCCCTTATGGAGTGGGAGCAGTCATGTCACACATATGCCTTCCGGAGAAGAGATACCTATAGCTTTTGCTTCACGCACTCTAAGCAAAGCAGAAACTAACTACGCTCAAATCAAACACAAGGCATTAGGAATTGTTTTTGGAATTCGGAAGTTTCATCAGTACCTGTTTGGTGAAAGTTTACTCTTCTCACAGACCATCGACCTCTGACGTCAATTTTTGGACCCTACACAGGCATTCCCCCATTAGCTGCTAGTCTCATAGACTCATAGACTTTAGGGTCAGAAGGGACCAATGTGATCATCTAGTCTGACCTCCTGCACAAAGCAGGCCACAGAACCCTACCCATTCACTTCTATAACAACCCCCTAACCTATGTCCGAGTTATTGAAGTCTTCAAATTGTGGTTTGAAGACCTCAAGCTGCAGAGAATCCACCAGCAAGTGACCTGTGCCCCACGCTGCAGTGAAAGGCGAAAAACATCCAGGGCCCCTGCCAATCTGCCCTGGAGGAAAATTCCTTTCCGACTCCAAATATTCGTATGCAACTTTGGGCATTGTTACTTTCAGCACACACATATGAAATCAAATATCGGAAATCCACTCTGCACGACAATGCAGATGGCCTCTCAAAGTTGCCTTTGCCGGTCAAACATCAAGATAGTGCCCAAAAGGAAATCTTCTACTTTGAACAGGTAGAGAATACACTCATCACTGCTATTCAGATAAAGAAGGCAACTCGCGTTGACCCAGTATTGTCCCAAGTTATGGACCTGGTGATGCATGGAAAATCTCGACAAACCTCTCCGGTCTCACCCGACCTTGTTACCTACATGTCCAGGAGGATGGAGTTATCGATCCAATCTGGTTGTTTGTTGTGGAGGAGACGTGTCATTATTCCACCACCACTGAGATCACAGATGTTAGAATAGCTACATTCCGGTCACTGTGGAATAGTGAGCATGAAGGAAATGGCACGAAGCTATTTTTGGTGGCCTGGATTGGACAGTGCTATTGAAAAGAAGGCAAAAGCTTGTATGTCATGCCAGGGTGTGAGGAATTCACCCCAGTGGGCACCCCTACACCCATGGGACTGGCCTGAAAACCCATGGCAACGTATTCACATTGGCTTCGCTGGCCCCCTTGAAGGAAGCATGTTCTTGGTGGCAGTAGATGCCCATTCTAAATGGTCAGAAGTCTCTATAATGCAATCCTCTACTGCAGAGAGTACTATCCAAAAACTACGGGGACTCTTTAGGCATTTCAGGCTGCCAGAACAACTTGTGAGCAACAACGGACCGCAGTTCATCTCTCAGGAGTTTCAAAATTTTATGAAGGCAAATGGGATACACCACATCACATCAGCACCATATCATCCATCCACCAGTGGATTAGCTGAAAGATTTGTGCAGACAATGAAACGCTTTGAAATCAGCAAGAGGACAACACTCCATTCAAAAGCATCTGGATACCTTCTTACTTTCCTACAGAAACACACCTCATGCTATGACCCAGGCATCCCTGGCCTTTCTAATGATGGGACGACAGCTGCGCACTCGCTTTGATCTGCTGAAACCTTCTGAAACCAGACAAATTGTGCAACATCAGCAGCAATATCAAGTCACCAGACGGGCACCCAGAGCAAAAGACCGAACCTTTAGCCCAGGACAGCCAGTTTTGGCTCAGAATTATACTTCCAGAGCTAAATGGGTCCCTGCCACGATCATCACTCAAACAGGACCTGTTTCCTACACAGTCAGGACTGCAGAGAATCTTACCTGGTGGTGACATGTAGATCAGCTGTTGCCAGGTCATGCCAGTCTTCAGGACACATCTGCAGTTGAGTGGTCTGACTTCACCTCTTCTGGTAAGACACAAATCACGAATCATCTGTTCCTGACTGTTCTCCTCCATTACTGCCGGCGGCTGAGGTACCCCTTTGCCCAGCACGAGCTGATACCACCTCCTCACCTGTTCGTGCTGCGGACCCTGAGCCCATGGTACTTTCGGGTGCAACAACACCAGAAGTTCGCAGTAATCCACCTAGAGACAGAAGGCCTCCCCATCAGCTGGATCTTTAGCTAAGGCGAACCCACGGTTATGGGCCAAAATTATCCCCAGGGTTTAGCCGGGAATGGAGACAGTCTGCCCTCCTTCTCTAGTCTAGTGTGTGTTTTATTTAGGGGATGTTCTTACTGGGGGGGGGGGAGGAATATGTTGTGTATTTGGTTGTCATGGGTTTTGTTCCTATGGCAACTGAGTTAGATTATTAGGGGATAGCCCAGCCAGCTTCAGCCAGTTAGGCGAGCTCTGTGTCTGTAAATAAATGGTAGTTTTATTAGCTGTCTGCTGTCTGGCCTCAAGTGATTTCTTCCTAAACCGGCTGCCCCCAAGGATATAACATTTTTAATTATTATTAAAAGTATTATATTTTGCTCTGTCATATATTTTATTAAATCCCAGTCACTATCCATATGAAAGTAATATGATCCCATTTTTTCATTTTGTTCACACACCTTGGAACATATCACTTCTGTGAAATGTATGATGAATCAGAAAGGACCTTTGAGTGTTGACCCAGCATCCCACCTTGCTTCACAATTGCCAGAACTACCATAGTACATTATGAAGCTTTTGAAAGTCAGGCTTTAGTCTGAAAAATGTTTTAATATGTTCATGAAGTCCTATGTTTCTTCACTCTCAGTCAGGAACATCATTTCAGAAAAATGTGGGGGCAAGGGACAAAGCTGTGTTAGCATCCCCACTTCCACCTCCTCACTAAAGCCGTGACTGCTGTGAGGAAGGTGTTAGTGGGCTGGTCCCTTCCTCGCAGGGTGTGGGTAGATGGCATGCTGATCCTATCCTAGGGAGTTGCAGGGGCAGCAGGCTATGTCAGTGATGGCTGGCCCAAGGCAGGAATTGGGGCCTGGTTTGCTCCTTGCTCAGTTCCAGCCTAGATCACAGCTGCTGCTTCCTATCTAGACAGCAGGGAGAAGGGATGGTGTGGACAATGCAGTAATTAGGAGCTCTGACCTGGCCTGCCCTGTAGTGGCCCCCACAATCCTGGAGGAGACACAGCAGTACCATCTGGCAAGGAACTTTGAAAAGTCGGGGGGAAGGGAATGAGGGCTGGGGCAGGGGCTGGGACGTGGGAGGGGGTCGGGGTGCAGGTTCTGGGTGGCGCTTACCTCAAGCTGCTCCCAGAAACAGTGGCATGTTCCCCCTCTGGCTCCTATGTGGAGGTGCAGCCAGGCAGCTCTGCACACTGCCCTATCTGCAGGCAGCACCCCCACAGCTCCTATTGGCCGTGGCTCCCGGATAGTGGGAACTGAGGAACTAGCGCTTGGGGTGGAGGCAGCACCTGGAGCCCCATGGCTGCCTCTATGTCTAGGAGTCAGAGGGGGAATATGCTGTGACTTCCGGGAGCCACATGTAGCCAACGCAGGCAGGGAGCCTGCCTTAGCCCTACTGCTCTGCTGACTGGACTTTTAATGCCCTGGTCAGCAGTGCTGACTGGAGCCGCCAGGGTATCTTTTTGACCAGCATTCCATTCAAAAACCAGACACCTGGCCACCCTACTTGCTAGGTTGTTGGCAGTCTCAGCAGAGGGGACTGAAAATTGAACTACCCTTTTACCTCCTAGATAGGGTGACCAGACGTACCGATTTTATTGGGACTGTCTCGATATTTACTTGTTTGTCCTGGGTCCTGACCGATTTTCAGTCAGGATGTTAATTGTCCCAATATTTTGCCCTCTGACACACAGGCAGAAGGGGCTCACACACCCCCCTGCCCAAGTCCACCCCAGCTCCGCCCTGACTCTGCCCCTTCCTCTGCCATTGGATCCTTCCCCAAAGCCCGCCCTGGCCCCACTCCCAGCCCCGCCCTCTCACTGCCCTATTGGATTCCTCCCCAAATCCCTGCCCTGGCCCCGCCTCTTCCCCAAGCAAGGTGCATTCCTCCTCCTCCCTTCTCCCTCCCAGGCTTGTGCTAATCAGCTGTATGGCAATGCAAGTGATGGCGGGAGCAGGGAGAAGCAGGATGAGGCAGCCAGCTCAGGGGAGGTGGAGGCAGAGCGAAGGCGAGCTGGTGTGGGGGAGTGGGGTGCTCAGCCCCACCAATTTTTCCTATGCTCCGGCAGCTCTTGGGGTGTTTTTTTTTGTTTTGTTTTTTGCTTTTGTTTATTTCTCCGCTGCCGGCTCTTGGGATGTTTTTTTGTTGCTCTGCCTTCCCTCCCCCGCCTTCACCCCCTCTCCCTCGTGTCCCAATATTTCACGTCTGTCATCTGGTCACCCTACTCCTAGAGGAGGTCCCTCTAGATCAGGATTGAGACAAACTGACAGTTTGGGGAATTGAGGAAATGCAAATGTAGGAAGCCTATCTTTCCACTGCTTGTATTGTTCTGTTTTGTGGCTAGATCTGGAACTTTAGGTTCCAGTGCTGCCAAGCTGACAACCTAAATCCTTATCTTCTTCCATAATCCCACTTTCCTGCAGCTCAAAAACAAACAATCCCCCCTCACCCCCTAAAAAACACACCTAACAGCAAACAGTTGCCTTTCTTGCCAGAGATGTTTTCTCAAACTAACCCACTTATATTTTACAACACCAATTTATGCCAGGGTTGCAAAAGAAAAGGGGTGAAAAGTTCATATATGTAAATTGCATTTTCCCCTCTTCTTCTGAAAAATTCAAAACATCATGGTTGAAATAACAATGTTAAACAGGCAAACTGTTGTCAAAGAACAATGGCAGAAACAATAGTACTGCTTATGTGGCATAACGTGATCTGTCTCTGATTTTTATAGAAAAATAATTACATTGACTTCTTCAGACTATTTGACACATTTCTTTTACTTTTTTCTTTTTTAGGTCAAGGACCATAGCAAATTAAGAGCCAATCTAACCTAGAGGCAGAAAGTAGTACAGTACCAGATGCTTTATTGGAAAACTGTGCTAATTACATAGGTGAAGACAGACAACAGAGCAGGAATTCAGGTGGCATCTTTTTGTAAAAGGAATTACTATTACACAGTCTCCCAGAGACCTGAGAAGCTTTTTCTTCAGTCCTTTGAATTGTAACCACATACAGGAGATTTGAATTCTAGAATGTCCTCACAGAGCCTCTGTATTGAAAAGTCTTTTATGCCATTATCCAATACATCTATGGAGTTTTTGCTAGAGCTGAGCTAAAAATGTATATAAAAATATAGACTCAGTTTATTCTCTTTTTCTGTTTGCAAATAGTCTGCAAACAGTTTTTAATTTTCTCAGATGTGTTCATTATTCAAACTTTGCCTACCAGTTAATTTCAGCAAGTAATTTTTTTAGATGCAGCAAAGAGTCCTTTGGCACCTTATAGACTAACAGATGTATCGGAGCATGAGCTTTCATGGGTGAATATCCACTTCGTCGGATGCATGCATGTATTTACCCACTAAAGCTCATGCTCCAATACGTCTGTTAGTCTATAAGGTGCCACAGGACTCTTTGCTGCTTTTACAAATCCGAACAAACACGACTACCCCTCTGTTACTTAATTTTTTTAGTTATATCTATAGCTCATTTGTGAACCATTCATTGCAAATATTCAGCATTAGACATTAGAAATGTGAGCTGATTTTGGTTGCTGCTTAGCTCATATGGTAGTGTTCCTCTTCCTTAATTGGATGAGAGTAGCTCTTTGAATCAGGTTTCTGGTCTGCATGGTCAAATTTGAAATTAACTTTCCATGAATATTCTGCAATAGTCTTTTTTAAATCATTTAAAAAAATTTTTAAATGTTATCAGCAAGTGGTCATAAAAAGGGTATGCAAACAGTTGAATTTTTTTAATTAAACATGTTTGAGGAAAATATGTTCAGTGTAAGTCTCAAACAAGACTTATTGTTATTAGAGATGGGCCTGAGGTGAAAGGTTTGGGATTGGATTCAACTTTTCCAAAAGTTATTTAGATTTAGGGTTTTGGTTCAATCCACCACTGAGATATAGGCTATTCACTTAGCCAGGGTCCAGATACTGATCTGTCTGAACTTCCCGTTTCTAATTAGCAGAAAATGACCAGGGTTTATTTACTGCCAGTATGTGGTAGTAAATTACCATCTTGCTTTAGGGGTGGTTTAGAGCTACACTGTCCTAAAGAGAGTGCCAGCAATTACTATGACAGAGAAATGCAGTACCTTCTGGAGCTCCCCAGTGAAAGACTATCTACTAAAAGGGAGCAACATGTCAGTGCCGGTGTGGATTGACCATAAATCTAATTCTTCCTCAACAGTTTTGGGATGGCTTATATCCCTATGGATGTTAATATGGACAATCCCAGCACTCAGGGGAACACAGGAACTACAGTTGTGGGCAGCTCTAATGCAGGGGAAATGAGGACTAGAAGACTCCATGCACCCTCAGAAGCAGACAGAGTTTGACCCAAAGAGCATTCTAAAAAGACTGGGCTTTATCACATTTAGCTCTAACAGTGGAATTTAGTGTAGTTTTGCTTTCTCAGATGCATACATAATTTTTGCAATTATGAAGCACATTCCTTCAGATCAGTCTTTAATTCTTTGTAAGACTGTGGCAAAAGTTGTGAGGAAACAGCAATACGTATGACATGTTGCTTATTCAGCTATGGTTTATTCTTGCCATTATTTGTTGAAGAGCAAAATAAATGTCATAGCACTATGCATCAGGAGTACACTGATGTTTTGAGCTCCTTAAATAGAGTTGTGGTGAGCAAGAGCTCTGCCAATTGTTCTTTAAATGTGTATGAGTTTTATTGGATTTCATCCTGCACTTTATCCTTTGAGTTTTATAACAATGATAAAGCTGAAATCCTGTTCAATTGGGTACAGAAATCCAGGCTGTAAGAAGTTTTTGCCAGCTGAAAAGCCAAAGCTTTTGTGCGTTGGTACAACTGAGAAAAAGAAATTAAAAACTTTCCACTTTTAATTCACATGTGAAACTTTCTGTAATTTTTAAAGTGACACAAAAGACAAACAATTGATTCCCAAATCTGTCAGACCATGGCATGTGATATTATAATCATTCAGTGATTCACAGTATAGTATCTCACATAAAGCACCTCAAAAACCCCTTTCAGGTAGTGTGTTACAATCACAGGGTAAGAAAACAACCAACATGACTGAATATGACTAGCATTGAACACTTGGCACTAAGAATAATTTGTCTACAGTACAAAAATGAGAGTTGTACCTGAGGTGGAAGGATGACACATCTGAAATTAAAAGATATGGTCTGTCATGGGTTCAGTAAAATCTGTTTTCTAGGTGGCACATTCTCCTCTTACTGTCAGTAGTGATGGATGGAATGTTTGTAGTTAATAGGCATTATAGTCACTCCTAAAAATGCCTGTAGATATTGCTGCGTTTAACATTGCAAATCCTAATGTACCTGTGCGTTGGGGTGAAATTCAACCTTGTGTGGAGAGAGCCCAAAGCCTATGCATCACTTAACTTCCATTTATACCCGATTTTGAGGTCTTAAGTAGAACTGCAGTGATGTAGGGGCCTTGCACTGGCCTTCAGGCTACAGGCAAATTTCACCCTCACAGAAGGAGTTTGCCATATACAGCTAGGTGGAAAATCATACACAATGATGATTTTTAATTTGAAAAGCTGTGTTTCTTGGATGGAATGAAGATTCTCTGTTTCTTATTAATTTTTCAACCATTGCATCCTCAAATGAGTACCTTGAACTCAAATGAATGCTTGATTGAATTCGAAACATCAGCCAACTAGTGACATAAGAATTAGCTGAAAATGATGCCTTGAGTGACTTTGCCTTTGATATGTTGTGAGATGTCCTATATTCCCTTGAGATTTGCTCTGAGCTGAACTGTTTTAATTCTTTTTTATTAAACTCTTTTTAGATATTTCAATTGTTCACAACTATGACATGTTGGAATTACTACTATTGACTATTAGGAAGACAGAGGGAAAAGTTATGTTGATATGCGTTATGAGATTGAGAAAGGATTTCAGGAACTGGACTAAAGACAGTTTTGACCATGTGGTGGTAATAGGACCTATAGGAAGAAAATCTTTAGCTGTCTTGGAAGATGTTTAATCTTTACAGGAATAGTCAGAAATATAGATGTCCTGGTATCCTTCAGAGTTAGATAATATAGATAATATTTTCAGGCAGTTTCAACTCAACCTCTAACTTTGCTTTGTGGCAAAATCCCAAAGTCCTTACTTGGGTATTTGGTGCAGTATAAATTTTACAAAACACCCTCCTCTTTTCCTACCACTACCATTGCCTCAGCGAGGACCTTACCACACTGTGAAGACAATTTAACATACAGTACAATTAAAAGAATAAAATAATATAAAATGGATTAAATATTTATTTTTAATTATTAAATGTTTAATATTTAATAAACATTGTATTATTTAAAAATAGGTGGAAGGAGAGTTCTATACATAGGCCTACAGTGATTAAAATATAAAATTCTACTGATAAAATAATGTTTTCTAATATTAGACTGAAGGTGGTAAAAGATGGATTGAAGTAGGTGTCCCTCAAAAAGTAGCCCTGCAGACTAAGCATCACCATTGCAACAGTTCAAGTACCTCTTGACTTAGCTGCAGTTAATGAACCTACAAGTGTTCTAGAAAAACTCTATCTATGCCTTGTTGCCACTGAGGTCAGAAAGCTAAGGAGAACTGCAGCGAGAACTACATCCAAGAAAATTGTCTCAATAGGTGTACCAAACACAGATAACAAAAAACACTTTTGCTAATTCCAAAAGAAGCAATGAGATCACAAGCACCCCCATCATGTGAACCTCTTAGACAAAAGATGGGCAAAGCCTGCATAGAGGGCACAGATACCTTTCCCACCATAACTTCAGATATATCGTATGTGGTTAAGTCACCTATTACCATATTCTCTATATACTGATGCTTTAATTAATCCCTCCTTTATCTTTTCTGGTTTGATCTTTAGCCAGTTCACTCTCATTATGCCCCAATCTCAGGCAGGCATCAGAAGACTAAAGTCATTACATCACCAGGTCTCCCTGAAAGAGAGACATAGAGCTCTGTCATCCATATACTCATGGCATCTCAGTGGAAGTCCTATCACTTTATCCCCAATGGCCATACAATATACATTGAACAAGCAGGATAAAGGAATAAATCCTTGTGGAAATCCATGAGATAACCTTTAAGGCAGATAAACAATTGTCCAACAGTGCTGTCCAGAATGTAGGAGTAAAGAATAGATCTACTTAAGAATAATCCTGTCTATCCAGCTAAGGTCCACAAGAGAGTCCACAGAATCTTAGGTTCAATAATATGAAAGACTACTGGCAGATCTACAAGAACAAGCATGGGCACTTGCCTTTTGTATATTGCTAGACAGAAGCCATTGGCAAGTGAGGCTATAACACTATCTTTAATCCATATTCAGGTAAAAAAGGAAGACTAAAGCACTCAAGGAATCTGTGGGACTCTAGATACAAAGTTTTTTCTTCTGACAATCTGAAACAGAAAGAGAATGTCAGAAACAAGGCAATAACTGGCAACCTTGCCAAGGGATGGCTTCTTAAGAATAGGCATAACAATCTCTCATCTGAGAAGAGCTGGCACCCTGCCCTCCTGTAGAGAAACATAGAAGATCATAGGTGTCAAACTTTTTTAAATGGATCATTGTCCCGATGCCAAGCCTGCAAGGCCTGTGATGTTGCTGTGGCTTGCCTGGATATAGAAGGCCTGATTTGCAAATATTTTTCTTTGATTGATGTTGTTTTCCCTTTGACTTCCCAGAAAAGTGAATGAGTAGTAAACATAATAAAGGCACCATAATAAAGTTCCAGGTGAACTTTCAAACTAGTTCAAGAATAATATTATTTAAATAAAATAATTCTGAAATGAGCCTACACTTCCTCTCCTCCAAAGATAGCCAATAGTGCCCCTCTGCATTGTTTCACCTTACTGATTATTATATGGGCCTTCATATTCCCACCCTCACTTTCCATGGCTTGTGGAAGATGTGCTGCACCTACAGCATTTTTCTATAGTAAAATCCAGCACGTTCATCAAGATCTCTTTGGTGCCCAGTTCTTATTAACTGCATCTATCACATATAGAACATTGTGGGGACTGAGATACATCAGCAGAGTTTGCAATCTTGTACAGAACCTCAGAATAACATCTCCATATCTATCTACCAAATCATTTTTGAAGTTTGAGACTCCTAAATCCTATCTCTGTTAGATTTGTCATGTCTGGGGGCTTAGATGTTTGGTATTCCTCTGTTTAGAGTTCCAGAGATGAAAAGTAATTTAAACTCTGATAGTTGAAAAAACTGACTCATTGTATGTGTTATATTTGAGCTGATTCATTGTAGTTTTGTAATGCAGTTTATTTATGTATTCCCTGCCCACATTTTAAAATTCTTTTGTACAAGCCTATTCTTGTAGTGTGACTCAAAAGCATAACCTTCACTGAAATTAAGACTGGTTTTAAGAATAATCAAAGCAAGTGGCTGCTTGTGTTATTGCCTTTTCACGGTCCTGATTCCCAAGCATAAGAACATAAGAACGGCCATACCGGGTCAGACCAAAGGTCCATCTAGCCCAGTATCTGTCTACTGACAGTGGCCAATGCCAGGTGGCCCAGAAGGAGTGAAGCTAACAGGCAATGATCAGGTGATCTCTCTCCTGCCATCCATCTCCATCCTCTGATGAACAGAGGCTAGGGACACCATTCTTTACCCTTCCTGGCTAATAGCCATTTATGGACTTAGCCACCATGAATTTATTCAGTTCCCTTTTAAACATGAGTTGCATGCTCTGCAACTCACAGGCCATGCTAGTTTCTATCAGGCAGTGGATTCAGATGAGAACAGTAAAACACACTCCTTTCTCCAGTTGTTGGACCAGACAGGAAGACCACCAATTTCAGTTCCTTCTCAGTAAAATTGTTCTCTTGAAAAGATTATTCATATGACTAGTAAAGCATTTAACTAAAAATTGATATGGAGAGGCTAAGTGGTACTTCATCAACCATATGCATTGTATTCAAACACGGTTGAATGGAAAGCTGCTGACATATGTTTGATGGAATAGTAAACTTTTGGTAAATTGATGTGGAAGGATCATGGATTATTATGTTGAGGATGTGGGAAATGCCATGGTTTTTGTTTCCAGGAGTTTCAGCTAATCTTATCAGTAGGTTCTCTTTCCCATATTTTAGGACACTGATTTTTCACTGAATATGTGCTTTGTTAAAATGATTGCACTCAGCTTTAGGCACTGGAGCAAATTTTCAATCTGTCTTTAAATAAGCACCTATTTTTGCTCTTGTAGCTTTGTGGGTGCAAATACTTTGACACAACTTTCTTCCTTCAAATATTTGCAGGTGCAGTTAACATCACTTCCAATGTCTAGGCACCTGTTCTTTAGGCTCCGCTAGGTCCTTACATTTCAAAGTAACATTAATTGCACTCTCAAGTAATTGTGGATTCAAAACTTGTGGCAGAGTTTTAAAATTTGGCCTGTCATATACTCCTGTAGCATTAATTGGATATTATGTTGTATACAAGCAACACTGCACTGCTCAAGGTATTGCACATTTACTTTCATGTGAAATATTTTCAGTTTTATGCATAGGTCTGGGAAAAAATTGAACTGACATAGGGTAGCAACTATTTCTCCAGTGTTTCTTATAATACTATTGAGGATTGTTGAGAGTATAGTGTTTCTCAGTCATCAGATAGTGATTTCTCATCCTTCATAGGCAATTAAATACTTGGCCAAAGATATGAACACAGAAGTAAAGAACATTTCCTCCTGCCCTTCTTCAAAATAAACTACATACTGTCAACATATCGTAACCATTGTATAAGCCATTTTTTAAAAAATCATCACAAAGTTGTCTTAAACTGTTTTGTATACAAAATGAGCATTGAGCCAGAAATGTAATTTATTTCAGCAGCTGCGAGTTTTGTGTATCAGCATAGGTTGTTTTCTCTTTGTTCGTAATTGTTGTGAAAGCACTTCTATTATAAGACTTTGATACTAAGTACCGGTACTTATAACTTTTCAGAAGAAAATGATCCCCTCAGCTGAAATATTGTATATGTGCCTGTCCTCAGGCCAAAGGTGAACTTCCCTTGTATGTCAAATTTGGTTTGGTGGTTTTGTTAGCTAATGGTGAGCAAATGTCATTCTGGAATATATTAACAGGAGTGTCGGATGTAAGATACAAGAAGTAACTGTCTGCTCTACTTGTCTCATCTGGAGAACTGTGTCCAGTTTTACACACCAAATTTTATGAAGGATATGAATGAACAACTTTGTTGTGTCACACATAGTGCTTAGATAGTTGGGTGCTGAGTACCTTAGAAATACCTAACATAGATAGATTTGATAGATGGAAAAATATCATCATGTCATAACTGTCAGCAAAGAATGACTTTTTAATTGTGACCACTGAACATATGTTTGATGCCAAGATTTTGAATTGCCATAGCGATTTTTTTATAAATATTGATCATAGTTGCTCCTTGAACTTGAAACATAATGAAGGCTTAAGTTACTTTGAATCTTTTCATTCTAATCTAATTGGAAAGAAGTCCTTCCTTGATTGTTCCATACAGAATCATAAATTTGCTAATGAATAAATAGCAGTTGGATTAAACATAATGCAATATGGCCAAAATTTTAAAAAGTAACTAGAATTGGCATGCTTCAGTATTTGGGTGCCCTATCTGAGATGCTTTAAAGGCTACTGATTTTTGGAGGGTGGAAGCTCAACACCTTATGAAAATGAGGATCCTTTGAGGAGTCCAGTTGGACAGTCAAAATCACTACTCACTTTTGAAAAACTTGGCCTGTGTTTGCAAAAGACAACCACAATACCTTGGAGTTTGTGTGTGTGAATTAATAATAGGATATTCCTCAGGGGTTGATGTAGATAATCACACAAAAAGTGGGCCGTTTATCCAAATAGCATCTGAAAAATTACCGACCATTTATACTGAGTTTTTTCTGGTGAGAAACTGAAATGAAGAGCTGATTGGCACACTGTGCATTTCTCTGTTTGTAAGTGAGCAGTCAGGGCTAGGGAAATTATTACTGATAATGAAGAGGTAGAGTAGATGCAGGTGTAGGAACCTTGACTCAGCAAATTTGGTGAGCCATAAGATAGAGGTGGAGATAGGAGGGGCCCTTGACACTAACATTATAAGACAAGGGTGAAAATGGCTTAAAACTAGCCAACATGGTTAAGAAGATAAATAGTAAAGAGAAAAAAGGCACAATAATAATGAAATGGGAGATTTAGCTACTGCACTGATGGATGTTATAGATAAACTTAAGCTAAATAGATAGGGATGATGTCATTGATGGCTCTAAAATTGCTGAGCTACTGAATTGCTCCTTAAATTCTATAAGAAAAACAGTATTGACAGTTAGGCACATACTTAAGAACTCTTCGAGGCTCCCATTTGTGTATGCACAAAATTGCAAAAGTGGAGAGGAAGTAGAATTCTTTTTATTTATTAAATTTTGATTATATTAAAAAAAGAAAAATACTGATGCAATTTTCCTGAATCCTCTCTCCCACCACTTTCTTTGAATCAGCTTAACTTAAGAGTGACCAGACTCTGAAGGTGAAAATACCTGAGCATTCACTCCAAAAATCCTAGCAGTTGTGCTTAGCACCAAAAAAGAAAAGTCATAAATAGCTGCTGGTAAGTCTATTTTATGTAATATTATTTTTGTCTGATGCCCTACTTTGGCCTCAATATAGGGGTCATCTATTTTCTTTGTGTCAGGCAGTCATATCTTTAGTCATTCTCCTTTTATATCCTTGAGGTTTTCCTACTTGTGTTCTCTTTGACCCTATGCATATGCAAAAATAACTTATAAATGAGTTTGGAAACTCATCCAGTGAACAGGGATAGAAAAACAGCCAACAAATAATCTAATGAACATAATGAAGACTTGCACATGTTATGAATGAAAGCTCAGTGGATCTATTGGAAAGCTAATGGCAGATATAAACATGGTAGAGGGAGAGAGTATTTTGTCATATTTCTGTTCTTTCTACTGACAGATCATGAGGAAGGAAGGCAAGAAACTGACCCATGTAACTATTTATATTTCAGCTTGCTAGTTATAGCTGTGAGTGACTTTAGAAATAGCAGGAGTTCTAGAAATGTTGAAAAGCACAAATAAAATAAATATGGCAGAGGATTATTAGTTAACACCTTTTTCTCCACAGAAGTTTTTTCCACCAAAAAAGTGTTTTCTCAACTATGTATACAGGAATAGCTTCAACCACCACTGACATGCAGCTATGATGAAGTTCTGCAGTACAGAGCAGAGCTTTGGAGAACCGTTCAGAAGAAGTGGGGAATAATGCAATCAGTAGTTAAAACTGTGAGGAGGATTTATATTGGAAAACTATAATTAATAGAAAATGGAATAGAATGGTCATGACACTGGGCTAACATCTCTATTCTTACTCCTCCCCCGTAACCCTCCCCCCCGAAGTAGCATGAAATTGGAATCTCTAACGACTATAAGGTGAAAGAAGGACATTGGGTTTATATCTCATCCAAAGTACCACACTTCCAGAAGCATAGATTCTGGTAGCACCATGCTAAGAAGTGGATTAAGTACTGACTCAAAGGGAAGAGTGACACCTATTGAATAACTAACTGCCTCAAGGAGTGGGTGAGTATTCTTTAAAGGCCTCCTGTCTAAGTATTGACCCAATCCAACTGGACTTAGTTTGAGATCAGACAAGATCGTAACTTGAAGTTGTATAGCTTCAGATTACATGTGAATACCGTATTTCACAGGAACAGCCTAATGCCTTTTTTGTTTTTGTCAGGCAGAATTATACATTATCCAAGAACCTGCAATAGCCTAGGGTTATAAGTGTGAATTATTTTTCTCTTGAATGAATGGCACGCAACCTTAATTATGTAAGTATCTAAATGTTTTCTGAGAACTCCTTGTTGTAAAGTAGGAATTCTTGTCTTCATCATGGTCAAAACACGCTACTCTTTTTAATCCTGCATATCATTTAACTCTGATATTGTATGTCAAGTATTCACATTCAGATTTAGATGGTATCAGTGTTAATAAAGGAGAATGACATTAAGGAAATATATATAATATATGTTAAAATTGCATTGAACTGCCATCCAAGCATTGATTAAAGATTATCTTAATATTTTAATATTATCTTGAAATGCTTTGTGGAACCTTGGACCAGGTTATACTAGGTTGCAGGGAGCTAGGTATAGAATTCACTCAACTCCCATCAAGTTTAGCTGGAGCCACTACAAATACATCAGATGCTGAAAGCATTCAGACCACCTCATTAGATATGCATACACAATATACTTAAGTATTTATAGTTCAGAAAAAGTAATCCTAAATGGACCACAAGAATGGTTAAGCAAATTCATTTTTCAGTTCAAGCAAATACCTGTGGAAAATGTTTGGCTCCATACATGCAGTTCCATAAACTAGAGAAGATCTAAATGAAAATGTTCACTATGAAGAAAGCATGACCTATGAAGACTCTAAAAAAACTGAGTCAGATACTGGACCACTCTAGGGCCACCTACACTATGCAACTGATGCAAAGTTGCTTCAGTGCTGGCTTACCCAGCTGCTAGGGGATTCCCTCAGATTTAGGGGGAACAATGAACAGCATATAAGTCATTGTAGTGGGACTCTGCCATCCCCCATCCCTCCCAGGGCTGACCAGATGGGGGGGAAGCCAGTCCAAATTACCATGGCCCAGTGGTCTGGAAGGGGGCCCGGGACTAGGGTGACCAGATGTCCTGATTTTATAGGGACAGTCCCAATTTTTGGGTCTTTTTCATATATAGGCAACTATTACCCCCCCATCTCCTGTCCCGATTTTTCACATTTGCTGTCAGGTCACTCTACCTGGGGCCCGGCTTCGTCAGCCCTGTTTAGCAGGTCTGCCCTTGCTGGGAGGCCCGAAAAAACATTTTCACCAGGGCCCAAACCCACTCTCAGCGGCCCTGATCCCCCCGTCCTCCCATCGTGTGCTTGGTGCAAGGGGGATGGCCAGGACATCCTCCTACCGTGCTGATTGCTAGTGGCTGTAAAGGCTCATAGAGGCAGCCAGTAAAACTTTGGAGAACCAGCTCAGTGCTGAACTGCCCCAGGATTGAGGAAGCACAAAGTTAACTTAAAGCTACTTTGTACCCTTCTTTCTCAGATGTACACAAAATATTCTTCAGCCGTAGCTGAGACTTTTATTGATCACACTTTATATTAAGGGCCTATTTATAGTTTATGAAAGGTGAACAAAAGATTAATCAATTCTTAAAGATTGTTTTAGAGCCCAACAGGCCAAAAGATCACTTATATACATGGCTTATAATTATCTATAACTCACACTCACCATGTCTGTAACATGTTTATAACATCTGTTTATAAAACTACCCTTAATATAAAGTGTGGCCTATCTATTCTATTTAATATCTGACTGGTGATAATAAAGGCAGAAAATTATTATTTAAGGGGGCTGGACAATAGTTTTGCTTATAAATACATATTCACATGATTTGATCCAGAGCTATTATAGTATTTTGAATAGGTATTGAGAACAGTAACAAATAACCCACACAAAAATGCAACACTTCTTGATAACAGTGATGTATTTGGAGCTGGTATTGTGTTTGCATATTGAGAAAATAGCTCATATGTTATTCTTTATGTAGTGTTATGTGGAGTTTGCATATTATTCTTAGTGAATTCATACTGTCACCAGAATGACCCACAAAACATTACAGGGAATGCTTGGCAGTGCATATTAATAGTGGTACTGTGTACTAGCCAGCTTTCAAATGTGTTTTGCCTATACTCTAGATGAAATTCATACTAACTTGTATTGCTTGTGTGATGTGTTACTTTTATGAAGCTATTCCACTGATAAAATGCTATTCAATTTAATGAAATTTTATGGATTAGCATTGTAATAGCTATAGAACATGAAATTTATGATTAAAAAACTAGTATGAAAAGTGGTAATTAGCATATTTTGAAGCAACCAATGTCTAACAAAAGGTCAGCCTGCTTAAAGTGATTGGTGTATACTTGAGCTAATGATCTGAAAGATCTCATTAAAAAGCTATTTATTAAAGTTTAAATAGAATAATAAAAAAGCATCTAGGACTGCCAAATATATCTTTCATTCTTAACTAAAAAGAAAGCAACTTAACAACATATAGTTGTTTTATTCTGAAACTAATTTATTTACAGTTAACCTTTCTAAGAGGCTTTACAATGAAAACATTGACATAGCTTTATGCCAGTGTGAATAGTGCCTCTATCATAAAGATTTTTGTCTCTTCGTAGCTACAGGTGGCAGTCTGATTTAGAAACCCAATAGATATTAATTACCTTCAGGATATGAGATGAACAGAAGAGGGGATTGACTTGACTAGCCTGTTATACTCCATTTCTTTTGTCTAATATAGGACTCTATTTCTTTTCTTCACAAAAAAAATCTACAGTAATATTAGAGATCTGCTGATAGTGGAAATATCACAGTAGGCAGCCACCTGCAGTCAATACTGACATGACCTGCTTCTCACAGGTATCAGATTAACTAATTACCGTTAAAAAGTTCAGATCAGATGTTTTCTACCTGCATTTCTTTCTTTACCAGTAAATGCAGCTGTTGGGGCACAGTTTTAGCAGGAAATTAACAAAATAATTAGCAAATATTAGCAAAACTAAAAAAAAAAATCATCTTACCTCTGCTCATACAGTGCTTGAGCCTGTCAATAGTTTGTACCACTTGTGTTACAGCAGGCTAGGGAATAAATTAAAATCTGGTGAGAAGAAACCGACAAAATACCATCATGTGAAAATAATTAAAATGTGAGGATAACTAAAACCCCGCAAGTATGTACAGCATCTCTACCTCCTGCTGTGCTATTTCAATAGCTCGGATGGAAAACATGAGTTTGCACAAAACACATACCTCAGCCAAAATATTGTAAGTGACTGAAAGCAACAAGAATAGCAAAGAAGGCTACTGGCTTGAATCTAGCCCTTGTTATTCAGAAATTGAATGTATTGCCACTTGACAGCTGTTAGTATGCCCATGTGAAAAGACTTGAGACAGAGTCTCAATGCATTTCATATTGGACAAGTGCCCAAATTAAAAAAGTTGTCATCAAACATGGCCATCCTGAGCACTCTTATTGGGAATCTCAAAGGAGAGAACAAAGGGAATAAAGAGGTCTATCCAAATCAGGGTTAACTGGGACCATATTTGCAGGGCTTTTATTGCTGCTTGCCATGATGGGCCTTTTCTACTAATAGATAATGGTGCTTTCATATCAGGAGGATAGATGCCTTAACCTTGGACACATTTATTTTCATCTGTAAAATGACAATAAGTGCAGATCCCAAGCTCTGAGCACTTTCACATACACTGTCACAGCTGGGTCTGGGGAAGCCATACCTAGTGGTTAGAACCTGAGTCCACAATCATGAAACAGCAGTCATGAGTCAGCTGGGTCAGGATAATGGGAGATCAGAAGCAGGAGATAAACTTGAGATCAAAACCACAAGCTGGAAGCCAGAGTCTGGTGAGTTCAGGATACCAGGAGGCTACAGGCAGGAGCCAAACTGGAGATAAGAACCATGAATAAGATGCCTGGAGTCACGCTGGCATCAAGGTACCAGGAAATCAAGCCAGGGAACCAGGAATCACCCAGTCCAGCGAGGAGCCCAGTTGTTTGGATAGATTCCTGTTCCTTCTGCCTGCTTTTGTAGGGCCAGTGGACCACTCAGCTGCTCTGGGACTCTGCCAATAGGACCTCAGGGAAAGAGCCTCAAACTGGGACTGAGCTTCATGGGTCCTAAGTAAGCAGTTGTCAGCAGGTTGCCAGGTGGAGGGTGGAGTATGTGGACCTGGATTCAAGAGCCATGGATCATGACATTACCCCCTCTCCTAGAAGTGCCCTGTGAGTGACATGGGTCCAAGTTTCTCAAGGTGTCTCCTATGGAAGGCCCGCAGGAGCACGAACATTTTCAGCTGGCTCCCAATTGTATTCCTGCAGGCTGTAACCTTCCCAGTCAATTATGTACCATAATTTGCCCCCACCCCCAGTCCCTTGATCTTAGAATCAAGGACTTCATGGACTACTTATTCTTACTGACCTTGTACTTGCCCTGGTGAGAGATGTGATTGGGCAGTACGGGGAAATGTGCTCTCAGCATAGGCTTTTAGAAATGAAACATGGAATATGGGGTGGACTCTAAGAGCTCAAGGGAGCTGGAGCTTTAAATTGACTGGGCTGATTTGTCACTGAATCCAGTACAGGCAAAGGAACCAGTAGTTTAGTTTCCAAGAAGGTCTGTCCTTGCAGAGATGTTCTGTAGAAAGCCATACCTTTTGTCCTACTGAGTAGATAGACCTTGTTGTCTATGCTTGTCTGCATACTTTTCTTAGCCCCCTTTGCATTCTCAAGGTTTCCCATTCTCATTTTCTTTCTTGATGTTTTTAAAAATATATGAAATTGGCATTTTTAATTTAATTTTCATTGGGCAATCAGAGACTAATAATAAGCTTTTCCTTATTAAGAAAAGTTTTAAATACCAGGTTAAGTATTCTTTGCTTATTCTTAAAAACTCAGCAAATCCATCCAGCAGTAGGATGTGTCTCCTTTAATGAGAATCAAGCATCTAAATCCTCACACTCTGCTTTGGAAATTACACCCTTCCAATCAAACAATCTACCTAATATTGTGATAATTTATTAGGTTTTTTCAAAAGAAACCAAGAGTATGATTTAGCTTGTCACATTATATTCAACAAATAGTATATTTTGGGATCAGAGTACACTGACTTCGAAGCTTGTCCTTTTTTGGTATAAATGAGCAATCCTATATTTTTCTCTTTTACAATAAAAGCTGCAGAAGTTTAGCCAACAAGAAAATATTTCCATGCTGACCTGTTTATGGACATCTTTCCAGAAGCATTTGATTTTAAAACTGCTAAACTCATTATCATTTTTTTTAAGGTGGATCAAAACCAAGGTCTCCAAAAATATAACTACTGCTCTCTTATTGCCTGTTTACCAGGGCATTAGTGAGTCTGAGATGAACTCCTCCTAGGTATCACAGCCAGTCTGGAGATAATCCGAGCCACATGTCCTTTGATATCTTCTTAAATGGAGAAGCCAAATTTGGAATTTGCTCTGAAAATATGTCTGGGACTTGAGTATTTTCAGAGCTACTTAGAACATTAACTTGTGGCATGTTTACTGCCATATGGGAAACATAGCATAACTCCCAAAGTAATAAAATGATGAATGAATTACACACGTCCCCTTGGCCATTAAGTGGGCTTTCAAATATTCTAATCTTGCTAGACAAAATTACATTGTTTTTGTCATACCACTAGTACAAATCTCCTTTTCAAATTCATTCATTTTCTTCAGGAATTTCTTGCTCTTCATACCTTTTTGTCTTCTTTGCCAGTTGACTGATTTAAGGTTTAAATAGTTTGGTTTAATTCTAAGCCATAATTTACTCTCTCACTGTCCTCAGTTTTAGCAATTTTCATCACATACTGGTAAAGCTTGAGGCATCCAGGAACGTATTCACTCACAGTCTCGGTATTTGGTAAAAGATCTACATCTTTCCTTTCATTTTTTCATTGCTTAGGTATGTGTGACCATTCTTCACATAGCTGTTATTGTGTAACAATACACTTATTCTTTATATATTTAATGTCAAACTAATCCAATAAAGTATTGGAAGAAAAGAAAAAAACAATGTTTATATGAGTGTTTTATGCATAAGGATTGCAGGATTAGGTCTAATGGGTCTGGTTTATTGTGTTAATGGACAAATTGTCTCTGGCCCTTAAAGGTAAATAGTAAGACTGTAGTATTAGTGTCCTATGCCTGTTTAATTCCAGTTCACAGCAATGCAGGCCCTGCAATTCTTTCACATTAACTGCTTTTCTGTTCAGAGGAGGCCTTCTCTCCGTAAATTTGTTGCCAAAACTAAAACTCAGTTCTACTTGAAGGAGAATAACAGTTTACACTTTGAATATGTTTCATTATAAACCAGAGGGAAGGGATGTTACAAGATAAAGTAAATGAGGTATGTGTGTGTGAGAATTAAACAAGTCTCTTCTCTGCTCTGTAATGGTAACACAATATTATATCACAGCTGTAAAAATAAGGGTTACCACATTATTCCAATAAAACTATTGGAAAATGAAAACTTCCAGGTTTCCTGAGTAAAATAATAGCAGTGTACAGATTCTAACTATTTTGAACAGAACCTTCCCCAGTGGTTAACTAAGACTAATAATCACATTAAAGTAGACATCTTCATATATTTGTTATTTAATGAGATATTTATATTACTCTTAGTTGAACCAATGTGGAAGTTCTTAATAAACATATTTAGAAATGGCATTTTACCCTTACCCAGGCAATACAATGATTTTCTCCTAACCTTGCCCAACTGCTGACCAGACAGAGGCCTTCTTAGCTAAAAAGCCAAATAGAAATGTGTGTCTTAGCCAAACCCATTGGGTCTATTGCCCACCCATAGGAGTTAAAATCTGAGGTTACACAGCATTCTGGATGATCACAGCTGCTGTGGTGGTAGATCAAAAAGACATTTACCCTCTCAATCTATAACCAGCTGAAATTCAAAGTTGGAGTCTACCATAAAGAAAAAAAGGAAATTTCATATAAGTAAAACTAATATGCTGAGATATGCATTTTAATGGAATGATGGATTTGTCTAGAGTGGTCCATTTGTCACTATACTGTATAATTACATCATTCAGGGCTTCATAGTAATAAATGGAGACAGAATTCAGAAAAACCTCTAGGGCCTCTGCCAATCTGCCCTGGAGGAAAATTCCTTCCCGACCCCAAATATGGCGATCAGTTAAACCCTGAGCATATGGGCAAGACTCACCAGCCAAACACTCAGGAAAGAATTCTCTGTAGTAACTCAGATCCCATCCCATCCAACATCCCATCACAGACCACTGGGCATACTTACTTGCTGATAATCAAAGATCAATTGCCAAATTAATTGCCAAAATTAGGCTATCCCATCATACCATCCCCTCCATAAACTTATTAAGCTTAGTCTTAAAGCCAGATATGTCTTTTGCCCCCACTACTCCCCTTGGAAGGTTGTTCCAGAACTTCACTCCTCTAATGGTTAGAAACCTTCATCTAATTTCAAGTCTAAACTTCCTAGTGTCCAGTTGATATCCATTTGTTCTTGTGTCCACGTTGATACTGAGTTCAAAGAATTCCTCTCGCTCCCTAATATTTATCCCTCTGATATATTTATAAAGAGCAATCATATCCCCCCTCAGCCTTCTTTTGGTTAGGCTAAACAAGCCAAGCTCTTTGAGTATCCTTTCATAAGACAAGTTTTCCATTCCTCGGATCATCCTAGTAACCTGTCTCTGAACCTGTTCCAGTTTGAATTCATCCTTCTTAAACATGGGAGACCAGAACTGCACACAGTATTCCAGATGAGGTCTCACCAGTGCCTTGTATAACGGTACTAATACCTCCTTATCTTTGCTGGAAATACCTCGCCTGATGCATCCTAAAACTGCTTTAGCTTTTTTAACGGCCATATCACATTGGCGGCTCATAGTCATCCTGTGATCAACCAATACTCTGAGGTCCTTCTCTTCCTCCATTACCTCCAACTGATGTGTCCCCAATTTACAACTAAAATTCTTGTTATTAAGCCTAAATGCATGACCTGGCACTTTTCATTATTAAATTGCATCCTATTACTATTACTCCAGCTTACAAGGTCATCCAGATCTTCCTGTATGATATCCCGGTCCTTCTTAGTGTTAGCAATACCCCCCAGCTTTTTGTCACCTGCAAACTTTATTAGCACATTCCCACTTTTTGTGCCAAGGTCAGTAATAAACAGATTATATAAGATTGGTCCCAAAACTCATCCCTGAGGAACTCCTCTAGTAAACTCCTTCCAACCTAAGTTCATTTTTCAGCATGACCTGTTGTAGTCTCCCCTTTAACCAGTTCCTTATCCACCTTTCAATTTTCATATTGATCCCCATCTTTTCCAATGTAACTAATAATTCCCCATGTGGAACCATATAAAATGCCTTACTGAAATCCAGGTAAATTAGATCCACTGCGTTTCCTTTGTCTAAAAAATCTGTTATTTTCTCAAAGAAGGAGATCAGGTTGGTTTGGCACGATCTACCTTTTGTAAAACCATGTTGTATTTTGTCTCAATTACCACTGACCTCAAAGTCCTTAACTACTTTCTCCTTCAAAATTTTTTCCAAGACCTTACATACTACAGATGTCAAACTAACAGGCCTATAGTTACTCGGATCTCTTTTTTTCCCTTCCTTAAAATAGGAACTATGTTAGCAATTCTCCAGTCAAACGGTACAATTCCTGAGTTTACTGCTTCATTAAAAATTCTTGCTAACGGGCTTGCAATTTCATGTGCCAGTTCCTTTAATATTATCCTTAATCAGGCAATACAATGATTTTCTCCTAACCTTGCCCAACAGAGAATTGTGTGAATTAATAGTTCTATGTGAGAGTGTAAGAGATTACATTTTATGTCAAACTTAATATTTTGCAACGAAGCCAAAGCCAAGACACATGTCTCCATTGTAGCAGAGGTCTGTTACAGAGAGTAATTTTCCACAAGCATGCCTGTGAGTCTTTAGGTGTCTTCTAAGAAACCACAAGAGGGGATAGGGTTTTGATTTTCTGTAACTTAAATATAGGGGTAGGTCAATCAAATTAGAACTTGAAATTCTGTGGAAACATTACCTCATCTAAATCTCAACTGTATTGCCATATATAACATGACATTGCATAGCCCAGAAAAGCTTATACACTGGAGACTATCCCTGGAATGTGAGTCAGACTGTCAATTCTTTGAGGAAGCACTAAACTTTCTCCCCAAGTTGTATAGGTAGGCTTCTCTAACGGCACTTCCATTATCTCTCCGGAGAGTTGTGTTTTGGAGATGATCTCATGGAAGGATGCAATCTTCTGACATGGTGTCAAGACCTAACGTGGTATCAAAATTAATATGGTCACATCTCATTTTGATTAACACCTAAAGCCACCATTTAAAATCTTCCAAGTCTGAGGTCACAAGAGTTTGGGTTTATTCATAATGGAACTGTCATAAGTGCTCTTGGCCTCCCATCCTAACCAGTTTTTAAGCCTTCGTTAAATCACTTTTTTTAAAACCAAAGCCAAGGCTAAGATCATACTTTCTTATATGTAGCTTGGCAAGATGTCTTCTCATACAGTCTGAAGGCACACAGCTCGTTGTAAGAGTTTATTTGGCACCTAAAGTTAAGTAGAAACAGGTCCCAGAGCTGGGTCCCACAATTAATCAATATTCTCATATCACATGAGAATACAAAAGAGGTTTTCAGGAAAGAATTTAGCTGACATCTACAACAGCTGGCAGAGTACAAATTTTTCATTTTGAATAATCTGTCTGGTATAGTCAGCATTTTATTTTGTATCAAATGCCTCATTATTGTCCCATACTGGTAAGCATCAGTAGGATCAGTGTCCAATTCCAAGGCCCATTTCTTTTTTGACTCAGAGTGATGCTTATGGATTGACCCACATAATATAATAACAGTTCTTTGCATGTCTTCAAAGTGTAATGGAGTGAACACAAAGGGGGAGATTGCAGAAATGCAGGTACCAAACTGCTTTGACAATAGAGAATTAATTGGAAAATTTTAAAGCAATTGTTTAGAATTATACTTCTACCATCTTAGATATGGACATAGTGCCAGTTACAATAGTACCTACCAACATTTCCCAATTGCTGATATGAGTCTGGCATGAGTAAGTCTGTTAAGGCCTTGGGTACTCTAGATATCTACTCCTTATCTTAACAGTGATCTGCTCTGTTGGGGCCCAGTGGACCACTGCTGCCCGCCTCCCATTCAGTTGTGTGAATAGGGACATGAATGGCTGGTGGCTACAGTGGATTTGGGCTACTCCAAACCAAACTCCAATGTTGCAATCACAGGGCCATGAGCTATAATTCACATAACTGAATTGAAGAGAGACAATTCTTTTGTTTATGCTGTCTGAGGTCTTGGTGTAGTAAAACTAGCAGTTAGAAGAAATTGGTGGGGGCCACTAACCTAGATGGATAGTGTTTAATCAATTGCCTAAGAATTTTTCACTAAATGCAAAATTCTCCAATGAGCTCCCCATGGCAGATTTAATCTCTGTTGTTGTGCTCTTTCTACATGCACATATCTTCCACTGATGTCAATGTGAGATCTGTTCATATAGAAAGCACAACATTTCAAAAGGGAGATTAACCACATAGACCTGAAAGAAGAGTTTTGTCCTTGGTCACAGTTCTGTGAAACTGGGCCAAATGTCTCTGCTCATTTACACAAGCCTCATTAAAGTCAAGCTGGTTGCACCGGTATAAGAAGTGAACAGATCAATAACCCAGGCAAGTATTTTTATGCAATGTCTGGCAAATAGTTTTACCATTGACCACAAAGATGTATCAAATGTTCTTCAGCAATTTGATTATCAGAGACTATAGGTGACATTCCAGGAGAGGATGGACTGGTAAAAATTTCTGTTCCATCTGCATTCATTTTCTATAGTCTTAATGTCTCCATGAGACTGGTAACTTCACCTTTAAACAACAAAATCTGAAATGGAGTATAAAATAGTTTATAATTACTGGATCCAATGTAAAGCATGACTAAATCACCATCAACCATTAACTGTAAAATGCGCTATCTGTGACAAAATTTAATTATGATATAATGAAGCAAAGAACAACCATGTTCTCATCCAAATGACATGCATCCAGACTGGAAGATCAGAACTATAAACAGAGACACAGAGGACAGCAGATTTCAACAATTATTTTTAGGCAAGTTTCATATTTGTTCTGTTTAAACCAAATTACCCCCTCCCCACTTCCCCATGAGCGCACACACAAAAAAATCAGAACTTGCCTAAAAAGAGCTGTGAAAATCTACTGAGCCCTGTCTGTGTTTCAGGTTGCCTTTTTGATCTTCTTTTTTGGTACGATACATCAGGCTGTGTTTGTTAATGGAATTAGTGTTAAAATGGCAATTCCCCAAGGTTACATGATTGCCAAATTTACATCAATGAAGATTCTGAAACATTTCCATGCATGTTTACTTTGTAATTTTCTTGTTTAACTTACATATTATGATTAGTTAGATAAATTTGTCCATAGTCTTCTAAGGCAGTAGGAAAAAGCATTGTTGTTTTCCTTAAAGCCTTGAAGTGAAGAATTGGATATGGTGAAAACAAGATATCTGAAAGATAAATAAAACCAACAACACACCTTTCATTCTGGAGCCCTTATGTAAATTGTTCACAGGCAATAAATTGCCTGGTCCTCACATTTCAAAAACTTGCTCAAAAACTGTCACCTTGACAGCCAGTAAACCTTGATATCAATCAGTAAGCCTTCATGCGTAATGCCCAGTTCATTGTGCATCACTGAAGAGCTGCTACTTTTTAATGAATACCCTGAGTTACCATTCCTTCTAGCTCATACTGGTACAGGGTTTCAGTTCACCATAAGAACCTGATTCCATACCTATTGAAATCAGTGGGTCCCTTTTCATTGACTTCAATGGGCATTGAATTAGCCCTTAATTAGTTTCAAGATTTACCTACTGTGACCGTAGGCACCCCTGTATTCATACCCTACTGTGACAGGGTGCTAAGCAGAAAACTGCTTAGCCAACCCTCTGTCACTCCAGCTCCAATTAAGGGAGGTGAATTGGAGCTGGGCAGGGCTGTCCAGAGAATTCAGGGGGCCTGAGGCAAAGCGGGGGAGCTGCGGTGCTTGTACTCACTCGGAGGTGGTCGGGGTCTTCAGCAGCATTTCGGCAGTGGGGGCCCTTCAGTTGCTCTGTGTCTTTGGCGGCATTAAAAGGCCCTCTGTTGCTGAAATGCACCGAAGACCTGGAGTGACTGAAGGGGCCCCCCACCACCTAAATGCTGCCAAAGACATGGACCACCACAGGGCTAGGGCTCATGGGGCCCCCTGCAGGGCCCAGGGCCTGAGGCCTGGGGCAAATTGTGCCACTTGTCCGCCCCTCCCCCAGGTGACCCTGGAGCTGAGTAGACCACCTGGCCCTGACTGAGGAAGCTTGAACAGTTGCTGCCTCATCAGGCTGGGGCTGGATAAGAGCCCCCAGGGAAGGAAGCTGAGGGGAAGCTGGAAAAAGGAAGCTGCAGTAGAGGAAAGGCAGTGAGGGGAAGCAGAGAGAGATAGCTTCCCCCCTCTCTCCTGCCAGTGGACTGCAAGAAGGGGATTACTTGTATGGTGGAAAGGTGGTGGGAGCACAGCCTGTAAATAAAAGCACCAGGTGGGCACTACACCAAAAGGTCTCTGTGCGACCTTCTCAGCCCAGCGGTGGCAGGGGCTAGGAGGGCCTTGCAGGGACACTACTATACCTACATATAAGATATTAGTATAAAATGTGCCTTGTGAGGTCTCATTTGAAAACTAATAACACACTGATTATTGATATCATTGTAAATGTGCATGTTAACATTATATGGTAAATTATTAATTCTATCTGTATTATCTTATTAGAATGTGTTTAAGACCAGACAGCCTAGTCTAGGTAAAGGTGATAGACAAAGGAATGTGAATTTACTTCAATTTACATATTAGCAGAAAAAGCCATTCAGCTAATCCAGCAAGGGTTATCCTGGTCTTGAACGCAAGAGACAGAAAATTAACATGACCAGCAACCCAGAGGCACCCATGAGACTGAATACCCAGGAGACATTCCTTACTTGTAAGACAAAAACAATCCTTTCAGCATCTAAGGAGCACAGAGAAAGACTCCATCTTTATCTTTCACCTTAGGAGACAAAGGAATCAAGTGACTGGACCTCTGTGATGGATTCTGGGACAGATTGCCCGTAAAATCTGGAAAGGAGACTAGGGGTAAGAGAAACTATCTTGAACAAAAACTGTATCTTGCTAGATTAAGTTTTAGTCTTTAGATGCATGTGTTCAGTTTTATTTGTTTGTAACCATTTCTACTTTTATCCCTGCTACTTGGTATCACTTAACCTATGTCCTTTTGTTTAAAAAAACCTTTTTTTTTTTACTATAAACAAGCTCTGTGCTGTGCTTGAAGGGAAGGGAGTATTAACGTGAATTAAGTTAATAAACTGTGATATACTGACTCTTGAAAAGAGCAGCAAACGTAATATCTTTCTGTGCATTAATAGTGATAGGAGCTATACATTGCAAAGAAACGTCTCTGAGGAGCTCAGGATCTGTAGTTGTCTGATTGCTATCTGTGAGGCAAGGGAGAGCCTTGAGGAATTTGTCAGTGAGGCAGACAGGAAGGTGTGGCAGGGAGCTGACACAATCTAATCTCCAGCAAAGCTTACTCCTGCTGAGACAGAAGGGTAACAAAGTGGTTCACAACTCTGGACATCCCCAGTAGCATGTTACACCTACCCACCCACACAATAAATTATCTAGAATTTTAGAGAGAGTATCTGACTTCACTTCAGGATTGTACTGTTTGTTGCCAGTTGCATGTCAATAGCCATGTAGATCCTAATGCAGCTAGACTATAAGTGCTTGTTTCTGCTGTGTGTTTCTCAAGAGCTGAATAGGTACTCATTTGGGGTGCAGTCTTGGAAGCCTTTTGGAGAAGGTAATTTCTTCTTCAATAGGAAAAGTAGATCAAAGATAAACTAATAACAGAGTATATCCAGCCACATTCGTTTTTTCATCTGGTTCGATGATATCAAAATATATAATAAACACCTGGCTTTCCATATCTTTAAACCCTTAATATTGACAGCCATGAGGATCAGTGTTTAGGCAATTTTATGGGATTTCATGCATTTTATTTCTTCTGTGTCAATGAGGAGCAAAGCGTTTGGATCTTTCCCTTTCTATCTTTGGTCTCACAATTTCAGGTACAAGAGTGATCTTTCCAAAAATCCTTAAGTCACTTTGGAAAATGGGACTTAGGGTTTGTCTACACAGTGCAGAGGCACACCTGAGAGATCTGATTGGTAGAGTGCTCTAACATGCTGTGCTCTAACTGCCCCACATAGACCCTGTCAGTGTGCTTTAGTTTGCATTAACATAATTTCAAACAGGACTACATTAAAGTGCACTAGGTTCCTTTCAGAGAATGCTGGCAGGATCCGAACAGAGCACTAGGATGTAGATAAGCCCAGAGTCACTTGAGAGCTTAAGGGTGAAATCCTGGCCTATTACCGTCAATGAGAGTCTTGCCGTTGACTTCAATAGAGCAAGGATTTCATTCTTAAGTGTATGTCTTCACTGTAAGTAAAGATATGCTTGCAACACAGGTAAGCATACCCAGGTTAGCATTAATCTAGCTAGCATGGGTAGCAATAGTAGCAAAGATGTGGCTTCAGCATGGGCTTAAAGCCTGTACCTGGAGTCTCCAGCAGTCTTGTGCTTGGGTGATGAGCCGGCCCGTGCTGCCATGTCTTCACTGCTAGTGTTACCTGGGCTAGCTACCTTAAAGCTAGTATGGGCACCTGTCTGTGCTACGAATGCGCCTTCATTTTGCACTGAACACACACATACTGTCACTGAAAGTGGGACTTAAGCTTCTGAAATACTTAGAAGCTTTGGAAAATGTTATCCCTGTCATTTGTTTTTATTTGTTTTTGTGTTTTGTTTCCTCTTAAAATGTTGGCAATACTGAGAATGTCTTGTGAACAGATTTATTTGAAGTATTCAGACTTTATAGACCATCTCACATGCCATCCCTGAGGAAATCCCAAAAAGGATACCAATTTCCATACTAATTGAGGAATGTAGCCTCTCCCACAAGATGTGTCTCAAGCCTCCTCCCTAGTGCTTTTTTCCTGAAGTGGCTTTTCCCTTCTTTTTCCATGGGTTGAGTCTGTTCTTATAATTGGGCCTACAAATTTACCCTAATTGAGAGTTCAACTGGAATAAGTAAGTAAAAGTCCATAAAGTGTTACAATAGCCTGTAACAATAAATGTTGATGGGGAAAGATATGAAAAGGAGACAGGAAGACTGAATTAGGCCTACTGATATAACCTGGAATGTGAGACTTTGTCACACACACACACACACACACACACACACACACACACACACACACACACACACACACACACACACACATCCTTATTCTTTTCCTTTCCCACCTTTTTCTTTTTCCTCTTCTTTTTCTTCTGTCTAATAAGAATCTGGCTTAACTGGCCAAGCTTGTATTTTGCAACACTGCTATAAGCCTGTGACCAGAAAGACAGATCAATGCAATGCCCTAAATAGCCAATGTCTCAAAGTGGCTGATCAGACCATGTGTCATGTCTATGTTTGTCCAGCAGTGAGGCTGTAAGTGAGTCAACACTAGAGAGAGAAGCTGCATTTTATATCTTTGCTGATCGTTTCTCTTTCCGTGTGTGTGTGTGTGTGTGTGTGTGTGTGTGTGTGTGTGTGTGTGTGTGTGTGTGTGTGTGTGTGTGTTTGTCTTGTTTTCTAGGAAATGGAATCAGATTTTAACAGCAGCAAGCGCCCATTTCAATTAACTTATTCTCTTTTCTCCAAAAGTCTATAAGACTATTAAGTAAGGGGTTTTAACTTTCTCTAGCTAAAGGAAACGAGAACAAGGAATGTTGTTAAAATGAAAGTCTTACTTAATACTTGACATTTCAAATGCTTTAACTGTTTTTCCATCTTTCCCATATCTGTAATAAAAGGTTAAAAAGATGTTTAATCATGTGTTTGCAATGATACTTTGCAAGCTTAGGTCTCTGAATAGCAAGCCCTCACCACTGTTTAATGTTGGACAGTAACAGGGTTATGTTAACACCATTGACTCTTTGAGCCCATATATAAATTAGTACAATTCCTGGGTTCTTTTTTCTGATGCCTGCTGACTCCACCCAAGGTGATACCTCACTGTGCCCAAGACACACGAGGTGCTATCCCTTGGGAAAATGAACTATGCTGCTAATGGGCAAGTGGTATAAAGCACTGCACACAAAAAACAATAAAGTACAGCAACACAAATCCCACACAGAATGACACACCGAAAAATAATGATTTTACAAGAGGGATCTTAATGAAAGCAAAAATACAGGATTTGGGGAAGAAAAGGTTGAAGGTTAACTAATAAATACTAAACATTAATCAACCAATTCCTCATCTGCCAACACTGACAGCTCTTCCCTTTGTTTCTGAGTATGAATTTGCTCCACTGAAGTAAATGAAGAAAAGCTTTTTACCCTATAAGCTAGCAGAAATATACTTGCCTCTTCTTATCATCATAAATCAAGTTCTGACTGCATGACTAAGATTTAAATTTATAATAGTCACAGAAACTATTTTAAAGTAAACTATATACGCAATTTCTTGTGATTAATGATAACCTCTTCCTGATAAAAGTCTAGTGACGTGCAATTTTTAAGAAATTTTGAAACAGCCTTAAGAAGAATGGAATGATTCCTTAAGTCTGACAGGCAAATACACGGGTTATTCAGTCTCTGAAAATCCCCTTATGTGCAAAATCAAACCACATCACTGAGTTTTTTAAAAAAGAAGTTGTAATCTGGTTTTGTTCAAACCATGAATAGTCTCCCCTACCTGTCTCCAAAGCTGAGCCACTGAATTTCTGCTCACAGAGCTCTTTCTACCTCTGTAAAGAAGAGTAAGCCACCTGATGCCTCTCTACAAAGAGAGTTGCATTTCTTCAGTTTTATTCCCATTGGAATGGTATGTCATACATACCTGTGATGATAGCTTTGGCTGCATCATGCATAAGTCATGAATGTTGCTGATGGAGAGGAAATTTCAACGATACTTTCAAATATATATGAACTTTAACAATAACCTTAAGTTAAACAGGGTCCTGCTTGGTCAGTGCTTGTGTAAAGGACCACAAAAAGAAATCCAGGTGTTATAGGAAGTGGAGTTGTATTTGTCACTCTTCTATCAGTCAGAATCAATGTTTCAACATGGTGTTGGCAGGTAGTGCGGTATTGCAGGTCTTTCATATGAAATGCAGAAATAAGATACTAACCGCTTGTGATCATTAGAAGGTCCAGTGATACTTTTTGCAACAATACAAATATTAACCCCAATGTTTGGGCCAAATTCCAACCTGGATAATTTGGCCCAGATCCTCAAAGGTAACTTGTGCCTAACTCCTATAATTAAGTACCTAAACACATTTGAGGATCTTGACCATTCTGCCTACTTGAAATTTTCTCTCTAGTATCAATAAGATAAAGTATTTGTGTCCCTTCTCTTTCTCTCTATATCTCCCACAAAATATGGTGTTTGTTGCTTACTTCCACCCTAGATGTAGCAGTATTTCAGCTGTGAAATTAAGAGTCTTCAAGACGAACAGTGCCTATAATAAATGTAAGTAATTATTCATCTTTATTTGTTTGTGGCTTTAAAATTGGCATAAACATAAGATACTATACACTTGAGTTTACTTGGAAAACAACGAGACTAGACTTTCATTCCACTTCTTTAGAGTTAAGTATCAGAAGGGTAGCCGTGTTAGTCTGGATCTGTAAACAGCAACAAAGAGTCCTGTGCCACCTTTTAGCTGCGTCTGACGAAGTGGGTATTCACTCACGAAAACTCATGCTCCAATACATCTGTTAGTCTATAAGGTGCCACAGGACTCTTTGTTGCTTTTCATTAGAGTTATAGGTAGCCTATGTATATCAGCACAGCTGAATTAGTAGCACTCACACTGACAGGATTTAAGTTTTCATTTTTTTATCTCCAGGGGGAAACATAAACAAGAGAATATTTTTTTCCCATTTTTCAGTTTGTTAGATCCCAAATTTCTACCTGCTCATACTGATACCTTTCCAGGGGCTAGATGGGAGTGATTTAATCACGTCTTTCAGAAGAAATACTGAGCTCATTAGAATTCAGTGGCCCAGTAGACCAGACCCAGTCACTGTTGGGCTCACACCTAAAAGTTCTCTCATTGTTTCTCTATTTAAGCTTGCTAAACTGCTTCAGCCAATGCACCCAACCACTTCTTTGGATGTTTACTTCTACATGGGATTTCAAAAGAATGACTCTCTGTGATGGTCTTTCTGTTGGTCTTTAAGTCCTAGTAAAGTTCCAATGGCTCTGGAAATGGGAATTATTATTTCTCTGTAGGAGAAAAAAGCACCACTTCTAGCCTGATAATCAATTTGTTTTCTTCCAGTTTCTAACCAGCTGATCCCAGCTAAAGCTTTTTGATAAAGTGATGGCTTAGTAATTCTTAGGTAGTTTTGGGAAAAATGAGGTACTGTATGTGACAAGCTTCAGTTAGGCTCTGAGTACTGAGGCTGCTGTGGTTACATTTTGTAAAAGCTTTCTTCCTAAAATGATAGGATGAAATTCACCTCTATGCAGAGGGGCAACACAAAGTCTAGCAATATCACTTCAGTCCCACTAACGCCTCAAAAATAGGACCAAAGTGCACTATAAGTAATTCATAAGATCTGTGCCAGCCTGGTACATAGGTATGAATTTAATATATAGTTGGCAATGCCTTCAATGGTACAGAGATACTTTTAAATGAATTTAGTATTCATAAATAGTGCAGCTTGAAGGCCAAAGCTTATTCAGTCTTAACTCTCTCTGCTGAGGATTGTTGTATTAATTAATTTAGATTAAATATAGGGGCCAAAAAAGTGCTAACTGTCCACCATTAAACAGTGTTGAACATGGTTTGGGGTCTGTTATACAAAGACCCAAGCCTGCTTAGTACTATGGCACAAACACAATTAAAAATCCTTTTAATCTTTAAAGATACAGAAAGGAAGGAAAACAGTTAAAGTATTTGAAAGGTAAAGTATTAAATAAGGCTTTTGTTTTACCATCCCTTGTTCCCCTTCCCTTTAGCTGGAGAGTTTTTAGAAGGAAACTCCCCCTCATCTGACAGTCTCTTAGATGGTATCAAAGTTTGTATTAACGGTCTTTTGGGGACAAGAGAACTTAGCTGAGGTGGGCTGCAGCTGTTGTTGTTGCTGTTAAAGTCTGATCCCGTTTCATCCCAGCTGGTGTTTGGGGTTCAGCTGGCACCAGTAGAGGTGGCAATGTCATCTGGGTCTCTCTTTCTGGCCCGGTTTGGTCAGAGTGTCTCTCAGCATTAGGATGAGGAAGGCCTGAGATCCCAGGAGACAGTGCGGGTGGCCATGATGGTGAAACTCACTCCAGCAGCCAATATTTCTCCCTAAAGTCCCTTTCTTTAAAAATCCACAAAAGGGAATGGTGGTCAGAATAGCCCATCTTCTCACTATTTTGTCCACCAATTAGGTCTAATATCTGACACACCAATTTTGGTTCATTAATTTACAGCCCCACATTTTTTTAATTTACCAAGCATGATCTTAACACAGTCCTTGACTTATAACAGTAGCCCTATTTGTTTGGACTAATTCAGTTTTCCTGTACCTTTTCCCATCAACATTTGTTTTTTAGTTTATTTTGACATCTTATGAACTTGAATTCACTTTTTACAGAAGAGATTACAAGTGGGGTAAATTTGTAGGCCCAATTACTACAACAGAGGCTGTGAGAATGTCCCTTAGAAACACATGGAATGATCATTTTTGTGAAATAGTCATTTGTCTATTTGGAATTAGATGGAAAGTGCCAAGCTCCTTTAACATAGGCCATAGCAGCCTTCAGGTGGTACTGTAATAAAAGAAAGGATGGTTTAGTGGCTAGGATACTAACTTGGGACTTGAAAGACCAAGGTTAAGTCCTTGCTCCACCACATACTTCCTGTGTGACAAGGGTCAAATAACTTAGTCTCTCTCTGCCTCAGTTCTCTATCTGTAAAATGAGGCTAATATTTCCCTACCTCAGAGGAGTGTTGTAAGAATAAATATATTAAAGGTTGTAAAGCAGATCCGATATGGGGCCAATAAGTATTTAAGAGTATGTCTGCAGTGCAAATAAAAACCTGCAGCTGGCCCGTGTCAGCTGACTCGGCCACTTGGGCTAAGGGAATGAAGCCTACATCAACTCTGCAATTAAAAAGCCTCTTTGCCTGAGCCCTGAAAACCTGAGTCAGCTGACATGGGCACTCTGTGGGCCTATAACTGGAGTGTATACATACCCTTAGATAGATAATGACCTTAAATCACTACTAAACTGAGATGGATTTGAGTATATCCCAATATAAATCCCATGAGTAATCCAGATCCTGAATTAGGTGACATACTGAAATATAAGGTTCTCTTTGTAATATTTCACAAAGGTCATTGCCTGAAAGAAACACATTCTCTTATCTCAGAGGTGTAGGTGTTGGTTCATGTTCTAATCATGTGAAAAGATTAGACTTTTGTCATTTACTTCCTACATGGATCACTTGATACACTGGTTTATAAGACTAAAATTATTCAAAACTGTTTCATGACTACTTGCTTGTACTAAATGATCACAGTGTCTCAGCCTAAGTGCTTACGTGGGGGAGAGATAGCTCAGTGGCTTGAGCATTGGCCTGCTAAACCCAGGGTAGTGAGTTTAATCTTTGAGGGGGCCATTTAGGGAACTGGGATAAAAATCTGTCCAGGACTCAGTCCTGCTTTGAGCAGGGGGTTGGACTAGATGAACTCCCTTCCAACCCTGATATTCTATTTTATTTCCATTCACTTGCATGTTTCAAAGTGTGTACAAGAGTAGGACCACCTGTACCATATACTGTTAATTCTTTGTTTCCTCATAGACAAAAGCAAGCTTTTAGATTTGCATCCTCTGGCTTTCTGGTAGAATCTAGTTGGCTATAATTTTAGTGCATTTCCACGATACGTAACTTGGCTCTAGAATGACTGTATATTCTTCCTCCTGATACCTATGGGGGCTGACTCACCAACAAAGTTCAAAGCTTAATTATTCTCAATGGCCTGCTCCAGCTAATCCAAGATCATTTGTAAAGGGCATGTAGTGCACCTTAGCCCTGGTCTACACTTAAGTTTTACTGGCATAGCTATGTTGGTTAGAAGTGGGATTTCTTGCCAAAATACTTATGCCAGTAAACATCCTAATGTAGATGCAGTTATACTGGTACAAGGTGCTTTATATAAGTATATCTTATTTTCCTTTATTTTGCTGTATTAAGCTCTTTTATAACAGTATAAGTGCATCTACCTTAGAGGGAGTTTGCTGCTTTTACTTTACCGGCATAGTTAAAGCAGCAAAACTTTCAAATGTAAACAAGGCTTAAGTGCAGCCTAGTTGGCATTAAAGCAAAGCTTGGTCAAGCTAAATATAATGGATAGGCGGTGTCATAAACAGATAGCTAAGGGTTAATGTCTCTTTCACCTGAAGCACCTGACCAGAGGACCAATCAGGAAACCGGATTTTTTCAACTTTGGGTGGAGGGAATTTTGTGTCTGAGGTGTCTTTGTCTGTCTGCCTGCTTTCTCTGAGCTTTGGAGAAGTAGTTTCTGCTTTCTAATCTTCTGTTTCTAAGTGTAAGGACAAAGAGATCAGATAGTAAGTTATATGGTTTCTTTTCTTTGGTATTTGCATGAATATAAGTGCTGGAGTGCTTTGATTTGTATTCTTTTTGAATAAGGCTGTTTATTCATATTTATATTAAGCAATTAACCTGTATTTGTCACCTTAATACAGAGAGACCATTTGTATGTATTTTTCTTTCTTTTTTATATAAAGCTTTCTTTTTAAAACCTGTTAAAGTTTTCTTTACTGGGAAATTTCAGGGAAATTGAGTCTGTACTCACCAGGGAATTGGTGGGAGGAAGAAATCAGGGGGAGATCTGTGTGTGTTGGATTTGCTAGCCTGATTTTGCATTCCCTCTGGGTGAAGAGGAAAGTGCTTTTGTTTCCAGGACTGGGAACGGAGAGGGAGAGTCACTCTGTTTGGATTCACAGAGCTTGTGTCTGTGTATCTCTCCAGGAGCACCTGGAGGGGGGAAGGGAAAAAGGATTATTTCCCTTTGTTGTGAGACTCAAGGGATTTGGGTCTTGGGGTCCCCAGGGAAGGTTTTTCAGGGGGACCAGAGTGCCCCAAAACACTCTAATTTTTTGGGTGGTGGCAGCAAGTACCAGGTCCAAGCTGGTAACTAAGCTTGGAGGTTTTCATGCTAACCCCCATATTTTGGACGCTAAGGTCCAAATCTGGGACTAGAGTTATGATATGAGTGGCAGCGGTTACGGGATAGACAAAATCCAGGAGCCAGTAGTAATATTATTTTTTTCTCTTCTCTGCTAAGGGCTTTTTAGCAGAGAGAAACAGTTTGGGTTTAAAAGAGAATTTTTTTTTCTGCTCTCTCTGGCAGTTTTGGCTTGCATGTTAAGCAAGAAGCCATTACCAGACTGTTAAGGGTCTTTTGTCACACAATAGCCCTCCCATTAGGAGGCAAGTACCAGCACTATATACATGCAAATAAAGCGGTTTTTCTAGTTTACGCTAGAGAAAGAAAGGGAAATAAGCACTGTTGCTAGGCAGACTTCAGGAGGCAACAGAGAGCCTGCAGTTCGGACAATAAACACCGGAGGGCACCCCAACACAAGAAAACACGATGTCACGAAAACCAGAGGCAGTACAGCTGGAGGCAATGGAAAAACAGATGGAACTGCTCAGAACACAGATGGCCAGAGATGATGCAACTCACAAACAAGAGATGGAAAGGCTACAAAAACAAGAAGAAGCCAAAAATGCAGCCCACCACAGAAAACTACAAGAAGAAGAGGTAGCCCACCGCTGAGACATGGAAAAACAACAAAAAGAGATGGAACTCCAGAGGGAAGCCCACCGACAGGCCATGGAATTAGAAGGCTAAGCAAAACACAGCCAACCCTAACAACCCTGTGCCAATTATCGTTCCACAGCACAGGAAATTTCCCACCTACAAGGCAGGTGATGACACCGAGGCCTTCTTGGAAAATTTTGAAAGAGCCTGTCTTGGGTACAGCATCCCTGAAGACCAGTACATGGTAGAGTTGAGGCCACAGCTCAGTGGACCTTTAGCAGAGGTGGCAGCTGAAATGCCTAAAGAGAACATGAACGACTATAAACATTTTCAAACCAAGGCCAGATACAGGATGGGGATAACCCTGGATCATGCCCGTCGGCGTTTCAGAACCCAAAAGTGGAAACCAGATGTGTCATTTCCCAAACATGCCTACCACGTTGGGAAAAATTATGAGGCCTGGATATCAGGACACAATGTTAAAACCTTGGAAGAACTGCACCTCCTAATACAAATGGAGCAGTTCTTGGATGGTGTTCCTGAGGACATCACACAGTACATACAAGATGGAAAACCCAAAAATCTCGCTGAGGCGGGGGAGATTGGAGCCAGATGGATGGAAGTAGCAGAAAGCAAGAAAGCTACGGTCAAGGGGAACGAATACCCCAGGGGGCACACCGACCATAAACCTTACAACCGAGGACAGCCAAAGACTCCACATACAACCCAAGTCAAGCCACAGACGCCCTATTCTTCCACCTCACCATTCTCCAATAACTCACCTCGGCCCACTGACCCATCAGATGGAAGATGCTTTAAGAGTAATGAACTGGGACATATCAAGGCCAACTGTCCCAAGAACACCATGCGAGTGCAATTCATTACACCACCATCACACCAAAGATCCCCAGGCCCGGATGCCTCTCAAATACCCTTGGAGCGAAGGGAAAATTTGAGAGTGGGCGGAAAGAAGGTTACTGCGTGGAGAGACACGGGGGCACAAGTGTCAGCTATCCACCAATCCTTCGTTGACCCCAAATTCATCAACCCAAAGGCCAAAGTTACAATTTACCCCTTCATGTCACAAGCTGTAGACTTGCCTACAGCTGAACTGCCTGTCCAGTACAAAGGCTGGTCAGGAATGTGGACTTTTGCAGTCTGTGACAATTATCCTATCCCCATGCTACTGGGGGAAGACTTGGCCAACCAGGTGAAGCGGGCCAAGAGAGTGGGAATGGTTACACGTAGCCAAACCAGGCAAGCTTCCAGACCCATTCCTGTTCCTGAGCCGTCCACAGAGGCCCCGTCTGTGTTACCAGAGACCCAGACAGAAGTAGTGGACCCGGATTCCATGCCTACCATGAAACAGCCACAGCACCTCCAGTCCCAGGCCCGGAACTGGAACAGCAACCAGCACCAGCAAGTGCAACCACATCTTCAAACTCAACGCCAGAGGGCGCCAGCGAGCCAGAACTGGCAGAAGCAAAAGACAGCCATACCCAAAAGGCTCAGCCAGAGCCTGAAATACCCTCAGGTGCACCAGCGGAGAGCGGTTCACCAGCAACGGAAACAAACCCCTCATCTACATCGCTTCCAGAGGGACCAAGCCCAAGTCCACAGTCTGAGGAAGAACTGGTGACCCCAGCCTCAAGGGAACAGTTCCAGACTGAGCAGGAAGCAGATGACAGCCTTCAGAAAGCGTGGGCGGCAGCACGGAGCACCCCACTGCCTCTCAGCTCTTCTAATCGATCCCGGTTTGTTATAGACCAAGGACTTTTATACAAGGAGATTCTTTCTGGTGGACACCGGGAAGAATGGCAGCCGCAAAAACAGTTGGTGGTTCCAACTAAGTACCGGGGGAAGCTCTTAAGCTTAGCCCATGATCATCCCAGTGGCCATGCTGGGGTGAACAGAACCAAGGACCGGTTGGGGAAGTCCTTCCACTGGGAGGGGATGGGCAAGGATGTTGCCAAGTATGTCCGGTCTTGTGAGGTATGCCAAAGAGTGGGTAAGCCTCAAGACCAGGTCAAGGCCCCTCTCCAGCCACTCCCCATAATTGAGGTCCCATTTCAGCGAGTAGCTGTGGATATTCTGGGTCCTTTCCCAAAAAAGACACCCAGAGGAAAGCAGTACGTACTGACTTTAGTGGACTTTGCTACCCGATGGCCGGAAGCAGTAGCTCTAGGCAACACCAGGGCTAACACTGTGTGCCTGGCCCTAACAGACATTTTTGCCAGGGTCGGTTGGCCCGCCGACATCCTTACTGATTCAGGATCTAATTTCCTGGCAGGGACTATGCAAAAACTGTGGGAAACTCATGGGGTGAATCACTTGGTTGCCACCCCGTACCACCATCAAACCAATGGCCTGGTGGAAAGGTTTAATGGAACTTTGGGGGCCATGATACGTAAATTCATCAACGAATACTCCAATAATTGGGACCTAGTGTTGCAGCAGTTGCTGTTTGCCTACAGGGCTGTACCACATCCCAGTTTAGAGTTTTCACCGTTTGAACTTGTGTATGGTCACGAGGTGAAGGGGCCATTACAGTTGGTGAAGCAACAATGGGAGGGGTTTACGCCTTCTCCAGGAACTAACATTCTGGACTTTGTAAGCAACCTACAAAGCACCCTCCGACACTCTTTAGCCCTTGCTAGAGAGAACCTAAAGAATGCTCAGGAAGAGCAAAAGGCCTGGTATGACAGACATGCCAGAGAAGGTTCCTTCAAGGTAGGAGACCAGGTTATGGTCTTGAAGGCGCAACAGGCCCATAAGATGGAAGCATCATGGGAAGGGCCATTCACGGTCCAAGAGCGCCTGGGAACTGTAAACTACCTCATAGCATTTCCCAATTCCTCACTAAAGCCTAGAGTGTACCATGTTAATTCTCTCAAGCCTTTCTATTCCAGAGACTTACAGGTTTGTCAGTTTACAGTCCAGGGAGATGATGCTGAGTGGCCTGATGGTGTCTACTACGACAGAAAAAAAAAAAGACGGTAGCGTGGAAGAGGTGAACCTCTCAACCACCCTTGAACGTCTGCAGCGGCGACAAATCAAGGAGCTGTGCACTAGCTTTGCCCCATTGTTCTCAGCCACCCCAGGACGGACTGAACAGGCATACCACTCCATTGACACAGGTAATGCTCACCCAATCAGAACCCCACCCTACCGGGTGTCTCCTCATGCCCAAGCTGCTATAGAATGGGAGATCCAGAACATGCTACAGATGGGTATAATCCGCCCATCTACCAGTGCATGGGCATCTCCAGTGGTTCTGGTACCCAAACCAGATGGGGAAATACGCTTTTGCATGGACTACCATAAGCTAAATGCGGTAACTCGTCCGGACAACTATCCAATGCCATGCACCGATGAGCTATTGGAGAAGTTGGGACGTGCCTAGTTCATCTCTACCATAGAATTAACCAAGGGGTACTGGCAAGTACCGCTAGATGAACCTGCCAAGGAGAGGTCAGCATTCGTCACCCATGCGGGGGTGTATGAATTCAATGTCCTTCCTTTCGGCCTTCGAAATGCACCCGCCACCTTCCAGAGGCTGGTAGATGGTCTACTAGTTGGACTGGGAGAATTTTCAGTCGCCTACCTCGATGATGTGGCCATTTTTTCAGACTCCTGGCCCGAACACCTACTACACCTGGAAAAGGTCTTTGAGCGCATCAGGCAGGCTGGACTAACTGTTAAGGCCAAAAAGTGTCAAATAGGCCAAAACAGAGTGACTTACCTGGGGCACCAAGTGGGTCGAGGAACCATAAACCCCCTACAGGCCAAGGTGGATGCTATCCAAAAGTGGCCTGTCCCACGGTCCAAGAAGCAGATCCAATCCTTCTTAGGCTTGGCCGGATACTACAGGTGATTTGTACCACACTACAGCCAAATCGCTGCCCCACTGACTGACCTGACCAAAAAGACCCAGCCAAATGCAGTTAAGTGGACTGATCAGTGTCAAAAGGCCTTTACCCAGCTTAAGACGACACTCATGTCTGACCCTGTGCTCAGGGCCCCGGACTTTGACAAGCCATTCCTAGTAACCACGGATGCATCTGAGCGTGGTATCGGAGCAGTGCTCATGCAGGAAGCAACAGATCACAACTTCCACCCTGTCGTGTTTCTCAGCAAGAAACTGTCTGAGAGGGAAAGTCACTGGTCAGTCAGTGAAAAGGAATGCTATGCCATTGTGTACGCCCTGGAAAAGCTACGCCCATATGTTTGGGGACGGCGGTTCCAACTACAAACTGACCATGCTGCACTAAAGTGGCTTCATACTGCCAAGGGGAACAACAAGAAACTTCTTCGTTGGAGTTTAGCTCTCCAAGATTTTGATTTTGAAATTCAACACATCACAGGAGCTTCTAACAAAGTTGCTGATGCTCTCTCCCGTGAGAGTTTCCCAGAATTCAGTAGTTAAAAAGTGTTCTTAAAATGTAGAAGTCTGTTAGTTATATACTTAGTAGTATATGTCAAGGTGCATGTGTTGTTATAATCTGTTTATTTTAAAGTTCATGAAGGAAATCGCCGCCAGTGAGCTTCCCCACTGTCTGCATTTTGGGGGGCATGTCATAAACAGATAGCTAAGGGTTAATGTCTCTTTCACCTGAAGCACCTGACCAGAGGACCAATCAGGAAACCGGATTTTTTCAACTTTGGATGGAGGGAATTTTGTGTCTGAGGTCTTTGTCTGTCTGCCTGCTTTCTCTGAGCTTTGGAGAAGTAGTTTCTGCTTTCTAATCTTCTGTTTCTAAGTGTAAGGACAAAGAGGTCAGATAGTAAGTTATATGGTTTCTTTTCTTTGGTATTTGCATGAATATAAGTGCTGGAGTGCTTTGATTTGTATTCTTTTTGAATAAGGCTGTTTATTCATATTTCTTTTAAGCAATTAACCCTGTATTTGTCACCTTAATACAGAGAGACCATTTGTATGTATTTTTCTTTCTTTTTTATATAAAGCTTTCTTTTTAAAACCTGTTGAAGTTTTCTTTACTGGGAAATTTCAGGGAAATTGAGTCTGTACTCACCAGGGAATTGGCGGGAGGAAGAAATCAGGGGGAGATCTGTGTGTGTTGGATTTGCTAGCCTGATTTTGCATTCCCTCTGGGTGAAGAGGAAAGTGTTTTTGTTTCCAGGACTGGGAACGGAGAGGGGGAGTCACTCTGTTTAGATTCACAGAGCTTGTGTCTGTGTATCTCTCCAGGAGCACCTGGAGGGGGGGAAGGGAAAAAGGATTATTTCCCTTTGTTGTGAGACTCAAGGGATTTGGGTCTTGGGGTCCCCAGGGAAGGTTTTTCAGGGGGACCAGAGTGCCCCAAAACACTCTAATTTTTTGGGTGGTGGCAGCAAGTACCAGGTCCAAGCTGGTAACTAAGCTTGGAGGTTTTCATGCTAACCCCCATATTTTGGACACTAAGGTCCAAATCTGGGAGCGGGCAGAGGGAGTGTTAGATTTTTCCCTTTCCCTCCATTGATACTGATTGTAGCTGGCACACAATAAAAAATTTCCCTAGTAAAGAAAGAAGTGTGGTGGTATTGGCCTGTGTTTTAAGTAGGAGGATTTACAACTCCATGGTCAAGGTGAGTGGCAGCAGGATTTTCTCACTTTAAAAAAGGATCTCATCATCTGGGAGAGCTGTAGGAGAAGGAGGAGAATGCCTTACATCACTCCTCTCCTATCCAGCAGGTATCATACACACAAACTTGCTGTTGAAATAAGTGAGATATTACATGCAGAATCAGACTAGTAAAGAGTTGGAGTCCTGCAGGACATGCAGAAAAACCCATCTATTTCTAGGGTGACCAGATGTCCTGATTTTATAGGGACAGTCCTGATTTTGGGGGCTTTTTCTTATATAGGCACCTATTATTCCCCATTCCCTGTTCCGATCTTATATAGGCACCTATTATTCCCCATTCCCTGTCCCTGTCTGGTCGCTCTCTCTATTTCCCAAGTTTTTTGGCGGTTAGAGGGATGATTAAAATTTGGGATAGAGAAGCAGTTTGTTAGGGTGGATGAGGAGGGCTTTTTAATCTATTGAGTAATATGTTTTAAAATGACAGTACAGTGTCCAGAGCTACAGATAGGTTTTTTAAAACATTAAATAAAGAGATAAATATTGCATCTCTGCCTTTCCTAGGAGATGTATCCGGAGAGATGAATTGATTGTTGTGACATCAGGGACATGGAATGAGGAGAGATAAAAACTGATAATAGGGATGGCAGGTTTCTTAGGGGAGACTATTCCAGGAAAGCCTGAGAAGTAGCAATATTGACCTGACCTCTACTGACTGTGCAAGAGCAGCAGCACTCAAATTTTCACTCCCAGCAGATATGACAAACATGCTGCTCATCTTAGATATCTTTCAATTAACACATGGAATTTAAACTGAAATGGAGAAGTCAGGCAGTGACAGTTAGAAATGACATTCTAGATATGCTTACATTAGTGAAAAGAAGCAGAACCTACGCAAGGGGAGAGCAAACAACACTGCATTCCATCATTAAAATGGACTTTGCAGACGATCTCTTCTTGGCCTCTGAGACTCTTTTTTTAACTCACAGAACAGTTTGCAAGATCAGAAAATAAAGAAAGCAACAGTCAGTTTGGAATGACTTCTGCAACAAACACCACGTGGAAAGCAGTAATACCTATGTCTTTTTTGATATTGTTCTTATGTGCTTTGTTTTATTATTAGCAGAGCACAATTTTTTTTGACTTTGCACCTCAAATATTCTACACCACCTACGCAGATTAAAAAAAGACCCTCATAGACTCATAGACACTAGGACTGGAAGGGACCTCGAGAGGTCATCGAGTCCAGTCATCTGCCCTCATGCCCTGTAAATTGACTTCCCTAAAGCAAAACTATAGAAAACCCATGTCAAGTGTATTTTATTTTGCAACTATATGGTGTAACTAGTTTGGTGTCACTATCTGTTTTATATCACTGTCTTACACTGAAGAAAAAAACAGGGCTCTTTCAAAGCAGTGGTCTCATCTGCCTTATGGTTCTCAGATTTTTTATTTATTTATTTTTGTTCATTTTGTCCACCACTGCAACTTTTCTACAGTCATTGTCCATCATATTGCACCACCATGTAGCCTGATTCTCAGTTGTATTAAAGCTTCTTTACACACCGCGTCCAGGTAAAGGGAACCTTACAGGGTCTATAAATTGCATTGATATCCACTTTAAGGCCTCTCTGGAAAATGATGCAAATGGGTCATAGTGAGAATCAGGCTATATGGCTGTGCAAAGTTGATGTGAATATGTAAAAATTGCAATGATAGACAAAATGAACAAAAAAGACATAAAAATGAAAATAAGACCTTAATAATCACAGCCATCTTCTGGATGAGATGTAAAACTAATGTCCAGACTTGTGATCATTAAGGAGCCTATCCATAAAAATAAGAACTACAGTGCTATTATTCTAGGTAAATTCCAATTAGAGTAATTATAATCCACATCAAGTTTCTGTTAGACTGATAGCATTTATGTCCTGTCGTAAATGAGATCTATTCTTGGAGCATCATGGGACCATTAACTTCCAGCCAGCCAGACATTACAGAGAGTAGCAGAAGGGATCTCTGTTTAATGTCTGATGTGCAAAATAGCAGATTGGGTCTCCTCTCATTTATGCTGGTGGAAATTAGGAGTAAATCAGATGAAGTCTATGGAAAAGCAGTCATAAGAGGAGAATACAAGTCCACATTCCTCACAGTGCAGAACACACACTGTCACAATGAGCTGTACACAGAAATCTTAATGAAAAATTGGACCTACAGCTTTCTGATGCAAAGGTGTGAGTGCTACTAATTCAGCTGTGCTGGTATTCATAGGCTACCTATAATACACATACCAGAGCTCATTTTGCAAACTACACTCTACAGCAGTGGTTCCCAAACTTGCAGCGGCCAGTATGTCCCTCGGCCCACGCCACTTCCAGCAGCTCCCATTGGTCTGGAGCAGTGAACTGTGGCCACTGGCAGCTGCGATCGGCCGATCCTGCAGATGCGGCAGGTACACAAACTGGCCTGGTCCGCCAGGGGCTTTCCCTGCACAAGTGGCGGAATAAGTTTGGGAACCACTACTCTGCAGCCATGTATAGGATAGCAGAATTTGTCCCTTAATATTAGGTTTGTAATAGTTATAAATAAAACTGATTTGAAATTTTTCAACAAAACTTTAGACAAAACCAAAACTTTTCACAGAAATGTATCAGTTTCGACTAAACTTTCACCAGGAAGGTTTCCTCTGGTCCAGGGTAGAAATGTTCGCTTTCATTTTGAACAGAAAGAGACCTCAGAATAGCCAATAGCTGGTGCTTAGGGCACTTACCTGGGCTATGGGAGAGCCAGGTTCAAATTCCTGATCCCTCTTCTGTGGAACTCAGCACATTTTTAGAACCTTTTCCAAATTGTAGAACTAACTAATGAAATCTCAGCAGGCCTAAGATAAGCCACTGTGTCAGTTAAATAATATTTTCAAAACAGTAAAATGTACTTATCAAACATCTGCCAGACCAGAGGTGAGGCTATTGTGCAGAGCCCAACATTTCCTGTAAAGTCAGTGGTTTGTGGCCTCAATGTTCTTTAGTAAATAAACACTCCCTGAGTATGATTGTTTAGGGAAATGGGTCCTGCAGGTCCAGGTAAATTTCCCATGAGGTAATTCATTCCCTGTTTATATTACCACACAGCTTTTAACCAAAACTCCATATGAGAATACTCACAAACAGAGGGGATATTTGTATCTACATCCAAACTTTGCTGGTTGATCCTGTTTCTTATAGACCTAATTACTGGCTGATAAGGTGCCAGATTGGTATGTCGATAGCTGGAACTGACTGGAATCATTTTAGGATTAAATAATTTGGAACATTTCCCCAAGGCATAATGTTCCTTCAGAGACATTATCAAATATGAATGGCCATTTTCCAGTCTTCCACTCACCAATGGCCTAGCCCTTTTATCTTCCCGAAACTTTGATTTTAGTGCCAGTTTATTAGGATAAGCAAAAATATATGCTTTACATTTAACTCATGAATAAAAAGCATGGCTATAATTTTTGTCAGCTTATATAACTCATGAGTTTATGAACTCATAAATATTTGTTCACCAACTATTCTTTTTGTCACAAAAAATGCTCATATTTAAATCCATATTAAAGCATTTTTTTCTCACATTAGTTTCCCTTTGAAGACTGTCCTTCCTAAAATGACCCTTGTCATATCCACTTAAATGATTTTGCAATAGTCAAGTTTCCTCATAAAATACTAATTAAACTTTCTGTATCAAGTAATCTTCTGTGCATGTCTGCAGGACCCTTTCAAAATCTTCCTATCTGCTAGTCTAGTACTGTTATTATGCAGCCATTCAAAACTGATGAATCACTCTTTACCATTAATAACAGAGCTTGCCATTTAAAGTCATAACCTGGGGTGAATAAATTTAGTTTCCTTTGTTTACAGATCAAGTCTAACATAAAAGATTGAAACCACTATAACTTACTTTGCACTGATGCCTGTTTCTCATTTTACATCAGACAACAATTTGTTCTGTATACCAAGCAATTTAGAATATACAAAATGTCAAAAGCATATTCCATTTTACAAGAAACTTGTGCAATAGAAAGATATCTGACCTTTTAAATTGGTTATAAAACTGATACAGAATAATTTTTATTGTAAACAAAAAAAATTCATCATTGGTTTAACCTAATTTATTCTCTGTACTGTACTGTTTGACTTTTAATTTCAGTTACGAGGCCTTTTTTCAGCCTTAACAATGCCCCCCATCTTTACTATTTATGATCTTTCTTATTCCCAATTAACTTAAGATCTCGTAGACAAAAGAGTAACCTAGAGATTTAGTAGAATTCTATAGAACTATTAATATTTTAGTTTATTTTCTAACACAGTCAGTGAAACTGATAAATAATTAAAGATAGTCCAAAAATGGGGGTAGGGGGAAGACCTTCACTACCAACAATAACAACAACTACACCTCTGGGAAACAATTCAAAATTGTTTCCATTTTGCAGAGCTAAAAGAGACAATAAAAATATCTAATTTTTTTCAGTTGGGTTTCAGTAAATGGTTTCAGTTGGGTTTCACTAAATAATGCAATATTCAGTAAATAAAAATATAGCTATTTTATAACTGTTTTGATAAAGTATTTGATAAACTTGACCTTTTATCAACATTTTTTCATTGCTTTGTTTTAGAAATATTTTTTTTCACTAAAATCGGAACCAAATATTTTTTCATACCAATTTTTTTTACTATCTCTTTAAATTATACCACTCCCTCACATATGGTGGAAGTCAAGAAGACAGGAAAGGATAAAGTTTCCGTTTCATTGTTCTTTTTTCATTGGTGCCTTAAAAGTGCCATGGCCTGTTGTGATAATTGGGCCTACAAATATACCCTAATGTCAGCTCAACTATAAAAGATGTCACCACAACCTATAATATAAAATGTTGATGGGAAAAGGTATAAAAGAAAGACAAAGCTTGAATTAGTCCAAACAAAAACGCCTACTGACATATAAAAGGACTGTGTTAAGATTGTTCTTGGTAAACAAGAGAAGTGTGGGATCAGAAATCAATGAACAAAAATTGGTGTGTCAGAAATCAGATCTAATTGGTGAACTAAATAATAAGGTGACGGGTTATTCTGCTCATCACTCCCTTTGGGGGGCTTGAAAAAGAGACTTTGGTCCCAAAGCTAACAGACTGCAATGCTGACTGACTGAAAACCAGAAAAGGGGAAGAAGCGAGCTTCACTATCATAGCTGCTATCCTCACCATCTCCTAGGATCCTGGACCTTTGTCCTAATCCTGAAAGAGATACTGACTGGACCAGGCCAGAGAAAGGGAGCCAGGTGTCATCATCACCTCTGCCACCTGCAGCTAATTCTTGAATACCACCTGGGATGTGAGTCCTGTCCCAGGTGTACACTAGCTGGGGGGTCGACCGTCAACATAGGTGGACTTACCTAGCTATGAGGATGGCAGCAAGTCGACCACTGCTGCTCCACTGTTGACTCTGCTTCCGCCTCTTGCGAGCTGGAGTTCCAGAGTCGATGGGGAGCATGATCGGGGATCGATTTTTATTGCGTCTACACTAGACACAATAAATCGACCCCAGATAGATCGATCACTATCTGCCGATCCAGTGAGTAGTGAAGACCTGCCCTTTGTCTTCCTTCTCTCCGTCTTTTTCCTTCCTCACCTTATTTATTCTCATTCCTTTTCTCACCTTTTTCGTTCTGTTTAAAAAGAGTCTGGCTTAGCCAGCCAAGACTGCATATTTTGCAACATTGTTGTAAACCTATGACCAGAAAGAGACAGCTAAATGCAATGCCCTATACAGTTCAATGCTGGCAGAAGTTTGCCAGGTCCCAGACTGGCTGATAAGACCATGTGTTATGCTTGTGTTTTTCCAAGAGTAAAGCTGCAAATGAGAGTCAACAGCAGAGACAGAAGCTGCATTTTTTTGCTGTTCTTTTCTCTTCCCTCTTGTGTGTGTTTGTCTTTATTTTGTTTTCTAGAAGACACAATCAGACTTTACCAACAGTAAAAACAGCTCCAGCCCATCTCAGCTCACTTCGTCTCTGCCCATCCCCTAAAGGATAGTTACTACCCCTCAAAGACTGTCTAACGTCCCTTTCCAGCTAAAGGGAAAGGATACAAGGGATGTTGCTAAAATGAACGCCTTACTTAAAGCATTTGAAATTTAAAGTATTAACTGTTTGTCCTTTTCTGTATCTTTAATAAAAGGTTTAAAGTGTTTTTGAAGGTGTGTTTGCCATGATACTAAGTAGGCTGAGGTATCTGTGTACCAGACCCCAACCTTTATCGCTGTTCATCAGTTACACAGCTAGGACAGGAAAATTGGGTGGGCAATGACTGGTGGGCAGCAAAGGGAGGGTATCAGGAGGAATGGAGGGCCCTGGGGATGGGGAACAGGAAGGGGAGGGGCACAGGAGCGATCTGGTGCACTGGGGAGAGATGGGAGAGCCCACCTTCCCTCACTCCACCTTAGTGCTCAACAGGCACCCAGGGCTTATAGGCTGTGGGGTGTGCCCATGGGGCAGAGGGGGGCACCGCTGGGTCTCAAGCTTTGCCTGCCCCTCCCAACCCCAGTTTGGTGTCTATCAGCCCAGCTGCATCCTCTTCCTGCTGGCGCCGCGTGCTGCTGCCCTAGTCTCTGGCTCCAGCACTAGCCCCACCCAGACCCACCCCTATGAGGCACACCCCTCCATCGGGCTAGCTCTAGGGACAGAGACTGAGGCAGCAGCGCACAGCACTGGCAGAAGAGATATGTGGCCAGGCTGGCAGACAGCAAGTTGGGGTCAGAAATCCCAGCATGGGGATTTGGGAGGCTCCAGCCCTGATTTGGGTGGGCCTGGATGCTAAGTGGGTGGGCAAAAGCCCACTCAGACCCACTGTTGGCTACGCCCCTGCTGTCCGTGCAGGGTCATGTGAGTCATGTTACTACCTTTGGCTCTTTGGGCCTATATATTCCATTTAAATTAATACAACAGGCATATGTAAAATGTTGATGGTGGTTCTGTGGACCTGTCTGAGAAGCTCGACTTTCTGTTGTGTGTGCCAGCTGATGCCCAGACACTGAAGTGGGCTTGAAATGAAGTGATGTAGGACCAGTTCTATTCGCTCTGAAACTTCTAATTTGACTCTATCCCCTCAGTCAATACCAAGCAGTACTACTATTACACAGTCTAATTCAGCAACCTGTACGAAATCTGAGTAATAATTACACATGAAAGTAGCTTGTGACTTCAGCCAGTCATTATAAAATGATTTAAACAGAAGTTTTCAGGAAGAAGGACCATTCAAAATTAATAAGGGTTGCAATATTTGGCCCCAAGTTTCATGCTTAAACATTCAGTAAATCTTATTCCTATATCAATATACACCTCTGTATGCTTAACATCACAGAGATCAAATACTATGCAGAGTGCTTCTAGTTTCAAGTGTGTTAGATGAGTGTTGGAAAGGTGTTATCTGTGTAGAGAATACAAAGCTTCTTCATGTGTTTTGTGATGTTTTTACTGAAATACTGAGTCAACAAACAAGATGACAATTTTCACATGAGAAAGTGACCCCTAACATTCATTCTAAAACTAGGCAGTCAAGAAAACAGCCAGAATGCCAGCCGCTCAGTGTGCACTCAGGAACACATACCATTTTAAAGTAGCTCCATTGGGATTCATGGATTAAATTCCTCAGTGACAAGAACTACTCATTTGAGCAGGCAACTGTGCCTGTAAATAATGTTGCCATGGCAGTAAGTGACATGCCAGGCAGACCATAGAAGAAGAAAAAATATCAACAAATAATGCTTCACTTTCCAATGATATGTGTGATACAAGTAGTCCTGGGAGTGAGGATGATAGTAGCACTTTAGAATGTCAAGGGCGCAGAGAAACAATCCAGCTCAGACTATCGTGCAATGCTTTTATTTTTCTTCCCCTCTGTTCTCTTTAGTGAATACAAAATTACTCCCACTCCAAGGAGCAGTTGGTTTTTGTTTGCTCCCTGATGTCTGCAGACTGACTATAATAAGGGCCTGGTACATAGGAGTGCAATTAAGAAACTGGACTTTGTTTCCCATCCTCAGTTACATGACCTGGATCAGGGTGACAAAGGTCAATACCGTATCACATGACAGGAGTTTGGTCTTTCCAATTCTCATGAATCTTCATGAGTAAGATGATTTCATCTTGGGCTGGAGCCAATCTAACAATGAATTTCTACCCTCTGTGGGGGAAAACACCCACTCTGACTGGCTGCCTTCCCCACTTGCCTGTGTCCTGGGAAAGAGCAGTCAACCAAGGCTGCTGCAGGAGTCAGACAGTGCCTCCCACCACTCAGAAACCCAAAGACGTTTTGGGTGGGAAAGGAAGAGTAGTTGACACCATTGTCACAGGAGGAAGGGAACAGGTGAGAGTGGAAAGAACTTAGCAGCTTAGAGTGGCCCTGCTCCTTGTTCCCTCTTGTGAACAATGGATCAATCTGCTTGTGACTCTTCCTCCCTCCAACCCTCACCTCGTAACACCAGGCCAGGGAAAGGAATTGGGGTAAAGAGCTCCTGGATCTGCAGGAGGAGCAGAGATAAGGCTGGGGGCAAAACACAAATGGGGACTGGTGGCAGAGAATTTATTTGGTGTTTGCATAATTAAATTGGTGGGTTGGAGGGTAGGCAGATGTTGGGCATAAGGGGACACAGAATTAATTTATTAAACTTTTGGAATTTGGGGAGAAGCTGGAAGTGCTGCACTACCAGGGGGCCAGGGAGAGCTCCTGAAGTGGGGGTCAAAATCACCTGACACAGTCAATCTGGGAAGTAATTGTCTCAGGTATACTGGGACTGGGTAGGGGGAGGTCAAACTCAAGACAGATCAAAAAAGACAATATCTCTTTTTTTAAAAAAGTAAAATTATTTTTGGGCCAATCTCATATTTTTGGGGATCAGACTCATGATTTCTGAACTTTTGGGGTTGACAATACTTGATTTTAGTATCCACAGTAAGCTACTGTTGAATCTTCATTCTTTCTTTAACAATCAAAATAAAATAAAGCTTAAAACATAAATTATAACACCAGTGATAACACTGTAGCTACAAACCAATACATACATTATGCCTGAATCTCAGTGGCTTTTTGGTAAGATGTTCAACTCTTTGTTTTGCTGTTACTTCTGCACTGGACTGTTCAGCTGTTGTGGTGGATCAGCTGTCTAGAGCCCATGGTTGTGGCTCCTGCCATCTCTTGTTATCAGTTTGAGCTGGTCAAAAATCAGAATTCCAAACCCATGGGAAACTCCAGAATTTTGAAGTCTTGTGTCATTCCCAAATCAAGACAACAGTAAAACTCTTGGAATTTTTATGAAACAAAATATTCCCATATTTTTTTTTCAAATGGTGCTTAGGTTGTGTTAGAGTCTTCTGTTGCTTGAAGTAGGTGAACATTTTGGGGATCCCACCAACAGCTATAGCCTGATGAGCCTAGTGCCTGAAATGCCTGTAGCGATTGTCTCTGTCATAGTAGCAGACATCAGAGAAGATTGGTGTTCCATAACACCTTTAAGGACACTGAGACACATGAAGTGACTTGACCAAGGTCAACCAACAGGCCAGTGGCTGGGCTAGGGTTAGGGTTAGGGTTAGGGTTAGAACCAGTGTGTTATCTATTAAGCCACACAGTGTGTTATCTATTCAGCCACACAGTCTCCCACACGCTGCTATTTTTGAAGTATTTTAGTTTTGTTGAAAATTACCCCCAAAACTGTATTAATTTTCTCAGTTCATTTTAAACAACATTTCCAAATATGGTCATTTGTGCTATTCATCTATATAATAAGTTTCCAGAATTGTCACTCTGTTTGAATCTCAATCTGAAGTCCAGACTGTTTGTTAAATCAGTGAGAAGTGATGGAAACAGCTACAAGCATAGTTAAGAACTCTTTTTGTTCAGAATATCACTAGGTTCAACCATCACTGGGATTAGTAGTCTGCTGTGGTCTCACTTTAAAGATGACAGCTATTTTAACTCTAAGAATTACACCCGTGCAACAGCATGGGCCTTCAGCTATAGTTAGGCATGTATCTATGTCATTCCAAGAGTCCTAGACCGCTGTGATGTCACATGTAATTTAACCAATCACCATCCTTATGCTACAGCTAATTTGCATGCAACAGTGTCATTGCTTGTATGAGGGAGACTTCGCAGATAATGGATTACTTGTCCCAGCTGCCACAGTTTTTCAAAAGCCACCCACACACTCAATAACTCCAAACACGTGTAACCCCTCATTCGCCACCTGCAGCATTCAGCACAAATCTCCAAGGATAAAACAACATAAGCACAGATCAACACAATTTTCCCAGCACAACAAACACATTCACCCACCATATCTCATACTTAACATAAAACCATAAACTTGAGTGGCAAAGCTGAGGGCCATCAGTAGTAAAATTAATATCTTTGCAAAGTTGAATGATCTTTACAGGATTTTTGTTATCCAAATCAGTGTTTATACTTTAAACAAATTGTGAATGAAAACTTCCAGATGTGACATATAAATGCAATTCAGGAAATGTTTTGAATTCATTTTAAAGTCATCATATGCTCAATGACAAAGATCAATAGGCAGCTAAACAACAATGGCTCTTGGAAAACACATGATGAAGAATATCTTCATTGATGCTCATTGTCATTGATGACAATAAAGCACAAAAACATTAAGGTTTTATTGGTATGGTATTGGCATCTGAATGTGACAGCTGGCAGGTGTGGAAGGGGGCTGCTCTGTTAATTGGTGTTTAACATAATTTTAACTGTGTATTTCCTGTTGATTTCATGTTAGTGGTTGCTTTAGTTGAGCCACCTTAACAGTTAGATGTTGTGTTTTTGTGATGGAATAGATTTGAAGAAACAAAGGGTTTTTTTCTCTAAGATTTTATTCTCTCTCACCCTTGTGATTCATTAATAAATGTGGGCCTTTTAAAAAAAATCCAAGAATCACCGAGTACGGGAGAGGATTTGACTTTTCAGAACACACATCTCCATTTGGCACATAAAATTTCAGAGGATTTCTGACTCAAAACAGGTAGTGGAGGAGTGAGTATGAAGGTTGCACCTACCTTATTCCTCCCTTGAGCCTCCTTCATCTCAATCTTGTCCATATCCCATTGCCTCCTGCTTTATCCTCATGTATGTAGCATCACAGAAGCAGATTAAGGGATGGATTCATGGATTCATAGGCTTTGTGCCCTTGTACAGTTTGAGAAGAAACATAGTGGCTTGTCCACCCAGCTTTGAAGCCTCTTCACAGTATATTGGATGAAGGAAAAAAAGAGAGTGAAGATACTTAAATTTCCAACCACTAAAAAGCCTGGCACAGAGGAGCTCAAGAACAGCTGATGTGGTATAGGTCATAAACTAGACTTGATAGTGGACTCACTTTGGCTTGACAGTGGACCCATTTATTGCTCATCAGGCCATGAAATACCAGAGACAAAAGGCTGGGAATTTCCTTTCTCAGGGCTCTCTGGGGGCAGAATGCTGGTATTAGTGTCTGAGCTTGTCCTCAGATTCTCCAACAGCCCACATAGGCCCATACCTATTTTCAATCTGTACAAATGAAGTGCTGATATATTTGCCAAGGTGACTTGAGGTGACATCATAATTAACTCATCTTATTATCACCCTTCCTCTCCAGTTAAATTAACTGCTGCAAGTCTATTGGTTTAAATAAGCCAGTGGAGTGAGTGAGAATGTATATATGTGTCAAGAGTTCTTATCAATTCTATTATGTGAACATCTGTCCACAGAGAAAGAGAACACTGGATTGGCACCATCTTTCACTGCTTTTAAAACAACTGTGGTTGCATGCCTAGCTAATGACTTCTTCAGAGACCCTTGTAATGAACTCCTGGAGTTCTATTCTGGGTAACTACTTCAAATCTGTCATCCATCACTTTGTGAGGCAGATGGTGAGACAGAGAATGAATGACAGAGGGAAACCATGGAGGCAGAAAAGAGTAAAGGAGAAACTGAAAGCTGGGAACAGAAAGGAAGAAAAAGAGGGGACAGAAATTATCAAGAGGAAAAAAGGCAACAGAGGCAGGAGCAGAGATTAGGGAGAGACCTGTGGAAGGATTGGAGGGCAGCAAATTGAAGATAAAGGCACAATGGAGAGTGGGAGAAAAATGGGTAGTAGAGAATGGGAGAAAAGAAGAGGGAAAAGTGGGGTCTTAGATTGGAAAATTGAAGAATAAATGGGGCAAAAGTTGGGGAAGGCAAAAAGAGGATGTGTAAAAGGAGTACAGGTGAGTACCAGGGTAACTTAGGGGAAACAGAGAAGGGAAAGAGGAAGACAATTTAGGGATTGAGATAAAAGGGACGGGCAGAGGGTAGAACTTCAGGTGAGAAGATACAGACGAACAATTGTGCTTTACCCATATGCTCATACTTGCTTTCATCTTCTGACACTGCCTCCATAGCTTCAAATATAACCCCCTCCATCATCAGCACTGTAGGGGAGGGAACCTGGCAGACATGTGACCAGCTCACAATAGAGCAAGCATGCTGCTTTGAGTGGAATCAAGATTCCATGACAGTTTCAGCAGAGTGAAACTGGGATGCAGGAAGCGCCTCCAGATCTGCATGAGAGGTGAAGGTTGGTCTTAGCTGATGCTGGTTCTGAGAAAGGTGGTTTGTGTGTGTGTGTGTGTGTGTGTGTGTGTGTGTGTTTGTTTTGATTTTGCCACTTTGTGACTTGCTGGTCTTGCTGCTGTCACTGCTCAGAAGATTCAGGACTTCTCCTGCTGCAGTTGGTGATTTGAAAGGCATGGGGAAGTCCTCTTACTACAGACAGTCACAGAGCACAGTGAACAGTGGAGGTTTTGTTTGTTTGCTAGGGACAATATATTTTGGTTTGGTTTTCCCCCAAATGGTTGAAATGTGATAAACTTAGTTTGGGGTATTTTTTTTCAAAGAAACCCATGTCCTTTCTCTTTGAGTTCAAGATGTCCTATCAGTGTTTTTGTTAAGGAATTAATTTATCATGTTGGCTCATTGTTATTAATCACAGAGGACTGGTTAAAAGCAGAAAGGATTTGTTCCATAGCTGAGGCAAATATTCTAGTTCACATAGCAAATGGTCCAGCGGGATTGTGCATAACAACTTGCACCTCCGCTTTACACTCGTTTATGGTGGCCTCACATTTTCCCACATCCTGTCTCCTAACCTTGTGCTAGCTCTCTGCACAGCGGTGAATTTAAAGGTCTGTGCAAAGCATTTTTCTATAATTTACTGCACCTAAAGGTCATATCCTTCCTTTGATCTGTAGGTAGAATCCCCTAATATATCTTAGGAGGTCTGAGATGCAGAATTCACCTTTCTGAGGCTTTATTTAGGAATAGATTCCAATTTCACAGACAACTCTACTTGTAACTTCTAGAACCAGTTTCTCTTCTAATTTCTTTCCTTTCTTCTCTCAGAAAACACATAGTCATCTACTGGCAGCTGCCAGTTTTGCCTTGGTTAAGAAGACTGGGGTGAGGGGAGATGATAATGTTCTTCAAATATGTTAAGGGCTGTTATAGTTTTCCATGTCCAATGAAGAAAGACAAGAAGTAATGGGCTTAATCTGCAGCCAGTGAGATTTAGGTTAGATATCAGGAAAAGTTTTCTAACTGTTAGGGTAGTTCTGGGATAGGCTTCCACAGGAGGCTGTGATATCCCCATCATTGGAGATTTTAAAAAACAGGTTAGACAAGCACTTGCCATGTATGGCATAGGAGTACTTGGTCCTACCTCAGCACAGGCGGCTAGACTAGATGACCTTTTAAGGACCCTTTCAGCCTTCATTTCTAGGACTATCATTGTAACAGGCTGGCAATGTCTATCCAAAACACCTTACCCTGTTAGCCTTTTCCCAGCAAGGGAAATACTAGTTAAGTGTGTTCTGCTGAATCACAACAGCAGTTGTCTCATTACATCACCTAGATGTGAGCAAAAGTTAAGTGAGAAGAGAGGGTAAATCGGGCAGGGGTGCAGCTCTTCTACTTTTGTTTAAAGCAGAACAAGAGAGCTCTTTCTTCTCTTCCTGGCTTAAGTAAGCATCACTTCCCCATAACTTCTCCATTTAGGCTGGCATGGTGAGTGCTTCCCATTCCTGTTGCAATTTATTTTAACCACATAGCAGGGAGTCTCTGGCCAAAGCGACTGGGTGCAGGCTAGGCAGTCTTGAAGTAGGAACCCTAGGAGCAACCAAGCCTGGAAGAAAGGCCTTAGCTGAACTTTGTTTATTGCAGTGTTACTAAAACCAGGCTCCAGGAAGGGGAAAAATATTTATTCTACAGGGTATGGACTTTGGGAATAGGTTGAAAAGGCACTTGCTTACAATGGTATTGTAACAATTCTATTAAAATGAAAAGAACCCTCATGTAATCTACTTCTTTTATAGTCTTACATTAAGATTAGGAATAATTTGTGGTGTTTTTAATAAGGATATTCATTTCTGGTAACAATTTTACACATATACTGAGGGCAGTGCAAAGCCTTTAGTTTTGAAACATTTAACATTTTAAAAACAAAATCTACATCTTGCTTAATAAGGACTTTATTGAAGTTTATTTTAATCTTTTCATCTACATCTGTTGTTTGCTGATGAGACTGAAAAACATCTTGTGGGCTTTTACATATTCTCTGCAATTTGACCATTTGGTGAAATACTTCCTGTTCTTAGGAAATGTGTTTATTAATACAAAAACTCATTTCTTTTTGGAGAGAGAAAGTATTTGAGCAACAAATAATTTGAAAATTGATATATGTATCCTCAAGTAACTGGCACCTGTATTTTGCACTGGGTACATGAACTAAGTATAAAACACTGTAAATCTTTGTCCCATATCAAACTCTGGAGATGGTTTCACTCCAGAGTAGCAATTGGACAATACTTTGGATACTGCTCAAACATTATCTTTGCCTGCTTCTGGATTGGCATTAATCTTCCACTTTGTTCATGTGGTTGGTGTGTTTGTTTGCTATTGATATAGAAAATAAAAAATATCATCACATAAATATTAAGCTTCAGTGAGCTAAGAGTATCTTTGTTGTCAAACTGTATTGCAGCTCAAAACAAAGAAACCTCTTTTTTGTGCTTATTTCTTTGCCAGCACATTTGTGTGCTTTCTGGGCAGGATCAGGAAGTTATGCAAAGAGAGACTGCCCAGTGAGACAAGTTTGACAGCACAGCTCATGCTGGCTTATCCCCAGGGAGGATCTCTTTTGTATTAGGTAGAGTTGTTACCTTCAGACCATAAAGCTTAGTTTGAATCTCAGGAGCAGATAGTGTCCAGGAACTACATACACATCCTGAGTTTAAACACTGAATGTGGAGAGTTTACTAAATCATTAAATTGTCTGTAGTGCCAGGCTGTCAGCTGGCAGACACTACAGGACCTTGCAGATTCAAGTGCAAGTGATATCACAAAGATTCCCTGCTGGACCACAATATAATATTTTTATTCTAACAATATATTTCCAGAAATATCAGAGCTGTTTTTGTTTGTTTGTTTTTTATATTCTTGAAACTAGGAAAACCATGTGACCTGCAGGGATGTTCCTTTAAGTTGAATTTCTGCTGTCTTTTTTCCAGATGTAACTCAACAAAGTCAACAGAGCATCCAAGGAATTTGTATAGCTTTAGTCTCCTTTCTGCAGAAAGGATGCACTGTAGTATCATTTTTGCAGACACAGGGTACAATATAAGGCAGATTAACAAGGCTTGTGGGCCAAGTTTTATGAAAGGACTTCTATTTCTTTAATAAAAAACACTTGTCTGTGCAGAATTTGTACATCTGTGTGCAAGTCTACTTTCAGAACTCAGGGTCAAATCATTCTCCAAGATTTTATGATTTGGCAAGACTTAAATTGGAGATTTCATCACGGCGTGCGCTATATGTTTATTCCTCCTAGCTAATCCTGAAATTGAAATTTTCTCTGGAACTTTCAGATTCATTTCTTTTGTTACCACAGCCCCTTGATACTCTTGGAATTTTGTGTGTTTTGTGTTGGTTTCATTTATAATCAGTCACAGATCTCAAGAGTTATTGGATTCCATTTTATAAGTTCTGCTGAAAAAACACCATTTGGTTTAACTAGATTGTTAGAGGATGGCAAACTCATGCTCAGAAGTTATCATTCGCTTTCCCACATAAAACCTGAAACTTAGGCTGTGTGTGTTGAGCTGGTATGTAGCTGGATAGGTATCTATGTCTTTTTGAAAAGTTTGAGGTAAAGTTTTTGGTGTTATCTCACACAACATAGGCATCGATTCAGCAAAGCTTCTATATAAATGCTTAATTTTAAGCAAGTTTTTACATCCCACTGCCCTGTACTTGGGTTAGAAGTGTGCTTGCTGGAATAGTCACATTTTTGGGCAATTTATTTTCCTTATTGAGAAAGGTAGCTCTGATGTAGGTGTTTATAAACATAATTCAGCACCAGCATGATTAAAATGTACTTTTGCACTCATCACTCAATATCACTGTATAAAACATGTGGTTTATGTGATAAGTAGAAATATAGCAATGTAGTGCATTAAATCTTAAGAAACATATCTGCTGCTGGTGTAGACATGATTTAAACTACTGATTTTCAGGCCAGTTTTGCTATGCATTTACTTTACTTTAAATATCAACCGACTGAGATTTCTCTTGATGAAGAGCTCTGTGTGAGCTCCAAAGCTTGTGTCTCTCACCAATAGAAGTTGGTCCAATAAAAGATATTATCCAATTCTCACCCACCTTGTCTTTTTGAGATCTTGCCTGGCATTCTATATCGTCATACGAATTGCGGCTAAACTTACATCTTACAGATCTTTTCCAAGAAGTGTAGTGCAATTACATTAATTTATTAACCAAATCAGTCTATGAGGCTCCCATTTGATCCCTCTAGTCCAGTGTTTTGTCTCTCACAGTGGCCAGTACCAAATGCATCAGTGGCAGGTCCAAAACATAAACAGCTTCCCCCACCCCAGCTTAATAACTCTTAATGAAATGAGCTATTCATACAGCAACTTTTCTCCTAATATCTGTAATTTACTGGTTGGCATAAACTCTGAAGTAGAAGGGGTTTATATTCCTTATAATTTTTTATCCTCTAATATAATGGTGAGTGTTCTTATTATCTATGTGGATGTCTATTGCTTTTTTTTAATCTCAGTAGACTCTTGGCCTCAATGATCTCTTGTAGCAATGCATCACAGGTTAATTATGCCATCTTTAAAAAGTATTTTATCACTTTTAAATTTGTTCCTAGACTGTCTCCTTGCTCTTGTATTATGGAAGTGTCAGTTGCAGCTTCGTAGTTAAGGCTGAATTTGAGTTTGGCACTTAAGCACCTTGTTTTTTATGAATTACTTACTCTTTGATAATATGATTAATATTTTGTGGATTTACAAGTCTTAAGAACAATCTTTTAAAATATTTTTATTTGTGATCTTGGCACAAAAAGTAGGAGAGTGTTAATGAAATTCGATGAAGACACTAAATCGGGAGATATTGCCAATACAGAGTAGGATCTGATTATTATAGAGGAGCAATTGGATGACCCTGGGGATTAGAGTAATAGAAGGTATGAAATTTAATAGTACAAAGTGCAAGGTCATACAGTTAGGGATGGTAATGGGGGCCTCCATCCAAGAGCATCCCCAGGTGGTCCAATGCAGCATTGCAGTTACATCTCTGCTTCAGTTTCCCGTAGTGGGCTTCGATAAGTCTGAAGAGGCTTATGTATATTGAACCATGCCCCTTCAGGGGTCTAGCTTATTTAACCTAAAGATGGAACATTATACAAATAGGCCTCTACCCTAGCATCTCTGGTGGGAAGGGGCTGCGTTAACTTTAGTAGATCAATACCACTTATGTCCAGGTCCCTTGCCAATGAGGCCCTCTTGACCTGCAACCGTGTTCTGGAGCCAAGGCCTTTTGTCATCAGCTGGGCAGAGAGTCTGAGGTCAAGGTCCTCACAGAGGTCAAACCACGAACAGCCCTCCTCAGAACAGCACATAATTCCTCTCATCTGCAGCCTCTCCTGCTACTTGGTGAAGTACTTCCATAGGGGGCAGATTTTGCTGAGACTTGGCATTCAGTGCTCTTCCCTTTCGGACCCTCTCTCACTTGGGATCATAGCTCCTTGGTTTCCTTTCCTGTTGAGCTCCCTCAGTAGGTTCCCCCTGAGAAGCCCTCCCCTTGGAAGCTTTCTCTTCCCATGTTCCTCTCCCCAGGAGCCACTTTGCTCTAGCCCCACTGGGAGCAGCTTCCTTTTATCATGTTCAGGTACTTTCCTGCCTTCCTCCCAGTTACTCAGTGAGTTAATTAGTCCCAGGTGAACCTGAGTTCTCATTCCCCCTTGTGGAGTCTGTCAGTTGTGGGCTGAGCCACCGACCCCTTCAGAGGTCCAGCTACACTCTGACAAGGGCTAATAATGTTGTTGTTGTTTTTCTATAGCTGGGTGCCCATAGTTGGAAAGGGCAGAGGAGGAAAAAGACCTGGGCATGCTATTCAATCACAGGATGACTGTGAGCCACCAATTTGATATGGCTGTGAAAAAGGCAAAACATGATCCTCAAATGTATCAGGTGAGGCATTTCCAGTAGAGGTAGGGAAGTATTAATACATTGTCCAAGGCACTGGTAAGACCTAAGTTGGAATACTATGTACAGTTCTGGTCAACCATGTTCAAGAAAGATGAATTCATGTTAGAACAGGTTCAAAGGAGGGCTACCTGGATGATTAGGGCAATGAAGAGCCTATTTTGTAAAAGGGGACTAAAAGAACTTAGCTTGTTTAGCCTAGTGACGAGAAAGCTGAGCAGGGATATGATTGCTCTCTTAGCTAAACAACAGCATTGGCACAAAATAAATGGATATAAATTGGCCATATGTAAATTTAGGCATGAAATTTGAACATGGTTTCTAACCATCATAGAAGTGATGCTCTGAAACAGTCTTCTCATAGGTATCATGGGGGCAAGAAACCTAACTGGTTTTAAGATGGAGCTTGATAAGTTTATGAAAGGAATTATATAACATGTTAACTGCGATTGCAGGGAACTGCACTTGATGACCTAGGAGATACCTTCCAGCCCTATGTTTTGAAGGAAATCTGTTAAGTAGTTTGTGTTAATTCTTTTAAAATGGGTCCTTTAAGAATCCAAGCTAGGGCTTTGTTTATATACTCAAAAATTGGAAGAGAACCAAATCTTGAATAAAAGTGGTGTAATGGGTAACTTTTTATTTTTTTATGATTCATGGTAATATTTGCTGTGAAAGTGACTAAGAAACTCTTTCAGATTACCATTTCATATTATAAGCCATAGGACTAAGGCTACAGATTGACCTCAGTTAAAACAGCTCTCTCAAAATAGCCATCATCTCCCATTCTCAATGGAACTGAAGCCATAGTCTGCCTTCATTCAGCTGCTCCTCACAGCATTCCTCTCTGCCTCCTGCCAGCAGGGGGAGCTAGTATCTTCCCTGATAGCTATTTTGTTTCACGCCTGTTGGGAACAATGGGAAGAAGTGGCCATATTTTTAGTATTCATTAGTTGACTTCAATCTTCATTCACTTTTTAGAAGCCAATTGCAGATTGAGCAAAGGTTTTCACTGATAACTCAGTAATGCCCAAGACTTTTATCTGAGTAGTTACAGTTAATTTAGAATCCAGCAGTGAGTATGAGTAGCTTTAATTATTTCTTGCAGTGTGCTTGCTTTTTTCATCATATTTTTTGTTAGCATTTCAGCCACATTCGTTTCCCCATTATGCTGCCCGTTGTCCCAGCTTTGTTAAGGTTGCCTGAAGTTACAGTCTCCACTAACCTACATGATTTTTTCTCATCTTCAAAACTTGCCACGTCACTGCTCACCCTCTCACCAAAATCAAACACCTTTTCTCTATATTAAAAATTGACTATTCTCACTATTTTTTTTCTCTGTCTCAATAGGGTTTATTGAAGCAGTAATGTGAAAAAAATTTGCCTCGTATTGTTTTGTTAATGCACTCGCTGAATTTCCAGAAATATTAATGGGAGTTTAACCCTAGAATTTGCCTTTTGTTTGAGAACACTTTGGAGGCCAGATACTAAAAGTATCAAAAAAACCCCAAAGCAACCCATGTAATATCAGGTGAGATATATAACGTAATATTTGCTAATGGATTTTAGATGAGACTAAGAAAGCAAAGTTTTCAAGGGTGTTCCAATAACAGATTCCTTTGGGGTCATCCAGGCATGCAGAGTCGAGGATGGCTTGACACTGGAAGTACAGTGTGACACTGAGCAGGTCCTCTCCTGTGGCTTGCTTCCCCCAACCTGGCTTAGAAGAAAAGAAACAAATGAGGCCACCAAGACAGTGGAGGATAGCCTGTTTTTCTGTATTTAATCTAGTACAATATGACTAGCTTCTATGAGACAGAGATGTACTGTACTGGGTGACCTTTTCCATTTCCTATGGTGCATACAGTTTGTGAAAGGGATGGACTCTCCATTTTGAGCTTCAAAGTTTGGAAAATACATGGCAACACATCAAATGCCCCTTTAATTTAGGAAATGAATGTCTGTGAAAATAAACTGCACTTCCTGCTGTATATCCCATATTACAGTGAAGTGGAGCAGTCTGAGACACACAGAGTGCAGTGACATTCTGTCGTTACTGACACCTAACTGTGCAGATTTTTGCAGGTATGCATTTCCCTGCATTGTGTCTGAACTGTCCGATTTGCAGATTAATCATATTTTTTTTGCAATAACTGTAAAGACAATATACAAACCCATGTTCTCTGAGACGTTATCAGCCAGTTAGAGTGCAGAGAATTTCATAATCATGCTACGGTTATTTCTGAATAATTATAATGTAAGTATGAAAATCACTCTCCTATAAATCTTCTGTTTTGATTGGCTCCTGGGCTCAGAATGATCAAGATTTGTTGCCAAAAAACAAGATGCTGACCGAGCTGCCCATTTTTTTCCCCACAGAAAAACTTCAATATTTACATAAAGATGACCAAAAAAAATCTATTAAGAGAGAAAAGGGGCTGTGAAACTGAAGAAAGGTCAAGTTTAAAAAACAATTGTTAAAAGAAAAAGGGGGAAAAAATCTGTCCTTCCTCTTCCCTTCACCTCTCTTTCATCCTTCTAGGTCAGCAGGGCTCTTGCCCTGACTACTCTCTCCTTCCCCTGTCCCAATTATTCAGGTAACAACACTTTCCATTATAAGACCCTGTTTTCAGTTGCTTTTAGCTTTGCCAAACTAACTGTTTGGGTTGAAAATTTTCATGCTGAATGTGTGCAGGCAACTTTTATTCTGGCATTTTTAACATGAGTGTTTGACTTTGTAACCATAATAATGTTCTTTTAACACAGTTTATGTGTGTAATATTACCTAATGTATATAAGTGTTTGTATTGTTTTGGGGTTTTTTTACACTGGAATAATCCCACTTCTCTGTGCCACTCTTCCTCCCAGTCCAGTTATAAAATATATAGCAAACATATATTACAGTTATTCTGGGATAGAATTATTCCAGAAAAAATGCCCTTTAGATTTGAATAATCCATAGTACAATAATAGAGCAAAAAAGGATTAATTCAAATTGGCTATGCACCAGTAACCTTTATCCAGATCCTTATGGAATCATTAATGATGGCATTTTCTGTATTATACCAATAAAAAGGTGTTAATGTGCTGCTAATAAAAAGACAAAAAAGTTAACATTTAAATCTTATGAAGTAGTCTGATATAATACGCTCCCTGGTTATTGGTATTACTCTTGGAAAATACAAGTCAGGATTTGTAGTCTTACAATGCTATAAACATACCTATAATTTAACAGGAATTTTAAAAATAAATTTTGTGTAGCTTGCAATTTTTGTTGTGAGTACTCAGCATCACTTTGTAGTGGTACTGTCACAGTTTTGTCAGTGTACATCTCACCTATACATAAAATAGATTTATGCTATTAGCCATATTAGATGTGGGTCTAAAAAAACCCAATCAAGTAGTAACTGTCGATCAACAGCACATCTGTACTGATGAAAAATACAGCTGGTCCTATTTATTTTTTAAGAACCCTTTTGATTATAGGGCGGTGTACACACTAAATGAAAACAATCTGACCTGCAATTCTATTGGATTTGGATATAATTCACATTTTATCTGTCATGACCTAGCTAGGAAACCTGCCACATTTTCCGTGGAATGAGACCACACACCCATTTTAAATTGGAACATTAAGGTTTATTTGACTAAAACAGGCAAAGAAGGCACATGGATAAAAAAAATAATTTCTTCAGACAGAATGTTAGTACCCTACAAATAATTTATTTATGTAGATGTGCTTCAACCACACAGAGTTCCGATCATCATCTCACCTTCATAATCCACCAGTTCAGAGATTGATTCCAGGGTTTTGATTTAGATCCATTTTTAGTTATAACATACAGTTGTTATTTAAAATATTGTCTATCTCTCTATGTTCCTTACTGGTGCCCACCACCTCAGCATACGAGCCACAGATCTTACCAAATGTTATCTGTCCAGTGTTTCTATTGTGAGGATATGAAAGCTATATGCCTTCCTGCCAAACATTCCAGGACACATTTGTTTACATAACATCTTTGTTGGGAAGAAAAAGTTCGTAGAGAAAAATTCTTCAATGTGCTTGGCCATGAAAGGCTTAGCTCTGTGACATTGAGTTCTAGTGAGCGCTGTGAATGCGAAATTCTTATTAATGTCAATGGATTTTTCCACACGCGCAGAAAATACAGAAGAGTAGAATTTTGCATGTGTTTTGTATCCTTGAATGGCTAAGTATCTATGGATCGATCAGTATAGTCCCAGCAAAACAAAACTCTCACCTGTTTCAGTGGGAGTTTTGCTTGGTAGAGAGTACAGGAGAAGACACTATATCCAACTGCAGCCACTACGTTCTTTGCCTTTTGAGATTATGAGAAAGGGCAACAGAAGAGCCATGGTTTTCAGATTACAATATGGTCATCTATGCTCCTCATGATAGGAAGTGGTTGAGTCTTGGAGAACCTGGAACAAACTTAATAGTGAATTTGAATACAAGGAGAGAAACAAACCAACAAAAATCAGTCTCAGGGAATAATTTACATTTATAAAACAACTTTCTTCACAAACTTCCTTCAGCATATTACTGTGGCCGTGATCCTACAAAGAGATTCTCAAGCACAAACCATTCCTTCTGCATGATGTTCTACTGATGACATCAACAAATATAATAGAATGTTACATGGATGAAAGCATCAGGAATTGGGGATCCTTTTGCAGAATTAGTATCTGCATGCAAACTGCTCCATTGGATGACAACCAACCAGTACAAAGCAATACTGTGCAACTATGGGGAATATTAACAGCATAAGACAAAACTGGAGAAATTGCTAATTTTAAAATGCCAAGGACAAATCAAAGTCAGCACAGAAGAAACAGGTCCTCTATTTTAAATGTTGCATCTAAAATACTCACGTATGAAAGGCTGCATAGAACCCCATATTTCCACCATACAAGGGTAAGAGGATTGGATCAGTCTCGCTGGGATCTGAACCAAGGTTCCCTGAGTTCTAGCTGACCCTTGTGATTTGATGGGATAGCAGGGTTATTTGAAGACAATATAAATAGGTTACAAAATCAGGCCAGATTTTGAAAAGTGGATCACAAGAGATCAACTCATAAGGATGTAGAGGACTATGTTTTGTTTATACAAAAACCTCAAATATTTACATAGGAAAATGAACATTTGTGCATACAAATCTAGTCTTTGTGTTTCTGACTATCTGCTTGTGGATGCTTTAGAAGCACACATTTTTCGTAAGCACAATCTTATGTATCCTTTATCTTCTAATAATCAGTACTAAATAGACATTGTTATGAATATGAGATTATGGCAGACACTTTTTTTTAACATGAGAACAATTTTAATAATGGGCATCACAATTTTAATTTTCCCATTGACATTCTTTGAATAGTACTCTTCTCTTAATGTGGCATTATTTATTACTCCTTTGTTTGGCAAAAGGTTTTATTACTTTCCCAGAATTGTTTTATTTTCATTGTAACCGAATCATTTCTTCCATGAGCATTGCCTTTTGTCTGCAAACATTTTGTATCTTTTGCAGTTTGCAATATGACATGAAAAACACATTAGCTGTGTTTTGTTAATTTCATACCCTCCCTCACCTCATACTTCCTGCAACAGATTAGGAATTTGTATGTGGTGGAGTCTATCTTTCCTAGTTTATCTCCCCTTGGCTGACCTTTCAGAAACTTCATGACTATGTTTTTAGGTAAGAGAAGTCAAAAGTATACCTTTGAGAGTAATGAAGCAGTAGTTAGTCACATATGTGAATGTTTAGAAAGAAAATAAGTGAAAATAAGTCTGGTTTTATCTGAGACAGAATATCCTCTAATTGTTTGTTTTTTTGATTATGTAGGCAAGCATATAAAAGATAGTAGTCAAATATTTCTGATTAGTTTCATCTACTGAATTAAAGCACTTTGCATGCCAAACAATGAGCTCTCATGTAAGCTGTATTTTATAATACTCCTTATTATGATTAGTGTTATGAGCACATATTGTATTAGAAGTGCTCTCCGGAGTTAAAGTTAAACAGTTTGCTGACAAAAACTCCTCTGCAGCTATGTGAGATGCTTGGAAATTAATATATAAGAACAAATTCTAACTGTTATGCAGCCAAATGAAGGTTTAGGATTGCTGAGCTGTTGGCAAAGAATAGGCTTGTCCATTACCATATTAGAATGGCTGAAGAACATAGAGTAATTATATTTCTGTGAAAGATTCACAAAGTGTTTTGGTTTCAAAATAGATTCATAGATGCTAAGGCCAGAACAAACCACTATAATCATCTAGTCTAGTCTGACCACCTCTATGCACAGGCGGTAGAAATTTTCCCAGAAGATGTGCAAATATATTATCCTCAGATAAATGCAATCTGGTAAGTTTCAATGTAATTTTAGTGTGCAGAGCTACAATCAAATCTACATGACTAAGCTCTTAATTTTGCACTTCTTTTCCAGACGACACCCTCAGGGAACTCAAACCCATTAAATTCAAATTAGACTTGCCTGCCTGAGTCAAGGCTTGAATTATGAGTTGTGTTGCTTGGATACATAAGCCACATGGTATAGCTGTATTCCCTAACTGGATGATTGTAACCCTTAAAAATCAGATTTCAAATGTAAATACTCAAGTTTACATATTCAGAATCCATGTTTTCTGAACACTTGCTTAAATTCACTTGAAATCCTCTTTTTTCAAATACTCCTGCCAATAAAGAGGTTTGTGATAATATCTGTAGAAAGTGATCACCAGCAGGGTGAGAAGACACTCAACACAAAGTGCTTTTAAAGATTTAATGAGTAGTCACGAAATGTTGTACTGGTAGGGACTGCTTGCATTAGTGGTGATACACTAGATGCAGGCAGGAGCTGATATCATAATTGTGCCATGCTTTTTATTAGAGAAACATAATACTGTATCAGCCAAAGGACACCACTATTTCGAACACCAGATTATAGCTTGAAAACCTAGGGTTATTTTGCAACCAAATCTCTTGTCCTCAGAGAGGGGAGAATTCAATTCCTTGCCCAAAGTTATCTTTCTTTAAGGCTGTCTGCTGGTCACTACTGAAACTCCTACTGTAGAATCACACTTTCATAGGAATCTTTCCCAGCATGTGTTTCTTGTAGCTAGCCCTTTAAATTTGTCAGAGACAAGTAGTTCCAGCCCTAAATGGCAATTTGAAAGTCAAATGCTGCATTTCTCTCCCTTCTAGCTGGGAAGTACTCCTATAACATTTCCCCTTTCTTTTATCATTGAGGTGACAATGCATCCTCACAGGAACATGTGCCCACTGAGAACTGAAAAGTAATCTCTGAACTCATTCTACAGAGGCCAACAAACTGTTCTCATACAGTATCAACATTTCTTTTGTACCAGATTTGTGTACATTTGAATTATTAACATAATGGTGACAAACTCTACATCCTATTACCAGTCCCCTGAACTAGCCACTTAACATCAAATTCATATAGCTTAAATATACTCAGTTCATATTATTATTATTTATAATGTGGAAATGATTTAACTTCCAGTCAGAAGGCTTCTCTGGAAAATTTCATTGTAGGGCAAATTTTTATGACCAGGTTACAAGCCTCCCACTACCCATACATGATGGTTAAATGTGCTTGTAATTATTAGAACTGGGAGCACTGGCTGTTGGGAGTCTGAAAGGACAGGAAACAGGAAGGAGAGGGGAGGAGTTGAGGAGGCTGAGTGCGAGTTACAGAGGGTGCAGCAGCAGCTTGGTAAAGGGGTTTCCACTGTAAAAATAAAGTCCTGTTGAAGCTTGTTAGTACCTTGCCAGTTTGATACAACACTACATTAGGATTTTACATGGCAGAGATCACTACAGCGAATTGTCTGAACAATCCTCCTAGGTGTTTTGTCCCTTTGCTGGCTGGCTGAGGTCAAGTTTCTAGTAGACATACCAGAAAAGTAAAGGAAGGTTATCTGAGACAAGTGCAGTCTGATTTACCTGAAAAGATTTTTCTCTTCTGCAGTAGATAGCACATCTAATATGGAATGACATGACTGCTGAGTCATTCAGCTGATATATCAGCTCAGTACAGTCTCTTATTGATGCTGTAACACTGCTTCTGCTTAGAATGATCTTTTTGGATACCGCAAGAATTTAACACAGTTGTAAGCTGCATTTTTTACATTCCGTGTATAGCACAGAACTGTTCTGATTCACAATGTGCTTTACACATTAGCTTTTTGGCCACAGACACAAGCTCATGATTGCATTCTTTTGAACTGAATAGATGCTTTTACTCAGGTACATTTTAAATGTGCCCTTATCTAATTCATTAAGGTTACTTGTACCTAGCCAAAAATACTGCACTTAACATTAAGAGGTGATTTTTATTTCACTTTGAACAGCATTTCTCTTTATTGAATTTCTTCTCTCATTAGTATAGAGCTGATGGAGACAGGAGTTGTGGGGAATAAATTGCCTTCTCACCATGAATGCTTACATAGGTCTCTCCTTGATATGGCTGCATAGATCACTGAAATATGGTCAGGTCAGGCCATTAGGGCTTTCAGTAGTAAAACATATCCATTTGTGGCTAATTCTGGAATGTTTTGTATATTTTGAATTAATCATATCTAATATATTCCATCTTTCAGCGAGACCCATCTTAATGTGATTTACAGGCTGTTTAAACAAATCTAACTTTACTACCTATTCCAGAGCAGCTACCTCTGGTATGGAACACAGCAAGCATTCCTCACCATTAATACTATTGATTTTTAAAAAGGGAAGAGACTGACTTCCTTAACTGAAATTGCTGGAGACATTTAGATTATAATTTAGCCATGACCAGGGTTGATAATCCTGCTCTTGGGCAAAGTGCCATGGGCTCCTTAAGTATAATTTGGCCAGGTGCATGGCTTCCTGTGTCCTTAGAAATGAGGCTTCATGTGTCCTCCAGCAATGAGGCTTCCTGCTAGCACAGTACATCAGTTCAGTAGTGCCTCAAAGGAAAGAGTGGTGGTCACTGAGGGCATGTCTATACTTACCTCTGGAGGGATCAATCCAGGGAGGGGTTGATTTATTGTGTCTAGTGAAGATGCGATAAATCAAATGCCAAGTGCTCTCCAGTCGACTCCAGTACTCCACTGAAGTGAGAAGTGTAAGCGGAGTTGATGGGGGAGCGTCAGCAGTCGACCTACCGTAGTGAAGGCACCATGGTAGGTAGATCGAAGTATATCGACTTCAGCTGTGTTATTCACGTAGCTGAAGTTGCGTAATTTAGATCAATTCCCCTTCTGCCCTTCCTACCTCCACCCCCAGTGTAGACCAGGCCTGAATCAACAGTATCTTTTCCTGCAGTATCGTGGTTTTATTTGGAAATCTTTCTTCTAAGTATTCCCTAGACCTGCCACTGCTTAGTCTGAGATGTGATGAGATCACAGCTTCAGGTGATATTGCTATAGGCAATATAGTATATTGCATATATTTATGGGAATCGAGAGTAATTCAGTGGTGATGCTTCCATAAGTAATACATCATCTTGGCCACAGATATAGAGTCACTCAACTGATAGATACTCAACTGTCAACACTGCTACTTATCTATTGTACCTACATTAGAATACTGAAATAGAGTAGTGCTCTATACTGTTAGGTAATTGAATCATTGGGAGCAGGAAAAGGTGCACATATAACTACTGCATATATGTTTAATAAAGATATCATCTCGTACTTATCCACCAATCCATCAGCTATTTATACAGACTGTTCTACCACTTTATTATGTTAAGTGTGTACTAATTGCATACACTAAAAGGACAACATAAATTGATTACCTTTTTTATATTGTGTAGTTAAGGCTGGCTAACAAAGCAGCCTTTTCTAATCAATGTTTCCCTAAGGGAGAAATGGTAGGTATAACCCAAATTGTTCTCTCTTTGAGAGAATGACTGAATTTCACCAGTCAGTGGTCCTCTAATTATAGGAGCCCAACAAATATTCTGTGATGGGTGTACAGAAAGAAATTAGTTTGAGATGAGCACTGGGGAATGTCACAGGGAAAGTAGGGAAAAGAGTCAATTTATGAGAGGATCTTTATTGATAAGATTTCCCCTTTCCCTAGGACGTTAACTAATCCTAAAAAGGGCCGCTCCAATTTAAATATTCAGGCAAATCATTGAAGTCACATGCATACTGTAACTGGATTTATAACATCCATGCTGTATACCCAATTATTTCTTTTTGTGCAGTTTTATTAAGTTGCATCATTAAATACTTAGTGTTAGTGAAAGGATTATGCATTAAAAGAATGAATTTTATCTGTATTAGTGTGGAGAAAATATGTATATATGTGTGAAAATAATCAAATTGATGGAAATGAAATCAGAACTGGGTTTTTTTGTTTTGTTTTAAAGATTCCCAGGGTGAGGTCATTTATTCTGTTAGTTTCTTGCAAAAAACATAGGATTGGTATTTCCATTTGTTCTTGTTCCTGACTTTAAAAGGTATATTCTCAACTCAGTGCTTAGGGTTTTTTCAGAGCCAAATTTTTAAATGTATTTAGGCACCTACTTCATATTTAAATCAGTGGGAGTTAGGCATCTAAATACCTTTAAAAATCTGGCCCTGAGTACCTGACCCCTCCCCAGATTCTATTAACATCAACATGAGGCATTCTACTAATCCACCAAGCATCAGGTTCCAGTCTGGATTGCTGTAATTCACTGAACAGTATTTGGTCTGAGAGTGGAAGCAATACAGAGCCTCTGACATGCACAGTGCAGCAACCTACTATCTTCTCCTCCCACACATAAGTCATGCCCTGTGCTCTGATCTCTCCACAAGCTCCCAATCCTCTTCCGTTGCCAGTTCATGGTCATGGACCTGGGCTTCAAAGGCATCAACAAGTCAAACCCTGCTATATCATTGGCTGCATCTCTATCTATGACACAACAAGGTAGGAGCATGCCTCTGATGAAATGAAGTTTATGAAGCTCACAACAAAGCATATAGAAGCTCACAACAAAGCAATCATCCTCAATCAAGGGGATTCAGTTCCGGAACAATTTCCAGACGAGATGAGTCTAATCCAGAATATGACCATTTTCAGAGAACTCTGCAAGACCCACCTGTCATGGCTACAGGATGAACTATGCCTTAGGCCCCTTCAGTCCCCATGGAGTGTAGATCACAAACTTGGCTTCCTGCACCTTGCTGGGTGAAACAACGTGGTCCTACAAGTTTGAAACAGGATCTCTGGGCTGTAGCCCCCACTGGTTCCCAACCATGTTAACAATACAGACTCCACTTGCTTTGACACCAGTAATAGTTTCCCTTTGGGGACCCTGGAAACAGTGTTTTCAAAACAAAGCATTATTTTTTCATAAGGAACAGAGAGTAACAACAATAAAAGGCCTCCACACGTAGGTAATATTTACACCTTTGTAAGTTCCCCTTAGCCCTGCTAATACCATCTTTGGCAGGGAGAAGCAGACATCCCCTATTCACTGACACACCTTGGACAGCCTCTCGGAGCTCACCCACCTCTCTTTCTGAGAGGTTTTTGAAGTTTAATATTCCCCTTTATCCCAAGCTTTAGTCTTAGGAGACGTAATCCATTCTATACAGGCAGTACTTCAAACAGTTTTTTCATTGTTTCCTCTTTTCTATGTTGTTGTTTTACCTTTCTTGCTTGGCTTCGTTAATGACCCATTTTGATCTAACCCCATAGCAAGTGACCTATTGTAACCAAACACAAAGAGTGATGGTTCTTGGGGTACCCAGGACTCTGAGTAGGGAGTCCTGCCTGTGGTAGCTGACGGTTAGCTTCCCAACACCACCAGCCTTTCAGCCACTCAGGGACTCTACTTTGGCCTATAGTACCCTATCTTTGCCTTGTAGGTTAACATGAGCTGTACTCGAGTCCCCTTAGAGCCCCTGGCACTGGCTACTCTCAGAAATCTCAGAATCTCTGCTCCCAAAGGAGCAGAGTACCCCAGCTTACTAGCTTTGCCTTAAGTCCCAACTGCTGTATGATGCACAGCACCAGTAAGCACTTATAATACAGCAAAAGAAGGTTTATTTAAGAATGGAGATTCCACTTGAGAGTGATGGAAACCAATGATTATAATACAAAACAAAATAATAAAATATGAACTAGAACCCACACTTATGAATAGTTACCTTTCCTATCTAATAAAGTAGGTTCCCCACCCTCCATCACAAAATTCAGTTTGTTGCAGAACTGGCTGGCTTCTCAGAAACCAGAATCCAATCTGTCATGAAACTCCCCCGCTCGACAAACTGTCACCTCACCTCAGTAAAAGGCTGCAGAGTATCTTTCTCGACCCTGGGATATACTGAATCAGTCTTTTGTTTTCATTGACAGGTAGAGTGATCCCCAGTCTGTTATGATGATTCTTTTTACCTTCAAGTCATTTTGAATGTTTGCAGTTGTCTTTGGTGGTTTTCCATTGACAGTTCTGGGATAGAGCAAGGGCAGACAATTGAACCTTACATTACAGCGCCGGCTCACTAGAGAGGGGTAACAACTCCCTCTCAACTGAGTGGCCCATCACAGAGATATATGACTTCCTGGTGCCTAACTTTTACTCCAAGATCATAAGACATAGTTTTCAATATAGTTATATTATTCCTTAAATCTTACCCATACACAAATAGTGATTTTGAGTATCAATAAGCTGCAAGCCTTCAGCAGAGACCTCACATGCTCCCCTTCATGTGTAAATACCATGAAAGTGGCACAGTGAGTTTGTCAGGTCTAATACAGAGTTGCTTGTAAATTACAGTGAATCCTTTGCCCATTGGCATCAATGGGCCTCACTGTTACAACCCTCAATGTATTCATAAAAATAATGCGGCTATTTCCCAGTTTGCAACAGCTTTTTTTGGATGAATCTCTATGCTTTATGTATCACCTTTTTCTTAGCTCTCCTTAGAGATTATGGAGCAAATTCTTTTCTCAGCTGTACCAGCATAAATCTGGTGTAATTCAGTGTACTTCACTGGAGTTATTTTGTATTTACACTGATGTAACTGAGACAGAATTTAGCTCTCTAACTCTTGGCATGGTCTCTCTGGGAATCCGAGGCTTTCGCTGGCAAAAGAATAGAAAATACTTTTCAAAAATAGCTTTAGAGTGGTTCTTAGTGCTTTTTTTTCTGGAATTAAAACTACATAAAGGTTATTATTTGTGTTTTTTAAAGTGAATGGAGTGTCAGGATGAAAATACTCCTGGATGAATAGATACAGGCACAAATATTCGCACACTAAGTTTCCCCATCCTGCACCAACAGGGCTGGCGCTTCCATTTAGGCAGCCTAGGTAATCGCCTAAGGCGCCAGGATTATTGGTGGGCGGCGTTTTGCCGGAGGGGGCAGCAGGCGGCTCCAATGGAGCTGCCGCATTTGTGCCTGCGGAGGGTCCCCTGGTCCGCAGATCTGGTGGAGCTGCCGCAGTCGTGCCTGTGGACGGTCGGCAGGCACGACTGCGGCAGCTCCACCGGAGCTGCGGGACCAGCTAGTGGGGCGGCAAAATTGCCGTGTGCTAAAACCCCTAGCACCGGTTCTGTGCATCAATGCACGCTTGCCTTAATGTACATTACTAATACTGTTTTGTTGTACACCAGTGTAAAACAGTGGAGTTATTCCTGAAGTCAATTGTGCAAAGCTGGTAGAAGTAAGATAAGAATCAGGCCATAGACTTTGTGATTTACTAATAATTGCAGTAAAAATAATTATTTCATCAGAGGATTATGACATCAGTTAAAAGAGAAGCAATGCATACAGATGATTACTCAGATCCTGTTCTGATGCAGATTTTTTTAAAGTAGAATGGGGAAGAGATGCAGAAAATATAGATAAGCCCAGTTGTCTCTGAAAAGATTTTTGTTAAAGTTTTCCATGGGCCCTTCACTATATTTAGGACACTTAAGGTGATGCTATCCTCTTTTTTTTTTTAATGTCCTCTCTGTCTCTTTTTTTGTTTTGTATTCTCTGTGTCAGGTTCTAGTCATGTTTAAACTGGAGTCAGTGGAATTACACTATTGTAACTTAGCTCTTATGGTATTTAAGTTGACTAGATTGGTTTTATATGAAAATGCAAACTGCATTTTTCAAAATGTGCTTGTATTTTGCATAATTATTTAATTGCCAAAGAAAGTCTGATGTAGTCTTAAAGTTAGCTCCTGGGCTATTAACTACTGTTTGTTTGACTGCTGTTATTGCAGGACAAGGAGTAATATGAACAGTTGTGGCCTGGCTACCTTCTAGAGCAGCTTTCTGGCCACTTTGCACTGCCTGAGTAGCATAAAGCAGCCAGGCTTTGAACCCTGGTTCTCCAGTTGCGTAGAAGGGCTGTATTTTCTGAGGGAATAAATTAGCTGTAACTTGCTGAAGGCCTTGTTATGTAGAACAGTGGTTCTATGTTGTCAGCTATACAGGTTACATCAATGTAGTCTTCTCAGATGGGACCTTCGTTTTACTTGGCTCGCGCTGCCATTATTTTCAAAACAGTCAGCTAAAAAAAACCTCATTAATCTAGTTTCCTTTGGTAGGTTTCAACATGCTATAACATAGGATGCCTGATAAAATCATTAGGATTATTTATTTCTCAAAGTCTTGGTGCCTTTACATGAGTAAATGGCACAAGGCCAGCATTCTACTCAGAGAGCTAGTGTTTAAGTGTGTACAGTCAGGAAAACAAATTAGGTAGTATAGCCATTTGTTAAAGTAAGTAACTGGATACATTTGGGTTTAGGTAGTAAGCACTCTAATGGATGCCAAATTCACCCCAAAGCAAAAGAGAAGACACATAGGCTTTCAGTTCATTCACTCAGAAAAAGATACTAAATGCATTTTAAAAACAACAATAACAAAAACACAAAGAGGGTAATTTTTAGTTTTTCAATTCTCCATAGGTGGTGTTTTCCTTGATGAATTCCCCACTGCAATCCAGAGGAGTGGGCGATCATTTTTAAAAGAAGATATTTCCATGGGAGGGGGAAGGGTCAAAACCAAACTACACCTTTTCACAAAAACATGCTTTGTTACTGCAAACAGTCAACCTAACTTAGAGTGCAGGTAATAAACTATTCTATCGCAGCTGTTCAGTCTGCAATTCATCATTTCTTTCACTTACTTGTTCTTTACAGCCTGATTGTGCTACCTTTGCACACATTGAGTAGTATCTTACTACTCAAGTTGTACTTCTTCATTAGGACTACCTGTGAACTATTCAGTATGGCTAAAGTCAGATCAGCATCTGATTCTATGTATTGTATTGGTGTTTTGTATTTAAAAGGTAACTGAAGAGTTCTCTCTGCTTACAACTTAATAACCATGTTCTGAGCTAAATAAACACCAAGTCCAAAGGCTGAGGTTTTATAGGAAATAAATCCTGTAACTGAAGGCCCAGGAGTTGATAAACCCAGAATACAACAGCTGTTACTGAGTTAACAGAGCACACTCTCAAGTTGTTGCTACAATACAGAGATAATAGAATATCAGGGTTGGAAGGTACCTCAGGAGGTCATCTAAAGTCCAACCTCCTGCTCAAAGCAGGACATGTGTTCTCCCTCTTCAAACCCCTGTGTTCTGCTGTTACTACTATAAAACTTTATGTTCTGATAGACTATTGCCTTCAAAACTCCTAATCCAAATGGTCACCCATCTCAGCTTGTGAAAACCGGACCCATCTCAGCTTGTGAACTCTGTAATGGCACCTGCAAATTCCTGTGCTCTGAATGCTTTCACTCAAGCTGTAATACAGTTGGCTCAATATGATAATTTCATTTTTTGGATATCCAGAGAGTTTTATGGTAAGTAATACAAAGTCTGTTATTAGCTGCTCAGACTAACAGCAATCTGTTTCCTGTATAAAACTATAGGTACTAAGTGCTTTCTCTGAGGTACAGAGCACCCTTAATTCTCAGTGATTTCAACAGAAGTGAAGATGCTCAATACCTTGCAACTTCAGGGTCTATAAGTCTCTAATACTTTAACACATGGTTCTACTCTGAAAAATAACTGTGAAATGGCATTGTGAGGTAGTATTATCTTGCATTGATTTGTGGACCAATACTGCTCAGTTTACAAGGTTTTTTTCCCTAACTGCCAGCTCTGAAAATTCAATCTAGGATGGATTTTCCTTCTTCTGTGTCAGCACCAGTATTGACGTCAACCAACATGACATGCCTGTGATGACACCTCTGCAGTCCCTTTGCATCAGTGGGCTTGCAGGGCCATAAATGATTGGCCCTAAAACTGGACCATAATAAACAATTCTGGCAATGAGGTTGTCAAAAGATAAATTGTGCATCAAACTCCCCCCTTTAAGTCCCTCTCTCAAGTGGACCCCTGAGTTGACAGGCCTGGCTTCCTGCACCTCACTCTGAGTGGAATCATATAGTCTAACCACCTTAGAAGGGATTTCTGGCCTGCAGCCCTTCTGTTTCCCAAACATGCTAATGAGACAGGCCCCAGGCACTTGTCACAGGCCCCAGGTACTGTTTCACTCTGGGACCCTGTGACCAGCGAGTTGGTTAAAGAGACTCAAAAACAGCATTTCAAAGAAAGTGGTGTTTATTTATTCCCCCAAAGCTACAAAGCCCTTGGAGCCAAGGGTAAAGATAATAAAAGCTATATATATGGGGCTCTTATTTACACAAGCTAGCAAGGAAAGATTAAGGTGTAAATTCCCCTGGGCCCAACTAAACTCCATCTCTAGAAGGAACACACTCTCCTGCTCGCAACATGCTTTTTTGTCACTCTGTGTGTTTCCCTGCCAGCCTTTCAGCCCCAGTTAACATACTGGCCTGTCTTTGACCATTCATTCAATCCCCACCCTTTTCCAGGTCTGGGGGGTCTAGTAATGATTTTGTGTTTCCTATGATCTCTCTCTTCTCAGCCTCGGCAAAACAGATAGGTAGAAGCTCTGGAACAGCTTTTATGGTGGAGGTGCTGAAAGCTATTGAACAAAACTGTAAATGCTTTATAGGATGGAAGCCATGCATTTGGTTGCTATTATTACTTCAAGCCAGGGTGTGCTGCCTCTCCCCCAGAATACCTAGTTCCACTGCTCCTGCAGCGAGGTATAGCCTCTTCACGGCTATAACCTGGGCTATTTTGTTCGAGTGTTTGTTGGGATGATCTTGCCAATCCATAGGATACTGACCACATTAACAGAGTAGTCAGTGTGGGAGTACACATATCGGAAAACAACGGCCATCTTGATAAGAGAATTAGTCTCTGTACACTGTCATTTCTTTCACATCTGTACACTATGGCTTGCCCACTATCAATGCATGTGCAATGTGAAGATAGTCATTTGTCTGTTTTTGTTTGTATTCTAATGTTGCATTTGTGGAAATGAATCATCTCTATGAATGTTTTTTATTCAAATTAATTGGCTGGATTGCTTCCTAATTTTTGTTACAGCTGGAGATGTACCAAGTGACTGCGATAACCCGCAAAATGATTTTTCATGTTTTGGTACCTGTGTGACATTTGTCTGTGTGATACTATCTGAACATAAAATTTGAGACACCATTGAATTCCAGAGTATTTCCATATGTATAGGAGCTTTATTTAAAAATGTACATATGAAAGTACTTGGTATAATTATGTTGGACTAAAGCTGTTTCTAAAAAGTGAAAGAAAAACATTTAGTTTTTTTTAAAACTGACAAATACAACAGTTTTCTCACTATAATTTATGAAAAAAATTGTATAAATTAAGAAATGTAATATATTATGGGCTCAGGTCAAGTCTCCAGCAGAAAAAATCCACAGGGAAGGGGAAGTCTACAAGGATTTTTTTAAAAATAAAAGTAAATTTAGTCAATTGTGAAAAGTACTTGACTGACAGCCCTCAAATTTGAAATTCTGTATCAAAACCAGGGCCGGCTCCACTGTTTTAGCAACCTTAAGCAGTGTGCTGAATTGCCTCCATGGAGGGCGGAGGCAGTCTGTGTGTGTTAGGGCAGCATGTGTGTTTCCGCGGTGGCAGCAATTCGGCGGCAGCTTCTGTCTTCAACCAGAAGACAGAAGCTGCGCTGCCACGGACAGCGGAACATAGAAAGTGGTCGCCGAATTGCTGTCGCCGCGGAAACGTACATGCCGCCCTAACGGCACACAGACTGCCCCCACCCTCAGTGGAGGCAATTTGGCACGCTGCTTGGGGTGGCAAAAACACACGGACTGCCGCCTCTTGCGGATTGCTGCCCCAAGAACCTGCTTGGAATGCTGGTGCCTGGAGCGGGCTCTGAACAAAACACTGCACAAATATGATATGAACAGTGGCAGTGCAAGCTTCTTATATGGCCCTGACAACTTGCTGTGGAGGAAACCACATCTGCAAATAGAAGGATAGTTCATTCTACAGGCACATAGAATGCTTGGCCTCCTTGCTGAGCATACCAACTAATATGGGGTGTGTGTGTGTGTGTGTGTGGAGGATATTACCTAGGAATTGGATTATGTCCATCCATCTATTTTCACAAAGGATATTGAACAGTCATTGAGTGGCAGAAACTGTTGGTCACTACTGATCTGGACTGTTTTTTAAAGAAGATTCTTGACTTTTAACATTTTAACTTTCTTACTTTGTGGCTCTATCATCTGCATATGGTGAAAAATCAACTGAAGCTGCTGATCAGTAAATCAGCTTCCAAGCAGCTTTGTCCATGACAGACCCTTGGCAGGCTTTTGAAAGAGAAAAATAGGTGAAGAACTGGTAAACAGCACACTAGTCATTAATTTTTCAAGCCTACATATTAATGTAATTGGGGTCAAATTAGTGGTTGCTCCACCAAGCATTCATGAGTTCACTAAGCACTGAGAGTAGTGAGGAAAATTGAGAAAGGCTATAGGAAAGTTTAGTTTGGCATGGGAGTGCAGAACCAAGCAAGGGAGAACTCCAGTGGGAGAGCCCGCTCCATCAGCTTATATGACAGCTAGAGTGAGCAAAGGAATTAGGTTACAGCAAGCCAGGAAATCAGTTAGGGGCAATGGTTAGCCTCAGTAGGAGAGCTTTTAGGCAGGAAACAGGAAAGACTGAGTCTGTTGACCCTCTGTTTTTAAAGTTCTTCTTTTATGAGCTCATAGACTGCTATCCTCATAGGTCTACTAACAGCAAAGTACAGAAGTGTTTGTTTCTTAGGTTGGGACCCTAGTTTTTCACATGTGCTCAAAAGTTCTTAATAAGACTTGTTATATGCATATATGGTGAGAATAGATTGTTTATGAACAAATCTCTCATAAAACCAAAAATATAGCTGCTTTTCTGTTCTTGGTAGTGACACAAGGACTGGGAGCTACATTTTATATTTTACTGTCTGCTCTTTCCATACCTTTCCTGTAGGTTAACATAATGAAACCTAAACAGGAAAAGGAATTAATAGTTAGGCAGTGAATAAACTGCAGAAGTCACATAGGTCAATTCAGTAATGACCATCAATGTTTTTCTCTAACCCCAGTTCACAGCTACAGCATTTTAGATTTCTGCTCTCCACACACAGTAGAGATGAGCCAGAAGTGAAATCCCTGTGTTGCCAGAATACATGTGAGCAATTGTATAACCTCACCCTTGTGGTGTCTCACAAAGGCTGAGTCAAGTGTTTAGTTCTTACACCCAACCCTCTTCCCACCTCCACAAACATACACAAAATGAATGTATATGGTTTCTGCCTTCCTTCCAGCCTCAAGCTACCTGGAAATCATTAAGGCCCAAATTTTCACGAGTCTCATAAATTGCTTCCACAAACTCTGTGCATGCATCCATTTGTTCATGTAAATTCCTGTTTACATATGCAAGTATGGGATTTTCATGCACAATCGGATATATGCATACATGTTTCAGGTGAAATTTAAATAGCTCCACTTGAACATTTGCGCTTAAGTGCAAAGTGTATATGGAATAAGTAAACATCTATTCTTCTTCGAGTGCTTGCTCATATCCATTCCAGTTAGGTGTGCACGTGCCACGTGCACATTCGTCGGAAGATTTTTACCCCCTGGAGTGGTGCTGCCATGGCGCTGGATATATACCCCTGCTGACCCAACCGCCCCTCAGTTCCTTCTTACCGCCCGTGTCGGTTAGTGAAACAGTGGAGTACAGTTTTACTGACCTCCACCTCCCTAGCTACTCGTAGTTCTCTAGTTATTTTGTTGTGTATATAGTTCAAAGTTATATAGTTATAGTTAATTTTTATTGTTAATAGTTAGTGTATAGTTAAGAGGGGTTCAGGGATTAGCCCCTTCCCCGCACCCGGTACCAATGAAAAAGTTATGATTTGCTGAATCTGATTATCCAATTTGTATGTATATCATTTTTGTATCTGAAGTTATGAATATTGACTATGTACGTGTATTTCAAATGTGTTTGCTCTTGTGGTAACACCCACAGGGTAATTTGCATCCAGTCTGGTCAACACAATGTGAATGGAGTATTCAAGTTGATGACTCGTTAATGAGCATAGTGGACCATGTAAGAAGCCGATCCATACGTCATGGACTTCCATGCGAATGTTCTAACTAGAGTATGGGTAATGGCCTCTGCTATGACTCATCAAAGCATGCAAGGGTATGTGACTTGCTCGTGTGACTTCAAACTCCATCTTGTGCCTGTAATTTTCCACAAACTGAGACAATGGGTTTCCCTAGCAGAAGCTGTAAAAGGCACATTGAAACAATGCAATTTTGCCTCTTTCCTGCTCTGATCTCTGGACTATGGACTTATACTAATGGGAGCATTCTAACTAAAGGACTGAGGATCTTCCAATCTTTTGGAAGCAACCAGAGACTTAACAAGCCAGCAGTTTATGCCATCACTGCTTCAAACCTGATACAAGAACTTTGTAATTATTGTATCTATTTGATTCCTTAACCAATTGTAACTCACCTCTTTCTCTTCTCTTATAAATAAACTGTTAGATATTAGATACTAAAAGATTGGCAACAGTGTGATTATTGGGTAAAATCTGAGTTATATATTGACCTGGGTATGTGGCTGGTCCTTTGGGATCAGAAGAACCCTTTGGTTGACAAAACTGATTTTAAATAACCACTCAACATTAAGTCTAGTGTCTGAATGTTGAATCCAGGCCTGGAATACCTACGGAGGCTGCATTTCTGACATCTTATTAGCCAGTGTGGTGAGACAGAAGTTTACTTTTGTTGCTGGTGGGGTATATCTTATAGAAGAATAACCACAACCATTTTGGGATGTGCCTACTCTATTGCTCAGCAGTTTGTCCTAAATTTGGTATTCTCAGTTGTGACCCATTGAGGTATAGTGACAAGTTACTATTGGAAACAGAACATTCATAAGCACAGAACAAAGTGTGTTAAAGATTGATACAGATTTTTCAATATGGAAAGAAGTTGTAGATTGTAAATGGTAGGAAGTGTTATTACATTTCCCTGTCTTTGTAAGTGCAAACCTCATTGCCTATAACACAGATATCTTCTCAATAGTATTTAGTATTTGCATTATAGTGTTGCCTAGAGGCCCCAATCATAATCAGGGCCTCATTGTGGTAGGTGATGTATAAGCAAAGAATAATAGACATTTCCCGTGCATCTGAGCCTGCTTAATATTTCATGGAGAGGATGTCTCAGCTTTGTGAGAGTCACTTATATATGGAAAGAGGTCCTGTTCTGCTCTGATGGTAATCTGGACTGTAAGGGAAAATAACTGGAGGCCAGGCTAGGATTGGGTCTGGCATGGTGGACTTCGATATTGAATACTATGAGTCCAGGAGATAACTATGCTCTCACATCCAATATATTAGAACAGTGTAAGGCGATTTGTCTCAAAAATAATTTAATAATTGGATAACGCCACCATATAAAGTTAAATTCTCTAAACTTGGTGAAATCCTGGGCCCATTCAAGACTATGGGATTTTGCCATTGATTTCAATATAATCAAGATTTCACCCTCTGTTCTCAGGGCTGTTCCTGCCATTGATTGCCATTGAAGAAATCAGTATTTGGTACAGAATCCTATCCAATATGGCACAGATTTTCCCTATGATCCAGTTGGACATGACTGTGGGGTACTTACAGGCAAATTATCTTTTTTATGGTGAGACACACACATCTGTCAGTTTTGCACTACAGTAATACTGTCATTCAGAGCAGAGTAGCTAGAGGGAAAAAAGTTGTATTTTTTCAGGGGTGTTGAACACCTACAACTCCATTTCAAGTCAATGGGAGCTGGGTGCTCAATGCTTCTGAAAAATCAGGCTGTCTGCCTTTAGCCCAAATGACAGATATGAAATTCAACCCTTCAAGAAAAATACCTGCTTTCTTTGGAACCACTCTAAAAAGCAGTTTCAGCTTCCAGAGAGAAGGAAAGAGAGAGAAAGAGAGAGAGAGACTCTTCCCCAACCCAGGGATATGGTATTCTTAAATTAAACCAGCTCTGCCTCTTCAGAATTATCATAACATCACAGAGAAGAGTGTAAAGTGAGACAGCCACAGTCTTGTACCTGATCCTCAGCTTCTATAATCAGAATCTATGGATTTCTTATTTCCTTCCCAGTATTATCACCAGTGACTTTGTCGTATGTAACATGCCTTTCCATTGCTTCAGACACATGACCAGGTGAAGTGCATTGGTGGTATGTTCACTGTGTAAGGGGCTGTGTTCTCTCTCTCTCTCACACACACACACACACAAACACTCACACACGGCAGCTTTAGCAAATGAACTTCAGTGTCCATCTTTACACAGATAAACTTCATGCAGGTTCAGAACTTATATTTGACTAGAGCAAGTCTGAGTTTATATAAGCATTGCCATTGCTGCTATGCTGTACCCAATAATCTCTGTGTTTACTGATTAATGGCTAGTCTTACAGGCTTCTAAAAGAAAAGTAAAAATAGCTGTATGAAGAAAGTGTCCTTCAATATCCTTCACCCTTTGCTGCACCAGGAAATTCCTACCATTCACATCTCCTCTGCTACCATGGGGCTCTGGCTGCACCCATCTTTCCCAAGAGAAGAGAATGTCCTGAATTGCTTCAGCTGTCATGCCAAGAGGGCACCACATTCTACCAGCCACACTTCTCTCATCCCTCTGACCTGCTCTGTGAATGGTTTTGCAAAGGAATCAGCACCACACTGCACAAAGTAAGATCACAATCTGGCTTGCTCCAGTCCTAGAAAATGTGACCCAATCCATGCAAAACATTTTCCAATTCATTTCCTCTATTGCACAGGAAAATATGCTACATTATAGCTCTGGTTACAATATAAAAATTCAGTCAAATTATGTGCAGCAGTCATAACTTGTTTTCTTTTTGAAATATCACTAAAAAGATAGACAAGTACAGCCAGTAGAGTATGAATGATATCAAGCATTTTTATAACTGAGTCAAATCCTGAACTCATTTAATCTTTATTTAGGAAAAACTCCTATTGAGCCCAGTCCTGGGAAATGCCGCGTGCCCTCAACTGCCATAGAAGAATTGGGCCCATTGAGTTCAATGACCATAGCCTAGCAAGGATTGTGTAGAAAGTGAGGACAGACAATTCAGTGTTTGTGAAAAGACTGGTATTAAGGAAAACAAATCGGAGGAAATGGATTTCTGCTATGTTTTAACAGTTAGAAATGTGTGAAGGAGATGAGTGGGATTGAAGACATCACGGCAGGGTACGGATCAGCAAGTAGGCTGAAGGAATGTAATGTCTCGGTGTGAAACCACATTTGTTACCATTGATTTTTACCTTGATAGTATGTGGTTTTATTACCTGAGTTTCTGGCATAGTCTTAGTGGAACATTAAAATGGCAGATCTAGTTTTTTGGACTGAGGTATCTGATAAATTGTCCAGCAAAAAGATAAGTCAGCCTGCCTAAGCTGAACTGCAAAGCAGGAGGCTGTTGTGCTGGTTTATGCTGCTAAAGAACTTTAGTCAAATAATAAATAGAGGGAGTCAAGATGGTGCTGTGGAAATGACATTTTCTATTGGTAATAGCCCAAAGTAGAAAAATGAACTCCATGCTTCTCATTTCTTCCTATCGTCCCTCCCACCTCTTTCTTCCAAAGCCATTAATTATATTCAAACTTGGATCAATTTTTTATTTCACACACACATCAGCAAACTGAGCTATGTCATTGAGTGTATCAAATTTGGCAGTTACAAAACAGCATATATCTGCTTATGTATCTTTTGTGATTCAGAGATTTTCAGTGCATGGACTTTTGAGAGGATGGAAATGATGGAATTCTTGAAATTTAGCACCTCAAGTACAATAAGCCCTTTCATTTAGATGTAGTAAGATTCATGCTCTCAATGATTGTCACATCATATGATCAATCTTTCATAAACCACACCATCTGCAGATTGTCATTCCCAAATCCTTGTTCACATGGCAGCTGTCTTTTATAAATCTAGATGGATCTTCATTTTAGATCATTAAAAAGAAATGGTTCAGCAATTCCCAGGCCAGAAGGGACCATTGTGGTCATCTAGTCTGACCTCCTGTATAACATATGCCAGAAGACTTCCCCAAAATAATTCTTCCAGCATATTTTATAGAAACACATCCAATCTTGATTTAAAAATTGTCAGTGATGGAAAATCCACCATGTCCCTTCATATCTTTTTCCAGTGGTTAATTACACTCATTGTTAAAACATTTATGTTTTTTTTCCAGTCTCAGTTTATCAAGCTTCAACTTCCAGCTACTGGATCATGTTACAACTTTCCCTTCTAGACTGAAAAGTCTATTATGAAATATTTGTTCCCCCTGTAGATACTGATAAACTGTAGTTAATTCATCCCTTAACCTTCTCTTTCTTAGGTTAGACTTATAGCACTTATTGTATTTATCACTATATATGATTTCTAGTCATTTAATCATTCTCATGGCTCCTTGCTGAACCCTCTCCAATTTATCAAAATCCTTCTTGAACTGTGGGCACCAGAACTGAACACAGTATTCCAGCAGTAGTCATGCTAGTGCCAAATAGAGAGGTAAAATAACCTCTTTACGCCTACATGAGATTCCCCTGTTTATGCATCCCAGGATCACATTAGCTCTTTTGGCCACAGAGTTACATTGGGATCTCATGTTCAGCTGATTATCCATCACGACCCCCAAATCTTTTTCAAAGTCATGTCTTCCCAGGATAGAGTCCTCCATGCTGTAAGCATGGCCTACAGTCTTTGTTCCTAGGTGTATATATTTACATTTAGATGCATTAACATGCATATTATTTGCTTGAGCCCAATTTACAGTGTGGTCCAGATCACTCTGATACAGTGAACTGTCCTCTTCGTATTTATCAGTCCCCCAATTTTTGTGTAATCTGCTAACTTTATCAATGATTATTTTGTTTTCTTCCAGGTCACTGATAAAAGTGTTAAATAGCATAGGGCCAAGAACCAATCCATGCAATACCCCCACTCGAAACATACCGGTTTTAATCCATTTAATGTTGAAGATTAGAACTCGAGTGGGTGAGATAGAGGATAGTTTGCTACCTTGTACTGATCTAAATCGTGCACTGCAGCTAGCTATGTGACTCAAGAAAAGAGAAAGAACTCTGTGTAATTCAAGGCATCAGAAGCTACTCCTGGTTTTTTATATCAATGTTATCAGAATGGATATGTTAGTGTATATTTGACAATAAGAGACTGGCATGTGTAGCACTTAGAGTGTAGCATGGATATGACTTCTGAAGCCATTAAAAAAAAAAAAGGATTTATAAAAAGGCTCCATAAAGATCCCAGAAACTGAATGCTGTTAATCCACAGAAGAGATATAGCAATGGCAAGGGATGTGCCTAACCTGTCCTTGTAGGGACCACTTCTAGGCCCATTCAATGTCTTAATTTAAATTGCCTACAAGGATGCTGTACAGGGTGGGGTTTTTGTATGTAAAACGGAGACCTGTCTGCTAGTAGCTGACCTAAGATTATTGACTTATTTACACAGACCCAACAGCACTCGGATGCTAGTGACTCTTGGTCATTACTGAAAAACGAACCTACTTAAAATATCTTTTCAGATTTTTTTTTTTAAACAGGTTCTGCTTACAGGTAAAAAACCCAATCACTGCTGCTCTAGATAGCCCTGACACATCTAGAGCCAAAAGATCCCTGTCCATTTCAGCTCTGTGCTGGAATGGATTTATCCAAATATGGTAAATCTTTTAGAACCTGATCCTGCATAATCTTCACCTTGTGACTTCAATGCACTGACCTACATGAGTAAGAATTGCATGTGTGAGTTAGACCATATCAATTTTTGTAACTTTTATGTGGCCTTGCCAGAAGACCTTTGTGCTGTTTTCAATTTGACCTTGGCAAATTAGTATACTCTTGAATATGTGGCAAGAAAACCAGATAAAAATATATATAGACAAGGGTGGTGAAAAGTGGGCAACACGATAAGTAAAGGGTAAAAATTTCAAAAGCGTCTGAGTTGCATTTTCAAAAGTGATATGCATACCTAGGAGTCTAATTTCTTTTGACTTCCAATGAGACTTAAGCTCCTAAACGACTACATCACTTTTGATTTAGTGATTTAGGATCCTCACTCTCATTTTCAAAAGTGACTTTGGCACTTTGAGTCCTAACTCTCATCGAAAGTCAATAGAACTTTGGTTCCGAAATACCTATGTCACTTTTGATAATAGTCCTAGGCTCCTAAAACATTTAGGTGCTTATGAAAACTTTACTCACCATCCTATTTCATCCTTTTGGAAGGAGCAGTCTATGGTTTATCCTGTAGCTTCGTTGAGGGCCTAATTCTGCCACCCTCTCCATGCATAATCCTGCTGAGTTCAACAGGACTATTTGCAGAGTAATGTTCAGTGTGAGTAAGGATGCAGCGTTGGGCCCTAAGTGCTAAAGGAACATGCTTCAGATGTTAGAGAACTGATATGTTTTTCAGCCTAGATATGATAATATCTCCCAAGCATGTCTCTCTATTTCAGAGTATGCAGTGCTCTCTGCTGGAAGGTTGTGGTGGGGAGTGGTCTTGGTAAGAGGGAGACAGTTAAGACTGTGCTTTATTCCTAATTCTATCTCCTGTATTTCAGCCTCTGATCCTTTATCTAAGTTGGCTGCTATTATCATTTGTTGAAACCGTAGCTAGTATATGGCAAGAAGTGCCCTTGGAAACGTCAATAAGCTCACTCTTCAATTTTTCCATCCTCATCTCATTAATTTGTTCTTGGTATCAGCTGAAGTTCAGGCTATCCCCACAGGCTATCACATTTTCCTGGTTCCTTTTGACCTACTGTGGGCACCTCATCATTAACACCTCCCGGATCTTCCAGTTTAAAAACTGCACAATTTTTTTCTGGGAGAGTACTTTGAGTAAGTGATGGAACATGTTAAAATTTTCATTGAACCAAAACTGATTCCAGATGATGTTGCCAGATGCACAAACTGTTTCTTGTCTAAGTAAGTATCTTCATTGGCAAACTAGGTGAGGCAAGAACACTGGTCAAATGTGCTGCTACTGGCTATTCATCAAATATTCTTTTCTCTCTAAAGTCCATGCCCTGTGGTACGCTGAACAGTTCCAAATCTACAGGCAGGAGCTAAGAAGGGTGAGATATGGGCACTATGTGCAGATGGGGTAATGGAAATTGAAATTGTTTCATGTTCACATTTTTGGAAAATATGCAAATACATTCCCAGACTAAGGGTAGGTTCTGCACCAGCTTTCTCTTTCTGTTATTTAACAAATAGCATCCAGAAACACTTGAAGTTCTCTTCTATAGGTTCTGAGAAACTTTTGCCTCTTCATAATTTCAATTTTTCAAATATAGCAAAAACATTTTAAATAGGCTCTAGCAGCTTGTTACAGGACACTGAATATCTTCAGGGATTATTAATTGGAAAACTGAAGGATTTTACTTTTGACTCCACCCCAGCTCAGTAATGAATGAAAGCTGTTGCCATGGCTGTTTGGTCTATTAAAAAAAAGATAGAGCTCACAGTCCAGTTCCCATTCAACAATGACTATACCACAGTACCACCAACAAAGCTGACACTGTGTGGCACCTCTGTGTGCAGTCTCAGCAGAGAGGAGAAGAAGTGACTGGACATGGAGACTGAACTATCCTTTCATCCCTAAAAGTGGCTCTTTCAGGTCAAAGTTAAGGTACATCAGTATAATACTAAGTAAGTGAAGCTTTTAGAACCCCCATCTTTGCTTATACCTGCTCAGTGGATAAAAATAGAGGACTTCACTTTCCAGAGCTATCAATCTTTCACTACTGCTAAATTAATATTAAAATGATGTAAACATATTAGTAAACTTCTTTCATACCAGTGTTATATGGTATGATTGCAATTCTGAAGTTATCTGGAGATATGAGTTCCTGTAATCCTGTTGGCAAGATAAATGACAAGAAGAGAAGAGTGATCTAGGCATTCAGATGAGCTGTAAATCTTCTCTTTCCACTTATATGACACTCTCATATAAGTCCTTCTGGCAGGTAAGATAGAACCTTTACCATTTCACTGGTGTCAGAATGAATATTGCCCATCCTGAACTTCAGACTAATGTACATTTATGTGGGAATACCGCGTCTTGCAAAGTGGGAAAAGGTAAAGATATTTTTAGAGGAGGCCAGTTTACGTATAGTTTTGTATGTATAATTGTACATACTTTTGTAAATGAGTTTGCAAAGCCCTTTCTTTGGGATTCCTTCTGGGTAGAAAGTTGGGTAATAAGTATTTTGGGATAGATTTGGGTATGTTCTGGCCCTTTGCCTCTCTCCATGTGGGTGAGCTATCATCTGTAATGCTAAGGTCCTGCACGACCAGCCAATTGGCCCCAACATAGGACTCATGTTGGTTGAGGAGAGGAGGTATGGTTAGAGTATACTCTTTAGGGACCATTGGCATCTGGTGTATGTTAAGACTACCATTCCGAAAGTTATGCTGGGGCCAGTGGAGATCCACTTTTATAATTTTAACTGGCTCCCTGACAGTCTCCGCTCTCTGTCATGCTGAGCAGAAACACAGTGCTGCAGAAACTCTGAACCATTATATTAAATCATTAACTGAAGCTGCTTCTGTATAATTAATAACCAAAAAAGCTCAAGGTTCTAAATTAGACCCTTTCACAAAATCTTCTACAACTGTTTTGAAAAATATGGTTTTCCTTAAAAAACTTACTCCTTCTGCAAGAAGCATTTTTTCTAAGTCAGAGATCCATTTATATATTGTGTCACGGAAAGGGAAAAAAGGCAGCAAACAATGAGGGATGGAATGGTCAAATTCTAAAGAGAAGAAACACAAAGCATGAGACTCCTGAAAGCAGCTGTGCTTCTATTAAAATTCCTCAGGCACAGTGCAGATTTCTATATGGCTTTAAACCTCTCCAAGTACCCAGTTAATTATCATTGTAGCTGGGTAGCTAGGGAGAAGACTTTTGGAAATGTGCTGTTATTGTGGTTCACTTGGGCCAAGCCAGGGCAAGTCTTAGCTGATCTCTGACCCTGGAGGTTAAATGCTTGACCTCAGCACAGCAGGAAGGCAAAGATATCAAGAGAGGCAAATGGCCAAATTCTGGTTTGAATTGCACCAGTTCAGCAGCACTCTCTCACCAGTGAAAGTGAGAGTAGAATTTGGTTTTCTGAGCTGACTTAAAAGAATGTGAGAGAGAAATCCACTTAACAAGGACAAGACCTTGTCTCCATTTGGATGATCATTTCAGCAGCCTGCACTCTGTAACAAAAAACTTTTATGTAACTTAAATATCCTCTTCTGACATTTGTCCATATTTTCTACTGATGAGAAGTTTTATAACAGTACATAAAACATAAATTAATGCAATAGAAATAAAACCATATCTCAGCTTTCAAAAGCGTTTAGTTGGTAAAGGTACCTGATCAAGAAGTTTTTCATCCTGCTGACCAATCTACTCCACTTAGTGGAAATGATGAAGTGACTTGAAACCAGACTAACTTACAGCCATTTAATCAGCGTAGGGGACAGTCTGCTTGGAAGCTGAAATTGTCATGAAAACATAATGCCAATGTTTTCCTCAGATAGCCCTCCTCACTATCAGATGCAAATGAAATGGACTGGCCTGTTAAACAACAGAGAGCATTTTGGGAGAGATTTGCATTCAAATGTATTCTACTCTGCTGTGAAGCCACCACATGTCAAGAGAGTAGGAAGGATGAGGCTGAAACTTTGGAAGGTAATTCTGCAAAATTAAGGTATTATGCTTGTGGTCACAAACATCAATTTTATAGATTTTCTTTAACCATTCATCAACAGATCTCATGATGAAGCAGCTAGGGTGACTTGAAAATGAATGTTTGGAATTCCTCATCCAATTCCACTGGGGATTTAAATGAAATATGGCGGATGTACTGAGAATGCTATATGACACCCAGCCCATAAGTCATCCATACTCTCTGTGTTGTTTTGTTGAAGTTGAAAGCTAGTACAAAGCTGAATTGCCTTGAGGGGATATTTGTGCCAGCTCAATATGGAGGTGATTGGTGGGTCAGCATAAAGCAGAGGTTCATTGTACTGAATTTGAGTCAAAGCCATATATTACAGATCTTATTTTCCACTCTTGAGGGTCTGCCAACTCTTAAATATTCTAAAGGTGGAAAAAGAAAATTTAAAAGTTTGTTGCACTAACATTAGAGAATGGCACTTTATCATGATATGCTAATCAGATTAATTCCTCCACTGGACATACAGTGTAGAAAACTGAAAAGTAAAGTTTCTGTATAAGGCTACAGTGAGGGATTTTTCTCTGTCTTTGATATCCTTTATGGAAATTGCTTTACAGTGCCTAGTGAAGGAATGCCTGACTCCTTTCAACTGTCTTCTTTATATACTGGGTGGTGCAGCAGTAGTTTTCCTGGTCAGCATTCTTACCCAGAATACTTCTTAGTTGTTAACTGATACATAAGACAGCAAATTTAGCTACCAATGCATTAACTGGTTTAATAGAATTATTGCAACTCTCTCTCTTTGTGACATGCAATTTCATCTGACTTATTTTTGTAGCAGGAGGTCACAGAATAAGGTGACCAGATAAAAAATGTGAAAAACTCGGACGGCGGTAGGGGGTAATAGGCACCTATATAAGAAAAAGCCCCAAATATCGAGACTGTCTCTATAAAATTGGGACATCTGGTCACTATCACAGAACCTCAGATGACTTATTAAATAACTTTGCTTGCTGACAACAGCTTCACCTAAAAGTCTGGCTCTGCTGTCTGGTTATAAATAGTTCATCAGTGAACAGAGAGCAAACGTACTGTGAAATCCCTTGATCCCTTTGCTCTATTGACACAATGATTAATTCTCTGTTTATAGAACATATTGTAATATCCATAGTGCACAAATATTTTAAAAATTTTCCATGTGTTCTGAAGTACAAAGTTTTGTTTTGGCTATTCCTTGCTTCTTCACTTGTTAAGCTAAGATTTTAAAAACATCTTTCTGTTTGTACATGTCTTTACATACTCTTCGGGGATGTTGATTCCTAAGATTGCATGTCCCCAGTAAACATTTTGGAAAATATTCTATAACTGTAAGAGTATGCTTTCAATCTAATAGCAAAAGATATGAGATGATCTAATTTTATTGCTACTTTCTATATTTTCCCTGAAATTAACATGGGTCAAGATCCGCTCAGAACAAAACTGAGAGCACTGAATTCATTCCACACAGGTCATTAAATGCTAACCACTGTCAAAGTGCTTTTTCGAAACGCTTACAGCATGAGCAGGCATAGTGCAAGCTTCCTCAAAATGATTGTTTCCCCATATCAGGGCGATTTTCTTCACCTCTCTTCCTTTTTCTTCTCTCTTTCTCTGTTTGTCAGTCTGAAAGTATGTGCACAAATGCCCTTTTAGGAGCTTGCATCAGTCTAAAATTTTGGCGTCAATAAACAATTTAAAAAAATACCATTTTAAATACACAAACTAAAATAACATTGTGCCCTCAACATGAAATTAGTTACTATTGCTAAGGAAAATATTGTACACATCTGATTAACTCAAAGATGACTTGTAGCTAGTGACGGAATGCCTGACTCCTTTCACCTGTCTTCCTTATATACTGCATGGTGCAGCAGTGGTTCAACAATTTTTGAATTTCAGGTTGTTTCTCAGTTGGCATTCATAATACAGAAGAACACATGAAGCAACCAAGCACTGTTTTTTATTTGCTTATTTTCCTGATTTTTAAATTAAAAACAAGGACATATACAAATTCAATTTTTATCACATATCTTCATTTAAACACTAAACTAGGAGAAAAATATATATTTGTTGCCAATTATTCATTGAAAGCAGAAGACTAGAAATATTTCATATTTTTCTCATTTAGTGAGCAACGTGTATAAATATAGTCTTACTGCCATCACTAAAATTCCCTTTTTAAAATGGTGCTATTAAAATTTTATATGAACTTTTCTATCACTGTTTTATAAGGGCACATGCATTTAATATCAAGAAATTGATTCAGATGAGATTGATTCAGATGAAAGGCACAAGAGACCACCAAATGATAGTTCACTCCCAAAAGAGCATTTCAAAACAGATCACCTTTGAGAAAGGTTTGTGATCACCTGAAGAGATTTTGAAATTCCCCTGTGACTAGCACCTACATTTTGGATGCTATCCAAACTACAGAACAGTATTTTGTTATGAAAAACTGGCCTGAACATCTCATTAGGGCAGACTTTCCAGTGACAAAACTTCTTTCTTTAGGTATATGGGTATTTTCAGTTTAAAGTCCCACCTGGAGTTAAGTGCTTGCAGAATCTTGCAAAAACAGGGGAAGAAAGTAAACCACATTGTTTTTCAAATCTCAGAAAAGGTTCCATTGGGATTCAGTCTGAGTTTTCGGTGAAGGTTCATTTTGTTTATTTTTTTACTTGAATTGGTCCACCCAGCTGTTCAACATTGGTACCTATTTATCATTTCAGTTTGTAGGGAAAGGGTGGGGAATTATGGTGTAGAGTTGAGATGAAAGGCACCACCAGGAAGCAGTTGCCTTTGATTAGTGGGTTTGCCTCTAGCCCTATGAGTTGATTAGATAGACCAAAGTGCAAGAATACACAAACCTAGCCTCCCAAGGCCAAGAGCTCAGTAAAGTTGCCAGCTGTGTCAGCCTGAATGGCGGTCCCCATCCTTTGAAAAGGAAATCTTTTTTATGTCTGCTTCTGTTTGTTTTTGTTTGTGTACTTAACTAGCCTTATTTTGAAAGTCTCCATCAGAAGTCTTAGAACTCTATTAATCACAGTGTACCTAACCCTGTACCAGCATACAATTTGAAGTTCAAATTATGCAATGACCCTTAGATCTGAAGAAAATCTTCAGCTAAATCATGATTGCACTCCACATCAGAGGTAGTTTTATTGTTGCTGTTAATATGTATTACCGTAGCATGTCGGATCCCTCCTCATTGACTGTTCTAGGCCCTGTATGATCACAGAACAAAAAGCATAAGACAAGAAACAACAGATGGATACGCACAGGTAGACAGGGGAGTACAAGGAAATGGTGAGACAACATTGGTCAGCATGACTGGCAGTGTTTGCAACACATCAGCAGCCGAACCATTGTCAGGTTTATTGTGGGCAGCACACCACAAGTTTATTGTGGGAGAGTTTTAAGGAGAGACTTGAAGGTGGATAATGAGGTGAGTTTTGAAGATGTTTACAGGTAGCTCCTCCCAAGCATGAGAGGCAGCATGGGAGAAAGCATAAAGGTGCTTGTTTGAAAATTTAACAAGTGGGTGATGGAGGCTGACCTCACGGGTTGATCAGAGACGGGAGTCAATATTTCAATAGTAAATTAGAGATGATATGTAAGGGAGAATAGGCCATGAATGGCCTTGAATGTAGGAAGACCAGATAGCAAGTATGAAAAATCAGGACAGAGTGTGTGGGTGTGTGGGGGGGAGTGCCAGGGCCGGGGGGAGGGGGCGAGGAATAGGCACCTATATAAGAAAAATCCCCGAATATCAGGACTATCCCTATAAAATTGGGACATCTGGTCACCCTACTTAAATGTGAAGACAAGAAAGGCATGTTTGATGCAATAGAGAAGAGAGCCAGTGGAGGGATTCAAAGAGAGTGATGATGTGATCAAACAGATGGGCTAGGAGAATTATAATTGCAACAGCATTCTGAATGGATATGATTAGGGTAAGATTTCATTTGTCAAGGTCAGAGAAAAGGATGTTGCAATAATTGAGACGTGAAATGATGAGACTCTGGATAAGAGTTTGTCCTCTGTTTATGAGCCAGTATTGGTTTGTTTTAAAAAAACTGTCTGTAAATTGGCCAACTACACTTTTTGTGATCTTTTCTCTATGTGGTTAACCATTATCTGTTGAGGAAGCTATTTGTAATACATTTGGAAGATCATATAGATTTGTTGGGTTACATCAGATAAGACCATTAGATCCACTTCTAGATCTGATTAACCCCATGTGAGAGTGACCATATGTTTAATATGATATAGTTTATCCCGGTCCTTGAGAGGACGATTGAAACTCTTTTCAACTAGAGAATAATGAATAACAAATTTCCAGTAAGAATTTTTGGATAATAAGAAGTCATGCCATAATCTGAAAAATATGTACAAACTTTCTCATAAATACCTGCTGATTGTCCCAATATTCATGAGCTATCAACACTAGCATACCAGGCCCAGGAATTGGATTCACGAGTCCATTCACAAACCCAGATTTTTAATTATTAACCTAGTCTAGGGCCTTTGCATGACTACAGTTTTAAGCCAGTGTAATGCTGTTAAATCAATGGGCTTACACTGGTGTAAAAGTGGAGTATCACAGTGGTGACTCAGGATCCGCCTATCTGTGGTAGCTTTTTACTAATTTTAGTTTAGCCCACTGTTTTGTCTCTGACTAAAAATTCTGTGTGTGCCTTTACTGACAGCATACTTTGTGCACTCAGAAGATGTGGAACCTCCCTGAAGTACAGATGAGCTGCACAATTCTCCATGGAAACATAAGGATGTGTGACATAAGGCCATGTAGGTACTGCTGTTCTATCCAGAGTGCACTGAAGGAGGTAAGATATCGACTAGTAAGGAAACCATTAGTATTTAAGTATTAAAATCTCTACTATTTTTTTTAAAAAGGTACGGCTCTTTACCCTCAGCTGTGTTGGGCTGATATTACTAACTTTAATTGACTGCATATACCATTTAGCATTTTGTTCTTCAGTCCAATTTCCCTTGGGGAAGTTGTCTGGCTGAACAAAATAGAAAGAAAATGGAAATTGGTCGTTGCCAATACAGCTCTAAAACACTCCTTATACTCCACTCTGAGAAAAGGCTGCTTTCATTAATCACTGGAGGAAAAAGGTAATCGAATCGTTACAGGGTCCAAAACCTTTCCAAGTTCATTCAAGGAAGCTGTGCCCTAAATAGGGCTTGGGTCATACTAATTCAACTGAAAAAACAAAACAAGCTATCACAACTGTGTGCACTTTCCTTGTATCTGTTTTAGCATTTCAAAGCCAAATTTTCTATAGAGTTCTTAGGAAAAAGATTCCACAGCTTAAAGGTTAAGTCTTTATCAGAAGATGCCCAAGCGTAAGAGTGATCTCATTCCATAACCACATTATTAGTATACTACCGAAGATTAATGTTTACATTTTTTGAATAAATATGAACTTGACTGTTCTGAATTTTGTAAACAAGAGTTAGATTAATAGCTATTAAGGCCAGAAAGGACTATTATGATAATCTAGTCAGAGTACTGTTGCATTTGCAACCTAACTGGTGCACTCTACCATTTTAGAAAAATAACTCCTCTGGAAGCACAACCAACTAAAATGTTTTGCGTTCACCAAACCATAGACGATCACAATAAATCCACATTTTACTCATCAGTAGTTTTCCTAAACTGTGTATGACTGTATAATATATACACTTTGTACTTTAGTTTCTAGTGGTTGAGTTTGTTCTTAATGTTATTGGCTGAAAAAAAAAATCAGATAATTGAACAAATATCTCACTTCTGTGGTAAAATCTAGGCCCCGTTGAAAACAATAGCAAAACTCTCATCAACTTCAGTAGGGCTAGGATTTTACTCCAATATCCCTCATGTGAAACTGGACATACACTAATATGCACTTATATTATTACAGGAAAATATAAAGTGTGTTTATTGCGAAGTCTTGCTGAACAAATCAAATTACCAGTATTTGGGCTATTCCATCAGTAATAGAGAGATCGCTGTTAGTTCCAGTTTTTAATCTTTTAAATGTGTTTTTTGGTCACAGGATTATACATTTCACAGTATGCATAGGGAAAGACTTGTTTAGCCATTTATCTGGTCCAGCTGTGTCTTTTAGAATTAGTGTTATTGGAAAGATTTCAGAGTGGTAGCCATGATAGTCTATATCAACAAAAACATTGAGGAGTCCTTGTGGTGCCTTAGAGATTAATATATGTGCCATCAATGCCACTCTGCCATGTACATTGGCCATACTGGACAGTCTCTATGCAAAAGAATAAATAGACACAAATTTGACATCAAGAATGATGACATTCAAAAAACAGTAGGAGAACACTTCAATCTCCCTGGACGCTCAATAACAAATTTAAAAGTGGCAATTCTTCAACAAAAAAACCTTCAAAAATAGACTCCAGTGAGAAACTGCAGAACTGGAATTAATTTTCAGACTGGACACTGTGATGGGTTAGATCACAGAAAGCCCTTTGGGACTCCCACCTCCTGTGCTGGGACTACCTCTGAGCCTGTTTTCCTTCGAATCTTGGGACTTCAGTACTTTGCCTTGTTTGAGCCAGACATGCCCGCCTGCTAAAAACACAGACTCAGGTTTGAACCACATCCCCCAACAGCTACAGGTTTAACTGAAAACAGTTTAAGAAGTGCTCCTGTCTCCAGCACTCAGATACTCAGCTTCCAATGGGGTCCACACCCCAAATAAATCCATTTTACCCTGCATAAAGCTTATATAGGGTAAACTCATAAATTGTTCACCCTCCATAACACTGATAGAGAGAGATGCACAGCTGTTTCTCCCCAACCCCCAGGTATTAATACTTACTCTGGGCTAATTAATAAGTAAAAAGTGATTTTATTAAATACGAAAAGTAGGATCTAAGTGGTTTCAAGTAATAAGAGACAGAACAAAGTGAATTACCAAGCAAAATAAAATTAAACATGCAAGTCTAAACCTAATACAGTAAGAAACTAAATGCACATAAATCTCACCCTCAGAGATGTTCCAATAAGCTTCTTTGACTGACTAGACTTCCTCCTAGTCTGATTCCAGCAATCACTCCCACCCCTGTAGTTACTGTCCTTTGTTCCAGTCTCTTTCAGGCATCTCCTTGGGGTGGAGAGGTTATCTTTTGTGTCAGCTGAAGACAAAATGGAGGGATTTCCCAGGGCTTTATATAGTCTCCCTCTTGTGGATGGAAACCCCTTATGTTTTCCTATGCAGCATCACAGCTACAAGATGGAGTTTTGTAGTCACATGGGCAAGTCACATGTCCATGCATGACTCAGTTCTTTACAGGCCGACGCCATGGTTCCCAGGAAAGCTCAGATTTGGACTGGCATCTATGAAAGTCCATTGTCAGCTTAACTGTTTCTTGACTGCACACTTACTGAGAATAGTCTTTTCTCAAGAAGCTGACCAAATGCTTTACTGAGGCTACTTAAAATCAAACAAGTACATAGCCAATATTCATTACATGGAATAAAAAAAATGATACATGCATACAAATAGGATGAATATATTCAGTAGATCATAACCTTTGCAGAGATATGTTACATGTCATATCTAGTATATTTCTATAAAGCATTATGGGGTGCAACGTCACAGACACCAACCATCAAATTAGTCCTGAATAAAGACTGGGAATGGATGGGTCACTACAAAAACTAATTTCCCCTTGCTGATACTCACACCTTCTTGTCAACTGTTTGAAATGGGCCACCTTGATTACATTGGCCTCATTAGCACTACAAAAGTGATTTCCACACCTTCTTGTCAACTGTTGAGAATAGCCCATTTCCACCTTAATTGAATTGGCTCTTTAGCACTGACTACCCCCCCACTTTGTAAGGCAACTACCATCTTTTCATATGCTGTATATTTATACCTCCCTATTGTATTTGCCACTCTATGCATCTAATGAAGTGGGTTTTAGCCTATGAAAGCTTATGCCCAAATAAATTTGTTAGTCTCTAAGGTGCCACAAGGATTCCTCATTGTTTTTGTTATTGGAAAGCAGCACTATATGCATTCCCACATCAGATAGCTCAACTCTCCACTTCTGCCAAAGATAAAGTTAATATCAGATGGTGGTGTTTGAGGGAATGAAGTATTAATCCTCCCTATTTTATATTTTATTTTTATATTTTGCATTTAGCCTGATGAAGGTTAATCATTATAGCCCAGTGATTGATTTCGCCTTTCCAGTTTACCAATTCCTCATAAAGGTAAGACAATGGAAGATGTCATGCATATTTTACTAATGTATGGAAATATATGGCGCATTTCTCCATCTCATTAGTGTTTACTCTGGGGCAAATCCTTTGACTTCAAGTGAGTTCCTCCTGATTTACCACTTAGGCCATGTCTACATCTAAAATTTTGCAGCGCTGGTTGTTACAGCTGTATTAGTACAGCTGTATAGGGCCAGCGCTGCAGAGTGGCCACACTTACAGCAACCAGCGCTGCAAGTGGTGTTAGATGTGGCCACACTGCAGCGCTGTTGGGCGGCTTCAAGGGGGGTTCCGGGAACGCGAGAGCAAACCGGGAAAGGCGACCAGCTTCGCCGCGGTTTGCTCTCGCGTTCCCGGAGCCACCCAGCAAACCGCAGGGAAGGAGACCTGCTTGCTCGGGGTTCCGGGAACGAGAGAGCAAACCGGGGAAGGAGACCAGCTTCGCCGCGGTTTGCTCTCGCGTTCCCGGAGCCACCCAGCAAACCGCAGGGAAGGAGACCTGCTTGCTCGGGGTTCCGGGAACAAGAGAGCAAACCGGGGAAGGAGACCAGCTTCGCCGCGGTTTGCTCTCGCGTTCCCGGAGCCACCCAGCAAACCGCAGAGAAGGAGACCTGCTTGCTCGGGGTTCCGGGAACTAGAGAGCAAACCGGGAAAGGAGACCAGCTTGATTACCAGAGGCTTCCTCCTTCCACGGAGGTCAAGAAAAGTGCTGGTAAGTGTCTACATTGGATTACCAGCGCTGGATCACCAGCGCTGGATCCTCTACACCCGAGACAAAACGGGAGTACGGCCAGCGCTGCAAACAGGGAGTTGCAGCGCTGGTGATGCCCTGCAGATGTGTACACCTTCAAAGTTGCAGCGCTGTAACTCCCTCACCAGCGCTGCAACTTTCTGATGTAGACAAGCCCTTAGAGGACTATCAGACTCGTGTTCTGAATAATATATGATAAATTGTAAGAATATAGAACATTGTAGTTGTAAGAAAAGCGTACTTAATGACCTGCCAGTCAACTGTGCAACTTCACATTAAAGGGTAATACTCAAGGCAGTTGAGAGAGAGTCACTAAACAGAGCAAATGTACGTCCCCAATGTAAGAGAAAGTATAAATTCTTTGTGTTTGTTATATGAAATGTTGCAGGCTCTGTACTACAAGAGATCTCACCTGGTAAAGTTAGATTTAACAGTAAAAAGATATTGTTGTAACAAATTCTTAGGCAATTAGACCAAGGTAGAACATTGTGGCCTATGACTACATGAAGGGTAGGATGCATGTGAGGATAGGATTTTATGTGGCACAGTAGGACATATGGAAGATGTGTCAGGGCTTATCTTTTAACTTGATCATTCCAAGCCCTTGGAGAGTCTTCAAATGCACTGATTAACCATAAGATTTCTGATCTGATACATATACATAAATTGATTTTAGAAAGAAATAAAGTGATACTGTAACACCAACAAACCCCGGTTATCAGTGGGTGGGATCAAACCTGGGACCTTTGTGCATGAGACTCTACTGCATGAGCTAAAAGCCAACAGGCTATTACCTAAGGATCTAGAGAAGACTCATTAATATCTCTCTCTCTTTCTCTCCTCACCCCAGTTGTCTGGATGCCACTAGATAGGACAGAACACCACACCCAGGAGGTGTGTGGGTTACAATACTGCTTATGTCCAATACTTTTTGTGCTGAATAATCTTTCCTATACTGGCCCTTTTTGATACTGTTAACTACATCATTCCTTTAGGTGGTGACTGTCTAGACCAGGATCTTTTGTTAAAAACTTCTTACCTTTAAGTTCATGCTAATTTTTCATCATTTATTGAATCTACCAGCCATTCTCAAACACCCAGTACCCTAGTACCAATGCTCAAATACTTATGCCTCAGTGTTCTTAGCCACTGTTATGAGTTAGTCTGAGTCAATGTCATGCTCTAAATTTAAAATTGTGGTTATTCTTGTTGCTATTTGTTACAGAACTGCACGTTGCCTTTGGGAAGATGTGCCATATCTCAGGTTGATTCTATAAGTATAAACAATATTCTAGGTGAGGTCTAATTCCTCCAGTCATGCTACCTAGTAAGTGTTCTCTTTGTGGTTTTTCTTCTTTTGAGCTCCCAGTGGTAGCTGCAGTCTTAGAACTACTGAAAACTTGTTACTAAATGAAAAATCTTCTTGTTAAACAGTGGCATTTGAATGAATAAAGACATTGGCACTGTTGCCCTGGTGCCTAACTTGTAGGCAGATATAAGAAAATAAATATAATGACTTTTTCAATAACTACATATTTTCCAAAAATTCCCCCTCCTCTGCCCTGTAAATCAAGCATGTCACTGAAGGGAGAGAGGATTCTAGTCTTCTAGTCCAAACCTAGCTTTGTGTGTGGATCCCACGCAATGCTGCAATGTCTTTTGATTGTTGTCCTTTTGCAATGTGGGTTTTTCATTTTCAGCATTCACAGACAGTAGTAATTCAGGGGATAAAACCTAATCAAGCGCAGCTCTGAAATGCACTCACCATCTTCCTTTTAGTGACTCTGAATGTACAGCTCCTATGAGCAGCAGTGAAGTGATTTTGGTGCAATGACTCATTCATCAGAAGCAAATTCTTTGCCATCTTAAATGCTGAGTCCTCTGAGAAACATCAGTAAGCTATGCAAAAAACAGTTGCTGATGTATTTAAAGGTTTGCTATTTTCCAAGAAAGTTTAATATTTTCAAAAAATTAAACTTTCTTCTGCCTTCTCCTGCAAAATTTGCTATATTAGATTCATTCTCCTGTCGAGATTTCATTCCATCCAAATGTCTCATTTCCGGCTGTGTGGTACTTCATTATTTGCTGTATTCACTAATTAAGTGTCATCTG